>NC_141694.1:1193695059-1196195059 GCF_964263255.1 Lissotriton vulgaris | reverse complement strand
CCGACAACACTACCTCCACCTCCTGCCCTGATGGAAATAATTCATGCAAGAATGGGTGGCTTTGGGGGGACTTAAATAAGGTCCTTAATGCAATCTGCTACCCGAATGAGGATGGAGATCCTCAGGCGACAGGTATGGTCCTAGAAAGCGAAGAGTACAAGCAGCGGAACGTTA
Source organism: Lissotriton vulgaris (assembly GCF_964263255.1). Classification (NCBI taxonomy): domain Eukaryota; kingdom Metazoa; phylum Chordata; class Amphibia; order Caudata; family Salamandridae; genus Lissotriton; species Lissotriton vulgaris. The sequence continues at coordinate 1,196,194,885 of NC_141694.1, read as the reverse complement.
CCATGTCCTACAGGATATTAAATACCAAACCTAAAAAGAATGCTGGGCCCCCTTCCATCTCGGTCTTAACAGTAGAAGGGCACCTGTGCGTCCGAAAAAATGGCGCTGTTCCATTAGGACACAGTGACTGCCATACCACTGTGAGCTTTGAAGACAAAGGAAAATCATAATTTCCAGCATCTCGCCATACTTATTTCGTCTGCGGGCAAATGGCCTATGTGCGGCTGCCCTTGAATTGGGGGGGAACGTGCTATATAGCATTTCTGCTACCTCCTATCTTTGTAGCCCCATCCACTTACCACCAAGACCTCCTAGTGCCCCATGTTAGACATAAAAGAATGATCGACACCACCGGGGTTGACCAAACGGAAACTACATGGGAACAATATACAGACTTCAACAAAGGATTTTCTTTCTTTATCGGCCCTGTGCAGAACAGCAAGCTCATACGCAGGTTGACAAGGACCTTGGAGGCTGTTGTAAATCAGACGGCATCTGCCCTGGGGAACTTGACTCAGGAACAGACTGCAATAAGATTGGTTGCTCTCCAAAACCGCCTTGTCCTTGACATCATCCTGGCTGACAGAGGTGGAGCCTGTAAAATTATCGGCTCTAGCTGTTGTGTTTTCATTCCTGATAACTCTCCGTCTGTATATACGGCTATAACAAAATTGCACAAAATAGCCGCCAGCCTACATCAAGAATCTGGCACTTGGACATGGTCTGACTGGTTTTGGGAAATAATATTATCCTGGGGATGGAAACTGCTGTCAACAGCAGGCATAATATCCCTGGTAATAACTGGATGCTGCCTTTGCATCCAATGTGGCCCTGCCCTGTGCGGACTGTGCGCTGCAAGCTGCATTCCTAAACCACATATCCAGCAGAAAGAAAACAAGACAATTATGCTACAGGAATGCATAGACAATCTCATGCAAATTGAGATACAAATACAGGTACACTCTGGGGCAAGGAGGCAATGAGGAAATACAATTGACAATTGTGCCCCATCGTTTTCCTTTACATGCCTGGCAGCCATTTTTCTTCAGACAGCACCCATTTTGCGTATGTCATCCATTTGTCTCCAGACCTACGAACAAGACACCTTGCACCTGGCCCCTCCGTTCATTGCCCACGCATTCCTGTGGTTCGGCCGATTTCGAGAACCAACGAGATAGTTCCTGTTTTGACTTGAGTAAGCCGAGAGATAAAAGATAGTTCCTGTTTTGACTTCAGTAAGCCAAGAGATAAACCCCCGGCTAAGGAAGGGCCTTCAACTGAAAAGAGCCCATTTCAACACATCGCATGCACTCGCAAGAGCACATTTCAACACATCACATGCTGCTTGCCGCTTCTTTCTTGCCTACGTGACTGAACTTGTATAAATATTCTGTTGTGTGAATAAAACTGCAGACCACTCCTTAACCCGCTTGGTGACGGAGCTCTCCCTTAACTCGAGTTATTGAAATAAAACCCACCTTTAAACTCGAACGCCACGGACTCTTCTCCTTATTATATTTTCGTTACTTGATATAGAAATTCGGTTTATAGAGGTAATACTAATTTTATTTACCACAGGAGTTCAAGATTTTTGCTACCAGATAGCTGAGTAAGCAAGCACCCATTCTCACTTTGTAAATTTTGGGAAACTTAGACTGAAGGGTTCCACTCTATCTGAAGGAGCGTTAGGGGGTGTACAGGGTGATTAGAGGTCAAAGGACTCTGGGGCTCCTATTCCACCAGATTTTATGGCAATACTACATAGCTTTTGTTAGTAATTCTCAACAGGCAGCCAATGGAGAGTGTTTAGAGCTTTAGAGGTCAAATGTGCTGCCGTATTCTAGATGATTTGGAGTTTGGTTAGACATCTCTTGGCTACTCCTAGGTACAGAATATTGCCATTATCTAGTTATGACATGACCGAAGCGTGCACAATAGTTTTCCTGGCTGCTATGGGGAGGAGTTTGATAAGTTTCCTTAGGACTTTGAGGACTTCAAAACACTTGCCTGCAAATCTCCTAACTTGATTATCAAAGAAGAGTGCTGAGTCAAACCGGACCCCTAGATTTTTAGTTACTGTTTTGGGGGTAGGGCATTGTCATATGGATTCAGGCCACCAAACAGAGGTCCAGATAGAAGGAGCTTTCCGTACAATCAGTACCTCCATTTTATCGCAATTATGTTTAAGGCAATGGTTGGCTATCCATGTAGATAGCTCTTTTAGGCATAGGGAGAAACAAATGGCGAGGCTTCAGAGTCTTTTACCTGTGTGTCATCAGCATAGGACACAATTGTATTTCCACAATGTCCGCAAGGGGACCAATATAGAGATTGAACAAACTAGGGCTTAAAATAGAGCCCTGGGGAACTCCTTGCACCAGAGGAAGACTTTCTGTTAGAAAAGGATTCTGTGAGACCTGAAAGCTATGCTCATGGAGAAAGGATTGTAGCCATTGCAAAGTGCTGCCTCCAATCCCGCATCGACTTAGCCTTTGAAGGAGTACATTATGAAAAATTGGTGTCGAAGGCCGCTCTTAGTTCCAATAGAACTAGTGCAGCTGTTTGTCCGGCATCCGCACACTTCCTTAGTTTTTCAGTAGCTAACAGGAGAGCAGATTCGGACGAAGCTCTGAAGCCTGACTGAGTAGGATGATATAAGTCATTTGTGGTGACATGTGCATTTAGTTGGTTATACACCACTTTCTCTGATATTTTAGAAAAAATCTGTTGTAGAGAGTTGAGGGGTAGGTTATCTAGTGCATTGTGATCAATGGGAGGTTTCTTCTGAAGTTGTAGGACAATTTACTGCTTCCACTTTAGGGGGCCTCTCCAGCAAAAAAAGTGTGAGGAGTTGTTGGATATAAGGGATGATAATGTCCAGCCCTTGCATCGGAAACTTGGGTGGGGCAGGGTCCGAAGGGGATGCTGACTTGATGCTAGACGCTATGTTCTTTAGGGCCTCCAGGTTAGGGGCTGTGAATTCCTTAAGACCCTTAACTCTAGATGGTTCAGCTTGGAAGGCATCAAGATTGATGGGGCTACGAGCTTCTAAAGGGGAGGTGTCATTGATTTTATCTACTTTGGACAAAAAGAAATGGGTAATCTTATTGCAGTTTTTCACCGATGCTGGAGCAGGCGCTATAGTACGGTCCAATGAAGACCGTGATTTGAGGACAGAGAATAATTCTTTGTCTGAATTACTAGCCTTTCTGTTTTTTCGGTGTAGAAGAAACACCTGGTTCTCCTAATAAGATCATGATATTTTTTGAATTCTGCTTTACAATTGTCTTTATGGATAGGGCAATAGTCTTTCCTTCAAATGCATTCTAAGCGCTTTCACACTTTTTTGGCTAGGCTAAGTTCTTCAGTGAATCAAGGCAAAGAATTATGAACCCTGGGATTTGTATTACCTGAAGTCCATAGCAAAGCTTCATCAAGGGCTTCCAATACTGAGTTTTCAATCTGAGGGTCGCTAGATTGACATTTTCACTGGAAATTGTCTTCCATATCTCAAATGGCCTGCACGATATTTAAGTAAAAAGAAATGATGGACAAAAGTGCAGCCCCTTATAATTCTGTATCTTAGCAGTTTTTGTGTTTCATGGACCCTACATAGCTAATAGCTACCTGATTCCAACATTGAAAATGTATTTACTACCTGAACATAAAAAGAAGCAGGTGTCATTAAGTTGCAAGTGACAAAACATTTAACGTGGCTCCCATTTCTTCATCTATGTACGATTCTAATTTGCCACCATGTTAAATCTCCAGTGAGCTTAGATTATCAAGTAATGAAATAGTACAAAACAGTATGCTTGTGCACTTAAAATCTGGTAGAATTGGCTTCTACCAACTTGGCAAATTTATTTACTTATAAACCCCAAGTAAAATGGCACTACTTGTGACAAGGTGCTTTTATATTAAGTGCTACTAGTGTGCCTCTTGCACAGATTGTACCACCTACTTAAATAGCCCTTTAAGCCTGTTTCAGGCAAGCCATTGCAGCAAGCATGTACAGTTTTAAACTACCATTTTAACCTGGCAAAAAAATGCTTATCAGGCCCAAACCTTTATTTTTAACACATTAATTCACCCCTGGAGTAGGCCAGCCCAGAGGGCAGCGTGCAGTATATTTTCAAATTTGGAAATTCACTTTTAAGTTTTACATGTTCTGGTAGTAAACAACTCTTAAATTCATGTTTCACTACTGCAATCCCTACCTCTCCTATCTTATAACATTGGAATTGCCTTATTACATTTAACAAGCTGTAACGTTCAAATGGTAATAGGCAACTAATTCATGTTGGGTGCCTTTGGGATTGTAATGAAATACCCTCTCTTATGGTAAAGTCAGATTTTGAATGACAATTTTAAAATTGTCACTCATAGAAAATTGTCATTTTCCTGACATAACTATTTTTTGCTTGTAGCCTGTCTTTGGGCCACATGACTTGTAGCTGACAGTTGGGCTTTGTGCATTCCTCCTAGACTGCCAAAGACATTTCAAACCTTAGGTTGCCTGGTTGGGCCATCACTGGAAGGATGAGAGGGGAGGACTGGGCATAACCCTATTTACACTTGAATGGGCTATGCCCTGCCTCTACACAAAGGGCTGCTTAAACTTATCCCCTGCAGTTAGTCTGGGGCCAAGGCAGGGGAGTTAAAAAACATGTGTACTACAAAGGGAAACCTCTGGAAACAACTCCCACTTTAAAGGAAGCACCAAATATAAATAGTGAACCTCAGACACCAACTATTCACTACACTTCTGGACCTGTAGCAGGAAGAAGGACTGCTGTGCTTCTAAAAAGGACTGTCACTCTGCTGGGTTACTGCCCTGCTGGACGTCTCCCTTGCTGGCTTGCTGACTTGCTGGCCTGCTGCCCTCCTGCCTGAGTCAAAAAGATTGGACCTGCACCTGACCCAGGACACCCAGAATGACTACAAGCACTAGTCTGCTGGCCTTCTGTTCAGAGACACAGGGACATAACCGGATCACACCACCTGAACCAACACCCATTTCCAGCTGGAGTAAGCCCCTGACCCCCAAGTGGTGCCTTCAGGCCCTGCACCCTTTGTGTCGCCTCAGCTGAATTGAAGATTTTGGGTTTTTTGCTGTTCCTAAAGGGCCTGTTGGCACCAAAACATAGTTGCTTGCATTTCCCGTCAAAAAAGAGGTCAGTAAACCCATCCCTCTGCACTACAGCGCCAATCGCTTGTAGGGAGAGCCACCGTGATGATCCGGCTCGACCGTTCTTGACAACAACAGGATCTTCACACTTCAGCGACGACTACCTGTTACATCAGGCCTGCTCTTCAAGCTACATCGATGACCTTCTATGTCACTTCCCTACTCCTTTCGGCACCCTCTACATCGAGCGGAACTCTTAGTGCTGGACTGAGGAAGTAACTTTGCAGCAAGACTACCCTGGCAAATCATATCTGACACGCTCTCCATCGCAGTTGGCCTGAACTTGTGACTGTATCCCAGTGTCGCACAACCATACAGCCATGAGTGGTGCTTTGTGTTATTTTAGCACTATTTTTACTTAAATCTCCGCATATCTCCGGTTCTACAGAATGGATTTTTATTGTTTTGGCCTTGATTTATTTATTTAGTTGTTCAATATTTTTCTAAATTGGTGTGGGGATTTTCTTGTGTTGTGTTGTCACTTTTTAACCATTTGAAGCGCTGCATAAACACTTCACACATTGCCTCTAAGTTAAGCCTGACTGTTATGTGCCAAACTAGCCGAGGGTTGCTGCTTGACCAGTGCTCACACCTCAGCCAACCAGTAACCCACTTTTTCACAATAACTATCTGCAACAAATTTACAGAACAATGCCTTGCAGTTGTAACCCCTCTTTTGTGAGAGATATTACCTGACAACAATGTAATTATATGCAATAGTAAAACCCATAGAAGAAGGAATGGGGATTATGATTTGCATGAATGTTCTCCCTTGAACTTTTATAAATATCCACAATTTTGAACGTTTATAGCCTTTTACAATCTCAGTTACATTTTGCACCCTGAAATCTCCATTCCTCACAAGAGTGGAGTAAAACTATTGCCAGGGAAGGAAGGGGAGCAAAATACCTCTAAATGTGGGCTAGAATAGGTGAGGGTACTCCTAGGGGGATAACTGTTTTAGAGAAAAGAAAGAGGCAAAATATCAATGTACAATGGTGCTGGCGTTGACTATTCACAAATATACCATGCATAAAATTGTGCTTTGCTCATGTATCGGGGTCCATGAATTAAAACAGAGGGCTTTATTCACATAAACATAATTCAGATTATATAAATGAGTACTATTTAAAGCATCGTAAAGTGCTATTTACAAACCTCCTGCTGACAATCTTCTGCTTCACCTCTTCAAATTTTCTGTACAGAGAAAAAGGGATGCGATCTCCACTCACATAAGTATAGGATTAAGAGTAAATGTAGGAAGACAAGAGGGTGTCTTTAAAAAATATGTAATCATTACTGCAAAATGGATGGGGTTAAAGGAGGGATATACTAGTACAAAATACACACCCACAATACATACATGCATATGAGAAAAAAATTGCTTTTTGATTGCTATTCAAATAATACACTTCTACTTCTACTACAGCTCTACTACTGACAAAACAGGCTTACATGTACTCCAGTTAACCTTGGTGTATATCAAGTATCACAAATCGCCAAACACTTGTTTTGCAATGCACTACCATGTACATCAATGTATGCAGTCTATAATACTAACACTACAAAGGAAAATATATAAAATTAAATAAAACTGTTTAAAATTTTACTTTTATGTTTAGAAAATTAGAAATCATTTGTGTGAGACAAATATTTAAGTGCAATTTTAATACATTTAAATGTATTTTATAGATACATTTAACATAAAATTCATTAACTGTAAATACAATCATTAAAAATTGCAAACATGACTGACAAACAAGTTTATAATCAAAGTAAACATAAATTAAAATATTTGGGAAGCTGGATACATTTAATTTGGAAAAAAAGTAAATATAAGTGTATTCCATTTTTTTACATTGAATTTGAATTTAAATGTTTTAATTTTAAGGGGTAGGGTGTTGTTTAATTTTATTGAAGTGGTTCTAGGTGGACAGCAGTTAGTAAAAATGCTTTTATGTTTTTAATGTACAATAAATGTTTTTTTTTCACGGTTGTTAAACTTTATCATTTCCTATTATTTTCTATATAGACATCTTCACCTCTGTGGTGGGCAGCTGAAAAATTCTCAATAGTAAATGTTGGTTATTCAATGGGTAAAGAGGATTCAGCTCCCTATTTAAGGGCATAGTGACTCTTTTTTTTAAAATGTTTTTATTCAGATCTTGACAATTCAATTATACAACAAAAAAGAAATCAGAGCAAATACACAATGATATGCTGAAGAACAAATAATGAAATATTGCATCATCTCTCTCTTCTCCCCTTCTCCTCTCTCTTTTCCACCCCTCCAAAAATAAACACAGATATTTAATCAAAAAACGTCCCCCATATTTTGGCAAATTTACGCAATCCCTCAATCCTTTGTGCATATATAAATTCACCTTTCCTTACTCTCTTCATTTTCTCATACCATTCATCCAAAGATGGTAAAACATCTGATTTCCAATACTTTAGAATCAGTGATCTAGCAACCGCTATTATAATATATATCAGTTTTGCCAGCGGCTCAGCCAGATTAAGCTCTGGATCAGTACCAAATATAATCAGTCTTTCATAATTAACAATCGTGCAGTGCAAATGAAGTGAAAGCAAAGAAAAGATGCCCTTCCACAGAAGGCCACAATTCTAGGACATAAGGCTACTATGTGAGACCAATTAGCCAAATCTGTACTATAACACCTAAAACAAGTAGAAGATGTATTGCTAAACATTCTAGCCAGTGCAGCGGGGGTATAATATAGCAGCCATTTACTAAAAAACAACATACGCCTCCAGTTAGCGCCTCGCAATACCGAGAAATTAAACTTATTTAAAATTTTCCACATATTGGCTGTTAAGTTGAGACTTTCATATTTCTGCCATTTTTTAGTTGCTTTAGTGCTCAGATCCTCCTCTCTACTCTGTGTTAGTCTTCTTCTCCATTTTCCTGGTTTCATAAATAGTGAAGACCAAAAGATATCATTGGATAGCTCCGAGGCTCAACTAATCCGATCTAGGTCATTTTGAACAAAAACTTTATATAATAAATTATATGAACCCCTAAGAAGAAAATTTCCCCCTATTAGAGAAAGCATCTCGTTAGGAGTTAACCAAGCATCATTTTTCACAAAATTTAGTAGTGATGTAAACCCCAGTCTGACCCCATTTTGTATACTTTCTGGCCCCATTTTTATACCAAAACCAGTGATAGCATCACTAAACGGAGTCTTTAAACTGAAGAGAGAAAGTGAGTATCTCTTCAACATGGCGTCTTGTTTTAAAAAAAAACAATTTAATACCTTGTATCCGGCTAGTTTGGGGGATTTGGGTATGGATAATGGAGAAGAGATTTTGACTTCTTTACATATTGTTTCATAAAAAAAATTTAGAAACAGTCCTTGACTTAACATTAAATGTTTGAATCTTGAGAGATACTGTACAAAGTACGCAAAGTAATAGTCTCTAAGGTTTGGGAGACCGAGACCTCCTTGTTCTTTTTCTGCATATAGAGTATTTATGGCAATTCGAGGTGTCTTTTTAGCCCAGACAAAAGCTGAAAACATAGATTCCATTCTTGAAAAGAAGGATCCCGGTAATGTGCATGGGATGGTGGAAAACAAAAAGTTAAATAGGGGGATAACCGACATCTTAATTAATGCCACCCTGCCTAAAATAGATAGGGGTAAGGTATTCCAGCGTGAGAACAAATCCCGAACTTTTTTTATTAAGGGTTCAAAATTCAGAAAATACAAATCACTCACGGATGGCGTAAAATAGACCCCCAAATATCTTTTGGGTCTATTGTTAATGCAGTTTTGAAAATCTGGGTGTAATTCGGAAGTAATACCACTACAAATCAAGATCTCAGTTTTCCTCCTATTGATTCGATACCCTTCTAATGCTTCAAATTCTGCAAAAACAGAAAGAGCCTGTGTTTGCGAATGCATCTCCGGTTTAAGGAGAAGCATAATATCATCTGCATATAACTTGATTTTATCCATAGATAATATAGGTGGTAGAATATCTGTAGAATTCCGGATTGCCAGTGCCAGTGGTTCTATAAAGAAGGCAAAGAGAACCGGGGACAGTGGGCATCCCTGTCTTGTCCCTCTTTGCACTGAAATTGAGCCCACCATGGATTTCTTAATGAGCACATGGGCTTTTGCACCTTGATACAAATTTTTAACTAAGGTAATAATTTGTGAGGGGATTCCCAAAAGTAGAATAAAAAAAAGTGTATCCCAAACCATCAAATCAAAAGCCTTTTCTGCATCTAAAAGAAAAACTAAAGCCGGCACCTTACGTGTTTCAAAGTAATCTAAGGCCTCAACCAAATAGTGAGTGTTAGTGATGAGTTGACGACCTGCAATAAAACCATTTTGATCTGAATGAATCAGATGCGGAGAAATATTGTTGAAGCGTATTGAAAGTAATTTAGTGATGATTTTATAGTCCGAATTAAGCAAAGTTATGGGTCTTTTGAGTTAGGATCATTTGCTTCCTTTCCTTTTTTCAAAAAGCTAACCACAGTCCCGTCATAGAATGATGATGGAATTGAACCACCTACCAGCATAGAATTGGATAATAAAAGTAAAAGATTAGATAGGGAGGAGAAAAATATGACAAAGAATTCTCCAGTGAAACCGTCTGGTCCGCAAGCCTTACCCTGTGGTAGAGATTTAACTACTGCTTCTAGTTCATCTTTCGAAAACGAAGATGCCATTGCTGCTTGCTCCGTCCTAGATAGAGTAGGAAGATTATACTTATTTAAGAAATTGTTTAATCTGTTTTGATCCGTGATATGATGTGAAGTGTAGATGTTCCCGTAGTGAGACAGCATAATATGACCTATCTCTGCTGCGTCTGAGGTATCAGAATCATTGATTGGAGATTTAAGAGAGTGAATTAGATTAGCTGCCGCTTGTTCTTTAACCTGCCATGCCAAGAATTTGCCCGTAAAATTACTGTGTTCGTATGTTTTTTGGGCTTGCCTGCAGAAAATTTCCTCACTTCTCTCAAAATAATGTAGGCTCAGTTCACGTTTTGCAGCGTTTAATTGGTTAATCAACCTAGTAGATGGATTCTGATACATTTGTTCTACCAAATCCTGAATATTCTTCTGTAATAGATTCTTTGTATCCCTGAACGCAGCTGATTCCCGCGCATCCCTTCCAATAGCAATCCCCCGGATAAATGCCTTAAGTGAGTCCTATACCATATGAATAGGAGCAGTTCTCAAATTTCGATCAATAAAGTTCTTTATTTCATTTTTCAATAGGGTCACCCAAGTTGCATCGGCCAGGTATGCTTTATTGAACACCCAGCGTTTTACCGCACTAGTGCTTTCCTCAAACGTCAGTTCTAATGTTAACAGAGCATGATCGGAAAAGCCATTGTGTAGAAATCTTTGATAGCTATTCTTAAAATTTGAGGAGACTAGAAAAAAATCGATACGAGAAAATGACCTATGTCTTCCCGACCAGCAAGTATATTCTCTTTTATGGGGATTAATAAGTCGCCACGGATTCAAAAGATCTAAAGTTCTTACATTATTCGTAATTGTCTTAAATGTTTTAGGTTTTGGTTGTTTTTTACCACCCGTGCTGGAATCTAGTTTGAGGTCCATAAGTGTATTAAAGTCCCCCCCAATCACAATATCCCCTCCGACCAACAAAAGAGACTGAAACATTTCCTCATAAATTTCTGAATTATCATTAACTGGGGCATAAAAGCTTACAAATGTGATAGGGGAGGGCCTATTCTTAAATGTACATGTTGCCCAGCACCATCTACCCCGGTTCTCAGCCTTTGATTGCAAACTCTCTATCTCCATATTCTTATTAATAAAAAGTGCTACTCCCCTCTGTGACTCTGAAAAAAAGGAGAACCCCTGATAGGAGGCCCACCCTTTAAACATGGAAAAATTGTCAGCTTTTAAGAGAGGGATATGTGTTTCTTGATTAAGAATAACAGCAGGATTTTCAGTTAAGACCCATTTTTCTATTGCCCGCATTTTATTTTTATTGTTTAGGCTGTTCACATTAAACGAAATGATTTTTATACTTTTTCTAACCATTCTGATAGTATTTACAAAAGCTTTTTAAAAAGACTACTCCCCTTTTTGCCTGACATACCCCTTTTTTTAACAAAATGCAGCAGTTCAAAGCCCATAAACAGAATACTTTTATCTTCAGCTAGCAGACCAAAAAATGAAAAAATAAAAAAAATTGAATTTTGCCAAGACCTGTATTTTTTAATATTTCCCCCCCCCCTGACCTCCCCCCTCCCCTCTTCTTCCATCTGTGGCACCTCCTTTCTCTTCCTCCCTCCTTCCACGCACACCACAGGATTCTCTCCCTTCCATTTGAGGTGTCATGTTGATACACCTCTTCAACCTTCCTGTCCTGCCCTGCCCCCACCCCAACATAGTACACCAAATAAATCACTTAGTGGAAACCAATGCCAAAAAAAGAGAAGAAAAAAAAAAGAAAAAAAGAAACAGAATCCACATCTCATGCAAGTAGTCTATCTTAAGTCCGAAATTAGCCATTTTGAATCCCATGCAATAGCTCTTGTGCTGCCTCTACATCCGATAGCATGTAGAATTTACCCTTGAAGAGCACTCTAAGTTTTGACTGCTGAGCTTTCATTGCTTGTGCCCCATGTGCTTTAAAAAGATGCAGAATTTTAACAAATTCTTTCCTTCGTCTTGCAGCCACCGTAGACATATCTGAAAAAATCCAGCATTTCACTGTGGCATTTACCGGGAACTGTCTTTGTCGAATTGCTCTAGTTAGAATTTGCTCCTTTACCCTAACATCAGCAAAGTTGATGAGAATAGTCCGAGGTAGCGTAGAATTCATAGGAAGGTGTGCAGGAACACGATGAGCTCTGGTGATCGTTAAATCTCCTTTATGTTCCGGTATCACCCCCTGTTGTAGAAATGTAGAGACCCATTGAAGAATATCTGACCCCTCAATTCCTTCGGGCACCCCCACTATACATAGGTTGGATCGTCTATTGTAATTCTCAAGATCATCCAGCTTATTCTCAAGAGCCCTAGATGTTTTGGATACGTCTACAGTCTCTTTTTTACTGCCACCATTTGATCCTCGAGAGAGGAAATCCTTTCCTCTGCCTCAGTTAGATGAACTGGAAAGGTGGACACTAGCTCTTCAATTTTGTCCATTTTATCCAGCCTTTGATGGATAGCTGACAGCTCCACGTTTTGTGATCTCTTAATCTCTCTTAGTTCGTCTAATATTAAGTTTAGCATGTCTTTTACGGACATCTTCATCTCTCCTTCTGTTTCTGTATCCATCTCTAGTACAGGGGCTGTGGAGCCTGCCACCTCCTCCGCCAGATTACTGTTAGATATAGAAGAGAATTGAGATATTGAACTCCCTGAATCCTTTTTTTCCAAAGCCACAGAATCCAGTGAATCCATTGTTGTTTGCTTTAGGTCAGACGTGGAGATAGATGCTGCCCAAGCATGTTGTGCAGATGAAGCTGAATTCAAAGAGGGGCTGACAGTTAGACTTGGATCGCTTGTGCAAACTAGATGGTCCTGGGTTACTACCCCATTTACAGCAGTTTCAGAGATTGGATTATTGGTCACGAGATTAGGAGTTTTCTTTACGAACAGAGGAAATTGTTTGGGCAGAGGGGGTGGTTGTGCAAGAGGTTGAGGTGAGGCAAGGATATCAGACCCATCACCATTATGGAACTCTTTAGCTTTGTCCCCCATATTCAAATGCGCTAAATCCTCTGTTAATCCATCCTCTGTCTCTGAACAGTCTGATGAATGCACTGAATCCTCCTCCTTTATATTGCCTCCATCTGTTAATTTAGCCATAGCCTCAGCCTCTTTTGCCTGCTGTCGGCGTTGCTTAGCTTTGCGTGCATTTAGAATCTTCCCCATACCAGCAGTGACTCAGTAGCTCAATCACTCAGCAGCTCCGCTCTTCACGGGTTAAAGAACACTCCCCAAGAGGTTATTGCATATATATTATATGGATATTGCAGAGGCTTCCACAGTTTTTACTCCCCTTTTATTTTATTTATTTATTTATTTTTTTAAATACAAGCGGATTAGCCCTGATCACTTTCGACTTTTGTTTTCCTTCAAAATGAGCACCTCTGCTCTTTTTAAATTTCACAGAAGAGGGGGAAAAGTTTTTTCAATGTTCCTTTACAGCGACTGCGACTGTGAATTATTAACACCAGACAAAGCGTTACTTCATTATTTCTCTGTTTCCTTTAGTCTTCACAGTTTTTACAGTTTATAGATTATGAGCAGTTTTTAGCGTTTCTTCGCATGTTTAAATTAAATGCAGTCCCTTTAGGAAATAGAAATAGCTGGTGGGAACCGCCGTTCACTATCCTGACTATCCTCAATTATGTGGCGTGGAGATTTGATCCTAATTCATCCCACCTCCGCAACTCGAGCCAAGACGGTTTTCTAGAAAAGCAAAGCCACTGAGGATTCCCATCAAATGTCCAAGACACTTGCTCAAAAAAAAAAAGAATTCAAATGGTTCACATAGACACCAGCTTTTACTTTGCTGAAAACAGCGTGTCTCCTCTGCACCTACCACGGCTTTCACAGTTGCAGATGCAGATGCCGGTGCAGGCTCCCCTCAGAATGGAGACGCTGTTTTTTTTGTTTCCAAAACAGACTCTCACGGTGAAAACGCCATTATCTGCCCCCACGGGAGAATCTCAGCCTGGTTTCCACAGCCTTGCTACATTTCTCAATACCAGCCGCCGATCATTCTTTTCTCACGTAGAAGCCAGCTGGGCTCAGGGCACCTGAAAGACAGCCTCCTGAGAAACGCCAAAAACCGCCGCAGCTTTCACTCCCACCTCGGAGCACAAACGCCGACGCCTTCCACCATTGTGTAACTCGTGTGGGAGAGGGGCAGTAGCACGGCAATCAGGTGCTACCTGGAGGCGTGGAACTCCACCGGGCATAGTGACTCGTACATCTACTCCTAGGTGAAAATCACCACTCAGAAATGGTGAATAGAATACAACTAGAGAGTGACCCCTAAGGGAGGGTAAGAGTAGATAAAAATGTATGTAGATCTACACATGCAAACTCACCTTTGTGAATCGACCCCAGAATCCACTAAACTTTTGAAAAGCATTGACTGGCACACATTTCCAGGTGTAATCTGTTAGGGATTAGTAAATTCCTGAAAAGTGTGAAACCACGGTCCATGCAGAGTTACAGATCTGGACATGCAGTTCCACTATTTTCATTGTGAATCTCGTCGAAGTTCACACCGGGGTTATCAGTCAAATTAAATTCTGTCCATGCACTGATCATGATTCACAAACTACATTTTGTAATACTCAAAATAGTACTCTAGTAGGACTTTTTGCTTCGCCAAAATGAAATTCACAAACCTATGTATAGGTGGAGTTCTTCTCATTCGCTCTTTCTATATTCTCTATGCAGAAATGTGCCTTGTGGCAGAGCTATTCAAGTGAATTTTGTAGTAAATAGATGAGCCCAGAGGGAGTGGTGAAAAATGGGAACTGATTACTACATAATTGGTGGGGTTAAGAGAAAAGTAAAGATGGGATTTGGAGGAATAATAAAAACAAAATTATATTTGCCAATACGTTCCTTTAAAGAGAATTGTGCGCATGTTGATGAGCTCTCCGCCAGCAGGTGTAAAGTTACTAATTTAACTTTACACTAGGAAATTCATTCATAGGAAAACCCAACGGTTCATCGTACGGGGTGACAACATGTACATCTCCACTTGGAAATAGTAACTAGAGAAACATTGCAGAGTTATACCTAGGCAGAAGATTAGATATACACATGAGTAGTTGTACACAGGTAAGTTTACCTTTGTGAATCAGGCACAAAAGCGATATCAAACACCCTCTGGATAAACACTCTCACATGAAGAAACAGAGGAAAGAAAAGACCTTCTCTTTCCTCCCGGAAAGATACTCTTTGCAAACTCTGTTAATTTTCAGAATTAATGTGCATACAGTTGGAAACTTAAATTACCTGTCACTGTCTTTAAGCATCAGTAATGAGTGTGCTGCAAAGAGCATAACATTGGCTTTTTGGAGATCAAATCCACGCGCCGCTGGTTAGCAGAACTCGCCAGAGGCGGCACGATGGTCTGACTCACAACGCCCTGGAAAGAATGTCTAGCCTCTGCAAATCATTACAGACACTGGATGGCATCCTTTTTGTCTGTGATCTGCATCTTGCACAAAGCCACCACGGATGCAGCTACAATGACAACGTTGTACATTAGTCACTGTCACCAGATAATACACCAGTAACCAGGTCCTGATTTGCATTTTTATGAATCTGATTAAATTTCCAGCCACCCGCATCTGAGTCATATTGAAACTCAGTATGCCAATGCTTGGTTAACTTCGTGCAAAACTTTTTTCTTTTACGAGTTTACCCCAAGTGCTTCTCACAGAGCTTTCAAAAACGTAATATCAGTGGTGTGCATACATTTAATAAAGGGGTGGCGACAACACAAGTTAAATAACTGACTACCTAAATATGAACTGTGCATGGCCCAGGTCAGAATTAGCTGTGTACAGTGACACCGAAGGCAAAAGCAACCAAACACATCTCCACAATTTGTATATTCCATGATTGGCATATTTTATAATATCTAAATGCTGACTGCAGCAATACTTTTTTTAATACTTTTTATACTTCAATCTGACATCACATAAGGGATATATACAGGATTTGTTTCCCTATCATACAACCCGTCATTGGAACATAGCCTACATGTCTTACAAAAAGGAGGATGTGAATGCAGACTGTGGCACCGTTATACACATATCTATGTCATAATATATAATCACAAGAAAAAAGTTAACAATACATGAAAAAACAAGAAAAGGGGTCAGGGTAAAAATCCCCTGACCACTAGGCCTGCTCAGGTGATCACACAGGGACCCACAGGACCGACCTTTTTTTTTTTTTTTTAACTTTTCTGTGGGATTCACGCTGGATCTGCAAATTTATCCCACATTTATTTGAAAATAACTAAGAGTGGGCTCCGCGCTTTGATTTTTCTAAGCCGCCGGGTGGGCCAAGTCTGGGAACAATGAAAAAAATGAGATGCAGGGGCCTGCTAGAGCCTCCTCCCAGGGGCGTAATCATTGAATGCAGGGGTTACAAGACCACCAAGCAGCCCAGGGGACTGCCACCTCCCTAAGGCTATAGTGCTAAAAAATTGAAGGGGAGCTCCTACCCCCCACAAAGCCACTGGGACCAACAACTCCCTGGGGCTATTTATGGTAATTGCTGGGGGCATGCAGCCCCTCACCGCTCCAGGGACTGCTACCTTCCTAGAGCCATTTAGTAACCCTGGGTGGTGTATGGGGAGTGGTACTCCGCGTTGTTCCACAGAGTTTGAAAATACTCTGTGAAACTATGCTCTGCTCCACTCCGCCCCTAGCCCATGAAAAGGTTAAAAAAATTATTTTAGAAACCCACTTACCTTCTCTTCTGCCCGCCCTCCACCTCGCTCCGGTGTCTCTGGTTGTCCTCGCATCCCTGTATGTATTACATCTTGCATGAACTGGGCAGTTCACGTAAGACGTAATAAGTACGGGGACTCGAGGAGGAGCAGGAGGACAGAAAAAGGGAGACATTGTGGCAAGGAGAAGGGCAGGCAGAAGAGAAGGTAAGTGTTTTTAAAATTTTTTAAATAAGGGCTGGCCTCGTACTCCGCTCTGACCATGGAGTCAGAGTTTTGCGGCAACTTCACATTCCCAGTGGAGAGCAGGGGTTGGTAAAACTCTGCAAACTGCAAGCGGAATACTTGGCCCGGGATTACTATTTAGATAATTATGCAAATAATTCCTGCCCCATAAATCCCTGGGGACGGCCACCTCCCCAGAGCTCCTTTCAAAATTGGAGGGCCTCTCCTGCAGTCAGAAATAGCCCTGGGGACCGCCACCCCCCAGAGCCGGCTCCAGCAATTTTTCTGGGGTGCCCACCCCAGGACAATGCAGTTTGCTATGGCATGGTGGGAGCACTGCTCCTGCATCCCATAGCTAACAGTGTGCTAGATTCGAACAAGAGCACTTTGCTCTCACTTGTTCAAAGTGAGTACACTTTGGTTTTTACCCCCCAGGGAGCTGCATGTCAGCAGCTCCCTGGGGGTAAAAAGGCATGCCTGATCCCGCAGGCGGCCGGAGCAGGCTGGGGCCACAGGGAACTTCAGGCTTCCCCCACGGCCACCAACCAGCTGGACATGCCTGTGGGATGGGATCCACTTTTTCTTTTAAATGGCCTGGCCTTAGGACATGGGGTCCCCGGGGCCGAAATCGGCCTGGGGAGGGGGGCCATGTGGCTTCTTTCCTTTAAAAAAACAAGACAAAATAAAGAATTAACCGTCTTGGCCCCAGGGTATGGCGTCCCTAGGGCCGAAATCAGCCTCAGGAGGGGGCGTCAAGCAGCCCTTCTCCTTTTTTTAATAAAAAAAACAAATGGGTGAGGGCCTGGGGGTTGGGGTTCAAAAAGGATCAAGGAAAAGTGGCCCTCTTTCGCAAATAAAAAAAAAACTGAAGCTGGCAACTTGCCGGAGGCAGCCTCCCCTCTCTGCAATACTCTGCAAACGCTCCTCCTTGAGGCCAACTACCTCTCTTGTTACCCCTAGTAAGTCCAAAACAGCGGGATTGCTAAGAGGTCTTCGGAGGCTATGCCCCATTTTCTCCACCACTCTACAAACTTATCTCCTGGAGCACTATTGGTTGGTGGATGAAGTCCACTTTACTCCAGAGGGACCTTGGGGACCTAGAGGCCAACCTGGTCCCTCCTGTAAGTCCTACATAATGGAATTCCTGAGAGCTGGTTGGAGGACCAGCTACTTTTCTTCATCACTCTACGTATGTGACTGCTAGTTAGAAACCCTTGGGAATTTACTGAAAAAAACAAATGTTTCAGGGACATTATAGTTAGGAATTTGCATTTAAAAAACCTCAGGAATTCACAGAAAAATCACAGGTTACAGGAATGTTATAGTTAGGCTGACTTGTCACTTGTACAAAATCTGTGAAATTCAGCTACTAGTGATGTCATGAGTGATGTCACTGACCATGTCATGAGTGATGTAATATGTGATGTCATCAGCAGTGCATTATACGCGCAAGTTATAGTGAGTCCAACTAACTATAACGTGGGAATTTCAATGGTTTTATGTCAGTAAAATTTCTAGGTAACTATAACTGGTGTGAAACCTATGGTTTTTTCAGTGAATTTAATAGGTTTTTTAAATGCTAATTCCTAACTATAACTGGTGTGAAACCTATGGTTTTTTCAGTGAATTTCATCGTTTTTTTAATAGCACATATTACATCATTCATGACATGAGTGAGTGATTAAATAAATGTGTCTTACTAAATGCATGGGTTAGTGACTAAACTGTCTGAATGTGTGCATCAGTATGTCTGTTGTGGTGTAAACTGCTGCATGTGTTGATCATTAGCTATACGAGAGGCTATATGTGTAATTGATTGGTTGCCCAAGTATTTGTATAGGAGATTGAGTGTGTGTAGGGGTGGCTGGGAGGTGTGTGACTCTGTGCATAGATGTGTGAGCAGTTGATTCACTAGGTGTATGAGTTCAAGAGTGCATGTGGAAACAGCTACATGGGCGGTTGACTGTGTGCATGAGTGTATTGATGAGTGAATGGATATCTGAATGCTACATGTCATAGTAAGTACATATGTAAAACACAGTACATGTGAGAGTGGGCATATATAAATAACTATGCATGAGAGCCAGTGAATGTGTGAATGGCTGTATGGATCATTGTGAACTTGTATCAGGGATTGTATAAGAGAGTAAATATGTGTTAGTATATGTTTGAATAAGTAAGGTGTGTATAACTGTATAGTTGAGGAAATGGAGGTGAGATTGATTCTTTGCATGACTGACTAGGTGTGTGAGTAACTCCATGGATGAGTGACAGTGTGTGAGTATCTGTATACACTGAGTGTATCTAAGGTTATATTAGAGTCTGAAAAGGTTCATCGTATTAGCACAAGAATGATGTCATCAGTGATGTGATCAATGATGTCAAATGAGATGTCATCAGTGATGTCATTTGAAATGTCATCAGTGATGTCATCAGTGATGGCATTTGAGATGTCATCAGTAATGTCATCAGTAATGTCACTGACCAAGTCATGAATGATGTAATATGTGACATCATCAGCAGTGGACTGCGGGTGCGCGAAATATATAGTTAGTGCAACTAACTATATATGGGAATTTCATTGGTTTTGTATGATTAAAATATTCACCTAACTATGTATGGTCTCAAACCTATGGTTTTTTCTATGAATTTCAATGGTTTTTTAATAGCAAATATCAATAGCTGTATAATAGATACTTCATTAAAATGAATAATGTTTTTTATTTTTATTAAATACAATTTTTTTTATGTTTACATTTTTTTATTTTTTATTTTGCACCGGTGCGCTTCCGTTACGCGCACCGGTAAGCGCAACTCTGTTTAGCGCCCCGGTGCGCGTAACGGTGAGCGCCCCGTCAGCGCAATTGCTGCAAACGAAAACAACATTGTGACGCGCCGCGTAAGCGTGGCGTATCGCGTAACCGCGTGATGCGTTCTGTAAGCGCGCTGCGTAAACGCACCCGGAAGCGCTCTGTGGCGCGACCCGGAGTGCGAAACGTAAGCGTGCCGGAGCGCGTAACGTAAGCGCGTCGGGACATGTGACCTGAAAATAACACTTTTTATTGGTTCTCAACTTTTTTTTTCTCCAAATGATGAAAGCCCCCTCCTTTTTTCCTCATTCTTACTTTCCTCTTTGAGAGAGCAAGAGCTATTTGTGAGCAGAGAAATGGCTTCAGTAGTAGCTGCAGCCGGTGCATCCCCACCACCACCACCCAGAAAGGAAGGACCACCACCCCAGATCCTTCCAGCAGTTGAAGAAGAGGAGGAAGAAGATGATGAGGAAGAACAGCCTAGGAGATTCTTGCGGGAAGAACCTAGGGAAAGGCATGTGAAAGTGCATTTTATATGGGAGTACTTCTCCATCCCTGCTGGGCAAAAAAAAGTGAATGCCCAACATGTCACCTGTTTAATTTGCGACAAAGTCCTCTCCAGGGGCAACCCAAATAAAAAGTATTCCTTTGGGAATTATACAATGATCCGCCACATGGAGATATGGCATCCTAACAATTTGGCACAGGCTAAGGTACGGGATATGGTTCAGAAGAACAGAGATCCGCCACATGGAGATATGGCATCCTAACAATTTGGCACAGGCTAAGGTACGGGATATGGTTCAGAAGAACAGAGATCATCAGGTCAGCACCTCCACATGTGAAATTTCTTTTGCAGCACCAGAAGGGCGCGAAATGGTGCCAAACATACAAAAGAAATTTGGTGGATATAAGATGGTCTGCATTTATTGTGGAAAGGCCATCACCTACGGGCAACTAAGTATTCCCTCATTAATGATGCTATAGACAACCACCACTGCAGCAAGAAAAGAAAGCAGTAGCTTTTTTTTATTTTTTGCTCCTGTTGAGCCACTGTTAATTCCCAGTTTTTTTTTCTTTCCTAAAAAAAAAAAGTTCATAAAAACCACAAAAAAAAATGTTCAGAAAAATAAAAAAATATAAAACAACAAAAATAAAAAATATAAGTTTTTTTCAGAACTACCTTCCAATAATAAAAATTTGCTATCATTTTTTAAACTCTTACATACTTTTTTTCACTTTGGTGCACGCACCGGTGCGCGCACCGGTAAGCGCTCCGTTCGCTTAACTATATAGGCCTCCTAAAACCCTCTCAGGAAACCTAGAGGGTCAGGGAGTGTCTACCATGCCCTCTTATACCCATTCCCAACGGTAAGCGCTCTGTTCACTTACCTATATAGGCCTCCTAAGACCCCCTCAGGAAACCTAGGGGGTCAGGGAATATCTACCATGCCCCCTTACACCCATTCCCAACGTTGTTACTTTATCACATACACTTTTCAGCTAACTATAACTTGCGCGCCCGCAATGCACTGCGGATGACGTCACAAATTACATCACTCATGACATGGTCTGTGACATCACTGATGACATCTCCAATGACATCACTGATGACACCATCCAGTGAATGTGTGTCTTTCTGAAAAATAAATATGTTTTATAAATGTATATGTAAAGGTCGATGGAAGAATAAATGTTTAAATAAGTGTCTTAATGGATGTTTTTTTTTAAAAAAATGATTGGTTAACTGGCTTATTAAGTGTATCTTAGTGAATACATATATTAGCGACTATTGTTTAAATATTTAAATGTTTGTATCAGTGTTTCACTTTGTG
This sequence comes from Lissotriton vulgaris, assembly GCF_964263255.1. Classification (NCBI taxonomy): domain Eukaryota; kingdom Metazoa; phylum Chordata; class Amphibia; order Caudata; family Salamandridae; genus Lissotriton; species Lissotriton vulgaris. The sequence goes on along the minus strand of NC_141694.1, from coordinate 1,196,173,362 downwards.
TATAAGTGGCTGCATGGGTTGGTGAGTAGCTACATGTGTGTGTATATGTGTTATTAGATGTTTTTTTAGTATCAGTATGAGTGTCTGTATGGTTTGGTGGGGGTGTTACTTAGCACATAGATGCATCAATGACTAACTCACTGTTTGTATGTGTTTTGAAGACAGCGTATGTGCAGGACTGTATGGGTGGAAGAGTGTGTATATGTGTGTGTTAGTGAGTGAATGACTGTCTCACTAGTGTCTTTATGAGTAACTACATATGTTTTAATCTAGTATATGTGAGTATTGATGTGTATAAGTGAGTATATGTGAGAGTGAGAGATTGAAAGAGTTCCTGTTTAAATAAGTATGTGTTTCTATGAGTGATTGTTTAAGAGAGTAAGTATGTGTAAGTTTCCTTAGAAGTAATGTGCTAGTGTGTGTATAGCTGTATATGCAAATAAATGGATGTTCAATAGTTTATTTGCATGTGTGAGTATGTGTGTGAGTAACTTTTGGAAGACTGTCGGTGTGTTAACGGATGTAAGTGTCTCACTACATATGATAAGTGAGTATATGTATGAATTACTATATAGAACTGTTGGTGAATGAGTGGATGTGAATATAAATGGTGGAATTACTGAATTGGTTGTTGTAAGTGGTATAGGTATCTCTACTTTTTTGTAAATGTTTGTTTCTATTTTTGAATATGTGTTTCAAGGGTTACTTTACAGTGAAAGGAGGTCAGTCACTCTGTCACAAGGATGGTGTCATCAGTGATGTCATGAGTGATGTCACTGACCATGTCATGCACATCAGAACTCTACCGTCCTATGCAGAATTCAAGAGCCAACTTAAATCCTTGTGCCTGATCCGCTCCCTTGGTTATGGATAACTTGGAGCTGCAAACGTCTCAGAATCCATGCGGTATTGTTGAATCCAGTACTGAGAAGCCCTGCTGTCCGAACTTTTCTTCTTTCCAAATTGTCTGTCGCCGATTGCTTTTATTGGGTTTGTTTCATGTTGTTCTCTTTTTCATGCCCACTACTGTGAAGCGCTCTGATACCTTCGGGTCTTGTTAGCGCTATAGAAAACTTCTAAATAAATAAAATAAATAAATAAATAATATGTGATGTCATCAGCAGTGCATTACACGCGCAAGTTATAGTGAGTCAAACTAACTATAACGTGGGAATTTCATTGGTTTTATATCAGTAAAATTTCCACCTAACTATAACTGGTGTGAAACCTATGGTTTTTTCAGTGAATATGCTCACCTCCCATACCGTTTAGTAACACCTTCAACGGCCCTGGGTTGTTATCTACCATTGACTTTTTTTTTATATCTAATAGATACGCCAACAGAATTCACAATTTTAACACCAATGATGTAGCTTTTAGTGATCACTTTCCAATTAGTTTTACTCTAGAATTACCAGTTCGAGCACTATCCATAGGATCTCTGCCAATCGAGCCCTTAAAAGATAATATTATTAACAGGCCCAATGGATATACTATCAAATGGGCTGGGCTAGATACTTTACAACTAACCAAGTCATTTCTGACTATTTGCAAAGCAGACTTTTCAAATTGTTTGGATGAGACGGCCACAGACATAATCATTTGTAACTCTTTTTGTAATATTTCAAAGGCTATTCAAAATAATCTGTTAACCAAACTTAAAAGCACAACTAACAGTAGGTCAGGTTGGTTTGATTCCCAGTGCAGCAAGTCACATGCAGCTTTGAAATCTGCCTTGAATGAGTCGAGGAGAGATCCGGAAGCAGTAAAATGGTCTAAGGCGTCATGTAACACCTCTCTTAAAAAATGGAAAGAGGCCATTAGACTTGAATTATGGCAGGCACTTAAGCAGGCTTCTGCCTTAAAGGATATTAAAGGTTTCTGGAAGGCTGTAAATGCTCCGTTCCTGGCTGCCAAAAAGTCAGCAAGTTTCGCAAATACGATCAAGGAGGATAAATGGGTGTCCCACTTCTCTAGCCTCTACTGCAATAATGCTATTGCTTTTACCAACGAGGGCTCCAGTATGGGTTCCTGTAGTTACCTCCCTATCAGTCTCGACTTTGAGGTGGATGAAGTGATTTTGGCCATTAATGCTAGTTTAGGCGGTAAAGCTCCAGGCCCAGACAGTGTACCAGTGTACCTTTTTAAATCTTGTCTGCTTTGGGGCCCACTTTTAACCAGGTTCTTGAGGGCTTGTTGTACACATGACTTTACCTCAACCTGACCGGAATCTATCCTGGTTCCCATCTTTAAGAAAGGTGACCGTAATGACCCGGCCTGTTATAGACCAATTTCTCTTCTGGGTTCCTTAGTGAAAGTGGCTGGGTGTGTGGTCCTAAACAGACTGCAGGTATGGGTTGAGGACTCTGGCATCATCTCAGAACTCCAGAATGGATTTCGTAAAGGCATTGGCACCGTTGAACAGGGTCTGAGCCTGAGCCTTATAATGGGAAAATACATCCAGGCAAAAAGCGGGAGTCTTTTTATGTTCTTTGCCGACCTGAGCTCGGCGTTTGACTGCGTCAACCATCAGAAGCTTTGGTGTATCTTAGAGGACATGGTGGTGGAAATTCAAAAAAGTCTTAGTTAGAGGCCAGGGCATGGGTTCACCATCGCAGAAATGGTGAGCTCACCCATAGCTTCCCTGTTAAAAAGGGGGTGAGGCAGGGGTGTGTGCTAGCTCCACTCCTCTTCACCCTCTACATAAATAGCCTTGGTGATACTTTATCACTGGAATGGTACGACTTACCCTGTGTCGGTAAAAAGAAAATTGGTGCCAACGACTCAGTCTTGTTAGCATGCACCCCAATTGCCCTACAAAAAATCTTGACAAGTTTTGCTTCCTTCATGTCAAGCCTAGATCTTCATGCTAATATTTCCAAAACTTTCATCATGAAATGTAGTAAGCCTAGTGTTAAGTGCCGAGAGATTTTTACAAGTAAAGGAAAACTTGAATTTGTTGATCATTTTTCATACCTGGGCATTGTTTTTCATAAACGGGGCACGTGGGTGACAGACGTAAGCTGTAGAAAACTACTTTTCGCAAAAGCTATAGGCGCCTTGATCAATTTCGCTAGGAGACTGGGTCAGTGTCCTATCAACGATTTTTTGATAGTTTACAAAGCCAAATGCATTTCTGTTGCTCTGTATGGAGCCGGCATTTGGGGATATGTAAATGTGGAGTCCCTTCAGCGACTTGAGAACCCGTTTTTGAGGTACCTATTAGCTGTTCCTGATAGTACGGCTATATATATTTGTCATTCTGAATTGGGATTGCTATACCTGTCCGACCTTATTAAAATACAGCTGATCTGGTTGTGGCATAAGGTCTGGACCGGCATGACCACAGGTTTTAACCGGGATGTGATTTTAGATTGTCTGAACCTGCAACAAGTAAAAAGTATCCCTTGGCTCGTCTATATTAAAAACTGAGTTTTTTGCTAATCCTGATAGCCTGACCCTTATTACGAGGAGGGAATTAAAATCAATATGCATAAAACACTTGGAGATGATTAGGCTTTCTTCTAATATCATGAAACCTTCAGGGAGAGCCAACCAATTGCTACTAACTCAGACTGGGATACAACCATATTTATTACGCACTTTTAGTAAATATGACACGTTTTTACTGACGTGCCTACATTTAGGCAACTTTCACGCCCTGGTTACTTTTCCCCAGATTAACGATTGGTCACGTTCTCTATGCCCTTGTCCATATGACGATATGTCAACACAGACAACAATCCATATCATGTTTTTCTGCAAGTTTTATACCTCCCTTAGGAAAAGATGGTTTCTGTCTTTTCTGAAAACACAACCCTTGAGATCTTACCGACCCGCTTTTATCAAGCTGCAACTTTGGGATGATGAAATTGTTAGTGACCATATTGCTAAGTTTCTGAAGGGGTGGTCAGAACTAGAAAAATTATGCAAGGCTCGAATCTCGATTAAACGAAAATGTTATCAATCATGTTTTGGTGGTGCATTGAACTGAGAATGTGGTTTTCTCTTTTAATCAATTGATTATATCTGTGTGTTAATCGTATAGGTTGCTACATGTTTTAAGTTTTTTAATGATTTTATTTATATCCTTGTAATATTCTGTTTGTGTTAATCGACGTGTTGCGTGCTTTTATGATCTGATTTTTCAAATCGAATAAAGTGTATCTTAACTAGTATCTAATCACCAGCAACAGTGTTAATCGACATGTTGCGTGCTTTTATGATCTGATTTTTCAAATCGAATAAAGTGTATCTTGACTAGTATCTAATCACCAGCAACAGAAAGTGTAATGCAGTAGGTAAACTAGTGACAGTGAGCTCCAAAGATAGAGCTAGAACCTTTGACATATGATCTATCTATCTATCTATCTATCTATCTATCTATCTATCTATCTATCTATCTATCTATCTATCTATCTATCTATCTATCTATCTATCTATCTATCTATCTATCTATCATGGATGACTATGTGTTATTTCTTTGAATTTTCTGTGTGCTTACAGGTCAAAGGTACATTGTGATTGATTTAAGTGAAAGCTACTATCAAATCAGGAAAGAGGTTAGTAACCATCTGCAATTTATTTTCTCATGACTCTGGCTAATAGACACTCAGGGATGAAAGTGAGCTGGAGAGGGTTAGTGTTCATGAGGCATGAGGTTTCTTAGCTAAATGTGGCCTTGTTCAGTACTTGGCCTCAAGTTAACTGCTATCCAGAGTTATCAGTCCTTGTATACCCGGAGAACAGGCTATGTCTTCAACTTGATTGAAGTATCACAGGTTAACCAATGGGCTCAAAGAGTGGAAACCTGCGGTGTGGATGTGGTAGCTGGCACTATCAAAGGTCAGGATGTTGAATATCACAGCTGAGTAGTTGTTGTTCCACCTCGTTCCTCTTGAATTCATTCACCACAAAATGTTCCCTAACTCTTTACCTGACCCTTTAAGTTTCTTTTTCATCCTTGCTTTCTAACTTTGTGACTGTTTTCACATCTTTTTCTTTTCCATTCCCCCCTTTTTTTTACCTCTTGCTCTACATCACACTCTTTTGAGGAAAAAGAGTCCCATTCCCCAAATATGAGTGCTGGTGTGCCCCACCTTCAACCACCAACTCATATTAAGCATTGGTTCAGACACACTAAGATGTTGATTGGTATTAGACCTGTCAGACTTAGGGTGGTCTTCATTAAAACCTTTTGCCTTTACCCTTCACATTTTGCTGAAATTTGTTTTGTCTCTAAAGACTCTGTGCACTTTATCTCAGCTAATCAGTGCTAAAGTGTTTGTGCTCCCTCCTTAAACATGGTAAAATTGTTGTCTTACACCAGATTGACATATTTGATTTACGTATAAGTTCCTTTTAGAATGGTATACCATATACCCAGGACAAGTTTCCACTTAAGTAGCCTCTATAAACATGTCCCAGTTTGTCATTGCAACCTGGATGCAGTTTTAAACTGTCAATTCGACTTAAATATGACCCTTGGTGAAGGAGCTAAAGGTGGTCAGAAAGCCAAAATCTAAATCTTGGCACTTATTTCATTTTTGGCTAAAATTGCTCAGAGAACTGAGAGAAACCCAGGACCAGCCAGTTCGTCTTTCCGCCCAAGGTGCATCACCGGTCTGCCTGACTTTGAGGCAACTCTTGCTAAGTTCTTCTCTACGATTTAGAAAAGGGGGTGGTGATGAACAGAGTGTCTGAGTTAAACAGACCACTCTTACCCAGTCCAAAGATCAGGGCTTGATCCATCACCGTTATTTATCTCACTGCCCCATCCCAGCTCAGAAACTGGCTATATGCAAATCAGTCTGTCCCTGGCCCAGTGCATCATGGGAACAGGGCAGACTAAACTACCAAGCCAATTCTTCACCAGAAAGGAGACAAGCTACCGGGGACCGGTTTCTGGCATTTCAGCCTTCTTCGGCCCGGCTTGCTTGAATCCTGATGGAGCAGTGAGAAAGGGACTCATGTCTGAGTATACCCTGCCACACCTATAGTGGCCAAAAACGATTTAGAAAAGGGGGTGGTGATGAACAGAGTGTCTGAGTTAAACAGACCACTCTTACCCAGTCCAAAGATCAGGGCTTGATCCATCACCGTTATTTATCTCACTGCCCCATCCCAGCTCAGAAACTGGCTATATGCAAATCAGTCTGTCCCTGGCCCAGTGCATCATGGGAACAGGGCAGACTAAACTACCAAGCCAATTCTTCACCAGAAAGGAGACAAGCTACCGGGGACCGGTTTCTGGCATTTCAGCCTTCTTCGGCCCGGCTTGCTTGAATCCTGATGGAGCAGTGAGAAAGGGACTCATGTCTGAGTATACCCTGCCACACCTATAGTGGCCAAAAACGATTTAGAAAAGGGGGTGGTGATGAACAGAGTGTCTGAGTTAAACAGAAGGCAGGAACAGACTAATTTGCATACAGCCAGGTTCTGAAACTGGGATGGTGCAGTGAGCTAAAAAACGGTGTTGGATCTAGCCCTGATCTCTTGACTGGGTGAGAGTATTCTGTTTAATTCAGAGACTCTGTCCCTCACCACCCCTTGTTGTAAATAAGTTCTTCTCTACAGCATCAATTCTGTTCAGCGGTCCTTCACTAATGGTGCTGTTGCAAGGATTCTGCACAAATACAGAATTATGTGTAGCAAATAAGACCATGATGTATAGGGACTGAGTCTTCCTACCACCTTAGTACCCACAAACCCAGGACCAACTAGCTATAGTGTTGCACTTGCTCCTCTACTGACTCACAGATAACAAATGATTAGACACCCCAGAAGACAACACTCCTTGATCTCTCAGGAATTGCGGTAACAAGACACACCCTTTCGCTCACTCTCTTGTACTTGTCCACGATAAGATCTGACAGAGACATAAAACAGTTTAAAATAATGATTTTAACTAACGTGCCCTACCATGCAGTATATGTGCCACAACAAGCAGGAAAGACAATGGAGAAAAGACTATAGTGCTTAACCTCATTCCCCTTGCTAAGAAGAAGTATTTTTATATAATAGAAGACGTCTGGGCTTTGTCAGCAGACCGCATACCATAGCCTATAGATGGTGAGTGTACATTATAGGTACTCTTCTCCCTGGAAAGGTGCCTCTCCAAGTGTGTGTCACCTATTTGTGCACCCCGCTAAAAACCCAAGTACGATGTCCAAACAACAGCTGCATCAGTATGTGTTGTCTAAGAGCTAAGAGTCAAGAACTGGCCAGAACAAAATAATAAGGGGCTTTGTTGTTCGACCTTGCGCATAATGTTCAGTCAAAGTACCAGGAACATGCAGTGAGAACACAGCAATGAGTTCTCATGTGAAAGCAGTCTTCGAAATAATTGCAAAGAATAAAGATGTGTAGTAACGTGTGCACATCAATAGGCATGCTGCAACTTGCTCATGCTAAGTTAGTGAAAAATGACAATGTCCCTATGGGCGACTTGACAGGGCATTCTGCCTAGTGGAACTCTCATGGGCTCCATCCTCATCCCTCTGGAGATTTTTGAATTCCAAAAAAGAGACTAGGTTGAACAAAGAAATCTTCATTGTGACTTCATCCTATGGCTTTCCGACGATGTGGCCTTCTCCTTGGAAACCACCTGCAGCCTTGCCCCACTGAGCTTCTACCTTTTCAGAAACTTTTTGTCACAATTTCTTCTAAGTCTGAAGGTAAGCACCGATCAGGATCAATCTACTTTTTGTATCCGACTCACGATCCATCGTGGTTGGCAATACTTTTTAACTTTGACCCAGTCTTGCATGACTAGATGTGTCTAGTTGGTGCTTTGATCTTTTAGGCATTTGTTTTTATGTTTAAAAACTTTATAACTCCCATTCTACTTACTGGGTTTTTGTGATTGGTGTCAAATAAGTTTGTAGCTTGCATCAAGGTACCCATGGCACTAACCTAGCAATATAAGATTCAGGGATTGCAGGGGCATCTTCAGGGACATTAAGCAAACAGGACTATTTGGGAGAAAGATTATATTTTTTGAACTTTCCAACCTCAAAGCTTTTCTAACTGATCAATAGCAAATAATATGGCTGTGGCTGTTATAACATTAAATTATGTTAATAACATTAATAAAAAACAAACTGCTACCCAATAAGGTGCCCTAGCACTTAATATGAGCGGTGAGTTGATGAAGCCTTTCCCTATTTGAATAGGTATATTTTAAGCAACTTCCACAAACTATGATGGTTGGAAATAGGTCTTTGGATGAGTGTTTAGCTGTTTGAACTCCAAAATAGTCTCCCCGTGCACATTCATGTTTGGGACGAGGATTGTAGCAGGGAAAGCTGAGCACCGTGATTGGTTGGTATTTGACGGTATGCATACTTTGGCCTGCATTAATTATGCCAACAGACATTTGGCTGCCTGCAATGAGGCAGTTAATTAAAGCAGCACTGCAGTTGTAGGTGACAAAATGCCTGTAGGCACAGAGTGGAGGGCAGTGGGGACACGGGTGGAATCCTCCTTAAAAAATAATAGCAATCATTGTGGGGCAACCATCAGCATCCAGAGTGTGTAAATTTCTACCCTGCAGTGAAATCTCCATAAATCATATTTGAAAATTTTATTTTGAAAGTAACTTAGGGGTAAATTAGGATGGCGGTCGGAAAACCACTCCGACCGCCATGGTAGCAGATATCAACCGCCCGCCAGTACCGCGGAAAAAACGGCGGTACAATTATGATCAACCTCCCTTGCTTGCCTTACTGCATCCAGAGAGTCTCAAAGGAATAGCCGGGGAGTGCAGGCTGGTAATTACACTGTTATGTACTGTCCAGCACAACTACAAAGCTACATCTCAGAGGCTCAAGTATATCCATATGCGACACAATATCCAACACATGTCCCACAGATGTAACATTCACTCCATCTGAATCAGCCCAAAATAGCTAACATTTACAGGGTGGTATGTGTCCAGGCAAACAGCACTAAAACTACCACCATGCCCCCTGTCCCACCCAGGAGCAGTTGGCAGCCATTGTATGGTTCACCCTCACCTAACAGGGAGGTAGCCATCTTCCCTGGGAGGGATGTTTGGGGGTGGGAGGCCTGCAATACTACTCCTACCATCCCCCCTGTCCCATACCTGAGCAGGACGGAGCATTTCCCCACCCAGGAGCAGTTGGAAGCAATTGTATCACCACAAAAAAACTTACAGATAGGTAGCCATCTTCCCTGGGAGGGCTGTTTGGGGGTGTGTGGTCTGCATTACTACTTCCACCATGCCCCGCTGTCCCACACCTGAGCAGGATGGAGCACTCCCACACCCAGGAGCAGTTGGAAGCCATTGTATCACCACAAGCAAATGTACAGGTAGGTAGCCATCTTCCCTGGGAGGGCTGTTTGGGGGTGGTAGGCCTGCACAAAAACTCCCACATTGCCCCCTTACCCACCCCTGAATAGGATGTAGCACTCCACACCAACCCAGAAGCAGTTTGCAACCATTGTATGGTTCACCCCCACCTATCAGGTAGGTAGCCATCTTCTCTGGGGGGGCTGTTTGGGGGTGGGAGGCCTGTACTATGAGTCCCACCATGTCCTCGTCCCACCCCTGAGCAGGATGTAGCACTCCACACCAACCCAGAAACAGTTTGCTGCCATTGTATGGTTCACCCTCACCTAACAGGTACGTAGCCATCTTCCCTGGGAGGGCTGTTTGGGGGTTGGAAGCCTACACTACTACTCCCACCATGCCCCGTGTCCCACACCTTAGCAGGATGGAGCACTCCCCCACCCAGGAGCAGTTGGAAGCCATTGTAACAGCACAAACAAACTTACGGGTAGGTAGCCATCTTCCAAGGGAGGGCTGTTTGGTGGTGGGAGGCCTGCACTACGACTCCCATCATGCCCTCTGTCCCACCCCGGAGCAGGATGTAACTCTCCACACCAACCCAGAAGCAGTTTGCAGCCATTGTATGGTTCACCCTCACCTAACAGGTAGGTAGCCATCTTCCCTGGGAGGGCTGTTTGGGGGTGTTAGGCCTGCACTACAACTCTCACCAAAGCCCCTGTCCCACCCCTGAGCAGGATGTAGCACTCCACACCATCCCAGAAACAGTTTGCAGCCTTTGTATGGTTCACCCTCACCTAACAGATAGGTAGCCATCTTCCCTGGGAGGGCTGTTTGGGAGTGGAAGGCCAGCACTACTACTCCAACCATGCCCCCTGTCAGACACATGAGCATGATGTAGAACACTACACCAACCCAGAAGCAGTTTGCAGCCGTTGTATGGTTCACCCTCACCTAACATGTAGGTAGCCATCTTCCCTGGGAGTGCTGTTTGGGGATATGAGACTTGCACTACTACTCCCACAATGCCCCCTGTCCCACACTAGAGCAGGATGGAAGCCTCCACCACAAACACACACACAGATGTGTCACAAATCGAAGGCAAATGTGAAAGCATAATAGGTAAGTAGCCAGTACATGTACGCAGGCATTCCTCTAAAAAAGCATGGTGCCATATGACACCAGCCCTCGCATTGCACAAATATACACACCAATCCTATTGTCACTCACTGTGTGCAGACATCTCAGCAAATTAAACTGTCACAGCACCCAAAGTGTGTCACACCAATTCACATGTAGAAGAAAGTCTGTGCACAATCATGCACAGCACTGAATGCCATGTGAAAGTGCCATGGGGCAAGAGCAGCAAGGACCACATGAAGACAAAGAAGCATGGTTGCTTGTACAAATACAGATATGCCAATGACATGACAAAGGTATGCATGAGATGACAATGGACAGTTCATGCTCAGATGTAACGTCTCCCGGGCAGAGTAATCAACAAAGAGCCTTCACAGAAATTATTTGTTGTGCTACTTGTTAGATGACAACATGACCCTGTAATCACAAAATATGCACGTGGTGCATGGTATGTATTGATACCTCACACCATGGACAAGTAATGAATGTACCTCAACATCATGCCAGGAGACACAGTAGTGCACATGCAAACAATGTGATGACTAGTCAACTGTGTGGTGTACAAACAGTGAATAATGCACAGCTAACACAAAGCTTGCGGGGTGCACTACAATGACCATTTCCCATCCGACTCACAGGTGACCAAGAACTAACTGCAGAAGACAACACCAGCAACCTTCAGAGCCATTCTCCCCGTACATGGACTTTTGGATGTTGACTCCTGGGATTCTTTGGATGAGGAGCTTGAAGCCGGCCCATCTGGTGTGCCAGGGGGCAACAGGTCCCAGGACCCCATGGTCCCCCCACCACATCTGCTGAAACATCAAACTCTCTGCAGACCCCTGCTGTTATGGCCTGTGCGTCCTCCACCACCACTACCACCATCACCACCACCACCAGTGCTGGCTGCAACACTCTCCCTGACACAGAGGATGACCACCCCACACCACCAACTGAGGAGACAGGGAGAGAATATGGGGGCACACAGTGGTGAGGCAACAGGTCCATGGCAGCAGGGCAGGGTCAGTCACAGACAACCAGAACATGAGACTGAAGCCCTGGACAACATAAACAGAGTCCTTGGGGCCTATGAACGGGCCCAGGGATGAACCGGCCGGTCAGAAGAAGATTCCCGTGACTTCTTCCTGCTGATGAGGTCCACGGACACCCGCATGGGCCAAATTGTGGACCTCTTGGGCCAGCTAGTTGTGGTACTGAGGCATTTTAATAAAGATTTATAGCTCGCATATGTTTATTTTTGGACATTGCCAAAACTCTAATCGACTCGTTGCAGTAACCACTTAATTTATGAAAAAGACCATAACAAATCTAGAATTTTTTTTTTAATTAATTTCTATTAGTTCATCTTTTTGGTTTTTTATCTATTAATTTTGCAGACTATTTTCTGTTTTTTTGAAAAAATGACTTAAAAGACATATACAATGATAGCATATATAGCAATCATCAGCATCAGTAAACAAATCAGAATATATAAATATGACAGACGGAAAGTTGATGGACGCAAAGCGGCAGATGTGGACTATGCGCGTTTCGGCATTTCATGCTTTCCTCAGGTAGCCGTCTTTTGCACTGGAATTAAATATAACAACACTATTGTGTATGAAGACTGGCTACTTTTATACCTGATTTATGAATGATATTTCATTTGCTATACAAAAAGTTTTTTTGGAGTCTCTTTATATATAGAATATGTTTCAGTAACCACTTTAATGTTGCATCATTTGTTATATTTAATTCCAGTGCAATAGACCGTTACCTGAGGATGGCATGAAATGCCAAAACGCGCGTAGTCCACATCTGACGCTTTGCGTCCATCAACTTTCCTGCCTCATAGTATTTATCATATGGAATGTTTGCAATGTACAAGGAAAATAGGAATCAAATGTTTCCCCTGGGAAAAATGATATGTCTGTCCTTGTAGAACATCTAAGCGGACAGGACAACATGCAGCACCACGCACAACATAGGTTGCGACATCCCACCTGCGCTGGACACCGTGTGCTGGAATGATCCAGTAGCAAAAAGATGCAGGGCTGCCATCAACTTAGATGAGGGGTGATAACAGTTGGATATGTCCTGTGAGGCTGCAGGTGGGGTTTCAACATAGCACATAGATTTTGTAGTGTGGCTCTATCCAAACAAAATTTACGGATGACTTCCTCATTCTCCATTTCTGCCAGCACTGTGAAAGGACGATGCAGATTTGGTGTCCTCCTAGTTGAGATCAAAGTGGACACACGTCAATTCAATACACCATGAGATGTGTACAACATCTTACGTTTTGACTGACACAACGCCAACAATGACTGTCATCACATTTGAGTCACAGACCAGCTTATATGTCTGGATACCTTCAGCTACACAACTCGTACACTTATCCTCTTTCACACAGCAAGCACCTCCGAAACAACATCTGACTATCATGATGCACAAAGGGATATGGCCACATCTAACATGAGCAGGCCTGGGAGTATCTCATTCAGTATATGTGTGGAACTGCTACACCACTGTCTCTTACCTAGCTGCTGTACCTGCCACACATTCATGAGTAAGTTGAACATGGCACACATAAACAACACAATGACAACAGACTGTGCGTTAACAACAAGTGTGTGCGTTAACCAAGAAAGGTAGACCGTCAAATTGCACATTGTTCATTGAGACATACATCACTCTGATTTTCCCAGCACTTTCACACATTGACATGTGTACTTATTGGAGAGTCCATCACAACACTGTTCTGTGTAAATGCCCATCAATATCACAAGTGAAATGTGAGCGAGTACATGCCAATGTACAAAATCACATACACAAACATGGCATGTGTAGTCAGCCGTGGGGTAAATGTTACATTGGCATTGTGTACACAATGATGTGACATTAATCATGTGGCCACTGTGCACTCTTGATTACTGCCCATTGGCCATTGACACAGCATGATGTGTCCATTGGTGCTGTCACAGTGCTCCGCCACCCAAATTGCGGTCACTCATGTTGATGTATGGCACCCAAATCATGAATGAATGAATGAATGAAATGAAATTTGTAACGCGCGACTAAGCCCGTAGGCATCAAGGCGCCTAACCAAAGAAAATCAAAAAAAGGCAAAACCAGAGCTAAGGATAGGCTTTGGCAAATAGCCACGTCTTAAGAGCCTTTCTAAAGGCTTGCTTTGAGGGAAGGGTTTTAATCTCAGACGGCAGAGAGTTCCACAACCTTGGAGCCAAAGTTGAAAAGGCTCTGCCACCCCACCTAGCTCTACGGACACGGGGGATTGATAGCAAGAATTTGTTAGCAGAGCGCAAGGATCTGGAAGGGGTATATAGAATTAACAGATCCCTCAGGCCTCCAGATTTGTTAGTGGCCAGGGCCCCGTAGATCAGACAAAGGGACTTAAAAGAAATCCTGGCATCAATTGGAAGCCAATGCAATGCTTTCCTGGCAGCCGTGGCAGAGGCCCGCCTAGGGAGTTCTAGCACAAACTTCGCGGTGGCATTCTGCACCATTTGAAGTCGCATTATCAGACTCTTGTTAATGCCAAGGTATTCGGCATTTCAATAATCGAATCTTGAGCCTATTAATGCTATTACAATTTGCTTTCTGGCTTGAGGGGACAGGTAATGTTTTATCTTCCTCAGGATGTTTATTATGCCCCAGCAGGTGGAAATGGTCCTACTTACTTGCTGACCCAACCCCAAAAAAGGGTCAATCATGACTCCTAGGTTCCTGGCCAGGGCAGTGGGTGTTGGGCACCTGCCCAAAGATGAAGGCCACCATTCCGCCGACCAAATGTCCTCCTTATCTCCGAACACCAGAATTTCTGTGTTCTCGCCATTGAGCTTCAATGAATTGCAAATCATCCATTGAGCCACTGCCTCCATGCAGTGTCTAAAATTGGAGGCAGACGAGATGACAGGTTTGGGTGGGGGAGCATGGTAGCTAACGCCTGGCACCAGCGGTGTGTCACCACCAATCCCCAAAACGCAAGTGCGGTAGTGATAGCCATATAAACATGCCCAAATGGCGGTTGGCATGCTCCCCCACCCAAATCGCTGTAGCTACCGCCTGGCACCAGCGGTGTGTGACCACCAATCCCCAAAATGCAAGTGCGGTAGTGATAGCCATATACACATGCCCACATGCTCTGCCACCCAAATTGCGGTAGCTACCGCCTGGCACCAGCGGTGTGTCACCACCAATCCCCAAAATGCAAGTGCGGTAGTGATAGCCATATACACATGCCCAAACGGCAGTTAACATGCTGCGCCACCCAAATCACAGTAGCTACCGCCTGGCACCAGCGGTGTGTATCCGTGATGGACCATGCCCTTATAGCCAACTGGAACCGCAATCACGGTAGACTAATGCAATTTTTGAAATTAAGGTAGGCGAGCTGGATTTGAGATGCATTTGAAAAAGGCTGACCTGGAACAACAATTTCAGCAGCTTAGAACCACTGAAACTAGCCCAGGGGGCTATATATGTGTGGGAGAGAGCCTCACATTTCCACAGATCACAGATCCTGCTGCCTGCCACCCCTCACCACCAACCGCTGCTGCTGCTGTCTCCAGGGACAGATACAGTGCACACAGCACACAGCAACAGCAGCCCAAGAGGTCCAGGGCGCAGACACCATCCTGACAGAAAACTAAAGCCACCCCAGAGTGCAAAGACAATAGAACGTCAGGTGACACCAAGGGCCACAAAGGTAAGAAGCAGGCCTTAGGGTCACATGCCTCAGAGGCATCCCAACCCAGGACTCTCCTGTCCCAAAAGCATCTTGCAGAGTCAAGCAGACAGTTTCCATGCACGCTGAGAAGGCGGTGCCTGCTAAGAGTACACATAAGAAGAGCTCCAAGGCAGATTCACCCACAACTTCTACTTCGAGCCAAAACCCTGTGCAACAAGGAAAGAAGGGCTCTGTAGGGGGTACACCTGGTGAACAGGGGATGATAGGGCATAGGCAAGGGCAGGCCAAGAGTCCTGCTGGATCCAGCATGTCCCCAAAGGGAGGGGTACTGTCTGCACCTGATGCAGCGTTGGTGGTGAGTGTGCCTGTTGTGTCCACACCACTTTCCATTAATCCTAAGACAGGGAAGCCATTTAGAGTCCCCAAGAAGTGGAAAGGCACCCCTCAACAATCTCCCACCCACACTGTGTCTCAGGGCAGCATGATTCCACCTCCACGTGCCACTACACCACCTGGTCTAAGCAGCCCTCCAGCTTCCCAGGCCACTGTTGCCTTAGCCTCAGCTTGGACTCTCTCGCTCCGGTCCAGTCCTCTGACTGTCCACAACACACAGCCACCTCCCAGTCAGACCGACAGCCAAGTCTGAGTTGAAGTCCCCCTCACACACAGCAGTGCCTGTACCGCCCATTGTTACCACCCTGACTGTGTTGCTGACCATGGCAGGGTACAATCCCACACATTCCCTGTGCAGGAAAACATGCAACAACTCTGAGCATTGGACTAGCTACTGACCTTGATGTGTGTCCCTTACCTGTGCAGCTTCTCATGGACATACTCTCCACTTTGCCCTGGACACTCATCTTGTTCCCTGCTGTTTGCCACTTGCCTGTGCCGTTTCTCCTGCAATTACTCTGAGCATTGGACTGGCCACTGGCATTGTTGTTCACTGCTGTTTGTCACTTGCCTGTGCAGGATCTCATGAACCTCAACTGCACTTTGCCCTGGCACATGCCTTGTTGATCACTGCTGTTTGCCACTTTCCTGTGCAGGATCTCATGTACCTCAACTGCGCTTTGCTCCGGCCACTGGCCTTGTCATTTACTGCTGTTTGCCACTTGCTTATGCAGGATCTCATGTACCTCAACTGCACTTTGCCCTGGCCACTGGCCTTGTCATTCACTGCTGTTTGCCACTTGCCTGTGCAGGATCTCATGTACCTCAACTGCATTTTGCCATGGCCACTGGCCTGGTTGTTTCCTGCTGGTTGCACCTTGGCTGTGCAGGATCTCATGCAACTACTCTGATCATTGGACTGGCCACTGGCCTTGATGTGTGTCCCTTACGTATGCAGCTTCTCATGGACGTACTCTGCACTTTGCCCTGGACACTGGCCTTGTGGTTCACTGCTGTTGGCACCTTGCCTGTGCAGGATCTCATGCACCCCAACTGCACTTTGCCTGGCCACTGGCCTTGTGGTTCACTGCTGTTTGCCACTTGCCTGTGCAGGATCTCATGTGCCTCAACTGCATTTTGCCTTGGCCACTGGCCTGGTTGTTTCCTGCTGGTTGCACCTTGGCTGTGCAGGATCTCTGCAACTACTCTGATCATTGGACTGGCCACTGGCCTTGATGTGTGTCCCTTACGTATGCAGCTTCTCATGGACGTATTCTGCACTTTGCCCTGGACACTGGCCTTGTGGTTCACTGCTGTTGGCACCTTGCCTGTGCAGGATCTCATGCACCTCAACTGCACTTTGCCTGGCCACTGGCCTTGTGGTTCACTGCTGTTTGCCACTTGCCTGCGCAGGATCTCATGTACCTCAACTGCACTTTGCCCTGGCCACTGGCCTTGTTTTTCCCTGCTGTTTGCACCTTGCCTGTGCAGGATCTCATGCAACTACTCTGAGCATTGGACTGGCCACTGGCCTTGATGTGTGCCCCTTATCTGTGCAGCTTCTCATGGACATACTCTGCACTTTTCCCAGGCCACTGGCCTTGTTGTTCCCTGCTGTTTGCACTTTGCCTGGGAAGGATCTCATGCAACTCCTCTGAGCATTGGACTGGCCACTGGCCTTGATGTGTGCCCCTTACCTGTCCAGCCTCTCATGGACATACTCTGCATTTTGCCCTGGACACTGGCCTTGTTGTTCCCTGCTGTTTGCCCATTGCCTGTGCAGGATATCATGTACCTCAACTGCACTTTGCCCTGGCCACTGGCCTTGATGTTTACTGAATTGTGTTCCTTGCCTTTGCAGGATCTCATGTACCTCAACTGCACTTTGCCCTGGTCACTGGCCTTGTCATTCACGGCTGTTTGCCACTTGCCTGTGCAGAATCTTATGTACCTCAACTGTACTTTGCCCTGGCCACTGGCCTTGTCGTTCACTGCTGTTTGCCACTTGCCTGTGCAGGATCTCATGTACCTCAACTGCACTTTGTCCTGGACACTGGCTTTGCTCTTGTCTAAGTCTGGTGCCTATCTGTGTCATATGTGAATAAAAAGAAGCTACTCCATTTTTCTCCCTTGTCAGGTTCCTTGCTAAATAAAACGTTATCTGCTTGGGTATGGTTTACTGTGACACATGCACTATATGCCACATCAACATTGCCTATGGCTT
Organism: Lissotriton vulgaris; assembly: GCF_964263255.1. NCBI lineage: Eukaryota > Metazoa > Chordata > Amphibia > Caudata > Salamandridae > Lissotriton > Lissotriton vulgaris. The sequence continues at coordinate 1,196,155,584 of NC_141694.1, read as the reverse complement.
GTTTCCTCTGATCCTGTTTTATCCACTTTGGGGTCCCAGACTTGTGCATATGAGTGTGTTGGGTTAGCTGTATGTCTGTTTGCTGAAGGACTGCTTGACTTCCTGGGTGTGGTCTTGTCTGTGTGTTGTTTTCATTGTTGTTGTGGGTGTTCATGGTGTGTCACTCATATCTCTGTGGCACAGGTATGTTTGTTGTGCACAAACTTCTTGGTGTGCATGCAGTGTTGTGAATGTATGTTACCTTGTCCTTGCCTGGTGTGCATCCCTGATGTGCTGCTGTGTTTGCTATGTGATTTCTTGGCATGTGCATCTGTTGTATGTCTGATGTGGCTGTGTGCAGTGTTTGAGCTGTGTTGTCTCTTGTAGTTGACAGATGCGCTGTGTGTGGTGTTGTATTTGCATTCCAGTGTGTGTGTTTTGTTGGTATGTTTCATTCACATGTGTTTTGCCAGTGTGTTGTGCCTTAATTGTGTGTCTGTCACATGTACTTAGGTCCATTCTAGTTCCTGTGGCTGTGTTTGGATCGTCTTTGGTGTTTCCTCCTCTCATATTTGAGCTGCCTCTTGCCATTCTTGTGCATGTGCATGCATGTGGTACACTATGACACCATGTTGACTTGATGGGTGACTCTGTTTCAAGCCGCCACTGCCTCCCGCACCACGCGACTCTGCTTCAAGTCGCCACTGCCTCCCGCACCAGATGCACCAAACGCAAGGGGACTACCAGGCCCAGGGGGCCTTGTGGCAGGAGCCACGCCGCACTTGCCTCACCTGCTCGCCATCCGGCGCTTAAAAGAAGCCACTTCCTCCTGCACCGCGGGACGCGCGCGCAAGGGCGAAGCCCGGGCAAAGGGTGGGCCCATTGGAGCCCGTTCGAGACCGAAAGAGAGCCGGCTGGGCTGCCCCCCTTACTTTCCCGGTTGCAGAAAGTGCTGATCTACGGAAGTGGGTAAGCAGAACATCAACCAGTATTTATCGCTGCCTCACCGTATGAAATTTGTGGTGCAAATTGGCAACATGTAAAAAAAAGGCTGTGGAAAATACAGCTCCATTTACAAACTACTTGAAGAGCGCTATGGGCATAATAAATAATGAGATTGTGCAAGTGGAAGAACAGCTGGCTGCTGCTAAGTCTGCTCTAGATGCTGCTCAAAAGGGGACCAAGTCTGCGGTGGAAGTACACGGTCAAAGTAAATGTTCCAGTTCCTTAACCCCTGCCCAAGAACAGTTAAATAACAGTTATGTTAACAATGCCCCCGATACCATTAAATCGGATGACATGCTCAAACAAGGGCCCTTTGCGTTATTTATTCCCCTTGAAATTACCACTGCTTCAGTCACCGGAATCAGACTCGCCACCAGCAAAAAAATGCAAACAAAGCCTAATATCAAGGAGGACTAGCCTATTAAGAACAGTACTAAAAAAAGGGAAAATCAGCATGCACAGGACAAGGAATTGAATCACCGAACGATAATCATGCTATAGACACTTCATTTTAAAAATTGCATGGGAAGATCAATACTATTGAGAGGCGGGTCTTGTCTGAAATAAAAACTGTGCAAAAGGACATTGCAAAGCTATTTGAACTAGTAACTGCCCTTCAACCGTCAACAGTATCAAATATGCAGCAGAATGTAAAAATATATATTAGTAGTGATGCACATGTCAGGTCTAAAAATATGATCAGTATGAATAATCCAGAAGGGGTAAGGGCCTTGCCACCCATCGATACAAACGGGAAGGAAGCACTTGTTTTACCCACACAAAAATCTGGGGCAACTATAGGGAATGGCAACAGGAAGAACGATAGCCAAGCTCAACCGGAAAGGCCATACGTGATCATCCTAAAAAATGTACCTAAATTGTCTGGGAACATTATTGAAACTTGGGACTCATTAAAAAACAGGGTGCTTAATCGGTTTACTATGAACACGACTTGTAGTATTGGATGTCTATCGCATGAAATTATTATGGTAAGAAAAGTTAGCTGGGTGGGCAAATCTTCAAAAACGTTTGATGGGGATTGTGTAATTGTAAATTTTCGCCGGCCTTGAGTGGTGGGCTTATTATTAGAGGAGGCCACAGCCAGCCAGGACCGGCAATTTAATTGTAATGAAGAATACATTACCCCTGGGATACTTTTACAGATCGAGAATGGATTTACCCCTTGGTCGAGCCCAAGCTGGCACCAGTAATCAAACACATTATATGATACCATCTATGCCAAATAGGTTTGAATTACTTAGGAGGCGCAGTGAGGTGGATTGGCTGGAACAATATATAGTATGCCAAAAATCTTTTGTACAAGATGACAACAATGTAAAAACCCATGTTGTCACTTCGAAAGAAATAGTCTGCACGGATCAGGCACACATGTGTGAAGGTACTGTTAACATTTACTAATAATACCTGGGTTAATGCAACATTTTTTTTAGAAATTGAGACACAAAGTCCTAGTGATGGAAATGTCTCCAGCGAGCCACAGCAGGAATGATTACATATTATGTCATGGAATTTTGCAGGGGTAAAGAGTAAAATGTGTGATACCTCTTGGCTCAATAGTATACAGCAGTGTGACTTGGTTTTACTACAAGAAACATGACTTACAGAATTTTTTTTCATTAATGGGTTTAAGTCAATTTCTACCAATGCGATTCCTTCAAAGGCGGGTAGAGCAAGTGCAGGTTTGACAGTACTAATATCAGTATCCTCTTCACTGATTAAAAAAAAAAAACACATATTAAAGCACAACATTTTCAGCTTTTACTTTTTTCTGTTAAAGGAATACAGGACATCATAGTGATACATTTGTATAATAATATTTTTAATGGCTTGAGACACAAGATTATTACACTATTAGACGAAGAGTTGACTAAGTTTATAAAGAGTGCAGGGACTGATTGTTTCTTAATTTGGAAGGGAGACTTCAATATTGAACCCTGAATATTTATATCAGGGATTCAATGCGGTTATGAGGATGAAATAGATGATAACCCCTCACATTTCCCACATAACAATTATGGGGAAAGTAAAAATGATGTAGTGAGTAAGTATAACCCAGAAATTATTGCTAAGGACGCAAGAGAGAGCGCCCAGGAAGGAAGGAGTATTACCTATACCTTTGAGGGAGCTAGGTCATCCTCATGCATTGATCACTTTATAATGTCAAAGAATTGTAGGTCCCTTGCAGTGTACACCGGAGCTTATTAAGTGACCATCATCCTTTGTTATTAATCTTGAAATCTCCAATTTTTTAAATAGTAGTACCATGTGTTCATGATGCTGACTTAAAGACACAGGGTGACAATAGGATTTCCATTAAATGGGCAGGAGTTGATCCAAACGCCTCTTCAGAAAGGATAGTTCAAAAAAATAATCAGTATATAGTAACCTGTTTAGATAACTCTTCCAGTAGCACGGACATAGTTATGGCCTTTTTAAATATCGCGGTTGCAATTACCAGTATTTTGAAATGCAATCCTAGTACAAATAGGGTATATTACCCAAGATGGTTTAACCAGGAGTGCTCCAGATTAAACAGGGATTTTAAGTCAGTTTTAAAATCTGCCCCCCGGAATAGGGAAGACATTAGTACCCTGAGGAAATTATATAAACACGCCCTAAACCAAAGAAAAATGGAGATCAGAGACAACGCATGAGACAATCTGATTAAAGCTGCCGAGACTAAAGACTCAACACTTTTCTGAAAAACCTTGGACCAGCCACTCTTTAAGGAGGCCCAATCTGTTAAAGTTGACACAGTAGTGACTCCAGAAGAGTGGTTAACCCACTTCGAAGCCATTTTTAATGAGACACACCAGTGTACTACAACAGTTGAGAATATTAGTACTATTGCATTAAATAATATTAAATTAGAAAGTAGAAGTCATGAGGAAATTAGAACAGCTCTTATGAACAGTGCTAATGGGAAAGGGGCAGGCCCGGATGGGGTCCCAATTGATGTTTTTAAATTTAACATGGATTTTTGGGTGCCTATCCTGCACAAATTTTTCAATGCAACAATTAATGGGGTGATACCTGCTACCTGGGTCTTAGAGTGTGATAGTCCCTATTTTTAAAAAGGGTGATAGAAGTAGCATGAGTTGTTACCGCCCAATATCACTTCTTGACTCAACGTTCAAGGTAATGGGGAGAATGATGTTGGCCAGACTGGAACAATGGGTAAAAGATAAAAACATCTTGTCTGTAGCCAAGTACGGTTTCAGAAGGGGCATCGGAACGACTGAATAGTCCCTGATCCTTGAGTTAATAATAGGAAAGTATACCCTTGCAAGGAAAGGCTCTGTTCATCTTCGCTTTGTCGATTTGTCAAGCGCCTTTGATCTGGTAAATTACTCAAAGTTATGGAAGATGCTTGAAGGGATGGGTGCCCCATAGGATATTATTAGTTTTCTATCACAAATCTATGCACGTCTGACCTCGAAGATACGATTTGGGAAAAATGGAGAATGCACTAAGCACTTTAGCATCACACGCGGGATAAGACAAGGCTGCACCCTTGCACCCCTGCTATTTTCGCTTGATATAAATGGGGTTGACTCATTACTACAGAGCTTAAGAGTTGATGCCCCTAAGGTTGGCAAGCGAGTAACCCCATTATTATTGTATGCCGATGATGCTCTCCTAATTTTAAGGACAGCAAACTGCCTACAGTTATTGATGGATAATTTTACTAATTTTATGACGGAAAAGCACTTAAAAATTAATCTGAGTAAAACCCTAGTTATGTCATGTGGAAAAAGGAATATTAAGAATAAACCACATTATATAGATGGCATACTAATAGAGAGGACATTTTCATTCTCATACTTGGGTAATCTTTTTAATAGTAAGGGGACGTGGAATGCACATATATATTTATGCATATTAAATTTTGTGAAATCAGCCGAGGCCATTTTTAGATTTTCCCAAAAATTTGGTAAAAAAACAGTATATGAAATTCTAAAGTTATATGGGGCAAAGTGCATCACCGGGGCATGTCACCGCGGAGCTCTTTGGGGCCATTGCAAGTCCTGGAAAATTATTTTTGGAGAAGATTGCTAGCTGTACAGGCCTCCACAGTCCAATATTTTATTACATATGGAGACGGGCACACCATACATTCATGATCTGATTAGCATAGCCGCCTTAACTTTGTGGCATCTTATCTGGATTAGGGAAGAGACACATTTTACGAGGGATATTATATTGGATTGTTTGTCTCAAGACCACTGTAAGAAAATAACATGGCTAAGTTATATCTGTGGACTTATAAAAGAATGTGATCTGGCGGTGAATCTGACGAAACCCGAAGATATACAAAACTTTAGTAAATTAGAATTAAAAAAGAGGCTCCTCAATGTCAGGGCTCTTTCAAGGGATGCCGTCTCGAGTACTAAATCGATGGTATCCTATTATCTAGAAGGGCCAATATCAACGGGTACTCAGCCATATCTCATCTATATAACTGATGTCCAGCACAGATTTTATCTAACCAGATTACGGATGTATAAGCTCCACTACCTCTTCGCATTCCCTAAGAGGGTCAAGTGGTGCGCTAACCTTCCAAAATGCCCATGTGATTATAGGTCTTCACAGAGTACCCTTCACTTTTTATTTTTTTGTAATTTTTATAAAGATATTAGAAAAACTTTTTTTCGTCCCTTTTTTTAGAGAAAACAGTCTGTATTCCTTTAAAGTTGCTTTTAATTATATCCAAAACTTGGAGAATGTATTAACCTGTAATGCAATAATTTGTTATATATTATCAGCCATTAAACTAAGGAAGGACCTTGCACATCTGGAAACCTTGAATTAGGAAATAGACTAGATTGTAGTGGATAGAAGATTTTCAAGTATTGTATAAGGGGATAAGGCCTCTATTTTTAAACACATAAGAAAAGTGATTTTTGTAATAATTGTATATTAGAGTATTTTTTTTTATCATAGTATGCCTTTATGGACATTATGTATGTACCGAATAAAGTTTGATTTGATTTGACTTGATGGGTGGTGTGGTGTGTCTGTCTGTGTGTCATTGTAGGCCCAATCCTCCCAGTTTTTGTCCATGATTGTTTTGTGTTGATGCACTGCTTGTCTGTGTTGTGGTATGTTGTCTGTGTACTGTTCCTGACTGATGAAGTTGTTTACCCCTGTTGTGTCTGTGCTCCCATTGCCTTTCCACAGTTTTGCTGCACAGGTCATGACTGGTCTTGTTGTGGTTCTGTGTGTGTTTTTATTGAGTTATGTGTTTGGCTGTTGTTTTTGGGCACGCATTGGTCCTGGCTTCCCTGTGTGTGTGTGATGTTTGTGGATCCCTGCAGGGTGTGTGATTGTTTGTCAGTGTATTACTGTGTGTTTGACACTGGTGTTGTGTGCTACAGGTGTGGGGGCGGTATTTGTGAAGGTTCTTACTTGTGTTTGACAGTCATGGAGTGTTGCAATGGGCCCTGTGTGTTTTGCTACTGACATACTCCTGTCAAGTAGTTGGATACAGATGTGTGGCTGTTCACTGTTTGACTTCATACCCTTCCTTTTATCCCTGTATCTATACATGGGTTGGCTTGCTGTATCCCTGAGTTGTTGCACTGAGGTGACTGTGGTTTGACTTCACTCACTGTGCCAGCCATGTGTGATTTGATGGGCTGAGGGTGTTGTTATATGTTCCTTCTCTTGCATGTGATGTACACATGCTTGGTGGTTGGCTCCTTGGCCTTCCATTTGTGTGCACCTCACTTTGGCTTTCCTATTTGTTGTCCTCCATTGCTGCTGGCATGTGGTCAGTGTATGTGGCTGTTTGTCAGTGTGGGGTATGTCTGTTTGACATGGCAGGCTGTGTGTCCAGTTGAGTGATTGTTCATTATCTCTGTGTGTGTTTATTTTGTGATTGGACTCAGTTTACTTGCCATGGGTGTGGTGCTGTTGTGGTGTATGGGTTGACTTCGCCCTGTGCGTCTGTGCTGTGTGTTCCTCTGCAGCCACACCTGCTGTGGCTGTCTCCCTAGTTGTTTGGTGTGTGGTGCAGTGTGTGGGCTCACCTGGCGAGTTATAGTGCATGGGAGAGCACAGGAGGGGCACACAGCATGTCCCTTCATGTTGGGGGGCTAGTGTGTGGAGGGTGGAGGTGTGGCCCTGTGGTCTTTGTACACTGCCCATGCCTGGCGGCAGCCCTGCCTTCTGCATTGTGCGCATGTTTTCACGTGGCTTCAACGCTGCAGTGACGTGACTGGGACATTACTTCAATATCGCAGTAGATGGGTCACCCGGATGCGTAGGGGTGCTTTTGTGTCAGGTAGGACATGTGTGGGTACACTTGTGGATGTGTTCCTGTCCGCACCAGGGTATCTGATGTGGACAGGAACCCTATATCAGCCCTGGAGTTGTGTGCTGTGATTGTGTGCTTGATTGTGTGTTTGCGTACCTGCAGCGTTGTCTGAGACAGTGCATGAGTTGCTGGTAATGTATCAGGTACAGCACCGGGAAGACATGTAGAGCTGGATCCATGCAGTTGTTACCGGGTGGTAGTTTAGTTTAGTTTATTTATTACATTTATAATGCGCAGCAGCTACCCAAAAAGGGTTTCCCAGCGCAAAGGACAAGTCAGAGCTAAAAGAAAACAGAAAAAGGCAGATTATCTGTCGAATAGCCAAGTTTCTAAAGACTTGCGAAACTGAGTATAGTTCATCTCGTTACGAAGTACTGTGGGTAAAGAGTTCCAGGATGAGGGACCAAGGTAAGAGAACGACCTACCGCCCCTCCGGGCTAATTTAAATTTAGGGACGACGAACCTTCCATGGGTGGCATAGCGGAGATTTCGGGAAGGAAAGTATGAACTGGCCAAGGACTGAAGATAATGAGGAGCACAACAAGATTTGATTCTGTGCATATAACTTAGTGCCTGGAACTTTATTCGGTTTTCGAAATTAAGCAAATGCTGCTTGCGCCGATAGGTCGAGACTGAAGTTGTCTTAGAGACTCCACACAGAATTCTGACAGCAGCGTTTTGTACCACCTGTAGTCTATGGACTACAGATTTGTTTGAGCCCAGATAGAGTACATTTTCATAGTCCAGCCTAGATGTAATTAGGGCATTGACTATGTTTTTTTCTGGTAGATTCCGTTAGCATCCAGCAGATTTTCCTTAACCATTTGAGAATGGTGAAGCAAGTCGCTGCGACTTTGACTGATTGGGGCGCATGCTGAGTGAATCATCAATCATGATGCCCAGGTTTCGAACTTGGGGGAAGGGGACGGAAGATCACCCATTTCACAAGGCCACTGTTGGAGGTTCCAGAGATCTTTCTTTTTTCCTAACCTCAATATCTCAGTTTTCTCTCCATTTCGCTTAAGACAATTTTGCTGCATCCAAGACGCTATTTTGTTTAAGCCAATTTTGAGAATAGAAGAGGCATTTGTATTGTGTGAGGAAAGGGAGAAAATGATTTGAGAATCATCTGCGTAACAGAAAAGGGATAACCCTGATATCTCAGCCACCTCAGCCAGCAGTCTTACATAAAGATTGAATAACAGAGGGCTGAGGATGGATCCCTGTGGCACCCCATGGGCAGAAGAGTGGACTTCAGAGTAGGCATTTTGTGAAAAAACTTGGAATGTACGATTTAAAAGGAAAGTGATGAGCCCGTTTAAGGCAGGATCACTGATACCCAGTGACTTGAGTGTGTTTATTAGCACAGTATGAGACACGGTATCGAAGGCGGCGCTCAGATCCAGTAAAATAAGCGTAACGGAGTCCCCATTCTCCAGATGTTGATGTATGCTTTTGTTGACCCCAAGTAAGGTGGTTTCAGTGGAGAAACCTGCTCTGAAGCCTGACTGAGAGGGATGAAGAAATCTGTGTGTTGTCACAAATTGAGTTAAGTGTGAGTGGATGTGTCTTTCCAGAATCTTCGAAAAGACAGGAAGTAGAGATATTGGACGGTAATTACTGGACATCTCTGGGTCAGCATTTGCCTTACTAAGAAGGGGATGGATCATAGCGTTTTTCCATGCTGATGGAATGATGGATTCCAGCAGTGAGGCATTAAGGAGATCCGTTATCACAGATAGTGAAGAAGAGCTCAACTGTTTTAATACTGAAACAGGTAATGGATCATTTGGAGATCCGGATTTAATGTTGTTTAGAAGTTTTGTTAAGCTTTATGTCGTGAGTAGAGGCCAAGTCACAAGGGAATGGTCAGGGAGATCCAGTTTTTCTACTTGATTTAGGAGTGAGTCGGTGATACCGAGAGGAAGTTGCGGTGAAGAAGCAGCGGAGGGATATTTTTCCTGTTCTAGCACTATGTCTTGGTATATTTTATCAACTTTTGGAAGAAAAAAAGAGGCCAAGGCCTCACATTTAGGTTTAGTCAGTGCAGGAGACTGCACTTGAGTTTTGGAACCTGTGAGTTCCTTGACAGTATTAAAAAGAGTCTTGGAGCAGTTAGCAGCTTTTATAATGGTAGTGGAAACACAATCTGCTCATGCTAATTTGAGAGTTTTTTAAGGCATTATTGTACACGGATTTGGATAAGGAAGTGTAATTCTTTCTCCACTTTCTCTCCAAAACTTTACAGTTAGCTTTTTCAATTTTCTGTGACTCATTGAACCATGGAGCTGGTGGTCAATGAGTGTCCATTTTTTGTTTGTTTGTAAGAGGTAAACAAGTGTTTATGGCGTCTAAACCAGTTTTGCACTGAAGATGATAACTGGATTACTTGTTGCGAGGATGAAGGTTTGTTGGAGTCTAAGAAACTATTAAGGGCAGTAATATCTAATAGTTTCCAATTTCTCATTTTTGAAGCTGGCGTGCGGGTAGTGGGGAGAGGTATGCTGGAAGTGTTAAGTTAAATTTGAAGAGATAGTGATCAGACCAGCTTGTTGAAAGGGCTGGAGAGCAAGAGATCTCTGTTAGGTTGGAGAAAATGGGGTCCAAGAAGCGTCCGCTGCACCTCCCTGACATCGGTCTTATTTTATGCAGTCCGTAAGCTAGCATGAGGGGGGCGTGTCACACTCTGCCAGTCCTCCCTCCACTCAAACAGCCAGCAGCTGTGGTGGACCGGGGTCAGAGCGGGAAACGTGCGGCGTGGTGAGTTTCAGAAGAGAGTGATTTTTAAGAACACAGTGCTCTGATTAAACTGAATTCCAAACAAAAATATAAGGTTAAAAGAAGAAACAACACATAACGCAGAGCCCAGCCTGCAGTATCGCGACTCGCATCAGCTTCAATCGCGAGTCTCTGAGAATTCAGACCTTTTTGTGAAGTTTGTAAGCTAGCGTCAGGGGGGGCGTGTCACGCTCTGCGGGTCCACCCTCCACTCAAACAGCCAGCATCTGTGGTGGACCGGGGTCGGAGCGGGAGACGTGCGGCGTGGTGAGTTTCAAAAGAGAGTGATTTTAAGAACACAGTGCCCTGTTTAAAATGAATTCCAAACAAAATTATACGGTTAAAAGCAGAAACAACACATAACGCAGAGTGCAGCCTGCAATAACGCGACTCACATCAGCTTCAATCGTGTGTCTCTGAGGCTTCAGCCCTTTTTGTGAAGTTCGTAAGCTAGCATCAAGGGGGGGCGTGTCACGCTCTGCTGGTCCGCCCTCCACTCAAACAGCCAACAGCTGCGGTGAACCGGGGTCGGAGCTGGAGACGTGCGGCGTGGTGAGTTTCAGAAGAGAGTGATTTTTAAGAACACACTGCCCTGATTACACTGAATTCAAAACAAAATTATAAGGTTAAAAGCAGAAACAACACATAACGCAGAGCGCACCCAGTAGAAATCAATTCTGTATGGAGAGTTGAGTGCTCTTTTGTGTAAACCAAAATAATGCCAATAGCTCAATTCTGAACTTGCTGTACCTGGTGCAGCAGCTTCTGGGGCATACCAAGATACAGACAATTGCAGTAGTCTAATCCTGACAAAATTGTGACCTGAAATAATAATTTACAAGTGTCAAGTGCTGGTAGGGAAAGTGTTTTGTGAGATCATACAAAGTTCCCTGCTTTTGCCCAGTAAGTCCACGAAAATACATGGATAACTTCAAAAATGTTCGCCTGAGCCTACTCGGGAGGTCAAACTGAAGCATAACAGGAAATATTGGTAGACAGTGGGGTCCTTATTGCAGGGTGGTAATGGATGATTTGGATCCCTAGACCCTGGAACAACCACTGTTGACTAAATCTCCATCCTTGTGACAGTAAATCCTACAATGAAATTCCCAGTAGAGCCACCCAGAAGTATTAATGCCCAGTGGTTGACAGAACTCTGATGTACACAATGTCAGAACTAACTATTCTCTAAGAATCTGTTCTGATAGGAGTGGTGCTGCAAGTTGGCCTATGAAGAGAAGTATAATTTCTAAATAAGGTGAATTTGCTTACCTTGATGAATCAAACTAAGAAGCTGGGTTCTTTACCATTTAAGAAATGTTTGCTTGTTCAGTAAGACTTCCTCTCAGCCAGCTACAAGATAGGTTATAAGGTATCCACCGAAACTCCCCCATAACATTGTAGTTTATGTCCTGGACCTTAATCAGAAGATGAACCAATACATGAAAAAATAAAGATTTAATTGAAAGACAGCCAGGAGTGTTGGGCAATCAATCATATAATATGACTATTATAACAGCTTACCCCAAGTATGGAAATAAATTACAGAATTCTCAGCCTCTGAAGTATTAAGTTTAAGACAATAGGGGCCAGATATACTCAATTCAATTTCAAGGCTTTATTCGATTATTAAAAACAATCACAAAAGCATACAATATATAAAACACAGGCTACAGACATTTCAGTGGAGAAAACAACTCCTCAATAATGGGATTAAAGGGATTAAAACACCAGGCTTTTCCTATGTGAAACAGCTTTAAGTAAAAAGGTAGCAGTAAAAAAACAGATATCTATGGTATCAAGTGCAAATAACAGTTTCAATGCTTGGGCTGTAGTATACACAGAATATTTCTTAAAAACAGGTCTGAGATAATAACGACGAAGGTGCATATAAGAGGGCAAATAAGCATAAAGTGCAAAGTGCTTTGCCTAGATAGGCCATCACAGGGGCAGGGGGATTGGCTATGAATTTTCATCACTGGAAAAGCCACTAGATTATGTACAATACCAAGTCTCAACCTCGTGAGAACAAACTGGTGCGATTGCTTGGTAATAGTTTTAAGGTACATAGGCATGCCCCTGTCTTCCAACATATTAGAATAATAAAACACATGAGTTGACATGAGGCTGCATTTAGCCCTGCGTAAGTTAGATTTGGTCCCAATAAAGAAACTTTTAAGTTCCTTTTTTGGTACAATAACAGCACTATGGGGGTCATTAACAATGTCCAGGTTAAAGATTTCACTATAGGAAGATGAAACGTAATTTAACCAGGGAATCTTGCGGGCGTTGTCCAAATTGAGACAATCTAATATAATCCGCCTGGTGAAATCAGTCTCATCTTTAACCCAGATTGACCTCCAGACCATTAAAGGTCTCATTCCCATTTGGTCTGTAAGATGGTTCATGCCCACCTCGCTATGGCACAGTTCATTGGATGCCGAGGAGGGTAAACAAAGGAGTCTTTTGAGGAACCGATTCTCAGTGACTTGTAGTTCCCTGTGCTTACAATAGCCCCATATACCAGAACCATATAGAGAAATAGATACACATCTATGCCTATAGATATTTAACATGTCTGGTATGCGACGACTACCTAGCTTATATGCAAAGCGAAAAACTCCAGAGGAGCTTTTGCCCATCCTAGCATTCACGTTTAAAATCTCAGGTACCCAAGTCCCTCTGTTATTAAATGTTACTCCAAGGTAACAAAATCTGTCCACCACCTCAATTTTGTGATTATTAAAATGAAACGGCTTGGAAAGTTTCATCCGTTTGCCACAGGCCATAATGTAAGTCTTGGAGTTGTTAATTTTCAGTTTTCTCCCCTTAATGAAGTCATAAAAATAGTTCATTAAATTGTGGAGCCCGTTCGGAGTACGCGAGATTAAAACCGTGTCGTCGGCATATAGCAGGACTGGCACAGGGTAGCCACCAACCTGCGGAGAGTCAGCCTGTACCCTCTTCAATTCGGACTCTATAGAATTTATAAAAAGGGAAAAGAGCAGAGGGGCCAGCACACAGCCTTGTCTTATGCCTGAGTTAACCCTAATTTTCCCAGTGCATTCACCTGCCTGGCCATAACGGATCTGAGCCAATAACTTATTGTAGAGTCTGGCCAGGAAGTATATAATTGCTGGGGGGGCTCCCATGTCCAATAAAGTGGACCATAACAAAGTATGGTCCACTAAATCAAAGGCACTCGAAAGATCAGCGAAACAAAGGAATAGAGAGCCCTGTTTCGCTTTCGTGTATTTTCCGATAAGGAGCTCGAGATTGATACACTGCTCTGTTGTCCCAAGGCCTTTGCGGAAGCCGTATTGGGACTCGGCCAGAATTTTATTTTCCTCCGCGCATTCCTCCAAACGCATCAGGAGAACCCTACTCATAATCTTAAGGGAGGAATCCAGAAGGGAGATAGGGCGGTAGTTCTTGGCCTCTCCTCTATCTCCCTTCTTGTAGATGGGTAGGATTATGGATTCGCTCCAGGTAGGTGGTGTACTCTCCATGACTGAGGCATTAAACACATGTGTTAGGAGTTGACTCCAAAGTGTCGGGTTGGATTTATACAGGTCAACCGGGACCCCATCAGGTCCCGGTGCCTTTCCCCCTTTACTCTGACTAATAGCAGTATCCACTTCTTGTAGTGTAATGTCCAAGGATAACTTCATATCGAACATAGGAGGGGAAAAACTGGAGCAATCCTCCCTAGTCGGATAAAAAATTCCAGAAAAGTGTGCATCCCAGTTCGCTTCACTAACCTGGGCTGACAATATAGGGAAGTCTTCTTTTACAAGAAAGGGGCTATTAACCGTGGTCCAGGAGAACCTACTATCATGCAATATAGCTGCTTTATTAAGAGCATCCCAAGCTTGTTCCCTTAGCTCTTGTTTCCTACGTATAAGATGAGTTTTGTATGTCAGTCTAAGGGATATAGTAGCCTCCCTGTCTCTGGGTTGTTTAGTGAGTGCCTGCTTAAGTTCCCGGAGAGATTTAGTGCACATACTATCAAACCAACCCACATTTTCCTTCTTGATTTGGCCTTTGGTAATGGTAAGACATCTTTTTATAAATGTGCCTAACTCCACAAAATCAACTATAATGCACTCAAGGGGTGCTTCTGGATCCAAACAATTGTATAATGCAGCAAACCCTGCTTCTATGATTTTAAGCTGCAACTTCTCTGAGTTACCCATACACCACTTAATACGGATACCATTCTGTCTACAGGGGGTTACATCTTCAATTATCAAGCGATGAGTGTTAACTGGTAGCCCCCAAACAGAAATCGACATGGTAATAGCATTATGGTCGCTACTTCCAAGGTCGGCAACAATGGGAACCGTACAAAAAGGGACAAAATGTGTAGAAACCAATAAATGATCGATAACAGAGGCCGAATTCAATCCTACAAAGGTTGGAACAGAGTTACCATCAGCATCTGCAGCCGGAGGGTGAATCATAAGATCCAAATTTAACATAAAAGAATTAAGAGAATCACCATAGGGTGAATGAATAAAATGTGCCCGGTTTTCCCCATTATCCCCATCATATCCACAAATTCTGGTAAATGAATGAGGACAGGTACGAATATTAAAATCCCCTCCCCAGATGATATCAAAAGATTTATGAATGCCCTTGCGAATGTTACTCATGGCTAAACCCAACTCCTCCACCACAGTAGTATTAGAAGCATCAAACAGATTGTTGTAGTGGTTAATCAACATAGTTACATGGCCCCTTACATGTTCTAAAATTAAAATTTGTGAATGGTGACCCACAGACTGATGTAATTTCATACAAACAGGGAGATTCACAGAGAGTAAAATTACTAGCCCCCCTTTGGCCCTGCCCATATTAGACCTTTGTGCCGGGTTGTTATATGACACAAATCCATCAAGGTTAATATCAGTAGTTACCCAAGTCTCTTGTAGACATAAAACATCAAAATCAGAAAGGATTTCGCTCCAGCCCAAGGACGACGTTTGCCGACTCCAACCTGCAACATTCCAACTGGCAAATTTAAAACCAGGGAAACAAGGGGATGGTTCAATGGTCACGGATATATTGGAAATTGAGGGCTTGTTGGCAACTGGGGGAACCATCATAGCAGGGGAATCGGCAGGGACGGGTGAATTAGCTCCCTGCGAGTGTATGTGCACCAGTGTAGAAATGGAAGATGTTAAGGCTACTTTGCATTGGCCCATATCTGCAACTAAATTATTATCGATGGTTCCTATTCCCTGAGGGGGTGAGTACACCGGGACAATAGTAGGAGGCATTACAGGTGGGGGAATGAAAGAAGAGCTGGTACCTGATGTTACAACTAGACCATTACCAGTAATGAGGGGGGTGGGAACTAGGGCTGGGGGAAGTCAGTGAACACCATCCAGCCCGTTAAGACAGTTGAATCGGTTATAATCATAGAAGGGGGTCTCCGGGGGCAGAAAAACCGGTCTTGCTTCATACCCACGATATTTACCCCTCCGCTCAACCCTCGTCCAATTACCTAGGACTTGGTCATGGTGCATATGGGTAGGGGGGAAGAAGAAAGACACTGACAATGTCTGAATGGTGGAATCAAGAGATCTATTAAACCCGGCACATATGTGTAGAACAGTCCTAGGGTCTCGAAAGCTCACCGTAATATAATCCCCAGTTATAGATTTTCTGGTTTTACCCCGCCAGGGTACCCTTCTCACCATGATAATTTCATTGTTAAAATGGGCCGGGAGGGGTCTATTCCAGTTCAGCCATTTAATGACTTTACTTTTAAGTGAGTGAAAGTTCTCACCTTCGCCCACCTCAAGAGGGGGGACCCCTGCCATGACTACCATGAATCGATTAGCCTCAGGGGGCAGATCGGGTCTACGTGGTCTAGGGGCAGGCTTCTCAGGGGGTGGGGGAGCAATATAGTCATTGGATATAGCCCCATTGGAAGTGGTCGTAGGGTGGACTGGGCCTACTGGTTGCAAAGGTGGAATATTAGGTTTGCTATATTGTATCGGGGCTAGGTTGGCCATAAGAGGTTGCGGAGGGGGAGCAGCAGTAATCACCAAGGGGGGTCCTAAGTTAACTGGAAGGGTTTGAGAGTTAGGAGGAGGGTTAGTGGGAGAGTTAGACTCAGAGAGTCTACCTCGGATAATAGCCAAGGTTTTCATACTACTTATGGCTGCCTCCAAGATGGTGAGTCTAATCTCCACTTTCTTTATGCTCTCACTGATGGGCAGGAGCAATGACCTAAGTAACAATTCCAGGTTCCCTAAAGAAGTAACGGGGGTAATGCATTCAATGGTATATCCCCAGGAGCATTGTCAAGGTCTGTGATGTTAGTACCCCTGACAGAAGGAGCTTCATGCACCTTCACTATTGCCCCATCAGGGATGGGTGGGGGCTTAGAAGCTTTCCCGAAATCGGAGTGGGGGATTTTGGTTTTACCCTGCCCTCCCCTCAGCTTCCTTCTTCTCTTATTTGGAGGTGGGCCATGCATCTCTGCCACTACTACTTGCTTCAGCTTCGTTTTCCTTGGCTTTACTGCAGTGGGGGTCTGAATGGTTAGATCAACAGCCGTACAACTGAAACTGGGGAGGGGGGAGGCACTAGAATCCTGGTCGGGAGGCAAACAGGGGTTGGGAATACAATCCTGCAGTAAAAGAGGGACGCCATCCTGAGATAATAGGTCCTCACTAGTGTTAGATGAGCCTCCCTCTTGGGTGACAGGATGAGGGATGGTGTCAGTAAAGGGCCTATTTTTCATGTTCTCAATAGAGCGACGACGCTCAGCCCTGTGCTCAGCCAGAGAGGTTTCCTTATCCCCATCACCCGGTGCCCTAGAAAAATAATTGTCCAGAGTCCCATTTCTGGCTCCCACCACCTTCACAGTAATTCCCTCCATAGCCGGTGATGCCATGTCCGTCACCTGTATCAAGGTCCAAAATCCAGTACAAAGCAGGTGAAAGAGAGTAGGCCCAGCCCAGCCCAGCCTACACTGGCCTACGAGGGCCTCAGAGGGCCCGCCCTTTGCCCGGGCTTAGCCCGGCGTCCGCCCGCGCGCGTCCCGCTTGGCGCGTTACCTTCAGTGTATTTATTCCCAGTGATTCAGATGGTGTCCTGGGAGTAGGAGGCGGGGTCAGGGGGGAAGAGTCGCACAGGTGCGGCCGATGACCGAGCCGCAGGCTTCCTGGGACTCGCAGTCCCGCTCTCCCACGCCGTCGGGTCAAATCAATATAGATCCCAGCAACACCAGGCACAGAACAGCAGAGTCCATTCCGCAAGAGTCCTTCACACTGCTTCGAGCGGCTCCCACGAAGCGGGGGCCGCGAGGAGTGGATTTGAACTCCTGGGAGGAGGCGGGGTCAAGGGGGAAGAGTCGCACATGTGCGGCCGATGACCGAGCCGCAGGCTTCCTGGGACTCGCAGTCCCGCTCTCCCACACCGTCCGGTCAAATCAATATAGATCCCAGCAACACCAGGCACAGAACAGCAGAGTCCTTTCCGCAAGAGTCCTTCACACTGCTTCGAGCGGCACCCGCCAGATATACTCAACATTTTAATGTAGTTAACAAAAATGAATCATTGTTTGAGACTACAAAACATTTTTTTACAATGTACTATAGGCATTTTAGGAGTCAGAACATTTTAACAGACTCCTAAAATGGGTTTACATCTCCATACAGAATTACAATTTAGAAAGGGCATGTAGTGGGCATTGCCTCTGAACAGTGATTCAATATGAGATGTATGAATAATTTGCAAATGTAACTCCGATTGCAAATCATTGAAAATGTACTGACCTCCATGTTGGGTTTGTAACTTAAAAGTCAATGATCAAAAAGAAACCAAAGTCAATAAAAACAGATGACAAAAATGGAGATAGGAGGTTTTAAACTTTCTAGACAAAAAGCGCCCAAAAAAGTAAAGCAAGAGTCAGTAGTAACAGTTCACAGTTGACAGGGACTTAGGTGAAGTTTAAAGGCTGCGCACGAAGAAGTGAAGTTTGGATACACAAGGTAGTTTGTACTCGTCAAAGCTATTTATTTATGGCCTGAGGCCTTATTTAGACCCTAGAGGGCTGTATTATGTTCAACCAGGGAACGGGATGGATGTAGTTTCCTGGCCTGTAGGAATACACCCTGCTATATTTAGGGAGCTTCACCTGCCTAGTTGAGATCTCAGTGACTTCGGAAATGCTGCTGTCAGTGAGGATCTTCTGAAGGATACTCTAGCTTTGGTATACGGGCACCATGTTCAATACACCAGTAAAGCAATGTTTTTGGTTTTACAAATACAAACACTTCAAGCAGGAGTTTGTTTCTTCAAATAAAAATAATATATGTCTCTGAGATGGTGGGCTTTTTTCTGGCATGTGGGAGTTATTGTTGTGTTTTCCTATTCCAGTAGAGACATAATTGTACATCTAACCCTAAATAGAGAGGGAATAGAGACAATCTGAGATATAGGTGGTGGAGTAGCCTTTCCTTAACGTTATTACTAGGGCCCTACTTTCTGAAATGGAACTCAACATCCTTCAGTAGTCAAGGTCCATGGTTGAGTCCAGTATGGGTCCCTCAAAGTTAAATATGTAGCCATAAATCCTCCGCTTCGGAATTTGGTTTTATTGTGACAAATTCCAGGAAGAAGAAAGCTGGATTCTGTAGCTGCTGAGGTCATTTAATTTCTGGTATGAATTTACCTCCTCACCCCAGTTGAAGATTTTAACTTTGGACTTCGTTACTTTTTCAGTTCTGAAAATCCTTGGAATGGTTAAGGCTGGAAGCTGTAGCTGGCTACTGCTCCACAAGACTTGACACCTTAACCACAAGGTTGCTCTTAACCCCCGTTCAGTATGTCAAAAAACCCTGCATTTTCTTGCCTGATTTGTGTGTAATCTTTCTGGACAAGTCTTAACCCTTTGTCCCAGTCCTCCTGAGTACGAAATTCCTAGGTCAGTCTCCTGCCAGGGCTTGTCTAGGTTCCAGTCCTATGTGTTTAACTTGGCTGTGTTGAATTGAGGAGTCCTTCTATTTTTGTTTCTCTGGAGCAGGCAAACAGGAGGTTAGCCATCTGACCCTTGGAGAGCAGTTACATTTCCTATATGCAAAACATGTCAGGATCCCCTTTCTTCTAGCAAGCCCTTCCTCCTCAAATGCAGTCTACCCAGGTCAAGAATTTTTCTGATGTGGTGGTAATCAGGTGCCAGTCTTAGTCTAGTATTAGGCTCTGGTTAGAGAATTTTCACCTCCCAATCTTGATTACTTTTTAACCCCTTGCTCACCTCCTTTTGCAGCACTTCTTTTGAACCATACTGTAAATATTCCGACAATACCTCAATCTAGGATGGCTGAAACCTCTTCTTTTTACCATGAGTGGCTTTGGCTCTGTGCAAAGTCAACCTTAGATTTAAAGGAGCCTTCCTACTTGCGCAAATTAGTTCTCCCTGTTGCTGGGGTTAGGGCCAAGAGGTTTAGGGGAGTTCTGGAAATAAACAGGAGCAGCTCCATTTGGAACCTCTGTGCCTTTTGTTCTGCAATCTGCTCCTGCCTCCTCTCAAATACGTAATCCCTGCGAAATGGTCAGTTGTTGACAACTACCCTGTCTTCCTGGGTCGAGAACCCAGGCTATTGACCTCTGGCAGGCAGAGTGATTAACTCAAGTCAGGCATGTGTATTGGCCTCTGCCGGTGTGATGTGTGGCAGAACTGGTTTTAAGACAATTCTCAGGTAGCCCAAAGATCATTTTCATAAGGTTACTTCTCCTCTAAGATTATTAAAAAAATGATTTAACTTTTAAATCATATTCTGAAAACTTAGTGAAAAATAACCCATTTTCAAACATTTTCCCAGGCAGAGACACACCTAGGCCAATGGAATATCTCGCCTAAACCTAATGAGTGAAAGTACCGTTTAGGCATTTAGGGCCTGATTTAGATCTTGGTGGATGAGTTCCTCTATCACAACAGTGACTGATATCTCGTCCTTCGAAATATAAATCCCATGGGATATAATGGGATTTAGATTTCACCGGACGGGCTATCCTTCACTGTTGTGGCGGAGTAACTTATCCGCCAAGATCTAAATCATGCCCTTAGTCAATGTGAGGGCACACACTTTTATTAGATGTTTTGCCGCTCTTTTATTTCTTAAGCACTCTATTCTATGGGTTTTAAGAGGCACACTTAGCGGTGTTAATCATAGACAAAAATAAGTTTACTAACATGATAAAGGCAATTTTCTTTATCATGTGTTATCACAATTTCTACAGCACAGCCAGATCACAGTATTGCCCCTAGGAACTAAATATCTATCTATATAGAACTATATATTTTCACTGAAAAAAAAACATAGGTTTTAGGCACATTACAGTTAGAAATTAGCATTTAAAAAACCTTAGCAATTCACTAAAAAACATAGGTTTCGGGGACGTTATAGTTAGTTGAACATTTGACTCATATAAAACCAGAGAAATCCGTCTGTTATAGTTAGTTGAGCTAACTATAACGTGCGCGCCCACAATGCACTGCTGATGATGTCGCATATTACATCACTTATGACATGGTCAGGGACATCACTGATGACATAACTGATGACATCTCAAATGACATCACTCATGACATCTTCCAGTGAATGCGTGTTTATGTAAAGGTTAAATATGTTTTATATATTTATATATATATATATCCATTCCGGTTATGGTTCAGTTTTGCAACGCTGGCGCTCTCAATGATGCGCAGTGCTCCTTTTCTTAAATCGACAGAACCAGTCGATGTGAAATGCGATCAAATCCGACTCTCAGCCGGCAAGCAGAAAAGGCACTCACTCAGGTAATGATTTCGCTCATACCAACAGCTTTATTTTGCTTGTCTCGTCAATAACCCAACGCGTTTCGCCTTCAGCCGAAGGCTTGATCACGGGTGTTGAGCTCTAACATGAGCCTTCTTTTATGTTTAGTGCAAAATTTGAAAAAAACAACCAATTAATGAAAATAAAGCTGTTGGTATGAGCGAAATCATTGCCTGAGTGAGTGCCTTTTCTGTTCACCGGCTGAGAGTCGGATTTGATCGCATATATATATATATATATATATATATATATATATATATATATATATATATATATATATATATATATATATTTATATCTATACTACTTTAATAAAGGAAGAACTTTCATCTTTGAGGCGGGTAAACTCGGGAACCACAGCGCCAATCCACACACCCGATACACCGTTGGAATCGTCAGGTTGTGTATGTGGTTATAGGCTATATCAATTTTAAAAAAAACGTTATTTAAAAAATTTACAGTTAAAAAAAAAAGTAGTCCCTCCGAAGTAGCACCGACCACGACGTGCGTGCTCAAGTCAGGAGCGCGGGGAGGAGCGGCGTCCAGGAGCGCGACGAGGAGCGGCGGACATGGCGCGGGGGAGGAGCGGTGATGTGAGGAGCAGCGGACAGGCCAGCGACGGTGCGAGCAGCGGACAGGCGGGAGGAGCGGCGGCTGAGGTAAGGGGACCCATGTCGGGGTAGGCGGGGGACGTGCTCGGCGGGGGCCCGGGCTGCAGGAGAAAAGAGAATGATCCTGTGTTTTTATGGTGAAACAGCAATCATTAACACACCTCTAGGCCAAAAAGATTAGCTATGATGTAAGCTTTCACAGCCAATGTACACTCTGTAGAACGGATTGGTCAGCTGTACACCTCTGCAAAGAAGAACAGACATATTCAAAGCAGTATGTCAGCAGCGGACAGGCGGGAGGAGCGGCGGCTGAGGTAAGGGGACCCATGTCGGGGCAGGCGGGGGACGGGCCGGGCGGGGGCCCGGGCTGCTGGACAATGTCAGGGCGGACGGGGGTCGGGGAAGCCTGTTGCTCCCGGACAAGGTCGGGATGGGCTGCTAGTATATATATATATATATGCACACAGTGATAACGCTCATTATAGTCAAGCAATGTATGTATGTGCTCACTAAGCCACTGGAGTCAAGCTATCCTGGCTGAAGACGGCTGATAGCCAGAAACCGGTCCTAGGATGCATGATTCCGGTCCAGGGAAGGCATGGCTTGGCAGTTCGGGTTGGACTGTTCCCATGAGGCACAGGGTCAAGACTGATTTGGATGTGGCCATGTCTGAACTGGGGTGGATTGGTGAGCAAAATAACAATGGATTAAACCCAGATCTGTGACTGGGGGTGAATGTTTTGCCATTGTGCAACATTCTGTCCATCATCTTGTGTGTTTTCCAGTTCTTCCACACTGCCTCAGGTGATATGGCCGTATCCACCTCGCGTATCACAATGCGTAATTAAAAAAAGGGATCCATGAGGTGTACACCATCCTGACAAACAACACTGGTTCTAAATTGTGAACCCTACTGCCCGTCGTGTTTCCAAAGTGATACATGAGGTGTACACCATCCTGCAATCAACACTACAACTGAATTGTGAACACTGCTGCCCGTAGTGTTTGCACACACAACAATGACAGCAGGTGAGCAGTGTGGCCTGGATGCACAGGGGCTGCAATTGAGCGCGGTGCTGCAGGAGGTGTGGGGTGCATCAGCCTGGATGTGCAGGTCCGAACAAGCCTGCCCTACAGACACGTGGCGTTGGCTTTTAGGGCACTGTAGTGAGCTCATTACTAAGTGTACATGCACACAGAATTCCACCACTGCATTATACACGCACATTATGATTCTAGCATGTGCTCTGTTCCTTTGTATGTGAATCCTTCTTATAACATAATATTATTTAACCTTGTGCTTCGTCGTGCACTCCAACTCCTTTTTGAACCTCGATTACCACCAACAGTTGGTAGATCGTACTTCAACAACGAAGGATGCACTCAACTGGTGTTTTCTATTAAGCTTGAAATAAACCATCATTTAACTCCAGACATTTGCACCATTAAATTATTTCTCCCTTTTCAGACACTTAATTGACCGAAAATGGGCGTAGCGGGTGCTCATCTCGTGATGGTGCCCTCGGCATTCTGACACCTTCCATCGTTGTATCAACTCGCAGTCCCTGACTGCAGACCTGCTCTCCCACCCTACAAAAGTAACCTGGACTCGGAGCTTGCACCGGCATGTCGTTGGACACACCAATGGTGGCAGGTGAGTAGTGAAGCATTGGTGCGCAGGACCTACAATTGAGCACAGTGCGGGGGAAGGGACTGGGGTGCATCAGCCTGGGAGCGCAAGTACGAACAAGCAATAAGGCTGTCCGTAATAATGTGATCTGACCTCATTCAGTCACATCTCTGTCTCATTTTAACGACCTGCTGGACCGTACTGTAGGCCTGAACCAGCGGGCAGCGCTACCCTACAAACATGTGAAGAGTGCGGTACTGCGGGAGGGGTAGGGTGCATCAGCCTGGGTGCGCAGGTTCGAACAAGCAATGTTGCCATGCAGAATGATGTGATCTCTGACCTGATTCAGTCTCATCTCTGTCTCATTTTAAGGACCTGCTGGACCGTACTGTAGGCCTGAGCCAGCGGGCAGCGCTGCCCTACAGACACATGGTGTTGGCTTTTAGGGCACTGTAGTGACCTCATTACTAAGTGTACATGCACACAGGCTTCGCCACTGCATTGCACGTGCACATTATGCTTCTACATGCACTCTGTTCCTTTCTATGTAAACGTTAGCAGAACATATTATTATTTAACCTTGTGTATTCTCGTGTACTCCAACTCCTCTTTGAACCACGATTACCACTAACAGTTGGTAGATCATACTTCAAAAATGAAGGATGCACTCAACTGGTGTTTTCAATTAAGCTTGAAATAAACCTTCGTTTACCTCCAAACGTTTCCACCATTAAATAATTTCTCCCTTTTCAGAGACTGAATTGATCGAAAATTGGCTGAGCGGGTGCTCACCTCATCATTCTGATGCCTTCCATTGTGATATCAAGACACCGTCCCCAACCGGAGACCTGCTCTCCCACCCTACAAAGGTACCCCGGACTCAAAGCTTGCACCAACACGTTGCTGGACACACCAATGGTGAGAGGTGAGCAGTGAAGCATTGATGCGCAGGACCTAAAATTGAGCACAGTGTGGGGGAAGGTGCTAGGGTGCAGCACCCTGGGTGCACAGGTGCAGGCAAGTGATGTTCCTGTAGCTAATAATGTAATCTCTGGCCTTATTCATATGTTTCATTTTAAGGACTTGCTCGACCACACTCTTTCTCGCAGACCCCAGCATCCTAGACAAACGTGTGACGGGACGTAAACACTGAGGGCTGGGTCCAATACGCCAACGTTCTGTCTCCTACTCCCTCTGTTCTTTTGACTCTTCCTCCCCTTCTACCTTCCACCCACTCCCTCTCTCTCCCATTCTCACTATCTTCCTTTAATTGGGACTACCTTTCTTTCCATCTTCAACATGGCACACATACTTATGTTTTATTTTTGTCTTTCAGGTTTTGTACGCGGCTCCCGGAGGAGTCCCACCCAAGGTATTTCATGTTATACTGTTGTTTGTTCTAATAAACTTGTATTTCCATTTATTTGCGTTGTTTTAATAAAGATTTATTTTTTTCAATAAATAAGTGAGTGTATAGGTCTTATTTTTCTGACAACACTTGCCTGTAATTTATTGTGAGAATCGTCTGTTTATAGGAGGTTTAGAGAGAAAACATTTTTAGTTTTGTGGTGCACCTACCAAATACAAACCAATAGACTCTTACATAAATGAAGCCTGCATAATTCTACAACTGCAAGGGTTCTATGAGTGTATAACTTTATAACACCATGTGCACTACCCATGTGATTACAGAAACAATAAGACACTTCCTAGCACCACCGCAACTTCAGGGACTGCCGAGGCCCACTCTGCATATTTAAGTAAAGCCCCATAAGGTAGCGATCCCCAACTTCAGTTGGCCTCGAAGACCCCCGAACAATTAGTAAACAATATCCGAGTAGGTGGCGATCCCCTATGCTACGAAAGGTGTCTGTGCCCTTCCGCGCCTAATTCACATGTGACATTAAGATCCCCAGTCCTACAGAGTCCCTGCAATATATTAGGATTAGGCAGGGAACATTACCCACCAGGAGCCTAATTTAAATCAACGAGTGAGACCCCACTTTTTTTTCTCTATTTTTACCTTCCGGATCTGCTCTATTAAAGCGATAGGAGGTTTTCCTCCGCTCGCTTTAACTAGTCAAACAAGGATTTGCTATCACAGGGTGGAAGCCATGCACCCACCCTCTAATAGCAAACATAAATGTCCCGCGGATGCACATCCCGCGACATTGTATGAGCTGCGCCTGGGAGGTCCCGCTCTAGGACCATGATGCATTGGTTAGTATAAATGCATGCTAACACTACTTACACAGGTGTAGTACAGTGACGAGAGTGTAGTGAAGAGGCATAGGAAGCGCGAAATCTAAAAATATAAATCGTACCAGAGGTTGGATGACATAGTTCAATGAGCCGATGATCCTGGGATGAGTAGAAACAGCTACACAAAGAAAATTGGTCTTCAGCACAATGCAAGCAACTTTGAAGTATTGGTGAGTGCTGCCTTCTTTTTACCTTCTCCCGCTTGTCGCCAAATTCATGTAGTGCAGATAGCAGTGGATCCAATAAGTAGATTTATTGCAGGAAAACAAGACACCTTAAACAGCTACCAACAGGAGCAGACACCAAGGCAACCGTCTTCTCCAGTACCTTGTACAAACTCCCTAAGGTTCCCGTCATTACAGACCTACATTCTAACATTACATACTTACATTCTAGTAGAATTCCTGTATGATTAGGAAAGCGCAACCTTATGTTCATTGGAATATTCCTCACGGAGTTAGGCGTTTGGTGCTTCTATTAAGGCAGGATTTACTCCCCTTGAAATCACTTTTATCAAAATGGTATGGTTCATCAGCCATATGTGATTTTTGCAATATGAATAATCAGGATTTGACGCATGTTATGTTTGTCTGCCCAGCTCTAATGTCGCACAGGCGCAAGTGGTTAAGACCGATTTGTCTCCAATTGAATATTTTATCTGCTGCTGCCTTCATTGTGGCCATGAACAATCCCCCAAATGAAATGTTTTGTTTTAAATTGTTTAATTTTTTTAAATGTTTCTTGAATCTGTATTAGGCGAAAGTTTTGATGTCCAGTTTTATCATGTATTTTTGGAATGTAATATTTTGTCTTTTATGTGGATCTCATGTGAGTTCCGTAATCATAATAAATAAACTTGAAGCAAACTTAAACAGCTACCAACAGGAGCACACACCAAGGCAACCGTCTTCTCCAGCACCGTGTACAAACTCCCTAAGGTTCCCGTCATGACAGACCTACATTCTAACATTACATACTTACATTCGAGTAGAATTACATACTAACATTCTACTATGTCTTACATTAGAATACTACATAGAGCACATGAATTTACAGCAATGACCTCATGGTTTCATCCAGGAGTCTTCAGACCGGTAGGGTTGAGTTTTTCGCTTTCCACTGCCTATATTATATATATGCAAACTAACACTACTTCCACAGGTATACTACAGTGCCAGAGAACATCACTTTACAGCAATGAGCTCCCGATTTAGGCTCATGCTTTAATCCCCGAGGCTTCAGACCAGTAGGAGAAAGTAATTTGTTACCCACTCCCTATATACTAATAAATGCAAACTAACACTACTTACAGTTATACTATAGCGGTTAGTATCCTACACCATCCAGCGCCCATCACTTTACAGCAATCATCTCGGTTTGATCCCAGAGTCTTCCCACCGGTAGGCGGGAGTACTTCGCTTCCGGTATAGTATAAACGCACAGTTGGGGTCAGTAGTTCGTTTCCCACACCCTGTATAGTATAAATGCATACTAACACTACTTACACAGTTATACTACAGCGGCTAATATCCTACAGCGCCCAGAGCCCATCACTTTACAGCAATCAACTTGGTTTGATCCCCAAGTCTTCACACCGGTAGGCGTGAGTACTTCGCTTCCGGTATAGTATTAATGCACAGTAGCGGTCAGTAGTTTGCTTCCCACTCCCTGTATAGTATAAACGCCTACTAACACTACTTGCACAAGTATACTACAGTGCCCAGAGCCCATCCCTATACAGCAATAAGCTCGGTTTGATACCCGAGTCTTCACACCGGTAGGCGTGAGCACTTCGCTTCCGGTAGAGTATAAACACACAGTAGCAGTCAGTAGTTCGCTTCCCACTCCCTCTATAGTACAAACGCCTACTAACACTAATTGCACACATATACTACAGTGCCCAGAGCCCATCCCTTTATAGCAATCACCTCGGTTTGATCTCCAAGTCTTCACTACGGTAGACGTGAGTACTTTGCTTCCCAATTCCGGTATAGTATATAACCCACTGTAGCGGTCAGTAGTTCGCTTCCCACTCCCTGTATGGTATAAACGCGTACTAACACTACTTGCACACCTATGCTACAAAGACCAGAGCACATCACTTTACAACAACGAGCTCATGGTTTTGGCTCTCAGTTTCATACCTGGGTGTAGCAGCATTTCACCTCAGCACCATGTCGCTCTGAGCAACACCGCACTTTCAGACCGGTAGTAGTGACTACTACGCTTCACACTCCCCCACAGAGCTTACAGTGCTCCTATCCTCCTTTCCTACTTTTTTCCTCTTACTCGCTTCAATGGAATCACAAAATGGCGGCCAAACACTTCCTAGTTGTAACCGCTCGCAGCACTCGCAACCAATAAGCAGCAAGCTCGTGCTCGTAACGCCTCAGCCCATCAGATGGCAGAATTCCCAAATATTGATATCTGTAAATTTCAATATTTCTCAAAAACGACTGAACGGGTTTACTCCAAATAAACAAAAGTGTGCTTTCTAGACCAAGACTCTTCTCCCTGACAAATTTGGGGTAATTCCGTTCACCCGTTCGACCTGTAGCCTTGTCTAAAGTTTCCTATGGAAATTAACATGGAGAAAACACGTTTTGGGACCCCCCTTTTTTCTCAGCCCCCCTTGACGAATCACCCCCAAACTTTCAACATGGGAGCTGATATGAACAAAGAATTAGTTTGGAAATTGTCATGAAGATTCATCAACACAATGCCAAAGTTATAAGCAAAACAAAAAAGGTTCTTCCTATGGAAACTAGGTCCTAACTATAACTACCTACTGGCAACCGCCAGTAGGTAATATATATATATTGAAAAGTACTGGATCCCACCAAATAGAGGGAAGCAGAGACGGCACACCAGGAAACCTTGCACAAAATCCCTTTATTGTGCACTCGTTAACCCAAGACGACGCGTTTCGGCGTAAGCCTTTTTCAAGTAACCGCCATTTTGTTTTTTGCCACATTTATAGTCCCACAACTATTTTTGTAAACAATAGACATACAAGAAATACTTCAAGGTAAACCATTGAAAATGAAAGATTAAATCTAACAAATTACATTTCATTGTGTCCAAAATTTCAACATTCATTGTAAATACGTTGATGTTTGTGTATTCGGTGTGGGAAGTGGACGATATTTGTTTACCCTACTGCCAAATTGCGTAATGGTCATAATACAGGTTGACTGTGTGCCCTGCCGGGAACGTTAGCTAATTAATGTATTAAGCAACTGAAACCCGCATACATAAATATCGAGGTAAATATTCCTCATATTGTGTACTATCACTGGCAAAAAAACCGCTCAGTATCATGGGATATGTAGTCTGATACAGCGGATCGGGACCATAGTCCCGAGAAAATATATGGGAGCTCCCTGATTTTGAATGCGTGGTTGGTATCACCAGGCAGGGCTGTGTCATAGAGGAGAGCTCCCCTCGTGATTAGACCATCATAGGAGATAAGGCAGGGGGTCTATGGGCGGTAAAGGTCAAAGTATGAGTGCTTTAATCTAGGATGAGTGTAAAGTGAGAAATATTGATCTAAATGCATGTGTATATACAGTGAGAATTTAAAGAAAAACATAAAATTAAGTGACAACCAACTCAAATTTAAATCCATTGTCCTGAGTATGGGGTCATATTCCTACGTTCAGATATTAGTGCAATACATACAATTCAAACAGTGGGTATAATGCCATGCAGTCCCCCAATTCCTAGAGGCTGAGCCACCCCACTCATTGTCTTATTGGTGGGATCCAGTACTTTTCAGCATTCAGGTAGCGGCTGCTGCTACCGACGGCACCAGTGCTGGTTGAGGGTCGTTCAAGCAGCAGTGTGAGCGTGATATATATATATATATATATATATTCACTGAAAAAACCATAGGTTATAGACCATATATAGTTAGGAATTCGCATTTACAAAACCTTATTTTACTCACACAAAACCATTGAAATTCCATATATAGTTAGTTGCACTAACTATATATGGCGCACCCGCAATCCACTGCTGATGATGTCACATATTACATCATTCATGACATGGTCAGTGACATCACTGATGACATCACTGATGACATCTCAAATGACATCACTGATGACATCTCAAATGACATCACTGATGACATCACTGATGACATCTCATTTGACATTACTGATCACATCACTGATGATATCATTCATGTGATAATACGATGAACCTCTTCAGACTCTAATATAACCTTAGATACAATCAGTGTAAACAGACACTCACAGACTGTCACTCATCCATGGAGTTACTCACACACCTAGTCAGTCATGCGAAGAATCAATCACACCTCCATTTCCTCAACTATACAGTTATACAAACTTTACTTATTCAAACATATACTAACACATATTTACTCTCTTATACATTCCCTGATACAAGTTCACAATGATCCATACAGCCACTCACACATTCACTGGCTCTTATGCACAGTTATTTATATATGTCAACTCTCACATGTACTGTGTTTTACATATGTACTTACTTTGACATGTAGCACTGAGATATCCATTCACTCACCAATACACTCATGCACACAGTCAACCGCCCATACAGCTGTTTCCACATGCACTTTTGAAACCATACATCTAGTGAATCAACTGCTCACACATCTATGCACAGAGTCATACACCTCCCAGCCACCCACACACACACTCAGTCTCCCATACAAATACTTGGGCAACCAATCAATAACCCATATAGTTACTCATATAGCTACTTATCAACACATGCAACAGTTTACAGAACAACAGACATAATGATGCACAAATTAAGACAGTTTAGTCACTAACCCATGCACTCAGTGAGACACATTTAATCACTCACTCATACAGTCAGTCATGCACCTACTAAATCCTTCATCCAGACACTTATACATCCACTCATTCTTCAATATGTAAGACATATTTTAACTTTACAGAAACATACAGTCACTGGATGTTGTCATCAGTGATGTCATTTGAGATGTCATCAGTGATGTCATCAGTGATGTCACTGACCATGTCATGAATGATGTAATATGTGACATCATCAGCAGTGGATTGCGGGTGCGCGATATATAGTTAGTGCAACTAACTATATATGGAATTTCAATGGTTTTGTGTGAGTAAAATAAGGTTTTGTAAATGCGAATTCCTAACTATATATGGTCTATAACCTATGGTTTTTTCAGTGAATTTTCAAGGTTTTGTAAATGCTAATTCCTAACTATATATGGTCTATAACCTATGGTTTTTTCAGTGAATTTTCAAGGTTTTGTAAATGCTAATTCCTAACTATATATGGTCTATAGCCTATGGTTTTTTCAGTGAATATATATATATACATACATATATAAACATATATCATCGGTATATCTATATAAATACAAACATAAATGCATGCATACATATACTTATATGCATTTTAGGGTTGTTAGGGCGTTTTCGTGTGTATTATGTTGCTTTTTTAGGGCTTTTGGGTCAATTAAGTAGGGTTCCCGGAGCCTAGGGCTGAGGGGCCGGTTCAGTTTCGTGCGTATTGGTGTTGGCAAGGTTTTGAGGGATTTTGGCGGTTTTTGGTCGAGATTTGGCCGTTTTATGGCTTTTTTTTGTGTTTGCGGGGGGCGCGTATTCGGGTTGAAATTCGTCCCCGTTCCAGTGAATGGATTGGGCTGATTTTTGGTGAGATGTTAGGGAATCGCTGGAACTAGTGTCCAGCCAAGTTTGAAGCGGATCGGAGCAGTGGAAGTGCTTTAAAGAGCAATTTTTGTGCGGAGTAGCGAATTGCCATGTTATTCAATGGGAGTTTTTGGTGCGCATGGAGAAGGTGAATTTGGGGTGTTCCAGTTGCGCTAGAGGGACGGGGCTTGGGTGAGCTGTAGGGAGAGTGGATCGGCAGGTGTGCCGAATTTTTGGGTTTTGTTGGCCGAAGGGAAGGGTGTGCTTGGGCAAAGTCGATTTGGTGAAAACGGTGCGTTATTTACATGAAAGTTGAAAAAACACTAATAAAAGCAAAGCTAAAAAGCCACCTCATTACAAACAGAATGGCTTTAACTTAAACGAGGGCGAGATCTATTGCATTTTCAATGCTTGTTTACTTTGGTTCCATCAAGAAGGCATTCAGATGTGTCACACATTTGCCATAAATTCTGAATGTTAGTACTCTAGTTGCACATTAGATCACTGTAGTAATGCTACTGCTCACCAGGGACGTCTGCTGCTGGTATTCAAAGTGCATGTTTCAGTCTGCATGTCAGAATTTTTTTAATGAAATAGAAGAGGATTTGAGAAGTCACTCAAAATGATCCCTAATTTTTCTTTCTGAAGCACTAATCATACTTTCTATGGCAAAATTAACCCCCTCATGTTGTTCCTTTTTAAATTGAGTGTTTTCAGACTTACCACTTCATTCCAATCAAGATGGCTTCTGGTGTGCCATACTTTTGTCATAAGTAAGACTGTTAGCGCTCTAGTTGTTCTTTAGAACACTCTGGGACATTCTGTCATTGGGCTATACTTGGGGTACATCTGGGTGATATTTGGGCTACATTTAGGCTCTTTTGTCTCTGGTGGCCATCTTGGGAGACTATGTCAGAATTTTTTAATGAAATTGAAGAGGGTTTGAGAAGTCACTCAAAATGTGCCCTAATTTTTCTTTCTGCAGCACTAATCATAATTCATATGGCAAAATATACCCCCTCATGTTGTTCCTTTTTAAATTGAGTGTTTTCAGACTTACCACTTTATTCCAATCAAGATGGCTTCAGGTGTGCCATACCTTTGTAATAAGTAGGACTGTTAGCGCTCTAGTTGTTCTTTAGAACACTCTGGGACATTCTGTCATTGGGCTATACTTGGGCTACATCTAGGTGATATTTGGGCTACATTTGGGCTCTTTTGTCTCTGGTGGCCATTTTGGGAGACTGCATGTCAGAATTTTTTTATGAAATAGAAGAGGATTTGAAAAGTCACTCAAAATGTGCCCTAATTTTTCTTTCTGCAGCACTAATAATACCTTCTATTGCATAATATACCCCCTCATTTTGTTCCTTTTTAAATTAAATGTCTTAAGAGTTACCACTTTATTCCCATCACGATGGCTCCAGGTGTGCTATACCTTTGTAATAAGTAGGACTGTTAGCGCTCTAGTTGTTCTTTAGAACACTCTGGGACATTCTGTCATTGGGCTATACTTGGGCTACATCTGGGTGATATTTGGGCTACATTTGGGCTTTTTTGTCTCTGGTGGCCATTTTGGGAGACTGCATGTCAGAATGTTTTAATGAAATAAAAAAGGATTTGAGAAGTCACTCAAAATGTGCCCTAATTTTGCATTCTGCAGCACTAATCATACTTTCTATGGTAAAATATACCCCCTCATGTTGTTTCTTTTTAAATTAAATGTTTTAAGAGTTACCACTTTATTCCAATCAAGATGGCTTCAGGTGTGCCATACCTTTGTAATAAGTAGGACTGTTAGCGCTCTAGTTGTTCTTTAGAACACTCTAGGAGGCTGCAGTAGAACACAAAGGAATCAACTGACAGTCTCTG
Organism: Lissotriton vulgaris; assembly: GCF_964263255.1. Taxonomy (NCBI): domain Eukaryota; kingdom Metazoa; phylum Chordata; class Amphibia; order Caudata; family Salamandridae; genus Lissotriton; species Lissotriton vulgaris. Next base: position 1,196,122,576 of record NC_141694.1, on the reverse strand, counting down.
TCCTTGTTGGATGTACATGTTTTACTGAGAATGTCAGACTTCATTTTCACATGACTGAGAAAGATAATGTGAATTTACAGAAAATATGCTTTCAGTTTAGCTTATAGATCCCCTTCCAAACCACTGTGGGAAAATCATGAGATATTAGTTTTCTTTCAAACAATATTCATGATATCACAGCAGAAGGTTTTTTCACATGGTAAAATCACCTTAGAACCCACCACAATTCCTAAAACGAGTATGGTACCATCAACAAATGATTTATAATGTAACTAAAGTCCTAAAACCCTCTATAAACTACAATGCTTTTTAATGAGGTGCTATCATGTATATTGGTCCCAAGATGGCTGCCAACACTTCTTGGATGAAGTGCTGACAGCCAATCAGATCAGATGTGTGGTTAGGCTCCGCCCAGATATATATCTTCTTTTGAACCTAAATTACTCAAAATCCACTGGAGCACATATATTGAGACCTAGCAAAGGCACATCGGGCTAACAGTCCCTACAATTTTGCCAAGTTTCGTGCAAATCCATTCAGCCGTTCGAGCTAAAAGTGAGGCCAACCGCCCTATGGAAATTAACATGGGAAAAACGTGTTTTGGGACCCCCCTTTTTTCTCGGCCCCCCCTTGATGAAACCCCCCCAAATTGTTAGGGGCTGCTCAGAAACAAAATGTTCCATTTTCCTGAAAATTTCAGCCAATTCCGTGCACAAACGCCAAAGTTATTAGACATAGAATTTTCAAAAATCCCATAGAGAAAAAATCCTAACTATATATACCTACTGGCGACCGCCAGTAGGTAATATGTATATATATATATATATATATATATATATATATATATATATATATATATATATATATATATAATAATTTTCAAAAATCCCATAGAGAAAAAATCCTAGCTATATATACCTACTGGCGACCGCCAGTAGGTAATATATATATATATATATATATATATATATATATATATATATATATATATATATATATATATATATATATATATATATATATTACCTACTGGCAGTCGCCAGTAGGTATATATAGTTAGGATTTTTTCTCTATGGGATTTTTGAAAATTCTATGTCTAATAACTTTGGCGTTTGTGGACGGAATTGGCTGAAATTTTCAGGAAAATGGAACATTTTGTTTCTGAGAAGCCCCTGACAATTTGGGAGGGTTTCATCAAGGGGGGGCCGAGAAAAAAGGGGGGTCCCAAAACGCGTTTTTCCCATGTTAATTTCCATAGGGCGGTTGGCCTCACTTTTAGCTCGGACGGCTGAATGGATTTGCACGAAACTTGGCAAAATTGTAGGGACTGTTAGCCCGATGTGCCTTTGCTAGGTCTCAATATATGTGCTCCAGTGGATTTTGAGTAATTTAGGTTCAAAAAAAGATATATATCTGGGCGGAGCCTAACCACACATCTGATCTGATTGGCTGTCAGCACTTCATCCAAGAAGTGTTGGCAGCCATCTTGGGACCAATATACATGATAGCACCTCATTAAAAAGCATTGTAGTTAATAGAGGGTTTTAGGACTTTAGTTACATTATAAATCATTTGTTGATGGTACCATACTCGTTTTAGGAATTGTGGTGGGTTCGAAGGTGATTTTACCATGTGAAAAAACCTTCTGCTGTGATATCATGAATATTGTTTGAAAGAAAACTAATATCTCATGATTTTCCCACAGTGGTTTGGAAGGGGATCTATAAGCTAAACTGAAAGCATATTTTCTGTAAATTCACATTATCTTTCTCAGTCATGTGAAAATGAAGTCTGACATTCTCAGTAAAACATGTACATCCAACAAGGACAGAGACTGTCAGTTGATTCCTTTGTGTTCTACTGCAGCCTCCTAGAGTGTTCTAAAGAACAACTAGAGCGCTAACAGTCCTACTTATTACAAAGGTATGGCACACCTGAAGCCATCTTGATTGGAATAAAGTGGTAACTCTTAAAACATTTAATTTAAAAAGAAACAACATGAGGGGGTATATTTTGCCATAGAAAGTATGATTAGTGCTGCAGAATGAAAAATTAGGGCACATTTTGAGTGACTTCTCAAATCCTTTTCTATTTCATTAAAACATTCTGACATGCAGTCTCCCAAAATGGCCACCAGAGACAAAAGAGCCCAAATGTAGCCCAAATATCACCCAGATGTAGCCCAAGTATAGCCCAATGACAGAATGTCCCAGAGTGTTCTAAAGCACAACTAGAGCGCTAACAGTCCTACTTATTACAAAGGTATGGCACACCTGAAGCCATCTTGATTGGAATAAAGTGGTAACTCTTAAAACATTTAATTTAAAAATAAACAACATGAGGGGGTATATTTTGCCATAGAAAGTATGATTAGTGCTGCAGAATGAAAAATTAGGGCACATTTTGAGTGACTTCTCAAATCCTTTTCTATTTCATTAAAACATTCTGACATGCAGTCTCCCAAAATGGCCACCAGAGACAAAAGAGCCCAAATGTAGCCCAAATATCACCCAGATGTAGCTAAAGTATAGCCCAATGACAGAATGTCCCAGAGTGTTCTAAAGAACAACTAGAGCGCTAACAGTCCTACTTATTACAAAGGTATAGCACACCTGGAGCCATCGTGATGGGAATAAAGCGGTAACTCTTAAAACATTTAATTTAAAAAGGAACAAAATGAGGGGGTATATTATGCAATAGAAGGTATTATTAGTGCTGCGGAAAGAAAAATTAGGGCACATTTTGAGTGACTTTTCAAATCCTCTTCTATTTCATTAAAAAATTCTGACATGCAGTCTCCCAAAATGGCCACCAGAGACAAAAGAGCCCAAATGTAGCCCAAATATCACCCAGATGTAGCCCAAGTATAGCCCAATGACAGAATGTCCCAGAGTGTTCTAAAGAACAACTAGAGCGCTAACAGTCTTACTTATGACAAAAGTATGGCACACCAGAAGCCATCTTGATTGGAATGAAGTGGTAAGTCTGAAAACACTCAATTTAAAAAGGAACAACATGAGGGGGTTAATTTTGCCATAGAAAGTATGATTAGTGCTTCAGAAAGAAAAATTAGGGATCATTTTGAGTGACCTCTCAAATCCTCTTCTATTTCATTAAAAAAATTCTGACATGCAGACTGAAACATGCACTTTGAATACCAGCAGCAGACGTCCCTGGTGAGCAGTAGCTTTACTACAGTGATCTAATGTGCAACTAGAGTGCTAACATTCAGAATTTATGGCAAATGTGTGACACATCTGAATGCCTTCTTGATGGAACCAAAGTAAACAAGCATTGAAAATGCAATAGATCTCGCCCTCGTTTAAGTTAAAGCCATTCTGTTTGTAATGAGGTGGCTTTTTAGCTTTGCTTTTATTAGTGTTTTTTCAACTTTCATGTAAATAACATGCATCTGTATGCATATAAGTATATGTATGCATGCATTTATGTTTGTATTTATATAGATATACAGATGATATATGTTTATATATGTATGTATATATATATATTCACTGAAAAAAACATAGGCTATAGACCATATATAGTTAGGAATTAGCATTTACAAAACCTTGAAAATTCACTGAAAAAACCATAGGTTATAGACCATATATAGTTAGGAATTAGCATTTACAAAACCTTGAAAATTCACTGAAAAAACCATAGGTTATAGACCATATATAGTTAGGAATTCGCATTTACAAAACCTTATTTTACTCACACAAAACCATTGAAATTCCATATATAGTTAGTTGCACTAACTATATATCGCGCACCCGCAATCCACTGCTGATGATGTCACATATTACATCATTCATGACATGGTCAGTGACATCACTGATGACATCACTGATGACATCTCAAATGACATCACTGATGACATCTCAAATGACATCGCTGATGACATCACTGATGACATCTCATTTGACATTACTGATCACATCACTGATGATATCATTCATGTGATAATACGATGAACCTCTTCAGACTCTAATATAACCTTAGATACAATCAGTGTAAACAGACACTCACAGACTGTCACTCATCCATGGAGTTACTCACACACCTAGTCAGTCATGCAAAGAATCAATCACACCTCCATTTCCTCAACTATACAGTTATACAAACTTTACTTATTCAAACATATACTAACACATATTTACTCTCTTATACAATCCCTGATACAAGTTCACAATGATCCATACAGCCACTCACACATTCACTGGCTCTTATGCACAGTTATTTATATATGTCAACTCTCACATGTACTGTGTTTTACATATGTACTTACTTTGACATGTAGCACTGAGATATCCATTCACTCACCAATACACTCATGCACACAGTCAACCGCCCATACAGCTGTTTCCACATGCACTTTTGAAACCATACATCTAGTGAATCAACTGCTCACACATCTATGCACAGAGTCATACACCTCCCAGCCACCCACACACACACTCAGTCTCCCATACAAATACTTGGGCAACCAATCAATAACCCATATAGTTACTCATATAGCTACTTATCAACACATGCAACAGTTTACAGAACAACAGACATAATGATGCACAAATTAAGACAGTTTAGTCACTAACCCATGCACTCAGTGAGACACATTTAATCACTCAATCATACAGTCAGTCATGCACCTACTAAATCCTTCATCCAGACACTTATACATCCACTCATTCTTCAATATGTAAGACATATTTTAACTTTACAGAAACATACAGTCACTGGATGTTGTCATGTAATATGTGACATCATCAGCAGTGGATTGCGGGTGCGCGATATATAGTTAGTGCAACTAACTATATATGGAATTTCAATGGTTTTGTGTGAGTAAAATAAGGTTTTGTAAATGCGAATTCCTAACTATATATGGTCTATAACCTATGGTTTTTTCAGTGAATATATAAATATATATATATATATATATATATATATATACCAGCAGCCCGTCCTGACGTTGTCCGGGTATGAATTGCTGCCGGCCAGTAGTATATTGATTTGTGGGATTTCGTTTTGATAGCATTTCTTATCTGTGACAGGCCTGTGAAACGCTCCGATTCACAGTGCACTGCTGATGCACTTAAGAGTGTGCGTTCAGTAGTGTGTGAACTCGAGTTTCCCTACTTCTTTTTTTTTCCTTGCAATATTATATAGAGCAAACTCGACAACATGGCATCTGCACAATTTACATTACAGAAGAACACATTCATTGGTGGTAGGCACGGGGAGACAAAGCGATTTGCCTGGAATCACAGGATGTTGAGCTGATGCCGAGATTCGAACGTAGCCCCCCAGCTCTAAGGTTCGCAATTCTAGAACTTGTGGCTGGAGGTGTGTCTAAAAGTGTATGTCGGTGCTGGCCATCAATGAGAGAGACCTGTGCATTTTTCAAATCGGTGGTGAAAAAAAATGAGTATGTTGCTGGAGATGTGGGCCGCCGTGCCACCAATGTACTTACCGGGGAAGGGTTACCACCCATTATTCCGCTACTTTTTTTCCGCATACCATCACTCCGCATACTTTCATTACGAAAGTACCATGACTGCGCAATGCCATTATAACGCATGGCATTACATTTTATATGCTTTTACCACGCATACATTTACAATGAAATTCGTTGTAAATGCATGAATGGTAAAAGCATGTTTTTTTTTAATGTTTCGATAAGGTAAGTATGTGTATAGGGGTATATGTTTTGGGGTACTGAGGTATATTTTTTGGGGTGTTTGGGTATTTTAAGGGTTTAGATATAGTTTTGGGTTATGGGGTACAGGCCTAGTTTTAGGGTTTAGGGATAGGTATGGGTTTTGGGGGACAGGGGTATTTTTAGGGTTCAGGGCTAGGTTTGGGTTTTGGGGTATAGGGGTATTTTTAGGGTTCAGGGGTAGGTTTGGGTTTTGGGGTACAGGGGTATTTTTAGGGATCATGTGATCAGTGTCATCCCCTCTTCAGCAATATTTTGCCTTTCCTGCTCATTTTCTACCCTTTGTTGTGCCTTTTCTTGTGATTTTTCAGCACTCTTTTTAGCTTTTCTGCTAATTTTTTTGCCCTCTAGTTCGCTTTTTCAGTTAGTTTTTCTTACTCCTGTTTTGCCTTGGTCTTTTTTCTCACTTTAAAATTAGGGGTCGGCTCTGCTGCGCCAAAGCCACACGAGGACCACCAGCAGTATTACGAGTTATAAATGTATAACTCGTCATACTGCTGGCGCTCCTTTGCCTTTACCTTGGGAACTGCAAAAAAGTTCCAGCATGGCATAAACATGCTGTGCTGGAAATTTGTGGGAATACAGACAGGGGGGTACATGTTGTGCCCCCTGAATGTATCCCCATGGCGGTGGCCTTGCCTTCTTGCACTGCCAGCCTTTTCATGGTAGAGGCCTGCTGTGAAAAGGCTGGCAGTTCAAGAACCTGTAATATGCTGAGCAGAACTGTGTAAGTCCCTGCTTAGCATATTGCATTGTGATGCAGCTGCACCTCCACCAGGAAACAACTGTTCCCTGACGCAGCTGGCAGTCCACTTTGGAAGTCGTAATTGTCACAATGGTGGACCACCACTGCAGCGCCACTGCGAGTCTGGCAGTTGTAAGATCGCCCAATTTGTAATCAACCCCAGATTTTTTATGGGTTTGTCTGTGCATAATCTAAACCTAACGATAATGTTCTTGTAATGTTTGTGTTTTTCAGTTAGTTTCTATGTTTTTTAAATATTATTTCCTACATATAATGTCCCAGTGGCCTTTAGTTTTTTAGTGAATCTCGTTTTTAAATTTTTTATTCACAAACTGTAACTGTTAACCTTTGAGAGAGGGTGTGTGACTGGCTGTATAGGTCAGTGAGTGGGTGTGTGAATGGCTATATGGGTCTGTGAGTGGGTGTGTGAGTAGTTTTGTGAGTTCGTGCATGGGTGTATGAATGGTTTGTGAGTGGGTGGGTGAATAGGTGTGTGAGTAGATGTATGGGTCTGTGAGTGGGTATGAAAGTATCTGAGAGGGTTGGTCACTATGTGTGTGAGTGTCTGAGTGGGTCTGCGAGAGGATGTGTGACTGAGTGGGTCTAGGATTGGGAGTTTCTGAGTGGGTGTGAGAGTGTCTGAGATGGTTTGTGAGTGGGCGTGTGAGTGTTTGAGTGGGACTGTGAGTAGGTATCAAAATGTCTGAGTGGATCTGTGAATGGGTGTGAGAGTACCAGAATGGGTCTGTGAGTGGGTGTGTGAGTGTCAGATTGGGTCTGTGAGTGGTTGTGATCGTGTCTGAGTGGGTCTGTGAGTGGGTGTGTAAATGTCTGAGTGGGTGTGTGTGTCTGAGTGGGTCTGTGAGTAGGTTTGTATGTCTAAGTGGGTCAGTGAGTGGGTGTGTGACTGCCTGGGCAGGTCTACAGATGGATGTAAGAGCACCTGTGAGGGAGCACAATACACATTTTAGTGCAAAAGGAAACAAGATGGGGACGTGCAACACAATTGAGCAATTCTTGGAGGAGTGCCTTGACCTTCACTTTGGAGCCTGCCGATACTCCCGAGCCGAAAGAGGGGGAAATCGTCACCCATTGCCTGTGGAGGGAGAGCTGGGGGATTAATGCTGATACTGACCACCTGCGCCTTGAACCACCTGCGGACCGTGCGCTGCCTGCCTGCAACATCCAGCAGGCAGCTCGGTCTCGCGTGAGCTGCTGGCCGAAAAGCAACGCCCCCTGGGACCTTTAAAATCCTCACAGGACCAAAGCGCAGCGGGACGCGCAACACAATTGACCAATTCTTGGAGGAGTGCCTTGACCTTCACTTTGGAGCCTGCCGATACTCCCGAGCCAAAAGAGGGGGAAATCGTCGCCCATTGCCTGCGGAGGGAGAGCTGGGGGATCACTGCTGATACTGACCACCTGCGCCTTGAACCGCCCGCGGACCGTGCCCTGCCTGCCTACAACATCCAGCAGCCAGCGAGGTCTCGCGTGAGCTGCTGGCCGAAAAGCAACGCCCCCTGGGACCTTTAAAATCTTCACAGGACCAACGCGCAGCGGGACGCACGCGGGCTCGCCCGAGAGAAGCCCGGGACAAGGACGGGGCCATCTGCGGCCATCCGAGGCCGAGGAGGCCGGACTGGGCCGCCCCCCTTTCAAGAAAGACTCTGATACCTGGGAACACCAGGCTTACCTGACCTACTTGCCATCAGGCATTGCCGTGAGGGGAACGGCGGGAGCAGCGAAAAGCGGAGGCACACGCCGGGAGGCGAGGGAGGCGTCCCGAGAGACCGGACCACACTCCCCAGCATTCCCTCCGCCTGTAGCGCGCCCGTGACGCGCAGTGAGCGCCGGAGGTGCCGGATAAAGGCTGACCCCCCGGGAGCCCAGTGGGGGAACACCAGGCTTACCTGACCTACTTGCCATCGGGCATTGCCGTGAGGGGAACGGCGGGAGCAGCGAAAAGCGGAGGCACACGCCGGGAGGCGAGGGAGGCGTCCCGAGAGACCGGACCACACTCCCCAGCATTCCCTCCGCCTGTAGCGCGCCCGTGACGCGCAGTGAGCGCCGGAGGCGCCGGATAAAGGCTGACCCCCCGGGAGCCCAGTGGGGGAACACCAGGCTTACCTGACCTACTTGCCATCGGGCATTGCCGTGAGGGGAACGGCGGGAGCAGCGAAAAGCGGAGGCACACGCCGGGAGGCGAGGGAGGCGTCCCGAGAGACCGGACCACACTCCCCAGCATTCCCTCCGCCTGTAGCGCGCCCGTGACGCGCAGTGAGCGCCGGAGGCGCCGGATAAAGGCTGACCCCCCGGGAGCCCAGTGGGGGAACACCAGGCTTACCTGACCTACTTGCCATCGGGCATTGCCGTGAGGGGAACGGCGGGAGCAGCGAAAAGCGGAGGCACACGCCGGGAGGCGAGGGAGGCGTCCCGAGAGACCGGACCACACTCCCCAGCATTCCCTCCGCCTGTAGCGCGCTCGTGACGCGCAGTGAGCGCCGGAGGCGCCGGATAAAGGCTGACCCCCCGGGAGCCCAGTGGGGGAACACCAGGCTTACCTGACCTACTTGCCATCGGGCATTGCCGTGAGGGGAACGGCGGGAGCAGCGAAAAGCGGAGGCACACGCCGGGAGGCGAGGGAGGCGTCCCGAGAGACCGGACCACACTCCCCAGCATTCCCTCCGCCTGTAGCGCGCCCGTGACGCGCAGTGAGCGCCGGAGGCGCCGGATAAAGGCTGACCCCCCGGGAGCCCAGTGGGGGAACACCAGGCTTACCTGACCTACTTGCCATCGGGCATTGCCGTGAGGGGAACGGCGGGAGCAGCGAAAAGCGGAGGCACGCGCCGGGAGGCGAGGGAGGCGTCCCGAGAGACCGGACCACACTCCCCAGCATTCCCTCCGCCTGGAGCGCGCCCGTGACGCGCAGTGAGCGCCGGAGGCGCCGGATAAAGGCTGACCCCCCGGGAGCCCAGTGGGGGAACACCAGGCTTACCTGACCTACTTGCCATCGGGCATTGCCGTGAGGGGAACGGCGGGAGCAGCGAAAAGCGGAGGCACACGCCAGGAGGCGAGGGAGGCGTCCCGAGAGACCGGACCACACTCCCCAGCATTCCCTCCGCCTGTAGCGCGCCCGTGACGCGCAGTGAGCGCCGGAGGCGCCGGATAAAGGCTGACCCCCCGGGAGCCCAGTGGGGGAACACCAGGCTTACCTGACCTACTTGCCATCGGGCATTGCCGTGAGGGGAACGGCGGGAGCAGCGAAAAGCGGAGGCACACGCCGGGAGGCGAGGGAGGCGTCCCGAGAGACCGGACCACACTCCCCAGCATTCCCTCCGCCTGTAGCGCGCCCGTGACGCGCAGTGAGCGCCGGAGGCGCCGGATAAAGGCTGACCCCCCGGGAGCCCAGTGGGGGAACACCAGGCTTACCTGACCTACTTGCCATCGGGCATTGCCGTGAGGGGAACGGCGGGAGCAGCGAAAAGCGGAGGCACACGCCGGGAGGCGAGGGAGGCGTCCCGAGAGACCGGACCACACTCCCCAGCATTCCCTCCGCCTGTAGCGCGCTCGTGACGCGCAGTGAGCGCCGGAGGCGCCGGATAAAGGCTGACCCCCCGGGAGCCCAGTGGGGGAACACCAGGCTTACCTGACCTACTTGCCATCGGGCATTGCCGTGAGGGGAACGGCGGGAGCAGCGAAAAGCGGAGGCACACGCCGGGAGGCGAGGGAGGCATCCCGAGAGACCGGACCACACTCCCCAGCATTCCCTCCGCCTGTAGCGCGCCCGTGACGCGCAGTGAGCGCCGGAGGCGCCGGATAAAGGCTGACCCCCCGGGAGCCCAGTGGGGGAACACCAGGCTTACCTGACCTACTTGCCATCGGGCATTGCCGTGAGGGGAACGGCGGGAGCAGCGAAAAGCGGAGGCACACGCCGGGAGGCGAGGGAGGCGTCCCGAGAGACCGGACCACACTCCCCAGCATTCCCTCCGCCTGTAGCGCGCCCGTGACGCGCAGTGAGCGCCGGATAAAGGCTGACACCCCCTCTCGCCCCACGAGTCGCGCGCGGGAGCGACCGGGAGAAGCCCGGGACAAGGGCGGGGCCGTCTGTGGCCGTCAGGGGCCAGAGGAGGCCGGGCTGGGCCACCCCCCTTGGCACGAACTGTGAGTACTATTGTAGGACATTCCGTGGTAAAGTTACCTGCTACCCCTTGTATTTTTAACCCAAGTTTAACGGATACTGTCATAGAAATCCCAGAAATGTCAGTCCAAAGTACATTGCCGGATAACTACTTATTGAAAGTGGTGTCTAAAATCAACAGCGACAGGAGGAAGTCACTGGGAAAAAGTACTATTGCAGATCCTCCTTTGACTCTGTCCGTCGATGCAAATAATCATGTAAACTTTAATAATACTGTTAACGAGATGGTCGCCCCTGTGGAACTTGATAATAGCACTATTAGCATAAATGTCGAAGCGACTAAGGCCTTAGACCAGTCAATAATGGGGGAAGAAGACCAAGGTAATAATGTTGGGGGGACACCTCAGCAATCTGGGAGGGCTTCCAAATTTATGCGCGCTTGTAGAAAACCAATCCCCAAGCGAGGTAGTCATATCTCTAGAAGGAAAAAAGATACGACCCAACTGGAACATACTGATGACTTAGTAACCCCGAACCTAGATAAATATGTTTCCTTGAAGCCTGACCAAATTGACTCACTAACGAGTGTAATTCTGAGTAAACTTAGTATGGTGGTAGAGCCATTGTTAACTAAGATAGGAGATCTCCAGGAGGAAGTAGCCAGGTTAAGGGGCTTGGTGGATAAGCATGCAGACAACTTAGAAAAGTCCATAGCTGACATTAAAAAGTCAACCGGCCCCGTTACTGCTCCCACTAGGGATAAGGAGCAGCCACAAGCTTCTACTAGTGCCCCTCCCACTAATACCAGGAAACACTCCTCTAAAGAACAGCTGAAACCCCAGAAACCACTATCCACATCGTCCCAGGAGGGAGGAAGATCCTCAAATCCATCCAACCCTGGGGTTACAGGCAATCCACCGGGTGTTAAATTATCAGCCCCCGTGCAAGCCCCTACGCAAGTATCGGCACCTACGGTGACAGTTCCAACTGATACGATGGGAGGTTTTAATGGGGTGCCCACCAGGATCTGTAGACGCCCTGTTGATCTACCACCCGACTGTGTACCGTACGTGGTGGTTTTAACTAACGTCCCTATTCTCACTCATTCCCCAAGTGAATATGAGACACCTGATTCTTTGAGAAATAAAACCATTTCCTGGCTAAACCGTCATTGTGGCTATCCAGTCGGCTATGCTGACCAAATTATCTCCATTAGAAGAGTAAACTGGATAAGTAAACACCAAAAAAAACGGCGGGGGGGATTGCGTGATAATAAACTTCAAGCACCCACAACACGTGGCAACGGTCTTGCTTAGAGCGGCCTCAATTACACAGTCGGAGACTGAAGTAGTTGCCAGACCATTGGGCTATTTTTATAACCACCTTGGTGGGCAACCCCCATCAAACTGTAAGGAGAAGGCTCCGAGCAATCCCATCTATCCTCATTTGGTAAATAGACCATTGATGCCTAACTTCTTGCTTGGCCCACAAAATGGTCCATTCACTCCATCGCTGCATACGGGGAACCCTATGTTTGGGGGGAATTTTCCCTTAATGCATACCCCCAACCCATTTGTACCATTTGGCAACACCCCTTTGTATGATAACGGAATGGTTTACCAGGTCCCTACTCAGAACAGGTTTCAGTCCCTGAGTCACCTAGATCAGAACGATTGACATGAGATTGAACCACCTAGTGATCTAGAGTTTAGTATTCCTAATGAAGAGGCCATTTTGTTAACTGCGGAAACGGGTAATGTATGTTTGAACTGTACGTTGAATGGGGGAGACACCCTAAATTCTATACCTAACATAGAGCTTGTTAATATAGAGAATAACATGCCCATATCTAGTGTTGAAATGCCAAATGCAAGCAAAGAAAGAGAAAATATAACCTGTCATATTGCTAGCTGGAATATTGCGGGAATTATGGCCAAGGAGGACGCCTTAGGCTGGATTGATTTTGTGCATTTGTTTGACATCCTGTGTTTTCAGGAAACATGGAGTAATTAATTCAAAGGTTTTGAGGGGTATGTGTCCTATGAGCTTCCAGCACTGCCCTCATCTCATGGTAGAGCTAAAGGCGGTTTGTTGGTGTTAATTTCTGTCAAATTACCCATCTTTGTGAAAAAATTTGTTAATGTGGGGAAGCATTCGCAAATCTTATGGCTTACACAAGAATCTGGCAGAAACATTTTATTGATAAATTTCTATAACAATGTATTTGACAACACTAGACATTTAGCAATTAATGAATTAGATACGGCAGTGAATAATTTCGTGAGGAATTTTAATAATGCATTTGAATTTATTTTCGTGGGGGATTTTAATGTACCTGTGTGCCCATTATCCACCCAGAAGGTTTGTGGTGTGTATAACCGACAGGGGGAAGCTGAAGTCCATTTCCCCCATCACACCTACGGGGAAACTTTGAATAAATTTATGATTCATTATGACCTGGAAATCATGGATAATGCTAAAAATGACACGGGCGGAATTATTCCAACTTTTAAAGGAAGGGGCGCTAATACCGTTATTGATTTTATATGCATGTCATCAACTATTGTCCCGCTATGCCCGATGCCCAATGTGATAGATATTATGTTGAGTGACCATAACTGTTTGACTACTGAATTAACCTTCTGGGAAAAAAATCATGCCTGTGAAAATGGTATTATCAATAATATTGAACCCCATAGACAGAATGGTTATAGACTAAGGTGGAAAGGAGAAAAAGCCGCTTTAACATCAGATTCAATTATATCTAGTTGTCTGACAGATATTACGGCAATTTTAGAACGTGAAGACACCTCGTCTGACAGTATTGATCACTTTAACAATATTAATTCCATTATCAACAAAAAGTTTACTAAAAAGGCGGGTTCTAAAGCGAGGTGCCCTAGGGGCTGTTTTGATCATGCTTGTTCCAATGCCCGGAAAGAACTCAAAGAGGCCCTTGCAGCTAAACCAAGGGACAAAGTTTTGGTGGTCCAACTTAGACAGGGATTTAATACGACCCTCAAACGTAGAAAAGCTGAATTACAGCAAGAAGCCTGGGATAATCTCACCCAAGCAGCGGACACGAATAATTGTACCCTGTTCTGGTCCACGGTGAATAGCCCATTCCTAAAAGATGACAAGGTTCCAGAACTCACTTCTAACGTGAGCATGGATTCATGGATCCAGCATTTTTCTAATATCTTCGACTCTAGTAATTTAATAGATACCAATGGGGATAGATGGCCCATCCTTGCCTTAGATATAACCATCAGTGAAACTATGGCTAGTATAAGAGCTAGCAAAGGAGGTAAGGCCCAGGGGCCAGATGGCGTTCCCATAGACGTGTACAAGACCGCGCCAGATATTTGGGGCCCACTGCTTACCAAAATCTTTAATACAGCTATTTGCGGTAATATACCGTCTACCTGGGAAGAGTCAATAATCATCCCTATTTTCAAGAAAGGAGATCGGGGGGATGCAAAAAATTATAGACCTATATCCTTATTGGATTCATCAGTTAAAATTATGAGTAGGGTCCTCCTTGTAAGATTAGAGGAGTGGGCAGAATCTAATGAGATTTTAAGTAACTGCCAGTTTGGCTTTAGAAAAGGCCGTGGTACTATAGAACAGTGTCTGAATCTAGAGCTATTGGTGGGAAAATATACCCAGGCAAAAAACGGGTCGCTTTACCTTTGTTTCGCCGACCTTAGTAGTGCCTTTGATTTGGTAGACCACGCAATATTATGGGCCAAATTACTGGAAATGGGTGCCCCAGAAGGAATTATTTATTTCTTAGCCCGATTGTAAGAAAAACTTCGCACCAGCGTCCGCTATGGACCCAATGGGGAATGTACCACTAAGTTTGGGATTGGAAGGGGTATCAGACAGGGGTGCGTTCTTGCGCCCCTGCTTTTTACCCTTTTTATTAATGAGGTCGAATCTGCCCTGCAGGCAGTCGCTGCAGATGCCCCTAGAGTTAATGACTTTAACATACCAGTATTACTCTATGCGGATGACGCAGTGTTACTGTCTAGGACACCCCTGGGTCTCCAACACTTAATGGACTGTTTTGTATCCTTCATTAAGAATAGGAAACTGGTGATTAATAAGGCTAAGACATATGTAATGGAATGCTGTTCTGGAAAAATTAAAAGAAAAGGGAAAACCCACTACGTTATTGATGGTGAACCAGTGAAAAAAGTTGATAACTTTTGTTATTTGGGAATTACCTTTTCTAATAATGGGAGCTGGGCCACTGAACATAAGGTGGTCAGAACTAAGATGATCAGGAGCGCCAATGGGGTCTTTCTGTTTGCCAAGAAACTGGGAAATAGACGTATTAAAGACATGTTAAATATTTACCAAGCAAAATGTCTCTCTGCTGCCCTTTATGGGGCAGGAGTTTGGGGGGTGTCATCTGCCAAGAGTCTACAGGTAGAGGAGAACCTCTTCCTGAAAAAGCTCTTATGCTTACCCAAGTCTACTTCCAACTCCTTGGTTCACAATGAAACAGGGATCCAAGCCCTAAACGATCTGATCATGCTAAGGCCCATATTACTGTGGCGCTCCATCTGGCTCAGTGATGGTACCACACTGAATAGAGCAATTATTAAGGACTGCCTTTTACTGGACCAACACTTGAAGATCCCCTGGATCAAATATATTATTGATTGTGTACAAAATTTATTTGGGATTAATGTGTTAATGGACCCCTACAGGCTTTCGGAAATCCCCAAATCTAATGTGAAAACAATATTTTTAAATCATTGTAATGAAAGGCATCTCATAGAGGATTCTAAATTAACTACTTGTGTACTATACAATAACATGAATTAATTTACTGGTTTTAGACCATATCTATCACAGGTGACAAGAACCTCGCACCAGTTTGTACTGACCAGAATGAGGATGGGTATAGTACATTATCTGGTCGCGTGCCCTAACATTAAAATGCGCCCTGTTGGTCCCTGTAAATGTGACAATAAGACTGAACAAAGCACTAAGCACTTTTTGTTAATATGTGATTTGTACATTGAGTTACGGAAATTCTACTTGAAGCCATTATTCATTAGATTTGGAGTGAGCGACATTACAGAGGCTATGAAATTGATTTTTAATCTGAACCACCCGGACATTTGCTTTTTTACTGCATCTTTTTTACTCAAAGCAATTAGCGCCAGGAAAAGTATGTGTTTTTAAAATATATGTACATTTTAAATATTTATTCCATCCCCCTCTGGATATTTTGTAATATGTGTACTTCTTTTTTTTTTTTTTTTGATCTGTAATGTATATATATTGTCTGTAATTGATAATTCAATATTTTTATATTTTGTGTTTTCTTCTATGAAATTGTATGAAATGTCTGTATTATCTGTGCTTTTATGGACATGTTCTTCAAATGCTCCGAATAAAGCTTTATGAAATGAAATGACTCTGATATTTGAACTTCTCTTTCATTATTTTCCATATCCCTGTTAATTCCCATGGCATCAAATCGCAAGAATGTACGGAGAGTGGGGCAGGGAGTAGCGGGTACAATGGATGCTTTTTTGATCAGAGCCGAATCGGTCTTGCAACGGGAGATAGCCTTGACGGAGAAGAGACTGTCGCTAGGTATAGCTGAGGCGCAGAAGAGGTCCTCATTGGGCACAATTAGTAATGCTAAATCACCTGAAATTAATCTCTATCCTGTAGCCCTTATCAACAAGTAGGGTATTGATCAAGCGTTTGGCAGTGGACCCGACGTGGATATATCTGTTGCGGCTACAAATGAAGTCAATTCTAGTGGACAGCCCCCCGTTTCACTATTACCTCCTTTGGCTACTGTAAGCATACCTCTACCTAGCCCAATAGAAGTTTCACCCAATACATCATGTTTGTCCAATACCCCAAGGATCTCTGTGGTTACTTCCCCTGAGGAAGATACCTCTAAATCGAGCCCGACACTGGGCGAGAGACTTCTCTCACATAGACTAGCCACATCAAATAAGGGACAAGATCCGGGCTGACAAAAAATATGGTAATCCTTACAGTTAAGAATAAAAAGAATAGTAAGGAAGTCGGGGAAGCCAGACCAAAGGTGGCTAACACACAAGTGATGGGTAGGCATGTGGTCTTAACAAAGAACATTAGCACACAAACAGACTGTGGGAGCACTTCTTGGGATATAGGGGTGGAGAGACAGTTTGGGAAATTAGAAACCACACTGAAGGACTCCCTAGAAGTAATGTTAAAGGAGAAAGTGGAGGGCCTTGAGAAACACTTGATAGCTAGTCTAACACAGTTCACCGCTAGAATAGAATACTTGTGTGTAAAACAAGGGAATGCGGAACCAACTACTAGCAGGAGAGAGAGTAATTTCCCACCTCAATCCATCCCAACAGGAAGGGAAGCAGAGGACTTGACGGTAGCTATAAATCCCCCCCCCCCAAAAGGCCTCCCTGACTGAGGGTAGAAAAGACTCTAGACACATTAGAGTATGCGCTGGTTCCGAAGGAATTGCTAGATCGACAGCCCAGGGAAGCCCGAGTAAACCATCTGGTATGACTAAAGTATTTAGTCCAAAAGGAACTGATTTGATGCCAAATACTGATGTTTTACACTTGCCCCCGGCATCTTCACCATACGTAACAGTTCTTACAGGGGTACCCTCTTTAAAAAGGGATCAACAAGAATCTTGGCAAAACCTCCACAATAAGGTTGCTGACTGGTTGGTAAAATTCAAGCGGTTCCATACAGCCGTCACCAATGATATTCTGATGGTCCACAGGGTAGGGTGGCTGGGGTCCTCACCAAAAGATATACAAGGAGATTGCGTGGTTATCAATTTTAGGTGCCCCCAACATGTTAGGAGGGCCCTGCAATGTATGGAAGTTCCCGAGGGTCGAGCCACCCTTATTAGCGCACTCCCCCTGGGTTACCCATTTACCGGTTGCAGTCTCTGCAATCCTCCCGGCACAGACTCGGAACCCGGTGGCCTCCAACTAGGCCTACTCAACTGCAGGTCGCTTGTCAAACACGCCCACGAAATAAACCTCTTGATCTCAAACCACGCTATGAATATTCTGTTTCTCACTGAAACATGGCTCACTCCCAACAACGACCCTGACATTGTCAACGCACTCCCTCCGGGCTATCAAATCTGCTCTCTGAATAGACCGCGTGGTAGAGGAGGCGGCCTAGCCATAATATTCAAGGATGCCCTCACCTGCAGAATCTCTGATGGCAACATCAAAGACTGTGAAAGCTACCACTTCTCCTTCCAAATCTCACCAGTAACATCTTTGTCTGGACTGCTTGTATATCGCCCCCCCGGCCAACTTGCCGATTTCCCTAGCAAGCTCATCAACAATATCACCCTCGAGTGTACGACCTCCTCTAATTACCTCTTACTAGGGGACCTCAATCTCCATTTTTTGGACCCAGTCGACACTCAGGCTGCCGAACTTTTACTAGACATCTCCTCCACTGGCCTCTGCTTAAAGAACCCACAGGCCACTCACGACAAAGGACAGTTACTTGATCCCATCTTCACAAATATTCAAGACCTGAATACCCGCGCTCACCTCCCTCTCCCCTGGACCGACCATTTCCTGGTCCCCTTTGAATGGCACATCAATATTCCCCCACCCCAACCTCCCAAAATCAGAACCCTCATCAGACGCTGGCACAAACTGGTCCCAAATGAATGGGCAGCCAAACTTAGGGAAGATTTCCCCCCCCCCCTTCCCAAGACACCACCACTGCCGACACTGAATTTAATACATGGCTCACCCAATCTCTGGATTGCCTCCTCCCGAGATCCAGCACCCTTAAACGTACCAAGAGAGTCAACCCCTCCACCTGGTACACCCCCGAATTGAATCTCTTACGGAAAGAATGCAAGAGAAATGAACGCACATGGAGGAAAGACAAGACGGCAGACAAGAAAGGCATATTTTGTGCCTCCTTAAAATCTTACAAACGGGAGCTCCACAAAACCAAGAGCGCATTCTACGAAGATAGAATTAAAAACTCCTCCTGCTCGGCCCATGAAACCTTCGCCATTCTTAAAGAACTCCTTCAGGCTCCAGACCCCCCTACGAAACCTCTGGATCCCAAAGCAGCGGAAAGTAAATGTATTAAACTGGCTACTTTCTTCGACGAGAAAATTCAAAAAATTCTCGCGTCCCTACCCCCCTTCGACGCCGGCCACACGGACGGGGACCCTTCCAACTCTCCCCACTACCACACTCATTCCACCGATGGCCCTTCACCCCTCCCAGTATCCACGGAAGAGGTAGCCGCGACGCTGGCCACAATTAAAAGTGGCTCCCCCAGCGACCCTGCCCGCTTCGCTTCCTGAAAAAAGTGTCCAGCACCATTATCCCTCCTCTCACGTCCCTCATCAATACCTCCCTTTCACAGGGTGTAGTCCCTCCCAGCTGGAAAGCGGCGGTGGTCAAAGGTCTTTTGAAGAAACCTTCACTGGACCCCCAGGACCTAGCCAACTACAGGCCAATCTCCCTCCTCCCAGGAAACAGTAAAATTACGGAGAAGCTAGTGAATAAAAAACTATCACTATTCCTAGAGAATAACAACTTACTCAGGAACTCCCAGACAGGTTTCCGCCCAGGCCAGGGCACCGACACCGCCCTCCTGGCGGCAGTGGAGAAGGCCAGAAGCATTCTGGACACAGGAGGATCAGTGGCAGTGATCCTCCTGGACCTCAGTGCGGCCTTCGACACTGTAAACCACCAGACTTTAATCCAACGACTGAGAGACATCGGAGTAAGGGGCACGGCCTTGAAGTGGCTCATGTCTTTCCTAGATGGTTGCTCCTTTCAAGTCTGGGAGAATGACAGCAACTCCCCCGCAATCCCCCTCCGCTGTGGAGTACCGCAGGGCTCATCTCTTAGCCCTACGTTATTCAACGTTTACATGTCCCCGTTGGAGGAATTGGTCAACCCGTTTGGCGTAACGATCATCAATTACGCCGACGATACCCAGCTGGTGGTGACCCTCTCACACCCTCACCAAGACCCCTCCGACCTTCACAGCTGTCTCACCGAAATCCACAGCTGGATGAACACCTCAGCGTTCAAACTGAATGGGTCCAAGACCGAAATCCTGCTGCTCGGACATAAAGGGCCCTCCTTGCCGCCTAACATCTGGCCCGACTGTCTAGGTGACCCCCCTGCACCCAAGGAGGAGGTTAAGAGCCGGGGCGTATGGCTTGAAAAGGATCTGAGCTTCAGAACTCAGGCCAAAAAGACAGCAGGAATATGCTTTGGACTCCTCAGGGCATGCAGGAAGGTCTTCCCCCTGCTTCCTGCCACTTCCCGGAAACTATTGATCCAGGGCCTCATCCTGGCGAGGCTAGATTACAGCAATGCAATCTACCTGGGTGCCCCTGAAGCTACATTCAATACTCTGCAGAGAATCCAAAACGCCGCGGCCCGACTACTTACTCACACCCCAGCCAGATCCTCGGCAAAGCCAGCTCTGAAGCTTCTTCACTGGCTCCCAGTCAGAGAAAGGGTTGCTTTCAAAGCCCTCTGTCAGGCCCACAAACTTCTCCATAACAAAGGACCACCCATCCTCAATGAATTCATCACTCCCTACAAAACGACAAGAGCTCTTCGATCAAGCGGAGAGAACCTCATCACTGTCCCCAGAGTAAAAAAAGCTCGGTCTGGAGGACGCCGCTTCTCGGTACACACGGCCAAACATTGGAACAGTCTCCCCCGGAGACTAAGAACTGAACCAAACCTCCTTCAGTTCAGGAAGGCACTGAAAACTCTTATTTTTTCCCCTGATTCTTAGTCTCTTCCGCTGCTGTTCCCTCCTGAATTCAGGTTCAAGCGCTGGGAACCTCAAGGGTTACTACGCGCTCTACAAAAACCTAAAATAAATAAATAAATACTTCTACAAGCCAAAGCATGATGGGATCCTAAGACAGCAGTCTCTTACTGTCACCCTGGAGAATAGATTTGACGGTTTTACCAACCTAGAGGAGGTAGACTGAATAACGAATCCTAGTTTAAATATTATTCCCCGGGAAAACAACATAGAGTCCGTGGGGGGCAAGGTGGATGAGACTTCTACCACTAATCAAGTGCCAAAAACACTAGGACAGAGCGCCAAGGACTCTAGTGACGGTCCATTACTTCTATCCCATGACAGCAGTACTGAGATAGAAGTAAATAGTATTAGTAAAGTCCCTAAAGGAAGTACCGGGGATGTATTGACAATTTATTTGATGAACAGGACAGGGCAAATGACATTCCTGCTCTAGATAGTACTGGGACAGTCAAAAGTACGGTAGCAGCAATTCAGATTCTACAGCTAACCGTGGGACACGACCTAAGGGCATGTAAAGGCCGTTTTCAGTCATATAGACCAGCAGCACCAACATTCAGCAAAGGTAACTCCAAGTCGCATATAGACTTCATATTGATCTCCCTAAGTCTATGGTTTCTAATTACTGATTTTAAAGTAGACTTTAGGACGGAGAGTGATCACCTGCCACTCCAATTATGTTTAGATTCCCAGCCTTTTATAACCAAACCAACTGCTGATGCTGCAGTAAATAGCACTGACTGTGAACCCCAGGTAACAAATAACAGACGCGCCCTAAAATGGCCCTATATTTTGGCTAAAGAAGTAACGATGGTAAATATTTATAACACCTTTTCAGACACCGTTGCATCCTGCCAGAATCCCATATTAGGCTCCCAAGGTGTCCTAGATATGCACTATCCTTTGATAGATGCTTTAACACCCCTTCTGAGTAAAATCTACGATAAGGACAAACACTCAAACAGTAGCCACCCTGGATTAGGTAATCCCTGGTATAATAAAGAATGCCGCTCAGCTAAGTCTCTCCTAATTCAGGCAGTTAAATCCAAGAACCCACAGGATGTAAGAGATAGCAGACATGTGTATAATAAAATTCTAACACAGACGAAAAAAGCGTGGGATGAGGCTATCTGGGAGGATCTTCTAATCGCAGCCAAAAAGAGAGACCATGGCACTTTTTGGAGCTTAATAACAAAGGGGAATAAGACCGGTTGATCAGCTAAGGATCTCTATTTAGATGTAAAAACATGGTGCGACCACTTCTCCAAACTATATTCACAAAATGAACTGGGTTCGTGTATAGATGAACAAGAGGTCGATTTAGCCTCTAGTAAAGCTTCTCTACATTTTAGTTTAGAGGAGACCACCCAGGCACTAAAGGCTATTAAAGCAGGTAAAGCCCCAGGACCTGACAAGATCCCTGGTGATCTATTAATACATGATATGGAAGTCTGGGGGCCTTACATTAACTTTTTATGCAATTTCATAGTGGCAGGCACACCAATCCCCGAAACTTGGAAAGGGGTCAGAAATTGTAACAATTTTTTAAAAAGGGGATCGTCATGACCCAGCCAATTACCGCCCAATTAGTTTAATTGACCTTTTACAGAAAACTTTCGCCAGACATATTTTAAACAGACTTTTAGGATGGATGGAGGAGACTTAGATATTGACCAAATACCAGGCAGGGTTCAGAACAAAAATCAGCACTGTAGACCAAGTATTCAGGTTCACATGTATTTGCTGGAAATAAATCAATATTAGGAAGGGTAGCTTGTACGTTGCTTTTATGGATCTGAGGACCGCCTTCGACCTCGTCCCTCGTACCCTCTTGTGGGACACATTGAGCAATATGGGGGTCTCGGGCAAACTTCTTGTAGAGCTAATTAGACTTCATACTGGGAACTACGCCAAAGTGCGTTGGGGGAAGGGAGGCGAAGTCACAAAGGCCATACCAGTAAGAAAGGGTGTGCGCCAAGGCTGCGTGCTGGCGCCTACGCTCTCCTCACTGTATGTTAATGATATACCTACATATTTGGGGGATTGTAGCCATGACTCCCCGAAATTGGGTGATGAAGCGATCACAGCACTACTCTTTGCCGATGATACAATCCTCATTTCACAGACCCCGAAGGGACTCCAAAATTTGGTGAACTCATTTTATAGTTATTGTATGGAAAAGGGATTAGAAATCAATTCATCCAAAACCAAATACATGCCTATAAACCCACAAAAACCATTTAAGAAAAACTTGGCTCTAAATAACCAAAAAACTAGAATATGTGGGGAGTTTTAACTTTTTAGGTATAATGCTGGACAGTAACCTTTCTTGGAAGGGGCAGTTAGAAAAAAACAGATTATCTTTTAAACAAAATTCGATGCCGATCCTAAAAGTACATGGTGGGAGTTATTCTAAGGCCATCACACCAGCATTGGAAATATTTAAAGCTAAGGCCCAATCAGCGGCACTTTACGGTGCTGAGCTCTGGGGGTCCTCCTGCAAAAGAAACTTCATACGTAGGCTACTTAAAATACCGACAAGAATTCCCCTAGTTCCAGTGTTTTTGGATACTGATATTAAACGCACAGACTATCAAGCCATTTTAAGGCCGCTACTCTATTGGGTAAAGTTGTGGTCCACTCCGGAGTTGATTAACTATAGAAGTAGTTTAATAGAAATCATGTAGATTGATGAGTATAAGAACATAGCATGGTTAAAACATATTTCACTTTGGTGCATAAGGCTAGGGCTTTCCAATTTCTGGGAAGAGCCCCTGAGCATGACACCTCTTTGTAAAAAGCTTCTAAAGGCCACCTTTTGGTCCTACATCACTAATGAAATACTACATAGTTCATCAACTGGCTCTTTGACCCAGAAGTTCCTGACCGTGAAGGATATTGTTTCCTTCGAACCTTTCATGGACGAGATAGGACCACCACTAGCGAAATCTCTATATCTGCAATTTAGATATGGGGTCCTACAGACGAACATAAATACCTCCAAGTGGGGGGGCAATAAGGACATCGATCTTTGCACCCTTTGTTCACAAAAGGCAAAAGAGGATGATGTTCACTTAGTTTTCTTCTGCCCAGCCTACAAAACTCCCAGGGTTCGTTGGATCAGATCCTTATGTAAAAATGTGGGCGTTTGGTCCTACAAAGAAGCCGAACGTATATTTAAGTCTAACTCCTCACAATTGGTAGTGCTTTGCATAAGTAGGTTTCTATTTAATGTCTATATGATTAGAAAGAAGCTCGGCCTTAAGCTATATTGCAAATATCCTGATTCCAGTGTCTGCTATTCTTATGCACTCTGTATATTGTATATTTTTGTCTCCTTTTTTAAGCAATGTATTTAAATGTTTTTATTCTGGCTTTTATAACAAAATGTTATCTTATTTATGCAATGAGATTGTCGGTTTTATGTCGGTAATTGTAAATATGGATACATTGTACACCTGTTACCCTCCACCTCTTCACAGCCTGTTTAAGTGGACACTTTCTTGTAAAAAGTACTGTGGATATTTGCTGTAAAATGTTTTATTTCTTTTTCTTGCTTTTATGGCTAAGATAGCCGAAATAAAGTTGTAACAAACAAACAAACAAACAAGATATATTACAGATTAGGTCTACAAATGGATGTGAGAGTACCAGTGAGGGAGCAGAGTGCAACGTTTAGTGGAAAAGGACACATGATATATTACAGATTAGCAGTGGAATAAAGTAAAGAGTCCCACTGCCAGCACTAACTAGTCATGAAAAATAAGGGAACCACAATAAACAATGTTGCACTTTCTTAAAATTGCATTTACTTATTGATCTTTCCATTACCGACCTCAGTCACTCATTACTCATTAACTTGATCAATCATGCTTGGATTAATTCATTCATGTGTTCATTCTTGCATACAGCACTTGCCTATCCACAATATCACACATACATGTAAGCCTATCAATCAATTAAGTGGCTCTTTCAGTCATAGGCTGGACCTACTGGATTTCCCAACTCTTATTTTCTACTGGTTCACAAGAAAATAGAAAATGTACCAGCTACATTTGTGTGTTATACAAGAGGAGGGTGAATACCTGACTCTTAGCAGTCTGGAGTATTGACAAATTTAAATCAAAGCCTATGAGCACTGCTTTTTGGGTCACATATTGTGAATGCCATTCATTGCGGCTACAAGAGTTAACAAGGCAGTAACATGTTTTAAGAGCAACAGCTCTAGACACCACAGGCGCTTAAGCTGTACATAGAGCGACAACAAACCTATTCATTACATAAATTCTGCAGAAGGGTCATGTAGGTAGAGGGTATTAGCCAGTAGCAAAGTAGAGAACATTTTATCCAAGGATTTAGATAGACAGTGTAGCTCCCATATGATAGACATACATTGAAGACTTATCCTAGGACAACCCTGCCAAGCATGCAGTTCTGCATACTCTTCAGACAGTCTTGTTAAAAGGGTGGTTTCATGCACTCACCTGCTTCGTTCCTTACAGTTTGTCCATTTGGCTGATGCAATCCATTCCCAGGATGGTGAAGTGGTGGCTTGGCAGCTGGTTGTACAGTTCCGGTTCACCCATGAAGTCAGGCTCACATTCCAGTGCATCATGGTCTAGGCTTGCCCCTTGGGTCTTACATTTTTCTTTAGCATAACCACTCTGGCCAAAGAACATCAGGCACAGCTTTGTGTGCTCACAGGTCTTTTCGAGTGGTGGCATGGCCAGGTCCTTCAGCAAAGGTGGGGCGCTGCTTCCTACTCTCCAGACATGGCTGAGGAGTGGCAGGAGAGTGGCTGCATGCAGCTGGACATAGACTGCTGGGGCATTCTATGCACAGGATTAGTAATTGTTTTCTGAAGGGGTGTGTACAAGTTGCATTTTTGAAATTCTGAACATTCACAAGGAATTACATGCAATCATAATTATTTACTATATGCAATGGCTAGAAAAGCATCCCTTGTTACATGTTGCCGTCAAACAAAACCAATTGAGGGGTTCATGTAGGCTGTGCCCAGCGTGACAACAAAATACAGGGTTATGGAATGCAGCCCCAAGTGATTGCCAGTGACTGAATTTTATTCAAGCATTCTTTCCATCACTTTGTTGTTTGTAACTGTTGACACCCAAATATGCTGGGTATGCCCAGACGTGGATCCTGTCTTCACTTTACCATAGAACTAAAGCCAGAGCCCATTGACAAGGCCTAATTGGGCTCAACCAATCAGCCATTGCTTGTCTATCAATCTTGAGGTTAACTGACAGCTCTGACTAAAGTGTTCATACTGGCACAGAACCCGGACTGATTTGCATACGGCTTGACTCTGTTGAGATGGCACACGGGGTGAATGAAGATGGATTGGATTGTAGCCCGACCGATATCCAGTGGGTGAGACTAATTCAAGCAGTCCTTCCAGCACCTTATTATTTTTTGCAGTTGATGGCCTAAATTCTAAGGGTATGACAAGACGTGTGTCCTGTGTCCAGTAGGATTCATACTTTACCACAATGGTGAGGCCTAAGTTGAATGAAACGGGTCTGGAGTTGGTTTTGTTACCACATGGAGAGGCATGGAATCACAGTTGGGGTGTGCTCCTCCTACCGGAGAAGGTCCATGCCTTATTTGCATAGGGGTGGTCTCTGTCTGGAATGATACAGTGAGGATAGAATGATGGACTGGAATGTGGCTCAAGCAATCATCAGTGTCTAAGATTAATTTCTTCATACCTTCTTTCAGGCTATTGGTTGTGGAAGTTGATGCCCTAAGTGTAATGGGACTGCCCTAACAATGAGCCCATGCTCAATGTGGCATAGAACTGAAGCTATACCGCAATGACAAGGCTTAAGGAGGACAAAGCAAACACAAGGAGATGATGGATGGAGCACTGAATCTTTTAAGACACTCACCCCCAGTCACTGATCTGGATTGAACCCATCATTGTTCTTTAGCTCACTTCGGCACCTCAGTTCAGACCGAGCTATATGTAAATCAGTCTTGAGCCTGTGCTTATTGGAAACAGTCCAGTCCGAACTGAGGAGGACAAAACCAGTTTTAGATGGCTTTTGATGATATCTGGGGGAAACCTAGACCTGTAGTTCCTTTTGATTTGGTATTGCGGGTCTCTGTCTGGAACAGGACAGTGGGCGATAAACGATGGCCTGAAATGTTGCCTAAGTGATCACTCATGGCTTAGATTTACTCAATCCTTTCTTTAATCACTTTTTGTTCGTCGCAATTGTGCCAGGATGGTAGCACATATCTGCCTGCCAGTGGCATCGAACATGCTTGCCAGGAAACCACTATTATCTCTAACTGTATATAGAGAACAGTTCCCAATAGCAATACCATAGAATTATCAAGGAATTCATTATGCTTATGTGGAGATCACCTAACATGAGGGGATTCTCTTAGCAAGCACATTTGGTTCACCTGCCAGCCACTTTCATCATGGCTGCATAGTTTTATGTGCTGTATGTTCGTCTCTTGACACTTATAGTACTGAGGACCTTGTCACTGACACTGAAAGCCTCCTCCCCTGCATAGACTGAGGGCAGGAGTGGAGACTCCACTGCTAGCTGTAACACTGTATGGCCAAAAGGGGACTCAAGAGCTGAGATCCAGTATCAGTGGTGATTTGCCAATTACCAATGCAACTGTAAACAACACAAACCGGTCTGATCAAAAATATTAAAGGCACCTTAAAGAAGCAATGGCTAAAGGGGGATGACCCAAACACACCAAGGGCTGACCCACATTCTCTCTCTCTCTCTCTGTATTTTAGCTACCTTCATGACATAAGCACTGGCAGATGGGTAAAAGCTGCCTTTAGCCAAACTGAAATGAAACAGCTGGAAATGTAAGTCTCCCTACAGCAATCCTGCCGTGTTTTACCTTAAGGCTGACAGCTCTAATTTATTTGTCTAAATTATGGAGTTAGAAGAACGTCCAGTAGTTGCATGTAACAGCTTTTTCCGAGTAAACACAAACTGTCAACCATTTACAACTTGAATTTTGCCGTATTGCATGCTCAATAATGTCAGAAAGAAAGAATATGATAAGTGTTTGCAGTGAGAACTGTTTGTAACTTGAAATCACAGATTTGACCCTGACAGCGATGGCTCAGATTTCACTCTTATGGGGGGATCGATTGTGTATCATTGAGACGGGTGCCAGATATATATTTTATTTCAAGAGTTATACAATAGCAATTTCTTGTTATAATTTACGAATTGAATGCATAAAAGCATAGTTATCATTTTTAAATCCAACCAATTGATTTGTTTGTTACACGTGCTTTAAGTTCACAATTCACATGAGGACAGATAACCGTCAAGGGGTCAATAGGAATGAAATGGTTACTAAATTATTAAGCACTGAGAATTTGTGCAGGCCTATAAATCATGCCCAGTCTATTATGGGAGTGAGAATGCTGTTGCGGTCTTTTAAAGACCCAATTAGGGGTTGTGAAATAAATGTGTGGGTAGGAAAATTTCACCCCATTTTCAAGGTATTGCTAATAAAATTACTCCATTCTGAGTATTTTCTGGATCTCGTGGTAACAACTTTACTGTGTGCCCTTTTACCACACCCTATTTTACCCGGTGCCATTTTTCCACATGCAACCTTACCTCAAGAGACTTTTTTGTCTGTAAAAATTACACAAAAACTGTATGCATGGAAACACTGTGTTGAAAGGAAATAACATACAAAAACAATGCAAGCATGTAATTTCCTGCTTTCCATCTCATTGGGAATGTACAGTATTTTGGGGCACATTACCAAGGGGGGCGATAGGCAATTATCGCCGATTTAGTGGCCGTTTTCGGCCGCTAAGCGGCGATAATTCTATCGCCCTATTAGCAAGCTGTCGCTAACTGATGTTAGCGACGGCTTTTAGGTGATAGCGAGCGGTTTGGGGCCCGCTTTGCATGTCAGCGATGTTTATCGCTAATGACATGCAAAGTGGGTGTACCCAACCAGCTAGCGACTGAAAGCAGTCGCTAACGTCGCTATCGCTTATTAGCAAGGCAGGCGTAGCGTTGGAAATATTCACGCTAAGCGCGAATATCTCCAAGTACTAACACCTGCCCAGACCAGTTCTTAGCCATGTTATCCAATGGGAGGTGGATAACAAGGCTAAGAGCATTTTGTCGCTAATGCGTGAATATCGCTGTATTCTCAGCGATATTCACGCATTTCGCCGCTATCGCTGGATATTTTAGCACAATGGATAAAAAGGTTGCTAATAGCATGTTTTCTCCGCTAACATATCCAGCGATAGGCAACAATAAAAAAATCGGCGCTAAGCCTATTTAGCGATAAATATCGCTACTTGTTGGTAATATGCCCCTTTTTTCTCAAATGAATAACTATGGGGCCTAGCTTGATCGTAAAGCCTCTGACCTGCGATCTATGGTTTCACGTCCGATCGCCTAATTAGAATCTATGCAGTCAAAAGTGACACTGACTGATCATGCTGGCTGGATTCCTAGTGGCAAGGAGCCAGTTGGCCAGTCAGAGACCGGCCCATAATCCCTATGGACATTGTTTCTGCCTTAGGGATTCTGATGTAGATTGCCGACAGGCTTTCCATGCCATGCTTTCCGGCAAGGAAAGCCTGTTGGAAAGCAAGTTTGGGAGCCTCTAGCAGGGCCCCCTTCTCCCTGAGGCCTTCAATTGGGGGGCAGTAGGGGCACCTTGAGGTGCCTGCCACACGGTGCAGGGATGAACAGATCCACCCATTTGTCTATGGGAGCTTGTCCTACAGTAGGTTTATGGCAGCAGCAAAAGCTCCCATAGACAAAGGGGTGTATGCAACCGCAACATGTGCAGTCGCATTGTAATTGCCGGAGGTCGTTCGGTTCCAAGACAGCGACCGTGTCGGTCAGGAGGCAACTACGAACAACATCAAAATGAGGCCCTTTGTATCTAGAAGCCATTTTTCCCTTTTAACCTTCTGGTAGCCCTTTTGTGAATTTTTGGAATCCATTCAAGTCCACTGATTCCCTATTGGAGCAATGTTCCTTAAAGAATAAAAAGTTTAAACTCAGTGAGGCAGAATAAGACCAGCTTGCAGAGGATGGAATGAAGAAAGAGACACATCTATTGAGCTTTAAGTGTCCAAGACAAGTGCCAAACACAATAAAAATGTAACAACAAATCACAGATAAAGTCAATGCGGTGTCTGCAAACCCCTGGACTGCAGCAAAGTGCAAATACACTTTCAAGACTACATGCATCGAGTTCAGGACCTCCCTTTGCAAACACAGAAAAGAGAGTCTGGCCACTGGCAGAAGACCTGGTCATGAATTAGCTGGGAGAAAGAAGTGCTCCGTATCTTAAACATTGAGCACTGAGAGGGCTGAAGGAGGATCAGAAACGGGAGCCTTGGTGGAACCAGGTGAGTCCCATACAACACAACCACTTATATGTATAAGCATCAAAGTAAAATGCAGACTTTTATCTTATGTTAAACTGTAATGATTGGTTTTGGGTGCCTTTTGCATACTAACACACTCACTGAAATTCACCAGTTATATTTATCTCAGGTAACTATAACTCATGCCCTCAAGTGCTTATCACTCGCACCCTCGCCATGCAGAGTGTTCTTATCAATAATGTAATTTCAGATCTCATTGGGAATGTTATCAGTCATTGAACAAGTCAAGAATGATGTAATATGTGAGGGTACAACCAGTGCATGACAAGAGTGCCTAACTGATTATAAAGTCCATTAAAATTGTAGTTGTCTTCAGATAGTTTCTTAAGTTTATTTTCAATGTAAATGAAAATGTTATTACAGTTCCTAACTATGATTTCACTTTAGTGTTTGGTTATTCTAGTTTTTTTCTATTTTTTTTTTACATAAAATAGGACGTCCAATCCCATGTATGACATTGGGATGGGTGCAGGGGCTGGATCTGTGCTCAACCCACCAAGGGCATCAGAACACATACTGTTCATGATATACTGCAATATAACAAAAAATGTTGTCATTTTAAATAAGGCAGACCTACTGGTTACTGACATAGGGTCAGAACACCAAACTATAAAATGCAGACCTATTTGGTTTATCAAGGGGCAGGATCTCAACACCTGGAACATGATGTGATTTTGAATGAAAGTGAAACTGGGTCCCTGCTAACCAGGTTCCCAATGTCAGATCTCTTTCTTAAAACTGTAACATGATTGGCACAACATCAGCAACCCTATAAGTCCCTAATAAATGGTACCAAGCACATTGGGAATGAAGAGTGTCCACTAGGGCTGCAGCACAAATTGTGCCACCCAAGGGACCCCTCACTAAGTCCATGAAAATTGCCATTGCAGGCTACGTGTCTTGGTGCATAGAAAAATGAAGAGTCAACATGGCACACATCCCTGTGTGTCATGCCCTCAGACACTGCATGAGGTATAGGTAAGTTACCCCTACAGTAAGCAATATTGCCCTAAGGCCGGGCACACTGTACCACATGTGTGCTCATATCTGCCTTAGCAGACATGACCTTACAATATCTAAGTCAATTCTTAGGTCTTGTAAGTGAGCAGGAAAGCCATACAGAGTACATGGGCTGGACACCCTTTAATAAGCGTTCCCCAGGACCATGATGGCTTCACTGTACCCAGGGATGTTTGGTGGCAAACATCTCCTATTAATTAATCCACACTGATGCCAGTGTTTAATTTATTAATAAATGCCCAAGGAGGGCACCTTTATGGACCGCCTGAAAACCTACTAAGCACTAGTGTGATCTCTTACTAGTATTAGCTAGCCTGCGACCACCAGACATGTTTCTGACTTCATGGGGTGAAATCTCATACAAATGTTGTTGGGCCTTGAAGTTCATGGAAGTAAAATATCACGTGGACACCAGTGGGTTATGAATACTATCACAGATACTGATTTTTCAAAGTTCCATGAGACCATATTTCTAAGCCTCCACTATCATGGTTTAGACATATCGAACATATATACTGCTTCCTCATATCGGAATATTCATTATGCCATTGAAGAAGCTTCTATGGACATGGGGGTCTCAATAGTTCTGAAA
This sequence comes from Lissotriton vulgaris, assembly GCF_964263255.1. Taxonomy (NCBI): domain Eukaryota; kingdom Metazoa; phylum Chordata; class Amphibia; order Caudata; family Salamandridae; genus Lissotriton; species Lissotriton vulgaris. Next base: position 1,196,091,080 of record NC_141694.1, on the reverse strand, counting down.
TTGCGTCTATTGCAGGTGCTCTGTCATCTGATTGCTCAAATAGTGGCAATCAAAAGTGCTGGTATTCTGAACTTATATATGGGGTTAATTCAGTGTTTGGGAAAGGAAGTGAAACCAATAGCACAGTGCTTCAGAGACATTCTGACAGGCGGTTCTCTGTGAGGTCCCATAATCATGGTCATGGAAGATTTACTGGGCATTGCAGCTTGGCACACAATGTTAGGTTTGCCTATTTGTTCCTTTGTGAGAGAGGCTAATGCTGTTCATTGTGGACGCAGGGGATGAGTTTTAGATTACCTTGGCTCCTCAGAACTGGTAGAGGGAGCTATGTAATATATTTCTAAATACGCAAAAAAGAGATGGGTACCATCTCTTCTTCCATCTTCAAAAGAAAGCCGTGCTCAAAGAGTACCATAAGTCAGTCTGATTGCAGCATAGTGGAACTTTGCGGGTTTCTGTTTTTCCAACATTGGGAATCTTTTTTTTTCTACCTTGAGTCTGAACACTTGTGAAACCTGTGTACTCTGAGCATGATTTATGGAACTAGGACTTGTCTTCCTTCTTAAGAGAACATGCTGAGATAAATCCAGAGAGAAGACTTCATTACACACTTCTGTGCTTCTTGCATCATCTGTAAAAAAAAGTGCTGATTTACAATTTCCCAAAACCTTCTACTGTCGCCAGCACTTCGAGCGGCTTCACAATTTTCCCATGCTATCCTCCTGATCTCCTCTTCCTGGATTGCTATCATTGCTTTTATGCCTAACGGACTTGCCTAATAGCGTCAATATTTTGTGTAATAGATTGAATAAAGATTCTATAGAAATTAGCACCAAGCAGTATAGCATAATACATCCACAATAATAGATGAAACCTTGACAAAGACTACAACTGCCAGCCCCTTTTGGCTTGCCTGCAGGAGAAGGATTTGCCATGTTACATTAAATGTGAGAAAACTCTCACTGCAAAAGTTATATGTGAACAAAGTCTCTTGAAATTGTCAACATATTCATTTTTAGTCCTCAACAGGGCCAGTCAATCTGCATTTGGTAATTTTGAATGAATTCCAGCTAAGTTCCTGAGGAGGAGTTTAACCCCACCATCACATGCAGTCTCCATCTTTGGTGTAGAGGGGCGGGTGGACCATTTGTGACACTAGACACCCCTTTATCACCATAGGTTGTCAAAGGTGATAAGATGTAATGACTCTTGGTGTCATGATGAATATGCAGTCACTAGTCACTTGGTCAGACCACCATTTGTTAACTTTCCAACATTAAACACTACAAGCAACATACATGCATCCACCTATCGACCGTGGAACAAACTCAATTTTGAATATTTAGAAACAGAACTAACATCTAACACAGATCTTGACACTAGGCTAAATTTGGTTGGATGATAGGCAATATATAGAGAACAAACATTTGGGCACATGCAAATATGTGGACACAGACAGTTGTAGATGAATGGCTTTTGTGATGTCTTTATTCTCTGCTGAACTCCATAAAGTATGAACAGCCAATGCGTTTCGCCCAAACTTGGGCTTCTTCGGAGCTGTAACAGCATAGAACATAAAAACACTTTAAAATCGGAGCTGTTGTTGCTGCGGAACCCTGACTGGGAAGGGTCGAGGATTCTGTTTTCTTTAAGGTATCAGGTTAGCTGTCTGTTGACCATTTTCTCGATAACCTTGGCCGGGAAGGGGAGCTGAGAGATGGGCCGGAAGCTCTTGAGGTCACTTGAGTCTGCTTTGGTTTTTTGAGTAGGGCGTTGATGTCTGCGTGTTTCCAGTTCTCTGGTAGGTCGGGGTCTCGAGGGAGAGATTGATGATGTTGCGCAGGTGGGGTGCGATACTGCTGTTTGCTCTGTTGAAGACGTGATGCGGGAATGGTTCCGACAGAGAGCCGGAGTGGATTGAGCGCATGATCTTGATGGTGTCATCGATGCTCACACTGGCCCAGGCTAGCAGAGGGTTGTGGTCGATGGTGTACGGAGGGTCTATTGTGTTGCTGTCTGTTGGGGCTGTCTGGTTGTTGAAGCTGTCGTGGATGTCTGCTATCTTGCGTTGGAAGAAGGTGGTGAGGGAGTCGGACAGGGCTTGCGATGGCGGGATGTCGTTGGTGTTGGAGCTGGGGTTGGAGAGTTACATCATGATGTTGAAGAGCTCCTTACTATTGTGCTGTTTGTTGTTGAGGCGGTCTTTGAAGGAGGTCCTCTTGGCCACCCTGATGAGGCGGTGGTGGTTGCGGATGGCTTCATTGTGACTCGTTTGCCGGTGCAGTCACCTATGACGCAGCTGATTCCTTCCTCTTCTTTTCACAGATCTAGACACAATAAACTAAATTAAAAAATGATATGAGTGGCTTCAGGAAGCTTTTGACATCCTAATACCACTCAGAACAACAAAAAAGGACAAAAGAAACTTTTACACTACCAAACAGGATTCCGCCCAGGAACAGGCACAGTATATGCCCTCATTGGCAGCTGGGGTAACCGTAAAAATACAGCAGACCTCAACGGGGTCACTGCACTACTCCTCTTGGACCTCTCAGCTGCATTTAACATAGTTGACCATGATACTCTAATACAAAGACTATATGAAGCCAGAATAGACAGGACTGCTCTCGACTGGATCTCATCCTACCTTCAAAACAGGTTTAATGTCAACTATACTCCACCTTTCTCGTCCGAACCTGTACTTCACAGACGGAGGGGTCCATCAAGGCTTTTTCTTCTCATCCATGCTTTTCAGCATCTACGTGAAGTCATTACCAGTAATGATCAACACATTAAAGCTCACATGCTTTAGCTATGCAGATGACACACACATAATTCTTAAACTGGAAAGCCCCAAAGTCATTGGAAACTCCAAAACTTCAGATGCATCAAAGCCATTGATTAGTTGATGACATGAAACCATCTCAAATTTGAAGCTTCCAAAACTGAAATTCTAACATGTGGTGACTGGAAAAATTATGACCCACTCGGCACCTGGCCGAATGATCTGGGACCACCTGCTGAAGTATTTAAGAAAGTTAGAAACCTTGGAGTTACCATGGACTCCAAGCTATCAATGCATATACAACTGGACACATTTGCAAGATCAAGCTTCAATACTATGAAAACTCTGTGATGCATCTTCCCCTAACTAGGATTTCCACACAAGGTCCAGGCTACTCTCTAAACTGTTATGTACTATCTAAACTTGATTAAGCCAATTGCATTTACCACGGATCATCTTTATCAACCAGAAAAGACTACAATGAATTCAGAACTCTGTTGCCTACATGTAAAGCCACAAGCCCACATTCCCCCTTTCTTGAGGGCCCTACATAGTTTACTAGTTGCCAGAAGATCCACATTTAGGCTGCTTTAAATCACCCACAAAGCAATAAAGGAAAAGGATTGCATTTTCACAAGGAATAAAATTACAAAATACATGGAATAAAAGATTCTCCACTCCGTATTAGCACCTTGCCTCAAAATCCCACCATACAAGCAAAAACATAGGTGGCTCATCCTTCTCTGTTCAAGCAGCCAAACTATGCAACTCATTAGCTTCAAACAAAAGATCCAACAATAACTATCCTAACTTCAGACGATTACTCATGAGTTGGCTCTTTCCTACAGAACCACAATACTCAAGTACAGATGTACAGCATATCTCTGTGTATAAACATTCAATTTGATTATTTGTACATATCTAGATATGTGTATTTTTTGTATAAATCTGAATATTAATTTTATTTTAAATATATAGATATTCTTTAGGTCTTCTTAACAAATGTACATGTGAATTATGGTTAAATATATATAGATTATTCAATGTTTAACATGTATGTAGGTCACTGGATAGTTTCATATAAGTTACTTGTTTAGACTCCGTTTTTTATCTATAACAATATATAAATATTACCATAACTAGTTTATCTTCAATTTCTTCCCAATTAAACATTTTTTAAATACACAAATAAATTAGCTTAAAGTCCAGGAACACTTGAAAGTCTGTGCTCATTAAATACAACGTAAATCTTGATATTACCTTCCTTATACATACTTTACTTCTACTATAAACTTTGAGTCTCTCCAATGCACTACCCTGTGCTGCACCCTATACCTCTCTCAATGTATCCTCTACCTTCACTCTCTGACTCGTCCCAAACATTATTCTACTACTATGATCTCCAAAATAACCCTTTCTAGATTCTTCCCGCCCTCTATCCCTTCTTGAATAACCCTAAACATAATTTTACTACTATAATATCACAAAAGAATCCTTTTTAAACATTTTCATCATGTATCCTTCCTTAGATTCATCCTAAAAGTCATCTTGCTACTATGATCTCCCTAATCAACTCTTCCCTCCTCAGTTTCTCCTTTAACCTTTCCAAACCTCCTCTTTCTACTATGATCTCCCAATAAACACTTGCTAGACTCTTCCCTCTTTTATTGCGCCATTATCCTTTTCTGTCCACTGCACAAAGTAACTCATATTTCCCTACACTAATTCACCTCTAAACATTTTTTGGTTCGGAATAGCATGCTACTCGCCTAAAAGCACTTTCACACCTCATCAGGGGTAATAAGCTCAATTACAATTACTATATATAATGCCGACATATTGAGCTTTGTCAATAAATCAACACAATCATTTATCAATAACTATAATCTAATACACGTTCATGTATATATATATGGCAATTAATAAGAATAATCAGCAATACTTTCTTTAAGTGGCAAGAAGCTGACATTAAACTGCAATGAAAAACATTGAAACATCATTAAACATTATCACATCCTCATATACTCACACAATTCATAGGCACCATTAAGTAAGTGCATAATAAAAGTTCGATGATAAAAACATTAAATATTTAAACTCCTTGGTCAAATAATGAGTTTTAATTACCTATAAAACTAGAATTATATATCCTTGACAAACCCATCAAGCAGATGTCTCTAGGCTAGCATAAAGAGCCATTGTGATACCAAAGGTGCTTAAGATTAAAAGGCCATCTGTGTTCTTCTTTTGGCGATAGGAACTGCTAATACAAAGAGTAGGGTACTTTAACTATTACAAACTATTACAAATACAGCAGGGCGTCTGCACATCTTCTGATATCACATTCTCGTATTAGAGGAATTCAAAACCTTAGAATAAAAAAATATAATGCTTACAGAAGAGGTTGAACTGGAGCAGGCTCTGAGGCTAGGACTCATCACATAGGCAGATTAACCCTTTACTAGTGTCCAATTGAACCTATGGGAAGACCAGGTGCCACCTCACATGGCCAAGCCTGAATCTGGTTAAAAATAACCTATCTCAAGTATTGTCTACCCATACCAAATACAGCTCCATTTTAAGGGTAGATTGAAGATTCACATACTCCCTACAGAGAACTTTGAGGTCTCACCTACCTCTCTGAGCCAATGATTCCTCCTTTTAAATGCATTTTTAACCCATGCTAGATCAGACTTAGACATGGCAGAGGAATTGGAGAAAAGTTCTGATATCCTCAGATCAAACTTTTTTTTCCAAATATTCGGTAACAATGGCACTTCCGAGCCTCTATTACAAGCAAGACACTCAAGTTCCATTTCTTTGTTGAAGCATGCATGCAAATTCATCCAATCTGCACTCAATAGCGCCAGAGGAGCCAATTTAATGCTATCTTCTAAATGTGGCCACTGTGCTGGAATTCGAAAAAGTGCTCTTTAACATGATGGCTTATGCTGCGACCCAGGAAAAGGGTCACAGCACAAGCCTCAGTGTAAAAGAGCACTTTGTGCACATCCATGCACCGTGTGGCATGCACCATGTGGTGCATGGCACACGGTGTATGGATGTGCAAGGGGCAAATACATGTGCCGCCAGGGTCACTTTGCAGTGACCCACGAGGGACGGGGCCCTGATTGGAGCACCCAAAGTCCTTTTCCAACAGCATTTTCATCTCTGTCAGAGCACCATGAAAAGGCTGTCAGAAAGGGAAACCGAAATACCGACGGGGTTGTCTGCCTCGTCACATCACCATTTAAAAGATATGATTCCGACCGCTGAGCCTGTCAGAGGTGGTGGTCTTCCCCAATGATGGGTTTGTTCCGATTGCCTGCATCATAATGGGCGGTCAGACCGAAGGGCTGTTTGCCTGTGGGACCGCCACCAATGATTTGTCGTGGCTTCCCCAGAGACTTCAAAATAAGCCCCTCAACTTTGAAAAATGTTATCTTTCTTATACCAAACTACCACCTACAAGTGTAAGTGAGCGAGAAAAGAATCTCATTTAAAAGAACAATCCTTTCCCATGGTCCCTTTATTATTTTTTATTTCTTGTGGCATCACCAGCCAGAAAGGGCCTGGCAGCCCAAAGAGTCCTCAAGACAGGCTTAGGGGTTCCATATCCTGGCCGTGCAGGCCAGAGATCTAGGGCCCGATGTAGGTAATCCCAGATTACCGATTCTTAAATACCGAATCATACCGGTTCGGTATTTAAGAACTGGCAATCGGGATGTGGGTATTTTTACCGAATTCAATACCGAATCGATAAATTTCGGTATTTACCGATTCAGTAATTACCGAATCGGTATTTGCCATTGATTCCTATGGGCCTTGAAGCCCATAGGAATCTATGGCAAATACCGATTCGGTATTTTACCGAATCGGTAAAATACCGAATTGCCAAGGGGGACAGGGTGTCACTTTGACACCCTGGTGCACCCCTGTTTCTGGCTTGTGTGCCATGTGACACACATACATGCCCTGTATGTGTACCACATGGCACAGGTGTACATGCACAGATGTGCATGTACACAAAAATTCTTAATTTACCACCCAATAGTATTGGGTGGTAAATTAAGAATTCCTAAGGGCCTGTGGCACTGCAAACTGTGCCACCTACATATGGATTTACAGAATCTGTATATTTACCGATTCGGAAAAATACCGAAGCAGTAAATTTACCGAATCGGTAAATAAACCGATTCTGTAAATTCTGAGCCACCTACATGTCAACAGCCAAATACCGGTCGGTAACGGCCGAAATCGGCCGTTACCGACCGGTAATGGGCGACCTACACCGGGCCTGGTGCCCAACAGGTGGTAGCAAGCTGGCCCAATCCATGTAGTGAAGGAGGGCCACCAAATTTCTATTATGTCATCTGCTGGTCACATGTGGGTGGCCAGGGAGTCATCAAGCCATCTACCTTCTATCAGTGTCAAGACCCTCCTTGAGGACTAAGATCTCCTAAATGTGGAGCCATTGACCTGGACCCTTGGACAGATTAGTCATGAGAAGTCCATTTTTCATGTGACGGTCCGACCCTGTTTTTAAACCAGGAGATGCACATATCTTTCTGATTCTATAACTATGATTCCTGAACACTAAGATCCTTAAATATGCCATTGTAGGAAAAATGTTTTTGTTCCTATAAAAGTTGCACCAATAGTACTTAGTTAATTATTGTTTATTTGAATGCGTTGCCTGCTTTTCTGATAAAATAGAAACTTTTAAACCATGTTATGGTGCTCCTGATTGGTTGGTGACTATAAATAATGTTTAGAGTAACCAATATTTTCACATGAAGCTCATGATTTTCTATGTTCTCTTTGTTGATGAACACGCGCCCAGGTTGGGGTTAGTAAATGATCGCAAATAAAACTTTGGTGCCCATTGTGGCAAATTAGGTTTATTTTTCTATTTTTAGTACCCAATTGTTTTGTGTGAGTTTCCTCATGTGATCCTTATGTGCATATTATATACATTTTGAACTACTACTAAAGCATTGCTCAACAAAATGATGCCCCTGTCTCAACATTCCCAACTTTTTGCAACAATGTTTACTGTATACTACACTCCAACTCAAAGTACGCACCACTTTCTTTGGAGTAAGCCTTGACCTCTAAATCACTCCACCTGGAGAGTCGTGTGGTCTTAAAATGGAAATGTATCTTCATAGACTGAGTACCCAGTGTCTGGGTTAATGCGGTATGGCTACAATCTCTCTCTTGATATTGCAAGACTCATCCTGTTACTTTTGGATTGGAAGGGAAGAGACTGTTAGTGGCATTATGGAAAACCTACACACATCTATTTTAGTGAATTATTAAGATGTTCCCATTACAGTAAATTATTTCAAAAACATGTTTTGCAGGATAAGAATACATTTGGTTCCACATGGAAGTATATCCTTATCTTCAATCGATATAAACATTTGACCTTAAAAAATGAGAGGTCTAAAGACATCCTTTTCCATTCTTGTTAGAACATCCTACTGTTATTTCATGTCCAGCACTCTATTGTACATGTTTACAATGTGAATGGGAATTGTAGGACTTGATGAATGTTAACATAATCCCTATTAGTGCATTGACTGGCATTTTGTTTGCATGTTCACTTAGCATTAGTACCTTTTGCCTGCAATTCAGGTTTCCAAATAAATGTAATTTGCTAGCTATGGCTTAGATGCATCAAGCTAAAAACCGCTCGCAAAGGGGCAGATTATCAGAATCTGCCACTTTGCAACCGGTATTTTAGCATTTGGGATGCATCATCCCAAATGCAAAAATTGCAATTTAAGAAATCGCAAAATTGTGATTACTTAAATTGCAATTGCATTTAAGGAACCTCAAATTGAGATTCCTTAAATGCAATGCATTAAAGTTAAAAAATTAGCGATTTCGCTAATAGGGAGAGCAAATTGCAATGAAGTTGAACTTCATGGTAATTTGCAAATCTTTGAAAAATGCACTTAAGTGCATTTTTCAAAGTTCCTTTTTACACACAAACATGCCCTTAGGGCATGTGTGTGTGCAAGATGTACCCATATGCAGATTTGACACCCTGGCACCCTTGAAACAATCTCAATTTGTGATTCTCTAATTGAGAATCACAAATTGAGATTGTCTTCCCATTCATTCCTAAGGGCCTCTAGGCCCATAAGAATGAAGGTATTCCTTAATTGTGACTAGCAATTTGAAAGTCGCAATTAAGGAATTTTAAGAAATCGCAATTTTTTTAGCGAGTTCTTCATGCATAGCCTTTTGCTATTCCTTATTAGCGAATCCTTATTTTTCGCTAATAAGGAATCGCAAAATGGATGCTTGATGAATCTATGTGTATATTTCATGTAAACTGATGGAATGTTTTGTGTGTTTGCAAAATGTAAACATTTTTGTTTTACCTTGCTTTAGCTGTAGGGCAATTTTCCATTTTCTTGCTGTATATTACCAGTGGCTACAGATATGTTGTCTGCAGGATGACCTTGTAACAAGCTTCAACAATTAACTAGTAATGGGGAAACTTTTAATTACACCGGAGTAAACAAGACATTTTTGTGATTTTGTTTTACATTTTTGACTCGGAATTACCGAAAATTACATGATTAGGCCAGTTCGCCTAATTAGGTGCAATTTGGTGCAAAAAAATCTACAGCAAAGGACAGGTGCAAGTCAGGGCCGGACTGGGAACCGTTTTTGCAGCATAACGGCCCTGTAACAAAAACGGCCCCAGGGGCCCAAAACCGGCCCTCAACCATGCGGCCCACCGGGGGATTGCCCGGTGCCCTCAACGGCCAGTCCGGGCCTGGTGCAAGTGCCTGAAGCCTGATACTGTTCGTGTTCTGTTGCATTTTTAGAGCGAAATTATTCTGCGGGACCATTTCCGGCACAAGGGTACTTTTTGTGCTAGGAAAATTGCGTAAAATGTTAAATTGGGTTCCTCGCCCAATTCCACACAATCTTGAGTAATTTTGCTGTAATGTTGCGTAATTCCGAACAGCAAATTATGAAAGTTACGACCATCCCTATAATTAAAGAAGTGTAAAGTGAGAAGAATTAACATTTCTGCAATGTGCGAAATGAAAGCATTCTCTTTATAACACGGTGTTGCAAAGATTTGGATTGGAGAGAGTAAACCGGACCTGCTCCATAGGAACACTTATGAAGGAAAGGTATAAATAATGGCCTAAAAGGTAGAGAGAGAAACCCTTTGCTTCGAGGAATGCTACCGTTTGGGACACTGATTTGACGATAATCTGATCCGCAGGTATGTGGGAGCCGTAAAGTGACTGTGACAAACTAAATACGTGTGATATAATGCTTCTAGGCTTATTGGTTTGGGATGTGGGAGGAAAATGTTCAGGGTGTATTTTCTCACTCGGATATTTGAATTGCTGTGATAATAATTATCATGCTGATAATTCCTATCTTATTTGCAGAGGAATAGTACAACAAAAGGTTTGTGTACACCTTGGTTCAGGAAGTTCACGGTGGGCCCCTTTATCTTTCCCCTGAAGATCAAAAGATCAAAAGATTGGTGGAAAATATCTGTCCAGTTGCCTTTTCTCCACTAAAGGTCGTAGTTCAGTTTGGGATCTAGGGAAAGCTACAGGCGTGACCCCAAAAAGTCAAAAGTTATATTTAGAAATTAAAAATATAGGGGCACATATTTAGCACCCTGCCGCCAATCTGTTAGTACTCTAGATAAATAAAAAACGAAAAAAAAGAGAAAACTTCTAGTTTTTTTTCTTTTCATGTATGTTATCTCTTCATCCAATATTAGAAATGAGTTTGTCAGCAGCAGTTGATGTTCATCCAGTTTCTCGCCGTGACAGCTGGTAACTCCATCAGGTATGAATCAATGCAGGGTACCCATTGAATGGAACCTCATGCCAGCTGCACCAAAGGGTGGCAAGGATAATGCATTATGTTTGAAATGATGTGTGAATAAAACAATGATGAGAAGAAATGCTTTTAAGGATAAAGATATGGGTGGCTGCTACTCTGGTTCCCTGCCATGCTTTATACTAGAAATAATGTCATGAATTACAGTTTTTAAATGCCAGATTATCGGCAGCTATTATTCAAAGCATGTGGTTTGTAATTTGTAGTTATTGTTTCCCTAGTCACAAAAGATGTGTTGATCCCTTTGAAGCAGCGTGACACAATGTACTGATGACGTGTTGTAACACGGATAACCAAGCATGGAAGAACCATTATAAAAATGCAAACAAAGATGCGAGACTGTCAAGTACTGAGCAGTTCTAAAAGGAAAACGTTTGATGCCAATGTTGCAATTTATTTGATGTTACTATGTTGATTTGTTCTGAATTCTGAACAAGGTTTATAACACATTAAGGGTTCTCCAGGCATTGTTTTCCCTGACTGCCTCATAAAACAGATGACATTTTCAACCTAGGGTGATTTAGAAAGTCATCGGAATCAGGAAAAAAAATCTTGCAGAGTGTAGGCCACTTGGTAATGCATTTTGAATTTTAAAAGAAGAATCGTCACTCCCACCAGGTAGCATGGGAGTCGCAGAGCAGGGGTTGAGGGGCATGGGGAGTGGAGGGGGGGGGGGGCGTAGAAATCTGTTCCCCCTTTAATATTCAACCACCTTCCTATACCCTGCTGGGGAATGGCGCTAGCCCTGAGTTCCAGTCTGCAAAGTGCTGCACAGTTGAACCCTTTCACAGTGTGAGGTACTAATGCGTCTTCTGCCCTCCTCATTTCCACAGCACAAGCCTGCCACTTGGAAAGAAAATCTTGGCAGCACCAATCCCATCTGCATGGGAGTTTGAGTTAGGAAATTATTATGTCATACCTAAGGACCAGGGAAACTTGATCAAGGCATATTTGTTCTTGTTAAAAGAATTGCCCAATGTCTATTTCCTTTATTATATGAGACACTGGGCCTTGTTTTGAGTTTGGCGGAGCAGCAGCCCTGCCATAAAGTAGCCATGCATCCATTTCAACAAACTAGTATTTGCCCTGAGTCATTTAGAGTTGGGTGAATCGTCAGGATTCCAACCGCAGAGTCTTTGCTGGAACCTTCCTCAGAAAATCTTTGACTGCTGCCTATCCTTTTCTTTTTTTTTTTGTCCTCATTCGCCTCTAAAAACGACTCCATTCCATTTGCACTGTGAATAGAGTATCGTGCCCTTTTGTGCTGGAAACAGGGAGACAGGGATAGGAAAAAGGAGGATTTTGGCTTCTACCCTTTACGCCCTTGTTTGTTTGAAGCATCTACTTCCATCCTATGTTCCCTTTTTGTCTATCCCCTGCTTTCCCCCATGCGCTGAAACGTAGAGCGGAAAGCAAAGGGGGGTACCAAATGGCTAGACGAGGCACGGAAGGCGTAATCATCGAACTTCGTTACTCATTCATTGCTGAAACCACTCTATTAAGGGAGACCAAAAATCATGCTTTCTAAAGGCCTTCATATCCAGGCTGGCAACATATTTAATAGAGATTAGCCAATTAGTTAGTTTTGGAGGGGATGCAGCTGTCCACTGTTTACAAATTTCTCTGCGTGCCAACAGAATGGAGTAAAAAAACAGCCTTGCTTTGTTATTTGTTATACTTGCGGGGGAGTCAAGCCCTCCCAAAATAACCAACACGCTTACCTTAACGTCCATATCCAGCACGGTAGACAGAACCCTACTCACAGAACGGCTGGATCTCCGGGCACTCCACAAACATATGTACGTCATCCTCTCTTGGTGTACCGCACCTGGGACAGACCACATCTCCTTTGCTCCTGAACTTTGAAAACCTCTGAAGCGTCCAGTAGGCTCTATGGATGGAGAAAAGGTGGTTTCATCTTAGGTGTGCTGGTTTTACTATTTTAAATAACATAGCCATTGATACTTACCACTTATTTTCCAGCGAAGACTCCGGCAAGCATCCTCCCTACAGTTCCGTTGGTAATGTGAAGGCCCCATCTTCCAATTCCACCATCAGCCAGTATATTGTTGCAAGCTCCCTTGTAAGTACAGACTCATTCAGAAGTCTATCCTCCAATTCGTTTGCACTTCCTATCACTGTACCTGAATCTTGAAACCAACTATATATTTGCATGTATTTGAATCTGGACATTTGTTGATCCGAGAGGTGGTTACACGATTCCCAACTTATTAAAAGACCATCCTGGGTGATATGGTTCCATCTTGTTAGGCCACCTTCTTGCAAAGGTCGAGCTAGCACATCTATTGTCAAGACCAGTGAACCAGGTGAGTCCCAAATAGGAGCCATTTGACTAAAATATGGAATTGTTAAGGCTTTTCTGACCCTATACCAGGTCTCAGCCAGGACTCTCAAAATCTTTAGCCTGACTTTCTTAAAATATTTAGGGTTTTTATATTTAAACATAAAGCCAACGCTATCCCCTGGCTCCTGCCTTGCCATTACTCCCAGTACTCTCCCATTCTCTGAAGTTGTAGGGGTGTTCAGCAACATTTTCCAATTTTTTAATATAAAGGCCCATGAATAAAAAAGCAAATCTGGTAGTGCTATGCCCCTCCTCAATTTCTTCCAGGATATTCTGGGTCCCTTGCTTGACCAAATAAAGATACCAATTTGACCTTGAAGCTTTTTAAGCGCTTCCTTATCAAACGGGGGGGGGGGGGATGGTTTCAAACAAGAAAGTGAATTTTGGGAGGATCATAATTTTTACAAGGATTACCCAGCCTAGCAAAATAAGCTGGAAGTGTGCCCAGATTTTTAAGAGCCCACCGATCTCTTTCTTTACCTTCTCCAGGTTGACTTTGGTTAATTTGAAGATGACTTGTGGAATCATGACTCCCAGATACCCCATTGCCTCCCTATTGGGTGTTTCCCCTACTTCCAAGACGTTTCTCCTATTAGACCATTTTCCGGTTTAGGAAGCCAGAAAATATAAAAAGTATTTTGGTCATTAATAGGAAACAGTACCAACAACCACCACACAACAGGAAGAAAAATCGGAGCCTCTGCTTCTTTGTCCCTCAGAAACAAAACTCTCCTTTGGTGTTTTTTTTTAAAAACCAAACAATTTTCCAAGTAGGGTCAAAACAACGTGATGGCTAAATGTGCTTTGACCCAGGCTTCATAACAACTAGATTCCAATAAATATGATCAATGGTTAGAAAAGTGCTTCTCCTTTGGGTGGCTTGTCTATGCGATTTGTTTCACCTGAGCAAGGGTTTGGAGATTTACACAACAGCAGTGAAGAGAACTTATGATGTAGAGGTGTTAAGATAAAATAATACACATCAAAAGTAATAACAGAAACATGATGACGAGAGATGAAGTAACAATTCTGATAAACATAAGCACAACTGTCTCATAATTATTAGGCATTTGTAAAACTGAGTCTTTTCATGGGACTAGTTCTTGTGGCAGGAAAAAGTATGGAAAATATTTGACAGGCCCATGTATCTTTTGGAACTTCAGTATCAAAGAACAGACTTTGCTTCAGGAGCACCAGCTGGACAATTTCTACAGATTATCTTAGACTGGGGTTTACCTCTTTCCTATTTGTATTGAATGTGCTTTGTTTAGCTGATTTGGTTAATAGATTCATAAAGCTGTTTCCGTGTTTGACAATAGCATATTTTATTAGAATTGCTGTTATTTCAGGCAAATCTGAGTATCAATGTATCCTGTGTTATGGGCCACAGCTGAATCTTGAAGTTCTGTAGGTTCTCTGTTCTTATTATAAAGGCTCTGAATTGCTAACAGAAAATGTTTGCACAAACAAAGCTGGTAGCATCCCTACTGGTAATTCCTTTCAAGCTGGTAGCATCCCTACTGGTAATGGCTTTCAATACAACCCAAAGCATAACTTTTATCATCAAGGCTATGTTGCTGATGATACATTGTTTACACCCATTTATAATTTGTCACGGAGGCCCCCATTAGTATGGGGGGCCGACTTTGCCCGCCCGCCATTCTCACGGTACAAGGGACCGCCCGCCATAAGGGCGGGGTTCCCATGTGGGCTATTAGGATGCGCCCGCCATAGTGGCGGGCGCATCCCGTATTCTTAACATTGTGGCGGGCGGTGCAATGCTAAGAATACATCTTGTGCATTTCAAAGCACAATGTGACAGGCACAGTGCAGTGCCTGCCATGTTGTTCTTTGAAAGGCAGGGGGGTTTCATAAGTACCCCCCATGTGCACTCCACACTCCCCTAGAGTCCATGGGGGCCCTCAACGGGCCCCCAAAGCAGACTCTGCATGCCTTTCCGAAAGGCATCCAAACAGCACATTGTAATATGGCTGGCGGTGTCAAAATCCAGGGTGACCAGCCAGAGTTACAGGGGAAGAAGAAATGCATGGCTTCATCCATGAAAAGAGGCGCATCGCAGTGCAACACCAGTGATGCATCACTTCTCATTGTGCACTCTTCCCAACACAATGGCATCCAAAACCTTGAAAGCGCGGACAGTCCCCGGGGCCCGGAGGCCCCGCTGGTCCTGCATCTGGGAGCCGGGATGCCTCGATGGTTCTGCGATTGTAGCCTGGATGCCTCGCTGGACCTGTGTCTGGAGCCTGGTGTGGGATGCGGAGTTACTTTGGAATCGAATAGCCACATCGGTAGACATTGAAGTACGGCGATCATCCTTCCCTTTTGGAGAAGTCTCTCAGGGAGCATGGGGACCAATGTAGCGAGGTCTGGATCGCATACTATGATCCACCACCACAGCGGGGTGCACAGAGGGGATTCCCAATGGTGCGCGGTGCCTCTCTGCATCACAGGGGGGATACATTTGGGCTGGCTGAGGGTGATGCGTCTGAGCTGTACCAAACTTATGTGGTGGTAGCGCTGCAGCTTCACACCTAAGGGGGCCCTGCTGCATTACCTGCATCAGAGGGTTCCCCAGCAGACTTGGGGGTCACTGCTGTACCCAGGCTTGTGAAATACCACCTGACTGAGGCCCCTGCTGGCTGAGTCACAAATGTATGAGGGCAGCTGATTGCACCACAGTGTCCATGTCCAGGTAAGGAGAAGGTGGGAGGTATAGCAGAGGAGGTCCAGGGGTCGAGTTGACCAGACCTAGCCCCTGGTGTGATGCATCCCCAGTGGTGGTGCTTCCACAACGACAGAAGTGCATCACCCCACTGCTCTCAAGCAGACTTAGGAGAGCAGAAGCAATGACACATGACCTGGCCTCGAAGAAAGATGTTTTTCATTTAAATATTTACAAAACCCGCTCACACACACCCCCGTGTCCCCGCCCCATCTAGTGTCCTTTCCAGCAGCACTCCTCTAAGGTGGGCGATGTGCACCCAAGTGCGGTAGGTGAACCACTGGTGTGCCTAAGTTATGTAGGATGTCACAACACATACCATTACATCTCATTCCATTAAAATGCATTCTAATACTATGCATAATGCAACAGTAGGGAAAGCGCTGGATAGTGGAGCTGAAAAAATTACTAAGTATGGGTGAATTTTGCGGATTTGCGGTCTGCGAAATGTCGCGAAATGGCAAAAAAATCTGCGAGTTAGTGGGAAAATCTGTGAACTTGCGGTTTGCACAAATATATACTAGAGTTCTGTTTCTACTGGCTAATCAGTAAGTGCTAGCTCGTTGGGTAAATGTATGGTGTTTTTCCTACACTACAGCTGCGTAAAGGGCCAGAAGAGTTGTCTCCAGTGACCACGTGTGTCTGTAACTTTTCCACCGCGCCGAAAGGCACCGAGGTCCCTCGAGTGAGCTGTCTATCATAGTGAGGAAAGGGCACGAAGACGTTCATACCCTACTTTTGTTTGGGGCAGGGCCAAATGGGTGGGGCTTCTATGCGAGTTCACATGCCTCTTGTTTATAAAGGGTCAGTGACCGATCAGAGCAGCAGATGAGAAGGAAGCAACCTCCTGGTCACAGGAAGTACGCGGTGATTGGGCTAGAGAAACTCTTGGGCGCAAAGACTTCCATCAAGGATTACATCTAATTGTAGATGGTAGATATAGGGAGGAAGCACACCTGCCTAGCCTCAACTGTGCTCACGAGTTGTTTGCGCTGATTATAATGCGTTACTGAATTTGAGCTTCAAAACAGGCATGTGCAAAAAAAATAAAAAATCCACCCGAGCGGATTTGCGCATTTTTCGGCAATTTTGCGAGATTCGTGGATCGTGAAATTGCCGAAAATCCACAAATTCCGCGAGCGGAACAGATTTTGCGCCCATATTTAAAAATTACTATTCCCACTTCAGTGAGTGCAACCCTAAAACTAACACTTGCACCCCAAAACACACCCTGAACTTTAAAATTCCTCTATGACCCCCAAAACACACCCTGGACCCTAAATTCATCTTTGACCCCCCAAAACACTACCTAAAATTCATATTTGACCCCAAAACACCCCCCAAATTTCATATTTTACCCCATAATACACCCCAAATTTCGTCTCTGTCCCCCAAAACTCATACCCACCCTAAATCTTAAAAAACACCATTAATACCCTCACAATGCGTTGAAATAGAATGCGATGTAAAGGCACCTGTGTTCATCCGTCTGCTCCTGGACCGTGCTTAGCATCAAGGTCCCTTCCTCTCGGACACTCCACGCTATGGCGCAGGCACCCTTCTCGCCATCAACCCTGTAAGCCACATCGCTCGCCATTACTGACCTCTGCTCTGGACCAGACATCGCCATCTTCATCGCCAACACTGACAGCTACTAAATCACCCTCAAGGACAACCACAATCATCCAGGAGGAAGCATTGCCATTATCTACAGAAGCAAATTCTTACTGACCACGCACTCGAATGACTCCACAGTGACCATGGAACATCTCAACCTCCAGATCCCAACCAACCCCAACCCCATCTTCTGCGGCTCCCTCATCTGCAGGCGCCCTGGTCTATGGGCCCCCCTTCTCTGATATCATTGTAGACCTCATTGCACCCCAGGCTCTCTCATCCACTGAGGAAATCCTACTCAGTGAGCACTACTTCCACCTGGACAACCCCAGCGACCACAAAACCACTCCTTCCTCAGGAAGCTCACAAACATCAGACTCAAGCAGCTGGTCACTGCAGCAAGCCATATAGCAGGACACTCGGTCGAGCACATCTCTTCCACTAGCCGGAACTTCAAATACAACCATAACACAGTCACTCTCCTGTACCAACCATCATGCAGCCTGAAATCACTACAGATGCTGCTAGTTGCTTTTCTGCTCACAAAGGTGTTTAACCGTTATAATATTATTTAATTTTTAACGCATGTTGCTCTGTAAAACTCTGTAGCCTACGTATCTTCACCCATTGATTTACTGGCTGTTTAACACTCCCTTGGCCCCGGTCCGACACAGCTTGTGCCGATTGTTTGGAGTGCTTTGTTGGGCGATCTGCACTACTTCCGGTGGATGCTGGGGTTAGCTCTTCAGTCTTAGGCGCCACCATCAGTACTTAGGGCACAAAGATCGCGCACACGCAGCGGACGCGGCAGCCTGAAAGCACTACAGATGCCGCTAGTTGCTTTTCTGCTCACAAAGGTGTTTTAATTGTTATATTATTATTTCATTTTTAATGCATGTTGCTCTGTAAAACTCTGTAGCCTGCGTACATTCACCCATTGATTTACTGGCTGTTTAACACTCCTTTGGCCCTGGGCCGACATGGCTTGTGCCGATTGTTCGGAGGGCTTTGTTGGGAGATCTGCACTACTCCCGGCGCATGCTGGGTTAGCGCTTCGGTCTTTGGCGCCACCATCAGTACTTAGGGCACAAAGATTAAGCTTGCGCAGTGGACGCTCGCAGCGGGCACACTAAAGACAATTCCGTCTGCACCCATCCGCGCCTGGATCGTGCCCAGGGCCATACCCCCTGGCCGGCAGTGCCTAGCCCTGATGAAATCATATTCAGGTACGGAAATCTTACAACTGTGTCCAACAACTAATAGATCTTGTACTCAGCTTATACTAGATGGCCCAGTTGAACAGCGAACAAAAGCCTGCACTCATTGTCATTTTAAACCTGTTACTGATTTAAAGTCTGATACTAACACCACCCAAAGTATCAATATTATGAAGGGACTCAATCTTGTAACTGCCCTCATTAATGATTGTTCACTGGGCAAACATAAAGAGGAGATTGCAGACTTTATTTCTGACCACAAAACTGATCTTCTGTTCATTACAGAAACATGGACCGACTTGGCATCTGAATAACACCTGGTAGTTACCACTCCTGAGGGCTAGTACACTGTGAGACAGGACAGAGTAGACAAAGAAGGGGGTGGGTTAGCAATAATTTTGCGCAGCAAATTCACTACTAAGATACTCCATGCTTCCTTGACAACTTGAGAAGCAATATATTTTTCCATCTCACTGACCCCTCTCAAATTTTCAAAGGCATTCTACACTATAGACCTCCGGTAACTAGGTTGGAATTTCTGACCACTTTTAGTGATATGGTTGAGTCCATAGCAGTTGAAAGCACTTTCACAATCTTAGGCAATTTTAACTTTCACCTTGAAAATGTATATGATAAGGACACCAAGACCTTATTGGCACATCTTGAGTTGGTAGGCTTATCACAGCTAGTCTCGGACAGCACTCACTTTGCCGGTCACATATTAGATGGTCTTTTTTCAAACTCCAAAAATATCTTTATAAAAGAAATTCTACCTCTAGCTTGGTCTTACCACCACACTGTTATATTTAATATACTACTTGACAATCACTTGTCCACTAAGGCATCTGCGAATGGAACGGTAGCATTTAAGGTTTGGAAAAACTTAGATAATCAACAGCTAATGACATATCTGTCCTCCACTCAACCTGAGGATTTCGGATGATCCAAACATAGCCTCAACAGCTTATAACAATTGGCTCCATAATGCGATGAACAAACTAGTGCCAACTAAATCTATATCTAAAAATCAAAGCTCTCCATCAGCTCCCTGGTTTACTAACGCATTCAGAGAACAAAAACAAAAGTGTAGAAATCAGGAAAGACACTGGCGTAAATTTTATGCCACCGAAAAAAAAACATCTGTATAAGAGTGAATTAGCGAAGTATAAATTTATGATCATTCAAGAAAAAAGTATATATTTTACAGCGCAGATTGAATTGGATAAGAAGTCAAATAAACAACTCTACCAAGTAGTCACTAAGATATCACATCAAGTGTCAGTAGCTATCCCTGCACCATCACAAACCCTGTGTAATTCCTTAGTAGACTACTTTTACGATAAAGTAAATATTATTTACACTAACTTCTCTGTTCAAGGAAATTCATCTGCTCAACTTGCATCTACAGATGCCCCAGCTCATGTCTTAGTGCAATTTCAAAAAGTTAGTCATTAATATCATGACTACTATTAAATCTAGCTCAGCTAACGATCCTTGTCCACCAGCTGTTCATGTACCTGTTATTGAAACGATAGCCCCAGTAATAACTGAGATCTGTATTGCAACGTTTTCCTCTGAGATATATCCGACTGATTGGAAAAATACCATACTAAAACCTCTATTGAAAAAATCCCATTTGGATCCGGAGGACACCAAAAACTTTAGGCCTATTGCCAGTTTGCCTTTCCCGGCCAAAGTGGTTGAACCTTCAAATTTCTAAATTAATAGAAGATCATCATCAGTTAGATGATATCCAAATTGGATTTCGCAAAGTCATTGTACTGAGACTGCATTAATTAAGGCATCAGAGGAAATAAGAGTCATCCTTGACCAGGGAGGGACAGCAGTTCTTATTCTTCTGGACCTCTCCGCTGCATTTGACACGGTCGATCATAACACTCTAATCGACCGTGTCACTGTGATGGGCATTCACGACAAAGCAAGAGATCTGCTGTCTTCCTTTCTCTCTAATCAGACCCAGACTGTAACATTGGGCAACTTCCACTCTGCCCAGATGACACTACCGTGCGGTGTTCCGCAGGGCTCATCCCTAAGTCCGACGCTTTTTAACATCTATGTGTCGGACATAGCCAGAGTCATCAAGGCATATGGGATGGGCCTAACATCGTACGCTGATGATACACAGCTGGTGCTCGCTGTAAATGACAATGGAGATAGGGTTGCAGAAAGCTACCAAAAAGGCATGCTGGCTATTAGTAGTTGGATGGCCAGCAATTGTCTTAAACTAAACTCCGATAAAACAGAGGTTATGATTTTTGGTAAGCTGTCTCCCATCTGGTCCAATTCCTGGTGGCCATCGGCTCTCGGTCCCCCACCGAACCCGGTTTCCAAGGTCAGGAACTTACGTATAATATTCGATGACAAATGGACTTTTGCATCACATGCTAATGCAATTGTCTCAGCCTCTTTTTATAAACTTTGAATAATTAAAAAGATCTTGCCATATCTCCCTCTTAATGCAGGAAGGACCTTGGTCAGTGCATTGGTGATGTCATCCTTGGACTATTGTAATGGACTCTTCTCCAATGCACAGAAAAGGGTTATTCAAAAACAGCACTCTGTGCAGAAAGCAGCAGCCAGGATGCTGTCAGGAACCCCTAAATCCAAGTCCATTGCACATGTATTTAAAAGATACAACTGGCTCCCGGTGAGGAATCAAAATATATCCAAGGCATTATGTATTGCCTATAAAGCCTCTCGTAATCTAGCTCCCCAGTTCTTAATAAAATGTCTAGCTATCCACATCCCCAACAGGCCACTTTGATCCTCCAATGCATTGCTCCTGTCAGTGCGATGTACCAAAACTGTCTCTTGGGGTGATCGACGTTTTGTTGTCATGGTCACAAAACTATGGCATTCCCTACCGCTGGAGATCAGATCATCGCAATCTCTGTTGGCCTTCAGAAGAAAAATAAAGACCTGGCTGTTTAATCAATAGTCTGCTTATCACTCTGCAACTGTCCGCAGCGCTGAGACGCCCCAGGGGATTTGTGCGCATTATAAGTCTAAAAAATAAATAAACATTGTATACATCACGTCTTCACCATGCTCACCGTACACCACCGCCATCATCGCCCCTCCTCGCTGCTGGATCAAGGCCACCAATGAACTTCTCGTCATCGCCCTCAGCTATACCACTCAGCCAAAGCTTACAGGCAATAACATCGCAGCACACAACCACCACCAAAGGATCTTCAACTGCACCGACACCCTGGCACCCCTCAAGAAAAGATTAGGCAAAATCTAGCACCAAGTTGCACCGTATATGCAAAGTGATGCATGTAGGCATATGTGTGACCTTGTGAAGCCCTGTGCCACCTCATACCGGCATCAGGTATGATGTATCCACAAAACAAGGCCTCAAAGGAGTTGCACAGTTAAATCCATCAGATATCTCAACAATTGTAGGACGGCAATGCGTCAGTCCCTTATGACCCATGCATTGCTGGAGTTGCGTCACACTTGTGACACAACTGCAGCAATGGTTGACTTTAGTGCAGACAGATATGTCAGGATTCCAGACATATATGTCATTTCTTGTGTCATGGAACGCTGTTTAGTGAATACAGCGCATCCATGGTGTCGCTAGAAGGGCGTAGTGAAAAGTGTTGCAACGCTGTCTTGTCGCAGCACTGCAACACTTTCCATGACTGAGGCCCAGGAATGATGGTTCGCATTCCTGCCCTGTAATTTTGTTGCAGGGCAGCAAAGCAACATTGCTTGCAGTGCTGTCCAACACCAAAACCTGCTGAAACGAGGCCCTGAGTGTTATCTCCATTTTTAAGACCAGTTATTTTCTGGTCTTAAGAAACTGCCTCTATCTTCAGTTAGAGGCCATTTTTTGGGGTCCTCCTACCTTCAGGAATTCCCTTGTAAATATCGCAAAGTGAGATTAGCACCTGTTTTTGCACAGGAACGCCTTCCATGCATGTCATTATCGCTAACAGAAGTGGCGTTCTTTTCTATGGACGTTTTTACCAGAAAACTGCAGCTAACAGGTTAGCGATACCTTGTACATATGGCGATGAAAATATTGCAGCCGAGCCGTCTGAAAAGGGCCACCTAGGCAGCGTGAACTCCTTTTACATATGCCCCTTACAATGCACTTTCAGGAGCTGCACTTAAAATTGCAGTACCAAGCACTGTTATTTCTTGTACATTCATTATGGTTCAGCCATACCCAGATCATCCACAGGCAGCCTCTGTGTCTGTGCTCTGCTCCTGATGTACAAGAAGCAGATCTAGAATTTAGCAGGTTAATTTGGAAAGTATCGTCCTTGTCTGAATCAATTTCTAAATCTCTTTTCTGATTCTTATTTTTTGAATCTCCAATTTTCTGTTTGTCTGATTCATTTAGTATCTCAGGGAATACTCTCACACCTTGCATTGTATCTTCTCACTACACCCTTTTCACTATACTCCACTTGGATTCAAACAAGTGTCTCACTTAATTTCTGATCTGACTCTTCATCTTCCTTTTATATGGCCAATAGATCCCATTCAATGAATGCCTCAAATTGTGTAGAACTAGGTTGTGGTTTTCCTCTTACATATTGCATGCCTTAAGAAATCCAGTTTTCTAGTATTGAAAGTACACAGTAAAGTAAGTTGCATGTTCTTGTCTTTAGAAGTGAACTCATACCAGTCTTTTCACCACACACACATATAAAGTTCGATGTCTGTCTTCATTTTGAATGCAAGAGAACATTTGGGAGGAATCTTCTCACCTGACAGAAACACTAGAGCTTTAGGCTTTTTCAATTCAGCACACATTATTCTCACTTAAAATAAATAAATTAAATGATCACAACAATAAACAAATGAACAGCCAACCAATCCCAACGTAACTATGGCATAGGTCAACCAAGCACAGCACCATCTATAGTGGCAACCATATAATGACAGCACAACTCATGATGGCGTATCAACAATCCCAGCGTGACTCTCAGCGTCAGTCAACCAATAGCAGCGTCACTCTTCTATGAATGGGTGTCAAAACAATATCTTTCATGGCTACAGCACAATAAACAAAATATTGTCTACTCAACCTAAATAAAAGATAAAGGACCTGAAGTACACTGAAAACAATACCTTGATTGATAGAAACAAATCTAGGGCCAGATGTAGGTCAGTCGGTAACGGCCGAAAATCGGTATTTCCGTCCGTTACCGACCGGTTTGCAGGATTTGGCATGTAGGGGGCAATATTTTACCGAATCGGTAAAATTACCGAATCGGTAATTTTACCAATTCGGTAAAATAAAAAATCGGTAAATTTACCGATTTGAAGCCACCCATATGTAGGTGGGACTCTTCAGAGTCCCAGGAGCCTTTACGAATCGGTATTTTACCATCAAAACCAATTTTATGGTAAAATACCGATTCCGGTGTGCATGCACATGTGTGCATGCACACCTATGTCATGTGACAGGCAGACCGGCCCTTAGGGCAGGTATGCCTGCCACATGGCACCTGTGCCTGCTTTGGGGGTGCCAGAGAGTGTCAAAGTGACACCCCCTGCACCCTTGTGAATTCTTTAATTACCGATTCCGTAAATACCGAATCGGTAATGCCTATTGATTCCTATGGGCTTCAAAGCCCATAGGAATGAATGGACATTACCGATTCGGTATTTACCGAATTGGTAATTAAAGAAGTGTTAAGGATTCGGTAACGAATCCAGATGTTGGCACCTACATACCATTTACCAATTTTGAAATACCGAATCGGTACAATTCGGTATTTTAAAATCGGTAAATGTTTTTTACCTACATCTGGCCCCTAGTTCCTCCACAACCTTTACCAAATCACAGAAATACTTGGGGCCAGATGTAGGTATTTGGATATTGAGATGTAGGGGAATGTTAAATTAAAGAATCAGTAATTTTACCGAATTTGTAATTTTCCGATTCCGTAAAATACCGAATTGGTAAAATTACCAATTCTGTAATTCAACATTTAGGTAGCACTGTAATCAGTGCTACAAGGGTTTAAGAATTCGTTATTTACCACCAACTAGAAGTTGGTGGTAAATAATGAAAACCCTTCAAAAAGCATTTTTTTTGCTTTAAAAAACGTGCCATGTTGCAGACATACATGCCCCAAGGGCATGTATGTCAGCAACATGTGCACCCATGCACAATTGAGGGGTGCAACAGGGTGTCCCCCCTCACCCTGTCCTCCTTGCAAATTCGGTAATTACCGAATCGGTATTTACCGATTCGGTAATGGACATTGATTCCTATGGGCCTCAAGGCCCATAGGAATCAATGGCAATTACCGAATCGGTAAATACCGATTCGGAAATTACCAAGTCATTCCGATTTGGTGATTCCAAAAGTGAAATTACCTACATCCCATTTACCTACTCTTAAATACCGAATCGGTATGATTCGGTATTTAAGAGTAGGTAAATCGAGATTACCTACATCAGGCCCTAAGTGAGATTCCCGTCCTACAGCATTCTGATCAGTGTATATTTTTTATTGTGCACCAAACACCAACCCAGATTAAGCACATGCAACCTAGAAGAAAATGTATTCGTTCAGAATTTCCCTACCTTATTGTGGTTGTAGCGCCTTGCCAAATGCACCACTTTTCAGACAAATTCAACAATTATCCTGAGATCGTAATTACTACGATTCAAATGACCTTGACCAAAAAATGACAAAAACTAATATTTTTTGACACACTTAAAAATGTGCCAAATGCATCAAAAGCACCGTAAGCAAACCAACAACGGAATCAATAATCAGCAACACAAACTAAAAATCTCACGTGCAGTGTAACAATATAAGACTCAACATAAACCTTCAATCTAACCTGCAAATCCCACAATGCATCATTAACGCCCTAAAATACGCTCAATCTCAAAATACATTCCCCAAATAATACTCACAATCTTTTGCTCAGGAACAGAACTGAAGCACCAGATTCGAGCAAATAATTCAAATATGGACTCTTGGGAATATAGACAAAGATCAGGATCAGGGACAAAATTATCTCTGTAACCATACTCTGGCACAAAACTGTGATCATGCAGTTCCCTAAAGAAGCTGCAGGACAATGGTGCACCCACATTAAAAGGATCAGGGATGGTGTTAACCTCAAAGTCTATGAGATGATGTATCCCAGAGAAGGATTTAAACAGCATTTAAAAAATGCAGTTAATAAGAAAGGGCTGGCTCGCCAAGGGGTTTCGAGATCGGGGTTTGGGTTTGCACCTGAACAGTGTACCTGCCTGAGGCTGACGTAACAAGACAAATACCTTTATATCTCCTCATTATTTCCTCTGTGTGCTGTATTCTGCGGCACCCATGCAAAGAGGGAAAAGCCTCGAAGGTCAGTTTTCTGCAGGAGGTGAAGGTTCTTTTAAAACAACCTGTTGGTTCCTAGTCACTGATTTTTTTGATGACTTGAAAAAAGTGTTACTTTTAGGAACACAGGTTAAATAGGTAGGAGACTCATTCTGTTTTTGTTAAATCCAAAACGACCCTGAACCTGATGCAGACCCCTTGCACTATGGCTCAAGGGTTCCTGCATTGGTGCTAGGCGGTCACAAGTATGTCAGCATGTGGAAAGAGAAGAGATGCACCATTTCTTCGAAGATATGTGCAGTTCTGCTATTACTGGTGCAAACTACAAAGCAACTGTGCCTTCTGCCCTGTGTTTCATGAACTCCTAGTAAATCTGAGCCCAAAGGCTTTGACATACTGTAGAGACTGCACAAACAACAATTGATGGCCAGAATACAGAACACTGATATATTTCAATCCAGTACAGAGAACTGGGCCAAAGTCCAAAGTTTATTTGCCCCCCATGCCATTCCAGTGTGAACCCAGCCATAAGTAAATCAGTCTTGACCATGAACTGCCAGGCCAGGTCCTCACTGGACCAGAAACAAGCATCCTATTACCGGTTTCAGAGACTGCAGGCAGCACATCCTTGCCCACACCTGATTAGTGACGCCCCACAGGTGGACCAGGCAGTTGTCTACATTGCCTTTCTGGCAGTCCACAATGACACATCGCCCTAGGCCCATTCCCCCATGACCCTTTCACTGAAACTTTCCATCTGCTCTGAACAGGTAGAACATGTTGGAGCTTTTTCTCCACAAAACAATGAAGAAATAGGTCCACACAGTCATTTTCCATTCTGGGGAGAAAGTTTTAACTGCCAGATTTTGATGCAGAGATACCGACTTGAATTAGATATTTCAGTCACTGCTATCACCACACCGAGCTCTCTCACACATAATGACTTCTGTTATCTGTGGTCGAGTACCTTCATGACTATTTTCATGTCTGCATTGAGGAGCCTGCAGCTGCTACATAGAACGTAATCTTTACCATGCTTTGGAGGAATGAATATGGTTATGGTTATGTTAAAGTATTTATACAGCTCATGGCTGCCTCAACAGGGAATCTAAGAACATTACTGCTATTTATTGAAGATGGTGCCCCTGCATTTTCTTCATCTTTGAATACATTGTTTAGTGATTAGAGTTGCCTGACTTTCACATTGGCCATTTCATCTGCAGCCATCTTGCTTTCATCAAAAGAGGGGCTCCAGCGAATTCTGACCATCATCCTCATAATAACACCATTGGTGCAGGTTTATCCTACCTCTTATATTTGTTCTGGGAAGCCAGACCCTTCATTTTACTTAGAAAAGTATTAAGATACATCTGCAGGTGTTAATTGTCTTCCAGGAGTCTGTAGGTTGTGGCTTTTTTATATTTTGAGCTCACTTTGCCTCTGGATTCAAGCAAGCCTGGCTGAAGATGTCTGTAATGCCAGAAGCTGATCCTAGGTAGCTTGTTTCCGGTCCAGGGAAGGCATGGCTTGGCAGTTCGGGCTGGACTGTTCCCATGAGGCACAGGGTCAGACTGATATGCATACGGCCATGTCTGAACTGGGGTGGCAGAGTGGGCTAAAAAAGAGTGATGGAGAAACCCAGATCTGTTGACTGGGTGTGAGTGTTTGATTGGTTCAGATTCTCCGTCCATCACCACCTCCTTTTGTACCGCTTTGTTCGCCATAAGTTGGCATGGTATGCTCAGACGTGAGTCCCTTGCTCACTTGGCCACTGGATTCAAGATAGCCTGGCTGATGAGGATTATGAATCCGAAACCGGTCCCACGATGCTTGTTTCCAGTCCAGAGAAGACATGGCTTGGCAGTTCGGGCTGGATTGTTCCCATGAGGCACAGGGTCAGACTGATTTGAATATGGCCATGTCTGAACTGGGGTGGCTGAGTGAGCTAAAGAATGGTGCTGGATTAAACCCAGATCTGTTGACTGGGTGTGAGTGTTTGATTGGTTCAGATGCTCCGTCCATCACCACCCCCTTTTGTATCGCTTTGTTTGCCATAAGTTTGCAGTGTATGCTCAGACATGAGTCCCTTGATTACTTTGCCACTGGATTCAATCAAGCCTGGCTGAAGATGGCTGTAATGCCAGAAACCGGTCCTAGGAAGCTTGTTTCCGGTCAAGGGAAGGCATGTCTTGGCAGTTCATGCTGGACTGTTCCCATGAGGGACAGGGTCGGACTGATTTGCATATGGTCATGTATGAACTGGGGTGGAAGAGTGTGCTAAAGAACGGTGATGGATTAAAGACAAATCTGTTGACTGGGTGTGAATTTTTTTAATTGGTGCAGATGCTCCGTCCATCACCACCCCCTTTTGTACCGTTTTGTTTGCCATAAGTTGGCAGAGTATGCTCAGACGTGAGTCCCTTGCTCACTTTGCCATTGGATTCAAGCAAGCCTGGCTGAAGACAGCTGTAATGCCAGAAACCAATCCCAGGAAGCATGTTTCCGGTTTAGGGAAGGCATGTCTTGGCAGTTCGAACTGGACTGTTCTCATGAGGCACAGGGTCAGACTAATTTGCATATGGCCATGTCTGAACTTGGGTGGCAGAGTGGGCTAAAGAACGGTGATGGATTAAACCCAGATCTGTTGACTGAGTGTGAGTGTTTGATTGGTTCAGATGCTCCATCCAACACCACCCCCTTTTGTATCGCTTTGTTCGTAATAAGTTGGCAGGGTATGCTCAGACGTGAGTCCCTTGCTCACTTTGCCATTGGATTCAAGCAAGCCTGGCTGAAGACAGCTGTAATGCCAGAAACC
Source organism: Lissotriton vulgaris (assembly GCF_964263255.1). NCBI lineage: Eukaryota > Metazoa > Chordata > Amphibia > Caudata > Salamandridae > Lissotriton > Lissotriton vulgaris. The sequence continues at coordinate 1,196,062,306 of NC_141694.1, read as the reverse complement.
AATCCCAGGAAGCCTGTTTCCGGTCCAGGGAAGGCATGTCTTGGCAGTTCGGACTGGACTGTTCTCATGAGGCACAGGGTCAGACTAATTTGCATATGGCCATGTCTGAACTTGGGTGGCAGAGTGGGCTAAAGAACGGTGATGAATTAAACCCAGATTTGTTGACTGAGTGTGAGTGTTTGATTGGTTCAGATGCTCCATCCAACACCACTTCCTTTTGTACCGCTTTGTTCGTAATAAGTTGGCAGGGTATGCTCAGAGGTGAGTCCCTTGCTCACTTTGCCATTGGATTCAAGCAAGCCTGGCTGAAGACGGCTGTAAAGCCAGAAACCGGTCCTAGGAAGCTTGTTTCCGGTCCAGGGAAGACTTTTCATGGCAGTTCGGGCTGGACTGTTCCCTTGAGGCACAGGGTCAGACTGATTTGCATATGACCATGTCTGAACTGGGGTGGCAGAGTGGGCTAAAGAGCGGTAGTGGATTAAACCCAGATCTGTTGACTGGGTGTGAGTGTTTGATTGGTTCAGATGCTCCATCCATCACCAGCCCCTTTTTGTACTGCTGTGTTCACCATAAGTTGGCAGGATATGCTCAGACATGAGTCCCTTGCTCACTTTGCCACTGGATTCAAGCAAGCCTGGCTGAAGACGGCTGTAGTGCCAGCAACCGGTACTAGGAAGCTTGTTTCTGGTCCAGGAAAGGCATGTCTTGGCAGTTTGGGATGGACTGTTCCCATGAGGCACAGGGTCAGACTGATTTGCATATGGCCATGTCTGAACTGGGGTGGCAGAGTGGGCTAAAGAATGGTGATGGATTAAACCCAGATCTGTTGACTGGGTGTGAGTGTTTGATTGGTTCAAATGCTCCGTCCATCACCACCCCCTTTTGTACCACTTTCTCAATAATGGGGACACAGCGACAATTTTGCCGTCTCCCCCAGGGATTCAAGAATAGTCCAGGGTTTCTTTCAGCCAGAGTAACAGAGTTACTACAAACGTATGATGATGAGGCATTATCTTATGTCGATGGCATCTATCTTACAGACGATGATTTGGACGTGCACTTGAAAAGAGTGAACATCATAATACTTGGGTTCGCGTCTGAAGGGTATAAATTCAATTTTAAGAAATCACGAATTGCCCACCTCAATGTCCTATTGTTAGGCTACAAGTTATCAAGCGAAGGCAAAAGCCTGGCAGCAAACTTCCTAGAGAAATGTGCGCTGCTCCTTCCTCCAAAAAGGCTGGAAAACCTACAATCAATTCTAGGTTGTCTGAATTTTGGAAGAACTTATGTTCTAAATTACGCAGAAAGGGTTAAACCTCTCTACGAACTACTAAAACATGAAACCAACAAATTGGACTCAAACTCACACAGAAATTTTGCGTTCAGTGCAAACAGACATGTTAGCAAAAACACAGTTAGAAACACATGACAACGCGCGTAATTTTGTGATCCGAATCATCCCAGGGAGATGCGGATATACATACCTGACCTTTAATGAAGGAGAAAAGGTACCAATAGCATACAAATCACACTTGTACACACAAGCTGAAATAAAATTCACTTCAACAGAAACATTTTTGACAGTGGTTCAAACTGCAGTAGCAAAGGAGAGAGCTCTCGCGCAGGGAATACGCATAATGATCATTACACCTGTACCTGCCTTAGAGGCAGTTACGAAAGCAAGCATTCCCAATGCTAAGGCTTTACATCAGAGATGGATACAATGGGTTAACTCTCTTGCTGCTACAGACGTTGAATACGTGTTTGATCACTACTTGAAGACACAAGAATTCCTACAATACAAACACGAATGTCCTCTGCCAACCGAAATTCTGCCTCTAGAACATTACGGATGTATAATCTATACAGACAGATCAGCACAGCCCTATAGTGCTGCGCGCGCGATTGTTAAAAGTCGCTGGCATGAAGGTAAATTCAGACCAATGGTCACTAAAACTCAATCACTCGGAGACTGTACAGCTCAGCGAGCTGAGCTACAGGCATTCAAGATGGCGCTTGAAATTACCGATCGCAAATTCCCCACACTCATAGTGTGCGATTCGTACAACTACGTCAGGAACTATAATGAATATCTGCAGACATGGGTTCAAAATGGTTTCAGAAATACAAAAGGTGGCACAATCAAGCATAAAATGCTTTGGGAACAAATAGTTCTTTTACAGAAAGAACTACAAAAGACGTGATTCATACACTGAGTCATCAGCATGATGGCATTCACGTTGCAGGGAATTCATTGGCTGATGAATCCGCAAAGGTAGCTGTGCAAACGGCTTCCGTAGCCACAATCAATCGTTCAAAAACAACGATAGACGGTGAAACATTGCTAGTAGCCAAAGCTTCAAGGGAAGGCAGCTATGCAGCGTTACCTCTGAACTATCCACTCACGTATACATACATAATTGATGCAAACTCTGTTCCTTTTGCTGAAATCCCTGGAGTGGGGGACAGAGTAATTCCAAACAGGAACCGGAGATGTGCTTTGGTTCAAGAAGCACATATGGGAGAGGGTCTGACACACCAAGTGATTTTAAAATCTCTAATAGAATTAGGAGAGATGTACTGGTGACCAGGAATGAGCGTCCAAGTATATGAATTCGGAATCAACTGTGATAGCTGCTACGAATATCATAGCTTTGACCACCACCAGATACCTGATTACAATGTAGCCAGCCCAGTTCAGACAACACTGTTAGTCAGCATTAGGCTAAATACACGCAGACGTCACCAGGAACAGATGCGGTCCCACAACTACTAGGACAAGATTTATTTGGATATGGCCCTAGCGCTCAGCTAACGCCAGAACTGTTCTAAAAGATTTGCAAGTCTTTATCGGCACATACGCAATTGGCACGCTACATTCTGACCAGGGTCCTGCGTTTATCTCTCGAGCTTAAAAGGAGGCCATGGCTAGCTTGGTCATTGCATTGCGGTATTCTAGTCCCTTCCATCCTGAGGGTAATGCGGTAGTGGAAAGAAAAAAACTTGACATAAAACAATCTATAACAGCTAGGGTATTATGTTCGGGTGATGGGTAGGTCAAACATCTAATAAGCTTCCAACGTAATATTGAACAATCTGCCAAGAAATTCTCTAGTTGAAATCACTCCATACAAATTAATTTTTGGTACTAGAATGTTAATCAAAGACCTCAATTGTCAAACTTCAGTGGTGGAACAAAAACCTTTTGATGTCAAAGATCGTTTGGCTGTTTTACAGGACTTAAATGAAAGAAGAAGTCTGAATAACACGACACAAAAGCCAACAACCACTGAAGAGAAACCACCTGTCCCAGCAAGACCTGTCTGGATTCCAAAGATTGGGGATCTAGTCAGGGAAAAGATAGCGGTAAAGAAGGAATTTGGGCCTTCTTACAGAAAAGCAGGACCTGTCTTAGCAATCCACGGTACAAGATAAGTGTTACTACCGCCCCTTGCTGGTAAAAGGGAGAACAGAGTTGTGTCCATCGACCTGGTCAAACCACATTATGTGGCCAATAATAAGTAGTAGGCCCAGTGGACTCTCAAGATGCAGCAGACGACCGAATCTTACTACAATCCAAGAGGTTCAAACTGAAAGACTTATCACCTTTGATAAACCTGCAGTAAGAAAGGAAGGACTATGCAATAAAGCCATGGAACTTGTGCCTCTGGATAACCAAATAACAGTTCGTAAAGATACACCGGTCTACAATGTTGTAGCATCTGACTATACAAACATGACAAAGGAAGAAGCAACTCCAGTGATTCAGAACAATCCGGATGCAATTCCAACAATTGACAGTACTGTCTCTGGCTACTTCATTAACTTTGATACATTTTCTGAGGATCCCAGTGAACCTGTAACAAAGCCAGCAAATAAAACTTTAAAATAAAAAATAACAGAACTCTTTCATCAACTTGGGACAACATATCTGGTTTCACCATGGGTTGAATTTTGGATTGTGTACTTTTCCTCCTGCTTTGGCTCATACTTGTGTTAAGTATTTGAAAAATGATAGATGGAAAATATAGTACAATGGACACAGCAAGTAAGAACATCAACTTACTCTGACAACCTTACAAATCATCTCATCGTGAACAAAGAGACCTGTCATCAGTAAACATCACAGCAGTTCCTATACCTGGTGGTATAGTATGGGACAGAACTGATTCTGACATTTATGGCCCGGTGGAGCTGTTGAAGTTTCCAAACCAGTTTAAGGTTTCTTTAAGTGAATTTGTCTCACCCAGCACATTTTCTGATGATTGGGACTTTGAAACTGTTAATAACATGATGACAGATTTAGAAATGTCAGCTAAATTTACAAATCATAAACACACCTAGAAGGTCCATCAGATTATGAACAAATGTATTGCTTTAATCATTATTGTCACCATTATTTGCAATAATCTGCAAGCCCTAGACATGTTTTTACTTATAATCAATGGAAACATTGTCCAATGCCACCAAAAGGCAGTTCTAAAACATTTTATGAGAAATTTCCGTACTTTTAAGGGTATAATATAATGAGTCCAGAAACATTTTATTTAAAAAATATGAATAAAAAAGGAATGAAAACAATGTTGACCAATACTAAACAAATTTATTCTGCAAACTTTTATGCTCAGCTGTCTACGTTAGGTTTTGACTTTTGGAAAGACAACATTGAGACAAAATCTGTCTGGGGCACAAAAGACTGGCAGGTGCAAGGTTTATAAATCTTATTAAGAGCCTGCATTATACCAGAACAAATAATGTTTTTAAATGACACTGTTCAACAAACTTCTTGTCTTGGCCTGGCTAAGATAAAAGATTTAAATAAACCATCTGTACCTAAGCCCAGATCTGACAGTAATGATACTGCAGAAGAGGAGGTAGACATACCCTATATTTTAAAACAAAACAGAACTAATCCTGATTGGAAAAAATGGTTAATCTGGCCCACAGAAACAAATAATTGTCAAGATAGATTCCTGAACAAAACACAAGGGTTCACAGTGAATAGGCCTGATCCAAGATACTCCCAGAGACAACATCCAGGAATAGTAACTTCTTACAGTGTAGGAAAACTATGCCTTGAATGGCTACAGAAATCCACACTTCCAGAAATCAAACAACACTTATCTTTACTTAAAGAAGGCAATGATTTGTGAGATTTCTTAATGGGGCCTCGCAAACCACGTCAAAAACGTTTCGTATACGCCAGTATATACGCTGCTTACAATTAATCTTGGCAAATCAAGCAAATGGAAACTGCAGAAAAGATACGTGAAATTGATCGTATTCATTTAGAGAACACACTCTCTGTAGTGGACAATGGGTGAATGACTCTGTCCTCCAGAATTTATTCTTTGGACAGCATTGTATAATCTGCCATTGACATAGTAGAGCAGGATTTGCTAATGTTACAACATGGCCAGTCCGAATTACGTTCTATAATGCAGCTAGGCTGGACGTTACAAAATCTCTGTTCAGGCTACGTGCCATGGCGTCTAATCAACACCATGTCATTGTTTGCTGTATTTTGTTTGCTATAAATCTCTTTGGCACAAAGAAGAGCAGACTATACGGTGCTGAGCATGGAAAAACTGGAAAGATTACCATTGACAGTTTCTGAGAAGCCTGTCATTGAATGGATAATACATGGCACCATCACATTACGGGTGACAATTTTCCAATTTCAGTATTGCTTAAGCCACATACCAGCGGGCCTGTATGAAAGGTTGGGTAAAGAATGCATTAAGTCGATCTGGACTTTACAGTATACACACAAATGTTGGAGTGGGGGAAAGGAAGTATTTCTTAGTGGTAAAAATTATAAGAATTCACTGAGTGGTACACTCTTATTTCATGGTCTTACAACCTTTCCTGCCACCTGCACAGGACACCAGCAGCCTTGATAGAACCAGTTTTCAGGCAGCTTTCCAATGGCAGCTACGTTATGCTCAATGATCACAGCTGTTGTGGCATGTTGCCCAGAAGAGCGTATCTAGTTAGTGTTTTTTCTTCAGGGTCATTTGTTGTATGCAAGTATTGTATCCCAAAAGCAAGACAGACAGGAAAACGGCCTTATGGCCTTCACTGAATATCTCTTCTATAAGAATTGATACTGTAAGCAGAATGAAAGCCATTCTTTTGCAAAAAACTGTGCCACTGACCTCGTCCAGAGAAACGTATGATCTGCAGGTTGCAAGGATTTCTGCAGAGATACATGCTTTATTATTAACAAATTGCCTGGTACATTTCGCAGAAATGTTAGGTCCAATCTTAAACATGTCTGATACCATCGGCATTGCACATGTATTTAAGAAGATTTTTTTGGGACTGTTAACACCATTTGAAGCAGTCCTCGCCATTTTTCCAAATTTCGTGCACTCTGTGTTCTGCGGCCTGCCTCTCATTTTGGGACTCGTAGCAGGAATTCTATTTTTATTCCTTCTGCTCCGATATGGCAAGTCCCGTCACCAGCGATACCCAGGCTACCATGGAACAAGCTCTCCTTGCCATGAGGTATCGTGAACGCATTACACTGATTCATGGCTTTGCTCGTTTAAGAGATCTGAACACCACTTGTTCCTTTCGTTCAGACCAATCTGGCAAGATTGCATCTTACCTGTTCTACGATGCCTGCTTTGCGGAGAGGAATGCATGTTGGACATTTGTGTTACACTTCCATCAGTCCTACCATCGGATGTTGATGCCTTGCTAGGTCCGGTAATGACTCATGCATCTTGTTGCCTCCAACGGCTGCCAATTCTGAAGACGCCATTCATTGAGGTCTCACCGGCAAGTCTAACTGAGGGTGAGCTACGTGACACTACAGGCACACAGGTAACACCTACTGCATACATTGCTAATGCATCAAACGCTGACGGCGATGATCCTCATCTATGCACATTTGACCTGCTAACTGAAGTGGCTCCACTTTTGCCTACTATGGTAGACGGTTTCTTTGCCAGCCAGGACGATCTGATGTTTTCTCCTGACACCGAGAATAACTTTTGATTCATGCACACAGCATTCCCAGAACTCTGAAATTCTGCCTTCGTTTTTTCAAAACAAACTGTGTAACAATTTGAACTTTTTTCAAAATAAAAACTTTTGGCACAGAGTAATCTGCTTAAAGTAGAACTATTCCTAGAGAACATGATTTCTTTTGAAAAACTTCCTAAATGACAATATTTGGCATTGTCCTAAAAGCGAAACATATTTATATATTAAGCTATGGGATGGTTTCAACTTTTTTTCTGTACCTTAAGAGACATTTCATGAATATAATTCCATATTTCATAAAGGTTAGAATATATGCTCTCATAATATGCTTCATATCTGTTGAGACTTGTTTTTTCATACAGTTTTATACTCATTTAATGTGAACAAACCTTTTCAAATGCAATTTGTATTTTGGGTGGGATTGTAAACACTAGCATTAGATATGTTCAGTGCTTATACATTTAGTTTTATTTAACTTAATATCGTGGAGTGGGTGTTATGTACGAATCTAGGACCCTAGTGTAATTTTCCCGATTCATGGCCATATATAAGTTTAAATCACCCGATCCTTGTATAGGCATAGAAATCATACCCTAATTTAGACTTAGCCTATGCAGCCCAAATACGGCATGGCTACTTCCTCTAAGTTCCGAGAATCCACAATGATTTCTTGGAAAAACCTGCCTTCAGCATCTAGGGACTTCCCCTTGCCTGAATACTAATTTATCTAGGAAATCATGGACTTTTCAAAGAACTGAGTCTTTGATGATGTTATGAAGTCCAATCATACGTCAAACTCAGCACCTTCAAGGTATAAATATGCCTACATTTGCCCAGACAAACACACAGTGGTTTGGAGCAGTTTGACTATCTACTTGCCCGAAGCGCCCTGCAGCAGCAAGTATCAAAGGAAGTCGACCCTCCAGCTGACACACTGTTAGACTCTGTCTTTTATCCTGCCGAGAAATCCAGCTCCAGTGTTTCCAGGTTACCGTTACAGGTTGCTGGGAAATCGAGTCCTGAGAGAGAGATACAAGACCTCCTTCATTCTAAAACCAAGGTATGGAGGTGATTAGTCCCTTAGAGAATTCTTCGAAAAGGTTATTGGCCAAAAGAATACTAAACTTAAGCTACACCTCACTTACTTCTTCTCTCGTACTAGACCTAGGTTAGGTACACCAGGGTAGGCGTATTTTAGAAGCACCAGTTGAGTACTTTTAGTCATTATTTATTAATGTATGTATCTTATGTTATTTTATATGCTTAGAAACCATACCATGCTTTTACAGTATTATTTTATAATACTATGTATACTGTACGCATTATACTTTATAACCAGTATTTCGATTGTGGCAGTACATTTCTTATGTCTGAGAAAGAAGACTGTTCAATAAATACTTTTTATTGAAAACGCCCGTCTCTCTATTTTCTCAGCACCTCTGGTGAAACGAAGCATGCACGATTGACTGAGTAAAATAGCCATATATTGTTTCCGCGACTCTAGAGATTGATTTCTTATTCTTGGGAAACAAAGTTATCATGTTTATGCGGTTGTCAGAAACTAATCCCTTCTTGTGAATTCAAGAACGTTTCTAGTGACCTCTGAGCTAGCTGGCACTCACAATTAAGTCTATAGGAACTACACTACAGAGGAAGGGTTAAAGGAGATGGCATCTGGCAGTGTGAACAAAATAACAGATGTACAAAAAGTGCTTTACAAGGACAGTTGTGGGCAAAAAAAGAAAAATGCCCGGAGTGAGAGTTGCAGTTGTACAAAATGGATCCTGCTGTGGGTTAGGTTTGCAAAATATGTAATGCTAAAGGACAGTTTGCCAGGGTATTCAAAGGCAAGGGTGAGAATTTTCCAATGAGAGCAAAAAACATGGCTGCTGTGGAAAGTTTTGATGAAAATTGTGTGCCACAAGCGTTTTTATTGTAAGTGGAACAGTGAACTAGACAGACACCCCTTTCGACTACCCATTTACTGTAACTGTTGATGATGTGGAGGTCCAAGTGTTGGTCAATTCTGGAGCTCGGTATACCCTGATTGATGAAAAAAAGCTGAGCATGTTCCCCGGTATAATTTTGAGACCACCCAATGTTAGACTTGTGGCATATGGCAAAATAACAATTCATTTGATTAGATACTTTGAAAGGGTTTTGGGGTTCCAAGGTGTCACTACCCAGTCGAGGATGTACATTGCAAGGGATGGACTTTGTCTGTGGGGATGGCCACAAGGGAGAGAGTTACAAATCAAATTTATCCCAATCTTCTGAAACAAGCATAAATGGTGTTGGAAGATGTGTGGGAGAGGACATTTCCAGACATTTTCAGCCTAAATTGTGTCTATTGGGACGTTTCTCGCCCAAGATGATATTGAAGGATGGAACTGTACCCATTGTGCACAAGGCACACACTGTATTATTTGTCATGAGAAAAGTGTAAAAAAAGGAGTTGCAAACAATATGTATGGAGAACATTATAGAAGAGATTGAGGCATCAAAGTGGTTGGCTCTAATTGTGCTTCCAAAAACTATCAATGTGGATCTACAGATGTGTGTGGATCTTTGTGATCTAAAGGTAGCTTTATGGGTGGATAGACACAATTTGCCATATATTGCGGACATGTTGACCACGGTCTAGGGGGTGTAGCTGTCTTCTACATTAAACTAATCATTTGTGTGCCCCCAAATCCTATTGCATCCGGAATCTAGGCCACTAACTTCTTCCATTACACTCGATGGAGCATACGGATTTGTTTTTTCATCTGCCTCATCAGTTTTTCAGAGGGCAATGCATCATTTATTCCATGATGTGCTGAATGTGTCATATTTCCAACGTAACACAAAGTCTATGGCAGTATACCTGTGTATAATTTGCATACTTTGTTCATGGAATTTTGTGGAATTTCCTGAAAGTTTTGCAAATGTACACCTTAGTTAAAAAAAAATCGCTGTCAGTAACTCTTTCTCATTTTAAGCATAAAACATCTTGTGAAATTGACACTTTTCACCATATATGCAAAGCGGATATTTGGAGAGAGTGGTACTAATGTTTGAACTCTCTGCAGCAGCCTGCTGCTCCTGTCTTTGCTCTTTCATGTCATACTTTTATGTCAAGTTGTGCAGTCTGGTTGAAAAAGTCCTATCGTGGAAAGATCAAGGATGCACAGGTACTTGCAGCCCACCTTTTGCTTAAAGTTTGTTGGCTTTATTATTACTCTTGTTTGCTTGTTTCTAATTTACTGGCTTTCATTCTCAATCTTGTGTTTACCCTTCTCTTGGAGCATAGACACTTTACCATCTCTCTGATTCGCTGGCTTCTACTTTTTTCTTTTTGCTTCAGCACTCTTTGAGAGTGCATTTGTTTCCACCTCTCACCGTTGTGTGCTTCTCCCCTTGCCATATACCTGCCCCCAGTTCTGTATAACTGTCTTCCTCACCTGGCAATCTCTCTTCCTTGTGCTCTGTGTGGCTTACACAACCAAGTGGTTCTACTCCTGCCTCTTTTTTCCTCTGGGGTCCATCTGGCTCCCTGGCCCTTAGGTGCTTACTGCCGTCTGACCCTGTGCACGCTGGCTCTTGAATGATCTCGGCAGTCTGCATGTTCGGGTCTGGTTTGTTCCTAGATGGGTGCCCGCCTGGTTATTTCTGGTGCTGTGGGCTACCTGTGATTTTCCTCCTTCTGAGGTTTTGCGGCTCTTGCCCTGGGTCAGCTCCTCCTTTTGTGTCCTCCTGTTTGAGTTGCCCTTTGTCCCTCGGGTGATTCCATCCACCTTGTCTCTTTTGGGGGGGTCTACTACTTGCTTCTGGTTGGCTCTCACTGGACGCTGGTTCGGTTCCTACCATTGCTGTCGACTGGTCCTCTGCCTTTTGTCCTGGCTTTTGATGTGGCTGGGCCTGGCCGTCTACTCCCTTCTTATGTTCTTCGAGTCTTTCGACTCTGGGTTCTTGGTTCCTTGTGTTTCCCTGGGTGTCCAAGTCTTGGGTGGTGCTGGCTGCTGTATTTGCTGCCCCTGTGCACTTTGCCCTTCTCCTGGTGGTGTATGGGGTTCAGGTCCACTCGTTCGTCATGTGCCCCGTGCCTCTTTCGCCTTCTGGGGGGCACTCGCTCTCCTTCTTTGCACGGCGCAGTTGGGTTGCAAGCGGTTCGGCTGGCCCGCCTTCTCCTTCGGTTCCTCTTCAGGGTCCTGGCAGTGTGTTCCGGTGGCCCTGGTTGACTCTCTTGCATCACCTCAGGTTGCTCTTCTGCCATGGTTACAAATTTCTTCCTTGCATGGGGTGTTGGTGCCTCACCTGCCTTGGTGTCCCCTCCTCCTTCCTTGGGGTTGCTCCTTTGTGCTGATTCCCGCTGTCCCCTTCTCTGGTGTGCTTTCCTCTCCTGTTTCATCTGGCACTCAGCCGATTGGCGTTGGGTGTTTGGAAGTTGTTGGCTGTGTTAGAGTGGCCTGGTGTTTCAGGTCACAGTCTTTCCTCCGCAGATTTTGTTTTCATTTCAGGTGTTTCCCTGGTTTGTTGTTCCCGGTCACTGGTTGAGGCTTATGTTACAACCATTTCACTGTTCCTCTATGGTGCGTCTTGTGTCTCTGGTGGCTCTGGCTCCCTCTGCACTTGGGTTCATTTCCTGCCACGGCTTCGTAGTTTCATTTGTGCTGTACCCTTGGGGTCTGCGGCCGTCACTGGCATTTTTCTTCTTCGCGGGGTTCCTCCCTGAGGCCTGTGAGGGGCTTCTGTACTTCCATTCCTTTGTGCCAGTTTGTGCCTCTCTGCTGCTGGTGGTCCACCTTTTCGTCTTCCTTGAGTCCTTTGCTTCTTGCCTTCTGCGCAGTTTTTTCCTGCGCCGGCCTGTTGTTGCTTCACCTGTTCCACCCTGGGGATCTTCCTTTGGTCCTTCCTGCTTTGCATTCTGGTCCATTCAGTTTGGGCAACACCCCGAAGAGGGGCAGCGAGGACATAGGAGAAGGACCGGTCAGGTCAAAAGTCCCAGGTAGGCAGGGAAGAAACGCAAGAAGACGATAACAAGCAAATGAAAAGCACCCCAATGTTGCCCAAACCGCTTGTTATCGTCTTCTTACATTTCTTCCCTGCCTACCTGGGCCTTTTGACCTGACCGGTTCTTCTCCTGTGTCCTCAGCTGCCCCTCTTCGGGGTGCGGATCCGGCTATGTTCTCTGGATTGCCTTGGGCTCTGGTTTTCTACCTTGGCATTCGGCCTCCCTTCCCTTGGTGGATTTTTCTAGTCACCCATGGGGTTGCCCTGCAGAGCTGTCGTCCTACGTAGGCCTTTATTCCCATCGGTTTTCTGCCCGGCTGTCTCAGTCGCTTGGGTGTGTGTCTTTTGCTCTCCGGGTTAGCATGTGGCTCTTGTTCTCAGGGTCATGGGTTCGAGCCCCATGTTGGGCATATTTGGCCTTCCTGCTTCCGGGGTCTCTTCCCCGGTCATTCAGGGTCGTTCCACTCATTGTGTGTCTTCCTCCTGGGCTTCTTTCATGGGACCTCCTTGTTGGTGCTTTGTGCTTCGGCATCTTGTTCCTCCCCTCGTACCTTCATCTCCCATTTCGGTTGGGAGTGGTTTTTCTGGGGATTTTGGCTCAGCCGTCCTTGCGACTGTTCACTGGTTGTGTGCTTGTCTGCATTGAAATCCCTGGCATCCTGGATGTATGTTTCTTTGGGTATACGCTCCTTAGTGTCTGTGACGAGGAAGACGGACGAGGATGGTGATGACTCTGTTACTTACCCGTAATGTTTATTACTCCGAGTCATAGTCTTCCTTGTCACAGTCATGTTCCCTTCAGCCCGCCCTTGTTAGTGGGGGGACGTACAATTTTCTTTCTTTCCTTTAGCTTCTGCTTTTGCATTTCAGGATGTTTCCTGTGTTGGTTCCACCTATATAGGCCAGGTGACAGGTTCTTCCTATCAGGCCGCCATATTGGGTAGGGACCTTTTAACTTATGGGTGAATGCTGTGCCTGGAACACAGGGTGCTCCTTAGTGACTGTGACAAGGAAGACTATTACTCGGGTAATGAACATTACCGGTAAGTAACCGAGTCATTACCCGTGGTCTTGACGGGAACAATAAATGCTGTCAAACATTCACATTTCTTTTTAATGAGAGGTAGGCGGCAGGTGACTACTTCCTCACTTAGCCATGTTGGTTTCTGATCTTTTGGTGCCCGCTGGGGCTTCTAAATACTTCACCAAGCGGCACCACCATGTGCCACTGAGGCATACCAAGCACAGGGCCTCTTGCACTCTCTTGGCAATTACTAATGGTGCTGAAAACAGCACCTTTCTTAATAATGATATCGCTGTTTGAATCAATGCACAGTGCTTCAAAGTCCTCCCTTTAAAACACGTCATGAATACATCTCTGTTTTGTTAAGTATGGCACATTTTACAAATGCATTGCAAGAGCAGAGCAGGTCTGCTGTTTAAAGTGTGTAATAATTGCAGATGCTTTCTGTACTGAGTTCATTGGTAAAACATCCGGTTTAGCGGAGATTAGCACAGCACACCTTTTAGATGGAATATTTTTATAGACCAATTCCACATTTGGAGTCTATAATTGTTTTGAATAACTACAATTCGAAATCAATAGATACGTAATATGGTCCTATTTATGTTATGCCTTATGTTTTTTATTGATCCCTAGACAGTCAGGGATACACATGAGAAATAAATATAGATCAAATGAATTCTATATTCTCCCGGTTTTGGGATACCAATTTGGTCTATATCCCTGTTTAAACCCCGCTCCCTGGCCTCCTTCCACCAGCTCCCCATATTCTTTAAACCGTGGCTGCTGCTACAATGCGGTAAAGCAGGATTCCTCTTACCTACGGAACGGCCGACATGGGCATCCTGTGTCCAGTCCCGACACAGATCGGACCCCATCGCTGCTCATCTATTCTGTGGTCCTCTGAGCGGTCTACTGGTTGGAGCTTGGCCTTCCAGGAACGAGCCCCCAAAGTAACATCAGGAGTGAGCACCCGGCATAAGTGGCAGTGGTTTTCTTGCATTTTTGGCGAGCCGAGCAACGATTACGGCCTGACTCTAAAATGGCGGCTGGCCGCGGCAGCTCGGGCCGAGAATCCTCACCCTAACATCGGATACCCCAACACCTGCGGTGCAGATCGGCATGGAGAGGTGAGCTAAAGAGAGGCTCTGCCAGGGTGATCCACAATCCGCGAAATTGGGGCCTGAGGCTATTGCCGAATTCTTGTAATCATTTGAACCCGACTGGCCAGGCACAAAATGGCGGCCGCACCGCACAGGCAGACCAATCGATGCTGAGGCTAACGAGCTAGAATTCGATCGCCTCGGGAGCTCTAGATGGCCAGCTCTGCCCACTCTGCTGCTTGTGCCCGAGTCCTGCCTGAGCCCTGCTGTTGCACTGCCCACCCCCTGCCTGTCCTGCTTCCTCTCACTGGTCAAGATGTGGAGGACCTCCTGCGATGGACAGACCTCACTTGCGCGAGGAGCGCCGCAGCGCGACAACAGGAATTCGAGAAGGCCCCCCTCCTACTCGGCCCTGGATCGCTGGATATGACATCCCCAGAGGATGCTGAGCAAGGAACATGGCGGTCTCCAGAGTTCACTGAGGAACGCGGAATGAGCGCCGGAGCTTCTCTCTGTTGTAGCCTGACCCTAAGATGGAGGCTATAATAAACACACTCATTATAGAGACATCTGCGCATATTCACCCATCGTTTTAACTATCTGCAGAGTGTTGGGAGCGCTTCACTATCAATCCGATGTGCCCCTCACCTCCCATGTGATTGGGAGCTCATCTTGCATGGCCGGTCCTTGGGCAAATCCTCCTGCGTCTTTCCTGACTTTTTCTCCCTCCCCCTTCACCTTACCCCTACCGCTCTACTCTTCTCTTACTTCCAGCTAATGGCCCTTGCCCTCACCTGTCCCTGCTTATAGTTACCACCATATATATCCACTGGACTTCCTCATGTGAACTCTCCCTCTTCAGCTGATACCTAGCTATTTTGACTGTTGACCGATGGAGCTACTTTGTTTAGCTATAGAGGTGACGGGCTGGGGACTCCCTCCTCGAATGTCACCTACCCAGTCGGTCTTTGGGCAAACTTCCCTTTGTCTCTCCCGCATTCCTTTCCCTCCCGCCCCCTGTCACACTCCTCATTTCCTATATTTATTTATTTCGCTCTTGGAACAAATGTAACTTATAACCTGTAACTCTGATCCTCATGTAAATACTGCTGGTACCTGCCTAAAATGACGGCCGCAACAAAGCCTCCTGCGTCTCTTCTGACCTTATCTCCCTCTACCCCTAACCCTCCCCGCTCTACTCTTCTCCACTTTCCTGTGTCTGACCTTTACCCTCACCTGGCCTTGCCCTTTAGTCCCCCCGTTCTATCTGTGAATTTATCCCTCCTCATTTGAGATCTAACTATTTTGTCTGACGCCCGATGGAACTGCCTGGTTTAGCTATAGGAAGACATGCCAGGGATTCACTCCATGGATGTCACCTACCCAGTCGGTCTTTTGACAGACTTCCTCTCGCTTCCTCCCTCTTTTTATTTCTCTCCTTCTCTCCTCTCCCAATATATTCAGACTGACCTATTCTGTCTGATGCCCAATGGCGCTACCTGGTTTAGCTATAGGGGAGATGGGCCGTGGATTACCTCCTTTGGTCATCACCTACCCAGTTGGTCTTTAGACAGACTTCCTTTTGTCTCTACTGTTGCCTCTTCCCTTATCTTCACTTTCTCACCTCCCTTACCCCCACTACTTCTCTCTCCTTTCTCTCCTCTCCTATTTTTTTGCTGATTGTTTGATATAATGTGTAATTGTTGATATTTTTCTGTTATATTGTTAAACCACATTGTTGCACTTCCTTTCGTATCTCCTGTCTTCTCCTCCCGCATTCTCCCTCTATGTCTCTCCTTCTCTTTTCTCTCAATCTATTGAGACTGAACTATTCTGTCTGATGCCCGATGGAGCTACCTGGTTTAACTATAGAGGAGATGGGCCGTGGATTCCCTCCGTTGGTCGTCACCTACCCAATTGAGCTTTAGACAGACTTCCTTTCGTCTCTCCTTGTTGTCTCTTCCCTTATCCTTCCTCTCTCACCTCCCTCTATTTATGTCTCTCCTTCTTTTTTCTCTCACTGTATAGAGACTGAACTACTCTGTCTGATGCTCGATGGAGCTACCTGGTTTAGCTATAGGGGAGAGAGGTGCCGTGGATTCTCTCCTTGGCGTCACCTACCCAGTCGGGCTTTAGACAGACTTCCTTTCGTCTCTCTGTGTTGTCTCTGCCCTTATCCTCCCTCTCTCACCTCCCCTGCCCCCTCCCCCACTTTTATCTTTCCTTTACCACCTCTCCTAATTGTATTGCCTATTTTTTGATGTATTGTGAAAATTGCTGATCTTTTTCCGTTACATTGTTGATTCTCTTGTAAAACGCTCTGATACCTTTGGGTCTAGCCAGCGCTATATAAAACTCTTTAAATAAATAAATACATAAATAAAAAATAAGTCATATATTTATGTAGTCAGTTTATCTATACAGTATGTGTCCAACTACCACATATTGAAAGGTGTGACATACAAAGGAGGTGGGTGTTAGCCTGCATACAATCAAATTTCGCAGGCTAATAGATTGTTAATACACTATTGTGACATTTCATATAATATAGTAAAAAACATATAGTGTATATGGTTCGACAACGTTTTGATCCCTTTGTTTAAAATAAAGGGATCATCTTCAGGACATTGTAATTCATGCCTGTGTTACATTTCCTTATCAAACTAAGAATTGGATAATTGAGGCAATGGTCAATTAAGTGACGGACCGTTTGAGAAGTGAGTGATGATTAAAACCGCAGTGCGATACGCTACGAGTTGAATTGCTTGAGAACCGCCAGCTTTTAGGCTGCGAGTTGAATTGCTCGAAAACCGCCAGCTTTTATAGCTGCGAGTTGAATTGCTTAAAAACCACCAGCTTTAAGGGGAGAATGCGCCGTATGCTGTGATCGGGGGTGGTCCTAAATAGGGGTCCACGCCTGCAGTCGAGCCGATGCTCACAGAGCTGACTACATAAATACATGACTTGTTAAATCCTGTCCGGCTGGACAGAGAATATAGAATTCATCTGATCTATATTTATTTCACATGTGTATCACTGACTATCTAGGGACCACTGTTCTTGGAAATAGTATATGTAACCATGGTCCCTGACCAATTGCTTGATTGGGTTTCCCTTGTGCTTTGTAACATTATGTTTTTTATTGTCATTATAATGTCGTACAATCCAAAGAAGAGTACAGGGCATCCTTTGTCTGAGAGTTGTATACCAACACGTGTTTCCAACAGGATGAAGTTACCCATGAGCTTCGTAAAGCCAACTCTTATAAATGTATTATAAATCATTAGAACTATGTGAGTCTATTATTCACCAGCTACAGTCGATCCAATCCTTCGAGACTGCGGATTGGACTGTGGTCTGTGGATAACAATTCAGTTACACCACTATTAGGAAGATATTGTTTTATTTTCATTTGACCACATTAAAATTGGAATTCTCTCTTCAAACACACTGGGATGTTCCATAAGCGTGTGACTACACTGGGGAGTTCTGTAAGGATGTTATACCTCATAAAATGTAAACCTAACCCCTACACCATTCTCTATGAGGCCTTGGCCAACACTGCACATCCTTTCCCGTCCCAAACCGTCCCTCGAAGAAAGACAAAAGCTGTTTCTAGATACTGTCTAACTTGGACAGTGGTGAGTGCGGCAATGTTAAAATATCTGGATGAGTTTGTATCACTATACAAAATGAAACTTCGCATTTGAATGGGTGTATATTCTGTATATGTTTTCTGCACATACATGTGCTGTTTCTAAAGTGATGGTCGTGTTCTTCTCAGACTCTGCTATGGAAGACTATACTGTACATCTTTCTGGGTTTTACAGAGATAGGGGTTTTCTCACTGTCAGAACACCCAAGAGGATGAAGGAGAGGCGGTGGCAATGTCCACGATCTGATTTTGGGATGCATCCTCCTAATTCCCAGTTTTAGCAGCTAATGTTAATGCAGTTATCTTAATTCTGAGATTTTTAAGTTTTTCTTGGTTGTTAATGTGCACTGAACTTCTTTTAAGTTGTTCTGTAAGTCTTTATGTAGAAGGTTTGAACAGCAGACCTCCTTAGACACCTTTGCTCCTCTCTTCCCTGTTCTATCCACCAGCATCCCTCTTTTGTGCTGCCTCCCCATCAAAACCTCTCTCCATTCACGGCCATTTTGTCTGACTGCCTCTCTTTACCTCTGTTCCTGTCTGTTCTTTGCCTGTTCGCGCTCTGCCTGTCTATAGCCCCCTCCCTATCGCATGTGCCTTTATAACTTTAAGCCTGTTTCTCTTTGCCCTTGGATGCCTCTAACCAAACCCACTCACTCTGTGTGCACTTCCCTCCGTCCCTGTCTATTGCATCTACAACTGTCAGCGTTCACCCTCTGCCATGCATGAGTTGGCCCTTCCCGTTCTCTTCCCTTTCTCTTCTTTTCTGTAGGCTCACTCCCCCACTTTTTCTCACTCCCAATCCCTGATCCTCCTGAGGGTGTCCCTCACGCCTCTCCTTTAATCTGTCCCTAGCTTTTTTACGACTGTTGTGGCTCACCTCCCCATCTGTCCTTCCTTTCCTCCCCTGCCTTTCAGGCATTCTCCCATTCTAGGTTTGCATGGCTCCCTCCCTGCCTATCTGCCTGTGCATCTTCCTTCATGCCACCCCTTTCTGTATATCTAGCTAGCAACTCCCCCGTGCGCCTGTCACTTTTACTGCCCATTTTCTTGTTTTGCTTAATGGTTTGGTGTCATGTTATTCTCTTCTTATTTTCCTTGGTCTCGCGGTAAACTGCCAAACTCGTCCCCACTATCTCTCCCTTACTGTGCATGTCTCCTACCTCATACCTTCCTCTAAGTGCCCTCTACTTCCAATCTTCCTCAATTCTCTGCTGGCCTCTTCTCTTCTCCTCGCTCTACCTGCAACAACCCATCGTAAAACCCAGGGTAACTTTCTATCTTCCGGTTTTTCTATGCTCTACCTATTGCTCTCTCTCCCTCCCAACCATTATTGCCCTTCTTTCATTCCTATCCACCTATCTTCTCACACTACCATTATGCTTGACCTTTTTTCCTACTCATTCTGTGTCGCTCATCTGCGCTTCTGTTCTCTCTCTGCCTGTTTGTCTCGACTCAACTCGTCTCCTTGCCTCTGTCGCTCACCCTTCTTCGCTTCTCACCCTCCCCTCTTCCTACCACACTCTGCATCCCTATACTTTTGGAAGCCCCTTGTTCCCTCCCCTCCACTCCCCATTCCAGTAAGCAGGCTGTCCTGATTGCTGATTATCTATCAGTAGACACAGGCATGGCCTCCCAAGGCGTGAAACTGCCTGCACAGTCAGTCCTATTAAATCACTCATATGCTTAGTCCCCTAAAACCGGGGACTGCTGGGCAAAGCACAAAAAGTGCCTCGTGCCACAAGTAATTCTTCCTGGAAATATGATAGATCCTCTCATTTTCCCTATGATTAATTTTCAAAACAGGCGAATTATTTGTATGGGTGTATTTGCATAATGCATTATTTGGCTATATTTTAAAAAAAAGCTGTCTACCTCTTGAGGTTTAAACTTCTACTGTTTGATTCTCTAATGTGTTTCATCCTATATCATTTTTGTTTCATCAGCTCAAATGTCCAAACCTTAAATAATACACTTACTTAATTGAAGAGTAGTTTAAATAAATGACAGAGAGTAGGA
The DNA here is from genome assembly GCF_964263255.1 of Lissotriton vulgaris. Classification (NCBI taxonomy): domain Eukaryota; kingdom Metazoa; phylum Chordata; class Amphibia; order Caudata; family Salamandridae; genus Lissotriton; species Lissotriton vulgaris. The sequence goes on along the minus strand of NC_141694.1, from coordinate 1,196,042,520 downwards.
TCAACCTGTTTACATTTTGCTTTTAACAACTGGTTATTTGGATAGGATTAAAGAGGTAAACATGCTCTTATTACTCAGTTTTATGAAAATGGAAACAGTTTTAAGTTGCACGCTTTAAACTTTTAGTGCTTTCTTTTTGGTTTTAATCGTTGGTGAAATAAAATGATTATTAAAGAATGTCTCCTTGCGCTCTACAAATCCAGCATGTAATGTGAGAATATGTAACATTGTATGCTACAAGTAGTTTGAAGTTTGAGGTTTTTCCACTTTGAAGTTTAGTTTATTATGCATAGTTATTTAAAACCTTTACAGTGCGCATTCCAAAATTTTTAAAACATCATTATTTAAAACCATTAAAATAGATCATAAAATTGGGAATTTACACAGAGGTAACTCAATGAGTCTATTCAGCACACTTTCTACACTGAGTGGTAAGCAGTACAGGTCCACATATTTCGGGTATGCTACAAGTAGACAGTGCAACATTACCTTAGTACCAACGCTGCACCACCTCAGCATCGACACATGACCACCTCAAAATCAGAACTACACCATCTCAGCAGCTACACAGCACCGCTACCAGTGCAGCACCAATTCAGCATCAACACAGCCCCACTTCAGCACCAATGCAGCACACTTAAGCAGCACACAGCATGAGCACCAGTGCAGCAGCACCACCACCTCAGCATATTTCAGCATCAATCAGTAGGACCTAAGTCTGCCCTCGGAATCTGGCATCTTTTGATTCTCCCCTAGTGTCTGTCCGCTGCTCGTGTTGAAATTCAGGTACTATTTCTCAACCTCCACCCTTCCACTGTTTGTCCCCTCCCCTATGATAAATAAAAAGCTATAACAAACAAGCAATGAAACAGGCAGAAATAAGTTGCCAGCCTTGCAAGGACAACAAAACTAGTAGACTTTTTTATGTTAATTCTTTTTTTTAATAGGTTTCTTCAGTTGTACATAATGTCTTTTTGGTTATGTATAATGTAACACAAATGCTATGACACTTTTGTTATTATAACTTTTCAACATGCTGCATAGCAGTCACAATGCTCCATAACTTAGCTTAAAAACATTGGCAAAGTCAATAGCACTAGCTAAACACTTATAATGTCCCAAAGGCGAGACCGGTTGGCTATGTCAATGCTTTGTTTTCTTTTGTGAATACTGCACTGCATCTTACCAGTGCTGTACAACATCACCAGAAGGCATTGGCAAAATCAATAAAGTCCCAAAGGTGAGGACATTTGGCTCTGCCAATGATTGCTTTTTGTGCTGTTTTGCATTTTTTAAGTCTGGCCTAGTGATATACTTTCTTCATCCGTCTCTCCAGCCTCAACTAATCAATGAATGAATATTTTAAAAATGTGTATATATACATGAATAAAGAGGCTTCTGAAGAGACGTCTTGATCCATTAGTCTTTTCAGCTGTCATTCAGATTTAGTTTCCAACTTCCACATCATACAGCATAAGCTATTGACACTCTAGCATTGTGAGTGACACCATGTTGCCTGATCACATGTGCACACCTACCTTGGGAAGTAAACTTCATTACATTGGCAGATGGAACAACTTATTTTCTTCCATGTATTCATTTTTCATTTTCTAGTCATCCTAGTCTGTTTGAACCATGTACTCAAGTTACATTAATTGAAAGCCAATAGCACAGTTTTTTACTACAAAAAAAGAATCATGTTTTCCTTTGCTGTACATTAACACTAAAAAGGGTTGCTACAGCTGTTTTAAATTCACCTGCCTGCGGGGCAATAAACACTGCTCTGTTTAGGTTCTATGTTATAGGTAATTTCTTTTTAAATATATATTTTGGCAAGCATGTGGTTCCAATTTTTTGTTTCTTCTTTCTATATTTAACCCCTTCCACGCTGGGCTAATTCCCTCATGGTGTGGTGGGAGGGGAGGGGCCGCATGCGGCACCACGATGCTCGGGACGAGCCCAGCTCGTCCTGCTGCACAGTGGAGCTGTGCTCATGACGAGCTGGGCTCATCAGGACTCCGCCCACTCCAATAGAACACCTGCAAAGGTGGGGAATTAGCTGCGCGTGGGAGTGCTGCGTTATGACGAGCTCAGCTCATCATGAGCACAGCTCCACTGTGCCTCATAACGAGCTGAGCTCGTCAACAGGATATAAGGGGTTAAGTCATAGATTTGTAATCTAAATGAAAACAATAACCGTCAGACATATTGGTTTTGTCAAGTCTTATTATTTTTGGTTCTTCCTTTGCTATACCTCCTTTGCCTGACTTTGCTAAGCTTTTTATTTACTTATTTTGTGTTATTTGTTTGTTAATTTCTTTGTACTATCAATTTGGTGACATGGCAGGAGAAGAGCCCCTGGGGGATTTCTGGCAATATGCTAAGCAGTCACACAATTTTGCTATGGGGCTCTCATTTTTATATACGGAAACACCACCCCTTCTTCGGACAGAATGCAACTGGCACTGCAAGTCTATCCCCTTCTTGAGAGAAAGGTCCACTTGGAAAATGTGTAGTGCTGCATCTGCCTCAATACATGCATTTTGCATGACTCTCGATGAAAATACAAGTGTGTGGGAAGTATGTTCTCTACCAGGAAGAAGACCTTGGGAGTGAGAAGGGAATACTGGAAGGTCAGTGATGTTTAAAAACATTTTTTAAGTTTATCTTTAATTGAACTAATTTTACAACATGACAATGCCAGATTACAAATCTAAGTATTCACTCTTGGTAATTACATTATTACTATGAGGATCCAAAATTTGTGTATGGCTTTAAAGACTATGGTCTAAATAAACATTGTTTATCTCTCTCTCTCTCTCTCTCTGTCTCTCACTCCTGTTAGAATTTGGGTTTCTGGTTGGCAGAGGTATGCACCCTGTCCAAGCAAGAGGCACAATCTTATTGAGGGTAAGTCACATACACACTATAAATTAGGCTGTACTCACCCTCTGGTAGCTTGACATAGAGCAGGCAAGCTTAACTTAATAGGCAATGTGTAAAGTATTTGTGCAACACTTCAAAGAGAAAATCTCTATACCAGTTTAGAAAAATAGATTATTATTTTTTAACTAAAACAAGACCAAAACAACAAATAAAAACAATAATCAGAAGTCAAGATATTGATTTTTAAAGATGAGAAGTGTTGAACGCCTATAGGGTTGTCTGGTTACACTAGACCGGGTCAAAGTCAATAGGTCAGGTCAACAACAATGGAACGCGGGCCGGGAACAGGCCCACTGAATAAAAATACCTTGATGCTGGTTGCAACAGCGATATGTGGGGTGCAGCAAAGTGATGAGTTGATGTCTATCTCACAGTAGAGATGTTTCTCCTCACAACGATGGTGATGCGCCAGTTTCTAAGACAAAGCGCTGGTTTAGTGATGCTTTGGTTGCAAAGTTGATGTGCATGGTTTCTCCACACAGTTGAGAAGATACATCAATCATCTTTCACTGCAGTGGCTGTGATGAGGTGGTTCTGATGTGTCTGTACCAATCGTGATGCACTGGCTCCAAGTGCAATGCTCCAGTTCTGTTAATGCAACAGTGTGATACGTTGAGTCTGCTTTATCCAGGATGTGTCAGTTCCATTGGAGTTCACCTGGAGCCACTTCCAATGGATCAGGCACAGGAGCAAGGTGTATGAATTTGATATTGCTAAGTCTTAAAACAGGAGCCAAACCAGCATGCCCTTAGAGACCCCTCTGGGTGCAAGTCAAAGAGTCAAGTTATTCCTCAGCAGGGCAGAGTGTAGGAGACAGGAGACAGCAGGCAGCCTAGCAAAAATGCAGTGTTCCATAGCAGCAGTCCAGTAGAGTGGCAGTCCTTGTAGCAGCACAACACTCCTTCCTCCTGCGGAGTTTCTTCACAGGTCCAGTAGTGTCTGATTTGGTGGGTCAGAGACCCTGTACTTATACCAAGTTGTGCCTTTGAAGTGGGGGAGACTTTAAAGAAGGGCTTTGAAGTGCACAGAGGTCACCCCCTCCAGCTCTGGCTCCAAACTCATTTTTGGGAGGTATGCAGCTCTTTGTGTGTGGACAGGACACATCCTATTCAGGTGTAAGTGTGAACTCCTCCCTCCTATCCTGCCCAGGATAATCCATCAGGAAATGGATGCCCACTGAGTCACACCTTAGCTCCCTTTGTGTGTGGCTGTCTAGAGGGAATGCACAAGGACCAGCTGTTACCCACTCATGTCACATATTGGAGACAGTCTGCAGACGCATAGGGCTAAGAGCAAAAATAGTCCTCTTTATAAAAGTGGCATTTATAAAATGGTAATGATAAATTTGACTTTATTAGTACAGAGAATTTATCATTACAACTCCAGTGGTATGTAACCTGATAGATCTACTACTTCTCAATCACAAATTACAGCTCATAACGTGTAATAATGAATTCCCAATCTTAACCTATGAAAGGGGTAGGCCACAAAGTAGTAGTGAGAAACAAATCTTGGTGTTTTTCATGAACAGGAAATCCAAAACTTAAAAGTATGTGTCCCACTTTTTGATTACGCCACACCCTGCTTTATGGGCTACAAAGGGCCTCCTTTAGGGGTGACTTATATGCAAGAAAATGGTAGGTTATGGCTTGTCAAGGGGTTTTAAATGCCATGTCTGCAGTGGAAGGCCTTGGATATTTTTAAAGGCTACTTGAGTGGTTAGCACAAGCAGTGCTTCACGCCCACTAGTAGTATTTAATTTATAGGCCCTGGGCATATGTAATACACTATACAAAGGACTTATAAGTAAATTAAATATGTCTATTGTGGATAAGTCAATGTCACCACGTTTTAGGGAAAGAGCACAAGCACTTTAGCTCTGGTTAGCAGTGGTAAAATGCAGAGTCCTAAAGGCAACAAAATGGAGGTCACAGAAAGAGTAGGAGGAAGGAAAAAGTTTGGAGTAATACTTCCAACAACTATTATGTCACAACAATGAAGAACAAAAGTTGGTATTTATGGTTGTACTGTGTCAATGTGAAGTGCCAACTTACTTGGTGTTCCTACCTTGCCTTAGACACCAAACACCCAAGTGTAGGACTTGAACAAATTATAGCTGACGATGGGTAGGTCTTATAGGTTTCCACTTTGCAGGCCTGAAGGACACAAATAAATATGGATGGGACTCTTGTGCCTGTAACTGCCATTTCTGAGGACAGGTGTGGGTCTGCACTAACCTGTGGCCAACAAGAGATAATGTTACTCTGTGAAACCATGGTTAACTGAGCCTCTTGAAGCATGGGTTTAGAGTTGCCACTGAGTGAAGAGCACAACAGTTGGGTAGAGATTGGGCTGCTGTGGGGTGGTTTGGAGGGTGGTGCTAGAGCAGACACCACATATTATCAGGTATTTAGATTTAAAAATGTTTGATAGGGTGTGCAAGAGCATCTACGTCAAAGACGACAGGATGATAGGTAAACATCTTAAGAATATTTTGGTGGGGGAAATATATTTGGACGGGGAATAGGGAGGACGTGAAGATACATAGGATAAGGCCCAAAAGTGTTGGCAGATACCGTACTGGGTTGATGTATTGACCTGATTTTTTGGCTCTATTTCTGAGTGATGGTGACTTTAGCTTGCTACCATGCTAGATCCCTATTCTTAGCTTGTTTTGGTCCTTTTCAGGCCTCTTTTCAGACCTAGAAGCATAAACTAGAGGATAGCCGCTTTATATGATGATAGATCCCTTATTTCTGACTCTAATCCATCTATTGCCTATTGGCTTTGACATAATTATGTGTCCTTTCATCATTCTACCAATAGTAGAGGGTGGATTCTGTAGTTATGACTTTATATTACCTATTGGTAGGGTTTGTGTATAGAGCTAAGTGTCTATTTCATCCTTTTCGGGCCTACACGGCCCAGCACTAGAGAGACTCCATTTTGCTTTCTGCCTCTGCAGACTGAGATGCATGTAGGTCAAGTGTTATGTTTTAGTTATGAGGTGTTATTCGCTCTTTGCAAACTAGAGAGAACCGGCTGGAGCTGAATCTTATCAGGAAATGTACCTGGGCTCAAGTCTCTAGACGAAACAAGCAGTTGATCACTGTGAGGGCGTCTGGAGCAGGGAGCCTGGTACATGGATTTGGTAGGAGGAGGCTACTGGCTGGAACTTTCCACTAGGGGAGAGCATTCCATATTAGCGAAGTGCAGAAAGGCAGAGTGTTCAGTTGGTTTTTGGAATGGTAGAGTTCAGATGGTGTTTCGAGCTGAAGAGAGAAGTCAGATGGTGTTTGGAGCTGGAGAGAGAAGTCAGATGGTGTTTGGAGCTGAAGAGAGAAGTCAGATGATTTTTGGAGCTGAAGAAAGCAGTCAGAAGCAGTTGTGGGCAGAAGCAGTTACTTGTCAGAAGGAGTTGTGATCTGTTGGAGCAGGCAGTTAACAGCTGGAGTTTGGAGTGATACCTTTTGGAAGAGACTGAAGTTATATCGTGGATTAGTCTGTGGGAGCAGCTGGAGTGAGTTGGACATTGGAACTGTAACAATCAGACAGAGTGAAGAAGCTAGTGAAGCAGACGGTTATCAGAGCAGCAGAAACTATATCATTAGACTGTAGTGGGAAGGTGAAGACAGTTCGTGGGAGAGAGGAATACAGTGCAGAGTGATCGGCGCAGATGTGTGTCCAAGAGTGCAGGGGAGAATCTGAGATGAGCCAAGGCACAGACGAGAGAGGGACCCAGATGACAGCTAGAACAAGACTTCATAATAATCAGGTGAAATCTGTCCTGTTATATTAGTGCCCATATATATATATGTGAACAAGGCGGGTGCTTACCGCCGAAACGCGTCAAGCAGCCTAATAAGTGAATAAAACTTATTTGGAATTGTCAATTTCACGGAGTCAGTGCCTTACTTGTATGCAGAAGTTTGGAGTGTTCCTGATATATATATATATATATATATATATATATATATATATATATATATATATATATATATATATATATATATATATATATTTATTACCTACTGGCGGTCGCCAGTAGGTATATATAGTTAGGATTTTTTCCCTATGGCATTTTTGAAAATTCTATGTCTAATAACTTTGGCGTTTGTGGACGGAATCGGCTGAAATTTTCAGGAAAATGGCACATTTTGTTTCTGAGCAGCTCCTGGAAATTTGGGGGGGGGTCGTCAAGGGGGGGCCGAGAAAAAAGGGGGTCCCAAAACGCGTTTTTCCCATGTTAATTTCCATAGGGCGGTTGGACTCACTTTTAGCCCGAACGGCTGAATGGATTTTCACGAAACTTGGCAAAATTGTAGGGACTGTTAGCCCGATGTGCCTTTGCTAGGTCTCAATATATGTGCTCCAGTAGTTTTTGAGAAATTAACGTTCAAAACAAGATATATATCTGTAACAGCGCTCCGGGCAGCGATCCGGTCCGCTTACTTTTCGCGAAACGGAACTTTGCGCGCAGAAAGCTGATTGGCTCTCCGGTGTCTGTCAACATTCTAAACAGTCTGGAGCGGCCGCCATCTTATCTCTCGGTAGGATCGAGAGAGAAGAAGAGGTGAAAAACGAAGGGGGAATTTAATGAAAGGGGGCAAGGTATACCCCTCTTGACCCCCTAGGATTGTTGTTGGGGTTATTAAAGGGTCCCGTGGGGAAAATAAAAAAAAAATGATTTTTCACGGTAGAAGCGCTTCACGGGCCGCGAACTGGGCCGCAAACTGGTAGCAAAACGGGAATTCGCCATTTTGTGCTTCGTTTTAATTGTTTAGAGACAAAAATTATCGCCGCACATTGGCCACAATGCATGAATATCGCTGAAAAGTCAGCGATATTCATGCATTATCCAGCAAATGCTCTTAGCCATGTTATCCACCTTCCATTGGATAACAGAAAGCTGATTGGCTCTCCGGTGTCTGTCAACATTCTAAACAGTCCGGAGCGGCCGCCATCTTATCTCTCGGTAGGATCGAGAGAGAAGAAGAGGTGAAAAACGAAGGGGGAATTTATTGAAAGGGGGCAAGGTATACCCCTCTTGACCCCCTAGGAATGTTGTTGGGGTTATTAAAGGGTCCCGTGGGGAAAATAAAAAAAAAATGATTTTTCACGGTAGAAGCGCTTCACGGGCCGCGAACTGGGCCGCAAACTAGTGGCGAAACGGGAATTCGCCATTTTGTGCTTCGTTTTAATTGTTTAGAGACAAAAATTATCGCCGCACATCGGCCACAATGCATGAATATCGCTGAAAAGTCAGCGATATTCATGCATTATCCAGCAAATGCTCTTAGCCATGTTATCCACCTTCCATTGGATAACATGGCTAAAAACTGCTCTGTGCGTGAGCTTTTTTTTTTTTTTTTTGCTGCGTGACGTTTGTTAACGTTCGATTCGATGGAAATCAGGAAGTGTTGACCACCATTTTGTCACTGCGAGTAAATATTTTGTTATAAATGAATCCTTATTGATAAACATTGTCTGCGCCATCTTGCGTTTTTGTCCAATGCCACAATTTTGTCGTGCACGGCAGCCATTTTAGATGCCTTGACCAGGGCCACTCTCTGCACGCCGCCGATCCTCAGCATGGCTCCCCACCCTCGCAAGCATCTCCCCCACGCACTGGTCACCCCCGCTCTTTCTCTCATGCATGGGCCATATACTTCCCCCCATCTGCGCTGCTCTTCTCTGAGAATCACACCCTGTGCCCGCCCGACACCTCCCTTTCACCCTATTCACTACCGCACCCTCTGACACTCCTCTTCCTCTGTGTCCGATTGTCCAGGCCGGACCTAGGCTATCACCTAGCCCTGCGGATGTAGTTTATGGCCCCAGCTGTAGAGTATCCAGACATGCCAACCTTCCCGATTCAGGCGTGAGACTACTGATTTCAGTGCTAGTCTCCCGCCTCCCGATTCCTACAAGCAAAAACCCGGGGGCATATTACCAACAACTAGCGATAATTTTTGTCTCTAACTTGTTTAGAGACAAAAATTATCGCCGCACATCGGCGAATTTTATCGCACATAAACCTCGCTATTAGCAAGGTTTATAGAAAATGCGATAAAAAACGTCCGCAATGCATGAATATCGTTGAAAAGTCAGCGATATTCATGCATTATCCAGCAAATGCTCTTAGCCATGTTATCCACTTCCCATTGGATAACATGGCTAAAACTGCTCAGGGCAGGTGTTAGGTTTTGGAGATATTCGCGCTTAGCGCGAATATCTCCAAAAGTTGGTAATAGGAGATAGCGATGGTTAGGGACTGTTTCCAGTCGCTAAAATCTTGGCACGCCCACTTTGCATGTCATTAGTGATAAATATCACTGATATGCAAAGCGGGGCCCAAGATGGTCGCTATCTCCTTTTAGCTGTCACTAACTGGTGTTAGCGACAGCTTGGTAATAGGGAGATAATTTTATCTCTTTTTTTTTGGCTTTTAAAGCCAAAAAAGCGGAAATAACCCCCCTTGATAATATGCCCCATGATTTCTCGGGGGTTTCAGCTGACAGGGCTTGGTATTGTGTTACGTGCTAATTCTTCCAGGAAACGTCAGAGGGTCGATGCAGGGGTTCTAGAAGGGGTGATAAACCATTTAAGCCTCATGAACAAGCGCATGGTCTTTTAAAGATTTATGAAGTACTCGGGGCGGCGGTGTGTGTGTGCCCTCTTTCAGGAGCGGGCGGGGGGGGCACTGCCAGCAACTTGCCAGGCCAGGCAGTGTTCAACACGTGCATCACCCTTTCTCTGCCTGCTATTGCGCTCCATGCTTCGGAAAGGTAAGAAAAAGAACGTGCATTTGAGTTTGAAATGTCCGATCTTGTAGCAGTACACTTGCAAAGCCCACACATGACAATAATCCGATTCAAGGCCCCATTCACCCGATTTTTTAAACATATATAGCACTCCAACAAAGTTAGATTTTAAAACTTTATTAACATTTAACTATAATGAACGGAACAAAAACTGTAAAAACATTTAAACATTTTTCACCCAAAAAAGCAACAATGGTCAGAAGCTGTCTTTTGTGCGAATAGTCCCAAGGCAGCACAACGTGCAGAGTTCTGGACGGCACCCAGGTGATGTCGCCTGGGTGCCGCACTGGTTTTGGTATCCTACAATGCTGCTCCGAAAATTGGCGTGGGGCGTCCCGGGTGGTGCGGGGGGAGGCCTCGTCAGTAGCGGTCTGTTGTGCGAATAGTCCCAAGGCAGCAGAACACGCTGAGATGTTGATGGCACCCAGGTGATGTCCAGTAAACTGCCGCACTGGTTTTGGTATCCTACAATGCTGCTCCGAAAATTTGCGTGCGGCGGCCCGGGGGGGGGGGGGGCGCGTGGGGGAGGCGGCGTGAACGGGCCTCCCCAGGTGGCGGCCATCCAGCTGAGTTGCGCCCGCTCTTGCGGCTACAGCGTCTCGCTCACCATGTTGTTGAGTTGCTCCCACTCTTGCAGTGCAGCGATAGGCGCCTGCCACATGACTCTTAAAATGGCGGACGGCTCTTCGGTTTTGGGCCTGGTCCACTGAAATGGCCCTGGGACACCTTGGAACTCGGACGCTTGCCTGCTAGGGCTTGGGCTCCATTCTCGAAAAGCGTCCCCTCAGCCGTGAAGATTCTACAAAAGTCTTGGGGGCCCCCGACTCCCGCAGGCTTCCGGTGGGGAGCGGCTGCCATGATTGCTCGCGGAATGACCACGACGGAGCCACAAGATGGTGGCGCTCTCATGCTGACGCCAGCTTCAGTCTGAATGATCCAGAAACAAGGTGGGGCTTTCATCGTTTGGGAAAAAAAAATGTTCTAAACCAATGAAAAGTGTTATTTTTAGGTCATATGACCAAGCCTTCCATCTTTAGGAAACCAAAAGTAAAATGATCCAATGAAAAGTTTTATAAACAAGTCACATGACCTGTTATGCGGCATAGGGCTACAAAAAGCGTAGAAAATCCGTTGGCACGTGAGGCGGCGTCAGTAGCGGACCGATGTGCGAATAGGCCGAAGGCAGCACAATGCGCTGAGATCCGGATGGCACCGAGGTGGTGTCAAGCAAATTGCCGCACTGGTGTGGCCATCCTACAATGCTGCGCCGAAAGACGGCGTGTCCAGCTGAGTTCCGGTCACTCTTGCGGTACAGTGAGTCGAACGTGCCGAGATCCGGATGGCACCGAGGTTGTGTCCAGCAAGTTGCCGCACTGGTGTGGCCATCCTACAATGCTGTGCCAAAAGTCGGCGTGGGGTGCCCCGTTGGCTTATGAGGTGATGTCAGTAGTGGACCAATGTGTGAATAGGTCGGAACCAGCACAAGGCGCCAAGATCCGAATGGCAAGTCCTGGATATTGAGTGCCATAGTTGAGAGTTCTGAGCAGTGCTTGTAAGACTATCTGAAGCTTATTTGCACCTGCTGCAGCTTCACTGTTGCCCAAGGTGGTGTCCAGCAAATTGCTGCAGTGGTGTGGCCATCCTACAATGCTGCGCCGAAAGACGGCGTGACCAGCTGAGTTCCGGTCACTCTTGCGGTACAGTGACTCGAACGCTCCGAGATCCGGATGGCACCGAGGTGGTGTCCAGCAAGTTGCCGCACTGGTGTGGCCATCCTACAATGCTGCGCCGAAAGTCAGTGTGGGGTGCCCCGTTGGCTTATGAGGTGATGTCAGTAGTGGACCGATGTGTGAATAGGTCGGAAGCAGCACAAGGCGCCCTGCACTGTTGAGCTTTTTTCAATGCCTGTTTTTTGTTGTTTCCCCTCCATCAAAAACAAAAAAAAATATATAAAACTGTGCAAAAATACAAAAAAATGTTTAGAAAAGCAGTGCTTGTAAGACTGTCTGAAGCTCTTTTGCACCTGCTGCAGCTTCACTATTGCCCTGGTGTGGACAAAGATCGCCCATGACTTAGGCTGATTGAGAGTTTGTAGAAAAATGGCTTCAGATTTTCCACATATTACTCTTCAACATTCTTCCTAAATGTAACAATGTGAGACTCACTAGCAGAACGGCTGTTTATCTTTCCTTTCAAAATGCTGCCAACAATATTTTCTGAATGGAAGACACCATCTTGTAGCATAAAGGGCCGAAAGGGGTTCTGGTCTGGCCGATTGTTGGTGGAGACATTTTGACTATATCTTGGACCTGCTCTGCCTTGCCCAAAATGGCGCCGGTATAAATGGGACTCGTAACTCCTTGCCCGCAAATGTATATCTAGAAAATTTTATTGTAAGTGGCCCTGTCTTATTTTAATTACAAAATGTACGTCCACCGATTCCGCAACTGTTAGACACCTTAGTTCTTGCAACCTAATGGCCCGCTCGTTACGTTCCTCTACAGTGTAAATGTCTCCTCATCATATACGATTTCAGTTTGCTCCGTGGCCGGCCCAGGTGGTTATAGGCCCGTATTTGTATACTGACATTTTCACAATAAAGGTTTTTAAATCAAACACGGTAGTAGTATTTACATTGGTAAAGTTTTTACTTTTAGTCACTGTTTTCGAATCAGTAAAAGGCAAGTGAAATAAAGCAGTCCAATTACATGACGGATAAAAGGTATAATATGTAGGAACGTAGTAAAGATAAATGGTCAAGGGCAGTTGTGTTTTCCACTCCTGCAACATAAAGTGATCGATAAGAATCTGATAATCAGGCGTATCGGCGACTAAGACAGCAGGCCCAGTCTCTTTTACTCAACGGCTCCGTCATGGAACGAAGAAACGCCCTTTTTCTCGAAAAAGGAATATATTTTACTTGCAGGACAGTTGTAAATTTTCCGGGAAAGTACATTAGCCTGGAATATTATAACATATATGTTTTAAAAAAAATAATGTTCGAAAAAAATAAAAAGCGTAATTTTTAGGTCATATGACCAAGCTTTTCATCATTAAAATAACAAAAGTAAAATGAACCAATGAAAAGTTTTATTAACAAGTCACATGACCTGTTATGCTTACGTTACGCGCTGCGCGCCGCGCCCCGGATCACTTCTGGGTGCGCTAACGCGGCGTGTCATATAACGCATTACGCGACAACGTAGGTCAAGAATATAGTCAAAATGTCTCCACCAACCAGCGTTCGGAACACAACCCCTTTCAGCAGTCCAAAAAGTTCTGTTAAATGACAACAGAGGGGACAGGCAACAAGAACCATCAGTCAAAGAGGGGAGGGCAAGTTCTTCTCTTCCGGGTCATGTTGGGGCGCTACCGGAACTGATCGAATTGGTAGTCTACAGTGTTTCTGGATGTTTCAGACTAAAGCTGGCGTCAGCATGAGAGCACTACCATCTCGTAGCTCCGTCGTGGCCATTCCACGAGCAATCATGGCAGCCGCTCCCCACCAGAAGCCTGCGGGAGTCGGGGGCCCCCAAGACTTTTGTAGAATCTTCACGGCTGAGGGGACGCTTTCGAGAATGGGACCCAAGCCCTATCAGGGAAACGTCCGAGTTCCGAGGTGTCCCAGGGCCATTTTAGTGGACCAGGCCCAAAACCGAAGAGCCGGCCGCCATTTTGAGAGTCCTGTGGCAGCCGCCTATCGCTGCACCGCAAGAGCGGGAGCAACTTAACTACATGGTGAGCGAGACGCTGTAGTCGCAAGAGCGGGCGGTAAACAGCTGAATGGCGGAAGAGGCACAGTGTAGCAAAAGCGGGCGGAATGGCAACTAAAACGGTAAAGGGGCGCCCCACTACAGCGTGTCTTCAGGTCAAACGGATTGTGGGACAAAGTCCAGAATAGAAGAGTCATCAAAAGGCAAAAAGTTCCGCCGGACCCCGGGAGCCGGCCGCCTATGTCGGGGGCGATCTCAGGCTACACCAGTGCTATAAGACTTGGGGAGGGGGTCGGAGCCAAGCGTCTTCTCCGAGTCCGTGTCATCACACCGCCCCTCGGGGGCCTCCGTCAAGCGGTTTAGGGAGGTACCATATAACATTGTTTTCAAATGCAGTCAGGTCCACAAACGACCCTCACTTACTTTGAGAATAGTGAAGCTGCAGTAGGTGGAAATAAGCTTCAGACAGTCTTACAAGCACTGCTTTTGTGAACATTTTTAGTTTTTTTTGTATTTTTGCACAGTTTTATATTTTTTTTTTGTTTTTGATGGAGGGGAAACAACAAAGCACAGGCATTGAAAAAGGCTCAAACTCAGAACTCTGAACTATGGCACCCAATATCCAGGACTTTCCATCCGGATCTTGGCGCCTTGTGCTGCTTCCGACCTATTCACACATCGGTCCACTGCTGACATCATCTTATAAACCAACGTTATGTAAATAGTTATTTAATAAAATGTTTTACCCTGTTTCTTTGCTGGTGTGTTGTCTATATTTTTAATATTTGCATAGGGTTTGTCGTTATTTTGGGCGGGATGGGTGACGGAGCCGAGCTGTCTTGCAGCCCTCATGAAATCAATCAAATGGAGAGACAAGCAGGCAGGACGGATTACAACGGGGGTAAAGGCCTGCGTTAACTACTCTTCACTATCTGCAAAGAGAGAGTACTACTAAGAGAAAAGAGGGGAGGGGGGCAGCGTTCAAAGCACATCAGCGTGCATAAATACGAAAATGTTTTTATCTATCACGTACTTGACATTTTAAAGCTTTTCATATTTGCTATTAAAAAACCAAAGAAATTCACAGAAAAAAACATAGGTTATAGTGGAATTTGCATTTACAAAACCTTGAAAATTCAATGAAAAAACCATTGGTTTTAGGCCATATATAGTTAGGAATTTGCATTTACAAAACCTTGAAAATTCAATGAAAAAACCATTGGTTTTAGGCCATATATAGTTAGGGATTTGCATTTACAAAACCTTATTTTACTCGCATAAAACCATTGAAATTCCATATATAGTTATAAGCGCTAACTATATATCGCGCACCCGCAATCCACTGCTGATGATGTCACATATTACATCATTCATGACATGGTTAGTGACATCACTGATGACATCACTGATGACATCTCAAATGACATCACTGATGACATCACTGAAAACATCTCATTTGACATGACTGATAACATCACTGATGATATCATTCATGTGATAATACCATGAACCTCTTCAGACTCTAATATAATCTTAGATACAATCAGTGTAAACAGACAGTCACAGACTGTCACTCATCCATGGAGTTACTCACACACCTAGTCAGTTATGCCAAAAATCAATCACACCTCCATTTTCTCAACTATACAGTTATACACACCTTACTTATTCAAACATATACTAACACATATTTACTTTACTCTCTTATACAATCTCTGATACATGTTCACAATGATCCATACAGCCACTCACACATTCACTGGCTCTTATGCACAGTTATTTATAGATGTCAACTCTCACATGTACTGTGTTTTACATATGTACTTAATTTGACATGTAGCACTGAGATATCCATTCACTCACTAATACACTCATGCACAGTCAACCGCCCATACAGCTGTTTGCACATGCACTTTTGAATCTATACATATAGTGAATCAACTACTCACACATCTATGTACAGAGTCACACACCTTCCAGCCACCCATACACACACACTCAGTTTCCCATACAAATACTTGGACAACCAATCAATAACCCATACAGTTACTCATATAGCTACTGATCAACATATGCAGCAGTTTGTAGAACAACAGATATAATGATGCACAAATTAAAACAGTTTAGTCACTAACCCATGCACTCAGTGAGACACATTTAATCACTCACTCAATCAGTCAGTCAGTCATGCACCTAGTAAATCCTTCATCCAGACACTTATATATCCACTCATTCTTCAATATGTAAAACATATTTTAACTTTACAGAAACATACAGTCACTGGATGTTGTAATCAGTGATGTCATCAGTGATGTCATTTGAGATGTCATCAGTGATGTCATCAGTGATGTCACTAACCATGTCATGAATGATGTAATATGTGACATCATCAGCAGTGGATTGCGGGTGCGCGATATATAGTTAGCGCTTATAACTATATATGGAATTTCAATGGTTTTATGCGAGTAAAAAAAGGTTTTGTAAATGCAAATCCCTAACTATATATGGCCTAAAACCAATGGTTTTTTCATTGAATATATATATATATATATATATATATATATATATATATATATATATATATATATATATATATATATATATATATATATATATATATATATATATATATATATATTACCTACTGGCGGTCGCCAGTAGGTGTATATAGTTAGGATTTTTTCTCTATGGGATTTTTGAAAATTCTATGTCTAATAACTTTGGCGTTTGTGGACGGAATTGGCTGAAACTTTCAGGAAAATGGAACATTTTGTTTCTGAGCAGCCCCTGACAATTTGGGGGGGTTTCATCAAGGGGGGGCCGGGAAAAAAGGGGGGTCCCAAAACGCGTTTTTCCCATGTTAATGTCCATAGGGCGGTTGGCCTCACTTTTAGCTCGAACGGCTGAATGGATTTGCACGAAACTTGGCAAAATTGTAGGGACTGTTAGCCCGATGTGCCTTTGCTAGGTCTCAATATATGTGCTCCAGTGGATTTTGAGTAATTTAGGTTCAAAAAAAGATATATATCTGGGCGGAGCCTAACCACACATCTGATCTGATTGGCTGTCAGCACTTCATCCAAGAAGTGTTGGCAGCCATCTTGGGACCAATATACATGATAGCACCTCATTAGAAAGCATTGTAGTTAATAGAGGGTTTTAGGACTTTAGTTACATTATAAATCATTTGTTGATGGTACCATACTCGTTTTAGGAATTGTGGTGGGTTCTAAGGTGATTTTACCATGTGCAAAAACCTTCTGCTGTGATATCATGAATATTGTTTGAAAGAAAACTAATATCTCATGATTTTCCCACAGTGGTTTGGAAGGGGATCTATAAGCTAAACTGAAAGCATATTTTCTGTAAATTCACATTATCTTTCTCAGTCATGTGAAAATGAAGTCTGACATTCTCAGTAAAACATGTACATCCAACAAGGACAGAGACTGTCAGTTGATTCCTTTGTGTTCTACTGCAGCCTCCTAGAGTGTTCTAAAGAACAACTAGAGCGCTAACAGTCCTACTTATTACAAAGGTATGGCACACCTGAAGCCATCTTGATTGGAATAAAGTGGTAACTCTTAAAACATTTAATTTAAAAAGAAACAACATGAGGGGGTATATTTTGCCATAGAAAGTATGATTAGTGCTGCAGAATGAAAAATTAGGGCACATTTTGAGTGACTTCTCAAATCCTTTTCTATTTCATTAAAACATTCTGACATGCAGTCTCCCAAAATGGCCACCAGAGACAAGAGAGCCCAAATGTAGCCCAAATATCACCCAGATGTAGCCCAAGTATAGCCCAATGACAGAATGTCCCAGAGTGTTCTAAAGAACAACTAGAGCGCTAACAGTCCTACTTATTACAAAGGTATGGCACACCTGAAGCCATCTTGATTGGAATAAAGTGGTAACTCTTAAAACATTTAATTTAAAAAGAAACAACATGAGGGGGTATATTTTGCCATAGAAAGTATGATTAGTGCTGCAGAATGAAAAATTAGGGCACATTTTGAGTGACTTCTCAAATCCTTTTCTATTTCATTAAAACATTCTGACATGCAGTCTCCCAAAATGGCCACCAGAGACAAAAGAGCCCAAATGTAGCCCAAATATCACCCAGATGTAGCCCAAGTATAGCCCAATGACAGAATGTCCCAGAGTGTTCTAAAGAACAACTAGAGCGCTAACAGTCCTACTTATTACAAAGGTATAGCACACCTGGAGGCATTGTGATGGGAATAAAGTGGTAACTCTTAAAACATTTAATTTAAAAAGGAACAAAATGAGGGGGTATATTATGCAATAGAAGGTATTATTAGTGCTGCAGAAAGAAAAATTAGGGCACATTTTGAGTGACTTTTCAAATCCTCTTCTATTTCATTAAAAAATTCTGACATGCAGTCTCCCAAAATGGCCACCACGACAAAAGAGCCCAAATGTAGCCCAAATATCACCCAGATGTAGCCCAAGTATAGCCCAATGACAGAATGTCCCAGAGTGTTCTAAAGAACAACTAGAGCGCTAACAGTCCTACTTATTACAAAGGTATGGCACACCTGAAGCCATCTTGATTGGAATAAAGTGGTAACTCTTAAAACATTTAATTTAAAAAGGAACAAAATGAGGGGGTATATTTTGCCATATGAATTATGATTAGTGCTGCAGAAAGAAAAATTAGGGCACATTTTGAGTGACTTCTCAAACCCTCTTCAATTTCATTAAAAAATTCTGACATACAGTCTCCCAAGATGGCCACCAGAGACAAAAGAGCCTAAATGTAGCCCAAATATCACCCAGATGTACCCCAAGTATAGCCCAATGACAGAATGTCCCAGAGTGTTCTAAAGAACAACTAGAGCGCTAACAGTCTTACTTATGACAACAGTATGGCACACCAGAAGCCATCTTGATTGGAATGAAGTGGTAAGTCTGAAAACACTCAATTTAAAAAGGAACAACATGAGGGGGTTAATTTTGCCATAGAAAGTATGATTAGTGCTTCAGAAAGAAAAATTAGGGATAATTTTGAGTGACTTCTCAAATCCTCTTCTATTTCATTAAAAAAATTCTGACATGCAGACTGAAACATGCACTTTGAATACCAGCAGCAGACGTCCCTGGTGAGCAGTAGCTTTACTACAGTGATCTAATGTGCAACTAGAGTGCTAACATTCAGAATTTATGGCAAATGTGTGACACATCTGAATGCCTTCTTGATGGAACCAAAGTAAACAAGCATTGAAAATGCAATAGATCTCGCCCTCGTTTAAGTTAAAGCCATTCTGTTTGTAATGAGGTGGCTTTTTAGCTTTGCTTTTATTAGTGTTTTTTCAACTTTCATGTAAATAACATGCATCTGTATGCATACAAGTATATGTATGCATGCATTTATGTTTGTATTTATATAGATATACAGATGATATATGTTTATATATGTATGTATATATATATATTCACTGAAAAAACCATAGGTTCTAGACCATATATAGTTAGGAATTAGCATTTACAAAACCTTGAAAATTCACTGAAAAAAACATAGGTTATAGACCATATATAGTTAGGAATTAGCATTTACAAAACCTTGAAAATTCACTGAAAAAACCATAGGTTATAGACCATATATAGTTAGGAATTCGCATTTACAAAACCTTATTTTACTCACACAAAACCATTGAAATTCCATATATAGTTAGTTGCACTAACTATATATCGCGCACCCGCAATCCACTGCTGATGATGTCACATATTACATCATTCATGACATGGTCAGTGACATCACTGATGACATCACTGATGACATCTCAAATGACATCACTGATGACATCACTGATGACAACATCCAGTGACTGTATGTTTCTGTAAAGTTAAAATATGTCTTACATATTGAAGAATGAGTGGAGGTATAAGTGTCTGGATGAAGGATTTAGTAGGTGCATGACTGACTGTATGAGTGAGTGATTAAATGTGTCTCACTGAGTGCATGGGTTAGTGACTAAACTGTCTTAATTTGTGCATCATTATGTCTGTTGTTCTGTAAACTGTTGCATGTGTTGATAAGTAGCTATATGAGTAACTATATGGGTTATTGATTGGTTGCCCAAGTATTTGTATGGGAGACTGAGTGTGTGTGTGGGTGGCTGGGAGGTGTATGACTCTGTGCATAGATGTGTGAGCAGTTGATTCACTAGATGTATGGTTTCAAAAGTGCATGTGGAAACAGCTGTATGGGCGGTTGACTGTGTGCATGAGTGTATTGGTGAGTGAATGGATATCTCAGTGCTACATGTCAAAGTAAGTACATATGTAAAACACAGTACATGTGAGAGTTGACATATATAAATAACTGTGCATAAGAGCCAGTGAATGTGTGAGTGGCTGTATGGATCATTGTGAACTTGTATCAGGGATTGTATAAGAGAGTAAATATGTGTTAGTATATGTTTGAATAAGTAAAGTTTGTATAACTGTATAGTTGAGGAAATGGAGGTGTGATTGATTCTTTGCATGACTGACTAGGTGTGTGAGTAACTCCATGGATGAGTGACAGTCTGTGAGTGTCTGTTTACACTGATTGTATCTAAGGTTATATTAGAGTCTGAAGAGGTTCATTGTATTATCACATGAATGATATCATCAGTGATGTGATCAGTAATGTCAAATGAGATGTCATCAGTGATGTCATCAGTGATGTCATTTGAGATGTCATCAGTGATGTCATTTGAGATGTCATCAGTGATGTCATCAGTGATGTCACTGACCATGTCATGAATGATGTAATATGTGACATCATCAGCAGTGGATTGCGGGTGCGCGATATATATTTAGTGCAACTAACTATATATGGAATTTCAATGGTTTTGTGTGAGTAAAATAAGGTTTTGTAAATGCGAATTCCTAACTATATATGGTCTATAACCTATGTTTTTTTCAGTGAATATATATATATATATATATATATATATATATATATATATATATATATATATATATACATATATATAAATATATATATATATATATATATATATATATATATATATATATATACATTAATCTTTTCCTTTATTTCCTAAGCTATATTCCCTACTGTATTGTTGCATTGATTAATCCCATTTCTTTCAGCCGTGTGCGGTCTGTTATAATCCATTTCCCTTTGTAGCTATCTACAGTTCCTGTCAGCTACATGTGGATGTGTTAGTAATAAAGCTTTCTTGTTTTCCATTATAATAAAGAGACCCCACAGATCTGTGTATGTGTCTATTCCCCTTTACTTTTCAGGCTATGTCTAGATTGTTAGTTATTGTGATGTTATAATTTGCTATTGTGTAATAAAGGGACCCCAGTTCTTAGTGAACCATTGTGTAACTGTTATTTCTTGATAGGGTTAACCTTTCTTCTAGTCAGATGCTGTTATGTGGACGGATGTGTTTCCCGTCCGGGTAAGTGGTAACTGAGCAAGGGAGCAGGGAGCACTTATATCAGAGAATAACCTTTGCATATAGTAATTACATTTGGTTGTTATCTTCTAGGACAGAGCTAACCCTTCTTTTTACCCTAATGCTGACAGGAGAAGGATGTGACATTCCCTTCCCTGCAGATAGTTGAGCATGGAAGATTGTGTGTAGATCAGGTTGGGAGATAACCTTTAAATGCTATAATTTGGCCATTCTTGTGTGAGAGGATTGAACTGTCTATCTACTACACAAAATATAACAATTGTGTATGAGATATTCCCAGTAGATATTAGATATATAGAAAAACTTCCCAACAGAGAGAGAGAGAGAGCTGAAGGTATTCATAGGACAGAGATTGCGGCTAGAGAGAGTGGCATTAGTGAGAGCATTGATTGTGATCAATGTGTATACCCACAGGATTGTGGCTTGTATGAGAGAGAGAGCGCATTGATTGTGATCAATGTGTATACCCACAGGATTGTGGCTTGTGTGAGCACAGATTGTGGTCAGTGTGTAATGGTAAGTAATCAGAACTTGCCCCTTCACTATGAGTAGGAGGGTAGCATAGTCTGGGTCTGTGTTGCCATGACACTATAAGGTATGAGTGTGGTATAGAATATGGAATTCCTTAGTAAATAGTGAGTATTCCTAGTAATCCTATAGATTTAGTGGTGTTTTTGATGATATGAGCTTGTATATTGCTAATTCCCCATCCTCAGGTAGGTACCCAGGTGCCTTGGTAAGTAGGTCCTGAGGAGGGAGGTGGTTACATTTCGGCTGGGTTGGTGGTGTCTTGGTGAGCTGATTCTATCTGGTCCAAAAATCCGGTCGTTACAGTTGACAGTGTAGGGCTCTGCTTCTCCCCTTCTACGTCTTCAGAAGAGACAGGTTTTTGCAACCTTGTGGATACGTTTCACATAATTTAGTAATTATTATTACTATTATTACATGTCTGCAGACAAGTACAGATTGGAAATGGCTGCTAAGGCATGTTTCTTTCGGATCACTAACATAATATAGAATGCCAAAATATAGACTTACCAAAATATAGTCACCAAAATATAGAATGCCAAAATATCTAATTCCTATCTACAAACAGGTAAGTACAAAAATATCGAATCCAAAATATAGTCTGTAAAAAATATAGTCAGTCAAAATATCGAATTTTTTTAAATGTCTTTAAAGTAATTTAAAATTAATGAAATATTAAATATAATTAACTAAAACATACTTAAAAATACTCAAATAACCTTAAAATTAAGATATAATTAATTTAAGTTATTAATACAAAATGTACAATATTTTACCGTAGGATAGCAGGAGGGTAACATTTAATATTACCACTCCAGTGAGTGCAACAGTAGGGAAAGCGTTGGATAGCGTAGAGGTAAAAAATACTATTCCCACTCCAGTGAGTGCATCAGTAGGGAAAGCGTTGGATAGCGTAGGGGTAAAAAATACTATTCCCACTCCAGAGAGTGCAATAGTAGGGAAAGCGTTGGATAGCGTGGGGGTAAAAATTACTATTTCCACTCAAGAGAGTGCAACAGTAGGGAAAGCGTTGGATAGCGTAGGGGTAAACAATACTATTTCCACTCCAGTGAGTGCAACAGTAGGGAAAGCGTTGGATAGCGTAAGGGTAAAAATTACTATTCCCACTCCAGAGAGTGCAACAGTAGGGAAAGCGTTGGATAGCGGGAGGGTAAAAAATACTATTCCCACTCCAGTGAGTGCAACAGTAGGGAAAGCGTTGGATAGCGTAGGGGTAAAAAATACTATTCCCACTCCAGAAAGTGCATCAGTAGGGAATGCGTTGAATAGCGTAGGGGTAAAAATGAATATTCCCACTCCAGAGAGTGCAACAGTAGGGAAAGCGTTGGATACCGTAGGGGTAAAAAATACTATTCCCACTCCAGTGAGTGCAACAGTAGGGAAAGCGTTGGATAGCATAAGGGTAAAAATTACTATTCCGACTCCAGAGAGTGCAACAGTAGAGAAACCGTTGGATAGCGGGAGGGTAAAAATTACTATCCCAACTCCAGAGAGTGCAACAGTAGGGAAAGCGTTGGATACCTGTGGAGAGGTGTGGCTCACTGGTTAGAGGCGGCAGATCTGTAAGCAGAGAACGGCCCGGGACCAGGGTTCAATTCCCGACGCGGCAGGGTCGTGGACCAGGGGTCAACGGACTCAATAATTCTCACCTCAGTGCCTACACTGTAGCCAGGGAACACACTCGGCAACTCTGGGCATTAAGCTTGCCTCATCTCTACAACGGCCCCCCACAGACGCCGGGGATGCCTGGTTTCACCCTGGAGATACCCTGAAAGGGACCATCTCACAGGGAAAACCAGGACGGGTTCCCCAGGGGTCTACAGCGCCAGGACACTCGGGTAGAGTAACAGTGCGCTTTACAAGAATCCCACATTTACATAGCGTAGGGGTAAAAAATACTATTCCCATTTCAGAGAGTGCAACAGTAGGGAAAGCGTTGGATAGCGGGAAGGTGAAAATTACTATTCCCACTCCAGTGAGTTTAACAGTAGGGAAAGTAATGATTTAATATATTATTAAA
Source organism: Lissotriton vulgaris (assembly GCF_964263255.1). NCBI lineage: Eukaryota > Metazoa > Chordata > Amphibia > Caudata > Salamandridae > Lissotriton > Lissotriton vulgaris. The sequence goes on along the minus strand of NC_141694.1, from coordinate 1,196,019,002 downwards.
AATAAATCAAATATCAATCCCAATAAAACATTAATTGAAATTATTAACCAATTTAATATTATGTAATAATTAATTAGATTAGTTATTAAAAATTAATAACCTATTCATAATTATTTAACTAATACATTTTCAATATTAAAAACTAATTAATAATACAAATTAATACCAATTAAAAATTAACAGTAAATTAATTATCAATACAAAAAAAGTATTTTTAACATGTAATTAATTACAATTACATTACTTCCCACCCTATTCCCCTATAAACCCACATCCCACTACAGAAAATACATTAATACAATTATCATAATTATCAAATATTTAATTAATACAAAATAATTACCAATTAATAAAAAATAATTGCCAATTATTCGAAATTAATTACCAATTAAAAATTATTTAACAATAAATTTAAAATCAATACCAATGAATGAAAAAAAGATTTACTTAATTACAATTAAATTACTTCCCACCCTATTCCCCTATAAACCCACAACCCGCTACAGAACTAAAAAGCAAAATTTAATTAAAAATTAATAATAATTGCTAAAAATTAATATTTAATTTAATATAATTAAAATACTTCCCACCCTATTCCCCTATAAACCCACAACCCGCTACAGAATTAAATCACGCAAAAATTAAATAACATAAAATTCATTACTTAAAATACATTAAACATACATTACAAAAATTAATATACTCTTTTCACACATATACTAACATACAAAACACTTAAAAAAATTGATATTATTAAAAAATCGATATATTTAATGCCTATATTGTATACTTCGATATTTTGACTTCTATATTTTGAAAATCGATATTACTTACCTTAAATTCGATATTTGTAACCACTATATTGTGTCCATTCGATATTTTGTCCATTCTATATTTTTACTTCGATATTATGTCCATTCTATATTTTGGAATCAATATTATGACTGTTTAGTTTCTTTCTTACCTATAATTATTATTCAATGTGCAATTGAACTTTGTCGGTATACCTTTTCCTCCTTTCCTACAGGGTGACTTTGCAGTAGAAATTTCAAAGTCACATGTTTCATAATTTTACACCTATTTTAAATTGATGCCACGTTTGTAAAGTTGTAGAACTTGCAATGTTTTAAAAAGCGATAAAAAACACAGGCAGGGAAGATTTTCCCTCTACTCATGAATGGGGACCATTGTAGTGTGGGACTTCTGGTTGTGCTCATATTTTTATGTCTGTGCATATTTTGTTTGTATATTGTGCAATCTACCTTGATTTTTTGTAATTGCTATCATACACAGAAGAAAAATATAGGGCCTCATTATGATGTTGGGTGGAAAGCCATCTGACAAGCTCATTAGAGGCTTTCCGCCCTACTTCAGAGGTTTCCGTCCTACCACTGCATCACAATACTGGCAGACAGAGGGAACCACCGCAGGGGAATACCGCTCTGCTTCTGATGGGCTCAAGGAGCCTCTAGGGATGGAGGGCAGATGGTGATCCTCAGAACGGAGGCAGTGCCTGCTCTAGCACCGCGGTGGAGATTACAATGCATGTTTTCCACAGCCTTTCTAAGGAGGTCCGACCGCCAAAGAAAGGCGGTCAGAAACAGACTTTGGGGACCCATAGCAGGGCCCAGTCGCCTATGGCATCCACTATGAGGCCACCCAAACATCCAAGCATCGTTGGGAAGGCACCGCATTGTGCCTGCCAAATGGTGAATGGATGTTTCAAAACATAAATCTTTATTTTGCAACTTGTGGTGGAGCCCTTTTGCGGCTGCCACACAAGCTACAATGGCAAAATCTGCCCATAGTACAGTCCCATCCTCATTCAGTGGGTGGAACCGCCAACTAATAGTTGGGAGAACCCCTTCCCGCTATGGTGTAGGTCGGAAGCTCGTCTAACCACACCATAATAGGTAGGCCTGGGCGGTAAATTCCATTCCGCTCGCAGAATTTGGGTAATTTTGCGTTCCGCAGAGGACGCGAAATTGCCCAAAATTCTGCGTTCCACAACTTTGCGAAATTTTTTGCTTGTTTGCATTCTCAAATGCGTGTTCGTGAGATATTTCCCTCCGGGCACGCAGACAGCGATTGCGTACAGTAAAAAAGAATTGCGGACAAGCAATTCCGTATAAGCGCGGAATTTCTGCGTGTTCGCTGACATTTTTTACTGTTTCGCTGAGATTTGCGTAACGCGTTTACGCAAATTCCGCCCACCCCTAATAATAGGCCCAATGTAAGTGAATTAATTCCGGTAGATCAAAAAATTCAGAGTACGAATAGAAAGCAGCTTCTAGGCCAGCACTTTTATTATGTGTAGCTTCTGTTAATAGTGAGAGCCACTGTATGTAAACAGTTAGACTATAATAGCTTTCCTAAAAGGTGAAGTAATAAAAGTAGTGTCTATTGCACATATTTCTTCGTAAAATGTAAAAATGCAGAACTAAAAGAAATATTCAATCTGTGTTTAAGTATATGTCTGAATAGTACATCAATGGCGAAAACCCTATTTGCAAATACTGCCTTAATTTGGTCCATAACTTTTTTCACTTACCATGCTTCAATCGTTTTATACCATTTTATGGATGGAGGGTGTACCCCCTACCAATACCATCTCCTGTGCAACACTTCTATTGCCTCTTTTTTCTATTGTTATTGTTCTTCTGGACTAGGTTTTGTTTTTGCTTCTATAGGGAATAGATGGTGGGGTCTATAGTTTTTTGTGGGGGTAGGATGTGAAGTTGGAGGGTTCTTGTTGTTTGTTTTTTTGGTTAAGTGTAGTTGGCATGTTTAGAATGTGTGGAGGGGTGCGTTTTGATTAAAATGGCTTGTTTTTTCAAAGCATACTTCGTGTGTTTTTCTTTGCTGGGGGGTTGCATTTTATATGGTGTGGCCAATATGTGTTTGGAAATGTGTTTTATTAGGTTTATTGATTTGGATTCACTTAAATTAAATTGATTATCTCATTCATAATGACCTCTTCCTTTATATTTTGTATTAGTGAATTGGTAGAAGGCACTGTCTGTTAAGCTATTGTATTCAAGGTTAATCAGAGAAGGTATACCAAGAGAGACAGCTCCAAATGTGGCCCATCACGAAAGATGTTCCTGCGTCCACTGCAACTCACTGAAAGAACTCTTTTCCCCGGCCATCCCCAATGCATGTCTCCACCCCCCTTGCAAATAGTGTCAGAAAGGACACATGTTCATGTCCTGATATGCGATGCCTCCAATTTTTGACTTCTTACTTGATCAATTTGATAATTACTTTCAATAATTATAGCTGTGTGCTGCACTCTCCTCTGAAGTAATCACTAAGTAGTAGTAGGTGCCCGTAAACAAGATGCCACAGTACACCACAGTCCCACAAACCCAATTCTCTCCTCAGCTGAACATGGCCGCAGTAGAATCTGTCAATACCTCTGAGCAGCCATTGCATCATGATTCATTATCTCATTCTCAGCTTAAAGTACATCTGCTATGATGTGGAGTGGTTCAGGTAGGAAATCGTTGAAGAGTCTAATGGAGCAGTACAGAATGTAGGCAGTGACCCAGGAGATCCGATCTTCCATTGGAAGAGAACTAAACTTGATAACGTGTTGCTAGGGCATGGCCTTTTTGGCTGTAATCCACCCCAAGTTTAGCCGGTGTGTTACTCCATCTCAAATGTAACAAACATCCACTTCACCTTTTTACAGGTGCTTTGTATGCTATGGCACTTGTAATAAGGCAGGCTAGATATTTGTCACATTTGTGATGAAATGACCATTCGCCAACACTAAATCAGACCCTTAGAAGGCTTGATTTAAAGAAAGGAAATGATTCAAAATTATTTATTATAAGGAAAAGTGTTTTTCTTAAAGAATTATCAGCCTGATTCATGTACGGGCCGGTTTGCGTGGCCCTAATAGCGAATCATAGCGACTCGCTATTGAGGACACGCAAAACGGCATTCATGTAGGAATTGCTAAATCAATAGCGATTCCTACATGTTCTCTATTTGCGAGTAGCAATTTGCTACTCGCAAAAAAAGGAATTTCTCCCCATTCAATCCTATGGGCCAAAAGGCCCATAGGAATGAATGGGGAGTATCCCTTATTTGCGAGTAGCAATTTGCTACTCGCAAATCAGATAGCGATTTTAAGGGTGCCAGGGGTGTCCAAAGGACACCCTGTAGCACCCCTAAAATGCACATTTGAACAGGTGTTGCGCACACACATGTCCAAAGGACATGTGTGTGTGCAACATGCAACTTAGAAAAATGCTTTTAAAAGCATTTTTCTATGTTTTTGCTATTTACCGAGAGGTCTGACCTCTCGGTAAATAGCGGCCCAATTTTGCTAAATCGCAATTTTTGCAAGTGTCATGAATAGCATTTAAGGAATCTCTAATAGAGATTCCTTAAATGCTAATCCTCGCATATTTGCTAATTCCTCATTAGCGATTTTAGCATTTGGGATTGTGAATCCCAAATGCCAAAATTGCACTCGCAAAAGGCAAGATTCTGGGAATCTTGCCCTTTGCGAGTGCAATTTTGCTTCATGAATCAGGCGGTATGTAACAACATTTCAGAATTGTCCTTCTTGGGAGCAGGGCTGTTTTTCAGTGCAGAAACTCATGGAGCTTTATTCTTAGAAACGTTTTTAAATGAGAGTTAAGGTAAACCGGGTCCCGAAATTCTCTAAGATTTTCAGGAGAACCAAGGGAATGGTAGATTGAAAAACATTTGCCTGGTTCAGTGCTGTCAGCTACAGGACAGTTTAGTACCACTCCAAGCCAAGTATCATCACAAATCATGAAGGACTGATTATCAACAATTTAAAAACTAGCCTCACATTACCCCATGATCTTGATCTCATCAATCACTTTGCATTTACCATTAGAGTCAATATCATTATCAATTCAAATAATACATCTGCTTTCAATCCTGAGGAATATGCCTCTCTTTTCCCATGGGAGAAGGTAGTAGGAGATGAACCTGTTCCTGGTTGTTTTGGACCAGATGAGCATGTGTTTTTTCCCTCAGTACGACTATTAACCGAGAAAAGGACACGTTTGAGACCTTGAGTCAAGTAAAAGTGAGAGATCTCAGGAGAATCAAGAAAAGACAGACTTGCAGTCTGCAGGCATTTGCTGGTCTGCAGTTCATTCAAAAGCCACTATCTCTCACTCTGAGAGACATGTAGAAACATGCCCAGAAGATCAATCAAATAACTTTAAAAAACTAGTTTAGCTAAGCCCCTCACACCAACATGTTGTAGCATTCATCAATTATTCCATCTCACCTATTTAGAATCCAAAGTGGTACTCATGCATGTCTTTTTCTTGGAAAATATACACCCAATCAGTCCACACACGACATACAATATTGGTTGCACATCCAATGTATCATCTTCTCTGCTGTCATAGTTGGTGACTGCTCCACCTGAGTTGTGTGTATCCTGGAACTCCTAAAAACGTATCCAGGGCACAGAATGTTTGTAGTTCCGTCTGATGTTCTAGTGTAAATTTGTAGCACATAATTAACTTGGATCAGTGATTTCTTTTTTCACCAGTGGTGGGTGCTGCTTTGGCTTCACTCTACTAGAAAAAGAACAATGCTCCTTCAGGGAAACCTTGAGTTCGTCTTTTCCCTAGTTGTTGAAGTCTATCATCTTAAGGTTCAGACACTTTCAGCTCTTATAAAGATAGACATTCAGCAGGTAGAAAAAGAGTTGGAACTAGGACAGGTGTCCATTGATGTTCACGTGCCCTTCAGACATCATTATCAAATATGGGCAACTCATTCCAGAAACAGAGCAGTATTCTGAGTGCTACAATGAAGTTACAATGTTAACACAGGACCAATTTGAAGGAGGAATCTCTTGCATTAGGTTGGTATAGGCACCAGCAAAATTAATGAGTCGGCAGCAGTAGCACAAGACCCAATGTGTCCATGCTGTGCAGGGCATCCGCTTTTGGTGACATCAATAAAGAAGAAGATCCTGCACTCAGTCTTGCGCTGTCCATTTGGGAACTTAGAATACCAATTCCAAATAATTAGGCAAATTAGCTACCATCCTCTGCACACTCAATCACCAAAAAGTGCATGCATACATTTTAATTCCCTTTTTGCACTTGGACACTGCACACTTCAGTTGCTCTACATCTCACTGCACATAACAATACACATCACTGTCACTCCTTACCTAATGAAAACAACACAGCAAACATGGCTTGAGCAAGGGGTATGCTAAATTCATGTAATTTGCGTTCATACTTGTTTTTGTGGTATATTCTCACAGCAAATTGCACATTGACAGTATTTATTTACTGTGAATAATGCGTAATTCGGAAGGTTTTCAGTTGAGTGGGTTTTCGAGATGCCTGACGTGGATGTAAGCAGAGTGGGTGAGGCCTCCCCGCGGCAGAAGTGATGCACCTCCCTGCGTCTCTGCAATTGTGCTGCATCTGGTACCCACACCAGCACCAGTACCTGCCGAGATCTTCGCGGCCGTGCAGGTCCCCCATCGGGCCAAATAGGGCGCAAGGAGTGAAAGAAGCACGGCGGCAGGAGAAAGGGAGACAAGTGTAAGAGAAGACAAGAGTGTCACGCAAACCCCCCTACGCCTCAACTTCTAGGCCGCGGCTCCCAAATCTAGAAAGAGATTTAGGAAAGTGTGTTTCTGTTACAGTAACCCTCCCCATTCTTTTGACAGACTACTGATGCACTTTTTCTTGGTGTGCCCTGGGTCCCTGTCAATCAGGTTCCCAGGGCCTGTGTTCTTTCCCCAAAACTAATCCAATTGGCATCTATGGCCACAGGTCAGCCCCTGGTAAATGGTACCACAGTTACCAGGGCACTGTGACCAGGGAAGACCTCTAAGGGCTGCAACACTTATTGTGCCACCCTTAGATGCCCTGTACCTTTACACACACACATACTGCCTTTGCAGGCTGCGTGTTTTGGTGCAGAACAAAGTAAAGAGTCGACATGGCACACATCCCTAGGCGCCATGCCTACAACCCACTGCCCTGGCATAGATTAGTCACCCCTCGAGCTGGGTGCCCTATGCCAGTGATGAGGGTACAAGTGCATGAGCCCTGTGTCCCTACAGGGTCTAAGTCAATTCTTAGGCATTGTAAGTGCAGTGCTGCCATTAAGAGTATATGGTACTGGGAGCTTGTCATTATGAACTCCACAGCACCATAATGGCTACACTGAAAACTGAGAAGTTTGGTATCAAACTTCTCAGCCTATTAAAACCACACTGATGCCAGTGTGGGATTTAATGAAAAATGCACACAGAGGGCATCTCAGAGATGCCCCCTGAAAAACGGCCAGCCTCTGGTGGGTTCCCTAAATGGTACACACCAGCCTGCCACCACAAGACATGTTTCTGTACCTCTAGGGTGGGAGCCTATGCTCCCTAAGACCAGAAACAAAGCCTTTCCTAGGCGGAGGTGTTCACATCTCCCCCAGGCCAGGAAGAGCCATCTGTGGCAGGGGAGCTTCAAAGGCCTGGCAGCCTTTGTAATGTGACCCCTAGCCTCTCCTGCTATCAGGAGCAGGCCCCCTTTCTGTCTCGCCTCCCTTTCGGTGGGAAGACAGGCGGGAAAAACTTGCCAACCCAGGAGGTGTGCTCATCTCTGCCAACTCCACCCCTCAGGTGGGGGAGGAGAGGTGAAGACCACTCTCCAGTGCTAGCCATCTGGCAGATCGCAGGCACTCCCCAATCAGGACTAGGGACTGTGCTTCCTCCCCCACGCGGGGTGAGCACACCAAGTGTGTAGTCACCCTAAGGTCAGTAGCCCATTGGCTACTGACCTCAAAACCCCTAAAACGTCCCCTAAATACAGTATTTAGGGGCAGCCCTGAACCAAGAAGGCAGATCCAGAAACCACAAGAAGAGAAGATATGAAGAAGGATGAAAAGCCATGCAGAGCTAACAAGAGGACAACACTCACTGACTTGGCCCCAGCCCCACAGGCCTGTCTCCCCTTGAACCTGCTCCTGCAAAATCCAGGTGTGTCCTACAGCCAGCAACTTCAAAAACCCCAGAGGACCTGCCTGACTTCACTTCAAAGAATGAATCTCCTGTGAACACCGGACTTGTTCAAGCTGCAGCTTCTGGTGCCAGCCAGAAACTGCAAATTCATCCCCCTCTGAACACGCTGAACCCGGCCCGAGCTTGAGTAGAAAAATACCACAAGAAGGTCCTCCCGGTGATCCTGACCCAAGATCTGGTGACCCCTGACCTGCTTCAAGCCTCCAGACAACGCCTGCAGCCTTAATCCAGAGGAACCCCTACAGCAACCAGTGCGGGTAAGAAAATCCGACGCCTCCAGGTACCCCTGCACCCGACGCCCCGTGGCCTTGTGTGCCCAAACCAGTGGTGCCTAACCAACCCTCAACATCCCAACTTACTCCTCGAAGTGGTGGTCGCATCTGGCAGATCCTCATCCCGAGCCTGCAGTGTTTCTTTGTCCCCGAGGTTCTCCATTGGAAACAACAGGGTACCCGACCTCAAAACAGCACCCTGCACCCGGCCTCCCTAGTGCCGCTGAAGGTGCACCTTTGGTGCTACTTTGGTCCCCAACTTGCTCTGAGCTAAATAATAGGAGTTTTGCTCCCACAACCTTGTGGCCTGCTTGCCAGCAGCCACCAACCGGAGACCCCCTGTCCTCCATAGGATTACATTGGGCCTCAACACTCTGCACTCAGCCGCCCTAGTGCTGCAGAAGGTCCAAGTCCAGGGCATCACTGACCCTGGGAGACTCCTGAGTCTAATCCCAGAACCTTAACTCCCACAGTTGTTTACTTACCTGCAAACTGATAACCTGTTTTTCCTCCATAGGATAACATTGATAACTTTCCCTCCAAAAAACGACTGTGTGGAGTTTTGAAAATTAAAGATATTCTTTAAAAATCGTCCAAATAACCAAAACGTGTTTTCTCACCTGTTTGCAGGACATGTCCCAGTGCTGAATCTAGGCATCCAGCACTGAGTTAGAAAAAGTAACGTAAAAGTAACTTACCTGCAATTTGTTGACAATGCCTAGTCATTTCAATTTACAGCTCCAAAAAATTTCTGTGTGGAGTTTTGAAATCTGAAAATATTCTTTAAAAATCACACAAATAACAAGAACACATTTACTCACCTGTTTACAGGAAATGTCCCAGTGCTGAATCAAGGCATCCAGCACTGAGTTAGAAAAGGCAGCGTAAAAGAAACTTACCTGCAATTTATTGAAAACGCCTATTCATTCCAATTAACTGTATTTGCTAAGTGTTGCATACTACTGCTTCCTTGTGAATCAAACAAAGTACAATTTCTATTGCCTTTTTAAACTGTTCTATATCCATTAACTTATTACTGAAAAGTATGTAATGCTTACCTGTACCAGGCCTGCTTGGTTCTAAAAATGAACAACAGTACATTTTTTTATACTAAAACAATTGGCCTAGAGTTCCGTTCTTGAGTGTGTCAATTAATTTGCTGACTAAGTGGGTAGATCAAATGCTTAACACTGTCCTCTGATACTTCCTTACTGCTCGACCAAGCTACCACTATCAGAGAGTAGGGTTATATCTAACTTTAACCTCTGCCTACCTCTGGGGACACTTGGACTCTATACACACTATACTTCATTATGGTGTAGTATATATAGAGCCAGTTTCTTACAGAGATTGCAAAAGGGAGTGTATTGACTTCATCCTCAGAATTGCTCTCCTCTGCACTCTCAGATCAGCACGGCTCTCCCTCAAAAAGACCTTTGTGGCAACAACTGATAAGGCTGGACTTAGAGCAAGTAAGCTCTTCAAGTACCCAGCTACCACACCGGGGACCAAATACCAAGCACCTCCTCCACGAGATCAGGAAAAATCAATCAGAGGTGAGGAGAAAAAACGCAAGGAAAACACAAGAGGGAAAAAGGGAGCCAATGAGGCCTGTCAGAAAAAACTAATGGGTTGCACGGTTCAGTGTCAGAGATTGACTCAGAAATAGTCAGAGTCGAGGAAAGAGAGCCAACCACAATTACTATGCATTGCTGAAGTACCAAAGACATTAAAGTCAATGGGGTAACCCTGTGTCCCTCAGAACCTAGGTGTTAGTGAAAGAGTATACAATTGGTTCTGTTGGTAAACCAATTGCTTAGTGCATACCAGACATCAATCTTTCAATAGTCTAATACATTCTTTTATAGACTTCTTAATGTAACACATAACAAAATACATTTTGCTCTTTAGTTCAAATTTATGTATGGCTGTCCACCTTTTATAAATACACACGTAACATGTAAATAAAGTGATTGGAGTGAACATGGTGATGTTGAGTGATAATGTGGTGATATGGGTGTGATATATAAAACATAGAAATATGTACAAAATATAACTAGTATCAATAATTTAGAGTCTGTCCTTTCTTTTTTATTTAAGATATTTAAAAAAAACTTTGTAATTCATATGTTTCTTTAGCTGTGAAAACTGATTGACATGAGATTAATTATACGTGGGGCAAGATGGCCGCCGTGGCTCTGTAGAGAGAAGTCGCATTCTATACTCTCTCCTATCCTAGGATGATGGAGCATTGGTGACCCCAGGGATGTGGGTTCTGACTGACCGGATTTTCCTTGCCACAGTTGATATACTCAGCCCAGACTGGTTGAGGGTCTTCCCTGTAAGAGGAGTGAAGAAGAAACTGATAGACTGGTTGAGCTATTGGAAAAGTCTGCTCAACGGTGTGAAAGTGCCTCCGAAGATGTCTCAGAGACTGAAGGCGGATAAGGACAAAACTACAGCAGCAGGACCGATTAAGCCCTCAGGAGCCGCTGTGAGAGAGGGGGCTATCCCAAAAACAGCCCCTGCGAGAAAAGCGCCGGATATCTCGGGCCGAAATCTGAAGAACACACCAGCAAAGAAGCAGGAGAAGAAATCGGAAGCGGGACCTGAGACCCGATCAGCACTACATAAATCTGCGAAGGATATTGCACCAGACGGGAAGCCCCAACGAGTGCATGCAGCTCAAGGAATCGGTAGGGATCAAAAGAGGCAAGCGACCTTACCAGAGTCGTTCACCGCAAGGACCCCTCTGTCGGTTCCTATCATAGAGATTTCCGCAGACACTCAGCAACAAAGGGAGCAGCAATCGACGGTTACCGGCGAGCAGAGGATCAGCAGAGAGACAAACGCGGAAGCAGACGCAGTAGACCGCGAGGACGCAAGCGAAGCCCCGGTTGCTAGGCAACAGAGAAGCAGCGTAGGAGGCGGTATGGTGAACACAGAGCGGCAAGCAGAAGCCGTGAGAGGAGAGGAGACGGAGCTGGCGGCCGGTAAGGCTTCGGGTTGTGACCCGGTCAACGACAATGTTAATGTCCCTAAACAAATTGTAAATACAAATAACGAGCAGATGCTAGACGCTCTCCTGTCAGTAGAGGCAGAACTGCTTAATAATCATCCGAAGGCTACTGAGGCAAGCTGGGGCAGTACGCAGAGTCTAACGGAACAGCAGGGGCTACAGAACGGGCTATGTCTGAATCCGGACTTGGGGAGAAATAATAAAAGCCCAGACAGAAGTGTGAGGGGAGGCTCGCCAGAGTTTTTCTCGGTTAATGAGGGCACAGACTCATCAGAACCAAGTGAGATGGAAACAGAGGAAGAGGAAAGTGGGACTGAATGTACTCCTGACTCAGACATTAGTAACAGTCCCAGTGAATTAGACACAAAAAAGAAAAAGGGTACTCTAGGAGCGAAGACAAGAAGCGGAAGAGACTCAAGAAGTAGCATGTCTAAGAAGCTATCATGGGACTATGCCGCTACTTCAGAGACCTACAAAGAAAGTGAGCAGGAAGGAGGGGAAAAGGAGGGAAGGCAGGATAACCAAAGGGTAACCCTAGAAATGCTGTTTGGAACCCTGAAGCAGATGCAAAAGGAGGCAAGAACTGAGAGCAGAAGGGCGAAAAGAGACACAAAAAAACTGCAACTGTCATTAAGGAAAGTAAGTAGAAAACAGGAAGAGGTTGAGGAAAGAGTTTTACAAGTGGAAGAGAGGACAAGTAGGGTGGAAGACGAAGTGACAGATTGGCAGACTTTTAAGATGGATCAAGAAAAAGTGGTTGAAGACCTCCAGTGGAAGCTAGAAAGCTTTGAAAATCGTCAAAGAAGGAACAATGTGAGACTTTTGGGTCTGGAGGAGGGAAAAGAGGGACAGGATCCTAGAGGGTACGTGGTTAGGATCTTGGAAGAGGCCTTTCCTGACTCAAAATGGCAATGGGATGTGGAGGTGCAAAGAGCACATAGGTACCCACTGTACAAAAAGAAAACCCGGGGAGGACAAGAGAAGGAACTTCCAAGAGCAATGTTGGTTTTTTTGGGTAACTTCCTAGCAAGACAGGAGATAATCGATAAAGCTAGCCCTGACTCAAGAATTACAGTGGATGGAAATACTTTCTTTTCGAGGCCAGATTTCTGCCACGTCACCGTGGAAAGAAGGTGGAAATTAAGACAGATGATTGGACCTTTCCAAAAGCAAGGGGCAGAAGCATATCTCTTGTTTCCATCTAGATTGAAAGTTATCAGGAAAGGCTATGTTAAAATGTTTACATCTGAGATAAAAGCGGCAGAATATCTGGCAGAAATCGAAGAAACCAACAAAGGGAAGGAGAGGGGAGCAAAAACCAGAACCCCATCACAGTCTCCCCGGAGAACTCCACCAAAAACTCCATAAGTCGGTTAGAAGGTAGCGCCAAATGGTTCATTTGGCACTATCGAAAAGAGGAGTAGAAAGGATGGGAGAGAGTAGCGACACTGCAGAGTACGGTCGGCTACACATAGGCCAGGATTGGCCTATTTGCCTGTAGAGAGGGGGGGGGGGGGTTCCCAAAGGGCGGGGGGCAAGGGGGGGAGGGGGGAGGGGAGGGGAGAGACATACAGGACGGTTATGGGCACAGTTATGGTGTGGTAAAAGGAGGTAAAAAAGGCTTTATTTAAAAAAAAAAAGGTTGTAGGGATTGAGGTACACAACCTACGGGTATTTATTAATTCCGGCTGGTTAAATTTGGAAATGGTAATGTCAAGAAGTATAAATGTCCTGTAGAATTGTATCAATTAATATTTGTGGACTTAATGAGATCAATAAGAGGCTAAAAACAGCGGCACTGTTAAAATCTTTTAAACCAGACTTAGTGTGTATCCAGGAAACACATATAGAGGGGACCAAGGCCTGTTTACTTGACCAACTAGGCTTTAAGGTGTTGGCAAAAACCAATCAGAACACTAAAACAAGAGGAGTGGCGATATTGGGGAGGAAACAGGATATAATAGTTAAGAGAAAGTTGGAGGATAACTGGGGGAGATGGGCTATAGTTGAACTACTGTTTAGGGGGGAAACTTTCACACTTGTTTCAGTGTATGGCTCTACTGGAGACGATCCAGATATTTTACAATTTCTAGACACAGAACTTGCTCGTTGGCCTGAGCCTATTATACTATGTGGTGATCTGAATATTCATGACTTAGATAGTAGCTTTTTAGACCCTAATAGGAAGTACTCGGGGAGGAAAAAAAGAACTTATAGGGCCCTAGCAGACTTAGTAAAGAACAACTCTTTAGAGGATCCTTGGGTACACTGCCATCCGAATCTCGACGGGAGTACTTTCTTCTCAGCACCACATCAGATTTTAGTCAGGTTGGATTATTTTTTAATAACAAGAGGGCTGATAGCAGGTGCAAGGATAGTAAGAGAACCTAGGATCATATCAGATCACAGCCCACTCGTATTAGATGTAAATATTGGGCAAAGGAGAAATAAGGAGCCGACACAGTGGACATTTGATAGAGCACTCCTTCAGGATAGTGAATATAGGGAAAGGATGGTGGTATGGATTAATGAATTTTGGACAATCAATAGGGGTACTTCATCACCGGGAATTGTGTGGGATGCTTTTAAAGCTGGTATAAGAGGAGAGACCTTAAGCTACGTTATCAGATCACAAAGAAGAGAAAGGGAGGAATTAGAAAGAAATAATGAAGTAGTCAGGGAGGCAGAGGAGGAGCTTATGTTGGCCATACAAGCACATACGCCAGTGGAGCAGATTTTGCTAAAATTAGTTGCCCTTAAAGCAGTAGTCATGGAAGGGATGGCAAAAAAGACGGTAGAGAAATATCTAGCCAATAAAGAAAAGGCGTATGAACTCAGCGAAAGGGTGGGGCATATTTTAGCGGTGCGAGCTAGGCAGAGAGATGGGATGGCTGATATTAAGGAGATGAAAAATAGTCACGGAATTAAAGTTAAAGGTACAGAGCAGATTAAGGAAGTCTTTAGGCAGTTTTATATGGAATTGTATCAGGCAGATGGGCACGGATGTGAGGAGGATATGAGGGCATACCTGAGGGATATTGAGCCATCACACCTGGAGGAGTCAGACAGAATCGAGCTGGAAGAAAAGTTTAAGGTGGAGGAATTTGTAGAAGCACTGAAGGAACTCCCATCTGGGAAGGCTGCTGGCCCAGACCAAATCCCAGTTGAATTTTATAAGGTATTTCAGACCCCTCTATTAGTGGATATGTTTAAAATAATGGAGTTAGCACAACTGGGTGAAACTGTTCCATGTTCCTGGGGTGGTGCGGACATCATAGTTATTCCCAAAAAAGGTAAACCACCAGACGCCCCAGGCTCCTACCGGCCCATCACTTTGATGAATGCCGATGCAAAGGTGTTCTCAAAAATAATGGCAAAAAGACTATCTAAGAAAATCGAATCCTTAGTTATACCCTCTCAGCATGGATTTATCCCAGGGAGAGGGACAACCCACCACACCAGGCAGGTAATTACGGCATTCGATGCTGCAGATATCCTGGAAGATCCAATGGCAGCGGTGCTTCTTGACGCTGAAAAGGCCTTTGACAGGGTCTCATGGGGATATTTGTGGGAAGCTTTAAGGTGGCACGGCATAGGACCAGGTTTTATAAAGGCTATGCAAACGCTATATATAGCCCCGACGGCCAAGATAAGAGTCAGTAGAGGCTACACAGACGCAGTTAACATCCAGAGAGGCACAAGACAGGGTTGTCCCTCTTCTCCCTTACTGTTCGCTTTGTACCTTGACCCTTATATTCGCAAATTGGAAATGAATCAGCAAATATTGCCATTAGTAATAAACGGGTGTAGACTTAAATCACTAGCTTATGCGGATGACGTTGCTATTTTGACTCCAGAACCAGTAGCCGCCATTAGGGTAATTGAATCGGAAGCTGAGAGGTTTGGCAAGTTTTCTGGGTATAAGCTGAATACAACTAAGACGCAGATAGTTAAAAACCAGTGGGTAAGGTGTAATGATGGAAGAGTGACAAATACGGCAACTTATCTAGGGGTACAAATGACGGCAGAGATAAGTAAAATTGTGGAGAATAATATGGATCCCTTGATAACTCAAATGAAAAAAGATCTAGATAGAATGAACAATCTGCACCTGTCGCTAGTTGGCTGTACAAATATCATCAAAATGCTGATTTTACCAAAATTTTTGTATGTATTTAGGGCTGTACCATTGTTGATTGAAGCCAGTTGGTTTAATTGCATAGAGGCTATATGTAATAGGTTTATTTGGGCCCAAGGTAAAACCCGGAGAGCTTATAGGTACATGACACTCCCTAGAGAAAATGGGGGGTGGGGGGCACCAGATTTTCGTTTATATTATATGGCCTGTGTGCTGCAATATATTCAAGGTCTTATTGGTGGAAACCCTGACGACGATAGAATCCAGAAAATGTCTACAGATGTGTACGCTGTAACCCTTGGGGTAAATGCAGAGAACTGTTTTTTAAAGTGTATTGATTACAGTTACTTCAAGAGGACTAAGTTTAAAACTGTTAAGGCAGCCGTTACGACATGGAATGCATTTTTGAAGAGGGTAAAACTTGGGAGATACAATAGATATGTTTTATTAAATAACAATAGGTCACTACCAAAGGAAATTTTCGGAGACTATATTATGGCAGAGTGGGCACTAAAGGGGGTTACACAAATTGGAGACTTGTATGCACAAGATGGCTTTATGCAATTTTCAGAGTTGCGAGGAAAATATGGGCTAGATAATAGGGGATTTTTCAAATACCTACAGGTTAGAAGTTTCCTCAACAACAAAGTCGGGGGTCCGGCAGGCTTTAATAAAGTTGATATATTGGAGAAAATAAAACTGTCAGGAGATTGTACCATTAAATCTCTTTATGCAGCATTGGTGAAAGACAAGCAGGATGATTTAGATAAATTTAGTAAAAAATGGGAAGATAAATTGGGTATTGATCCAAGATACTTTTATGACTCATTGAAATTTGGATCAACGATATTATGTGCTGCCCCGCTGCAATCGCAGCATTACAAAACATTGTACTCTTTGTACTTTACACCGGCAAAGATTGCTAAATGGGGTGGGAATCAAGGTATCAATTGTCCCAGATGTAATGAATTGGAAGCAGATAGTGTACACATCTTTGCTTCATGCCCACAGCTAAGAACTTTGATTAGGGAAATTGAGGGGTTTTTGGCGAACTCATTGGATATTGCGATAACACTTACGCCAGCCTTGATTATGTTAGGGGTGAGCGACGATGTGCAGACACAATATGCCGAATATGCTGAATTCCTTTTTGTAGTAATGGCTGTCTATAGACTAACAATAGCCAGGGCATGGCTTGATAAAAACCCTCCGAATATGCAATGCTGGCTGGCAAACACTCTATATGCATATAATATAGAGGAAAAAATTTTTGCCCGGAAGGGAAGGAGTGGAAGACGGTTGGGGAGAAGAATCTGGGAGCCACTATGCAAATGGAAAGAGGGCCAAAGAAGGAATAGCTAGGGGTAGAGGGAAGCAGTAGCTTTTATTCTTGATGGTAAATGTTTGTTTTTGGCTCCTTCTTCCTTGATCTTAGACTATGTTTTTTAACCTTAGAAGACTTATATTACTGTGTACTTTGTGTTTGGCCAAAAGTCTATTGTATAATTTAATTTTCAATATTCAATGCTTGTTGTATTTGGAATGCTCATAATTAATTGTTGTAACAAAGAAAAATATAAAATAAATAAAAATTAAAAAAAAAAAAAAAGAGATTAATTATACGTGGTTGGTTCGACCCTAAAGAGTGCGCAAATAGAGAAGCGTCACACCAGGTCTTCCTCAGGAATAAAAACAGCGGTGGACAGCCTGTAAGGGGCAAGGGATTCATGTTTGAATTAAGTGTGTTCCAAAGAAAGAGAATTAATCATGTTGAGCCGCTGCACAAGCACAAAACTTACCAAGTTCCAGGGGTGGCAATCACTCCCTCACATCTAGTTTGTTTTTGTAGTTGTTGGCATGAGTCCACGAGACTGTGAATTCAAGCAAAACTAACTAGGTCCGTGTTTAAGTACAACCTGGTTCTGTCTGGATAAAATGCAGGCTTAAACTGCAGTGTGAAGGGGTAGTCCACTTACCATACATCTGGTATCCAGAGTGGAAGCCTGTGATGGTTGTTTCTGAAGGTAACGATAGTACCTACATAATTAATATAAAGACAGTGGTATTCGACTTAACACACTAATCTTTTTGAGAAGGATCAGGACAAGAGCCTACCTTCCAGGTTGGAATCTGTGAAGTAAGACAATATATGACCCAGTCGCCACGTAAATAATACAAGGAGAACACGCCGCTCTTTAAATGTGTAGCCTACCTTGTCTGAAAACTTCAGAGTCCAGGATAACTTTACCAATTAAACACCTGCTGGTTAGGATCTAAACTTAGAAAGCAAGGAATGATCTTTGATTGATACAAAGTAGAAATATTTGAGGATTGCCGCTGTAATTTGCATGTATTGCCTACATTCATGAGAAAAGAACAATGACTGGGGAGTCCCCGGAACGCGAAGAGGTCGCGTCCGCACTCAGGCTCAGCTATTTAAGACTCAGCTAAAGTGTTGATAGACGCATCACAAGAAAAGGGGGGGCTCTTGGACCCCCCGCCCGCATGGCAGTGTGGCGACCGCTCCTCTCTTTCAATACCTCTCGGTGGTGGGGTGTGTCCTCTGGGGCGCGCCCTACCACCGATTGGTCGGCACCCTCCCTGACCCGGATGGCATTAAGCGACATCCGGGTCAGGGGGGCGGGCTGCAGGAAGGGCCGGGAGGTGGGGGCGTGCCGCCCTCCCCCCTGGGCCCCTCGTGGATAAAGAAGTGGGGAGTGCCCAGGGGACTCCTTGTTGCCTGGACGCTCCCCCACACTGGTGGTGCCCCGCGCTCGGGGCTTCTTGTTTTACAAAAAATTTCTGTTTGTCTTCTAGGAGGCGCGGTGTCTGAATCCGCTCGGTGATCGTCCCCCAAAGGCGGCAGCAACCTCGTGGAGCATTGATTCACAGGAGGAAAAGGGGTTTCGGTCGAAATTGCAGAGGCCGCCGCACCCACCCGCAGGGTGGGGGATGCTCAAGGGCCGGCGCCATAACCCACGCGGTGCCAACAGGGGGGGATGGAACTGGTCCTGGGCGCCCCGAAGCGGCCAGGACCAGCGGAAACGGGGTGCGCACCAGCCACCCCGACAGGAAGTGACCTTGTGACCTTGGCGCCCATGGGGGGCGACCAATGGCCAACCTTGCTACCTTTGAACCCCCCAATCAAAGAGGGTTCACCTGAAGCCCGTAGGGGGCTCAAGGGGATTTAAACACCGCCGCTCCCCAACCAGAAGCACAACGTCTTCGAAGGAGCTGGGAGAGCGGCGCGACAACGACATCGTTTGAAGAGGACCGACTACGGCAGGAGGCGGCGAAGGACGGCCGAAGCAGTAGAACGACCACACAGAGCGGCGCGCCGGTCAAGTTCTCCACCCAGCTCCCCGGGAACCCGAAGCGACGGAGAAGGACGACGAGCTCGGCGGCCTTGCCAAGCTCCAGCGCGGTAAGCAATTGTCCAGTTCGGAGCGCGCATTGAGCCGTTTCATCTGACGAACAGCACACACGTGCAAGGAAGTTCAAAGGCGGGTCCGGAATTCCTTCCGACCCAGCGGCGCAGACCAGCCCGCAGAAACCAGACCTAGGCCTTGGGGACAACATGGCGGAAGATCAGCCTGGAGACATGGCGGAAGTGCTGAAGAAAATCCGCGAGATATCGGCGGTACACGGCGACGAATGGCTCCAGCCCCATTTGGCCAAAGGGAAGGAGAATAGGCCGGACGGCCAGGCAATGGAGGAAGCAGGCCCATCAGCACCCAAGAAGCCTAAGACCACGCCGAGGAAGAAGACGTCCAAGAGGAATCCCCCAAAGAAAGTGCGCCAGAAGCTCCCGCCGCTGAGGTCGGACGACAGCAAGAAGGGTGAGACGAACGGCGGAGCGGTTAATGGTGAGCATATTAGTACCATTGTAAAAGAATGCTTGAAATCGCTCGCTCCGACGTTACTGAACAGCTCAGGGCAGGGGGCGGCGGGGCCCAGGGAACAACGCACTGACGAGACAGGGGGCTTAACGTGGCATATGATGGATCCGGGGTGGGCCCGGCAGTCAAGGGTGCAGGAGCAGGTGGGCCTATCCCCGCAGGGGGATCAGGTTTCCCCATTACCCGGGTGGGGGTACAATACTGGGTCCGGGAGCCCGGGGTCGGGGGGGCTAGGCAGTGACCTGTACACCAGACCATCCCCCGGCCCTGCCTCCTTGACGACGAAAGCCACGGGGCTCGCGTGCCTTATTCCTCTCGCAGTAAAAGAGAGGATATGGCGCAAGGAGTTCATCGATATATTCTCGCTCCTAGAAATACAACTAGAGGGCCTCGACCTGACCACATGTGACAGGAGAGAGGATGAAAAAAGGGAGAGGCGAGGGGCTAGAAAGGAGTGGAACTTCGAGAATTGGCTAGACGCTTTCAGGATCATGGCGTGTATCATAGTAGAGAGGTTCCCCCATTACGCAGCTGACCTATGGCTGTATGAGGCTAACATACATTCTGCGCAGAGGCAATTCCCCGGGGATGCATGGTTGGAATATGATAAGGGCTTCAGGTTAAAGGTGCAGAGGCACCCAGAGATGGAGTGGAACGAGGAGGACGTTTCAGGTTTTATTCATAAAATGCTCGCTGCCAAAGAAGTGAGAGCCTGGACGGGGAAATACGACCAGTCCTTTCGGAGTTCGTCCCACAAGGGGAAGAACAAAAATTACCAGAAACATTCCTCGGGGCGATCCAACTCCCCCCCCGCGACCAAGGCCATATGCTGGAGATACGATGCGGGGGACTGTTCATGGGGCTCCTCGTGCAAATTCCAACATGCATGCTCAAGCTGCGGGGGGAAACACGCCGCAGCGACATGCAAAGGCTCCAAGCGGGAAGCAAAGAGCGAAAAGAAAGAGAAACACAAGAAGCACTAGCCCGAAGGCTAGTGGGGGCGGGACACTAGTAAACATTCAACAGTGCCAGCTGGCTAGGTCCCCCATTAATACACAACAGCTGCGCAGTTTAGAAAACAGGTATCCAAACAAAACAGACGCCAGGACGCTAGTTGAGGGTTTTGAAAAAGGCTTCATTATCCCGTTTCAAGGCCCACTGCCATTAACGGGAGCGAATAACTTACAATCAGCGAGGCAACATCCCCGGGTGGTGAGCGCGAAGATAGAAAAGGAGAAGAGCCTGGGTAGAATCGAGGGCCCCCTCCCTCAGGAATTGTGCGAAGGAATAGTCATCTCCCCACTAGGAGTGGTTCCAAAAAAGGAAAAGGGCCAATTCAGGCTAATACACCACTTGTCATACCCTGAGGGGGGGTCTGTAAATGATGGCATCGACCAGGAAGCATGCTCTGTGGGTTACGCGTCAGTGGATGACGCGATCGCACTAGTCAAAGCGGCAGGAAAGGGGGCCCTCATGGCCAAGGCGGACATCGAATCTGCCTTTCGCTTACTACCGGTACATCCGAGCAGCTTCCACCTGCTGGGCTTCCAATGGGAAGGGGACATGTACGTCGACAAAGCCATGCCCATGGGATGTGCCATATCTTGTGCCTATTTTGAACAATTCGCTACCTTTCTGGAATGGGCCCTCCACGACAGGCATCAGGGGGGCGGGAAGCTGCACTACCTGGACGATTTCCTGTTCACAGGACCGGCGGGATCCTCGACGTGCGCCAGTACATTGGCGGCGTTCGAGGACCTGACCGAAACACTCGGAGTCCCCTTAGCGAAAGAGAAGACGACAGGCCCAACGACTAGACTGACGTTCTTGGGCATTGAGCTTGACTCCACGGCGGGGACCGCCAGGCTCCCCCCGGAGAAAGTGCAGGAGTTCAAGGAAGAAATAGCCAAACTACGGGGCCGGCGCAAAGCCACCCTCAGGGATATCCAGGGGGTGGTAGGCAGGCTGAACTTTGCGGCGAGGGTCATCCCGCCCGCCAGGGTCTTTTCAAGGCGCCTCACCGCGCTAACGGCTGGCGTTACCCACAAGCACCACCACATCCGGCTGAGCACGGGTGTAAGGAAGGATCTACAGGTATGGGACGAATTCCTGCAGGATTTCAATGGCGTGCTGATCTGGAAAGAGGGTTGGGTAACAGCGGATCAGCTATCCCTATACACAGACGCAGCCGGGAGCCTGGGATTTGGGGCGGTCCTGGGGAACAGATGGTGTGCCAGCCAGTGGCCAGACAGGTGGCATGCGCAGGGGCTCACAAAAAACATCACGTTTCTCGAACTATTCCCGATAGTAGTGGCTCTGACGGTATGGAAAAAAGAGATAAGGAACCTAAAGCTCACCTTGTGGTCGGATAACTTGGGGGTAGTGCAGGCCATTAACAGAGGCGCAGCAAGATGCCCGGGCATGTTGAGGCTAATGCAAGAGTTGGTTAAATTGCAGCTCGAGGGGAACCTGGAGCTGAAGGCCCGACACGTGCCGGGGACAGAGAACACGGTCGCCGATGCGCTATCCCGGTCCCAGATGACACGGTTCAAACAACTTCTACCCGGAGCGGACGATGTGATGACCCCCTTTCCAACATACCTGTGGGACCTGGGGGGGTTGACTTGTCCAAATTAATAGGGCACTCACTCACCTCTGAGGCACACAGGAGATACAGGAAATACGCGGCCACAGTAATGAGAATAGGGGGCATAGAGTCTCTGGAAGACAAAGCAAGGGTGCGCACAGCGGTGGAGAAATTCGTACAGTGGGCATTCGACGCTAAGAAAACAAGGTCTTGGGCACAGGCGCACCTGGCCGCCATTGCATACTTTGCCAGGCTCCACACAGGCGAGGACCCCACGGAAACTGTCTACCTGAAAGCAGCCCTGAAAGGCTGGCGGAAAATCGAGGGGACCAAGAGGGACGCCAGACGCCCCATTGATTATGACAAGCTGGGTCAGTTACTTAGCGCCCTAACCAGCATCATTGCAGACAGGTATGAGCGGCTACTCTTCGGGGCCGCGTTCACCACGGCTTTCTTTGGGGCATTTCGGGTAAGCGAAATAGTGGCCCCCAACAGGTCGGGCCCGGCGCAGCGCTGCTTGCAGGCAAGGGACATCAAGCCGATGGTAAAAGCTGTGGAGCTCACGCTTAGGCAATCCAAGACGGATAGGGCCCGAAAAGGGGCGACGATACGCCTACATTGTATTCCAGAGGTGGGGCGCTGCGCAGTGTGCTGGCTGTTTCAATACATGGCGGTTCGCCCGGCGGGGGATGGCCCCCTCTTCGTACACCAAGATGGAAGGAACTTGAGCAGGTTCCAGTTCACGGCCGTAATGCGCCAGGGCCTCAGTAAGGCGGGGCTCCACGCAACATCATTTGCCCCGCACTCCTTCAGGATCGGGGCGGCGACCTCGGCATCGCAGTATGGCATGCCAGAGGACAGGATCCAGGCCGTGGGCAGATGGCGGTCCAGGGCCTACAAGTCTTACATACGCCCGCATCTCATATAAAAAAAAAAAAAAAAAATGAAACAGAAAGGGGAGAGGGGTAGTGGGGGGGGGGAGCAGCCGCCCTGGGATGCCGTACAGCAGGGTTTCCTGCCCCTCCCTCGTCCACACCCGGTGCGCAGAAAGCCACCTTAATTGAGCATTTTCTCTCGGCAGGAGGACGCCCACAACTGGTATGGGTCGTAGGACACTCATTCGTATCCAGAATGGAGTCCTGGTGGAGGCGAGTCGGGCACCAGGAAAGCAGACCCAAGGCGACATACATCCGCTGGATCGGACGGCCCGGCATGAGATGGGAGCAGTTGCTACCGACCCTGGACGGCCTCATGGCAGACTCAGCGTGGCTGCCGGACGTACTG
Organism: Lissotriton vulgaris; assembly: GCF_964263255.1. NCBI lineage: Eukaryota > Metazoa > Chordata > Amphibia > Caudata > Salamandridae > Lissotriton > Lissotriton vulgaris. The sequence goes on along the minus strand of NC_141694.1, from coordinate 1,195,995,759 downwards.
ATCATACATCTAGGAGGGAACGACCTAACACGGTTGGGCCGCAAGGCGGTGGGCCAAGCCATCCAGAAGGACATCGCCAAAGCGGCGGCATGGCTGGGGACCACGACAGTGGTTTGGTCGGAGATGATCAGCAGGAGGCACTGGAGGGGTGCCGACTCCAACAAAGCGGTGGATAACGCGAGGCGCAAGTTAAATATCGCCATGCACAAGTTTTGCTCAACCAACGGCCTGGAATCAATCCGGCACGGCCTCATCCACCCAGGCCGCCCAGAGCTATATGGACAAGATGGGGTGCATCTGTCCGACAAGGGAACGGAGGTGTTCTGGGGCAACTTGTGGGGCGCAATGACGCTCGCGGATTGTCGTTAAAAAAGGAGCAAGAGAAGGGGGAAGGTAGGTGGCCACGAACCAAGGGGCAAAGGGGGGAGCCGCAGAAAGACGTGAGCCTCCCTGCGGCGTGGCGGAAATCCTACAATCGTTGGCTAACCAAACACACCGGTGGGCGGTGTGTAGGAGGAGGGCCACTCACTTTTCAATGCCGCACGGCAGGGTGACGTGGCCGCACAAAGGAGGGGAGGAAAAGACGGAGACGGCACTCGCGGCCCAGACCCGGCCGGACGGCAGGGCGCAAATGGTAGCGAGCTGGGGACCTAACTCCAGGCAAAGAAGCTCCCAGCTGACCCTCCCACCCACAGAGGTAGAGCCTGTGCTTGCCCTCGTGCACAGCTGTGACCGTCCTGCTCCTCGCAGAAGCGGCCGCTCCCCTCACCTCCCCCTCCTGCTGGTATCACTGGTATTGTGCAGCGCTCGAGAACGGTGCTCATTTGGACTCCTGGCACTTTAATTTCAATTGATTCTGCCCAGCGCTCGTGTCCTGTGCTAAGTTGTACTCCAGGCGCTATTCTTATTATTGACTGTGCAGCGCTCGTGACCTGTGCGCTTTAGTGCCTCTGCAAGTGCTTAAATTAATTATTTCACGCAGCGCTCAATAACGCTACTTGCCTCGCATTTGTTTCTGCTAGCGCTTTGATTGTTGCAACTCGAGATTGTTGTTGGAGCTTTGTTGATCTGTTTGTTTACTGTGCAGCCATTTTGTAAGGACCCCTTGCAGACCCTCCCTGCACCTAGACCCCGCCTCCCAGCTGACCCTCCCACGCTCCGCCCCCCTCCACTCCCCATTTATGGCCAATGCCCCCACGCGCAGCGTCCACGCGCTTCGGCCACGCCGAAGGTGCGCCAAAGGTAAGCCCGTCTACGCCTGGACCGCGCCCAGCGCCAGACCCCCTGCCCCTCGCGCTGCCCAGCCCTCCCGCATTACCTACGATGCCGCCACCCTCCTAGCCCTCAACCCCGGTCGCGCCCCCAACTGCGTCCAAGCAGCTCCTGGACACACCCATGGACCATTCTCCTGCCTCTCCTGCAAATTTAGCGGCACCGACATCTACACTGCTACGACCACTCCACAGACTCCCGACCCCAACCACCTACAATGCATCCTTCTCAACACCCGCTCGGTCCACAGGCACGCCATTGACCTTTGGAACCTACTAGACACCATCTCTCCTGACGTCGCCTTCCTAACGGAAACATGGATGAACACTTCCTCCGCCCCTGACATCGCCATCGCTATCCCTGATGACTATAAGATCACACGCAAGGACCGCACCGACCATACAGGAGGCGGAATCGCTATCGTCCATAAGAAATCAATCCGCATCTCAACCAGCTCTGACGCCAACCTCGCTAACTCCGAACACCTTCACTTCCAGATCCACATCGACCCCAAAACCACACTCAGAGGCACCCTCCTCTACAGACCACCAGGACCCCGCGCAAAATTCAGTGAAGACATCACGGACTTCATCACCCCACACGCGCTCCCCTCCAAAGACTACATCCTTCTGGGAGACCTCAATTTCCACCTTGAAAAGATCAACGACCGCAACACCGCCACCCTCCTGGACAACCTCGCCAACCTTGGACTTAAACAACTGGTCACTTCCCCCACCCACATCGCAGGTCACACACTCGACCCCATCTTCACCTCCAGCAACCATGTCTCCTTCAACCACACTACGGATCTCCTCTGGACTGACCACAGCTGCGTTCACTTCACCTACAACAAGCCGAAACCCATCTACCACCTCCAACCAACTCTACAAAGAAACTGGAACAAAATCACCACGGAGCAGATCTCCTCATCGCTCCTTCAAACCTCCCCAGCCCTCTCTTCTAACGCCAACGAAGCCGCCTCCAACCTCACCCTTTGGTTATCCAACACCGCCGACACCTTAGCACCACTGAAAAAACGTCAACACAAACTTGGCATCAAGAAGGCCTCATGGTTCAACGATGACCTCAAGAAGTCCAAGAAACTGTGTCGCTCCCTTGAAAAGGCCTGGAAAAAAGACCCATCCACCAGCAACAAGGACGCCTTCAAAAGCACCATCCGTACTCACCACCAACTGATCCGAAAAGCCAAGAAAACAGCATTCAAGGATCGACTTGACAACAACGCCCACAACAGCAAGGAACTTTTCAACATCGTCAAGGAATTTTCCAACCCCTCGGCCAATTCCAACGACATCACCCCCTCTCAAACCCTCTGCGATTCCCTAGCCTCATTTTTCCACAACAAGATTGCTGACATCCACAACAGCTTTGACAACCAACCCGGAAGCCAACCCACCCTTCCATCAGCTGACCATCTTCCCCCCGTTAACACCCTTAACGCCTGGAACCCAATCTCCACTGAGGACACCATCCGCCTGATGAATTCCATCCACTCTGGATCCCCCACAGACCCATGCCCTCACCACATCTTCAACAAAGCAGACTCCGTCATAGCTCCGCACCTCCGAGACGTCATCAACTGCTCCTTCAACTCCGCTACCTTCCCAGAAGACTGGAAACACGCTGAACTCACCGCCCTTCTGAAAAAACCAACAGCAGACCCCACCGAACTCAAAAACTACCGCCCCATCTCGCTTCTTCCATTCCCGGCCAAAGTCATCGAGAAAGCTGTCAACAACCAGCTCGCCGCCTTCCTCGAAGCCAACAAATCACTCGACCCCTCACAATCTGGCTTCCGAGCCAAACACAGCACTGAGACCGCCCTCATCGCAGCAACAGACGACATTCGAACTCTACTGGACAATGGAGACACAGTCGCCCTCATCCTCCTCGACCTCTCTGCAGCCTTCGACACAGTCTGCCACAGCACCCTTTTACAACGCCTCAGCAACATCGGAATACAAGGAAAAGCACTCGAATGGATCACCTCGTTCCTCACTGGAAGAACCCAGAGAGTCCGCCTCCCACCTTTCAAGTCCGAGGCCTCTGAAATCATCTGCGGCGTACCACAAGGATCCTCACTCAGTCCCACCCTCTTCAACGTATACATGAGCCCCCTCGCGGCCATCGCCCGCCAACACAACCTCAACATCATCTCTTACGCGGATGACACTCAACTGATCCTATCTCTCACCAAGGACCCCAGCACCGCCAAAACTAACCTACACGAAGGAATGAAAGAAGTCGCCGAATGGATGAAACAAAGCCGTCTGAAACTGAACTCAGACAAAACAGAAGTCCTCATCTTAGGTAAATCCCCCTCTGCATGGGACGACTCCTGGTGGCCGGAAGCCCTCGAAAATGCACCCATCCCGACAGACCACGCACGGAACCTTGGCGTCATCCTGGATTCCTCACTCTCAATGAACAGACAAGTCAGCGCCGTATCCTCTTCCTGCTTTAACATCCTTCGCATGCTCAGAAAAACATTTCGTTGGATCCCCTCCGAAACAAGGAAAACAGTCACCCACGCTCTAGTCACGAGCCGACTGGACTACGGAAACACCCTCTACGCAGGTACCACCGCTAAACTCCAGAAAAAACTACAACGAATCCAAAACGCCTCAGCCAGGCTCATATTAGACATCCCACGCAACGAACACATCTCTGGTCACCTTAAAGACCTCCACTGGCTACCCGTCAATAAGAGGATTACTTTCCGACTGCTTACCCACGCACACAAATCACTCTACGACATCGGACCAGACTGCCTCAACTCTCGACTATCCTTCTACACCCCCTCCCGCCAACTTCGCTCTTCCAGCCAAGCCTTCGCCACTGTACCTCGCATCAACAAGACCACCATGGGAGGCAGATCCTTCTCATACCTAGCTGCCAAAACATGGAACTCCTTCCCCGCCTACCTTCGCCTCACCCAGAATCACCTAGCGTTCAGAAAGCAGCTTAAAACATGGATATTTGACAAATAATCCTCCTCCCCTTCCTAAGCGCCTTGAAACCCTCTGGGTATGTAGTGCGCTATATAAATGTTATGACTTGACTTGACTGACCCTCCATGACACCCAAAAAGGGGTGTGGCCAACCAACTACCGGAACACCAAGAAACTGATTAAGAACTGGTTGTACACAAGTGCCATTTACGAACTGATGGGTGCACGAGAGACAGACACCTGTACCAGGGGAAGGTGTCATAAACTGTAATGTGATGTGCATGATTTATGGTTAAAGTTCGCAAATGAAGATTGTACAACCAGTATGTTATTAATATTGTTATTAATAATCATTATTGATATTAATAAATCTGCGGCCAACAATGACCATCACCAAGAACTGAGATTGTTGGCTGACATTATTTGCTAGGAGTGTTGGAGGATATGGAGGATGTATGCAGATGCCGACCGGCAAGTAAGTATAGACGGTTAACCCACTGAGTAGGCACATGCGAGGGTTATTGCAGAGGCCGCCGCACCCACCCGCAGGGTGGGGGAGGCTCAAGGGCCGGCGCCATAACCCACGCGGTGCCAACAGGGGGGGATGGAACTGGTCCTGGGCGCCCGAAGCGGCCAGGACCAGCGGAAACGGGGTGCGCACCAGCCACCCCGACAGGAAGTGACCTTGTGACCTTGGCGCCCATGGGGGGCGACCAATGGCCAACCTTGCTACCTTTGAACCCCCCAATCAAAGGGGGTTCACCTGAAGCCCGTAGGGGGCTCAAGGGGATTTAAACACCACCGCTCCCCAACCAGAAGCACAACGTCTTCGAAGGAGCTGGGAGAGCGGCGCGACAACGACATCGTTTGAAGCCCACCCACCCACACCTGAGGAACAGCAGAGTCGCAGTGCTGGACAGTGGGGAAGGCGTTGGCGGAAATCCTACAATCGTTGGCTAACCAAACACACCGGTGGGCGGTGTGTAGGAGGAGGGCCACTCACTTTTCAATGCCGCACGGAAGGGTGACGTGGCCGCACAAAGGAGGGGAGGAAAAGACGGAGACGGCACTCGCGGCCCAGACCCGGCCGGACGGCAGGGCGCAAATGGTAGCGAGCTGGGGACCTAACTCCAGGCAAAGAAGCTCCCCTCCATGACACCCAAAAAGGGGTGTGGCCAACCAACTACCGGAACACCAAGAAACTGATTAAGAACTGGTTGTACACAAGTGCCATTTACGAACTGATGGGTGCACGAGAGACAGACACCTGTACCAGGGGAAGGTGTCATAAACTGTAATGTGATGTGCATGATTTATGGTTAAATTTCTCAAATGAAGATTGTACAACCAGTATGTTATTAATATTGTTATTAATATTCATTATTGATATTAATAAATCTGCGGCCAACAATGACCATCACCAAGAACTGAGATTGTTGGCTGACATTATTTGCTAGGAGTGTTGGAGGATATGGAGGATGTATGCAGATGCCGACCGGCAAGTAAGTATAGACGGTTAACCCACTGAGTAGGCACATGCGAGGGTTATAGTGCTCCAGGTTAAGAGGGAAAGCGCTTCCTGCGTCCGTTTCCCGGCGTCTGGAGAAGGTATTTATCGGGGCGGGTGCAGGCGGAGACGAGCAGCGCGGACGAGTTTTGCCTGCTGCTGCCGCTCGGGTGTAAGCCAGTCGGTGGGCTAAAAGAGGGCTAGGGAGCTTTACCCCGGAGCTGGCACTGCGCTCGGCCTTGAGGGGTTTTACACGGCTAACCCCCGCCTTTCCCGCTGCATAAACGGGCGGGAGAACAGGTCGGACCAGACAGTTCTCGCGATCGATTTTCTTGTGGTGGGGCGAAGCAGGGTCGATTAGGGCAGGGCTTGGATGGGAGACCGGAGTGAGGATACATCATTTTAGCAATGTGTTTATAATTACAAGTGTTGCTGTGAATACATCGTTTTAGCAATGTGTGTGTAATTGCACGTGGTGCTATGGTTTAGTTTAATTAAACAGTCACGTTTTGCATAGGGGTGGTCAACATAAGTTTGATCCATCCTCCATTCCAGGGTGCCACTGTCTTCAGTTTTATTTTCAGCAACTGTTTTAGCTAGCTACTCCCAGATATTAAACATTTTTTCTATTTCAGGCAATCGCAATTTTGTGGGTTTACAATAAAAGCCGCAGCATCTTGTACACGGTGAGCCCAGAGTGGAGGACGGCGGACCTGGTCGCAAACCCGATACCGGTGGTGGAAGACGCAGGACTGGATCGGTAAGAGGAGAGCGGGGGGCTTGCATTTCATTGCCTCTGGTAGCCGCCTGGTGGGTCTACGTTAGAGTTTACTCACCCCTGACAAACCGGAGAAGCCAGGGCGTTGCGGTTACGGTTGCATGGTACTTATAGCCCCCTGTGAATTCTCCAGCTGGTGAAGGTACAAAGCGCACGGTCACCTGAGTCGTAACACTAGGAGTGTAGGGCAGTGGCGTGCTAATCATGCCGGGGCCGAAGGGTGGTAAAGGAGGGTCTAGCATGAAGGCGATGATGTAGGCCATGATGCGTGAAATGCTTGATATTAATAAGAAGTTGGGGAAGGTTGATGAATTAGAGGCCCGCATAAATGAGAGGTTTCCTGATCCCCCAGGCCCATCAGGCAGGCCTCTGTGGCAGAGAGCAGCACCCTTGCCGAGGGGGGATTTTGTTACCCCTCCAAAGAGATCTAAGGCCAAGAAGCCGAGGTACAGTGCCCCTGCCCCCGCACCTCTAGTTCCTGTCCCGAGTATGCCCGTACCTGCGATACCGGTTCCTCTGGCACCTCTGCCGGTAATTCTGGCGCCCGTGGCACCGGTTCCTGCCATGCCGCCGGTGTCCCCTCCTGCGGCGCCTACCCCCCCGCCCGTGGGGCCGATACCAGTCCCGAGTGTGCCGCCGACACCTGTGCTCTTGCCTACCACGCCAGTGCCACCGGACATGCCCCCTGGGGTCCCAGGTGTGCCAGCTGGTAACCTGGACCCTGTCCCTGTTGAGTTGGTATCTCAGTGAGCGGCCTTATTGTCTTGGCTGCAAAAGGCGGGTGGGGTTCTTGCCTCATCAGATCATGCGGCAGAAGCGGCGAAGTTGGTAGAAAAGATTAAGGCTGCAACGGCGGCTGACAGTACTGCGGTGCCCTCATCTTCTTCACTTACAGGTTCCAGTCCCGCCCAGCCTAATGGATATAGTGTTCTACCGGCCCAGGTGCCCGTAAATGGTAAGGAGGTGGCGCTGCCTCTCTTGGGGGACGGCTCAGTGCCATCCAGGAGTGAAAATTTGGGGCAACATGTGTCCCAGGCTGTGAAAGAGTTGATTTGGGCGGGAAAATATGTATACATATTTTCTTTGTTGCTAGACAATAGGGAAATGGAGCAGCCCAAGTTACTGAAGGAATGGATGCATCCGAGTGAATGGAGAGCACAGTGCTCCAGGTTTAGGGTAGAGGAGACTTTGAAGAATTGGATCAGGGCCTTTTCCGTCCTTTCGGCTATCACGGCTGAACGTCCCCCTAATGTGCAGGCAGCAATGGCCTGCTACCAGAGCAGGATTGTGGGGTGGAGCGACCAATACACTGGGGATGCATGGAAGGAGTATGATGTTAATTTTAGGAAAGCCAAGGAATTTGACACATCACTGGCGTGGGACAGGGTAGACTCTATGTCGTGGCATAAGCAGTTCTCAGGGGACACAGCCCCAACCCAGGCCACCAGTGCAGTCAGGGTGTTCTCCGCCAGACCCCAACAGCCCTTTCGGTCAGCCCAGGGGAGTGAGGTCCCGGGGAAGAATAGGGGGGGGGTCAGTGAGGAAAGGGGTATGCTGGGACTTTAATAAGCGCTCCTGCACAAGGGCCCAGGGAACCTGTAGATTTATACATGCATGTGCAGTCTGTGGTCACCTATACCACCCGAGACAACTTGCAGGTCCAAGCAAGGCAACCACGGTCAGAGGGGAAAGGGGAAGCCAGAGTAATTCAGACGATTCGGGTCCCCCCACGCCAATAGACGTGTTAGCAATGATCCCATGGTTGAATAGGTACCCTGACCACTTGGCGGCCACTCTACTTCAGGAAGGTTTTTCACAAGGTTTTAGGATCCCTGCGATGGGTTACACAGGTAGCGCAAATTGCAGGAACCAACTGTCAGTAAAACATAATCCAGCGGTGGTGGCCACTAAGATTAGCAAGGAACTGTCTCTAGGCAGGATAGCTGGTCCCTTCCAGGAGGTGCCTGTCCCTAATTTTGTGTGTTCACCGCTTGGAGTAGTACCCAAAAAAGAGAAAGGCGAATTTAGACTGATCCACAACCGATCGGCACCAAGAGGAGCATCCTTGAACGATGCGATTGATGAAGGGATTTGTAGTGTAAAGTACGCCTCATTTGACCAGGCTGTTGATTTATTGCGTGCTCTGGGGCCAGGGGCTTTGATGGCAAAATCTGACATAGAATCCGCTTTCCGTCTCCTCCCAGTCCATCCTATGGATCACCACCTCCTAGGTTTCAATTTCGAAGGCAAGTTTTACATGGATAAATGCATGCCCATGGGCTGTTCCATAGCATGTGCTTACTTTGAGACGTTTAGCTCATTTCTAGAATGGGTCATGCGACAGGCGACGGGCCACCAGCAGGTCATGCATTACCTAGACGATTTCCTTTTCTTAGGCGCGGCGGGCTCTCAGGAGTGTGCTTGGGCATTGCAGGAATTTTGCGTGCTCATGCGGGCTTTTGGGGTCCCGCTGGCAACAGGTAAGACGGTCGGTCCGTCCACCTGCCTGGAATTCCTTGGTATCGAGATTGACTCAGTGGAGGGATGTTTCAGGTTGCCCAGGGACAAAGTGTCTAGGTTTAGAGCAGCTCTTCGTCAATGCCTACGCAAAGACAAGGTTTCCTTGCAACAGCTGCAGGAAGTGGTGGGGCAACTGAACTTTGCTCTGCGGGTCATCCCAATGGCACGCCCATTCTCACGCTCCATTGCCCTAGCTATGAGAGGGCTGTGGGAAAGACATCACCGCACAAGGTTGTCATCTGAGGTTCGCCAAGATATGCTTATATGGATGGCATTCCTGGAGAACTTTAATGGCAGGGTAGTGTGGTCCGGTCCTCCTGCCACATCAGCAGAGTTGGGTCTATGGACATACGCTGCTGGTAGTGTGGGCTTCGGCGCCATACTGGGGACCAAGTGGGTCGCCCAGCGGTGGCCGGAAGAATGGAGACCATGGGGCCTGACCGCCAATATTGGCTTTCTGGAACTATTCCCAATATGGGTGGCTTTGAAGGTCTGGCCAGAGCACCTGTGTAATCCATCAGTGGTGTTCTGGTCTGACAACATGACAGTTGTGGAATGTATAAATCAACAGGGGGCACGCTGTCCGTTCATACTGCGCCTGTGTTACGATGCTTAAACTAGAACGTGGTTTTCAGAGCCATGCATGTCCCAGGCGTCCTCAACAATGCAGCTGACTCCCTTTCTCGCTTTAAAATGCAGGTTTTCAGGGAACATCTTCCCGCAGCAGACCCCTCGCCAGCGCACTTCCCGGCAGTACTTTGGCAGATTGGTGCCCCAGATTACAGGACCTCTTGCTAGCTTAGCCCCCAGGACCAAGACAGCTTACAAAGGGGCGTTTTTGTCTTACCGTGCTTTCTTGGGGCAGGAATGGGAGGTTAGGTGGGCACAGGAGGACAGCTTTGCGGCCTACTTAGAATGGATGCACAAGGAAGGGCGCTCAGTGGCGGCTGCGAGCAGGCATAGGGCGGCGGTCTCCTTCTTTGCGCAGGCTAAGGGCATGCGAGATCCCACTAATACCTTTATGGTGCGCAAAGCTTTGAGGGGTTGGCGCCGTTTACAAGGTCACTCCACAGATAGAAGGAGGCCCATCGGGTTAGCGCGGCTGACGGCCTTATTGATGGCGCTTCACTGTGTCTGTAGCTCAGAGTGGGAGGTACTTCTGTTTAAGGCAGCATTTTCCCTGGCGTTCTATGGGGCTCTGAGGCTCGGCGAGTTGGTTGCAGCGTCAAAGAGAGATAAGCTGGGCGGCCTACAGGAGGCCTGTGTAAAGATTAGGGAGGATACTATGTGGGTGACAATTCAGAGATCCAAAACTGACCAGGAGTCGCGGGGTCACACCATAGTGCTCCACCGGGCCCTGGCCAATCCTTGCTGCCCGGTTTCTCATGTGGAAGTCTTTCACAGGCAGCGCGAGGGCACGGCGGGGGGTGCACTGTTGTGTCACGCCAATGGGACGCCATTGACCAGGTACCAATTTAGGAGAGTCTTGGAACTGACGGTCATACAGGCAGGTTTTGATCCTAAAGAATTTGGCACGCACTCCTTTAGGATTGGGGCAGCAACTGAAGCAGTGGCAAGGGGTCTCCCACTGGAGAATGTGAAGAAAATAGGGAGATGGTCGTCAGAATGTTATAAACGATATGTACGAATTGACATGTTGTGACAGGATGGTGCTCACGCCTGGTATATTTCTGTTTTTTTTGCAGTTTCTCAAACCTGTGACGCGGGGGAGGAACTCGCCGCCGGGCGTCAACGATCGGTACCATCGCAGCACAAGCAGCACGGAGACCACAGGAAATTGGTGACTTGGATTGTGGGCCACTCTTATGTGAGGCGTGCTGAACATGTTTCTCTTTCAGGAGACCGTAGGAACAGGGCGGCGCAAAAGGGGTTGCATATCTCATTTTTCGGAAGAGGGGGTCTGTGCCTCAGCCAGTTTAGGAACTTCTTCCAGAGACTCTTAGCTCTTAGCTCAGCAGCCCGCCCCCGTCAGTGGTGATACTTCACCTGGGGGAGAATGATTTTGCCAAACTGGGGAGGCGCATCCTTATTGAGGAGATCATTTCCACTGCTGGGTGGGTGGCTAGGATTTGCCCGGGCTGCACAGTAGTATGGTCGCAACTTATCCCTCGGTGGCAGTGGCGAGGGGGGGACTCGGTCAGGGCGTTGAATCACTCGGTAAAGAGGATCAACACACAGCTGGACAAATTATTCCGAGCCCCCCGGTTGCAGACGATTCCACATGGTTGTATCTGGGGCAAGCAGTTTTACCTGGTGGACGGGGTGCACTTGACTGAGGCAGGGAACGTGTGGTCTAATAATCTCTGGGCCTGGTTAGAGGGATTTGCTAAATAAGTCGGTCCTGGTTTAGGTTTAGGAAGGGGGAGGCCAGATCGTCGGTTAACAATGCTGGCCTGTGGCGGTAAGGTCATGACGGTGAGCAGCTATTTTAAGGTATGAGGGGACGGGCATCATCCTAATGCTTTTCTTCTTTTTAGGCCTTTTCTCCCCGTTTAGTTAATGGTATTGTAATATGTTATTGGATTGTAATGCTATGTAGGCCTTTTTCCCCCTTTTTTTAGCTTTACTGTGTTATGCGTGATGGTTTAATTAGTCAGTGTAGTTGTCCTTTAGAATTTCTTCCCTTAGGTCGTCGTATTTATTAGGTATGGGGCATGCAGTAAGGTCATGACCGGTGAGCAGCTATTTTAACCCCTTCCATGCTCATGACGAGCTGAGCTCGTCATGAGGCACAGTTGAGCTGTGCTGATGACGAGCTGAGCTCGTCATGAAGACAGGATCATAGCAATTTCCAGCACAGGGGAAAAATAACCACAGCAGCGATGTGGTTAAGGTCTGAGGGGGCGGGCATCATCCTATGGAGGTCCCCGCCCAGGGGGAGGGGCCATTGGCCCCTCCTAGAACTTCAGGGGCAAGGTAACTGGTGCTTCAAAGGGGCGCGGGTTGGAGGAGTCACGCTTTCCTTAGGCTGGTAGCCACCCCGCGCGCGCATACTTATGACGTCAACAGATGGCGCAGAGTAAGGGCCCTCCTGTAGTGGGTAAATGGAGTTCACGGCGTGGACCGGGTAATTACCGGGCCCGGCTGCGCATGCGCACATCTTGTGGTGAGGCGCAGCTAGTAGGACCTGACACCGGTTAGCAACCTTGCCATATGGCCAGAAATGTTAGTATACAAAATTCAGAAGAGGATGTTAGATTCGGTTAGGAAACAAGCTGTATTAAAGTTTTTGTTAAGGATAGTCTCTCACACCTGTTGACAATCATATATCTAATGTCCTGCTGATTTTTGTATAAACTGATTATCGTACAATTAAAATTGATTGTTTTATATCTTAATAAATACGGCCGGGGGGTCTTGCGACCCCCCGCCTTCCAAAGATAACCTGTTTCATGTTTGTGTTCGTGGGTTGGTGTGGTCATAGGGAGGGGGGCGGCAGCTAATCACTGACCATGTTGCTGCCCGCATGCACGCCAAGACGCAGCAGAAAAGACCGCTGCTAGGGCTGTCATCCAAATTATGGGAAGCCATGCCTATGCCACGGGATTGGAATATCCGATTAAGGTATTTCAGCTGTCAGAGTACAGAAGTTTAAAAAAAGGACCATCTGCAAATTATATCTTCAACATCAAAGTGCGTAAATACATTTCTGCAATTCCTTGCGCATGGAACTTCTTGATACAATGTTTCAAACGGTGGTTAAACTTGAGTCAGGGTAACTATACAGGCTTATTTCTGCAATATCAACGCACAATATTATATTTCAAAAGGATCCTTGCGCATAAACTTTCGGGATAAAATGTTTCAACCGGCAGAGTGCTGCCAGTATACAAATATCTGTGTCAGGGCATCATCAAACTCCAGCCCAGGAAATCAATGCGCTCTGGCAAGATAATACTCTAAGTTCATTTGTTTTTTCTTGCTCACTATCCGATTCTCAAATAGTGGGACAACAGAAGGACCTACCAGCTTGTGAACAAGACCATGACATCCTCTTTTCCCTGCTTGATCTATCTAAAAAATGCATAAGAACAATTGATGGACAGAATGCAGAACAATGTCATACATTCACCCCAGTACTGAGATCTGGGTCTAAATCCATCGATTTTTGTTCACCATGCCATTCCAGTTTGGACGCAGCCATATGCAAAACAGTCTTGACCATGTGCCCAATGGCAACAGTCCAGCCAGAACTGACAGGCCAGGTCTTCCCTAGACTGGAACAAGGCATCCTAGGACCTGTTTTGGGGTTTCAACCCTCACCAGCCAGGATAGCTTGACTACAGTGGCATAGAGAGCACAGGACCCACATCTGGGCATACCGTCCCACTCTAAGTGACAAATGCAAAAAAACAATTGATGGACAGAATGCAGAGCAATGTCATACATTCACTCCAGGACAGAGATCTTGGCCTAAATCCATTGTTTTTTTGCTCACCATGCCATTACAGTTTGAACCCAGACATATGCAAATCAGTCTTGACCCTGTGCCCAATTGGACGGTTCAACATGAACAGAATGAATGAATGAATGAATATAAAACTTTTAAAGCGCAAACTTAACCCGAAGGCATCAAGGCGCTGCAGACAGGGTCAGTATATCAAAGTTCACAAATTACTAAAACTCAAGGTTTAAGGGAGATGAGAACTGGAGCAAGAGAAAAGCCAGGTCTTCAAAGATTTTCTAAAGGCGAATGTAGTTCCAAATTAGAGATTGAGAGAGGAAGCAGATTCCACTAATTGGCACCAAACAGCGAGTTTATCAAGAAGAGCCTCTTTACTAACCCGTCTGAAATTTCTCTTCCATTCAACCCTTCTCCTGCCACTGGTATCCAGAGCAGGGGCTGCCATTACAAGGGTAAAAGGAACAGGGAAGTGGTCAGACCAGGAAAGGGGAAAAGGATCCAATACCATGACCCTCGAGTCATTGGAAAAAATCCCTTCAAGGATGTGTCCTGCCGTATGTGTGGCACTCTTCACTAGCTGAGGGAAACCACAAGATTCCATGACTTCCATAAAGGGCTGTGTTTCAGGGCACCCCTTTTTATCTAAATGAAAGTTAAAATCCCCCAAAAACGTAACCTTTGAACAAGCTAGATAAGGCTGAATTCGATTACTAAAATTCTGGAGAAACAAGGCTCTTGGTCCAGGAGATCGATAGGTGATCACTCCACTAAAGCTTTCAGTCGGAAGAACTTTTAAGGAAAAATAAAGAGCCTGATAGGCATCTGTGGGCGATGTAAGGTCCTCTGTAAAGCAGGAATAATCATCTTTATACATTATCCCTAGATCTCCTCCCAGTTTCCCCTCCCTATCCTGTCTCACAAGGAGATACCCTGAGGGAATTGCCTTTACTAGATCAGGGCCCGAGCAATCTCTTGCCAGGTTTCTGTAATAAACACCCAATCTGGGTTTTGACGGGCCACAAAATCATTAAATTCGATGGCATGCTTAATCAAGGATCTAGCATTAAGAAGATACCCAGTGAACATATAATTTGCAGGGACAGGGTTAGTCTCACCAGATCCATCCTTATAGGAGTCATGGCCAGCCCCTAATGGAAAGGACGCCTCACAGTTAACACATGTAAACCAGTGAGCATCCTTTACAGTCAGCGTGTTAACAGACCGACAGGCCCCCTGCTCCTGAGGCTGCAGATCCAATAGCCGCTCCCCGGAATAGATCAAACGATCTCCTATGTTTAGGTGGAATTGGCCAAGGTTCCTGGCACAGGGCGTGGACTTGGCGCGGACAGGCGCTGACGGGCATGCCTCCGACGCGCCTGTGGCGCGCCCTCTGCGCGCGCCGGCTGCGTGTGCGGGCCAGCATGTGATTAAGTAGGCTGGAACCGGGAAAGACTAGAGCGCGTCCCGCAGCGCTGATGCCGGAAATGCGGCGGAGGGGCCAGAACTAATCCTCACTTCTCTCCACATCAATCGGCAAGCCGTGGTGGACCGGGGAAGGAGAACAAAGGCCTGAAAAAGCCCCCGACAGACAAACCCAACTTGAAAAGTTCCCAATAGCAAGGTAGGAAAGAGGCACCAAGTTCTGCTTTCAACAATTTTAAAACGGCTCCCTATTAAATATTAAAACAATGTCCTAGTCCCTGGGAGGAAAATAAAAAATAGCACCATCAATTCGATCATTTTAAAACAATACCAACGCAATTAGCAGCGTGGCACCTCGAACGCTGAGCCCCACAGGCCAGGCCCTCCCTAGACTGGAACAAGGCATCCTAGGACAGGTTTCGGGGTTTCAACTCTCATCAGCAAGGATAGCTTGACTCCAGTGGCATAGAGAGCACGGGACCCACGTCTGGGCATACCTATCCCACTCGGGTTGCAAATGCAAAAAGAACAATTGATGGACAGAATGCAGAACAATCTCATATATTCACCCCAGTACAGAGATCTGGGCCTAAATCCATACATTTTTTGCTCACCATGTCATTACAGTTTGGACGCAGCCATATGCAAATCAGTCTTGACCCTGCTTCCATTGGGAACAGTCCAGCCCAAACTGCCAGGCCATGTCCTCCCTGGACTGCAAACAGGCATCCTAGGACCAGTTTCGGGCTTCAACCAGGATAGCTTAACTCCAGTGGCATGGAGTGCACGGGACCCACATCTGGGCATATCCGTCTCACTGAGGGTGACAAATGCAAAAAGAACAATTGATGGACAGAATGCAGAACAATGTCAAACATTCACCCCAGTACAATGATAAGGGAGTAATCCATTGTTTGTTGCTCACCATGCCATTCCAGTGTGAACCCAGCCATATGAAAATCAGTCTTGACCCTGTGCCCAATGAGAACAGTCCAGCCAGACCTGACAGGCCAGGTCCTCCCTAGACTGGAACAAGGCATCATAGGACCGGTTTCGGTGTTTCAACCCTCATCAGCCCAGATAGCTTGACTCCAGTGGCATGGAAAGCACAGGACCCACATCTTGGCATACCCATCCCACTCGAAGTGATAAATGCAAAAAACAATTGATGGACAGAATACAGAACAATGTCATACATTCACCCCAGTACAGAGATGTGGGCCTAAATCCATTCTTTTTTTTGCTCACCATGCCATTCCAGTTTGAACCCAAACATATTCAAATCAGTCTTGACCCTGTGCCCAATTGGAACGGTTCAACATGAACTGACCAGCCCGGTCCTCCCTAGACTGGAACAAGAATCGTAGGACCGGTTTCGGGGTTTCACCCCTCATCAGCAAGGATATCTTGACTCCAGTGGCATGGAGAGCACGGGACCCACGTCTGGCCATAACCATCTCACTCAGGGTGACAAATGCAAAAAGAAAAATTGATGGACAGAATGCAGAACAATGTCATACATGCACCCCAGTACAGAGATCTGGGCCTAAGCCCATCGTTTTTTTGCTCACTATGCCATTCCAGTTTAGACCCAACCATATGCAAATCAGTCTTGACCCTGGCCTCTGCAGAGGTATATAAATCAATTTTAACACCTTGAGCAGAGAGGACTCTGCTGTAAGAATTGTTGAAAGTAAAGGCTGTGATGTTAATGAAGGGAAGGGAGCTATGTGAGGAACTTCACACTAAACATGAAAGTTATGAAATTGTAAGTTAAGTTTACCCGTAGACTTATATTTCCCTAACGCTTAGTATGTAGTTTAGAAAAAGTATGCACATGTTTAATGTTTTACCCTTTACTAATTTTTCTATCGAAATATTTTTCGGCAAATGTTCCTTCCATTAATTTTAAAATACAGAATTAGAGAATGTAATTATCTATAGCTTTTGCAACTCTTAGACATTATCCATTGGAGCATAGTTTGCATATTTGTTCCAGAGGCATTCTAAGCATTTGTGAATTTACTGAAATTGTGCAGGTTTTGATGTTTGCCAGAATTAAATTGCATGCCCCTGACCACTCCTTTGACACGTTTAGCCTGCTCTTTGTGAATAACGACTAAGAAATTGCTTCTAATGAGCAGAAATGCTAAAGTGAGTGCCATGCAAACATCCCCACAGATAGTTTGGATGACAGAACTTTGGGAGATGTGAAGGGCTCATTAAAATTCAAATTCAAAATAGATTTAGTGAGACAGACTAGTAATAAATGGGTACGTTGAAACAACAGCACTGCCATTTTTTCTTGCTATAATTATAAAAAAGTTTATTCAAAACTGAAATAGTTTACCATTTCTCAGTGCACACTATAAAAATGAAAAACATTGGTGAAATCTCTGTAATTTTGACATTAGGGCCCTCCTTATCATGTGCTTACCAATGAGGAAGGCCTCCTGGGCCCAGGAGACAGTGTGCATTATATTAAAGTAAGTGCAAGCTTATTATGCCTCTGAAGTGGCCTTTCGGTTTCTAACCACCCACCTCCCCTCAAAGAAATAAACAGTCAAATATTGTAATTCTTGCTTTTGAGTTTTTTATTTATATACTTTTAATTTTTTTTCACTGTCACTGTGTAATCATTAAGCAAATTCTCACTATTTATACATTGTTTAGCAGTTATTGCATTGGCCAATATTTGGAGTTTGATTCATGCCATGCCAATAACCAATCATAGCACACATACTCCACTCAAACCATGATAAAAATAAACAACCATCCCAATATGTGAATAATTTCAATTCATGGTAGTTTTCAAGGAATCCAACCATCTTCAGTTTTTGTATTAGAACTTCTGATACCTGCATCAATTGTAATTATTCATTGAACTAGATTGTGGATTCTCTCCTCAAATACATACATGTACAATGTTACACATAGCTTTGGTTTAATACATTTTATTTAACCCCAGGGTTATTGTAAAATCATTATGACACATTGGATCCATGCTGAAGCACGTTTCAGTGAGACCACCTAATAAGTGTTCACCTTTCTCAGAGCATATATTATCAAATTAAAATCCAACATTGGCAGGGGAAACAACCTGGCGACCATCGTCCCAAATTCTGAAAGCACGGACAAGATTTCTAGAGGTAAGCTCCTGAGTGCTTCAAATGTAAGAGCTCACATGAACTTGAAAAGCTCCACTTCTAATTTGACACTTAGCATTTCCTAGTTTCATGTTAAATATCCATTTGTGAACAATCCGAATAAATCTGAGCAGTGCCTGACCAATATAATGTGCCATGTGCGGCCCCCCAGGAAACACTGCCCTAAGGATCCCAATGCTGTTTGCGTCTTCACGAGTCTGACACGTCCTACCGGTGCAAGGAAATATGATACTTTTACAGGCACTGCTCAAGATTTATTCAGATTATTCTAATATGGATATTTAACCTCATCGCTGCTTGACATATTCCCCTCTTGTGCTGAGGGTCAATGATAATGGGTGTGGTCATGACGGAACCGTTCCGTCATGAGCACAGCTCCACTGTGCCTCATGACGGAACCGTTCCATCATGAGCATCGAAGGGGTTAACCTGAAACTAGGAAATGCCACTATGATAGGATTCTGCTTTCTGCCAGGCAGTGTGAGCACTCCAAGGAGTCAGGAACAAAGTCCTGAGCAGGAAGGAGGCCACACCTCCTCCCTCTCAGAATGGCTAGTAAAGTGGCACCTTATGGCGGTAAACTTCAAAGGCTTCACTACCTCTGCTATGCATCAGGGCTTCCTCCCAAAGGAGGAAACAGCCCTCTCCCTGCCCAAGCACATTTCCTCCTGGATAGGTGGGAAATTAGGTATGCAGAAGGTGTACATCCCCAGAAGGCTAGCCGCATCTCTAGGGTCGGCTGTCTAGTCTGAACAGCTAAGTAAACTTCTGCCATTTCAAAAAGTTGTAGTAATAATGGGTTCTTTTTAGAAAAGATGACCTACATTCCGGATGTGGTCACCTCAGGAGCAGATTAACCACAAGGGCAATTAGCCTGAAATCCACTTGCACCCCCCCCTAACTCCCCTTAATCTAGGATTTAAGGGCTACCCCTGAGAATGGAACCTCAGTTCTGAACCAACTTGCACTGAAGAGGACAAAGAAGAGACCTATGTCTGCGACACCATGATTTACATATACCAAAAGAAAGATACTCTGCATTTGTGGCAATGTGCCTGAAACTGCACAATTGAGACTTGTCCTAGGCTAAAGCTTGGTTCCCCACACAGACAGACCCCAGGGATAGCCTGAAGCACCCTCAGATACCCCTGGACTAGAGGCACTAGTCCTCAGCAAACTGCAGGTTAAACAGTGCTCCAGATCCAAAGAATTGCTGGCCATTAGGCAATCCGATGGATCACCCAAATCCAGATGGTCTAGTGCATTGTAGGAACTGTGTTACTGAACTCCACGATGTTTCACGCTGCTACTGTGTTCCCCTGGATCCCTGAACATTGAAGTAACCATCTGCTTTGCTTACCGCTGCTAAGGTTTGTTTTTCACCTGTTGGGTTACTGACCCCTACACTCGATGCTGCATTAGAAGGAACTCCATCTGACTTCTGTCTAACGTCAGCAGCAGCCCTATTGTTGATATTTTGCACCCTGGTTCCCCGCACAGCAGCACTGTGCAAGTGGTAAAAACCGATCTCCTGTAGCTCACATTCAGCACTAAGGATAGCCAGGACAACTCTGTTCCTGGGTTCCACAGGACAGGTAAAATTGAACTGACTGTTGTGGCCTTGTCCGCGGACCTGCATCAACTGTACTCTCCGTGGGTTCCATGCAACTTAACTGCAAGTAACCTATTGTCCCTATCACTTGTTCCCATTGACCGCAATGCAAACGTTCTGCAGTAGTGAATTGCTGTGATTTCGGTTTTATTATTATAAATTGGTATCGAATTTTAATTGAGTCGTGTCAATGACTTATCATTCATAGTTCAACACATGTTTCTCTGGTAAAGCCTGACTGATCTTTGCAACTCTACCAGGACATAGATAAGGATTTATTAGTGTGAATCCCAGGACCATTTTTGGGGTATCGTGAGAGTATTACATCGTGAGTCTAACCAGTGTCACCTCATAATTCTCCACCTTCATACAGTATGTTAATTGTATATTGGATATACCCCACAAGGTGGATGGGACTGGTGAAACAGTGGAAGGGAATGGAAGTTCAAAGGTATATATTCAATTGCCTCACGTAAACGTTTGATAATTTCCCTCTGGCTTGGTAAGCATAAAGGGCAGATGGCCAATTAGTTTATTTATATTTATTTTTTTTAATACTTTTTATTGAGAATATAAACAGAGTGATAAACAATACACTGTTTAGAGAATATGTAAGAAATACAAAATTACAAAGTTAACAAATTCATTAAAAACAAGAGATCGCTTAGTAACATCAGAAAAGTACCATACCATTGAAAAACATTTGAGAGAGATGAAACAATAAGAATAAAATACATCACAATGGTAAATATATATTTTACATAAGTGTTATAACTGTTCTATTTGTTTTTATTTTTCTTGAACAGGAAGAGAGAAGAGGCAGGGGAGAAAGGATATGGGAAGAAAGAAAAGAAAAAAGAAAAAAGAAATGATATATGAAGGAAGACAGAAGTATTAGGAGAAAGATGAGTGTGAGGATAGAAAAGTAGTAAAAGGTAACCATAATAAATCAGATTTAATCTTTTGAGATATCAAAGGGGAAAAAAACAGAAGCTTTTCTATGTTAGTCACAAATTAAATTCTACCAGACCAAAAAAGGATCATTTAGAGTTATCTTTCCAACACGTTAATATAACTTTAAAGGAAAGAGCAATAACAAGGTCAAATAAAATAGTTTTTGAAGGAAGATAGTCAAAATCAGCAGATAAAGTTCCCCAAAAAATATTGTTACTAGAGAGTGGAACATTACAAGAAAAAATCAATAAGCATTTAGACCATATAGCTTTCCAAAATTCATTAACTTTAGGACAATAATAAAGTTATTGTGTCAAAGTACCATCAGAGGAGAGTCATGACCAACATAGGGGAGAAATAGAAGCGTCAATTTTATGTAGAAATTGGGAGTAACAACCACTCTATTATATATAAAATATATAGATTGAGTAATATTAGCAGCTCTAAAGGCCTTAAGTTTTTTTTCCACATCTGATACCATTGATGAATAGACAGTGATTGAGATAAATAATGCTCCCACAACAGTTCAGTAGAGGATTTATTCTTTGTAGTAACACGGGAAAACACAGTTTTATATATAAATGAAGCACTTCGAGTGGTATCCATATTAATGTTAAATAAGGGTGTAACAGGGGTAACGCAGTTAACATCAAATTTAAAATTTGGTTGTTTAATGGTAAGGCTTGACGGACAGGACATAGTGAATTATATTGTTGAATACAAGAGTCAGCGAGACCACATTAATCTTGTAATTGTGGGAATGGTATATTAGACTTATTTGCTATCAAATGACACACATGAGAAATACCCTTTTCTTTCTTGTGTTTAAAAGTAAAAAGATGACGAAATTTGATAAATGTGTAATACCAGATGGAAAAGGCTAGAAAAGATTGATAACAATCAAATCCTTGGGTTAAACGAGTGTGTAATAAACAATGTGAATACTTTAAAATTGGATATTTGGAAATGAAAGTTCAATTAGTCATATAAACAACAACTTGAAAATAAAAGTTATGCAACAATGAACGCTCAAAAACAACCCATGTTGGAATAGGAGAATCATGATAATCCTTTGCATACAATTGTCGGATTAAAAAGGCAGTATGATAAAACTTAAAATCAGGGAAACATACACCACCTTCTGTTTTAGGTTGAATTAATTCAGTTAAAGCAATACGCACACGTTTATTGTTCCAGGGGAATTTAGTACAAACAGAGTTTTAAGGCAGTGAAATTGTAAACTAATGTATAGGTATATTGGAGGAAAACCATACTCCTAGATATTTAATCTTTTGGGAACACCAAACAAAATGTATTTGATCAAACATGTAACAATAGCAGGATGAGTTTAGTGGTAAGATCTCAGTTTTAGAGAAATTGAATTTGTACTCAGAGACATAAGAATATAGAACAATCTCTTGTATAAAAGGGTCTAGGGAATTGGAAGGGTTGGACATATAAATTAGGATATCATCTACATAAGCAGAACACTTAATTTCCTGAGAGTTGAGTTTAAAACCAGTTGTATCGGGATTATGTCTGACCCGTTCAAGAAAGGGTTCTAAACAGAGAAAGGGGACAACCCTGTCTAGTACCCCAGTGTAGTTTAAAATAGGGAGAAGTTACCATTTACAAATACACAAGCACTTGGTTCAATATATAACAATTTGATATACCAAATAAACTTATGACCAAAACCAAACCAACAAAGGGTAGAAAACATAAACTGCCAATTTATACGGTCAAAAGCTTTTTCAGCATCAAGCAAGATTGTAGCTAGGAGAGGGGTATTTTTTCCCAAGGGCAAGGATGTTGGAAAACATTCTGGTGTTGTTGGATGCAGGTCTACCCTTAATAAAACCAGCCTGGTCAAGCTTAATAAGGAGTGGAATGACATTTGCCAAACAAGATGCTAAGATTTTTGCTAAAACTTTACAATCGTAATTTTTTATTGAAATAGGTCTAAAGTTTGTACAGAGGGTAGCGTCTTTGTCTGGTTTGGGAATAAGGACAATGAGGGCTTACAAAAAAGAACCACTTGCTTTAGAGCTAGACAGAAATGAGTTGAAAAGCACTAGTTGTTTAGGGGCAATAATTGATGAAAAGGAGGAGAGGAGTTCAACGGAAAAACCATCCGGTCCAGGGGCTTTTGGCATTTTTCAAAGATTTATGAGCATCAGTAAACTCCTGTAGAGATATATCCCTCTCAAGGGAGACGCGGTACGATTGCGGCCACAGGAACGAAAACGGCTCCGCGTCTGCGATGGAGCTCACAGGCAAGCCACCATCTTGGCTTGGCGCCAAAGCCACGCACCCAGAAGTCCATTTTGTGAGTCCTGGAGCGGGAGCTTCCCTAGGGATCAGTATATTAATCTATCACCCAATCCAGGGAGTCTAAGTCCAGTAGCTGTTCATCCGTTGAGGTCTCAGGATCATCACTATGTTCTAGCAAGAATACTCATTTAGACTGAGTATTGATAGTCTGGTTTTAAAGTCTATCTTCTATCCTTTCAACCGGAGTTACCCCCTGCCAGTCTTCAAAGCTTGGACTAACAATAATAAATTGTGGTTTGTGCCTTTTCAATCCATCTTCGTTCTTGATTTTCTAGTTTCTAGTTTCTTATACCAGAAAAGTCAACTATGGGATTTATCCTTAATATTAATATATATATATATATATATACATATATATATAACCTACTGGCGGTCGCCAGTAGGTATATATAGTTAGGATTTTTTTCCCTATGGGACTTTTGAAAATTCTATGTCTAATAACTTTGGCGTTTGTGGACGGAATTGGCTGAAATTTTCAGGGGGGGCCGAGAAAAAAGGGGGGTCCCAAAACGTGTTTTTCCCATTCATTTTTCCATAGGGCGGTTGGCCTCACTTTTAGCTCGAACGGCTGAATGGATTTGCACGAAACTTGGCAAAATTGTAGGGACTGTTAGCCCGATGTGCCTTTGCTAGGTCTCAATATATGTGCTCCAGTGGATTTTGAGAAATTAACGTTCAAAAAAAGATATATATCTGTAACAGCGCTCCGGGCAGCGCTCCGGTTCGCGTACTTTTCGCGTAACGGAACTTTGCGATGCGAAGCTGATTGGCTCTCCGGTGTCTGTCAACATTCTAAACAGTCCGGAGCGGCCGCCATCTTGTCTCTCGGTAGGATCGAGAGACAAGAGGAGGCCAAAACAAAGGGGGAAATTACCATAAGGGGGCATAGTAGATCCTCGTTGACCCCCTAGGTTTTATGTGGAGGTTTTAAAAGGGCCCAGCAGAGCCCAAAAAAAATTTTTTTTTTTTTTTGCGTGGGGAGCGGCCGGTTCGCGAACCGGAAAGCGTTCTGGGCAGCGTACTATAAGGAAAAAAGAATGATAGACTTTTGAAATACTGTATGTTAATTGTTTGTTGTTTTTGTTGATTATTTTTTTATTTCTTTATTTTTTCAAACATTTTTTTTATTGTGATTGTGTTTCATAATTTGGTAAACTTTCTAACATTTCACTGTCAGAAATTTCATAATTCTCATTGAATATACTTTGTAGTCTTTGAGGGTGTAAAATGTCCTCATTTTTAAGGAGGTTATCTACTGCTTGCACACATTACAGTAGTTCCTGGTCCCTAGTTTCATCCATAAATTCATTTTCATTTTGATCAATGATTTCTTGGCTGCTCTCTTGCAGTACAATTTTAAATTCAACTTTCTGTTCGCCTTCCATTTTGCCTGAAATTTGGATAAAAAAATATATATATTAGTAGAGATAGGGCACTGTTGGGATTAATTTTAGATAGGCAGTTTTTATCAGTGAATTTATCTTTTGCCAGTGTATAGTATCAGAGTGGAAGTAGGACTATAAAAAAGTGTATGTGATTTAACCAAGAGAAGCCTAACTCCATCCATAACTATAACAGAGAAGTCTATCTAAATCTATAACTACTACAGAGGGATAGTATATAACTATCAGAAAAAGTTTACCATATTAACTTATAGTGCACAATATACTTCAGTTTTAAAAATAACAACTTACCTTTACAAACAAGTTGAAGTGTTTAGTGATAATTCAAATGTAATGTACAACAAGAAGTAGCAGTCAAAATGGCTGTGTTTCCTTCTCTTCCTTTATATATATTCAGGTATATAACCAATCAAATGTCAGGTAATAAAAGTAGAAAATGAAAGTAACATTTTCATTGGTTGTCAATTCCAACACTTCAGATGTGTTTTGTGAAGTAATTTACCTCACGGTATTTAGAGAGGTCTACAGGCTAAATGGCTAAATGGAATTTAAATCAAATTTGTGAAAATGAAAGGGATTGTTATGTAGTATGAGCTAATCTATATTTGGTGAGAGTGTCTCCAGTCGTTTTTCTGTGAATTACTTTCCCACCTTTTTTATTGGACCGCTTCCCGGTATGCGTCCCGGTCCGCGAACCAGCAGCGTTACGGGAGTCCACCATTTTGTGTTTCAGTCGAATCAAGATACAAGATGGAGGGCAAATAATGTTCAGAATGGGTAGAAGGGGGCACGGTAGATTTATCTTGACCCCCTAGGTTTTCTGAGGGTGGCTGAGGAGGACCATATGTGCGGGAAAAAAACATTTTTTTTTTAATTTTGCGCGGTTAGCTTCCAGTTCGCGTACCGGGTAGCGCTCCGGGGAGCGTAGTTTGTTGAAAATTAGAGAAAAAAGTTAGAGAAAAATAATAAATGTGAGTGATCAGATGGAGGGTAGCTCTGAAAAGAGCTTTTGGGTTTATGGTACATTTAGGTACTTATAAGTAGGTACCAATGCACAGTCTTAAATTCAAAATGAAAATTCTGTTGCCCTCATCTGAGAAGTGAACTCCATCTCCTCTGTAGATATCTTGCATGTAGTAACGCAAGTTATTGTTGTACATGGAGCCCATTCCATGGTCTCTCATGTAAGCTGAAACAGATTTGTTTACATGCTTCCTCGACTTCTCAATTTGTGGACAAAATTGGTTGGACCACTTCCATTTCTGTCTTTGGCATATATTGGAATATTACAAAAACAATGGAGGAGTTACCCCTCAAAAAATGGAGAAAAGAGATTCTCTCACAGTGGGTTAAAGTGCTCAATTTAGCACAGTCTGTCCCAACCTGTCAGTGGATAATGCATATCCTTGTAGAAGACCCCTCACTCACCAACCTAGTTGGTGACATGCTTCATCATCGGGGTCCCACCCCATAGGCCGAGTGCCTATAGGGTGTGCTGCGACACCTGATTACAGTGGAGCGGGTTGTTTTCTTTTATATGTTCAAGGCGATCAAATAAATGAATTTAAAAAGGGCCAACACTACTCACTGCAAGTTTTTATTCTTGAGTGCTTGAACCCTAATAAAAAATGTGTAACACCTATGCCTAATTAGGTAGACTTCGGTGTAAAATAAGAAGTGTCATTAAAAATAGCTAAGTGTGCTATGTGAAGTGTGATTAATGCTATTGATTAAAAAGGTCTACATGTTTCAACCATTGTATTTATTCATTGGTTTTCGTCAGGACCGTGATATTGAACTGGGTGGTCCGCACACGCTAAGGTGCGTCCTGCCCTAGTCCAAGATGGAGTACACAAATTGTGAACTCGTGTAAAATTGGTGCATTTTCTTTTATTCAAAGAAAAAAACCTGTAAGGAAACAGGGAAAAACAAAAAGACAGGAAGGGATCACATACAGGGGTTGACTACACACGTGTAATACATTTAACATATATAGCCAGTATTTTCCATGAGTCAATACATGGGATAATGCCCATATTTCAGTCAGACAGTAGAAACCATCTGCTACGCGACAGTACTTCAGTGCTTTTACCGGACTGTGACTAATGAGCCATGAATCAGTGCCAAAGGAGTGGTGACGATCTGGGTTTGGCATCTGAAAATGACTAGTGAAAAAAGGGGGCGACGTACTATGGGCCAGTGATCATACTGGTGCTACGGGGTGAACGGATGCACATAATTGTGAGCACTCGTGAAGGCGCTTAAAGTTGCGACTGGTATATGGCTGATTGCTTACACTTCCTTGCGGAATTACCGCTTCATGGGCACCAGCGCTTCCAAGACGGCAAGAGTCCGTCTCCTGAAAGTGGGTAAAGAGCAAAACAAAAGCAAATGCCCGGTTTTAGTTTTCTGGCTTTGTTTAAAAAGGTTTTTTGTGTTGCCAGCGGATCGAGCGGCGAGCGCATGAAGAGAAACAAGTGTCCTCACTCAGACTTGGCCGCGCATTACTTACTTGCAGCTTCTGATCTTCAGACCGTAAACCTACTTGGTTCGACCGGCGGCGCCCCGAGGAGTGACCGGCTTGTTCTCAATGCCGGTAAAGTAAACCCGGAATAGTTCCTGGTTGGGCGTGGCTTCGTCACGTGGTGTGATCACGTGGGTCGTAATAGGCCAATCCGGTTAAAGTAGGGGGTGGGGCCCTCGGATGATTTCATTTCTGCCGGGAAACAGAGTCAAAGACTGTTTATGTTTCCATGGGGACTAGGAAGGTCCCTTTTTTTAAAAAAAAAAAAGGAAAGAGAAGCGTTACAAAAGCGTGTGGTTACACGGGCTACAGAACTCATTGGGAATTTTAGATGGCACAGAGGACAGAATCAGGATTCATAACCAACGGGGTTAGATGCTGATAATCAAGTTCCTTTATTTAGCATATAAAGGTGAGGCTTTCAAGTCATTATACTGTTCCACGGAATATTATCGTTTAAGCCCGACTTGTGGGTGGATAATCTATAAACCCACCTCTGTTCTTTTTCAAAGAGTCGTTGTATCAGATTGGCTCCTGGCTTTATTTGTTCGATAATCGTCCAGTGAAGGTCATCTGGTGTATGGCCTGCGGACAAAAAATGTTCCGTGAGTCTGGTATTGGTTTTCTTACACCTAATGGTGCTTCTATGTTCACCAATCCGCAATTTGATCTTGCGGCTTGTCATTGCTATATAATGCAAGTCGCACGGGCATGTAAGCATGTAGATAACATTTTTACTGTTGCAATTTGTCTGCCCTCTAATTGTCCAGATTTTATTGGGTTCCAACTGTAGTGTTTTGGTATTTACAGTAAATGGGCAGACGCTGCAATTACCACATTTATAGTGGCCAGTTACTTTTGGTAAACCCCATAAATTTGTTTGTGTTTCTTTTTCTGGGGTTGTCTTTATTGGTCTTGTGTTGACTACTTTGTCTCTTATGCTCTGTGCTTTTTTGAAGGAGAACAATGGTTTTTCCCACCTCAGATTGCCTGTGTTCAAGATGCTCCAGTGCTTTTTTATTATTCTAGAGACGTCATTGGATATGGTGTTATAGGTGGTAACACATGTCAAGGGGATTCCTTCTATTGTTTTGTTAGTCTGTTCCAATAAAGCTGAGCGGGGTTGGTTTCGTGCACGCTTTTGACTTTTTGGGAGAATTTTGTTTGGATATCCCCGATTCTGCAGTTTTTCGGTGAGATCTTGGGCTTGGTTCTTATAATCTCCCAGCTCACTGCAGTTTCTACGAATCCTCAGGTATTGTCCATAAGGTAAATTCTTGCGTAGAGGTCTGGGGTGGAAGCTTTCAAATCGCAGTAAATTGTTTTTGGAGGTAGGTTTATAGTGAGTGACAGTTGTCAATCTTCCTTCCTTTTTTGTGATTGTTACATCCAAGAATACTAGTGTTTCTTGGTTCTTTTCATAGGTAAACCGTAGATGTTCATCACAGGTGTTAATCCAATTAAAGAAGGAAGTTAGAGCCTCCTCTGTACCTTTCCATATTGCCAGCACATCATCGATGTATCTGCGCCATATTAGGATGTTTGAGCTATAGGGGTTTGTTTGACTGAGGATGTATTTTTCTTCAAAGTCATAGACATACAGTCCCGCTATGCTCGGCGCAAAGGAACTCCCCATGGATGTTCCCCCTGTCTGTAAAAAGATTTTGTCTTCAAATTCAAAGTAATTCCTTTTGAGTGCCAGTCTGGCACATTCCAAGATGAATTGCCTGGGGGTTCTCGATGTCCACTCTTCCTTGTCTAGTGCTCGTCCTAATACATCCAGTGTAGCATCCTGTGGGATACTGGTGTACAGGCTCTCAATGTCAAAACTCACCAGTATGGTGTCATTCTCCACTGTGAGTTGGTCCAGGATCTGCAGTAGACTCTTGGTATCTTGAAGATACGTGCTGGTCTTTTGTACCATTTTTTTGAAAAATACATCGCAAAATTGCGAGAGTGGTTCTAGTACTGATCCTATTCCGGAGACAATCGGTCTGCCAGGTGGTGGTAATTTGTTCTTATGCATCTTAGGCAGGGTATAGAAGTAGGGAATCTTCCCTTCACTTCTACTCAGGAACTCAGCTTCTTGTTTTGATATAAAGCCTTCAGATTCACCATGTTCCACTAGTGACTTTATCTCACTTTTCAGATCTTCTGTTGGATCCTCTGGTAATCTGCGATAGCTGTCCTGATCTGCTAAAAGTCGTAGACACTCGGTTTGATAAGCTGTGCGATCTTGCACAACAATGCCTCCGCCTTTATCTGCAGGCTTGATCACAATGGTTTCACAATTTCGCAGGTTATCCAGGGCAATCCTCTCCTGTTTGGTCAGGTTCATGAAAGGTTTTTTGGGGGTCGTATTCTCAATTTCATTGAACACAGCTTGCTCAAAAGTAGAAATTTCCACCGGAATCAGATGTGGCGGTGGCGTGAACGTGGACTTACTCCTAAGCCCTGTTTCATTTGGATCCAGATTTTCTTCTGTGCTGGTTCTTTTTTCAAAGAAGGCTTTCAGTCGTAACTTGCGAAAGAAAGATGAGAGCTCACAATGCAATTTGAATTTGTCCAAATTGGCAGTGGGTACAAAGCCCAGACCCTTATTCAACACTGAATCTTCAGTTGTGCTTAGGGGTCTGCTTGAGAGATTAGTAACTAAGTTCTCCGGTTGCTTGGTCCTGCTTGCTGGGGGTTGTGCCTGTTCATGTTCGCACTCTGATCCTCCGGTGCCCAGTGCACTTGGCCCCCTTGGTTCTGGGTTTTTCTTCTTCCCCGTCCCTTGCCGCCCCGGTATAAAAAAGGCGGCCTATATGCATTTGGTTGAAAGAAAGGTGGTTGGAATGGTGGTTGCCAACCATACATCCCCATGTTCTGTGGATGATAATAGGGGTCAGCAAACCCTTGCATTGGTACTGGGTTAAAGGATGGCCAGTTTCCCTGTCCTCTCCCACGTCCTCGTCCCTTTTGTTTCGTGTTCCCTCCACTTGAGTTAACACTGGAGTTGGATGTATTGCTGGATGCATTACTGGAGGCATCTGAGTTGTCTTCTCCTTTTGATGGTGGTACAAACTCTGGGTCTGAGTACGGGTATGCTTTTGTCATCGAGAACCTCTTCAAATCTTTTTGGAATTTCTGCACTTTCTGTTGTGACAGATTATCCTTATAATCTGTCATCTCCTTGTTTAATTCATCAAGCTTCTTCTTGAAGCCTGTGATGGTTGATTTCATATTTCTTTCCGCTATCTGGATCTCTACCTGGATTTTTTCTGAGAGTCTTATGGCTGTTTTCAGGATTAAGACTATCCAGTCATGCGTGCAATGCCACGCTATGGCTGCCCAGTCTTTTCGAAATGCTTCGTCTTCAAGGAAGATACGAGGTGCATTGGAAACTAATAGCCCTTTAGGTGCCATGTTGTTATTCAAATACTGCTTAAGTATTGTCCCGTGTAAGATGGTTCTGATTCTGTTCCTCTTTAGTTCTGTCAGGTTTTCCCAATCTTTAGTTGAGGAAATGCTCTGTGCTATGTTCACATCCGCAAACACCGATAGATCACTCATTATCTCGTCAACCTCGGCCGAGGTATAGGAAAGGCCCTGATTTTCGCTCATGTTTACAATGGATATTACCGGTGTTGTGAGGTGGTATCTATTGTGTTATTACTCTCGCAGCTGTGCGCTGCCTAAATCTTAAATAACAAAAGAGAGAGTTAGGGAATTTACACAAATCTATGTGAGTTGGGAACTCCTGGTCCCCGGGATAAATTACAAAAACAATGGAGGAGTTACCCCTCAAAAAATGGAGAAAAGAGATTCTCTCACAGTGGGTTAAAGTGCTCAATTTAGCACAGTCTGTCCCAACCTGTCAGTGGATAATGCATATCCTTGTGGCTCATTAGTCACAGTCCGGTAAAAGCACTGAAGTACTGTCGCGTAGCAGATGGTTTCTACTGTCTGACTGAAATATGGGCATTATCCCATGTATTGACTCATGGAAAATACTGGCTATATATGTTAAATGTATTACACGTGTGTAGTCAACCCCTGTATGTGATCCCTTCCTGTCTTTTTGTTTTTCCCTGTTTCCTTACAGGTTTTTTTCTTTGAATAAAAGAAAATGCACCAATTTTACACGAGTTCACAATTTGTGTACTCCATCTTGGACTAGGGCAGGACGCACCTTAGCGTGTGCGGACCACCCAGTTCAATATCACGGTCCTGACGAAAACCAATGAATAAATACAATGGTTGAAACATGTAGACCTTTTTAATCAATAGCATTAATCACACTTCACATAGCACACTTAGCTATTTTTAATGACACTTCTTATTTTACACCAAAGTCTACCTAATTAGGCATAGGTGTTACACATTTTTTATTAGGGTTCAAGCACTCAAGAATAAAAACTTGCAGTGAGTAGTGTTGGCCCTTTTTAAATTCATGTATTTGATCGCCTTGAACACATAAAAGAAAACAACCCGCTCCACTGTAATCAGGTGTCGCAGCACACCCTATAGGCACTCGGCCTATGGGGTGGGACCCCGATGATGAAGCATGTCACCAACTAGGTTGGTGAGTGAGGGGTCTTCTACAAGGATATGCATTATCCACTGACAGGTTGGGACAGACTGTGCTAAATTGAGCACTTTAACCCACTGTGAGAGAATCTCTTTTCTCCATTTTTTGAGGGGTAACTCCTCCATTGTTTTTGTAATTTATCCCGGGGACCAGGAGTTCCCAACTCACATAGATTTGTGTAAATTCCCTAACTCTCTCTTTTGTTATTTAAGATTTAGGCAGCGCACAGCTGCGAGAGTAATAACACAATAGATACCACCTCACAACACCGGTAATATCCATTGTAAACATGAGCGAAAATCAGGGCCTCTCCTATACCTCGGCCGAGGTTGACGAGATAATGAGTGATCTATCGGTGTTTGTGGATGTGAACATAGCACAGAGCATTTCCTCAACTAAAGATTGGGAAAACCTGACAGAACTAAAGAGGAACAGAATCAGAACCATCTTACACGGGACAATACTTAAGCAGTATTTGAATAACAACATGGCACCTAAAGGGCTATTAGTTTCCAATGCACCTCGTATCTTCCTTGAAGACGAAGCATTTCGAAAAGACTGGGCAGCCATAGCGTGGCATTGCACGCATGACTGGATAGTCTTAATCCTGAAAACAGCCATAAGACTCTCAGAAAAAATCCAGGTAGAGATCCAGATAGCGGAAGGAAATATGAAATCAACCATCACAGGCTTCAAGAAGAAGCTTGATGAATTAAACAAGGAGATGACAGATTATAAGGATAATCTGTCACAACAGAAAGTGCCGAAATTCCAAAAAGATTTGAAGAGGTTCTCGATGACAAAAGCATACCCGTACTCAGACCCAGAGTTTGTACCACCATCAAAAGGAGAAGACAACTCAGATGCCTCCAGTAATGCATCCAGCAATACATCCAACTCCAGTGTTAACTCAAGTGGAGGGAACATGAAACAAAAGGGACGAGGACGTGGGAGAGGACAGGGAAACTGGCCATCCTTTAACCCAGTACCAATGCAAGGGTTTGCTGACCCCTATTATCATCCACAGAACATGGGTATGTATGGTTGGCAACCACCATTCCAACCACCTTTCTGTCAACCAAATGCCTATAGGCCGCCTTTTTTATACCGGGGCGGCAAGGGACGGGGAAGAAGAAAAACCCAGAACCAAGGGGGCCAAGTGCACTGGGCACCGGAGGATCAGAGTGCGAACATGAACAGGCACAACCCCCAGCAAGCAGGACCAAGCAACCGGAGAACTTAGTTACTAATCTCTCAAGCAGACCCCTAAGCACAACTGAAGATTCAGTGTTGAATAAGGGTCTGGGCTTTGTACCCACTGCCAATTTGGACAAATTCAAATTGCATTGTGCGCTCTCATCTTTCTTTCGCAAGTTACGACTGAAAGCCTTCTTTGAAAAAAGAACCAGCACAGAAGAAAATCTGGATCCAAATGAAACAGGGCTTAGGAGTAAGTCCACGTTCACGCCACCGCCACATCTGATTCCGGTGGAAATTTCTACTTTTGAGCAAGCTGTGTTCAATGAAATTGAGAATACGACCCCCAAAAAACCTTTCATGAACCTGACCAAACAGGAGAGGATTGCCCTGGATAACCTGCGAAATTGTGAAACCATTGTGATCAAGCCTGCAGATAAAGGCGGAGGCATTGTTGTGCAAGATCGCACAGCTTATCAAACCGAGTGTCTACGACTTTTAGCAGATCAGGACAGCTATCGCAGATTACCAGAGGATCCAACAGAAGATCTGAAAAGTGAGATAAAGTCACTAGTGGAACATGGTGAATCTGAAGGCTTTATATCAAAACAAGAAGCTGAGTTCCTGAGTAGAAGTGAAGGGAAGATTCCCTACTTCTATACCCTGCCTAAGATGCATAAGAACAAATTACCACCACCTGGCAGACCGATTGTCTCCGGAATAGGATCAGTACTAGAACCACTCTCGCAATTTTGCGATGTATTTTTCAAAAAAATGGTACAAAAGACCAGCACGTATCTTCAAGATACCAAGAGTCTACTGCAGATCCTGGACCAACTCACAGTGGAGAATGACACCATACTGGTGAGTTTTGACATTGAGAGCCTGTACACCAGTATCCCACAGGATGCTACACTGGATGTATTAGGACGAGCACTAGACAAGGAAGAGTGGACATCGAGAACCCCCAGGCAATTCATCTTGGAATGTGCCAGACTGGCACTTGAATTTGAAGACAAAATCTTTTTACAGACAGGGGGAACATCCATGGGGAGTTCCTTTGCGCCGAGCATAGCGGGACTGTATGTCTATGACTTTGAAGAAAAATACATCCTCAGTCAAACAAACCCCTATAGCTCAAACATCCTAATATGGCGCAGATACATCGATGATGTGCTGGCAATATGGAAAGGTACAGAGGAGGCTCTAACTTCCTTCTTTAATTGGATTAACACCTGTGATGAACATCTACGGTTTACCTATGAAAAGAACCAAGAAACACTAGTATTCTTGGATGTAACAATCACAAAAAAGGAAGGAAGATTGACAACTGTCACTCACTATAAACCTACCTCCAAAAACAATTTACTGCGATTTGAAAGCTTCCACCCCAGACCTCTACGCGAGAATTTACCTTATGGACAATACCTGAGGATTCGTAGAAACTGCAGTGAGCTGGGAGATTATAAGAACCAAGCCCAAGATCTCACCGAAAAACTGCAGAATCGGGGATATCCAAACAAAATTCTCCAAAAAAGTCAAAAGCGTGCACGAAACCAACCCCGCTCAGCTTTATTGGAACAGACTAACAAAACAATAGAAGGAATCCCCTTGACATGTGTTACCACCTATAACACCATATCCAATGACGTCTCTAGAATAATAAAAAAGCACTGGAGCATCTTGAACACAGGCAATCTGAGGTGGGAAAAACCATTGTTCTCCTTCAAAAAAGCACAGAGCATAAGAGACAAAGTAGTCAACACAAGACCAATAAAGACAACCCCAGAAAAAGAAACACAAACAAATTTATGGGGTTTACCAAAAGTAACTGGCCACTATAAATGTGGTAATTGCAGCGTCTGCCCATTTACTGTAAATACCAAAACACTACAGTTGGAACCCAATAAAATCTGGACAATTAGAGGGCAGACAAATTGCAACAGTGAAAATGTTATCTACATGCTTACATGCCCGTGCGACTTGCATTATATAGGAATGACAAGCCGCAAGATCAAATTGCGGATTGGTGAACATAGAAGCACCATTAGGTGTAAAAAAAACAATACCAGACTCACAGAACATTTTTTGTCCGCAGGCCATACACCAGATGACCTTCACTGGACGATTATCGAACAAATAAAGCCAGGAGCCAATCTGATACAACGACTCTTTGAAAAAGAACAGAGGTGGGTTTATAGATTATCCACCCACAAGTCGGGCTTAAACGATAATATTCCGTGGAACAGTGTAATGACTTGAAAGCCTCACCTTTATATGCTAAATAAAGGAACTTGATTATCAGCATCTAACCCCGTTGGTTATGAATCCTGATTCTGTCCTCTGTGCCATCTAAAATTCCCAATGAGTTCTGTAGCCCGTGTAACCACACGCTTTTGTAACGCTTCTCTTTCCTTTTTTTAAAAAAAAAAAAAAAAGGGACCTTCCTAGTCCCCATGGAAACATAAACAGTCTTTGACTCTGTTTCCCGGCAGAAATGAAATCATCCGAGGGCCCCACCCCCTACTTTAACCGGATTGGCCTATTACGACCCACGTGATCACACCACGTGACGAAGCCACGCCCAACCAGGAACTATTCCAGGTTTACTTTACCGGCATTGAGAACAAGCCGGTCACTCCTCGGGGCGCCGCCGGTCGAACCAAGTAGGTTTACGGTCTGAAGATCAGAAGCTGCAAGTAAGTAATGCGCGGCCAAGTCTGAGTGAGGACACTTGTTTCTCTTCATGCGCTCGCCGCTCGATCCGCTGGCAACACAAAAAACCTTTTTAAACAAAGCCAGCAAACTAAAACCGGGCATTTGCTTTTGTTTTGCTCTTTACCCACTTTCAGGAGACGGACTCTTGCCGTCTTGGAAGCGCTGGTGCCCATGAAGCGGTAATTCCGCAAGGAAGTGTAAGCAATCAGCCATATACCAGTCGCAACTTTAAGCGCCTTCACGAGTGCTCACAATTCTGTGCGTCCGTTCACCCCGTAGCACCAGTATGATCACTGGCCCATAGTACGTCGCCCCCTTTTTTCACTAGTCATTTTCAGATGCCAAACCCAGATCGTCACCACTCCTTTGGCACTGATTCATGGCTCATTAGTCACAGTCCGGTAAAAGCACTGAAGTACTGTCGCGTAGCAGATGGTTTCTACTGTCTGACTGAAATATGGGCATTATCCCATGTATTGACTCATGGAAAATACTGGCTATATATGTTAAATGTATTACACGTGTGTAGTCAACCCCTGTATGTGATCCCTTCCTGTCTTTTTGTTTTTCCCTGTTTCCTTACAGGTTTTTTTCTTTGAATAAAAGAAAATGCACCAATTTTACACGAGTTCACAATTTGTGTACTCCATCTTGGACTAGGGCAGGACGCACCTTAGCGTGTGCGGACCACCCAGTTCAATATCACGGTCCTGACGAAAACCAATGAATAAATACAATGGTTGAAACATGTAGACCTTTTTAATCAATAGCATTAATCACACTTCACATAGCACACTTAGCTACTTTTAATGACACTTCTTATTTTACACCGAAGTCTACCTAATTAGGCATAGGTAATACACATTTTTTATTAGGGTTCAAGCACTCAAGAATAAAAACTTGCAGTGAGTAGTGTTGGCCCTTTTTAAATTCATTTATTTGATCGCCTTGAACACATAAAAGAAAACAACCCGCTCCACTGTAATCAGGTGTCGCAGCACACCCTATAGGCACTCGGCCTATGGGGTGGGACCCCGATGATGAAGCATGTCACCAACTAGGTTGGTGAGTGAGGGGTCTTCTACAAGGATATGCATTATCCACTGACAGGTTGGGACAGACTGTGCTAAATTGAGCACTTTAACCCACTGTGAGAGAATCTCTTTTCTCCATTTTTTGAGGGGTAACTCCTCCATTGTTTTTGTAATTTATCCCGGGGACCAGGAGTTCCCAACTCACATAGATTTGTGTAAATTCCCTAACTCTCTCTTTTGCTATTTAAAATATATTGGAATATACCAAGGCAGTTTGAGGAAAAAGTGCCATTAATTGCTCAAAGGTGTACTTTAAAAGCATTTCCAGACCTACCCCAGTCAAAGTGCCCAAATCATTACCTCCACAGTGCGCAATTAACAGGTCAGGTTTTGGCAAATGCATAAAGGTTTTCACCAATGGTATCAATTGGTGACATTTTAATCCTCTTTGGCCCAACCACTTAATTTCCACATCTTGTAAATTGTGGTTAGGTAAATTTCTGTTCTCAGCATACCTTTGAGCCCAGTAGATGTAACTATGTCCAACAATCCAGACATTAAACATGGTGGGAGAAGGTTGTGCTGCAGTCAGATGAAGTATGGTAATGAAAGGGCAGTTGAAACAGTAGGAGTTTGTAAAGAAAAAAAACTGTGGATTTCCAGTGCTAATGATTCATTAGCAGTGATTGGTGCATTTCCATTTCTGAAAACAGAAAGTTAGGGTGCATGGATGTGTTCTTTGAAAGATGTAATTTGAATGGTCAAGAAAAAATCATTTAATGAAAGATTGCACTGGATACGCAGGTGCACTGAGAGTTCAGAGTTCAATTGAAACATTGTTGTGTGAACTTGCAAACATGAGAGGTCTTTCAGGAGGTGGTTGCTAAGCAAAAAAGGCAGAGAGGGCAGAGGGGGGAAGGGTTTTGATTTGAAAAAAGTGAGGGAAGAGTTATGATTGGCTAATATGAGAGATATGTGTAATGAATATCAGCATTTCTGTGCTTTCTATAGCTGCAGCCTCTGGAGTGCAACCTCTTTGTTCTGCTGAAGACAATTTGGTGTATTTTTGAGACTGTTTTGAAACTCAAAAAGTATTTGCTAAGGTGAGAAAAGATTTATTTAATTTAGATAGAGAATAGTATGATTTAAGGAGAAAATGATGAAGAAAGCTGTGTTTTTAAAATGTGGCTTTGTCTCAAGTGATATACAAATAGATTTTGTTTCTTTGAGAAATTGTAATTGCATATTCTGTGTAGAAATCTGGCATGCAGTAACATAAGTTATTGTTGTACATGGAGCCCATTTCATGGTCTCTCATGTAAGCTGAAACAGATATGTTGTGTTTAAAAACGATTTTTGAAAATAATTACATTTCTGGATATGTTCTGCTAGAGCTTCATAGGTTGTTTGGGCCATATTTATAAGGCATTTGAGTGTCTCTGATGTTATTGTTCCCATTTTAATTGAAGAGCTTTCTTCATGGGGCTAGTTTCTTGTAAATACGCTCCCACCTGTGCTTGGTAAATTTAGATTTTGATTATGGGAGTTACATAGCCATGTTAAAAATGTCC
The DNA here is from genome assembly GCF_964263255.1 of Lissotriton vulgaris. NCBI lineage: Eukaryota > Metazoa > Chordata > Amphibia > Caudata > Salamandridae > Lissotriton > Lissotriton vulgaris. The sequence continues at coordinate 1,195,957,775 of NC_141694.1, read as the reverse complement.
CAAAAATGGTGCAAGGGCATTCAAAAAAACGCTTTCATGTGTTTTAAGGACTTTTTTAGTCATTTCCTCTTGAATGTAGGTATACAATTGATTTATATGCTGTGTTTAAAAACGATTTTTTGAAATCAATTACATTTCTGGATATGTACTGCTAGAGCTTCATAGGTTGTTTGGGCCATATTTATAAGGCATTTGAGTGTCTATGATGTTATTTTTCCCTTTTTAAATGGAAAGCGTTCTTCATGGGGCAAGTTTCTTGTAAATACGCTCCCACCTGTGCTTGGCAAATTTAGATTTTGATTATGGGAGTTACTTAGCCATGTTAAAAATGTCCCAAAAATGGTGCAAGGGCATTCAAAAAAACGCTTTCATGTGTCTTAAGGACATTTTCAGTCATTTCCAACTGAATGTAGGTATACAATTGATTTATATGTTGTGTTTAAAAACGATTTTTTGAAATCAATTACATTTCTGGATATGTACTGCTAGAGCTTCATAGGTTGTTTGGGCCATATTTATAAGGCATTTGAGTGTCTATGATGTTATTTTTCCCATTTAAATTGAAGAGCTTTCTTCATGGGGCAAGTTTCTTGTAAATATGCTCCCACCTGTGCTTGGCAAATTTAGATTTTGATTATGGGAGTTACATAGCCATGTTAAAAATGACCCAAAAATGGTGCAAGGGCAATCAAAAAAACACTTTCATGTGTCTTAAGGACATTTTAAGTCAATGAGGAAACACAGGTGATGTAATTCTGAAATGAGGAAAAGAAACTCCACATTTTTCAATTACATCACTAGTGTTTCCTAAGTTTATGAATGACATTGTGCAGATGAAGTTTAGGTCTGACCACAGATTCAAAAGAGGTCTGCCCTTTGTTCAAGAGTGAAGTGGACATGACTTACTTCATTGGTAGGCCTTCACATGTATTATTTCCTTTGTTTTCTTCAACAAGCGAAAATCTCATCTGCAACCGTGTGTTGGCCTCACCTCAAACAAACAAAACAGGTTATGGACCGAATGTGGAAAAATGTCACACATTCACCCCAGTCCAAAGATCTGGGCCCAAACAAACCTCTAGATAGGCCACACCTTATCGTCATCCTGAATCAATCATTTAAAATGTTAGGGAGAGATTTATGATAGGTGTATGCCTGTTTTGTACCACTGTGCGTCACTTTTGTGACGCAGTGGTGATGCAAAAGATTTGCTATGTTAAATAATAAGTAGGGTGTTAAGTTTTTGATGACTGTTATTCATTTACTGTTTGGTAATAGTGGTTAATAACATTTTTTATTATATTTTTCCACAGATTCAACTGCAGATCATTTCAAAATTTGAAAAATGCCAACTAAGAATCGAATTAGAAAGGCTAGAAAACGTCAAAGACAGCAGGATCATCTATTATTGCAGCAGTCCTCTCCCAAAAAAACTTGTGAAATCACCAAGAAAGCTCCGGGTAAGAGCACGAAATCATTCATAAGAAATATTTGTAGTAAAAAAAGTATTTCAACAAAAAATGTTTCAGTCCAGAAAAAGAGAAGCAATTTAAATGGAAAGGAAAGACCAATCCAAAATGTTACTGCTAGAGCAAGAGATAACTCTGTGCATGATAGTAGAAGGAAACAACAGTTTAGGGAAATTCGAAAACGAATGTTCCGCAACAGGATAATAGTTAATTTATTAAAAAATATTAAGAAAGGCCAACAGAAAGTGGCATTTTATAAGAAAAAGAAAAATGTAGAGAAAATTATTGATCATGCTTTCGAAATTAAGCGAAAGTTGTTTATTTTGGTAATCAATAGAATTAGGACACTAAACAAGGTAATTTCTGATTTCAAATCAAATAGTAGATGGAAGAGAGTAGTTAATCGTAGTAACTTTTGTGAAGTTTTTTCCGGAGAATGGAGGCATAGTTCAAGTTGTGAGGCATTTTTTAATGAGGAGAGTTATTTTCAGGATAATGATTTGGTGTTTGCAGTTGACACCAGTGGTCGAGCTTATGAAGTGAAGGATGGTTGTCCAGTTGAAAAAGAAAAACTTGTGACAACAGAGATAGAAGAGGTGTTAGGTAATGAGGTTTTAGAAAGACGTCCTAAAGGTCCTATGTACATTTGGAAGTGTAGTTCTATTTGCAGTGTGCGACAGGATTCCATCAATTTGCTTTGTGATTTTGTACGGACATTTAATAAGAAAAGTTTGAAGCAGAAAATGAAGTTGTTGCAAGAATTAGATCCTTGCAGAGTGAGACAAATGGCAGGTTTGCGTGGTCATTCACTGGCTTGTCTTTCCAGGAGAGTATGCCAGAGTGTTTTTCATCATTTCAGGATGCTAGCAGTGCATCATAATAAAGTGAGGAAATTAGTGAGAATGTTGTATCATGCTAAGAGTCCAGCAATTATGCTTAAACAATTATGTGCTGCTCTTTTGCATTGTTCTGAAATAGATGTCAAGAATATTTGTGAAGAAATTGAGTTTTGTTACTTTGGAAGTAAAGATGAGAATGTTCAAATTGACCCAGAAGTAGAGGGTAATGTTGAAGATAATGTACAGGTTACCAGTACAGATAATTTTCAGAAGGAAATTGCCACATTTCAGATGAAATCAAGTGAGAGGCCTAATTTCACTTGTGTGTGTTGTCGACGCACTTATTACAAGAATCAGATTAAGTTAGTGGATTTATATGCAAAAAGTGAAAGGGAAAATAATAGTGAATGGAAGGATTTTGCCACATACTTGATGGTAGAAAATTATTTTGATTTGGGATCGGATCAACGTGTGTGTACTTATTGTTGTAACAAATTAAACCAAAACCAGATGCCTGCTAGGGCGGTTCATAATAATCTGGAATTGGTTGAGATTCCTTCTGAATTGAAGGATTTAAATACTTATGAATCTATTTTGATTCAAAGTATCCATCCCTTTCAGGCTATTGTAAGAATGGAGCCAAAGACAGGGAAGTTGCCTCCATCAGATTTTCAGAGAGGATTAAAGGGAAGAGTTGTGTATTTGCCTCTAGATTTGAACAAAAACATAAACACAATTGGAGTAGAAAAAGTGGAAGAGGAACCTCTGGTTATCTTGGTTAATGGGGTTCCGACAAAGAATAAGAAAATATGGCAAGATTTAGTGGATGTTAGGAAAGTCAAAAAGGCAACATTGTATTTGAAGAAAAATAATAAGTACCCTAAGAATGTATATGTTGCAGAAGAGGAAGTAAGTGATGAAGAGGATAGCGATTTGTGTGCTGGCCAAATTGAGAAAGTAGAGGCCTCTAAAAGTGAAGAAATATATGAACATTATAGTGTTCATCCTTTGCATTCCAAGGAAGTCATGGGGAATGCTATTGCGTTGTTTCAAATGAAACAAGCCAAAGGGAGTTCCATTAGTGTTTGGGAGGAAAGTTTGGAAGCCCGGTGTTTCCCACAGCTATTTCCAACAGGTCAAGGAGGAAGATATGATGAGCGACCTCATCAAATTCCTGCGTCTGAATACCGGACTTTACGATTGTATGCAGAAGATCCTAGGTTTCGTCAATGCATTCCCTATTTGTTTCATCTCCTGTTTGAAAGCGATCTGTCTGGACTGTCATATGCAGTGAACCACATCTTAAAAAGTGGTATACAGATGCGAAACATCTCGGCAAGTGACTTTATGCATAAAGTCAATGTCCAAGACAGTATTTTGATTCTCACCTAATTAATCTCATGGCGTGTCAGCGTGGTACTAATGAGTACTGGTACCGTCGTCATGGTGATTTAAAATGTATGCTGAGGAACTTAGGAACTCCAACATGGTTCCTCACTCTGAGCTGTGCCGAGTATGGCTGGGAAGACTTACTTGAATTTCTACGAGAGGCAAATGGAAACATTGAAAATATTGAATTCAAGACACCTGGAGAACTGTGTTCTTTGGATCCAGTGAATGTATGCAGGTACTTCAATCATAGATTTGAAGCTATGATGTCTTTCATCACAAATAAGAAGAACCCACCTCTTGGAGAGGTGTTGGATTTCTTCTGGAGAAAGGAGTACCAAGCAAGAGGTGCTCCTCATATACATTTGTTGCTGTGGATCAAGGATGCACCTAAATTTGGAACAGATCCCGATGACTTAGTGATGAATTTCATAGAACAGTATTCTACGTGTGCTGTTCCAAACGCAACGGAGAAGAAAAGCCTAAGAGAACAAGTTCTACGTTTCCAAAGCCATCGTTGTGGAAAGTACTGTCGTCGTAAATTCAGAAACAAGGACAAGTTCTACACCAAATGTCGTTTCAACTTTCCACGACCGGTGATTTCTAAAGGAAGAGTGAACAGGTTGATGTCTTCTCTGCAACATAATGTGACGAGGAAATCACCCAAAAATACATACAATTTGAAAAGGAACGAAGAGTCCAAGTACATCAACGACTACAACCCAGTGATTTTGTCCATGTGGAATGCTAACATGGATATACAGTTTGTGGCTGACAACTGTATGGCTGTGGCTCGGTATGTGACATCTTACATCACCAAAAAAGAAAAGACAGAATTGAAGGATATGTGGGAGGATATTTCCCATGAAAAAAGCCTCAGCAAGAAGTTGTACAGTTTCAGTTTGAAGATGTTGTCGCATCGAGAAATCGGAGCTTACGAATGTTCTGACCGGTTGTCTTCAGCAAGTCTCTATGCCAAATCCAGGAGTATCGTTTGGGCGAGTCTTGGTCTTGCTGCAACGCGAAATCGAGTTCTAAAACCTGTCCGGGAAATTGAATATTTGGCGGAAAAGGAGCCAAACAGTACCGACATTTTGAAGACCAACATGTTGGATACATATTATCCAAATCGAAGCAGTCACCTTGAGAATGTTTGTCTATATGAGGTTCTACAAAATTACATATTCAAGAGGAACATCAAAGAAGATATTGAGAAAGGAGTGTATGCTGTAATTGGAAGTGAGGGATGTCTGGTCAAGCAAAGAAAATGCCAATTAGTAAACCATCGAAAATTGAGTGGCGAATCTCCAGAAAAAAAGGAGTTTTTCTATTTAGCACTTTTGCAACTTTTCAAGCCTTGGCGTGCAGAAGAGTAACTGCTTGGAGATTTCCTCTGTTACGAAGACTCTTTCACTGCCGCTAAGGAGACCATAGAATGTCCTGCTTTTCCCAAATATCAAGAAATGTTGACTTTGGAAATTGAGCAGGAAGCAACGATTGCAGCCGAGATTGCCTGAGACAGTTCTCAGGACAGTCAGAGTTCTGTTTCATTGAGTCAGGATCCACTAGGAGGACCTATTATCGAAAATGAAGCTGCCACTGCTATGAATGAAGTGGAAAGAGCCATGGCACATGCTCAGGAGGATGCGGTTAACTTAGAAGACTTGGAAAAACAACTCAACGTTGAGCAGAGGAAAATATATGACGAAGTTACCAAGCAAATTGATCATGGATTAAGTCATGAGAAGAAAGAGTGCTCATGTACGTCGTTGAAGCCTGTCCGACTGTACGTGAGTGGAGAAGCGGGAACTGGAAAAAGTTTCCTTATTAAAGCAATTTCTTGTTATTTGCAGGAAAGGACTGAGTCATCGCTGTCTTGTGTTGTTACCGCTCCTACTGGACTGGCAGCACATAACATTAAAGGTATTACTTTGCATCGTCTACTGATGCTGCCAGTGGAGCATGACAACAAATTACAATACCACAAGTTATCTGGGGATGCTTGTTGTGAAGTTTCAAGAGTCTTGAGGAAAATGAAACTTCTTATCATTGATGAAGTAAGCATGGTTTCCAATGTCATGCTTGCCTTTGTGCATTTGAGAATGCAAGAAGTTCATAAAACTGAGTATGATGTGTTATTTGGTGGCAAACACATCATTGTTTTCGGAGATCTTCTGCAGCTGACACCAGTAAAAGGACAACCTGTGTTCAAAATACTCATGCATGAAGATACCAGGAAGTGCCTAGGGAGCATTGGCAATGTCAATATATGGTTAAACTTCAATTATGCTGAACTGCATGAAAATATGCGTCAGGCAAAGGATGAAGATTACAAGAATATTCTACAAGATATTAGAATTGGAAAAGTGACCGAGCATGGGAAAGAAGCTTTAAATGCACGATTACTGTCAAATTTATATCCAGAACAAGACGTTGTGCCTGAGAATATTTTTCAGAAAATTACTGAGAAGAAATCCGGAATATGTTTGATGCCAACTCTTGCAGAATGTGCCATCTTCAACAACAAAATGTTGAATTAGGAAAAGCAAGAGATTGTGAAACTTGAAGCTATTGACAGAATAGAGCATATGGGATCAACAATTATTTTGTCTGAGAATTTGAAATCAAAATTGGATTCATTAGAGAAGACTATATCTAAAATAGCGGGTTTTGAAAAGACTTTGAATGTGTGTTTAAATTGCCGAATCATTTTGAGAAGGAATGTACATGTTGAAAGAGGTCTGGTAAATGGATCAATGGGTAATGTTGTTGATTTTGAGAAATACAGAAGTAGAGATGGTATTGAATTTTTAAAAATTTAATTTGATGGCATTGAGGAAGTACAGCTAATTGGTCGTTGTTCTGCTAGGTTTTTGCTTGTTAAAGACTTATATGTTTGCCGTAAACAGTTTCCTGTTTGCTTGGCATATGCGGTGACAATCCATAAATCGCAAGGTTTAAGTGTAGATAGTGCATTGATGAATATTGGAAGTTCTGTGTTCAAGGAAGGTATGGCATATGTGGCTTTGTCACGAGTTAGATCTTTATCGGGATTGTACTTGATTGACTGTGATGTCACAAACATTTGTGCGGATCTAGATTGTGTTAAGGAATACAATAGGTTAAGAAAAGAGTATGCGCCACATTTGCCTCAATATCCTTTGTTTGAGAAACGTGTGGTAGGCCGGAAATGAAGAAATATCAGTAATAGTAGGGAGGTTGTAGCAAAAAGCCCAAAAGTCGATGAACCGAAAATTGTAAGCAGAAAGAAAATGGATTCTGTTGAAGATGTTGTCGGTTTTCAATTTGAAAACAGTTCTGGTGTCAACTGCTATGCTAATGTAGTGGTTAATGTTCTCTTTTCACTAGAGACTTTAAAAGAACAGATTGTGAACAATTCGGAACAAAGTTTATGCTGTTTGTTGAATTCTGTGTTAGAGAAATGTAGTGCTGATAGAACGAGAGTAGAAAGTGTGTCTGAAGTTCGTTATGTATTAGACGAATGTTCAGGTCAAACAGACTTCTCTGAAAATATTCAGCAGGATTGTCAGGAGTTTTTAATGTATATGCTTGATGTATTGCAAGATGAGGGTGTAGATGTAGATCACCTGTTTGGGCTTTCTTATCAATGGCAGCATGACTGCGAGAACTGTATGGTATCAAGTACTACTAGTGTAGACTCAGAAAGATTTATATATTTAACTTTGCCAGACAGTAAATCAGTCTCCTTTAATAAGCTAGTAAAAGCAGCTGATCACAACATGGAGTGTAGCCAATGTAAATCTGAAATGATGTCAACATTATTTATACGAAGATATGGCCAGTATGTCATTTTAATGATCCAACGATGTAGGCCTGATGGATCAAAATTGACAACTTTAATAAAAAATGTTGTTGCTTCGCAGTTGTCAATATCAGGAAGGACTTTTGTAACTGCAGCAATTATCTATCACGATGGTCCTTCAACAACATCAGGACATTACACAGCTTATTTAAAGTCTAGAAATGGCTGGTCACTCTGCAACGATTCTGTTGTAACTTTCAAAAAAAAATTGCCGTTTGACCTTAAAAATTCTTACCTGGTGTTTTTAAAACCAAAATTTTAAGGAAAGAATCTCGGGATTTGCTCTGAGGAATTGCAAAAGGTTCATGAAGTAGAGGGAATGTAAGTCTGCAATGCTGTCTAGATTATTGGTCCAAAACTTTTATTTATAATGTCATTTTAAAAATCCAACTATATAAACCTGATGCAAGTAAGTCTGCTTCATAGTAAGCAGTATCAGTGTCATAGGAAAAGTAGAACATGAGTGAGCAAGAAGGGTAAGATATTAGTAGTCCAGGATTGTGAAAGTAATCTTAAATGTTTTCTTTCTGAAAGTTGCGAAAATAGAAAATGACGGGATTTGATTACAAGAATTACAAGAGTTGTAAATCGCTCCAACATGATTTGGCAATGTGGAAAGATGTGGTAGAACGTGAGAAGTCTTTTATTGTATGTAACATATTTTTTAAAACGAAGGAGGTTTTCTTTCAGAAAGTGGCGGGCTGAAAATATTAATAGCACAACAGAGTGTACGCTGTTCATAGGACATCCTTCGACGTTATGGAAAGTAAGTTAATTTTAAGGAGTTTTGAATTCAGATTTCTTATGTTGTATGGGTTTTTTAAACACAATCATTTTGATTGTGTTTTTTTTCCCCGCTGTTACATGATGAATACCTTCAAGTCACTGATTTAAGTGAAATTTGATACATTCTGAGAACAGCAAAAATAAACCATTTAACATGTATAATTAATGTTCTACTTTTTGTACTTATGATATACATTTAGAAATGTGAGGTAGATATGGAGAAACTGAGGCTTCTGTAAGTGTCAAAGTTAATGCTTACAGTGCTGCACTTCGGGGTACTGTTTTTTTTGAAAACTGAATAGGCCTCACCTCAAACAAACCTCTTGAAAGGACACATCTTATTTGCATCCTGAAACAATCATTTAAAATGTTAGACACAATTTTATGATGGCTTTACATCTCTTTTGCACTGCTATTGCATCACTATTGTGAGACATCAGCAGTGCAAAAGATGCACCATGTTCCAAAATATGCCTCACTTCATCAGCATCAAGATACTGTTTGTTTAATATATATATCTTTAGGATTGTGTAGGGGACGTAGAGAAGCAGAGGCTTCTGTAAATGTCAAAGTTGTTGAAAAACTGTTTGTTCTTGAACCTTTTCCCTTGTCTTTTCTAATTTTTAAATACATGTTTTAATATTTTTGAAATGTTTGTTCTCTCTTTCACAGATTGAAAGTATGAAAAAAGAATTGATAAAGTTAACAAGAATTATAAGGTAAATGTTTTCTACTCTTTTCGTTACATTTCAATCACATTCACCTACTTTAGGGCTTCAGACTATAGAGCTTTAAACAAAGATTATTTAAATGTGCAAATTTGGAGCTGTGCCCGTGGGTTTTGGTTCAATACACAAGTGCATTGACCTAAAATGCGTTTGCACATTACCAAATCGCCGTCTGTTTCCTCAGGCGTACTCCTCCCACACCTTTGAAGTGAAGTTTAGCTTCACTATAAACGCCCCGGCTGCTTTACCTTCTCACTCTACTGTCCTCGCTTCGTCCCCTCTCCTGTCTGGCGTGTGTATTTCTCCTCTCCCCCCCCTCACAGTAACGTCACTCACACACGCAACGCCATTCACACACGCAACGCCATTCACTCATGCAACGCCACTCACACACACAACGCCACTCACACACACAACGTCACTCACACACACTACGCCATTCACACACGCAATTCATCCACACAATGCCACTAATCCACGCAATACCACTCATCCACGCAACACCAATAATCCACACAACGCCAATTATCCACGCAATGCCTCTCATCCACACAACGCCACTCATCCATTTGCAAAACCAAATGAACAAACTCTTCTATTGTGAAACCTATTGCATTTTCAATGCTTGATTCTTTCACTTCCTTATGTATTTTGTTTTCCACAATTATATCCTCTTCCTTCTTTTCTTAGGTAAATAAATCTATTAAACACCATTTCTGGTTTAGTCCCTATAGCTGTCTTTCTTTTTACATCACTCTCTGTTTTCTTCTCTCGTACTTACTCCTTTTTAAAAAAAAAAAAAAAATTGGGGTTAGCTCCCGGTTCGCGAACCGGAAAGCGAACTAAAAAAAAACAGCTTGCCAGAGTGTTACACTTTCTAGCAATTTTTGTAAAAAGGGGAGGTAGTTCTGAAAAGAACTTTTTTTTTGTTGTTGTTTTATATTTTTTTTTTCTTTTTTGAACATTATTTGTTTTTTTTTGTATTTTTTGAACACTTTTTTGTTTTTTTTGTTTTTTTTCAAAGGGAAAGAACAGAAAGAGGCATTGAAAAGGGCTCAACAGGAGCAAAAAAAAAATTAAAACTTCTTGCGTTTGGAGCATTGGTGCTTCTCGAAAGCCAGATTAATTAATTTCACACTCATGTTTGCGCATGAAATTAAGGTGCCACAATATAAGCATGTCAGCTTCAGATGGACAAATTTTTTTTGTATATTTGGCACTGTTTCGTTTGCCTCTGCCACTGAGAGAGAGATATCATTAGATGTTCTGGCCACCGAAGTTGGGGGGTTCTGTTGTAGTTCACGCATCTCTGCACGACTATAGTTGATTGGATGCCACCTCTGCATATGTCGGTGCATCGTGTAATTTCCAAAGCTGTATTTTTTATTAGTTCCCCTGGATAACTTATCTTGGCAGATAAGGCACGTAGCATGGCATGCATTGACTTTTTTCTCTCCTGGTGGAATGGAGAAAAATTGCCAGATAAAGCTTTCTTTGCGATGAGATACCCGGGGTAACTCTTGGACAAATCGCGGTCCCTCTTCTTCCTCTCCGTCTTCTTGTTCCTCTTCCTCCTCTTTGTTTCCAATAAACTGTGCAGGTGCTCCTCTGTTCCTATGAGTAGATGGTGGTGGTGGTGGTGGGGGTGCAGAAGCTGAAGCTACCATTGAAGCCATTTTTTAATTAGAGCAAATGATCAGGTCTTCCTTTCTCAAAGTTGAAAGTCAGAGTGAGAAAAAAGGTGGGGGCTTTCATCATTTGGGAAAAAAAATAGTTCTAAACCAATGAAAAGTGTTATTTTTAGGTCACATGACCTAGTCTTACATCATTAGGAAACCAAAAGTGAAATGAACCAATGAAAACTTTAATAAACAAGTCACATGACCTGTTCCGCTCACGTTACGTGGAGCGCGCCGCGCCTAGAATCGCTTCCGGTTCGCATTCCGGAGCACTTCCGGGAGCGCTAACGCGGCGCGTCATAAGACGCATTACGCGACAACGTGATATGTTGTGTTTCCGCGACGCGTCACGATGTTGATTTCTGATGCGGTAGTTGCGTGAACGGAACGTTTACCGGTTAGCGGACCGGGTCGCGGCATCAATTTGAGCTAACGGAAAGCTTCCCGGTTCGCGAACCAGGAGCAAACCCCAAAAATATTTTTTTTAAAAATAATCATAAACATATAAAATATAATTTGGGATATAAAGAAAAAGACATTTTACAGCTACAGATATTAGCTTTTAAAAAACCATTGAAATTCAATGAAAAAACCATAGGTTATAGACCATATATAGTTAGGAATTAGCATTTACAAAACCATATTTTACTCACACAAAACCATTGAAAGTTCATATATAGTTAGTTGCCCTAACTATATATCGCGCACCCGCAATCCACTGCTGATGATGTCACATATTACATCATTCATGACATGCTCAGTGACATCACTGATGACATCACTGATGACATCTCAAATGACATCACTGATGACATCACTGATGACAACATCCAGTGACTGTGTGTTTCTGTAAAGTTAAAATATGTCTTACATATTGAAGAATGAGTGGATGTATAAGTGTCTGGATGAAGGATTTAGTAGGTGCATGACTGACTGTATGAGTGAGTGATTAAATGTGTCTCACTGAGGGCATGAGTTAGTGACTAAACTGTCTTAATTTGTACATCATTATGTCTGTTGTTCTGTAAACTGCTGCATGTGTTGATCAGGAGCTATTTGAGTAACTATATGGGTTATTGATTGGTTGCCCAAGTATTTGTATGGGAGACTGGATGTGTGTGTGTGGGTGGCTGGGAGGTGTATGACTCTGTGCATAGATGTGTGAGCAGTTGATTCACTAGATGTATGGGTTCAAAAGTGCATGTGGAAACAGCTGTATGGGCGGTTGACTGTGTGCATGAGTGTATTGGTGAGTGAATGGATATCTCAGTGCTACATGTCAAAGTAAGTACATATGTAAAACACAGTACATGTGAGAGTTGACATATATAAATAACTGTGCATAATGTATATAGCATTGTGAGCTTGTATCAGGGATTGTATAAGAGAGTAAATATGTGTTAGTATATGTTTGAATAAGTAAGGTGTGTATAACTGTATAGTTAAGGAAATGGAGGTGTGATTGATTCTTTGCATGATTGACTAGGTGTGTGAGTAACTCCATGGATGAGTGACAGTCTGTGAGTGTCTGTTTACACTGAGTGTATCTAAGGTTATATTAGAGTCTGAAGAGGTTCATCGTATTATCACATGAATGATGTCATCAGTGATGTGATCAGTAATGTCAAATGAGATGTCATCAGTGATGTCATTTGAGATGTCATCAGTGATGTCATCAGTGATGTCACTGAGCATGTCATGAATGATGTAATATGTGACATCATCAGCAGTGGATTGCGGGTGCGCGATATATAGTTAGGGCAACTAACTATATATGAAATTTCAATGGTTTTGTGTGAGTAAAATATGGTTTTGTAAATGCTAATTCCTAACTATATATGGTCTATAACCTATGGTTTTTTCATTGAATATATATATATATATCGTAGTCCACTTGCATGATGAAAGTAGATTTCCCCTCAATATTTGCCAAGGATTGATTATGATCATAAAACATTCATGACATGTCTTTCTTCTATATATTAGTACCAGCATTTGGATTCTATGCATTGCCACCTTGACTAAGCTCTCTGGTGTCCATTGATAGTTGTGTATGATCTTGAAGAAACAACATTTTAGTCTTACTTACATTTTTATTGTCTTCTACCATTTTGTGACTCAAGAGGTGTCTACTGTTTCTGCTACTTACCTCTCAAGGGCATGGTAAATTTGTACAGTGTATATGTGTAATCAGTGCCTCGTATATTACAGATAAATGCCCACTGTAGAGGTCCACCTATCTAACATAGTGTGAATAGGTGAATCGTCTATGTTTTGCTAATGTTTTTGTATTCTTTAAATAAACAATGTATGATTGGCAGGCACTTGCAGTCCAGTGAGCTTTTTACTTATGTTCCTGTAATTCAAAAACTGTATATTGTTATTTTCAATTAAATAATTCATCACAGCTACCCCTCATCATAACATATGCAGAAATCCTAAAATCAGGCACACAACAATTTTGCACCTCCTTTTAAATTGAGGGGAATTTGATTGAAATCTGTAATGTTTTCCTACCTGTATTCTTTAGGTTTAACTTGTCAAATTTGAGTGAAACAGTTCCTGCCTGATTCCAAGCTTTCCAGATCATTAAATGAAGCTTCACCATGCAATAAAAATCAAAGCTGTATGTTATCTTCATTCCAAATTGCAGATGTCAGAATGGGAAAAAAGTTCAAGGTGTTTACATAAGAGGTTTTACTTCCCGGTGTTCAGGAACATCGCATAATGGTAGCTTATGTCTTCTTCCCTTCCATGACTGACAATACAAATGGATCCAAACATGGTGTATGCCTTCATTTTTCCATACCAGCAGTTCTTTATGCAGTTGTAGTTCCAACTGAGAATCACTGTACTTGATTAACTATGCTTTTATGGCAGTTATATGAATTAGATTTTAGTTGTGTGCAATAAGTACATGTCAAGTTGTATAGATCATTATAAAACTTGTTTCCCACTAGTCACATACTCTTCCCTGTAATGGAGGCGTGCTTGCCATTATTTGCTTTTTTGACAGTGAAAAACACAAAGAGGGTCATTGTTTCAATTGAGCAAAAAGGAAATTTCCCAAGGGTAGGGGTCATTATTGACATTTTAAATGTTCATAGTTGCTGTGATTTACTTGTATGTTATAAACATGAGAAATATGACTTGTTTCAGGTGGCTATATGACTGAGGAGCCACAGGTTCATGGCTTGCAATTATCATATCTTGAGCCCACGGACATCATTTTACAGTGCAGTTTTGGTGCTTTCAGATGCAGTTTGTCTCCTATCCAAATGAATTTGTAAATAGGTTACTACCTTTTTAATAGTTTGCATCTTCTTGCAAAGTAAGACCTCTAGTTTGCCCCACTGTACAGATTTAGCAGTCCCTTTTTGTACAAACGAGCTATAATCATATGTGAAAATTATCCAATCTTCTTGTTAATTTTGCTTTAAATAATTGAGTTAGAAATGGGAATTGAGTTCTGAGGGCCTGGCTAGTCTACCAAGCTTCTATCACTGCTGATAAGTAGCAGTGTTCAGCAATGTGAATTAATGAAGTTATGGGTGTGATGATAAATGGCCTCTTGCACTCAACGCAATGTAGCATCTAGAAGACAGGAGACAGGAATAAGATAGGGTCTCGGGAATACTCCTGAACCACTGGAGTATTTCAAAAACACTGGAGTATTTACCCTAACATAAAGTGAAGAAGGGAACAGTGCTCTGGGGTCAGTTTTTTCTATTGCACCGCTCCTCTAGGTCTTACTTCACTCTATCTGAGCAAACCCTATGAAAGCAGTTTACATTTGCTGCATCTACTAAACACACACTAAATTGCATCATGGTGTAGCAGAAGGGCATGGGTGTAAAGCATGACATAGGTCCTTACCATATGTCTCAGGATGACTGGATTTTGCACCAGGAATGGAGTAGTATGAGATGCTTTTAAGGCTGGGTAAGGGGGGAGTCACTGGGTTATCCTTTGAAACTGAATAAAAAGCAATCCTAACACCTAAGCGAAATATACATGGCATTGGTGGTCGTTGAGGAGGAATTTGTCAGGGCTATTGCTAATGGGATATGTATAGAGGAAATTATACATGAACTAACCCTGGCAAAGGCAGTCGTTGGCAAAATTTTTGGAGCAAGAGCGGGGGAAATATATATGGTCCGGCGGCAAAACTGTTATGTCTATAGTGAGCGGGTGGGGCCATTTGCTGGCCATACAGGCAGGACAGAAGATTATTAGGGGGGAGATCCTAAAGACTAAGACTCACAAGGACAAATCAGTGTTTGGCCCTAGAGATATACGAGAAGAATTCTGCAGATTTTATTATAAAGCAGTGCCCCGAGGAGAGCTATATAAAGGAGTATTTAGATACTTCTTAAACTGAGCAGTTTTACCAGGAAGGTGCTAAATCCCTTGGTGCTCCATTCTCAGATGAAGAAATACCAAGAGCACTAAAAGAACTGGATGCTGGTATGCGAGGTGAGGTGAGAGAGCGGTCGGAGAGTCGGAGCATTCCCGATTCGGGCTTGGGGAGGAGGGCCGAGAGCACCCAAACCATACGGTGAGTGAACGCTGGTGAGTGCTGGTGTGAGAGCACGGCGGGAGTTTGGTGGGTTGGGGCTATGCGGGGAGTTTGAAATTGCTTTGCGCTATCCCCTAGCTCTCCCACATGCTGGTCCCACCTGCACCTGAGCTGGTGCAGGCGCACCTCACGGTGCTGCTCGTGCCTCTATACATCCCCAGCCCGGAATTCGGGCCCTCGCGGTATTCAACCCGGTTGTTTTGCCACCTCACCAGCAGTATGTGGCTGTTCATGTGATAACGTTTCCTCGAAGTAAGCCCCAATTAGTACTTGGGCACAGAGGAGAGGAGCTTCCCCCTCAGTAGTAGGAGGCTTAGGACAGCAGAGCCCCTGTCCCGTGGAGGCAGTCTGCGCCGGGGGTGGGTTCAGTCTGTAGCTAAGGCTTGCATCCTCTCCCAGGCAGCAACCAGGCCAACATTCAGTACAGCAACATAGCAGGTCAGCTAAACTAGAGGCAACAAGGACTCTGAGGATACCAGAGAACCAACCCCTGGACTACCCGGACTTCACACAGTCCTCCATCCACAGCAAATAAGCAACCTGGATGACTTCCTGGAATGTTGGGAATACCACCCACGGAAAAGACATAGACCAATAGATCTAAGAAGAGGGAACGCAGTAGGTGCTCACAGAAGAAAAAAAAAGACCCAAATATAGGACCTTAGATACTTCAACAGCCAGTAGGATAAGTGGCTGGAAAATTGACTGGACAATTGACTGGAAAATGGCCCCCCGGGTGTTGAGGGTGGAGACTAAGGTAAAAGGGGGGAGAATTATCAACCAAGAGGGAGGGCAGGAGCCCCAGGTTGCAACCAGAAGAGAAAAAAATCCTTGGACGACTACTACAAGAGAGTAGCCCTAGAGAACGCCCAGAAGAGAGAAAAAACTATGGATAACTACTATAGGAGAATAGGAGAGCAGATAATACTATGGACGGCAAACTTGAAACCACGCCCAAAAACAACCAAAGTGCAAATAATGGCCAACCAGTGAGAAATGCACAACAACAGTCTCCCCTGGCCAGTAAGGACAGAGAGGACTCAAAATCAAAGCTCTCTTTAGAGGTTGTTCATGGTGCCGACGTCGGCACAGCGCCGGGAATACACAGTACACACAAAGAGAACATCATCTCTAAAGGGCAAACATATAGCATATCCCTATTGACAAGCGGGGAAGAGAACAGTGTGATCAAGCTCTCTTCAGAGCAGACAGCTACGCCCTGCATCGAGTGGGATCAATCTGAGAACTCATCGATTAAGATCCTGAGCCCAAGTCTGTCCTATACACCAACAGACAGGGCTCCGCAGACAGGCAAAAAAGGTTTGTGAGCCAAATGGGGAGTGGGGGCCAACGACACAACAGAATTGGATCTGCCCCAGACGAGCACACAGAACTCAATTGACACATTCCCCAGGAAAAAAGCATGATCAAGCTACCCTGTCGGAGGCTAGGTGGGTCACAACCAACAGGCCACCCGAAAACAAGAATGAGGAAGGTATAGAGATCAGTGAGGATGAGATCGACTTCAATTAACAAAATAATTGGCTATCCGCAATCAATGACACACTCTTGGCAGCCACGAATGCCCTCAATCGGCAGTCATATAAATTAGAGGTCCAAATGCACACAATGCAAACTATAGCCTTAGCCATTGCAAACATAAGCATCAAGCTAGAAGTACTAGAAAACGTGCAAATATCGAGGACTGCCATTGCAGAAAGACTTTCAACTCTCCTGAAAGTCTTGACAATGCTAATTACGGACTTGAAAAAACTTAGCTGAAGTAACAGAGGAAACAACAACTCGGAAACAAAAGCCGAAATCACGGCCATAGCAGCAAATACAGAGCTACGAGGGAAACAACCTAGTTCAATAGCTCTGAGGAAAGAGGCCAGTTCAGAGGCGGCCCCAGGAATCGCCAACCCTCAACATAGCTCATGTAAGGCAGTGACAAACAGGTCCAACAGTTCCAGTATCAACATCACCGTTAATTCGAACCCCAAGAACCATCATTATCAGCTAAAACGGAGCATTAATAGCCAGAATCTACAGGCGGACACATCAGAGGAGTACCCAGAGATCAGATTCATCAGTAGCCCAAGTCCAGCCATCTCCACCACAAACGATAATAAGCCCCTGTCCAGACGAGAAAAAAAACAGATTAAATAAGAGACAAAAACGATTATTCAAATTTAAGCTCAAACGTCCTGGGAGTATTCATCCATGGAAGGAAAGATAACTCCCATAAATGAAATACTGCCTAGCATGAAGCTTTTTCAGATTTTTTAAAACCGAGGAGGACCTTCATGAGGAACACACAAGTCTATGTTCCAACATCATCCGAAACTGATAAAGTCAGCAAGCATTCTCCTCCCAAACAATCTCATGAGGATAAAGAGTCAGGGCCAACCCAAGGAGTAGTGGGGAGCAGCTCGAAACCCACTCATATGCCCCAGCCCCAGGAGAATAGAGGTAGTCATAGACAAACAAAACCTCATGGCACAGAGATCGCCTGTCAGGCATTGCAGGAAGAGCAGACGGACCAAAAGGAAAAGACTGTAGAGGGAGCAGGGACTGAGAGAACATCAATGGAGCAATCCCAAGTGCATCTAACAGAGAACAGATTCCCAGGAGCACAGCCAAACACCGAAGAGAATTACATGATATATGCACCAACCTCATTGAAAGTCATGTTCTGCCCCTAGTACAAGTCACATATGAGGACAGACACCCTTAACAGGGACACTATCCAAAAGTTGCTACATCACATCCCTTTGTTAGTGCAAATAACAAATAAAGACCTCCTCAGTATTCAATTTGAGGTGGATAAACAGCACCCAAAATGGAAAACACATTAACAACATGGAAGTCATCAACCCTTGCCGATATGGTCCTAAGAGAAAAGATTACTTTAAATAAATGGGGTACAGTGGTTTGTTAACTAGTAGAAGAAAAATACCAATTTGTGCCAGCCACACAAGAGAGTGCCCTGATCAAACAACATAGAAAGGAGCCAAAGAAACAAACCTTCCTAAAAGGAACTCTCCCAGTAGACTCCAAGTTGAGTTTTCACAACTTTACAATTAAAATCAGCGTAGAAAAAAGGTCTCAGTGAGAGGAATACTCGAAAGGAACATTGGTAACGAAGGCCGGCATACCCCTCCGATAAGAAGTACACCCAGCAAAGCCACCTCACAGTGCGGAGGCCACATCACGCAGCGTTCCCATCCTCTTTAGCACAAAATAAGTTCTACTCTGTTATTCCACCACAAAAAACTTTGATGGTCCAGCAAAAAGAGACCACATGACACGCCTCATAACTTGGAATGTGGCAGGAATTCTAAACACAAGAAATAGTGTCTCTGCAATTGAAAAGATCAAGAAGGGGGACATTCTTTACCTGCAGGAAACATGGGCCACAGAAAACACCTACCTACAATGGTTTGCTGGTATTCATGTACTAGCCAGGAAATTACGTTCTCATGATAGGCCCATAGGAGGCCTCTCAATTCTGTGAATCACGCGGTAGAGGTATCAATTAAAGAGATTAGAAGATCAACGGACACCACACAGTGCATTGTGATAAATGGCCTATGGGACGGTAAATCTCGAAAGGAACTCTTAATCATTACCATATACCTTAACCACAAGAGAGCTTCAAAGATTGCAAGTACCAAACGGATTTTTGCAACCCTAGAGGAAGTGCTCTGTAAATTCAGCCATCTGGAGTTGATCATCACTGGGGATTTTAATCTCCACTACCTGACCCCGGACAATGGACTAGGCGCCCCTGCGGAAAGAGAGTTTCATCATTTTCTAAGGGTATTTGATCTAATCTCAGTTCTTGCTTGGACTGAGCAACATTTCCCAAATGCTACAAATCTCTTAACTTTTAATAATTAAACCACAATTGATTATATCTTCATAAGGAAAAGCATAAGGAATAGAATTCAAGACTTCCAGATACAACAACTTATTACAGAATTCAACCTCCAGTGCAACTGCTATGAGGAATTGGTGCCCATAAGTAAAACATCTGGGTGGGAGGAGCACAAACTAGTGAAGAGGATTAGATGGAACAACTTCACGGTCTCGAATTGGGAAAGCTGTAAGCAGAGACTAGTATGGAAGGGACATAGTGGACTTCTCTCCCCTACCATCCAGAGTTGGGACACCTGGATTGAAGCACTGGGGGCAGTCCTACTGAAAGGGGCAAGGAATACAAACCACAAACCGGTGGGGCAACAAGAATGAACAAGGAACTATAACATAAAGTTGAAGAACAGCACCCGCACCCTCAGACATACCAGACGGGTATATAAAAAAAGTGGCACTCCAGTGGCAGAGAGAGCCTATAAAGACACCCAGCGGAACCACAAACACTTTGTATGAAATGAAAAATGCCAGACGATGGAGAAGGAATGGATCATATTGTTTGAATTATGCAAACCGAATAAACTGAGGCAATTCTGGGAGTACACAGCCAAGATGGAAAATACAAAAATGGACAGGTAGAACGCAATTACAGCAGATGCCTGGGTGGACCATACGGCAGAAATATATACAACACAACCAGGTGACCAAAATATCAGCTCTTCTGGAGTTGAAGCGGAGGAAGATGACCAGATAGACAATGGGGGCGAAGCCCAGGAGACGAAAGAAGTTATAAAGGTTTTAATGGAGATAAAACAGAATGGAGCCCCAGGTCCAAACGGCCTACCGGGTGGACTGTTCAAGCAGGATCCTAAGGAGTGGGCTGACCTGTTAACACCTCTTTACATGGAATGCAGAGGCCTGGTGTAGGAGAGTAGGGTCTGCTTCCTATGGTTACCCACACTTTTTGCTGTGAATTTCTGTTTTTTTCGACTTTATTGTGGCTGTGGGCCTGCTAATCAGACCCACAGCCCAGCTGTTCTCTCTCTAAATTGATGCCATGTACTTTAGGTACATACCAGATTGGGTATTGGGTCACCTTTGTGAGCCCCTGTATAGTGTACCATAGGTACCGAGGGCATAGGTGCATCCAAGGCCTATCAGGGGCTGCAGCATGTATTATGCCACCCCTGGCTGGCCCTCCAAACTGACACCACAGGCTGATCACTCAGCTTGGGTAAGGTGGTGTAATCACCCCTTACTTAGATATAGTGTATCTATATCTACCTATACATATAGACACATATGCACCTATAAGTCACTCCTATGGTAGGCCTTGACAATCCGGGAGGCAGAGTTCTTGGTTTTATGTGAGAGGGTACCCTAGCATGAGTTGAGCCCCTCTGCAGCTTTCAGAACCATCTCCTTATAGCTGTTCTATGATATAGCCATACCATATACTCTTAAGTGCATTATAGTCCTCGCGGTTAATGCTAACTTTGGTTTGGCTTTATCAAAACATGTTGTGTAAGGTGTCAAACACTTTGGAATACTACCCCCCCCCCCACCAATTCTGGTGACGGGGGTAGCATTCCACCCTTCTAGAGGGAAAAGACATGTATGTTACTGCTTTACCCGGTTAAAGTCAAACAGAGCCACAGCATCACAAAATGGATGCTGCTGTCACAGACACAAGTCTGAACTCCTGCTGCTGGATGAAACTCTGGCAGTGGAGGCATTGACAATAGGTTTCCTGTCCAGGGAGGTGCCAGCACCTCCCCAGACAGGCAGATGTGTATTGGCACAGGGAGGGCTGCATCAGCAGATGCTTTTTGAGACACTGCCTGGGGCACACAAGGTGCTCCATGCATAGCCCGGTTCAAACCAGTTGCTGGGGCACTCCAGCCCCAGCCCCAGCCCCAGCGCGAAACTGGACAAAGGGAAAGGGGTGTAACCCCCCCCTTCTCAGATCCACCCATAGGATGGATCTAGGCAGGTAATCCAGCCCCTTAGCTTAGTATAAGTATAGGAGCTGTGTCCCCAGGACTTTAGATTATCCTGGAAAGAAACTTTGATACAGAACTCTTGGACCTTCAACATTCTATTCTGACTAGAAGACGGAAGACATCTCCCTTGTGGTCAAGGAGTGACCACCCTGTGCAAACAGGCACCACCAGTAACTTGCCGGTCTGCTTTGTCGATGCTCCCGCTGGAACCCGAAGACTCAGCGACACAGAAACTGGACTTTCAGACTTCTTCAAATCTGACCCACATCCACAGCAAAACTGACACCCGTGGCAGACAGGGGAGACGTGGGACCGGACACCGTGGACATCCTGCATTTTGCTAACAGCTCCACTACCGAGGTACCCTCGCAGTTGTGCATTGGTGTACAAGAAGCCCCAGACCCAAGCACCATTTGCACCGAAGCTCAGCCCTCCACACGCCACGAGTGCCGCATGGGGTCCGCTCTTGCATTTCAGCTTGACGCGTCTTCCCGGTTCCTTGCTCGTTGGCTAGTGAGCCCCCTGAAGACTTTTATTTTGAACTAAACTGTTTTCCTGGTTGCTCCAGGCTTGCTCCAGCTTCCCTTCAAAGGAGAAGCACCACAGACCTTGCTGGTCTGCAACAGAGCCATCTCAACATCCTGCTTGGGTTGCGGTTGCCAAGACTTGTTGGGTGCAATCTGGATACCGACAACTAGATCCTTTGTGGGACAGCTCGAATCCAGCGCCTGGTCATCGTCGATGCCTCCTGGACCTTGTGGCTGAAGAGAAAAGCTCACCTCAAGCATGCAACATCGCCTGGTTCCTTCTTGTTCACTGGCTAGTGACCCAGACTCTGTCCCCTCTGCTTTCAGGTTCTTCACATCACCGATCCACCCTTGGATTCAGCAGGACACTTTTTCTCTGGTCGCCTGCGGCACTTCTTTGCAGCTCTCCATAGAAAACGATGATGAAACCTGACACCAAAAGGCACCTATGCACCCGGCCTCCCTGGGTGAGGTAACACGAGTACTCCGGTGCTCCCGTGGGTCTTGACTCTCGAAGTGTCCTAGTCTAAAGGGGTTTTATCGAAGTCCATCCTGGAAGTGTCTTTAAACAGTAACTTTGTAACTTCTTCGTTTCCCATTATAAGTCAATGGTAACTTGCGACTGTGTTTAGACACTGCACGCGTCTCCCGTGGGCCTTCTACTTCCTAACCTTTGGCTGTTTAGTGTAGTCCCAGCGATTTCCCAGATCAAACAGGTAGTATAGGGGGGGGGGGCATCTCTCAACAGACAATTCCACTGGTGAGAACCAAGGGGAGTCTGATGATGATGTGGATGCTAACCAGGTAGAAGTCAGGGTGCTCCCGTGGGTCATGACTCTCGTAGTGTCCTAGTCTAAAGGGGTTTATCGAAGTCCATCCGGAAGTGTCCTTAAACAGTAACTTTGTAACTTCTTCGTTTCCCATTATAAGTCAATGGTAACTCCCGTGGGACTCTACTTCTTAACCTTTGGTTGTTTAGTGTAGTCCCAGTGATTCTTTAGGCCCTAGGCCTGCTGTCTAACTCTCACGTTGTTCTTATACCACTTCCTTAGTATATGGTTTGTGAGGCCCCTAGGGCTTAACTGTATTTGTGCAACTTATCATATGCTAATTGAGTAACTTGTGATGTACTTTTACCTTTGACCTCATAAAGAGTGCAGAGGGATTGTGTTTAGAATAAATACATATATATATTTGATATATACCCTGTGTGGTGTCCTTTCATTTGGTATTCAAGGGATTATAATTGGTAAAGCAGCTTGCTTCACATGCTCTCTGAAGTCTTAGCCTATGACTGCCGGTCCATGCTACCACTAGGATAGCTTGTCTATAAGGTTGACTTTACAACCATCATCAATAAGGGTCGATTAGACTGGTGCAAGATGCCCACTAGAATAGTGGACATCATATGTCAGGCTAACTTCTCAAACCTGGGAGATGTGCCGGACACCTTGCGAGGTTCGCTATTGCAACCAATACATAAGAAGGGAGCAAAAACCGACCCAAAAAATGACAAACTGATTGCCTTGTTAGATATCGAAGGCAAAGCTTATGCTAGTGCCTTGTTACATGAATTATCAGTCTGGATAGAACATAATGAAATACTACCTTTTTACCTGACCGGATTCCGAAAAGGCTGTTCCACCATAAGCAACATTATGGCCCTTCCGTTCCTGGCATATCAGGCAAGCTACAGTAAAAACCTGCCAGTATTTGCATTTTTCATAGACTACTCTGCCGCCTTCAACTGGGTTAATCAAAGTAAACTGTGGCACAAATTGTCCCGCTGGAAGATCCCCGGTAAACTACTGAAGGCAATTATGTCCCTGTAAAGTGTAAACCAATATGTGGGTGAGAATCAAACTAGCGGGTGTCATGGGCACACACAAGATGTCAACCGACTGTGGCCTAAAGCAGGGATGCATTTTAGCACCCACACTCTTCAACCTTTACACTGCAGACCTGGGGAAAGCTGTACAAGGAGCAAGTTTGGCAATCCCAAAAATTGAACACCAATGATTAAATGTACTTCAGTATGCTGACGATCTGGTGATCCTTGACCACACCAGAGTAGGTTTGCAAAGAGAGTTGAATGCATTAAACAACTACAACCTGGAAAACGAACTTGTGACCAACCCCAGCAAAACAAAAGTTGCGGTGTTTGGTGAACACCTGAAGAAAACAGGCTAAACGTGGAGACTGGGCAACAAAGAGGCATAGCCACTGAAAGAGCATATCACTATCTAAGCGCATGGCTGAATGACAAAGGCAAGGCAACCTTGCACCTCGCAAAGATGCAGGCCAAGCTACCATCTACGCCCTGTGCAAACGTCACAGTCCTACCACGAAACCCATCAAGAGAGTCGCAAAACTCCTTGCAGTTGCTGGGTATGCATCACAGGCATTCCCAGGTAAAATGGAAAAGATGATGGAAAAAGCCCAGTGCCAGTTTAACAAAAGGCTTTTTAGGCTCCCCAAGTACACACGAAACGCCTTGATACGGCTTGAGTTCGGCCTTGTACAACAAAAATACAAATGCAGGAGCACACTGGTTAAACTTTGGTTTAAGACAACTAAAGCTCAGAAAGGATCCCTCAAGGAGGCACTAAGAACTTGAGGGGGCATCGAAACCATGGCGGAAATACTGCTGGGTCCCAATAAGAACTAAATTACTATGCAGTAAAGAGGGTTCTAAATAAGCACACCGCCCAGACATCAAGGAGCGAAGATATAGCAAGACTGAAGGTGAACAGAGGGCTGGCCGGCTTAATTAAAGCGTATGAGCCGCATAAAATCCAGCCATATATAACAATCCTCTGGGAAGGAAGTGTGTGAATGAAATTCAATGGGCATGCCTAGTACCCCTGCCAATCAAATAACTGAATCCGGCCTGGAAATTGTTGAACAATATAGTTGCAGTATGTGTAATTATAGGGCAGAATCGTTGACACATCTACCATGGTGCATCCCTGCATTACTACAACATTGCCGTATTCTGTTAAAACCAATGTTCTTAAGGCATGAGACTAGAAAATGCGCCGATGCAGTGGCATTGCTTCAGTCAAGTATAGAGGCTTCAGACCTGGGCAAATTTGGCAAATATATGAATATGACATGAAGGTCCCTAATCGAAAACAACACAGAGGAAAAGTGTGCGGTTCCAACTGTTGAGCCCCTGGTAGTAACAGAAGGAGCATAATGGTGAATAGCCCATTCCCGGAAAGTACTGTACGGCTCCCACAAGCCGCAAAATTACCTAGGTATTACCTTCCCACGAAAATATAGGGAACACAGACCTTGCTAATATTTAATTTTAAAATCAATGAACTCAATAACAAGACCACATTTTAGAAACAGTCTGGCATCACTGACCAAATTACATTCCTAATCTTTTATACACGCTCAGATATATGTTTTAGAATGGCGTGAGATATGTATTTTAGTGTAATTTTGGATAAAGTACTGCAATTTTGCTACTTTTTTTGTAATTATGCAAAAAATTAAATTAATTCATTCATGTATTCATTCATTCATTCACTAAAAGAACTTCCCTCCAGAAAAGTTGTGGGTCAGGGTCAAATCCCGCTAGAGTTTTAGAAAACTTTTTTTCAACTTTGAAGGCCAATTTCATGTGTCAGGCCCAGAAGGGTGCGGCTCCCCCAGAGTTGTAGGCTTGGGCTAATATAGTTCATTTTTTTGAAGAAGAGGAACATTTTAATGAGATGGGGTCATGTACACCCATAATTCTCATGAATAGTGACACCAAGAATTTTTCTAAATGCTAGCCAGTCAGCAGAGTTATATTATAGGGAAGGGGATATCCCCCAGACAGCATGGATTTATCCCAGGCAGGAGATCTGCTTATCACATTTGCAGAGTGGTTACACTATTTACCGCTGCTTCAGTCTCCAGGGGTCCTATGGCAGTAATTTTGCTCAATGACGAAAAGGCTTTTGATAGAGTCTGGGGCGTGGTTTGAGCGCCGACCGGGATGGCTGTGTGAGCGTGCAGCTCCGCGCCGAGTCCCGACATTTATCCTGCAATCCCTGCCGTCGGTGCTCCCGGAGGTGCGGATTTACCGCACAAGGTGTTGCTCGAGCAGAGGGGAGAGTCTGGGGGCCAACAGGACCTCGGAGACAGTGCGGAGGTCCGATCCCTGAGTTCGGAGGAGCCGGGCCGAGAACAAATGAAAATGGCGGCGTGAGAGACCTAAAGGACTGCCCACGGGACGGAGCGCACCCGAATTGAGCCGGAGTTCCAGTGGCTGCCTAGCACAGCAAGTGGAGCGGGGGCTCGACGGAGGGTACCTTCGGCGCTGAACAGGAGAAGCGCGAAGACATCGTAGCCCCAGGGATCGGTGAGTGCGGCCCCCTTCCCCCCCCCCCGCTCCCCGACATGGTAGCCGAGTAAACAGCGGGCTGCTCTTGGGCAGAGACGCCTGCAGTCGGCAGCGGTTGGAATATCCGGGGCACTAGCCGAGATCCTTTGGAGGGGGCCGCGTGAGAAGGCAGATTCGGCCACCTGCACAAGAGACATTGCAAGCTGGCGGCGGGCTCCCACGCAGCAGCGAGAGCGGACCCGGAGCGAGAACGTTTCCGGAACCTGAATACCGAGGAGCGCTGCGGCTGCCGAGGGTGACTAGGACCAGACTTGGACGTGCCCTGCACACCAGTAGGGGCTGCGGGGAGCCATTGCAAGCGGCAAACCCCACCCATCTGGACAGCTCACAGTGTGGTGGTGGAACGAGCTTAGAGCGAGGGCTGGGATCGCGAGATAAGCCTGACACAGTGCAGTACCCGTGGGCGGCCGGCGCAATCGGCTCTGGAAGACACCCGCCTGCTCTTTCGGGATTGCGTTGCTGGCTCGCCGCGGCTGGTTTGGACGCTCCCTGGGTCTGCGGTGGGAATATGGTGGACCCACGCTGCACACAGCCATTGACCGTCTGTGGAAGCCCGTGGATAGAGTGTGCTCTGAGGGTGCAGGAGAAAAGAGGAAAGGGCATGAACGACCCTATGATTGCGGGTGCTGAGCCCTTGTACTAACAAACACTGGTCCCTACTGGGAGGCGTCAGTGGGCGGTGTGCTTGTGCCAGGAGACCTGGGAACTGGCGAGGCCCTTGGCGGAGGCCTAGGAGCAGCACCTGACGCGATCGAGATGGCCGCTCTCAGCGGTGTTTTGAATATGCCACAAGGTCGAGACGACGCGACCGCCTTGGTCCAAGATGGCGGAACCCAAGCCCCTTTGGAGGCATCGACGCAAGAACAGAGGCTGAACCTGCATCTTGATAACATCCTAGAAGCGATAACCGCGACGAAGGAATCGCAGCACCAAGACAAAGCGCAGGTCGCGACGGGGCTGGGTCTCCTGAAGGCAGACCATGCCAAGCTCTCGGACAGAGTAAAAGAGAATGAACAACTGCTTCGGGAGCTGAAACCAGCGGTGGTGACCGCGGAACACAAGCTGACAGATATTCTTGGGAGCCTGGCGACTCTGGAGCGACGGGCGGAGGATGCTGAAAGTCGCAACCGGAGGAATAACGTGAGGGTGGTGGGCCTTCCGGAAAAAATTGAAGGGGGTGACGCTGTGACCTATATGGAGAACTGGTTTAAAACGGTTGTGGCACCGGAGGGTTTATCTCCCTTCTTCTCCCTGGAGAGAGCACATAGGGTTCCGGCCAGACCGCCCCTGGTGCGCCGACCACCTCGGCCGATGGTGATAAAACTACTGCACTACAAGGACCGCGATCTGCTGATACAAAGAGCACGGTCTCAGGGCCCCTTCCAAGTGGACAATAACAAAATCACCGTCTTTCCGGATTACACACAGGAAGTTCAGAAATGCAGAGCGACCTTCTTATCCTTGAAAATAAGAACTGAGGGAAGAGGTATTCAATACTCCTTGCTCTTCCCTGCCAAGTTAAGGGTGATCCTTGATGACAAGACCCACTTCTTCCAGACCCCGGATGAGGCATGGTCGTGGCTTGAACTGTACCGTGCTGGAACGGATCGCACTAACAAAAGTGGAAGGGAAAGGCAAAAACCGGCCCAGATTAGGATGTCGCAGCGCATTCGCAAACGGAACAAACTCCAGAGGGCCATGCGAGAGGTTCAGATGGCGGCAGACAGGAAAGAAGCATTGGCTGCGACGGCGATCATCACGGGGTCACAGCAGGAGAGGACATCGGGGGGGTCGGAATCGGAGGAAGAGGGGGAGAAATCTGGAGGAGACGAATCGGACACAGGGAGCGCGAAGGGACCAGCGGTCACCCCGCAGACTTCGGATGGACTATTTAATGAGTGACGTTTCGGAGAACTGAGCAACTCCGAGATACCTATTGGGACAGACTCTCCAGATTTTTGGTGGACTATCAGGTATGGAGCTGTGAAAGCAGCATGGGATCGAGAGCGCGGGGTGGGAGCTCTGCCTGCCCTGGATCGGCGCTCACTCACCCTCTTGTGGCCCTTAAGGCCTTCTGTGGTGACGCCCACAGATTAGTGTAATGTGTGCTGTGTTGATGGTTTGGAACGCGGCTGAAGCTGGGTTATTAGGTCCTGTCCTGGGGAGAGGGGTTTGGAGAGTTTTGTGGGGTGTTTTGAAGGGGGGGTACAACTGCTGCGATGTGGGGGACAACTGTTTGTTACTAATACTGTGCAGAAACGATTATTATGGGGACGTTACCTAATTTAAAATGCATTACATGGAATGTCCGTGGACTTTGAACGATGGTGAGACGTCATAAGGTGCATGCCTATTTGGTGAGGCGTGGCGTTCAGATAGCGATGTTGCAGGAAACTTATTTGACCAAGAAGGAATGCGTTGCCCTACAGAAGAGGTGGCGGGGTCAGGTGTTTGGCACGACATACTCAGCATTTGCCAGAGGGGTGCTAATATGGATAAGGGTGGGGACACCATTCCAGGTCATGAACCAGCGGGTTGATCCTGAGGGTAGATATGTGGCGGTGGAGGGACGACTTTACGGTAGGGAGGTGGTCCTGTGTAGTGTATATGCCCCCAATTCCGATCAGGCCCGCTTTTTTGATACTTTAACAAGCTCGCTGGCCTATTTCCTGGCAGGCCCTGTCTTATTGGGGGGCGACTTTAACTCGATCACTGATGTGATGCTGGATAGATCACATCCGCCATTAGCTGACTCCCCAGTGCGCAGGCTAGCAGCTTACAGGAAGGATTGGCAGGAGAGATGGGGACTGGTAGATGTGTAGTGGAAGCAGCATCCTTAGATTAGGGATTATTCCTACTTTTCCACGATACATGAATTGCATGTTAGACTAGACTCGGTGCTGTGTAGTGGCCCCTTGGCGGCTGTGGTAACTCATTCGGAATATCTGACCAGGACCATTTAGGATCATAACCCCTTATTGGTGTCAGTGCAATGGCAGCAGGCGAGGTCGGCGGTTCCAACATGGCGGCTGCGGCCTGATACACTAGAAGATCCGGTGTTTAGTGACACGGTCCGACAGGGCATTGACCACTATTTTGAGGTGAATGAGGGCTCAGCCAGAACGAGATCGGTAGAATGGGATGCGATGAAAGTGGTGGTGAGAGGTGTGTGCATGGGCAAATTCTCGAATGTGAGGACGGCAGTCTTGAATTATCTGGCGAAAGCGGAAGAGGTATTGAGGGGATTGGAACGGCAAAGGCCTGAGCGACTGGACCTACAGGAACGATTGCTGGAGGCTAAGGAGGTGGTGGCGACTGAGACTGAACGGCTGCGGTGCTATGATTATAAGTTGTACACCATTAAGGTGCACGCGGAACGGGATAAAGTGGGTACACTCCTTGCCAAGCTTGTCGATCCAGAGCCTAGTGGGTGCCCGGTCATGAGTATAAGAACAGAGGAGGGGGACATAGTCTACTCACAATCAGCAGTTCTGGCACGCTTTCAGTCTTATTACACGGGATTATATGAATGCCAGCTAGAGGCGGAGGTATCTGTGATAGATGAATACTTGGACTTGATCCCACTGCCAGTACTGGATAGCGAGGATGCGAAGGAACTAGGAGGACCCATTACATTGGCGGAAATTAGAGTGGGTATTAAACAGATGGCTAGAAATAAAACCCCAGGGGTAGATGGCTTACCTATTGAATTCTATGCCAAATTTGTTGACATCCTAGCACACAAATTATTGGTGGTGTACTCGGAGGCAGAGCAGTCGGGATGCTTGCCTGAGTCAATGAGGGAGGCGCTAGTAGTACCACTGTTGAAACCAGGCAGAGAAGCGTTGGATGTGACGTCTTATCGACCCTTGTCTATGCTGACGGTGGATTATAAGATCTTGAGTCGCACCCTGGCCACCAGGTTACTGCCCCACATGACCACATTAGTGCATAGAGACCAAGCGGGATTTATCCCGACTAGGAATACTTCGATGAATATCCGTCGACTGGTCCGGATTTTAGATAGTGCCAGGACCTCAGCTCATGACCCCGCGGTGTTAGCAGTTGATGTCGAAAAGGCTTTCGACAGCCTTGAGTGGGAGTACCTAGATGAGGTGTTGCTGAAATTCAGAGTCGGAGAAGGATTTCGGAGGTGGACAAAGGTGCTTTACTCGTCGGCGAGGGCGAGGGTACGGCTGGGACGGATTGTATCTTCGGCTTACCCTGTTTGTAGGGGAACGAGGCAGGGCTGCTCACTGTCCCCCCTGTTGTTCACATTGGCGATGGAGCCGCTGGCGGCACAGGCAAGGTCAGGTGCAATGTACAGAGGGATCGCGCAAGGGATGAAGTCGCATTATATATCATTATATGCTGATGATCTGTTATTGTACCTAGCGGACACTGGACAATCCCTAGAGGGAGCAGTGGATATGCTGACTAGATTCGGGCAGCTGTCAGGCCTTCGGGTGAATTGGACCAAAACCAGTGTGTTCCCATTGCGGGCGGGTACACCCTGTCCCCTGCTAGCGAGAGAGGTGGTGTGGGAGCCCTCCTGCTTCACTTACTTGGGTGTGCGCATCTACCATGAGGCTGCGGACCTATTAGAGGGTAACGTAGGGCGTTGCGTTCGCGCGCTGAAGGGTTGCATGGTTTTATGGGCCTCCCTCCCTCTGTCAGTGTTGGGTCGAGTGGCATTATTAAAGATGGTGGCACTTCCGTGGCTGCTTTATTATTTCCGGACACTGCCGATATGGATCCCACAGCGGGTCTTTAAAGAACTGAAGATGTTGGTGACTGGCTTCCTTTGGGGTCATGGATGACGTAGGGTGGCGTTGGGTACCCTGACTAGACCCAAGTTTGAAGGGGGGATGGCAGTCCCCGACTTTGAATTATAATACCTGGCGGCGCAACTGCAGATATTAACACAACATATTGCAAGAGAATTCAGGGGTCCTGAACACGAACGTGGGACTGGTATCCAGAGGTATGTTTTGTCATATATAGTCATGCAACAGAAACTAGATATGAGGGACCTTACGGTGGAGGAAAGGACGCTTCAATTATGTTGGCACAGGAGTCTGAAAAGAGCGAAAAGAGACCGGCCATAGGCACCAGAGATACCGCTGGGGATGCTGACCGCGCTGCCGCATGGGGGCGATTGGTCCCCGCTGTTAGAATGGGAGGAGTTGGGCTTGCAGATGGTGGGGGATTTGTACATTGATGGAGTATTGGTCCCCTATCAGACGTTGCAGGAGCAGTTTGGCCTGCCAGATGGGAATTTTCTACTACACGCAGCAGTGGTTGCGGCGATGCAGAGGCATTGGAAGGGAGGGCTGGCCGAGCCGGAAGCGACCATGGCATGCCAATACGTGGTGATGGCTGCGGGCACTATTAAAGCGGTAACTTGCCTCCACACCAGAATGTTAAATGAGGGACTGGTGCCACTACTAGCACTGAAGACGCGATGGGAGGACAGCATAGGCAAGCCCATACCGGACACTGTCTGGAGCCATATTCTGCGACGGACGTGGAAGGGTACAAGGAACGCACGATTTCAGCAGGTGCATTTCTTCATCATCCATAGAGCATACCTGACTCCGGAGAGGATAAAGCGGTACTTTAGGGTGCTTGACGCAATGTGCCCGAGATGCTTGGTGCCCGCGGTTGATCTGGATCACCTGTTGAAATGCTTGGAAATGGCGAGAGCCTGGGAAATGGCGGTCCAGGCATTGCGTGACTACATGATAGAGGATGACGTGGAGGCGCAATGATTGAACAGGGCTCCATGTAGCTTGAGTGACTGCAAGTAACTCCTGATGAGTAGCGTGCTCCAGTGTTGGTACGGATTAAGTGCGCCCGCGTCAGCAGCAGTTGGGGGGGTGGAGTGACTTAAGGGGGGTAGTTAAGCACTGCGACACAGTTTAGGAGAGTACCGGCAGATAGGAGTAGGGCTGGTCCATGATGAGGCGGGCTCCCGGGGAACGCAGGCAGGCACCTGGGAAGTAATACGAGGGGGACCCGGGAGGAGGTCTCTAGAGAGACATAGGTGGGACTGCATTGGAGCGGGCAAGAGCTGTTGACGTTGTCCCCATGGGAAGTCTGTGTCTGTTTGACGGTGCATGGAGGGTGGGATTTTAGGGGGGTAAAAGCAGATACTGAATGGTGCAGCTGACCAAACGCCCAGGAGAGGTGGACACTGTGGCATCTTCGTGAGAACGAAAGCCCAGCCTCCGGGATGTGGGCTAAATGGCTGTGTACGATATCTATGTCACTTCAATTTTTTGTGATGCCATAAGTGTACTGGTTGGCCTATTCTGAGGTCTTGTTTCTAATTCTGCAATAAAAATACATTTAAAAAAAAAGAAAAAAAGGCTTTTGATAGAGTCTCCTGTTAATACCTGTGGGCCTCTCTCGAGCGGGCTGGGATCAGAAAAAGCTTTACCAAAGCCAAACAAGTGCTCTACAGAGCCCCTGGGGTCTGGCTTTGGATGATGGGATGTCAAACAGAGCCTATCCATATCAGATGTAGGTCTAGACGGGGTGTCCTTGCTCTCCTCTTTTATTTGCATTTACATTGATCCCCTGATCCAAAAATTCAATGGCAATTCAAGAGTTCAGCCAATTCGGCTTCAAGATCTTGATACCAGAATCTTGGGGAATTTGGGGCTTAATGGAGAGCGAGGCAGGTGGCAAGAGACTTCGGGAGGGTATCAGGGTATTCATTCAATCAGGATACAACTCAAATTGTAACCAATAGCAGGGTCCAACTACCTGACTCTCTGGTGAAAAAATCAGCGGTTTACTTAGGGGTCACTATAACATCAGAATGGGAACAAACGGTGGAGGCAAACCTGACTCTGGTAATTCAAAAAGGAAAGGAAGATCTTGACAGATTGAGTAATTTGCATTTGCCAATGGAGGGTCGGTGCAATATCATTAAAATGATGTTCCTCTCAAAGAATGTATACTTCTTTACAACAATACCTGTGGATATCCAAAGTCATTGTTTCAAGGGGATGGAAAAGATGTTTAAAAATTGTATATGGGCGCATGGGAAGACAAGGAGGGCTCTTAGATTTATGACCCTTCTCAGGGAGGGAAAGGGATGGGCTGTCCCAGATTTAAGAATGTAATATTGGGCAGCAGCACTTCAGTTTATAGGGGGTTTGCTTGGGGGAAAAGTTGTGGATCAGTAAAGAAGCGACTACCGCCAAGACATATATGAATTGGTATTAGGAAAAGAGGCTCATAATTGGTTGCTGAAGTATAATGACCCCAGCTAATAAAAAATTGTTACATTTGAGACCCCGGGGGCAGCATATTCAGTAGGGGTGGCTGTAAGGAAGAAACTAGGGTTAGGGAGGATGAACTTTAACACTCTGCGGTTTAGGAACCCATTATTTCCAGAAACATTCCATGATGGCGTAATGGCGCATTGGGATTACCTCAGAGTGGGGAAGAATGGGTATCTCCTTGACGCAAATGTAATAACGCCATTTGAGAAAGTTCAGCTATCTTTTAGGGTCGACCGGCAAGGCTTCCATAAATTTCTGCAGGTGCGGAACTATATATCCAAAAAGAAAGGGGATGAAGGAGCTTTTCGCAAAGGCCCTATAATGGAGGTGATTTGGTATCAAGAGGGGTGCACTATTAGTCAAATATATGGAGGGCTGAGTCGGATGATGTCTGATGATTTGGAGAAACACTCCGACAAATGGAAGCAAAGACTTGGCATAGATGGTGCAGAGTTTCTTGACTCGCTTACACTAGGCCACTCCATCTTGAGCTCAGCTGGGTTGCAAGCGTAACACTACATAGCAATCTTCTCGTTATATTATACATTGGTGAAGATTGATCAATGGGGGGGCGGTACAGTGGGAGTCCTCTGCCACCGATGCCATAGTGCAGAAGCAAGATATTACTCATATATTTTCTACTTCTCCAATTTTTGAAACCCTGAATAAAGATATAGAAACATTTTTGGCGCAGTCTTCGAGGATTAAGATAACACCTGAGTTAATGTTACTGGGGTTCACAAAGTAAGAAGCGCTAGTGGCACAACAATATTTTGTTTTTCTGGCTATGGCAGTAGAAAGAATATGTGTCTCCTCTGCATGGTAGGAGCCCCCACCACATTTCAACAATGACTTGCTCTTATTTATTTATAACCTCAAAAAGGGGATATTTGAAAGAAAGGTATGGAAGCCGAAATAAAAAGCAAAAACGTACCCGGGCTCCAAACCACATTAGGAAAAAGGACAGTGAGACTGGCGGAGTGAATGTATGAATAAACTGCAAACCACAGCATTATTAAAGTTGATATTAACGCTATTTTTCATGTGAGATATGAAATGCTGAAATATGTCTTTACGCTCCCATTATAAATTATAACCTATTTATTTTCAGCTGAACTTTTTCTTGTATTTTTCTTTCTGTCTGTACTTAACTGATGGAGGTGAATAAAAAAAGAATGGCTGGATAAAATCTATTACGCAAACAAATGATGGACCGAATGCTGAATAAATCACACATTCACCCCCAGATTCTGGGTTAAATCCATTGTTCTCTTGCTCACCATGCCACCCCTGTTTAGACCCAGCCATATGCTAATCAGTCTTAACCCTGTGCCTCATGGGAACAGTCCAGACCGAACTGCCAAGCCAGGTCCTCCCTGGACCGGAATCAAGCATCCTAGGATCAGCTTTGGGGTATTACCCTTCATCAGCAAGGCTAGCTTGAATCCAATGGCACAGTGAGCAAGGGACCCACCTCTCGGCATACCCATTCCACTATGGATTCAACCCATATCTTTGACTGGGGGAGTTTGATTTGTTCACCATAAGTTGGCAGGGTATGCCCATACCACTTAGGGTGAAAAGTGCTATGCAAACAATTGAACATGGAATGCTGAATAAATCATACATTTACCCCCAGACAAGAGATCAGGGTTAAATCCATCGTTCTTTTGCTCACCATGCCACCCCAGTTTAGACCCAACCATATGCAAATACGTCTTGATACTTTGTCTCATGGGAACAGTCCAGACCAAACTGCCAAACCTGGTCCTCCCTGGACCGGAAACTAGTATCCTTGGACCGGTTTCTGGTTATTACCCTTCATCAGCCAGGCTAGCTTGAATCCAGTGGCACAGTGAGCAAGGGACCCATGTCTGGGCACACCCATCCCACTTAGGGTGGAAAGAGCTACGCAAACAAATGATGGACCGAATACTGAATAAATCATACATTTACCGCAGACAAGAGATCTGGTTTAAATCTATCGTTCTTTTGCTCACCATGCCCTCCCCAGTTTAGACCCAGCCATATGCAAATCATTATTGACCCTCTGCCTCATGGGAACAGTCCAGACCCAACTGCCAAGTCAGGTCCTCCCTGGACCGGAATCAAGCATCCTGTGATCGGCTTTGGGGCATTACCCTTCATCAGCCAGGCTAGCTTGAATCCAGTGGCACAGTGAGTAAGGGACACACGTCTGGGCATACCCATCCCACTATGGATTCAACCCATATCTGTGACTGGAGGCAAGTGTCTGAAAAGTTTCAGTGCTCCGTCCATCATCTCCTTGTGTTTGCTTTGTTCACCCTAAGTTGGCAGGGTATGCCCAGACGTGGCTTCCTTGCTCACTTTGCCACTGGATTCAAGCTAGCCTGGCTGATGAGGGCGTAAGCCCCAAACCGGTCCCAGGATGCTTGTTTCCACTCCAGGGAAGACATGCCTTTGCATTTTGTGCTGGACTGTTCCCATGAGGCACAGGGTCAAGACTGATTTGCATATAGCTGTGTTTGAACTGGGGTGGTGAAGTGAGCTAAAGAATGATGGTGGATTCAACCCAGATCTGTGACTGGGGGCGAGTGTTTGAAAAGTTTCAGCTCTCCATCCATCATCTCCTTGTGTTTGCTCTGAATTAAAACTGTGGAAAAATAAGTTTAGAGAACAAGGACCCGATGTACTAAGCAGTTTAATAGTTGTAAACACTTTTCTGAATTTGAAACTGTTGATTTGCATTTACCTATGCACCAATTCATTTTTGGGAAGTCAGAAAAGTTTTTTCTGGCTCCTAAAATGGGATTGCTAATGGATACTAGTTTGGTACCAAGAAGAGGAGTATATCAAGAGTCCCTTGCAAATACCGAATTGCTAACTAATGTAGCAATGGCCTTATCTCATATTTATTCATTGCTTGTTGTGAGTGATTTTGAACTCCACTGAGAGCATGTGCATCACATGCTAGCCAGTACAGTACTCCTGATGTTCCTATTCCATAGTAATATCATTGTGAATTTTATCCTCTGCATGCTAACCTCAGATTTCCTGGTCGGCCAAGAATTTAATGGAACAGCTCCTTTTTCTAGAAGCTTAATAAAATGCATAGGAAAACTGATCAACTGTAAGAAATGAAGCAGAAGGAGCCTAGGCTTTGGTAGTTTACCCTGGAAAACCTATTCTGTTTGGTATTACCTGTTCTGTGCATAGGAGTATGGAGCAGTGTAGACAACTGACCCAGCGTCTGCTATGCATGGTGTAGTGGGCTCTGGGTGGGAGGGATCTATTTCTCATAAGTTACTTCACACCAATGGGGCAACATTGGGAGGAATTGGGAGGAGTTGTGAAGTCAGTGTCGGTAGTATGTTCCAATAAATAAGTCTGCAGGGGTGCCCATATATCCCGTGGGCGGGAGGAAGGGGATAGGATTTCTGTGTACGTGTGTAATTGTTCCTGGCAATAGATAAGGTCCTGAAGCCAGTCCCTAAATTTTGGCACTCTCCCTCGTCCCCATCTACAAGCGACCCTCCTTTTGGCCAATAGCAATGTGAGGAAAGTGTATCTGCGGATTTTGGCTGCTAAGGGTTCGGCATAACCTGAAAGCGCGGTCAGGGGATCTTCGGGAATGTGCAGTCCCGTCAATTGGTCTAACACGGCAAGGACTTCCGCCAAATAGTGACGGACGTGTGGGCAGTCCCAGGCTGCGTGCTGAAAGTCGGCTCCCTCACTGCCGCAATGTGCACACTTGTCACTGTCGCGGAGATGCAGACAGTGTAAGCGCGCTGGTGTGTAGTAGAGACTGTGGACAAATTTATAATGAATAACGTGAAATTTACTATTAGCTCAGATATCCCCCGTTTGCCTACAACAAAAGGTCCACTGTTCCTCAGTCAAGGGATGTCCCAGTTCTACTTCCCATTTGGCCTTGGTTGAGGGGGGTTCATATTCTCTGTTGGTCTGTACAGTATTATATAGTAGCGCTATTACATGGGTGGGGTTAGTTTGTTGTAGAACGGCGTGCAGGGGGGGCATGATGGGGGGCTCCTGGGGGAAACAGGGGTTGAGGGCCTTCACATCTTGGCACAGTCTAATGTAGTAGAAGTGCTCTAGGGGGGAAGGGACCACAGACCCCAAAAATGTATCTCTGGTGTGAAATTTGCCCTTGTCATACAATTGTCCCTAGGTTTGTATGGACAATTTGTGAAAAAGTCTGCGGAATCCCACTTCCTATGTAACCGGGACATCCTGTCTACCGGCCAGGTGGAGAAGTGGGAAGTATAGGAGAGAGCTTTGTGTGAGATTTGCAAAGGTCTCGCCAGGCGCTAATGGTGCATTGGACAGTAGTAGCAGAAAGCCACTGCAGGACTGCGGGGGTGCTCATGTAGGCAGGGCTTGGGGTAGGTTTCATGTAAATGTCCTCGATTGCCAGATGCGGCAAATGGGGGGGGTCATCCAATAGGAGGCGTAGTGGGCTTGGGCGCAGCTAAAGTATAATTCGAGGTCCGGCACTTCGAAACCTCCCTCCCTGAAGGGACGCTTGAGGGTGTACGAGCATAGCCTAGCCTGTTACCTCCCAACATGAGTCGAATAAGTTGACTTTTGATGGCCGAGAATAAGTGTCTGCTGGGGGCATAGGGGATGTTTACGAACAAGTATAAGAGTTTGGGTAATATTACCATTTTGATGAGGGCAGCTCTTCCCGCCATTGACAGCGGCAGCGCAATCCACCTCACATTTTTGTCAGTCAGTGAATTCAGTGCAGTTCCATAATTAGTTTTCATGAATTCGTCTTGGTTGTGCGATATCACTTTACCCTGGATATGTGAGTGCATCTTTGCACAATTTTAGGGGATAGTCCGGTGTAAATCTAGGGGTGGAGTCAGTGAGGGGGTAGATTTGTGATTTACTCTAGTTAATGTTTACTCCAGAAACTCCACCAAAATGGATGAACAGCCTAAGGATTGGATTTAGGTGCTCTTCCGGGTTCCATAGGTAAAGGGTGAGGTAATCTGCGCATAAGGAGAACAAAATTTGCCGTTCTGGATAAATTATGGTGTGATCTCGGAAGTGTTGATGGATCCTAGCGGCCAAGGGTTCGATAGCCTGGGCAAATAAAAGGGGAGACAAGGGGCAACCCTGCCTGGTGCCTCTGGCTATAGGGAAAGGGGATGACAGTTTGCCGTTGACCAATACCGTGGCTTGCAGTTCTGTGTATAGTAGATTTATCCAGGCTAAGAATGGGATGGGGAAGCCCATGCGATTCAATACAAATGCCAAATAATCCCATTCTAGCATTCTCCTAAACATTCTAAAAGACAGCGCGCGTGGGCTGGCAGGAGAGCATAAAAGATGGGTGCATCTCAACTTAGCGCATCCACAATCACAGTTTACAGTTTTTAGCTTGCACAGAGAAATGAGTGAGAAAGACTTGTGGCAGACACATCCAGTAGTACCCCGGCAGAGCCCACCACCCTGTACAAGCGGGGCACAGAATCCTGCCCCTCCTCATCCAGGCCTGGCTAGAGGAACAAGGTATCCCGATTGAGGTTGCCCAGGTCCATGCCAAGGGGTTGCACTACATTAAGAGGCTCTACAAGATGCACACGAGTCACCATACTAGTTCAATATAGTGGTGCACTTCATCCCGCATGCCTAGTGCCAGCTGGTCGAGGCTGGGGACAGGGATGCACCAACTCACAGCGTCATAGGTACACTAGTACTCTCTGCCTTGTAGCACTAAAATAAGGTACCCTATCTGACTCGCTGTCATGGCCTCATAGTCAAGCAGATAAGTGACGTTACCAAAAGTTTCACAGTACTCTCAAAATTTGCAGGCTCTCTCAAAGCAGGACTACTGAAGATTAGGACGTACTGTCCATGGACCTACGGATAAGTGCCGGTTTTCACTCCCCAAACATTCCAAGATGGTGGCTCATTTGCAAAGCATCCTTCAAACATGTCCCTAAAACTGTTTTCGATTTGTTGACTTGGTGCCTGCTCACCAGTGTGATGTCCACTTTCATTCCGGGGACGGTAGGAAGTGCTGTGCAGCTGTGGGACAAGGCAGCAGGAGTGAGCTTCAGTGGACACTGTGAGTCAGTTCATGTGCTGATTTTGCAGTGGAGGCCTGGCAGACCTAGTAGAGTGTTGTGGTTGCTAGGGTGGAGGGAGGATCCCCCCGCTGGTGTCCTCTGCACAGATTCAGGAGAGGTTAATGGGCGCCACGGGTGGTAGTATTCTCTTGGCAGGAGATTGTTGTAACTGTGTTGATGGCACTTCCAAGCTCGATACTACTGTCAGTGCTGGATGGAGCAGTTTTTCAGTTCAAGCGTGAGGTGCTGTTTCCTTGGTGTGCTCAATATTTGGAGGTAGCCAACGGTACTCTGCCTGCATGTGGACCTTGGTGCAACTTGATGACATTTTCTGGTAACTCAGTGAAATTCCACAGAGTGCAACTCTGCGAGCTCTGCCCAGGCTATTGCACAGTCTCATCAGAGTTGTAGAAGGGCAGGGGACCCTCGTCATCAAACTAGTGGCACAGCATATAGCTCATTGTCAGGGCTGAAATGCTGTTGATTTTAGCCCCAGGGTGAAATCCACATTGTCAAACATTGTGTCAATGGGGAAGGGAACAAAGTCAGGCCTCCTCCTGCACTCACTAGATCCCAGACCTCTAGAGAGGTTTTGGTGATGGGGAGAAATAAAGGCTTCCTGGTCAAGCATTCTAATACAAGAAGCGAATTTCCCAAAGGTACTGCCCCTCAACTTCTCTATCCATGACCAGCCAGTGTTTTTCAGATTCTCCCTTGACCATTTAATTAGGAACCAATGTTGTGCTTCCTGGTAATAGTGTTAACGATTTGAGATGCCCAGGCCACCGTCATTTGAAGGGCTACAGCTCAGTTCCTTCCCCATGTGGGAGCAGCCGTTGACCTATACAAAGTGATTCAGTTAGCATTGCAAGGCCTGGATGGTACCGGTGGGGGGTTTAACTGGTAGAGCCTGAAAGAGGAATATGATCTTAGGATGCATTTACATTTTCATGGCGGCCACTAGGCAAACCCAGGAGAGGCGATATGGCCTTCATCTGGTTACGTCTGTTTTAATCTGTTGGTATAAAATCTTATAATTGAGGGATGCAGTCGCCTTGGCATTGGAGGTCAAATGTATACCCAGGTAGGCGATGAAAGTCGTTGTCAATTGTATTGGATAGCTGGGGTAAAGGGCAAGCTGTGTAGCCGGTGTAATGGAAAGATTGAGGACTTGTGTTTTGTGCACATTAACTCAGAATACCACCACCTGTCCAAAGGTATTCAGTTCATTCACAAAGGCTGGGAGTGAGGTAGAGGGCTCTTCAAGGGCCATTATGACATTGCTGGCATACAAACTAATGGTGTGCTCTTTACCACCAAAAGGAATTCCTTCAATTCCAGTGTTATCATGAAATTACTGGTCCAAAGGCTCTATGTACAGTGCAAAAAGCAAGGGTGAGAGGCATAAAGGGAACAGATCTGATATCCATGAATGGAAGCATTTGCCGAGTCCAAAGTGTTTAAGTGTAGCCTCTAGATATGAACAGTGGACTCAATCTGACGCTTTCTCAGCATCAACAGCCAAGAGCCTTTGAGGAATGGACCCTGTCAATTAAATGTAGGATCTGGTTTGTATTATTGCTGCATAGGCAATGGGGAAAACCACATCTGTTCTGGTGCAATGACGTTTGGCAGATGCGGGCCTAAGAGAGCTGCCAAAATTCAAGTGAATTGCTTGAAATTGATGTTTTGTAGGGATATCAGCCGGTAAGAAGAGCAAAGGCCCTTATCTTTGCCTGGTTTTGGAACTTCAACAATGGAATCCTATAACATATATGCCAAGGTTGTGCAGCAGGTGTTGTAAAAGAGCACAGGGAATCCACCAGGGCCCAGGGATTTAAGTAGCTTCTGCCTGGCAATGATAGAGATAATCTCCTTAACCTGAATTGGGCGATCTAGATCAGAAGCCTGGCTGGTGTCAGTTTTGGGGTGTGGGCGCCCTAAAGATACAGGCCTGTAATTTATTCAGATAGATCCTACCATGTGTATAGCTCTTTATAGAAGTTTTGAAAGGCGGAGGCGATGTGAATATCACCGGTCAATTAAAAGTAATCCGCATTTAGTATAGCCTGAACTCCGGTGGCCTGTTGCTTTCACCCATAATCTATTGGTCAGGGGTCCATACCTATCCCTGCCGACATAGAAGGAGTGGCATATTTCACTATCTCCAGGTTGATGCCCACAAGCTGTATCCAAGTGGCCTCCAGTTGACACCAAACTCGGGGAGTCCTGGTACGTTTGTGAATACGTT
This sequence comes from Lissotriton vulgaris, assembly GCF_964263255.1. Lineage (NCBI taxonomy): Eukaryota > Metazoa > Chordata > Amphibia > Caudata > Salamandridae > Lissotriton > Lissotriton vulgaris. Next base: position 1,195,916,031 of record NC_141694.1, on the reverse strand, counting down.
CAAGCTGCTGGACCGGGCAAGGCAATTGGTCTCTCTTGTTGATTTGAAAATGTATCTAGTGCACAAATGTCCAAGGGCATCTAGGCGCTAGATGGAAGGTTGCTGAAGGAGAGTAGGAGCAGAGTTTAGGTTGGCTAAGAGCCATGTTTTTATTGATTTTCTAAAGGATAGTAGTGTTAAGCTGCATTTTATGTCAGTAGGGAGCGAGTTCCATGATTTAACTGTCTCTAGGATAAAGATTTTTTCACCACACCAAGCTTTCTTGAATCTGGGGGTCTGTAAGAGTTTGCTCTGTGACGATCTTAGATTTCTTACGGGCAGACACCAGTTTAGGTGTTGCTTCAGGTATTGAGGGCCAACATCGTGTAATGCCTTGAAAGTTAGGCACAGAGATTTTAATATTATCCTTTTTTCAATGGGGAGCCAGTGCAGTGTTCTCAATCATGGGAGATTTTTCTAAAATTTAGCAGAAGCCAGCAACAGTCTAGCCGTGGCATTTTGAAGATGTTGCAGCTTAAGTAAGTGCTCCTTTTTGATGCCTAAGTAAAGAGCATTTCCATAATCAAGTCTGGGCAGGGCTGATGCTGTCACAAGTGTTTTCAAGGTGTTTGGCGGTATAAAAGGACACACTTTCCTGATTATCTATAGGATAAGGAAGATAGTAAAGGTAAGTTTGCTGATCTGGTGTTTAAAGGTCAGATTATCATGGAATACGAAACCCAAGTTCTTCATTTGACTGGGACAGGAAGATCTCCCAAACCAGCTGGTCACCACCTATGCGACAAGAACGGGGTGTCTATACCAAATAGGAGGACCTTTGTCTTTCTACCATTCAGATTTAGGCAGTTAGAGCTCATCCACTGGTTCACATGGGTCATACAACAGTTGAATTGGTCTGCTGTTTCCTCCGCATTGCTGGTGATTGACATTACTAACTGGGTATCATCTGTGTAGGATACTACAGAGAAACCTAACTGCCTGATTTAGCCAGGGAATCACACAAAGGTTGAAAATCATAGGGCTTAATGAAGAGCCCTGTGGCACCCCACAGGGGAGCATGACATGCTCTGCGAAGAAAGCTATGATCTGTATATATTGAACCCTGTTGCATAGATAGGATGTGATCAATTTAAAGGCTGTCTCCTTTATCCCTACCTATGAAAGCCTTTTTATCAGTATAATATGGTTCACTGTGTCAAAAGCCGCTGATAAATCTAATAAAATCAGGACAGCCTTGCCACCACTGTCCATGACTCCTCTGAGCTCTTCAGCTGCCATTACAAAGGCTGTTTCAGGTCTATGCCATTCCCGGAAACCGCACTGAGAGTAATTTAAAAGATCAGCGGATGAGATGAAAGCTGTGAGCTGGGAATTCTAATAGAGCCAACAAGGGCACCCAGACGAGTCAGCAAAGGACCTCGGGAACATAATTATACAAAACAACAGTGGTCCCATGCAAAAGAAATTAATGAAAACAATAAATATAGGCACAATCGATTCTATATTACTTTTGACATGTCCAGCCGGACAGAGGTCGCAATTTTTACCTAATGAAAAAGTATGAAGTAAAAGAATTCCTTCAACAAATCAACGTAGTGGGGCACAAGCCTGTACCCAAACACATACAGATGAGTACTGTGAGGAACCAGAGAACAGAACAGGGCTTTTAGGCAAAAGCTGTAGATTTTCTGTAGTTTCAGATGAGACAGAAAATTCAAACGGCACCGTTAAAAAAACATAGCAATTGGTATACGTTCTGTATAGGGTGCACATGAAGGTCGACGGCTTTTCGATCCCACTATTTAATCACGGAGATCATCATCAGGACATTGATTAATGCCAAAAGTAATATAAGCCTCTATTGCCTACGGGTTGAGACCCTGGCAGGCTCATAAGGACGAGCTGGAGGGAAGTTAAGTGAACGAGCTGCCCAGAATCAGGAGCCTTTGTAGGACACGTCACACAGTTAAGATCGCGTAAGGGTTTTGGTTACAGCCATTCTGATATGTAGTACTATGCAATCCTTCCCTATTTGACTTGGCATCTTTTCATTGATTTTAGCAGTGTCTACTAATGAGCCCACAGTTTCCGACACTATTGACTCTTCTACTGTGGAAATCGGCTTCTCTATTGCTCCCATCGCCCCGTCAGATAACTCAACAAAGTCTGTTTTGATGCGTCTGAATTTTTTTTCTGATGTAACATATCCTGGCTGAAGACAGCTGATAGCCAGAAACCGGTCCTAGGGTGCTTGAGTCCAGTCCAGGAAAGACATGGCTTGGCAGTTCGGACTTGACTGTTCCCATGAGGCACAGGGTCAAGGCTGATTTGCATATGGCCATGTCTGAACTGGGGTGGTGTGGAGTGCAGAAAAACGATGGATTTGTGGAACCAGTTCCCATCATGCCTTCACTGCTGCCTTAGCTCAGTTCATGCTGCACAGGCGGAGGCCGCTCAGGTGTTTCACCTGGGCAATAGTGGGTTGTCTAGCTTTGGCAGCCTCTGAGACTAGAGGCTACACAGACAAGCTCTTTCATGCCACAAACTAAAGCTTCCTTGCAGGACAAAGTGCTGTCTGATGCTGAGGGCCAATCTTTTTAGTTTCTTCAAATGGTATCCATTGGAAACTGTCGGATAGTAGAAAACATACCTGCAGTGCTTTCCAAAGTTTTACTGTTTTTAAAATAGTACCCAAATGCCTTGTTTCCAGCGAAAATCAATAATTTGCTGACAAACATTTAAAAATTGCAATATAAGGGCCATCAGAGACGTGAATACTGAGGGTATGCTTTTTGGTGAGTTATTTCAACCCCTCTCACAGAACCATCATACTTCAGTTGAATACTTCCCCCATGTCTTGAAATGTGGTATTCACTTGTAATATAAAATAATTAGAGCCTCATTCATGAGGTTTTGTGTGGGGCAGCACTGCAAGGAATCTTGCTGCGCTGCCCTATGTCAAAGCAGAAGTGCAGGTATGTGCTGAATCTATTTGATATGGTGCATTCTGTCCTTTTCCCCAGCACCCGAGCATAATGGTCTGCCATGCACCAATGCAGGCACCCTTGCACCATGGTATAAGGGAACCTGCGTTTCGGGGCTGATTGATTTTGTGTAGGAAAGAACACGTTCCTGCACAAAATCAATTATTTATGATGATTTCCTTTTTCTATGTGTCCTACAGAATGCAGCACACACACAAAAAGGAAAGCACTAGGAGAAATTAAAACAATTCTCTTCATTGCACCTCCCTAATGCCACCCATGGAATGCCCCTTTCACACAGTTTTCTGCATGAAAGGTTCATATATTTATAAAGCCATGAAAAGCCATGTAAAGTGGCTTTATCTGGTCTTACAAATATGCTGTGGCACATTGTGCCACCGGAACATCAAAAAAATGTTCTGGTGGCTCAAAAGTGCCGGTAGGCCCTCATATATGAGCCCCTTAATACCTTCAAATGTTCCCATCTTCTGCAGCCATTTTCTTCACAGGAAATCATGTAGTCTCCGGTAGCATTCTCTGATGTTCTAGCAATGCACCCTACTACACATATCTCTGCAATGCTTTTAACTTATTATCGGTAGTAGCTCCTCTACTATTCCAATACTCTGACCACAATGCTCTTACTGTGCACATCAAGCCTACTGATAGCTTGCCCATTGCAAATGTAAGCCAGACCTATTGCCTTCATCTTGGGTCCACCAGTGCTCTCGTGCTCTCTGTTTTTGCTACCATCCCCTCTGCCACAAGTTTATCATCTCACTCCCCATGCTGTTCCTAATTTCATATATATTACATATATATATTTTTTAATTTATAATTTGTATGCAGACCCATCAGCTGCAAAGTGCTGCTCGGTGCTCACTTAATTTTTAACTTTTTAACTTTTAATTTGCCATTCTAAAATGTACATATGCCACCTTAGAATAGTAAATCAAAAATTGCGGCTATGCACCATGATGTATACAGACCCATGCATCACAACTCAGGCATGCATATGTTATGACAGAAGCTCATTCAAGCACCAAGATCAATGCCTATGTATAAGGGGCCATCTTGAACTGGATTTTCATTGATAGAAAACCCACTGGAAGTACGATGGGAGCGGAATTTGTAATTTTTCAACTAAAGCACATCTGCCATATTTTAGTTGTTGCTTGTGTTTTTAATATTAGCTCATGTCCCTTGCCAACATCTAACCATAACGTCACTATATACATATCTTTCTTCCTGGCTCAATCTCACTGGATCTGTTGGCGCTCTCTGGCGGTGCGATATCCTTTGGCAGCAGAGCCACGGCACTATTTATCATACAGGCTTTACGGGGGGTAAAGGATGAGCCGTACTCACGAGTGGTTTCCAGATTCTTTAATGCATAATTAATTCTTTTATGAATAACATGGTCAAGGCCAATTATTGATACATTTTTGTTTTTGCAACCGTTACTATATTGTGCTCTTTGTGGCTGTACTCTCTGATTTTTTTTTTGACACGCACTGAGAGAGAATACTGTTTTCCTTGTGAGATTAACATTTTGAGTTGGGTTTGAATTTGAGTACAGATGTGTGAGATATTATAGGATAAGAATCACTAGACTAGACAGAGAGAGAGACTTCTATTGTTTTCTTTCATTGTCACCTTTATTGATGACCACTAATATTTATAATCTGAAGGAGAATCAACGTGGGTCTACCCCCAGAACCAGGCCGGTGATTTCTTTACATTTTTCTTGATTTTCATAGTCTTAGGTTTCTCCAGGTTGATGATCAAGTATTTGGCTTCAGAGTATTCAAGTGTGGTGGTGCGTAGACTCTGTAAACCAACTTTCACCTGACTAATTAAGACTAAATCCTCTGCATGGAGTAGGCATGGTAACACTAGGGGGCATATTACCAACAACTAGCGATAATTTTTGTCTCTAACTTGTTTAGAGACAAACATTATCGCCGCACATCGGCGATTTTTATCGCAGATAAACCTTGCTATTAACAAGGTTTATCGCAAATGCGATAAAAAACGGCCGAAATGCATGAATATCGCTGAAAAGTCAGCGATATTCATGCATTATCGAGCAAATGCTCTTAGCCATGTTATCCACCTCCCATTGGATAACATGGCTAAGAACTGCTCAGGGCAGGTGTTAGCTTTTGGAGATATTCGCGCTTAGCGCGAATATCTCCAAAAGTTGGTAATAGGAGATAGCGATGTTAGGGACTGTTTCCAGTCGCTAACATCTTGGCACACCCACTTTGCATGTCATTAGTGATAAATATCACTGACATGCAAAGTGGGGCCCAAGATGGTCGCTATCTCCTACTAGTTGTCGCTAACTGGTGTTAGCGACAGCTTGGTAATAGGGAGATAATTTTATCTCCGCTTTCTTGGCTTTTAAAGCCAAAAAAGCGGAGATAAACCCCCTTGATAATATGCCCCTAGGTTCCCTAACCTTGGGGCGTGTGAGTTGCTGACGTTTAGTAGTGGGGCAAGGTTTGGAAGGAACTTATTGAAGAGGGTGGGTGCCAGCACACAGCCTTTCTTGAGTGTTTTCGTTGTTGGTATCCGTCTTGAAAGGGTTGATCCGTCACACAGTTTTATTTGGATCCAGGTGTCAGTGTGCAAATTGATTATCAAGCTAAGCAATGGCTGTTGTATGCTCCATATGGCCAGTTTTGCCCATAATCTGTTGCGATTTACATGGTCAAAGGCAGCCCCATAGTCAATGAAGCATAGGTATAATGACATTTTCATTTTTTCTGCCTTATCGATCAGAAAAGCCATAGTTGTGATATTTGTTACTATTCCAACAGACTTAGAGAAGCTGGTCTGATTTAGAGGAATGATCGAATTGCCTTTGGCCCATAGCTGGAGTTTGTCCAGAAGAGTTCCTGCAAAATGTTTTGCCTCATTATCCAAGAGGACAACTAGGTAGTAATTCTTTGGCCGGGCTTTGTCTCCTGACTTAAAGATTGGTAATGTTATCGAGGCCCTCCAGAAGGAGGGTAGTGGGCAAGTCTTCCTTATTTCAGTGAAGAGAGGGCGGAGTGATTTTGCCCAGTAATCTGCATCTTGTTTGTAGATCAACGTCGGGATTTTGTTTGGGCCCCGTGCCGCTTCTCTTCTTCCCTTCCCTATTTGTCGTTTGATTGCTATAAGATAGTCGCTTCAGAGTATAACTCCTGGCATTAGGCCTTTCTTTAGTATGTTACATTGGCATAGAAGCAGTTTGTAGGCATACTGCAGCAATCCTGGGAGCTTGTTGGTTGATGGAAGTGTCCCCTTTTGGTTTCAGTTTTGTCCTATATGCTTTTATGTTCCTTTCTATCTCATGGCTATCACTAGTTGCAAATAACCACATGCTCTTTTCTCTTCCTGTTCATGTACTTTCCATTTTAATTTTAATTTATATCTCTTTTATTTATTGTGTAATATTAATGTCAAATGTATCTCTTATTGTGCACAACAAAGTGAAAATGTAATCGACTTGTGATGTTGGGTACTAAACTGTTCGTTATGGTTATTACCCCCATGAGATTGCACAAGTCGATTAAAAGTGCAAATGCATCTTTCTGTACAGTTACAGTGCAAAAGTCTAATTACAAATACCAACAACAGAAGGCAATCATTTCAAGTATAACCCATGGATAGTGCAATTACCCTTCATAAACTTATAAGTGTCTTCTGCATAACTGGGTCGAAAATATTGGTGCATGTATGTCAACACTCTAAAATAGTTTGAAAGGGCTACTGCTTCAAAGAGATCCTGTGGCATACTGTCAATTTGTAAAGTGCAGTACCAAAGTGCTAGTGCTGGGAACAAATACTAAGGTTCAACCTCCATTGCGATACATTGCTTTTCTTGCACGATATACTTTATAGCGATCATACTTTTTTCATTTTCACAAGTCTTGTGTAATATCTGTGTAACCAGTTCTGCATGTAGTCTTGCATTGTTGCTCAATCCTAGTACCTTGTGCAGTCTAGCAAAAATGCTGCGACAAAAACTAAAAACTGAAACTGATTCATGTCCCTTTCAACATTCTCTAAAGGGCAAGTGTTGTACAGTACATGAACATTCTAAAATATAATCACACTTTCTGGGCATACGGGTACAGATAGTTGATAAATGGACATGCAGTTCTGCGTCAAGATTGTGCCTCCATGGTTTCTCAGTGCTCAAAAGAATTAGAAGATTCACATCACCTTAATTCCAAATCCCTGTTTTCTCTATGCGGGTGAACCTTATATTTGCTTTATACCATAACATTGCATTGACCTCAACAGAGTTTCATACACCCCTCCCCAGCCCTTGAGCGAGTAGTGTGCTTTACAAACCCCTGATTGGTTGATCGATGTTAACGTGCCCTGGTGTGCTCCCCAAAAATGCTTTGCCATGGGTGGTTTATGGCCCTCATATGCTGTAAAAGCATAGTCTGAGTCTATTGATGGTGCTGCTCACATAGCTCATTCCACAACCACACTCCAAGACATAGACCACAAACTCTGTTTCACATGTGATATATTTCCTGATTTGATATCTCCTGCCTTTAACTGTCTTGTAGTTTGCACAGTTTTCCCCAAATTTGCAGGGCTTGCAAATCTCACATTTCCTGAGCAGGTCTGGTTCCTGGTGGAACATGGACCTTGTCAACATATCACCCAAAGATGGTGCTTTACGATATGTGATCTTAGGATGTTGACCTATGGTGTCTTTCAAATGTTCATCATATTGCACAATGTGTCAGTTGCATTTGATCATGGAACTAATGGACCAATGCTCCAAGTTGTAGCCCGTAAAGTAGTGTGTCACCTGTATATATAAAACACTTGACACTTTGTGGGGAAAATATTTAGGGTTTATGGTTTTTGAGTTGTAGGAATGTTTAGGGTTTAGGATAGGGTTGTGTTTCTGGGTGGTAAATTAATTTGTAGGGTTTACGTGGGTGTGGGTTTTTGGCTGGCAGGAGTGTTTTTAAGGTTTTGGGCTGAAATTTATTTTTAAGTGCTAAGTGGGGTTTGAGGTTTAGGGTGGCTATGGTTTTTTGGGTAGCAAAGTTATTTTTAGGTTTTAGGATGGGAATTGGTTTTTGATTGTAAGAGCAATAGGGTTTAGTGTAGAGATGGGTTTTTGGGTGGCAAGGTTATTTTTTAGGCTTTAAGGTGGGTACGGGTTTTTGGATAGTAAGGGGTATTTAGGGTTTAGGGTAGGTATGGGTTTTGGGTGGTGAGGGTAGTTTTTAATATTTAAGGTTTAAGGTGGGTATGGGATTTTGGGTGGTAAGGGATGTTTAAATTTAGGGTGGGTATGAATTTTGGGTGGTAATTGTTTCTTAGGGTTTAGGGTGGGTATGGGGATTTTGGGTGGTAAGGGATGTTTAGATTTAGGGTGGGTATGAATTTTGGGTGGTAATTGTTTCTTAGGGTTTAGGGTGGGTATGGGGATTGGGGTTGCAATTATATTTTTAGGGATTAGGGTGGATATGGGTTTTGAGTGGTAAGAGTATTTTTATGGTTCAGGGCAGGCATGAGAATTGGATGCTAAAGAGTTTTTAGGGTTTAGGGTGGGTATGTGTTTTTGAGGTGGCAAGGTTAATTTTAGGGCCGAGAGTGGGTATAGGTTTTTGGTTGACAAGGGTATTTCTAGGGTTTAGGGCAGGTATGGGGTTTTGGGGTGCAGGACGTTATTATGGTTTAGGGTGGGTATGGGTTTTTGCAGGGCCGGACTGAGAACCAAAACCGGCCCCGGCAAAGGGTTCGGGGGTGCGACCGAGCTCTTTGTCGAGCCGGTTTTCGGACAATTTTGTTACAGGGCCGCTTTTGCTGCAAAAACGGCCCTGTAACAAAAACGGCCCCCTGGGCCCAAAACCGGCCCCCACCCTTGTGGCGCACTGGGGGATTGCCCGGTGCCCGCAACAGCGCGTCCGGGCCTGGGTTTTTGGGTGGCAAGGTTATTATAGGGGTTAGTGTGGGAATGGGTTTTTGGGTGATAAAGACATTAGGGTTTAGGATAGGTATAGGTTTGTGGGTGGCAAGGGTATTTTTAAGGCTTAAGGTGGGTATGTGTTTTTGAATGGTAAGGGTTTTAGTTTTTAGGGTGGGTATGAGTGTTTGGGTGGTAAGGTGTGAGTGGCATTTAGGGTGGGTTTGTGTTTATGGGTGGTAAGAGGTGTTTAGGGTTTAGGTTGGGTATAAGTATTGGTGTAAAGTTTAAAGAAAAACAGTATTTTTAGGGTTAAAGAAAGTATGGGTTTTGGGATGGCAAGGGTGTATGCGTGTGCGTGTATATATTTAGGTCAGGTATTGGTGTTTGGATGCTAAGGAGTTTTTATGGTTTAGGGTGGGTATGGGATTTCTGGTGGCAAGATTATTTTCAGTGTTTAGGGTAGGAATGGGTTTTTGGGTGGGAAAAGTATTTTTAGGGTTTTGGTTAGATACCAGTTTTTGGGTGGCAAGGTTATTTTTAGGGTTTATAGTAGTTATGGGTTTTTTGGTGGCAATGGAAATTTTTAAATCTTAGTTTATGGTGGGTGTGGGTTTCTGGGTGGTAAGGGGTATTTAGGGTTTAGGGTGAGTATTGGTCTAGCTGCCCCTCTCCAGATCTGCCACCCCTATGTGGTCTGCTTTCTACCCTTCTGCCCTGTTCTCCATGTGAGTACACCTGCTTCTTTCAGCACTTCCTCTATGGACTGTTGTGCTGCATTTGAAAGGGACTGGACCTCCATGTACTTTTGTGCTGAACAGTTCCCTGAATTGCTTGTTTTCTTCCCCTGCTGCATCTCCTATGCCCTTCATGGCCAAGTTTGGTCTGCCAATTTTAGATTGCCACTGTGGTCAACTCGATTCCCCGTTCCCAAACCCTTCCACTTGCCCTCTACTTTGTGTTTGCATATTTAGTGCCCCTTCTCATCTGCCCTCCAAAGTTAGTTTGCTGCCCCTGCTGATACCATCCTGCCCTCCATGGCCACCCCGCCACCCTGCCCCCTGCCTCACCCATGCCTTATGTTATCCATGTGCTTGGCCTTGCCTTGCCCCTCTTGCACTGTGAGGTTTGTTATGCCTTCCACACTCTTGCTAACCTGTCCTCATTAGTCAGTATGCTGCCTGTGCACCCCTCTCAGCTGCCCTCTGTTCACTGTCTGCATGCCCCTGCCACTGGCACTTTGTGATCAGATAGCTGCCCTGCCCTTTCTAGCCTATTATCTGTGGTCAATGTGCTCTCCCTTCCCTTCCCATCCCTCCACTCTCTGTGTGCATGCCCCTTCTACCTCCCTCCTGTTCTTCGTAGTCCATTGTACTGCCACAAACCATGCTGGCCTGCCCTCCATGATCAGTTTGCTGACCCTGTTCTATTCCCGTCCACCTGCCCCTACCCTCTCCTGCCTCTCTTTCATTGTCTCCTTGCTGCACTACCACAGACCGTGTCGGCACGCCCCCTCTGGTCAGTTTCCTACCCCTATCCTTTTCCTGCCCCCTCCTTACTGCCCTCTGTGGTCTGTTGGTGTGCTACTGCCTCATCCACCTGCCCTGCCTTGTAGGCTTGCTGATTTTGCCCCCAATACCTCCCCTCACTTTTCACAAAAAAAATTCAGTACTGCAGCCCACTCCCGCTTCCATATGAGTCCTGCAGGTTCACATAAAGGGGCAGCGCTGGGTCCAGTGGGGATCCAGCAGGAGATGTAAAAAATGTTTGCAAGAGTCTTGTGGGAACAGCGAGTTTAAAAAAATAAGTAATATTGGGGACGAGGAACCCTTCACAAGAAACAAGTGTCCTGGAAAGTAATCTCTCCCCTTAAATGTTTTTAAAAAATTACTTCTGTGCACGGGGACAGAGTTTCTTTTATATTGCAGCCAGACCACTGAATCCCCTTTTTTTTATTCTTCGGTGGCCCAACATAATTTTCCATATTTACAAGGTGGTGCTAAGCCATTTTGTGGGGCTTAACGGCACCTTGTAAACATGCCCCTTTCTGCCGCAGTCTTCTGCAGCAAAGGGGCATGCAATGGGTGTTGCTGTGGGTGTTCCACCGTAACTCCCATTGCTTTTTGATGCTACCCAAGATTGACAAGGCTGAGGCTGCACCAAAAATTAACACCATGTAAAACCATTCATTAGAATGACTATAAACAAACCTTTTCAGGACAAACAAATTCAAGTATACCTCATAAATACGGCGCAACTCAAGATAATTAATGAAGGGCAGATACAGTATTTTTCATCGGAAGTGAAGGCACAAGAATTTTTAGACTCTTTGGGCAGTGAGTGAACTGTTCTATTTGCTTATGTAAGGGGGAGAAGTATGGTTTGTCTTTGGCCACTTATGTAGGTTTTTTGATTTTAGGGTGTGGGAAAAAGGGGTATCGACCTGTTAAAAGGAATTTGATAAGAAGATCCTCACTACTATTGTTGCAAGCATCACATGCACAGACCAAGGTCTGAGCGCTTCACGAGGGAGGGTGCAGGGGCCAGGGAGGGGGGGAGGGCAGAGGGGTGGGGGGTGGTAGGCGGTTCAAGGGGGGGTAAGGGTGGTAGGGGGAAAAAATGTAAAAAAGAATTTTTGGCACAAATGCAGCTTTATTATTGGATGTGAATTGTGTATTATGGGCTGGATATGGTTGTGTTACTCAGTCTCTGCTGGTAAAAAAGAAGGAAGATTGTAAACAAAAGAATGACAAATCTTAGTATATGCTCTTTGAATATTGGGGGGCTAAATGATTGGAAAAAAAGGGGCAGATTGGCCGAGTTTGTTAAAGTAGAACAGATAGATGTCTTGTGTTTACAAGAAAAGCATCTGCCCTGGGGAAAAAAAAACAGCTGCTAAATTTAATAGGTTATGAGATGTTGTCCTGCTCCTCTCAGACCTCTACAGTAAGGGGGGTATCTATTCTTGGGAAGGTGGGATTAGGGGGTATAAAGCGCTCCAGGGCTGATACATTTGGGAGATGGGCACTGATTGAAATGAGTGTTGGTATCACCATCTGTGTGATATATGGTTCTAATCAGGACGACCCTGAGGTCTTCGAATTTTTAGAAAAGGAACTGATTGGATGGCCTACCCCTATTGTGGTATGTGGGGATCTGAATATCTCAGCTGACCTTGTGAATGATACTGTGTACTCAGGCCGGAAGCCTAGGGTATTCCGCGCTCTTTGTTCTATGATGCAATCACACGGATTAATAGATGTGTGGGGGAATAAGGAGCCCGGCAATCCCGTGAAGATCCGGAAGCTACCAAAAATCTTATCAGACCATAATCCGCTAAATTTGACCCATGATTCTATAATGCTAGCTTGAAAGTATAGGCTTCAGTCCTTTGATAGGAAGCTAATAGCGGACAGTACATATGTGGAACATATGAAGAATTGGTCCCGGGGATATTTCGATGCAAACCGGTTCAGCGCGCCCAAGAACAGTGTCTGGGACGCGTATAAGGCAGCTTCCATGGGCGAGACCATCACTTATGTTGCCCAGCTCAGGAAAAAAAAAGCTGATAGAGAGGGAGCGGTTACTAGGTCAATTGATAGGAGCAGAGGAGCAACATGGTAAAGACATCCTGCAGGGCAAAGAAGGGAAAGAAAGGCAACTAAGAATCAGCTCCATTAAAGCAGAAATACACGAACAAATAGCTAAAAATGCTGCCTCCGAATACCAAGCTTACAGAGGCAGGATGTATGAGACGGGAGAGCAGGCTGGGAGGGCGCTCGCACTTCGCAACAGACAGGCCACTACTAAAAACGGAATAACTAGTATCCATGAGCAGGGCCAGGATTATATCGAACCCCAGGACATCTTGAATGTCTTTAAACATTATTATCAGACCGTATATCAGGAAGAGCCAGTTACAGAGATACCACAGGGGGAGTCTGGTGAGGAAACACTAAACTGAATTAGGGGGAAAGGGAAATTTTGGAAAAAGATAAGTGAAGTATTGGAAGCATTACAAGAGCAAGCACCGGGGAAGGCAACAGGGCCTGATGGCATTCCTTTAGAAGTGTACAAGTGTGTGTCAGATGAGATAGCTCCAATGCTTTTTGACCTTTTTAGTGGGATAATGAATATGGGCAAAATACCGGAAACATGGAAAGATACAAATATAGTAGTATTTCATAAGAAAGGGAAGCCAAAAGAGAACCCCGGCTCCTACAGGCCTATCATTCTTATAAATGTGAATATAAAATCTATGCAAAAATCCTGGCAAACCGATTGGGGAGGATCATTGGGGGTCTGGTCTCTCCCTGGCAGCATGGTTTCATTCCAGGTCGGGAAACTACTGACCACATAAGACAAGCAATATCCCTGTTTGATTTCCATGCTGCCGGGGAGGGGGGATGGCAACGATCCTCCTCGATGCGCAGAAAGCGTTTGATCGCATCAGTTGGAAATACCTGTGGGGGGTATTGGAAGGAAGGGGGTTCGGACCACGAATTCAGACTGCTATCAAAGCCATGTACTCTGATCCAGTTGCTAAGGTCCAGTTTGCGCTTTATATAGATCCATTGATAAAGCAGATACTCGGTAATGCAGAGATGAAACCTGTCATCACAAATGGATTTGAGACTAAAATATTGGCATACGCCGATGACTTGGCAGGTATTTCTGTGGAACCACATGCAGCTTTACGGGCACTTGTCGAAATCACCAAGGTATTCGGGAGGTACTCAGGATATCGGTTAAATGAGGGGAAAACACAAGTGATCTGTACCCAGAATATTATTAAATCAGACCCGATATCGGCAGTATATCTAGGTATAATGATTAATGCGGCACCCAAACTTATTATCAATGATAATTTTACCCCAGTGTTAAAATCAATAGAGGTAGAACTCAAAAGAGTAGACACATTACATCTGTCAATAATAGGGTGATCTAATGTCCTGAAAATGACAATGTTTCCTAAAATTCTATATTTGTTTAGGCTATTCCTTTCTTAATACATGAAAAACTTATCAAATCAATGGAAGCCATATTCAGGAATTTCATATGGCAGTATGGTAAGGTTAGATGCTCGCTAAAATTCATGTCTCTTCTGCAGGTAATGGGAGGTCTGGGAATCCCAAATGTAAGGTTTTATCACTGGGCCTGCCTGCTTACTCAAATGGCAATTTTATTTGATCCTGCTGTAAATGAACCATATGTTCCACACAGGAATCAAGGTCCCCCCTCAATATATCTATTAATATTAGGGAGGGAGGCAATAGGGGTCTTACTGAGAAGGACAGAGTGGCTGTATTTTAAGAAAATTAGGTATAAGACAATAGACAGCGTCTGGGGGCTATGGAAATCAATTCAAAAGCTGTTAGGAATACCAACTCAACTACCATACACCTCTGTGGAATTCTGGGCTTTTCCCAAATCTATGTATTTATGGTATGTGGAAATATTGGGAGCGGCAGGGAATTCTGACAGTGGGAGACATTATGGAGGGGGAAGAGGTCAGAAGCCTCGAGGATTTACAGCAGAGATATAATAATTCCAGAAATCAAGGCTTTAGGTACGCTCAGGTCGTCCAGACATTAAATCTAGAGACCCCGGATCGACTCTGGTAAAATATGTAGTATACTGGAATACTTGTTAAAAGGAGGTCACAGGATTAAATTCATTTACAAAACCGTAATGTCTGAGATACAAGATGATCTTTAAAAAAACAAAGTTTCTTGGGCAACAAAATTAGAAGATCCAGATGTGGATCTGGATAAAACTCTACACCTGGATAAAAGTTTCCTACGTTCCTCCAATTTAAAAGCACAACACTTCAAAGCGCTTTTTAATCTATGCCACACACCCTCTAAACTGTTTGAATGGGGCAAGAGGGAAGATAACAGGTGCCCCAGATGCTCGGAAGGCCCGGCCGATCTCCTGCACATGTTCCATCAGTGCGATAAGTTAAGCATAATCAAAAGTGAGATCGAGACATTCTGGGAGGGGTTGCTAGGCATTAAGATCAGCCTATCCCCAACCTTAATGATCTTAGGCAGCGAAAGCAAGCTGGCCCTAAAGGTAGAGACAGAAGCTTTAGTCTTTATATCTGTGGCAGTTCTCCGCATTCTTATTTCAGCTACATGGAAGGATATGGTCTCCCCGTCCTTCCAGATGTGGTTGACAAGACTCTTGGGTATACATAATATAGAGGCCGACCTATATGAGTTCATGGGCAGAAAAACACGGGAGCTGGGGTTAAAGATATGGGCACCCCTGAAAAGCTGGAGAGATGCACAGGTGCCAGTCGTAATAATGTTGGATAATATTTTTATACTGATTTTTGTGCCAATTAAATTCTCAAAAAAAAAGAATGAGTAAACAAGTAGAAAAAATGTATTTCTCCTTGTTTTTGCTCTTTATTTGTGTGCTGCATTCTGCAGCACACATGGAATAGGTAAATCGCCATTATCGATTTGTTTATGTGCAGGAAGGTGTTCCTTACTGCACATAAACAATCATCCATGCAGCACAGACACCCTTGCAACCTGGTGGCAGGGAGTCTGCACTGGTGCTAGGCATCTTTTTTGCAACAGTGCTGGAGAAAACACAGGAGTGCACCGTTTGCTTTCCAAGGAATATGGCCCATCCCTTCATTTTGAAAAGGTTGGAGCATAGGACTGCCAAATTTAGGTCAACACTTACCTATAACGTTACTTGAATCTTATTTTTTTTAGTGATCACTCCAAAAACCTGCTAGATATATATGTATATGTTACACAGTGCTGACTGCCGATAAGTCAGGGTTTCTATAGGAAGAGCATTGTCTGTTTGCTAATATGTTTGGCTCAGATTACTGAACCTTCACAAAACTTTCCCCCAAAAAATGTTTATCCACATCAGCTCCTTCCTGGAATGTTTAGGGGTGATCCATCAGGTGGCGGCTGAGATAAAAATGAGTCATAAAACAGTTCTTTCTCATGCTATTTTCATAGGGAATTTTAGGCATTTTAGGCATTGATATATAGAAAATAGATGAACAGAACTACATTAAGTTTGATAGCAAGCAAGATTTTCACTGAGAAAGCATGCTTTCTGTGATGCAATGTAAATCTTTTTGCTGTTTTTGAAAAAATAGAGATATCTGCACAGTTTGTTCCACGTATCATTTTGTTTTGTTTCCATGCTGGTCCTGCTGTGCTCTTACAAGAGTTTTTGACAAGTTCCACGGGACTCCCATGGGCCCTGACATTAACCCCCGGTGTAGTCCTCATGGAACAATTGTGATCATGCAGGAGACCTGCAGAATCCCTCCTAAAAATTTAAATAGGACAATATGAAGTGAGGGTTGGCAGGAAATGACATGAGCAACAGATTTCATAGCAGTTATGCTTCCAAAGCATAGCCAGGTTGCGAATAATTATGATGACAACTACTTATGAATTAATTCAAAGGAAGTGTACCAATCCTAAACTGGATATAAAGTTTACTGTTATTTGGTATCTGGTTAATACCTAAATCATTCTCTGAGGACTATCTAGCTTATGATCCATAAACTGGCTTGTGAGGTTCCCCCTTGAAGTTTAGCTGAGCTCAGCTTATACTACCCGATCCCAATACCAGGATCTCACAAGGTCTTTCAATGGAAAGGTTGCTGAATCAATGTGATCCCAAAAATTCCTGCAGCCCAATATCAGACAAAAGTCTCTTCACATTGCTTATCCAGCCTATTTTGTTAAACTAATCCGGGCAACTGTCTTCTTTTAGAATGTTTGCATAAGGAAGAAATTTTGGACTGAACCTGATTCTTCTCTGAAATAACAGTGGGCCTAGCTTTGCTCAGTCAAGAATGCACTTCCTGCCCATATTGAGCTTTAGAAGATAGAGAGGTGTACTTAGGGGCAACAACACCAAACAGCCTCATAAGGGCTTACCGCTTTTAAATCAAAGATTTGTAAGGCGGCTACTACAGATTTGCTGGTCATTGTGCGGTGTTCCTTCAAAAGAAGGAACACCGCACAATGACATCTTGATCAAATGTGGTTTCTAGATATTTATATGCCCAGAAATTCGAAAGTGTTAACCCTCTCTAGCAGAACCCGACCTAGGATGGGTCTCCCACTATATGATTTGTGGGGGTTTATCAACATATGTCTGGTTTTTGAGGTATTGATCTCTAGGACTTGCATGTTGCAAAAGTATTTAAATCAAATTAAAAGCAGCTCTAACCTTCCTGGGGTTTGGGCACTAACAAAGTGTTGACTGCAAATAGGAGAGTCACAACGAATTCCCTCCCCAGCGAGGGAGAATCTACAGAGTGGTGAGATAAAAAATGGACTACACTATTCAGATAAAGCGAAAAAATGTTTGGAGCCATCACACACGCTTGATGTACTCCCCTACAGACATTGATTGGGTTAATGAGTTGGGCTTGGTTGCCTCATGGCACTCTAGCATAGTTAGCATCATGGAGATGAATGAATAAGGATGGTATATCATTAGGCATGCCCATTACATTTAGCACATGCCACAGCATAATTCTTTGGACTAAGTAGAAGACTGCCTCCAAATCAACAATAGCAACATATAAGCTTCCCTGGCCAATGACCACTGTTTTCCAAAATAGAAGAAGAAAACAAAACATCTGGTCAATTGTTCTCATCTTCTGTTTAAAACCAGCTTGATAGAGTGTTAAGATATAATTGTCGCTTATCTACTCCTGGATCTTGAAACTTAGTTGTATTGAATAGATACAGCTCATGGGCCTATAATTTCAAGGTTCATTCCTATTGCCTATCTTAAATAGAGGCATCACCTCGGCACCCTTCCAGAATCTTGGATTTGGAACTCCCCCCTGCTATGGCATTTCAGAGTAGCAAGATATAGCATGACTAATTTGCCCTCTCATGCAATAAAAGATCACCAGGGATGCTGTCGGGGTCAGGGATTTTGCTTGGACAATTGCGTCAATATAGGCCTCAATTTCGCCCATAGTGAACAGGCCCTTATTAGCAGTCTGAGTTAATGCCAAGGAACTGACGAGAATGGGACCAACTGGCTTCCGAGTAAAGAATATTAAAGTGATCGGAACATGCAGAGACAGAGATATGGTTGTCAGGAGAAGATGCCCCCATTTGATAGCCTCACAAAACCTAGGACCAGACTTTTTAGAGTCTTTACAGTCACATGCTTCCATGATAAGCCGCCCTCTATTCTCATCTCACTCCTGCTTTGCCTTCAGTAGGGCATGTATGACCTTCTTAAAGTTCTTGTGCAGGCCAAATCCTTAGATTTGATAGCCATAGAAAGTATTTATTTTTGCTGTACTCTCGAATGAACCAGGATTTCAGTTCCATTTCATTTGGTCTAGAGGCTTATGCATAGCCACAGTAAAATAAGACACCAGCTGCTTGAAAGTTTTTAGAATGAATATATGGGACTCTAAACAACCCTCCTGGCTCCTGGTGCAGAACAGCAATCTCTGACGTACATTCTAGAAAGTCTCAGTTAATGAGCTGAAGCTTATCTTCAGGTAGAATCAGCCACTTAAGATGGTAATACCTCCCTGGCTATCTGGTGTTCTCGAGGCAAACTGTACGGACCACCCCATTGGTGCATTAGGTTGAGAGAATGTTGATTATGTCACTATCTGAGCTTCTGCCCACAGCTATTTCAGCAACAATAGACCAGAGCCTCAAGTCTATCAGAATATAATCAATGCAGCTCATACCATTTCTTCTATTAAAAGTATTATGTTAGAACCAAAGGCAATGTGTAATGCATTTGTACTCAGAACACACAGTAGCACAGTGATAACACCACAAATGGGCACCACAGCAGTTTAGAAAAATAAAGTATCTTTATCTAGATTCAACAAGATGAAAATGACAAAAATCCAACATGCATGTAGTAAATTTGCACTTAGAAACAGTTATTTCCAAAATAAAGCTTGTAGAAAACAAATAGCTCCACCTGGGGCTATTATGATGTTGCGACCGCTATTAATCCAGAGTATGATGCCGACTTGTAAGTGTGTGGCGTCGGGCACGGAGTCACACAGACCTCCAACCAAATAGTACCTTTTGAAATGAAGTCTTTGACAGTGCACGGCATTGTGGAAGTGAGGCGTCAGTGCTGAGGTCGAGACCAGCTCCCCTTCTGCCACGGGGGAGGTGAGGCATTGTGCCTGCAAGGAAACTACGTGTCAAATTCAGGGCAGGGAAAGTTAGTTGCATCAGTCGTGAGGTGTCAAAGTGAAGTTGGCGAGTTGGGGAGTCACCTTCGGTGGTTATCGGCGCCACAATAAATGGATGCCGGCGCTTGCGGTGATGAAGTCATTATGATATCTGGCATCGGGAAGGCCAATAACTGCGGCGTCGGCAGGTGTTGATGCGCATCAGAACTGCGATGCAGGCCGGATTGTGCATTGTGCATTTCACAAGTAATGCCCCGGGCCTCAGTGCAGGTGGCCGCTTTGCAGCAGCATCGCTGACAGCATTGGAGACAGGTTTTCTGGCTTCTTTCAAGTTACTCCAGCTCCCAAAAGCGGGGACAACCTCCAGAGGCCCAGAATTGGAACAGGCCTCTTCTGGCAGGTCAGAACTCTCAGCAGTCGAGTTCAGCAGAGCTGGGGGTGAAGTCTCCGTGTCCCTGAGACTTCAGAACAGGAGGCCAGCACACACAAACCCTTGGAGAGTCTCCTTCAAGCTGGTTTCTCAGTAACAATTCAGTATTTGTTCTTTCCTTTGCAGAAGCAGCAACTGTAGGCCAATGCCTCACATCACACAGCAAAGGGGCAGTACTCCTCTTCACAGCTCTCCAGCTCTTCACCTTGGCAATGGTTACTTCTGAGACCAGAAGTGATCTAAAGTTCTGAGGTTTAAGTTCCATTACTTATACCCCATGTTGTCTTTGTTTTCCTTTGTGCAAGGGTCTCTGAGCCCAGTCCAACAAGTTCTCTCCTTACTGGTGCAGTATGACCACATAGGTGGAGACAGCATTGTGCAAGGGAGACAGGCCCTATTCAGGAGCAAGGAAAACTACTCTAAATTCAGCCAAGGTCTATTCAGCGCAGCTATGAGTCATCCAGGAAGGGCCAAGTACACCTCAATCCCTTCCAGTGGCTGCACATCCCTAGCCCCTGTCACTCTAAAACCAGATAGTTTATCCACAACCAGGCAGAGGTACACTGAATGGTTAAACAAGAAAATGCCTATTTTCTAAAAGTGGTACAAAAGGGGGTGGTAATGGACGGAGCATCTGAACCAATCAAACACTCACACCCAATCAAAAGATCTGGATTTAATCCATCATCGTTCTTTAGCCCACTCTGCCACCCAGTTCAGACATGGCTATATGCAAATCAGTCTGACTCTGTGCCTCATGGGAACAGTCCAGCCTGAACTGCCAAGCCATGCCTTCCCTGGACCGGAAACAAGCTTCCGAGGATCGGTTTCTGGCATTCCAGCCATCTTCAGCCCGGCGTGCCTGAATCCAGTGGCAAAGTGAGCAAGGGACTCACGTCTGAGCATACCCTGCCACACTTATGGCAGCCAAAAGCAGTACAAAAGGGGGTGGTCATGGAAGGAGCATCTGAACCAATCAAACACTCACACCTAGTCAAAAGATCTGGGTTTTAATCCATCACCGTTCTTTAGCCCACTCTGCCACCCCAGTTCAGACATGGCTATATGCAAATCAGTCTGACCCTGTGCCTCATGGGAACAATCCAGCCCGAACTGCCAAGCCATGCGTTCCCTGGACCGGAAACAAGCTTCCGAGGACCGGTTTCTGGCATTCCAGCCGTCTTCAGCCCGGCTTGCCTGAATCCAGTGGCAAAGTGAGCAAGGGACTCACGTCTGAGCATACCCTGCCACACTTATGGCGGCCAAAAGCAGTACAAAAGGGGGTGGTCATGGAAGGAGCATCTGAACCAATCAAACACTCACACCCAGTCAAAAGATCTGGGTGTAATCCATCACCGCTCTTTAGCCCACTCTGCCACCCCAGTTCAGACATGGCTATATGCAAATCAGTCTGACCCTGTGCCTCTTGGGATCAGTCCAGCCCGAATTGCCAAGCCATGCCTTCCCTGGACCGGAATAAAGCTTCCGAGGACCGGTTTCTGGCATTCCAGCCGTCTTCAGCCCGGCTTGCCTGAATCCACAATTTAAAAAACATCTTTACTAAAAGATATTTTATTAAATTCTGAGTTCAGATTGCCTAGACTTTATTCCTCTATCTTGACTTCATGGTACGGAATACTTGTAAGATTTTACAAAGTGTATCCTATACTATCCTATGGGACAGATAGCCTTTCAATAGTAAAACATGAAATTGGCAGTAATTCACTATCAGGATACGTCACACACACACACACCAGTACATGTCCTACCTTTCACACACACTGAACCCTGTCAATAGGGGTACCTAGGGCCTTCCTGAGGCGTGTCTTACATGTAAGAAAAGGGAAGGTTTAGCGCTGGCTAGTGGGTGCACTTGCCAGGTCGGCATAGCAGTTTAAATCTGCACCCAGACACTGCAGTGGCAGGTCCAAGATACCTTTTCAAGGTTACTCATGTGGGTGGCAGAATAAGTGCTGCACACCCACCTGTAGCATTTGATATACAGGCCCTGACACATTCAGTGCACTCTACTAGGGGCTTACTAGTAAATCAGATACGCCAATCATAAGCACTTTAGCACTGATTAGCAGTGGTAAAGTCCCCAGAGTCCTATAGACAACAAAAACAAGTCAGGGAAAATAGGAGGAAGAAGCTAAAAGTTTGAGGATAACCCAGATAAATGGGCTAATTCCAATAAATTCTATCTGATTTTGTCCAACCATTTGCAGCCTTCAACCCAAACTCCGCACCCAAGGCTTTGAATTGAAACACAACTTGCAACACTTTCTTTTAACAGGGGATAGATGTAAACAAGAAATTGACCATAGTTCATCTACCTGCTTGACTCCACACACATGTTCCCTGTCCAAGGGTTCGAAGGTGGCATTAAAGTCACCATATAGTATGAAAGAGGGATGATCTCTTTCATCCAAAAGCTCCTCAAGTTTTTCTAAAGTAGCTGATGGCCTGCACACCCCTGGTTCCTCTTGCATAGACATTATAAATGTTGAAGATGGAGCCTGAGTGCTCCTTGAGTTGAATTTCCCGAATATCAGGGTTATCGGTAGGTAGCTTAGAAAATGTACAGCTGAGGACTATCCTCATTCATATCAACAGTAAGCATGGGCGAATTTTGCGAATTTGGCGTTCGCGAATTTGCATATTTGCGAATTCGCAATCCGCAAAATCCGCCAACGCTCGCGAATTTGCGGGTTTTTTTGTGTTCGCAAGGGTTTCTGCCAGTTCGCGAGGGTTTTGTTCCAGTTCGCAATTGCGAACTTACTTGTCGGCTCGCAACGGTCGCGACTATGTTGTTTCTACGTCTGGTTCATCATCACAGGTTCACAGCACCCTCTGTTTCACCACTGCCACCCTCTGGTTCACCCATGCCACCCTCTTAATTTGGGGTTGATTAATGTGTCACTGAATTTAAACTTCCAGTCTGGCACCTGCTTCTTATCTGTAATTTGCTTTCTGTTGCAGTGCAATTTTTTCCCAGTACCTTTGTGGCCTACTTGTAGCTATTCTATGAGCCTGCTGTGAGGGTCAGAGCAGGGTCATAGAATAGTTGCAAGTAGGCAACTGAACTCTAGAGGGGCCCCTCAGGAAGCACTACAGGGAATGGTTACTAATGATGAGTTTGAACTTTTGCACCTGCTGAGTGCTTTCAGTTTTGCAAAACTCGTTTTTCTGCAATTTCACGGGATTCGCGGGGCGCGAATTTGCGCGAGATCAAATTCGGAAGCCGCAAATTTGTGCGAATATGTGATTTGTTTTTTTGCGGCGTGTTAGTTCTCAAGGTTTTGTGCGTTTTAGCGAGCCGCTTGTAGCGCAACGGCGCAAAGTTACCCTCACGGTCGTTCACGGGGGCGGCCATCTTGTTTGCATGACGTATTTCCATTTCCGGGCGTGATGTGTAATCTCGCAAAGTGTGCGGCTCGCTAGTACAATTTTGCGTGTGATCGCGAGGAAAATCTCGTGCGAACTTACCCATGCGGTCGTGAACGGGCGCGGCCATCTTGTTTCTCATTCATTGCTATGGTTCTGGGCATGCTTTCTGTATCCTCTCTGAATCTCTGCCATCCTTTGCTTGTTTGAAGTTTTTTTTGATCTATTTTACTTATTATCTCTCTCCCACTATTTTTCTAGCTCTATATTTTTGTGTTTTCTGCTACTTTTGGTTAATTTTAAACTACTTTTTTAAACTCTTTTCTTTTCTTCTTCCCTATTCTATTTCTTCTTTATTATTTAGCTTCCTTTCTGCCCAGACCATGGTAAAGGGAGCCGGGAAGCATCCTGAGACGGGGAAGGGTCCCGCACCCCGTGCCCGGCTCCCGTGCGGGCGTTTGAGGGGGGAGCAGGTCACAGCCCGGGAGATCTTTAGCATGGAGGAGGTGGCCGCACTAGTTTTTTATGTTCAGCGCCGCCTCCCCAGGACCATCATGGCAGGCGGCAGGATCGCAAGCGGCTACGGGCTCCGGGAGCGCCGGAAGCGGTGGGAGAAGGTGTGCCGGGCCATGTACCAACACTCTCGGGTCCGGCGCACCTACAACCAGGCCACCCACCGTTGGACGGATCTCCTGGACTGGGAACGCGATCTGCTTGACCTGCTCGGCCTTGAGATCCCCGGGCTTGGTGAGTAGTAGTAGCTATTTCTTTACTACTCTGTTTTCTCCTGCTCTGTGTGTTATTATATTGCACATTTTTGTTTTTTACCAAGAGCAATAATGCTGCTGATTACATTGTAGGTAAATTATATTTCAAAATCTTCTGTGCATTTCAGGTGCACTGCTCTCCTTCTCAGTAGCGTTGCTTCTATGCTTATTTGTTTTCGATTTTCTGTCATTTCATTGGCCTGTGAATTTATGTATGAGTGTAGTTTAAAGAACTGCGTAATGCTAGACACTAAGGGTCAGATTTTTAATTACCGGCGCATCCCTGCAAAGTAGCAGGGATGCACCAGTAATTGTGCGCCACGCCACCACCACCCATGGTGCGCCGTATTTACAATGCGGTGCACCATGGGCCCAAAACATCACCGAAGCATTACGCATCTGTGCCGTAAAGTCGGCGCATTGCTGGAGTTGCTTCGCAACGATGGCGCAGCTCCAGCAATGCTCTGGGGTGCCCTATCTCCCCAATGCTGCGTCAAGCCGTACGTCTGCTTCAAGCAGGCACAGGGTTTGAGTCACGCATCATTGTCCTCAAAGTGACTGATTGAAATCTTGTAGATTTCCCTCAGCTACTTCTAGGATGCGTTCCTGCGCAGGAATGCCCTCCCTTGCGCCGGAACGCCCCCCGATGGCGCAGGGCTTTACAACGTGATGCATCTCCCATATGCGTCATGTTGTTAATATACGCCGCACCATGGCGCCTCTTTTGTTCTGCCGCTGCGTCACAAAATTCAAGCAACAATGGAGCAAAAGTGCAGCAAGGGGCTTCTAAATCAGCCCCTACAATTTCAAGTCCAGTCCTTCCTTTGTATACCTGGCAATAAGAAGAAATAGTGGTGGTGGATTGATAGTTTCAGTATTTTAATGACTGGTTAATGTAGTAGGAAACTTTTTAGTGTTGTCGCTGATCTGCAATCATGATGGACTTTGTCCTAGGCGAACCTTTTTTAGTAGTTTGTTTAGTGAGTTACATAACTTTCCAAGTCGACGGTCCGCAAATCAAGCAATACTAATATCGTAGTAGACCACATGAGATAGGTCGATATATCCCAGGGAATACTTGTCTATTTGCTATTTCGCCAAAATATTTTGTTATTGTTCTTTTGAAATGTATGATTTGGTTGACAAATATCATCCATGTTTTCTGGTTTTTCTTTCTTTCATGTTGTACATCAGCTCCCCCCAGGGGCAAGAGGGCATTGGAGGAGGCTGCTGCTGCTGCTGAACAGGATCGGTCAGGCGAGGGCTCCTTTGCTGGCCCCGGTAAGTTTTAATTTTAATATAGAGTACCTATTTTTTCCTAGCGTTCCTCATTCGACTTTTTCTAAATCGTCTTTGATCTTCTTGTAGACTATCTAAATTCTTATCCTGCCTCGACTATGACTCCCTGTGGTATTACTAGATTATTCTTATTAGTCTGTCTGTGTAGCTAAGTAAGATTGCACATTTGGCAATTCCATTGGACTCCCATTCTAGTCAGCAATAGCTCTAAACACTGAGTGCAGTCCTCTGGGATTGTCATAATGTCTTTTCAAGTCTTCTAAATGTTTATGCTTTGACAATTGCCAACAATAAAAAGGTGAATGACCACCAAGAAAGAATAAGATACTACTTTACTTTTGGTTTGGATAGGAGGACAATCCATTCTACTATTGTTGCAGGGACAAATCTGCACAAACAGATCTATGGACACTAAATAGTGCATTGTTTATCAATTATAATAGGCGCAGGCAGACTTTCCACATACCTCAGTGATATCAGACTTTGAAGAACCCCCAATCTCCTTACTGACTAGATAGTGTGGCAGAGTCATTTAGCTCCCAAATTCATCGATGATTGATCCCCAATGATGATTATCCAACGCAGGACAAGAGTACGGAGTCAGAGTCCAGAAGTGTCAGAGGCACGGACTCATGCTTGCAAATTGCAAAACCTTTTGCTCATTCACTCATGACCAAAAACCACAGAGTCTATTTAAGTTTTAAAGCTTTATTAAAAGTAAAAATATTTATTAAAATCAAGCTTGTCATAAAACATAAACGGTTGATTAAAAATGTAAAAGTGCTTATACTCATTTTTTATTTCACACATTTATTGTGGGCGAGCCGAGGCCTCACCTGGTTTGAACTTTCATTTTTCTTTTTGGTGCTGAATCATTGGTCCCTTTGTCCTAATGATTTGTTCTTAGAAGTGAAGGTTCTGTCTGTTATGAGGAAAATGGTGCGTGTTAAAAAGCAAGCATTCATCAGTTGTGCCAAAAAGTGCAGCAAGACAATACCCTTCCCTGGAAAAAGGGACATTTTTACTTTAGAGTAGACAGTCACAAATTATTAGATTGGTTTCTGTATTCACATTTCTTCATTCCTAGACAAAATACTAGTGAGTGGTGTATGTCTATGACATCTAACATTCTTAAATGTACTTTATAGGTGGAACAACCGGTGCTGGGCCCAGCGCGGAGGTGGAGGGAAGCTCTGGGTAGGAGGCGGAGCAAGTGCCGGACCAAACTGCTGTGCGGGTTGCCACAGTAGTGGCGGGCAGTGGTAAGCTCTTATATTCCTTACTTATTGAGATTGCAGACTGCATAGTGTGCTGCTCCCCGTGAGAAAACGTAAGGTTTGTCCAGATGAGAGACATGAAGAACAATGATTGACATTTAGGGGCCTATTATGATGGCGGACGGACCTGAGTCTGTCCGCCACCATAGAGTAGGAGGGACCATCCGCAGGGGCTGCGGCGGTCCCTCTGTGGTCATTAGGATGTGACCGCTACCCTGGCAGTCACATCCTGTATTTTTATCATTGTGGCAGGTGCTGCTTGAAGCAGCACCCGCCGCAATGATAAAAATGTAAGTTGTGCATTTGCATGCACAAAGCGGCAGGCACCGCGCGGTGCCTGCCGCTTTGTGCAGGCAAATGCAGGGGAGTACCATAGGTACCCCCCTTGTGTACCCCCCACCCCCCTTCACCTCTGGGGGCCCGCAACGGGCCCCCAAACAAAAATCCGTATGCCTTTGCACTTCGGAAATGCCGCCGTGTAAAGGCATGTTCCTGCAGACATCCTGATATGGCTGGCGGTGTCTGATAGACACCGCCAGCCATGTTAGTGCTTTTCTTCCGCGGATGGGAGGCGACCGCGGCGGAAAAGCTGCGGACTGAAAAACGATCCCCCAACCATCCTAATCTGGCGGGGGATCTTTTTCAGTCCGCTGCGGATTTCCCGCATCCTCCGGGCCGGCGGTGGATTCCGCCGGCCCGGAGGATGCGGGAAAATCACAATCCTAATCTGCCCCATAGTTTGAATGGATGTGTATCTAGAGAGAGTAGACGGTCACTGGATGAACTAAGTGTTACTTTGAAGAGCATGTAACACCGCACCCACACGTCCGTCCCAGTGTAGGAAAGGCAAGGAAAAGAAGTTGTAATTTTGTCCAAATACTACCATGAATAGTAGCAGTAGTTTGTATTGCAAGCACAGCATATATCCGGCTATTACGATGGCCACTCACTACCACTGTTAATAAGTTTAGTAGAACTCGGTCATTCATGTGTGGATGTATCACTGTTCACTCAATGAAAAGCAAAGCACCTAAAGTCATCCCATATGTAAGCAAATACATACCATGTGCAGTGATAGATAATCAGATTATTTATCTTCTTCATTTTCCTTTTCTAGTATTTATTGCCACTGTAGGGTGAAAGTTAAATTAATTAAGCAGTAGTACTTGTAACAGAGTATTCTCAGTGCCACCCGTAATAGAAAAGTAAGAGCATCACCACCTGCATGTACTGGACTGGTACAGTAACGCAAGTCTGTGTCACTCATCAAGGCGGGCGTCTGTTTTTCTCGGGTGCAAGTTGACTGCGCTGGCATTATGCCGGCTTGCAGAAGTTAACGTACCAATTTTGCTAAACAAGAGAGAAGAAGAAGAATAAGACTGGTGTACTGTCATAGTCGACTCTAATGGAGTGAGTCCATAGTGCTCGTAGAATTGATTCCTTAAACTCCTACTAATGTTAGAGCAAGGGTGAAGAAGTGGGAGGTTAGATAGATACTGGCCACAATAGTTATGTACTGCACTTGCAAGTTGCTTGTTCTACTGTGACACAACTTTCTGCTGAATCATTTTGTGTTAATCTTAAAGAGCATTGGTTACAGACTATGTCTTTCTTTCTTCATATAGATGCTCCTTCCAAACCAACCCGGAAGGAGCTGGCTAGACGGGCCCGACAACGGAGGCTGGAGGCCACTGTCGCTGAATATCGCCGGCTGGTGGCCCAGGAGGAGGGGGACATGCAGTCTACAACAAAATTTACCGGCACAGCTGCATCCTCCTCCGCACTCCCTGGGTCACCCAGTCAGCGCAGCAGGTCTCCAGCAGTACGGAGCCGGGCTACCGCAGCCACCCGCCACCGCCGAGCAAAGAAATCAGCAGCCCCCCACTGCAGTTGCAAAAAACGCATGCACCGCCTTTACCTGAGGGTTTCCTACCTCGAGCAGGAGCTGCTCAACACGAAAACCTTGCTCGAGACCCTCCACAAGGAGCATTCCGACCTGGACCGGAAATTCAACAGCAGCAGCCAGCAGTAGGAGGAGACTGTCCCTTGCCCCTTTTTTAAAGACTTCTGGGGGGTGGGAATTGGGAGTTGGGTTTTTTCACTTTTTTGGACTTTTCACGGACATTCGTTGGGGTTAGGGAGTGGGGGTGGGTTGGGTCTTGTGGGAGAATATTTTTGTCAGGGATATAAATATACTTTAAACTTTATCTTAGCATACATTTTTTTTACTGCTTTTGAGGCTGGTGGGTGGGGGTTTAACAGTAACTTTGTTTTCGTGAAACTTAAGTGGCATCTTGATTCAAGTTGTGTAATTAATTGCCTAAATGTTTTCAAAACTAAGTGCCTCTCACAGAGTAGGTGAATTCAATAGTCCTAGAGCTTTACTCGTACTAGCGTCAGTCTCTCGTCTCTCCTAATACTCCATTATACTTCCTTCCCCAAACGCTTATCTTACCTGTAATTTGTGTTTGGAAATAGGGCTAGGCACAGGGCTTGCTGCACGGCAAATGGCGATTAAGGTTGGCAATCCTGGGAGGATGAAATGTCATCATTGCATTGGTACTAGTGGTGTTACACAGTGGCAGTTGCAGCATCTGAAAAAAAAGAAAATGAAACCTTGTTTGTCTTTACCGTAGCATTAGAATGGTACGATAGATAATATAGCAGGTGACAGTACACTAGAACAGTGCCACAATGTAGCCTAACAAATGGTAAAGTATTGAGAGTATAACTAGTACTTGAGTTGAATTTCTTTGACATTGGCTACTACTACAAGAAATAGTACCAAAGGTGAAGGACACAGCAGCGTAATAATTTGCCACGTCTAGGAGGAGGATGTTCTTGATGACCTATCAAGTTGATGGCGCACATGAAAATCTGCTTTCATTTGCCAATAGTGACTGAGTGTCAAGCTGAGTAAGAATAGAATATATCCTTGGATTCCTTCACCAGCCTGTTGCTATGACCTTATCCTCCCCAGCAAGTGTGTGGAATTATTGCTGTCATTTAGTCACACATCAACCAAAACCACGTAGCCCGGGGGAAGAGGGTTAGGGTTTGGAAAATGGATGGGAATGGGGGATTTTGGGAAAGTTTTGTTGAGAGAAGAAAAAAACAGCACAGCATGGACAAACAATAATTGAAGATAAAGAAAGATTTGGGTACAAAGCTAACCATAAATCTTTTAAGTGATATAAAGGAAGTGCATGCATTACTGCATGCATTTTTACTGAAAAGTAAGTAGTACTTTCGACAACCGTGAATGACAGAATGCGACAGTGCAGGGCTGCAGCGTTTTCACTTCCCTATCGTTGCACTCAGAGAAACACTTCTTACATTAAATTAGGTTTAAAAAATAGCCGAAGTAAAACTTATAGAATGGCTGTAGGAATCAATTTAGAAGCAGAGAGAGATCCAAGAAATGCAGAGTCACACTCATAGAAGTTCACAGCAATAACATTACTTAAAAGATAATTAGAAAAAAACGGATACTGTATCTGTATGTTGTTGTAGTTGTCCTGTTGAATTTGGTAAGTTGCACGCATCAAATCATTCCTCTTATTAGCGGGACTCCTCCATTCCAGCTGACGCTCTGTCCATCAATGTTGGTGACCAGAAGACACCCTGTCCACTGCCTGCCTGGCGGATGCTGAATTGCAGCTCGCTAATGTGAGGCCTGACTTCATCCTTTTTTTCCCATTGCACATACTGAAACCAGGCCTGTAATTATTGATGGAAAAACAGGAAGTGATATTAGAACCTTACTGACAAATAAATATAATGTATGTACGCTGTGTAGTGCAAAAAGTCACACTTTGAGTTTCCTAATAGACAGTACAATATTTTTGAAAGTGCGTACTCTGTCTGACTCTCCTTTTGAAGGATAAATAAGTATGGCCAAATTAATTTAGCGGATCTTTCCCCTCAAGCTAGGTGTACTGTAAACTGTGTTTTAGTACAAAATTAGACCTTCCCAGCAGTGCTCCCACCCAGACCCTTACTAAAGCCAGTCGCAAAAATGTAGAAGACCCCCAATCAGATCTCCAAAAACGAGGCCTAGTAGAAAACTGGTGACAAAACGTATTTTGAAAGTAAAAGTATGTCCAAATCCCCCCTTACCCACCGTGGATTGTATTCAAACCACTTGCAAGCAAGCAAAAGTATCCATACCCAGCATCGCTCCAAGACTCGCAAACCCCCCCACAAACAGCCCCCGCCCAAACACATGCAATACAAATACTGCTAACCCTAACGAGCCCTAAGTTAAGAATAGTGGCAAACGCTTTCTTTAACTATGCCAAATCCCCCCTTTCCCACCATGGATTTTCTTCAAATCACTTGCAACCAAAATTACACATTCCCACAAGTGCTCTAAGACCCCAGAACTCAGTTGCAAAAATCTAGAACACCCCATACCACATGCAATCCTGCTGCTAGTGCTAACCCCAACGAACCCTAAGTTACAAAAAGTGGCAAAAGGCTTTTCCGCATGGATTTTCTCCAAACCAGTTTTATCCGGTATTAGACCTTCCCAGCAAAGCCCCAAGACCCGCCAACCCACCCGCAAAAAAGCACAACACCCCCAAACAGCCAAAAAGCCAAAATGGAAAATCTCATACTTACAATATTTTTCGGCCTTCTGTCCAAACGCGCTGTGCAGCTAGGTCATAACTCCTGTTTTCCACCATGGATTTCCTGAAAACCAAATGCAATCAAAATTAGACTGTGCCAGCAGTGCTCCAAGACCCCAAAACCCACCCACAAACACCCAGAACCCCCCAAAGAGCACCTCAAAGACTAGCAAGTCAGCAAAAACGCAAAAAAAATGTGCCTTCGATTGGGTCCAAACTACTTTTATCCAGTATTAGAGCTTCCCAGCAATGGCCCCAGAGCCATCAACCCAGGCGAAAACAAGTAGAAGACCCCCAAACAACCAAAAAGCAAAAGTACAAAAACGGGGACTTAGTCATTTTCATGGCAATTTCCAAAATCACTCCGCGCGCGCTCTGCAGCTAGGCCCTAACTCCCCTCTGCCACCATGGATTTGCTTCAAACCTCTTGCAATCAAAAGTATCCATACCCAGCAGTGCTCCCAGACCCCAAAACCCACCCACAAACAACAGGAAGCCCCCCAAACAGGCCCCCGAAAACGCTACAAATGTCAGAAATAGCAAAAACTTTTTCCTCATGGATTTTGTCCAAACCACTTCTATCCGGTATTAGACCTTCCCAGCAAAGCCCCAAGACCCGCCAACCCACTTGCAAAAAAGCACAACAACCCCAAACAGCCAAAAAGCCAAAATGGAAAATCTCATACTTACAATATTTTTCGGCCTTCTGTCCAAACACGCTGTGCAGCTAGGTCATGACTCCACTTTTCAGCCATGGATGTCCTAGAAAACAAATGCAATCAACATTAGACTGTGCCAGCAGTGCTCCCAGACACCAAAACCCACCCACAAACACCCAGAACCCCCCCAAAGAGCACCTCAAAGACAAGCAAGTCAGCAAAAACGCAAAAAAAATTAGCCTCCGATTTGGTCCAAACCACTTTTATCCGGTATTAGAGCTTCCCAGCAATGCCCCAAGACCCGCCAACTCACCCGCAAAGAAGTAGAACACTCCCACAAGTGCGGAGTCTTTCTTCATTGGGCGTAATCCAACCCTCTGCTTTGAGGGAAATAGGAGTCTGGAGGAGAAGGATAGAGGAGCATGTTCTTGTGAACTTGTGAACCTGAGGAATGCAGACTGCGGCACCTTCAAATCAATAAGCAAATAAGTGAAGACAGTTCTGCTGATGGGCTTGTTTTTGTGATTAGGTGATTAAAGTTTTAATTATATTAACTGTGCAAAACAAAGAAAGACAGAAACACAGGAATAAAAGTGAATAAGGACAAAAAAGAAATATTGATTCATTGGCTCATTTTCAGGGCTCGGTGTCAGGGAATAATAGTTCGTCCTCATACTCTGCGAATTCAGGCGGGAGTAGGTCACCTAACAGAGAAGAAATTCCCTCATCTAAGTTGCTGTCCTCCTCGTCTGTTCTTGTACTTTGTAATGTGGTGGTATGAGGTGCTGATTCATCTTGATCATTGTTAACCTCTCCACATTTTTGGGCGAGAGGCGGGTCCTTTTGCAAGTTACAATGCCACCAGCAGCACTGAAAACATGTTCAGAAGACACACTTGCGAGAGGGAAAGACAAGTAGTTTATAGCCAGGTTGGAGATCTGTGCCCACAATTCTTTTTTTCCATGCCAATACGCCAATGGGTCAGCATTAACATAGACCTCTGTTGAGTCATTCAGATAGTCCTGCATCATCGACTCAAGGTTGTCCACGGTTCCTCCACTTTGCTTACTTTTTCCTGGGACCTTTTGAGAACCAAACCCAAGCTGAGTTAGCCAATCCTCTTCTTCACCCAATGTTACTGTTGTGTCTGGTGCAGATGATCCGGTTGCTGGTGTCTTTAACGGCTGAGAGGTCACTTCTGCCACAGCCACAGGTGCAGAAGTGGATTCTTTTGACTGGGGAGGGCCTGCTGATGCTGATGTACTGCCTTTTCCTTCAATTTTCTGCCGTTCCCTTTCAAACCTCATGGCTGACACAGCTAGCCAATGTTTGTACTTTGTAACATCTTCGTCACCAAAAGCAAAGAATGCTCTGCCTGCCAGTGCCTTTTTGTAGCGTGGATCTAGAATAGTAGCACAAATGTAATGCTGTTCTGAGTGTATCATTTGAAGACGTTCATCGCCAAGTAGGCGCTCTAATAATTTACCCGCCAAAACAAAAGCTTCTTGCTTTTCTTCATCTTTTTGAAACATAGAAGACACCCCCTTCAGTTGGTGCTCCAGCATGCGCAACAATGGGATAGCTTTTCCCAAATTACAGTCCTCCCTGCTGACTGCAGGCGTGAAGACCTCAAAAGGACAAAGCATGTCTGTCAGGCTTTTAACTAGCTCCCATTGCGCCGCATCTAGCCTCAGGTCCTTCTGAGCTGTACCCAGTGTTAAGAAATACTGATCGAGTACCGTAAACTGCTCATACAGATGCTCAAGCATGTAGCAGGTTGAGTTCCAACGTGTTCGCACCTCCTGGATGAGTGCTTTCACTGGCATTCGACGTTCATGTAGCAGGCCCCTCAGATGCTTCCGGGCCCTAAAAGAATGGCTGAAATGGTTGCACATTCTTCGGCAGGTGGTCACTAACTCGCACACTAGACTGTCTTCACTCAAGAATTTTTTAACAACCAGGTTTATACAGTGCGCCAAACACGGCACTCTGAAATATTTACCCAGATCCATGGCCTTAACTACATTGGTGCCATTATCCGTGGACACATAACCAATCGTGCATTTTTTGGGGACAGCCAGTGAAAGACCTTTGTGTTGAACTCATTCAAAATGTTTTCTGCTGTATGACGTTTCTCCAGGCCAAACATGGCTAGTGTTGCATGTTTCCGAGCAGCTTTAAAAACTTTGTCCGGGTCAACACCTGCGTTTAGCTTTGCTTTAACCCCTGAAAAAGAGACCCAGTGTGCAGTGATGCACATGTAATCAGTGCCTGCGCCACTGGTCCACATGTCTGTTGTCAGATGTATAGTGTGAACAGCACTCTTCTGCAAAGCTGCCCTGATCACCTCCAGCACATCTTCATGTAGTGCTGGAACCGCAACTCTGGCAAAATAGAACCGGCTAGGAACCTTCCATTTAGGGCTGAGCGCTGCCACTAATTCTAGAAAACCAACCCCTTCTACAAAAGAAAAATATAGAAGGTCCAGAGCTAGCATTTTAGCCAGCTTAGTGTTATACAGACGCGTCAGTGGGTGGTTGCGATCATATGGCGCTTCTGAAAAAAACATGGTTCCAATGGTGGGCTGGACAATTTTACGGGATGATGATGACTTCTTCGACCCAGTTACGCTCGATGATGAACTTTTTCACATTGGTGTCTCACTCTCTCCCACACTCTTAGTGTGGCTCACAGGGGGTGTGCTGACAGGGGTACTGGGTGTAAGTGAAGTGTTTGACGCTTCTTCTTCCTCCTCATCATCAGATGAAACATCAACGTTTTGTTGACTTCCAATTCGGGCTTCCTTGATCTCCTTTAGGTGCGCAAACCATTGGACAGCGTGCTGTCTCTCAAGATGACCTCTCTGGCCTCCGGTACCATAGTTGGTACCAAACTTACCACGACTAACTGCAAGCTTACAAATGCTACAAATGGCTAAGTTTTCCTTTTTTGGCAAACACTAAAGAAGTCCCAAACTGCGGACTTGAAATGTCTGTGGGGGCTGGAGGAGGCGATACTGGTGGTGGTCATGCTGCTAATGCCAGATGAAGTGGAGGATGTGTGTTGCTGAACTTTACTACGTTGTGCACTTGCACCACCACTAATTGAGGTCGAGGTGGATGGAGGTCCCTTCTGGCGAGAAAGAAATATGGAAGAGGTAGGTGGTGGTGTACTAGTTAACTCCAATGATGGTGTTCCCATTGCCTCCTCGTCGACAACATCTTCCTCAGCAGCTTTTCGGGATAGGGTAAAAATGTCTGTTTGCTGCATGCCCACTGGGGCTGCAGTGACGTCTATGATGACTGCGTTGTCGTGAGAGTCTTCATCAGCAGGGGTATACGCCACTTCTTGTTGAGCGGTACAAAAGGGGGTGGTGATGGACGGAGCATCTGAATCAATCAAACACTCGCACCCAGTCAAAAGATCTGGGTTTAATCCATCACCGTTCTTCAGCCCACTCTGCCACCCCAGTTCAGACATGGCTATATGCAAATCAGTCTGACCCTGTGCCTCATGGGAACAGTCCAGCCCGAACTGTCAAGCCATGTCTTCCCTGGACCGGAAACAAGCTTCAGAGGACCGGTTTCTGACATTCCAGCCGTCTTCAGCCTGGCTTGCTTGAATCCAGTGGTGAAGTGAGCAAGGGACTCACGTCTGAGCATACCCTGCCACACTTATGGCGGCCAAAAGCGGTACAAAAGGGAGTGGTGATGAACGGAGCATCTGAATCAATCAAACACTCACACCCAGTCAAAAGGTCTGGGTTTAATCCATCACCGTTCTTTAGCCCACTCTGCCACCCCAGTTCAGACAAGGCTATATGCAAATCAGTCTGACCCTGTGCCTCATGGGAACAGTCCAGCCCGAACTGCCAAGCCATGTCTTCCCTGAACTAGAAACAAGCTTCCGAGGACTGGTTTCTGGCATTCCAGCTGTCTTCAGCCTGGCGTGGCTGAATACAGTGGCAAAGTGAGCAAGGGACTCATGTCTAAGCATACCCTGCCACACTTATGGCGGCCAAAAGCGGTACAGAAGGGGGTGGTAATGGACAGAGCATCTGAACCAATCAAACACTCACACCCAGTCAATAGATCTGGGTTTTAATCCATCACCGTTCTTTAGCCCACTCTGCCACCCCAGTTCAGACATGGCTATATGCAAATAAGTCTGACCCTGTGCTTCATGGGAACAGTCCAGCCCGAACTGCCAAGCCATGCCTTCCCTGTACCGGAAACAAGCTTCGAGGACCGGTTTCTGGTATTCCAGCCGTCTTCAGCCCGGCGTGCCTGAATCCAGTGGCAAAGTGAGCAAGGGACTCACGTCTGAGCATACCCTGCCACATTTATGGCGGCCAAAAGCAGTACAAAAGGGGGTGGTAATGGACAGAGCATCTGAACCAATCAAACACTCACACCCAGTCAAAAGATCTGGGTTTTAATCCATCACCGTTCTTTAGCCGACTCTGCCACCCCAGTTCAGACATGGCTATATGCAAATCAGTCTGACCCTGTGCCTCATGGGAACAGTCCAGCCCGAACTGCCAAGTCATGTCTTCCCTGGACCGGAAACAAGCTTCCGAGGACCGGTTTCTGGCATTCCAGCCGTCTTCAGCCCGGCTTGCTTTAATCCAGTGGCGAAGTGAGCAAGGGACTCGCGTCTGAGCATACCCTGCCACACTTATGGCAGCCAAAAGCGGTACAAAAGGGGGTGGTGATGGACGGAGCATCTGAATCTATCAAACACTCACACGCAGTCAAAAGATCTGGGTTTAATCCATCACCGTTCTTTAGCCCACTCTGCCACCCCAGTTCAGACATGGCTATATGCAAATCAGTCTGACCCTGTGCCTCATGGGAACAGTCCAGCCCGAACTGCCAAGCCATGTCTTCCCTGGACCGGAAACAAGCTTCCGAGGACCGGTTTCTGGCATTCCAGCCATCTTCAGCCCGGCTTGCTTGAATCCAGTGGCAAAGTGAGCAAGGGACTCATGTCTTAGCATACCCTGCCACACTTATGGCGGCCAAAAGCGGTACAAAAGGGGGGTGGTGATGGACAGAGTATCTGAATCAATCAAACACTCACACCCAGTCAAAAGATCTGGTTTTAATCCATCACCGTTCTTTAGCCCACTCTGCCACCCCAGTTCTGACATGGCTATATGCAAATCAGTCTGACCCTGTCCCTCATGGGAACAGTCCAGAGGAACTGCCAAGCCATGTCTTCCCTGGACCGGAAACAAGCTTCCGAGGACCGGTTTCTTTCATTCCAGCCGTCTTCAGCCCGGCTTGCTTGAATCCAGTGGCAAAGTGAGCAAGGGACTCACGTCTGAGCATACCCTGCCACACTTATGGTGGCCAAAAGCGGTACAAAGGGGGTGGTGATGGTCGGAGCATCTGAATTAATCAAACACTCACACCCATTCAAAAGATCTGGGTTTAATCCATCACCGTTCTTTAGCCCACTCTGCCTCCCCAGTTCAGACAGGGCTATATGCAAATCAGTCTGACCCTGTGCCTCATGGGAACAGTCCAGCCCGAACTGCCAAGCCATGTCTTCCCTAGACCAGAAACAAGCTTCCGAGGACCGGTTTCTGGCATTCCAGGCACCTTCAGCCCGGCTTGCTTGAATCCAGTGGCAAAGTGAGCAAGGGACTTACGTCTGAGCATACCCTGCCACACTTATGGCGGCCAAAAGCGGTACAGAAGGGAGTGGTGATGGACAGAGCATCTGAATCAATCAAACACTCACACCCAGTCAAAAGATCTGGGTTTAATCCATCACCGTTCTTTAGCCCACTCTGCCACCCCAGTTCAGACTAGGCTATATGCAAATCAGTCTGACCCTGTGCCTCATGGGAACAGTCCAGCCCGAACTGCCAAGCCATGCCTTCCCTGGACCGGAAACAAGCTTCCGAGGACCGGTTTCTGGCATTCCAGCTGTCTTCAGCCCGGCGTGCCGGAATCCAGTGGCAAAGTGAGCAAGGGACTCACGTCTGATCATTCCCTGCCACAGTTATGGCGGCCAAAAGCGGTACAAAAGGGGGTGGTAATGGACGGAGCATCTGAACCACTCAAACACTCACACCCAGTCAAAAGATCTGGGTTTTAATCCATCACCGTTCTTTAGCCCACTCTGCCACCCCAGTTCAGACATGGCTATATGCAAATCAGTCTGACCCTGTGCTTCATGGGAACAGTCCAGCCCGAACTGCCAAGCCATGCGTTCCCTGGACCGGAAACAAGCTTCGAGGACCAGTTTCTGGCATTCCAGCCGTCTTCAGCCCGGCATGCCTGAATCCAGTGGCAAAGTGAGCAAGGGACTCACGTCTGAGCATACCCTGCCACACTTATGGCGGCCAAAAGCGGTACAAACGGGGATGGTAATGGACGTAGCATCTGAACCAATCACACACTCACACCCAGTCAAAAGATCTGGGTTTTAATCCATCACCGTTCATTAGCCCACTCTGCCACCCCAGTTCAGACATGGCTATATGTAAATCAGTCTGACCCTGTGCCTCATGGGAACAGTCCAGCCCGAACTGCCAAGCCATGCCTTCCCTGGACCGGAAACAAACTTCGAGGACCGGTTTCTGGCATTCCAGCCGTCTTCAGCCCGGCTTGCTTGAATCCAGTGGCAAAGTGAGCAAGGGACTCACGTCTGAGCATATCCTGCCACACTTATGGTGGCCAAAAGCGGTACAAAAGGGAGTGGTGATGGACAGAGCATCTGAATCAATCAAACACTCACACCCAGTCAAAAGATCTGGGTTTAATCCCTCACCGTTCTTTAGCCCACTCTGCCACCCCAGTTCAGACATGGCTATATGCAAATCAGTCTGACCCTGTGCCTCATTGGAACAGTCCAGCCCGAACTGCCAAGCCATGTCTTCCCTGGACTGGAAACAAGCTTCCGAGGACTGGTTTCTGGCATTCCAGCTGTCTTCAGCCTGGCGTGGCTGAATACAGTGGCAAAGTGAGCAAGGGACTCATGTCTAAGCATACCCTGCCACACTTATGGCGGCCAAAAGCGGTACAGAAGGGGGTGGTAATGGACAGAGCATCTGAACCAATCAAACACTCACACCCAGTCAATAGATCTGGTTTTTAATCCATCACCGTTCTTTAGCCCACTCTGCAACCCCAGTTCAGACATGGCTATATGCAAATCAGTCTGACCCTGTGCCTCATGGGAACAGTCCAGCCCGAACTGCCAAGCCATGCCTTCCCTGGACCGGAAACAAGCTTCCGAGGACCGGTTTCTGGCATTCCAGCCATCTTCAGCCCGGCTTGCTTGAATCCAGTGGCAAAGTGAGCAAGGGACTCATGTCTGAGCATACCCTGCCACACTTATGGCGGCCAAAAGCGGTACAAAAGGGGGGTGGTGATGGACAGAGCATCTGAATCAATTAAACACTCACACCCGAGCAAAAGATCTAGTTTTAATCCATCACCGTTCTTTAGCCCACTCTGCCACCCCAGTTCTGACATGGCTATATGCAAATCAGTCTGACCCTGTCCCTCATGGGAACAGTTCAGAGGAACTGCCAAGCCATGTCTTCCCTGGACCGGAAACAAGCTTCCGAGGACCGGTTTCTGTCATTCCAGCCGTCTTCAGCCCGGCTTGCTTGAATCCAGTGGCAAAGTGAGCAAGGGACTTACGTCTGAGCATACCCTGCCACACTTATGGCGGCCAAAAGCGGTACAGAAGGGAGTGGTGATGGACAGAGCATCTGAATCAATCAAACACTCACACCCAGTCAAAAGATCTGGGTTTAATCCATCACCATTCTTTAGCCCACTCTGCCACCCCAGTTCAGACTAGGCTATATGCAAATCAGTCTGACCCTGTGCCTCATGGGAACAGTCCAGCCCGAACTGCCAAGCCATGCCTTCCCTGGACCGGAAACAAGCTTCCGAGGACCGGTTTCTGGCATTCCAGCTGTCTTCAGCCCGGCGTGCCGGAATCCAGTGGCAAAGTGAGCAAGGGACTCACGTCTGATCATTCCCTGCCACAGTTATGGCGGCCAAAAGCGGTACAAAAGGGGGTGGTAATGGACGGAGCATCTGAACCACTCAAACACTCACACCCAGTCAAAAGATCTGGGTTTTAATCCATCACCGTTCTTTAGCCCACTCTGCCACCCCAGTTCAGACATGGCTATATGCAAATCAGTCTGACCCTATGCTTCATGGGAACAGTCCAGCCCGAACTGCCAAGCCATGCCTTCCCTGGACCGGAAACAAGCTTCGAGGACCAGTTTCTGGCATTCCAGCCGTCTTCAGCCCGGCGTGCCTGAATCCAGTGGCAAAGTGAGCAAGGGACTCACGTCTGAGCATACCCTGCCACACTTATGGCGGCCAAAAGCGGTACAAAAGGGGATGGTAATGGACGTAGCATCTGAACCAATCACACACTCACACCCAGTCAAAAGATCTGGGTTTTAATCCATCACCGTTCATTAGCCCACTCTGCCACCCCAGTTCAGACATGGCTATATGTAAATCAGTCTGACCCTGTGCCTCATGGGAACAGTCCAGCCCGAACTGCCAAGCCATGCCTTCCCTGGACCGGAAACAAGCTTCGAGGACCGGTTTCTGGCATTCCAGCCGTCTTCAGCCCGGCTTGCTTGAATCCAGTGGCAAAGTGAGCAAGGGACTCACGTCTGAGCATATCCTGCCACACTTATGGTGGCCAAAAGCGGTACAAAAGGGAGTGGTGATGGACAGAGCATCTGAATCAATCAAACACTCACACCCAGTCAAATGATCTGGGTTTAATCCCTCACCGTTCTTTAGCCCACTCTGCCACCCCAGTTCAGACATGGCTATATGCAAATCAGTCTGACCCTGTGCCTCATTGGAACAGTCCAGCCCGAACTGCCAAGCCATGTCTTCCCTGGACTGGAAACACGCTTCCGAGGACTGGTTTCTGGCATTCCAGCTGTCTTCAGCCTGGCGTGGCTGAATACAGTGGCAAAGTGAGCAAGGGACTCATGTCTAAGCATACCCTGCCACACTTATGGCGGACAAAAGCGGTACAGAAGGGGGTGGTAATGGACAGAGCATCTGAACCAATCAAACACTCACACCCAGTCAATAGATCTGGGTTTTAATCCATCACCGTTCTTTAGCCCACTCTGCCACCCCAGTTCAGACATGGCTATATGCAAATCAGTCTGACCCTGTGCCTCATGGGAACAGTCCAGCCCGAACTGCCAAGCCATGCCTTCCCTGGACCGGAAACAACCTTCCGAGGACCGGTTTCTGGCATTCCAGCTGTCTTCAGCCCGGTGTGCCGGAATCCAGTGGCAAAGTGAGCAAGGGACTCACGTCTGATCATTCCCTGCCACAGTTATGGCGACCAAAAGCGGTACAAAAGGGGGTGGTAATGGACGGAGCATCTGAACCAATCAAACACTCACACCCAGTCAAAAGATCTGGGTTTTAATCCATCACCGTTCTTTAGCCCACTCTGCCACCCCAGTTCAGACATGGCTATATGCAAATCAGTCTGACCCTGTGCTTCATGGGAACAGTCCAGCCCGAACTGCCAAGCCATGCCTTCCCTGGACCGGAAACAAGCTTCGAGGACCGGTTTCTGGCATTCCAGCCGTCTTCAGCCCGGCGTGCCTGAATCCAGTGGCAAAGTGAGCAAGGGACTCACGTCTGAGCATACCCTGCCACACTTATGGCGGCCAAAAGCGGTACAAAAGGGGATGGTAATGGACGTAGCATCTGAACCAATCACACACTCACACCCAGTCAAAAGATCTGGGTTTTAATCCATCACCGTTCATTAGCCCACTCTGCCACCCCAGTTCAGACATGGCTATATGTAAATCAGTCTGACCCTGTGCCTCATGGGAACAGTCCAGCCCGAACTGCCAAGCCATGCCTTCCCTGGACCGGAAACAAGCTTCGAGGACCGGTTTCTGGCATTCCAGCCGTCTTCAGCCCGGCTTGCTTGAATCCAGTGGAAAAGTGAGCAAGGGACTCACGTCTGAGCATATCCTGCCACACTTATGGTGGCCAAAAGCGGTACAAAAGGGAGTGGTGATGGACAGAGCATCTGAATCAATCAAACACTCACACCCAGTCAAAAGATCTGGGTTTAATCCCTCACCGTTCTTTAGCCCACTCTGCCACCCCAGTTCAGACATGGCTATATGCAAATCAGTCTGACCCTGTGCCTCATTGTGTCAGGATTCTGGAAAACCTCAGGATCAGGGTGATGCTGAAAGGGGTCCACCTCCTGATTTCCCCACACTCTGACTGTACATAGAACACAGAGCATAAGAGTAATCAAGCGAGGGATAACACAGGGAAGGTAGGGATGGGGTCTGGAACGGATGGGATAGCTGAAACGACAAGAACAAGAAAGGTTATCACATCAGTTCTCCCTACTCTCATTCAATTCTCGCTAGAGGAACGATACATACCACTGAAATCAGGAGGGGACATCTGTCCTCTAAAAATATAGATACTTCTCTATCTCTGAGTGCCACCTGGAAGAAAACCATGAATTACTAACAGTTCAACCACCTTCTGCAAAGCATCACACGGGTCAACCACACACCACACCTACCCTTTAAATGCTTCCCTTGCGGCAGTAATAATTCTCTCCAGTAACCCAGTGGATAAGCAGGGATATCACCAGAAACCTCAGTTCATATCACTGAAGATCAAAGTTTGACATATGATGGGTACTTTTCATGTCTTTCAAGAACAAAAAATGATATAGTCATTTTAGCATTCCTAGCTGGGCCCAACTACAAATGGAACACTAACAAAAATAGTTCAAGACGAATGCGTCCTCATCCGAGGCTTACCGACTTCCTTTTCTATGGGTTTGACATAGTTCCCAATAATAGCTGCACCGACTGTCTGTCAGTAACAGTAACCGCCGCCTCTTCCTCGCTGCAGCCACTCACAAGAAAACACCCAACGCGATCTTGCTTCGGTATAGTTCCGCTTAATCCAAGCTCCCAAGTTCAAAACAGAAGCGCCCACTCTTAGCGCACAGGCACTGGGAATCTTCCCTCGCGGCAGCCGCTCGCGCACAGGGAAAACTCCGCTTCTCCACAGGAAACGTCTTCTGTAAGCCGTTAAACAAAACACACGGCTTTCTCCTCGCGGCAGCCGCTCGCGCAGGAAACAGCGGAAAAGGGAAAGCCTTCCCCTCTCCTAGTCTTTGGGTTGATCACACCGTTTCGAATCTCCAGATAAACGGGTAATTTACAGTTTCTCTAGTCCAGGAACAAAGGCTCCCCTCACCAGGGAACACGACCACACTTCTTTTTCTCCGGATTCAAAAGAACAATCAGATACAACGCCATCTAGTGGCCACCACCAATATATAAACTCTGGTCACCTCTCACTTGGGGGAGTTGTAGTTCTGTAGGCGCCATATGTGATTCCTGACAGTATGCCCCCCTTAACGGCGCCTTCTAGCACCAGGTTTCCCAGGATTCTGAGCATGGAATCTACGAATCGCAAGAGGGGCATGCACCTCGGTACTGGGTTCCCAGGAGTCATCTTCCGAGTCGTATCCCTTCCATGATATCAAATACCACAGCTTACCCCGTTGGTATTTGGAGTCCAAGATACGACGTACCTCATACTCCAGTTGACCGTCTCTCATCACTGGAGGGACCGCTTGACGCCTCCCAGTTCTGGCGGGTTTCAAAAGACTGCAATGAAAAACCGGATGAATGCGTAAGGATGCTGGTAACTTCAGTTTGTATGCCACCGGATTCACCACCCGCAGCACTTCATAGGGACCAATAAACCTAGGATGAAAGATACTGCGGTAGCGGAAACGTATGTTTCTGGTCGACAGCCACACCTTATCCCCCACTCTATATACTGGACCCTTCTGACGTTGTCGATCTTCCCACTTCTTGTATGTAGTTTTTGCCCTTTCCAAATGCTGTTGTATCCTACGATGTATCTTCAGCAAAGCCTTCATCCTAGCCGCCACGGTAGGATGGTTATGCACATCACTAGGAATGGTCACAGGCAAGACGTCAGCATGATAACCCGTGTTGGCCCGAAAAGGGGATTCCCCCGTAGAACTGTGCCATGCATTGTTATAGGATAATTCGGCTAACCACAGCAAAGAGACCCAGGAATCATTGGCCTCTTCGGCGTAACACCTCAGATATTTCTTAAGGGTCTGGTTAAGCCTCTCGGTTTGACCGTCAGACTGGGGGTGAAAACTCGTAGACAAAGCATCTTTTACTTGCAGCGCCTTACACCAAGTACGCCAGAACCTAGCGACAAACTGCGGTCCACGATCCGATATGATGGTCTTGGGGATTCCATGCAA
Organism: Lissotriton vulgaris; assembly: GCF_964263255.1. Classification (NCBI taxonomy): domain Eukaryota; kingdom Metazoa; phylum Chordata; class Amphibia; order Caudata; family Salamandridae; genus Lissotriton; species Lissotriton vulgaris. The sequence continues at coordinate 1,195,872,143 of NC_141694.1, read as the reverse complement.
CCGCACCACTTCCGTCAACACCAACTGCGCGGTTTGAGCAGCTGTAGGGAGATTACGACAAGGAATAAAATGACCCATTTTGGTCAGGCTATCCACCACTACCAGAATGGCATCGCAACCTTTATCCAGTGGTAGTCCCAGCACAAAGTCCATGCTTATCACTTGCCAAGGTCTGGAGGGGGTAGGAAGAGGCATCAACAACCCCTTACTCCTGGTTTGTTCACTCTTGGCTCTTGCACAGATCTCACATTGCTCAATCCAAGACTTTACATCGGTCATCATTCCTTCCCACCAGAATTGTCTCTGTAGCGCCTGTAAGGTTTTAGTATGTCCCGGGTGACCTGCCACCATGGCGTTATGACACCAATTAAAGGCCATCAGACGCAGTTCATGCGTGGGAAGAAACAGGGCATTATTCCGCATAGGCAGTCCATGTTTCAAGTTACGTTGTTTTTCTTTACTCGCCCAAATTTGCCATTGTGAGGAAGGACGTTGTTTACGGACAGCTTCCAGGAACATTTCAACAGTAGTGGCACACACCACTCTCTCTGGAGGCAGAATCGACAACTGTTCTCCCTTCGATGAAGCTCCGGGATCCAATTGGCGGGACAAAGAGTCTGCTTTGCGATTGTCCGCCCCAAGGTGAAAGGTAATAGTAAAATCATATTCAGCGAAAAAGAGCATCCAACGCATTTGGCGTTGCGAAAGGTGCCGAGCAGTCTTCATAAATTGCAAATTTCGGTGATCCGAGAACACCGTAACAGGATGTTGACCCCCCCACAAGTAAGGCCTCCACTCCTCAAAGGCCCTTTTGACTGCCAACAGTTCTTTTTCTGCCACTGTATAGTTCACCTCTGCAGGATTCAGTTTTTTGGACAAGAATGCAACCGGGTGCAGCTGACCGGTGGATTTATCTCTTTGAGACAAGACTGCTCCAATGGCGATGTCCGAAGCATCAGCTTCTACAATGAATGGAACATCAGATTGCGGATGTCTCAAAATAGGGGCAGAACAAAAAGCCTTTTTCATCTGTTCGAAGGCCTCTCCTGCCTCCGAATTCCAGCAGAATGTAACACCCTTTCTCAACAACCGGGTCACTGGAGAGGCTAGTTGTGAAAAATGGGCAATAAATCTCCGATAATAATTGGAGAAACCTAGAAAACATTGCACATCCTTCACACTCCTAGGTACTGGCCATTCTTGCACTGCCTTCACTTTTCTTTCCGCCATCCTAAACCCCTGAGGATTCAAGATCACCCCCAAAAACTCCACTTCAGTCACTCCAAACTCACACTTACTTAATTTACAATATAAGCAGTGTTCCTGTAATTTCTGAAGGATCAATTCAACCTGACCGACATGCTGAGTTGAATCATCGGAATAAATCAAAATGTCATCGATATAGATGACAACAAAATGGTCAATATATTCCTTCATGATATTGTTTAGAAAGAATTGAAATGCCGCAGGGGCATTGCAGAGCCCGAACGGCATCACCAGATATTCAAATAGCCCAAAGCGCGTTTTAAACGCCGTCTTCCACTCATCGCCGTCCTGAACTCGCACCAGATGATACGCCCCTCGTAGGTCTAACCGGGTGTATATGTTGGCCTTCTTTACCTGGTCCAACAGGACGGGTATGAGCGGAAGAGGATAGCGATTTTTAATCGTGATATTATTCAGCTGTCTAAAATCTATGCAAGCGCACAGCTCACCGTTTGCTTTAGAAATAAAGAAAAGAGGCAAGGCCGCTGGGGATCGTGAAGGTCTGATGAACCCCAACGAGCACAGATGTTCCAAGTACTCTTTTAGATATTTCGTCTCAGAATCAGACAACGCATAGACCCAACATGTAGGAATCTTTGAACCTTCCACCAAATCAATACGACAATCGTAGTCGCGATGAGGTGGAAGTTTTTCTGCCTCCACCTTGCTGAACACTGCTCGGTACTGATGGTATTCTACCGGTAGCATCACCTCTTTCTCCGCTGCCGTAGCCACCCTATAACTCTGGGCCAAGGATAGAGTATGTGACCCCTCCTTGTCTTGCAAACATTCGGATACACAATACTCCGAAGTGAACTGGATAGTTTTCAACTTCCAATCCATCAAAGGATTGTGTCTCCACAACCACGGCATCCCTAGAATGACTTCATATTGTGGAGCTTCGATCATATTTAGCACAATAGATTCTACATGATCCCAGGGATGCCCACACAGAGTTAATTCCAATGCTTCAGTATGTTCTACAATGGGACCAGACTTAAGAGGGGTGCCGTCCACCGCCAACACCAACTCGGGTAGTTGAGTCGGAACTTTCTTTAATCCTAGCTTCTGCACCAACCCATAGTCTATGTAGTTTCCCGTAGCCCCCGAATCCACCATGGTGTTCACCGATACCTTTTGCTGTCCTGATCCCAAATACATGGGCAATATCACATGAGACACTGCTTCCATTCTATCCACTACTCCCAAGGACGGTATTCTCCATTCCTTAGGAGGAGCAGGGCTACTCTCAGCCCCCTCCATGTCTTCCTGTACAGCATATGTGTTGTCTGCAACTACTGCCACCATCTTTTTGGCAGGAAAAAACAAACCCCGTTTTTGGGGTTTAGACGGACATTCTCTCACATAGTGCCCCTTTTTGCCGCAATACATGCACAACCCCAGGGCACGTCTGTTCTCTCTTTCTGCCTTGGTTAACGGAGGGCGAACCGCCCCTATTTCCATAGCCTCGGGACCTGAATCTTTCTTGTGTGTACTACTCTCCACCTCATACCCACTCCATGTCCGCCCACCTCTTTTTCGCTCACCTCCCCTCTCTGAAAGGCGGTGATCCAAGCGCAGGGTCAGATTGATCAATGCTAAACAACTCGTGGGCTGAGGATCGATCTGGGCCAAGACGTCTTTCATGTCTTCATTCAACCCCTGATAGTACAGTGCCATTCTTTTCTCTTCGGGCCATGCCGTTTCCCCCACCAGTCTATTGAATGTTGTCATATAGGTTATTAGATCCTTTCTCCCTTGACGTAACCCCAACAAATCACGATCTGCACTAAGGGTGGTAGCCCGTCTATCAAATACCCTCTCCAGCTCGCTACGGAAGGCATTCCAGTCCGTCAACAAAGGATCGTCTTTGCGCACTAAAGGGACAGCCCAGTTCGCGGCCTCCCCCGTCATATAAGATATCGCAAACGCTACCCTAGAATGATTGGTAGGGAAGGAAGCTGGCCTACACGAAAAATGCAAGGTAATTTGCTTAAAAAATGTCTGTATCTTAAGAGGATCCCCTGCATAACGTTCCGGACTAGCCAATGGAATCGGTGGAGGCACAGTAACCTGTATTTGGGGTACCCCTGCAGAGGCATCAAAAGGATTCCTAGCCTGTCTGTCAAAACGTTCTTTAAGCGCAGTAACTTCTGCCCGGGAATTACCCAACTCCTGCTGAACAAGAACCAATGCCTGCATCACTTCATCAAGTGTGGTCATCTTTCAGCAGACCCTGACCGGGAGGTTCAATTATTTCTTGGGTATTTGATTCTGTCAGGATTCTGGAAAACCTCAGGATCAGGGTGATGCTGAAAGGGGTCCACCTCCTGATTTCCCCACACTCTGACTGTACATAGAACACAGAGCATAAGAGTAATCAAGCGAGGGATAACACAGGGAAGGTAGGGATGGGGTCTGGAACGGATGGGATAGCTGAAACGACAAGAACAAGAAAGGTTATCACATCAGTTCTCCCTACTCTCATTCAATTCTCGCTAGAGGAACGATACATACCACTGAAATCAGGAGGGGACATCTGTCCTCTAAAAATATAGATACTTCTCTATCTCTGAGTGCCACCTGGAAGAAAACCATGAATTACTAACAGTTCAACCACCTTCTGCAAAGCATCACACGGGTCAACCACACACCACACCTACCCTTTAAATGCTTCCCTTGCGGCAGTAATAATTCTCTCCAGTAACCTAGTGGATAAGCAGGGATATCACCAGAAACCTCAGTTCATATCACTGAAGATCAAAGTTTGACATATGATGGGTACTTTTCATGTCTTTCAAGAACAAAAAATGATATAGTCATTTTAGCATTCCTAGCTGGGCCCAACTACAAATGGAACACTAACAAAAATAGTTCAAGACGAATGCGTCCTCATCCGAGGCTTACCGACTTCCTTTTCTATGGGTTTGACATAGTTCCCAATAATAGCTGCACCGACTGTCTGTCAGTAACAGTAACCGCCGCCTCTTCCTCGCTGCAGCCGCTCACAAGAAAACACCCAACGCGATCTTGCTTCGGTATCAGTTCCGCTTAATCCAAGCTCCCAAGTTCAAAACAGAAGCGCCCACTCTTAGCGCACAGGCACTGAGAATCTTCCCTCGCGGCAGCCGCTCGCGCACAGGGAAAACTCCGCTTCTCCACAGGAAACGTCTTCTGTAAGCCGTTAAACAAAACACACGGCTTTCTCCTCGCGGCAGCCGCTCGCGCAGGAAACAGCGGAAAAGGGAAAGCCTTCCCCTCTCCTAGTCTTTGGGTTGATCACACCGTTTCGAATCTCCAGATAAACGGGTAATTTACAGTTTCTCTAGTCCAGGAACAAAGGCTCCCCTCACCAGGGAACACGACCACACTTCTTTTTCTCCGGATTCAAAAGAACAATCAGATATAACGCCATCTAGTGGCCACCACCAATATATAAACTCTGGTCACCTCTCACTTGTGGGAGTTGTAGTTCTGTAGGCGCCATATGTGATTCCTGACACATTGGAACAGTCCAGCCCGAACTGCCAAGCCATGCCTTCCCTGGACCGGAAACAAGCTTCCGAGGACCGTTTTCTGGCATTCCAGCTGTCTTCAGCCCGGCGTGCCTGAATCCAGTGGCAAAGTGAGCAAGGGACTCACGTCTGAGCATTCCCTGCCACACTTATGGCGGCCAAAAGCGGTACAAAAGGGGGTGGTAATGGACGGAGCATCTGAACCAATCAAACACTCACACCCAGTCAAAAGATCTGGGTTTTAATCCATCACCGTTCTTTAGCCCACTCTGCCACCCCAGTTCAGACATGGCTATATGCAAATCAGTCTGACCCTGTGCTTCATGGGAACAGTCCAGCCCGAACTGCCAAGCCATGCCTTCCCTGGACCGGAAACAAGCTTTGAGGACCGGTTTCTGGCATTCCAGCCGTCTTCTGCCCGGCGTGCCTGAATCCAGTGGCAAAGTGAGCAAGGGACTCATGTCTGAACATACCCTGCCACACTTATGGCGGCCAAAAGTGGTACAAAAGGGATGGTAATGGACGGAGCATCTGAACCAATCACACACTCACACCCAGTCAAAAGATCTGGGTTTTAATCCATCACCGTTCTTTAGCCCACTCTGCCACCCCAGTTCAGACAATGCTATATGCAAATCAGTCTGACCCTGTGCCTCATGGGAACAGTCCAGCCTGAACTGCCAAGCCATGCCTTCCCTGGACCGGAAACAAGCTTCTGAGGAAGCCGGGCTGAAAACGGCTGGAATGCCAGAAACAGGTCCTCAGAAGCTTTTTTCCGGTCCAGGGAAGACATGGCTTGGCAGTTAGGGCTGGATAAAGAATGATGATGGATTAAACCCAGATCTTTTGACTGGGTGTGAGTGTTTGATTGATTCAGATGCTCCATCCATCACCACCCCCTTTTGTACTACTTCGTGTTAAGCGGCATCACCACACTCCATAAGTACGAGAGTTTCGGGGACCTTCCTTTTACGCTTAGCTACCTTTGTCAGATCATGGTGTGCCTCACTCTCAGACGGCTGTGGTGGTTCCCAATTTAGATCCATATCATCAGAAGGAGGTGGGCTTGAAGAAGATGTAGACACCATCCTTGATCTTTTCCTTGCTACGGATGCGGAAGACAATAAATGATCAGGAGGAGTGGCTTCCTCAAATGATACCTCGGCTTGAATGTCGATTTCCTGATGTGCCCCTACTTCGGGAGGAACAACTATTGTGGGCACTTGTGCCCCTCCATGCACCTCTGCTTGTGCATCTCCTTGCGCTGCCTATCCTTCTACATGTACTTGGGCTTGTACTTGCACATGTGGTTGTTGTTGCGGCTGTGGTTGTTCAACACTCGTCAGATGAGTTACAACAACCTGTGTTGATTGAGGGACATTGCTGCTACTTTCTTGCGATGAGCCAACATCACTGGTTGATGGTGATTGAACAAGTAGACTGGCTGCCTCTGCAGCACTTAAGGGCTTGGACTTAAGTTGGCGTGGTGGTGGTGGCACTGAGCCCAATGGAGCGGGGGTGCTGCTCCCAGCTTGGTCCCCAGCAGATCCCACTGCTGCTGCAGACGTACTTTTTTTTTATTCCCAAAAAATGTGGCGGGCGGCACACCAGTCTCCTTGGTAACTTGCTTCTTCTGCTCCTTACTGGCAAATTTCTTGCTAGAGGAGCTACGGGGAACTTTTTGCTGGGGCCATCTTCTTCAGAGGTCAGAACAGCAGGCCGCAGTTGCACGAGTTGCAGAGTTGTCTGTGGCCAGACGTGACGTCGCGTGATGTTATGCTGCACACACACACCACTGCAGGACTTCTTCCTGGCACTGGTGGTTCTCTTGAGTCTTGTGCACCTAAAAGAAATGGAAGACAGAGGAACATCAGTTCAGTTATACACCCCAAAAAGTCGAAAAACACAGCAAAATCAGCACAATCTCATGCCATCCATGCCCTCAATGATGTTTAAATTCAAGACACCCCACAGAAAGACTAGGCCCATGCACCACTCACTACCCCTGGGCATAATGGATGAAAGCTAGGCAAAATGGGTGCAGGCCTGAGAACACTGCCTGCATTCAAAATGGCCCCTTGCCCCCAGGCACATGGCCAGGGCCTGCCTGTACCAGCACTCAAAATGGCCCCACCCACATGGCCAGTCCCCATCAACAGCCCAAAAAATCGAAAAACACAGAAAAATCAGCACAATCCAATGCCATCCATGCCCTCCATGATGTTTACATTAAAGAGACCCCACAGAAAGACTCAGTCCACTCACTAGCCCTCACTAGCCCTGGGCAAAGGGCCCCAACAGCAGCCAAAACATTCGAAAAAAACACAGAGAAATCTGCACAATCCCATGCCATCCATGCCCTCAATGATGTTTAAATTCAAGACACCCCACAGAAAGACTAGGCCCATGCATCACTCACTAGCCCTGGGCAAAAGGCCCCAAAAGCAGCCCAAAAAATCGAAAAACACACAAAAACTCAGCACAATCCCATGCCATCCATGCCCTCCATGTTGTTTACATTAAAGAGACCCCACAGAAAGACTCAGTCCATGCACCACTCACTACCCCTGGGCAAAAGGCCCCAACAACAGCCCAAAAATTCCACAATTGTAGTTGCAGCAACTGTAATGCCCCAAACAAACTTACTTGTGAAATTTGTAATCCAAAAGTGATCCAAAGAAAGTCAAAAAGGCCTCAAATCCAAATATCCAGCAGCATCCACAAAAAGTAATCCTTCCAGGTCAAGATCCGAATGAAAGTGACCAGCACATGAAGAAAGCACTGGGAGGAGCCTGCTGGACAGGAACAGGAGTTGGAGACTGTGAGGCACTTCCTTCCTCCCAACCCCCCCCCCAAATGGACTCCTTGCAAAAATAAGTGCAGGCAAATGTCAACCTGAGTAGTTATTCTGATAAAAATCATCATTTTCAGAAGGTTTATGCTGCTTGCTGGTGGATTTCTTGTGCAGAATTGCAAATTCTGTCATTTCGAGAGTGCAAGATTGTTGCTGCCCGCCGCATCTACGTGTTCGCAATTGCCAAATCTCGCGATGCGTGCTGTGCAAGGTGGCAAGCAGCAATTACGTAATCGCGGTTGCCAAACTCCCGCGGGATCCCGCAGCAAGATCCAAAATGGCGCAGCACTCACAAAATATCGAGAAAAACAACTCGGCAAACGCTGAATGACAGTAAGTGAACGCCGCGCGCCGCAATATTGTTTCCCCAAGCAAAAAAATCCGCTGCATGCGAATTTGCGGATTTTCGGCAAATTCGCGAGAGTTCGCGGATTGCGAATTTATCGAAAATTTGCAAATTCCGCAAGCGGAACGGATTTTACGCCCATGCTTAATCAACAGACCCACAGGCAAGGTACCCAGGTTTGTTGGAAGTGGTGGGAAGGTAATACTTGCATACCCAGACTTGTGTACTGGTTCTACACTCCAAGTGTTCTGTAAAATGCAGATATCACAGGTTTCAATTAAATTATTCCAATGCTGAAGGGTCAGTTTAGATGCCACCCCTGCCTCATTCCATGAGACTAGTGAGGACATGGGTAAAGTTTCAAGGGTAGAGGGAGGGGGAAAGTGCAGGACTAAATGGGTGTCTATATCTGAGGCACCAGCATTGGTTGAATTATCCATTGTTTCTTCACCGGGAGGAGTACCTTGCAGTTCCAATGGGTCATGCTTGACCAATCCATCATGGTGGTTACATCCCCCCACACAGTCACTAATAGTACCATTTACTAGCAATCGATCCTTCAAGGGGACACTAGAAGCAGGGGTAGGTACAGCTAAAATAAGAGACTCCCCATCAAATGGAATACTCTGACACTGAAGTCAGTTATTTTCACCCAAGGCAGGAGCGTGGCCTGAACAAACAGTTGAAGGATGAAGGACAGGTGCTAAGCTTGATACTTGCTGATACTTTAATTGAATATTGGACATTGCAGGGAGACAAAACCAAGTGTTCAGAGCTACCAAGCTTTCAACCAGACACCCATCCCCCATAAGAAGTTCAATCCAATCAGTGGAGATATTAGGGAATACACGTCTTCTGGCCCTCATGATATCCTACCTGATCACAGACTTGCAGCCTCTCACATGATGGATCCAATGGATCGCTTTAGTCCTAAGAGGTTCCTACCCCTCGTACCGAGGTGTACAGACCCTATTCTCCTTACTAGTAACTGTTTACCAACCCAGTAAGATCATCTATCATAGACCTGAGAACATCTATTTCCACTCTAAGGTTGCTGATATGCTGGTATGCTTCTGATTCGAAGGACAGAGGCCCCACTGCCAATGCTGGGGAAGCCCCTGCACCCCACCCACTCCTCAATATTCAGAACGTCACCAACCATACTTTGGAGCACTGAGAACATGTTACAGAAAATGATCTCTGGGTCAATTAGACCATAATCTAACATGGCACCAAATCTGCCACTTTAGATCTAGCTCGCGAGGAGTGCCAGCTTGCTGAATTCAGGTGTAAGATTTCTCGTGTAATATGACCCAAGCTTGGTGAGGAGCGCCTTGAGCTATGGGAAAAATTGACTGTAGGTTGGACTAAGATCTCCTCGCATTCTACCAAAAGGCTATGCATGTGATCGAGCGCGCTGTTCCCCCCCAGGGTGCTTTGGGGGCTTTTTAACTTTATTAGCTTTTGCTACCACCACAGCAGCACCACAGGTTTTCTCTTACCCATTTCTAGGCTCAAAATAATTTAAAAAACCTTGCTCAAGGCAACATTTACCTAAAGCTGAAGGGTATTGCACGAAAGAGAATAAGTCCCAATACATAGGGTGTCCGACTAGTGATACAAAATATCCAGAGAACTGGCCCTCTTCAAACTTATTTTACAAATATAGTGGGTCGCACACACAGTACCTAAGTGTACAAAATGTTGTCATTTGTGATCCTGCCTCCTGTGCATGGCCCCGGCTTTGACCATGCTCAGACTGTGTCATCCTGCGCTGCAGGGGGAGAGGCAGTGCTAAAAGCTTGATAGCCAATCCTTACCCATGACAGCAGCAGTGGGTTTGGGTCACAGAGGCACCCAGGGACTGGGAGTCTTACTAGGGTGTCCATGGAGCTAGAAAATTGACAGCCCCCACCAGCAAAGTGTCCTGCACCATGAGGGGAGAGGCTGCATTATAAGCATAATGGTTGCGCCTTCCGCATGACATCTAAGTTGGGTTTGGGGCAAAGATGCACCCTGGGACTGGGAGTCCCTCCAGGGTGTCCACGGAGCAGAAAACTGTCAGCCCCCACCAACAAAGTCTCCCGTGCTGTGTGGGGAGACGCAACACTAGAAGCACCATGGCCACACCGCCCGCGACAGCTGCAGCACGTTTGGGGCAAACATGCATCCTGGGAGTCTCACCAGGGTGTCACTGGAGCAGGAAAACTGACAGCAAAGTATAACTCACACCCTCACCATTCACAGTGTTGTCATCAATGATTTTGTTTCGGATGTTATTAGTGATGGTATCAATATTGTCATAGATGTTACAGAACATGTCATGTGAGGTCGTATGCAGTGTATGATGTAAAATCAGAACAATACATTAAATAGCATATACTTGTCTGAAATAATAGCAACAATTGGTTTCTAGGCATCATGAGAACTCATGCTTGCTGTTATCAAACCATGCAATCATACATGCTGGTATAAACACAGTTTTTATCTACCCTTACAGGCCCTCTTCACCCGCCGACTGGACTAAGGCAACACCCTCTACATGGGAATCACCAACACCTACTTCAGAAACTTCAGACCATACAGAACACCACAGCCAGACTCATCCTTGGCCTTCCCCGACACACCCACAAATGCCAGATCAAGCTGTTGACCCATGCAAACAAGGCTCTGCACAACCAAGGACCTGCATACATTAATCACTGCCTGCACTTCCACCAACTATAGAGAACATCACGTTCCGCCTCCCATTCACTTGCCCACACTCCCCATATCTACTTAAGCAGAGGTGGCCCAAGGGAGACAGAGACCCTGCTTGGGGCCTCCAAAGTCTGTTTCCATCTGCCTATTTGTGGCGGTGAGACTACGATGAAAACACATTCGGAAAGGGACATCGTAATCCTGATGGCGCTGCTTGAGTAGGCACTACCTTCATTCAGGATCATTATTCCGACAGCCACCCTGACGGGATCAGGAGATCCTGTTGGAGGCAGTGGTCCGTCCCCCAAGATGTAAGGGTCCAACCGCCTGCATCATAACGTGGTGGTTGGACGGAAGGGCTGTCTTTCGTGGGACTTCCACCGACAACCTGTTTGTTGCAGTCCCACCAGCATGGAAATGATGCCCATGGCCATTGCAAAGGCCTACAATGAATTCACAGGGTACAATTAAAAAAAACTGAATGCTACATATAAAAAGTGAGTAAAAATGTGAACCTTGAACATATTCAAGTATATACCTTCTGTGCAATAATTGAAATTAAAAAGATATCATTAACAGAAAAGAATTTAAATACTGGTGTTTCTGTACCAACTCTACTGCATCATCAAAACAGCTATAGGCTTGAAAGTCTCAATTACAATCCTGCCCATCTACAAATACCTGAAAAGCTTTAATACTATATGATAGAGTGGGAAAATCATCTTATGAATCCTTAATGGTGGAGAATATAGGATGTTTTGATAACTGACAGGCATCATTAGCAAGAACTTTCATTGCAATGACTTTCTAAAACAAACAACCTATCGGATTCCAAGAGCATTGTGTATGCCACAGCTATCTAAGTCTACTGTTAATGTGGGTGAGCAGTTTATAATCCACAGATCAGTATACCTCTGCAGATATTGTGCAAGGATTTTCAGTGGTCCAGACAAAACAATATTTTTATTCTGAAGTGTTCTCCGTCCAGTATGAGAACTGTGTTCTACAGTAATTTTCTACAGTAATAACTCGGTGGCATTTAATTGGTGTCATAAGGCAACAACCATGCTAATATTTTTCAAAGCAGCAGATCCAATGTGGCATGCTACCCCACCAGCAATTCAAATGATTCCCCCTTCCATACCCATGTTTTATACAGTTAGTAGCGTCTGTTATGCTACTACATTTTGCTTATATATTGTGTTGAATCTCATTATCATGATTAAACATATGCACATTTTAAAGAGGTGACATTAAGTAAAACAAGTTGCAAAAAACAGAACTATGGGGAATGCAGTGCACAGCCCTCAATCTAGCTCTCTAACTCCTACACATCATGCCAAGGTAGCTCTGTTCATGAAATGCACTGATAAAGCTCACAGCAGCCTGACAATTCACAGCACCCAAAAACCAACAGATATTTATTCATGGTGTGAAAGAGATCTGTAAGGAAAATGATGTAAAGAAATGCCAAGTCGTATGCCATTTAAGCACCGACTACTGCCTTTTTAGATATGTGCACTCCTAGGCATTTCATTTCACGTTTAATTGTATTAGCATGGCCTAGAATGAAAAAGTGCTTTTGGCTAAATATAGGACTGTCTGAACGTGTTATATAAGGAATATACGGCCACATGTATCATTGCACCCGTTTGCGATTCCTAAATTGCGAAAATTAAGGAATCGCAATTTAGAAATCGCAAACGGCAATGCATGAATAATTCGCAAATATTTTAGTGATTTCTTAATTTTCCTAAATTGCGATTCACATTTTGCAAATCGCAATTAAGGAAAACCTTCCCATTGATTCCTAAGGGCCAAAAGGCCCATAGGAATCAATGGGAAGGCATTAACATTTTGCGATTTTCATTTTGCGAATCGCAATTTGTTAATGCATTTCAAGGGTGCTGAGGGGGGTCCAAAGGACCACCCCCTGCACCCTTGAAATGTTTTTTTAAGTGCAAGTTTCACACACACATGTCCAAAGGACATGTGTTTGTGTAACATGACACTTTCAAAAATGCATTACTGAGCATTTTTGAAAGATTTCGCAAATTAACACGAGGTTCAACCTCGTGTTAATTTGCTCCCCTTATTTGCGAATTCAAATTTTTTAAAACATTCATGCATTGCATTTAAGGACTCGCAAAAAAGCGATTCCTTAAATGCAATCGCATTTTTAGAAATCGCAAAAAATTGCGAATTCTAAAAAATTGTTTAATGTATCCAAAAAAGTGATTTTGGAATCGCAAACGGCCGAATTTTGCAATTCGCACCGTTTGTGACTCCAAGATCGCTTGATGCATGTAGCTGATAGCCTCTTACCAATTAGAATTCTGACTGTTTACTTGTGTACATGTGTTTTTTGAAGTTGCCCCCCCAAGTTCCCATACCCAAAATCAAAGAAGTTCAGATGATCACCACATAAGAAATCCTCATGCGACAATTTTTTTATCTGGGCTAGATCTAAACAAGGAATTGAACATAATCCATCTAACTCCTTCTCTTCACACACAACATCCCTGTCCAATGGTTTGAAGGTGAGATTAAAGCCACCAGCTAATATGAAAGAGTGGATAGGATTTCTCTCATCCAAATTATCATCAAGTTTTTGTAAAGTAGCTGATGGCCTGCCCATTGTCCCTCTTGCATAGAGATGATAAATGTCAATGGTAGAGCCTTATTGCCCCTTGAGTCGTATTTCCAGAAGATCTGGGCTATTGATAGGTATCTGAGGAATCGTACAGCTGAGGTCTATCCTGACCCATATCATCATAAATGTAAGCAGGACACAACACAGATTTATACTACTTAGGTTCCGCACTGATTTGATCCCTCTTATGCTATGGTATCCGTAAAAGAAAATATAACCACTCCGAGCTTAGTCCATGCCCTTGTGATAACTTGTCATCCCAAACTAAATTGCACTTACTTTTATTCTGCAGGCTATATAAGAATGAAAGAAATTACTACTTAAAACCAATTTTAAAGTAAAGGAATTTTAAGCAGTGTCAGGTGGCTCTCTACTTTCTAAAATCATTACCTGACCCTTTGGTTTGCTATTCAGTAGCATCATTCTTATGGGCCTGTATGAGGAAGAGGAAGAGGTTTGCGTGCATATGAAATAGTTTCTGTTGTTTTAACGTTTTTAATGTATCTATGTTTTGTATCCTAGGATCAAGTTGTAGTATATGTAACTTTTACAAACAAAATCTATTCAATTTTATGATGTATTTATTTGCACTTTTATGGTCATCTCTAATTTGATCAAATAAAGAAGAAACTAATGAATGAATGGATTGCAGGGGGACATGACCTACACTCCAGAGCTATGAAGCTTGAGACACGCGAGCGCGTAAACCAACATGGCCGCCGTCGTCTGAACTCCGTCGCGTTGACGCCCCGATTTTAATAATTACGATGATTATTCAGTCAGCTTTCAAGCGCAAATGAGGTCGCTTTAGAGGTAAAGCGAATCCCTACCTTATGTGAAGTTTTAAGGCTTTTCCGCTCCCGGAAGTGCTGTTTCTTGCCCCCTGGCTCCGGCTCCCAGCCTCTTAATCAGGTATTGCCTGCTTTGTTTGTCCAGGGGGAGGAGTGCTTCTCAGGAAAGGGCCTGACTTTGGCCTAGCCACACCCACAGTCCTGTTTAGCTGCTGAACCAGTGCTTTTGAAGGTTTTTTCATTACTTTTTTCATTTCATCGCATTATTATTGCTTATTTGACTTTCAATTCAGTCTATTTGTGGGTTTTTTTTCTCCTCAAAATTGAAAATAAAAATCCAGCCAACAATAAAAGGAGACAGCAAGTTTCGCCTCCTCCAGTTAAATCAAAGGTAGGGGAGTCCTCTGAACCTTCTCTTTCATTAATTTTGGAGGAAATTCAAGCACTGTGTGTTAATACTGAAAATATTGCGTCAGAAGTTTAAAGTGTACGTAAAGATATGGCTTGTTTGTGTATGAACATTACTGCTAATTCCATCAAAATACAAGATAATAAAACTAAAGTGGATGCTTTTACACCATTAGTGGCAAAAATACTTCCTAAGCATTCTCAGCTTGTGTATATGGAAAATTGCAATAGACAGTACAACCTTCATATTTTTAATTTGCCTGAAGAAGTTGAGGGTTTTAATTGTCGTTTATATTTGGAAAATTTGATTCCTAGTCTTTTAAATATCAAGTTTCCAGAAAAATGTGAAGTGGATAAAGCCCATAGAATCCCTTCTCATCGCAACCCTCGTCATACTAAACCCAGGCAACTGATATTTAAAGTCCTTCGTCATCATCATCTCGTTTTGATAAGAAAAGCTGCAAGAGAAATTCCATCGCTGATGGTGAAATACAATAAAATTGTTATTCACCAAGACTTTGCCAAAGAAACTATTGCAATACGTAAGGATTTTGCTGCCCTTCGTCCACAGTTAAGAAGTCTTGGTTTCAAATATGGACTTTTTCATCCATCTACAATGCACATATGGAAAGATAATTTCTCCAAATCCTTTCAACGACTGGAAGAATTGCGACACTTTCTTGATCAACAAGTTCAACATTCAATGGATACTCATGACCCTACTACCTGACTTTTTCCAGTTTGAACATTGCTGACAGATTTATGGATAATTCATACATTTTTGGGCTCCAACTGTTCTGGCCATGCTTGTAGAACGTGTGTGCGTTTCACTGTTCCGATTTATGTATTTTGTTTCTCTTTTTTCTATGTTTTTCTTTCTCCTTCTCCCTTTTATACTTCTTGGAGCACTTACTTCTTATTATCTTTGCTGTTTTTTCCTATCCTCTTCTTATCTTTCTTTTTCTTCCTTTTCTTTTATGGCAGATATTAAGGTAATTTCATTGAATGTAAAAGGTTTACGCCATCCAGTTAAACGTACTAAAATGTTAGATTATTTGGGTAGTTCTAAAGCCGATTTCTGCTTTACACAAGAAACTCATGTTGATGATAACATTTTAGAATATATGAAAAGAAAGTGGGTTGACAATATTGTTTCTTCTCTTGCTACGGGCAAGAAAAATGGTGTAGCTATTCTGTTTACGAAGAAAACTCATTGCCAGATTCTGAGTAAGTTTACTGATACAGATGGGAGATATCTCATTGTCTAAGTTAAGGTTTATGACTCTATTTTATTTTTATTAAATGTTTATGGTCCTACTGCGGATGATCCTATGTTTTGGATTATTCTTGCTACGGAAGTGTTAAAAATTGGGAATGCCCCTTTCATCGTTGCAGGAGATTTTAATGTTATCTCCGATCCCCTATTAGATAGACTGTCTAGTTCAAATTTTCATCCCCCAAGGTGCATTTGGCTTTTAAATCATTTCTTCAAACTACTAAAGTAGCTGATATTTGGCGTCTCTATTTCCCTACGGAAAAACATTTTACTTTCTTTTCAAACCCTCATAATTCCCACTCTAGAATTGATTATATATTAGTCACAAGGCAACTTATTAATTCTATTAAAACACCTATGATTGGAAACATTGATGTTTCTGATAATGCTATGATTTCTTGTATTTTAAATTTAAATTCATCATTTGCTAAAAAGTCTAGATGGAGAATGAATATCGGAATAGCTCTAAATGATCATTACAAACCTAAACTTTTATCTGACATTCATGAATATTTTCAACTGAATCCTGAAGGTTCTACTTCTATGGTTAACAAATGGGATGCTTGTAAATAATTTATTAGAGGAGCTACTATTTCTATTATGGCTCATGAAAATAAGACTTTTAATGCTAATATTAAATGTTTAGAAAAACAAATAGGGAAATACGAAAGACTCTTTATTTCATCTAGTGATCCACACTATAAAGTTAAGTTACAAAAACTCTGTTATGAATTTAATACGATTCTTTGTAAGAGGGCTGGCATTAAACTATCTAAAGCTAAAACTAAATTTAGCTTTAATGCAAACAAATCTGGGGGACTCTTGGCGAATTATCTCTGTATTAAGAAAGATAAAACAAAAATTACTTCTATTCATAACCCCAATGGTAAAATTGCTTTGTCTCATAAGGACATCGCTAATGAATTTTTAGATTTCTACTCTAAATTATATAACAAACCAGATTTTAATGATGATTCTTTGGTGGATTCCTTCTTATCATCTTGTAATCTGCCTAAGATTTCTCATTCAGACAAACGTGAATTGGAGTTACCTATTACTCAGGATGAAATAAATTTTGTCTGCTATAAAATCTCTTAAATTAAATAAGTCCCCGGGTCCTGATGGTTTACCTGCTGAGTTTTATAAAGAATTTCAATCTGAACTCTCCCCTTTTTTACTTCAACTTTTTACTTTATTTGGATCTTCAGGTGTCACATCTGTTTTTTTTTACTGAGGCTTTAATTATTGTTCTTCCTAAACCAGACAAAGATCTCACTCTTGTTTCTAATTATCGTCCTATTTCTTTAATAAATCAAGATTGTAAATTATATGCTAAAATAATGGCCAAACGATTATCCCCTGTATTAGACTCTATCATACATCCAGATCAATATGGTTTATGAAAAAAAAATATTCAGCTAAGAACACCAGAACTTTGTTTCACGTCATTGAGCAAGGACATACATTGATTATTCCTTCAGGTGTAATGGCTTTGGATGCAGAAAAAGCCTTTGATAAAGTTCATTGGCTATTTTTATTTCATACTTCAGCGTCCTTTAACTTTGGGGATGCTTTTATCCGCTTCATTTCAGCTTTATATTTTGCCCCTATTGCTCGTTTGTTCATTAATGGCCAAGTTTCTAATCAATTCTCCCTTTTTAGAGGTATTCGTCAGGGATGTCCCCTTTCTCCCCTATTGTTTTTACTTGGTATTGAACCCTTTCTAAATCCATAAGAAATGGTGACGCTACTAAAGGAATTATTGTTAATGATTTCTTGTAAAGACTTTAGCTTATGCTAATGATGTACTTTTATTTATCAGTGATCCTTCCTCTCCGTTTCCATTATTAGTAGAAATATTAAAACAATACTCTATGATGTCTGGATATATATTAAACACTAACAAAACTGATTTTTTTTCCTTCAAATGTCCATTGTACTCCTGATATGATAGCCATGAATGAAATTATTTGGTAAAAGAATACATTGAAATATGGTCTTCATTACATCTTTCCTGGTGGGGTAGAATGGAATCTATTAAAATGAATGTGGCTCCTAAGATTTTTAACACCCTTTCTATGATTCCTAAGCAATTTACTTTAAAATGTTATAAAGATGTTGATAAGCTTCTTTCCAAATTTCTTTGGAATAATAAAGCACACCACATTAGTTATCCTAAGTTAAAAATGCCTAAAGGTAATGCTGGTTTTGGTATCCCAGATTTCCTTCTTTATCACAAAGCGTGTATTTTAAAACAGAGTGCCATATGGTTTAATCAATCCTTTTTTCATACCCCACCTTCATGGTTCCACATTGAAAAATCTATTGTGGCACCTTTTCCATTGCCCACTCTGTTAACAATGTCTAATAAATCTCAATTTTTTCATAAATCTGTTATCCTCAAATCTACTAAAATGATCTTCAATGATTTAGATTCATTGTTTCAATCCCCATGTGTTGTACTGATGTATTATCCCTATGGCATAGTAATGTTATTAAACTAAATAGAAATGTTAGTTTTTGGCTTTGATGAATAAATGCTGGTATTTTTTATCTTAAAGATGTTTATTCTCGTAATACTTTTGTGCCGTTTGAGATTTTACAAGCAAGATTCGGTTTAGCTAATTCTGAACTTGTCAAATATGAATTTTTATGTAATTCAATTTTAGATTCTTTTTCAGACACTCTTCCTACAAATATTCAAGCTGATTTGTCTATTTATATTCAAACTCTATCACTGAATTCTCATGGTGTTTCTCTTTTATACAAAAAAATGTTCAATACTTTAGGCAGTAACATACCTATGATTTCAACGTTTTGGAATGATGAACTGTTGCTTTCCTTGTCTACTGATGTTTGGGAATAGATATGGCTTAGTAATATATCTGGATGGCTGCCTGTTTCCTTATTTCAAACCAATTTATATATTTTATATAACTGCTTATGGACTCCTCAGCGTTTATTTAAAGCTAAACTCCTTCAATCGGATCTATGTTGGCATTGTAATTTGCACGCTGGATCGCTACGACATATGCTCTTTACTTGTCCCTTAATCTCTACATTTTGGTTAGAGGTTTGGAATGTTATTAAGAAGGTTTTGAATATTCAGGAAGAGTTATCTTATCAAATGTTAATATGTAAATCTGTTGTGTTGTCAAAGGATTTAACTGATCTAGAATGTAAGATTTTTAATTCATTAATTTCAACTGCGATAAAATCCATTACTTTTTGTTGGAAAGATGTCCCAAAATTATCAATTCATGCATGGTGGTCTTGGGTTATTTTTAAAAGAAGAGGTGCTCAATTATCATTATCTGGAGTTTCTCATAATTCTATTTCTTATCATTCATTTTGGATTCCTGTTGATATTTATTTATCTAATTCATGATATATGTGTTGCTTTTTCCCCTTTTCTGCTCCTTTAATGTAAGAATTGTTAATGCATAGTAGCTCTTTTTTACACATTTATTATACTTAGATATGTATTGATTCCCCTTCCTCCCTCTCCCCTTATTTAGATATAAGTTTATCCATACTAAATTGAGTTTGACTATATGCTTTCATTGATAGTGGTTTTTTGATTTTCATATGAATATTCTTTTATGTATGTCTTGATTATTATTTTGTTTCTTATAATGATCTTCAATAAAATATTTTGAACTCAGAGCTATGAAGCTTTCAACAAGGTTCCCATCCACCAGGAGTGGTTCAATACAATCAGTGGAGCTATTAGGGAACAAACTTCTCCTGGCCCATATCATGTCTTTCCTGATCACAGACCTGCAGCATCTCACATGACATATCCAATGGAACGCTTTATTCCTAAAATAATCCTATCCCTCATACTCAGGGTGTGAAATGATTTTAGACACATTGACCATACAGATTTTACAAGGTGCAGTGGGAGCAAGGGTGTCCTCTGCCACAGGTGGCCATCTACGTTCCTTCTGACCAAGGATTCCATGGAGCAACCGATTTCTCTGAGGTAAGTATAGCCCATGCAAGCTTGAATTGGCTCATTGTATTTGCCTGAATGCCATCTACTGGAATCCTCATCCAAAGGCCTTCTATTTACACTAGCTGTTCTGCTCTTTGGAAAACAAGGGGAATACCTATAAGCTCAGGGACTGAGTATGAGTCAGTTCTTTTTGGCTACGGGGTTGCTCTAATGGGAGGATGCAATTATTTCACAAACGCAGTAAGAACACTCATTATTGCCCTGAGGGCATCTCTTTCAACTTTAGGGTCCCTGTCTCAAATGACAGAGGCCCCACTGCCAATACTGAAGGAGCCCCCTCACCACCCAATGAATGCATCTCTGGGGCAGAGTAATGCAGCGCAGAGATATGTGGTGTGTTGTATTGCTCTAGGTTTATCAAGCCACGCTGGGCCAGGCATGGTGGCTTTGTGTGACTTAAAAAATCTAACTTAAGAGTTTTGTCAGTTTTGCGCCCCATTGCTCGGCAAGGGCAATGTCACTCTTTCATCCGTATTCCTCTCAGTTTGTTAAATAGGCATAGATGAAAGGAGTCAGTAAGAAACCCCCAGTCTATCAAGTTTGACTAGAGACATTCTAGGACAGAAAATACTATACCTCCATTGGTTTGATTAGAGGGGGGAAATTATTATTCACAAGACCTCTGGCACGTAGTCAAGCCTCCCTAAGCTGACTTAAGAGGGCCCTCCTAGACAATGCTGATCCATTGGTGTCCCATGGTTCATTTTCTTGGACCACTCTATCTTTTTTTGTGGTCATTTTCTAAGATCTCCAGGCTTTGGTGGTGGTATTATTTCAGATGAATCAATAGTGCATGGGAAAAGCCCCCACACCTTCACACAGGACCGCTGGGTTTAAGGAAATTTCAGTATAATCAAATACAAATTATATAAAGTTGATATTTATGGTCTCTATATTTTTTTATTGATAGCTTATCATCAATATTTTTGTCAGTAATATTTCATCAGACAATCTTGCTGTACTGTGTAGCACAAGTGCAATTAGTAAAATGTTTGGAGAAATTATAACAGTTCTGTGACTTTGAACCTCCCTTAAAATGCAGCATTTTTTGACACAAAGCTAGGTCTGACAATCTTTGCAGATGTGGCTTTTGGTCAGAAAACACTGGTGATAACATCATAATGCCCAAGTACCACCATAGAGCATCCTCTTGATGCAGAGTAGTGCAAAGCAGCACAAAGCGCTATTTGTGCTTTTTTAATGTCAATTTAAAGGACGTTTTTGCACTGGAAATGAAATATTTTATAATGACTTTGTGCCACTTTGCATCAGTTTACAAAACTTTGCTGTTGTGCAAAGTCTTGTTAAATCTGCTGCTACATATCATAACCTAACATTTTTTCATGTCATTAGTCTAAGGGCAATCAACTTGTCTGCAACACTTTTCTTGTTTATTGAAAACTACCGCAGGCCAAGAAAGCATATTTTTCTTGCTTCCTTGACACTCTTGCTCCACCACGGATGAAAAACAAATAAGACACAATGATTATCGAAATATCAGCCAAGGGTTGCAGCATGTCTCACAGAATCAAGATTTTACATTGCACCATCTGCTTATCTCAAGCTTAAAGGGAAGTATACTATTTTCACTGAGTTAATATTTAAGTCAGGATGATACAAAGTACAAATTGACATATATTGACATCTGCACCTTATACCAAAATTTGAAAGCATTTTGAGTGTAAGTAGGGACCTCCAACAATCAAACATGATGGGAATAGGCTATATTTCTGAAATACTTGCCAGTAATCATCATATAATTGTATTTGTAGTTTCAATTTCAATATAAACATAGCCACTGAGGGGAAGGTCATCAGCTCTTTAAAGCAATCACATACACATACAGCATTCGAAAAATAATGCAACATTTGTGTTGTTCTTGTGAAATGAAGAGCATGTCATGAAACAAACTATTAAAACGCCTTGTGGGGGGGGGTCATGGATTGAGACTGAGAGAAGACGGCTGCCTGCTGATTCAGCTCTTGACAACTGGGAATGAATTCGACAATGACAGCAGTGAATTTATTTTCTACGTACCAAAACGAGAAGATAACAAAGTGTGAGTCATCCCTTTCTTTAATGCCATACTGAAAAAACAACTAGGAAAGAAAGGAATGCAATTTAATAGCCAGCTCCTCAGGAGTCCTCTTACCTTTTGAAATGGGTCACACCTCACATATTTGTTACAGTCCTATGCTTTGTGGCTAGTAATGTGGCAGTTTATTTTTGCTTTTGGCTGGCAACATGGCATTTTATTTGTGTGTATGCATATAAAGTGTCCCAAAATAAAAGATATATATTTTTAAGTATATTTGTTTTCCCTCTTATTGGCCTGTTGCTAAAGCAAATTTAGATAATTACAAATGCCAATGCTCCTTTCATTTTCTGCTGTCACTCCAGTCTTCCTTTGTATGCGAGATTATACTCTTGAATTTTTGCTTACTGAGAAACACCTTAATTCATGTCGGTGGCGCATGCTCAGGGAGAATTGTTAAAACTCGCACTTTTCTATGCATTACTTTCAGATTACTTAGGTTCAAGCTGAGATATCATTTGTCATTAACAGCCAGTGGTTCCTCAAATTCTGAGATTTTTTACCCACATTTTGTCCGACAGGTTTCTGCATGGGCAAAACCAGAAAATGTATATCAACCAACACTTATTTTTTTATTTAATGAGTTTTATATAGGGCTGGCTAGACCCGTAGGTAACAGAGCGCTTTACATGGGGTTAGCATATTTACACAGGTTACAGCTGTTACTTAAAAGAACGTTGCGAAGAGAAGAAAACATAATTACAAAATTATTTTAGTTATTGGCTTATTACAAACAGTGACAGGTACTATGAAACCAAAGGAGTGGAGAGGGAAAATGATGGAGGAAGGGATGAGGGTCAGGGTTGGAAGGAGCAGCCAGGGAGAATAGAATAAAGAGGGAACGCAAAAATAAAGAAAGTGAGTCAACAAACCCGTAAGGTCCAGTATATCAACAAAATCCAAGTCCAGGCCTCCTACCCTGCTTCAGAGAGCATTAGGATGGAAACGGGACAGGAGGAGGGGGCAAATGGAAGCATCCCAGTGAAATCTCAAGGAAGGGGGGTGAAGAGGTCCAAGAGGTGATCCATAAGGGCAATGACTAATCTAGGAGGGTACAAGGAGTGGATTGATGGTCGGATTCAACCTGAGAGACTGAAGAGACAACAAGATGGTGGATCCGGTCAAGGACACCATACTTAGGGGGTCATTAGGATCGTGGACGGACTTGAGTCCGTCCGCGACCCCAGAGCATGAGGGAACGTCCGCATGGGCTGCGGCGTTCCCTCTGTGCAGATTTGGATGTGACCGCCAGGGTGGCAGTCACATCCTCTATTTTTAACATTGCTGCGGGTGGAGCTTCAAGCTGCACCCGCAGCAATGTTAAAAATGCATGCACAGCATTTGCGTGCACAAAGCGGCAGGCACCGCGCGGTGCCTGCTGCATTGTGCATGCAAATGCAGGGGGGTACCATAGGTACCCCCCATGTGCACCCCCCACCCCCCACTACACCTAGGGGCCCGCAACGGGCCCCTGCAGTGCAGTTACACATGCTTTTCCACGGCGGAAAAGCCGCCGCGGAAAAGCATGTTCCCAAGCGCATCCTAATCTGGCTGAAGGTGTCTAAGAGACACCTTCACCATTTTAGTGCTTTTCCGCCGCGGTTGTAAGCCAGCCGCGGCGGAAAAGCTGCGGACCTAAACCATGACCCACCAGCCATCCTAATGTGGCGGTGGGTCCTGGTGGGTCCGCAGAGGATTTTCCGCATCCTCCGGGCCGGCGGTGGCTTCCGCCGGCCCGGAGGATGCGGAAAATCCTCCATCATAATGACCCCCTTAGTGACAAAATGGCAGGAGGACGAGGAGTAAAACAGTTAGTTCAAAAAAACAACAAGGGAACCAATCCCTAGAGCAACGTTGTCAGGGGAAGAGCAGTCATCAGATCTTGTGGGGAAAGGCTGCTTGATGCCGACCATAATCGGGTCGAAGCAGACAGGAGGCAGTCAGAGCGGGCCCCCAGGTAACGACTTTGAGAGGGGGAAGGCAGCAGCCGAATCAGGAGGGCGGGCAAAATCGGAAGAGAGAAAGGAAAAAAGAAGACAGTGGCGGGCAGCTATTCTGGCACCCTTGATGGTAATCAGTCGGGGAGGCAGGTACCATGCATCCCAGCCGCAGTCCATAAGATGGAGAAGGGTGATGCCAGGCGGTTGTGGCTCAAGTCCGGAGGACAGGTTGCTACCCAATCTTTACCCCCGAAGCATCCAAGGCAACCCAGCTGGGCATCGGCAGAGAAGATCGAGGATCCACCAGCAGCAAACCCCTGAGGTTAATCGGACGATGAAGGGATTGAAGATCGAGGTGGAGGGAAAGAGAAACAAAAAGAGTCCAGTCCAGAAGGAAGGCGAGGCCAAGGAGGATATGGAGGCAGCAGCGGAGACCAGGCGGGCAAGCCTCTCAGGTCTTGGAAGGCGAAAGCCAGCTTAGGGGCACCACGCTGAGTCTAGCTCCATTGACAAAAAATCATCTGTGAGGGGGACGGAAAAAACAGTGGGAAGATGACGGCAACAGTGTCCCATGTCCGGCTGGGTAGGAGACGGCAGAGGGAAAGAACCTGAGCCTGTCTCCTCAATAGCCAAACGAGTAGCTCTAACAGGCATCAGCCATATTGATCAGGATCTGAGCAGTTAGGTCAAAGGATCACTGTTCATCCGTGAGAATTTGAGACAGCGTCAGGGGAGTTAAAGAAGATGAGGGCTGCAGACCACACAGTGCAGGTGAGCAGAATGGATCCAAGGAGGTGGTGAATTTGCAGGATTAGAGCCAAAAAGGTGATCCCTGGTCGGGAGCTCCCAGACGGAACTCCTCACCTGTAGGCCATCTTGAATCATTTCAACACTACTTGTTCTTCTCAATCTTCTGGAAATACTTTGAACTCAGAAGGATCTTCTCCTGAAAACATGGAAGAACCTCATAATGTCAAGCAAAATGCAAATGCCCCTTCCTTGTTACCAAAATTGTCTCTAGCAGCAAACACTTCGAGCTCCCTTATTCCTAAAGTGTCACTAAACTGTGGCAACTTTACACATAAGCACCCTAAAACTGATCCTCCTTCACCAGTCAAAACACCTTCCTTCATATCAATGGAATTCCTCCTGGGAGAGAGCAGAGCTTTGCAGCCATATATTGAAGAAACTAATAAAAAATTACAAACATTGGATTGCAAATGGACTCACTTTGAAAAAATAGTGACTGATGTTGAGCAATGAATGGGTGAGCAACCTAGAAAACTCTAATGCAAAGATCAAAAAAATACAGTCACAATTATATCTTCTTCAAAAACAAGCAGAGATTTGGAACATTTCCAGCAGGAGGAATACTCTTAGAATCTAACAGACCCAGATGTGTTATTAACCTTTTTCTCGAATATACTGACTTACTCAAAGTTGTTATGGCTGCAAAGGCAAAGAAGCAAGTCTTATGGTCTGGTCCTAACTCATCTTTCTCTCAAGATATTGCTAAAGCCATTGTCGACAGATGAAAACAATTTTTAGAAATGGCGCCAAAAATCTTAAAACCAGATCTGATCTTTTCCTTCTATGCCTTTTCAAAGTTACATATAAAAGCAAGACAACAACATATGAAGATCCTACCGAATTGAGGCCATTGATTGAAAGCTAATTACTGATTGGTGTATGAACTCTGTTCACATACATGTTGATGCAAATGTTTATTTTCCCCTGTATTCTGGCAGGTAATTTCAGTCTGAATCTACCTCACTGTGTCTTTATGTTCTGTCATACATGGTCACATCCTACACTGTCATGTAATACAGGATGTCGTCTTCATCATGTGGCCTCACCACCTTCAACCTTTTGTTTTATTTGTAGCTATGTGCCCTTCTCCTTGCATTTACTGCTTCTCTTTATCTTTTCTATCTCCCTTTCTCATCTATTTTCACAATCTCCCCTTTCCACTTCTAATCTATTTATACCTTGCTTTCTTTATCAAAGTCAAGATTTCACGCTGGATATATTTGTATGTTTATGTTTGCTCTTTATCATTTCTTTGAAGTTTAGCCTTCTAGGGTTTAACTTATTGTTTCAACATTGTACTAAGAGTAGTTTCAGGGAATGTCATGGTATTAGGCTTTTTGATTAAAATATGACAAAGAGGTTGAACTCATCTAGCTAATCCTAAAGCAAACATTGCATTACTGTAGGAGTCCCATCTTGATGAAAAAAGAAATATTGAAACTTGAACAGTGCTGGGTGGGCAATGTTTTTACCTCTCCTAGTTCATAAAATGAAGTAGAGTTATTACTCTATGTGATACACATCTTGACCTCCAACATCTATCTCATGAGACTGATGATGAGGGAAGATGGGTGGCTGTTATATACTTATAAAGAATTTTGATTTAACTATTTTCAATGTACACAGTCCAACTTAAAATGGCAATTCCTTTTGGTCTAAAATTTCTCAAAACCTAATGGAATATTCTGATGAAGGTTTAACACTAGGTGGATACTGTAACCAGATAAATGATCAATTTCTTTATAGGCATTCTAGTTCTACTTTTATCCAAAGTGAAATGCATACACAATTTGTCAGTGCAATACCTCAGAGGTCACTCATTGATGCATTAAAATTGTGTAATCCTACTTTAAGGAAGTATACCTCTTTTTCTCCCATTCACAAATCTTATTCTGGATTGTATCACATAATTGTGTGAAAACATATATATTACAAACCTTAATCAATGCTGAGATTGGAACAATTTTAATATCCGATCATGCTGCTATCATAATTGATCTTGATTTCTAATGTGCTCCAAATACAAAGAGACAATGGAGATTTTAAAATTTTCCTTTAATATTAATCCTTCACACTTGCCTATCAGTAAATTGCTATTGAGTTATTCAATCATAACTAACCCTGGGCAAAGCACTATGCTACGCTTGCGTAGTTTGCGCAACTTCGCACCACGCAAACTGCACGTAGCACAGTGCAAACACAATTAGTGTAGTGCATCGATCATTTTTTGCTTGCTCGCGGTCCTCAACGTCAAGTTGGCGACCGCGAGCAAGCAAAATGTCATCCTCGCAAGACTTTTTCCTTGTTCGTGATCAGCAATATCTAGTTACCGATCGTGGGCATGGAAAATAAACCTCCCGGCGAGATTCTCCACATGAGGAGGTCAGGTTTCTCATTGTGAGTGGTTGCGCATGCTCGCAACCGCTTGCAATGAGAAACTGCCAGTTCGCGCTGAGAAAGCTGCAGATCAAGTAAAAATCTACTCGAGCGGCAGAAAAGTACAGCTCGCACTGTGCAAGATGCTGTTTTTAATGATTTCACAGTGCCGGATGCTTGTCCGCACTGTGCAATCATTGAAAACAACCTCTTGCACAGTGCGAACATGCTACTACGAAGTTCGCGTAGTGCTACGTGTAGCTCGCGTAGTGCGAAATGCACTTTGCATAGCTACGCATAGCACTACTTCGCAAACTACGCCCACCCCTAATCATAACTATACTAGTGATCCTTCTATGCAAGTGGTTTGGGATTCCTTCAGAGGGCAGCAATTGATTTCATAATCACCTATGTATCAAATTAAAGAAAAATGCAAAAAAGAAAGAATTATATAATATTATGAATAACAAAAAAAATCTGAACATCTGTAGTATTCATACAAATTCAAACCATGCTGGGATGAAATTATAAACGACAAATTCTCATTTAAATTCTAATTTAATAAAATGTCCACATAAAATGCTTCTCATCTTTGTAAATACATTGTAAAGTGTTATGGTGTACAGAATAAAGTGTGAAAACTTTTGGCAAACTATCTCAAAATTAAAAACAGAAAGAACTAAGGTTGGATTTACTTTAAAGAATGATAAAGATCCTATATTTAGCAATGATGATGTTCTAAATTAATTTGTCCTTTTTTATAATAGTTTACACAATCCTGAACATATATCTCAACATGAGCGAATTGTGGAATATCTTTCCTCCATACAACCAAACACTCAGAAGGGTATCAAGTTTCATTCATTGAAAATTGATATCCTTTGTGAAGAGAATAATAAAGTGCTTATTTTAATTAAAAGGCACATCAGCAGGTCCAGAGAGGTTTTCAATTAAATTCTGTTCATTTTCTCTCACATTTTAATCTCAAAATGACATGGTTTGTTCAATAACCTTTTTAAAACAGAAACAGATCATGGTACATTTCAAGATGCATTGATTTTATTTTAAGCCCTAAAAAGATAGAGATCCTATATTCTGTATGAATTATGGACCAATATTGCTAGGTAATATTGATTATAAAGTCTTTTCAAAAAAATATTTATTTCCGTTAGATCCACTGCTGCCTGATAATACATGGTTATTTTAAATATTTTGAGCAAATGTAATAGTTACAGGCCTTCTTAAGCAGCAGTTGCACTTGATGGTAAAAAAGCCTTTGATCCTATGAATCAGCCTTTCATTTTTCAGGTGTCACTTTTGTATTCCTCACCACAAGCTTCTATATTTGTTAATAGTTTAACCCCCCCCACATTTTGAGTTAAGTAGAGGAGGCTGTCTTATATCTCTCATATTATTTATATTGGCATTTGAACCTTTTTTTAAATCTAAAATAAGAAAAAAATATTATATGCAAGATTTCATTTATGGTGAAAATCAAATCAAATTATCAGTGTATGCAGATGACATACTCCTGTTAATTTCTAATCCAAATTTGGCACTTTCAGCTTTTCTGGATGAAGTGAACAATGTTAATATATTTTGTGTAAAATACAATTTTATGTCTTCTGCTTTCTGTTGGAACTCACATTAAATTATATATTTGGGGCTCTGGTTCTTTAATTCTTCGAGAGATATGGTCAAAAAAAGCTTACAAGAAACTATTACTTAGCTAAGCTTAACTAGATGGGACACATTATTTCTTTCCTAGTGGGGCCATCTTGAATCTATTATAATTATGTTGGTTTCTGTTGTTTTATTTGCTCTATCTGCAATTCTTAAAAATATATATTCATGCTTCTTCAGGAAAATTATTTCCTTACTCACATCTTTCTTGTGTAGTATAAGAAAACCACGTATGTTCTTACTGAAGTTAAAAAAAGATAAAAAGAATGGTAGAGTTAACGTTTCAGATTCAAATTTACTACAATGCTTTTTGTTTAAAGCACTCCACTTAGTGTCTATTAGATAAAATTGGTGATGATTGTCCACTATAGGTTCAAGTACAAAGATTTTGTATTTCTTTTTTTTTTAATTCAAATAATTTATATCTTTTTCCAACAACTCTCATGCTTTTTCGCAACCCATCCTTAAACACACATGCAGATTAATCTACCCTGTACTATTTCCATGTCTAAATGATTGAGGTGATTTCTTAAATCATCTATGAGGCATAATGAACCATTAAACTTTAAAATAGAACAATTATTTGGCCACCATGTAGAGAGAAAGGGTTAATATGGGTTCATCAATTATTTAAGGACAATAGAGTACTATTTTTCTCTGATACACTGCATATATTTCAGTTTCCAAATTCATTTAAATACAAATTTAACACTTTAGAGCAAATTGTATCTTCTATATGTGTTAAACTGTCTATTGCTAATGAAGTCACAATATCAGATAATTATTTTTTTTAAACTCTTGTTTCAGGACCATCAGCATCCACACCATATGAAATGATTAGATCTTCTGATACAGAGAGGCAAAAATCATAGGTGGAACTGAAGTGGGGAGAAGATCTCAATGTCAAATAGTCTGTTAGTCTGTGGAATAAAATTCGGCTCAAGATTCGAAAATTTTCAAGAGCAGCAAACACTATCAAATCCTTGTTTTTGTATACAAGAAACTTCTGATATCGCCATCCGTTTTTTTTTTTTTTGCTGGTCATTTGATGATGCTACACAGACACTGTTGGATTAAGGTTTGGAAACAGATACATTCTGTATTTCAATCAAATGTTCCCTTTCCTATGCCAATCTGTTCCTAGGCAGCTTATCAGATGACTGGACTGATTGTATGGTAAATGTTAAATTAATTGAACTTATGTTAGCAATTGATTTACACCAAATTACAAAAAAACTGGAAGAACTCACAAAACATTATGTTTCAAGCTAGGTGGTATGGAATATGTTAACCTAACCAAGTATATCTACCAAGTATATCTACCAAGTATATCTAACATATACTTGGTATATGTTAGCTTGCACCTCTCTCACTTGCTATGAAAAAGGTAGCTTTGGCCTCCTTTTACAAATTATCTAAATAGTACTGCTATTTCAAATGCTTTACACCAACCTTGGATTGAATAGGTATTTTCTGTGATTATGTACCATTTAAAAATAAAAAAAATATATATATATATATATGTATATATATATATATATATATATATATATATATATATATATATATATATATATGTATATATATATATATATATATATATATATATATATATATGTATGTATATATATATATATATATATATATATATATATATATATATATATATATATATATATATATATATATATTCACTGAAAAAACCATAGGTTTTAGGCCATATATAGTTAGGGATTAGCATTTACAAAACTTAATTTACTCGCACAAAACCATTGAAATTTGCATATATAGTTAGATGCAATAACTATATATCGTGCACCCGCAATCCACTGCTGATGATGTCACATATTACATCATTCATGACATGGTCAGTGACATCACTGATGACATCACTGATGACATCATCCAGTGACTGTATGTTTCTGTAAAGTTAAAATATGTCTTGCATATTGAAGAATGAGTGGATGTATAAGTGTCTGGATGAAGGATTTAGTAGGTGCATGACTGACTGTATGAGAGAGTGATTAAATGTGTCTCACTGAGTGCATGGGTTAGTGACTAAACTGTCTTAATTTGTGCATCATTATATTTGTTGTTCTATGAACTGCTGCATGTGTTGATCAGTAGCTATATGAGTAACTATATGGGTTATTGATTGGTTGCCCAAGTATTTGTATGGGAGAGTGAGTGTGTGTGTGGGGGTGGCTGGGAGGTGTGTGACTCTGTGCATACATGTGTGAACAGTTGACTAGATCTATGGGTTCAAAACTGCATGTGGAAACAGCTGTATGGGTGGTTGACTGTGTACGAGTGTATTGGTGAGTGAATGGATATCTCAGTGCTACATGTCAAAGTAAGTACATATGTAAAACACAGTACATGTGAGAGTTCACATATATAAATTACTGTGTATAAGAGCCAGTGAATGTGTGAGTGGCTGAATGGATCATTGAAAACTTGTATCAGGAATTGTATAAGAGAGTAAATATGTGTTAGTATATGTTTGAATAAGTAAGGTGTGTATAACTGTATAGTTGAGGAAATGGAGGTATGATTGATTCAGTGCATGACTGACTAGGTGTGTGAGTAACTCCATGGATGAGTGACAGTCTGTGAGTGTCTGTTTACTCTGAGTGTATCTAAGGTTATATTAGAGTCTGAAGAGGTTGATCGTATTATCACATGATTGATGTCATCAGTGATGTTGTCAGTGATGTCATTTGAGTTGTCATCAGTGATGTCATTTGAGTTGTCATCAGTGATGTCATCAGGGATGTCACTGACCATGTCATGAATGATGTAATATGTGACATCATCAGCAGTGGATTGCGGGTGCGCGATATATAAGTATTGCATCTAACTATATATGCGAATTTCAATGGTTTTGTGCGAGTAAATTAAGGTTTTGTAAATGCTAATCCCTAACTATATATGGCCTAAAACCTATGGTTTTTTCAGTGAATTTCAATGGTTTTTTAATAGCAAATATCTATAGCTGTAACATATATTCTTATTCTAATTCACAAATATATTTTATATTTTATTTTTTAAGCAAAGGACCCAGATGCATTTACAGTTTATCACTAACAATGTTCCAGGCTAATGTATTTTCACGGGAAATTAACAACTGTCCTGCAAGTAAAATATTCCTATTTCGTGAAAAAGGGCATTTCTTCGTCCCAATGAGGGAGCCGTTGAGCAAAAGAGACTCGGCCTGCTGTCTTAGTCGCTGATAGGCCTGATTATCGGATTTTTATCGATCACTTTATGTTGCAACAGTGGAAAACAAAACAGCCCTTGCCCATTTATTTTTACAGCATTCCTGCGTATTATACCCTACCCCCAAACAGTATTTTGCCTGTTACCATAGTAGTAGTTTATGGAACACTTACGTCAGCACATAGGTTAAAAGTTCACCACAATATGTTGCTAATGAGTGAGCTTCAGCATTATACTTCAAATTATAAATATAATTTCTATTGATGACTGCTACCCCCACAAAAAAACAGACGTATGTACTTTTTTTTTTTAATTTTTGGAGAACCTTTATTGCAGAACATCATAATACAAATACGGGCCTACAACCCTCCGGGCGGCCACGGCTACAATTCAAGCACACAAGCAAGCAATACGGCGACTCGGTAGCATCTCAAAGTAGAATACAAGCAACATGGGTTACACTGGAAATGCGCATACCACCTTTATTGCAGAACATCATAATACAAATATGGGCCTACAACCCTCTGGCTGGCCACGGCTACAATTCAAGCACATAAGCAAGCAATACGGCGACTCGGTAGCATCTCAAAGTAGAATACAAGCAACATGGGTTACACTGGAAATGCGCATACCACCGAGAAGCAGGAGAAGTTAAGGTTTACTTTTGTAATTTTAAGACGGGTAGTAAATATTAAACACTAGAAAGGATCAAAGTTCACATAATCCGTCCAGAGCAGAAGTGGGTGATATCCATCATAAAAACCCCAGCAAGCAGTAAAGTAGCATCAAAATGGCGGCACAATGACATCATAGAAGGATAGGCAATCGCAAATCTTGTCGTGTGCCGGTCACCACCCACCCCACTGCGACCCATCCATGACCCAAGGAAAAAAGGGAAAGAAAAAGATTGGAGAAGAAAGAAAGAAAAATAAGGCCCATAGAACTGAAACAGACAAATGAAATCCCCCCCCCCACACCCCCCACCCTACACGCATGCAGAGGCTACGGCCTACCCCCCCAGCAGTGTGCCTGTCGCCCAATAAAGAGTACCCGAAATAAAGAAAGAAGAGAAAGGAAGAAAAAGGTTCACCTGAAAAACTGGAGGAGGGCCATACATATGTGTCCAAGACAACCAGTCAATATATGCTCAGCCGCCCCACCCCCGACTCCGAATTGAAACATAACCAACGTCCAGCTCCCCCGCTTACCCATCACAGTCCCGGCAAAGCAACCAGCAAGAAGTAAAAAGGAAAAACATCATCAACCCTGCCCCTGTCGATCCAGTGCGCCTGTGAAGTGCGAAACAACCATCCAGAATGGGGCATATAGTCGCAAGGACCACATCAAAGCAAGGCTTCGTCCACTTACAGCCGACCAACTCAAAGCCATGTGGCCCACGAATGTACAGAGAAGGGCAGCGCACCACATAAGTCCCCCATCAATAAGCAGCCAATGAGTCAGCAGCATGTCCAAATCACAGTAGCAAAAGTTGCCCGCAGATCCTGCAGAAGGCACAAAACATGGCGCCCAGAGGCAGTTCCCCAGCCACTGTACCAGTTCAGGGATCTCACATCTCACCATGGCCGTAGCAGATAGGGTTCCGGCGGCACTCAGTTCACGCTCCCCAGGCGCCACCATGGTCT
Source organism: Lissotriton vulgaris (assembly GCF_964263255.1). Taxonomy (NCBI): domain Eukaryota; kingdom Metazoa; phylum Chordata; class Amphibia; order Caudata; family Salamandridae; genus Lissotriton; species Lissotriton vulgaris. Next base: position 1,195,838,550 of record NC_141694.1, on the reverse strand, counting down.
CCTGGATAGGCGACTCACCACACTCGAGCCCGGGGTGTGGCGAAGCACTCTGCAGACAAGCGCCAGCTCGGCCAGCAAAAGACAGCGTGGGCACCGTGGCTTCCAGGCGGCACACCAGGTCCCGGGCACTGTCACGCAATTCAGCCCGCAAGTTAGCCACGGCACCCAAAATGTCTCCGAGATTCAAGGGCTTCTCAGGAGAGGGGGATACTGTAGCTCCTTGCACACGGGGCTCGAAGGCGCGTAGCAGTCCCCGAGCCCGTCCACTGCCATCCTCTTCCATCAGCCCGCCATCCCGTCGGAGCCCCGACAAGCGCCGCCAAGTCCCAGGGGCAGGGGCAACACTCTCCATGCCGACGCTACATACAGTGGTAGTGCAGCGCCGGCCGTTATGGGTAGCCTCAGCAGCGGGTTGAGCCATCGGGTTCAGTTGTAGAGCGCTTGTCCTAAAATGGCCCCCTTCACAATGCTGAAGAATGGAAAGCTTGCAGGTCATCCAAAGGAAGGGATACAAATGTATCCGCGGCAGCCGCAATTGTAAGCAAGAGTGAAGTGTGAAGGGGAGAAAGTGCACACCGCTACGGAAGACTTGATGCAGCTGCCGCTCTCCGCCGGCCTACTCCGCGCTGCATTCAATGGCCGCTGCTGTCGTGTCCGGGGCCGTCCGCCCCTGAGAACAAAGACCCGGCCGCCGCCATCAAGCACTCGAATGGAGACAAGGAAGTTTTGTCACTTCTAGCGCGGAGGGCGCTTCGGGGAGCACACCATCGGATACAGCAGCACTTCCCAAGGCCGATACCGCAACGGGAACACAGGATAGTCCGGAGGATAAGCGGCGGTACGGGAGGAAAGCAAACGGGTCGGCGGAGCCGAGGGTTCAGGCACCATCTCAGTTGCAGGCTAGGCTCCTCCCCGTATGTACTTTTTTAATTAACTTTTATTAAAACAATAACTGGAACTATAACTAAAAGATAACACTACAATAAATAACTAGAACTATAAGTAACAAAACAATATAATAAACAACATATAATATGGAGTCCAAAATAAGTATTGTAGTTAATCTGCAAAACAAAAAGAAAATTAGTGTTTAAAATTAGATTGAAGTGACTAAATGAGATCAAACATCACAAGTCAAAGTAAAACTTGACAATATTTATATTTTTTTAAATCTTCGCAGTGTGCCTGAAACGCTTCCACTGGCATTGTACATGCAGACTTTGGTCCACCCTTTTTAACAATTTTTGCAGTTTGAGATATAACGTCCTACATGTGTTATTCATCTCCTACTTTCTCCTTTCAAATTCTCTTGTAAAGACCTTAACAACAAATAATGGGAACATTTTCTGCATATTTTTAATAAAGCATTTGACACAATGCATAGTAACACCGTATTTATTGAATGTTTTGAAATTAATTTTCACAAGTCTTAAAAAAGGTGAATGCAAGAAAAGTTACTTGCCGCATCTGCAAGACTGCTTTCAAGAGGAGACCCCAATAAAAAGGACTTGTGTGGAACTGCAAGTATGCTGAAGCAGTTGCAGACTAAGAATCCGGTCAACTTTGCAAGGGAAGAGTTAAGGAGATTGAGAGCGGCTCCTTCTGCTTCATGAGAAGGCCCGAGTACCAGTGGAGCAACACCGTCAACCTCTAGAGCACAGCCTAATATTTGTCCCCAATTTAAAAACCCTTTAAGAGAAAAAGTAAGAAGGTTGGGAGCTTTGTATGCCATCCTAATATTAATTATCCATAGTTATACAGAGATCCGCCATGTATCAGACTCATATGTACAAGTGTATATTGTAGATTATCTGCCACCGAAAACCTCTCAAGTACCTATATCCATTACTTTTCAACTTCGTTGAGTAGTCATATTGTGAGTATTTACCTTAAAGATGTTAATTTTTTATTGATTATTGCTCTTTGAGATATTCCCTGTCTACATACAGAGAAGAATAGGAATATTCTTTCTCCCTTTGCAGATAGTGAAGGATAGGTAATGCGGACTTTTGTCCCCCGTTGTAATCCGTCATGCCTGTTTTTCTCCCCACTGATTGATTTATTGGCAGGACATTTATTGTTCAAGGAATAGTTCTTTCGAGGTATTCTCTGTTTGCAAATAACGTGGAATAGAAATATTCTGTCTAGTCTTTGCAAGTAGTGAAGGGTGGGTAATGCGGACCTTTGTCCGCCGTTGTAATCTGTCATGCCCATCTACTCCCCACTGATTGAGAAACTAGTTCCACCAGGACCATTTATTAGAGGTACATCATCTGGCTCAACCGGAGAGTACCCCTAATAAAGAAGACATATGTAAAATACAAAGTAATCACTGTATCCTGTTAAACAGAAACTTTACAATGAAACACAATTGAAAAAGAAGGGAAAGAAATCGAACAAAATCAGTCGGCCACTTATGAGTTTTTGACTTCGCTAGAAATAAGAAACATGGAAGTGGTGAGAGAAGCCAAGCTTGACGTTACGGCAGCCACGAGGTAGCTAACCTCCGCCACCCCCCCACTGCTCCAAGCATGTCTGTCCCACCGCCCGCCACGCCCAATAACGGTAACATGAAATAGATACAAATCAGCAGATACCTACCCCCATTCAGGAAACTCCCGAAGTGCAACAGGTCCACAGTTACGCCCATCCGGAAGACGAGGCCTCGACACGTGCAGGGCGGGGCCCGACTAGCCGCCATCAGCCGGAGAAGTCGTGGGATGGTCGGCCCGGAATGTGCTGGTCCTCCCTTTCTCTTCTGGCGCCCTGCAGGCCACGGGGGGGGGATGTCTTGCCTCTGCCTCCGACCCCCCCCCCTCTTATTGCCTGGTCCGGACATCACAGATATCAATGCCAGGTGTCGGCGTGGGGTGCGCTGGGAGGGAGAGGCGGCGCGAACGAGCCTCTCCCACCCCCCAGGTGGGGGCCCCTCAGCTGCACCCCCAACGCTCCACTCACCCAACAAAAGGGTTCCTCCACTCTTGCGATGCAGCGGCGCTGCACTCACCCGACAAAAGGTCTCGTCCACTATTGCGAGGCAATGATGCTCCGCTCACCCAGCGGGGGTCTCGTTTACTTTTGCGGTACAACAATGCTTTTCAGTTCAGCTAGAAAATGAGTCCTGTGTCCAGAAACGTTCTCCTCAACTTTGAAGATTCTATAAGAGCCACGGGGGCCCCCGACCCCCGATGGGGAATGACTGCCATGATCACCCACGGAACGACCACGACGTAGCCGAGGGACGTCGGCGCGCTCATGCCGGCGCCGGCCTCAGTCTTGAAATGATCAAAATCCTGCAAGACTACCAACTTGATCAGTTCCGGTGGGACACCAGTATGACCAGGTAGGAGAGATTGTTGCCTCCCACCCCACTTTGACTGATGGTTCATGTCGCCAGTCCCCTCAGCTACCCTTCAACGAAAACTTTTGGACTGCCGAAAGAGGTCCCGGTCCAACCACGAGTTGGTGGAGACATTTTGACTATACTTGGACCTTCCTGACCTCACCCAAAATGGCGCCGGTACAAATGAAACTCTCAACTCCTTGTTGTGCCCCGATTGCTCAGCCTTGATCTCATGAGATATGTATGCAGTTTTTAGCACATGAATTGATATGGGATAAGACTGATTATATGTTCGGACAATGAATTGATCCGGGATGGGTATTGATTATACGTTCGAACAATGAATTGACATGGGACGGGAACTGATTACACGTTCGAACAATGAATTGATATTAAGTTCTAATGCATCATTGATTACTGTATTTATTATTGAAGGTTGGAATTGTCGACACTAATGGTACTTGCTCACAATGAATTATCGATATGATTTTGTTGCATTTGTCGCACTTTTTTGTTTTCCACAAATAAATACACCCCCCCCCCCCCCCATTTACAGTTCCAGCCTGCTCCGTGGCTGGCCCACGGGGTTGTAGGCCCGTATTTGGGCACCAACATTTTTATTAAAGGTTTTTGAAAAAGCAAACGTAGTTGTAACACGTAGATTGGTAAGTTTCGAAGAAATGGCCACTGTTTCCGATTTTTTTTTTTTTTTTTTTTAAGCAGGTGAAATGAAGCAGCTCAATTAGTTAAGGGTTAAAAAGTATAGTACGCAGAAACATTGTTTGTTGTATGTGTTTTTCATTTTTGTACAGCATAAAGCAATCGATAAAGATCTTGGTATTTAGCCTCTACTTTATATGCTACCTGTATCAGGGAAGTTGTTATAAATGCCCCTAAGCCACCCCGAAGGAATGTCACCTGGCCCCCCTAGTACGAACGAAAACTACTCCGTACCACTGTAGGTTATCTCTCTTCCTCAAAAATGACAAAAATTACTTTCTAGGACGTTTTGGACATTGATGATTTTCATATGATCTTTTTTATTAAAGTAATACTCATCTCTCCGCATGAAATTAATTTTCCACATGCTACACAAGTCAATCTCATCTGCCCAAAGTTCTTTTGCAGATTTGGGACCGTTTCCCTTGCCTCTGACTCACTTATTGCTAAGTCATTGGTGGATGTTTTTGCCGGTCGGGGGTTATCCACCAAATCTCGAAGTTGTGCTTTAGAATAATTAAGAGGGTGCCACCTCTCCATGTGCCGATGCATGGTATGATTACCATAGCTATATTTTTTTTCGGGCCCTCTCGAGAGTTTTTTTTTTGCAGATGAGGCAGGTAACGAACCTGGCATTAACTTTCTTTTCATGAGAAGGAAAAGAAAAAAATTGCCAGATAAAATTCACTTTCACATGGGACGTTCTTGGCATTTCTTTCAGAAACTTTTACATCACTGTGTCATTTCTTTGTCTATCCTGGTTAAAGCAATGTCATGTAAATAGTTGTTTAAAAAGTTTTTTTTAACGTGTTTACTTTGTTGGAGCGTTGTATATATTTATAAGTTATTAAAGTGTTATAATCCTACTACTTTGTTGGAGTGCTATATATTTTTAATGTGACACATAATTGTGAAGACTTTGATGTACAAAAAGGCATCCCTGGAATCTTCCGCTTCAGGCTCGGTCCCACACACCCTTACAGTGAGAATCCCCTCCCCAATCACAATACAGGATCGTTATCAGATAGTAGGAACGCGTGTGGTGTGACAGATCTCATGAGGTGGGGACCTTGATCTACTGTAACTCCTTTGAACAGGGGTGATTCTTTACAGTTGGGGCCATAAACTACATCCGCAGGGCTAGGTGATAGCCTGGGACCGGCCTGGACAATCAGACACAGAGGAAGAGGAGTGTCAGAGGGTGCGATAGTGAATAGGGTGAAAGGGAGGTGTCGGGCGGGCACAGGGTGTGATACTCAGGGAAGAGCAGCGCAGATGGGGGGAGGTTTATGGCCCATGCATGAGAGAGAGAGCAGGGGTGACCAGTGCGTGGGGGAGATGCTTGCGAGGGTTGGGAGCCATGCTGAGGATCGGCGGCGTGCAGAGAGTGGGTCTGGTCAAGGCATCTAAAATGGCTGCCGTGCACGACAAAAGTGTGGCATTGGAAAAAAAGCAAGATGGCGCAGACAATGTTTATCAATACGGATTAATTTATAACAATTATTTTTAACAATATATTTACTCGCAGTGTCAAAATGGCGGTCAACACTTCCTGATTTCCTTCGAATCGAACGTTAACAGACGTCACGCAGCAAAAAAAAAAAAAAACGCTCACGCGCAGCCGCTGGAAGACATGTATCAACATATATGAGCCTCCTCAACCACCCTCAGAAAACATAGGGGGTCAGGATACGTCTCCCATACCCCCTTATACCCAATACTCACATTGCTTTTCCTCCATCTAGTAATTTAATTAAATCGAAACACAAAATGGCGAATTCACGTTTCGCTACCAGTTTGCGACCCGGTTCGCGAACCGAGAAGCGCTTCTACAGCGAAAAATCAAATTTTTTTTGTTTGCCCCACGGGACCCTTTAATAACCCCAACATCATTCCTAGGGGGTCAAGAGGAGTCTACCTTGCCCCCTTTCATTAAATTCCCCCTTCGTTTTTCTCCTCCTCTTGTCTCTCGATCCTACCGAGAGACAAGATGGCGGCCGCACCGGACTGTTTAGAATGTTGACAGACACCGGAGAGCCAATCAGCTTCGCTTCGCAAAGCTCCGTTACGCGAAAAGTACGCGATCTGGAGCGCTATCCGGGACGCTGTCACAGATATATCTGTTTTTTTAAACGTTAATTTCTCAAAATCCACTGGAGCACATATATTGAGACCCATATATTAGAATTTTCAAAAGTTCCATAGAGAAAAAATCCTATCTATATATACCGACCGCCAGTAGGTAATATAAATATATATATATATATATATATATATATATATATATATATATATATATATATATATATATATATATATATATATATATATATATATATATATATATATATATATTACCTACTGGCGTTCGCCAGTAGGTATATATAGTTAGGATTTTTTCCCTATGGGACTTTTGAAAATTCTATGTCTAATAACTTTGGCGTTTGTGGATGGAATCGGCTGAAATTTTCAGGAAAATGGCACATTTTGTTTCTGAGCAGCTCCTGAAAATTTGGGGGGGTTTCGTCAAGGGGGGGCTGAGAAAAAAGGGGGGTCCCAAAACGCGTTTTTTGCATTGAGTTTTCCATAGGGCGGTTGGACTCACTTTTAGCTCGAACGGCTGAATGGATTTGCACGAAACTTGGCAAAATTGTAGGGACTGTTAGCCCGATGTGCCTTTGCTAGGTCTCAATATATGTGCTCCAGTAGTTTTTGAGAAATTAACGTTTAAATCAAGATATATATCTGTAACAGCGCTCTGGGCAGCGATCCGGTCCGCTTACTTTTCGCTTATCGGAACTTTGCGCGCAGAAAGCTGATTGGCTCTCCGGTGTCTGTCAACATTCTAAACAGTCCGGAGCGGCCGCCATCTTGTCTCTCGGTAGGATCGAGAGAGAAGAAGAGGTGAAAAACGAAGGGTGAATTTAATGAAAGGGGGCAAGGTATCCCCCTCTTGACCCCCTAGGAATGTTGTTGGGGTTATTAAAGGGACCCGTGGGGAAAAGAAAAAAAAAATGATTTTTCACGGTAGAAGCGCTTCACGGGCCGCGAACTGGGCCGCAAACTGGTAGCGAAACGGGAATTCGCCATTTTGTGCTTCGTAAATTAAATTACTAGTTATAAGTGGGTACGGGAGACGTATCCTAATCCCCTATGTTTCCTGAGGGTGGGTGAGGAGGCTGATATATGTTGATACATCTCTTCCAGCGGCTGTGCGTGAGCTTTTTTTTTTTTTTTGCTGCGTGACAGTCCGGTGCGGCCGCCATCTTGTCTCTCGGTAGGATCGAGAGAGAAGAAAAGGTGAAAAACTAAGGGGGAATTTAATGAAAGGGGGCAAGGTATCCCCCTCTTGACCCCCTAGGAATGTTGTTGGGGTTATTAAAGGGTCCCGTGGGGAAAATAAAAAAAAAATGATTTTTCACGGTAGAAGCGCTTCACGGGCCGCGAACTGGGCCGCAAACTGGTAGCGAAACGGGAATTCGCCATTTTGTGCTTCGTTAATTAAAGTACTAGGTATAAGGGGGTGCGGGAGACATATCCTAATCCCCTATGTTTCCTGAGGGTGGCTGAGGAGGCTGATATATGTTGATATATCTCTTCCAGCGGCTGCGCCATCTTGCCTTTTTTCGAATGCCACAATTTTGTCGTGCACGGCAGCCATTTTAGATGCCAGGCTGGTCCCAGGCTATCACCTACCCCTGCGGATGTAGTTTATGGCCCCAGCTGTAGAGAATTCAGACATGCCAATCCTCCTGATTCAGGCGTGTGAGTACTGATTTCAGTGCTAGTCTCCCGCCTCCCGATTTCTGCAAGCAAAAACCCGGGGGCATATTACTAACAACTAGCGATAATTTTTGTCTATAACTTGTTTAGAGACAAAAATTATCGCCGCACATCGGCGATTTTTATCGCAGATAAACCTTGCTATTATCGCAGAAAAGTCAGCGATATTCATGTATTATCGACCTAATGCTCTTAGCCATGTTATCCACCTCCCATTGGATAACATGGCTAAAACCTGCTCAGGGCAGGTGTTAGCTTTTGGAGATATTCGCGCTTAGTGCGAATATCTCCAAAAGTTGGTAATAGAAGGTAGCGATGTTAGGGACTGTTTCCAGTCGCTAACATCTTGGCACGCCACTTTGCATGTCATTAGTGATAAGTATCACTGACATGCAAAGCCGGGCCAAGATGGTCGCTATCTCCTTTTAGGTGTCACTAACTGGTGTTAGCGACAGCTTGATAATAGGGAAATAATTTTATCTCCGCTTTCATGGTTTTTAAAGCCAAAAAAGCGGAGATAAACCCCCTTGCTAATATGCCCCACGATTCCTTGGGGGTTTCAGCTGATAGGGCTTGGTATTGTGTTACATGGTAATTTTTCCATGAAACGTCAGAGGGTCGATGTAGGGGTTCTAGAAGAGGTGATAAACCATTTAAGCCTCATGAACAAGCGCATGGTCTTTTAAAGATTTCTGAAGTACTCGGGGCGGCGGTGTGTGTGTGCCCTCTTTCAGGAGCGGGCGGGGGGGCACTGCCAGCAACTTGCCAGGTCAGGTAGTGTTCAACACGTGCATCACCCTTTCTCTGCTTGGTATTGCGCTCCATGCTTCGGAAAGGTAAGAAAAAGAACGTGCATTTGAGTTTGAAATGTCCGATCCTGCAGCAGCACACTTCCAAAGCCCACACATGACAATAACCCGATTCAAGGCCCCATTCACCCGTTTTTCAAAAAATAGATAACACTCCAACAAAGTAAGGTTATAAAACTTTATTAACTTTTAACGATAATGAACAGAACAAAAACTAAAAACATTTAAACATTTATTAACACAAAAAGCAACAATGGTTAGAAGCTGTCTTTTGTGCGAATAGTCCCAAGGCAGCACAACGTGCAGAGTTCTGGACGGCACCCAGGTGATGTCGCCTGGGTGCCGCACTGGTTTAGGGATCCTACAATGCTGCTCCGAAAATTGGCGTGGGGCGTCCCGGGTGGGGCGGGGGGAGGCCTCGTCAGTAGCGGTCTGTTGTGCGAATAGTCCCAAGGCAGCACAACGTGCAGAGTTCTGGACGGCACCCAGGTGATGTCGCCTGGGTGCCGCACTGGTTTAGGGATCCTACAATGCAGCACAGAAAAACAGCGTGGGGCGTCCCGGGTGGTGCGGGGGGAGGCCTCGTCAGTAGCGGTCTGTGTCCAGTGTCACATGGCTGACACAACATGTACGACAGGCACCCAGGTGATGTCCAGTAAACTGCCGCACTGGTTTTGGTATCCTACAATGCTGCTCCAAAAATTGGCGTGCGGCGGCCCGGGGGGGGGGGGGAGGCGGCGTGAACGGGCCTCCCCAGGTGGCGGCCATTCAGCTGTTTACCGCCCGCTCTTGCAACTACAGCGTCTCGCTCACCATGTAGTTGAGTTGTTCCCACTCTTGCGGTGCAGCGATAGGCGGCTGCCACATGACTCTTAAAATGGCGGACGGCTCTTCGGTTTTGGGCCTGGTCCACTGAAATGGCCCTGGGACACCTTGGAAGTCGGATGCTTGCCTGCTAGGGCTTGGGCTCCATTCTCGAAAAGCGTCCCCTCAGCCGTGAAGATTGTATAAAAGTCTTGGGGGCTCCCAACTCCCGCAGGCTTTCGGTGGGGAGCGGCTGCCATGATCGCTCGCGGAATGACCACGACGGAGCCACGAGATGGTGGTGCTCTCATGCTGACGCCAGCTTCAGTCTGAATGATCCAGAAACAAGGTGGGGCTTTCATCGTTTGGGAAAAAAAAATGTTCTAAACCAATGAAAAGTGTTATTTTTAGGTCATATGACCAAGCCTTCCATCTTTAGGAAACCAAAAGTAAAATGAACCAATGAAAAGTTTTATAAACAAGTCACATGACCTGTTATGCGACATAGGGCTACAAAAAGCGTAGAAAATCCGTTGGCACGTGAGGCGGCGTCAGTAGCGGACCGATGTGCGAATAGGCCGAAGGCAGCACAACGCGCCGAGATCCGGATGGCACCGAGGTGGTGTCCAGCAAATTGCCGCACTGGTGTGGCCATCCTACAATGCTGCGCCGAAAGACGGCGTGTCCAGCTGAATTGCGGTCACTGTTGCGGTACAGTGACTCGAACGCGCCGAGATCCGGATGGCGCCGAGGTGGTGTCCAGCAAATTGCCGTACTGGTGTGGCCATCCTACAATGCTGCGCCGAAAGACGGCGTGTTCAGCTGAGTTCCGGTCACTCTTCCGGCACAGTGACTCGAACGCGCTGAGATCCGGATGGCACCGAGGTGGTGTCCAGCAAGTGGCTGCACTGGTGTGGCCATCCTACAATGCTGCGCCGGAAGTCGGCGTGGGGTGCCCCGTTGGCTTATGAGGTGATGTCAGTAGTGGACTGATGTGTGAATAGGTCGGAACCAGCACAAGGCGCCAAGATCCGAATGGCAAGTCCTGGATGTTGAGTGCCTCAGTTGAGATTTCTGAGCAGTGCTTGTAGAACTGTCTGAAGCTTATTTGCACCTGCTGCAGCTTCACTAGGTCCGGCGGAACTTGTTGCCTTTTCCTTTGTGCTTCTTTTCCTACAATGCGTTTCTTCTGAAGACACGACCAGGTCCCTGAATGTGTGCAGGGGGACGCTATTGAATGAATGAACGCGCCGAGATCTGGATGGCACCGAGGTGGTGTCCATCAAATTGCCGCACTGGTGTGTCCATCCTACAATGCTGCGCCGAAAGTCGGCGTGGGGTGCCCCGTTGGTTTATGAGGTGATGTCAGTAGCGGACCGATGTGTGAATAGGTCGGAACCAGCACAAGGCGCCCTGCACTGTTGAGCCTTTTTCAATGTCTGTTTTTTGTTCTTTCCCTTCCATCAAAAACAAAACAAAAATACAAGGCGCCAAGATCCGAATGGCAAGTCCTGGATGTTGAGTGCCTCAGTTGAGAGTTCTGAGCAGTGCTTGTAAGACTGTCTGAAGCTTATTTGCACCTGCTGCAGCTTCACTAGGTCCGGCGGAACTTTTTTCCTTTTCCTTTCTGCTTCTTTTCCTACAATGCGTTTCATCTGAAGACACGACCAGGTCCCTGAATGTGTGCAGGGGGACGCTATTGATTGAATGAAAATGGCGGCTTGACACAAAGCTGACTCAAGCGTTACTGTTGGTGCTATACAGACAAAAATTGGTTTTCAGTTTGTACATTCTTCAGGTTTTTTTTTCCATCCAAGTCTGATTGAGAGTTTGTAGAAAAATGGCTTCAGATTTTCCACATACTACTCTTCAACATTCTTCCTAAATGTAACAATGTGAAACTCACTAGGAGAACGGCTGTTTCTGTTTCCTTTCAAAATGCTGCCACCAATATTTTCTGAATGGAAGACATCATCTTGTAACATAAAGGGCCGAAAGGGGTTCTGGTCTGGCCGATGGTTGGTGGAGACATTTTGACTATATCTTGGACCTGCCCGGCCTCGCCCAAAATGGCGCCGGTATAAATGGGACTCGTAACTCTTTGCCCGCAAATGTATATCTAGAAAATGTTATTGTAAGTGGCCCTGTCGTATTTTAATTACAAAATGTACGTCCACCGATACCGCAACTGTTAGACACCTTTGTTCTTGTCACCTAATGGCCCGCTCGTTACGTTCTTCTACAGTGTAAATGTCTCCTCATCATATACGATTTGAGTTTGCTCCGTGGCCGGCCCACGTGGTTATAGGCCCGTATTTGTATACTGACATTTTCACAATAAAGGTTTTTAAAACAAAACACGGTAGTAGTATTTTCATTTGTAAAGTTTTTACTTTTAGTGACTGTTTTCGAATCAGTAAAAGGCAAGTGAAATAAAGCAGTCCAATTACATGACGGATAAAAGGTATAATATGTAGGAACGCAGTAAAGATAAATGGTCAAGGGCAGTTGTGTTTTTCATGTCTGCAACATAAAGTGATCGATAAGAATCTGATAATCAGGCGCATCGGCGACTAAGACAGCAGGCCGAATCTCTTTTACTCAACGGCTCCGTCATGGAAGGAAGAAACGCCCTTTTTCTCGAAAAAGGAATATATTTTACTTGCCAGACAGTTGTAAATTTTCCGGGAAAGTACATTAGCCTGGAATATTATAACATATGTTTGAAAAAAAAATATTGTTCGAAAATAATAAAAAGCGTAATTTTTAGGTCATATGACCAAGCTTTTCATCATTAAATTAACAAAAGTAAAATGAACCAATGAAAAGTTTTATTAACAAGTCACATGACCTGTTATGCTTACGTTACGCGCTGCGCGCCGCGCCTCGGATCACTTCCGGGTGCGCTAACGCGGCGTGTCATAAAACGCATTACGCGACAACGTAGGTCAAGAATATAGTCTAAATGTCTCCACCAACCAGCGTTCAGAACACAACCCCTTTCAGCAGTCCAAAAAGTTCTGTTAAATGACAACAGAGGGGACAGGCAACAAGAACCATCAGTCAAAGAGGGGAGGGCAAGTTCTTCTCTTCCGGGTCATGTTGGGGCGCTACCGGAACTGATCGAATTGGTAGTCTACAGTGTTTCTGGATGTTTCAGACTAAAGCTGGCGTCAGCATGAGACCACTACCATCTCGTAGCTCCGTCGTGGCCATTCCACGAGCAATCATGGCAGCCGCTCCCCACCAGAAGCCTGCGGGAGTCGGAGGCCCCCATGACTTTTGTAGAATCTTCACGGCTGAGGGGACGCTTTTCGAGAATGGGATCCAAGCCCTAGCAGACAAGCGTCCGAGTTCCAAGGTGTCCCAGGGCCATTTTAGTGGACCAGGCCCAAAACCGAAGAGCCGGCCGCCATTTTGAGAGTCCTGTGGCAGCCGCCTATCGCTGCACCGCTAGAGCGGGCGCATCTCAACTACATGGTGAGCGAGACGCTGTAGTCGCAAGAGCGGGCGGAAAACAGCTGAATGGCGGAAGAGGCACAGTGTAGCAAAAGCGGGCGGAATGGCAACTAAAACGATAAAGGGGCGCCTCACTACAGCTTGTCTTCAGGTCAAACGGATTGTGGGACAAGGTCCAGAATTGAAGAGTCATCAAAAGGCAAAAAGTACCGCCGGACCCCGGGAGCCGGCCGCCTATGTCGGGGGCGATCTCAGGCTACACCAGTGCTATAAGACTTGGGGAGGGTGTCGGAGCCAAGCGTCTTCTCCGAGTCCATGGCCATCACAGCGCCCCTCAGGGGCCTCCGTCAAGCTGTTTAGGAAGGTAACATATCATATTGTTTTCTAATGCAGTCAGGTCCACAAACGACACTCACTTACTTTGAGAATAGTGAAGCTGCAGTAGGAGGAAATAAGCTTCAGACAGTGTTACAAGCGCTGCTCAGAACTCTTAACTATGGCACCCAACATCCAGAACTTATGCTATTTGAGAATGGTAGTGACATCGAAGCATCTCGGGGACCAAAACCATTAACGTACTTTCACGTATGAAAATCTTACTTGGGGAGGGGGCAGGAGCGAAGCGCCCCCTCCCAGTCAGCGCCACCACACCGTATGTTGAAAATCTGAAGCCATCGTTCTACAAAGTCAACCAAACTTGGATTGAAAAATCTAGAAAAATGTACAAACTGAAAACCAGTTTTGGTCTGCATAGCATCAGTAACAACGCTTGAGTCAGCTTTGTGTCAAGCCGCCATTTTGATTCAACAAAGCACAGGCATTGAAAAAGGCTGAAATTCAGAACTCTAAACTATGGCACCCAACATCCAGGAGCTTGCTATCCGGATCTTGGAGCCTTGTGCTGTTTTCGATCTATTCACACATCGGTCCACTACTGACATCATCTTATAAACCAACGTTATGTAAATAGTTTTTTAATAAAATGTTTTACCCTATTTCTTTGCTGGTGTGTTGTCTATATTTTTAATATTTGCATAGGGTTTGTCATTATTTTGTGCGGGATGGGTGATGGAGCCGAGCTGTCTTGCAGCCCTCATGGTGTGGAGCTCAGTTCATCTCACTATTTTCGTATTTCTCAAGAAGGGTTGTTCCTAATATTTCTATTTTAGCGAGGTCAAAAAGAGATCCAATTAGTGGCCTACTGATTTTGCTCGATTACTTTTATTTTTTTACACGATTTTTCACTATCTGCAAAGACTAAACAGAGTATTGCGACTTTGTGCTTGTTTGTAAATAGAGAATGATCCAAATAGAACCAATTCTAAAACAGTAAATGCTTGGACAACAATCAATCAAATGGAGAGACAAGGAGGTACGACGGATTACAACGGGGGTAAAGGCCTGCGTTAACTACCCTTCTGTATCTGCAAAGAGAGAGTACTAACAAAGGCAAAAGAGGGGAGGGGGGGGGCAGCGTTCAAAGCACATCAGCGTGCATAAATACGAAAATGTTTTTATCTATCACGTACTTGACATTTTAAAGCTTTTCATATTTGCTATTAAAAAACCAATGAAATTCACAGAAAAAACCATAGGTTATAGTGGATATATAGTTAGGAATTTGCATTTACAAAACCTTGAAAATTCAATGAAAAAACCATAGGTTATAGGCCATATATAGTTAGGAATTAGCATTTACAAAACCTTATTTTACTCGCATAAAACCATTGAAATTCCATATATAGTTAGCTAACTATAAGCGCTAACTATATATCGCGCACCCGCAATCCACTGCTGATGATGTCACATATTACATCATTCATGACATGGTCAGTGACATCACTGATGACATCACTGATGACATCTCAAATGACATCACTGATGACAACTCAAATGATATCAATGATGACATCTCAAATGACATCACTGATGACAACTCAAATGACATCACTGATGACATCTCATTTGTCATCACTGATCACATCACTCATGTGATAATACAATGAACCTCTTCAGACTCTAATATAACCTTACATACACTCAGTATAAACAGACACTCACAGACTGTCACTCATCCATGGACTTACTCACACACCTAGTCAGTCATGCAAAGAATCAATCACACCTCCATTTCCTCAACTATACAGTTAGACAAACTTTACTTATTCAAACATATACTAACACATATTTACTCTCTTATACAATCCCTGATACAAGTTCACAATAATCCATACAGCCACTCACACATTCACTGGCTCTTATGCACAGTTATTTATATATGTCAACTCTCACATGTACTGTGCTTTACATATGTACTTACTTTGACATGTAGCACTGAGATATCCATTCACTCACCAATACACTCATGCACACAGTCAACCGCCCATACAGTTGTTTCCACATGCACTTTTGAAACCATACATCTAGTGAATCAACTGCTCACACATCTATGCACAGAGTCATACACCTCCCAGCCACCCACAAACACACACAGTCTCCCATACAAATACTTGGGCAACCAATCAATAACCCATATAGTTACTCATTTAGCTACTTATCAACACATGCAACAGTTTACAGAACAACAGACATAATGATGCACAAATTAAGACAGTTTAGTCACTAACCCATGCACTCAGTGAGACACATTTAATAGCTCACTCATACAGTCAGACATGCACCTACTAAATCCTTCATCCAGACACTTATACATCCACTCATTCTTCAATATGTAAGAGATATTTTAACTTTACAGAAACATACAGTCACTGGATGTTGTCATCAGTCATGTCATTTGAGATGTCATCAGTGATGTCATCAGTGATGTCACTGACCATGTCATGAATGATGTAATATGTGACATCATCAGCAGTGGATTGCGGGTGCGCGATATATAGTTAGCGCTTATAGTTAGCTAACTATATATGGAATTTCAATGGTTTTATGCGAGTAAAATAAGGTTTTGTAAATGCTAATTCCTAACTATATATGGCCTATAACCTATGGTTTTTTCATTGAATATATATATATATATATATATATATATATTTATATATATATATATATATATATATATATATATGTATATATATATATTACCTACTGGCTATCGCCAGTAGGTATATATAGTTAGGATTTTTTCCCTATGGGATTTTTGAAAATTCTATGTCTAATAACTTTGGCGTTTGTGGACGGAATCGGCTGAAATTTTCAGGAAAATGGCACATTTTGTTTCTGAGCAGCCCTTGAAAATTTGGGGGGGTTTTGTCGAGGGGGGGCAGAGAAAAAAGGGGGGTCCCAAAACGCGTTTTTCCCATGTTAATTTCCATAGGGGGGTTGGACTCACTTTTAGATCGAACGGCTGAATGGATTTGCACGAAACTTGGCAAAATTGTAGGGACTGTTAGCCCGATGTGCCTTTGCTAGGTCTCAATATATGTGCTCCAGTAGTTTTTGAGAAATTAACGTTCAAAACAAGATATATATCTGTAACAGCGCTCCGGGCAGCGATCCGGCCCGCTTACTTTTCGCGAAACGGAACTTTGCGCGCAGAAAGCTGATTGGCTCTCCGGTGTCTGTCAACATTCTAAACAGCGGCCGCCATCTTATCTCTCGGTAGGATCGAGAGAGAAGAAGAGGTGAAAAACGAAGGGGGAATTTATTGAAAGGGGGCAAGGTATACCCCTCTTGACCCCCTAGGAATGTTGTTGGGGTTATTAAAGGGTCCCGTGGGGAAAATAAAAAAAAAAAATGATTTTTCACGGTAGAAGCGCTTCACGGGCCGCGAACTGGGCCGCAAACTGGTAGCGAAACGGGAATTCGCCATTTTGTGCTTCGTTTTAATTGTTTAGAGACAAAAATTATCGCCGCACATCGGCCACAATGCATGAATATCGCTGAAAAGTCAGCGATATTCATGCATTATCCAGCAAATGCTCTTAGCCATGTTATCCACCTTCCATTGGATAACATGGCTAAAAACTGTTCTGTGCGTGAGCTTTTTTTTTTTTTTTTTGCTGCGTGACGTTTGTTAACGTTCGATTCGATGGAAATCAGGAAGTGTTGACCACCATTTTGTCACTGCGAGTAAATATTTTGTTATAAATGAATCCTTATTGATAAACATTGTCTGCGCCATCTTGCGTTTTTGTCCAATGCCACAATTTTGTCGTGCACGGCAGCCATTTTAGATGCCTTGACCAGGGCCACTCTCTGCACGCCGCCGATCCTCAGCATGGCTCCCCACCCTCGCAAGCATCTCCCCCACGCACTGGTCACCCCCGCTCTTTCTCTCATGCATGGGCCATATACTTCCCCCCATCTGCGCTGCTCTTCTCCGAGAATCACACCCTGTGCCCGCCCGACACCTCCCTTTCACCCTATTCACTACCGCACCCTCTGATACTCCTCTTCCTCTGTGTCCAATTGTCCAGGCCGGACCTAGGCTATCACCTAGCCCTGCGGATGTAGTTTATGGCCCCAGCTGTAGAGTATCCGGACATGCCAACCCTCCCGATTCAGGCGTGAGACTACTGATTTCAGTGCTAGTCTCACGCCTCCCGATTCCTGCAAGCAAAAACCCGGGGGCATATTACCAACAACTAGCGATAATTTTTGTCTCTAACTTGTTTAGAGACAAAAATTATCGCCGCACATCGGCGAATTTTATCGCACATAAACCTTGCTATTAGCAAGGTTTATCGCAAATGCGATAAAAAACGGCCGCAATGCATGAATATCGTTGAAAAGTCAGCGATATTCATGCATTATCCAGCAAATGCTCTTAGCCATGTTATCCACTTCCCATTGGATAACATGGCTAAAACTGCTCAGGGCAGGTGTTAGGTTTTGGAGATATTCGCGCTTAGCGCGAATATCTCCAAAAGTTGGTAATAGGAGATAGCGATGGTTAGGGACTGTTTCCAGTCGCTAAAATCTTGGCACGCCCACTTTGCATGTCATTAGTGATAAATAACACTGATATGCAAAGCGGGGCCCAAGATGGTCGCTATCTCCTTTTAGCTGTCACTAACTGGTGTTAGCGACAGCTTGGTAATAGGGAGATAATTGTATCTCTTTTTTTTTTGGCTTTTAAAGCCAAAAAAGCGGAAATAAACCCCCTTGATAATATGCCCCAAGGATCTCAAGCCGCGGGAGAGAGGTAGGCAAGATGGCCGCCGACGGTCCGTAGGAGGTAGCAGCTCCTGTCCACTCTCCTGAGGTGATACGGATCTTAAGTGAATTCGAGATTGGATGTACTGTTAGAAACTGCAAAACCCTGACGAATGAAGTGCACAGAGAGGTGAAAAAAAGGTTGCTGCCACACCGATTATATGGATGTGGATGTGGAAGAAAATCGGAAAAAGTGACATTGGAGCATGCTTATGACCTTACTAGCTTGGGCTTGGGCCAGGGGTTTTAAGTGGTCTGCTGCACAAGCTTTGGAGTACCTGGAGAAAGAATATTGGAACCTGCGGCTGTTAATAGGAGTTCCAATACAGCGAGCGTGGAAGTCTTGGCATGAAAAGAAGAAATATATGCCTCTGAGCCTGACACGAGCCACCAAGGATATGTCAGAGGAAGAGGAATTGTTATTTAGTGAGACTGAGAACCCTTCGGTGGCCCTAAAAGTAAGGACAAGACGCAGGGTGCAGTTAAGAAGGGAGACTTTAAAGGATCGAGAGGAATCAAGAATCTCTGTGGCGGAGAGAAGGAAACAAGACAAAGACAAGGCTGCAGAGAAGAGAAAAAAAAGAGAGGCGCTAAAGAAAGGTGCCGGCAGGAATATAGAAGCAGGCTTAGCAAAAACAAAAGAAATATCCTTTCGCCAACAAACTTTGTTTCAAACATTCCCTGGGCTCGGAACGGGGGACACCCCCAGCATACCTGGTTCGAGTGGTGATTGTACTGCTCTGACGGAGGTTACAGAGCAAATCCCTGGAGTAATGTTTGTAGCAGAATCTGACGAATTACAGCCCTCGGCGGTGCCTGCAGATAATCCTATTGGTGGAGGAAGAATGGAGTCTCCTAATTGGACGGCCGGTCAAGGTCAGGCGGAAGGACAGGCGGAAGTGCGGGACAATCTTAGTGAAGCTTCGGATTGGGCTGTGATAACGGGATGCGCCGAGAATGCTGAGTATGCGGGGGATCTTAAGGAAGCCGGTCTGGCAGTAAGTAAGGAGCAGAACCCGAATTTATTGTTACCATCGCTAGTCTTGGAGGGAGAAAATAGGAACGAAATCCAGGCAGGCTTGACGGAGTTTGGTGCACCCCAGGAGGCAGAACATCTGATGGCTGTCCCTGAACAAATGGATGGAGCGAGGGTACTGATCGCCCGAGGGGCAACGGGGCCTGTATCTCTGCCGACTGCAGTGGCTGGTAAGGAGCGAGAGGGCGCGTTTGGTACTGATAAAGGCGCTAATAAAGGTATTACTGATTTAAAAGAACTTCGGTCACAGCTGGACAGTAACAATGGAGTAACAACTATGTCTGAACTTATGACTAGCACTATGAGCGGTATGAGCGGTGCCGCTGATATAAATGGGATTGTTGCAAATACTACTATGAGGAAAGATGAGGGGGCTACCAAGGACAATGCTACCATTAAGTATGTGGAAGGAATACAGGATAGCTCCGAAGGAATCGTCAGAAGGGTAGATGATCAGTATATGGAGGGAAAAGATGTGGCTCTCCCGGTAGCGGCTGGCTCACCCAGCGATGACTGTTTTTTTACTGGGAATGACGACGATAGGGAGGAGCTCGAATCTGAGGGGTCAGATGACCTGACTCCCAATCTATCCTCTGACAAAACAGATATTAGCGCAGAAAGTGCAACAGATTCAGATACATCAGAATTAGAGTCTGAGCCAACACAAGACCTAAACACTATACTAAAACGAAATTTGGGGTCTAAGCTGAGTAGGAAAAAGAGCGCTAAGGGGAGAACTTCTAGAAGAACAAAGAAAAGAGGAAGCGCAACACAATCCGGGGTGGCGAAAAAGCTGGACTGGGATCATGTACTAACCTCACAGATATATCCGGAAGGTGCAGTTGGAGGCTCTGATCAGCCAAATAGATCACACCCCCAGACACACATACGCCCACAGATAAAGGAAAATAATAATGCGGCAAATTTTGAGCTTCTGTTTTCAACGTTAAAGCAGATTCAGGGAGAGGCTCGCCAGGAGAGTCAAAGAGCGGAATTGGCGAATAAAAAGATACAAGGGTCTTTACGGAAGGTGGATAAACTGTATACAGAAATGGCTGAGCGGCTGGCGGAGGTTGAGGAGAGGACTGGTAAAGTGGAGGAGGAAGTGGTAAAGCTGCAGGAGTTTAAGGATGATCAAGAAAAAACAACGTCTGATGTCCTGTGGAAACTTGAAGACTTTGAGAACAGGCAGAGGCGAAATAATATAAGAATTTTGGGTGTTGATGAAGAGAAAGAAGCCTCGGACATAAGGGGGTTTGTTGTTGAGTTGCTAAAGGGAGCATTCCCAGAACTTGATAAGTGGGATTGGGACAAAGAGGTGCAGCGCGCACACAGGTTTCCCTTAACACAGAAGAAAGGTACAAATCAGAAAGCAAGGGCTATTTTAGTATATATTGGAAATTTCCTATTAAGGGAGGAGATAATTAAAAAAGCGAAGCCTACGGCTAAGCGCTCACATAATGGTATAACATTTTTCACCCGTCCGGATTTTTGCCACACGACTGTGGAAAGGAGGTGGCGAATGAGGCAGTTAATAACGCCATTTCAGAATATGGGGTGTGAAGTGTACTTAATGTTCCCATGCCGACTTAAAGTTGGCCACAACGGCCAGTTCAGAGTTTTTTTCTCAGAGGTAGTGGCACAAGAATATCTGAGCTACTTAAAAGAAACGAAAGCACAAAGAGAGGGAAAGGCACAAAATGAGAGAGCAATAGCTATTAGACAAACTGAGATGGTTACACAGAAAAAGAAATAATAAAATGTAAAATGTAAGAAGAATATAAGAAGAAAATAAGGGTGGAGCAGTACAAGAAATGACATTAAGGACATTAAGGATATAGATTGTTTAAAATGACACCTCGGGAGGGTGGGAGCGGAGAGGCCTTCTGGTGGGTATCGGCTGTCAAATAGAGGTCACAATTGACCTCTTTGCCAGTAGGGAGGGAGGGGGGGAGGGGTGCAGTCTTGGGGTGGGGGAGGGTGGGGAGGAACAGGGCACGGCAGGGCAAAAAAAACAGAAAAGACAGAAAAAATCTATAAAATTGTTATTGAAAGCAAATACAGAGATAAGAGAAAAAGACAAAGTAGGTACAGACATAGGAAAGTATGAGATAAGTGGTGTTATGTTGCAAAGAAATAGAAGCATAAGAACAAAAAGATACAAAGTGTCAAAGTTTGAGTATGAATATAAGTGTAACTGGGTATATAACAGAACCATAGAGAATCATTGATGGGTACGAAATACGTTACATGGAATGTATGTGGGCTAAATGAAGCTCAAAAAAGACTTAAGGTATCAATATTACTAAGGCAAATGAATGTGGACTTTATTTTTATACAGGAAACACATGTCTTGAGCTCACAAGAGTTTCTTTTAAACCAATTGGGATTTCTGGTCCTGGTGGCTTCGCATCAAAATGTCAAAAGAAGGGGTGTGGCTATATTAACTAGAGATAAAAATATTTGTGTTAGGAAAAAGGCACAAGACCAATGGGGGAGGTGGGCGATGGTGGAATGTAAGATTGATGGGGAGTGGACAACGTTAATAAGTGTATATGGATCGACTGAGGATGACCCGGAAATCTTCCAGTATCTGGATGTGGAACTGGCTACTTGGGCTCCAAAAATTATAATGGCTGGGGATCTGAATATCAATGGGGCTGACGGTCTGGGTTTAGACTCATTAGGTAGTTATTGTGGCAGGAAAAAGCGGATGTGTCGAGCTCTTCAAGAACTAGTTAAAAACAATGCTTTATATGATGTATGGGGGAAAAAAATGATAGGAAATAAGGGCTATACATATTATTCTGCGCCACACAAAATATGTGTGAGATTGGATTATTTTTTTGCTACAAATGAGATCTTAGCAGTATCTAGGATGGATAGGCTTCCCCGAGTTTTAAGTGACCATAACCCGCTAATTCTCTCGGTGAGAAAGCAAAAAATTACTATGCAGACTACTCAATGGACCTTTGAAAGAGCACTGCTATCAGAAGAAAAATATGTGGAACATATGAAGGCATGGATAAAAGAATTCTTTGAGAATAATAGGGGTAGCACCAGTGTGGGGGTAGTTTGGGACGCATTCAAGTCGGGGGTACGGGGAGAGACTTTAAGCTTCAGTTTATATAGGAGAAAGCAGGAGCAGAGGAAGAATGCAGAGATAGCGGAATTAGTGTTGAAGGCTGAGGAGGCTCTAGAGCAATGCATTTTGAGTGGAACCCCTGTAGAAAATGAATATCTGAAACTGTTAAAAGTGAAAAGTGAAGCCGAAGGAGAGATTGCTAGAAAAGCTGCAAAAATTTATATTAGCAAAAGGGAAAAATGCCATGAGTTTAGTGAAACGGTAGGAAGAACTTTAGCAGTTCGCACAAGACAGCAAGAAGCATTAGGTAGGGTGAGGGAGATTAAGGACCCCTCTGGTGTGACGCACGTAGAAACGGGAAAAATTAGGGAAGTCTTTAGATCTTTCTATGAGGAGCTATATGAGGAGCCGATAAAAACTGACCTTGGGAAAATTAGGGATTATTTACATGACATTCCCATGGATAGATTTACAGATGAGGACGCAGATGGGCTAGATGAGTCCTTTGTGGAGGAAGAAATAAGAAATGCTATAGCAAACCTACCATCTGGAAAAGCAGCTGGCCCGGACATGATTCCAATAGAGTTTTATAAAGTGTTCTGGGAGGTTTTAAAAATAGACATGCTTATGACAATGCTAAAAGCACAAAGCGGGGACTCAATACCTAAGACATGGGGTGGTGCCGAGATAGTTATAATATTAAAAAAAGGGAAACCACCAGAAGAACCAGGCTCATACAGGCCCATTACGCTAATGAATACGGACACAAAAATTTTTTCTAAAGCATTAGCAACAAGATATGCCATGATTATAGATAGAGTGGTGAGTAAAAATCAGCATGGCTTCATACCCGGGAGAGGTACCACCCATCACACGCGCAAAGTGATTACATTGTTTGATGCTGCAGCAGTCTCAGGGGACCCGATTGCAATTATGTTACTAGATGCGGAAAAAGCATTTGATCGGGTCTCCTGGGACTATCTGTGGTTCACACTGGAAAGGGTAGGAGTTAAAAAGGGCTTTCTTAAGGCAGTACAAGCGCTATATGTAAACCCTTCGGCTTCGGTTAGGGTGAACGCAGGGGTTACCACACAGTTTGCGATAAGGAGAGGCACAAGACAGGGCTGTCCCTGCTCCCCATTGTTATTTGCAATGTATATGGATCCTTTAATCCGAAAAATAGAAGCAAGCCCCTTAATAAAACCCCTATTTACTCGGATGGGCCATTGTAAAATATTAGCGTATGCCGATGATGTTGCAGTTATTACACCAGACCCGACGGAGGCTATACCCCAAGTAGAAGCGGAAGCTATGAAATTTGGAAGAATTTCAGGCTATAAACTGAACATCACCAAGACACAGATCATTAAGAACTCCCACACCCCATGTATAGATGGGCGAGTAACTAAGTCTGGAGTATACTTAGGGGTGACCATATCGGCGGAATTAGATAACTTAGTTGAAGCAAATATAAATCCCTTAATAAATAAGGTACGGAAGGACTTAGACAGGATAGATAACTTGCACTTAACAATCCTGGGGCGGACTAATGTGATAAAAATGTTGGTGCTGCCAAAATTTTTGTATTTTTTTAGAGCTATCCCTTTACTTTTTGAGAACAATATTTTCAAGAGAATAGAAAGTATGATCAATAGGTTTATATGGTCGAAGGGGAAAACGAGGAGAGCACTCAGGTTTATGGTTTTGCCAAGGGAGAGGGGTGGATGGGCATTGCCAGATCTAAGGTTTTACTATTGGGCAGCAGCTTTTCAGAATATGTTGGGTTTGATGGGTGGGGGAGAATATGAAGCAGGGAATGAGTTGGGCTCACTGGCAATATACGGGCTGTTGCTGGGACCAGAAGCGGAAAATGCCTTGTTGAGGTTCACTGAACCCAGTTACTACAAGAGAACAAGATTCAAGACACTCATTGCTGCATATACAGTATGGAAAGCTTTTACAAAAAAATTTGGGTTAGG
The DNA here is from genome assembly GCF_964263255.1 of Lissotriton vulgaris. NCBI lineage: Eukaryota > Metazoa > Chordata > Amphibia > Caudata > Salamandridae > Lissotriton > Lissotriton vulgaris. The sequence goes on along the minus strand of NC_141694.1, from coordinate 1,195,814,360 downwards.
TCGATATAATGCCTATACAAGGCTGAAAGGAAATCCGAACTTGTCTGAGGAAATCACGTCAGGGAGTATATTGAGAGAATGGGAACGGAAGGGACTTAGAAAGGTTGGTGATATCATGGGACAACAGGGAGTTTACCAGTTTTTGGATTTACAAACTAAATTTGCACTGGATAAAAGGCAATTTTTTAAATATTTACAAATTAGGAGCTTTCTGCATGACAAAAAGGGTGGCCTGCTAGGATTTACTAAAAATGAAATTATGGAAGTGATACAGGCAGGGGAGGATTGTACTATCAAGAGATTGTATGCAGAATTATTAGCTTCAAGAGAGGATGATATAGAGAAATGGTCAAGCAAATGGAAGCTTAGCTTGAACATTGGTGAGGAAACTTTCGATACTTCTTTAGAAATGGGGTGCACACTGTTGTGTTCTGCGCCCCTGCAGGCACAACATTATAAAACATTATTTCATCTATATCATACTCCTGCAAAAATTGCTCAGTGGGGTGGTATAACGGGAACTAATTGCTTTAGGTGTGGGGACTTTGATGCAGATCTGCTACATATATTTGCAACATGCCCTCACTTACAACCACTGATTAAAAGTATCGAGGGTTTTTTTCAAAATCTAGGAATAGATCTGATTATTACAACTTCAATTATACTCTTGGGGGTAAAAGAGGAAGGGGAGGGACATCAACAAAGTAGCTGTAGACCTGGTGAGATATGGAAATATTTTTTGTTTATGGCTATGGCAGTATTAAGACTTACAATTGCATCGGCATGGCTGGACCCTAAAGCTCCATCATATCACCAATGGCTGGCAAAGTTGCTCTCAATATATAATCTGGAGATAGAAATTTATGCAAGAAAGGGGAAAAGGCGTAGGAAAACTGGTAAAGAGATTTGGGGACCTCTTACACGATGGAAAGAGGAGAGTCTGGATTGAAGACCGCAGTCAGATATCTTTGTTAGAAGGAATATGATAAAAAAAAAAAAAAAAAAAAAAAAAAAAAAATCCTACGAATTCTTGTTATCTATTGAATGTACAAAATATTGTATTCTTTACCTAATTTCTCTCGTATATATTTCTGTAGTATTTCTGTTGTTCTTTTCCCTTTTTTCTTTTTCTTTTTCTTTAATGATTAGATATCTGTAAAGTATATGCCATTTGTCGTGCCCTGTCTGTAATGTAAAATATGGGAAAAACTTGCAATAAAAAGAATTAAAAAAAAAAAAAAAGATAATATGCCCCATGATTTCTCGGGGGTTTCAGCTGACAGGGCTTGGTATTGTGTTACGTGCTAATTCTTCCAGGAAACGTCAGAGGGTCGATGCAGGGGTTCTAGAAGGGGTGATAAACCATTTAAGCCTCATGAACAAGCGCATGGTCTTTTAAAGATTTGTGAAGTACTCGGGGCGGCGGTGTGTGTGTGCCCTCTTTCAGGAGCGGGCGGGGGGGGCACTGCCAGCAACTTGCCAGGCCAGGCAGTGTTCAACACGTGCATCACCCTTTCTCTGCCTGCTATTGCGCTCCATGCTTCGGAAAGGTAATAAAAAGAACGTGCATTTGAGTTTGAAATGTCCGATCTTGTAGCAGTACACTTGCAAAGCCCACACATGACAATAACCCGATTCAAGGCCCCATTCACCCGATTTTTTAAACATATATAGCACTCCAACAAAGTTAGATTTTAAAACTTTATTAACTTTTAACTATAATGAACGGAACAAAAACTGTAAAAACATTTAAACATTTTTCACCCAAAAAAGCAACAATGGTCAGAAGCTGTTTTTTGTGCGAATAGTCCCAAGGCCGGCCCACGTGGTTATAGGCCCGTATTTGTATACTGATATTTTCACAATAAAGGTTTTTAAAACAAAACACGGTAGTAGTATTTACATTGGTAAAGTTTTTACTTTTAGTCACTGTTTTCGAATCAGTAAAAGGCAAGTGAAATAAAGCAGTCCAATTACATGACGGATAAAAGGTATAATATGTAGGAACGTAGTAAAGATAAATGGTCAAGGGCAGTTGTGTTTTCCACTCCTGCAACATAAAGTGATCGATAAGAATCTGATAATCAGGCGAATCGGCGACTAAGACAGCAGGCCGAGTCTCTTTTACTCAACGGCTCCGTCATGGAACGAAGAAACGCCCTTTTTCTCGAAAAAGGAATATATTTTACTTGCAGGACAGTTGTAAATTTTCCGGGAAAGTACATTAGCCTGGAATATTATAACATATATGTTTTAAAAAAAATAATGTTCGAAAACAATAAAAAGCGTAATTTTTAGGTCATATGACCAAGCTTTTCATCATTAAAATAACAAAAGTAAAATGAACCAATGAAAAGTTTTATTAACAAGTCACATGACCTGTTATGCTTACGTTAAGCGCTGCGCGCCGCGCCGCGCCCCGGATCACTTCCGGGTGCGCTAACGCGGCGTGTCATATAACGCATTACGCGACAACGTAGGTCAAGAATATAGTCAAAATGTCTCCACCAACCAGCGTTCGGAACACAACCCCTTTCAGCAGTCCAAAAAGTTCTGTTAAATGACAACAGAGGGGACAGGCAACAAGAACCATCAGTCAAAGAGCGGAGGGCAAGTTCTTCTCTTCCGGGTCATGTTGGGGCACTACCGGAACTGATCGAATTGGTAGTCTACAGTGTTTCTGGATGTTTCAGACTAAAGCTGGCGTCAGCATGAGAGCACTACCATCTCGTAGCTCCGTCGTGGCCATTCCACGAGCAGACATGGCAGCCGCTCCCCACCAGAAGCCTGCGGGAGTCGGGGGCCCCCAAGACTTTTGTAGAATCTTCACGGCTGAGGGGACGCTTTCGAGAATGGAGCCCAAGCCCTATCAGGGAAGCGTCCGAGTTCCAAGGTGTCCCAGGGCCATTTTAGTGGACCAGGCCCAAAACCGAAGAGCCGGCCGCCATTTTGAGAGTCCTGTGGCAGCCGCCTATTGCTGCACCGCAAGAGCGGGAGCAACTTAACTACATGGTGAGCGAGACGCTGTAGTCGCAAGAGCGGGCGGTAAACAGCTGAATGGCGGAAGAGGCACAGTGTAGCAAAAGCGGGTGGAATGGCAACTAAAACGGTAAAGGGGCGCCCCACTACAGCGTGTCTTCAGGTCAAACGGATTGTGGGACAAAGTCCAGAATAGAAGAGTCATCAAAAGGCAAAAAGTTCCGCCGGACCCCGGGAGCCGGCCGCCTATGTCGGGGGCGATCTCAGGCTACACCAGTGCTATAAGACTTGGGGAGGGGGTCGGAGCCAAGCGTCTTCTCCGAGTCCGTGCCATCACACCGCCCCTCGGGGGCCTCCGTCAAGCGGTTTAGGGAGGTACCATATAACATTGTTTTCAAATGCAGTCAGGTCCACAAACGACCCTCACTTACTTTGAGAATAGTGAAGCTGCAGTAGGTGGAAATAAGCTTCAGACAGTCTTACAAGCACTGCTTTTGTAAACATTTTTTGATTTTTTTGTATTTTTGCACAGTTTTATATTTTTTTTTGTTTTTGATGGAGGGGAAACAACAAAGCACAGGCATTGAAAAAGTCTCAAACTCAGAACTCTGAACTATGGCACCCAACATCCAGGACTTTCCATCCGGATCTTGGCGCCTTGTGCTGCTTCCGACCTATTCACACATCGGTTCACTACTGACATCATCTTATAAACCAACGTTATGTAAATAGTTATTTAATAAAATGTTTTACCCTGTTTCTTTGCTGGTGTGTTGTCTATATTTTTAATATTTGCATAGGGTTTGTCGTTATTTTGGGCGGGGTGGGTGACGGAGCCGAGCTGTCTTGCAGCCCTCATGGTGTGGAGCTCAGTTCATCTCACTATTTTCGTATTTCTCATGAAGGGTTGTTTATAATATTTCTATTTTAGCGAGGTCAAAAAGAGATCCAATTAGTGGCCTACTGATTTTGCTCGATTACTTTTATTTTTTATACGATTTTTCACGATCTGCAAAGACTAAACAGAGTATTGCGACTTTGTGCTTGTTTGTAAATAGAGAATGAACCAAAGAGAATCAATTGTAAAACAGTAAATGCTTGGATAATAATCAATCAAATGGAGAGACAAGCAGGCAGGACGGATTACAACGGGGGTAAAGGCCTGCGTTAACTACTCTTCACTATCTGCAAAGAGAGAGTACTACTAAGAGAAAAGAGGGGAGGGGGGCAGCGTTCAAAGCACATCAGCGTGCATAAATACGAAAATGTTTTTATCTATCACGTACTTGACATTTTAAAGCTTTTCATATTTGCTATTAAAAAACCAATGATATTCACAGAAAAAACCATAGGTTATAGTGGATATATAGTTAGGAATTTGCATTTACAAAAGCTTGAAAATTCAATGAAAAAACCATAGGTTTTAGGCCATATATAGTTAGGGATTTGCATTTACAAAACCTTATTTTACTCGCATAAAACCATTGAAATTCCATATATAGTTAGATGCGCTAACTATATATCGCGCACCCGCAATCCACTGCTGATGATGTCACATATTACATCATTCATGACATGGTCAGTGACATCACTGATGACATCACTGATGACAACTCAAATGACATCACTGATGACATCTCAAATGACATCACTGATGACATCACTGATGACAACTCAAATGACATCACTGACAACATCACAGATGACATCATTCATGTGTTAATATGATGAACCTCTACGGACTCTGATATATCCTTAGATACACTCAGTGAAAACAGACACTCACAGACTGTCACTCATCCATGGAGTTACTCATACACGTAGACAGTCATGCAAAGAATCAAACACACCTCCAATTCCTCTACTATACAGTTATACACACCTTACTTATTGAAACATATTCTAACACATATTTACTCTCTTATACAATCCTTGATACATGTTCACAATGATCCATACAGCCACTCACACATTCACTGGCTCTTATGCACAGTTATTTATATATGTTAACTCTCACATGTACTGTGTTTTACATATGTACTTACTTTGACATGTAGCACTGAGATATCCATTCACTCACCAATACACTCATGCACACAGTCAACCGCCCATATAGCTGTTTCCACATGCACTCTTGAACTCATACACCTAGTGAATCAACTGCTTACACATCTATGCACAGAGTCACACACTTCCCAGCCACCCACACACATACTCAGTCTCCCATACAAATACTTGAGCAACCAATCAATAACCCATATAGTTATTCATATAGCTACTGATCAACACATGCAGCAGTTTACAGAACAACAGATATAATGATGCACAAATTAATACAGTTTAATCACTAATCCATGCACTCAGTGAGACACATTTAATCACTCCCTCATACAATCAGTCATGCACCTACTAAATCCTTCATCCAGACATTTATACATCCACTCATTCTTCAATATGTAAGACATATTTTAACTTTACAGAAACATACAGTCACTGGATGTTGTCATCAGTGATGTCATCAGTGATGTCACTGACCATGTCATGAATGATGTAATATGTGACATTATCAGCAGTGGATTGCGGGTGCGCGATATATAGTTAGCGCATCTAACTATATATGGAATTTCAATGGTTTTATGCGAGTAAAATAAGGTTTTGTAAATGCAAATCCCTAAATATATATGGCCTAAAACCTATGGTTTTTTCATTGAATATATATATATATATATATATATATATATATATATATATATATATATATATATATATATATATATATATTCCAAAATTTTGGCCATTACCGCTCCGCTCCTTCCCTGAAAGTTTCAGGTGGATTCGTGAAGTGGGGGCTAAGAAAAAAAGGGGGTCCCAAAACGTGTTTTCCCCATGTTAATTTCCATAGGACTTTCTGACAAGTCTACAGCCCGAACCGCTAAACGGAATTACACCAAACTTTGCAAAACTGTAGGGACTGGTACGCAGATGTGCCTTTGCTATGTTTGATGAAAATTGCTTCAGTTGTTTTTATAAAAACGAACTTCAAAAACACATATATATCTATAGGCGCGCTCCGAGCGCTCACTTGTACGCGTACCGGGGAGCGCACTCGGCGCGCTCCGGGTGTACGCAAGCGGAAAGGTGATTGGCTGTCGGATGTCTGTCAACATTTTAAACAGTCCGGAGAGTCCGCCATCTTGTGTCTCGGTAAAATCGAGACACCTGAGGAGAAAATAAAAAGGGGGAAATGATTAAAAGGGGGCAGGGTAGACACCCCCTGACCCCCTAGGTTTTCTGAGGGGTGCCTAGAAGGACACTGAAGGGCAAAAAACTTTTTTTTTTTTAATTCGCGGGGTAAGCGCTGGGTGGGTTCCCATGCACGCTCTCCGGTACACGCACCCTGAGCGCACCACGGGGTAAAACAGTGAAAGAAAATAGTTTTAAATAAGAATTTGGATTTCTAAGAGGTAGGGTAGCTCTAAAAAGAGCTGTTGTGTTATGTGGGTGATTTAAATTCAAGAGCAAAACTCTGTTCTCATCTGAGAAATGTACATCGTCTCCTCTGTATATATCTTGCATGTTGTAATGCAAGTTATTGTGGTATATTCAACTCATACCATAGTTTCTCAGGAAAGCAGAAACAGATCCTTTAGGGACCTCCTGAGAAGGTCTAGGGGGTGAGGGGCACTCTACCCTGTTCTCTTTTCAAGTTTTGAAGTATTACATTTCACTCTCTTCTGTAACTACACAAAATGGCGGCGATAGGGTGCATTAGAGACAGACAGTGAGAGAAAGGAGGCAGGAGATGAAGAAGAGATGTCAAATATACATTGGTAAAAATACAGTGGGAGAAGGGCAGTAAATATGAGCGAACTTACTATGTAATATAAACATTTTGCACTCTATATTTTAAGTATTACATTATACTACATTCAATTCGCTTTTACCTCATAAATTAGAAATACAATTGAATAATATGTCAACTAATTTTTAATTTGTAATTAATAATTTATTGTTCAGATTTCTCATAATTTAATAGAACTTGTAGCATGCCCTCATCTGGTATATCATCTTCATTCATATATTTAATCTCTTCATGAAAATGGTTCATTGCTGTCTGTTGGCATTCTTTTTCATCCAAACATTCTATTAATTCTTCATCTAGAGATTGATCTAAAAAGTCTTTTAAGTCTTCTTCTCCATGTGATGAAATGTTGCTTTCAGTCTCCATTACAATTTCATTATCAATATATGTTGAAGTAATTTCAAATGACATTTCTTTGCTCTCCTCCATTTTAATTTCAAATTTCTTGCTGTAAATTGCAGAAAAAAGTAATCACTTTCTTTTATCGTTTTTGGTAATACATAACATAAAAGTTGCTTAATCAAGTATTCATTTATTTCAAATTTATTGGGCAGTGTATAGTATCAGGCATGAACTAAAAATATAAAGCATGGTATGAGATAAAGCCTATCTTAATGCATAATTATAATATAAGCACTGTAAATAACTAACAGAATACATTTTCCAAATTATCTTAAAGTGTATAATATAGTTCCCCTTACAAATTTACAACTCACCTTTTTGAAAGTAGAAGAGTAAGTACTGTGTTTTTGAAAGTCCAGAAACTGTGCACCCAAAATTCCTCTCAAAAGTACCTCTGACAGGAGTATCACAAAATGGCCGTGTTTTTCTCTCATTTAAGATATATACATAGCCAATCATACTTCATCACATACAAATTTAAAACGTAAGTTACATTTTGATTGGTTCTAATTTTCAATAGTTTCAAATGTGTTTTCCCCATGTAGTTTTCCATTGGACTTTTAGATACGGCTACAGCCTGAACGGTTGAAAGGAATTACACCAAAGTTGGCAAAATGATAGGCACTGGTATGTAGTAGGGCCTTTTCCTTATTTTTAAAAAATTGCTCAAGTGGTTTTTACGAAAAGCAACTTCTAAAACACATATATATCTATGGGCGCACTCTGAGCGCTCACCGGTACGCGTACCGGAGAGCGCACCCGGCGCCCTACAGGAGTGCGCGAGCTGTAAGCTGATTGGCTGTCATGTGTCTGTCAACATTCTTAACAAGGCAAAATGATACGGGTAAGCTCACCGGTGCGCGCACCCGGAGCGCTCCAAGGCAAAATGATATGGGTAAGCTCACCGGTGCGCGCACCCTGAGCGCCCCAGGAAAAAATGATAAAAAAAAAACATTGCAAAAATATTTTTTGACAAAAAATGTATAATAATTAATAGTTATACAAAACAGCTAATAAAGAAAACACAAAAAAACGTAAGTTACAAACTCGATATACAAAGGAATTAGCTTTTAAAAAACCTTTGAAATTCACTGAAAAAAACAGAGGTTTCACAATCGTTATAGTTAGGAATTAAAATTTTAAAAACCTTTGAAATTCACTAAAAAAAACATAGGTTTCACAATCGTTATATTTAGGAATTAGCATTTAAAAAACCTTTCAAATTCGCAGAAAAAAACATAGGTTTCACACCAGTTATAGTTAGCTGAACATTTCACTCATACAAAACCATTGAAATTCCCACGTTATTGTTAGTTGGACTCACTATAACTCGTGCGCCCGCAATCCACTGCTGATGATGTCACATAATACATCATTCATGACATGGTCAGTGACATCACTGATGACATCACTGATGACATCTCAAATGACACCACTGACTATGGGTGAGTGGTAGTGTGTGAGTATCTGTACTGGTGTACATATCAGTTGCTGCATTGATGAGTGACTGTGTGTATGAGTGACGGTATGGGTGAGTGAGTGGATGTGTGGAAGACCTGTGTGTCAGTGAGTGGGTATATATTAACTAATATTGGTGTGTCTATGCTTTTGAGAATGGTACTCTGTATATTAGAGTTGGTATATTAAAGGATATATTAGGGTGTGAGGAGGTGCATCAGAGATTAATTGGATGATATCATCATTGATGTAATCAATGATGTCATTTGAGATTTCATCAGTGATGTCACTGACCATGTCCTGAGTGATGTAATATGTGAAGTCATCAGCAGTGCATAGCTCAGCTAACTATAACGGATGAATTTCTCTGGTTTTATACGAGTGAAATATCACCCTAAGTATAACGTCCCTGTAACCTTTGTTTTTTCTCTGAAATTTTTAAATGCTAATTCCTAACTATGACATCCGTGAAACCTGTGTTTTTTCTGTGAATTTCTAAGGTTTTTTTAAATGCTAATTTCTAACTATAATGTCCCTGAAACCTGGGTTTTTTATCTGTGAATTTCCAAGGTTTTTTTAAATGCTAATTTCTAACTATAATGTCCCTGAAAGCTATGTTTTTAAGCGAATTTCTGAGGTTTTATAAATACTAATTTCTAACTATAGGTACAGAGGTAGGACATGTACAGAAGGGTGAAGAAAAAGGAAGAAAGTGCAGAAAGAAGCAACAAAGGTGCAGAAAGAAGCCTACATTGACTCTTCCTTTCAAACAAACTCATACAGAGTAGCCTGATCATTAATCCTCCTCAAGATGTCTTAAACCTCACTTTTCTATTGAAGATTCACTATTTATCGGTTGCTCAGAATGTTAGGCCTACCAAATGTAAAACAGCAATCCTAACGATATCCCTGTTATAAGTCTCACCAAGTTTGTGAAAGTATGCATGCGTATGTCTGTGTTTTTACAGAGTGACATGTTACTTAAAAATAAACATACAAATATATGAATACCTGTGTTTCGAAAAGCATACTCTGAAAATTTGTGTACAAGAAGGTATATATATTTCTTTCTGCTCACAATACAGGGCAGATGGGTATTCAATAGTATATTTGAGGGGCTCTATAACACCTACATACGTAAGACATGTCTGCCTGTGCAATCGAATGGCAGAGCAGAACTGAGAAGATTTGATCACCTATAAGAGAATCTATCTGCTTTTTAAGCTACCATCTTCACATGCATAACACATGTGAGAATACATGTACAATTTGACTTATAGCTTAGTCGAGGGAGCAGTCAGATCTTTAAACGTGACAGCTTGCACTTTCCTTTTGAGTACAGAAAGAAGCCAGAGAAGTACATAAAGAGGCAAAAGAAGTGCAGAAAAAAACCAACAAGAGAGGTGCAGAAAGAGGCAATAGAAGGGCAGAAAGAGGCAAGAGAAGTGCAGAAAGACACAAGAGAAGTGCTCGAAGAGGCAATAGAAGTGAAGAAAGAGGCAAGAGATGTGCAAAAAGAGGCAAGAGAGCTACAGAAAAAGGTAAGAGGGATACAGAAAGAAGCAAGACAGGTGCAAAAGAAGCAAGATAACTGTAGAACGAAGCAACAGGGCCGCAGAGAGCGATGGCAGAAGTGCAGAAAGAGGCAAGATAAGTACAGAAAGCAGCAAGAGAGGTACACAAATCCGACAGAGAGGTTCAGCCAGAGGGGAGAGGGGTGCAAAAAGAGGCAAAAGGGGTGCAGAAAGAAGCAAGAGAGTTGCAGAAAGAAGCAAGAGAAGTGCAGAAAGAACCGGCAGATGTGCAGAATGAGGCATTAGGGTTGCAGAAAGAGGCAAGAGAAGTGCAGAGAGAAGCAACAGAGGTACAGACAAAGGCAAGGGAACCTCAGAAAGAGGCAAGAGAGGTGCAGACAGAGGCAAGAGAAGTGCAGAAAAGAGCAACAGATGTGCAGAAGAGGCAAGAGAATGGCAGAAAGAGGCAACCGAGGTACAGAAACAGGCAAAAGAGATGCAGAAAGAAAAAGGGAACAGGGGTACAGCAAGAGAAGTGCAAAAAGAAGGAAATGGGGTACAAAAAGAGGCAAGAGGGGTGCATAAGGAAGCAAGAGAGGTGCAGAAAGAAGCAGAGATGTGCAGAAAGAACCAATAGATATGCAGAAAGAGGCAAAGGGGCGCAGAAAGAAGCAAGAGAACTGCAGAAAGAAGCAACAGAGGTGCAGAAAGCGGTGACAGAAGTGCAGAAAGAGGCAAGAGAAGTACAGACTGCAGCATGAGATGTACAGAAAGAGGCTAGAGAGGTTTAGCAGGAGGAAAAGGGGTGCAGAAAGAGAGAGGAGGGGTGCAGAAAGAAGCAAGAGAGATGCAAAAAGAAGCAAGAGAAGTGCAGAAAGAAGAACAAGGAGTGCATAAATAAGCAGGAGAGTTGCACAAAGGAGCAAGATAATTGCAGAAAGAAGCAAGAGAAGTGCAGAAAGAAGCAACAAAGGTGCAGAAAGAAGCCTACATTGACTCTTCCTTTCAAACAAACTCATACAGAGTAGCCTAATCATTAATCCTCCTCAAGATGTCTTAAACCTCACTTTTCTCTTGAAGATTCACTATTTATCGGTTGCTCAGAATGTTAGGCCTACCAAATGTAAAACAGCAATCCTAACGATATCCCTGTTATAAGTCTCACCAAGTTTGTGAAAGTATGCATGCGTATGTCTGTGCTTTTACAGAGTGACATGTTACTTAAAAATAAACATACACATATATGAATACCTGTGTTTCGAAAAGCATACTCTGAAAATTTGTGTACAAGAAGGTATATATATTTCTTTCTGCTCACAATACAGGGCAGATGGGTATTCGATAGTATATTTGAGGGGCTCTATATCACCTACATACGTAAGACATGTCTGCCTGTGCAATCGAATGGCAGAGCAGAACTGAGAAGATTCGACCACCTATAAGAGAATCTATCTGCTTTTTAAGCTACCATCTTCACATGCATAACACATGTGAGAATACATGTACAATTTGACTTATAGCTTAGTCGAGGGAGCAGTCATATCTTTAAACGTGACAGCTTGCACTTTCCATTTGAGTACAGAAAGAAGCCAGAGAAGTACATAAAGAGGCAAAAGAAGTGCAGAAAAAAACAACAAGAGAGGTGCAGAAAGAGGCAATAGAAGGGCAGAAAGAGGCAAGAGAAGTGCAGAAAGACACAAGAGAAGTGCTCGAAGAGGCAATAGAAGTGAAGAAAGAGGAAAGAGATGTGCAAAAAGAGGCAAGAGAGCTACAGAAAAAGGTAAGAGGGATACAGAAAGAAGCAAGACAGGTGCAAAAGAAGCAAGATAACTGTAGAACGAAGCAACAGGGGTGCAGAGAGCGATGGCAGAAGTGCAGAAAGAGGCAAGATAATTCCAGAAAGCAGCAAGAGAGGTACACAAATCCGACAGACAGGTTCAGCCAGAGGGGAGAGGGGTGCAAAAAGAGGCAAAAGGGGTGCAGAAAGAAGCAAGAGAGGTGCAGAAAGAAGCAAGAGAAGTGCAGAAAGAACCAACAGATGTGCAGAATGAGGCATTGGGGTTGCAGAAAGAGGCAAGAGAAGTGCAGAGAGAAGCAACAGAGGTACAGACAAAGGCAAGGGAACCTCAGAAAGAGGCAAGAGAGGTGCAGAAAAGAGCAACAGATGTGCAGAAAGAGGCAAGAGAATGGCAAAAAGAGGCAACCAAGGTACAGAAACAGGCAAAAGAGATGCAAAAAGAAAGAGGGAACAGGGGTACAGCAAGAGAGGTGCAAAAAGAAGGAAATGGGGTACAAAAAGAGGCAAGAGGGGTGCAAAAGGAAGCAAGAGAGGTGCAGAAAGAAGCAGAGACGTGCAGAAAGAACCAATAGATGTGCAGAAAGAGGCAAAAGGGGCGCAGAAAGAAGCAAGAGATTTGCAGAAAGAAGCAACAGAGGTGCAGAAAGCGGTGACAGAAGTGCAGAAAGAGTCAAGAGAAGTACAGACTGCAGCATGAGATGTACAGAAAGAGGCTAGAGAGGTTTAGCAGGAGGAAAAGGGGTGCAGAAAGAGACAGGAGGGGTGCAGAAAGAAGCAAGAGAGATGCAAAAAGAAGCAAGAGAAGTGCAGAAAGAACCAACAGATGTGCAGAAAGAGGCAATAGGGGTGCAGAAAGAGGCAGGTGAAGTGCAGAGAGAAGCATGAGAAGTGGAGAGAAAAGCAATAGAGGTACAAAAAGATGCAAGAGGTCTTCAGTAATAGGCAAGAGAAGTATAGAAAGAGGCAGGAGAAGTGCCAGAAAGAGCCACAGAGGTGCAGAAAGAGGCAAGAGAACAGCAGAAATAGGCAAGAAAGGTGCAGAAAGATAAAAGGGAGGGTAAAGAACGAAATACAAGAAGTGCAGAAATAAGCAAGAGAGGTGCTGAAAACAGCAGGAGAAGTGCAGAAATAAGCAACAGAGGTGCAAAAAAAGGCAAGAGAGGTGCAAAAAGAGGCAATAGAGGTTCAGAAAGAAGGGTGCAGAAAGAGGAACGAGGGGGACAAAAATAAGCAAGAGAGGTGCAGAAATAAGCAAGAAAGGTGCAGAAAAAAACAACAGAGGTACAGATAGAGGGAGGAGGGGTGGAGAAAGAGGCAAGAGGGGTGAAGAAAGGCAAAGGAGATACAGAAAGAAACAAGAGAAGTTTAGAAAGAAACAATAGAAATATAGGAAGAGGCAAGCCGGATGCAGAAAGAGGCAAGAGAAGTGGATAAATAGGGAACAGAGGTACAGAAAGAGGCAAGAGAAGTGCTAAAAGAACCAACAGAGGTGCAGAAAGAGGCAAGAGAACTGTAAAAGGAGGCAAGAGAGGTACAAAAAGAGGCAGGAGGGGTGCAGAAAGAGGCAAGAGAACTGCAGAAAAAGGCAGGAGGGTACATAAAGAGGCAAGAGAGGTGCAGAAAGAAGGAAGAGTGGTGCAGAAAGAAGAACAAGGAGTGCATAAATAAGCAGGAGAGTTGCACAAAGGAGCAAGATAATTGCAGAAAGAAGGAACAGAGGCACATTTAGAGGGAAGAGGGGTGGAGACAAATGCAAGTGGGTTGCAGAAATAGGCAAGGAAGGTGCAGAAAGAAACAAGAGAAGTGCAGAAAGAAGCAACAGAGAAGCAGAAAGAGGCAAGAGATGTGTAGAAAGAGGCAGGAGAACTGCAGAAAGAGTTAATAGGGATGCAGAAAGAGGAACGAGAAGTACAGAAATAAGGAAGAGTGGTTCAGGAAGAAGCAAGAGAGGATTGTGCACCATTTATACAAATTTGACACCCACATTTAGCAATAAGTAACAGGTGACCATTTCAGCTTTGCAAGGGGCCTTCAACAACACTGTAATTCCTGTTGCTGCATTTTTGGTAACATTTAAGCTGTTTGAGCTAGAAACAAGGCTTTTTTAATTTTTAAATATGCAAATTCTGCGTCAGATGATGGATTATGTGGCAAATGTGGAACATTTATAATCATGCGACGATCATTGCGGATGAAGAGTTGCATAATTCCAGTGACCCTGCTCATACCTCTAACAAGGCTCAGAAGTGCTCCTCTGTGGTTGCTTCTTTTTTTGTGTCTCATTGGGTTTATAGTTTAGCTTTTATGGAAACAAGGAAGACTTAACCTAAGGTTACCACTCCACAACACAGACTACCATACCAAACAATTCCTCTGTATAACACATAATACCACTCCACATAATTCCTATACACTGAATACCATGTACATTCTATCCACATTATTTTACTGTGCAAAGTTACAGATAATTCCACTACACATGTTCATCCACTCCACTCCAAAAAACATTAGTGTGAAATATTTACATTTACAACGCCAATAGCTCTAACTCTCATAATGCCAGACCTATTGCATTGCAAATGCTTGGTTTACTAGTAGTCACGTTTGCAGAGTGGTAGAGAAAGGGGGCTGGGCCTCCAACCAGTGCTCAGGAATTCAGCTATATAAGACTTACAGTTGATACCAGGGCGGCGTCTTTGCACCTAAAGTCTTGCAGGAGTAAAGTAGACTTCATCCTCCAATCACATTGCAAGGCTCAAGATTGGGAGGGTTCACGCATACTTTGTGTCAATATATGGATAGCCATAAATGTTTATATTTCTCAGGAACTACTGAACAGATTTACACCATTTCACAAAAAGTGTGCACTCTAAACCAAGAGCTACCTTCCTGCCAAATTTGGTGTAATTCCATTCAGCAGTTTGGGCTGTAGCTACGTCAACAGTTTCCTATGGAAATTAACATGAAGAAAACACATTTTGGGACCCTCCTTTTTCTCTGTCCCCGCTTGACAAATCACCCCAAAACTTTCAAGACAGAAGTTAACCTGAGGGGGCCATTAAAATGTTGGGAAGATTCATCAAATGGCACCAAAGATATTGGCAAAAGAAAAAATGTTGTTTGAATAAAAATAAGTTCCTAACTAACTACCAACTGGCGGCCAGTAATACCTATTGGTATTTTTTTTAAATAAGCATTTAATGCTAAAAAAGAGAAAGGTTACCAATACTTACCATTAAACCTTTTACAAAAGTTATGCCTTTACCATTCATAACTTTACAACAAAATTCTTTGTAAAGGCATGCTTGGTAAATGCATATTCATAGTAAAATACTGTGTGGTAAAGACTTTCATGGTAATGTCACCTGCGTGGTAAAGGTATGCAGGTTTCCGACTGCTTGGTAAAGGCTGTTTCTTGTTGTGTGGCAGCAAAAATGAACCTTTGTATTTTGGCTAGGTAAACATAACATGACAGTTATTTTTGTCACAAAATATCACTGACAAGTGCAAAAAAAATATGTTTCACATTAAAAAGCTCTTACAAAATGTATTAGGATGCTGCTCAGCGCGTCAGTGTAAATTTAGACCACCAGTGTGGTCTAACCAAAGCAGGAAGCATGGGTTCATCAACAAGCAAAAATAATCTGTTAAATAATGCACTAAATAACTGAGTTCTTGCAACAGCCACAAAATCAAATAAAAAACGTACATGCGTGCAATAGTCCAAAAACAACATTCACATTTTAGGTTTATAGTATATTACTGTGTGCACATTCTCACAAGGCTAACATTATTGTAGTACTGCTGGTGAAAAAAAATCTTGCCAATTGAGAGCAAGACAGGTTTGCTGATGAGTTAAAACTTTTGTGGCAGCCACAAAATTAAATTTCAGCATTTGAACTTTTCATTTTCAAATCAGAAATAGGCTGAACCTAAGAACCCTTCCCTGCTAGCTTGCTTGTTCGAAGTGTTCCCTTATGACAGGATTTCTGAGGCCCATATATTGCAAGATAAGAACAAAAAAAAAAGACCTATCAGGAAGAAAAATAACCTTTTTTTGAAAATATAAAACACAGAATTACAGAAAATGCATTTAACCGAGAAAGGCCCTAACATGATCCTTCAAATGTGCAATTTATTTGCCTCTGAAATCCAGCCTGCACAAATTGAAAAAAGGCTACTGACATCTTTAGTTGTACTTAAAAATAGGGAGAAAATAGCCATAGAGTGCAGTCGATAAAAAGAATCTGTAACTGTGTTTGTAGAGAGATAAGTTTTTACAACACAGCATTTTCTATGTTATCCTGTCAAGAAGCGGAGGAGATGATCCAAAATCACAATTGTAATAGAATTGAAGGACTAATAGCCATGAACGGATAGTGTACATCAGTATCATGTAACCCAGAATTCCCACTGCATTATCAATTACTTGCTCCTTCATTTACTAACGGATTGCACAGGCACTTACCCAGCATGATGCAACATAAAAGATTACAATTGTAAAGGTCTGCCTACACAGCACTAAAATGCACTGTGTTGTGTAAGCATCCACACAAATGTTAGTATTTGAGGCTATTATTGATGGTCTGCTAATTATTTTGGTAAAAGGAAATTCTACCATTTTTATGCTCATCCAATCACCCAAGCACTACCCATGAACTCATTAAATCACCCAGGTACTAGTTGTGCCCTCACACAATCACCTAGGCACTACTCAATCACTTATACAGTCACCCTGGTACTACCCATGCCCTCATCCAATCACCCAGGCACTACACATGCACTCACCCAATCACTCAGATCCTACCCATGCACTTATGTAATTAACCAGACAGTTTCTATGCACTCATCCAATCATCCAGGTACCACCCATGCAGTCATACAACTACCCAGGCACTACCCATGCACTCATGACTACTTTATCTTTTTGTAACACTAAAAGGTGTTTCCAACAAGAACCTTATTTTTGGTTTTGTAAAGTTTTAAAACAGTTTTGCTAATTTTCATGGTAACAAAATTGTGTATGTTCATGGTAACACAAACGACAACTTGGATGGTAGGAAATAGAAAAAAGTCCACAGAGAAATGTGCAAAAAATATAAAAGGGGAAAAGAATTCAGCATGTATGATTTTTCGCAGCATTGCAAATAGCTGTAACACACTGCCCACCAACACTTAAACCAACATCACATTCCATGCAATATATGACCATCTTGAACATTCTGGAGCCTTTTCTGTAGAAGTGCTCTGGGCCACTGAAGGGACATTCTGGCCAGAAATTGTTGCAGAAATTGATGCTGCTACAACTGATATAGATGGCCTTCCATCTTCTCGCTGCTTGATTGAGAATTGCAGACATTTTCCAAGATTGGTTTTAAGATGACACACTATGGACATTTTTTGTTTGTTCCTCTAGGGAGGGTCATCTGACAGATAGTGCATTGCACTAGTTTTGCAACAGTTTTGATTTCCAAGGTGGGATTTAAAAAATATCACAAGACATACTAACCCTCTTCTGGGGAAGCTCTGCGTCTTAATCATTTTCGATGTCGACCTTCCCCACATCCTGCTCCTGCTGTTGTTGTACCTGATCCACATACCCTTGCCCTGTTGCCTTTTTTGGTTAAAAAAAGTCCCTAAAAAGATTCAAGGAAAAATCAACCACCTGCTCACAATAAAGGTCTGGAAAAGAATATTCAAGAAGGAGGATTGGGTGTGTACTTCCTATTCGTTTTGCAGAAAAGTATATTATCCAATGATATTCCTTGCTTTCCCAGTCATGTGATTTTTGTAGTAACCTACATATATTTACGGTTATCTGCATATTCGTGGTTACCGCAAAAAAGCGGAAATTCTAAAGACAAG
Organism: Lissotriton vulgaris; assembly: GCF_964263255.1. Lineage (NCBI taxonomy): Eukaryota > Metazoa > Chordata > Amphibia > Caudata > Salamandridae > Lissotriton > Lissotriton vulgaris. The sequence goes on along the minus strand of NC_141694.1, from coordinate 1,195,796,482 downwards.
TTTAAAGTCGTTCTCTTTAAAAATGAAATAAAGCAGAACTTTCAATACTATGATAGTAAACCTTGACCCTCAAACTAGTTCATAATATCTCTATAAATGTTTCAGACTTGTTAAAAAAACATGTGGTATCTGCGAGTACTGATGTCATTGCGACTTCCGCTGTCACAGTGAACACGGAAACGCCAAGTAAAAGTGATTTTGTTAAAACATTTCCGTAGACAAACACTTTTAAAGAAGAGAGCAGTAAAAAAAAAGTATCAAATACCAATTATAATAGGTGGATATATGTGTTTTACAGTTTCTGTAAAACATGCGGTATCCGGGATTACCAACATTATCACGACTTCCGCTGTCACTACATATACAAGAAATGCTAAGTAAAAGTGATTTTGTCGCAAAAATTAATATAGACATACACTTTTAAAGAAGAGAACAGTAAACAACTAGTTTCAACTATCAATTATAACAGGTGTACATATGTGTTTTAGAATTTCTGTAAAACACTGAATAACAACATTACAGTGATCTACGGAATCACTGCAAATACAGAAAAAATGTAAGAAAAATATGTTTTGTTGATAGACAATTTTAAACAGAATATCACTAAACAACTGCTCCCTAACATGGAAAATAATAAGGATTTTCTCAAACTGAGTAACACTGAAACATATTTTGTAGCGACAAAATGTATTTTACAACCATTTGGAAATTCACAGAAAAATATTATAGTTAGGAATTATCCTTTAAAAAAAACTTACAAATTGACTTAAAACATGAAACAATACATGGATGTAATAGTTACAAATAGAATTTTCAAAAAGCTTACAGATAGGACTTAGCAATGAAAATCCATAGCAATTCACTGAAAAAACTACAGGTTAGGGTATGTTATAGTCAGGAAATAGAATTTAAAAAACCTTAGAAATTCACTAAAGAAAACAAAGGTTAGAGGGACGTTATAGTTAGGCTGGCATTTCATTCGTACAAAACCAGAGAAATTCAGCATTTATAGTTAGATGAGCTAACTATACCTTGTGTCCCCACAATGCACTGCTTATGACCTCATGTAATACATCACTTATGACATGGTCAGTGACATAACTCATGACAATACTGATCACATCTCAAAGGACACCACTAATATATATCTTATATATTGTCACAGATATTTTGCAAAGGTTTCGCTATGAATCGCGAATACATGCACCAACAGGATTGCTCTGATTGGCTGGACACAACCTGAAGAGAAAGTTGCGGGCACTATTTTATCTATCAGGAATGGTTCCTGGTGCTGAAAATCTGTGTGAAAGCCCAAATAAGGGGTCAGGGTGAAGATACTCTGATCCCATGGTTGAGAAATGGAGGTGTTAGTGACACAAGTTATGTGCCCATTTTTTTTTTTAATTAGGCATAATATTTGGGAGATATCGCGCCAGCCAGCGCTGCCACTCTGTGTACCATCTTGCGGATGTCGCGACTATCAACTTATACATTTTTTTTCAGTGAATCAATAATACACATTATATTAGATTGAGATTCTGATAAATGTTTTTCTAGAGTTATTTATGTGGTGAGTTATCTACTTGTGATGGTTAAAATGAATAATATAGCTAACGATTTTATGTGGAGGTGGCTATGGAATTTCTGCTTCTGCTTTCTGCTTTCGCGATGTAACGGCGTGGATCGTGATGATAGATGTCATCGCGATATCCGGTGTCAATGCAAAAACAGAAAAATATGTTTTAGAGATGGTTGTCCTAGAAATACACTAGGAAAATATGAGTTTGAAGTGTACAGTAATAAACCTCTAGTGTGTAGAATATTGAAATGTGTGTGCATATATGTGTTTTCACTCTATGGGAAAGGTGCGATTGTCGCAGTTAACAAAACCCTTGTTGCATCCTGAATAAACGTGAAAGCGGAAAATAGGTCTGAAATATGTTTTTTAAACAAAACTTAGTAAAAAATATGAGTTTAAACATGTTTTGAAAGAAGTATGCATATAGTAATGTGTGTAAGACAATGTTCAGAATGTTTTTTTTTTACATATTATTTTTGGATGTGTTGGTGGCTTTTGAAGGTCTGCTTTTGTTTTCAGTTTTTGCGACATGTCTGCAGGGTTTGCAACATCATCGCAAAGATCACCAAAAAGTAAAGTGAAAAAAACCTTTAGAAAAACACTTCACAATATTTTTGGTCCTAGGGTAGCTCTGACAAGAGCCGACTTGTTGGTTGTTTGAATATGGCTGCTACTCATAAGATAGAAGGATGCAGAGTTTCAGGTTACTTAGAAACACCCTGTTGCCTTCATCTGTAAAGTGCACTCCGTCATTTCGATAATGTCAAAAGGCAGGTTGTTCTTATAGATACAGCCCATGCGATGGTCTCTGAGGAGTGCAGAAGCAGTTTTATTTACACATTTCCTGGCTTTGTCTATCTGCTGACAGAATTGGTTTGACCACTTTCATTTCGGTCTTTGGCATATATCAGGGTATACCATGACAGAGTGAGGGAAAAGTGACTTCAGTTCTGCAAAGGTTTCTTTCATTAGGATTTCCAACCTAACCCCAGTCAATGTGCCCAGGTCATGGCCACCACTATTCATAATCATGAGGTGAGGAGCTTGAAAATTCACAATGGATTTTACCAAAACCAGCAACTGATGAAACTTTAATCCACTCTGTCCGAACCAAGTAATCTGCACATTTGGCAATTGAGAGTCTCTGCCAATAACTCTTTTTTCTTGCAGGCTCTTCAGTCCAATAGATATAGCTGTGTCCCACAATCCACAAGCATTTTGAAGTGAAGAAGCAATAGCACTCAGTAGAGGGCTGGAGCTGAGTACAGTAGTTTTCCAAATGAAAAGCCTAAAATTGAGGTGTTTTTATTTAAAAAATACATTTCATTGGATGCTGTATACATGACAGTGGATAGAATTAGGTAGTGTGTTGCATGCTTTAGCAACCAGTCTCATCATTTGCTATTGTTTAAGAAAAAGAAATGTAACACAGACATTGATATGCTTTTTAATCTGTAGACTAAAACACACCTGCTGTTAGGAACTTGTAGCCTACCGGTTGCATTGGGTTGCTAGGTACACAGAGCTATGAGTGTATCGGGGAGTAGGGTGTTAAAGAGACAGAACATTTTTTTTAAAGTTGAGGAGTGATGACACAATTTAAGCTATGGCTCGATTTAATTTCCAACTCAGGACAATGTAATAAACTATTGTGTTCTGTAATGCAGTGCAGAGCTGCAAATTATTTGGCTGCATCATGCTGAATTACTTTCAAAGAGCAGGGATGCATCATATTTACAACAATATGATGGATTCCTATGCTCTCCCCTGTGCTGGTGCAGAACTGGCTGCAATACACCAACGGAGGCACCCTTGCACCACTGTGCAAGTGTGCCTGTGTAGTTGGGATGATTGTTTTGTGCAGGAAGGGATAGCTTTCTGTACAAAAACAATTATGAGAAGTATTTTGTTCTTTGTATGCATGCAATAGAATGCAGCATGCATGGAACCAGGAAGGAATGAGGAGAAAAGAAAAGTATTTCTCCCTGTTGCATCTCCAGTGGCATTCCCCACCCACAGCAATACCCATCCATGGCATGCTTCTTTCACGCAAAGTGCTGCTTGAAAAGCACTTGTATTTATAAGCGCATGAACTCTACGCAGAGTGGCTTTATATGGCTTTGTGAATTTAGAGCACCACATTACGGTTCTGGTGTGTCAAAAAAGGTTACGCTCCGGAAACTGCATGGGGCTTCTAAACACCTTCTTGCCTTGATGTACATTTTAACATTTATTACAGAAGGAATAAACTGTTCTTTCACCGTGTATAAGTGAGAAGTGAAATATGCTGTAGCTGTGTTGTACAAGAGGGTGCTAAAATTTTAAAAGATAAGTAATACATACATTTTTGTGTTTTCCCCTGGGTTTTTGATATTGAAGTAAGTGGTTGTAGCAATATTTCTAGGTTCATCTGTAGATCTAAAACTGCAAAAAAACATGAAAACTGATTTTTTTATTATATGTAAGGCAGTATTAAAATAGTTGGCAAATTGCCTAGGGTAAAAATGTAAATATACTTGGTATTTTTTTACAGAGAAATATCTTTATAACTACACACTGTTACAACGCCAACAAAGGCTCGATGAAAAAGTAACAGAAGCAAATACAGTATGTTTGCAGAAATTAGTTACACGAGGGGCAAAATGCAGAAAAAGTGCTGAAAGAAATAAAACCTACTTGTAGGAGGACAAAGTAATTTCTTAAAAATATATGCACATTTTTTCAAAAAGTACTAAATGAAGAAAATGAAATTATGATTATGAGAAGCAATAAGAATGGAGAAACTCTACTTTGCAAGAACAGAAAAGATTGTAGAAGATAGGGAAGCACTTTAAGCAGGAGACAGAAGTAGTTTAAGTAAATCAGAGCCAGAATGTTTCATAGTAGAGTGGTTATTATTCTACAGAAAACTGCAAAGAAGTGTGGAAGAAGGAGAGAGGCACTGAAACAGAAAGAACACGTTGAGAGAGTAGTTGATAAGGCCTTCGCATTGAAGAGAAAGCTTTTAATTTTGATTCTAAATAGAATAAAGGATCATGGCAAAATAGTGTTGTGCATGTTGGGACAAAACCAGAAGAAATAAATAGTGAGTAGAAGTAACTTGTGTACAGTTTTTGGTTGAGAATGGATGCATACTTCTACTACTGAGTCTTTCTTTATTGAAGAAAGCTATCTCCATGATAACAGTTTAGGTTCATGCTATTACTGAATGCGGACGATGTTATGAATTGAAGAATGGCAGTCCTATAGCATAGCAAAAGATGTGATGGTACCTAGAAATGTAGAAAAGTTATAAGAGGTACAAGGGAGGCGTAGTCAGGCCCCTGTATACAAATGGAATTGTAGTAGTTTTTGTAGTATTAGACATCAATCAATTGATATACCAAGGCCACTGCAATGTAAGTTTAAAACATAAAAAAGTACTTTACAATGTTTGGATCCTTGCAAGCTGGGAAAACATACACATTTGCAGGGACACTCACTAACTTGCTTTATCAAAGAAAGTGCATCAAAGCACCTTTCATCATTTCAGGATGTTAGCTGTACACTACTCAACAATGCAAACTTTAGTTAGGGGTCCGTATTTGTGAAAACCCCAGCTTAATGTTTAGGAGGGGCACTTTTGCATGGTACTGTGGCAGTGGTACAGAATGTTTGTGGGAATGTGCAGTTATTTTCTTTGCTCCGAAGTGTAGATAACAGGAGGAGTTGTAGAACAGGACACATGTAGTACAGTTGGTAGTTTTACATAAGAGATTACAAAATTTAAGACGGTATGTGCTGAAAAAACAGAGTATTTTTGTATATGCTGTTGACAGACTGACTACAAGAATCAAACGCGGACTGTTGGCTTATATTTAATAGCGAATAATGATAATTGCCAAAAGTTTACACTGTACTTATTTTCGGAAGAACGATTTCACTTATTCACACAACAAGTTATATGTAAGGACTGCTATAATAATTTAGAGGATAATAAAATGCCTGCTAGAACTGGGCATTACTAGTTAAATATGTATGAGTCCATTCTTATCCAAACTATATATTAATTTCAGGCTAAAGTACGTATGGAGCCAAAGACAAGCAAATTACCCCAAAAGCGCTGCAAAAAAGGTCCAAAAGGTAGGTAGAGTAGTGTATTTGCAATTAGTTGTCAAGGGAAACATTTAAATGGTTGGGGTATGTAGAGATTTAGAGGAATAACTATTAATTCTTGTAAATGGTGTGCCTACCAAGAACAAGAAGATATGGCAGGAGTTAGTCGATCTAACCAAAGTTAAAAAAGCAACTTAATATCTGGTACAAAACATGTTTAGCATAGAAATGCGGAAGACTTGCAAGATATCAGACATATGGAGGATCAGTCATTTCCATCAACAGGTCAGATTGAGAAGGTGGATCAGTCCACGACATTTATGAACATTATAGCATCCCCCAAATACCTGGAGATGAGTATAGATGTAGTAGACTTTATTCAGAAGATCCTAGGTTTTGTCAGTGTACTCCATATATATTTCACCTCTCATTGAGAGTCACTTGTCTGGCCTTTCATATACAGTGTGAATCATATTCTAAAAACAGGAGTTGATTTGTATAATATATCAGCAAGAGAACATTTGGAAAAAGCTCAAGTAAAAGATAAGCACTTGGAATACAATTTAATAAACCTTTATGGCATGTCAGCGTGGGACTTATGATTGGTATCAGCATCATGGTGAACTCAAGTGCATGTTGCGGAACCTTAGAGTACCTACTTGGTTCCTGACACTGAGTTGTGCTGAACATGCTTGGAATGACCTGCTAGAATTCTTGCAGTAGGTAAATTTAATTATAAAAGACATCCATCTGAAGACGCCTTGAGAATTGTGCTCCTCCCGCCAACTCCTCGACTTTAGTATCGGATCTCAACGCACCATCTTGTCTGTTTAAAGAACAACCGGTGTTGCTAGAAACAGATGGGAAAGACCATCCAATGGCCTCTTCTTTTGATTTGATCATGCAGACTTTAATGGCCCAAAGACAAGAAGGGCAACAATATTTTCTGCAGTTGCGAGAGGACAACACTAAACTGCAGACATTTAAGGTGGAAGTGTCCAGTAAATTAGGAGGGGTAACACAGGAGATAGAAGAGTTAAAACAGAGAGTAGTGGAGGTTGAAGAAGGTGTAAATAGATCCGAATTGCTAACTAACTCTCATACAGCACGAATATCCAAATTAGAAGCAAAAGTGCAGGACATGGAGAATAGGGCTCGAAGACTTAATCTCAGACTTTTTGGGATCCCCGAAGGGGCAGAAGGAGCAGATCCTAGATCCTATGTAGTAAAACTATTCCAGAAAGCATTTGTAGATCTGTCGGATTAGGACTGGGACTCCCAACTACAACGAGTCCATCGACTGCCTCTCTTCCAGAAGAATAAAGACAATAGATATCCAAGACCTTTTTTGATCAATTTTAGAAACTTTTTGCTGAGACAAGCGGTGTCTCTAAAAGCTAAGCCTAACAAACCTGTAACTGTTGACAATCTTACATTTTTGTACGCTCAGATCTGAGTAAAGGCACTATGGACAGACACTGGGAGCTTCGCAAGACAATTGACTCTTTCAAAGCCATTGGATGTACGGTATACTTACAAGAACCAGCCCGCCTTAAGGTTATTAAAAATGACCAAGTATATTTTTTTACAGATGTAAAAGAGGCGGAGCAGGCTTTTAGTTAAACTTAACACCTGAAAATGAGGCAGTAATTTTGGCTATAAACTGTGACTTCTTCGCTCATATGTTGTAGTATATAAAATTAGTAAAGTGTGAATAGCAAAAGAATCTTAAATTATGTGAACGGGTTTTTGTCATGGTTATTTGCTCACTCATATTTTCCTTACAAAGAAAAACGTTGGTTATGTTTCGTTATGTGGGTGGTTGGTGGCAGCCTCTCTGCCTGCTACTTTGCTATGCTGCTATTCCAGCGGCAGCAGGACATAGATGGGTGCTCTCCCTTCAGGGACTCTAGGGTGGGAAGGGCTGCGGTCAGGGGTGGGATAAAAAGGGGGAACATTTTATTGCAAGATGGAACGATGGTTAACTCTGACAACACTAAGTCAATTTTTAAAAATATTTTTTTCATACAGAGGAAAGCTAAATATATGACGATAAGATATGTTTTTGATTAGATGTATAGTCTGGAATGGCGCTGGTCTCAATAGTAAACAGAAGAAGAGACTTGTACAGGAAGAATTAAACATGTATAAACCTCACTTAGCGTTAATTTCAGAAACTCATATTAGGTACCAAGATAGAAAGCTTTTGGCTCAAATGGGTTACGAGCTCGTGGTCTGTACAACTCTAGGGGCGTCTATCCGGGGGGTGGCTATTTTAAAGCAAAAACATTTAAAGATGGAAATTACAAAAACTGCATCTGATACACGGGGGAGATGGGCAATCGCTCAGGTGCAAACACAAGAAATATGTTTTCTGTTTGATATAAGGGCCTAATATCGATGAACCTAAGCTATATGAACAGCTAAGTATAGAATTATTGGAATGGGAGGGGGAATTACTGGTTATGGGGGATTTTAATTGTGTTATGGACTATACAATTGCCTGTACGAGGCAAGGTACTTACATTTGGATGCACAAAATTAGGGCTGCAATTTTAGAACTCGGTAGGCTACATGATTTGAAGGATGTCTAGCGTTCTAAACACCCTAGCATAGGAGGGTACACGTACTACTCAGCGCCTCACAAAGCTTGCTCTCAAATAGACATGGTGTGGGCAACCGATCGAATCATAGAGAACTGTAATATAGAACTCTGCCGAGAGTCACATCAGACCACAACCCTATACTGTTTGAATTTAATATCACTGACCAGAGACAAACGGTCCGACAATTTACATTCCCCAGATATTTATTTACAGAGCACAACTAAAAGAACATATCAAAAAATTCATAGAATTGAATACTATATATATATATAAAATCTTTATTCGGCTTGTTCACAATGGAAAAACCATAAAAGTACACAAAGTATCATACACTGTAAAAATACACATGTTACATATATTTCAGATAAAATTCATTTCATAGTTAAAAAAAAGTTAATCAGAATGTGCAAGGTGCCGCTTATGGTGGGACTGACGAGGTTTTTAGAGGTTCTTTCTATGTTTCATGATACACTTTAGGAAACTACTAACAAAATAACAGACATTTACCGTTTCCAGCATTTGCAATCTTAAAAGAGCAGGTCTGCACTGTCTCAATCCCCAAGATTTTAATATCGGTAAAAGCCAGGTCTTTCTATGGGCTTGATGGTATTTACAGAGCAGGATCACATGCAGGTTCGACTGCGTTGATAGACCGTCACAAGGACAGGGCGGGAGTATAGCATCCCAACAGTTTTGTGACGGAAAAGTGACCATTCTAAAAAAGATATTTAGCCTGAATCTTGTGATTAGCATTCTCTCGTAAGTTGATATTTGGAGTTCCAAGTACGGGTGAATGACAAAGGCTACTTGGATCATGTTTGAGTGGATCACTGCCGTTTTTGAGGAGTTGGATGCGAGTCTTAACGATTCCAAATGACTTAGTGCTTTCTGTTTAAGATCTTTTTTTTAAATGTCCGTTATAGATGCCGGGTCTGAATAGTGGTTCTCAAGGCCTAGATCGTTGAAAAAGTTCCTAACATATAAGAGCCACTTTATTTTTGCAGAATTGTCCATGTTCATTGAGTCTGCGATGATGGCTTGTGTCAGAGCATTTTTATTTGATTTCCAAATGCGGCGCCACAACATCAGAGGTTCTACTTTAATTAGGTCCTCTAAGTAGGGTATAGCTAATTCTAGGTGCATTGCGTAGGTTGAGGTGCCTTTGGGGGTGGCTAACAAGAATCTTAAGAAGGTGTTTTCCACCTTCTGAATGGGACTGATGTCAGTGTACCCCCAGACTCCCGCACCATATGTTGCGATTGCCTGGCATTTGGCATTATAAATCTTAAGGAGCTCTACTGGTGGTCTTTTGCCTAATCTCTGAGAGAAAGTTATTAGAGCGGCAATTGATCTCCTGAATAGAAGTGCCCTTGTATTCACTGCTTGCTTCCAGCTGAGTTGATCATCTATCATGACCCCCAAGTAGGGATAGTGGGGGGTAGGTTCAAGCTTTTGGTTGTTGAGGAGTGTGGGATAAGTTCTTTTTTGGCCTCTGCCAACTGTCATTACGAACGTTTTTTTCACGTTCACCTTTAAGTCTAAGTTGCCCATGAAGGACGTGTATCTGCTCACTGCTTTCTGGAGTTCTCTGGGAGTTCGTGCTAGGATGACGGCGTCGTCCGCGTAGAGCAGGGCTGGGATCAGGCGGCGATTTATGCGTGGGAGGTCCTGGGCCCCCCTCAACATCTCCTCCTCCAAGCCATTAGTGTAGAGTGAGAAGAGGAAGGGGGCCAGGACACATCCCTGCCTGACCCCACGCCCTACGCTAAACGGGGACGTCAACTCTCCATTTACGCCGAAGCGTACTCTGGCTGTAGCCCCGGTATAGAGCTCTCTGAGAAAATCTAAAAGGGGTGGATCTACTCCCAATTGGGCTAAGACCTTCCACAGCTTTGTGTGCGAAACGCAGTCAAAAGCTGCGGAAAGGTCGACAAAGACCATATATATCTTAGTAGGGATGGCCTGTGTGTATTTTCCCATTATTAGGGTAAGGTTGAGGACCTGCTCTAGGGTACCAAAACCTTCTCGGAATCCAAATTGGATATCCGAAATTATGCCCCGGTCCTCAGTCCACTGCTGGAGACGCTCTAGAATCACTCTCCCCACTACTTTCCCGAGCGAGTCCAGCAGTGATATGGGCCGGTAGCATTTTACGTCTTGCCGGTCCCCCTTTTTGAAAATGGGAACCATTATTGATTTTGTCCAAGAGGTTAGGATTCCCTCACTCGCTGCTGCTGTACATACTCTAGTTAAAATGGGGGCCCAAAGGTCTTGGTTGCTTTTAAAAAAGTCCACCGGGACCCCATCGGGTCCTGGTGCCTTGCCTGATTTGCTACTCTGCAGAGCGTCTATGAGGTCTGGAATGTCAAAGGGGACCAGGATAGGATAATTAACCTTGGGGGGAGGGGATTCTGTTGGTAAGGTGTTTTTAAAAATTTCCTCGAAGTGGGAAACCCATGTGTTTTCGTCGATAGCGACTTCTATTTTTGGGGTATCCTTTTCTGTGAGATATGGGGTTCTGACTGTACGCCAGAAAAGCTCGCTGTTTTTTGAGACTGCGCCTTGGTGGAGATCGTCCCATAGCTTTTGCTTAAGTTGGGCAGTTCTCAGCTTTCTTTCCCCTGTGTATTGGCGCCTAAGGAGCTGGATCTGAGCCGCATCGCGTGGGTTGTTTTTGAGTGCGGATTTTAACTTTGATAGGGCCGCTGTGCAGTTATGATTAAACCACTTTGGTTTTATGGCGCGGTTTGATTTAGGTTTTGAAGTGAGCAGGTCCTTTATAGCATCTAATATTAAGTTAAAATTTCTCAGGACTTCCTTATGACTAGTTGCGAGATCCAGGCATTTCACTATATTTGAGTAGGACCGAGTTATTAATTTTTTCATTATGTCAGATGGGTTAATTTTAGCCCATTTGATTGTTAGTCCGTTACGTTTACCAACCTGGATCTTGTTCTGCATGAGGGTAGTCGCCATCTCCGATTTATGGGAGGAATTGGCTGGCATGGACAGTGTTATTGTTAAGGCTGCGTGATCGCTGAGGGGAGTGACAATGACTTCAAAGTCTTTAAGTTTAGTCCTTAGGCTTTGGGAGAGAAATATGAAATCTACTGTGGTCTTATGTCCTCTGCCCACATAGGTCGGAATAAATTCATTTGGGTCTGCTTTTAAATGATTGGCAATCTGGAGATCCAGATCTGATAGGGCGGTGTTAATTATATTTCCTAATTTAGTGTGAGCGAGGTGCGCTAGTGGGACGTTGAAGTCGTCCACTATCCCACAGCACAGTAGGTTAGGAGCTGTGCAGGGGTGGAGATTAAAGTCACCTCCCCAAATTAAATGGGTTGCCTTATTTGCAGGGCTCCGGTGGTGAGCTTGTTTCAATTTATCGGTTAGAGTAGTAAGAAGAATTATGAAATTTTCTTCCGATAAATTATTATATATGTTGGTCAAAATGATTGTGTCTTTGTTGGGAAGGGTAAGTGATAAGAATTGATGATTGGCGTCCTGGGAGAGTGTGACCACTTTGTTGAGAGGTAGGGAGTTTGAGATGTAAATTGTTAACCCGCCTTTTGGTCTGCCCATTGTACTGGTTAGCGCTGGAACATTATAAGTTTTATAGCCTTGTAGGTGTAATTCTTCTACAGACCATGTCTCCTGGAGACAAATTATTTGGTATGGGGTTAGGAACTTCTGCGCAGAGCCATCCTCGATTTTATTTCGGAGGCCCGCGATGTTCCAATAGGAGGCTATGATAAATGAAGAGTCATCACCAGATTCTACTTCTAAGGTTATGGGATCCTTGTTACAGATAACTGGGGAGGTGGTAGTGGGCTGTGAAGGGGAGGATAGTTGGATATCAATGGGAGGGATTTCTGTTGATGGTCAGTCGACCATTTCTAGGCCGCTATACCTATTGTTTAGCGGGATGTTATGCCATGGGTCCCATCGTGGTTGATCTCTATGTGGGGGCCAATGTGTGTAAGGTCTTCTATCATCCCACCTTCCTCCCTGGCGGCGTTGTCTCACTGTGTGCCAGGAGTAGTCTGGCTCGTATAGGTTAGTGGGACCATGATATCTGATGTTTAATAGGTCATCCTGCCTGGGGAATGGGACGGACCAAGGAGGCTCCTGCTCCTGTATGTAGCCGTCCACTTGCCTAAAGGGGTAAAAGAAGGAGAGGGACTTGATCTTGATTCCTCCATTTGGGGTGATGTCTTCCCAGGCACAGACATAATCCGCTATTCGAGGGTCCTCGAATGTGATTGTGATGCAGTCCCCGGGAATGGTTTTTCTAGTATTGCCCACCCACGGTACCCTGGCTACAGATCTGATTCTTCCACGCCAGGAGGATGGAATTGGGCGGTTGGTCTGGAGCCAATGCTGGGCTTTATTTTTTAAGGACCAGACCGGTTCTGGGGTAAGATCTGTTAGTTCAGGAACTCCAGCCATGACCACCACATAGGGTGAGGCCTCTGGAGGGAAATCTGCTGGGAGTCTTGGGGGGCCAGGATTCCCCGCAGTATTTCTCTTGGGCTTATCCGCAGGTGTTTTTGGTGGTACGGGTGGAGGGGGTAAGGTTTTCGTTGTTGTTTTATTCGTAATTTTCCCTGTGGTTTTATTGGCTGAACTACTGGGTGCCGTCGGGGTCGCGGCAGTAGTAGCAGCTGCAGCTGGGGAAGTCGAGGTGATGGTCTGTTGTGAATTGCTAGTGGAACTTTGGGCTGCTACAGTTTTTGTTATTTTGGTCGAATTTGAGGTGTTTTTGTTAATAGGCAGATTTGGAGTGGTTATCCGGAGGGTCTTTTGTTGTGGATTGGGCAAAGATGGATTGACATTAGGTGCATTAGTATTAATTGGTTTTTTGCTATTATGTCCTCCTGGTTTTTGAGGACATGGTGGGAGAGATGGCTGTTGGTTTTTTAGAAGTTTGGAAATTTGCGATTCTAGGATTGCTAACCGGTGTTCTAGGGGTTGTAATGCATGTTTGACTACATTGGCTATGCTAGAGAGTGTTAGTTCCTGGGCCTCAACAACATTCAAGTCCACCTGAGCTTGTTTAGTGGAGTGAGGGTCCAAGACTATCAGGGAAGATGGTTCCTTCTCTACCTGATGGACTGACGCTAGAATCTCAATATGTGTCGCCCTATCATCTTGAATTTGTGGGATGATTGGTAGTATTGTCAGGTTTTCTGGGGTGGTGGGGTTTCTGGGTACCCTTTTCTTGCTTATTGCTCCCTCCCTCCTACCCCTTTCTATTCTTTTTTCTGACGAGGAAATTTGTACAGGTGTTGTTGGAAGCAATTCTGGAGTTTTTTCTAGATCAAAGCTGAGTTGAGAGTCCGCTAGCTGAGATACTGACAGATCTACTGTATTTGGTAGGCTGCGTCTCTCTCTAGTTGGCGCCAACTCTGCATTTGGGGCTCCTAGTACTGGAGATCTGGCTTCCGCCAAGATGCCTAATGAGGATCTTTTTGCGAATGCCAGATCTAGGGAGACCCTTTCTTCAATGATTGATATGCTTTCATCTATGAGTGTGTTAGCCTTCGCTAAAAAATCATCCATAGGGCCAAGCAATTTGCCTGCAGCGCTGGGGGCTTTGGTTTTGGTTTTGTTCCCTCTCGTAAGGACCATTACTGTTCTTGTTGGGTTATGGGACTAAGGAAGATCGTGAAAATGATACAATGGGAAAGGGTCAGATAATAATATAAATATCAGAGGGGTGGCCCAGTCCAGTCTCTACCAGCCTCTAACGGCCTAAAACGGCCCGGTCTTTGCCCGGTCTTCGCCCCGGGCTGCGACCCGCGCGCGACCCGCGGCGCGTTAGAGACTGGCTAGATGTAAGGGAAGAGAAGTGGGCGTGGCCGCCGGGGGAAGAGGCGCCGGCTGCAAAGAGCGGTGGTTTCTGGGCCTCGCAGTCCCCCGGTAGGCTTTTCCAGGGCACAACCAATGCACTGCAACCTGGGCGGGTCGCGCTGAGAGCGAGATGGAAAACTGCCGATTGCAGTGACGCTCCCACCAGCCGACCTCTGCCCCAGGGAATGCGGTTTGGGACTTGGACAGAAAAGCAGTTCCTCGTTTCAAAGCAGATGAGCAGGTCAGTGAGCGGCACCCGCGCAGCGGGTGGCGCGAAAGGTTTTATAGCAGCGTTCAATTCAGTGGGCGTGGCCGCCGGGGGAAGAGGCGCCGGCTGCAAAGAGCGGTGGTTTCTGGGCCTCGCAGTCCCCCGGTAGGCTTTTCCAGGGCACAACCAATGCACTGCAACCTGGGCGGGTCGCGCTGAGAGCGAGATGGAAAACTGCCGATTGCAGTGACGCTCCCACCAGCCGACCTCTGCCCCAGGGAATGCGGTTTGGGACTTGGACAGAAAAGCAGTTCCTCGTTTCAAAGCAGATGAGCAGGTCAGTGAGCGGCACCCGCGCAGCGGGTGGCGCGAAAGGTTTTATAGCAGCGTTCAATTCAGTGGGCGTGGCCGCCGGGGGAAGAGGCGCCAGCTGCAAAGAGCGGTGGTTTCTGGGCCTCGCAGTCCCCCGGTAGGCTTTTCCAGGGCACAACCAATGCACTGCAACCTGGGCGGGTCGCGCTGAGAGCGAGATGGAAAACTGCCGATTGCAGTGACGCTCCCACCAGCCGACCTCTGCCCCAGGGAATGCGGTTTGGGACTTGGACAGAAAAGCAGTTCCTCGTTTCAAAGCAGATGAGCAGGTCAGTGAGCGACACCCGCGCAGCGGGTGGCGCGAAAGGTTTTATAGCAGCGTTCAATTCAGTGGGCGTGGCCGCCGGGGGAAGAGGCGCCGGCTGCAAAGAGCGGTGGTTTCTGGGCCTCGCAGTCCCCCGGTAGGCTTTTCCAGGGCACAACCAATGCACTGCAACCTGGGCGGGTCGCGCTGAGAGCGAGATGGAAAACTGCCGATTGCAGTGACGCTCCCACCAGCCGACCTCTGCCCCAGGGAATGCGGTTTGGGACTTGGACAGAAAAGCAGTTCCTCGTTTCAAAGCAGATGAGCAGGTCAGTGAGCGGCACCCGCGCAGCGGGTGGCGCGAAAGGTTTTATAGCAGCGTTCAATTCAGTGGGCGTGGCCGCCGGGGGAAGAGGCGCCGGCTGCAAAGAGCGGTGGTTTCTGGGCCTCGCAGTCCCCCGGTAGGCTTTTCCAGGGCACAACCAATGCACTGCAACCTGGGCGGGTCGCGCTGAGAGCGAGATGGAAAACTGCCGATTGCAGTGACGCTCCCACCAGCCGACCTCTGCCCCAGGGAATGCGGTTTGGGACTTGGACAGAAAAGCAGTTCCTCGTTTCAAAGCAGATGAGCAGGTCAGTGAGCGGCACATTGAATACTAACTCTGCCACGATTAATATAGTGTGGGATGCTTGTAAATGTAGCATAGGGGGGTTTGTCCAACGATATATCTTAAAAAAGAATGGCAAAAATTTGGAGAGATATAAAATTAACTACCTCTAAAATACTACTAGTGGAACAACAACTAGTCGAGCTCTTACGCAAGGGAAGGCTAATGTGGAGGAGCTAAGAATTGAACTATCGAAATTACAATCATCAATAAAAAAGACGCTAAGGGAGAGATATAGTGCAAAAATTCATAAATACCAGTTAGCACAATATGAAGGAGGGGATAGAATCGGTAAAGTCCTAGCATACAACGTAGCAGACAAGAAAGCTAGAAAAATGATTAAAATAATTAAAGGATCTGACTCTTGTAGCTATAATCAACCTGATCAGATTTTAGATCAATTTGCAAAATATTATCGGAATTTATATACCCCAGAAATAGCACCTAATATAGATAATATCTCTCAATACCTCAATAAACATATGACTACTCAACAAGATAATGAAGCTGTTAAACATCTTAGCTCTAAAATTACAAAAACTGAAATAAAAACGGCGATTTTAGCCCTACCCTCTGGAAAGGCAGCAGGAGAGGATTGCTTACCCATAGAGCTCTATAAAATATGCTTTCATGAACTACTTCCGCTCCTAGAGTTAGTAATAGATTATATTGGTGAATCAGGAAAGGCCCCCACATCCTGGAAAACTGCTAAAATTGTTTTTTTTCTTAAAAAAATAAACCGCCAGAAGAATGTGGCTCATATCGGCCGATCTCTTTGATCAACACGGATGCTAAAGCTTTCGCATAAATATTGGTGAATTGTCTGGCTCCTATTATGCCTGAATTAGTAAGCATCCAACAACATGGGTTTGTGATGGGGAGAGACACCACTGCCCATATTAATATGGCCATCACAGCGTTCGATGTTGCTTCGACTAATCTCACCCCACTCGGAATGGTTATGTTGTGTGCGGAAAAAGCATTTGACCGAGTGGGGTGGGAGTACTTGTGGGCGGCATTGAGGATGTATGGTATCCATGGACAATATCTCAGATGGTTCCTCTCGTTATACGGCCATCCAACGGCTAAGATCAGCAATGCAGGAACAGATTCGGCGAACTTCTTGTTAGAGCTGGGAACTAGGCAGGGTTGCCCTCTGTCACCCTTGCTCTTCGCCCTCTCTCTGGAGCTTGGTCTGAACTGTTGTGGTGAAGTGGAAAATACTACTGGTGGGGTTTTTCGGAAATCAGAAAAGGCAGGCGCACAACCTAGTGTAAACGTCAAAGTATGGAGAAACTAGTGATAGGGATGTGATGTGGAAAGGCGAACGGAGAAGACCCCTTAACCATTCTATTGTGGGTTAGAAATCTAACCTACAACACATAAATAAAGCTACAATGCCCTCGCACACACAAATTCAGGGTATAGAATATTGTAGGCAATATCCGGAAAACGGCGACCGGGAAACATAGGAGGAGGGAGAACGCATCAACGACTATCCGGCATCAGGTAGCAATCACCAGACCCGGAAATTGACACAGCTTCCCCTCCCGGTCCACGGCTTGGTATACACACATATCAAGTACGTAACAATACGAATTTCCAGTGACTACTTGACAACAATCATAGACAAGACATGCCATTGATCCAATTTGAATCACTCACAACCAAGGAAGGAACCACCACACCTGGGATCCTTCTGGGCAAACACGAGTCTTCCGTCCATCATTTCACTAACATACCGTTGTTCCTATTTAATTGAAAGGAATCCCCAACAACATTACGTTCTAACAACCAGTCTGTATATAGGCACCTACTGGGACAGATTTGTCAGTGGGTCGTGTCTAAAGCCCTGAGGAGTCGCAGTGATCTGTTCCCACGCGACGAAACACGTGTCGCTGGCTTACGGAACGAATAAACCCACATCAGATTCCTTAACATACAGTTTTGGATTGCAGTTGTATTATTTTGGCTCTACACTGTGTACATTGTTGTGATTTGACTACAATATTTTATACCCTGAATTTGTGTGTGCGAGGGCATTGTAGCTTTATGGGGTGGTGAAATGAGCTAAAGAACGATGATGGATTCAACCCAGATATGTGACTGGGGTGAATGCCTGAAAAGTTTCAGCACTCCATCAATCATCTCCTTGTGTTTGCTTTGTTTGCTTTGTTTGCCCTAAGTTGCCACGGTATGCCCAGATGTGGTTCCCTTGCTCATTTTGTCACTGGATTCAAGCTAGCCTGTCTGATAAGGGGTATTAACTCAAAACCGTTAGAGTGTGTACCCATTTTAATTATTCACAATGGGAACATTGCCCAACTTCACCTCCAAAAACTTCCAAAAAGCTAAGTGTACTCACTTTAGGGGACATGACACTTCAAACCCCTCATCATATTTTTTTTAAATGACCTCCAACACCACCAAATAAATATATGCTTACTCAAACTAAGCTCATATAAATTGCTATTTTCATCAATCAGCTGGCCCTAAAAATGTAAGATGACTGGAAGGACAGCATTGATTTGGAGTTAATTTGGGGTATAAAGTCCTGGCAGTTTCAAGGCATGGAAAATGTATTTTGAGCCTGTTTAATTCCCATAAAAAGTATATATTTTTAAATGTAATATTCCCACAGATTACTTGTTTAGCAATGGCTGAAATCAAAGAAATGAATGCCCGGACCATTCCTTCTGTTACCCGTTTTAATGATTGGCACACACACAGAAGAACAATTAAATAGTATGGTGAATAATGGTGCATTTAATTCTTCATTTTCAAGTCCTGGTGGGTGGTTATTATGGCCAGTAGACATCAATGGTTGTCATGCTCATATTCTCAACTCCACACATGGATTTAAATCAAGTGGACCTGATCCACTATATATAGAGTAAATACATTCTGGTACTATTACCACTTCTTTGGTAGGAAAGCTGTGTCAACAATGGTTGGAGCAGTCCACACTGTCTGCAGTAAAACAGCATCTGTCTTTGTCTAAGGACATTCATTTATCGGATTTTATTTTAGGTCCCAAATCCCCTTGTTCCAAAAGATTTATATATGCTATTTGTAATGAAATATTGATATTGACCCAAATGGAAGCTGCTGTCCATTTGAGAACAATTGACCAGGATAATTTGGTCCTAGTTGTTGTCGATAATAGTATTAATACCTTGACATCTCATATTTATAACTTGAACAATATTGTATTGTCAGTTATTGATATTTTGCAAAGTGACCTGTCAAAATTATATCATGGGCAAAGTAAGTTTAGCTCTATTATGTAGTTTAGCTGGACACTTCAAACACTTCAAAACGGATGTGTTCAAAGGCACTACCTTAATTTTACTGATTTGTTTTTGCCATTTAATTTAACACGCAAACAACAATTAATGCCAATGAAAGACGCAACCTACACAATGCTACATTTAAAAAAGTTAGAACAACTTCCATTCAATTTAGCTGAGACGATGTCAGCGGTGTGGTTAATACACTGAGTTATTTTACTGTCTATTTTGGCATTTCAATTCAGTTTTCATGAAACCTTTTCCTGTAGGTGGATATGAGCCCCTGGGTAACAGCTACATTCATGAAGTGTGGTCACTTCTCTTTGCCTATCGGTGTTAATGTAGCAACAAGGACACCTTTATTACTGGTGAAGAATGTGACTATCTTGTTGGACATTCATTCATTTGTAAACATGCAAAAATTCACAGTACTTGAAACACTTCACCACCTAATTTGGCTTGTTTTCTAAAAGGAGTCCCAATTGCCACAATTATCCCTTCATTACAATACTCTCTAACAGGAGTTATCTAATGCTTAGTAATGAAGCCTGTTGCGGAATGCGGGATGGAGTCCCGTTTATTGTGTCCGTTTCCCAGTTAGTCACTTGTTGCAACAATGTTCTGCTTACCCATCTTCATGAGATAGTAGATGACTCGCGGTGGCCTTCCATTCCAACTTTGAAGGCAGATTTCAACAAGCTGAGCAGACTCAAAGTGTTATAGTTTCAACAAAAAGTAGTTCTTACATCTGCCCGCGAGATCCTCGAATTGCAGGTTTCCATTGAAATAGAGTAATTGTTAAATACTAACCTTTGATTGCATTTTTGAGAACTAGTGCATCAAATCTTTAATGCCTCTAGTACAGCCGGCCTTGCCCACATTTTTTTAAGGTTATAGGCTCTGGCCTTGTTACTTCTTTTCAGACCATTTTTGGAGTAATCCAGATTTGTATTAACTCCATTTTCTCTAGTGTATTCAGAGGATTCCTGTGGCTCTTATTCCTCATTTGAAGCACCCTTGTCCAGTTCTTGCTTCTCGTAACGGATGTTCTGTTTGTGGAATCTCTGGAACTGGCATTGCTACACCATTCTACAAGACTGTGGGAGGAGCACCTTCCCACTGGCGGGAGCACAGCTGCAAAAAGCAACATTCTAAAAAAGCAGCAAGAGTTTGGACATACAGATCTCAAAGGATTTCTATTCTTGTTCTTCTTTCCTTGTTCAAGAAAAATGAAGCAATATCTGGAACAAGAGTTTGGACACTACATCGTATATCACAAACATAAAATCAACCAACATGGCTATGTTAATTTCTATTTGCAACATAGAGGCACACACGTGAATTCTCTCGTTAGTTTTCTAGCATGGTAGCAGTTTCCTCGCGCTCCTACAGGGGACGCTCACACCATAAGCATGGAATTGCGGGCACAATATGGTGTCATACGCACTCTAATGGTTGATTTTGTTTTTGTGATATACAGTGTAGTGTCCAAACTCTTGTTCCTTTTGCTTTTTTAGATTAAATCAGAACCCCTCATGAAGAGTTGCTGTATCAACCCGAAATGCATTGGGTTGTAAATCATAACATGAATTAATGTTGATGGAACAGATATTGTGTCATTTTTCATGAACAAGGAAAGAAGAACAAGAATAAAAATCCTTTGAGATCTATGAATCTGCATTCTCATTGAATTTGATTTATTTAGCACACAAGTGTTGATTATCTGGAGGAAAGCAATTGACTGTCACTTTTTGCAGCTGTGCTCCTGCCAGTGGGAAGGTGCTTCTCCAACAGTCTTGAACATAGTTATACAATAGGTGCCCAGGGACCATGCATGGATGCACGCAATATCATGTTTAATATTTGCACAACCAAGGTCAACCTACTGAGTCACAAGTGCACACAGTCAACATTGTTTTCAGTATTGCTACATTACAATGAGTGGATTAATCATGTTTTTGTAATCATGTCACTACAGGATTTAGATCTTGATAGTCTTTGACATTCTGGCCTGACTGGTTTACCTGCATGCAACCCGTGTTCCACTGTATCTGGTGTCCCTTTTGAATGGGCACTGGATATATGCTTGGCTTCGCATAGATCCGCTGCCTTGGACTTTGGTCTCTTAGTGACCCATTTTCAAAACTTTCCTTAGTGCTTGCGACTTCTTCATGAGGCAAGGATTCAGCCTTTTAACATATGAGGAAATATTTGATCCTGCACATAGATCACAGGAAACAGGCTCTATTAACACAGTTGCAGGTTGCCCAGTAACTGTCTCGGCATTGGCTAAGACTAAAGAGCATGTTTGTTCATTGGAGCTCGTGACTTGGGCTGTTTACCAATCCTTGTGGGCAGAGCCGGACTCCTCATGGAGTCTTTATCCTATGAAATGACGAGTCGCCTTCTGGATTTCTTCGAATTACCTTGATTGGCCAGTTTTCAAAATAATCTTTTACACCTTACAGTAAGATTTTTATCATTCGCATTCTTACCATAGCACTTTGGGTGCTCTTACTTGTTGAATACATTATTAGCATTATTTCCCCTTTTCTTGCTTTTTTAGTGCTATTGTCCTGACCAAGGGGAGTGGGTCATGTGTTTTCTGCATGGCCCGTTATAGTTTTTGTTTTGTTTGCCTATCTGTGCACATGATAGGCATCATTTTCCTTTGCACACATTACTAATTAAACACATTTGCTTTTGTGCCACATTGTACTTTTACATGGAACCTGCGTACGTTTTCGTGTTCTGTTATTTCCTGCGCTTTAGTCTGATTACCACAGACAAGGTCAAACAGCAATGTCCATTGTTATTCTTTCTGGCCGTGTACTAGCCCCTAGACATACCACAAGACTGCAGCTGTTGTTTATGAGCATATAGATAAGTAAATGAGCCACAAACACACAAATGAAATGAGAATTCTGGGACAAGAACACTGTGTCTGCTGAGATGTAGATCATTCATCTGTGTATGCTAAGGTAAGTGGTCTGCCGATAATCCCAGAGATCTTTCATAAATAAATTAACTTTTTTCACAGGGGAGGGGGGTTAGGTTACTCTGTCTTATAAAATGACAGCACTTTTCGTGGTATATGGATTATTGACCATGCTAGCAGTATTTTTATTAAGAGTTTGTTTTCAAATTGTAGCACGTATGCAGCATTTTAGAGCACAATAGTTTAAAAAATATTCTGAACTTCCTCTGTGTCTCTTGTTCATCTTATTGAGGACAAGTATGAGTGAGAGAGTGATAGGGTGTTTCTTGTTACTGCGATCCCTGAGAGGGTTGAGAGGGTTGTGTTCTAGGGATGCCAGTTCACTTATTTCTCTGGTATGAATAAGAGGGCAAGTGAGGCACTATAGCTTATCAGACTCTGACTCATGGATACTGAGGTAGTATGATGACTTAGTCCCTATATGCTGATGTTCGGTGATCCTAACCATAGTTCAGTTATAGAGCAGAATCCCTGCAACACTGGCAGAGATTTCAAGATTTGTGGTGTATTGCCTAAGAAAGAGCAAATAGACTTTTTGTTTATGTTTTGTGGGGAGGATGAGAAAAAGTGTGATGGAGCTTCTTCGATTTCTTGTTTGGCCTGCTTTTGTGAAATTAGAAACAATGTAGTCTGGTTTACCAGCATCTAAAGCTTTGTGGGTTTGACAAGCAGTTTTGAAGCAGCAGCGTGCTTTGATCGTTGGCCCCTTTAGATTTTTCAGTGATGGGGAGATGTGATCATATCTCTTTGCGCTGCATTTAGAGTGGCACTCAGGGGACTAGGTGCGCTTTTGGTGTGCCTTTTAAAGATACATTCCCATTATCTTGTCTGGATAGAACCAGTGCTTGCAGGGCGATTATTCGGTGGGAAGAAGGGCTTAATTGTGTTGAGGAGTTTTAGATTAAGGAAGTTGCCCTTTGCTATAGACCTTATGTGTATGCTCATGTTCAAGGTTGAATCCAGGGGGATCCCCAGATATTTGGTAGAGTCCACTAGAGTCAACTTGCAGTTAAGATCATCCAGTTTATTCAGCCATTCTTGGAACTGTGATGATTGGCTGTGGTTGGAAAAAACATGATTGAGTTTGAGATGGTTGTGTGGTAGCCAGTTTTGAAATTTTATGAGCGTGGCATTCAACCAGCTTATGTTGTTCAAAGAGGATATTTCCAGGTAAAGTTGGGTGTCATCTGCATAAATGTGGTAGGCAATGTATTGCAGTTTTGGCCTCCATGTAGATGTTGAAGAGTGTCAGTGAGACAACAGAGCTTTAGGAGACACCTTGGGTAATGGAAAAAAGTCTGATGTCAATTTGTTTGTTTTTATTATTTGGGAGCAGTCATGGAAATAAGAGGTAAACCCACAATGAACTAGCCATCTGCTCTGATTCATTGTTGCAGGGAGTCCAAGAGTAGCGCGTGGTTGACCATGTCAAAAGCTGAGGACAATATATTGCAGTGCGAGGCCCCATGTAGATGTTGAATCGAGTCAGTGAGAGGACTGAGCCTTGAGGGACACCTCGGGTTATGGAAGAAAATCATACGTCAAGTCGTTTTTTTTATTAGTTGGGAGGGGTTAGACAGATAAGAGGTGAACCACGCAGAACTGTGCCATCTGCTCTGATTTATTGAAGCAGGGAGTCTAGGATTACATGTGGTTGACCGTGTCGAAGGCCGCTGACAGGTCTAGGAGGATGAGCAGTCAGCATCTATTTGTGTCTAGGGATCTGTGTATGTACCGGGGGAGTCTAGGGAAGTGTGGCTTGTGTGCATCCCCCAGCGTTTTCCTGCCCAGAATACCATGCAAACCTCAAATGTAGCTAAATAAAATCATAATTTCCTTACATTACTGTGTGGGATCACTGTGCCTACAAAAATATCTTGCCACCCAGTGTTAGAGCTTGCTGTGCTATCCTCTCAATCCCTCTGTTTTGGCCCCTCCCAGTCACCGGCCCTCGGCCCACCCACACAAGTGAGGTATCATTTCACTTGGGAGACTAAGGGAAATGCTGAGTGGTACAACATGTGTGTTTGCATGGCGATACCAGAAAGAAATTAGGAAAATGCCATTTAGTTACCTTTGAGGTTTGCAGGGGACTCTGGGTAGAAGAGCGTTGGAGGATTTGCGGAAGCTATACCTTCCTAGACTCTCCAGGGTGTCTAGTTTTCAGAAATGTCTGGGTCTGGTAGGTTTCCTTAGATGGCTATCGAGCTCAGGACCAAAAAGGCAGGTGCCCCCTTGCAACACCAGGTCATTATGTGATGGATAATTTTGATGTCTCCACAATACGTTTTGGGCCCTTGACTGTCACAGGTACTTGGCCAACCCACACAAGTGAGGTATTGTTTTTATCGGAAGACCTGGGGGAAGACTGGGTGGTGGGATTTTAGTGTCATTCTGGTGATCCCACAGCTTTCCCAAACAGATTTGTAAGAAAAATGAGACTTTGTAAAGCTAAATTTTACGTTTGAGGAGAATTCTGGTAGGAAACGTTGTGGGATCCACACAATTCACACCTCTTTGGACTCCCCCAGATCACTAGTTTTCAGAAGTGTCTGGTTTTGGTAGGTTTCCCTAGAAGGCTGAAGAGCCGGGGATCAAAAACGCAGGTGACTCCCTCGCGAAACAAGTGCTTTTTGTAATCAATATTTTTATAGTCTCCACAGTATGTTTTGGGCTGTTTCCTAGAGCAGGCACTAGGCCTACCCATACAAATGGGGTCCCATTTTTATTGTGAGTCCTGGAGGAATGCTGGATGTGTGGAAGTTTGTGGCTCCTCACAGATTCCAGAACTTTCCATCACAGAAATATGCAGAAAATATGTTTTTATTTTAAAAAGTTTAAGGTTTGCAAGGGATTCTGGGTACTAGACCCTGCTGAGAGAAATGCACGTCACCCCATCTTGGATTCCTCTGGGTGTGTAGGTTTCAAATAATGTAGCTCTGCTACGATTCACTGGGCCAAGGCTGAGCGAGGGTCCCAAATCCACAGTTAGCCACATTTCAATAAAAGGGTCAGCTTTCAGTGTAAAAATTTGATGTGTTCACATTGCGTTTAGGGCAGTTTCCTGTTGCGGGCACTAGGCCTACCCACACAAGTGAGGCTCAATTCTTATCAGGAGACTTGGGAGAATTCTGTGTGGGTTGAAGTTTGTGCCTCCCCATAGATTACAGGACTTTCCATCACAGAAATGTGCGGAAAATGTGTTTCTTTTGAAAAGTTTGAGGTTTGCAAAGGATACTGGATAACAGAACCTAGAGAGAGGCACACAAGTCACACCATACTGCATTCCCAGGGGTGTCTAGCTTTAACAAAAATGTACAGGTTTACTAGGTTTCCCTAGATGCCATTTTATCTAGGGCCCAAAATCCGACCACAGCTAGGCACATTGCATAAAAAGAGGTCTGATTTCTGTCGAAAAATATGACAAGTCCATGTTGCGTTTTGAGCTGTTTCCTGTCACAGGCACTCGGCGTAGTCCCACAATTGAGGTACCATTTTTATTGGGAGACAAGGGGGGATGCTGGGTGGGTGGATATTTATAGCTCCTTTCGGATTCCTTAACTTTCCATCACAGAAATGTGAGGGAAATTTTTTTTTTTTTACAAAGTTTGAGGTTTACAAGTGATTCTAGGTAACAGAACCTGA
The DNA here is from genome assembly GCF_964263255.1 of Lissotriton vulgaris. NCBI lineage: Eukaryota > Metazoa > Chordata > Amphibia > Caudata > Salamandridae > Lissotriton > Lissotriton vulgaris. The sequence goes on along the minus strand of NC_141694.1, from coordinate 1,195,770,921 downwards.
TGGGAGGCACACAAGTCACCCCATACTGTATTCACCTGGGTGTCTAGTTTTACAAAATGTACAGGTTTGCTAGGTTTCACCAGGTGTCGGTTGAGCTAGGGTCTCAAATTCATAGCTATGCACACTGCAAAAAAGTGTATGTTTTCTGTGGAAAAATGTGAGGTATTAACCTTGCGTTTTGGGCCATTTCCTGTCACTGGGATTAGGCTTACCCACACAGGTGAGGTACCATTGTTTTTTTAAAACACATTTTGTTTGTCTAGTTTCAAATAAATTGCAGATCTCTGCACTCCGGGGGTTGCTGCAGACATCATTCACAAGATGATACTGACATTGACGTTTATGGAACTTAGCAAACCGCATTATAACAAAACCCCCCCAACTCCCCCCCCGATTGGGCTCATGTCACATCAGCCCATCCACTGCGTAGCTGCTCACCCGGGAATCACTGTCCCCCTGGGCCATCTCGCCCCCGCCCACATTGACACATAAAAACAGTAAAGAGATCAGTCTGGCAAGCCTGCCCCCTCTTCCCGTGGCGGGTCCAAATCCAGGCCCCGGTAATCCGCCCACCTCTTCCATATCTTGTAATGCTTACATGGGCACCCCCTGGCAAGGAAAACAGGTTGTTTGAGCCCCATACAGAAATCTAGCCTGTTTTTCCATGCAGCAACCGATGGGGCCCGGGGCGCCTTCCAGGCCCTGGCAATATCTCTTTTGGCTAATGTAAGGCCTAATAATAGAAGGTGCCGTTTGTAGATATTGCCCCCCACTCCTTCCATCACATGTAACAGGGCCAAGTGTGGCGTGCAGGGAAGCTCCCAATCCAACACCTCCGAGAGACAAGAGTGTATCCCCCTCCAGAATCTATGCAGGGAGAGGCAACTCCACACTGTATGTAGGAGCGTGCCCTCCTCCTGTTGACAATGGAGGCACTCAGGAGATGCGATCATTTCCACCCTTCACAGGCGCTCTTTGTTGAAATACACTCTGTGCAGGTATTTAAATTGCACCAGCCACAGGCGCATTGCTATTGCGCCCCTCTTGGACTTGCTATGGTCTCAGCCCAGTCCTCCTTCTCCAATTCACCAACATCCGCCTCCCACGCAGCCTTAAGCCTCTGCAGATTAGAAGAACAGTGCATGACTAACGTTTGATAAATGCAGGAGATTTTCTGGTCCGGTAGGGCACCAATAAAGAGCTTCGCTTCTATGGGGCTAAATGTGAGGAGAGACTCCAGGCCCTCCAAGCTGGGGGTGAGGGCGTGCTTGAACTGCAGGTACCAGTAAAACTGGGACCGCAGCATCCCATACTCCTCCTGTAGCTCTTGAAATGATGTGAGTGTTAGATCCGTCATACCATCCCCCAGGATCGAGATGCCTATCGCATCCCATCCCCTAAAGCCCTGCAGCGCTGCCAACTGAGAAAGGCACCTGTTGCCCCATAAGGGTGGTTCACGAGTCAAGACGTTCCACCACCCCATCCTGCGCAGCGCCTGTCTTCAGATAAGGAATACCACTCGCGTGACTGGCTGCAAGGACCTTCGAAGAGGTGCGGTGTGTAATAGTGTATGCAGGGGATAACTACCCATAATCTGCCGTTCAGCTACATAAGCTGGGTCCCCCTGTCCCCATACCAACATTCATTAAGGATCAACAGATGTGAGGCCTGAGAGTAAGATAGAACATCCGATGAAGCTAGACCCCCGGAGTAAGTAGACAGGAAACAGGTGCGCAGGGCCACCATCACTTTACCCCCCGCCACAGAAACTGTCCCAGCGCTGAGTGCACTTGCCGGAACCATCGGGGTGGGATTTGATATGGATGGTTCTGCAACTGATAGAGCAGGCGGGAAAGCGCCACCATCTTGAAGACTGCCGACCTACCATATATGGACAGGGGCATTCGGGACCACAATTTAAGATCTTGAGTACGGTCCCACACCGGGGGCAAATTGCGTTCCCAGGCCACCGCCAGCAAATCAGACAGGAAGACCCCCAGATACTTCAGCCCCTCCAACGCTAATGGAAATAAAGCGTGCTGTTACGGAGTTCTCCCCGGCTTGAGGAACACCACCACCTCCACGTGCCTCCAGTCAGAGGGGAGCGAGCTATGTTTCCACGCCTTCTCCACCACTGGCTGAAATTGTGGGGCCAGTTGGACGAAAAACTCGCTGGGAAATCCATTAGGTCCCGGAGCCTTCCCGGGATTCAGCTCCCCCAGGGCCTCACCCAAATCCTCATCTGACAGTGGCCTGTCCAGGTGGTCTCCCAGCTCGTCTGAGAAGGCCTTAGGTGGAAGTTAATCAATAAATGTAATTATATACGCGGCGGCAAGGCATTCAGATGGTGCATAGAGGTCCTCGTAGGAAGCCGCAAAGCTTTCGGCAATGGCCGGAGGCTCAGTGAGCAGCGCCCCCGTGGGGTCCAGGACTCTTGACAGAGCCTGGGAATGTAAGGCGCCCTGACATAGGGGATGCAGCATTTTGCTAGATTTGTCCCCCCACTGATAAACCCTACTACGCGTTGCCAGCCAAGCCTGGTGGGCCCCGTCCAGCAGTAGAGCAGCATAGTTTTGCTGTGCTAGTAGTAGTTATTGTGTGGCTGGCCCACCCTCCACCACCGGCTCTGACATTCCAAGACCTCTATCTCCGCCTTCTGATGCAGCAATTCCCTCTTAGGCTCCCCACGTTCCGCCACACACCAAGAAATATCCACCCCTCTCAGTGTGGGTTTTAATGCCTCCCACAGTACCGCTGGGGACTCGACCGATCCCTCATTCATCATTAGATAATAATCGATTTCCTTAGTCAAGTGGGCCCTATAGTCTTCTCTCTGCAGATGCCATGCCGACATGCGCCATCGGAGTGGCTGCCGCCCTGGGCCTATCTGAAACGTAAGGCATACCGGTTAGTGATCTGAAGAGGTGCGGTGTGTAATAGTGTATGTAGGGGATAACTACCCATAAGCTGCAGATCAGCTGCATAAGCTGGGTCCCCCTGTCCCCATACCAACATTCATTAAGGATCAACAGATGTGAGGCCTGAGAGTAAGATAGAACATCCGATGAAGCTAGACCCCCGGAGTAAGTAGACAGGAAACAGGTGCGCAGGGCCACCATCACTTTACCCCCCGCCACAGAAACTGTCCCAGCGCTGAGTGCACTTGCCGGAACCATCGGGGTGGGATTTGATATGGATGGTTCTGCAACTGATAGAGCAGGCGGGAAAGCGCCACCATCTTGAAGACTGCCGACCTACCATATATGGACAGGGGCATTCGGGACCACAATTTAAGATCTTGAGTATGGTCCCACACCGGGGGCAAATTGCGTTCCCAGGCCACCGCCAGCAAATCAGACAGGAAGACCCCCAGATACTTCAGCCCCTCCAACGCTAATGGAAATAAAGCGTGCTGTTACGGAGTTCTCCCCGGCTTGAGGAACACCACCACCTCCACGTGCCTCCAGTCAGAGGGGAGCGAGCTATGTTTCCACGCCTTCTCGACCACTGGCTGAAATTGTGGGGCCAGTTGGACGAAAAACTCGCTGGGAAATCCATTAGGTCCCGGAGCCTTCCCGGGATTCAGCTCCCCCAGGGCCTCACCCAAATCCTCATCTGACAGTGGCCTGTCCAGGTGGTCTCCCAGCTCGTCTGAGAAGGCCTTAGGTGGAAGTTAATCAATAAATGTAATTATATACGCGGCGGCAAGGCATTCAGATGGTGCATAGAGGTCCTCGTAGGAAGCCGCAAAGCTTTCGGCAATGGCCGGAGGCTCAGTGAGCAGCGCCCCCGTGAGGTCCAGGACTCTTGACAGAGCCTGGGAATGTAAGGCGCCCTGACATAGGGGATGCAGCATTTTGCTAGATTTGTCCCCCCACTGATAAACCCTACTACGCGTTGCCAGCCAAGCCTGGTGGGCCCCGTCCAGCAGTAGAGCAGCATAGTTTTGCTGTGCTAGTAGTAGTTATTGTGTGGCTGGCCCACCCTCCACCACCGGCTCTGACATTCCAAGACCTCTATCTCCGCCTTCTGATGCAGCAATTCCCTCTTAGGCTCCCCACGTTCCGCCACACACCAAGAAATATCCACCCCTCTCAGTGTGGGTTTTAATGCCTCCCACAGTACCGCTGGGGACTCGACCGATCCCTCATTCATCATTAGATAATAATCGATTTCCTTAGTCAAGTGGGCCCTATAGTCTTCTCTCTGCAGATGCCATGCCGACATGCGCCATCGGAGTGGCTGCCGCCCTGGGCCTATCTGAAACGTAAGGCATACCGGTTAGTGATCTGAAGAGGTGCGGTGTGTAATAGTGTATGTAGGGGATAACTACCCATAAGCTGCAGATCAGCTGCATAAGCTGGGTCCCCCTGTCCCCATACCAACATTCATTAAGGATCAACAGATGTGAGGCCTGAGAGTAAGATAGAACATCCGATGAAGCTAGACCCCCGGAGTAGGTAGACAGGAAACAGGTGCGCAGGGCCACCCTCACTTTACCCCCCTGCCACAGAAACTGTCCCAGCGCTGAGTGCACTTGCCGTAACCATCGGGGTGGGATTTGATATGGATGGTTCTGCAACTGATAGAGCAGGCGGGGAAGCGCCACCATCTTGAAGGTTGCCGACCTACCATATATGGACAGGGGCATTCGGGACCACAATTTAAGATCTTGAGTACGGTCCCACACCGGTAGCAAATTGTGTTCCCAGGCCACCGCCAGCAAATCAGACAGGAAGACCCCCAGATACTTCAGCCCCTCCAACGCTAATGGAACTGATGCAGCCCATGTTCCCACCATCTACTGACCCCCCAGGACCCACAGCGTAGATTTGCGTGGGTTCATATACAGTTCTGAGACCTCCCCAAAAATCTGGAAGATACGCAGCAACCGTGGCCCGACCTATCTAGAGCGGTAAAAAAAACAGGACATCGTCCGCGTATATTGCTATTCTGTCCGAGAGACCCAGCGTCCACTCAAATCCCTGAAGCTGGGCATCAATGCACACCCAGGCCACCAGCGGCTCCATTGTGAGCGCAAAAAGATAGGGGGCGAGGGGGCAGCCCTGCCGCGTACCACGCCGTATACAGAAGGAGCGAGAAATTGCCCCCGCACCCGCACCGATGCCGTCAGATCCGTGCTTAGCAACATCAGATAGGCCAGAAATCTCGGGGCAAGGTTAAACTTCCTCAGAAGGGCAAAATGGTATACCCAGCTCAGGGAATCATAGGCCCTATCCATGTCAGCCAATAATAGCGCAGCCGGATCCCCCAACTGCCCACTGGCTGCCACTGCCACATGTGCGTGTCTAATATTGTGGCGGGTCGCCCTCTGGGGCATGAACCCAGCCTGGCCCGGGTGTACCAATTCCGGAATATGTGGTAGAAGCCGGTTGGCCAGTGCCTTGGCCAGTACCTTCGCTTCCACATTTAGGAGGGAGATAGGATGGTATAAAGAGTGCTGTTACGGAGGTCTCCCCGGCTTGAGGAACACTACCACCTCCGCGAGCCTCCAGTCAGAGGGGAGCGAGCCATGCTCCCACGCCTTCTCCACTACTGGCCGAAATTGTGGGGCCAGTTGGACGAAAAACTCGCTGGGAAATCCATTAGGTCCCGGAGCCTTCCCGGGATTCAGCTCCCCCAGGGCCTCACCCAAATCCTCATCCGACAGTGGCCTGTCCAGGTGGTCTCCCAGCTCATCTGAGAAGGCCTTAGGTGGAAGATCATCAATAAATGTTATTATATCCGCTGCCGCAAGGCATTCAGATGGTGCATAGAGGTCCTCGTAGGAAGCCGCAAAGCTTTCGGCAATGGCCGGAGGCTCAGTGAGCAGCGCCCCCGTGGGGTCCAGGACTCTTGACAGAGCCTGGGAATGTAAGGCGCCCTGACATAGGGCGATGCAGCATATTGCTAGATTTGTCCCCCCACTGATAAACCCTACTACGCGTTGCCAACCAAGCCTGGTGGGCCCCGTCCAGCAGTAGAGCTGCATAGTTTTGCTGTGTTAGTAGTAGTTATTGTGTGGCTGGCCCACCCTCCACCACCGGCTCTGACATTCCAAGACCTCTATCTCCGCCTTCCGATGCAGCAATTCCCTCTTAGGCTCCCCACGTTCCGCCACACACCAAAAAATATCCACCCCTCTCAGCGTGGGTTTTAATGCCTCCCACAGTACCGCTGGGGACTCGACCGATCCCACATTCATCATTAGATAATAATCGATTTCCTTAGTCAAATTGGCCCTATAGTCTTCTCTCTGTAGATGCCATGCCGACATGCGCCATCGGAGTGGCTGCCGCCCTGGGCCTATCTGAAACGTAAGGCATACCGGTTAGTGATCTGATGAGCCCCTGGGCAGTATGTCAGCCAACATCGCTCTGTGCGCAATCCCCCTGGGGTCAAAAAGATAATCTAGTCTCAAAAAGGAATCATGTGTGGTGGAGAAGTATGTATATTCCTGGTTGGATCCATGTAGGTGTCTCCAAACATCCACCCAATCAAGTCCTGTCACTAGAGAGTGTCATTTTGTAGGGGGACCATTAACCACCACACCCCCACTCCTCCATCTATCCTGGCCCAGATCCATCACGTCGTTCCAGTCCTCACCTACAACTGCGAGCGTATCGGGCATAGCTCCCAAATGGTTAGGATTCGCTCCACTAAGTTCCATTGCAATGGCGGAGGGGTATATACACTACCCAGTTTCAGAGTATCTTCCCCAACTCTGCCCTTTATGAAGATGTATCTTCCCTGTGCGCCTGACCAGTGTTTTTCGTGTGTGTATGGGTCCTTCCGGTGGATCAGTATCGCCAACCCCTGTGAAGCCCGCATGAAGTCTGAGTGAACGAAAAATTGGTACCCGTATGTCTGCTGACACAGGGCTTTGGTACCCATTAAGTGCGTTTCCTGGAGCAGGAGGTCATCCGGCCCGCTTGTTTGGCGTAGTGAAGTATGGCCCATCGCTTAACCTTGTCCAAGGCCCCCTGGACGTTCCAACTAACAATATGCAGGGCCCCAGGAGTCACCCGAATTCCATTCTGCGTGTCGGACATCTCAAAATATGTAGACAGTCATGTCCGGTGTGATCGCTATGCTGTGTGTTTGATGAGCTACGAATCTCCAATGTGGATGCGCAATCTAAAACCCAGAACAAACCCTCGCCCCGTAACAATACCCTCACCCCATACCTCGCAAACATGGAAGTATCTGTCGCGGTCGGATAGGAGCCAAGTCCCCAACCGGGGGACCGGAACCATATCTCCCAATGGATCCCCAAGTGGCCACCCATGACCCTCGGGCCATTCCCTTACCCGCCCACCACTATGTGGCCGGTAACCCAGCCACAAATCCAAGCCTATCCTACCATTAGATCAATGTCCAATGTCTCGCCACCCTTGGCAGGCCCAAGCATCATTCTGCCGATGCCTGCCCGTCCAAAGCCGAACCCCCCGGTACGAGGGCAGCGGCTGACTGAGATTGAAACTTGGACCTTGATCTCCTGCTGCTCCTCAGCCGATCTTGAGGTCCTCTCCTGGCCACTTCACTTGAGGACGAATCCGAATCCCTGCCCGGTGGTGTATGCACCCGCACTCGCACCGTCTAGTCAGTCCATTTGAACACCTCCTCTGGGGAGTCAAAGAAGTGTTTACAATCACGGTACACCACCCTCAAGTGGGCCGGTAAGAGCAGGGCGTATGGGAGCTTGAGGTCTCGGAGACAGGCCTTTCCTGCAAGGAATGATTGCCATTGCTGTTGCACCAATCGCGTATAGTCAGGAAATATAAGGTTATGGGCATTGTTATATATAAGAGGTTCCTTGACTCTGTCCTGTTTCAGGATAGTGTCTCGGTCCATGTAATTCAGAAATGTTTCAATGATTGGTCGCAGGCGGGTTCTCTGTGGGGGCTTCTGCATAAGTGCCCTGTGGGCCTGCTCTACTACAAAGCAGCGAAGAGAACATCAGGGGAAACCAGCCCTCCAACCAATTACCAGACCAAGTAGCAGTTGCCTGCCTGGCTGAGGTGGCTGACTTGCAGGAACAGGAGTAGGTTTCTCATATGAATCAGACTATGACATTTTAATCACAGAAAATCAGAGAGGTAGCCAGAAATGTGCAGTCACAGAAAAACCCACTAGGCAAATGATTAAGCCTGGGCATAGTTCATTGAGGTTTGCTATGCGGAACTTCGCAAAGTTACAAAAAAACTCAGTGAAGGCCCACAAGTGTCACAGTGTTGTGTGAACTGCTGTTTGCGCTAGTCTTTCTGCCTCTTGGGTAGAAATTCTACCGGAGCTGCAGCTTGTGCTTGCAAACTTACCATTTGCAAGTGCAAGCAGGTAAAAAACTCCGCTGCACTACACGAAACAAGTTTTTTTTGCACTCCGTGAGCTCAGCAGAGTGCAGAGTGTAGAAAACTTTTCAAACTCCATGAACGGAGCAGAGTTCAATGCTCACGCCTACAAATGATGAAACAGGGAAGAAATGTTTCTATGCTAAATAAAGACATCCATATGAATCACTCACAATCCTTCCTTAGGATATCTTTCCTCTCCATGGCATCTCATGGGTGTCACACGAGAGGCAGTTCTTTATGTCTTTCTTGCTTCATGACTGCAAAAATACACTGCTATGAACTTAATTCCAAATGTACGATCTTGTGAGGGGATTCCTTGTAATCTATGCATGGGATTGCGTGTTTGTCTCCCATGATCGAGCCGTAAGTTAATACAATATACATACTGTACTGACTTCATTATTAAATGTGAGCACCTAATAATAACTGACCAGTTGAAAAAGAACTCTGTACAACAGATTGGAATAAAATGTACAACTCTGGAATCTTTCAAGTCTTCTGCGTCACCTTAGATATAACTTAAAAATACACTATAAAAATAGATGCACATAATGAAATCACATAGTTTACAGGATAGGAAAACTGATCAGTGTCTTTTTGAAAAATACATATGAGGTCATTTAAAGATACATGCAGACTATGAAAACTATATTGGGAATATTTCTGTATACGTGAGTTGCAAAAACTAAGAAGTTGAACATTCTTGGCGCAAACATTGTTGGATTAGTTAGTATCTATTCATTTTGAAATATATTTTTATTTGAAAGTAAACCTAGAACTTTACTCACCAAAGCGTAGAGTAATATTATAGCTAGGTGTAATAAAATAAGGGGAATTTTTAATTTAAAAACCTCTAGAAATTCATAGAAAAAAACAAAGATTAAAGTAGTGCTAGAGTTAGGTGAACTTCACAGTGACAACGTTAATGTTTTGAACTAAAAAAAGCACAGTTATTCATTCTTTCATTACACTGAGGTAACTATATCTTTCGCTGTCGCCATGTATTGCTGGTTACTCCACATATTACATCACTAACAATATCTTCTATGACTTCATTAATAATATCAATGCATATGGAGGATGAGAAAGTTATATGGCACGGTACAATTTATAGCTACTTCTGAAAACCCTAATAATAATAGGGGAATTCCAGTGGTTTTTAGAGTTTAAAATATGACATTGTTTCCAAACTTTTCAACTAATTATATGATGTCACTGACCGTGTGATGAGTGATGTAATATGTGACGTCATCGGCAGTGCATTGCGGGCGCGCAAGTTATAGTTAGCTGAACTAACTATAACGGGGGAATTTCAATGGTTTTGTATGAGAGAAATGTCCAGCTAACTATAACATGGGTGAAATCTATGGTTTTTTCATTGAATTTCTAAGGTTTTTTAAATGCTAATTCCTAACTATAACGTGTGTGAAACCTATGGTTTTTTCAGTGAATTTCTAAGGTTTTTAAAATGCTTATTCCTAACTATAACGTGACTGAAACTTATGTTTTTTTTTTCAGTGAATTTCTAAAGTTTTTTAAATGCTAATTCCTGACTATAACGTGCCTAAAACCTCTGGTTTTTTCAGTGAATATATATATGCACTGGAAAACTAAACACCCACTTCCTTTACAAAGAAATGAAAGGTTTGCATCTCTACAACCTCTCTAATTTTTCAGGTTTTTCATCTTCCACTCAATGGCCCGATTCACAGAATGAACTTAAGACATTTGGTATTCACAGAATGCACTTACTACTATCTGGTATTCACAGAATGCACTTACTACTTTCGGGATTCACAGAATACACTTACTACTTACGGGATTCACAGAATGAACTTACTACTTTTCGGGATTCACAGAATGAACTTACTACTTTTCGGGATTCACAGAAGAGACTTACGACTACTAACTTTACGTCCGCCGCCGGGCCGTAATTTCTGCCACCGGGCCGGATAGTATGGCATTTAGGCGGACTTTACCGCACACTTGAGTAAAATGCGATTACGGGCTGCAAAATGCGATTACGGGCCGTAAATTGCGATTTCGGACCGTTTGCCATGTTAGTCAAGAGGAAACACCTGGCCAAGGTCCACCCATCCCCCAACATGGATCAGCTGACACACAGCAGCCAATCCCAGCCCTGCAGCATGTATGAATGCTGAGCAGACACAAAAAACCCTTTTCAGGATGTCACTGAACGTGTTTGTAGCACTACCCCTTGCCATGCGGCAAAACTACTTGAGGAGGAGGAGGAGGAGAGCACAGAGGATCTACAGGCAGAGGATCAACTATTTTGGAATGTCCAGCCAGGATGTAAGGGCCATGTACCGTTTCCCACCTGAAGTAATCCTGGAAATGGTATGTGAGTGGGAGCAGGAACTTGACTCTGTGACCTGCTGCTCACATGCTATACCAGCATACCTCAAGATCCTTTCTGCCCTCCACTTCTTTGCTACTGGCTCCTTCCAAAGGGTCACTAGTGATCATGTGGGCATTTCCCAGGTGAGCCAGTCGCGGTGCCTGCATCAGGTACTGAGATGCATCACTGAGAGAGCCCCCAACTACATCAAAATGCCATATACACTGGACATGAGACAAAAGGCAGCAAGAGATTTTTATCTCCTTGCACAATTTCCACGTGTGCTGGGTGCAATAGATTGCACCCATGTGGCCCTTCAGCCACCCCGCCACATTGCACACATCTTCTGCAACAGACACAGATGGTATTCCATCAATGTTCAAGCAGTCTGTGATGCCAGTGGAAGGTTCATCAATGTGCATGCAGCGTTCCCAGGCAGTACACATGACAGCTTCATATTCCGCATGTCACCTCTTGCTCGGCGTATGGCTGCTGGAGAATTTGGTAACATGTGGCTACTGGGTAAGTACCAAGCACTGAAAATGGGTGATATGCGTCAAGTAAATATATGAATGCCCCCCAATAGTAACGATTGTACAATAAGAAACATGTCCCAACAGACACTGCATGTATGAATGTATAGATCATGTCCTGTCAAAGTCAAAGAGTGAAATGTTAACAACTTCCCATTCTTCCCTCCTCAGGTGACGCTGGGTATGCACTCTCTCCACATCTCCTCACCTCTTACAGGCGTGCTAACACTGTACCTCAGCGTAGGTACAATAGGGCACACATACGTACTCGAGCCATCATCGAGCGCACTTTTGGTCTGTTGAAGTCGCGATTCAGATGTCTCGACCGTACAGGGGGTGTGCTTCTGTACTCCCCAGTAGTTGTGTGCAGGATTATACTAGCCTGTTGTGTTTTGCACAACATTGCTCTAATGCATGGCTTACACATGCCTCTCGACCCTCGACTAGCTCTGAATGTGGGAGACCGGGCTATTGCACATGACCGACGTCAGGGCATGCAAGTCCGTGATCTGCTAGTTGCCACATATTTTGCATGAGCAACCTGTAGTGCCACGGACAACATGTGGTTTGTTGTCTGTTGTCAATGATGAAATGTGGACAGACACAACAGTGTCCATAAATCCCACCCTGAGACGACTTTCCAAACCACACTAACTGCATGCAAATCACAGCTGCTGACAGAAGTCAAAAGGTGGATTGTGCCTCAGGTCACGTGCCCATGTCAGCGATCAGCGTAGTGGACATCCCTTAAACAAACTATTCACGCTGATGACAATACATGTCCTGAGAGACATACCTGGACCTCATAAGGATGGGTCACCAAATCACAAAAGGTTGCATACTCAGGCCTAAGACCACTAGAGAATTGACTCCCCCACAAATGATGGGCCCAGAATGTGAGTGATGATGTCATGTTAGAATCATGCACCATGGGTCAGATTTACAATAAGAGTTGCATCTCTGCATATCAGCAGGGATGGCCAAGTAATTGTGCCTCACAGCAGACATCCCTTGCGCCATCATGGCTGTGCCGCATGTACAAAGCTGTGCGCTGTGGACCAAGTATAGACAGAAGTGTGAAGCCTATGCTGTCATAAAGGTGAAGCACCACTGGAGTTGGGTCGCAGGCGCAACGCAGCTCCAGCAAGGCAAGCGGCGAGCCGATGCCCAACATGCAGCATCAATTCTCACGTCTCCTACAAGCAGGTGCAGGGTTGGGATGCAGCATGGCTACGAAAATGACAGAGTGTAATTTTGTACTTTTCATGCTCCCACTGTTTGGTGGCGTATGTGTGCTGGAAGGCCGCCCCCCCCCACCCCCCTGTGCAGGAACGCACAACTGCGGTGCAGAGCCATACAATATGACACATTTCACAGATGCGTCACGTTGAAGATACCCCATAGCATGGAGTTGGCGTAGCGCTGCTGCGCCAATAAACTTACGCTACTGTGGCGTAATTGGGGCACACAGCGGCCCCCATATGTATCTGACATATCCACACTTCTCCACACCAATGTTACATGACACATCATGCAACTCTGATACTGAGTACTCAATATGAACTACATGCCCCATAATGCAAAGTATGAGAATGGGAAAGTCGGATGGATGTTGTCAGCCCCCTACCCCCTGTCAGTGCATAAATGACATGAAATGAACTGTTCCCCCTTTTGCTACATAATCATGCATAACACCTGCATTGTCCTTTCACTTTTTCCTACATCAGAACAACAGGATGGCAGTGGATTTGTTTACTGGTTGTGGATGGCCCAGGATGAATAAAAAATGGCTGCAAAATACTTCCTGTGATGTGTTTCCTGTCTCCCACTACCTGTATAACATTTCCTGTATGAAATAATGTGTTCCGGGTCATTTTCGCAAGTTACGGCGCCAAACCGTAGTTTCCGGTTGCGTATCGTAGTGCGCGTGCGCGTAAACGACGCTCCGGAACCGGAAACTACGAAATCGGGCCGTAAATTACGAAAATAAACTAGACCACATCATTGCATACAGGCAAGGTGATACATCAAGTGGGAGACAGGAAATACTTTACAGGAAGTACTTGGCAGCCATTTTGTGGTCATTCAGAGTCATCCTCTTTCACTGATCAGATCCACAGGCATCCTGCTGCTCTCATCTTACCAATTTCCCCATAATGGCTGAGGAATATGAGGAGAGAGCCCCCCCTTTCTCAGACAGGAAATTGGACATCTTGGTGGAGGGGGTGCTGGAGAAATTCCCTCAGCTATATGGGGACCCTGAGCAACAGCTGAGCACTGCAGCCCGGGGCAGGGTATGGGCCAACATCGCCGAGCGCTGCAGTGCAGTGGGAGTGTTCACCAGGAGGGCTAGGACGTGCCGCAAACGCTGGGAGGACCTGAAGCGGTGGGCCCGTCACAAGGCTACGGAGCTGGCTGGCCTGTCCACCCAGCACCATGTACATCGTCCTCGCCTCTCACCACTGTACAGGAGGGTCCTGCGAGCAGCGTGGCCAACCCTCCATGCTCAGCTGGAGGAGCACGAGCAGCATAGACCTAGTAAGTTCATCATATGCAATATGAGTCTGGGAGTATGATGTGAGTGAAACAGTGCTGTACCATTGTGTGTCCCATGCCTCCATTAGCCAATTCCATGTCCAAGCAGCAGTCACCTAGTTTTGATAGGCACACTGTGGCATATGGACTATACAGGCCAGAGTGCACTTTGGGAGTTGTAATGTTCTCATGACAACTGGGTAAATGAGCCACACTCATGCATCCATATTGAATTCTGCTCTGCCAGCACCACTACAATTGTACCAAGTCCATCATAACGGATGTGTGCATTGGATGAGCGATGGTACAGAGACGGTCCAGTCTGCACATGGCAGGCCATGGGGGATTGGATGTTGTGATTAGCATTGCACCTGTAGCGTTGTGTTACAATTGAGACAGATCATCATGTGCCTTGGAGTCAAGACAGATATTGAGATCCTTGCATCACTCACATGTTCTCATAGGTCTGCAAGGTGTGACCACTGACAGACGTCTGACCCTCAGTGGCCTGTATGACATTTCACATGCACAGATAGCTGACACAACTGCCCACCACTGTTCAGCGGTGATACTGCACTACCGTGTCAGTCAAGTAAGTCACTATGTGGCACTGGATTATCTGAAGATGTGTGGGGACATCAAAAGGCTAGACACACAATGTAGCTAGAGGAGTACTCCAGACCCCACGTGGATGTGTGACCCACATTTGTCTTGTCCCATACAATGCTACAAAGCAGATGACACTTGTCCAGACGTTAAATAGCTGCAAATCAATATCAATGGCCAATATCATTTATATCTGGACTCTTCATTTTCTCCTCTGGTGGACTTGTAGTTGAACTGATAAATGCAGCAGTGACACGACACACATATCACAACAATGCCAAGGTTGAGGTTTGGATAATTCAGTTGCGCAAGCCACAATAATACACATGAGATGTCCATGTCAAACTCAAATCAGTATATGACAGTGTGCATACATGTAATGTAAGTGCATGGACAGAATGGGTGTTGGGAGCACACTGCCTCACAGTCCCAGCACGGTTTGTCCCTTTGCATCCTGGTAAATGCAGTACACATTCCAAACTGACTTTGGAATAATCTGGAGTGATACACCAAAATTGCTGCTGACTTTGCTGTATATCCCTAGACACGTGTTCCTGGAATGAGCGCTTTATCTGTAGAGAGCTGCAGTTTCATGGAGAGCAAAGTAAATCATCTTGCTTTACTGTGTTCCTGTGAGTGTTACTGTGACCTCAGAATAACTTGGCAGCATTCCCAGCAAACACAGATGAATCAGGAGTTAGTTAGTACTGTACACAGCATACACCCGGATGCAAAGGGGCAAACTGGGCTGGGACTGTGAGGCAGTGTGCTCCCAACCACCACTTAGTCCATAAGGACTGATGGGCAGATCAACAAGGCACTTGCGCCTCTTTGCACCGCCATTGGGTCACTTTAGTGACGCAGCGGCGGAGCACAGAAAGCGCCATGCTGCTGGATTATTACAACGTGACGCATACGGTGCAGGATTGCATCCTAAAAGTGGCTGAGTGAAACTATAAGATACCACTCAGTCACTATTAGGGCCAAGCGAAGTCAAATCTATGCACCTGCTTGAAGCAGGTGTTAGGATTGCCGCAGCATGTTAGCGATCGTGCACCCCCGAGCCTTGCTGGAGGTGGCTCCGCAATTGCCACGCCACTACAGCAAAGCTCGGCTCTTCCACCGGGGATGCATCACACATCTGCCCACCCAAGCGCCACAGTGTGCCGCTTAGTACATGTGGTCCAACAGGGGTGACGCACGGGTGGGCTGATGCGTTACAACTCATCAGACACACCTCTGCTGATTAGCGGAGATGCGCCAGAAGTAGTAAATCGCCCCCTGATAACTGTACAGTGTGATTAGAGTTAAACAAATTTGGACCTAGGCTATTCTATGTATGTGTAGCGTCATGCATGAAACAACCACCACATCAAGATTTTGCTTATACTTCTGCAGGCACGGTTGATGAGACAGGAGATCCGCAGGAAGAAGTCCGGAGGATTAGACCATCTGTTCGGCGACGGCTAAACCCTCTTTCCACTAGCGATGAAGGGGAGGAGGAGGAGGAGGAGGAGGAGGAGGAGGAGGAGGAGCCATCAACATCTGCAGGCCAGAGGGTTTCACCCACCCGGGATAAAGATGAACACTACACCGGTACTATGTCCCAGGTGGAGGCTGTGGACAATGAAGGGGGGGTGACGAACCAGACACCTCGGACCATGATGTGGGGGATGGCCCCTCACCCACACATACATCACCAGTGGGTCACAAAGAGGTGTCCCTGGGGAAGGCCAACATTCCATCTGGGCCTGCCATCTGTCCCACCGTACTTCTAGAGTCCCCCATGCCATCGGGGGCTCCTGCTCAATCCCCTGATATGGGTCTCCCTACTCTTGGCCGCCAAGCCAAACACATTGGCTCCGGACCGGAGGCACCACGTCCCTTCTGTGTCCCCCCCCCCCCAGTGCCGGTGCTGTTCCTCCTGTGGCTGTGCCAGGGGACTTGAGTTGGATGGTCGAGGGTCAACCAGACATGTCCGCTCGCATCTTGCTACAGGTGTGTCTGGAGATACGCTTGATGCAAGCGCACCTAGTCCGATCCATGGACAACATCGGCATCCAACTCCAGTCCCTGACCACAGCCATTACCTCTTTCATCTCCCAAGTGCCTTCCCATACCACCGTCAATGTGTCCCCCTGTCCGTTGGCCCACACTGGTTCCCCCCATACGCCTCGTGTGTCACGTTCCCGTGTGGTGCCTGTTCCTGCATCAGCCAGACGTGTGGATGTGTCCGACCCTGAGGAGCTAGACATTGTGCTCCTGGATGATGACCAGAAAGACACTTGACTGTTGGACTGAGACATTGTTTTGGACGATGATTTATTTCTCCCCTTGTGAATAGACTGGTTCCCATGACGCTACCTGACATATTATATTTGTTTTGCCCCACCCAAATCCAAGTTCCCTTCTCCTTCTGCATTAAGATCATCATTTGTTTTCCTTTCTCCCTTCCAAACCGACGGTTTCTTTGTGTTCCTTCATAAATGACTTTGCAGTATTATACTTTGTCTGACTAGTTTGACTTCATTTTGAATGTCTATTGCCAAATATAGACACATATTTAGTAAGTCATATGCTATGCATACTACAACGTGTTGCCATGATGTGTTACACTTGTACCTGTCTCACACACACACACACATGCCTACATCGTCAGAAGAGACATACTACACAACAGAATATTACAGTAGTAGATATTTATTGTCAAAATACCCCTAAGGAGCCCAAAACAAATAAGCCATTTTAATGGCGGTCATGTTTGCGTTGCCGTAATCGTGGGGGGGAGGAACGCGGTGAGGGGTGAGGTCGTCGCCTTCGTGTCTGTGGGTGTTTTCCAGGCTGATCAAGAGGTGCAGTTGCCAATGGTGTCTGCACATTAGGTGTCTGTGGCTGGGCAAGGGCTGGTTGATGAGGTGGTTGAAGTGACTGTGCAGAGGTTGGTGGTGGTTGGGCAGGTGGTGGGGGTGGTGGGAGTGACGGTGCAGCGGTTGGTGGTGGTTGGGCAGGTAGTGGGGGTGGTGGGAGTGACTGTGCAGTGGTTGGTGGTGGTTGGGCAGGTAGTGGGGGTGGTGGGAGTGACTGTGCAGCGGTTGGTGGTGTTTGGGCAGGTAGTGGGGGTGGTGGGAGTGACTGTGCAGCGGTTGGTGGTGGTTGGGCAGGTAGTGGGGGTGGTGGGAGTGACTGTGCAGCGGTAGGTGGTGGTTGGGCAGGTAGTGGGGGTGGTGGGAGTGACTGTGCAGCGGTTGGTGGTGGTTGGGCAGGTAGTGGGGGTGGTGGGAGTGACTGTGCAACGGTTGGTGGTGGTTGGGCAGGTAGTGGGGGTGGTGGGAGTGACTGTGCAGCGGTTGGTGGTGGTTGGGCAGGTAGAGGGGGTGGTGGGAGTGACTGTGCAGCGGTTGGTGGTGGTTGGGCAGGTAGTGGGGGTGGTGGGAGTGACTGTGCAGCGGTTGGTGGTGGTTGGGCAGGTAGTGGGGGTGGTGGGAGTGACTGTTCAGGGTGCGGGTGTGTTTGTGTACCTTGGCTGTGGTGCTGTGCAGTTTGTGTTACAGGTGTGGGGATGTGCTGTCCTACAGGCCGACATGATTGTCCCCCTCCCTGCGTTGGCTGTGAAGGTAGACTTTGGACCACTCTCACCATGCCCTCCATCATCTTCATGGCCAAGGCATGGTGTCTTGCACTCTCTTCCCTTTGGATGGATATCAGGTCTCTTGTATTTCTAGACATTTCCTGCCAAGTACTATCCATCCTGTCCAAAGCTTGGCCCACCCTGTCCACCCCCTGAGGGAATTGGGCCATGTCCTGCAGGAACCCAGAAATGTCTGACAGGGTAGCCCCTATGGCCCGAATGTCCTGCCTCACATCTGCCTGCTGTTGGAAGAAGTCCTGCTCCCACTGGCCACCATAGTCATGTGCAGGCCCCCTCTGCTGGTGTCTGCCAGGGATGAGATGAGCAGGTCCAAAAACAGGGAGGCTGGCAGGTAGAAGTCTGTGGGCAGGAGAAGGGTTCCCAGGGGATACCTGGTCCACAACAGGGCTGGCACTTCCCACAGATGGTGGAGAGAATGGCAGGGATTCACTGCGTAGGGAAGAGTGGGTAGGGGAACCACCATGTCGGTCCCGGACGTGAGGGCTGTGAGTGAGTGATGTCTGTGAGTGGATGTGTGGTAGCTGTGTCTGTGTTGATATTTGCCGTGGTATTGATAGTCTGAGAGGAGGCAGACGGGCGTTGCTTGTCAGAAGATGTGAGGCGGGGACGTCAGTATTGTCATCCCCGGAGTCTAACAAATTGTACTCATCATCCTCCTCAAAGGCAACGTTCTCTTGCTCTTGATCCTCCTCCTCTTGGGAATGTGTTGCAGCCGACATTGCTGCCTGGAGGATCAGGGGATTCTCCCCTCGGATTTCCCGTCTGCCAGTACTGGTTGTCGGTCTGTCAGCCTCTTTAACAGCATCATCTGAAACACAGAGGTTGCAACTGTATTGGTGATTGACCAGGTATTACATGTGCAGCAACACCAGGGTTGTATTTACTGCACCTTGCATCAGCAGATGAGGATCATGTGATCTGGTTTGGATACCACCACAAATGGCCGCTCACACCATAGCCCTGAGGTGTTACACGGAGATCTACATGATGCTAGCAAACTCACCAGTTCCAGCCACAACTCTCTGTCCCTTTGCGTTCCCTCCTAGTCTATCCTGCTGCACCTGTCTCACCATAATAGTTGTAGACATAACTGTAGAGGGTAGAAACAACATTATCAACAATCTGCCTCACCAAATGACAGACATGCATAGGTGTCACTCCTGGTCTGTATTTCACTTAGTAATCAACAACTGTTGATTCCATGTAGAAGGGGATCTTGATCTATGTAATGGCTTTGTAATCTGAGCTGTTGACACTCCTCATGCCCAATTTACCTGAGGGACAGGTGCGTGACAGTTTCACAACTGCAGCCAGGATGTCATGCATGACTTACCAGTTAGTGTGGTTGACATGCCTTCATCGGTACGTTGCCGAATCCTCCTATGCGATGCGGTGACCTCTGCTACTGAAGTTGTCGGTGCTCTGGCTGGATGTGTCAATGGGTGAGAAGAGAGAAAAGTAGACAAATGGGAAATGTGCTTGTGTAAAGTTTCGGGGATTTGCCCATATCTTCTGTGTGATAACAGTATTGCGTGGAACTGCCGCAGACTGGGCAGGTAGGAGCAGTGGTGTGCTGGGGATGTAATGGCGTGGCAGATTGGAAATTGGACAACAGGATAGGTGTTGGACATGTTCACATCAGAGGATACTCTCACCATATGCTTTGTGATTTAGGCCGGCACAGGGTGATGTACTGTTTGGAGAGTTTAGTGGCAGGTTTACAAGCCCCTGGGGAAAATAGATTTACACTGTGGTTGCATCACTCCTGTGACACAACAGTGGTGTACAACAGACAACACATTTAGGAGTATTTGCACCGTGACGCTACTATGGTGAATCGTCATGTTGTGAGGCCCTGCGCTACGTCAGCTTGGAGGTGGCAGGGTGTGCACTCCTTTGGAATATGCCGCATCCAAGTGAGTCAGTGTAATCTACATCAGTGGTTCCCACACTTTTGACTCCTGAGGACCCCCATTGAGTCACCACTGGAAGCCGAGGACCCCCATGCAATTAGTATGAGTTAAATTTCAATCATTTTAACAGTAATTTGAGAAAAATACACACGTGTGCACACAAAACAAATACTCAAAGTACTAAGTATTTTGGGTCAAGATGTGCGACTATTTAATGTAGCGCCTCGCAATTTGCTACACTTTTCAAGTGGTAATTTGCGAGTCACTAAATGAAATGTACAACAGTGTGTTTGACACTGTCTGGGATTCCCAATGGGGTCGCTAATTGCGAGGTTCATTTATATTATTGAGCCGCTCGCAATTTGCAAGCCATTTGGGAATGCCAGCCCTCCCAGGTATGGTGGCCTGGTGGGCTCTGCAGGCCACCATGTCGGGGCCAACTTTTCAATATAGCAGTTTAGAAAAGAAAATGCTGCCTGTTTACAGTGCATTTTGTAAAATCAATCAAGTAACAGTAAAGTTGTCTTTACATTTTGCTAAGGGCAGGCAGAGGTCCCTGGGACCACTGCCTGCCCTTAAAATATTATTTTGCTTGCTTTTGCTAAGGGGAAGGGGTCCCCCGGAGACCCCTTCCCATTAGCAAATGCATTACCATCTACTTGAAGTAGGTGGTAATTGTGACTGTTTTGCGACCACAAACATTTGTACATGTTTTTGAGACTCGCTAATTGGAAGGGAATGCTGCTTCCAAATCGCAAGTTGCTAAACCTATTTAGAGAGTTGCAAACAAATTTGAACTTGCTAAATCGGCTATGTACATGGCCCCATAGGTTTTTGCATGCGCAAACGGGTTAGCGAACCCGTTTGCGCATTTGAAAACCGATCGTACATCTGGCCCTTAGTGTTTTATATAGAAGTAATAGGCCCTCTGTCAAATGTATTTCATTTGTTTTATAGCATCTTTCATACCAATGTAGAATGTCAGAGCACTTTACATCACACACATATAGAGACATAGAATCGTACATGTAAATGTGTGTATATGAAATGTTTTAAGAGTTCTTGGTCTGGAAAAGCACAAACTCAGTATTCAGAACATGACACAGGGGCTAGCATTGACTTTAGCATACAAAAAGTTTTTCTACCCAATAATTTCTTCTTAGCAGCATCAGGATAAATATTAACTGGGAGATGTTTAAGTTACAAACTGGTACCATGCAATTTGCAAGCAGCTCTTTGATGACAGTTTATAGGTCCCTCTGCTAGATTATGATTGTCACTCATGAAGAGCACAGTAACAAATGAATCTCTGTGACAAAAGCAGTAACCACAATCCTAGGTACATACAATACTGCTTTTCAAGATGCATGTTATACTTTCTTTGCAGTAGGCACATTTCTACTCTGTGCTACATTTGTTACATTGCAGCTGCCACAGAACAACATTCTCCTCATGCTCCAGCAGGTACATTGATCACTGGCATTATCTTGACACGTTTATTGTTGCTGGTAAGCTGCTAATTATACAAGAAAATTTCAGTGCTTTAAAAAATGATGCCTATGGACCCCATGGTAATGTGTTACGGACCCCTGGGGTTCTGCGAAGCACAGTTTGGGATACACTGATCTACATTATTTCACAGTATCACCTATCAGAGGCTGCTGTGACGCAACAATACGCCTGCTTGAGGCAGATGTCAGGAGTGGCACAGCACGTTAGGTATGGGCAGTACATGGATATTGTTGGAGTTGCAAAGCTCTTCCGACACAACTTCAGCAAAGCCCCCCCTACACACCATCAGATTCAACACACATCTGTCTATCCCTGCACCACAGTGCACAACCATATGTACACGACACATCAGTGTTTGCGCAAGGCTTGAATCGGTCACATGTCACATTGGTACTGGCGATTCCCTGCTAATGTTTGTCTTTAGCTTATTTATTTATTAAACTTACTTTTAAATTTCCATTTGTCATTGCACATTTTCTGTCAATATGTACAGTTATTGAATTATCTGGGTTGTGTATGTATGGCATCACTACTGTGCACATGTTTTTAATTGGGTGGGGGGGTATTAGCCTTTTCTGATGCAAAGCATTCTGGGACTTGTGGTGTTGCGTATTGGGTGACACATGAGTCTCTGACTAACCATATTTTTATATGCACTTAGGACTATTTCCATGATCACTATGACAGTGTAACACAGACAATCTCTTCATGCACATTTTCTTTTCATTCCACTTACCTGGTACCACGTGGCGGATGTCACTGACAGGCAGCCCATGGACCAAGTGGGGGTGTATTGCTGTCAGGATATCCTCCTCCTGTCGGGTGAGCTGGATGCGGGGTCCAGGGCATGCAGCAGGGAGGATTCTGAGCAGTTCTATCGTGGAATATTTTTCCTTGACCCTCTGCTTTTTGTCCTGCCACTTTTTTTAATGTCCTGTATGGTTCGCCTCTCCACCCCCAGGGCTGAGACAGCAGTGGCTATCTGCTTCCATAGTTCTTGCTTCTGTGCCCCACTGGTGCAATATGGTGGTAGCCCATGTAGGCGATTGTGGTGCCTTACAATGTATTCCACTAGCATGGTGGTCTCCTCTGCAGTGACATTTTTTTTCCGTCTCTGCTCCATGTTCACTGTCACTGAAAGCATTGTAGGAACAGTCTCTCTGTGTCCAAACCTGTTTTTTCACTGTGTGCTGCTTTTATGTGTTTTGTGGTACTGGTCAATTAGTGTTAATTAGCTTCAGCTGGAGCGTGGTGGGGGATGGTAGGCAGTGGCAGCATACACCATGGCAAAATGGAGCTGTTGGCTGGGATTGGCTGCTGTGTGTCAGCTGGTCCATGTTGGGGGATGGGTGGACCTTGGCCAGGTGTTTCCTCTTGGCTAACATGACAAACGGCCCGCAATCGTAATTTACGGCCCGTAATCGTAATTTACAGCCCGTGATCGTAATATACGGTCCGTAATCGTAACTTACGGCCCGTAATCGGAATTTGCGCAAATGTGCGGTAAAGTCCGCCAAAGTGCCGTACTATCCGGCCCTGTGGCGGAAATTACGGCCCGGCGGCGGACGTAAAGTTAGTAGTCGTAAGTCTCTTCTGTGAATCCCGAAAAGTAGTAAGTTCATTCTGTGAATCCCAAAAAGTAGTAAGTTCATTCTGTGAATCCCGAAAGTAGTAAATTCATTCTGTGAATCCCGAAAGTAGTAAGTGCATTCTGTGAATACCAGATAGTAGTAAGTGCATTCTGTGAATACCAAATGTCTTAAGTTCATTCTGTGAATCGGGCCCAATGTACACATCATCCACACATACACACATCTAATTGCTGCTCCGTTTATGTGCGGGAAGGTCCCACTTCCTGCACATAAACGATATTGAAATTTAATTTTGTCAGTTCTATGTGTACTGCTTAATGCATCATACATGGAAGTTATAAAATGTCTTTTTATTTAAAGATTGTTTATGTGCAGGAAGGGTCGCCTTCCAGAACATAAACAATCCAAGGCGTTTTACAAAAACGAGGAGAAATGAACCATTTCTCATTGTTTCGCCAAGTTAAGACCAGGTTTTCCCGGGCCTTAATTTTGGCGCTGCTTCCCATATACGCTGCTCTTGTAAATAGGCGGCAGCGTAAAAATCAATGGGTGTCGCAGAGGAAACGCCCACCACAACACGTACTGCCCACCGCTTTCACGCTAAGCATTGTGTCAAAGGGAGTCTTATTTAGAAGGGACCGTTAAGCCACGGTAAATGGCTTAACGTTGCCTTGTAAATAAGGCAAAGCCCCTATCGCCACAGAAAACTCCCAGAAAGTGATGTTCCCATGGTGATAGGGGCTTGTACATATGCCACTAAAATCATTAGTAATTTGAGTATTTGTTTTGTGTGCACACATGTGTTAATTTTTTCAGAATTATGGTTTTAATGTTTGAAATTTAAATCCTACACATTGCTTGGGGGTCCCCAGCTTCCAGTGGTGACTCTATGGGGGGTCCTCAGGAGTCAAAAGTTTGGGAAACACTGCCCTACAACAAATACATCAATGACTAGTCAACCCAGAACATGCCACTTAGATTACATGAAGTAACGTGGATAACAATAGCACTCTTTGATTATACTCTTACACCAGTCCAATACAAGATGTAAATAAAGAACGTGCAACTTTGAAAGTTTAATTCTAACGCCAAAATCTCATGCACAGTACCTTAGATAATACAACCAAACATATTATCACAAACAAGGTTGTCAGCATTGTTACTATTCTATAAGATACAAACTGAAAAAGCATCCTATAATAGTAAAGGTAAACAAATTTAAAATATACCTACATTTCACCCTCCCTTCCTAGCAGATTAGTTTATAACTACAGAAAGTCTCATAGGATTACATGGTCAGACCCATACCTCTGGTACTCAGCAGTAATAGATCACATTCAGTGCTCCACCAAAGATCAAGTTATGAATGTTCTCTAACTGTGTGTAACTTTGCCTCCACAATGCATTATGAAAAGCGCAAGTATCAAAGGTGGACACAAATACATATGTATTATGGCTCGAACTTCCAAGGATCATTCTGAACAGACACAGTATTCAAGATAACTTATAACTTTGATGTTCCATGCTCTCACTATACACACAAAACTAGCAAGGGACTTTACAAATCTAGCATACCAAATTATTCTCATATAAAACAAAATACTCAGCCTTCTCTAAACAATATCACAAGTACGTGTCACGTGCAAAGCAGAGCAGGGAAGCAAAAATAGCGTGTAAGCTTCTAATAAACCCATACTAACTTAACAGGGTGTGAGTGAAAGCCTCAGCCCCACTGCACCCTTTCTTCATCAAAGCACGTTATATAAACGTGTGCCTCTTAGAAACGCATACTCCAAGACTAAAAACCAGAGTCAAGTTCACATTTCCCCCAAAAAGTTATTCGCTCTTCAATAGAAAGCAGTAGCTAAAAAATAAAGAATACGCAGAAAAATCAAAGAGTCTTAATCCAACAGCGTGTAAGCACAGTATGTAGCAACAGCCTCCAACAGGAAGTCATTGTTCTCATCTGAAAACATTTCAGCCACCCAATTCAATAGTGAGAATGAACATACATGTTCCTCAACGACCGGAGCCTCTATCACCATCGGAGGAAAACTCGGGTCATCTACAATGTAACTGCGTGCCAAAAACTCAAGCGCCGCTGCAAAAACATTCCAACGTTCCAAGACTCCATGCATCGCTGCTAAGGCCATAATCCCGCTGCCAGACAGAGCACGTCATGAACCAGTAAAGGACTCATCAACTGGTCGTAATCCGCGTTGGGAGACACCGTACTGCAAAGACACAAATCCAGGGCCCAGTCGAAAACACAGCTCAGGCAATGGAAGACAGACTGAACGCATGTGAAAAAGGAACATCAAAACGATAATCCATAAGCTTCACTCAACATTGCAATGGCAGCGTGCCATAGTAACTAAGCATTTGGTTGCGGACCAGCAACAACCGAGAAATATTGTCGTCTGCTGCAAGATGTGCATCCATTTTTAAGTAAACAAATTAATACAAGCACACTGGCAACTAATGTGACCATTAAGCACAATTCACCAAAGATGCTACAAAAAATGCAATGAAAAAACACCGACAAGACACCAAATATACTTTCTACAGAAGTCACAAGACCAATTCTTATAATTAAAAAAAAGTAAGCTAACCCCCTACTCGAGGACGCATTAAAGATAGTCTAAATTAACTCCCTAAAATTCCACGGCACGTCTGTATTTAACAAGGCATACACTTCTGTGCGGGTGTTTACTACATGATGGACAAATGTTTCTCTAGGAGATGTAAGAGCGACCTCTTTTTGAGACAATAGCGCTCTTATACGACTCATTCTTTGACTCTGCTTTCAAGGTCGAAATCAACAGCCAGATGGAAACATCCAGCTTCCCATGCAGAGGAGTTAACACAACTTTTTTTAATCAAACCACACGCTCAGTTACCGTAATCATATAAGCATTGCCTAACATCGCACAATAAGACACACAGCTGAATCGGATCTCCAATAAGTGACCACTTCTAACTATCCTCATAGCTCGCCCTGTGCTCTCATTTGACAGTGAGAGAGTGATCGCACCATAGTTTCTACTGCTAATCATTCTCAGCATACGCTACGAATGCGATAAAACGTCGATAATTTTAACACCGGTCCTTCATAATATGCCCGTCAGTGCCATATTATCAGTAAAGGGCGATACATTATTGTCGCTTTTATCGGCAAGAAACTGCTGATAAAGCGACGATATGGGCTTGATAATAGGCCCTTGTAAATTACCATAGCAGCCCAGATTCTAGTATTAACCTGGGCATCTATTGCAATTCACAAGCCTATATTATCAAGCCCATTATCCCTGCTTTATCAGCAGTTTCCTGCCGATGAAAGCGACGATAATGGATCGCCTTTTGTTGATAATATGGGCCATTGCTCTTTTTTTGACCAGTAAACTTAGGTTCATATTATCAAGCACCGAAGTTAAAATGATCACCGTTTTATTGGCAGGAAACTGCCGATAAAACGGAGATAATGAGCTTCATAATACGTCCTTGTTATTTCCCCTAGAAGCCCATGTTAACACCAGAACATAGGCTTCTATGGGAATTAACAAGGACGTATTATCAAGCCCACCCTCCCAACATTAAAAAAAACTCCAGACAATGCAGGTACCCGGAGCTGGAAGGTCATTTACAAATCACTGCCCCAGAAAGGTGGCGTTCCCCGCGATGTGTACGGTGAGAGAGGGAGGGAGAGCTCAAAACATTTTTTTTAAAAAGACCCGAGGGGTGCCGCTCCCCGAGACTGCAGGGAGTAGGACCGTAAGCACCCCCGCATACTTCAAAATAAAACAAGAGAAGTGCCGTTCCCCAGTGCTCAAAGCACCTTACAAGCCCCCATTATGCAGAAAAATTGCCCCCGTAATTTGCCCCCGGAACCTAATGAATAAAACGGACTTCTACTTTTATTTTTCACCTTTTCCATCGCGTACAAGTACTGCATGAGTACCTCGCCATTTTTTTTTTTTTTAATAAAAATTGATCCTAAAGATCCATGTACAACCCCCTGACCAAGCCTATAGGCTCAGAATGTTTCTAGCCTGCCGCTTTCCTTATTTCTCAACTTTGTTTTACTGTTTTCTTGTGACTCTGCTCTCCCGACAAACAACATGGCTGCCAACACTTCCTGGCTTGGAGTGTTGACAGCCAATCAGCATGCAGCTCCTGCACGTAATTGTACGTATTCACATGCGCGTACGCCGCGATTTTTCTTTAAAAAAAAGAAAATAAAAAATAGAGCCTAAACACCCATGTATGACCCCCTGAGCAAGCCTAGAGGGTAAGAATGTCTCTACCCTACCCCCTTCCCTTATTTCTCAACTTTGTTTTACTGTTTTCTTGTCACTCGGTTCTAGCGAGGCACAAGATGGCCACCAACACTTCCAAGTTTCGAGTGTTGACAGATAGTTCACAACCAATCAGCATGCAGCTCACGCTCGTAATTGAACAGATTTCAGAAAGCGTACTAAACCCCGACTCCAGATATCGCTATGATTTTACTTGCAATTTTCTCAGAAACTACTGAACGGATTTATACCATTTAACAAAAAGCACAATCTGCGAACAGAACTCTACCTCTCTGCCAAATTTGGTGTAATTCTGTTCAGCCGTTCGGGCTGTAGCCCTGGCTAAAGGTCCCTATGGAAAATTGCATGGGGAAAACATGTTTTGGGACCCCCCTTTTTTTCGGCCCCCGCTTGACCAATCACCCTCAAACTTTCAGGGAAGGAGAGGACCCAAGCAGGCCATTTTCTTGGGGAAATTCACGAAGATTCGTTCACCGGTGCCAAAGTTATTCCAAATAGAATGTTGTGGTCCTAACTAAAACTACCTACTGGCGACCGACCGCCAGTAGGTGATATTTATATATATATATATATATATATATATATATATATATATATATATATATATATATATATATATATATATATATATATATATATATATTACCGTCTGGCGGTCGCCAGTAGGTAGTTATAGTTAGGAGCTATTTTCCATATTTTCCATAGGAAATCCGCAACATTCTTTTTGAAATAACTTTGGCGCCGGTTGACGAATCTTCACGAAATTTTCAAAACGTATGGCCCACTCCGGTCCGCTCCTATCCAGAAAATCTCATGGTGATTCATCAAGTGGGGGCTAGAAAAAAGGGGGGTCCCAAAACGTGCTTTCCCCATGCATTTTCCCATATGAACCTTTAATCGCAGCTACAGCCCGAACTGCTGAACGTAATTACACAGAATTTGCTAAAGTGATAGCCCTTGGTTCAGGGTTGTGCCTTTTTTTTTACATGGTGTAAATCCATTCAGTAGTTCCTGAGAAAATCACAAGTAAAATCACATATATATCTATGGCTGCAGAGGATCCGCGCAGCCTGCTGAGTACGAGCTGTATGCTGATTGGATGTCAACACTCTAAACCAGGAAGTGTTGGCAGCAATCTTGTGCCTCTGTAGAACTGAGGCACAAGAAAGCAGTGAAAAAAACTGTGAAAAAAAGCAAAGGTGGCAGGGTAGGAACACCTGACCCCCTAGACCTGCTCATGGGGGTCCCACAAGGTCCCCCAAGGCCAAAGAAAAATTAATATATTTTTTTAAATCGTGGGATGCACAGAGGATCTGCGCATCCCAAAGCGGGATAAAAGCAGAAAAAAAAATGAAGTGCACTTGATTTTTAATTAGTCCCCGGGCGGCCAAGTCCCTGGGGCAATAGGCATATTTTAATGGGGGGCACCACAGCCCAGGGGACCACCACCCCTAGGAGCTTTGCTAAAATAGGTGGGGCTCTCATTCCCCCAGCCCGGGGTACCGCCACCCCCCGGGGCTTCAAAAATCATGAGTGGGAGTGTTCAAAGGCCCCCTAAGCCCCAGGGACCGCCACCCCCTGGGTGGTCAAATAGCGCAACAGGTATCTCCAGTAAGGTGCACGGAGCTGCATTGCAGAGTGTTGTAAAAAGGGGCGTGGTCTCTGAACACCTCTCTTCAAGGCAGGGCCCTGGCGCATACTGGAGGTACCTAGTGGGTTAGTTGGCCCCAAGGAACTCACAGGATTGAGGCGGAATGAATTCTCTAACTTAAAACGCGCCACAGGGCATGTTTGCAGACATGTCACCTCAGGCCATGCCCCCTTTCTTCACCACTGTGCAAACGCGCTCCGTTGCACGTTTTAAGTTGGGGAATTATTTCTCTTTCAGTACTGAGGTTTCCTGAGGGTTAAATAGCCCAACAGGTATCTACAGTATGCACCAGGGAGCTGCGTTGAAGAGAGGTATTCAGAGTCCATGCTCCTTTTTACACCTCTCTGCAATGCAGCTCTGTGGCACTTATTTGAGGGACCTAGTGGGCTAGTTTGATCCTAGGGACCCTCAGGATTCAAGAGGACTTAATCTCCCAACTTAAAACGACCAAAGGGTGCGTTTACACAGTGGTGAAGGGAGGGGACGGGGCCTGAGGTGACGTGTGCAAACACGCCCTGTGGCACGTTTTAAGTTGGGGAAAAAATTCTCCTTCAATACTCAGGGACCCTGGGAGCCAACTAGCCCACTAGGTGCTTCCAGTAAGCACCACTGGGCTGCGTTGCAGAGAGGTGGTGCAGGCCGTGCCCATTTTTACACTTCTCTGCAATGGCGCTTACTGGAGATACCTAGTGGGCTAATTTGCCCCCAGGGACCCTCAGGATTCAAGGGGGCTTAGGGCGTGTTTACACAGTGGGGAAGGGAGGGGATGGGACCTGAGGTGACTTGTTCAAACACGTCCTATGGCGCACTTTGGGGAAATAATTCCCCTTGAATCCTGAGGGACCCTGTGGGCCAGCCAGCCCACCAGGTACCTCCAGTAAGTGCCACAGAGCTGCGTTGCGGAGAGGTGGTCCTAGGCCATGCCCATTTTTACACCTCACTAAAATGCAGCTCTGTGGCACTCACTGGAGATACCTGGTGGGCTAGTTGGACCCCAGGGAGCTTCAGGATTTATGGGGACTTAATCCCCCAACTTAAAATGAGCCACGTGGCGCGTTTGCACAGTGGTGAAGGCAGGGGAGGATGCCTGATTTGACAAGAGTGCAAACCGCTCTGTGGCACGTTTTAAGTTTCTGGATTAAGTACCCTTGAATCCTGATGGTCCCTGGGGGCCAACTAGCCCACCAGGTACCTTCAGTAAGCACAACAGAGTTGCGTTGCAGAGAGGTGAAAAAAGAGACGTAGCCTCGGACCGCCTCTCTGCAACGCAGCTCTGTGGTGCTTACTTTAGGTACCTGGTGGGCTAGTTAGATCCCAGGGACCCTCAGGATTTAAGGGGGCATAATCACCCAACCTAAAATGTGCCACAAGTTGAATTTGCACACTTGCCACATCAGACCCCACCCCCTCCCTTCACCACCATGGAAACGGGTCCTCTGGAGCATTGTAAGTTGGGGGATTAAGTCCCCTTGTATCCTGAGGGTCCCTTGAGTCCAACTAGCCCACCAGGTACCTCCAGTAAGCACCATAGAGCTAAGTTGCAGAGAGGTGTATAAAGTGGCACGGCCTGGACCACCTCTCTGCAACGCAGCGCAGTGGCGTTTACTGGAAGCACCTGGTGTGCTAGTTGGCCCCCATGGGCCCTCAAGTTTGAAGGGGAATTATTTCCCCTACTTAAAACACACCACAGAGAGTGTTTGCACACGTCACCTTAGGCTCTGTCACTTCCCTTCCCCACTGTGTAAACACACGCTGTGGCCATTTTAATTTGGGAGATTAAGTCCCCTTGAATCCTCAAGGTCCCTAGGGTCCAACTAGCCCACTAGGTACCTCCAGTAAGCGCCACATAGCTGTGTTGCAGAGAGGTGTAAAAAGTGGCATGGCCTGGACCACCTCTCTGCAACACAGCGCGTGGGAATTACTGGAAGCATCTGGTGGGCTAGTTAGCCCCCAGGGTCCTTCAGGATTCAAGGGGAATTAATCCCCCAACTTAAAACCTGCCAGGGGGTGCATTTGCACAGTAGTGAAGGGAGGGGGCGGACTGATGTGACATGTGTGTACTTATCCAATCACTCCACCGAAACCCAAGCACTTATAAATTCACCATGCACTCTCCTTGCAGTACTATATTCATCGAGTCAATACCCAGGCACTAATGCAATGACCCATGCACTAACTCATGCACTGCTACAATAAACTGAGCACTACCCATGCAGTCCAGCCATCACCCTGTCAGTACCCATGCTCTCCTTCAATCACCCAGCCAGCACCATGTACTTATCCAATCACTCCACCAAAACCCAAGCCCTTATAAATTCACCCTGCACGCTCCTTGCAGTACTCTAATCTTCCAGTCAGTACCCATGTACTCATGTAATGGCCCAGGCACTAACACATGCACTGCTACAATCCCCTAAGAACTTCCCATGCAGACCTCTAACCACCTCCACACTACTGATTCACTCCTTCAATTATCCGGGTGGTACCCATGCACTCCAGAAATCCCTCTGTCACTAACCATGCACTCCTCTAATAACCCAACCGGCACTATGTACTTATCCAATCACTCTGCCACAACCCAAGCAGTTCTAAAATCACCATTCACTGTCCTGGCTGCACTCTCATCATCCAGTCGCTACCCATGTACTCATGCAATGACCCAGTCACTAACACATGCACTGCTGCAATACCTTGAGGACTATCTATGCAGTCCAGTAATCTCCCTGGTACTATCTACGCAGTCCTCCATTCACGCAGCCAATCCTATGTGCTTATCCAACCACTGCGCCAAAACTCTTATAAAATCACCATGCACTCTCCTTGTAGCACTCTAATCATCCAGTCGCTACTCATATACTAATGCAATGACCCAGGCATTAACTCATGAAAAATACAGAGGCAGTCATGCTAATCACAGGGGTCGGCCAATGCATAGTGTTCCCTAGTGTATGCAGGTGTTCATTGTATTCTAAGTGTCTTTTAGCATATCACTGGCTCTAGGCCTGGTTAGTCAGAGTCACTTACCACCAGTACCCATCAGCAAAATGTTTGGGGCACAGGAGGACTTTCTGCTCCTCTGTTGGTTCTTTCTGCACATCTCTTTTTCGTCCTGCACTTTTTCGTCTTTCTGGACTTCTGTTGCCTCTTTCTGAATTTGTCTTGTTGTTTTCTGCACTTTTCTTCCTCTTTCTTCGCATGTCCTACCTTTGTAGGCATAGTTAGAAATTAGCATTTAAAAAACCTTAGAAAGTCACAAAAAAAACATAGGTTTTGAGGGACGGTATAGTTAGAAATTAACATTTAAAAACCTTTAAAATTCACTGAAAAAAAACATAGGTTTCAGGGACCTTATAAATAGAATTTTCATTTAAAAAACCTTTGAAACGCACCAAAAAAACATAGGTTTCAGGGATGTTATAGTTAATTGGAGATATCACTCGTACAAAACCATAGAAATTTGGCCGTTATAGTTTGTAGACCTAACTCTAACTTGCACCCCCGCAACGCACTGCTGATGACGTCACATATTACATCACTCATGACATGCTCAGTGACATCACTCATGACATCACTGATGACACCTTCATTGTGATCATCTGATGCACCTCCTCATACCCTATATAAAAACCTTTCATACACCCACTCTAAAATACAGACCACCAATATCGAAACCTTAGACAGACCAATAGCAGTTAGTACATACCTGCTCAGTAATTCATACGTCTACATACACATCTACCCACTAACCCATACAGTCACTCATTCACACAGTCATTCATCTATACAGCTACTAATATATCCACTCATACACCCATATAGACACTCACACACATCCACTCACGCAAAGAGATACTGATACACCTGGTCAGTCATGCAAAGAAACTATAACACACCCATTTCCTTGCTTATACAGTCAGACAAACACCATCACACTTATTTATACAGATACTAAGACATACCTACTCTCTTAAACAATCACTCATAGAAACACACACTCATCCATACTGATACTCTTGAAATCACTCACTCTAACATATAGTCATTTATATACTCCAACACTCACTCACACATGCCCCACTGAGACATCCATTGACTCACCAACACACCCATACACACACTTACCCACCCATACAGCCATTTCCATAGGTACTCTTGAACCCATACACCCAGTGAAACAACCACTCACATATCTATGCACAGTCACACAGACCCCTACCAACCCACAAAGACACACAGGCACCCAAACAGATACTCCGGCAACCAATAAATAACCCATGTAGACACTCCTGTAGCTACTCACCAAGCCATGCAGCCGCTTACACACCAACTAACAGACTAATAAAGACATTTAGACAGTTTAATCACTAACCCATGAATTCAGCAAGACACATTTAATCGCTCACTTATACAGTCAGTCACACACCTACTAAATCATCCATACACCCACTCATACTTCAATACACCTTGGCAACTCGTTGGTTTGAGATATATATATATATATATATATATATATATATATATATATATATATATATTTTCCAGGAACTCTGTTGTGTCATCCGTCCATTACAGCCAGGATAAGAAACGAATCGGACCCATTAAGGTGGATTTGCAAGTTTTTTATTCAGGCGCTTTTCTTTCCACCATCACGCGTTTCGGGCCCTTGAGCCCTTGATCACATGACATGGTTAGCCTGTTACCACATTTTATTCAGTGTAACAACATGTCAGCTGACCACTGGGCCTGTAGACATAAAAAACATACTGCTGCCTAGTCTCAAAACCAGTGTCATTAATAAAACTCACATTGATATCAGTATCATTAATGAATATCACAATGATAGTATAAGCATGTTATCTTCATTAATTTCATGAATTTTATAAAACCTGCCCCTTTGTCACCCCCCGGCATTATTGAAACAAGTATATACGTGTTCTTGCCGTCTTTCTCCTTTCAAGTAAACAGTCACAGTGCAAATATTCGCAAATAAATACATATATGCATATAAATATTGCTCAAACCAATTCATTATACTTAAAATGTAAAATTCATCGTTTAATATAATATCCTTGTTGTTTGTGCAAATCTGCTTCTAATGTGCAAAATTCGCAATTAAATAAGTGCTGACGTTTTTTCAAGGAGAATGGGGGTTTATTTGAGGTGTGGTTTTAATAATAGTGCCCAAGTGGCCTTTGGACTATGGTGCTGAGAAAACTGCATCTACACTGTCCTTTGTGTTGTGGTCAGCCCTTGTTACACTTTTTAAAGGAATGAAACACCGAAGATCGGGGTAAAGAAATTTCCCCAAAGTTTTGTGCCTCACCATCGCCCTGTGAAAATTAAATATAAAAAAATCCATATATAAATGTGTTTCATGTTTACCAAGTGACAATCTATGTTACAATGACTCCCTTTCGAACATTAATGCCTCTTATTGACTGAGCCTCATCTCTTTACTTGTTTCAGCTAGATCTTTTACAGGCAAGCATACAGGTCTTCGGTGGCATTCAACCTGTGCGGTGTTTTTGAATTGAGCTCTGTGATATATTTAGTCTCTAAGACTCTTAAGCGGGCCTCCCTATTTCCACCTCTGCGTAATGGTGGGACCATATCTATGGCGAAATAGCTTAGGCATCCCAGATCTCCATTGTGGCAAGAATACGATTGCTGACCGCCCATATGTGCTGGAGTATGCGCTTGTGGACCTGCAACTTGTTGCTACCCATATATTGCAGACCACACGCACACTCCAGCACATACACGACAAATTCAGACTTACATGTGATTTTCTTAGTAATCGGTAATGGGATTTCACTAAATGGGGTGACGTGTGAGGTTTTATTTTTCCCCATTTTGCAAGCCTTGCAACTTGCACATTTTATGAAACCTTTGCTGGTCTGCAGCCACGTATTGGCAACTACTTCTGGGCTGCTTTTTACCAGCATGTCAGTCATTGATCTTGCACGGCTGTATGTTATTGCCAGTTTGTCTGCAAGTGATCTGCCGATTACAGAGCCTCCCTTCACTATAGCCCAATTTGTGCGTATTATTTTTTGTAACTGCTTATGTTGACTACTATAAGCTGTTATTACTCTGAGTTGACTCATTTCACTGTTTCCCATATTGTGGTTTTGCCCTGATTTGTCCTCTAGATCTAGTTCGTTACTCTGCTTGTTTGCCCTTATCATGGCTCTTTCAATCACAGATATCGAGTAGCCTCTCTCCAAGAACCTCTCTTTGCTTTCCCTTTGCGCTTTTGCACAGGATTCCTCTGTGCTGCAAATTCTCCTGATCCTTAGCATCTCCCCATAGGGGATGCTTCGGATCAGGTGCAGTGGGTGGTGATTGGATGCATGCAGGACTGTATTGCCTGCAGTCTCCTCGCGGTGTAACCTTGTTTGTAACTTCCCTCCCTCGATGTACACTTCGACACCTAGGAAGTTGACTGACTTGCCGCTGATTTGCCCAGTGAAACTTAAATTTAAATCATTTGTGTTCATATCAGAAATAAATTTCTCTGCCTCACTGATCGACCCCCTCCCCACTATAAAAAGGTCGTCAATAAACCTATGCCTTAATACTATGTTGTTGATCATTACGTCCGCATAGGCGACTCCTAGGACCTGCTCCTCCCACAACCCCATGTGCAAGCACGCGTAGCTGGGGGAGAAGCAGGCCCCCATCGCAACTCCTCTCAGCTGCTGGAATACTTGGTTTTGAAATAAAAAGAAATTTCTAGTGAGGCAAATTTCTATCATCTCACTGAGCATATTATTGTGTTCAAGCATCTAAATTGGTCTGTTCCGCAAAAAATGTCTTACTGCCCGTAAACCATCCCCGTTGTTGATACTGGTGTAAAGGGCAGTCACATCTAATGTGATCAATAGATAGTCCTCATGCCACATTATAGTTTTAATTTTTTCCAGAAAGTCCCCAGTGTCTCTCAAATAAGACGGTAATGTCCTTACATGTTACAGGAGGAAATGGTCTATATATCTGGACGCATTTTCAAATGTCCCCTGTCTGGCCGAAATAATTGGCCTCCCTGGTGGTTTATTCAGGTCCTTACGCACTTTAGGGATCATATAAAATACTGGAATGACAGTATAATTTGTTTTCAAAAACCTGAGTTCATCTCCACTCAAAAGTCCTTTACTTTTCCAGGTATATAGTTTAGAGTTGAAATCATTCCACGCTGTTTTAGCAGTTTTCCGGTCACTCTTGCAATAACATTGTCTATCATTCAGCTGTTTTAAAGCTTCTTCCATCTAAAGGTGCCTTGGCCAGAGGACAATATTCCCCCCTTAGTCCGATTGCTTGATGATTACTTTATTATTACTCTGTAATTTTTACATTAGACTCCCATACGCACTGTTGCGTTTCTGGTTTTTATTGTCTTTAATTACTAATGCCTTATGTAGATCTTTAATTTCTGCGGTTACTAGTCCATTAAACACATCAATGTTATCATGGATTAATACCGAGTTAAATGTTGACTTGGGTCTGAAATGTGTTAGCCCCGGACCATTAGTTCGTAATGGGCTATCTTCATCTGAATTGTCCTCTGTGGCACCCTCCCTGTGTAATTCTTGTAAATCACAGTGTAGCTCATAATCTCCAGCTAAAATTGATGATGCATTTGTTCCCCCTAAACCACTGCTGGTAAGTGTTTTGCGCAGTTTGTTCTTGTTGAGGAGATAAAGCTTTCTTAGTTTTAATTTCCTGACATATTTAATAT
Organism: Lissotriton vulgaris; assembly: GCF_964263255.1. Taxonomy (NCBI): domain Eukaryota; kingdom Metazoa; phylum Chordata; class Amphibia; order Caudata; family Salamandridae; genus Lissotriton; species Lissotriton vulgaris. Next base: position 1,195,734,163 of record NC_141694.1, on the reverse strand, counting down.
ATATATAAAACATATTTGCATTTTCTAAAAAAACATAGTCACTGGATATTGTCATCAGTGATGTCATCCGTGATGTCATTTGAGTTGTCATCAGTGATGTCATTGTCCATGTCATGAATGATGTAATATGTGATGTCATCAGCAGTGCATTGCGGGTGCGCGACTTATAGTTAGCTCAACTAACTATAACAGGGGAATTTCTGTGGTTTTCTATGAATGAAGTCTCCAACTAACTATAACGTCCCTGAAACCTATGGTTTTTCAGTGAATTTCTAGGTTTTTTAAATGCTAATTTCTAACTATAATGTGCCTGAAACCTATGTTTTTTTCTGTGAATTTCAAAGGTTTTTTTAAATGCTAATTTCTAATTATAATCGTCATTAAACTTGTTCTTTTTGCTGTGTTTTTTCATTATCATCCGATTCTCAAACTGGTGAAAACTGCAAATCTCACCACTTTTCCATCGATACCTTCCGCCAATAAAATCACCACAAACGAGAGCCACAACTAACGCTAATGATAGGCAAAGTAGGTATTCCAGTGCAAAAAAAACACACAAACACCACTTCCTCATATTTTCAACAACCAGCCAAATCTGCAATGCGATCCAAAAAGCAGGCGAATAGCCGAGTTAGCAGTAATAACTTAACATCAACCTTTTACTGGTGTAAGGAGGTCGACTATCTACTGCGTGAATTCGACCCATCTCTAAGCGACATATAAAGATCAACATGTGATAGAGCTACTGATCATGCAACTCAGACACCCAACAAGGCCACAACACCAAGCGCTACCACCACCAGAACCTCCTCCCCGTACCACCCACCCTACTACCACCGACGCAGCGCAAAACATGACAAGGGACCTTCCCAAAATGCCATGACCCCTCAGCCACACAATAGCTGAATGTTGGGTGATGTGGCAACTAAGTATGTGTGAAGATGGCAAGTTGCCCATCAATAATAATGCACACAATGACAAGTATAGCGGTGATGTGCTGCACAAACCTCACTATACAAAGCACAAACCTCTCCATGTGGAGATATAGTGTTGATACTTGTAGTGTAGTGCACAGTGGACTCAACCTCAGGCAGTAGGGGAGATCTCGGTCATGTAGCTGTGTTGTCCCCTCCTGGAAGCGGAAGCGGAGTGGGCTGGTCCAATGTATGCCACTCAATAAATAAATAGGCCAGTCCCTGGGCGTGGTTCACTTGTGCAAAGACCAATGAGTCAGCAGAGCGGCGTCCCTCACCCTGGCACGTGGCTGCTACCATGACCGCAGGCCTCCTTCACACAGGCCCCCTGCGAACCCAGCGGCACAGCACAGCAGACATATGTCTGTATTGGCTACTGCCTTCGATCTACACTGCTGAAAGCAGGGCTCACAATTCGGATGCACTGGCAATTGACGATGATGCACTCGGGTACGCAAGACACGTTGCTCCCAGAGGCTGTGTGCTTCAGGTACTACTAACTCACTGCACCATAAGTCATCGTCACGTGGTCTTATCAAGGCAGAATTCATTAGACAAAGGACATTGCTCCCAGTGCGATCCGTCTGGACCACATATTATCGCAGGGTGCAGGAACGCTGTGTGCTTCAGGAGCTACTAACTCAAGGCACCATAAGTCATCGTCACGTGGTCTTATCAAGAATTCATTAGACAAAAGACATTGCTCCCAGTGCAACCAGTCTGGACCTCGTATCACCACAGAGTGTGCACACGCTTAGTGTTCCAGGTGCCACTAATTGTGCAGCTCAACTCAACACCACATGGCTGTGAGCCCATCCTTACTGCTGCCTCCGGCCTACACTGGGGTTAGCACAGTTCACAATTCAAGATTAGTAGCGATGCAAATTGTGTAAGAGAATATAATGAGTTAATAAGACCAATTGCTCCCAATCTGTGCAGCTGAAGTCAACGTCATGAGCCTGTGCACCTTTTCTGACTGCTGACTCCAGCCTACACTGTGGGAGACCCGCGACATGTGGTGCCAACTAACCCTCTTTAAAACAAGCCGATCCCACATGTGTAACTGTGTCCTGAGTCCTGAATGACAGTAACCCCAAGCCCGTGGCAGCGACCACAGCACCATACTCCCTTCGATTTGTGATGCATATTTCCATATGCAAGGCCGGCGACACATACTCCCACTAACCCTGTTCAACATAAGCCAATCCCACATGTATAACTGTGTCCTCAGTCCTGAATGGCAGTGACCCCAAGTCCGTGGCAGCGTCCACAGCACCATACTCCCTTCGATTTGTGAGGCATATTTCCATATGCAAGGATGGCAACATGTATTCCCACTAACCCTATTTAACACAAGCCGACCCCACATGTGTAACTGTGTCCTGAGTCCTGAATGGCAGTGACTCCAACTACGTGGAAGGGACCACAGCACCAGACTACCTTCAGTCTTATTTGTTGTTCTTTTCTTTAAATACTTTTTTAATGTAAATCTATACATGACTAAAATTCTTCTTTGTGCAACCGCACAGGGACACTTCCGGGCCCAAGAAGGTTATTGGGAGTATGTTGGTAATGTGGGAAGAGGGTGCATTGCCTGCTGATGTGGGGAGAGGGAGCATCAAAGGTGTATCTTTCACAGAAAGACCTCCAATATGTTTTCACAAATGCCTCGGACAGATGCCAGCTGACAGACTGAATCACAACATGATTCTTCAATACTTATGTAGTGTGAGTTATGAACAGTTTGCACCCAAGCTTGCAGAGGGACAGCGGCAGCCCTTCCGCTTGACTCACAGACGCAGTACTACGAGCCGTCCAGGTCATTGTAGCTATCCCTGCCATGTTCGGTCGTACACCATGCCACTCCGATTACGTTCTGACTTTGGCCCCACATAGCTACCTGTCGCAGGCGTACTCGCTGTTGGTGTGCAGGTCAGTGGTCTAGTTGTCAACAACTCACGGCCACTCCCTGAGGGCAGGTTTGCACACACACCGCACCCATCTGGCACATGCATCACAGGCCATGTGACCATGCAAATATAATAGATCGACAACGTCACATCCTTTATTGTCGGTGCTGACTGGATGGCTGACGCTCCACGGGTCTCAACCATAAAGACTGCATGAAAAATTGTGCAGAAGGTTACTCGCACCCTGAGCTGTATGGCCGTCAGGGGCCTACCATCCCCTTGGCGCGGACTTCAGGTGAACAGGGTTAATGCCACCCGAATCTCATGTGGCCATCAGGGGCCTACCACCACATGGCATGGACTTGAATTTCACAGGCTTAACATCTCAAAAGTTGATGTGGTCTCTGACAATGATGACTCAGGACTCAGCGACATGTGTGAGATCTGTCGGGCCGCGGAGAACCTGATGTGGTCTCCGCCATTGATGACTCAGCACTCAGCAACATGTGTGAGATCTGCCGGGCCGTGGAGAAGATGATGTGGTCTCCGCCATTCATGACTCAGGACTCAGCAACATCAGTCAGATCCGCGGAGAGCTAATGTGGTCTCTGTCATTCATGACTCAGGACTCAGTGACATCTCTGAGATCCACGGAGTTTAGACGGGCACATGGAGGGCCCACTGCTGCACACTCCGGTGGCACCAGGTAATTATTTGCTCATGATGCTCAGGGGCAGCAGTCTCTCTCTCTGTCTCTCTCTCTCTCTCTCTCTGTCTCTCCACTCTTTCTCTCACTCTCTTCATTCCTTTCTTTCTATCTCTCTCTTCCATCTCCCTTTCTCACTCCCTTTTTTTCCTTCACTCTCTTTTTCTCTCTGGCTTCTTTTCCTTCTCTGTTTCTCTGTGTCTCACTCCTTTGATATGTGCATTACACACGTCCTTATTTTGTGCTTTATTTTCCAGGCTCTGTCATCGACATCCATGGTCGCCACAGGAGTGTTCCATCTTGTTGTTTTGGATTATATTTGTTAAATGTTGTTTATTAGTTTATCGTTTATATATATATGTTAATAAAAAAATAAAGTTTAAAAATAGTTTTTCGTTTATATATCTATACTACTAGTATAAAGAGAGAACAGAAACCTTTTGGCAAGGTAAACACGGGAACCACAGCGCCAATCCACACACCCAATACATTGTTGGAATCCTCAGGGTGTGTAGATGGACATTGGCGACATAAAATAAAATAAAACGTAAATTAAAAAATTTAAATTTCAAAACAAAGTAGTCCCCTAAAACTAGCGCTGGCCGCGACGTAACGCTGACCGCGACCTAGACGTGATGACGAAATGCGGGGAGGAGCGGTGACGTGCGGCGAGGAGTGGCGGAGAAGTCCGGAGCGGGCGGCTTAGGTAAGGCAAAGAGCGGCATGGAGTTGCGGTGAAATCCGTTGCGGGCGGCCCAGGTAAGGCGAAGGCAGGCGGGAGGCAGGAGGCGGGAGGCGGGCGGCGGGCGAGCGGGGAATGTCGAGGGGGGCGGCGGGAGGCGGTAGGGATGCGGTCTGGGCAATGTCGGGGCGGGCGGGAGTGCACAGAGCCTTAAAATGCTGCCCCCAAGCCCCCTTTTGCCCCGGGCAACGCCGGGGCTGGCTGCTAGTATGTTTATAAAAAAAATAAAGTTTGAAAAAAAAGTAATACCGTTTTTGGGTGTTTTCTTAACTGGTGTGTTCCTCTTGTTCTTATTACTGTTATTTGGTGGTGTCCACCATGGTGTTAAAGGTGTTGGGCGGGTATGTTACCAGTTGGCAGCACTTACGGAGCACCGTCCTCACGGTCTGTTCCTAGCAGCCCGGATCGGTTTGTAATGTCGGTCTGATTCCCCTGTGGGCGCCTGCCCTTTTTCTTCCCTCGTAGGGCTCCCTCATCTCGCTGCTGGCCCCACTTGGACGGCCCGTGAGGTTTCCAAGAGGAAACATTAGGGGTGAGTGCGCCGATCGGTGCACAGACCAATTATTCCTCACAGAGTGTTAAACCACGCTCGTTTCCGGTTTTTACTGTGTGGCTTCCACATCTAAACATTAAGATTCGAACCTCTCACGGATGGTTGACCAGTGTCACCCCACATCGCATCCTCTCGAGGTGCATGATTGAACACGCGCCTGTCCACGTGATGACAGACTGCATGATGTAGGCGGCAGTGTTTATTTTTGCGACATGGTTCAATGCTAACTAGCGCGCATCCACTGTTCAGTGCGAGCATTTTCCACGCACTCACCAGATGTAAATATATTTTGACTCTCTCTCTCTCACACGATAAACTTGCTGTTTTCAACATCTAGGCAAAACCATTCACTGGGCACGCATGTTTTGGATAGCATGCACACAAACACAGATAAAATGTCACCAGTAAGTTCAATTAAAGGAGCCATTATCTGTGTCTATACTGTTGTCTCTCTTTTCTTTTTCAGTTCCAGAAGGTCCCCCTTGTGGAATCATTAGGATACAACACTATTTCAGGTTGTATACAGGTGTCCTGCAAATTTTACAGGACCCGAGTAATTTATGAGCACCCAGGTCCTGATGAATCGCCCTTAGGGCGTGAAACATGTCGACCATTTCTTGCACATTAAGGGTCGAGTAAGGGTTGGTTTCATTATTTTCCACCCCTTAGTACCCCTTTGCCTCTTTTATTGAAGCAGGAAGCCTGACTATTAAAATATTCACCAACAGGACTTCCCTGACTTCTTTTAACTTCACTATCACGCTCACAATTACACTCCCTTACGCCCCTCACACGCACACACCCGCTGGCCCAGAATAAAAGATCTCCATCAAAAGTGCAGCTCTCATCGCTGCCCGGCGGGCATTGCACCGCCAGCCTGCCGAAGGAGCAGGGTACCAATGATGAGGCTGGACGACTATCGGCTGGGGCTACAGCTGTAGTCCTGTCGGTAGCCTGTGTGAGGTACCTTTACATTCTGGAATATGGGTCTACACCGCACACTTAAGACCCTCACTCCACCCCTTGTCTAGATTTAGTGAGAGAGAACTACTGGTTGAGCTAAATCTATATAGCTCCCCCGGGGGAACTCTGTACACCTCTTATTGTTTATTGTTAAATTTTGGGGCACTTATCGCAGGAATACTGGTGATGTCTGCAGTTTGCACCAACTTCTCAATAGTGTGTTAGATTTATCTCAACTTTAGTTGCATTAAAGTGCTGATAATGAAATGCAGAGTAGCCGTTCCAGTGCAAAAAGACACGAGGTGCACCTTTGCGATTTATTCTAAATACTAAAATCCTGAATTGAATTGCACTGAGGTAGTGGCTGCACTAACACTGTACACACAAAATCAATTAAGAAATCTCATTGTATTTATATTGATTGGGAATAGTGTGTCAGGTACTGGATCTTGACGGGATACACTGCCCAGTTTGTTTATTATTCTGCACACGAAAAAAATCACATCACAAGTTTCACAACAACTGCAATGCAAAACAAATTCTGGTGATAAGCCACGTTAGCACCAGGGATTTTAAACCTGCTTTTCGGCTGGTGTTAAGCAGGACGACTACCTGCAGCATGAAAGGGAACACAGTATAGAGCCACACCAGAACACCCACAGGTTCCATAAAGTCAATGAGCATGATACAGGAATACCCATGAGGGCCACAAGCCTCATCGCACCAACCCCAGGACCGTCAACGCCCCCCCCCAAACTCGCATCTGAGCAAGTGTGTCCTGGTGTTCATTGTGTTAGCATGAGAGGCACGGGCCCTGCAACATCACAGTGTGCTGTCTTCAGCAGACGTTACCATGTCACCTCAGTGTTGGCAGTGACCCTGGACATGTAGCTACGCACGCATCCTCCTGCATGCACAACCGGCCTGTGCTGGTCCGGTGTACAGAGGTCAGCGCAGGGGTGTGCCTATCCGGCAAGGGGAACGGGGTGTCTTGGTCATGTCCGTGTGCAGGAAGAGTGGTAAGTGTGTCTCCGTGTTCTGGTGTGGCCTGCCAAAAGGGCCACAGCAGTCGATGTTGTAAAGTGGCATGCACCACCTCCAAACGGCACTGTCATGGTGTAGTTGGAATGCCGCAGGACACGCACGAATAGGCATTACAAATACAATGGTATGCTGTAGGAGTGCACGGGATACAACAGTGCACTGCACAAAAGTGTTGTGGGGCGTGGGAGGGAGGAGCAGCTGTTTGGCAACGTAACACACAGTAAAACCGCCCATGTGCCACCTGCTGGGCATTTCATCCATGATGATCAGGGTCGGAAACATCCCACAACACCCACGACCGGCCTTTGCACACATCCTGTATGAATGCAGCTAGAGGAGTTACTGTAGGGATAACAGGTTCTTTGTCTGAGCTATCTTGCGAGCATTTGTGTCCTGTGTTCGATTGTGAGAATGTTTGTGTTTGGACAACATTGTGTTGGATGTTGATGTACTCTGCTTCGTATGTGTGTGTGCTGCATTATGTGTGAGATGTACCTTCATGTGAGCTTTCGTTTACCCTTCTCCCTTTCAGGCAGTTTGGTTTCCACTTCTATGCTCGTTCAGTGGTGTGATGTTGGCGGGTTGTGTGACTTGTGCTCCTTGTTGCTGTGCTTCATTTTGGCCATTGTTTGTCTATACTTGTGCTGTACTTAATTGTGCATGTGTGCTGTGCCCATCTCCCCCGTCCCCCACTCCCTGCTTGTTCCTCTTCCTTGTGCTGTTGTGTCTATAATTTTGTTAGTCCACACATAAATATATGTAATAAACAAATTAGAATAGTTCCTTGATTATTTTAGGTTTCAAAACTTCTAACCAATCACAAAGATGCTTTTCCACAAAACGAGTGTGCACCCTACTTTTAAAAAACAATACTTTTCATCTCCCAATCAGGCATCTTTTTGTCTGGCAAAAAAAAATAGTTCCCCATCTTTAAACATATCTCTTATTCTATGAAGGAACTGCATGAGCTACAGACATCTTTCCATATCTTCCAGCCATACCTTCAAAATGCTAGTGTGGATCGTAGGACATAGCTATATTTCCTGGTGCAAGATGTATGCAGAACAGAGACGTATTGACTTATCCCTAGGTTTACAAAATCTGGACATTAAATGTAGAGAGGATAAAAGTGGCACCAATTGTTACCTTTTGTTAAAACCTCTTTGCATCTTCCACACCCTGACCTCATGATTGTGCATTGTGGTGGAAATGACCTAGGCACATTGACTGGAGTAGGTTTGGAAATACTTATGAAGGACACCTTTGGACAATTGATGTTACTTTTGCCTCAAACTGTCTTTGTATATTCCAATATATGCCAAAGACAGAAGTGGAAATGGTCAAAACAATGTTGTTCTCAGATTGAGAAATCTAGGAAGAATGTCAGAAAATCTGTGTCTGCATACCTCAGAGACCATAGAACTGGGTCAATCTACAACAACAACATATGTTTTGATATGGCTGATATCTACAGAAGTGATGGAGTACACTTAACAGATCAGGGAAATCGAGTTTTTCCGAATAACTTGAAGCTGTGCATCCGCACTTATATGTAGCTCCAACTAATGAACACAAGGTCTTTTTTTAGAGCCAACCTATACCTGACAACTCAGACCTGCTATTTTAGGGCCAGGTAACGGCAACTCCCGGACCCATGCCAAAATGTATTCTCCACACAGCTGTGGCGCAGTGGCCAGACCATCTGGCTTTGCAGCACAGAGCTATCGCTGTGATCACTGGCTCTGGCGGCAGCTCAGGATAGAACCATGTGACTCTGGGCAATAGCTCATTTAATTTCTACGCCGGCCCCCAGCACTGCAGACCCATTCGAGTGAGTAGTTTGCACTTTACAAATACCGTATTGATTCAAAATGGCAGAATTGAACTTCACACTCCCTCTGTAGCATCCCCCAATCACCCTACAAACGTCACACTGTTCAAAACAAAAGTTCCTCCTAGTACGTATGCACACATGCTGACACTACTCGGACAGGTGTGCCGCAGTGGCCAGAAAACATGAGTTCAGAGCAAAAGGGCTCATGATTTAATCCCCTGCTCCGGCATCACCTCAGCTCAGCACCATGTGACTCTGGGCAATAGCTCACTTAATAGCTCACATAATTTCCAAGCCGGCCTCGAGAGCCTTCGAGAGCCTTCAGACCCATAGGGGTGAGTAGTTTGCGATTTACAAATACTATATTGATTTACCTTCGTACTCCCTGTATAACACCACCTAAGCACCATATACAAGTTGGACAGGTGTGGCACAGCGCCCAGAGCACATGACTTCACAGCATAGGACACACAGTTTGAGCTCACAGTCTCATCCCCGAGTCCAGCAGCAGCTCAATTTAGCAGCATGACACTCTAGGTAATACCTCACTTAATTTCCATACCCAGCACTTTCAAACCGGTAGGGGTCAGTAGTTCAGCGGCTTTATCCCCGAGTCCGGCAGCTGCTCAGCTTACGCCCCCAGCGCCACCAGACCCATAGGAGTGAGTAGTTTGCAATTTACAAATACTGAATTGATTTGATATGCGTAAATTTACCTTCACACTCCCTGTATAACACCCCCTAAGCACCATACACAAGTTACAATGCTCGAAACAAAAGTTCTGCTGAGTAGGTATAACTACATGCTGACACTACTTGGACAGATGTGGGCACAGCAGCCAGAGCACATGACTTCACAGCATAAGAAACACAGTTTGGACTCATGCTTTCATCCTCGAGTCCAGCAGCAGCTCAGCTTAGCACCATGAGACTCTAGACAATACCTGGTGATACAAAAGGGGATGATGGACGGAGCGTTTGAGCCAATCAAACACTCAGCCCCAGTCAACTTGTCTGGGTTTAATCCAACACCATTCTTTAGCTCACTCAGCCACCCCAATTCAGACATGGCCATATGCAAATCAGTCTGACCCTGTGCCTCATTGGAACAGTCCAGCCCGAACTGCCAAGCCATGTCTTCCCTGGACCGGAAACAAGCATCCTGGGACCGGTTTTGGATAATACCTCACATATTTTCCGTACCTCAGGGCTTTTAGACCAGCATGGGTCAGTAGTTCGTCCTAGTAGGTATAAACACATGTTGACACTACTTCCACAGGTGTGGTGCAGCGGCCAGGGCACATGACTTCACAGCATAAGACTTTCAGTTTGGGCTTTAATCCCCGAGTCTCCCAGCAGTTCACCTTAGCAGCAAAAGACTGTAGACATTACCTCACTTAATTTCCGTAGCCCTGCACTTTCAAACTGGTAGGTATGAGTAGTTAAAATGTAAAATGTAAATTGATACTTGTATAGCGCACTACTCACCCGCAAGGGTCTCAAGGCGCTTGTACGAATACCGCTGTGGAACCCATCCTGGCTTTCCCTGTGAGGTGTCCACTCCTGGGCACCCCCAAGGTGGAGGCCAGGCATCCTTAGCATTGTGGGGGCCGTTGTGGAGATTATGCAAGCTATTGCCCAGAGTTGCAGAGTGGGACTCCATGATTGGAATAGACGCTGAGGCGAGAATTATCAGGTCCGTGGAATTTTTTGAGCCCAAGACCCGCTGAGGCGGGGAATTGAACCCTGGTCCCGGGCTAGACCTCTGCATCAGGGTCTGTCGCTCTAACCATCTTTGCACCCCCTGTATAGCACACCCTAAACACCCCACAGAGGTTAGAGTGCTCCTACCCTCCTCTTTCCTATTTTTTTGCCCTTTTTTCCCCTTACTTGCTTCAACAGAATCACAAAATGGCTACCAACAGTTCCTAGTTGCAACCACTTGCAATGCTCGTGGCCAATAAGCAGCAAGCTCATGCTCGTAATTAAGGGTGGGCGTAGTGGGCGTAGTGGGAAAACGCAATGCTTTGTGAAGTGGGCGCATTTCGAGGTACAACCTCTTAATCATAGGCGTTGTGCTGCGCCGATGACTAAGAGGTTGGACCTCGAAACGCGTCAGGCTGTAACTGTACCTGGTAAGTCCTGCTGGTTTGCCATGAAAATAAACCGGATGGCTTCTGAAGCAGAGAGTGCGTCCTTGCTCGATGGGCACTTTCTTTAAAAATACATATATATATATAGATATATATATAGATATAGATTACCTACTGGCAGTCGCCAGTAGGTAGTTATAGTTAGGATCTACTTTCCATAGGAAATCCACAACATTCTATTGGTAATAACTTTGGCGCCAGTGGACGAATCTTCGCAAATTTCTCAAAGTTCATGGCCCGCTTTGCTCCGCTCCTTCCCTGAAAATGTGGGGGGGATTCGTCAAGCGGGGGCCGAGATAAAAGGGGGGTCCCAAAACGTGTTTTCCCCATGTTAATTTCCATAGGGCGGTCGAACTCACTTTTAGCCCGAACGGCTGAATGGATTTCCATCAAACTTGGCAAAATTGTAGAAACTGGTACCCCGATGTGCCTTTGCTATGTCTCAAGATATATGCTCCAGTGGTTTTTACGAAAATTTAACTTTGAAAAAATATATATTGGGCTACATTGGGCTATATATATGTTGGAGCCCAAATGTAGCCCAATGTAGCCCAATGTAGCCCAATGATGGCCACTAGAGACAAAAAAACAAATGTAGCCCAAATATCAGCCAGATGTAGCCCAACAATTTGCTATTAAAAAACCTATGAAATTCACTGAAAAAACCATAGGTTTCACACACATTATAGTTAGGAATTAGCATTTAAAAAACCTTTGAAATTCACTGAAAAAACCATAGGTTTCACACACGTTATAGTTAGGAATTAGCATTTAAAAAACCTTTGAAATTCACTGAAAAAACCATGGGTTTCACACTAGTTATAGTTAGGAATTAGCATTTTGAAAACCTATTAAATTCACTGAAAAAAACATAGGTTTCACACCAGTTATAGTTAGCTGGAAATGTTACTGACATAACACCATTGAAATTCCCACGTTATAGTTAGTTGGACTCACTATAACTTGCGCGCCTGCAATGCACTGCAGATGACTGCACATATTACATCACTCATGACATGGTCAGTGACATCACTCATGACATCACTGATGACACCATCCTTGTGACAGAGTGACATACCTCCTTTCAGTCTAATGTAACCCTTGAAACACATATTCAAAAATAGAAACTAAAATTTTCAAAAAAATAGAGATACCCATACCAGTTTCAACAACCAATTCAGTAATACCACCATCTATATACACATCCACTCATTCACCAACAGTTCTATATAGTCACTCATACATATATTCACTCATCATATGTAGTGCAAACACCTATACATCCTGTTACACACCGACAGTCATCCAAAAGTTACTCACACACATAATCACACATGCAAATAAACTATTGATCATCCATTTATTTGCATATACAGCTATGCACACACTACCACCTTACTTCTAAGGAAACTTACACATACTTATTCTCTTAAACAATCACTTATAGAAACACATGCTTATTTAAACAGGAACGCTTACAATCTCTCACTCTCACATATACTCACTTATGTACATCAATACTCACATATACTAGATTAAAACATATGTAGTTACTCATTAAGACACTAGTGAGACAGTCATTCACTCACTAACACACACATATACACACTCGTCCACCCATACAGTCCTGCACATATGCTGTCTTCAAAACACATACAAACAGTGAGTCAGTCATTGATGCATCTATGTGCTAAGTAATACCCCCACCAAACCATACAGACACTCATACTGATACTAAAAAATATAAAGCAGCAAAAAAGAATAAAATAAACAGTGACACCATCCTTGTGACCGAGTGACAGACCTCCTTTCAGTGTAATGTAACCCTTGAAACACATATTCAAAAATAGAAACTAAAATATAAAATATATTGATTTTTCAGAAAAACACACATTCCCTGGATGGTGTCATCAGTGATGTCATGAGTGATGTCACTGACCATGTCATGAGTGATGTAATATGTGACGTCATCAGCAGTGCATTGCAGGCGCGCAAGTTATAGTGAGTCCAACTAACTATAACGTGGGAATTTTAATGGTTTTATGTCAGTAAAATTTCCAGCTAACTATAACTGGTGTGAAACCTATGGTTTTCTCAGTGAATTTAATAGGTTTTTTAAATGCTAATTCCTAACTGTAATTAGTGTGAAACCTATGGTTTTTTTCAGTGATATAGATATAGATATACACAAAAACGCATATTTTACCCGTTAAAACACAAACATTTTACTAACAAAAAAAATCAATAAATGTAGGCCATAAATAAAATATTATAAACTTAAAATCCCACAAACACATTTCCTAAAAATACTATAAACATTAAAATTAATTTGGAAATAAAAACAAATAGTATATCATTTAAAAAAATACATATTTAATGCTACAACATCTTTTAACTACTATTGTGAAAACTACTGGAATCTAAGAATAGTATATATTTTGTTCCCACTCTAGTTTATGCAACATTACGGAGAGTGTTGGGTTTCAGAGAGGGTAAATTTACTCTTCCTTCTCGAGTTACTGCAATAGTATGGAAAGTGTTGGACTACGGAGGTGTTAGATTTTCTATCCCTGCTACGGTCAGTACAACAGTATTGAAAACATTGGACTAAAATGTATTATTCCAAACAGCAAACAGTAGGGAAAGCGTTTGACATATGAGGAGTCAAATTCACTATTCCCATTCCAGACTGTCTAAAAGCAGGGAAAGCATTGGATTTTGGAGGGGGTAATTATATTATTCCCACTCAAAACAGCACAAATGCAGGAAAAGAGTTTGACTTCAGAGGGGTTAAATTTACTATTCCTGTTCGAGTCTGTACAACAGTAAGGAAAGCGTTAGCGTTCAAAGGGGTAAAATGTACTGTTCTCATACCAGCTTGAACATCTATCACCTGGAAAGACAACTCAACATAATATTGCAGGGCATCAACAACATCCTTATGAGGCATAAAACCTATTCTGAATAAGATCAAGACTAACACCTGCCCTCTTCCAGCATCACTGACAACCACTATGGCTCCCAAAAACAAGCTAAACAGCTGCCATACAATCCCCCTCAACAACCAATCCCACAGGCTAAAAATAATGAGCTCCAAGATTTTCCTGAGTGAGGTGATGGAACTCGTGAAAACTTACAGCCTTATGACAACCCCAAACCCTCCCACTTCCAACATCCTTACAATGTACCGGAATTGGCAGAGGCATTAACGCTCCTGGGGCTGCCAGCTCATCACCACAGTTCATTGAAATACCTACGACAGCCCTCTCCTAGTAGCACAATACCAACAGCAATACAAACTGGGTGCTCATAAACTGTTGGTCAGCAACCAAGCATGCAACAGACCTCACTGAAGCCATCCTGTACTACGACATTCACACCGTATTCATCATAGAAACTTGACTAAATTAATCCGTCTATCTGATCCTTGACCTTCTAGTCTCTTTAGCTTTCTCCATCATTAAGAAGGACAGAGAGGATCACCATGATGGTGGCAAAGCCATCATCCACAAGAACAGCATCATCAAGGCAGAAGTAAATTCCCTCTCCTATGCCATATTTGAATACCTCAGCACCACCATAATGCTAAAAGACATTAAAGTGATAAAATATTACCTCCTCTACCCCCTACCAGCAAAGACGCTTGCCTTCAATGTACACCTGTCAGATCCGATAACACACTGCTCTCTCTCTCTCTCTAACGCTAACAGCATATCCCAATGAGACGTCAACCTCCATTGGAATAACAAGAAGACCACACTAGTCAAGTCCTTAAATTAACTCTCACTCAGCAAAGATTTCACTCAACACTCCAAGTACTAAATCCACATGGGTTCAACTCTTGATGCCATTATAGCCCAAACTGAAGCAATAAGCATTGACAATATACTTCCAGTTGACATCATTCTGTTCCACATCAACCAAGTGTATGCTCCTTCTAAACTATCTCAACAAGCTCTCAATTGGTCTAGGAACCTCAATCAGACCCCCTTAACTGACCTGGAAGAAAAAATGTCTTGTCTACAGACAAGCTCACAACAGATGACATTATAACCAGCTACAACTCGACGACGAAGTCCACGCTGGATCAGATATCCCCCCTCGAATTATAAAAGGGTCAGAGACACTCCCTCAGGACCTAAAATCAGAAAGAAAAATAGTAAGAGCTGCTGAAAGACTCTGGAGAGCTAAGCCATTCACAACCCACCTCAACCATCACAGAAGGGAATGCAGTAAATACGAAAATCATATTCAAAACGAAAAAGCCACCTTCTGCTGAATTGTGCTAGATAAAGCAAGAAATCAACCCAAGGAGCTTTTTGACATCTTCAACCAACAAATCACCAAACCAGCCAAGGATGCTCTCTCCCTGTATCAAAGAAAGGCAGCAAAAACGTAGTCAAATTTTTCAATGAAAAAATCATTGATATCGAGCTCTCCCTAAACTATCACTAGCAACTCTTCCAAGAGGAATAAAGGTTAACGTAACCCCAGAACACTCCTAAGGCCTCAAAACAGAGGTCTCTCTCCAACGCACTTCAGCACTCAACCAGTGCCCAAGGCCCTCCACAGTGCCCAAGAGCCGGAAGGCATTCATCCCACTGACGGAGGAGGACATAGCCATGGTGATTGCAAAATCCAAGTGCAAAAACCACAGTTGATGGACAGAATGCAGAATAATGTCATCCATTCACCCCAGTACAGAGATCTGGCCCTAAATCGATCGTTTTTTTGCACTCCACACCACCCCAGTTCAGACATGGCCATATGCAAATCAGTCTAACCCTGTGCCTCATGGGAACAGTCCAGCCCGAACTGCCAAGCAATTGCAAAATCCAAGACCTCCTCCCACTTCACAGACCAACTTCCAGCATCCCTGGCAAATAACCTTAACCACACCATAGCCCCTCTATGGACCAAGATAATAAACGGCTCCCTGGGCAATGGGATTATGCCTTACTGCCTCAGACAGGGCCAAATCACACCCCTTACTAAAAAACCTGGAAGATATCAACAATTTCAGGCACGTCTCCAGCCTTCAATTCCTGTAAAAATTCTCAAGAAACATGCTCTCTTCCAACTCAACCAACAACAACAACATTCTATATACACACCAGTCAGGTTACAGGAAGGGATGCAGTACAGAAACACCAAAACTGAATATCAGTTAACATACACAGATCCCTAGATGCAAATAGATGCGGGCTGCTCATCTTCCTAGACCTATCAGTGACCTTTGAGACAGTCAACCACACGCTACTCTTGAACTCCCTGCAACAATGAATCGGAGCAGATGGCACAGTTCATTAGTGGTTTACCTCTTATTTGCATGACCGCTCCCAATAAATAAAAATAAACAGCTTGACATCTGACTATTTTTCCATTACCCAAGGTATCCTTCAAAGCTCAGTTGTATCACCAACACGCGTCAACATCTACATTGGGGCCAAAACTGCAATACATTGCCTACCACCTTCATGCAGATGACACCCAACTTCACCTGGAAATATCCTCTTTAAAATACATATATGGTTCAATGCCATGCTCATAAAAGTTCAAAACTGGCTATCACACAACCACCTCAAACTCAGTCTTGTGTTGTCCAACCTTGGTCAATCACCACAGTTCCAAGCATGGCTAAATAACCTGGATGTTCTGAACCGCAAGCTGACTTTGGCGGACTCTGCCAAATATCTGGGGATCACCCTGGATTCAAGCTTGAACATGAGCATGCACATAGGCTCTATAGCGAAGACTGAATTCCTTAACCTAAAATTCCTCACCTAAATTAAGCCCTTCTTCCCAGCAAATGACCTAAAAATCAACATGCAAGCAGTGGTTCTATCCGTATTAGAGTACGGGAATGTCACCTTAACATGCACACCAAAATTTAGTCCAGTTAGAACCACTCTAAATGCAGCGGCAAAGAGATACTATCACATCTACCCATCACTGTAAAATCTAAAGTGGCTACAAATCAAAGCACTCTGGTGCTTCAAAACTGCTTGTCTCACCCACAATGCTCTAAGCTTCTAAACTCACAAAAGAAGGCCAAACAAGAAATCTAAGAATCTTCAAAACACTTCTTCTCATCCTCCCCAAAAAACATTTTAAAAAAAGCGCACTCGGTCTTTCTCGGGCAATGCAACCAAAATCTTGAAATCTCTGCCAGTGTTGCAGGGATTCTACTCTAGAACAGAACTATGCTTGGGATCCTGGAACATTAGCATGTAGGGACTGAGTCATCTACTACCTCAGGATTCATGACCCAGAGTCATTCTAGGTATAGTGTTTCACTTGCCCTCCTAACCACACCAGAGAAATAAGTAGATTGGCGTCGACAGAACACTCTCAGGGGTTGTGGTAACAAAACACCCACTTCGCTCTCTCACTCGTACTTGTTCACAATAAGATGAACAAGAGACACGGAGGAAGTTCAAAATATTTGTTAAACTATTGAGCTCTGAAGTGCAGTATACGTGCCACAATTAGATAACAGACTCATAATAAAAATACTGCTAGCATGGTCAATAATCCATATACCATGAAAAGTGCTGTCATTTAATAAAGCAGAGTAACCTAACCCCTCCACTGCTAAAAAGCTACATGATTTTATGAAAGATCTATGGGATTATCGGCAGACCCCTTACCTTACCATACACAGAAGAACGCTCTACATCTCAGCAGAAGCAGTATTCTTGTCTCAGAATTATCATTCCATGTGTGTGTTTGTGGCTCATGTCATGTACTCATCAATATGCTAGGACATGTTTGCACATAAACAACAGCTGCATTCTTTTATTATGTCAAGGGGCTAGTGCCAGACCAGATGCTGTTTGACCTTGTCTATGGTGTTCAGACTAAAGCCTAGGAAAAGAACAGAACATGAAAAAATATGCAGGTTCCATGTGAAAGTACAATGCGGCACAAAAACAAACGTGTTTATTTAGTAATGTGTGCAAATGAAAATGAGGCCTACCAGATGCACAGCTAGGACAACACAGGGAAAACTGCAATGGGCCATGCAGAGAACACATGACACGTACATATTAGAACTAACCCTTCCTTCATGAGATTCAAGAAACAATGAAAATAACTCCTCCTAAATCAATACCTTAACCCTACAGGAAATAACTCCCAATGCACCCTGGAAACACTACCTGATTATATGCATATCTCTCTCAAGGTCTCCCCAGTGATATGACTTTTGATGCTACAATTACTGTTTTGTTATTGATCGATTGAGTTGACTTTTGAGACTTCAATTATACTGTATTGTGAATGACTGATAATGCCTTACTATGCTGTAAAGTGCTCTGATACCCTTGGGTTTTGCCAGTCCATACTAATATAACAAAGAGAGAGCCCAAACCTTTGAGGCGGGTAATCTCAGGAACCACAGCACCAATCACAACACCCAATACAGGTTGGAAAGGGCAGTTGCAGCAGAAGGACATAGGCTATGCAGGCGCCCACCATATACATTTAAAAGGTAAAAGAACTGTGCCAGCAAAGTAGTCCCTTGTGGGCATGTCTGTGTTGTGCTGTGGGCATGTGCTGGGGGCGTGACAAATGCTGGTGGCGTGTGGTACGTTTCGCCCTTCATGCCATGTCTCATATCGTGTGCTAATCCCACCCTTCTCCCTTTAAATATCCCTGCACCCCATAGTCCTAACCCGCCCTCACTCCTTAAAATACCCCAACACCCTTAAACACTAACCCATCTTAACCCTATAAATATACCCTGTACCCCAAAACCCAAACCTATCCCTAAACCCTAAAAATACCCCTGTACCCCAAAACCCAAACCTAGCCCTGAACCCTATAAATACCCCTGTACCTCAAAACCCAAACCTACCCCTGAACCCTAAAAATACCCCTGTACCCCAAAACAAAAACCTAGCCCTGAATCCTAAAAATAACACTGTACCCCAAAACCCAAACCTAGCCCTGAACCCTAAAATACCACTGTACCATAAAAACCCAAACCTAGCCCTGAACCCTAAAAATACCCCTGTACCTCAAAACCCATACCTATCCCTAAAACCTAAAACTACCTCTGTACCCCATAACCCAAAACTATATCTGAACCCTTAAAATACCCAAACACCCCAGAACATATACCTCAGTACCCCAAAACGTATATACCCATACTTACCTTATCCAAACATGATGCTTTTACCATTCATGCATTTACAACGAATTTCGTTGTAAATGTATGCGTGGTAAAAGCATATAAAAAGTAATGTCGTGCGTTATAATGAGAATGCGGAGTCATGGTACTTTCGTAATGAAAGTATGCGGACTGATGGTATGCGGAAAGAAAGTTGCGGAAAATTGGGTGTTTACCCTCCCCCGGTAAGTACATTGGTGGCACGGCGGCCCACATCTACAGCACCAAACTTTTCACCACCCATTTGAAAAATGCACAGGTCTCTCTCATTGAAGGCCAACACCGACATACACTTTTAGACACACTTCTCCGCCACAAGTTCTAGAATTGCGAACTTTAGAGCTGGGGAGCTACGTTCGAATCTCTGCATCAGCTCAACATCCTGTGATTCCAGGCAAATCACTTTGTCTCCCCGTGCCTACCACAAATGAATATGTTCTTCTGTAATGTAAATTGTGCTCATGCCATGTTGTCGAGTTCACGCTATATAATATAGCAAGGACAAATAAAGTAGGGAAACTCGAGTTCACACACTACTGAACGCGCACTCTTAAGTGCATCAGCAGTGCACTGTGAATCGGAGTGGTTCACAGTCCTGTCACAGATAAGAAATGCTATCAAAACGAAATTCTACAAAACAATATACTACTGGCCGGCAGCAATTCATACCCGGACAACATCGGGACGGGCTGCTAGTGCTTTATAAAACTCTTGAAAAGAAATACAAAAATAAGTCTAAACTACAGTAAGGAAAGTGTTGGATTTTGGAGGCGTTAAATTTACTATTTCCACTCAAATCTGTGGGAAAAGCGTGGGCTACAGAGTGGTAAAGTCTACTATTACCCTGCAACAGAGGGATAGTATTGGATTTCAGAGGGGTAACATTTACTATGCTCACTCCAGTCTGTACAACAGTAGGGGAATTGTTGGACTTCAGGGGGAAAGAATGTACTATCTCACTCCAATCTGTGCAAGAATAGGGAAAGCATTGGGTAACATTTTCCAATGCCACTATGTCTTTAGAACAGTAAAGAAAGCTTTGGACTTCAGATAGGTTACATTTATTATTCGTACTCCAAACAGTGCAACAGTAGGGCAAGTGTTGGACTTCGGAGGGGTAACATTTACTAGTCCTACTCCAATCTATGAAACAGTAGGGAAAACGTTTGACTTTTGAGGAGAAAAAAATACTATTCTCACTACAAACAACACAACAGTAGGGAAAGTGTTGGATTTTGGAGAGGGTAAATGTATTATTCCCACTCTAAATAACATAACAGTAGGGAAAGCGTTGAACTGGGAAAAGTTTCCTTTTACTTCTTCTACTGCAGTATAAACAAGAGTAGGGAAAGTACTTAAGTTCAAGCACATACATATATAATTAGCATTGTGAATGTTGAGAAAGATATTAAACTCTTAATATGAAAACTATTAATTACCATGAAATATACAAATATATAAATGCATTAAAAAACTGGACAAAATAAGCAATTTATATAATTACTTTTCTATAAAACAATTAATTATCCATTAATCAAAAATTGTTATTCAATCATTAATTCATTAACTTCCAACCCTATACTTCTCCAAAGCCAACAGGCCACACATTAAATATATGTAAAAAAAATAGGTATCCCAAAACTTACATATTTAAAATCAATTAAATAAGTAACATTTTGTAAAGAATTGCTACGTATTATTCAATGACCTGCCAAGCCTAGGCCCCTAAAGTCTAGCAGCCTGCAACTAAAATATAATTAACATAAATAAGTATTGCATAATTTACGTGTTTAAGATTCAATTAATGAAAATAACTAATTTACAAATAATAATGAAAAGTTAAATAATTATTGGTTAATTAACTTCCTGCACCATGCCCCTAAAACCTAGCATCCCACAACTAAAATATAAATAATATAAATAAATATATTTCATAAATGAATTAATTCAAAATCAGTTAAACAGTTTATTAAAGATGTATACTTAGTTGTTAATTAAATATTACTTAATTAACTACCCACCCTATGCTTCTACAAACCTAACAGCCCACAAATAACATGTATTAAAATAAATTTGTATCACATAATTTGCATAGTAAAAATCAATCCTATAATTAAATTCAATCTGTTAATTGAGTTATATTTAATTATTACCTAATTAACTTTCCACCCCAGCCCCCTACAAACCCATCAACCTTCTATGACAATATGAATTCTTATTAGAAATTAAATAAATAATTCTAAATCACTTAAAATGACAAGCTAGATTTACAAAAAACAACAACATGTATATACACAATAGTAACACAATATATCTACTAAAGCACATTCAAATAATTAAAACAACAATTTTAAATCATTATATTATTCAAAACAATAATAAAAACATTGATATTATTTAAAAATATATTACTTACTGCAGAAACTATTTTCTTTTCGATTACATTTGTGTATGTAACTCAAAATTGTTTATTTAGGGGCACCGACCAAGATGGCATCCAAGTAGGACGTATGCCTCAGACTCTCCAGCGTGGCCTGGCCTCCTCCGCTTACCACATAAGAGCAGCAGAAATAGATTAGAGAGTTGCAGGAGCATCCGGGGCAGTGGCGGGGGAATGTTTGACGGTGCTGGGGAAATCCCGCTCAATTGAGAGAATGGTAGGAACCTTCAAGCACAAAACTGAATGCGGGCTGCGCGGATCTGTATGCCGGCCTATGCACCAGCACGGCCACCCAGGGACCTTGGTCCTGGTTGGGGTCCCGGCCGCTGAGGCGCAGCTGCACATCCCTGCAGCCCTGCCATGTGGTGCGAGGAGACTAGGAGTTCCTGAGAATGAGATATGTGGAGGCGAGGGAGAAAGCCCAATGTGCCTGACGGACACACAGCACAGAAACAGCTTGCAGCTGACGGGGGCGACAGAGTTCCCCAAGCATAGATTCGCGATGGCCTGCTGATCTGGATGGTATGGGGCATGAGTGGGTTTGGGCATGAGAAGGAGCCTCTAGACTGGGAAGTTGAAGGGGGCTAGACACCACCACACATGAGTAAAATAGCAGAAAAGCATCACATGTAGGCAGGTGAAGATGGTTGGGCTCAGAAGTGCAGGGGTCGGACAGCAGGGCCTCCGCTCTCATTGTTGGGGTGGGACCTGTGATTCCGGGCACTGAAAAAGGAATTGATGATGCCGCGGCCCGCGGGGACCCGCGGGGACCCGTGGGGGCCCAGGTGGCCGGCTTAGCAGTGCCCTGACCTACACAGCCCAGTGGGAGGATTGGCAATCTGAGGGTCGAATAGAGTGTATTTGACAGCCCTGTGGGCCTGAGTGGAGCACTCACAGCAGCAAGAGGTGCACTTCGGCTCCTGCACATGAGGCTGGGACCTACTGGAGCAATGGTGTCAGCGAGAACCACTAAAGGAGGCCTTAATTAAGGACTTGTTATAAAAAGTTGTCGGGCTCCCATGAAAGGGGCTCCCAGGCCGGGACAAGCCAGACTGCCTCACCGATGCGGGAAAGTTGGAGGCCCCGGTTATGCGACATTATCTGGAGTTGTTTTTCTCAGCTCTAAGAGATGACATACTTGCAGTTAAAATAAACCTAACGCATGAATTTCAAGTGATTTGAAACTATGTCACTGGTATAGGTGACAGGATGGATGTCCTTGAGGGAAGAGAGACCTCCTGGGATGAAGAGATTGAACAATTGCAACAAGAAATTATCATTCATTCATTCATTCATTCAAAATCTTTTTTCGGTTATTCAAGTAGAAACAACCATAAAAACACAAGACAGTTAAAAGATAACAATAAAACTTCTTATACACATGATAAAAGTTCAAACCACGTATAGAAACACATGTTAAAATCAGTAATCACAATTAAGCGGATGTACTAATAATGACAGTATTAACAGTACTAAGTGATTAACCCTCCATACTATTTCTGAATTTTAGGGCAGAATTTAAAAAGCCAATTACAAATAAGGTACTTTCGGGGTTTAACAATTGCAGGTAATACAGTGCAGGTCTAACCTGAGTAAAGTTCAGTTTTTTTAAAAGGGGCTTTAGGTAAAACCTCTGAGGTAAATTGTAAAAAGGGCAAATAAACAAAAAGTGTACCAAGTCCTGCGGAGACTTGTTGTCGCAGCCGCAGGGGGATAGCACTTGGCCTCGGTGGGAACCCTTTGAAACGGTTAACATGTGGTGGAAATAATCCAGTCGGAACCTAACTAGCAGGTGTCGATCGAAACCCGACATTTGCCAAGATAGATAGGGCTCCATGGAAGATGTGGTCTTCAAGATAGCATGTTTTCGAACACTAGGTTTGTTTAGTTCTACCTCTTGGCGATGCATACGTTGTGAGAGAAAAAAAGTTTTCCTCACCAACTCTACATCAGCGAACCTTATAGAGTCAGGATTTAAAAAGATTTCTGGGCGCCCCATACCAAAGAAACAATCTTTCAAATATTTTAGACATGGTATAATAAGCATATTATCCAGGGATAAGGCCTCTTTCAGGAGTAGATGATTTAAAATCAATTCTTTATTTAGCCAGCATTTTAACCAGCAGATTAGTGGCCGTAGTGCTAAAGTATCACTTATAAACGGAGTGCCAGTTTCTTCATGCACTACCAAGTTGGAAGTCCCCCTCGGGACCCCGAGCAGTTGTTTTAAAAAATTATTCTCTGCCACCACAATTTCATTTCCTGCCACATACCCCCAGAGTTCGCTACCATAGCTTCCTATTGCTACACTCTTTACCTGGTAGATCTTTAACAGTGCAGCAATAGGGCATTTGCCAATTTTCTTTGCGAAATTAAAAATAGCAGCGTTGGCACGGGTTATCTCTTCACTTTTTCTCCGAATTGATTGGTTCCATTTTACCTGGTCGTCGAACAGGACGCCCATATATGAGAAAGTTCTTGTTATAGGAACCTTCTTATTGTTAACCCGAAATGAAAACGGCTTCTTATTACGCTGCCCTATGAAGAGAAGACAAAGATACGGGTAAACTGGTAAGCTTCTCTTTAATGCGTCCAGTGTACAGCTCTCCCGGCAGCAACTGCCGTCCCGGGCATTCTCTCGTTCTATACATTATGTCACAGCACTACGAACACAAACCACAGAGTCCTCGTGGCATTTAAAGAAACAGGTAAGATCCCAACACATCCCCCTTCCTTCATTTAAAACAAATAAAAATAAATAAATAAATACAACCTACCTACCCCCTAAAACTACATGTACAAAATCATATTAAACAAGGAATCAAGATAAAATTACAGAAAAGAAAATATATACATTCAATATGTGACAAAATTACGATATCTAGCAGGAACAGATCTAAATCTGGTAGAACAACGCTGAGGAGCAAAACTGTTGTCAATAGGAAACGCACTTGAACCTATGCTGACAGTGGGCAAAATCTGAGACCCTAGACCAAATTTGTTTTTTACAAATTCAACTTTGGGCTTAGGAACAATAGAAATACAAGACTTATTCCAAATGTTCCCATTAGTCAGTACCACAACATGATCTTTAACCTCTTAAACTTGCACAGGAGGGGTAAATCGAGTTTGACCCTTGTGCAAAAGCACAGGTTTTCTGATTCTTACCCAGTCCCCACTACACACGGGTGATGATCTAATGCTCTTCTGATCATATCTTGCCTGAGCAACGCCCCTCACATCGGCTACCCTGCCCATTCTGACTACATCCACTTCTTTCCTCAACATCCAGTCCTTATTAAGTTTCAAACCATCTACTCTGCCCCTGAGTAAGGTAAATGGTGATACCCCTGTACTAGAATGAGGTGTAACCCTCATAGCCCACAGCATGTCAGATATCACCTTCTTCCAATTAAAACCATTAATAGAAGCCAACTGCAACTGATCCTTGACTACTCGGTTCAAACGCTCAACTGAACCATTGCTGGAAGGATGATAAAGAGAGGTAAGAACATGTTTAATTCCATGAGTCTTAAAGAAATCCTGCATTTCAGCAGAGACTAATTGAGTACCATTATCAGATTCTAATTCTTCCGGAAAACCTTCTCGCAAAAAAATGTCCTTGAAGAAATTGATAACAGTACCGGAATTAACACCATCAACAAATCTGACTTCGGGCCATTTTGACATGTAGCCAATTAAAACTAGCGCATACTTAGGAGTGGTCCCTAAATCATTGAATGAACCAGCCACATCAAAAGCCAATTTATGCCAAGGCAATTCTTTCACCTGAATGGGACTCACTGCGGAGGGACAAGTAACCTGAGTTTTATCACTAAGAACACAAGCACCACAGTCACGAACACAATGTTCAATAGCTCTGTCCACACCAGGCCACCAAAAATCTTCACGTACTCTCCTTTTCATAGCACGAATGCCCACGTGACCAACGTGAGCTAAGTCCAGAACTAACTTACAAAGTGATTTTGGAACCACTAACAAACCACCTCTGCGTAAGATTCCATCAATCAAAGATAATTCTTCACAGACTCTCTTGAAGGGAACTAACTCTGCAGGTAGGGATTTACTATCAGGCCAGCCATGAGTAGCAAAATCAATCACACTACGCAACTCAATATCCTCAGATATCGCAAGTTTCCAATCTGCCTCTGATAACGCAGTACTAACCTCAGACACAGTGCTGACTGCACAAATCATTTCCAAGCGATCACAACAAAGTTCCAAATCATTTTGAGGAAGAGGTAATCTGGATAAACAATCAGCTACACTGTTCCTTACCCCAGGAACATACTCCAGGTGATAATTGAACTCAGCAAGTCTGTATTGCCATTTCGCTATACGAGGAGAAGCCCTCCCCCACCTTTAGTTGTAAAAAGGTCTACCAGAGGTTTGTGATCAGTTTTAAGAATTATGTGACTACCCCAAAGAAAATTTCTAAAATACTGTACGCCCCACCACAAAGCTAATGCCTCCTTTTCGATAGTCGAATAAGTTCCCTCTGCACCACGAAGAGTTCTAGAAGCAAAAGCGATCACTTCTTCACTATTGTCAGGTCTTTTCTGCATTAGAACCGCCCCTAGACCCACATTGCTGGCATCAGTAATTACAATGCATTGATCATTTATTTATTTATTTATTTATTTATTTATTTAAAGTTTTATATAGCGCGAACAAGACCCGTGGGTATCAGAGCGCTTCACATAAAAGTAGTTTAAATATTAACAAGAAGATAACCATTAAGCAAACAAATAGATATGAGGTAGATAGTTATATGGCTATAGTGAGTGCTTAAGTAACTACATTCCACTCAGGTTCGTCGATTATAATACGAGTTAACTTTACAACATGAGGTTATGTCATTTGTCCTTTTTGTCATACCTATGAGGTAGCGGTTATATAGTTTCAGGATGTGAGATAGTTGTATGAATTAGTTTTGACAAGAGGTAGCAATTGGTATACAGTTTAGTTACAAAAGGAAAGTCGACAATATCAGACCATCATTATCTTTCATCTAATTCGCGGCAGTCCTTCCCTTTCTGCTAGCATTCGATCTCATAGTGAGACATAACCTTGTCTATATAAGGTATTTACTCATTAAGAAGCTCTTCACTTCTCGCTTAAATTTTGAGGTATTAGGAATCTTCCTAATGCTTGGAGGCAATGAATTCCAAATCCTGGGGGCAGCTCCTGAGAACGCTCTGTCATAAGTTTTTTTCTTTCTGAATATGGCTGGGCGCAGCACCAACTCTTTGGCACTCCTGGCCGGTCTGTTGCCTCCTGATAGCTCAATTTTCTTGGATAGGTATCTAGGAGTATTGTAGTGGAGTGCTCTGTGGGTGATACATGCTATCTTTAGTTGAATTCTGGCCTCATAGGGTAGCCAATTCAACGCTTTCAGGTGAGGGGAGATGTGGTCAAACTTCCTAGATCCGGTGATGAGTCTCGCCGCAGCATTGAGGCAGGCTTTTAGTGGTGCTGTGGATGTTTTTGGTAGACCTGCTAAGGTGGTGCAACCATATTCAATCCTAGAGATGACTAAAGATTGGATTGCCAGTTTCAGATCTGCTTCAGAGATGAATGGTTTCAATTTTCTTAGGTAGTTTTTTTGCCATTGAATTAATATGAGTTTTCATGTCAAGACTCTCGTCTAAAGTGATTCCTAGTGACTTAGCTGAGTTGACTAGAGTCGGGGTGCAGTTGAGCGCAGTCACCAACTTGGTCCATTCCTTTATTTCCGTAACGCACTTTGGTGGAGAGATTAGTAAGAATTCTGTTTTTTGAGCATTTAGCTTCAGATGATTGGTAGTTAGCCATTGCAATGCCCTTTTTAATATTTCATTCATTCGCTCAATGTCTTCAAGGGAGGTGATCTTTATATATATTTGCGTGTCATCCGCATACATATGATAGGATACCTGTGAGTTACTGAGAATTGTTGTAAGAGGTTCAACATACAAGTTAAACAGATCAGGGGATAATGTCGATCCTTGTGGGACTCCGATTGAGTTAGGGCAGGATGGTGAAATTGAATGATTGACCAGGAAACGTTGTGTTCTGTTCCGTAAGAAAGATTCGAACCATTTCAACACATTTCCAGACACTCCCATCCTGTCTTGTAGCCTGGCCAGTAAAGCTTCGTGATTTACTGTGTCAAATGCCGATGACAGGTCCAGGAGAATTAGCAAGCATGCTTGATTTCGATCAAGAGCCAGTAGCGCGTCGTCGACAATATGGAGGATCGCTGTTTCCGTGCTATGCCCTGATCTGAATCCTGATTGGCAATCATCTAGTAGGGAAAACTTGTTGATGTGTTGGCTCAACTGGCCCTGCACGCATTTCTCAATTAGTTTGGCCAATAGAGGGATGTTGGTTACTGGTCGAAAGTTATTTGGGTCTGTAGCATCTGCAGTAGGTTTTTTGATCAATGGAACAACTTGACCAGTTTTTAGACAGTCTGGGAGGGTCCCTTGTGACAGTGATGCATTTATTATTTTGGTCCAGATTGGCACCACAATGTGGCTGATTTCTCTTAAGCATTTCGCAGGTAAGGGATCTTGGTAGTGGTTGTTGGGTTTGATTTTCACGAGCATTTTGGCGATCGTGTTCTGATTGTATAATTCGAATGTGTCCCAGTTTGCATTGTTTTTTGTTGTGCTACACACTGTAGTCGAATTGGGATCGTTCGTAGTCAGTGGTTGAAGAGGGCGTGCCTGCACAATTACATCCTTCAACAATCTAAAATCATTAGCACACTGCTGTGACCAGTCATATTTGACATTTTTTTTCAATAAATTGCGTAAAGACACAGTTTTATCAGAAAAATTTTGCACAAATTTTGCATAATATTCAATCAACCCTAAGAAAGAACGTAGTTGGTCTTTGTTCTGGGGTTCTGGTGCATTCTGGATGGCATCTAACAATTTCATTTTTGGTTCGACTCCATTAGCTGAGATGTGGTGTCCTAAATAATCAACACCATCTGAGGAATTTGCACTTGTCCTTTCTTAAGGTTAAACCATAATTTTTAATGATATCCAACACAGTTTTCACTCTTTCATTGTGTTCTTGGACTGTCTTACCATGAATAAGAATGTCATCCTGAAAGAAGACGACCCCTGCAGTGTCCTTAAAAAGATTTCCCATCAGACGTTGGAACACCGCAGAAGCCGACGCCAAACCGAATGGCATTATTAAGTAACGAAATGCACCCTCAGGTGTTACAAAAGACTTGAGATGCCTAGAATCTTTGCTTAATTCGATCTGATGGTACGCCGAAAAAATATCCAGAGTGGAAAAATATCTGCCACCCTCCAAGGTAGATAACATCTCATTTATATTGGGCAATGGCTGTCGATCAACTCAAATACAAGCATTCAAATCGTGCAAATCCACCCACATCCTAAGGGATTTATCTGGCTTACGCGCTAGAACAATGGGAGACAACCATTCCGACCCCTCAATTAGTTCAATCACACCCAACAGACGTAGTCTTTCCAGTTCACCTTTCAATTCGTTACGCATGCTTAGTGGTACATTACGAACCTTATGTGCAATTGCCTTAGCCCCTTCTTTCAAAACAATTTGATGTTGAAAACCTTTAAGTTTACCCAATTTGTCGCAAAATCCTTCTGGGTGTGTTCAAGGAATGTACAGACTCAACATCAGGCAAAGTAGCATAATACTGCTTAGCTTCCCGCCTAGATAAAACCATGTCCACATGGTTGGGAACTAGAATGATACCGAGCTCTCCTTGTTCATGCCAACCCAATAAATTGGTACCATCTTTTACAACATAGATAGTACAAGATGTGCAATCACCCTTAAACTCTAACTTGCCTTTGAATTTCCCCAAGACTTCTACCCTTTTACCCCCATAAGCTAACATCTTGATGAGGGACTGTGATAAGGAAATTTTACCTAAGGTATCAAAATCTTTGACATTAACTAGGGTTAATGGAGAACCCGAATCTGCAAGAAATTTGACACAAACACTATTTAAGTTAATGTAACAAGTGGGGGATTTCCTTCTTTGAGATCCGTCAAAAGAAGCAATCTCTACTACACAATCAGCTTCCATAGGGGAAGCAGATAACATTAGTAATTCATGACATGTGTCATCATCATCACATTCAAATTGGCGATCTTCAATATTCTTTACCATATACGATGGCCCCTTTTGTGCAATGGTAGCTTTGCACATTTGTGCTAAATGACCTTTCTTGCCACATTTAAAGCAAGATTGACTAATGGCAAAACAAAATTTAAAATTTCCCAAATGTGATCTGCTCCCACACCGATAACATGACAACCCTTGAGTATCATTCCTTGTCCTGTTGACAGATGTAAATGAGGGAGAACGAGGAATATTGGCATTCACAACTTTAGGAGTCTTAATTGAGGATTTGGAGGTGACTGAATTAACCTCGGCAGGCTCCGATGAAGGAAAGGTAGTTGATGTCGGAGTACTTAATTCCTTCATACAAAACTGAGAATGTTCAACAGACTTCGCCAAAGTCAATGCTGTCTCTAAATCGGGATCATCAGAAGACAAAAATTTCTCACGCACTTTCCTGTCACATGTGCGATCAATTAATTGATCCCGGATGATTTTGTCTCTAAATTCTCTATAGTTGCAGTTCACCGCTAGAATTCTCAAAGCTGCAACGAAATCATCAATGGACTCACCAGGCATTTGTGAACGTTGTAAAAATGTATGGCGTTCCAGAACAATGTTCCGTTTAGGATTGAACCTTTTATCGAGTGTTTTGATGAGTGAAGCATACTCATCAACGACTTGTGCATCACCATCGCTACTTGAAGTAGTGATTCTTACTACCTCAAGGAGTAATGTTTCAAGAAAGGACCTGCCCTGAGCTCCCAAATTATACACCAACAGTGCCCTTTCCTTCTTTGCAGTGAAAGTATCACCATCAATTGTGTCAATGTAGGCTTCAACAGTGGCTTTCCACAGCTTCCAAGGCATAGGAGGAGGACCAAAAGACTGTAAAAAGGGAGGTGGCTTGGATACCTTTTCCATTTGCGTGGGTGAGTTTCTGTCCCTACAAAAGTTAGGCTGCAAAATTGGTAATAGTTAAATATGACAGTAAAAATGCTTTGAATTGCCAAAAGCTGTTTTTTCTGTTAGCATTACAACATCTGTCTATAAATTCCAATGTAGATTAGCGTTGATTAAGTTAATAGACATTTGTTAGCTTCAATGTGGTTTTGCGAATTTTATAGAATGGTTAAGCACGAGGCGAATGTCAATGCAGAAGCGCTATGGCAAGACGTGCTGCAGTGCGCGGCGACAGTGAAGCGTTGTTAGGAAAGCACCACGGCAACGAGCGTCACAAGGAACGGTGCACGTTGAAGCCTTGTTAGGATAGCACCATAGCAATGTGCGTCACAAAGAGAGGTGCTCAGGGAGATAATGATGTAGACAGTACATAGGGTCAATTCATGCGTGAGCCCGCGCACAGAAAGGCTCGCGCAATTTGAAATGCGCAATAAAACTTGGCCAGAACCGGAAAAAAACTTTTAAAAAATTAGACCCTCGACAGAGGAACTCATGAAACAAAGAAGGTTTGAGGGTGCGTATGTCGCTCGATAAATCTGTGAGAATGAGACAGGAACGATCAGCTTCTTTTCTTGACACGACGTCGCGGTTGCCTCGCCGAGGAAAATCACTCCAGAACGTCCAGCAACACTTGAAGAGAGGCAGACACTGGATCCTTGTCGCCAGTGAAGAGAAGACAAAGATACGGGTAAACTGGTAAGCTTCTCTTTAATGCGTCCAGTGTACAGCTCTCCCGGCAGCAACTGCCGTCCCGGGCATTCTCACGTTCTATACATTATGTCACAGCACTACGAACACAAACCACAGAGTCCTCGTGGCATTTAAAGAAACAAGTAAGATCCCAACACCCTACCTGCATTACAAAGGATTTGGTGTTGTTAATAGATAAGTCTCGGGCTTTCATAAAGCTTTGAAAAGCGTCTAATATGGTTTGAAGCCCTCTTGCAGTCCTAGCCAGCAAAACGGCGTCATCCTCATATAATAGGACAGGCAGACCCTTACAACCGACATAGGGGTAATCAGCACCAGTATTTAATAAAAACTCCTCCAAGTCATTAAAATATAAATTAAAAAGGAAGGGGGCCAGAATACAGCTCTGTCTAACACCCCTGAGGACTTTAAAATCCCTGAACACCTTAAGGTCCTGTGAATACCTCCGTTGGCCCTAGTATCCTGATGCAGGTCCACCAGGAGGTTAACCAGGTTAGGCTCCACCCCCATTGCACCCATGGCCTCCCAGAGCTTTCCCCGGTTGACGCAGTCGAAAGCCGAAGAGAGGTCCATGAATGCCATGTGGATGGTGCCCTAGGTGTATTTACCTAGAACCATATATGGGTTGAGGCACTGCGCTATTGTGGAGTGACCGGGCTGAAAGCCATATTGAATTTTGGAAATTACCCCATGTTCTTCCGCCCAGGCTGTTAATCTATTCAAAATCACTCCACCCACTACTTTGACCACAGAGTCAATTAGGAATATCCGCCTATAACAGGAGGTGCTGTTTCGGTCCCCTTTCTTGAATACTGGTACTATTGTTCATGTTCCCCAAGATCTGGGACAGCCATGTTCCGCAGCTGCGTTAAGTACAGCAGTAAGGACTGGCGGCCAGAGAAATACCCTTGATTTAAATAAGTCAGGGGGCATTCCGTCGGGGCCTGGCGCTTTATTGCTTGATAACCCCATAATGCCTTTTTCGACTTCACTATTAGTAAAGAGTGGTGGACTTACTCTTTGTTCACCTCAATCATATTCTGACTGTGAATTATTACTGTTAAAAATAAGGCTGAAATGGGATACCCACTCCTCTTCGGTGATATTCGTCCCAACTGAAGTATCTCCTACCGTGTCAAATATGGGCTTGTTAATAATACCCCAGAATTTTTCACTATTGCCTAGGATAATGGGGTCTAACAGATCTTGCCAGATGTTGTCCCTCACTTCCCCCTTGCGCTTTGCCAAAGCCTTTTTATAAGACAGTCTTGGTGCCCTGATTAGTATGGGGACCCTAGGTTTTAGTTTCAGAGCCGCTTTAGGTCACGGCCTGCCTTTGAACAGTAGTGATCGAACCATTTGGGATCCCTACAGGCAGGGCCCGATGATGGTACAGTTAGTATTTTGCCTACTTTTGATACAATTCCATCGAATGCAAGGAGGATGTCTGGGGGGAGAGATACAGAGGACACGCACAATGAGAACTCTGTAGCACAAGATTTATGAATCTTGTCGTAAAGTTGGTCCGAGTTCACCTTGGCCCTTTTGAGGCGGCGCCTTCCATCGGTACATTTAAGGTCACCACAATTTGGTGTCTTTTCCCGTAATTTTAGAAGGTTGCCACCCAATAAGATACAGACGGGATTTTGGTCACTGTATGCATTTTCCTGGATTTTAAAACCTAATATGGCTGTGTGAAGGCCACTAGAGAGTAAAATATGGTCAATGTAAGACCCCCCGAGCGGCCCTTAAATGTGGGGACTAATTGATAGCTACGATCATCTACCAATGACATGGCAGAGATTAGGTCAAATTCGTTCATAAATTCATTCAACCCGTCCCCCCCTGCTAGAATGCTCGAAGTGGAGGCCCCCATCCTGTGACAGCCCAACTATCTGAATATAGTGGTCTTAGGATTCCCACAAGGATGTACATTTAAATCCCCCAAGATGAGCATCCGGTGGGAGGAGCTCGCACAGTGATGCCTAACAAAGTTGCCCAGATCATCGAGTTTACTCTCCCCTCTTGGGTTTACGGCATTATAAAAGTTAATCAAAGATACATTTTTCTTCCCTCTATGAACCATCACTACTTGAATGTCACTATTATGGGTAGGTATTGTTTTGACCGTACAAAACAAGGCTAGGTCAATGTACACGGCCAATCCCCCTCTGGCTCTACCACTTCGTGACGGCTCTGCCGGTATAAAGAAACTTTTATAGCCTTCTATAAATTTTTCACTCTCTACCAACCACATCTCCTGCAAACAGATCACCGAAAAGGATTTTATAAAGGCTAACCAAGTTGGATCCTCCACCTTTCCTGCCAATCCAGCAATATTCCAGGAAACGAAATTATATGCCGAGACCTCAACCTCAGCAGGAAGCGGAGTCTGGGCTCCCGACATACTCTCTACGGGGTCAACATTATTGGCAACAGTACTAACCCTCATAGGTGATAAATGGGCACAGGATATTTGGCTGCTTCGTGCCACAGTCACTCCCTCATATTGTGCAATTCTCCCAATGTCAGACACTTGCCGCCATATCGGGGGGTCGAGTCAGTCAGCGCACCAGTGCTGGGATGAGTACCGCCCTCCCGCTTACTTAAGTTGCTCGCTACACCGCGCGCCTAGATCAGTGACTAACTACTCCTCTGAGGCGGAAGCCGGAGGACGAGACAGCCATCACTTTAAAAGTATTATTTTGTATTCTTTGTTGCGCCTATTATAACCTGTTTGCCTCATTTTTAAACTTTCACTCACCCCTGCCTCGCCACATTCAGTGCCTGCTCCACGCGCAGACGATTAGGAGCTGACGCGTTGGATGCAGAGTTTGCCGCCATATCGGGGGTTCGAGTCAGTCAGCGCACCAGTGCTGGGATGAGTCCCGCCCTCCCGCCTACTTAAGTCGCTCGATACACTGCGCGCCCAGATCAATGACTAACTACTCCGCTGAGGCGGAAGCCGGAGGACGAGACAGCCATTATTTTAAAAGTATTATTTTGTATTCTCTGTTGCACCTAATATAACTTGTTTGCCTCATTTTTAAACTTTCACTCACCCCTGCCTCGCCGCATTCAGTGCCCGCTCCACGCGCAGATGATTAGGAGCTGACGCGTTGGATGCAGGGCTTGCCGCCATATCGGGGGTTCGAGTCAGTCAGCGCACCAGTGCTGGGATGGGTCCCGCCCTCCCGCCTACTTAAGTCGCTCGATACACTGCGCACCCAGATCAATGACTAACTACTCCGCTGAGGCGGAAGCCGGAGGACGAGACAGCCATTATTTTAAAAGTATTATTTTGTATTCTCTGTTGCACCTATTATAACTTGTTTGCCTCATTTTTAAACTTTCACTCACCCCTGCCTCGCCGCATTCAGTGCCCGCTCCACGCGCAGATGATTAGGAGCTGACGCGTTGGATGCAGGGCTTGCCGCCATATCGGGGGTTCGAGTCAGTCAGCGCACCAGTGCTGGGATGAGTCCCACCCTCCTCTACCCCTATATAAATCAAACCACTTCCCGTCCGCGCAGCGGGCGCACCAAAGGCAAGCCCGTCTGCGCTCGTCCGCGCCGGGACCGGGCCTAGAGCCACTCCCCCTGGTCAATTGTACCCTCAAGCATTAAAAGTCCCTGTAACGATCACCTACACCTCCTCACAACTCTTAGCACTCAATCCATCTCCTAACCTACCTCATTGCATGCCATTAGTTCTTCATACGGATCCTTTGGTAGGCTCTTTCCAATGTCTTGTTTGCAGAAGACATTCTCTTTTACCTGTTACCCCCAAACCGGTTCTGGCAGCACTCATTAATGTCTGCTCCCTTCCCAAACACAAACTAGATATCTTGGAGCTAATTTTTTCGTACAACTTAGATCTACTGTTTGTCACAGAGACTTGGGGTGATAACTCTTCTGGCCCAGACTTCAAAGCAGCCATACCTGATGGATATTGCGTGAACAGATTAGACAGAACTGTTAAAAAAGGTGGCGGTATAGCCATTATATATAGAGACTGTTATAATTTAAAAACCACAGCCCTTAACTATGGAGGCTGTGAAGCCTTTTCTTTCTCTATCTGTCTTTCCAGCAACCAATCTTTCACAGGCACTTTACTCTATCGCCCTCCTGGCCCAAAAGCTAACTTCCTTGCGAGTCTTAACAATCATGTCGAGACCACAGCTGGAGCTCCTCATTACACCATACTAGGAGACTTCAATTTCCATTTGGAATCCCTTACTGACAATGATACCATCCCCTTTGTTAGTGATTTGATAGCCGTAGGACTTCGTCAACTTGTCACCCTGCCTACGCATAAGGCAGGACATACCCTTGATGCTATATTCACTAACAACCCTGACATTTTGATTTCCACTCCTATTCCCTTCACTTGGACAGATCATTCTGCAGTTTTCTTCTCAGTTAAAGCTAGGTCCCCTCGTCCTCAAGTAAGACCATCATCCCCAGCTTTAACCCGAGACTGGAAAAACATTGATATTCCTCTTCTTGCCTCAATGCCGACTAATGTCTTCAATGTGGCGAAGCCGGATCCAGCATTAGCATCTAGTAATTACCTCAAAAACCTGGACATTGCGTGTACCACATTGGCACCTCCCAAGACCATTCTCCGTAACTGAAGGTTTCCTTCCACTTCATGGTTCTCTGAATCCCTCCGTTTACAAAGACAACACTGTAGAAACTTGAAAAGACACTGGCGCAGGCACTACAATCCCCTTGATAAACACTCTTATAAAAGCGCCCTGTCCAAGTATAAAGATCTTATCTCCTCAGAAAAAACTACTTACTTTACTACTCAAATAAATTTGGCAGACAAATCTGCAAAAAAACTGTTTCAGGTGGTCAACCACCTCTCTAATCCCCCTAACCCTCCTCCCGACACTTCTAAAGCCCTCTGCAATTCTCTTGCAGACTTCTTCTTGGACAAAGTCACTTCCATCTTTTCTGCCTTCCTTCACGAGTCTTCTTCAACACACAATACTTCTAGGTACGCCTGTACCAACACCTCTTCTTCTTTTCCTAAGTTTAATCAGGTTTCTGAGGAACATATTTCTCATCTAATCTCTACCATTAAATCAGGCTCACCCCTTGACCCATATCCTCCTTCCATCCTCAACCTCATTCCAGATGCCATCTCTCCCGCTTTAGCCAACATTTACAATACCATGTTCCTTACAGGTTCCTATCCTTCAGTCTGGAAAAAGGCCATTATCAAGCCATTTTTGACAAAATTTACCCTGGATCCCACATCACCTTTCAGCTACAGACCTATCGCCTGTCTCCCGTTTCCCGCCAACATTTTTGGAAATCTTATGAACAGGCAGCTTTCCAAATTCATTGACTCTAACCACCTGCTTGATGATACTCAATTTGGATTCAGGCAAGGGCACGGAACGGAGACGACCCTTATAAAAGTGGCTGACGAAATTAGAATGACTCTAGATAAGGGCGGTGCAGCAGTTTTGATACTGCTTGACTTGTCCGCGGCCTTTGACACGGTCAATCATGCTAGCGATTGGTATTCAACATAAAGCCAAAGATCTTCTTGCATCTTTTCTTGCCACCCGCACGCAAACTGTAAAATTAGGCTCCTTCTTTACCCCCACTTTTTTCTTTCCTTGTGGAGTGCCGCAGGGCTCCTCGCTAAGTCCGACCTTGTTCAATATTTACGTCTCGGACTTAGCGAGGGTGATCAAGTCTTATGGCATCAGTCTTACAACCTACGCCAACGACACCCAGCTGGTTCTATCAGTACATCATGATGGTCTCTCAGTTGCAGCCAACTTCCAAGAGGTAATGCTTGCCATCAGCTCCTGGATGTCCTCCAATTGCTTAAAATTAAACTCTGGAAAGACGGAGGTAATGACCTTTGGGAAGCTTGAACCTGCCTGGTCCCCCCTCTGGTGGCCTAGTTAGATGGGTCCTCCACCCGAACCAGTTACTAAGGTTCATAACCTTGGAGTCGTGTTTGATGACAGACTGCTGTTCCACCATCATGTCAATGCTGTAGTTTCCACTTCCTTCTTTACTCTAAAGAAGCTTCTCCCTTATTTTCCCACAACAGCTGGCAAGACATTGATCAGCACCCTTATTTTTTTCCAGAAAGGATTACTGCAATGCCCTCCTTCTTAACACGCAGGGAAAAGTTCTAAATAAGCTTCAACTGGTGCAGAATGCCTCAGCTAGAATCTTATTGGGCATACCCAAGTACACCTCTATTACCCCTTTCATTCGACAGCTTCACTGGCTTCCTGTCAAAAGCCGTACAAAATTTAAGGCACTATGTATTGCCTACAAGGCTATTAACAATTCTGGCCCGCAGTTTCTTAAACAAGCTTTTCGTCCTCTTGTACCTCTCAGGACACTTCGCTCATCTTCAGCTCATCTGCTTAATGTCCAACGTACTAGGAAAGCTAACTGGGGCGACAGATGTTTCGTGAATTCCACTGCTAGATTATGGAATTCCCTTCCCCTCACCATTAAAACCTCCTCCACCCTCCTCAGCTTCAGGAAGCAATTAAAAACGTGGCTGTTTATACACTAAAGGTATGCTATTGTTATCAGACACCCTGGGGTATTTGCCTGCTATAAAAATTGCAGAAACATAAACATAAACATGTCACCTGCATTATAGAGTGAGTCGACCATCTCTAGTCTGCTATATCTATTTTGTGTGGGTATTTGACTGGATGTATAGGGTTGCATTTGCCAGCCCCCGACTCCCCTCCCTTTGCCTCAGTGCCTTACTAGAGTCCAGTCCCCCTCCGTGTCTATATGAAGGGGCACGGGGTAAAAATATTTCAGAGGGAGAGGGTGAATCGTTGACCCATTACTGTGGTACAGCCAGTTACAGATGTGTCCCACGGTGCGAGGGTCCCTAAAGTTCACGAGCACACAATCGCATTGTATATCTTTAGGCCTTTGCCCAACCCAGGGCACCCTACGCACCTTCAGGATTTCACTGGAGACATTACGGGGAAGTGGTCTGTTTCTATAGAGCCATTCCGCTACCTTGTTTTTCAGTGATATAAAGGACTCACTATTCGGATTGCTTAACTCGGGTACCCCAGTTAGAACTACTGTGTAAGGGCTTGATTCTGGTGGTAAATCAAGTCTTAACTTCCTGGGGGTACTGGAGCAGATACGACCCGGGGGGGTTTCAGTAGGCTTTTCAGCCTCCGCCCCTGTAGTTAAGGAGACAGGTAATATCGCAGGAGCATGCGAGTTAGCTATAGTTACTTTTGAGAAGGTGGAAGAAATTATCAATTTGTCAGACCAGTAAATTGACTTGCAATCCCAAGTGGAGGACTTGGAAAACTGCTCCTGGAGAAATGCTATACAAATACCTGGAGCCCCATGGGAGGCGGAGGGAGACAACATAGAAGCCTAAGTGATGGTCCTGTTCGCTCAGACCCTTGGAGATACACCAGCGTTGAAGATCTGATTAGATAAGATCCACAGAATGGGTAGATTGAGCCCCGGCATCACTCATTCACTGGACATTTTGTCATGTGTTCACAGCTTTTCCCTAAAAGATTGAATCCTGAAAGTGGCCCGGATGTTACCACCCATCACATTTCAAGGCCAGACTTTGCATTTATATCAATACCTCACAGTAACGACTCTCCAGAAGAGGAGGGCGATTCACCCGATTACAACCTTCCTGTGTAATAAAAAACTGTCATACTCCTGGGGCCACCCCTTGCGTCTGATTTTTTACTGGCAGGACCAACTTTATCAATTTCACTCTTTGGCTGCGTCATGTGAGTTACTACAGATTGATATGCAAGGTGAGGAGAAATTGAAAGTGCAGAAGGGAGCCCGGAAATTGGAGGACTGCTGGAGATGGCGGAGGAAACCCTCAGGGAGAAGGGTGTCTGATTCAAACCAGGTGGCTTTCGTGTTGGAGAGGAAGGCCCTGATTGAGAACCTGATGGCAGGCTTGATGGCTAATGATACCACATGAGATACTGCATTCTGTTCAGGAGTGTGTTAGAGGTGGGGTCGGGCAGCCAAGGGCGGGGGGAACCGGAGGTGACTGCAGAGGACTTGGCCACTACCCCTAACAGAGATTATACACCTGAGCAGGAAATGGTTCTTGCCTTTCCTTCCCTGACTCAGAGACTTTGGAGGTTAACTGTTTTTGTTGAGGGGGATTGTTCATGGGTGCTTACCACAAAATTTTAGCTATT
Source organism: Lissotriton vulgaris (assembly GCF_964263255.1). NCBI lineage: Eukaryota > Metazoa > Chordata > Amphibia > Caudata > Salamandridae > Lissotriton > Lissotriton vulgaris. Next base: position 1,195,694,654 of record NC_141694.1, on the reverse strand, counting down.
ACTTATCCAAACACTCAATGCACCTGAAGCACTGCAATGATGGGGAGGGAGTGGGAGAGGTGGGAGACTCTATTGCAGGGAAGAAAAATCCCGGTAGCCCTTCATGACATCATCTATGAACGGTCTGAGGGCATTGACCCTCAATCTTAACGGTTTGAATAACTCGGTTAAAAGGAGGGCCATCCTGTACTATCTGGAACACTCGCAGGCAGATTTTTGTCTTCTTCAAGAAACAGATCTTCAATCCAGAGATTGGCATAGACTAAAATCTTTTTCCTCAACAGTATTTTTCCTCCCTCCCGCTCAAGATGGTAGGAGTGGCTCTACTGTTCTCATGATATTTCATGGGAAGGTGGGTCTGAAAATAGCAGAAATTAAAGGCCCCTTCCTGGGCTATCAAAGCAAACACAAGGAGATGATGGACGGAGCACTGAAACTTTTCAGACACTCACCCGCAGTCACAGATCTGGGATGAATCCATCATCGTTCTTCAGCTCACTTCACCACTTCAGTTCAGATCCAGCTATATGCAAATCAGTCTTGACCCTGTGCCTCATGGGAACAGTCTAGCCTGAACTGCCAAGCCAGGTCTTCCCTGAACCGGAAACAAGCATCATGGGACCAGTTTCTGGGTGACACCGTTTTTCAGCCAGGCCTGCTTGAATCCAGTGGCAAAGTAAGCAAGGGACCCAAGTCTGGGCATACCCTGCTAACTTAGGGCAAACAAAGCAAACACAAGGAGAAGATGAACGGAGCGCTACAACTTTTCAGACACTCACTCCCAGTCACACATCTGGGATTAATCCATCAACGTTCTTTAGCTCATTTCGCCACCTCAGTTCAGACCCAGCTATATGCAAATCAGTCTTGACCCTGTGCCTAATGGGAACAGTTCAGCCCGAACTGCCAAGCCAGGTCTTCCCTTATTCGGAAACAAGCCTCCTGGGACTGGTTTCTGGCTAACACCCTTCATTAGCCAGGCTAGCTTGAATCCAGTGTCAAAGTAAGCAAGGGACCTATGTCTGGGCATACCCTGCCAACTTAGGGTGAGCAAAGCAAACACAAGGAGATGATGGACGAAGTGCTGAAACTTTTCAGACACTCACCCCAGTCACAGATCTGGGTTGAATCCATCATCGTTCTTTAACTCACTTCGCCACCTCAGTTCAGTCCCAGCTATATGCAAAACAGTCTTTACCCTGTGCCTCATGGGAACAGTCCAGCCCAAACTGCCAAGCCAGATCTTCCCTGAACCGGAAACAAGCATCCTGGGACCGATTTCTGGGTAACACCATTCATCAGCCAGGCTAGCTTGAATCCAGTGGCAAAGTGAGCAAGGGACCCACGTCTGGGCATACCCTGCCACTTAGGGCAAACTAAGCAAACACAAGGAGATGATGGACAGAGCGCTGAAACGTTTCAGACACTCACCCCCAGTCACAGATCTGGGTTGAATCCATCATCGTTCTTTAGCTCACTTAGCCACCTCAGTTCAGACACAGCTAAATGCAAATCAGTCTTGACCCTGTGCCTCATGGGAACAGTCAAGACCAAACTGCCAAGCCAGGTCTTCCCTGAACCGGAAAAAAGCATCCTGGGACCAGTTTCTGGGTAACACCCTTCATCAGCCAGGCTAGCTTAAATCCAGTGGCAAAGTGAGCAAGGGACCACGTCTGGGATACCCCGCCAACTTAGGGCGAACAAAGCAAACATAAGGAGATGATGGACGGAGCGCTGAAACTTTTCAGACACTCCCCCCCAGTAACAGATCTAGGTTGAATCCATCATCATTCTTTAGCTCACTTCACCACTGCGAAGACATGGCTTGGCAGTTCTGGACTGTTCCCATGAGGCACAGGGTCAAGACTGATTTGCATATAGCTTTGTCTGAATTGGGGTTGCAAAGTGAGCTAAAGAATGATGATGGACTCAACCCAGGTCTGTGACTTAGGGTGAGTGTTTGAATGGTTTCAGTACTCCGTCCATCATCTCCTTGTGTTTCCTTTATTCGCCCTAAGTTGGCAGGGTATGCTAAGACGTGGGTCCCTTCCTACTTTGCTACTGGATTCAAGATACCCTGGCTGATGAGGGCTGTTAGCCTGAAACTGGTCCCAGGATACTTGTTTCCAGTCCAGGGAAGACATGGCTTGGCAGTTCAGGCTGGACTGTTCTCATGAGGCATAAGGTCAAGACTGATTTGTATATAGCTGTGTCTGAACTGGGATGGCCAAGTGAGCTAAAGAATGATGATGGATTCAACCCAGATTTGTGACTGGGGTGAGTGTTTGAAAAGTTTCAGTACTCTGTCCATCAGCATCATTTTCTTGTGTTTGTTTTGTTCGCCCTAAGTTGGCAGGGTATGCAAAAGACTTGGGTCCCTTGCTCACTTTTCCACTGGATTCAAGCTAGCCTGGCTGATGAGGGCTGTTAGCCCGAAACCAGTCCCAGCATGCTTGTTCTCAGTCCAGGGAAGACATGGCTTGGGTGTACGGGCTGGACTGTTCCCATGAGGCACAGGGTCAAGACAGATTTGCATATAGCTGTGTCTAAACAGGGTTTGCAGAGTGAGCTAAAGAATGATGATGTATTCAACCCAGATCTTTGACTGGGGGTGAGTGTTTGAAAAGTTTCAGTACTCCGTCCATCATCTCCTTGTGTTTCCTTTATTCGCCCTAAGTTGGCAGGGTATGCCGAGACGTGGGTCCCTTCCTCAATTTGCTACTGGATTCAAGATATCATGGCTGATGAGTGCTGTTAGCCTGAAACTGGTCCCAGGGGACTTGTTTCTAGTCCAGGAAAGACATGGCTTGGCAGTTCAGGCTGGACTGTTCCCATGGGGCATATTTTGAAAGACTGATTTGCATACAGCTGTGTCAGAACTGGGGTGGCAAAGTGAACTGAAGAATTATGATGGATTAAACCCAGATCTGTGACTGGGGGTTAGTGTTTGAAAAGTGTTAGTACTCTGTCCATCACCATCATCTTCTTGTGTTGGCTTTGTTCTCCCTAAGTTGGCAGGTTATGCAAAAGACCTGGGTCCCTTGCTCACTTTGCCACTGGATTCAAGCTAGCCTGGCTGATGAGGGCTGTTAGCCCGAAACCAGTCCCAGCATGCTTGTTCTCTGTCCAGGTAAGACATGGCTTGAGTGTACGGGCTGGACTATTCCCATGAGGCACAGGGTCCAGACGGATTTGCATATAACTGTGTCTAAACAGGGTTTGCAGAGTGAGCTAAAGAATGATGATGGATTTAACGCAGAACTTTGACTGGCGGTGAGTGTTTAATAAGTTTCAGTACTCCGTCCATCATCTCCTTGTTTTTGCTCTATTCACCTCCTGGGCTATCGCATTCTCTTCGGTTCTCATTCTATACTTTTGCCATCCATATATGCCCCCAATGAGGGTCAGGAAAAGTTCTTGCATGGGGCAGTGGCGGGAATGATGGCTATGCAGGACCACTGCATAGCCGTCATTGGTCACGGGGGAGACTATATGGTATTCCACAATGATCTGGATTGCTTGATATACAGGCAAGAGTTGGTGGGGGCCATTAGTCCAGGGAGGGCCCTTTGTTACAGGAGATGGGCTTGCAAGTCCTATGGAGGGCATCACATCCACTGGATTATACTTTCTACTCCCATGCACATAAATCGTACCCAGATAAGATTACTTTCTGGGCTCCCGCGAGGTATATGCGGCTATATGTTCAGTGGAAACAGAACCTTGCTCTCTGTCGGACAAATCCACTGTCCTGTTGGACCTTACCCTCCCATTGTAGAGACAGACATCCTGTACCTGGCGGCCTTGTGAAACTCCACTTCGCAGACCAGGGGTGACCAAGCAGACAGAAGGGGAGATAAGGGAATACCTAGCAGTTAATGACACATCCGACATGCCAGAGCCATGATTTGGGACACCATGAAAGCATTTGTTTTAGAGGGGAAATGTATTGCTGTTGTCACAACTAACAACAAAGTAAGGTGGGACAAATGCACACAGCTACAACAACAGATGTGGGAACTCGAGTGCATACACCTTGGAACGGGGACTCCTATGTATGGCGGCAGCTGTAAGTGGCTAGAAAACAACTGCCATGATTAGATCTAGATAGCACTGAATATTCGATTTTACGTCTTAAACACTCCTTTTATGTGGGAGGAAATAAATGTGGCAGGATGCTGGCAATAAACCTTTGAGGGTTGCACTAGGCCAATGTGGTCGATGCATTGTTGTCATCGGAAGGTACTCTAAACGAGGGGGACGAAGTGGCCACAGCTAGATTTGGGTTCTTTTAAAGAGAGCTTTACTCACCACAGGAGCTCCCCATATGGGACGTCGCAAAGTATCTTGAAGAGATGAAAGTGGCGCGCTTTACAGCGGCACAGGCGGCAAATCTTAAGAAACTGATCCAGATCAAAGAGGTTATCTCAGCAATCTCCAGGCTGAAGCCACACAAGGGATCTGGCCAGGATGGCGTCCCAGCTTCTTTTTATGAATTGTTTTGCATCTCTATAGCTCCTCTCTTCACCAGGGTTATTAATTCCATCGCAAATTCGGAAGCGCTCCCTCCCTCAATGATAAAGGCTTAAGTGACGGCTCTGGTGAAACCGAGCAAGGACATGCGTCAATGAGGTGCATATCATTCCATTTCACTTCTAAATGTCGACGTGAAGTTTTTCACCTGAGTCCTAGTGTCCCATCTGGCACCTCTAATGCCAGGACTGGTCGAGCCCTATCTGGTGGGATTCATCCCTAATAGACAATGTTCGGATAACACCAATAGAATATTATATCTGATAGACAAGGCCGCTCCCTTCCAACACGAGACTTATACTTTTTTCCATTGACTCTGAAAAAGCGTTTGACCGTGTCCATTGGCATTACTTGGTGAGGTGTTGCAACACTTTGGCATTTGGGATTGGTTTTGCTCCTGGGTTCTCACTGCCTATGTGTCACCGAGAGCGACCAGTCAGGTAAATTACAGAACTTGCATAGCTTCCCCATTAGAAGAGTCATGCGGCATGGGTGCCCACTCTCCATTTTGCTGTTTGTGTTGTGCATGGAGCCATTTGTACAAAGGTTTCAGGATGACCGTGGGATCACAGGCATGCAATCGGGTCACGCTATACGCGGATGACATCATTGTTGCCCTAGAAAATCTGAGTGAGGCTTTACTGGGTTTTTGGGAGAAGGAGAGCCTGCCCAAGTGGCATGCTCACTGTGGGCCCAACACTAGGGATTATTTAGCTCAAGACTATTTGATTCAATGGGCTTCACATAAGTGGGTATCCAGCAGGCACCATCTAACTAGGAGGTGGTAACTCTCAACTATAGCAAATAAATCCAGAGGGTGAGCGAGGTCCCACCTAGCACACTGGCAATGATATAAAATCTTTTCGATGGGTCGGATCACTACCCTGAAGATGACCGCCCTTCCCAGGATCCTGTATATATTTCAGACGTTACCGCTATGGCCTCAGCCGGGGATGCTAAAGACCCTGCAGAAGGCTTTTCAAAATTTCATGTGGGTGGTTCGACGATCTCTGATGAGCCGGGAATAAAGCTGGTGGCCACCTGAGGAGGGCAGTATGGGCATCCCATGCATGTCATGTTACTTTCAAGCTGCACAGTTAAGGTACCTAGTTGAATGGTCCAGGCCTGTGTCCGAATAGGGGTTGCTATTCATGGAGAAGGGGCTGTCTGGGATGGCTCTATGGGTGGATCCTTTTTTGCTCGAGCCCTCCTACTGGTGAACCTCTATTTATCAGCGGTCACTGCGCCCACCAAGAAGGTTTGGGACATGGTGGTGATGCGTGGAGGTCTCTCATCATTCCAGTCTCCCCTCAACCCGATGGTGGTGAACAGGAATTTCACCAAAGGGAAAGGATAGCATGATGCTAAGTGCATGGTGGAAGTCTGGGGGGAGACCTATACCTTTTTTCCATTGACTCTGAAAAAACGTTTGATCATGTCCATTGGCATTACTTGGCGAGGTGTTGCAACACTTTGGCATTGGGGATTGGTTTTGCTCCTGGGTCCTCACTGCCTATATGTCACCGAGAGTGACCATTCAGGTAAATTACAGAACTTGCATAGCTTCCCTATTAGAAGAGCCATGCGGCAAGGGTGCCCACTCTCCCCTTTGCAGTTTGTGTTGTGCGTGGAGCCATTTGTACAAAGGGTTCAGGACAACCGTGGGATCACGGGTATGCAATCTGGTCAACGCTATATGCGGATGACATCATTGTTGCCTTAGAAAATCCGAGTGAGGCTTTACTGGGTTTTTGGGAGAAGGTGAGGTTTCTCTGGGCCTGACACTAGGGATTATTTAGCTCAAGCCTATTTGATTCAATGGGCTTCACATAAGTGGGTAGCCAGCAGGCACCATCTAACCAGGAGGTGGTAACTCTCAACTATAGCAAATTAATCCAGAGGGTGGACGAGGTCTGACCTAGCACACTGGCAATTATATCAAATCTTGTGGATGTGTCTGATCACTACCCTGAAGATGAACGTCCTTCCCATAATCCTGTAAAAATTTCAGACGATACCGCTATGGCCTCTGCCGGGGATGCTAAAGACCCTGTAGAAGGCTTTTCAAAATGTCATGTGGGTGGTACGACGATCTCTGATGAGCCGGGAATAAAGCTGGTGGCCACCTGAGGAGGGCAGTATGGGCATCCCATGCATGTCATGTTACTTTCAAGCTGCGCAGTTAAAGTACCTAGTTGAATGGTCCAGGCCTGTGTCCGGATAGGGGTGACTTTTCATGGACAGGGCGCTGTCGGGGATGGCTCTAGGGGTGGACCCTTTTTTCCTCAAGCCCTCCTACTGGTGAACCTCTATTTATCAGCGGTCACTGCGCCCACCAAGAAGGTTTGGGACATGGTGGCGATGCGTGGAGGTCTCTCATCATTCCAGTCTCCCCTCAGCCCGGTGGTGGTGAACAGGAATTTCACCAAGGGGATGGATAGCATCTTGCTAAGTGCATGGTGGAAGTCTGGGGGCAGATCAATTGGTAATTTCTTTGAAGAAGAGGAGCTACACCGTTCCTAGGTATTGAAGACTGAATACGCAATATCAGAAGGAGAACAATTTTGCTACACCCAGATACGACCCTGGCTGATGCAGTAGTTAGTGAGGGAGGCAGTGCAGCGTCATCCATCCACATTTGAAAAGTCTCCTCATGAGGGACTCGGGTAGGTGCATCTCCTCTGACCTGTATGGGCTCCTTGGGGAGGGGATGCCGGATTCAAAGTCCCTCCTCACCTCCAGTGGGAATGGGAACTGGGACAACAACTATCTCAGTAGGCATGGCAAGGCATTTGTCACCAGGAGAGGCATACAGCCTCTAATGCATCTAGAGTAGAAACTGCGACGTAGATCGCCACATATTGTACCTAAACCTGCATGGGTGCAGGAAGGAAACACTGAGCGGTGGGGGGGGGGGTGGGGGGGAGTAGAGGCTGGAGGGGTTGTTGCAACCGGGGGACCCTGGTTCATATTTTTTGGGAGGGCCCCAAATTGACCTGGTTCTAGGAGGAAACTCTATCAGGTATAGATATAAACTTTGATACTCAGCTTCCCAGGTTCCCTTCATATGAGGTTCTGGGCCTCCCTAACTCACCAACAGAGAATGCACCATCAATTTGAAATTGGTTGCACGGAATTTGGCCCCTCCTGGGAATGGAGAGACTATCGATGACACTCAGACAACAGGGGGACACATTCAGCGAGTCCTGGCCTCCATTCTTCGCTCTGCTCTCCCAGGAATTCACAGAACTAACCTGCCCTAGGTACTTAAAATTGCTGCACATGACTGAGTTGATGAACTGATTGAGTACGGATCCCCTCCCATGAATGTTTGCTGTGTTTGTACTTAAATCAAGATATCAATTGGTTGGGCATCGAGGGGTGGGGGTCATTTAAAAGTTGCAGTACTGTTAGCTGAGGCTGAATGTTGATACCAAACTAAAAGATTACATTGGATGCTTTGTGTGCTTATTATTGATGCAACATTAAAACAAATTGAAACATAAAATTGTTTATTTAATGTCCAAAATGTTGTCTCATTTTTTTGTGTCGACATTTTGTGCAAACGCAAATTTTTGAGATCAGTTTATATCTGTTTTCAGGCTTACCAAAAGTTTCAGAAACCCTGTGCTAACAAGAAGAAAACATGGGAAAGGCTGGCAACTCCCAGGATTACAATCAGGTAGTAGTTCAGTTACCAAGTTCAATTCAGGGTTGCCTAATGAAAGGTGTGGCTGTTAACTAGGTTACCACATTCTCAATATTGCTATTAGCTGCTTTGCAACCGTTTCATTTAATTTTAAAATTGCACTTGAATCCTCCTTCTCATCCTTCCTGGAAAATGTGCTACATTTTGAAAAAGTGTAAAGTGACTCCTGTTCTTGCATGTTCATGTTATTAAATATAAAATATATTGCATGATGTCTGATTGTGTTCCTAAAAAATGGTGTCATTGCTCTTCCCTGATGGTTCACAAAGACATAGACTGTGAAGTGAAGAAAATTAAGTATTTTTGCTCTGAGTGCCACTGCCCACCCGCTGTTACATTTGCACTGAGTCCTATTTTCCTCTCCAGCTGTTCCACTGACAAGACCTGTCGCTTACTGAAAGCTGTTACTGATCGGGGATTGGACACAGGATGCATTATGGGTGCACATCATTTGTATCACAGAAACAAGAAGAACTGGATCATGACTAGTACTACTGATGCTGGTATCCAAAGCATTCCTTAATGAGTTGTCATGTAGATTAGTTTAGAAAACAGCAAAATAAGCATGGTTGATGTTAATAATGAAAAGATATTCAAATGCATTTCGGGAAGAATACCTAGAGGAAGCAATGAGTAGTAAAAGAAGTCGAAACTCATGCAGAATTGAACAGTAGTGTTCTATGACAGTATTTTAAAAAGGGTAAGTTTTGTGGGGAAAAAACATCTCAGCGCAGGCATTACCACGAAATGCCTTTCCAACGAATCCATTACAACACAGCAACCTCTACCATGCATGCCATTACCACAGAAATGCCATTAACATGCATACTGTTACCACACATTAGAAGGTCTTTTGCAGAGCATTTGGTTTATTTACATTTTTGAGGTTAACAACCATCACAAGGCCAGCATTACCAAGAAATGCCTTTACAACTAAGCCATTACAATATTTGGTGGAGCGTATTTGTTCAGATGGCAATCTTGCAAATTGCAACTACAAAAGAATCTGGTGGTCTCTGAAAGGGAGAAGAAATAAGTTATCAAATCACACAAGATTACAAGCACCCAGCAAGTACCCAAAGAATGATGACAAAACGATATATACATGAGGAAAAAGACCTTCGTGAAATGATCGGATTTCCATCAACTACCAGAGGTCATTTGGATATCCTTCCTTCCTACCACAACCCCTTTAGATAACAGAGGGAGGGAATGTGGTTCGGATTTCGATCAGGCCACAGAAATCACGACAGGAGGAAGTAGAAGCAAAAAGAACGAGAGACCTTTTAGGTCACCTACTTACAGATTTCAAAAGTGGAAATCAATTACTTGGGTGATGGAATTATCAGTGCAGTGCATGTGAGTGATGTTAAAAAGGATTTGGGAGAGAAAAACTACCTTTAAATTCAAATATTTCTACCAATCCTATTAAAATAGTGCAGAAGCAGCTTTTAACAAATAGGTCACTTCACAATATGGTCAACTAGTTTCAGCCTTGTGGGCCACTTGCCCAGGCTTTCTTCAGGACCTAAACAATAGATTGGTACTGCATTCCTAGATTGCTCAAACGTGCTTATAGTTGTCATGAAATACAACCTTTACATGATAATGCCTTGATACAAGCAGAGTGTTCTTCACACCTGTCTTGTATGAGGTATTAACCTCACCTAACCCGGCAACAACTCAGGTATGGGAGACCCCGCCCTGTAATGAGAGTGAAATCACTATTGAGGGGAGCAAAAGACAAACTTCAATTAACTTTATTTGCCCCTTCATGAGTGCACCGCATATTGTACTCTTCTACTCAATAGTGCAAATTGACTTGCATTCTTGAGGAAGAAGGAATGTTGTCGAAAGTACACAATGGCAGGCTTCATAAACTAAGTATGTCTACAGGCATCTGTTTCACTACGGATGTGATCAGCAGCCTCCTACCTGTGATTAAAGCAGATATTAAATAAGATAAGAAAGCAAGTGAAATATTGTTTGATTATTGAAAACTCCAGAATATCCTGCTATTTTGTACCATAGCCAAATGCATACAGTCACCAGGGACACACTACCGCAAATCAATATCAAAGTCAAAATAGCTTTGTTCAAACATTGAATAATGATCGTAAATCGTCATTATAAACCACACGTTACAAAATGACATGATAAGTTTTGATAAAATCGAGATAAAAATATTGCATTAAAAACCAGAAGACCAATTCCTTCCTTAATAAAAAAAAAGTAGGATTCAGAGTGCTAAGTGCGTGTTTAAAGAAAGAACTAATGTTAAAAAAAAATGACTGGTTAGTTAAACTTTTGCACATGCAGCAAGGCTAATCTACATTTAACCTGTCAAAATCCACTCAGAATTGAAATTAACAAACGCTTAGAAAAACATGAACAGAATCTACAATAAAAAGCTAAATGAAACAGACACTGCAGAGAACTTTCCTTTCATCACATGGGCAGACAAGGATAGAAGAAGAATCATAATGCTCAAGATGAAAGCATAGTTGCTATCTATTATGTCCAAGTCTAAATCAAGTTATAAAAGTCCGATCCCATGTACAGATCACACATTCCAGGTATGGCTCCACCCCAGTGTAATTTGGATCAAAACGTAATCCTCATTCTGGATGTTAGTTAGTTCTCTTGTCTCATTTACCGCAGGCTATGGTCCAGAAAAGATATTTTCACCAAGATCTATTCTCTTTTAGCAACCCACCAGGCCCACTGAAAATGGTTGGTCTGCCAGGTGATAGGCTTATCCACTCGATATAATCCAGCAAAGGGATTTGGTGACCCATCAGGACAGACATTCCTAGCCTTCCTGCTCAGCTCCAGGCCCACAGGCAGCTGCATAGATGTTGATGCCCAAGAAGAACCGAATCTCTATCTAGAAGCTCCTGTTCTAGGAGGGAGTGAGGGTGGCTAAGAAAGATGGCCAAGCTTCCAGAGCTGGCTGAAAATATTGTCCCCAACCTACATGTCATGAAGGCTATTCAGTCTCTAAAATCGTGTGGTTATGTGACCGCGCAGTATTCCTGAAGGCATTTCTCCTGGTATCTGATCAATGGGGGCATTCAGTACCTGAGAAACATTCTGCATTTGCTCCCTGAAATTACACCAACTACTCTGCGCAGAAGTCGCCCAGAGACTGGCAGACCAAGGCCCAAAGGTCTTGAAGGTGAGCGCCCTGCACATCTCACAAATGGTGAGGCTGATAGAAACACTTACAGACACAGTGCTGCTTCCCCTGGTGCTGAATAAAAAGGCAAAAGCTGGTGCCGGAGCTGCTACAGAGTTACAGTTTCCTGGTGGAGTTGGTCGTGGACGTGTCCGGTCTGCTCAATAAATTCTCTTTTGGATTTGTGTGAAATACATTTTTTGAAAACCTAATCTCGTCTAGGCTACACAAGGAGATCAACAATCTTGTGAGTCAAGAGTAACCCTAAGGTAAAGGTACAAAAATTCACTAGTTCTTGATATACGTTTGTCTCCTCTGAAGAGAGACTGAACTTTAGGGTTCCTAGGACCATAGGCCATTAGAAAAGTCTTGGCATGGTTTACTTCCAGCTTAAAGAAGGCCATAAAATTAATAAAACCCTCCAACAGAGTTTTTCTCAAAATATCCCTGTTCCTGAGGTTATACCTCTTTTCAGAGGGCTCCTTTTGAGGAGACCTACCTCTGAACTGAGAACGCTTCTCATTAGAAGTTTGATTACTATTTTCCCACTTCTTTTTAGGAGTAGTGAGAGTGTTTTTAATAAAGACCATCTCAGGATTTTCCGTAAGTTGGGGTTTAAATGGTTTCCCACCCAAACTATCTCTACCTAGTTCTTCATAGGATTTTTCTATTATTCTTGCCAGTTCATATGGTTGCTCAGTTATATCTATTTCCCTTATTTTTTGGCTGATCGCCACGGATGCTGCTTCACCTTTAATATTAGCTAATATTATAGCTGAGACCTGTTTGAAATCTTTCAGTAATTTCATACCAAGATTTAAAGCAGGCTCTGCCCCGTATTCATTTTGAATCTGTTTCAGGACGTCTGGTGTCACCGCCATAGACGGAACACCATGTGGTTTTGTGTAGATTGCCCCAAAGACTGTACCCCAAGTGTTGCAGCCCTCCAGGTGTGGTGCGATCCCCATTGGTAAACAGATTGTTAAAATTCTGTGTTTCTCATGAGGTGTAATATCAGGAAATACTATGCTTTTTTATTATTTCGGAAAGCATTCTGTATGCTGTGTGTGCATCTTAATGCGGTTGATTCTACTTCGAAATATTCTGTTCACAGTGCTTTTAGTGAGCTCAAATATTATGTATATGCGATTGCGTCTTCGCGGTCTTTTTTTCAAGGAATTAAGCACGTCTTTCTTATTATGCATATGCTCACTCTCATCTCATTCTATGAAATAGGGCCGTCAGCACCAATGGAACATAAAAGTAAACAAGCAGTGTTAGGCTGCAATGTCCATAGAGGAGGAGGGAGAAGGTGCCATCACACGCTGTATAGTGTACTGCGCTGCATGAGTACGTCTAAAATACGCCTACCCGATGTACCTAACCTAAGTCTAGTACGAGGGAAGAAGTAAGTGAGGTGTAGCATAGGTTTAGTTTGTCTTTGCCCAGATTCTAACCAAGATTTCTCTTAGGGTCCAATCAGCTCCGTACCTTGGTTTTAGAATGAAGGAGGTCTGGTATCTCTGTCTCGGGACTCGTTTTCCCAACACCCCGCGAAGGGAGCTTGGAAACACTGGAGCTGTATTCTCCAAGAGAGAAAGGAAAGCTTCCCTGTCAGTGCATCAGCTGGAGGGTCTGCTTCCTTCGGCACTTGCTGTAGCGAGCTGCGTCAGGCAAGTAGATAGTCTAGCTGCTCCGAACCACTGTGTGTTTGCTGGGGCAAGTGCTGGCATAATTATACCTTGAAGGTGCCTAGTTTAACGTAAAGTCGGACATAATAATGTCACCAAAGAACCCCAAGGGAATGGTAGTTCTTTGAAAACGCCATGATTTCTAGGACAAATCAATATTCAAGTAAGGGGATGTCCCTGACTGCTGAAGCCGAGTTTTCCAAGAAATTGTTGTGGCTTTTTGGAACTAGTGGAAGTAGCCATGACTGTATTTGGACTGGATGGGTTATGTCTAAATATGGATATGATTTCTATGCCTATATAAGGGCATTGTGAATTATACCTATATAAAGGCATGAATCAGTAAATTACCCTTGATTCTAAAATGCTTTACAACACTAGGATCCAGTGAAATCAGCTCCCGGCAAAGTATGCTGCTTTTGAGGCCAGGAGATCTGCTGAAACTGCTACTGATGGCTAGTGCTGACAATCAGGAGTAAAATGAGCCAGTATCAACCAAATCAGCTAAAAGGGCCTATCTTATGCACACTGAAAGATGCTTGCCCACTGACCCCCCTCCCGCTTTAGATTAATGGAGCATGGGAGGGGGGCGACGCTGCTACTTGAAAGCATTTGCCCAGGCCGATCCATGGTCCGATGCAAGAGCTAAATATTATTTGAAGGTACAGGCATGTGTGCAGTCCCTATTCCACACTTTGCCCCGGGGTACCCCATCTCCATGGGGCCCACCTAAGGGAACTCAGCACCATTGTGCGCTCCAAGAAGGGGACCAATGTCAAATCAACAAGTTGGAATGGGCAATCGCACTCCTCTCAAATGAGGTAGGTTCTTCCCCAAACCACCTGCCAGGGGAGAGCAGGGCAGCCACCAGACAGGAAACAATCTGCCAGCATGGAGTGGGCAGGGGAGAGGCACGCTGCTGACTTCAGGCCCTGTAGAGATGTATGTCAAGTGGGCAGGGAACCGGCATGGCTGCAGGGGGTGGCCATACCAAGCTGCCCCTTACAAGGAGGCAGGGTGGGGTGCTCGTTGTACCTGTGGAACCCCAGAAAACAAAAAAAGAAAATCAAAAGAAGAATTGCAGCACAAGGCAGTGCCGCTGCAAATGAAGTGGCCAAAGCCACTTGTATAAAATTCATGACCCTACGAGGGAGCACTTCATAATGCCCTGAGGGATTTTCAAAACAAAGTATTTCCTCAAACGCACACCGGACAACCACACAGCCCACAAGGACGCCACACGCAGACCTCACCACCTCATCAGATTAGCCAAAAGATCCCCCTTTAGAGACCGCTTGGATAACAACGCACAAGACATCAAAGAGCTCTTCAGCATCGTAAAGGAACTCTCCAACCCCAGCGCCAACACCAACGACATCCCGCCCTCACAAGAACTATGCGACTCACTAGCCATCGTCTTCCACTGCAAGATCACTGACATCCACGACAGCTTCCACACCATGACCACCTCGACTACGCCAGACTCCACCCCCACTGTGAACACCAGCAGCGCCAACCGCCTGACCTACTGGTCTAACGTCAATGACAACGAGACACGCATGGTCATGAACTCCATCCACTCAGGATCTCCGTCCGAACCATGCCCACACCACGTATTCAAAAAAGCAGACACTACCATCGCACCCCAACTACGGAAGGTCATCAACATCTCCTTAAAAGCAACATTCCCGGGAAGTTGGAAGCACGCCAAAATTAACGCACTCTTTAAGAAGCCCAGAACGGACCCCAAGGAATTCAAGAACTTCTGGCCCATCTCCCTGCTCCCATTCCCGGCAAAGGTCATTGAGAAAATCGTCAACATACAACTGGCCCGCCACCTGGAAGACAACACCATCTTGGACCAGTCCCAGTCCGGATTCAGATGAAACCACAGCACCGAGACTGCCCTCATCGCCACCACAGACGACATCAGGTGCCAACTAGATGACGGCGAAACATCAGCCCTCATCCTCCTGGACCTGTCACTCGCCTTCGACACGGTCTGCCATCGCACTCTAAAGACACACCTCCTAGAAGCCGGAATCCAAGAGAAGGCTCTTGACTGGATCACGTCCTTCCTCTCCGGAAGAACCCAGAGCGTCTGCCTCCCACCATTCCGTTCCGGAGCCACCGACATCATCTGCGGCTTCCCCCAGGGATCATCCCTCAGCCCAATGCTGTTCAACGTCTACATGGCCCCCCTCGCACAAGTGGCCCACCATCATGACCCCAACATCATCTCCTAAGCCGACAACACACAGCTCATCCTCTCCCTCTCCAAAGACCCACACACCGCCAAATCCAACCTCCACGAGGGAATGAAGGCTGTTGCCGACTGGATGAGGAGCAGCCGCCTGAAGCTGAACTCGGACAAGACGGAGGTCCTCATCCTCGGACCCACCCCCTCAGCCTGGAACGACTCCTGGTGGCTGAACACACTGGGAACAGCACCAACACCCACCGACCATGCACTCAATCTAGGATTCATCCTCAACTCCTCCCTCACCATGGCGAAGCAGGTCAACACCGTCTCCTCCTCCTGCTACAACACCCTCCGCATGCTCCGCAGGATCTACAAGTGGATCCCCACCGATACAAGAAGACCAGTGACACATGCCCTCGTCAGCAGCAGACTGGACTACGGCAACTCACTCTACACAGGAATCCCAGCCAAACCCCTACGTCTACAACAACACATCCAAAATGCCTCGGCCCGACTGATCGTCAACACCCCCCGCCGCAGCCACATCACCCCCCACCTGAGAGACCTACACTAGCTCCCCATCGACAAGAGGATCACCTTCAAGCTCCTCACCTATGCACACAAAGCACTCCACAACGCCGGTCCAGCCTACCTGAACAGCAGACTCAGCTTCCACACCCCCACCCACCAGCTCCGCTCCGCCAGCCTCGCCCTTGCAGCTGTCCCCCACATCAAACAAACGACCTCCGGCGGCAGATCCTTCTCCTACCTCGCCGCCAAGACCTGGAACACCCTCCCTATCCACATTCGGCGGACCCAAGACATTCTCGCCTTCAGAAGGCTCCTCAAGACCTGGCTCTTCGAGCAGTAGCAACATCACCCCCCTCCACCCCCCATAACCTTGGGAACCTTAGGGGATAAGTAGCGCACTTTACAAGTATGCTGATTGATTGATTGCTTGATATTTTTCTCGATCCATATTTGTGACCTTTATATGCTGGCATGGAGCTGAGCATAGAAGCACAAGGCCCCTGCACCTGTGAACTTCGGCCATTTAGTGTGGAAAACATTGAATAACGTTCCCATCCAATAATTAATATATGGGTAAACTGTTACTGAGCTATATCTCCAAGGTGACGGAAAAGTCGTCTTCCAGCAATCAGTCAAATTTTCGCTTAGTAACATAACATCGCGAGCCAGCACCTTGTTCCGGGCCGCTTTTATTGTCTACTCCAAGCGTCTTTCACTGACGTCTAACTGTTTGAGAAAGAGAAATATATACAGCATTGGCAGCTAATATGACTTTGAATAGTGATTCTTTGAACAGCGTAGGACTGTTCATAAATAAGAGGTATTATAATAAAGCAAGAATCTGTTTAAAAGAGCCCGCACCTTCCAGTATGAATCTTTACATTCCCAAACGTGTCATGCTAAGGCAGCCATTCACGTCTGCCAAACACCTTCACCGTAGCTGGCGACGGAGCCGATGAATTTTTATGTTTTGCACTTAAGCAACATTCATCAGATTCAGAAGTCAGCTCGCATTTTACGAGAAATGCCTATGTAAATAGAGTTAGCTCTGAGGTAATCATTTTTGAAGACAGAAGGTTTCAAGCTATTTGCCAACATTTTTGTTAATATTTTAAAGTCAACATAGAGCAATAAACCTCGCCTACCGGCAGCGCAAATCGTTCCATCTTTATTCAGCACCGATAGAAATACAAATCAGGCTCACTGTGCAGCGCTCTCAAGAAAATCTTCTGTTCATATGAGGCTTCCTTGGCTTGCAAATAATGGAGAGAGGTGTGCTTTAAAGAAAAAAATAGCTAAGTACATTTTCAGACTCTGACTTTCTAATAGACTCAGAATTTTTATTCTGAATTTGAACCTCGTTGAGTAAGTAATGCTGCTCTGTTTTACAGAAACGTTGCATTATATTTTACTTGCGAAAAGGATCCCATTTTTAAATGAAAGATTTGCAAAAACATAAGAAGTCACAGTTCTTAAATAAAGTGAAATAACATTTATAAGGGCCTATCTGCATGCCTCTTCTTGCTTTCTAGCAATGAATTGTTTTGCAAAAATCTGTAACAAGGTAACATAGCCAGTTTCCAATTTTTCTAAACTAAGACTTCCTTTTCGCATTTTTTTGTTTCAAATCATCAACATCCGTAGCCTCCATTATACACCAACAATAAATGCCGTCTGGTATGAATTGCCTCAAACTGGTCCAGTTGTTGATATTTCAAAATTCTAGGTTTACTTCAATTAATAGCAGCTTTTAATGTTTCTTTTTAATTGTGTTTATTGAAGTAATTGGCAAAATATTTCTCTAATCATCCTTCGAGTTTAATGATGCCGTGGCATACTAAATGCTGTCATTTAATTTATTATTTTATATTCTCTATTTTTTTTAAGAAATTGGTTTGTGATTTTTCTAGTGTATTGTTTTCATTTTATTACTGTTTAAGGGCATAATTACATTACATTTCCTCAATTCTAAGCTTGACTTACTTTATTCAAAGATTCTTGGGGGTTAAGCAACAGTTTATTTAGTGCCTTTTGTGGTTCACCCTGACAAGGATTGTGATTATAATGTGAGGTGGGTTCTCACCCTCTCAACTATAACTCCAATTTCTTACAGTGTCAACATTTCATCAGCCCTAAAAGGCTGAGCAACAGAATATAGAAGGTAGGAATATTCTTTATTTTGGGGATATAATATTGATTTTAAAATATTGTTATGTATGATACTTTTTGCAATACAGTTCTATAAAATGTAGGGCCTAATTATGATGTAGGTCATTGTTGCCTCCAACCGACACCATTTCGGGGAAGAAACTGCCGGGCAATAGGTCGGTGGTTCAAACAATGCCATTAGAACGGTGTGGTCGCAAACTTACATTTTTCAATGGGAGCTTGAGCAGCGGGTGAAACCGCCCACTGTACAAGCTCCCATTGAAAAATGGAAGCTTGCAAAGATCCCTGCACCGGGTGGAAAGGGTCTCACGGTGCCTGCCACACAGAGGGCACCATAGGCCCAAAAGTAGAGAGCCAGGGGGCCCTGCTAGGAGCGCCCAAAGTCAGTTTCCAAGAGTCAATCCATGTTGGAAAGGCCAACATGGTTTGGCTGTCATTATTCAACATCATAATCCAGACAGCGGAAACGCAGTCTTTAAGGGATTATGAGTGCTTTTTGACTGGCCAATAGACGCCTTGAGCCTGTCAGAACCACGTTGGATTCCACCACCGGATTAAACTCCGACCGCTGTCATCATTATACAACTGTCAGACTTTAAACCTACTATGTCGGTCGAAAAACCTCCAACCAGCGGTTGGAGGCTTTCCATCGGACATTGTAATTAGGCCCATAGTGTTTATTTAGTTTATATATATTAGTTATGATATTATTGTATGATGGTATTATGATAATATGTGTTTACTTGTTAGACTGTAGATTACAATTTTTAATGGGAAATGTATATTGTTTTGAATGGAATTGGAACATTTTTATTTAGTAGCAAGTTAGTTTTGTGGCAGGATAATTTGGGAAGGTATTTAAAATATAAATTATTCCATAATAATATAGATTCATTTTTATTTTATTTAAATTAATCATTACAAATGATTCAAATTATTCAATTGATCAATTATTATTTTAATTATTTCTTGTTTTTAATGGGTAATTAGTCAAACTGTGTATTTAATTGTAACATGAGTGTATATATATAATATTTTTTAGTATAAATTGGATTTTTAAATTATTCAATATTAATAATATTTCATTTTTAGAATAATTTCAATTTGAGTGAATTATATTTGTTAGCTATTTCTTGAGTTCTAGGGATGAGAACATAGAGTATTTATTTTAAATATTTGTATTTTTTTTAATTTTCTAGAATGAAATCAGTATTATTCCAACCTAATTTAAGAGCCGATTAGGATTGCGGTGATTCCGCATCCACCGGCCGGCGGAAGCCATCGCCGGCCCGGAGGATGCGGAATCACCGCTGTGGCCCTTCAAAACACCCACCGCCATATTAGGATGGCGGTGGGATCAGCGGCAGACGGCAGGTCCATCCGCCGCTGATCCGCAATTTGGTGGCGGTGTCTGCAAGACACCGCCAGCCAAATTACAATGTGTTTCAAAACATGCTTTTCCGCCGCAGATTCACCGCTGTGGAAAAGCATGTGGAAAATAGCTTTTGGGGGCCCTTGCGGGCCCCCAGGGAGTCGGGGGTGGGGGGTGCACATGGGGGGTACCTATGGTACCCCCCAGCATTTGCATGTACAAGGCGGCAGGCACCGCTCAGTGCCTGCCGTTTTGTGCATGCAAATGGAAGAAATGCATACTTAACCTTGCGGTGGGTGCTGCTTCAAGCAGCACCCGCCGCAATGTTAAATATACAGGATGTGACCGCCAGGGTGGCAGTCACATCCTAATTCACACGGAAGGACCGCCGCTGCCCCTGCGGACGGTCCCTCCACCTTGGGGGTGGCGGACGGACGCAGGTCCGTCCGCCATCCTAATGAGGCCCTTAATTATTTTGTATCTATACTGAATATATCTTTGATTGTAAGTATGTTTGAATATTTTAATTATTAAATGTTTTAAAAAAAAGTTTAGAGGTTTCATAGTAAATCTAGCCTGTTTAAAGTCCAATACTTCCACTACAGTTGTTCCGAATCGAGTAGGAATAGCACATCTAACTCCTCCAAAGACCAACATTTTCCCTTCTTTTGTTTACACTGCAGTGGAACCAATGTTAAAATTGACCACTCCAAAATAGAACACTCTCCATATTGATGGTAAGACTGAGAGGCTGATTACAATGTCGTTCGGAAAGTCTCCGAATGGGATTCGGTTTTGCAGAATCCGATTCGGAACCCTTGTTTATGTACGAATCGTACACATTTTCCATCGAGCGATTACGATGCCTGCTAACCGTTCAAGCAGTCCGAACTGGTTCCTAAAGGCATTTGGATAGCCAAGTCTTTTAGAGCCTATTTGTTCGGCTCTATGGACATGGTTTCTGGACAAGGGATTACGATGACCGATTTGAACAGCCATTCTGATTCGGTCTGCCCAACAAGAAAAACGCCTAGAATTGATCTACGGACTTTATATGAAAAAACTGAATATGGAGGTCTCGCATTACCAAATTTAAAAGAGTTCTATTACGCATACTTTGCGCAGTACCTAGACAGATTTAAAAATACAAACCCAGGTGAGGGTTTATTTATACATTTTTTCTTTGATTTAATATGCCTAGAACTTCAGATCTCATCCCCTCTTCTTGTGCCGAAATCACCAAAATTTGTTCGATATAAGACCCTAAATTGGTTTTTCAAACGACGAGATGCCATGCTTAAGAGATATTCCCTCCCCCTCTTTAACTTAACAACTCCCCTAATCAGCGCTTTTGCATTTTTACGGTTTAAGATTGCACCCTTAGTTATTGTAAACTGGGGCTGCGCAGGGTTTAAAACGTTAGCTGGCTTTTTGGAAGATGGGTCCTGGCTAGCTGTCGATGCTATGACACGTCTGATTCCTGGTAAGATTTTGCTAATTGGGTCCTACAGTGTGGTTTATAAAACTCTGGCGCAACTAGACCCCAGTATTATTAGTAGTTCTTCTCCATTGGCAGAAGATCTTTTTGTAAATGGTGTTATGAAGAAACCTGGGGAATGGATACATTATCTGACACAGAATCGGGAGGAAGAGTTGACCTCTAAAGCTATACGTAAATGGCATACACAGGAAAATTTAGTGTTATCAACTGATATATGGAAAACTATCAATCAGTTTAATTTTGGTTCTTTACGAGGCGCCAACTGGCGTAGAATGTTATTTTTTAGCAAATGGTTGTTGTATTGTACTCCCGTAATTATTGACAAAATGTATGCTAATACGATCACTATTTGTTTCAGATGTTTGCATTGCGATCCAGCAAATTGTTCTCACATTTGGCTCACTGCCCTAAAATCAAGCCTTTTTGGGAGGAAATTTTTGTTTTTTAAAAAAACTATTATGCGATATTAATTCCTTACAATGTAAAAATGTTATTGTTTGGCTTTGATCCAGAATGTAAATTTTCAATTCATTTGGCAAAATTGATTCATATTGCAATGGCCGTTGCTAGATCATTGTGATTACAGAATTGGCGTACATCACAAGTTCCTGTGTTTCAGTAATGGTTTAACAAAATGAAAAGGGTTAGGAAACGCGAACAATTGTATGCAAAACGAGTCGGGGTTTAAAAAAGTTCGACCAGATCTGGGAACGATAGTTTGAGTAATCTTTTTTTCATATAACATGTTACATTCAAGAAGAATGATTATGTACTTTTTTGTGAAATTCCTATTTTCTGTATCTGATATAAGAGACTGAAAATTACTTCAATAAAAATCATTTAAAAAAAAAAGAAATAGCTGTCAGAATCTGTCTTTGGGAACGCGTTACGGGCCCCCCTTCACCTAGAGGCATATGAAGGGGTCCTGTGGGGGTACCTAATGGACCCCTCTTCCCAAACATGCACAATGTGGCAGGCCCTATGGGTTGCCCAGCACTATGGAGTGCCCGCCAGAGGGTGCAAGGTTTTCCCCAACCACCCCATTTTTCAATGGGGGCCTGTGTTCTCATTTAGAACAAAGGCTCACATTCAATACGAATCTGACCGAACAATGTTGGGCAGCATTGTAATCGATAGTCCGGACTCGCAGGACCAGATTCGTTTGGAAACGAGTCTGAGACCGATTTGTCTGGAGCAGTTTCCTAACGACATAGTATTCAGGCCTTAAATTTGGAAAAGTAAATCTCATCACTCCAATTTAAAATGGCGTATACTTGTAAAGCGCACAGCTGCCCCAGCAAAGGGTCGTCCCGGCGCTGTATACCGCTGGGGAACCCATACTGGCATTCCCTGTGAGATGGTCCCTCCTGGGCATCTCCAAGGTGAAGACAAGCATCCCCAGCGCTGATGGGGCCGTTAGTAGAGATTAAGCAAGCTATTGCCCAGAGTTGCTGAGAGGGAACCATGGTTGGAGTAGGCACCGAGGCGAGAATTATCGAGTCCTCTGACCATGGCCCAAAACTCTGCCGCGTCGGGAATCAAACCCTGGTCCCGGGCAGACGCCTGCTTCCGGTTCTGCCGCCTCTAACCAGTTAGCCACACCACTCCACTACTCCAACTTTTGCTTATATAGGAAAAGGTATAGTGTATATAATCCCCTCCAAAGTCTAACCTTTTCTCTACTCTTACTCAGATTGGAGTGGAAATAGTAAATCTTACTACCCCAAAGTCTAACACTTGCTTTACTATTGTTTATTTTAGATTGTTTGTATTTTTTACATTTTAACTGTATTTTACCCTTTGTGTGTTCTGTCAGGAGCCACAGTGGGCGTGTGCTCATGACAGAACCAATCCATCATGGTACCCACCCATGGGGGAAGCGCTGGCGCTCCCTCCCATGGTCAGCCCATCAACCTCCCTCCAACAGGGATGGCAGCAGAAGAGTTTCGCTGCCCCCCCCTGACCCCCAGTGGCAATCCCATGACACGCGCAACGTGTTCTGACATCATCAGAAAGCCCCAGACGCATTGGAAGCCATTTGCTTTCAGACATCCACAAGAACAGGTAGGTGTGCTTGCTCGGAGAGGGGTATCTTTGAGCATGGAGACATGGGGGAGAGGAAAGAGTTTTTCCTCTCCCCATATGTCTCTTTCCAGGGCATTTCTGCTGCACGATCACATACAGCGTCACAATCGTGCAGCACAAATGCCCCCACTAGTCACCAGGGATGTATTTTTTTTTTAAATGGAAGCCTGGAAACACTGGAGTTGAATTTCTTGGCTGGAGAAAGTACAGCGTCTCTCAGTGCGTCAGCTGGAGGGTCGGCTTCTTTCGACACTTGCTGCTGCATGGCGCGTCGGGCAAGTAAATACTCGAACTGCTCCAAACCACTGTGTGTTTGTTTGGACAAGTGTGGGCATATTTATACCTTGAAGGTGCCAAGTTTGACGTAAGATTGGACATAATAACCTCATTAGAGATTTAATTCTCTGAAAACACCATGAGCTCTTGGATAAATTAATATTCATGCAGGGTTAAGTTCCTGATTGCTGAAGGTGGGTTTTTCCAAGAAATCGTTGTAGCTTTTCGGAACTAGTGGAAGTAGCCAAGCCGTATTAGGACTACTAGGACTACTTGAGCTATTTCTTAATATGGTTGTGATTTCTATGCCTATATTAGGATACAATATGTTATACCTATATAAGGGCATGAATCAGGAAAATTACACTAAGGTCCTAAAACGCAATACAACAAAGCGACCCCTTGGGCAAGGGTCACTTCCTAAGGGGGACAAATTAACTGGATGAATTTTCTGCCCTCCCCCCCCCCCCCCCCCCCCCCCCGGGAAAGATTGGCTGTTTTTTTACCTTTCTGCCCCAGGGGCAGATAAAACCACTAGGCACCAGGGATTTTGTTTTTTGGAGTAATGGAAGCGACCCCTTGGACAAACATCACTTCCAAGGGGTTGAAATTGACTGCATGGTTTATGTGTCCCCCTAGGGGCAGATCAGCCAGAGGAGGCAAAAAAAAACACTAGGCACCAGCGATTGTTTTTAGTGAAGAGGGAAGCGACCCCTTGGGCAAGGGTCGCTTCCAAAGGGGTCGAATAAAGTTTATGATTTTTTTTGCTCCCCTGAGGCAGATTGGCTTGTTTTGGCCTTTCTGGCCCCGGGGAACAGAAAACCTCACTAGGCACAATGGGTTGTTTTTTATTGCAGATGGAAGCGACCCCTTAGCCAAGGGTTACTTCCAAGGGGGTTAAATTATAATTATGTATCTTTTGCCCCCCGTTGGGGACAGACCTGCCTATTTTATTGGCCTTTCTGCCCCCAGGCGGAAGGGGAGGTAGAAAACCCTACTAGGCACCAGAGATCTATTTCTTTTGCAAGGGGGCAAATTTTTGTTTGCTGTTTTCTGCCCCACCTGGGGACTGATCAGCCTTGGAGGAAACTCCACCAGATCTCTTGGGTAAGATCATCCCCATTTTTCTCGACCCTATTAGAAGGCCCACCTGGCAGATTTATGAATTAGGTAGTGGCATAGCATGTTATAATGTTAATTGTTTTATTTCTTGTGAATTGCAATTGTAATGTTTTATTTCTTCTTTTTATTCTAGTTTAAGGATGGTTGTTCTGCAGTTTGTGCAGTTGCATGTGTTTGGTAAGAGAATACTTTTTGTACTATTTACTCTAAATGAGTTTAATTTCCCAGCATGAATGTCTTTATTGCAAATGGTGTATATAATAGCAGTATGTGTGGCTTCTGTTGTTTGAGTGTCAAAATCTTTTTTACACTTGTTCATGATGTGTATTTTGTTGTCTTGTGAGTAATTGGTTTTGTTTTTCTTTCCAGTCGGATATTGATGCTTTTTGTCTCTGCAGAGTAGTTGCTGGTGAGTGTAGTGTTCAATTTGTTGCCTTTTAATTATTGACAATGCATTTAATTTTTGTGAAATCTCTTGGTAATAAACTTTTATATACTGAACCATCACTTACCCTCATGCCAAATCCAACCAGTATGTGAATGTGCTTGAGGAATAGATGGTTGTGTAGTTATAGTTGCCTTTTCTGTCTTTACCTGCCAAGGCGTACATTCCATCTAAGAAAAACATACCAACTCTAGATATTCTCGTAAACTAACACCCAGGAGAGTACATGACATGGTGATGACTCTCTCATAGATCCCAACAAGTAATCCTACACACAATGTTCTGCAAACTTCAAAATGTGACTGTCACATTTTCCTTGCATTACTGTGCCATAGTTTTCATGCTTCAGAAAGAAACAACAAATGTCCTACATCCTAGCATTTCCCCAAGTATCCAAATAAAAATGGTACCTCACTTGTGTGGGTGAGCCAAGTACTCGCAGCAGGGATTGGCCGCAGATGTATAGTGGAGCTATAAAAATGTGCTATTTCAAAACAACCTGGATTTGCAACAGGGGGTCACCTGAGTTTTTGGCCTCAGGCTCATCAGCCATCTAGAGAAACCTACCAAACCCACTCATTTCTGAAAACTATACACCCGGGAGAGTCCAGAGATGAATGTCTTGCGTGGATCCCCAAACACCTTTTTACCCAGAATCCGATGCAAACCTCAAATATAGGTACTGGGGAAACCAAGGGGAGCGCTGGGTGGTAGGACATTTGGCTGGCACAGTGATCCCAAACTCAAATGTGTGGAAAAGGTGATTTTTTTCAGCTACACGAGTAAGGTACCATTTTTACCGGAATACCTGGTGAAGGGTGTGTGGTAAGAAATTTGTGTCAGCCCGGTGATCTCACAACTTTCCCACACACAATATCTGGGAAAACTTCGATTTTTTTTAACTAAATTTGAGGTTTGCAGGGGATTCTGGGTAGGAACATATTGGGGGATTCATGCAAACCATACCTCCCTGGACATCCCCAGGTCTTTAATTTTCAGAAATGTATGGGTTTGGTAGGTTTTCCTAGAGGGCCACTGAGCCGGGGCCAAAAAACCAGGTGACCCTCTTGCAAAAACAAGTATTTTTGTGATAGGTAATTTTGATGTCTCCACAATAAGTTTCGGGCCCTTACCTCTCGTGGGTACTTGGCCCACCCACACAAGTGAGGTACAATTTTTATCGGGAGACCTGGGTGAATGCTGGGTGGTAGGAAACTTGTGTCAGCACAGTGATCCCATAACTTTCAATCCCCCCAATGCATTATAGTGCAAGTGTGCCTGCGTTGGCGCTACATAGCTTAATTTAGGTCCAGCGGTAGTGAAAATGCAAAGGTGTGCCATATCATTGTAAATACGGTGCATCCCTGGATTGCACAGATTTAGCAATTTTGGAGCTAACCAGTGCTCTGCTAATTCAGTGTACATATGCCAAAAGTGTCAAACTAGGAGGCATATGTACAAGCCCCTATCACCACCACAACGTCACTTTTACAGACGTTGTGGTGGCGATAGGGGCTACACCTTATGTACAAAGTAGTGTTAAGCCACTTAACGTGGCTTAATGCTGACTTGTACATAAGGCACCCTTTCACTCTATGGTTAGCCTGAAAGGGGCATGCAGTGGGTGTTGTGATGGGCGTTCTATGCAACACCCATTGTATTGGACGCTGCCCCTTATGTACAAGGGTAGCGTACATTGGAGGCAGCACCAAAATTAAAACCAGGAAAATCCTGGTCTTAAGTTGGCGAAGCAAGGAGAAATGCATTGTTTCTCCACGTTTTTTTCTTTTTCCATGTGTGCTAAACAAGGCAGCACACATGGAAAAAGCAAAATGTCACTGGTTGTTTATGTACAGTAAGGTGTCTCTTCCTGTACATAAACAAACCTTTTTAAAAAATGCAATATTTATAACTTTCATGTGTGCTGCATGAAGGAGCATACATGAAAGTTACAAAATGGCATATTAGGAATGCTTATGTGCAGGAAGGGACACCTTCCTACACATAACCAATCCTCCCCTACAGACCGGCACACTCGCACTCTCTTGCAAGGGTGCCTGCATTGGCGCTAAATTGTTAAACTTAGTGCCATCACAGTGGGAAATGCAAGGCTGCACCACATTCTTGCAAATATGGTGCAGCTTTGCGTTTCAAAAGTGATGAAGCGGGTCCTGAAGCCAAGGTGGCTAACGACATGCGCCACCACTTCTTAGTACATATCCACCTGGATGTTCACTCTACTTGTCCCTTCTCCACAGCCAATAATTCAGCATTGCATGCTAGATGCATTAGTGCACTAATCCACTTCCCCAATCTCGTATAACTGGAATGACTATTCCTCTTCTGACATGCCTTTTGTGTTGGAAAGGATTTAACATTTCTTGCTCTCACTCTACAACACCAAAAATGTTCCCTCAACCTGCCCCTCTCTATAAATCCTCAGTTATCGCTGCCAATCAGCCCAGCACTACACAACTACTGTTGTTCTCCCTAAGATTCCTCCACCCCAACTTCAAGGATAAAACATAACACTGCAATATTACACAATATGATGATGTCCCTGATCCCTAAACAGTATGTAACTGCTGTATGCAGTATCTATTGTTCCAACCATGTTGCTCTCACCACCTTTAATTCCCACTGCCGCTTCCCATAGAACATGAAATTGAACGCGACTCCACAACATCAGCATTGTGTTCTCTTTTCCCTCCATGAATACAGTATCCCATTTGGCATGACCATCGTTGAGATTTCAAACAAAAATCTCATACAAAAGGACTAAAGTGGTACATAGTGTGAACAGTAGTTATGGCAGGGAAAATAAAATGATGAAGTTGTTTAAAGCATTTGCACATTGATGGGGATTTGTCTGCGATGTTCTAGCAAATCAAGATTTTACTTTGTATGGTGGATCTTTTTTAAACATTTATATTTATTTTTTCAAACAAAGCATGCTGATTGTGACATAGCAAAGATACAGTATGTGACAGGTCAGGATGGCACATCACAACAGTCTTTGTCAATCAATCAATCAATCAATATATACTTTATTCAATTGTAAAAATAAATTCATAAAAGTCAAACACAGTGTGATACAATACATAAATGACAAGAATTACAAATCAACTTGCTTCAAAACACCATGAAGATACCATGATAAAAAATAACATACTGTGGGGGTTGTTAAGAACTATTTAAACAATAATGCAGGTCTCACTTGATTAAAAGTTATGGGCATCAAAAGTGGACATATGAATTTATAGGGCAAATTGTTATATCTAGGGCAAATCATAGCTATATGCAAAGTATCACCAATAGAGGCATTGTCACATTCTTGCAAGGGCAGCATCGAAACCTTATAAGAACCATGATTATAGGATCAAAGCCATGGAAATACATTTAGGCTAAAATAGTCTTTGTCATCGGTGCCAACTTTCCCTAGTGCATCGTTTCAATGCAAATGTCCAGCTTTCTTCCAACAGTCTTTTCTAGTTCTTATGCAGTTCAGGTGATAGGCCACTCCTGGCGATTGCCTATTTCCTGGGGTATTGGAGCATTATGTTTAGTCCTGGTACTGAGCAACACCCCTCAGGCCCTAAATCTTTTTAAATTTCCTTGGGCATCCCCTTGCCCTGTATATTAACTCTTTGCCTTGCATGCAGCAGTCCATGCGCCACCTGGGGTATGTCCTCATGCCCCCACAGCCTTATCACATCTCTTTTTGCTACCATAAGAGCAATATTGCAAAACAATATGCTGCTTCTTGGCAGAGACTGGTATCGCCAGATCCTCAGACATATCACCTGTGTATTGAACTCCAACTTCACATTACTCATTAATAACTCTAGCAATAGTTCTTTGATGCCCCGCCCAGAAGTGTGACAGCCTCAGGCATTCCGGCACTGTATGTATCAATGTGCCTACACAATTACATAAAATGTATGGCAGTTTGCTGTATCAATTGTGCCCATCTTGGAGAGTCGAGTGTGAGCATAGGGTGCCCTGTGGAGTATTTTCAATTGTATCAGAGGACATCCTCCAGTATTGCGACCTCCCTTGGGTACCTACATGCCTCATCCCAGTCAGTATCCTCCAGGCAGTGGCGTAACAAAACTTGAGGTTTTGCCTTACCGCCCAAAACTCTGGCATATTTTGATTTGAAACCTCCAACATTTAAATTAAATGCCTCTACATTGTCTTTCTCAAAGTTCTAATGAGAAAGAGGGAAACCCTCTTAACTTATAAGCTACGCCATTTGTAACAATAATGTCAAAAGCAGATTATTTAACTGAGGCAGCAATCAGAAAAATGCCAAGGAGCGATCCTATTGTCTCAGGAACAGCAGCAATCAGAACAATGCCAAGAGCAGTCCTTTTGTCTCAGGAACTGCCTATGGCTGAAGAAGAACTATGAAGGGTCTTAATTAGAATTGACATTAATGGAAAATAACATGAAACTTTGAAAGACAAACCCAAACCTGCAATTCCATAAAAACTCGACTGACAATCAGTGGTGGGTGGTGACATTTGAAAGAGGTGTAACGTAAACGTTCTGTGGGACAGCACCATGGTGAGCGAGCACAGCTCACGAGCTCGAAAAATTAAAGATGGGTTTGGGGGGTTCTCCCCCTGAGACAATTTTGCAAAAAAGAGTGGGTAAATGGTGCATTTTCAAGCAAATGTGAGAAGCAAGAAGGTTAATAAAACAATTGTGAAAGTGCAGTTATTACATTAATAAAAGGATGTCATATAACAACAACATGGTAGCTGCTTGCTCAGTATAACCACACAGCTGCATGACAAACTTCAAGATACAATGCTGAGAACCTCACAGATTTTTTTTATTTAAACTGCAAGCAATTAAACAAACAGGTCACAAACATGCAGCATTCAAGAAGAAATGTTATGATTAACGTATTGTTCCCTTTCTATAGACAAAATCTAGAGAAATAGTCACTCTGCACTTAAAAAAGTGTTACTGTTTATATAGCTGGAATGACATCCGAAAGTATTAGCACGACTGGCTTTACATGAGAGCGCCAGTCAGTACACACAGAGGACACAATCGGTATGAGTCAGTGTTCTCCCTCCAGTCCTCATACACACAAATTCAAGTACTGACTGGCGCGGTCATGTAAAGCCAGCCACGCTAATACTTTCGGGTCGCGTTCCCGCTATATAAACATTAACACTTTTTGAAGCACTTCAAAGAGTGTGTTAACAAAAAAGTATGTAGTTCGTTTCATCATGGACTTTGCGAACTCTCTAACAGTGTTAACAGTGAGATTACAATGTCCATGATGGAATGAACTACACAGGGGCTCACTGGAAAGAACTACATACTTTTTTGTTAGGCACAGGAGATTAATGATTTTTCCCCAATCTCCAGTACCACAGGATGTTGAGCCAACAACATCACGCTGATCTGCTCGAACCACACATCACCAATATTGAAAAAAGCAAAGGAAAGTTGTATTTAAAACAATCTGTTAAAGAATAATTTAATGCCATCAGGGCAAGACTCTACAGAAAAGTGCTGTTTTATCAGGGGGCCCCCGGAAAGTCTGGGGCCCTGGGCCGGAGCCCACTTTGCCCATGCCTCAAAAAGTCTCTGGATGGCATCTGACAGTCTTTTTCCGCACGCCCTCCCCCATTTCTTCCTTTTCCATGAACTCCCTCACTACCACTCACCAACAATGCACCTCATCTCTCTATAGCACCTTTCGGACAAACATTTAAGTTTTTTATAGCCTCTGTCTCTGAGGCTAAGGGCCCATTTTAATGATGGTCTGTCGCTCGTGCAGAGAGCCAGCAATTGGAGTGTATGGGCAGCAGGCCATTGTCATTGTTATAACACTCCTCTGCTGAGGGGGCTCCCAGGACCACAGGGCCCCCCACATTTTGGGGGCTGCGGGGGCCTGTATGATGCCCCTGTCTCCAGGGTACTTAGGTCCTGTTCCCATTAGTGCATGAGGCCCTTGAGGGGTGTCTGACCGCCTTCAGCAGTAACCTATCGATCCAGGAGATTGCGTGATAGCGCAGTGCCCCCCCCCGTATACCATATTTCAGCAGGGACTCATCCGGTAGGCCCAGCAGCAGCCCCACTTATTTGGCCACATCCATAACCCTTTAAGCATTCGCAGGTTTGTCAGTAGACAGGTGTCCCATAGGGTGATTGCTTGTAAAGATTTGTGCTCCCATCCCATTGCCCTGTTCGCCTTTTTCAAGGTCTGGTATGTGCATTTTTGTTGTTCTCCAGCAAAATATCTCCCTCTGTGCTCCTCTTAGGGACGAGGGGCATATTATCAAGAACTGCGATAAAATTATTGCCACTTTAACGGCAGGAAACTGACGCTAAAACGGCGATAAGGGGATTGATAATATGCCCTTGTGAATTTCCAAAGCAGCCCAGGTTAACACCAGAAGCTGGGCTGCTATGGGAATTCACATGGACATATTATCAAGCCCATTATCGCTAATTTAGCTACAGTTCCCTGCTGCTAAAGCGGCGATAATTTTATCGCCATTCTTGATAATATGCCCCATGGCCTTTACATTGGTTATCAAGGGTGGTTCTTGTTGTCTGGCAAACTTGCAATCGTTTATCACTTGCAGATGTGCCATCCAAGAGTATAATTTTGAGGCCAGCACTGCTAATTCACAAATATAGGGCCCTCAATCCTTGGGGGCCCCACATTGCAGAGAAATAATCGTGTAACCCCATTTCTATTGCCTGGAAGAGCTGTCTGGGACTTTGTAAAGAGTGTTTTGGAGCATATTGAGAAATTTCAGCAACACCATCATTTTGAATAGCACAGCTCTTCCCATCATATACACTAGCAACTGCATCTAGTAAGTTCTGATTCATGAACTTTCGAAGGTCCTCAGTGATGAAGATAACAAAATAATTGAATCCCTCCTTGATACTTTTCAGGGGGCATGTCCAGTCTTCCTGGGTTTTCCATTTGAACAATAGATATACAATTGATTTTTCCAAGATGATCATGAATCCTCTATAGCTCTCAAAAATTCATGTTTCCAGAAATATTGAGATAGATTGCATGGGGTAAACCAGGTAGAGGAGAACATTATCTGTGTATAGGCAGATGACCTCTTCCCACCCCAGGTTCTAACAGACACATCGAAGGAGGGCATCCCGTCTAACCCCCTCTGCCAGAGGCTCCACTGTGAGCACAAACAAAAGGTGAGAAGACATCCCTGTCTTGTGCCGTGAATCAACCTGAATTCCCAAGAAAGTTTGCCCTACACTCACACTCAGGCCCCTTGGTGCAAGTATAGGACCTCATTTATGAAAAGTGATACATCGCTGCGTGAAAACAGCGATGCGTCACTTTTCACTGCGCCCTCCTTGCGACACCAATGATGCGTCATATTTGCAGTATGATGCATCATGGCGCAAGGAGTTACTGATAAGTCAGTATTTCTGACGTATCTATATGGCGCAAAAGTGACGCATTGCTGAAATGTGTCACAAAAGTGACGCAACTCCAGCAATGTGTCCTTTCACGTGGGGCAAGCCCCATGTGAAAGTGCCTGCGTCAGTCTTACGCCTGCTGTGAGGCAGGCGTAAGAAATTCACGCATTTGTGTCCTTAGAGGGGCGCAGTGAAATCTTATAGATTTCACTGTGTCACTTCTATGACCCTTTCTTGCGTCAGAACGCCCCTCCTGCACACATTATACCTGGCGTAGGTATAATGTAGCGCAGGGGTTTACAAAGTGACGCATCTACCTACATGCGTTACTTTGTAAATATGGTGCAACAAGGCACATCTTTTATGCCGCTGGTGCGTCTGAAAAAGTGACGCACCGACGGCGTAAAAGTGACGCACGTCCTCATAAATGAGGCCCATAGTATTTTAGTCCATTCCTGAAATACCGGGCCCAACCCTATTCTCTGCAATGCTCCCATTAAATATGGCCTTTTGTGATATTTAAATACATTTCAGCATAAATAAAAAATATGGTGATCCGGCTCACCCGTATTATGGTTGCAGGGTCGGGGCTGGGTCTGGTCAGTCGGCTGGATCAGTAAACCCCTACACG
The DNA here is from genome assembly GCF_964263255.1 of Lissotriton vulgaris. Classification (NCBI taxonomy): domain Eukaryota; kingdom Metazoa; phylum Chordata; class Amphibia; order Caudata; family Salamandridae; genus Lissotriton; species Lissotriton vulgaris. The sequence goes on along the minus strand of NC_141694.1, from coordinate 1,195,661,774 downwards.
ATAAGAGCCTGGTACTTTTGGCTGCCCCTCCCATCTGATTCGGAGACTCCTCGTCTAGTGGTCACCGGCTGGGGTCCTGAGAAGGTGAAACCTTGGATTTTACCGTTTGGTCTGAAGAGTCGGCAGTGGAGAAAAATATTGCTTGATTTGAGTGCACCAGGTGAGGGATTTGAATGCTTGGAAAATGTGGCGCCATGGTTGGAAGACATGAGCCTATAGGCTGTGTCTGGTACAGTCTTCGGACTGTCTTGTCTTGATCTTGGTGGGTTTGCAGACTCTTAAAGGACACAGAGTGTTTGTGAGCAGTCTACAAGGCCAACTGGAAATTCAGCATATTCTTGAAAAGGTCCGGGGCTGAAGCCTGTCTCCTTGTCTTGAAACAGTCTTTGGGCTGTCTTGTCTTGGTGCAGTCTGCGGACTGTGGGGGTGCGGTCTTCAGCTCGCTTTTGATTTGGTTTTTGGACCGTTTTGTTGGTTGATGTTATATTTGTCCATTGGGAACAGTGCATATGTCTTATAATAAGATGACTTGTCTAAGTAAGTTGGAGTGTTTTAGATGTCAGTGGTATTCCACTGCGACTTGATTGGAAGAGAGGCAGCCTGCGCCTCCAGAGTAAACCCCAAATTTTGATGTATACTTCAAGCATGGCATTGACCCTATTATGTTTAGCATGTTGTGGAATAAATATACGAGGGACAATGCTGACTTGCAGTGGCCACTTTCTGGCACATTTGATGAACAGAAGTTGAATTACTTGCAGGATAAATTGTTCACCAAAAAGAGAAGGCAGTCGATGTTTGATTCCATAAGGGTATGACAGAAGGAAACAAAACAATGACAGATAAGAGCAGAGAAACAAGCTCAGAGGGGACAGACGCAAACGATAATGCAGAAAGCAATGGGCCATGACAGAGAGAAGATGGAAAAAGGCATAGAGTGTGCAGATAGGAAGTTTTGATTACAGAGTGATAAATGTTATGTTGCTAGAGAGGAAGGTGATGATTTAGTTGAGGAGATACTAGATTCTCAACCCCCACCTCCTTATGCGTGGAGTGTGATTTATACAGCAACATGCTCTTCTGCATATGTAGGCTCCACTGATAGGATTGTGGGAGCAGTGTTTTAAGGGTATCGCACCCCAGATTATTTATGACATTTGGGATAGGGTATATGCTACAGGTATGGCATCCAATGATGTTTTCAGTAATGTGACAACGTTAGTGGGTCATCGGGGTAGACTGCTTCAGAAGATCCCGATACCAGCGTCTTGGTTTCCCATGAAAGAAGTTCATCCCATTTACCACTCCGAAATACCTGAGTTGTGAGATGGGAATGATTTTGTTACTCGCCAATGCGTGACAGCCCATTTCAGGGGCAGTGGGTTTACACTCCCTGGAAGAGGAGTGAGGTAATATCCCCGGTCAGTTGCCGGATCCTCAGAAAAATCCAAACAACTGCGTATTATAAAGAATTGACAGAGGCGGCCTCCTCCACAATGATGACATTAGCTGATATAGAGTTGTTTTTCAGCCTGTTGAAATCAGTCGATATATGGAGACAGGTGAATACGCAGGATCACGTGGGTGGAACATGGACGAGGTCAAGGAGTGGGATAAGGAGCGCAGGCCTGGTGAAAAACCGAAGGCCGAGCTTTTAGCTTCGCTGGGGCATATTATCACTTACATGAATTCCCTTATCCTGCCGAGACGAGTGGATTGGGACAAGTTGACTGCGTGTCGTCAGAAGTATGAAAGTGTGTCTGATTTCTTTACTAGGTTTGAAGGGGTGTTTTGGGATTCTTGCGGCCAAGATCTGTCACAGGAGGGTGGTGTTTGTTTGTTCGTTTACAGATTTGTAATTAATTTGCTGTACAGTACTCTGGGTGGGTCCATAGGGTACATCCAATGTGGGTACTGTAAAAAGGAGGGGCATTGACGAAGTGAGTGTCCGGAGTTGTTGCAGAAAGTTGTGGCCCTGAGAGGAAGACGTTTTAGAGGGCAAAGTAGAGGAGGAGGAGGTGGCAGAGAAGAGGTGCATTCTGAAAATACATTGTCTGATCTTCATAAGAAGAACAATTTGACGAAACTCTGGGAAGGCAGTACTATCATGATGACTATGAGATGGACGAAGTGACAGGGTTGGCCCACAGCTAGGATAGCCTGGGACAGGGTGAGGAACTAGTTCCCGTGACTGTAGATCAGCGCAGACTCTATGTCACTGCAGATTAGCAAGGTACGGCCAAGAATTTTTTTTTTGTTACAGGGGCTCTGAATAGCTCTGTTTCCCTTTCACTGGTCCTGGGGACAGCTCTGTCTGGCCATAACAATGTTTCTGTAGGTTTGCATGCCGGTTGTTAGCCCCATTTCCAAGCCTCTTGCTCTGACTATTTGTCCCTTTACAGTAGATACGCCATTTCTGTTAACAACAAATTGTGAACAGAATTTGATGGGATTGTATTTGTTGAAGAGATTATATGCCACCATCTTTTGTTCCTCAGATGGTGTTTACATGACAGTTGGGCTACAAGTGGCTTGTGCAAAACAATTATTTTCTAAAGATGCACCCCTCCCAGCTGAATTCAAAGAGGTGCCCCGAAGCTTGTAGGTAACAAGAGATACAGACATGGGGTTGCTCCAGATCCCGCCGGTCTTTATTACAATCAAAGATAATGCTGTATTGCCACATGTTCCTCAGTATAAGATTTCACAGGCAAGAGAAAAGGCCCTGAGATTTGGGACCTACTGGACACTCTCACTCCCGATGTCGCTTTTTTAACCGAGACATGGACAAACGCAAGCTCCGGACTGGACATCGCCACAGCTATACCTGAAGGTTACAAATTCAAGGGATTGGACCGCCTGAACCGCCCAGGAGGAGTCATCACCATCGTGCACAAAACTGCCCTCAAACTCTCCACTCCCAACACCAACACCACTTTTCCCAACACAGAACACCTCCCTTTCCAGATTCACACCAACCCCAGGACCACACTCCGAGGCTCGCTCATCTACAGACCACTGGGACCTCGCACCCACTCAGTCAGCAGGCCTGGTTGAGAAGTACAATGGTACTCTAATAATGAAGTTAGTGAAGATAAAAGAAAGCACAGGATTGCGATGGCCAGATGAGTTACCTTTAGCTTTGTTTTTTACTAGGTCAACTGCACAATCTAGAACAGGGTTGTCACTGTATGTAGTGGTTTTTGGGTGCCCGACCAATATCTGGGGCGTTCCAAGGACCAAGCGCTTCTCAGAGATAGAGCACCCCCTGCTTGTGGATTATCTGTACGAGTTAACTAAAGATCTTTTTTCCATTCATCAACAGATTCAGGACATACTGTGGCCAGTACCAGAGGGGCCCGGGTATCAGCTACAACCCGGAGACAACGTCCTCGTCAAGAATTTCCAGTGGAAGAGCTGTCTGGAGCCTCGTTAGAAGTAGGGCACCCCGTTGTCCCTCTTTGCTACTCGAACTGCGGTGAAGCTCGACGGGAGGAAGCACTGGGTGCATGGGATGCACGTAAAGAAGGTTCCTCTCCCACTTTCATACCACAAGTGGGTACTAGAAGGCAATGGTGACCAAGAAGGGGAGAAGGCACCTCGCTTTGTTCCTTTTTCTGATGCCTTGCTGACATGGGCTCAGACAGAAGAGGAGAGTGATAACGTATTGCAGGAAGCCATACCTCCAGAGATCATATTCTGTCCCATCTCCTTCGGCAGCAGTTAAGTCCCAGTCTCCTGCTGTCCTCGAGTTTCAGCCGCCTTTTTGTTGATGACACAGTACCTGGAGTGGCCAGGTACAACCTACGCCCCCAGCGGAAGGACAGTACGCCAGAGGGACAGTCAAAGGATTAGGGAAGGACTTGAGAATATGGTGTAGGTACCAGGTCTGAGGTGCCTGCTACAGAGTAGGGTAAGTCAAACTGGTATACTGCCCCGACACAGGAGAGGATGGTTGAGGGTATTTGCCCAGGAGGGTGGGTACCCTATCCTGAAAGAAGAGGATTTGTTTTCAGCCAGGGCTGTGATCGCACAGCTCCTCCAAGGGACTGCTTCATAGCACTGCCGTTGATGAACAATAGGAGCCTACCAGCGAAGCTCTAGATGGATGCTGCGTGACTTGTGCCCCTATGGTTGGTTGTATTTTGTGACTGCAATAGATAAGGCTCTTCACATGTGTGATGGAGGAGGAACAAAGAAGGGTTTTGTCTCTAATCAGCCCGGCTGAGCCCTATTCCAACAAAAACAACGGAGTGCCAATACTGATGTTCAATTCTCACAATTCAATCGCTGCATTGAAGTGAAACAATGTCACCATAAAACTCTTTTTCCGTTTGAATTACTCAAAATGTATGCAAAAAATCAAATATATAAATAAAAAACAGACAATTACATCCATTTAAAAAAAAATTAAAAACCAAGCTCCCTTTACCCACAAAATCTTTTTTTAATACATCCTTCCAACCACAACAACTTCTCTTTTACACCCCCTCAATACACCCATCTCTCTCAGTCTTCTCAATCATCCTTCGTTATACTCCCCACTCATACCAGCACACCCATACCCTGCCCACCTTTCAATGTTTCATATTTATACAACCACAAAAGTAAATCAATAAACACAAAAGCCAAACAAAAAACAATTCTCAAAATACAAAACTTTAAATTTTTGACAGTAATTTGTAAACTTGATTGGCCACAAAAAATGGTTGACGCGTTTCAAACTCCTCCACATACAGGGTTCTCTTCAGGGCCAAAAGCTGGTAAAAACACAAGAAACTGTGACTTAGTTATTAACCATATTCGCAAAAGGCACCCCTGCTTCTAATTGCCTCCTCTCAAGAAGTTGGCTTACCTTATTATATGATGCGAGATCAGCCGATCCCTGCTGCACTCTCTTCACCCAGTCTGCAGTGTTCTCCTGCAGACAATCATACCATACCAGTCCTGAGTCCCAGAACGCTAGTGTTGTCAGTCAAAAGAAATCTACACTGTCTGTGTTTAAAATAGTTACATTTGGATCGGCGGTCGGTGTGATACCGAGAGCAGTCAGGTCACGATTACATCGTGAATTTCCAGGCGTGAATTCTATGCCCACATGAAAGACAATAGGAATTGCCCATTAGGTTAGAAGAGGGTGTTAAACTGTAATATATGAGGGTCCAAAAGAAAGTTGCCCCTACCTTTTTCAATTGTTTTCAGTCCAAGTGTCCCTCATTTGGATTTGATGAAGGTTTTATGCACCTTGCTTGATGTTTTCCTACAATAAAGAATGCTGGATTTTACCAGTTGTTGTAAAAGAGGTTTATGGTGACATTGTTTCACTTCAATGCACCGGTTGAAATGTGAGAATTGCGCATCATTATTGGCACTCCGTTGTTTTTGTTGTGATGGAGGAGGAGCAGCCCTTAGCGGCCCCACCGTGAGGGCAGAGTAGTCCTGGTTGATCTAGCTGGTCCACTAGGAGCAAGATAGTAGTAGTGATCTTCTTTCTTCTACTATTAATTATAATGTTTGGGATGGTATGGTATTTCAGAAGAAAACCATCCAGCACACCTTGATAGGAACTACCCGATCTCCACCTGAACATCTGTTCTTTACATTGGCCCTACACAAGGAGAGACATAGATAGACATATATCGAAAATGCTTTTCTGCAAATCATTCATCAAGTACACCATACAACAAATGCCACAAATTGCTGGGTGTGCGGGTTACTGCCCCAAGTGATGCATAGGAATTATTTTCTGGTGTCTTTACCCTTGTCGTATCTAGGTAGCTGTGAGGCATGGTTCCAGTTGCTTTCTATGGTGTATATTCATTATCATGCTGACGCTATGGATATGACGTAGTCTGATTATCAAGGAGCGTTAGAGTATGTAGTAGTACACCAGGGTTATACTTCTGGGACAGTAGGAAATGAGGGTACTTACATCCAGATGCTTGCATGAATGTCTTTGAGAATAACAGAAATGTCACATGGCTGCTGAATTTCCAGGGATTCAATGTCACTGAATACTTCAAATGTTTCCATGCAGAAATATCACTGCAAATGATATTATGCTTTACCTATAGTTCATACTGCAGCTAGTTTCTGTGTTGAATGTTCTGGGAAAATTCCAGTGGGACTAAGCAGCTGTAATTACACATATAAATTGAACACTACTAGTCACACCCCCTAATGTATACTTTGTGGAGCATGTGCTTATACCTAGCTCCCTAGAGGATGGTCTGGCTAGTGTTACCTCTCTTTTCTTTTACCTCCCATTTACATTGCACCGTCTAACTATCATAAAGACCATAGACTGCAGCAGAGGAGTTTCAACTTGCCTCGAATAAGGAGAGTTATTCATACATGCAGACATTCATCAGACTGATACTACTTTACAGCAATTCACGGGTACCATGAAGGGTATTCTGACTTTCTTTGGACCCATGCATATCAGTCTTAGCATGTGTTGCCTCAGCAGAGTTGTAGAAGGGGTTATCAACACTACAGCAGGCATACTCACTAACATTACGGTTGAGCTCCAGGCTACCAGACTCGTTGCTCTTCAAAATCGGATGGTTTTAGATGTTATCCTTGCAGATAGGGGTGAAGCTTGCCACGTTTTCGGTAGCAGTTGCTGTGTTTACATACCAGACCACGCACCTACTGTATATTCCCCTATCCAGAAGCTACATATGCTTGCATCTGATATTCAACAGGAAAATGGTTCATGGTCCTTCACAAGGTGGTTCTGGGGTCTGATATCATCCTGGGATTGGAATATACCCCTTTTTCTAGTAGCTATTGCAGGTGTCATCTTCTCCTGCTCCCAATGTGTCATCGGCCTTCCAGCATGCTGTACCTATTGTGTGTATCAACACTAGAAAAAAATGCCAATGCTGCCTTTCATTGTTTATCATACAGTCTGAATCTCACCTTTGATTGAAACAAAAAGTGAGGCGATCTAGGTTCATAGAATGAATCTTTAGTTTTTTATTTTCTTATTATTTCATTTGAATTTTTTAGTTATTCTAAAAGTCATTTGCCAAAAACATATAACATACAAAATATGAAATACCTTATATACATTTAAAACACTCCCCTACTCTCATTCTCACATACACTCTTTTGTACAAAACACTCGAAACACTCTCACACGCTCTGAAAAAACAGGTACAAATTTGCAATTTTACAACGAAAAAAACAATATAATATCAAACAATACTGCCATAGATATTCTTTTTGTCCTATTTGTAAATTTCACAAGCAGTTCTTATCTTTGTTTATAATCTTATGGAATAGAATAGTACAGGGTCTACGCGTTTCGAACTCTTCCTAATTTCTGAGTTCTCATCAGGACCATAAACTGTGAAAAGGAAGGGAGACCTGAGTTAGGATGCGGTTCTAAACCAGATAAAGCAGTCAATCAGTGGCTCAACACCCCTACCCTAAATTGCCAGAATGAGAGAATAAAGTCTCCACTATGCTCATCTATGCACAGCGGTAAAGGTTTAGAAGCTCTGTGTGCACAAGTTCAATATTTCTGACCCAATTCATCCACTGTCTACGCTCAACTCTTAGTGGTCTACTGCTATAAGACCACACTTAAACAATATATATACATACTGATAGCGCGCTGGACCATTAGCTCAATTTCACCATACTCACCTGTGCCCATAATCATTCACACTTTGAACTAGCGGTCTTGCCTTTACTACTATAAATTGCCTATCAGTACTTTGAATCCTTTTAGGACTTATACCGGTTAAACCATGACTTACCAATCCTTGTCATCTCTGCTATAAGCCTAGGATCGAATAGGGAGTTAGAATAAACAGGCAGTATTTAAACAGTATTACCTTTCCTGTAATAACCACAGACTCGGGGAAAGTTTTAAATGCTTTATCTATACAAGTTTGAGTGAGTCTTCAGACAAATTACAGAGACCATGAATTTAATAAGTAAAATGTGATTTATAAGATATAAAGTTTGCAAGAAATCACAGTAACACCTTTATACATTGATACCTGAGAAGGATGAGAAAGGGAACTAGCACAAGGACATACCACATGGATTATATTTACCTAGAAGGGTGCAAGGACCAATCCTGGCCACGGGCTGGGGCAAAAAGACCAGGCTCCCGATTAATAAGGTGCCCATGGGACAAGCCAGGTATAGTTCAGGACAGGTGACCTCCGCTATGTGCAATGCCAGCATCACACCCTCTCTCTCAGTAAGCCAATTCAAAGTACTCCAATCGGGTAATAGATAATTTTCCCCAAAACACCTCTAATTTTCTGACAGAGTGCTCTACCAGCACCTCTGCTCTCGATCTCCTATAGCGTGCGTTGGGTCAGTGACAGGTCAGGTATTCAGACAAGTCGGACAATTTCTCTATCTAAGCCCACCTTAGTTATACCATTTCCAGGGCAATGTACCACTCCTAAATGTTGCAAATATATGTGTTCCCCTTAAGTGATTGGTCAGAAAGACAAGGTGAGGTCATCACACCATACTAAGATGAGATCATTTCAAATGACTTATATTGATCAAGTTTTCACACACAATTTATTTTGCCAGACTTTATTCCGCCCACCAATATCATTTCATTTTAGCATACAATGTAGTACAACTTTGCAAGTTGTCATCCTTTTCCCAGATCATGGGGCGAGGTTCCCAGGCACATTGCCGGTAAGACAGTCCTTGGCAATTTTCAATTCCAAAGCTCAAGGTCTTTCAGTTCTCCCTGCACATGCGCTGTGTATATTCAAAATGGTGTTTCAGGTTACCCTCAGGCCCAAATACGAGCTATCGCTCTGTCAAGAATGATAGAGCATCGCAATACAGAGCGTTGCACGCCAAGGCTAGCGAGGAGAGATTCACCGATATACTTACTCGGTAAGAATTATTCTATTTACCCGTTAATTACCGTCCGTCTAAGACCTCTCAAATGCCGATTTACATGATATTTACACGTATATTGATTTTTTCAGCACATCAATAACGCTGTAAAAAAACTAAACAAGGTTAGTATATACTTTCATGATCCCTACTCTTGCAAACCTTGTTCTTCGCACCACAAATCCACTTGGGGATATAAAGGGTAACCACCTACACAATACTTTTCAATCCACAAACAATTTACCACACAATGTTTGAAATGTTATATGTAAGCTATAAATGTTCAATGCAATATGTTTTGCTTTCTTAAATCATGATACCAAATATGACATATTATACTTTCTAGATATAACGGAAGTCCCCTGAAGAAGGGCTATATGCTTGAAATGCATTGGGCAAAACAAATACCTTGGAATATGACATAAAATATTCATGAAAAATATGCACAAATGAAAATCTTCGCTACTAATAAACAAATTACAGAACAATGAAAAAAGATTCTTTGAACATTTAATGAAAAGTTATAAAGGAGTGCTTGGATGGAATGTATCTTGTGACACAGGATCCATATCTTTAAGCATTTACTTTCTAATCTTGATAGCCCAGCAAGATTACCACCATATGCACCAACGAAATATATGAATACAAAGAAAAGACGCATTACTATATTTACACTCGAGTGCGGAACCAAATTCAATTCATTTGCATCCATTTGGTATTTCGCAATCCCTATTAGGCTAGGTCTGAACTAGGCCCCGTTATTCGTCTTGTTTGCCTCAGCCGAACACTGTATTTAGTTATTATTTTCTTTTCTGTTCAAGGTTGCCTTCTGACTTACTAATGAATAGGCCACTCCGCATTTGCATACCTATCCATTCGCATACCTATCCTCTGCTCCCAGGTTAGGAGACGCTGAGACCCAGCAAGGCAACCTTGAGACTGTGATAGTGTGTACCCATCTAGCAGGTGGTAGCCCATCTTTCTGTGCCTCATTTGTTCATGTTCGGCCTAAGCCGGTAACTTTCCACTGTGGCTTGGTTGGAGGTTCTTGGGAGGAATGGTTATGCATTGCAGACTGTTGGAGGGGCCAGTCCCTCTGCAGACATCTTAGGGTGCAGGTCAGATTGGACTCTTCTGCAGAGTATTGCTAATAAACAACTGTTTGTATTCTCTACTGTCTGATCTACTCTTCATTTGGTAGAAGGCATGTAGGAGGCTATAGAAAACCAGATGGTCCTTAAGAGCTACTTCCTTCACTTCCAATAGGATTCAGACACCCATCCAGTTGAGCTTTAGAGAGTCCACAAGTACAATCGGCCAAGTGTTCAATACCGTTACTCTGGGTGCGGGACGACTTTATGTCTTTTTTGTAGACCTGCATTCTGCCTTTGATTTAGTACCAGTACCAACGGTTTGGTGGGTTCTTTCTAAGATGGAGTGCCTAGGTATTTGCTTAACGTCATAGTTAGACTGCATCTTAATAACTATGCACAGGTCAGATATGCTAACTGATCCCTTCCCTTTAACTTGAGGATTATACAGGGGTGTGTACTGGCCCCCATATTGTTCACACATTAAATTAATGGCCTTGTAAATTTTCCTGACCAGTGTGATAATAATGCACCCAGACTGGCAAACATGAGGGTTCCTGCTCCCATGTTTACTGACGATACTTGATTTCTATCCAAATCTTCCATGGAACTCCAAAAAGTATTGGACCAATTTGAGTGCTTTTGAAGAATGAGGGGTCTGGAGATCAATGTGACCCAAACGAAATATATGGTCTTGAACCCGGGGCATTCGACAAGGGCTAATGCAACACTAGCAGGGGTACCATTAGAGTACCATTTGTGTATTTATGCATAACATTGACTTAACACCTAGGTTGGCAATCTCACATATCACTGCGCAGATTTAAGATGGAGCAAGTGGCAGGAGGGATTTTCAAGATGTTTCTTAGGTCCGAGTTTCATCCAGCTCAGATGGCCTTACAGATAGATCATCATCAGGCCTTGGGGCTAGCCTCCTATGGTTCAGATTTGTGGGGAAATCTGGGTGTGACCATATTAGTTATGGCGGAAAAATTGCTTTATGCTTCAGTGAGTAGTTTTACCTGTAGCTACATCTCTGCTTTCACTTATGCTGGATTTATTGTCTGAGAGTATTTTCTAATAGAATAGGACTACGCCCCGTACTGCACTTGAGGAGGATCTGGGCTACTCCGGAGCTTCTCCCCTATATGCAATGGATAGAGGAAATACTATCTCAAGTAGGTTCAAGTAAGGTTCCCTGGATTAAGTATGTGAAAGGTACATTCACTGAGATTGGGATGTCATGTCTATGGAGAACCCCTGGTGAGGCTAGGGGTATCTCCAAGTTTAATTTTAAAACTGTATATGACTCCTTCAAAAAGTAGGACTTCCGGATAAGATAACGCCCCCACTAGCTAGGCATTTGTATCTGCAATTCTGGTATGTCACCTTGTCCTTCTATGCCTTTACTGCCAAGTGGGAATGAGTGCCAAGGACCGTTGAGCGGCAGTGCCTGGACTGTGCTGCAACAACTGAAACCATTAAACATTTTATGTTCTTCTGCCTGGCCTAAAAGGGTAGGAGGAAGTGCTGGATTATTCCGCTGTTTCTGACTTTTGGCACTAGGTAGTAAAAAGTAGCCCTTAGGATATTGAGATAGGATACCAGTAAACTGCTGGTCTTTGCTCTTTCTCAATACCTGATGGGTGTGTGGAGAGTAAGGCAAAACATGTGCATTACCCAGTAAAATATGCATAGTGGCAATTCATGAAATGCCTAAAGTAATCATTTGGAGGCAACGGGATGTGCAACATCCACATAACAGCATGGACACCACATTTAGTGCGCCTACGGATTTTAATTGTTAGTTTCTGGTCATATCTTCTTTTATGTGTTTCTTAACTTATTTATTGTCAATATTTAGCCATAATAACAACTGGATGTAAACATTTATAACAGTGTAATATTTCCAGTCAGGGAGCTACCTGACACTACCCTGCTGTTTTATATTAACACACCATCTTTGTGCTACAGCATATTTATTGTCTAAAGCCTTTGTGGGCTGTTTAGCATGGAAGGATGTGCATGCAGGTTCCAAATGCATCTCAAATATTTGGCTAATTGTACTATATGTCGTATTTTTTTTACCACGTGTTTTATCTGTTTTATGTGCTTTTCTGGCCTAGTGCTAAAATAAAGATTTTCTGGCTGACTGAAATCCATTCCAGTTTCCCAATGTGGCTAAGTAGCAGCCCTATGTGTCGATCCAGTTCTGAGCCACCACCAACAGGATCGACTTACGGGACAGTATTTCCACTCCGAGGGAGCCTAAGGTAAATCCTGAATGCACCAGCATGTTGTACCTCCCCCTACCCAGGAAGTTACATTTGCTACTTACTAGGTAGATTTCTTGGAGGAAGATCTAGTCTTGGTTATGTCAGAATAAACATTTCTATTCTATAGCTATCTTTATCTTATTTCCAAGGCGGTTAACACTCCATGTCAAGAACCCCAAGCCCAATAGGCAAGCTCAATGGTGTGACACTAAACATACATTGTAAATCCAACTCCCCTTCTATCTGTTGTGACCACTCAATCATCCTAGCATCTGGGCTTACCTTGCACTGTCTCAGCATATCTCCCCATCACGCCAAAACCCACCAGCATACTACCTCATTCTGCATGTTTAAAGATCGCCAATGTCTCAATGTCTGAGACGTCTGCTGCCCCCTTAAAACCATTAACTCACAAACTTAGGATAACAACAATATCAATTACCACAATTCCTAAAATTTGGGGAAAAGTGTGGGGTCTGTAGTGACAACAAAGTTCTGACCTTTACCGCCTCTGCCTCTGTTCACAGAGTTTATGTAGCGTATCACTCTTCTCCATCCACCTGTGCTTGAGTAGGTATAGCGCCTTCTCACTCTGGTTGGAGAGATTGCATAAGTATCACATCTCCAGTGTCCATTGCCCCTCTGTCTGTCTCTTGCAGTGAGAATTTTTGCCTTCATTGTTTTCGCGACTCCAAGAGATGCCAGCCCACCAACCAATCCCATGCCTTGGTTATTGTATGAAAGAAACAGGATATTCCCTCTGTCACAAACAGAATCATGTACTTTAATTTGTGCCCTTGTGGTTCTGCTTTTATTTTGTCTAAAGATCTACGACTGTAATGCACCTTCTGCATGCAGTCTGGGAATAACATCACAGTGTGGTTTTCAAAGTTTAGGGAGCCCTGTTGTCTGTCCGCTCATAGAATTGTGTCTTGATACCTGAAAGTTAGGATCGGTGTGATGCCCGGTCTCGGTCTTGGTCTTGCTCCTGGTATCAGTGCCCGGGACCCCCTTTCTACCACCAAGAATTGTGAGTGCTGGCTTGGCCAGACCATCTCCTTGAGCAGTCTCTCAACAAAGTGCTCTGCATCATGTCCTGTCACCTTTTCAGGGACATCTACCAGGTGCACATTGTTGCACCTGGACCTAGCATCAGAATCTTTGGACCTAGCATGGAGGCAGCAGGAAGGTCTCTTTAAGAGCGCACATTTCTGATTGTAGATGCTGGATGAATTTTGAGTGTCTGCAATTTTATGTTCCACTTTTTCTTCTCTTGTGGATATTTTCGGGAAGTCTGCATGCAGAAGATTTATGTCCAGGGCCAGATTATCAATTTTGTGTTTGAGGATTCCCTCCAGTCCTGGATTCCCTCACCTCACGCATCAGTTCTTTCAGAGAGGAATCGCGGTCCTTGGGGGTCAGTTGCTGCGTCACCACCAAGGTCTCTTCACTGAATGGACTGAAGGGCCACAAAACTCATACTTTTTGAGTCTGTTGGAGATCGCCCGGGATGCCTGTCACAGAGCATAGATGTAGGCTGTCCATTGTGTGATCATCAGATGTGGGGGGGGCCTGGTGAGATAAAATTGGAGTCACCTCCCCAGCATCAGAGTAGGATCCAACCAGCTCTTCCCTGGCATATCCCAAAGGACTCCACATTCGCAGGAGGCAGTTGAAATCTGAATCTGTCTTCAAGGGATCAACACTCCCCCAGGCTGCTTCAACTGCCAGAGGGAGATGGTGCAGGGACTGCTGTATTCTCCTCTCCCCCGAGGCGAAATACCCGGCACCCCCCCAGAGAGTGGGAATATTCCATTCCCTTTCCACTGCACCTCCGTGACCCCTCAGCTGCTTGTCAGGAACTATTGTGGCTCCCTCACTACAGCTGCCAAGCCACTCAGTGTGAGGGAGGCCACTTTCTTCTCTCAGCCTTCACTAGGTCCCCTTGCCACCAGCCACCTTCTTTCTGGGCCGCTGCACACTCAACAAAGCCCATCACCATATTTTGCCCAGGCGTTGCCATTTCAGTTACACCTGTGAAGTCCATCTCACTCAGGTAGGATCATAGCCATTAAACAGCCATCTGTGGAGTGAACTTCAGCTCAGTGCACCATATTTCTTTGGTGCTAAGCCAGACCCCGATCCAAGGTGGACTTGTTACATTTTGAATGTGATGTGTGTCTATACTTCTATGAAACATACAAAAGGTGATGGGAGGATGTTTGCAAGTATCCTAACCACTGACAATTAATTGGGGTAGCATTGCAGCCCATTATTCTTTTCCCACCATGCGTTAGCCCTATTGCACGTATCTTGCCATCACATTTAGATGTGCCACCCTAAGTGGCCGATGATATGCCCAGATGTGGGTCCTTTGCTCAATGTGACACTGGAACCAAGCTACACACAACTGAAGAGCCCCAATCAGGGAAAACTGCTCTTGGATTGCTTGTGTTCCAGTTCAGAGGCAAACAGGCTTATGGAGCACGTTAAAGACTGATTTGCATATGGCTAGATCTAATCTGAGTTGGAAACTTAACCCGAGTGGTTGCAAGTGGTTAGAGTTATTGCAAGCATGTTTCCATCACCTTTTGTGTGTTTAATGTATGTATTCTTCTTCTTCAATTACATGAGATGGTTTTTTAGACTGCTCTTAAAGTCAATAAGTATTGGCAGGCACAGGTGACAGTAGTCTGGGCATTCCATTGATTGCTGCATAGCAGATTAAAAGATGGAATCTCAAAGTAGCATACATGGTTTTTGGTGTGACCAGAAGATTTTGGTGTGAGAAAAGGTCATTTCTGTGGGGAATGTAGCTGTTCATGATACAATTGAAATATTTTATTGAAGTATCATGAACCACTGAAACACAATAGTCAACAGCTTGTAGATGCCCATATTTTGCCAAGGAGCCTCGCAACTTTATGATGAAATGGAGTGGTAGGAGTGTTTCTTGGCAGGTGAAATATGGTACTGTTTATGAAATCTAGCATCTTGACGAGCAGGGTTTAGGAATAATGATGAAGGGTTCCTAGCAGATTGTTGCAGTAGTCTAGTTTACTGAATACTATCAAATTAATTAATGCCTTGGTGTCGTGGAACAGGAGGCAATCAGTGCATTATTTGAACCGGTGTTGACAGGTGGGGCTTACCAGCACTCAAACAAGAAAGAAGAGCAAAACAGAAAAACAGTGAGAAAGGGAGCAAGAAATGATAACAAGCATTTGCAATGCAATAGGTCTCGCATTAGGAAAGTTTGAGCTATTGGTATTGTAAATGACACATTTTTTATTTATGTGTTGGTTTGGAAAATAGTGAATTGAATAGCTTTGTCATTTACAATGCCAATAGTTTTAACTTTCGCAAATGTGACACCTATAGCATTTGTAATGCAATATGTGTTGTATTTACGTGACTTAGATGTATTGATATTACAAATAAAAATGGCTTTTATTTTCTTAATAATTAATACTTGAAAGTTACTGTAATTTATAATGGCAATAGCTTTTGTAAATAACTTTTGTGAAGATTATGTTCATTGTATTTTAATGTGATGAAAAGCCAAGAACAGAAGTGAACTATTAACATATTTTTGTGACATTTATAATGAAGCTTGAAACATTGAGAGAACATATTTGAACCAGTTGTTGAATGGTTGCAAAGATTGATGCTGTGGTGGCGCGGAGTGATGTTGTGGTGGTGACAAGTGATGCTGTGGCGTTCAGTGATGTTGTGGTAGCGCATAGTGATGTTGTGGTACCCCTGAGTGATGCTCTGGTGGTGCTGAGTGATGCTGTGGTGATGCGATAGATAGGTAGAGTGAGTGCGGTAGATAGATAGATAGAGAGAGGGCGATATGTAGAGTGAGGGCGATAGATAGATAGAGTGAGGGCGATAGATAGATAGATAGATAGATAGATAGATAGATAGATAGATAGATAGATAGATAGATAGATAGATAGAAGATAGAGTGAGGGTGATAGAGAGATAGACAGATAGAAGGGTGATAGATAGATAGACAGATAGATAAAGTGTATTTATGTTGCATTGAGTAGAGTGTAGGTATGAGGCATGTAATTATATGGCACTTAGTGGTAATATGGGGAGTGTATATTGTATTCAGTAGAGTGTAATTGTGTGCCGTGTAATTATGTGGCACTGAGTGGTATTTGGAGTGTATGTTGCATTGAGTGCAGTGTAATTATGTAGCGTGTAATTATGTGGCACTGAGTGGTAATATGGGGAGTGTGTGTTGCATTCAGTAGAGTATAAGTATGTCGTGTGTAATTATGTGGCACTGAGTGGTATTGTGTGGAGTGTGTGTTGCATTCAGTAGAGTGTAATTATGTGGTGTGTAATTATGTGGCACTGTGTGGTATTTGGAGTGTATGTTGCATATAACTATGTGATTAAGGAACAGTGAGCAACCCAAAATACCCTTGAGGGCTTGGGTGAGTAAGTAGAAAGGTGTAGGTGCCTTCAAGGGGATTTGTTTAACAAAATATAATTAAACGTGATTCAACTAACTCTTTAGGACAGTTCAATGGTCCTTATTCGTGAAAGGACCATTGACTTGTCCTAAAGAGTTAGTTGAATCATGTTTAATTATATTTTGTTAAACAATTCCCCTTGAAGGCACCTATACCTTTCTGCATATAACTATGCGGCACTGAGTGGTATTTGGAGTGTATGTTGCATTGAGTGCATTGTAATTATGTGGCGTGTAATTATGTGGCACTGAGTGGTATTTGGAGTGTATGTTGCATTGAGTGCTGTGTAATTATGTGGCACTGAGTGATATTTGGAGTGTATGTTGCATTGAGTGCAGTGTAATTATGTGGCGTGTAATTATGTGGCACTGAGCGGTATTTGGAATGTATTTTGCATTGATTGCAGTGTAATTATGTGGCACTGAGTGGTATTTGGAGTGTATGTGGCATTGAGTGTAGTGTAATTATGTGGCGTGTAATTATGTGGCACTGAGTGTTATTTGGAGTGTATGTTGCATTGAGTGCTGTGTAATTATGTGGCACTGAGTGTTATTTGGAGTTTATGTTGCATTGAGTGCAGTGTAATTATGTGGCGTGTAATTATGTGGCACTGAGTGGTATTTGGAGTGTTTGTTGCGTTGAGCGCAGTGTAATTATGAAGCATATAATTATGTGGCACTGAGTGGTATTGTGTGGAGTGTCTGTTGCATTGAGTGCAGTGTAATTATGTGGCATGTAATTATGTGGCACTGAGTGGTATTTGGAGTGTATGTTGCATTCAGTGCAGTGTAATTATGTGGCGTGTAATTATGTGGCACTGAGTGGTATTTGGAGTGTATGTTGCGTTGAGCGCCGTGTAATTATGTAGCATATAATTATGTGGCACTGAGTGGTATTGTGTGGAGTGTATGTTGTATTCAGTAGAGTGTAATGATGTGGTGTGTAATTATGTGGCACTGAGTGGTATTTGGAGTGTATGTTGCATTGTGTGCAGTGTAATTATGTTGCATATAACTATGTGGTACTGAGAGGTATTTGGAGTGTATGTTGCATTGAGTGCTGTGTAATTATGTAGCATATAATTATGTGGCACTGAGTGGTATTGTGTGGAGTGTCTGTTGCATTCAGTAGAGCGTAATTATGTGGTGTTTAATTATGTGGCTCTGAGTGGAATTTAGAGTGTATGTTGCATTGAGTGCAGTGTAATTATGTAGCATATAATTATGTGGCACTGAGTGGTATTGTGTGGAGTGTGTGTTGCATTCTGTAGAGTGTAATTAAGTGGCATGTAATTATATTGTACTGAGTGGTATTTGGAGTGTATGTTGCATTGAGAGCAGTGTAATTATGTGGCGCGTAACTATGTGGCACTGAGTGCTATTTGGAGTGTATATTGCATTGAGTGCAGTGTAATTATGTGGCGTGTAATTATGTGGCACTGAGTGGTATTTGGAGTGTATGTTGCGGTGAGCACAGTGTAATTATGAAGCATATAATTATGTGGCACTGAGTGGTTTTGTTTGGAGTGTCTGTTGCATTGAGTGCAGTGTAATTATGTGGCGTGTAATTATGTGGCACTGAGTGGTATTTGGAGTGTATGTTGCATTGAGAGCAGTGTAAATATGTGGCGTGTAGTTATGTGGCACTGAGTGATATTAGAAATGTACGTTGCATTGAGTGCAGAGTAATTATGTGGAGTTTAATTATGTGGCAATGAGTGGTATTTGGAGTGTATGTTGCATTGAGTGCAGTGTAATTATGTGGCGTGTAATTATGTGGCACTGAGTGGTATTTGGAGTGTAGGTTGCGTTGAGTGCAGTGCAATTATGTAGCATATAATTATGTGGCACTGAGTGGTATTGTGTGGAGTGTATGTTGTATTCAGTAGAGTGTAATTATGTGGTGTGTAATTATGTGGCACTGAGTGGTATTGGGAGTGTATGTTGCATTGTGTGCAGTGTAATTATGTTGCATATAACTATGTGACACTAAGAGGTATTTGGAGTGTATGTTGCATTGAGTGCTGTGTAATTATGTAGCATATAATTATGTGGCACTGAGTGGTATTGTGTGGAGTGTGTGTTGCATTCAGTAGAGTGTAATTATGTGGTGTTTAATTATGTGGCACTGAGTGGAATTTGGAGTGTATGTTGCATTGAGTGCAGTGTAATTATGTAGCATATAATTATGTGGCACTGAGTGGTATTGTGTGGAGTGTGTGTTGCATTCAGTAGAGTGTAATTATGTGGCGTGCAATTATGTGGTACTGAGTGGTATTTGGAGTGTATGTTGCATTGAGTGCAGTGTAATTATGTGGCCTGTAACTATGTGACACTGAGTGTTATTTGGAGTGTATGTTGCATTGAGTGCAGTGTAATTATGTGGCGTGTAATTATGTGGCACTGAGTGGTATTTGGAGTGTATGTTGCGGTGAGCGCAGTGTAATTATGAAGCATATAATTATGTGGCACTGAGAGGTATTGTGTGGGGAGTGTATGTTGTATTCAGTAGAGTGTAATTGTGTGGTGTGTAATTATGTGGCACTGAGTGGTATTGTTTGGAGTGTATGTTGCATGAGTGCAGTGTAATTATGCAGCATATAATTATGTAGCACTGAGTGGTATTGTGTGGAGTGTCTTTTGCATTCAGTATAGTGTAATTATCTGGTGTTTAATTATGGGGCACTGAGTGGTATTTGGAGTGTATGTTGCATTGTGTGCAGTGTAATTATGTTGCATATAACTATGTGGCACTGAGAGGTATTTGGCGTGTATGTTGCATTGAGTGCTGTGTAAATATGTGGCGTGTAATTAGGTGGTACTGAGTTGTATTTGGAAAGTATGTTGCATTGAGTGCAGTGTAATTATGTGGAGTGTAATTATGTGGCACTGAGTGGTATTTGGAATGTATGTTGCATTGAGTGCAGTGTAATTATGTGGAGTGAAATAATGTTGCACTGAGTGGTATTTGAAGTGTATGTTGCATTGAGTGCAGTGTAATTATGTGGCGTGCAATTATGTGGCACTGAGTGGTATTTGAAGTGTATGTTCCATTGCAGAGTGTGTGAGGGTGCTGAGTGTGAGGGAATGGTGGCATTCTGTGCTTTAGATGAATAAGTTTAAAAGTAAAGTGTGCCATACTGCGATTGCTACAATAGTTAATTGTGGATGCGTTAACAATTGATGTGTGCACTGATGGCTGGTGGTGTGTGTGTCTGTAGAAATGGTGCACTGATGGCTGGTGGTGTGTTTGCCTGGTGAAAGCGTGCACTGACGGCTGGTGGTGTGTGTGGGCCTGGCCGGCTGGTGGTGTGTGTGCCTGGTGGAAGCGTGCACTGATGGCTGGTGGTGTGTGTGCCTGGTGAAAGCGTGCACTGATGGCTGGTGGTGTGTGCCTGGTGAAAGCGTGCACTGATGGCTGGTGGTGTGTGTGTGTGTGCCTGGTGAAAGCGTGCACTGACGACTGATGGTGTCTTTGCCCGGTGAAAGTGTGCACTGATGGCCGGTGGTGTGTATGCCTGGTGAAAACGTGCACTGATGGCTGGTGGTGTGTGTGTGCCTTTTGAAAGCATGCACTGATGGCTGGTGCTGTGTGTGTGCCTGGCCGGCTGGTGCTGTGTGCGCCTGGTGGAAGCATGCACTGATGGCTGGTGGTGTGTGCCTGGTGAAAGCCCGCACTGACGGCTTGTGGTGTGTGTGCCTGCTTAAAGCGTGCACTGACATCTGGTGGTGTGTGCCTGGAGGAATCGTGCACTGACGGCTGGTGGTGTATCTGTGCCCGGTGAAAGCGTGCACTGACGGCTGGTGGTGTTTGTGCCCGGTGAAAGCGTGCACTGATGACTGGTGGTGTGTGTGTGTGCCTGGTGAAAGCGTGCACTGACGGCCGGTGGTGTGTATGCCTGGGGAAAGCGTGCACTGATGGCTGGCGGTGTGTGTGCCTGGTGAAAGCGTGCACTGACGGCTGGTAGTGTGTGCCTGGTGAAAGCGTGCACTGATGACTGATGGTGTCTGTGCCTGGTGAGAGTGTGCACTGACGGCCTGTGGTGTGTATGCCTGGTGAAAGCGTGCACTGATGGCTGGTGGAGTGTGTGTGTGCCTGGTGAAAGGTTGAAGGAAGCGCTATGGACTGTGTGTGAAATCCAAGAAAGAGTTCAGAATGCAAAGGCAGAGGGCAGCTCGGGTTACAAGCTGCCTTTGAAGAAGATCAGGCAGCACTGGGCAACCATGCCAACATTCCAAGGAGCAGATGGTCGTTCACGTTAGAAGTGTGATGCCCTGAGGACATATGGCACTGTGAGGAGCCTGGGAGACACACGTAGACGCTAAGTGCCTGAGGAGATAAGGAGCGGAAGGAATTCCTTTGAAGTGTGATGCCGAGGCTCGGGAGAAAAGCGCGTGCACGGGCACATGCATCGTGCGTAATCCGACTCCCTAAGACCTTGGTTTTAAGAGTTGGTTTCAACACAATAGTTTCGAGTAATAAATTACTCGACGTAAAAAGGGTCCACAGAAATGAGATAAGGAGGTAGACAGTGTCAAATGGTGGATGAAAGAGGCAAGAAGTAGACTCAAGACTACGTAGCCTTGGTACTCGCGCCCCCTTATAGTCCTAGTGCTGGAAGTGGTTTGCTGAGTAAAACTTTGGTTCCCAGCCCTCGGAGAGATTGTCATATTTTTCGTAAGTTTATGGCTGGGTGCCTTGTTGGTGGTAATTAATTATTTTTGCACATTGAAGGCTTAAGTAATACACTATCAGGCACATGCATCAAAGCCTTTTGCGATCGCAAATGGTGCGATTCACAAAAATCGGCCGTTTGCGATCGCAAAAATTTGCTTGTGGGATGCATCAAGGATCAAGACCCTCGCAATTTGAAAATTCACAATTAATTGCGAGTTCTCAAATTGTGATTGCATTTAAAGAATCGCATTTTGCGATTCCTTAAATGCAATGTATGAAAGTTAAAAAATCTGCGATTTTGCAAATAGGGGGAGCAAATTACCATGAAGTTCAACTTCATGGTAATTTGCAAAAACTTTGTGCATTTTTGACAGTTTTATGTTGCACACACACATGCCCTAAAGGACACCCCTGCCCCCTTGAAATTGCATTCTCAATTTGCGATTCGCTAATTGCGAATCGCAAATAGAGAATGTCTTCCCATTCATTCCTAGGCCCATAGGAATGAAGGGGGAGGTATTCCTTAAATGCGACTCGCAATTTGCAAGTCGCAATTAAGGAATATTTAGAAATCGCTTTTTTTAGCAATTTCTGCATGCATAGGCTTTTGCGATTCCTAAATTGCGATTCCTTAAAAATCGCAATTAAGGAATCGCAAAAGCCAACATTGATGCATCTGCCTGTATATTACTAGTCAAGGTGGTAAAAATAAGATGTTGAAAGAAAAGAGGCTAGAGTGAAAATATAGGACTTCTGTTTTAGAAGAGTTGAACACTGGAGCCCGACAGCCATTCACAGTCACATTGCAGTGAGCTAGCCACTGATGCATGATTGTGATAGAGAGCAAAGGAGGGTGAAGAGAAGAATATGCATGTGTCGTTGATATATAGATGGTATGAGAAACCAAAAGAGGACATACTGTGACAAAGTGAGGAGGTGTAAGGAGACAAGGGGAGAATCCTTAGGGAACTTGCACAGGAAGATGCCTTGGTGTGCATAGATCCATTAGAGGTTGTGGAGGTACTGGCCGGCGTCTTACGGAGCAAACCCGACATGTTTGGCGGCAGTGTTTTTTGTTGAAGGAGAGAGACGTTCTGGAGTCCCTGGGGTAGTAATAGCTGGCCGGTGGAGTGTGGACACCTTCGCACACACATGAGACGATTTATTAAGACGATTTGTTCATACCCAGTCAGACTTCGTGTTAAGAATTTGCCTTTGGTTTTGGTCTTTGTGACTGATTACCAGCTGCCCCTGGATTGAATTCTTTTGTGGATTATCACCCTGTCCTGAAGAGGCCAGATTGCTTGGAAGGCCGAAACGCGACCGCGACGACACTTTCATACTGGAGGAGTGTTTATGTTTATAATTAATTTGGGAACTTGTAGCCTTTGTGACACAGTTTTCGATTTGGGTTTTCGAACCATCTGTGCTATACTACCTCCAAGTGCACCTCCTAGAGTGAATAGGAGGGCACTCAGCCTTTGCTGAAATATTTTGTAGGGTGTAAATCGTACAAGTCTTTGTGTTTTTGTGTTATGATTTTGTTCATTGGTCAATTTGTTGTGAATGTTTTGTATATAGGTGTGTATATAGTTATGTATATGATGGTATATGTTGTACAAAAAGCTTGTGTATAAAATTATTTTTTGATGTTTGTTACAAAGAAAAAAAGAACAAAGAGATATGAGTTTAGTGATTACAAAAAACAATAAAAAATGTGTAATCTAGTCACTGTGTATGAGTGATGGGGTGGTATAAATTGGATTTTTCCTAAGTGCACTAAATGGCATAGAAATAGGTGAATTAATTGTCCCCTATTGAGATAAGTTACTGTAGATCTTTTCCTCCTTTTTCCATTGTTTTTTACTTGCATAGATCCATTAGAGACACACCCAGCTAAAAACCAGGCATCAGGTACGTAGGTAGATGAAAATCTATGTAACTATGCAAAATTGAGAAAGATGTAATCTTTGCAGATATCTTTAATAATAGCGGAGCAGCGGAGTGTGTTAGATAAATGCTGTTTGCTGTAATTTTCAGTGCCAGGGACTTGTCCCACTGTGCAATCATCGCAAACAGCCTCATGCACAGCACAAACTGGCACTGCTTCCTTTCTGCTGCTCGAGTAGATTTTTACCTGAGTGGCTGCTTTCTCAACCCGCAGGGATGGTTTCTCAATGCGAGCTGCCGCGAGCATACGAGACCACTGGCAATGAGAAATCTGACCGCCCACGTTGAGAAATCTCACTG
This sequence comes from Lissotriton vulgaris, assembly GCF_964263255.1. Taxonomy (NCBI): domain Eukaryota; kingdom Metazoa; phylum Chordata; class Amphibia; order Caudata; family Salamandridae; genus Lissotriton; species Lissotriton vulgaris. The sequence continues at coordinate 1,195,638,101 of NC_141694.1, read as the reverse complement.
GGAGGTTGATTTTCCACGCTCCGGATCGCCAATTTGATGTTGACTATCACTAGAGAGGAAAAATCTTGCCGGGAGGTGGATTTTCCTCGCTCGATCACCAACTTGACGTTGACGAACGTGAGCAAGGAAAGAAACTATGCCCAGCATTGCAAAGCAGGTTTTTGGGAACTCCACGAGCTCCGCATAACGTGGAGTGCGGAAAACTATGCAAACTCAGCAAGCTGAGTTCACCGCCCAGACTTAATTAAATGCTTCCCACAAAAGTGTAAATTGTACAGGTACTTTAACACAAAGAGACATTTTTCACGATTTTGTAGAATATTAGATCGCAGACAGTTAAAAAAAGAATGGGAGCAGCATTTACAATCGTTGCTGCTGTAGGCTGACTGAGTAAACTAGACTGTAATAATAAGTTTCTTTATTGAACGAAGTACAAGATACATAAAGGTTGAGTAGCAATAAGTAGTTCTTCATAGACATCCCAACATGAGAGAGAGTCTTCACCATTCGCGGCCCATCGCAGACGGCTAAGTCGCACCCAGGTGACAGTCCTGGGAAATATTCCCAGTGAAACGCTGTCACACACACACACACACACATACATGCAGACTCTCACATACATTCTCACCAAGGATCGCAAATACTTTACATAGACTCATACATACAAAGTGGAAGACAGCAAACTGCTATGAAATGAAAATCCAGCCTATATTGTTAATACATTTAAAAATATCTCGCCTTTCATTTCATTCACAAAAAAGAAAAACGGTAGCAGCATTCTGTGAGTAAACAAAATGCATTCATTTATCAAGTCTGCCTGTATGAATCGACCTGAGATTCACCCCTTTCATTTTGAAAATAATCAAAAGGAAAACAGTATATTTGCATACAATGTGCATTTCCTTCCCACCTACGATAATAGGCAACTTCCTACTCCATTAATGATATCAGTGTTCTATGCCATTCTGGCACAGAGGATGCCAATCTTAGCTATCAGAAAGTGTATTGATGAAATGACTTAACTTTTATAAAAGGTACATGGCGGCTGCCAACCAGGAAAATACAATCCCTGAGATGGGTTCACGCCCAGACCATTACTGATAACACTGACGTGGGTAAAAAGTAATTTTAGAAACAAAGACACGTGCTCCCTATTCCCGATCAATGCCAAGCTATAGAGACGTTCATTTAAATATTTCTTGACAATTCAGTGTAAACTGTTCAGGAGTAAAATAATATTTACATAAATAAAGGTAATGGACCCGGCTTAAGAGAGATCCAACTGGGAGGAGGTTCATGCCATGTGATGGGACAAAGATGTATTCCTCATGCATTTACACACGTGCACCGCTCTTCTGAGTAACTCAACTGTGATTTTCCTTGATATTCTAATTCTGGTTGTGCCCTGCTTGCAAGACAATCACGCACGCATGCTAAGGTCTAATCTATGTGCAAGTTTCTGAGACATAGAGAGTGATTCCATGGCCTTGGGTTGCCCCGAAAATGCCTTCGTAGTACACAGCACTGCAGTCCATGCCCTGGGACATAATCATGGAGTGGAGTTGTTGGCCTACCATGGTTCTGAACTGTACTACAGGACAGACCTTTAGGTGCGGCTCCTCAGTAATAAGTAGCGGTCAGTGGTGGGAGTAGCTGCCGGGCAGTGACGTGGGGAGGGGGAGGGGCAGGGTGGGGGGGTAGTAATTTATGGATTACAGCGATTACAGGTAAGTAAACATATAAATTAAAAAAACGAATTTCAGGCACACACTGCATCCCCAAATACTATGCAGTGCACGCAACAAAATGTGTGTTATTTATTTATATGTATACTTACCTGTAAACCTCCGTAAACCATAGATTACTACCCCCCACCCTGCCCCTCCTCCTCCCCACGTCACCGCCCGGAAGCTACTCCCACCACCGACCGCTACTGGAGTAATGGCAGAGAAACGTCGACCCACCAGCCGGCACCAGCAGATGGTAAACAAAATGACAATAACACAGATATTGTCATTTTGTTTATGCTGGCTGTCCGAGCCCGGCAATGACTATTGGGTGGGGCGGGCCAGGCATGTTAGTGAGGAGTAGAGTGCACTCATTAGTGCGCATATGTGTTTGGCCGACCATCCTATGCCAGACAGGCACACATGACCACTTATGTGTCTCCAACCTGGCTGGGTTACACAACAGGTTTGGAGAAAAAGCCCAGGCTCCAAAGCACATTCTGAATGGCAACCAAGGCCGCCCAGACTAATCCTAGCGCTGCTCTCATGTGAGAGCTGCGTCGGGATTGGATGTGGAGCCTGTGCCATGAGGGCTCACACCATTCCGGCCCGACGGCAACATGATGAGCAGCGAGGCGGCCGTCAGGCAACATGATGAGCAGCGAGGCAGCCGTCAGTGGAGCGGATTGGCAGGTAAGTCTTTTTTGTGTTCTTTAACATTTAAACCCCCCTCCTCAAACCCTTGCCCATCTCCCATGGCCTCCCTACCACTCACGATAGGTGGCAGCCACCACTGCAGACATTTCTACTGTAATTGAATAATTTTAGGCCCATCTGCCTCAATTTGGAAAATGCGGCTTCTTTGATGTGAACTGAACCTACAGTGATGTCCCAGAGTGAGTGGTGTGTGCACAAGCAGTACACTGGGTGACAGGGAGAGCAACTCCTTGTTGAATGCATGTGTGTGACCGGAAGTGGACTTGGATGCCTTTTTGTCACCGCTGGTAAAGCATCAGGGCTGGACTGGAAACCCAAAGCAGCCCTGGCAAATTTTGTCAGACCAGTCCTTGTACGGTGCATTGTGTGTGCAGTGAGTGAGCCTGACCACTACAAGCGGTGGTCCTTCCCCCTAAGAACATTTGGGCAAAAATAGCACATTCTACAACAAATCTTTTCAATATAAAATCAATTGTATTAGCTTTTAAAGCATAGTATATGATGCACCACGATATGACAATCTTTGTTGAGGCTCCTCAATGATTCGCTCATTACCACCTTCTATCACTGCCTCTGATCTCTCCATGGCCCCTCTCTCACATATATTTAATTTGTTTTTAGTGCCTCCCATACCAGTGTAGTGTGTTGGAGCACTTTACATCACTTACACAAAGAGACAATGAATATTATGTGTGTAAATCAGTGTATAAAAATTGTTAAAAAAGACATAGGGAACTACAAGGTGTAGGATTTATGTCATTCATACTGGTATGCATTTTTTAAGAGTCCCTGGTCTGGAGAAGAACAAACCCAGTACTCAGAGCATAACACAGGGTCAGGGTTGGCTTTACTAATAAGAATTTATTTCTACCCAAACAAACCCTTTTTTATCAAAATTTGGATAATGAAAGACTCCGAATAAATACTTAAGTTTCTAACCTGTACCATGTAGTTTGCATGCAGCTCTATGATGAGTCGTCATCTCACTATGCAGGATTATTTTTGCCTCAAAACTACTGGCTATGCACTGAACTTTGCAGTGGATGCTTTCAAATCTGCGGTACTGGTCCAAACACAGCCCCCAGTAACAAAACCAGCCCCCCCCTCTCAGCCTCCCAGTAAAATGCCCAATGCCAGGTATGGTCTTGTAAAGCATGGCACAAGTCAGAGGCTGAGAGTTAGCCTCCTCAGACTGGCAAACTGAATTGCAGGTATTCGTCAGCCATGGGTTTGTTATCAGTCAGTAAGTAGTAGGAGGATGGAGTCTGGACTCCTTTCTATGCATCAGTTACTTTTTTTAATGGAGGCCTACTGATTGTCCCTTCTTGAGCACACCATTTGGCTTATTGTAGAGTGTTAGGAAAGGGAGATAGTGGTCTGCTTTTTCTTGCAGTGGTAAGCAGTCATGCAGGACCAGCCCCACTGTCTCTCCCAGAGGTGCTACTCCACAAGTCTGACATCTGGCAGTAGAAGGGTCTTCATGTGTTACTGTGCTAATGTTTTGGGATTTCAATTTTGAGACATGGCTGATCGCTATCTGGTGTGCAATCTATCAACTGAAACGAAGACTGTGTGTGCTCTGCACAGGAGAGGTACACTATGTGTGGGAACCAATTTGGAGTTGTTCCAGGACCTTGATCGCTGAATGAACATTCCCTGTCTGCAACATGATTATAAAAGTGGGTCTGAAACTTTCCTTCTCGATCCCATATTTCTCACTGAAAAAAGAGGTAAGTCCGCAGACTACCAAACAAACTCATATGACCCAGGGCTGATGCCCCTCTCAGCCAGTCTCCGAGAGGTAAGAAAACAACACCTGGAAAATATACAAAAACCATCAAGGATGTGTTCTTGCATGTAACTCTGTATACCATGTTTATACTACTCATATTCAAACAGAAACCCACCACTAATGGCGCATAGACTGCTGCAGATTGCCCACAACTCCATATAATTACATCCATTCAAAGTACTGTAAATGAGTATTTACTGGTTAACAACATTCACTACTTCAACATAATGTTATTCTAACAATAGACCAACTAGTAGTCTCACATTTGACCAGGTGAACATAATATTCTAGATATTATTCAACCTATATATGTGGAGCATTTTATTAATGAATACATGTTGCAGTGAGTGTTCCACCCACCTTAACTGTTTTATAACATGTTTGCAGTGACTGACCCACAGTGTGGTTTTTCATTAAACGGCAGAGCACTATGAGGTGAACACCATGGGCCTGATTACAATGCTTGTTTGACTGCCCGTCCAACCACTGTAGATGTGATCACATTCCGACCGGCAAGGCCAGAAAAGTTCTGCCCGCCATATTACGATGCAACCACTGTGCTACAGAGATCTCATCGTCAACGATGCCCCGCTCCCTGGTCATGTTTCTGCAAGTGGGTACACATGCATAGGAAACATCTACAGTTGTACACACATGCATGACACATGTGGGGACATTCCTTGTGCACCATACACCCCATTCCTAGAATCTGGCGATAAGTGCACAGTCAGTCCAATGAGGATACATGCTACACGAGGACTTACCTGGATTCCACCACCCACAGGACTGTCAATTTCAGCTGCTGTGGTGTAGGGGGACCTGGTGAAAGGGATCTATACAGGAGTATGCCGGGGAATAAGGAAATTGGCTGATTATTCACCCCTTCTTCTTTGTTTCTGATGTCTTAAGGCAGCTGGTTGGACTGCCTCTACCAATGACCCTATTTCTCACAGTGATCTTCAAAAGTTTCCCTGGGGTTGTTTGTGAATTTGTGCTTGGGGATTGGAGAACAGGCGTATGTGTTGATTTTAACTTCTGGTTTTGAAGCTAACAGTTCCCTCACAATCAAGTATCATGCAATTTTGACGATCAAGAATTGCAACTTGTTTGTCACAATTGTCCTCACCTGATTTATTTACTTCCAAGACTGCCTGCCAATTCGATAATGTAGTGAGCTGAACTCCATTGTGTGTGTTTTCTCTACTGTTTCATATTATGTATTTTGAATGCTGTTTTTTTGCATTTGGTTCAATATATGCCACAATGATGTAGCACTTGTTTGGATTAATTTTTATTTTGTAACTGGTTTCTTTGTTCTTTTTTCTTTGTCTCAAGTCTGCAAGGACTGTAAAGGTAAGTATGAAAACCATGAGGTGAATAGGAAATGTGAAAATAACAGAATGATAGAGCTAAACATGAAGTATAAAAACGTATTCCATTGAGAACTCCTCCAATCTCTTCAAAGTTAACAACGCCCCCACCCTCACTTGTAAGCATGCTTGTACCTCCCTGCGTCAGTCTCACTTTTTCTACCTGCACGGGTGCCATAAGTACTCTAACCGTGCCACTGCTGTAATCTAATGTCACATGACAGGAGCTCGCTTTGGGCTAAGTGACTGCCACGCATATACCCAATGATTAACAGCTAGATTCATGAAAGGAAATTGCGCTCGCAAAGGACCAGATTCTGAGAATCTGGCCCTTTGCGAGCGCAATATTTACATTTGGGATTCATCATCCCAAATGCAAAAATCGCTATTTGCGAAATTGCTTATTTGCGAGGAATTGCATTTAAGGAATCTCTATTAGAGATTCCTTAAATGCAATTCATTAACCAATTTTAAATTGCGAATTTGCAATATTTGGCCGCTATTTACCACGAAGTCTGACTTCGTGGTAAATAGCGAAAAAATAGAAAAATGCACTTTAGTGCATTTTTCTCTGTTGCATGTTACACACACACATGTCCTTTGGACATGTGTGTGCGCAACACCTGTGTAAATTTGCTTTTCAGGGGTGCTACAGGGTGTCCTTTGGACACCCCTGGCACCCTTGAAATCGCTATCTTATTTGCGATTAGCAAATTGCTAATCGCAAATAAGGATTACTCCCCATTCATTCCTATGGGCCTTTAGGCCCATAGGAATGAAAGGGGAGTTATTCCTTATTTGCGATTAACAGTTTGCTAATCGCAAATAAGGAATGTGTAGGAATCGCAATTTATTTAGCGATTCCTACATGAATCCCGTTTTGCAAGTCCTTAATAGCGATTCCTTAATAATCGCTATTAAGGACTCGCAAAACGGCTCTTTGATGAATCTAGCTGAATGTGACTTCTGTGCTTTAGTATTCTCCATGTGTGATAACATGACTGTAATTCAGCAGTCTCCCTGTAAATTTTCCATCAGAAACAGAGGATCTGATGAGACCGGAAGATATTTCAAGAAATGCTGATGCAATGCCGACTGTTCATCAGATTCCATTTTTGAAAAGTTTTGATTTAAGCTTGTATCACTATTAGCTTCACTGGTGGTATATAGGCTTTAAAAAACCATAATAAGTGCCTTCGGTCCTGATGAGCTATTGGACATCTCACAGATATCGTGAAAGAAAGTTTCAATTATGTTAAAGACACAGATGAGGGGATTATCCAACCCAATTTCCTATCAGAATTCCTCCCGATCACAGAGAAAGCAAGAGGCTATGTTAGGTATAAGTATTTATCTTAATTAAAATGCTAAGAAATTGTTTTTTGTATAGTTTGATATTTTTAACATGTGATGCATGACCTGAATTACCAGGTGCAAGTATAGTATCTAATGTTTCCTCTATTCCTTCTCGATATGGAAGAGAAACAATGAAGTTCACTGAGAGGCAAAGAAGAAAAAATGATGACCATCCTTCACTCACAGCTAAAGGATCGTGGGATGATCACAGGATGATATGTACTGTTAAGGATACTGCTCTGGGTCATTAGAGTCACATGTTAATGAGTTCATGGGAGTTGTAGTCTTTTACTGGTGACTGTGACGACCAGCCTACAGTTCGTAAAATATCTTTCAGTGCAATCCTCATCTCTGTGTCCTCAGCAGTATTGAAAATTTTCCCTCGCAATAGTTAGGAAACTTTGCATTATTCACTAAAAACAGATACTTTTTATATTTCTAGATGCAGGAGCAAAAACAATGCAAAACACAATCCATTTAAATTGTGACTAGCACGTAGGTATAACACCACTAAGGGCCAGAAGTACAAAGCATTTTTGTGGTTGCAATTGATCTAAATGATCCAATTTGCAGAATCGGGACGTTCGTGACCGCAAAAATGCTTTTCCTGATACGTAAAGCCCCAGTGGTGATTTGGTAACTTGTTACCGAATCGCACTTTGGGTTTTGCGATTCGGTATTTGGAGGGGCATGTTTAGGGCGTCTCTTCCTAATTCCGATACACAGTATTATGTATGAAGGTTTTGAAACCAAAATGTGGTCGTAAAACCTTTGCAATTTACAGCCAACTCATAAGTGGTGGTAGCCCATTCACAAATGGAAGGGGTTCCCAAGGGACGCCTTCCCATTTGAGAATGGTTGAATATTTATTTTTTAGGAGCAGACAGTGGCCCGTGGATAACTGCCTTCTCTAAGAAAATGATATGTAAATGTTTAATTTCTTTTCTTTTTAAACACATCCTGTCTTCCTTCTTTTAAGGGAAACAGGCTGCATTTAAAAAAAAACACAGTTTGCTTTATTAGAGAGCAATGACAGGGATGGTGGTATGCCAACCACAGCAGGCCACCATTCCTGTGAAGGCAGTGTATCCTAGTAGCTTACAAACTTGTGACCTACCTCATTAAGGGCCATATGTATCAAGCCTTTTTTGATTCGCAAAGGCGGAAATTCGCTGAATTTCGGCCTTTGCGAATTGCAAAAGGCTGTTTTGCATTAATTTATATGTATCAAACAATCGCATCTTAAGGAATCGCAGCTACTTGCGAATCCTTATTTTGGTATAGCATTTAAGGAATTGCAATGTTGCGATTCCTTAAATGCTATGTATGAAGCATTTTACTGTAGCAAATTCAGCTTAAGAAATCGCAATTTTCCACCAACTTTCAGTTGGTGGTATATTGCGATTTCTTTTCAAAATACACTAATTGGCATTTTTAAATGTGGCATGTGACGCACATACATGCCCATAGGGCATGTATGTGCGTCATATGCACACACATGCAGATTTCCGGGGTGCAGCAGGGTGTCCTTGAGACACCCCTGCACCCTTGAAATCAATCTCATTCTGCGCATTCACTAATTGCGATTCGCAAAATGAAATGCATTTCACATTCATTCCTATGGGCCTCCTGGCCCATAGGAATGAATGGGTAATTATTCCTTATTTGGGAATTCGCAACTCGCGAATTCGCAAATAAGGAAGATTAAGGAATCGCAAAAAAAAGCGACTTTTTTCATACATACCGTTTTGCGATTTCTAAATAGCGATTCCTTAAAATTCGCTATTTAGAATTCGCAAAACGGAACTATGATACATATGGCCCTAATATGCATGAGGTAGGTCTATTTGCAACCCACTAGGAATCGCTAATAAATTCAAAAGAGTTTCATACATTAAGAATAGTGATTTTCTAATTGCTAGTCTCAGGAAATCACTAATAGGAAATAGCTATTCCTAATCTTGATATGTGTTGTACACATATCAGAGCAACCGTTGACACTACACCCTTGGGAAATGAGACAATTAAACATCCGTTAATAAATCGGGATATCCGTGTTATATTTTCAGCCGATTATATTGGTACACCTGCGTTATTTTGTCATTAATCCAGTTGATGGATAATTTCCACTCAAATATGTCCTTCTGCACGTGTTTATGTGGCATTGCAGTGGTGAAATGTGTTGATCCCTTGTCAACATTTAATTGAATGTGGAATACATCTAGCATGCGGCAATCAATTATAATGCTTCAGAGATGCTTATCTTGCATCATGTGATGACTCAAGGATAAGAAAGAATTAGACGTGTGCTAAAGTATTTTACAACATGCCTCCTTGCACAACAAGTCAACGGTTCTTGGAGTACGTTTTCCAGAAGTGCGACAAAATAATTTATTAGTATACGTTGTGATTAAGATTTACACTGTCTATTATTTCTGGGAAAAAAACTATACTTTTCGAAAGATAATGTATTATAAAACAGTGATATGTATAACCTAATTTTAAAAGTAACTATGGGAACCTTAAAACAGTTTGCATGAGGTCTGTGTCCTTGACAGATACAAGGAATGCATACTACATATTTTATTTATTATGCCCTTAAGATGCTCGACTTTGTTTCAAAAGACTTGCATGTTTCAGGGGTATAATTTAGCTTGACAGATGGAGCAAATTAACAAGTTTGTTATCTTTGCTAACAAGTTATTTTTTTCTTCATTCGTCGACATATCTGTTGAAGTGTGCAACCACAAATAGCACATAGATTTCTCTAATAGCTCTCAATTTCTGAATGCTGATCATGTACATGTTCATGAAATGGCAAAACTGACAGCTAATTCTGAAGAAACCTAGGCTTAGTTCCGTCGCTTTTTTAACCGAATAAGCTCTGGGAGAATTCTCCGTTTTAAGTCGTTCAACTCACAATGTGCTTTGATTTCACAAGGATTATTTTTGCATTAAATATTAAATGCTAAATAAATTCATGTGACTAACTGCCAGATTCATCAAAGACCCGTTTTGCGAGTCTGTAATAGCGATTCATAAGGAATCGCTATTACAGACTTGCAAAACGGGATTCATGTAGGAATCGCAAAATAAATTGCGATTCCTACACAGTCCTTATTTGCGATTAGCAAATTGCTAATCGCAAATAAGGAAGAACTCCCCATTCATTCCTATGGGCCTAAAGACCATAGGAATGAATGGGGAGTTATTCCTTATTTGCGATTAGCAATTTGCTAATCGCAAATAAGGACGCGATTTCAAGGGTGCTAGGGGTGTTCAAAGGACACCCTGTAGCACCCCTGAAAGGTAATCTACATTGGTGTTGTGCACACACATGTCCAAAGGACATGTGTGTTTGCAACATGCAACTTAGAAAAATGCTTTTAAAAGAATTTTTCTAAGTTTTTGCTATTTACCACGAGGTTTGACCTCGCGGTAAATAGCGGGCCGAAATTGCGATTTCGCAAATTAAAAATGGATGATGAATTGCATTTAAGGAATCTCAAATAGAGATTCCTTAAATGTAATTCCTCGCAAAATAGCGAGGGCCAGATTCTGAGAATCTGGCCCTTTGCGAGCGCAATTTAGCTTCATGAATCTGACCGTAATCGTTCATACATTGCTAACACACAGCATGATACAAAATTGGACGGAAACATTTAGGATCAGTTGCACTAAAAGACTGAGTTGCCATAAGTGCATGAACGTCATTTAGGGGTCGCAAACAGACCCAGCTGTGACCCCTTGGCTCTTCCTTTGCAACCTCTGGTTCTGCCTTTGCGACCCCTGGCCTGAGAGGCGAAAAAAAAACAATTGCCAGGAGCACACTGGAAGCACGCCCTTAAGGACCTCGGATGGGGGTTCACTTTCTTTGCTTTCTCTGAATTATTTTTAATTCACTAATAGTGAATAATGGCTCACTATTCACTGTTACTGTAATAGAAAATGGAGTATAATTAGCTGGAATATGACATTCCCTGGCAGGTGAGTTAGGTGAAAAAAAATGATTTTAAATGTATGTGGTGTGTTCCCTTGCAGGAGAGTGTGTGTTTAAGTGAGAAAGAGAGTGTATGTGTGATTGTGTGTGCCTGTGTGTGCTCCTGTGGGTAAAAGTGAGGGTAAAAGGGTGTGTGATGTCACTTCTGCCACTCCTGGTATTTCGGTGAACTGACATTCAAGAATACGTGGTCATAAATTATGCACCCATACGTCACAATGCAAAATCTCCAGTCTCCGGAGATTTAAGATTGACCAGCTTAATAAATATTAGTTAGACAGCTAAATATATATGACTACACCCCTCTGTGATTTCCTGGAAACACTGTGATGGTGGCCTGCAAGGAACAGCAGACAACCATTAATTCCTTTGCAGGATTTTTATTTAAGAACGTGTGTTCCTTAAAGTAGTTGGTTCTTTTTAAAAATAAAAAATCCATTCTGAGAAGCAGGCATTGGTCTTCTGGACTGATGTTTGCTCCCATTATGTCACCTGAAACGATTCTTTAAGGGCAAGTTGTCCCCTAAAGACCATTTCGCCATTTCAAATCTGTTATTACCTTTTTTAAGGCATTGGTTGATAACAATTCAAGAGCTTGCAATGGCTAGTTTACACAACTTATTGATACCTAGAATTCCGAATCACAAATTAGGGGCCGATTTTGAACCATTTTCCGACCGCATGGAAATGTCCTGTTCAGATTCCTTCCTGACCGACCAATTATGATGTTGTCAGTCAGAAAGGAATCCGAAAGGGCTTTCTGAATGGCTTATGATGGGCTCGGAGAGCCCTTCTGCCATTCGGAAAGGGGCCTGTATTCCCAAGGGCGACTCTTTTCACCCTAGGGATTACAATGGCAGATTCCCACAGTTTTCTGTGCCGGCCTTTCAGGCACAGAATGGCTGTGTGAATCTAACTTTCGGGTCCCCCAGCAGGACCCCGATGGGTGCAAGAGCTCCGGATGGCAGCCTGGGAGGCACCTATGGTGCCCCCCTGTTGATCCCTGCATTCAGTGAAGGCACCTTGAGGTGCCTGCCATGGGGTGCAGGGATGAACTGCATCTCAGCTCTTTACACTGAGAGCATGCATTCCATTCGGAATGCATGCTCCCATTGTAAAGAATAGGAATGCGGCTGAACAGTGTTTGGTCGCATCCTAATTGCTGGTTTGGGACTGACAACAGGAGGTTGTTCAGTCCCAGTTCCCAAACAATTTCGGACAGACTCAGGTCCATCCAACATAGTAATCGGTCCCTAAGTGGGAAAAGAATGAGTCACTCACCCATTTTTCCAGTTGAAAATGATTTTCCAACTCCTAAATTGGGTTTAGTATGTAACACAAAGTCATTTTGTACATCTCACCCATAATCTTTTAAAACAGTAGCAACGATTTTCTTCTTAAGTGTAATTTCTGCTATAGGAACCTGTTTGTGGAATAAGTTTACATTAAATAATATATCTTTGTCAAGGCTTGCAGCAGCAAAGTACTGTAAAAAGGTCTTGTAGGTGAATGTTCATCCTTTATGTGGTATTGCCAATCCCAACATCATGGCTAGGTGTCAATCTTTAATAATTTTGCATAAAGTGATTTACTGGAATACAATAGCAAGTTTGCTGAACTATTAGCTCAGCCCCTACCAATGAAATCAGGATAAACTGGCTAAAAATGCTGATATACAATAATTTAAATCCACATATAATTTAGGGTTCCTTGAAGATCCTTTCATTAAGGAATTTAAAACCTTCTACGGAAGTATGGTGCCCCACAAAGGGCAACACTGCTATCCCAAAGGTTCAAACTGAAGAGCAAATGCCCTAGAAAAAGAGAACCTAAAATAACATGTTGAATACTTGACCCAGGTGAGAAGGTGTTTTTAAAATGTAGGTGGTGAGGTAAAGAGGTATCAGAATAAACCTAATGATAATACCAACAAGAATCTCACAAGATTAAAAAAGTGGAATACCACCCTGTATTGGCATACCACCCTGTATTGGCTCTCACATATCTAGCATATCTTGACTCCTCACAAGTCTCTACAGCAGGTGCAGTGTTTCTTCTGTTTCTGCAAGTACAGTAGTGTTCTGAAGACGGTACTTAGGGGTGGCACCTTCATGCCTTGCACTATCCTGTGAATGGAGTAACTCCCAGCCCATCCATAACCAATAGGGGAAATGTTCCCAGGGGTAAACCTGCCCATATTTTCAGCAGTTCCTGTGGTGTGTGTGCCCTATTGTCAATATGCTCATAGTGCCCTTCTCTACCTAAATCCAGCATGGCAGAACCCTCCCTTGTGCAGAGCTCCTGCACCCTTCCTAGAGGTGAGGCAGGGGAAATGAACAGCATCTCCTCGGTGGTCACTCAAAAGTGGAGGCAGCTCCTTTCCCTGACTGCATAGAGGGACAAAGGCCGGGACAGGCCCAGGTGTTAGCTACAGCTGCTTGTGACAGGATAGGCCTCTTTGAAGTTAATTGAATTCCTGGGACCAGCACAGATTGTCATTCTGTCAAAGGAACAGAACACCTTCCCTCACCAAAGGCCTTTGCCTCATCTCTGTGAGCAAATTCACACCTCATCGAGAAGCTATTCAGATCCTGGGTGATAGTTGGAAGCTCATGCAAATGGAATGCTAGATGCTTTGGGCGGATAAAAGGTGACTTTTAAGAATACATATTGTAAAATATTCAGTGAAAACATGACTTTACCAATGAATCATGTTTCTAATAAATATTTTTAAAAGTACAAGAGTTAACTTTTTAGCTGCTTTCTGAATGAATAACACTATTATATTAAATATTGTATACCTATGCATTTCTATGAAACAGCTGACTGTGTTATGGTAAACATTTATTTTAGAGCCATGTCACTGTAAAGATATGTTTAACATTAAGCTTTTACATACCCCACTCTGAAATACTATACAAAACAAAACAGTGAGCATTTCAAAAGGAACCAGTAAATGTTCCACCTTATACATTGTTTTCACTTTCTAATGGTTAGCTTCATTGCAGGTATTTGACCACACAGATCACAATATGAGTTAAAAAAAGGAGTAGCAAACTAATGGAGATGTATTGGAGATTAATATCAGTTTAAAGACCATTGGGCAGTATGTTTCATGACCGATACCTTTTGCTCATGTGTATTATATATTATGCACACAAAATGCAAATGCTGGTGTGGGGAATCAAGTTAAACCAAACAAGTGTGCTTATCATTTTTTATATGTCCTGAAAGTATTTTACCAACCACTTGGTAAATACTTTCCATGTTTGAGACTCAGCATACAGTGCATGATGCTGAGATTCCTAATTAACAACTGTAAAAGAATTGTAGGGACATGACAATCTGAGAATTGAATGTGGGAGTAATATTCAGCTGCCTGGTGTGGTAGACATTTTGTTCACTGTAATCTCTGCTGAAGCTGCAGCTAATTATCTTTGTTTGTGTCAAGAGCAGCACTGAGCTTCCTTCCAATGGCTTTGGAAAACACTAGTCCCCAATGTGCTTCTAGATAGATGTGGCAATGTGGTAGTGAGTAATAGCTGGAGCATGTCAAGGAGTGAGAAAATAGTTCAACTCTCCAGTCACCGAAAATGGAAGCTTTTAGGTGCAGTTAAATAAGGAATGTTTTACATTAACTTCTGCAGAGTTTGCAGATTTCAGTATGGCTGCCCTTTATATTTCCTCCACTTGGGCATGTGTACCAGAATTGATTTAACAAAGACACTTCATTTAGATCTATGATGCTCAGACAAGGACTTTCAAGTCCTAATTCCACATTAAGCACTATAGCTAAGGAAGCCCTGACTTCTGTTGCCTTGCTATGTGGATATCAGATACAATCTCCTCAGAGGTGCCTCATTATGCATTCATGATGCATCACAAGTGAGAAACATAACAGGACTTGGCTGTCTGACTACTAACTGTCTAAATAGCAAGGGAAATTACCAGTCAAAGTTGTAGGAGTTTATCTCTTCTTATTGTGTGTGTTTAAGTGTGTTGCAGTTGGACTGCAAAATAAGACTCAGGCTGAACTTGGGCTTATGTAATATCTTAAGGTCTTCTTTACGACAATGGTTGTGGTGGCATTCCAATGACTGCCACACTGTGGGATCTCCAGCAGTATTATAACTGCCTTGCGCAGTCCCCCTCCCCATGCCCATTTTGGCCCTGGTGAGGCCATCACCTAGGGGTTGTCCATATTTCTGTGGGTGCCCCCAGGGCACCCACTCTCCAATGGGACAGCGGAAGAAGCCTGAAAACTGCTCACCTCCTGCAGTAAAACTGGGACATAGTAGGAGCGGGCCCTGGGGGGCCATCTATTTCTTCAGGTGGGCGGTGGCATGGCCCCCCTCCTTGTAGGGTGTGCCCTGGTGAGGTGGTGACCCCCGGGGCCAAGAACAAACTGGAAGGGGGGCCGCACAACCCTCTCCCATCTTTTCTTTCTTTCAAAATCTTTCTTTCGGTTAAAACAAACCATAAAAGATACACAAGCTCATATATTATTTTAAAACCAGGGATGCAAATAGTTTCCAAATTTTCAAATCCATTTTTTATAATCAGTTGATCTTAATTTGTTCTACACAAGGTAGTTGCAATATTAAAAAGAATAAATAAATCAATTCCTGATGTATTATTATTGGTTAGTACTACCAGTCTAAATTCTAAAATATACAAATTAGAACATAATATATGCGGTATTACTTCCATTCCATACGACAAAGGTTAAAGTACATGGGTTACAAGTAGTTTCAATACCTTGACATCACTCCTAAAGCCCATAAGCCCCGCTTCGACATTATTAACAAAACTAATAAATCACTCTGCGACATAAACTATTACAATTTAAGACTTTTTCTTCTACGGGCTGTTTCCACAGCAAAAAGATATCGACTTACCCTGAATACGATAGCCTGAGTTGTGTCACCTCTAAACACTCGTTCAGCTTCCCTAAGGTGTCTAAATCCTAAGAGGCGACAAATAGGTCTTATCGACTTTTTCCTACTGTGCTGATACGCGGGACATATAAATAAGACATGGGCATCATCCTCCCTTTGGTCCATGACACACAGTTCACATTTTTCAGAAGTACCCCATTTCTTAAAAAGCAGCTGACCTTGGGTAGGTGGTGGCACCTGGGTGAGTCCCTGAGGCCACCATTAAAACGCTCTAGCGCGTTTTTTGCCTGTTTTTGTTATTTTAACAACGATTCCTGTCTATAAATCGTCTAAAAGGAGGTTGGTGCATATGTGAAGTGCCTACCTGTACAGTGCAGCAATTTCCTGTGATTTTGGGCACTGGAAGACTTTCTTTTTGCCGCCTGGTCCATGCACCCAGTCCAGCTCTGAGGTACAGCCGAGTTTCTCTGTCAGGGGGTCGAAGTGGACATCTAAGAGAGGGCCTGGCTTCAGCCTAGCCACGCCCACAGCCCATTTTAGCTACTGCACCAGCTATTTTTCAGTCATCTCCACAGTATTTTGCTGCATTTTGGATTAAATTACTTCTGCTATGTATATTTTAATTTTCTTCTCCAAGAAAATGGAAAATAAAGCTCCTATTAATAATAAAAGGAGGCAGCAGGTTTCTGCACCTCCTAATAAATCAAAATTTGTGGAGGCTTCTGAACCTTCCCTATCCTTATTATTAAAAGAAATTCAGGCTCTACACGTTAAAACAGAGACCATTGCGTCAGAAGTCAAGAATGTACTCAAGGAAATGGCAAGTTTGTCAATGAAAATTTCGGACAATTCAATTAAAATTCAAGATAATAAGGCAAACATTGACACTTTTACTCCACTAGTGGGAAAAAGTTCTCCTTTGGGCTCTCTTGGATATGCAAAATCACAATAGGCAATACAATTTCCGCATATTTAATTTACCTGAAGATGTTGAGGGAGCTAACTGTAGATTGAATTTGGAAAATCTGATCCCTGGTCTTTTGCAAATCAAATTTCCTGAAAAAATTGAAATAGATAAAGCCCACAGGATTCCCTCCCATCGTAACCCTCATCACACCAAACCGCGACAAATGATCTTTAAGGTTCTCCGTAACCATCATTTGGTTTTAATCAGAAAAGCAGCACAAGAAATTCCTTCACTGATGGTTAATGGAAATAAGATATTAATTCATCAAGATTTTGCCAAAGAAATTGTCTCAATTTGTAAGAAATTCACAGCTCTTCGTCCTCAACTCCGACGTCTTGGCTTCAAATATGGACTTTTTGATCCATCGACGATACACATTTGGAAGGATAATTTCTCTAAATCTTTTCAGCGTCCTCATGATTTGAAGCATTTTATAGATCAACAGTCTCAACATTCAATGGATACTAATGACTCTACTACTTAAATTATACCAGTTATGCCTTTTCTGACAGGTTACTGAGATTTTCTTATATTGGGCTCCAGCGGTTCCGGCCATGCTTGTAGACCGTGTGTGCGTTTCACGTTTCACATTTATGTCTCCTGTTTGTTGTTTTTTCCATGTTTTTTTATTTCTTCTTTCCTTGGCTTGTTATGGAGCTACTTTTTTCTCATCTTTTTTCGCATCCTATTTCTCCTTTGCTTTCCCTTCTCTTACATCTCTCTTTTTGACTTATTTTATCCTCTCCTCTACTATGGCTAATGTTCATAATCTTAAAGTTGTGTCATTAAATGTTAAAGGTTTGCACCATCCAGTTAAACGAACAAATATTTTAGAATATTTAGGAAGTTGTAAAGTTGACACTTGTTTTATTCAAGAGACTCATATAGATGACAACATTTTAGATTATATGAAAAAGAAATGGGTTGAAGTGATTGTCTCCTCTCCTGCTAATGGTAAGAAAAGTGGTATGGCTATTCAATATGTAAAAAAATTACACTGTCAAATTTTAAGTAAAAATTCAGATGAAGATGGCAGATATATATTCGCTTAAATTAAAGTTTACTAAATGTTTATGGTCCTATTGCAGATGATTCTATTTTTTGGTCTAATCTCACTTCAGAGGTATTAAAAGTTGGAAATGTTCTTTCATTGTTGGAGGTGATTTTAATGTTATTTCTGATCCTTTATTAGATAGACTATCTCTTACTAAATTTCATCCTTCTACAGTGTATTTTGCGTTCAAAGCCTCTATTCCAACCAATAAATTAGTAGATGTTTTGGAGATTACATTTTCCCACAGAAACATTTTCCAACCCTCATAACTCCCATTCTAGAATTGATTGTTTATTAATTTCCAGGGAATTAATTAATTCAGTCAAAGATCCTCAAATTGGTAATATTGATGTCTCAGACCATGCTTCAATTTCCTTGGTTTTGAATTTAGAATCAACATATAACAAACAGTCTAGATGGCGAATGAACACTGGTGTAGTGTTCAATGAAAAGAACAAACCAAAACTTTTTACAGCTATTAAAGACTATTTTTTATTTAATCCAGAAGGTTCTACCTCTATGATTAACAGATTGGATGCATTTAAAGCTTATATTAAGGGGGTAACGATCTCCATTATGGCACATGATAACAAAACCTGTAATGCGAATGTTAAAGACCTACACAAACAAATTGCGAAAAATGAACAACTTTTTATTACCTCTAATGATCCTCAACATAAATTTACATTGCAAAAATTGCAGTATGAATTTAAAGTTTAACTCTATCCTTAGTAAAAGAGCAGGCATTCAAATTTCTAATGCTAAAGCCAGATTTAGTTTTAACGCCAATAGATCTGGAAGGCTCCTAGCTAATTATCTATGCATAAAAAAGGACAACACTCAAATCAATTCTATTCATGGTCCTCACAGTAAAATTGCTTTTTCTCACAATGATATTGTTAATGAACTTTTAAATTTCTACTCCAAATTATATAATACGCCTGATTTTCATGATGATTCTTTGATTGATTCCTTTTTAGCTTCTTGTGGTTTCACAATCTGATAAAAATAGACTTGATACTCCCATCCCTAAAGATGAAATTTTATCAGCCATAAAATCCCTCAAAAAAATAAATCTCCTGGTCCTGATGGGATACTAGCAGAATTTTACAAAGAATTTCAATCATACCTTTTACCTTTTTTGAGTTTTTTGGATCTACAGGATCTACCTTTGTTTTTTTTTTACTGAAGCATTAGTTATTGTACTACCAAAGCCAGATAAAGATCCCACTCTTGTATCTAGCTATTGCCCTTTATATCTAATTAATCAAGATTGTGAGTTATATGCAAAAATACTCGCTACTAGATTAGGGCCTATTTTAGATTCCATTATACACCCTGATCAATCTTGCTTTATGAAGAATAGATTCTCTGCAAATAATACCGGAACTTTACTACACGTTATTGAACAAAGTTCTACTTTAACGCTTCCCTCAGGTATTTTAGCCTTAGATGCTGAAAAATCTTTTCATAAAATACATTGGCAATTTTTATTTCATACGTTATCATCTTTTAATTTTGGAGAGTCATTTATAAGTATGATTTCAGCTCTATATTATGCCCCTATTGCTTGTTTATATATCAATGGACAAATTCAATTTTCTCTTTTTAGAGGTAGGAGACAAGGATGTCCCCTTTCTCCACTTTTATTTTTAATTGGCATTTAACCTTTCCTTTCCTCAATAAGAAAATGTAGGGATATTATGGGAATCACTATTAAGGATGTTCTTGGGAAAACCCTTGCATATGCGGATGATGTGCTTTTATTTATTAGTGACCCTACGTCCTCTTTCCCCTCTTTAATTAATATTAGAGCAAAATATTCTAGATACACTTTAAATACTAACAAAACTGAAATTTTCCCTTTAAATATATATTGTATTCCAGATATGCTTCTCATGAATGGAATATTTTGGCAAAGGAGTAAATTAAAATATCCTGGTATTTTATTTTCTTCATCCATAAAATCAACAATCACTTTAAATTGTGATTTTTTATTACATTATATTAAAGACAAAACGTCTAAATGGTCGTCATTGCATCTTTCATGGTGGGGCAGAATGAATTATATTAAAATGACTATAGCGCCTAAAATCTTTTATACCCTTGCAATGATTCCAACTCAATTCCCATTAAAGTTCTACAAAGATGTTGATAAATCTCTATCTAAGTTTTTATGGAACAACAAATCACCTCATATTGGTTACAAAATATTACAAATTCCCAAACATAATGCTGGATTTAGTATCCCTAACTTATTTCGATATCATAAAGCCTTTATTTTAAAACAAAGTTCACTATGGTTTAATCATTCATTTTTAAATAACCCACCTGCTTGGCTATTTATTGAGAAATCATTAGTAAATCCTCTCCCACTTCCTTCTTTGACAACAATGTCTAATACTGCATCATTTTTTCATAAATCAGTTATTATTAAATCTACTAAAATTATGTTTAATGATTTCGACTTAATTTTTCTTTCTCCGATGAATACTACTGAAGATTTTTCGCTTTGGTATAGTAATGTCATCAAATTGAATAGAAATTTTCATTTTTGGACTTCATGGATCAAAGCGGGTATTTTGTATCTTAAAGACGTATATACCAATAATACCTTCATTTCATTTGAAAATTTACAATCCAGATTTGGTTTATCTCAATCCAATATCATCAAATATCAATATTTGAGCAATTCATCTCATGGTGTTTCTATTCTTTATAAAAAGTTATGAAATTCTCTTGGTAGCAATATAGATATGATTTCAACTATTTGGAATAATGAGCTTTCACTTTCTTTATCTGTTGACACATGGCAAGATATATGGCTTAGTGGTATATCTGGTTGGCTAGCTGTATCACTTTACCAAACTAATTTGTATATTTTACTTAATCGGTTATGGACCCCATTATGTTTATTCCATGCTAAACTTCTTCCTTCTGCAGAATGTTGGCATTGAAAATTACAACCTGGTATGTTGCAGCATATTTTACTTGAGTGTCCTTTAGTTTTTAAGTTCTGGTCTGAACTTTGGGATATTATAACAAAGATTTAAAAAATTCAAGGAGATGTTTCTTATCAAGTGTTAATATGAAAATCTATTCTATTATCTCAAAATGTAAATGTTTTAGAAGGTAAACTTTTCAACTTTCTGATTTCAGCAGCATTGAAATCTATTACTTACTGTTGGAAAGATAGTTCTTTAGTATCTGTTAATGCATGGTGGTCATGGGTTCTTTTTACGAGAAGAGGTGCTCAACTATCTATGAATGGGATTCTTCATAATTCAATCTCTTTTCAATTGTTTTGGTTACCTGATGATGTATATTTGTTTATTAAGTAATGTTTGGATAATTTGTCATTTTGGCTTGAATATATCTTCATTGATTTTACCTTTTGTTATAGTAGCTCTATTTATATTTAATGCTCTGATTTTGTAACTACCCCATTCCTTCCATCCCTCTTTTAGGTTTCATATGAATATGTAAATTCTATTTACCTACTGTAATTTATATATGCCTTCGATAACTTTGTCATATGTTTAGGTATTTTCGCCATATAGTAATATTTTTTGTATTGCCCTTGTTTATTGTCTATATTTAAATCTCAATAAAATATTTTGATCTTAAAACTTGATCATGGCCCCAGGGGAGTGATTGTCCACGGGGCCCGTGGGATCTGAGACGCTCCCTACAAAAATGCATAATCCCCATCAAGGTGGTGCTTCCCGTGGCGGGGGGATTCATGAGGCCCCCTGATTTATTTTTGGAATGTGACCAGAGGTGGAGATGGTGGTCCCCTGGGCCCAGTGAGGTCCAAGATTCCCCCATTCAATAATAAAAAAGTTCCAGCAAAGTGGAAGTCCCTGGGGCCTTAATAAGCCTGAGGGGGCATCCAGTGTGCCCTTCTCCTTATTTAAAAAATATCCCAGGACGTGGCCCATCCTAGGCTGATTACTACAAAAGTGCGGGAGCCCTTTTTTCTTTTTTTTTATAGATTTTTGGCAAGAGCTGCCAACTCAACCTGACTCCCTAGACCTCCCCAAGAGGCATTGGGTGTTGAGGTATTCCTATTCTGCTCCTGTTTCTTTTTTCAATGTTTCCCGAGATGGCTGCCAACACTTCCCGGCTTGAAGCATTGGCAGCCAATCCGATTTGAGCGCAGAAACAGTCGAATCCCAGGATCCCCCTAAGAAGCCTAGGGTGTTGAGTTTTTACTGCCCTGCTCCCTTTATCTTTTTTTAAATGAAATGTATGCAATTCGGCTACCCACACTTCCTGGTTTGAAGTGTTGGCAGGCAATCAGATTTGAGCATGGGAACTGTCAGATCATAGGAAGATCTGCTTCTTAATATATACAAATTTGATTTTCTTTAATATTTCATAAACTCCTGAACAGAGTTACGCCAATTTACAAACAGATACCTTTCTAATGAATTTGGAGTAATTCTGTTCAGCAGTTCGGGCTATAGTTGTGTCTAAAATCCCAATGGGAATTAACAGGAGGAAATCGTGTTTTGGAACTCTCCTCTTTTTCTTGCCCCCCTCTTTTAAGGTATTACCACAAAACTTTGAAGACAGCAGCTGGAATGAGAGTCAAATGATGCCAAAGTTATAGCCAAATGAAAAAATGCTCTTCCCATTGAAACTACATCCTAACTATAACTACCTACAGGCAACCTCCAGTAAGTAATAAATATATGCATTCACTGAAAAAAGGTTATGGCAATAGTATAGTTAGGCTCAGATTTCACTCATACATAACGAGTGAAATTCAGCAGTTATAGTTACCTTAGCTAACTATAACATACACCCCACAAGGCACTGCTGATGACCTCACATATTACATCACTCATGACATGGTCAGTGACATCACTCATGTCATCACTGATGACATCTCAAATGATCCCACCCATGAATACTTCTTACATAATTAAATGAGTGTAAGTGTTTTTAAGATTTTATAGATGCTAAACATATATACTAATCTACTAAACAACTTAGATTAGTTTACTAGTTGTACCACCGAGTGATGCTGTCTCTAACATGAGTGATCTGTGAGTGTGACTGTATCTATGTGTGAGTGGGTGTGTGAGTGGCTGTATGACTGCGTTAGTGCATGCATGAGGGACTGTATGAATGATTGGGTAGATTACTGACCAAGTCTCTGGGTGAGTGAATGGTTGTGTCCATGGTTGTATGGGTGTCTGAGTGGGTATCTGAGTAGTTTTATGGGAATGTCAGTGAGTGTGTGAGTGTTTTGGGATGTGTGAGTAGCTGTATGGGTGTATAGATAGATAAGTGAGTAGTTGTATGTCTGATTGAGTGGGTGTTTGAGTGATTATGTTGCAGAGTGAGTGAGTGTGGCAGTGGCCGTATGGGTGAGTGAGTGAGTAGTTGTATTAAGAGGCTATATGGGTGAGTGAGCGGGTATGTGAGTGACTGTGGTAAATAAGTAGATATGTGAGTAGCTGGTGGGTGAGTGACAGGTTGAATGAGTGGCTGTATGGTGAGTGAATGGTTGTATGAGTGGCTGTACAAGTGAGTGAGTGCATATGTGAGTGTCTCTATGGAGGAGTTAGTGGGTGTGTGACTACTGGCATGGTTCTGTGAATGGGTATATGAGTGGTTGTGTATATGTGAGTTGATGTATGAGAGGTTATATAGGGTGTGATTGGGTTTGTGAGTGGTTCTGTGGATGATGTCATCAGTGGTGTCATTTGAAATCATCAGTGATGTCTCTGACCATGCTATGAGTGATGTATTATATAAGGTAATTAGCAGTGCATTGCGGGGTGTAAGTTATAAGAAGATAAGGTAACTATAACTGCTTAATTTCACTGGTTTTGTACAAGTGAAATTTGAACCTAACTATAACGTCCCTGTAACCTTTTTTAATTTTTTAAGTGAATATATACATTTTTTTCGAATTTGAGTTCCTAACTATAAGATCCCTGTATTCTTCACTTTTTAAAGAGAATTTCTATGTTTTTTAACTAGTAGTCACATTTGCAGAGCGGTGGAGAAAGGGGGTGGAGCCTCTGACCTGCTCTCAGGAATTTTGCTGTATGGGACTTACTGGAGATAATAGGAGGGCCTCTTGACCCACAAAAACCCTAGAGCATCCAAGAGGACTTAATCCTCCAACCAGTAGTGCAGCATGAGGTGTATTTGCAGAGTGGTAATCATGCTGTTTTAAATTTACAGGAGGTAACAAGATGGGTTCCTGGCCTCCAAGCACCCTGAACAGCTAAGGGATCTTCACCCACTAACCAGTGGTGTACCAGGAGGAGCATTTGCAGAAATATGGTGAAAAGGCTGTGTGTGTTTATTTTCTTTCTCAAAAACTATGGCTAGGTCTTCCAGACAACAGGAGGAAGCAGAATTAAGATTGTTAGAAGAATAGCCACTTAGAAAAAAGAGAGCATTGTGTGGCAGTTTTTCTTTATCCACAAGGAGAAAAAAAAGTGAATGCCCGGAAAGTTATGTCAACAAGCTGCAAAAACGTTCTTTCCCTGGGTAGTGAAAAAAATATAGCTGCAGCACCTCCAGCATGCAGAAGCACCTTAGTAATAATCCACTGACTTACCTTGTTTGGGCTGATGTGGCGAGACTTAGAGAGGAAGGAGTGGTCCTGGAACATCTTGCGGAATTGTAGTGAACAATATTCCTGTCACCATCCCTGAATTTGGAAAAATTGGTATAAACTATCTAAAATGCAATACCACTCGGGGAGCCGGTGAACAAGTTGTCTCAACCCTAATTCAAAGAACTGATGCACATGAGTTCTACTTTTTTCTGCATTATTTTTAAAGTATAGATGGTTTTTCTTTTGCTTTAATAAATGTTTCTTTTCTTAGTTTTTTGAAAAATAAAAACACACCAAGAAACGATTAGAATTTTTTTTTAAATGGTTCTCTTCAGAACCAACATATATTGTATATATATATATATATATATATATATATATATATATATATATATATATATATATATATATATATATATATATATATATATAAAACCAAAAAGAGTTCCATTTACCTGGGGCTATGACCCTGCAGGCCGGGCTCTAGAAAACAGGAATGGAGATCCTGCCGTTAAGTTCCTCACAAAGTACAACAGAGCCCAACTTCGTCTTACAGCAGGAAGCCGACTTCATTAGTCTCGAGCATAGCAGCAAGGGACACACTTTAAATAGTCCTGACGCGTTTCGTCTATACTCCGCCTTCATCTTAGCTGGGTGTGTCCTTAATTGTTTCCAAGTGGACTTGGTCCCGCAGCTTGCTGAACTGCGGGTCCCATCATTCATCAGGTGGGTATCCGTGAGTCTGTACCGGGCTTTTGCCTTTCATGCTCAATAGCGTTTATGCCCCCAGTATATAAAATACTCATGCCAACACGATGGTACAGCATTGTTCCTTTTAGCGAGTGCTTCAATTATGTTGCCAAGTGCTTAAGCGTTCGCTGCAGTGTTCCCAAAATTAAGCGCTCCAGCAGCAAATTTGCAGGAGAAGGAAAATGCCCTCCGAACGAATACCACATAGCCAAGGAAATTCAAGTGCAGCTGGCATCGTTGCAAGCGGGTCCTCCCCCTCCATCAAAATTACCAAAAAGAGTTCCATTTACGGGGGGCTATGACCCTGCAGGGCGGGCTCTAGAAAGCAGGAATGGAGATCCTGC
Source organism: Lissotriton vulgaris (assembly GCF_964263255.1). Taxonomy (NCBI): domain Eukaryota; kingdom Metazoa; phylum Chordata; class Amphibia; order Caudata; family Salamandridae; genus Lissotriton; species Lissotriton vulgaris. The sequence goes on along the minus strand of NC_141694.1, from coordinate 1,195,612,540 downwards.
CGTTAAGTTCCTCACAAAATACAACAGAGCCCAACTTCCTCTTACAGCAGGAAGCCGACTTTATTAGTCTCGAGCATAGCATCAAGGGACACACTTTAAATAGTCCTGACGCGTTTCGGCGTTACTCCGCCTTCATCTTAGGTATGCCTGTCCTTAATTGTTTCCAAGTGGACTTGTCCCCGCAGCTTGCTGAACTGCGGGTCCCAGCATGCACCAGGTGGGTATCCGTGAGTCTGTACCGGACTTTTGCCTTTCATGCTCAATAGTGTTTATGCACCCAGTATATAAAATACTCATGCCAACACGATGGTACTGCATTGTTCCTTTTAGCGAGTGCTTCAATTATGTTGCCAAGTGCTTAAGCGTTCGCTGCAGGGTTCCTAAAATTAAGCGCTCCAGCAGCAAAGTTGCAGGAAAAAAGCCATCTTGTGCCGCGGGGTCCGCGTACGGTACGCAAATTCCGCAAGAAAAAAAAAATCTTGGTTTTTTTTTATAAATTAGCCCCCGGGGGGACCAAATCCCGGGGAAAATTTTTTTAAAAAGTGTGGGGGTGTTCCAATCAGTTCTGTAAAGGTGTCCTTCATAAACATTTCCAGTCCTACCCCAGTCAAAGTGCCTAGGTCATTGCCACAGCAGTGCACAATTATGAGGTCAGGGTGTTGGAGATGCATAAAGGATTTCACCAATGGCATCAATTGATGCCACTTTAAACCTCTTTGTCCAATCCATTTAATGTCCACATTTATTAAACCTAAGTCTTTGTGAATTTCTTTCTGTTGTGCGTACCTTTCACTCCAGAACATATAGCTGTGTCCCACAATCCACACTGTAAGCATCTTGAAGAGAGGTCTTGATGGAGTCTGTAAATGAAAGGGCAGTTTGAAGTTTTTCTTTTCTAGAATGGTGGATAAGTGGAGTTTCTAAAAAAAGCCAAGAAGTAATTGGTTGTCTGAAATGTTACTAGCTACAAAAGTAGGGTGCAATGTTCTGTTTTTTAAAAGCCTGTTATTGTTAAGAAAAAGTGATAGAAAAGAACATTACTTTGAATAAGCTGGTATATAGACAAGTCAGGCACACTTGCTGTTTTGATTTGCAGCAATGTATGATGAACTTTTCACCTGTGTGGTTCGCTTAGGTGTTCACTGAAGTGTTTCTATGGTAACTGGCAAAATGTGGAATGGGGGAAGGGTTAGAAGTGTTGTCAGTTGGAAAGGGTTCAAAAGTTCAAGCAATTTAAAAGTGTGTTTCATTTTAATTTAATGTGTGAATAAATGTGATTTGTAATTTTTTTGTATATGTGTGTGGATTGAATGTGTATATTGACAGGAAATGTTTACTGTTTGCTATAGGAGTTCCTGACTCCCTTGGGTTATTTAGGGGGTTTTACAATTATTCCCAATGTTCAGTTTAAAAAAAAAATTAGTTTTGTACGCTTAAGGGACGATTTACGGAATTCACACTGTACGCATACGGTAAATCTATCGTAAAAAAAAATAGCCTCTATTAGGAATTGCAAAATCCTATGCATCAAGAAATCCTAACATTTTTTAGGATTTCTTAAATTTCGGAATTTGCAATTGCTTAATTGCGAATCGCAATTAAGGAATGGCATTACATTGATTCCTATGGGCCTAGAGGCCCATAGGAATCAATGCCGTTTTGCATTTCTTTTTTTAGGAAATCGCAATTTGTTGATGCATTGCAAGGGTGCAGAGGGGGGTCCAAACGACCCCCCCTGCACCCCTGAAATGTATTTTAAAGTGCATGTTTCACACACACATGTCCTAAGGACATGTGTGTCTGTAACATGACACTTTTCAAAATGCATTTTTGTGCTTTTTGAAACAATTTTGCAAATTAACACAAGGGTCAACCTCGTGTTAATTTGCCCTTCCTATTTCAAAATTCGCATTTTTAAAAAAAATTATGCATTGCATTTAAGGAATCGCACAAATGCAATTCCTTAAATGCATTCGCATTTTTAGGACATGCAAAAAAAAACTAATTTTGAAAAAAAATGTCATGCATCCCAAAAACGTATTTAGGAAGCGCAAACGGCCGAATTTACTGATTCGCACCGTTTGCACTTCCTAAATAGGTTGATGCATGTGGGGGTTTGTCCTTATTTTCTCATTTGTTTCTTAATAGTCTCCATTCTTTTTATATTGGCTTCTCTGACCTTTTAATGCACCGTCTTTCATCATACCTCCCTGTTAAGAATTCCTCAGCCAGAATACATAGATTGATGCATACAGTGTTAGGTAGATTTACAAGACCCTTGGGCCTGTTTCTTATTTTATTGTGTCTTACTTTTGCTTGTAATGTTGGCAAAAATATAATGCAGTAAATTTGAAATGTATTTGAAAAATGAGTCAGGATTGTCTACTGAAATGTAGTGTTCATATACATGTAATGTGTTGACTCACTTAAAGGTTTTAGTGTGGGAAATGTGTTTTGTTGAAATGTATGGTTTTAAATAATTTGTCTAGAATCACACTGAGCATCTGTGTAAATTAAGGAATTATAGTTACACCTTTCTTCATAATCTCCACCGTTTTTCCTGACAGTCTACCTCGCTCTGCTTATACTGTCTGTTCTCTTGTGATATTTTCTCTCTTTCTTTATTTTTACTTGTCTTTCCTTATAGTGTTACTTGTTGTCATAGTCTTTTCTGTACTCTTAGTGTTTCTCTGTCCTTATTGTCTTGTTTGTTTCTTAATAGTCTCCATTCTTATAGTTGCACCTTTTTCCATAATCTTCACAGTTTCTGCATGCATCTCCTCTCTTCCTGCATCATCTCTCCTTTTGTCCATACTATCTCCCCTCTGCATGCAACATCTCTTCTTCTGCCTGCACCATCTCTCCCTCTGCCTGCAATATGACTGTGTATGTCTGCACTATCTCTCCCTCCGTGTGCACCATCTCTCTCTCTGCCTGTACCATTTCTCGCTGTGCCTGCATCATCTCCCCTTAACCTGCACCATCTCACGCTTTGCCTGCACCATCTCTCTCTGTGCCTGCATCATCTCCCCCTCTGTCTACACCATCTCCCCCTCAACCAGCACCATCTCACCCTCTGCCTGCACCATCTCTCTCTCTGCCTGCACCATCTCTCTCTCTGCCTGCACCATTTCACCCTCTGCCTGCACCATCTCTCTCTCTGCCTGCATCATCTCCCCCTCAGTCTGCACCATCTCTTCTCCTCCTGTAACATCACTACCTCTGTCTGCATCATCTCCGCTTTGTGTATGTGAATTCTAGGAGATATCACAGGTACCTCTCATGTGCACTCCCAATTACACTTTTACTCTGGGGGCGTGCAAGGGGCCCACATATTAAAGACTGCATACCTTTCTGTGGCGTTATTGCTGCTACTGAAAGGCATCTGTAGAGGCCTATTATGATATGGCTGGTGGTGTGTATTAGACACCGCTACCATGTTAAATCCTTTCCCTCTGTGCCTGTACCATCTCACCCTCTGCCTGTACCATCTCCCTCTCTGTCTGCACTATATCCCCATCTTTGTGCTCCATCTCCCGTCTGCATGTAACATTTCTCCCTCTGTTTGCACCATTTCCTTTCTGCTGCACCATCTCACCCCCTGTGTGCATCATCTCTCTCTCTGCCTGCACCATCTTGCTCTCTGCCTGCACCATCTCCGTCTCTGTCTGCACCATCTGACCCCCTCTGCCTGCACCCCCTCTTCTGCCTGCTGCTACTTTAACTGTTTTCTCATCACATTGTCCCCCCTCCTACCCCATGGTTTGTTCCTCACAGTTCTTGCCTTTTTTTGAAGTCACTGAAATAAACATATGAAATGTGCTTTAAATTCGTGTGTGTGCTGTTGAAATAAGTTTAAATAGACACAGAGCAGAGGCGAGGCTGCAGAGCTGTATTATATACATAGCGTAAGCAGATAGTCTCACCCCATGTGAGGTTATCACCCGGTGCGTTCTGTACCCTCTGCACCCCTCTAGTGACTCCACTGACAAGCCCTTTAGGCCTGTTTCTTGTACTATTGTGTCTCACTTTTGGGTGTAATGCTGGCAAACAAATAATGCAGTTAATGTTAAATGTATTTGAAAATTGAGTCTGGATTGTCCACTGAAATGTAGTGGTTATATACATGTAATGTGTTTAGTCACTTAAACGTTTTAGTGTGGGAAATGTGTTTTGCTTAAATGTATGCTTTTAAATAATTTTTCTAGAATCACACTGAGCATCTGTGTAAATTAAGGAATTATAGTTGCAGCTTTTTCCATAATCTTCACTGTTTCTGCTGACAGTTTACCTCTCTCTGCTTATACTGTCTCCTCTCTTGTGATATTTTCCCTCTTTCTTTATTTTCACTTGTCTTTTGTGATAGTGCTGCTTGTTCTCACAGTCTCTTCTGTACTCTTAGTGTGTTCCTGTGTTCAGTGTCTCCTTTGTCTCTTAATAGTACCCTTTTTTATAATCCGTTGTCTGATCTTTTAATCCTCTCTCTCTCATTATACCTCCCTCTGCCTGCACGTTCTCTCCTCCGTCTGCACTATCTCTCTCTCTGTCCACACCATCTCCTTTCCGCCTGCATCGTCTCTCTCTCTGCCTGCATCATATCTCCTTGTGCCTGCGCCATCTCCCCTCTGCCTGCACCATCTCCCCCTCCACCTGCACCATCTCACCCTCTGCCTGCACCATCTCTCGCTCTGCCTGCACCATCTCACTCTCTGTCTGCACCATCTCTCTCTCTGCCTGCATCATCTCCCCCTCTGTCTGCACCATCTCCCCTCCTCCTGTAACATCACTACCTCTGTCTGCCTCATCTCCGCTTTGTATATGTGAATGTTGGCAGATACCACAAGTACCTCTCATGTGCACTCCCAATTACACTTTTACTCAGGGGGTGTGTAAGGGGCCCACATGCTAAAGACCGCATACCTTTCTGTGGTGGTATTGCTGCTACTGAAAGACATCTGTAGAGGCCTATTATGATATGGCTAGTGGTGTGTATTAGACACCGCTGCCATGGTAAATCCTTTCCTTCTCTGCCTGTATCATGTCACCCTCTGCCTGTACCATCTTCCTCTCTGTCTGCACTATCTCCCCCTCTGTGTGCTCCATCTCCCCACTGCGTGTAACATTTCTCCCTCTGTTTGCACTATTCCCTCTCTGCTGCACCATCTCACCCCCTGTGTGCATCATCTCTCTCTCTGCCTGCACCATCTGTCTCTCTTTCTGAATCATCTCATGCTGTCTCTGCTCCATCTCCTACTTGCCTGCACCATCTCTCCTTTTGCCTGCAGCCCTGCACCATCTATCCTCTGCCTGCACCATCTTACTCTCTGCCTGCACCATCTCCTTCTCTGTCTGCACCATCTGTCCTCCTCCGTCTGCACCCCCTCTTCCGCCTGCTGCTATTTTAACTGTTTTCTCATCACATTGTCCCCCTCCTACCCCATGGTTTGTTCCTCAGAGTTCTTGCCTTTTTTTAAAGTCACTGAAATAAACATATGAAATGTGCTTTGAATTTGTGTGTGTGCGGTTGAAATGAGTAGTGGCGAGGCTGCAGAGCTGTGCTACATACATAGCGTAAGCAGATAGTGTCACCCCATGTGAGGGTATCATCCGGTGCGGTCTGCACCCTCTGCACCCCTCTAGTGACGCCACTGACAAGCCCCGTGGGCCTGTTTCTTGTACTATTGTGTCTCACTTTTAGGTATAATGCTGGCAAAAAAATAATGCAATACATTTTAAATGTATTTGAAAATTGAGTCAGGATTGTCCACTGAAATATAGTGGTCATATACATGTAATGTGTTTAGTCACTTAAATGTTTTAGTGTGGGAAATGTGTTTTGCTAAAATGTATAGTTTTAAATAATTTGTGTAGAATCACACTGAGCATCTGTGTAAATTAAGGAATTATAGTTGCAGCCTTTTCCATAATGTTCACAGTTTCTTCTGCTGATTGTCTACTTCTCTCTGCTTATACTGTCTCCTCTCTTGTGATTTTTTCCCTCTTTCTTTATTTTCACTGGTCTTTCGTTATAGTGCTGTTTGTTCTTACAGTCCCTTCTGTACTCTTAGTGTGTTCCTGTGCTCATGGTCTCCTCTGTCTCTTAATAGTACCCCTTCTTTTTATAATCCGTTGTCTGATCTTTTAATCCTCTCTCTCTTAATATACCTCCTCTGTCTGCACTATCTCTCTCTTTGTCCACACCATCTCCCTTCCGCCTGCATCATCTCTCTCTCTGCTTGCACCATCTCTCCTTGTGCCTGCACCATCTCCCCTCTGCCTGCACCATCTCCCCCTCAACCTGCACCATATCACCCTCTGCCTGCACCATCTCTCTCTTTGCCTGTACCATCTCACCCTCTGCCTGCACCATCTGTCTCTCTGCCTGCATCATCTTCCCCTCTGTCTGCACCATCTCCCCTCCTCCTGTAACATCACTACCTCTGTTTGTACCATCTCTGTTTTGTGTATGTGAATGCTGGGAGATACCAAAGGTTGCACTGTAAATTACACTTTTAGTCTGGGGGCGTATAAGGGGCCCACACAGTAAAGACTGCATGCATTTCTGTTACGGTATTGCTGCTACGGAAAGTCATCTGCAGAGATATGGCTGGCAGTGTGTATTAGACACCACTACCATGTTAAACCCTTTCCACCCTCGTCGTAAGGTGACCGGGGCAGGAAAGGGGTGGACGGTCTTTGCCACTGATGTGGAGCTGTCTGCCATGGCGGGGGTCGTTCTGGTTGGGATTGCAGGTGGATTGCCCTCACCAGGTTGGCGGTGGGTATTGCAGCCTGGCGGGGGCAATCTGCCAGCCATCGTAATGGGCCCGTTAGTTTCTCTCTGTCCTCATTGTCTCATCTGTCTCCTAATAGTCACATTTCTTTTATACTCCCTTGTCTAACCTTTTTTATACTGTCCCCTTGTCTTCTCATACTTTGTATCTTTCTTCTTATAGTCTTCCTTCTCTCCTCATTGTGCTACCTTTCTCTTCATAATCCTCATTATCTCTTCATATTTTCCAGTCTTTTCATACACTATTCTTCTCCTTATACTGCATTGTCTGCTTATATCTGCTTTTCTATTTATGTTTCATATTGTCTTGTACTCTTCTTTCTCTTGTTGTTAGTCCTTCTATTTTCATATTCTTATGTTTGTTGTCATAATCTCTCCTGTTTTCGTATAACTAATATAATACTGTATTTGATATAATTTATTTTTCTAAAGTAATATATATTTTTTATATTAGATTCTTTTGGTCACCACTGAAAAAAAATCATCATGCCTTCTAAAACTGGAAGAAGAAAGGACGAAAGAAAGCAGTTTATTTAAAGAGGACTCATCTACAACATTTACCTGAAGATCAATGTAGTAAGTAAAAGAAAAAAGTCCTGGTAAGAAAACTAAGACTTATCAGCGAAGATTGACAACCGCTAACAGTAGTGTGCGCAAAGTAAACAATACTGTGACTGTTTCTGCAACTAAGAGAAAAAACAAGAGTCATGGAACAAATTCAGAAAAAAATGTATATAGTAAAAGGAGGATCAATCAATTTAACGACATAAGAAAGAAGATGTTTTATAATAGAATTTTGTTCAATTTAACTAAGGTAATAAAGAATTGTAAGAAGAAAACCACATTTTATAAGAAGAGGAAATGTATTGAAATTGTAGATGAGAAAGCTTTTGAATAAAAAAAAAAATGTTGTTTTAGTAATCAATAGAATTCGATCACTAGATAAGCCAATCCATTTAATGAAGAGCAAAAGTAAGTGAAGAAGAATAATTAACAGAACTAATTTTTCTGAAGTTTTTTTGGGTGAATGGGAACATAGTTCAAGTTCTGCGCCTTTTTTTAATGAGGAAAGATATCTTCAGAGTAATGACTTGTTGCATGCAGTTGACACTACAGGTCGTGCTTATGAGATTAAAAATGGTTGTCCTATTGAGAAAGAGAAAATTGTTCAAAGAAATGCAGAAGAGGTGTTAGCTGATGAGGTAGAAGGCCTAAAGCTCCAGTGTACACTTGGAATTGCAGTAGTATGTGTAGTGTACGGCAGGAATCTATTGATTTTTTACGCAATTTCTTACGTAACTATACTAAGAAAAGTGTTAGACAAAAGATTAAGATGTTGCAAGGATTAGACCCTTGCAGAGTGAGACTAAATACTGGTTTGCAAGGACATTCTATGGCTTGTCTTTCTAAAAAAGTTTGTAGAAGTGTTTTTCACCATTTCAAGATGTTGGCAGTACATCATACTGAAATGAGGAAATTAGTCAGAACGTTGTATTATGCCAAAAGTCCAGCTCTTTTGCATGGATCTGTGTCAGATGTAAAGAACGTTTGTGATGAAATTCAGGTTATTTACTTTGGTGCCGAAGAAGATAGTGCAGAAAATCATACGTTGGTAGAAGGAAATGTAGAAGAAAATGTACAAAATTGCAGTACAGAAAAATTTGAGCAAAGAAATTACAAAGTTCGAGGTGGTTTCAGGTGAAACACCAAATTATTCTTGTATTTGTTGTCGACATACTCATTATAAAAATCAGACTAGGACTGTTGATCTGTATGTAAAATGTGAAAAGGAAAATAATAAGGAGTGGATGGAATTTGTAACTTATTTGTTGGTCGAGAATACTTTTGATTTGGGTTGTGATCAGCATATTTGTAAATATTGTTATAACAAATTAGACGAGAATAAGATGCCTGCTAGAGCTGTGCATAATAATTTTGAGTCGGTAAATATTCCTTCTGAACTGATGGATTTAAATACTTATGAGTCTATTCTTATTCAATGTGTGCATCCTTTTCAGGCTATAATTTGTATAGAGCCTAAGACAGGGAAATTGCCTCCTTCATGTTAGGAAAGTGAAAAAGGTAATGTTGTATCTGATAAAAAATAATCACTATTATAAAGACGTGTGTATGAGTGAAGAAGAAATAACTGTTGAAGAAGATAATGACTTGCCATCTGGACAAATTGAAAAAGTGGATGTGTCCAGAACTGAAGAAATCTACGAACATTACAGTATTCATCCACTGCATTCCAAAGAAGTGATGGGGAATACTATAGAGTTATTCCAAATGAAAGAAGCAAAGGGAAGTCCCATTAGTGTATGGGAAAAAAGCTTGGAAGCTCGTTGTTTCCCTCATTTGTTTCCCACAGGAAAAGGAAGGCGATATGATGACCGACCTGTGCAGATTCCTGCATCTGAATACCGGACATTAAGATTGTATGCAGAAGATTCAAGATTTCGACAATGTATTCCGTATTTGTTTCATCTTTTGTTTGAGAGTGATTTGTCTGGACTTTCCTATGCAGTAAACCATATATTTAAAACAGGTGTACATCTGCAAAACATTTCGGCAAAGATATTTATGGATAAAGTACAACAGAAAGATAATGTTTTGGAATCTCAGCTAATTATTCTCATGGCATGTCAGTGTGGTACTAATGAATACTGGTACCGTCGTCATGAAGAACTTAAATGTATGCTAAGGAATTTAGGAACTCCTACATGGTTCCTTAATCTAAGCTGTGCTAAATATGCTTGGGAGGATTTACTTCAATTTCTTCGAGAGGTAAATCCAAATATACTAAATATTGAATACAAGACACCTAGAGAATTGTGCTCTTTTGATCCAGTTAATGTATGCAGATATTTCAATCATAGATTTGAAGCTATGATGTCTTTCATCACCAATAAAAAAAATCCTCCTCTTGGAGAGGTTGTGGACTTCTTTTGGAGAAAGGAGTATCAAGCAAGAGGTGCTCCTCACATACACATGCTAATATGGATCAAAGACACTCCCAAATTTGGAACAGATTCAGATGATACTGTGTTGTCTTTTATTGAAGAATACGCTACATGTGATATACCGAAAAGTACACAGGATAAGGACTTAAGACAACAAGTCTTACGATTCTAAAGCCATCGTTGTGGGAAATACTGTCGTCGAAAGTACAAATCTAAGTACAAATTCTACACCAAATGTAGTTTTGGATTTCCACGTCCAGTAATACCGAAAGGAAGAGTGAACAGTTTTGTGTCATCTTTGCGACATACTATCACAAGAAAGTCTCCTAAAAATACCTACAATTTAAGAAGAAATGAAGATTCAAAATACATAAATGACTATAACCCAGTCATTTTGTCCATGCGGAATGCTAACATGGATATTCAATATGTTGCAGACAATTTCATTGCTGTTGCTCGATATGTAACATCGTACATAATGAAATCAGAAAAGACAGAATTGAAGGAAATGTGGGAAGACATTTCCTGCGAGAAGAGTCTAAGTAAGAAATTATATACTTACAGTTTAAAGATGTTATCTCATCGAGAAATTGGAGCGTATGAATGCTCGGATCGATTATCATTTGCAAGTCTATACTCCAAATCTAGAAGAATCATTTGGGTGAGTCTAGGTCTTGCTGCAACACGAAACCGAGTACTTAAACCTGTACAAGAAATTGAATATTTAGTTGAAAAGGAGCCCGAAAGTACAGATATTGTGAAAACAAATATGTTGAATGCATATTATCCAAACAGAAGTTATCATTTTGAGAACATGTGTCTCTATGAAGTGCTGCAAAACTATATTTTTAGACGAAAAATTACAGAAAACATCAATAATGGTATATATGCTGTGTTTGTTCTGAAGGATGTCTGGTGAAACAAAGAAGAGGACATTTGATTAATCACCGTAAACACCTGACAAAAGGGAATTCTACTATTTAGCTCTTTTGCAACTTTTCAAGCCATGGCGTTCAGAATTAGAATTACTTGGAGATTTCGAGAGCTATGAAGATTCCTTCAATGCAACTAAAGATACTATAGAATGTCCTGTTTTTGCTAATTATGAGAAAATGTTGAACGACGAAATTGAGCAAGAAGCTACAATTGCAGCTTAGATTTCTAGAGATAGTTCTCAAGACAGTCAAACTTCTACTTCTTTGAATCAGGACTACAAGGAGTACCAATTGTTCAAAATGAAGCAGCAACTGCTATGGAAGAGGTGGAATCAGCAATGTATCAAGCTCAAGAAGATGTAAGAAAATTAGGAAACTTAGAAGAACAATTAAATGCTGAGCAGAAGAAAATATATGAGCAAGTGAGAGAGCAGGTTAACCATGGATTACTTCATGAAAAGAGAGAGTGCTCTTGCTCATCGTTTCAACCTATCCGATTGTACGTGAATGGAGAAGCTGGGACAGGAAAAAGTTTTTTAATTAAAGTAATTTCAACTTATCTACAGAAAACAATTGAGTCGTATTTGTCTTGTGTTGTCAGTTCTCCAACTGGGTTGGCAGCACACAATATTAAAGGAATTACTTTACATCGTTTATTAATGCTACCAGTGGAGCATGAAAATGAATTTGAATACCACAAGCTATCTGGAGAAGCTTGTTTGGAAGTTGCAGGAGTCTTGAAGAAAATGAAACTTCTCATTATTGATGAGGTAAGCATGGTATCAAACTTAATGCGTGCCTTTGTGCATTTGAGAATGCAGCAAATTCTTAAAACAGAGTATGACGTATTATTTGGAGGAAAGCATGTCATAGTTTTTGGAGATCTACTACAACTTACTCCTGTAAAAGGACAACCAGTGTTTAGGACACTGACACATGAAGATACCAGAAAATCTTTGGGAAGTATTGGAAATGTTAACATTTGGTCATTTTTTCAATATAGGAACTTATTAGAAACACGCGACAGGCAAATGATGCTGATTACGGAACTAATCTTCAAGATGTAAGAATAGGAAAAGTGACAGAACATGGCAAACAAGCTTTACAGAGATGATTACTTCCCAATTTGTTTCCAAATGAAAATATTGTTCCTGAGAAAATATATATGAAAATTGCCGAAAACAAGTCTGTAATTTGTTTAATGCCAACACTGCATGAATGTTCTGTATTCAATGAAGAAATGTTAAAGTTAGAAAATAAAGAAATTATAAAATTGGAAGCTATTGACAAAATTGAACATGAAGGAATATCTATTAGTTTGACTGAAAAGTTGAAGAAGAAATTGGATTCTTTAGAGAAGTCGATAAGTAAAACTGCTGGTTTAGAAAATAATTTGTATGCATGTATAAACTGTAGGGTAATTTTACGCCGTAATTTGAATGTGGAAAAAGGTTTAGTAAATGGTAAGCATGGGCGGAAAATCCGTTCCGCTCGCGGATTTTGCGGATTTTCGGTAAATTCGCAATCCGCGAACGCACGCGAATTTACCGAAAATCCGCAAATTCACACGCAGCGGGTTTTTTTTTCTTGGTGATACAATTTTGCGGCGCGCAGCGTTCACTTACCGTCATTCAGCGTTTGCCGAGTTGTTTTTCTCGATATTTTGCGAGTGCTGTGCCATTTTGGATCTTGCTGCGGGATCCCGCGGGAGTTTGGCGACCGCGATTACGTCATCGCGGCTTGCCACCTTGCACAGCGAGAGTTTGTCAACGCGAGTACGCCGTGATCACGTATCGCGGGAGTTCGCAATTGCGAACACGTAGATGCGGCGGGCAGCAACAATCTCGCACTCGCGAAAATACAAAATTTGCAATTCTGCACAAGAAATCCACCAGCAAGCAGCATAAACCTTCTGGAAATGATGATTTTTATCAGAATAACTTCTCAGGTTGACATTTGCCTGCATTTTTTTTTAAAGGAGTCCATTTTTGGGGGGGGGGAGGAAGGAAGTGCCCCACAGTCTCCAACTTCCTGGTCCTGTCCAGCAGGCTCCTCCCAGTGCTTTCTTCATGTGCTGGTCACTTTCATTCGGATTCTTCAACTGGAAGGATTACTTTTTGTGGATGCTGCTGGATATTTGGATTTGAGGCCTTTTTAACTTTCTTTGGATCACTTTTGGATTAGAAATTTCACAAGTAAGTTTGTTTGGGGCATTACAGTTGCTGCAACTACAATTTTGGAATTTTTGATTTTTGGGCTGTTGTTGGGGCCTTTTGCCCAGGGGTACTCAGTGGTGGGTGGACTGAGTCTTTCTGTGGGGTCTCTTTAATAAACACATCATGGAGGGCCTGGATGGCTTGGGATTGTGCTGATTTTTCTGTGATTTTCGTTTTTTTGGGCTGTTGTTGTAGCCTTTTCACCAGGGGTAGTGAGTGGTGCATGGGCCTAGTCTTTCTGTGGGGTGTCTTGAATTTAAACATCATGGAGGGCATGGATGGCATGGGATTGTGCTGATTTTTCTGTGTTTTTCGATTTTTTGGGGTGTTCATGGGGACAGGCCATGTGGGTGGGGGCCATTTTGAGTGCTGCTACAGGCAGGCCCTGGCCATGTGCTGGGAGGCATGGGGCCATTTTGAATGCAGGCAGTGTTCTTAGGTCTGCAACCATTTTGCCTAGCTTTCAACCTTTATGCCCAGGGGTAGTGAGTGGTGCATGGGCCTAGTCTTTTTGTGGGGTGTCTTGAACTTACACATCATGAGGGCCTGGATGGCTTGGGATTGTGCTTATTTTTCTGTGATTTTCGGTTTTTTGGGCTGTTGTTTTTGCCTTTTCACCAGGGGTAGTGAGTGGTGCATGAGCCTAGTCTTTCTGTGGGGTGTCTTGAATTTAAACATCATGGAGGGCATGGATGGCTTGGGATTGTGCTGATTTTTCTGTGATTTTCGTTTTTTTGGGCTGTTGTTGTGGCCTTTTTACCAGGGGTAGTGAGTGGTGCATGGGCCTAGTCTTTCTGTGGGGTGTCTTGAATTTAAACATCATGGAGGGAATGGATGGCATTGGATTGTGCTGATTTTTCTCTGTATTTCGATTTTTTGGGGTGTTCAAGGGGACAGGCCATGTGGGTGGGGGCCATTTTTAGTGCTGCTACAGGCAGGCCCTGGCCATGTGCTGGGAGGCAGGGGGCCATTTTGAATGCAGGCAGTGTTCTTAGGTCTGCAACCATTTTGCCTAGCTTCCAACCTTTATGCCCAGGGGTAGTGAGTGGTGCATGGGCCTAGTCTTTCTGTGGGGTGTCTTGAATTTAAACATCATGGAGGGCCTGGATGGCTTGGGATTGTGCTGATTTTTCTGTCATTTTCATTTTTTTGGGCTGTTGCTGTGGCCTTTTCACCAGGGGTAGTGAGTGGTGCATGGGCCTAGTCTTTCTGTGGGGTGTCTTGAATTTAAACATCATGGAGGGCATGGATGGCTTGGGATTGTGCTGATTTTTCTGTGATTTTCATTTTTTGGGGCTGTTGTTGTGGCCTTTTCACCAGGGGTAGTGAGTGGTGCATGGGCCTAGTCTTTCTGTGGGGTGTCTTGAATTTAAACATCATGGAGGGCATGGATGGCATGGGATTGTGCTGATTTTTCTGTGTTTTTCGATTTGTTGGGGTGTTCATGGGGACAGGCCATGTGGGTGGGGGCCATTTTGAGTGCTGCTACAGGCAGGCCCTGGCCATGTGCTGGGAGGCAGGGGGCCATTTTGAATGCAGGCAGTGTTCTTAGGTCTGCAACCATTTTGCCTAGCTTCCAACCTTTATGCCCAGGGGTAGTGAGTGGTGCATGGGCCTAGTCTTTCTGTGGGGTGTCTTGAATTTAAACATCAGGGAGGGCCTGGAGGGCTTGGGATTGTGCTGATTTTTCCGTGATTTTCATTTTTTTGGGCTGTTGCTGTGGCCTTTTCACCAGGGGTAGTGAGTGGTGCATGGGCCTAGTCTTTCTGTGGGGTGTCTTGAATTTAAACATCATGGAGGGCATGGATGGCTTGGGATTGTGCTGATTTTTCTGTGATTTTTATTTTTTGGGGCTGTTGTTGTGGCCTTTTCACCAGGGGTATTGAGTGGTGCATGGGCCTAGTCTTTCTGTGGGGTGTCTTGAATTTAAACATCATGGAGGGCATGGATGGCATGGGATTGTGCTGATTTTTCTGTGATTTTCATTTTTTTGGGCTGTTGCTGTGGCCTGTTCACCAGGGGTAGTGAGTGGTGCATGGGCCTAGTCTTTCTGTGGGGTGTCTTGAATTTAAACATCATGGAGGGCATGGATGGCTTGGGATTGTGCTGATTTTTCTGTGATTTTCATTTTTTGGGGCTGTTGTTGTGGCCTTTTCACCAGGGGTAGTGAGTGGTGCATGGGCCTAGTCTTTCTGTGGGGTGTCTTGAATGTAAACATCATGGAGGGCATGGATGGCATGGGATTGTGCTGATTTTTCTGTGTTTTTCGATTTATTGGGGTGTTCATGGGGACAGGCCATGTGGGTGGGGGCCATTTTGAGTGCTGCTACAGGCAGGCCCTGGCCATGTGCTGGGAGGCAGGGGGCCATTTTGAATGCAGGCAGTGTTCTTAGGTCTGTAACCATTTTGCCTAGCTTCCAACCTTTATGCCCAGGGGTAGTGAGTGGTGCATGGGCCTAGTCTTTCTGTGGGGTGTCTTGAATTTAAACATCATGGAGGGCCTGGATGGCTTGGGATTGTGCTGATTTTTCTGTGATTTTCATTTTTTTGGGCTGTTGCTGTGGCCTTTTCACCAGGGGTAGTGAGTGGTGCATGGGCCTAGTCTTTCTGTGGGGTGTCTTGAATTTAAACATCATGGAGGGCATGGATGGCTTGGGATTGTGCTGATTTTTCTGTGATTTTCATTTTTTGGGGCTGTTGTTGTGGCCTTTTCACCAGGGGTATTGAGTGGTGCATGGGCCTAGTCTTTCTGTGGGGTGTCTTGAATTTAAACATCATGGAGGGCATGGATGGCATGGGATTGTGCTGATTTTTCTGTGTTTTTTTATTTTTGGGGGTGTTCATGGGGACAGGCCATGTGGGTGGGGGCCATTTTGAGTGCTGCTACAGGCAGGCCCTGGCCATGTGCTGGGAGGCAGGGGGCCATTTTGAATGCAGGCAGTGTTCTTAGGTCTGCAACCATTTTGCCTAGCTTTTAACCTTTATGCCCAGGGGTAGTGAGTGGTGCATGGGCCTAGTCTTTCTGTGGGGTGTCTTGAATTTAAACATCATGGAGGGCCTGGATGGCTTGGGATTGTGCTGATTTTTCTGTGATTTTCGTTTTTTTGGGCTGTTACTGTGGCCTTTTCACCAGGGGTAGTGAGTGGTGCATGGGCCTAGTCTTTCTGTGGGGTGTCTTGAATTTAAACATCATGGAGGGCATGGATGGCTTGGGATTGTGCTGATTTTTCTGTGATTTTCATTTTTTGGGGCTGTTGTTGTGGCCTTTTCACCAGGGGTAGTGAGTGGTGCATGGGCCTAGTCTTTCTGTGGGTTTCTTGAATGTAAACATCATGGAGGGCATGGATGGCATGGGATTGTGCTGATTTTTCTGTGTATTTCGATTTTTTGGGGTGTTCATGGGGACAGGCCATGTGGGTAGGGGCCATTTTTAGTGCTGCTACAGGCAGGCCCTGGCCATGTGCTGGGAGGCAGGGGGCCATTTTGAATGCAGGCAGTGTTCTTAGGTCTGCGACCATTTTGCCTAGCTTCCAACCTTTATGCCCAGGGGTAGTGAGTGGTGCATGGGCCTAGTCTTTCTGTGGGGTGTCTTGAATTTAAACATCATGGAGGGCCTGGATGGCTTGGGATTGTGCTGATTTTTCTGTGATTTTCATTTTTGTGGGCTGTTGCTGTGGCCTTTTCACCAGGGGTAGTGAGTGGTGCATGGGCCTAGTCTTTCTGTAGGGTGTCTTGAATTTAAACATCATGGAGGGCATGGATGGCATGGGATTGTGCTGATTTTTCTGTGTTTTTTGATTTTTTGGGGTGTTCATGGGGACAGCCCATGTGGGTGGGGGCCATTTTGAGTGCTGCTACAGGCAGGCCCTGGCCATGTGCTGGGAGGCAGGGGGCCATTTTGAATGCAGGCAGTGTTCTTAGGTCTGCAACCATTTTGCCTAGCTTTCAACCTTTATGCCCAGGGGTAGTGAGTGGTGCATGGGCCTAGTCTTTTTGTGGGGTGTCTTGAATTTAAACATCATGGAGGGCCTGGCTGGCTTGGGATTGTGCTTATTTTTCTGTGATTTTCGGTTTTTTGGGCTGTTGTTTTTGCCTTTTCACCAGGGGTAGTGAGTGGTGCATGGGCCTAGTCTTTCTGTGGGGTGTCTTGAATTTAAACATCATGGAGGGAATGGATGGCATGGGATTGTGCTGATTTTTCTGTGTATTTCGATTTTTTGGGGTGTTCATGGGGACAGGCCATGTGGGTGGGGGCCATTTTTAGTGCTGCTACAGGCAGGCCCTGGCCATGTGTTGGGAGGCAGGGGGCCATTTTGAATGCAGGCAGTGTTCTTAGGTCTGCAACCATTTTGCCTAGCTTCCAACCTTTATGCCCAGGGGTAGTGAGTGGTGCATGGGCCTAGTCTTTCTGTGGGGTGTCTTGAATTTAAACATCATGGAGGGCCTGGATGGCTTGGGATTGTGCTGATTTTTCTGTGATTTTCATTTTTTTGGGCTGTTGCTGTGGCCTTTTCACCAGGGGTAGTGAGTGGTGCATGGGCCTAGTCTTTCTGTGGGGTGTCTTGAATTTAAACATCATGGAGGGCATATGCTTAGGATTGTGCTGATTTTTCTGTGATTTTCATTTTTGGGGCTGTTGTTGTGGCCTTTTCACCAGGGGTATTGAGTGGTGCATGGGCCTAGTCTTTCTGTGGGGTGTCTTGAATTTAAACATCATGGAGGGCATGGATGGCATGGGATTGTGCTGATTTTTCTGTGTTTTTTTATTTTTGGGGGTGTTCATGGGGACAGGCCATGTGGGTGGGGGCCATTTTGAGTGCTGCTACAGGCAGGCCCTGGCCATGTGCTGGGAGGCAGGGGGCCATTTTGAATGCAGGCAGTGTTCTTAGGTCTGCAACCATTTTGCCTAGCTTTCAACCTTTATGCCCAGGGGTAGTGAATGGTGCATAGGCCTAGTCTTTCTGTGGGGTGTCTTGAATTTAAACATCATGGAGGGCCTGGATGGCTTGGGATTGTGCTGATTTTTCTGTGATTTTCGTTTTTTTGGGCTGTTGCTGTGGCCTTTTCACCAGGGGTAGTGAGTGGTGCATGGGCCTCGTCTTTCTGTGGGGTGTCTTGAATTTAAACATCATGGAGGGCATGGATGGCTTGGGATTGTGCTGATTTTTCTGTGATTTTCATTTTTTGGGGCTGTTGTTGTGGCCTTTTCACCAGGGGTAGTGAGTGGTGCATGGGCCTTGTCTTTCTGTGGGTTTTTTGAATTTAAACATCATGGAGGGCATGGATGGCATGGGATTGTGCTGATTTTTCTGTGTATTTTGATTTTTTGGGGTGTTCATGGGGACAGGCCATGTGGGTGGGGGCCATTTTTAGTGCTGCTACAGGCAGGCCCTGGCCGTGTGCTGGGAGGCAGGGGGCCATTTTGAATGCAGGCAGTGTTCTTAGGTCTGCAACCATTTTGCCTAGCTTTCAACCTTTATGCCCAGGGGTAGTGAATGGTGCATAGGCCTAGTCTTTCTGTGGGGTGTCTTGAATTTAAACATCATGGAGGGCCTGGATGGCTTGGGATTGTGCTGATTTTTCTGTGATTTTCGTTTTTTTGGGCTGTTGCTGTGGCCTTTTCACCAGGGGTAGTGAGTGGTGCATGGGCCTCGTCTTTCTGTGGGGTGTCTTGAATTTAAACATCATGGAGGGCATGGATGGCTTGGGATTGTGCTGATTGTTCTGTGATTTTCATTTTTTGGGGCTGTTGTTGTGGCCTTTTCACCAGGGGTAGTGAGTGGTGCATGGGCCTTGTCTTTCTGTGGGTTTTTTGAATTTAAACATCATGGAGGGCATGGATGGCATGGGATTGTGCTGATTTTTCTGTGTTTTTTTATTTTTGGGGGTGTTCATGGGGACAGGCCATGTGGGTGGGGGCCATTTTGAGTGCTGCTACAGGCAGGCCCTGGCCATGTGCTGGGAGGCAGGGGGCCATTTTGAATGCAGGCAGTGTTCTTAGGTCTGCAACCATTTTGCCTAGCTTTTAACCTTTATGCCCAGGGGTAGTGAGTGGTGCATGGGCCTAGTCTTTCTGTGGGGTGTCTTGAATTTAAACATCATGGAGGGCCTGGATGGCTTGGGATTGTGCTGATTTTTCTGTGATTTTCGTTTTTTTGGGCTGTTACTGTGGCCTTTTCACCAGGGGTAGTGAGTGGTGCATGGGCCTAGTCTTTCTGTGGGGTGTCTTGAATTTAAACATCATGGAGGGCATGGATGGCTTGGGATTGTGCTGATTTTTCTGTGATTTTCATTTTTTGGGGCTGTTGTTGTGGCCTTTTCACCAGGGGTAGTGAGTGGTGCATGGGCCTAGTCTTTCTGTGGGTTTCTTGAATGTAAACATCATGGAGGGCATGGATGGCATGGGATTGTGCTGATTTTTCTGTGTATTTCGATTTTTTGGGGTGTTCATGGGGACAGGCCATGTGGGTAGGGGCCATTTTTAGTGCTGCTACAGGCAGGCCCTGGCCATGTGCTGGGAGGCAGGGGGCCATTTTGAATGCAGGCAGTGTTCTTAGGTCTGCAACCATTTTGCCTAGCTTCCAACCTTTATGCCCAGGGGTAGTGAGTGGTGCATGGGCCTAGTCTTTCTGTGGGGTGTCTTGAATTTAAACATCATGGAGGGCCTGGATGGCTTGGGATTGTGCTGATTTTTCTGTGATTTTCATTTTTGTGGGCTGTTGCTGTGGCCTTTTCACCAGGGGTAGTGAGTGGTGCATGGGCCTAGTCTTTCTGTAGGGTGTCTTGAATTTAAACATCATGGAGGGCATGGATGGCATGGGATTGTGCTGATTTTTCTGTGTTTTTTGATTTTTTGGGGTGTTCATGGGGACAGCCCATGTGGGTGGGGGCCATTTTGAGTGCTGCTACAGGCAGGCCCTGGCCATGTGCTGGGAGGCAGGGGGCCATTTTGAATGCAGGCAGTGTTCTTAGGTCTGCAACCATTTTGCCTAGCTTTCAACCTTTATGCCCAGGGGTAGTGAGTGGTGCATGGGCCTAGTCTTTTTGTGGGGTGTCTTGAATTTAAACATCATGGAGGGCCTGGCTGGCTTGGGATTGTGCTTATTTTTCTGTGATTTTCGGTTTTTTGGGCTGTTGTTTTTGCCTTTTCACCAGGGGTAGTGAGTGGTGCATGGGCCTAGTCTTTCTGTGGGGTGTCTTGAATTTAAACATCATGGAGGGAATGGATGGCATGGGATTGTGCTGATTTTTCTGTGTATTTCGATTTTTTGGGGTGTTCATGGGGACAGGCCATGTGGGTGGGGGCCATTTTTAGTGCTGCTACAGGCAGGCCCTGGCCATGTGTTGGGAGGCAGGGGGCCATTTTGAATGCAGGCAGTGTTCTTAGGTCTGCAACCATTTTGCCTAGCTTCCAACCTTTATGCCCAGGGGTAGTGAGTGGTGCATGGGCCTAGTCTTTCTGTGGGGTGTCTTGAATTTAAACATCATGGAGGGCCTGGATGGCTTGGGATTGTGCTGATTTTTCTGTGATTT
The DNA here is from genome assembly GCF_964263255.1 of Lissotriton vulgaris. NCBI lineage: Eukaryota > Metazoa > Chordata > Amphibia > Caudata > Salamandridae > Lissotriton > Lissotriton vulgaris. The sequence goes on along the minus strand of NC_141694.1, from coordinate 1,195,592,100 downwards.
TCATTTTTTTGGGCTGTTGCTGTGGCCTTTTCACCAGGGGTAGTGAGTGGTGCATGGGCCTAGTCTTTCTGTGGGGTGTCTTGAATTTAAACATCATGGAGGGCATATGCTTAGGATTGTGCTGATTTTTCTGTGATTTTCATTTTTGGGGCTGTTGTTGTGGCCTTTTCACCAGGGGTATTGAGTGGTGCATGGGCCTAGTCTTTCTGTGGGGTGTCTTGAATTTAAACATCATGGAGGGCATGGATGGCATGGGATTGTGCTGATTTTTCTGTGTTTTTTTTATTTTTGGGGGTGTTCATGGGGACAGGCCATGTGGGTGGGGGCCATTTTGAGTGCTGCTACAGGCAGGCCCTGGCCATGTGCTGGGAGGCAGGGGGCCATTTTGAATGCAGGCAGTGTTCTTAGGTCTGCAACCATTTTGCCTAGCTTTCAACCTTTATGCCCAGGGGTAGTGAATGGTGCATAGGCCTAGTCTTTCTGTGGGGTGTCTTGAATTTAAACATCATGGAGGGCCTGGATGGCTTGGGATTGTGCTGATTTTTCTGTGATTTTCGTTTTTTTGGGCTGTTGCTGTGGCCTTTTCACCAGGGGTAGTGAGTGGTGCATGGGCCTCGTCTTTCTGTGGGGTGTCTTGAATTTAAACATCATGGAGGGCATGGATGGCTTGGGATTGTGCTGATTTTTCTGTGATTTTCATTTTTTGGGGCTGTTGTTGTGGCCTTTTCACCAGGGGTAGTGAGTGGTGCATGGGCCTTGTCTTTCTGTGGGTTTTTTGAATTTAAACATCATGGAGGGCATGGATGGCATGGGATTGTGCTGATTTTTCTGTGTATTTTGATTTTTTGGGGTGTTCATGGGGACAGGCCATGTGGGTGGGGGCCATTTTTAGTGCTGCTACAGGCAGGCCCTGGCCATGTGCTGGGAGGCAGGGGGCCATTTTGAATGCAGGCAGTGTTCTTAGGTCTGCAACCATTTTGCCTAGCTTCCAACCTTTATGCCCAGGGGTAGTGAGTGGTGCATGGGCCTAGTCTTTCTGTGGGGTGTCTTGAATTTAAACATCATGGAGGGCATGGATGACTTGGGATTGTGCTGATTTTTCTGTGATTTTCGTTTTTTTGGGCTGTTGTTGTGGCCTTTTCACCAGGGGTAGTGAGTGGTGCATGGGCCTAGTCTTTCTGTGGGGTGTCTTGAATTTAAACATCATGGAGGGAATGGATGGCATGGGATTGTGCTGATTTTTCTGTGTATTTCGATTTTTTGGGGTGTTCATGGGGACAGGCCATGTGGGTGGGGGCCATTTTTAGTGCTGCTACAGGCAGGCCCTGGCCATGTGTTGGGAGGCAGGGGGCCATTTTGAATGCAGGCAGTGTTCTTAGGTCTGCAACCATTTTGCCTAGCTTCCAACATTTATGCCCAGGGGTAGTGAGTGGTGCATGGGCCTAGTCTTTCTGTGGGGTGTCTTGAATTTAAACATCATGGAGGGCCTGGATGGCTTGGGATTGTGCTGATTTTTCTGTGATTTTCATTTTTTTGGGCTGTTGCTGTGGCCTTTTCACCAGGGGTAGTGAGTGGTGCATGGGCCTAGTCTTTCTGTGGGGTGTCTTGAATTTAAACATCATGGAGGGCATGGATGGCTTGGGATTGTGCTGATTTTTCTGTGATTTTCATTTTTGGGGCTGTTGTTGTGGCCTTTTCACCAGGGGTATTGAGTGGTGCATGGGCCTAGTCTTTCTGTGGGGTGTCTTGAATTTAAACATCATGGAGGGCATGGATGGCATGGGATTGTGCTGATTTTTCTGTGTTTTTTTTATTTTTGGGGGTGTTCATGGGGACAGGCCATGTGGGTGGGGGCCATTTTGAGTGCTGCTACAGGCAGGCCCTGGCCATGTGCTGGGAGGCAGGGGGCCATTTTGAATGCAGGCAGTGTTCTTAGGTCTGCAACCATTTTGCCTAGCTTTCAACCTTTATGCCCAGGGGTAGTGAGTGGTGCATGGGCCTAGTCTTTCTGTGGGGTGTCTTGAATTTAAACATCATGGAGGGCCTGGATGGCTTGGGATTGTGCTGATTTTTCTGTGATTTACGTTTTTTTGGGCTATTGCTGTGGCCTTTTCACCAGGGGTAGTGAGTGGTGCATGGGCCTAGTCTTTCTGTGGGGTGTCTTGAATTTAAACATCATGGAGGGCATGGATGGCTTGGGATTGTGCTGATTTTTCTGTGATTTTCATTTTTTGGGGCTGTTGTTGTGGCCTTTTCACCAGGGGTAGTGAGTGGTGCATGGGCCTAGTCTTTCTGTGGGGTGTCTTGAATTTAAACATCATGGAGGGCATGGATGGCATGGGATTGTGCTGATTTTTCTGTGTATTTCGATTTTTTGGGGTGTTCATGGGGACAGGCCATGTGGGTGGGGGCCATTTTTAGTGCTGCTACAGGCAGGCCCTGGCCATGTGCTGGGAGGCAGGGGGCCATTTTGAATGCAGGCAGTGTTCTTAGGTCTGCAACCATTTTGCCTAGCTTCCAACCTTTATGCCCCAGGGTAGTGAGTGGTGCATGGGCCTAGTCTTTCTGTGGGGTGTCTTGAATTTAAACATCATGGAGGGCCTGGATGGCTTGGGATTGTGCTGATTTTTCTGTGATTTTCATTTTTTTGGGCTGTTGCTGTGGCCTTTTCACCAGGGGTAGTGAGTGGTGCATGGGCCTAGTCTTTCTGTGGGGTGTCTTGAATTTAAACATCATGGAGGGCATGGATGGCTTGGGATTGTGCTGATTTTTCTGTGATTTTCATTTTTTGGGGCTGTTGTTGTGGCCTTTTCACCAGGGGTAGTGAGTGGTGCATGGGCCTAGTCTTTCTGTGGGGTGTCTTGAATTTAAACATCATGGAGGGCATGGATGGCTTGGGATTGTGCTGATTTTTCAGTGATTTTCATTTTTTGGGGTGTTCATGGGGACAGGCCATGTGGGTGGGGGCCATTTTGAGTGCTGCTACAGGCAGGCCCTGGCCATGTGCTGGGAGGCAGGGGGCCATTTTGAATGCAGGCAGTGTTCTTAGGTCTGCAACCATTTTGCCTAGCTTCCAACCTTTATGCCCAGGGGTAGTGAGTGGTGCATGGGCCTAGTCTTTCTGTGGGGTGTCTTGAATTTAAACATCAGGGAGGGCCTGGAGGGCTTGGGATTGTGCTGATTTTTCCGTGATTTTCATTTTTTTGGGCTGTTGCTGTGGCCTTTTCACCAGGGGTAGTGAGTGGTGCATGGGCCTAGTCTTTCTGTGGGGTGTCTTGAATTTAAACATCATGGAGGGCATGGATGGCTTGGGATTGTGCTGATTTTTCTGTGATTTTTATTTTTTGGGGCTGTTGTTGTGGCCTTTTCACCAGGGGTATTGAGTGGTGCATGGGCCTAGTCTTTCTGTGGGGTGTCTTGAATTTAAACATCATGGAGGGCATGGATGGCATGGGATTGTGCTGATTTTTCTGTGATTTTCATTTTTTTGGGCTGTTGCTGTGGCCTGTTCACCAGGGGTAGTGAGTGGTGCATGGGCCTAGTCTTTCTGTGGGGTGTCTTGAATTTAAACATCATGGAGGGCATGGATGGCTTGGGATTGTGCTGATTTTTCTGTGATTTTCATTTTTTGGGGCTGTTGTTGTGGCCTTTTCACCAGGGGTAGTGAGTGGTGCATGGGCCTAGTCTTTCTGTGGGGTGTCTTGAATGTAAACATCATGGAGGGCATGGATGGCATGGGATTGTGCTGATTTTTCTGTGTTTTTCGATTTATTGGGGTGTTCATGGGGACAGGCCATGTGGGTGGGGGCCATTTTGAGTGCTGCTACAGGCAGGCCCTGGCCATGTGCTGGGAGGCAGGGGGCCATTTTGAATGCAGGCAGTGTTCTTAGGTCTGTAACCATTTTGCCTAGCTTCCAACCTTTATGCCCAGGGGTAGTGAGTGGTGCATGGGCCTAGTCTTTCTGTGGGGTGTCTTGAATTTAAACATCATGGAGGGCCTGGATGGCTTGGGATTGTGCTGATTTTTCTGTGATTTTCATTTTTTTGGGCTGTTGCTGTGGCCTTTTCACCAGGGGTAGTGAGTGGTGCATGGGCCTAGTCTTTCTGTGGGGTGTCTTGAATTTAAACATCATGGAGGGCATGGATGGCTTGGGATTGTGCTGATTTTTCTGTGATTTTCATTTTTTGGGGCTGTTGTTGTGGCCTTTTCACCAGGGGTATTGAGTGGTGCATGGGCCTAGTCTTTCTGTGGGGTGTCTTGAATTTAAACATCATGGAGGGCATGGATGGCATGGGATTGTGCTGATTTTTCTGTGTTTTTTTATTTTTGGGGGTGTTCATGGGGACAGGCCATGTGGGTGGGGGCCATTTTGAGTGCTGCTACAGGCAGGCCCTGGCCATGTGCTGGGAGGCAGGGGGCCATTTTGAATGCAGGCAGTGTTCTTAGGTCTGCAACCATTTTGCCTAGCTTTTAACCTTTATGCCCAGGGGTAGTGAGTGGTGCATGGGCCTAGTCTTTCTGTGGGGTGTCTTGAATTTAAACATCATGGAGGGCCTGGATGGCTTGGGATTGTGCTGATTTTTCTGTGATTTTCATTTTTGTGGGCTGTTGCTGTGGCCTTTTCACCAGGGGTAGTGAGTGGTGCATGGGCCTAGTCTTTCTGTAGGGTGTCTTGAATTTAAACATCATGGAGGGCATGGATGGCATGGGATTGTGCTGATTTTTCTGTGTTTTTTGATTTTTTGGGGTGTTCATGGGGACAGCCCATGTGGGTGGGGGCCATTTTGAGTGCTGCTACAGGCAGGCCCTGGCCATGTGCTGGGAGGCAGGGGGCCATTTTGAATGCAGGCAGTGTTCTTAGGTCTGCAACCATTTTGCCTAGCTTTCAACTTTTATGCCCAGGGGTAGTGAGTGGTGCATGGGCCTAGTCTTTCTGTGGGGTGTCTTGAATTTAAACATCATGGAGGGCCTGGATGGCTTGGGATTGTGCTGATTTTTCTGTGATTTTCGTTTTTTTGGGCTGTTACTGTGGCCTTTTCACCAGGGGTAGTGAGTGGTGCATGGGCCTAGTCTTTCTGTGGGGTGTCTTGAATTTAAACATCATGGAGGGCATGGATGGCTTGGGATTGTGCTGATTTTTCTGTGATTTTCATTTTTTGGGGCTGTTGTTGTGGCCTTTTCACCAGGGGTAGTGAGTGGTGCATGGGCCTAGTCTTTCTGTGGGTTTCTTGAATGTAAACATCATGGAGGGCATGGATGGCATGGGATTGTGCTGATTTTTCTGTGTATTTCGATTTTTTGGGGTGTTCATGGGGACAGGCCATGTGGGTAGGGGCCATTTTTAGTGCTGCTACAGGCAGGCCCTGGCCATGTGCTGGGAGGCAGGGGGCCATTTTGAATGCAGGCAGTGTTCTTAGGTCTGCAACCATTTTGCCTAGCTTCCAACCTTTATGCCCAGGGGTAGTGAGTGGTGCATGGGCCTAGTCTTTCTGTGGGGTGTCTTGAATTTAAACATCATGGAGGGCCTGGATGGCTTGGGATTGTGCTGATTTTTCTGTGATTTTCATTTTTGTGGGCTGTTGCTGTGGCCTTTTCACCAGGGGTAGTGAGTGGTGCATGGGCCTAGTCTTTCTGTAGGGTGTCTTGAATTTAAACATCATGGAGGGCATGGATGGCATGGGATTGTGCTGATTTTTCTGTGTTTTTTGATTTTTTGGGGTGTTCATGGGGACAGCCCATGTGGGTGGGGGCCATTTTGAGTGCTGCTACAGGCAGGCCCTGGCCATGTGCTGGGAGGCAGGGGGCCATTTTGAATGCAGGCAGTGTTCTTAGGTCTGCAACCATTTTGCCTAGCTTTCAACCTTTATGCCCAGGGGTAGTGAGTGGTGCATGGGCCTAGTCTTTTTGTGGGGTGTCTTGAATTTAAACATCATGGAGGGCCTGGCTGGCTTGGGATTGTGCTTATTTTTCTGTGATTTTCGGTTTTTTGGGCTGTTGTTTTTGCCTTTTCACCAGGGGTAGTGAGTGGTGCATGGGCCTAGTCTTTCTGTGGGGTGTCTTGAATTTAAACATCATGGAGGGAATGGATGGCATGGGATTGTGCTGATTTTTCTGTGTATTTCGATTTTTTGGGGTGTTCATGGGGACAGGCCATGTGGGTGGGGGCCATTTTTAGTGCTGCTACAGGCAGGCCCTGGCCATGTGTTGGGAGGCAGGGGGCCATTTTGAATGCAGGCAGTGTTCTTAGGTCTGCAACCATTTTGCCTAGCTTCCAACCTTTATGCCCAGGGGTAGTGAGTGGTGCATGGGCCTAGTCTTTCTGTGGGGTGTCTTGAATTTAAACATCATGGAGGGCCTGGATGGCTTGGGATTGTGCTGATTTTTCTGTGATTTTCATTTTTTTGGGCTGTTGCTGTGGCCTTTTCACCAGGGGTAGTGAGTGGTGCATGGGCCTAGTCTTTCTGTGGGGTGTCTTGAATTTAAACATCATGGAGGGCATATGCTTAGGATTGTGCTGATTTTTCTGTGATTTTCATTTTTGGGGCTGTTGTTGTGGCCTTTTCACCAGGGGTATTGAGTGGTGCATGGGCCTAGTCTTTCTGTGGGGTGTCTTGAATTTAAACATCATGGAGGGCATGGATGGCATGGGATTGTGCTGATTTTTCTGTGTTTTTTTTATTTTTGGGGGTGTTCATGGGGACAGGCCATGTGGGTGGGGGCCATTTTGAGTGCTGCTACAGGCAGGCCCTGGCCATGTGCTGGGAGGCAGGGGGCCATTTTGAATGCAGGCAGTGTTCTTAGGTCTGCAACCATTTTGCCTAGCTTTCAACCTTTATGCCCAGGGGTAGTGAATGGTGCATAGGCCTAGTCTTTCTGTGGGGTGTCTTGAATTTAAACATCATGGAGGGCCTGGATGGCTTGGGATTGTGCTGATTTTTCTGTGATTTTCGTTTTTTTGGGCTGTTGCTGTGGCCTTTTCACCAGGGGTAGTGAGTGGTGCATGGGCCTCGTCTTTCTGTGGGGTGTCTTGAATTTAAACATCATGGAGGGCATGGATGGCTTGGGATTGTGCTGATTTTTCTGTGATTTTCATTTTTTGGGGCTGTTGTTGTGGCCTTTTCACCAGGGGTAGTGAGTGGTGCATGGGCCTTGTCTTTCTGTGGGTTTTTTGAATTTAAACATCATGGAGGGCATGGATGGCATGGGATTGTGCTGATTTTTCTGTGTATTTTGATTTTTTGGGGTGTTCATGGGGACAGGCCATGTGGGTGGGGGCCATTTTTAGTGCTGCTACAGGCAGGCCCTGGCCATGTGCTGGGAGGCAGGGGGCCATTTTGAATGCAGGCAGTGTTCTTAGGTCTGCAACCATTTTGCCTAGCTTCCAACCTTTATGCCCAGGGGTAGTGAGTGGTGCATGGGCCTAGTCTTTCTGTGGGGTGTCTTGAATTTAAACATCATGGAGGGCATGGATGACTTGGGATTGTGCTGATTTTTCTGTGATTTTCGTTTTTTTGGGCTGTTGTTGTGGCCTTTTCACCAGGGGTAGTGAGTGGTGCATGGGCCTAGTCTTTCTGTGGGGTGTCTTGAATTTAAACATCATGGAGGGAATGGATGGCATGGGATTGTGCTGATTTTTCTGTGTATTTCGATTTTTTGGGGTGTTCATGGGGACAGGCCATGTGGGTGGGGGCCATTTTTAGTGCTGCTACAGGCAGGCCCTGGCCATGTGTTGGGAGGCAGGGGGCCATTTTGAATGCAGGCAGTGTTCTTAGGTCTGCAACCATTTTGCCTAGCTTCCAACATTTATGCCCAGGGGTAGTGAGTGGTGCATGGGCCTAGTCTTTCTGTGGGGTGTCTTGAATTTAAACATCATGGAGGGCCTGGATGGCTTGGGATTGTGCTGATTTTTCTGTGATTTTCATTTTTTTGGGCTGTTGCTGTGGCCTTTTCACCAGGGGTAGTGAGTGGTGCATGGGCCTAGTCTTTCTGTGGGGTGTCTTGAATTTAAACATCATGGAGGGCATGGATGGCTTGGGATTGTGCTGATTTTTCTGTGATTTTCATTTTTGGGGCTGTTGTTGTGGCCTTTTCACCAGGGGTATTGAGTGGTGCATGGGCCTAGTCTTTCTGTGGGGTGTCTTGAATTTAAACATCATGGAGGGCATGGATGGCATGGGATTGTGCTGATTTTTCTGTGTTTTTTTTATTTTTGGGGGTGTTCATGGGGACAGGCCATGTGGGTGGGGGCCATTTTGAGTGCTGCTACAGGCAGGCCCTGGCCATGTGCTGGGAGGCAGGGGGCCATTTTGAATGCAGGCAGTGTTCTTAGGTCTGCAACCATTTTGCCTAGCTTTCAACCTTTATGCCCAGGGGTAGTGAGTGGTGCATGGGCCTAGTCTTTCTGTGGGGTGTCTTGAATTTAAACATCATGGAGGGCCTGGATGGCTTGGGATTGTGCTGATTTTTCTGTGATTTACGTTTTTTTGGGCTATTGCTGTGGCCTTTTCACCAGGGGTAGTGAGTGGTGCATGGGCCTAGTCTTTCTGTGGGGTGTCTTGAATTTAAACATCATGGAGGGCATGGATGGCTTGGGATTGTGCTGATTTTTCTGTGATTTTCATTTTTTGGGGCTGTTGTTGTGGCCTTTTCACCAGGGGTAGTGAGTGGTGCATGGGCCTAGTCTTTCTGTGGGGTGTCTTGAATTTAAACATCATGGAGGGCATGGATGGCATGGGATTGTGCTGATTTTTCTGTGTATTTCGATTTTTTGGGGTGTTCATGGGGACAGGCCATGTGGGTGGGGGCCATTTTTAGTGCTGCTACAGGCAGGCCCTGGCCATGTGCTGGGAGGCAGGGGGCCATTTTGAATGCAGGCAGTGTTCTTAGGTCTGCAACCATTTTGCCTAGCTTCCAACCTTTATGCCCCAGGGTAGTGAGTGGTGCATGGGCCTAGTCTTTCTGTGGGGTGTCTTGAATTTAAACATCATGGAGGGCCTGGATGGCTTGGGATTGTGCTGATTTTTCTGTGATTTTCATTTTTTTGGGCTGTTGCTGTGGCCTTTTCACCAGGGGTAGTGAGTGGTGCATGGGCCTAGTCTTTCTGTGGGGTGTCTTGAATTTAAACATCATGGAGGGCATGGATGGCTTGGGATTGTGCTGATTTTTCTGTGATTTTCATTTTTTGGGGCTGTTGTTGTGGCCTTTTCACCAGGGGTAGTGAGTGGTGCATGGGCCTAGTCTTTCTGTGGGGTGTCTTGAATTTAAACATCATGGAGGGCATGGATGGCTTGGGATTGTGCTGATTTTTCAGTGATTTTCATTTTTTGGGGTGTTCATGGGGACAGGCCATGTGGGTGGGGGCCATTTTGAGTGCTGCTACAGGCAGGCCCTGGCCATGTGCTGGGAGGCAGGGGGCCATTTTGAATGCAGGCAGTGTTCTTAGGTCTGCAACCATTTTGCCTAGCTTCCAACCTTTATGCCCAGGGGTAGTGAGTGGTGCATGGGCCTAGTCTTTCTGTGGGGTGTCTTGAATTTAAACATCAGGGAGGGCCTGGAGGGCTTGGGATTGTGCTGATTTTTCCGTGATTTTCATTTTTTTGGGCTGTTGCTGTGGCCTTTTCACCAGGGGTAGTGAGTGGTGCATGGGCCTAGTCTTTCTGTGGGGTGTCTTGAATTTAAACATCATGGAGGGCATGGATGGCTTGGGATTGTGCTGATTTTTCTGTGATTTTTATTTTTTGGGGCTGTTGTTGTGGCCTTTTCACCAGGGGTATTGAGTGGTGCATGGGCCTAGTCTTTCTGTGGGGTGTCTTGAATTTAAACATCATGGAGGGCATGGATGGCATGGGATTGTGCTGATTTTTCTGTGATTTTCATTTTTTTGGGCTGTTGCTGTGGCCTGTTCACCAGGGGTAGTGAGTGGTGCATGGGCCTAGTCTTTCTGTGGGGTGTCTTGAATTTAAACATCATGGAGGGCATGGATGGCTTGGGATTGTGCTGATTTTTCTGTGATTTTCATTTTTTGGGGCTGTTGTTGTGGCCTTTTCACCAGGGGTAGTGAGTGGTGCATGGGCCTAGTCTTTCTGTGGGGTGTCTTGAATGTAAACATCATGGAGGGCATGGATGGCATGGGATTGTGCTGATTTTTCTGTGTTTTTCGATTTATTGGGGTGTTCATGGGGACAGGCCATGTGGGTGGGGGCCATTTTGAGTGCTGCTACAGGCAGGCCCTGGCCATGTGCTGGGAGGCAGGGGGCCATTTTGAATGCAGGCAGTGTTCTTAGGTCTGTAACCATTTTGCCTAGCTTCCAACCTTTATGCCCAGGGGTAGTGAGTGGTGCATGGGCCTAGTCTTTCTGTGGGGTGTCTTGAATTTAAACATCATGGAGGGCCTGGATGGCTTGGGATTGTGCTGATTTTTCTGTGATTTTCATTTTTTTGGGCTGTTGCTGTGGCCTTTTCACCAGGGGTAGTGAGTGGTGCATGGGCCTAGTCTTTCTGTGGGGTGTCTTGAATTTAAACATCATGGAGGGCATGGATGGCTTGGGATTGTGCTGATTTTTCTGTGATTTTCATTTTTTGGGGCTGTTGTTGTGGCCTTTTCACCAGGGGTATTGAGTGGTGCATGGGCCTAGTCTTTCTGTGGGGTGTCTTGAATTTAAACATCATGGAGGGCATGGATGGCATGGGATTGTGCTGATTTTTCTGTGTTTTTTTATTTTTGGGGGTGTTCATGGGGACAGGCCATGTGGGTGGGGGCCATTTTGAGTGCTGCTACAGGCAGGCCCTGGCCATGTGCTGGGAGGCAGGGGGCCATTTTGAATGCAGGCAGTGTTCTTAGGTCTGCAACCATTTTGCCTAGCTTTTAACCTTTATGCCCAGGGGTAGTGAGTGGTGCATGGGCCTAGTCTTTCTGTGGGGTGTCTTGAATTTAAACATCATGGAGGGCCTGGATGGCTTGGGATTGTGCTGATTTTTCTGTGATTTTCATTTTTGTGGGCTGTTGCTGTGGCCTTTTCACCAGGGGTAGTGAGTGGTGCATGGGCCTAGTCTTTCTGTAGGGTGTCTTGAATTTAAACATCATGGAGGGCATGGATGGCATGGGATTGTGCTGATTTTTCTGTGTTTTTTGATTTTTTGGGGTGTTCATGGGGACAGCCCATGTGGGTGGGGGCCATTTTGAGTGCTGCTACAGGCAGGCCCTGGCCATGTGCTGGGAGGCAGGGGGCCATTTTGAATGCAGGCAGTGTTCTTAGGTCTGCAACCATTTTGCCTAGCTTTCAACTTTTATGCCCAGGGGTAGTGAGTGGTGCATGGGCCTAGTCTTTTTGTGGGGTGTCTTGAATTTAAACATCATGGAGGGCCTGGCTGGCTTGGGATTGTGCTTATTTTTCTGTGATTTTCGGTTTTTTGGGCTGTTGTTTTTGCCTTTTCACCAGGGGTAGTGAGTGGTGCATGGGCCTAGTCTTTCTGTGGGGTGTCTTGAATTTAAACATCATGGAGGGAATGGATGGCATGGGATTGTGCTGATTTTTCTGTGTATTTCGATTTTTTGGGGTGTTCATGGGGACAGGCCATGTGGGTGGGGGCCATTTTTAGTGCTGCTACAGGCAGGCCCTGGCCATGTGTTGGGAGGCAGGGGGCCATTTTGAATGCAGGCAGTGTTCTTAGGTCTGCAACCATTTTGCCTAGCTTCCAACCTTTATGCCCAGGGGTAGTGAGTGGTGCATGGGCCTAGTCTTTCTGTGGGGTGTCTTGAATTTAAACATCATGGAGGGCCTGGATGGCTTGGGATTGTGCTGATTTTTCTGTGATTTTCATTTTTTTGGGCTGTTGCTGTGGCCTTTTCACCAGGGGTAGTGAGTGGTGCATGGGCCTAGTCTTTCTGTGGGGTGTCTTGAATTTAAACATCATGGAGGGCATATGCTTAGGATTGTGCTGATTTTTCTGTGATTTTCATTTTTGGGGCTGTTGTTGTGGCCTTTTCACCAGGGGTATTGAGTGGTGCATGGGCCTAGTCTTTCTGTGGGGTGTCTTGAATTTAAACATCATGGAGGGCATGGATGGCATGGGATTGTGCTGATTTTTCTGTGTTTTTTTATTTTTGGGGGTGTTCATGGGGACAGGCCATGTGGGTGGGGGCCATTTTGAGTGCTGCTACAGGCAGGCCCTGGCCATGTGCTGGGAGGCAGGGGGCCATTTTGAATGCAGGCAGTGTTCTTAGGTCTGCAACCATTTTGCCTAGCTTTCAACCTTTATGCCCAGGGGTAGTGAATGGTGCATAGGCCTAGTCTTTCTGTGGGGTGTCTTGAATTTAAACATCATGGAGGGCCTGGATGGCTTGGGATTGTGCTGATTTTTCTGTGATTTTCGTTTTTTTGGGCTGTTGCTGTGGCCTTTTCACCAGGGGTAGTGAGTGGTGCATGGGCCTCGTCTTTCTGTGGGGTGTCTTGAATTTAAACATCATGGAGGGCATGGATGGCTTGGGATTGTGCTGATTTTTCTGTGATTTTCATTTTTTGGGGCTGTTGTTGTGGCCTTTTCACCAGGGGTAGTGAGTGGTGCATGGGCCTTGTCTTTCTGTGGGTTTTTTGAATTTAAACATCATGGAGGGCATGGATGGCATGGGATTGTGCTGATTTTTCTGTGTATTTTGATTTTTTGGGGTGTTCATGGGGACAGGCCATGTGGGTGGGGGCCATTTTTAGTGCTGCTACAGGCAGGCCCTGGCCATGTGCTGGGAGGCAGGGGGCCATTTTGAATGCAGGCAGTGTTCTTAGGTCTGCAACCATTTTGCCTAGCTTCCAACCTTTATGCCCAGGGGTAGTGAGTGGTGCATGGGCCTAGTCTTTCTGTGGGGTGTCTTGAATTTAAACATCATGGAGGGCATGGATGACTTGGGATTGTGCTGATTTTTCTGTGATTTTCGTTTTTTTGGGCTGTTGTTGTGGCCTTTTCACCAGGGGTAGTGAGTGGTGCATGGGCCTAGTCTTTCTGTGGGGTGTCTTGAATTTAAACATCATGGAGGGAATGGATGGCATGGGATTGTGCTGATTTTTCTGTGTATTTCGATTTTTTGGGGTGTTCATGGGGACAGGCCATGTGGGTGGGGGCCATTTTTAGTGCTGCTACAGGCAGGCCCTGGCCATGTGTTGGGAGGCAGGGGGCCATTTTGAATGCAGGCAGTGTTCTTAGGTCTGCAACCATTTTGCCTAGCTTCCAACATTTATGCCCAGGGGTAGTGAGTGGTGCATGGGCCTAGTCTTTCTGTGGGGTGTCTTGAATTTAAACATCATGGAGGGCCTGGATGGCTTGGGATTGTGCTGATTTTTCTGTGATTTTCATTTTTTTGGGCTGTTGCTGTGGCCTTTTCACCAGGGGTAGTGAGTGGTGCATGGGCCTAGTCTTTCTGTGGGGTGTCTTGAATTTAAACATCATGGAGGGCATGGATGGCTTGGGATTGTGCTGATTTTTCTGTGATTTTCATTTTTGGGGCTGTTGTTGTGGCCTTTTCACCAGGGGTATTGAGTGGTGCATGGGCCTAGTCTTTCTGTGGGGTGTCTTGAATTTAAACATCATGGAGGGCATGGATGGCATGGGATTGTGCTGATTTTTCTGTGTTTTTTTTATTTTTGGGGGTGTTCATGGGGACAGGCCATGTGGGTGGGGGCCATTTTGAGTGCTGCTACAGGCAGGCCCTGGCCATGTGCTGGGAGGCAGGGGGCCATTTTGAATGCAGGCAGTGTTCTTAGGTCTGCAACCATTTTGCCTAGCTTTCAACCTTTATGCCCAGGGGTAGTGAGTGGTGCATGGGCCTAGTCTTTCTGTGGGGTGTCTTGAATTTAAACATCATGGAGGGCCTGGATGGCTTGGGATTGTGCTGATTTTTCTGTGATTTACGTTTTTTTGGGCTATTGCTGTGGCCTTTTCACCAGGGGTAGTGAGTGGTGCATGGGCCTAGTCTTTCTGTGGGGTGTCTTGAATTTAAACATCATGGAGGGCATGGATGGCTTGGGATTGTGCTGATTTTTCTGTGATTTTCATTTTTTGGGGCTGTTGTTGTGGCCTTTTCACCAGGGGTAGTGAGTGGTGCATGGGCCTAGTCTTTCTGTGGGGTGTCTTGAATTTAAACATCATGGAGGGCATGGATGGCATGGGATTGTGCTGATTTTTCTGTGTATTTCGATTTTTTGGGGTGTTCATGGGGACAGGCCATGTGGGTGGGGGCCATTTTTAGTGCTGCTACAGGCAGGCCCTGGCCATGTGCTGGGAGGCAGGGGGCCATTTTGAATGCAGGCAGTGTTCTTAGGTCTGCAACCATTTTGCCTAGCTTCCAACCTTTATGCCCCAGGGTAGTGAGTGGTGCATGGGCCTAGTCTTTCTGTGGGGTGTCTTGAATTTAAACATCATGGAGGGCCTGGATGGCTTGGGATTGTGCTGATTTTTCTGTGATTTTCATTTTTTTGGGCTGTTGCTGTGGCCTTTTCACCAGGGGTAGTGAGTGGTGCATGGGCCTAGTCTTTCTGTGGGGTGTCTTGAATTTAAACATCATGGAGGGCATGGATGGCTTGGGATTGTGCTGATTTTTCTGTGATTTTCATTTTTTGGGGCTGTTGTTGTGGCCTTTTCACCAGGGGTAGTGAGTGGTGCATGGGCCTAGTCTTTCTGTGGGGTGTCTTGAATTTAAACATCATGGAGGGCATGGATGGCTTGGGATTGTGCTGATTTTTCAGTGATTTTCATTTTTTGGGGTGTTCATGGGGACAGGCCATGTGGGTGGGGGCCATTTTGAGTGCTGCTACAGGCAGGCCCTGGCCATGTGCTGGGAGGCAGGGGGCCATTTTGAATGCAGGCAGTGTTCTTAGGTCTGCAACCATTTTGCCTAGCTTTCAACCTTTATGCCCAGGGGTAGTGAGTGGTGAATGGGCCTAGTCTTTCTGTGGGGTGTCTTGAATTTAAACATCATGGAGGGCCTGGATGGCTTGGGATTGTGCTGATTTTTCTGTGATTTTCGTTTTTTTGGGCTGTTGCTGTGGCCTTTTCACCAGGGGTAGTGAGTGGTGCATGGGCCTAGTCTTTCTGTGGGGTGTCTTGAATTTAAACATCATGGAGGGCATGGATGGCTTGGGATTGTGCTGATTTTTCTGTGATTTTCATTTTTTGGGGCTGTTGTTGTGGCCTTTTCACCAGGGGTAGTGAGTGGTGCATGGGCCTAGTCTTTCTGTGGGGTGTCTTGAATGTAAACATCATGGAGGGCATGGATGGCATGGGATTGTGCTGATTTTTCTGTGTATTTCGATTTTTTGGGGTGTTCATGGGGACAGGCAATGTGGGTGGGGGCCATTTTTAGTGCTGCTACAGGCAGGCCCTGGCCATGTGCTGGGAGGCAGAGGGCCATTTTGAATGCAGGCAGTGTTCTTAGGTCTGCAACCATTTTGCCTAGCTTCCAACCTTTATGCCCAGGGGTAGTGAGTGGTGAATGGGCCTAGTCTTTCTGCGGGGTGTCTTGAATTTAAACATCATGGAGGGCCTGGATGGCTTGGGATTGTGCTGATTTTTCTGTGATTTACATTTTTTTGGGCTATTGCTGTGGCCTTTTCACCAGGGGTAGTGAGTGGTGCATGGGCCTAGTCTTTCTGTGGGGTGTCTTGAATTTAAACATCATGGAGGGCATGGATGGCTTGGGATTGTGCTGATTTTTCTGTGATTTTCATTTTTTGGGGCTGTTGTTGTGGCCTTTTCACCAGGGGTAGTGAATGGTGCATGGGCCTAGTCTTTCTGAGGGTTTCATGAATTTAAACATCATGGAGGGCATGGATGGCATGGGATTGTGCTGATTTTTCTGTGTATTTCGATTTTATGGGGTGTTCATGGGGACAGGCCATGTGGGTGGGGGCCATTTTTAGTGCTGCTACAGGCAGGCCCTGGCCATGTGCTGGGAGGCAGGGGGCCATTTTAAATGCAGGCAGTGTTCTTAGGTCTGCAACCATTTTGCCTAGCTTCCAACCTTTATGCCCAGGGGTAGTGAGTGGTGCATGGGCCTAGTCTTTCTGTGGGGTGTCTTGAATTTAAACATCATGGAGGGCCTGGATGGCTTGGGATTGTGCTGATTTTTCAGTGATTTTCATTTTTGTGGGCTGTTGCTGTGGCCTTTTCACCAGGGGTAGTGAGTGGTGCATGGGCCAAGTCTTTCTGTGGGGTGTCTTGAATTTAAACATCATGGAGGGCATGGATGGCTTGGGATTGTGCTGATTTTTCTGTGATTTTCATTTTTTGGGATGTTCATGGGGACAGGCCATGTGGGTGGGGGCCATTTTGAGTGCTGCTACAGGCAGGCCCTGGCCATGTGCTGGGAGGCAGGGGGCCATTTTGAATGCAGGCAGTGTTCTTAGGTCTGCAACCATTTTGCCGAGCTTTCAACCTTTATGCCCATGGGTAGTGAGTGGTGCATGGGCCTAGTCTTTCTGTGGGGTGTCTTGAATTTAAACATCATGGAGGGCCTGGATGGCTTGGGATTGTGCAGATTTTTCTGTGATTTTCGTTTTTTTGGGGTGTATAACTGAACTGATGTTCCTCTGTCTTTCATTGCTTTTAGGTGCACAAGACTCAAGAGAACCACCAGTGCCAGGAAGAAGTCCTGCAGCGGTGTGTGTGTGCAGCATAACGTCACGCGACGTCACGTCTGGCCACAGACAACTCTACAACTCGTGCAACTGCGGCCTGCTGTTCTGACCTGCTCTGAAGAAGATGGCCCCAAAAAAAGTTCCCCGTAGCTCCTCTAGCAAGAAAGTTGCCAGTAAGGAGCAGAAGAAGCAAGTTACCAAGGAGACTGGTGTGCCGCCCGCCACATTTTTTGGGAGTAAAAAAAAAAGTACGCCTGCAGCAGCAGCGGGATCTGCTGGGGACCAAGCTGGGAGCAGCATCCCCGCTCCATTGGGCTCAGTGCCACCACCACCACCACGCCAACTTAAGTCCAAGCCCTTGAGTGCTGCAGAGGCACTTAGTCTAGTTGTTCAATCACCATCGACCAGTGATGTTGGCTCATCGCAAGAAAGTAGCAGCAATGTCCCTCAATCAACACAGGTTGTTGTAACTCATCTGACGAGTGTTGAACAACCACAGCCGCAACAACAACCACATGTGCAAGTACAAGCCCAAGTACAAGTGGAAGGAGAGGCAGCACAAGGAGATGTACAAGCAGAGGTGCATGGAGGGTCACAAGTGCCCAAATAGTTGTTCCTCCTGAAGTAGGGGCACATCAGGAAATCGACAATCAAGGCGAGGTATCATTTGAGGAAGCCACTCCTCCTGATGATCATTCATTGTCTTCCACACCTCTAGCAAGAAAGAGATCAAGGGTGGTGTCTACATCTTCTTGTGCTGATTTTTCTGTGTATTTCGATTTTTTGGGGTGTTCATGGGGACAGGCCATGTGGGTGGGGGCCATTTTTAGTGCTGCTACAGGCAGGCCCTGGCCATGTGCTGGGAGGCAGGGGGCCATTTTGAATGCAGGCAGTGTTCTTAGGTCTGCAACCATTTTGCCTAGCTTCCAACCTTTCTGCCCAGGGGTAGTGAGTGGTGCATGGGCCTAGTCTTTCTGTGGGGTGTCTTGAATTTAAACATCATGGAGGGCCTGGATGGCTTGGGATTGTGCTGATTTTTCTGTGATTTTCATTTTTTTGGGCTGTTGCTGTGGCCTTTTCACCAGGGGTAGTGAGTGGTGCATGGGCCTAGTCTTTCTGTGGGGTGTCTTGAATTTAAACATCATGGAGGGCATGGATGGCTTGGGATTGTGCTGATTTTTCTGTGATTTTCATTTTTTGGGGCTGTTGTTGTGGCCTTTTCACCAGGGGTAGTGAGTGGTGCATGGGCCTAGTCTTTCTGTGGGGTGTCTTGAATTTAAACATCATGGAGGGCATGGATGGCATGGGATTGTGCTGATTTTTCTGTGTTTTTCGATTTTTTGGGGTGTTCCTGGGGACAGGCCATGTGGGTGGGGGCCATTTTGAGTGCTGCTACAGGCAGGCCCGGGCCATGTGCTGGGAGGCAGGGGGCCATTTTGAATGCAGGCAGTGTTCTTAGGTCTGCAACCATTTTGCCTAGCTTTCAACCTTTATGCCCAGGGGTAGTGAGTGGTGCATGGGCCTAGTCTTTCTGTGGGGTGTCTTTAATTTAAACATCATGGAGGGCATGGATGGCTTGGGATTGTGCTGATTTTTCTGTGATTTTCATTTTTTGGGGCTGTTGTTGTGGCCTTTTCACCAGGGGTAGTGAGTGGTGTATGGGCCTAGTCTTTCTGTGGGGTGTCTTGAATTTAAACATCATGGAGGGAATGGATGGCATGGGATTGTGCTGATTTTTCTGTGTATTTCGATTTTTTGGAGTGTTCATGGGGACAGGCCATGTGGGTGGGGGCCATTTTTAGTGCTGCTACAGGCAGGCCCTGGCCATGTGTTGGGAGGCAGGAGGCCATTTTGAATGCAGGCAGTGTTCTTAGGTCTGCAACCATTTTGCCTAGCTTCCAACCTTTATGCCCAGGGGTAGTGAGTGGTGCATGGGCCTAGTCTTTCTGTGGGGTGTCTTGAATTTAAACATCATGGAGGGCCTGGATGGCTTGGGATTGTGCTGATTTTTCTGTGATTTTCATTTTTTTGGGCTGTTGCTGTGGCCTTTTCACCAGGGGTAGTGAGTGATGTATGGGCCTAGTCTTTCTGTGGGGTGTCTTGAATTTAAACATCATGGAGGGCATGGATGGCTTGGGATTGTGCTGATTTTTCTGTGATTTTCATTTTTTGGGGCTGTTGTTGTGGCCTTTTCACCAGGGGTATTGAGTGGTGCATGGGCCTAGTCTTTCTGTGGGTGTCTTGAATTTAAACATCATGGAGGGCATGGATGGCATGGGATTGTGCTGATTTTTCTGTGTTTTTTTTATTTTTTGGGGTGTTCATGGGGACAGGTCATGTGGGTGGGGGCCATTTTGAGTGCTGCTACAGGCAGGCCCTGGCCATGTGCTGGGAGGCAGGGGGCCATTTTGAATGCAGGCAGTGTTCTTAGGTCTGCAACCATTTTGCCTAGCTTTCAACCTTTATGCCCAGGGGTAGTGAGTGGTGCATGGGCCTAGTCTTTCTGTGGGGTGTCTTGAATTTTAACATCATGGAGGGCCTGGATGGCTTGGGATTGTGCTGATTTTTCTGTGATTTTCGTTTTTTTGGGCTGTTGCTGTGGCCTTTTCACCAGGGGTAGTGAGTGGTGCATGGGCCTAGTCTTTCTGTGGGGTGTCTTGAATTTAAACATCATGGAGGGCATGGATGGATTGGGATTGTGCTGATTTTTCTGTGTATTTCGAGTTTTTTGGGGTGTTCATGGGGACAGGCCATGTGGGTGGGGGCCATTTTTAGTGCTGCTACAGGCAGGCCCTGGCCATGTGCTGGGAGGCAGGGGCCATTTTGAATGCAGGCAGTGTTCTTAGGTCTGCAACCATTTTGCCTAGCTTCCAACCTTTATGCCCAGGGGTAGTGAGTGGTGCATGGGCCTAGTCTTTCTGTGGGGTGTCTTGAATTTAAACATCATGGAGGGCCTGGATGGCTTGGGATTGTGCTGATTTTTCTGTGATTTTCATTTTTTTGGGCTGTTGCTGTGGCCTTTTCACCAGGGGTAGTGAGTGGTGCATGGGCCTAGTCTTTCTGTGGGGTGTCTTGAATTTAAACATCACGGAGGGCATGGATGGCTTGGGATTGTGCTGATTTTTCTGTGATTTTCATTTTTTGGGGCTGTTGTTGTGGCCTTTTCACCAGGGGTAGTGAGTGGTGCATGGGCCTAGTCTTTCTGTGGGATGTCTTGAATTTAAACATCATGGAGGGCATGGATGGCTTGGGATTGTGCTGATTTTTCTGTGATTTTCATTTTTTGGGGTGTTCATGGGGACAGGCCATGTGGGTGGGGGCCATTTTGAGTGCTGATACAGGCAGGCCCTGGCCATGTGCTGGGAGGCAGGGGGCCATTTTGAATGCAGGCAGTGTTCTTAGGTCTGCAACCATTTTGCCTAGCTTTCAACCTTTATGCCCAGGGGTAGTGAGTGGTGAATGGGCCTAGTCTTTCTGTGGGGTGTCTTGAATTTAAACATCATGGAGGGCCTGGATGGCTTGGGATTGTGCTGATTTTTCTGTGATTTTTGTTTTTTTGGGCTGTTGCTGTGGCCTTTTCACCAGGGGTAGTGAGTGGTGCATGGGCCTAGTCTTTCTGTGGGGTGTCTTGAATTTAAACATCATGGAGGGCATGGATGGCTTGGGATTGTGCTGATTTTTCTGTGATTTTCATTTTTTGGGGCTGTTGTTGTGGCCTTTTCACCAGGGGTAGTGAGTGGTGCATGGGCCTAGTCTTTCTGTGGGGTGTCTTGAATGTAAACATCATGGAGGGCATGGATGGCATGGGATTGTGCTGATTTTTCTGTGTATTTCGATTTTTTGGGGTGTTCATGGGGACAGGCAATGTGGGTGGGGGCCATTTTTAGTGCTGCTACAGGCAGGCCCTGGCCATGTGCTGGGAGGCAGAGGGCCATTTTGAATGCAGGCAGTGTTCTTAGGTCTGCAACCATTTTGCCTAGCTTCCAACCTTTATGCCCAGGGGTAGTGAGTGGTGCATGGGCCTAGTCTTTCTGTGGGGTGTCTTGAATTTAAACATCATGGAGGGCCTGGATGGCTTGGGATTGTGCTGATTTTTCTGTGATTTACATTTTTTTGGGCTATTGCTGTGGCCTTTTCACCAGGGGTAGTGAGTGGTGCATGGGCCTAGTCTTTCTGTGGGGTGTCTTGAATTTAAACATCATGGAGGGCATGGATGGCTTGGGATTGTGCTGATTTTTCTGTGATTTTCATTTTTTGGGGCTGTTGTTGTGGCCTTTTCACCAGGGGTAGTGAGTGGTGCATGGGCCTAGTCTTTCTGAGGGTTTCTTGAATTTAAACATCATGGAGGGCATGGATGGCATGGGATTGTGCTGATTTTTCTGTGTATTTCGATTTTATGGGGTGTTCATGGGGACAGGCCATGTGGGTGGGGGCCATTTTTAGTGCTGCTACAGGCAGGCCCTGGCCATGTGCTGGGAGGCAGGGGGCCATTTTGAATGCAGGCAGTGTTCTTAGGTCTGCAACCATTTTGCCTAGCTTCCAACCTTTATGCCCAGGGGTAGTGAGTGGTGCATAGGCCTAGTCTTTCTGTGGGGTGTCTTGAATTTAAACATCATGGAGGGCCTGGATGGCTTGGGATTGTGCTGATTTTTCTGTGATTTTCATTTTTGTGGGCTGTTGCTGTGGCCTTTTCACCAGGGGTAGTGAGTGGTGCATGGGCCTAGTCTTTCTGTGGGGTGTCTTGAATTTAAACATCATGGAGGGCATGGATGGCTTGGGATTGTGCTGATTTTTCTGTGATTTTCATTTTTTGGGATGTTCATGGGGACAGGCCATGTGGGTGGGGGCCATTTTGAGTGCTGCTACAGGCAGGCCCTGGCCATGTGCTGGGAGGCAGAGGGCCATTTTGAATGCAGGCAGTGTTCTTAGGTCTGCAACCATTTTGCTGAGCTTTCAACCTTCATGCCCATGGGTAGTGAGTGGTGCATGGGCCTAGTCTTTCTGTGGGGTGTCTTGAATTTAAACATCATGGAGGGCCTGGATGGCTTGGGATTGTGCTGATTTTTCTGTGATTTTCATTTTTTTGGGCTGTTGCTGTGGCCTTTTCACCAGGGGTAGTGAGTGGTGCATGGGCCTAGTCTTTCTGTGGGGTGTCTTTAATTTAAACATCATGGAGGGCATGGATGGCTTGGGATTGTGCTGTTTTTTCTGTGATTTTCATTTTTTGGGGCTGTTGTTGTGGCCTTTTCACCAGGGGTAGTGAGTGGTGCATGGGCCTAGTCTTTCTGTGGGGTGTCTTGAATTTAAACATCATGGAGGGCATGGATGGCATGGGATTGTGCTGATTTTTCTGTGTATTTCGATTTTTTGGGGTGTTCATGGGGACAGGCCATGTGGGTATGGGCCATTTTTAGTGCTGCTACAGGCAGGCCCTGGCCATGTGCTGGGAGGCAGGGGGCCATTTTGAATGCAGGCAGTGTTCTTAAGTCTGCAACCATTTTGCCTAGCTTCCAGCCTTTATGCCCAGGGGTCATGAGTGGTGCATGGGCCTAGTCTTTCTGTGGGGTGTCTTGAATTTAAACATCATGGAGGGCCTGAATGGCTTGGGATTGTGCTGATTTTTCTGTGATTTTCATTTTTTTGGGCTGTTGCTGTGGCCTTTTCACCAGGGGTAGTGAGTGGTGCATGGGCCTAGTCTTTCTGTGGGGTGTCTTGAATTTAAACATCATGGAGGGCATGGATGGCTTGGGATTGTGCTGATTTTTCTGTGATTTTCATTTTTTGGGGCTGTTGTTGTGGCCTTTTCACCAGGGGTAGTGAGTGGTGCATGGGCCTAGTCTTTCTGTGGGTTTCTTGAATTTAAACATCATGGAGGGCATGGATGGCATGGGATTGTGCTGATTTTTCTGTGTATTTCGATTTTTTGGGGTGTTCATGGGGACAGGCCATGTGGGTGGGGGCCATTTTTAGTGCTGCTACAGGCAGGCCCTGGCCAGGTGCTGTCAGGCAGGGGGCCATTTTGAATGCAGGCAGTGTTCTTAGGTCTGCAACCATTTTGCCTAGCTTCCAACCTTTATGCCCAGGGGTAGTGAGTGGTGCATGGGCCTAGTCTTTCTGTGGGGTGTCTTGAATTTAAACATCATGGAGGGCCTGGATGGCTTGGGATTGTGCTGATTTTTCTGTGATTTTCATTTTTGTGGGCTGTTGCTGTGGCCTTTTCACCAGGGGTAGTGAGTGGTGCATGGGCCACGTCTTTCTGTGGGTTTCTTGAATTTAAACATCATGGAGGGCATGGATGGCATGGGATTGTGCTGATTTTTCCGTGTATTTCGATTTTTTGGGGTGTTCATGGGGACAGGCCATGTGGGTGGGGGCCATTTTTAGTGCTGCTACAGGCAGGCCCTGGCCATGTGCTGGGAGGCAGGGGGCCATTTTGAATGCAGGCAGTGTTCTTAGGTCTGCAACCATTTTGCCTAGCTTCCAACCTTTATGCCCAGGGGTAGTGAGTGGTGCATGGGCCTAGTCTTTCTGTGGGGTGTCTTGAATTTAAACATCATGGAGGGCCTGGATGGCTTGGGATTGGGCTGATTTTTCTGTGATTTTCATTTTTTGGGGTGTTCATGGGGACAGGCTATGTAGGTGGGGGCCATTTTGAGTGCTGCTACAGGCAGGCCCTGGCCATGTGCTGGGAGGCAGGGGGCCATTTTGAATGCAGGCAGTGTTCCTAGGTCTGCAACCATTTTGCCTAGCTTTCAATCTTTATGCCCAGGGGTAGTGAGTGGTGCATGGGCCTAGTCTTTCTGTGGGGTGTCTTGAATTTCAACATCATGGTGGGCCTGGATGGCTTGGGATTGTGCTGATTTTTCTGTGATTTTCGTTTTTTTGGGCTGTTGCTGTTGCCTTTTCACCAGGGGTAGTGAGTGGTGCATGGGCCTAGTCTTTCTGTGGGGGTCCTGAATTTAAACATCATGGAGGGCATGGATGGCTTGGGATTGTGCTGATTTTTCTGTGATTTTCATTTTTTGGGGCTGTTGTTGTGGCCTTTTCACCAGGGGTAGTGAGTGGTGCATGGGCCTAGTCTTTCTGTGGGGTGTCTTGAATTTAAACATCATGGAGGGCATGGATGGCATGGGATTGTGCTGATTTTTCTGTGTATTTCGATTTTTTGGGGTGTTCATGGGGACAGGCCATGTGGGTGGGGGCCATTTTTAGTGCTGCTACAGGCAGGCCCTGGCCATGTGCTGGGAGGCAGGGGGCCATTTTGAATGCAGGCAGTGTTCTTAGGTCTGCAACCATTTTGCCTAGCTTCCAACCTTTATGCCCAGGGGTCATGAGTGGTGCATGGGCCTAGTCTTTCTGTGGGGTGTCTTGAATTTAAACATCATGGAGGGCCTGGATGGCTTGGGATTGTGCTGATTTTTCTGTGATCTTCAATTTTTTGGGCTGTTGCTGTGGCCTTTTCACCAGGGGTAGTGAGTGGTGCATGGGCCTAGTCTTTCTGTGGGGTGTCTTGAATTTAAACATCATGGAGGGCATGGATGGCTTGGGATTGTGCTGATTTTTCTGTGATTTTCATTTTTTGGGGCTGTTGTTGTGGCCTTTTCACCAGGGGTAGTGAGTGGTGCATGGGCCACGTCTTTCTGTGGGTTTCTTGAATTGAAACATCATGGAGGGCATGGATGGCATGGGATTGTGCTGATTTTTCCGTGTATTTCGATTTTTTGGGGTGTTCATGGGGACAGGCCATGTGGGTGGGGGCCATTTTTAGTGCTGCTACAGGCAGGCCCTGGCCATGTGCTGGGAGGCAGGGGGCCATTTTGAATGCAGGCAGTGTTCTTAGGTCTGCAACCATTTTGCCTAGCTTCCAACCTTTATGCCCAGGGGTCGTGAGTGGTGCATGGGCCTAGTCTTTCTGTGGGGTGTCTTGAATTTAAACATCATGGAGGGCCTGGATGGCTTGGGATTGTGCAGATTTTTCTGTGATTTTCGTTTTTTTGGGGTGTATAACTGAACTGATGTTCCTCTGTCTTCCATTGCTTTTAGGTGCACAAGACTCAAGAGAACCACCAGTGCCAGGAAGAAGTCCTGCAGCGGTGTGTGTGTGCAGCATAAGGTCACGCGACGTCACGTCTGGCCACAGACAACTCTACAACTCGTGCAACTGCGGCCTGCTGTTCTGACCTGCTCTGAAGAAGATGGCCCCAAAAAAAGTTCCCCACGTAGCTCCTCTAGCAAGAAAGTTGCCAGTAAGGAGCAGAAGAAGCAAGTTACCAAGGAGACTGGTGTGCTGCCCGCCACATTTTCTGGGAGTAAAAAAAAAAGTACGCCTGCAACAGCAGCGGGATCTGCTGGGGACCAAGCTGGGAGCAGCATCCCCGCTCCATTGGGCTCAGTGCCACCACCACCACCACGCCAACTTAAGTCCAAGCCCTTGAGTGCTGCAGAGGCACTTAGTCTAGTTGTTCAATCACCATCGACCAGTGATGTTGGCTCATCGAAAGAAAGTAGCAGCAATGTCCCTCAATCAACACAGTTTGTTGTAACTCATCTGACGAGTGTTGAACAAACACAGCCGCAACAACAACCACATGTGCAAGTACAAGCCCAAGTACAAGTGGAAGGAGAGGCAGCACAAGGAGATGTACAAGCAGAGGTGCATGGAGGGTCACAAGTGCCCACAATAGTTGTTCCTCCTGAAGTAGGGGCACATCAGGAAATCGACAATCAAGGCGAGGTATCATTTGAGGAAGCCACTCCTCCTGATGATCATTCATTGTCTTCCACACCCCTAGCAAGGAAGAGATCAAGGGTGGTGTCTACATCTTCTTGTGCTGATTTTTCTGTGTATTTCGATTTTTTGGGGTGTTCATGGAGACAGGCCATGTGGGTGGGGGCCATTTTTAGTGCTGCTACAGGCAGGCCCTGGCCATGTACTGGGAGGCAGGGGGCCATTTTGAATGCAGGCAGTGTTCTTAGGTCTGCAACCATTTTGCCTAGCTTCCAACCTTTATGCCCAGGGGTAGTGAGTGGTGCATGGGCCTAGTCTTTCTGTGGGGTGTCTTGAATTTAAACATCATGGAGGGCCTGGATGGCTTGGGATTGTGCTGATTTTTCTGTGATTTTCACTTTTTTGGGCTGTTGTTGTGGCCTTTTCACCAGGGGTAGTGAGTGGTGCATGGGCCTAGTCTTTCTGTCGGGTGTCTTGAATTTAAACATCATGGAGGGCATGGATGGCATGGGATTGTGCTGATTTTTCTGTGTTTTTCAATTTTTTGGGGTGTTCATGGGGACAGGCCATGTGGGTGGGGGCCATTTTGAGTGCTGCTACAGGCAGGCCCTGGCCATGTGCTGGGAGGCAGGGGGCCATTTTGAATGCAGGCAGTGTTCTTAGGTCTGCAACCATTTTGCCGAGCTTTCAACCTTTATGCCCATGGGTAGTGAGTGGTGCATGGGCCTAGTCTTTCTGTGGGGTGTCTTGAATTTAAACATCATGGAGGGCCTGGATGGCTTGGGATTGTGCAGATTTTTCTGTGATTTTCATTTTTTTGGGGTGTATAACTGAACTGATGTTCCTCTGTCTTCCATTGCTTTTAGGTGCACAAGACTCAAGAGAACCACCAGTGCCAGGAAGAAGTCCTGCAGCGGTGTGTGTGTGCAGCATAACGTCACGCGACGTCACGTCTGGCCACAGACAACTCTACAACTCATGCAACTGCGGCCTGCTGTTCTGACCTGCTCTGAAGAAGATGGCCCCAAAAAAAGTTCCCCGTAGCTCCTCTAGAAAGAAAGTTGCCAGTAAGGAGCAGAAGAAGCACGTTACCAAGGAGACTGGTGTGCCGCCCGCCACATTTTTGGGGAGTAAAAAAAAAAGTACGCCTGCAGCAGCAGCGGGATCTGCTGGGGACCAAGCTGGGAGCAGCATCCCCGCTCCATTGGGCTCAGTGCCACCACCACCACGCCAACTCAAGTCCAAGCCCTTGAGTGCTGCAGAGAGAGGCACTTAGTCTAGTTGTTCAATCACCATCGACCAGTGATGTTGGCTCATCGCAAGAAAGTAGCAGCAATGTCCCTCAATCAACACAGGTTGTTGTAACTCATCTGACGAGTGTTGAACAACCACAGCCGCAACAACAACCACATGTGCAAGTACAAGCCCAAGTACAAGTGGAAGGAGAGGCAGCACAAGGAGATGTACAAGCAGAGGTGCATGGAGGGTCACAAGTGCCCACAATAGTTGTTCCTCCTGAAGTAGGGGCACATCAGGAAATCGACAATCAAGGCGAGGTATCATTTGAGGAAGCCACTCCTCCTGATGATCATTCATTGTCTTCCACACCCCTAGCAAGGAAGAGATCAAGGGTGGTGTCTACATCTTCTTCAAGCACACCTCCTTCTGATGATATGGATCAAAATTGGGAACCAGCACCACTGCCGTCTGAGAGTGAGGCACACCATGATCTGACAAAAGTAGTTAAGCGTAAAAGGAAGCTCGTTCAAAGTCTCATACTTATGGAGTGTGATGAGGCTCAACAAGAAGTGGCGGATACTGCTGCTAATGAAGACTCTCACGACGACGACGCAGTCATCATAGGCTTAACTCCAGCCTCAGCGGGCATGCAGCAAACAGACATTTTGACCGTAGCCCGAGAAGCTGCTGAGCGTGATGATGATGATGTTGTCGACAAGGAGGCAATGGAAACACCACAATCATTGGAGTTAACTAGTACACCAACACCTACTGCTTCCATATTTCTTCCTCGCCAGAAGGGGCCTCCATCCACCTCGACCTCAATTAGTGGTGGTGAAAGTGCACAACGTAGTAAAGTTCGGCAATCCACATCCTCCACTTCATCTGGCATTAGCAGCATGACCACCACCAGTATGGCCGCCTCCTCCGGCCCCCAAAGACAATTCAAGTCCCCAGTTTGGGACTTCTTTAGTGTTTGCCCAAAAAGTGAAAACTTCGCCATTTGTAGCATTTGTAAGCATGCAGTTAGTCGTGGTAAGTTTGGTACCAACTATGGTACCGGAGGCCAGAGAGGTCATCTTAGGAGACAGCACGCTGTCCAATGGTTTGCGCACCTAAAGGAGATCAAGGAAGCCCGAATTGCAAGTCAAGAAAACGTTGATGTTTCATCTGATGATGACGAGGAGGAAGAAGACGTGTCAAACACTTCACTTACACCCAGTACCCCTGTCAGCAGCACACCCCATGTGAGCCACACTAAGAGTGTGGGAGAGAGTGAGACACCAATGCGAAAAAGTTCATCATCGAGCGTAACTGGGTCAAAGAAATCATCATCATCATCATCCCGTAAATGCTTGGTCCAGGGCAACATTAGAAACATGCTTTTTTCAGACGCGCCATATGAACGCAACCACCCACTGACGCGTCTGTATAACACTAAGCTGGCTAAAATGCTAGCTCTGGACCTTCTCCCTTTTTCTTTTGTAGAAGGGGTTGGTTTTCTAGAATTAGTGGCAGCGCTCTGCCCTAAATGGAAGGTTCCTAGCCGGTTCTATTTTGCCAGAGTTGCGGTTCCAGGACTACATGAAGATGTGCTGGAGGTGATTGGGGCAGCTTTGCAGAAGAGTGCTGTTCACACTATACATCTGACAACAGACATGTGGACCAGTGGCGCAGGCGCTGATTACATTGTGAATCACTGCACACTGGGTCTATTTTTCAGGGGTTAAAGCAAAGCTAAACGCAGGTGTTGACCCGGACCAAGTTTTTAAAGCTGCTCGGAAACATGCAACACTAGCGATGTTTGGCTTGGAGAAACGTCACACAGCATAAAACATTTTGAATGAGTTTAACACAAAGGTCTTTCACTGGCTGTCCCCAAAAAAACGCCAGATTGGTTATGTTTCCACGGATAATGGCACTAATGTAGTTAAGGCCATGGAGCTGGGTGAGTATTTCAGAGTGCCATGTTTGGCGCACTGTATAAACCTGGCTGTTAAAAAATTCTTGATTGATGAAGACAGTCCAGCGTGCGAGTTAGTGGCCACCTGCCGAAGAACGTGCAACCATTTCAGCCATTCTTTTAAAGCCCGGAAGCATCTGAGGAGCCTGCTACATGAACGTCGAATGCCAGTGAAAGGACTCATCCAGGAGGTGGCAACACGTTGGAACTCAACCTTCTACATGCTTGAGCGTCTGTATGAGCAGTATACGGTACTCGATCACTATTTCTTAACAGTGGGTACAGCTCAGAAGGACCTGAGGCTAGATGCGGCGCAATGGAACCTAGTTAAAAGCCTGACAGACATGCTTCGTCCTTTTGAGGTCTTCACGCGTTCAGTCAGCAAGGAGGACTGTAATTTGGGAAAAGCTATCCCATTGTTGCGCATGCTGGAGCACCAACTGAAGGCGGTGTCTTCTATGTTTGAAAAAGATGAAGAAAAGAAAGATGCTTTTCTTTTGGCGGAGAAATTATTAGAGCGTCTACTTGGTGATGAACGTCTTAAAATGATCCACTCAGAACAGCATTACATTTGTGCTGCTATTCTGGATCCACGCTACAAAAAGGCGCTGGCAGGCCAAGCATTCTTTCCTTTTGGTGATCAAGATGTTACAAAGTACAAACGTTGGCTAGCCCTGTCAGCCAAGAGGTTTGAAAGAGAACGGCAGCAAATTGAAGGAAAAGGCAGTACATCAGCATCAGCAGGCCATCCCAAGTCAAAAGAATCCACTTCTGCACCTGTGGCTGTGGCACAAGTGACCTCTCAGCCATTAAAGACACCGGCAACCGGATCATCTGCACCAGACAAAACAGTAACATTGGATGCAGAAGAGGATTGGCTAACTCGGCTTGGGTTTGGTTCTCAAAAGGTCACAGCAAAAAGTAAGCAAAGTGGAGGAACCTTGGAGGACCTTGAGTCGATGGTGCAGGACTATCTGAATGACTCAACAGAGGTCTATGTTAATGCTGACCCATTGGCAATGTCTGCTTATTATAAAAACATTAAGCAGGCAAGAAAGAACAGCATTAATGCATAGCTAGAGGAAGCTGGCAATTCCCCCAGAGAGTTGTATAAAATCCTAGACACTTTCACTAAACCAACTGTATGTGAAAGTCCAGACGAATTCACACAAACCCTGTGTAATAACACCTCTCAATTTTTTGAGGATAAAATTGAGACAATTTATAAAAAAATCATTACTGCCCAACATCCCAGTGATCTGGAGCATTCCAGCATGAATCACCCCGACACATCTAGAGGTGTTTTACTTACCTTCCCTGAGATTAGTTATAGTGACACCCAAACACTAATAAACAATATGAAAACAGGGCGTTTGGACCGAAGGCCGAGAAATATTGTAAGTATGAGATTTTCCTTTTTGGCTGTTTGGGGGTGTTGTGATTTTTTGCGGGTGGGTTGGCGGGTCTTGGGGCATTGCTGGGAAGGTCTAATACCGGATAGAAGTGGTTTGCAAACAATCCATGCAGAATTTTTTTTTGCTATTTCTGACATTTTGCTCAATGTAGCGTTTTCGGGGGCCTGTTTGGGGGGCTTCCTGTTGTTTGTGGGTGGGTTTCGGGGTCTGAGAGAACTGCTGGCTACGGATACTTTAGGTTGCAAGAGGTTTGAAGCAAATCCATGGTGGAAGAGGGGAGTTAGGGCCTAGCTGCAGAGCACGCGCGGAGTGATTTTGGAAATTGCCAAAAAAATGACTGTCCCCATTTTTGTACTTTTGCTTTTTGGCTGTTTGGGGGTTTTCTACTACTTTTCGCCTGGGTTGACGGCTCTGGGGCCATTGCTGGGAAGCTCTAATACCGGATAAAAGTGGTTTGGACCAAATTGGAGGCAAATTTTTATTTGCGTTTTTGCTGACTTGCTTGCCTTTGAGGTGCTCTTTGGGGGGGTACCGGGTGTTTGTGGGTGAGTTTTGGGATCTGGGAGCACTGCTGGGACAGTCTAATTTTGATTGCATTTGCTTTTCAGGAAATCCGTGGTGGAAAACGGGAGTTATGACCTAGCTGCACAGCGCGTTTGGACCGAAGGCCGAGAAATATTGTAAGTATGAGATTTTCCTTTTTGGCTGTTTGGGGGTGTTGTGCTTTTTTGCGGGTGGGTTGGCCGGTCTTGGGGCATTGCTGGGAAGGTCTAATACCGGATAGAAGTGGTTTGTACAAAATCCATGCAGAATTTTTTTTTGCTATTTCTGACATTTTGTTCAATGTAGCGTTTTCGGGGGCCTGTTTGGGGGGATTCCTGGTGTTTGTGGGTGGGTTTCGGGGTCTGGGAGCACTGCTGGCTATGGATACTTTAGATTGCAAGAGGTTTGAAGCAAATCCATGGTGGCAGAGGAGAGTTAGGGCCTAGCTGCAGAGCACACGCGGAGTGATTTTGGAAATTGCCAAAAAAATGACTGTCCCCATTTTTGTACTTTTGCTTTTTGGCTGTTTGGGGGTCTTCTACTAGTTTTCGCCTGGGTTGACGGCTCTGGAGCCATTGCTGGGACGCTCTAATACCGGATAAAAGTGGTTTGGACCAAATCGGAGGCAAACATTTTTTTGCGTTTTTTCTGACTTGCTTGCCTTTCAGGTGCTGTTTGGGGGGGTTCCGGGTGTTTGTGGGTGAGTTTTGGGGTCTGGGAGCACTGCTGGGACAGTCTAATTTTGATTGCATTTTCTTTTCAGGAAATCCTTGGTGGAAAACGGGAGTTATGACCTAGCTGCACAGCGCGTTTGGACCGAAGGCCGAGAAATATTGTAAGTATGAGATTTTCCTTTTTGGCTGTTTTGGGGGTGTTGTGCTTTTTTGCAGGTGGGTTGGCGGGTCTTGGGGCATTGCTGGGAAGTTCTAATACCGGATAGAAGTGGTTTGGACAAAATCCATAAGGAAAAGCCTTTTGGCACTTTTTGTAACTAAGGGTTCGTTAGAGTTAGCCCTAGCAGCAGGATTGCATGTGTTTCAGGGTGTTCTAGATTTTTGCAACTGAGTTCTGGGGTCTTAGAGCACTCGTGGGAATGCGTAATTTTGGTTGCAAGTCATTTGAAGAAAATCCATGGTGGGAAAGGGGGGATTTGGCATAGTTAAAGAAAGCCTTTGCCACTATTCTTAACTTAGGGCTCGTTAGGGTTAGCAGTATTTCTATTGCATGTGTTTGGGTGGGGGTGTTTCCGAGTCTTGGAGCGATGCTGGCTATGGATACTTTTGCTTGCTTGCAAGTGGTTTGAATACAATCCACGGTGGGTAAGGGGGTATTTGGGCCTACTTTTACTTTCAAAGTACGTTTTGTCACCAGTTTTCTGCTAGGCCTCGTTTTTTGAGATCTGATTGGGGGTCTTCTACATTTTTGCGACTGGCTTTAGTAAGGGTCTGCGTGGGAGCACTGCTGGGAAGGTCTAATTTTGTTCTAAAATACAGTTTACAGTACACCTAGCTTGAGGGGAAAGATCCGCTAAATTAATTTGCCCATACTTATTTATCCTTCAAAAGGAGACTCAGACAGAGTACGCACTTTTAAAAATATTGTACTGTCTATAAGGAAACTCAAAGTGTGACTTTTTATGCACTACACAGCGTACATACCTTATATTTATTTATCAGTGGTGTTGTGATATCACTTCCTGTTTTTCGTTCAATAATTACAGGCCGGGTTTCAGTCTGTGCAATGGGGAAAAAAGGATGGAGTCAGGCTTCACATTAGCGAGCCGCAATTCAGCATCCGCCAGGCAGGCAGTGGACAGGGTGTCTTCTGGTCACCAACATTGATGGACGAAGCGTCAGCTGGAATAGAGGAGTGCCGCTAATAAGAGGAATTGTTTGCTGCATGCAACTTACTTACCAAATTCAACAGGACAACTACATCAACATACAGATACAGTATCCACTGTTTTCTTCTATGAGTGTGACTGCATTTCTTGGATCTCTCTCTGCTTCTAAATTGGAAAGGGGCGACCATTCGGTCCCCCCGAACGTATGGCCGAGTACCACGATCCCCCCGGGAAGCCATCTTGGGCGGGAGGCGAGTCTCGGCTGGTATGCCCGAAGCGGCGTAGCCGGGGCGCGCCTTTTTCCCGCCCTGGAGTGGGCTGGCCTAGACACTGACGCGGCCGGGCCACGCCCTCGGGGCAGGCCGGGGCGGGTTTACGCCCGCCCTGAAGACGGATAAAAGGAGCAACAAGCCAAGTAAGCATCCTCTTGTTCCTGTGCTCTGAAGCTGCACCACCTCGCTGCACGTGAGCTCGAGACGGAACGAAGAGCCAATTTTGAGCGTTGTAATCTTTCTTGTTTGTTTTTCAGATACTCTATCGTGAGAATGCCTAAGAAGGTGGGAAAGCGAATGACTACCGACCAGATGCTGCGTGTTCTCATGAAAGAGGTGACCGACTTAAAGAAGCGAATGGCGGAGAAAGACGAGGAAGGGGGGCCGAAACGTCCTCTGGCAGGAGCAGCTCCAGGAGGAAAAGGCAAGAGGCCCAGAAGGGGAGCAGCTGGGGGAGACAACCCAGTTCCCTATACCCCACTCGAAGCACCCATCCCTGTGCCAGGGGAAGGGAATCCGATTCCCGTAGTGGTCACCCCTGTGTCCGAGGAGGATATGCCGCCCGAGCTGGCAGCTCAATTAGCAGCGTGGTTGGGAAAAGGTAGCAAGGGCGCCACGGCTGACGACGCCCAGGTGTTGATGAGGCAGCTGCGGGAAACACGGGAAGCGACGACGGCACCATCGCCATCAGTTCCAGTCGCAGATACAGCTTCCGGTTCAGGTAAGCGGCCATTGCCGATTGCGAGGGATGAGTCAGCACCCTCTCGGCGGGAAAAATTGGGTCAACATGTCCCTCTGGCGATTAAAGAGAAGATATGGGCAGGGGAATATATAAACATCTTCTCGTTGCTTACCGATCATTATGAAATGGAGCATGTTAAGAGCCAGAAAGAGCTGATGCATCCAAGTGTTTGGCGCGCAAAGATGGCCGCCTTTAAGGTAAATGAAAACATTGGTAATTGGGGCAAGGCATGGGGGGTTTTTACATCCATCTTGGGTGAACGTAGGCCCGAATTGCTGCCCGAATTGCCAATTTATCAGTCACGGATCATGGGGTACTCCGTATCTCACGAGGGCAATCATTGGTTTTGTTACGACAATGTTTTCAGAAAAGCGAAAGAGCATGATAAAAACTTAACTTGGGATTGTTATGATTCTGTGTCTTGGTCCAAAATGGAGGACTCCGGTATGTTGAAGGTGCCATTGATAGGAAGTAACGTTGGTGAATCCTCCCGCCAATATGCGGGGACGCCCTTTCGATCAGGTACAAGTAACGACAATCACTCGAGGCCAGCCGGCAACGCAAATAAAAGGGGGGTTTGTTGGAACTTTAACAGGGGGAAATGTACTAGGCCCCAGGGGTCATGCAAATTTAGGCACGAATGTGGGGGGTGTGGGCAATCATCCCATCCTGAGTCCATGTGCAGAGCCAAAACGGGTGACAACGGGGGTAGAGGAGGCGCCAAACTGGTCTGACATAGTCCGAGGGGCGCCTTTACCTACCCCGATTGATACCATGGCAATGATTCCCTGGCTCAGCGAATACCCGGATCACGCTTCCGCTGGGGTGTTGCGCAACGGATTTTCATATGGTTTCCGCATCCCAGTGGGAGAGTTTCAGGGTATGCCACGATGTAAAAATCAGATATCGGTCTTACAGCATACGACCGTGGTACAGGAAAAGATCAGGAAGGAGGTGGCTCGAGGTCGAGTCGCCGGTCCATTTAATGTGCCACCAGTTGCTAACTTTGTTTGTTCCCCTTTAGGGGTGGTCCCCAAGAAGGACCCGGGTGAGTTTCGGCTGATACATAATTTATCAGCCCCACGTGGTCTTTCAGTGAACGATGTGATAGACCCGGAAGTATGTTCGGTGCGGTACGCATCCTTCGATGAGGCCGTAGCCATTTTGAATCGCCTGGGGCCCGGTGCGCTGATGGCAAAATCTGATATCGAGTCAGCGTTCCGGTTGCTCCCGGTACATCCAGACGATCAGCGTCTCCTTGGTTTCATGTTTCAGGGTCATTATTACATGGATAGGTGTATGCCGATGGGGTGTTCTATATCTTGTGCCTATTTTGAAAAGTTCAGTTGCTTCCTGCAATGGGTCTTCACGAGGAAAACGGGGTTTCAAAATGTGATGCATTATCTCGATGACTTTTTGTTTCTGGGGGCAGCCGGGGATCCCGAATGTGGACAGGCTTTGACTGCATTTTGTGTTCTGATGAATCATTTTGGCGTGCCATTGGCACCAGGTAAGACTGTGGGTCCCTCGACTTGCCTCGAGTTTCTGGGGATCGAGCTGGATTCCGAGGAAGGTTGTTTTCGTTTACCAGGGGACAAAGTGTTAAAATTCAGGGCATCCCTGCAAATGTGTATAAGTGAGTCTAAGGTTAGGCTACATCAATTACAGCAATTGGTGGGACAGTTGAATTTTGCCCTGAGAGTTATACCGATGGCCCGCCCCTTTTCTCGCTCGATCGCTCAAGCCATGGTCGGCCTGAAGGAGGGTCATCATCGCACACGGCTCTCGGCAGAGGTTCGCCAGGACATGCGCATTTGGTTGGCATTTCTGGCGGATTTCAATGGCAGAATTGTCTGGAACAAACCGGCTGTGTCCTCCGAGGAGCTGGGGCTGTGGACGGATTCAGCAGGGAGCATTGGTTTTGGCGCCATATTCGGCACTCAGTGGTCAGCACAAAAATGGCCGTCATGGTGGCATGAGAGTGATCTGACAAGTAACATTGCTTTCCTCGAACTTTTTCCCATTCTGGTGGCCCTGAGAACTTGGCCCGAGGGGTTCAGAGATCACTCTGTGGTATTCTGGTCTGATAACATGACCGTTGTTGAGTGTATCAACAGCCAGGCAGCACGATGCAAGTGGATCCTGAGATTGCTCAAGGAAATTGTCTTATTATGTATGCAGTTGAATGTAGTATTTAAGGCAAGACATGTCCCGGGGGTGATGAACTAGGCGGCTGATGCGCTTTCTCGTTTTCGTATGCAGGCCTTCTGGGGTTTTCTGCCCACAGCGGACCCGGTGGCAGCACCCTTTCCCGAAGCTCTCTGGTCTCTCGGTGCCCCGAACTACAGAACCTCGTGGGAGAGAGTTTAGCACCCAGGACGAGGAAGGCATATGAAGGGGCGTTCCGTTCCTATTGGGCCTTTTTGGGGGCAGCTAGGGGGGAGCTTTGGGGCCAGGAGGAGTTGGTAGTGAAATTCCTGCTATCTTTACGTCATGCAGGCAAATCAGTGGCTACGGCCCAGAGGCATCGGGCCGCCATTTCCTTCGTGGCTAGGGCTCATGGGATCCGGGACCCGACAGCGTCTTTCGTTGTGCAGAAAGCGCTACGTGGGTGGCAACGTCTTGAGGGTCGCATAGTAGATGATAGGCGCCCGATAGGTCTGGATAGGTTGGCTTT
Organism: Lissotriton vulgaris; assembly: GCF_964263255.1. Taxonomy (NCBI): domain Eukaryota; kingdom Metazoa; phylum Chordata; class Amphibia; order Caudata; family Salamandridae; genus Lissotriton; species Lissotriton vulgaris. The sequence continues at coordinate 1,195,556,055 of NC_141694.1, read as the reverse complement.
GTTGTTATCTGTACTGCCTGCAACATGTTCATCCCAGTATGAAGCAGTATTATTCCGAGCCGCTTTTGTGCTGGCATTCCATGGGGCTATGCGGGTAAGCGAATTAGTGGCAAGGAACAAGCAGGATACCAGGGGGGGACTGTGCCGAGAGCATGTCCGAATCAGGGGGGAGACAATGACTGTCTCATTTGTCAAGTCCAAGACCGATCAGGGTTCAATGGGGGACTGCATAATGATACGAAGGATCCCCGGGTCATCCATGTGCCCGGTGAGTTGTGTAGAGGAGTATTTAGCACAGAGGGTGGCATCATGGGGGGGGACATTGTTGAGACACGCTGACGCCACCCCACTGACGAGGTTTCAGTTTCAGCGGGTGCTTGCGATGTCGATTACGGCTGCGGGCTTGAACCCGAGCGAGTTTGGGACCCATTCCTTTCGGATAGGGGCCGCTACAGAGGCTACGGCCAGGGGTCTGAATGTTGAACAAATTAAACGTGTGGGGCGTTGGTCCTCCAATTGTTATAAGAGGTATGTGCGGTTGCACATGTTGTGAAGCTGTAACGATGTACTCACGCTTCTTGTTTTTGTTTGGTTTCAGTTGCGCAAGCTTACGAGGCGGGGCGGACTATGCAGTCGACCCAACACCGGGCCAGCGGTCATACTTCACCGGCTGTGAAAAAGGAGGTGTGGGTCGTGGGCCACTCATACGTGAGGCGAGCCGCGGACGTATTCAAAGCAGGTGACATGAATCACGTGGCTGGGGAATACGGGTACAGTGTGTCCTTCTACGGAAAGTGCGGACTCTGTATTGACCAGTTTCAATCATTTTTTGAGGGTTTGCTAGGGCGGACGAGGTCACCGCCGTCTATAGTCATAGTACATCTTGGGGGCAATGATTTGGTCACCACTGGTAGACGACTTCTTCTTGAGGCGATGCTTTCCACTGTAAGTTGGTTGGCGAGGAGAGTTCCAGGGTGCACGATTGCATGGTCCCATATGATCCCGCGAAAAGTATGGCGGGGGGCTGTTTCTGTTTCTGCTTTAAACCATTCAGTAAGAAAAATTAATAACAAAGTGAGTAGATTATTCCGTTCCAGGACACTGCATTCTATTTCGCATGGTTGTATTACTGGTGACAGTATGTATTTGGGGGATGGTGTTCATTTGTCCCGGGTGGGGAACGAGTTACTCATAGGAGACTGTATAGCTTGGCTAAAGACTTTAAGTCATGACCTTTAGGTAGGAGTGTTGTGGGGGGTCCGGATAGCCGGTCAACTATCCGGCCTGTGGCGGTAAGGTCATGATCGGTGAGCACTAATTGGAAGATCCCTATGAGTGGGCGTCACCCATTACGGATGGGAGCGCTCGAAGGAGGTGGCCATTGGCCCCTCAACGGGGAAGGCGGTCCCTTCTAAGGATGGGACGCCGAAAGGAAAGGAAAGGCGGTCAAGGCCCCTTCCTGGGTAGGGGGGGCTACAGCCCCCTCCCGGAGAATTTCCCGGGGCCAAGACATCTGCGACGGCAGATGTGGTAAGATGTGTGGGGTTTGGGGGGGGTCTACGCTACCTTCTAGATTCCTCACACGAGTCCTCGGACGACCTTTAAGTGGCGTCGAGTTTATTGGGGCCCCCGTCAAGTCAAGGGAAATTGGTAGTTGCACTCGAGGTACACCTCTGTGCGGTCGCCCCTCACAAGTGAGGGGGATATTTCTGGTTAGGGATCTTGACACCGGTTACGACCTTGCTGTTGGCCCTTAAACGTTAGGATGTACAATTTCAAAATTTCAAGTTAGATGTTTCTGTAGGATGTTAGTTCGGCTAGGAGAACCTTTGTATTAGAGAATATGTTAAGGTTAGCCAAACATCGCAATGTGGTAATGAAATTGTACATAATATGAAACTGTTATTTTAATGTTTTAATTTTGTTTCATATTTTAATAAATACGGCCGGGAGGGTCACTCCCTCCCGTCTTCCAAAAAGTTCAGAACTGTTTCCGGTTTCCCATCCTTGGGGATTGTGTTGAGAGGGGGTGGCGGGTATCTCGGCCATATGGAAAGGGGCGACCATTCGGTCCCCCCGAACGTATGGCCGAGTACCACGATCCCCCCGGGAAGCCATCTTGGGCGGGAGGCGAGTCTCGGCTGATATGCCCGAAGCGGCGTAGCCGGGGCGCGCCTTTTTCCCGCCCTGGAGTGGGCTGGCCTAGACACTGACGCGGCCGGGCCACGCCCTCGGGGCAGGCCGGGGCGGGTTTACGCCCGCCCTGAAGACGGATAAAAGGAGCAACAAGCCAAGGAAGCATCCTCTTGTTCCTGTGCTCTGAAGCTGCACCACCTCGCTGCACGTGAGCTCGAGACGGAACGAAGAGCCAATTTTGACCCACCCACCAGCCCCTGAAGACAGCGAGTTGTTTTGAATAAAGTTTGATGTGGTAACTCTTTTATTTGCAGGTCGGATTATTATCGTGATAACCTTGAATATGCAATAAAGAAATGGTCAATTTGTGGTATGTTTTGCAAATAAAGTGATCTTACTCTACTGTTGATCAGTAGCATGTTTTAATAAAATTGTTGCTTTTAGCTGTCTTTTAAGTAATTTAGTCATTTAGTTTAGAATTCATTTATCTTAGAACTGTCGTATTTATTTTGGTCGGGCGGTAAGGTCATGATCGGTGAGCACTAATTGGAAGATCCCTATGAGTGGGCGTCACCCATTACGGATGGGAGCGCTCGAAGGAGGTGGCCATTGGCCCCTCAACGGGGAAGGCGGTCCCTTCTAAGGATGGGACGCCGAAAGGAAAGGAAAGGCGGTCAAGGCCCCTTCCTGGGTAGGGGGGGCTACAGCCCCCTCCCGGAGAATTTCCCGGGGCCAAGACATCTGCGACGGCAGATGTGGTAAGATGTGTGGGGTTTGGGGGGGGGTCTACGCTACCTTCTAGATTCCTCACACGAGTCCTCGGACGACCTTTAAGTGGCGTCGAGTTTATTGGGGCCCCCATCAAGTCAAGGGAAATTGGTAGTTGCACTCGAGGTACACCTCTGTGCGGTCGCCCCTCACAAGTGAGGGGGATATTTCTGGTTAGGGATCTTGACACCGGTTACGACCTTGCCGTTGGCCCTTAAACGTTAGGATGTACAATTTCAAAATTTCAAGTTAGATGTTTTTGTAGGATGTTAGTTCGGCTAGGAGAACCTTTGTATTAGAGAATATGTTAAGGTTAGCCAAACATCGCAATGTGGTAATGAAATTGTACATAATATGAAACTGTTATTTTAATGTTTTAATTTTGTTTCATATTTTAATAAATACGGCCGGGAGGGTCACTCCCTCCCGTCTTCCAAAAAGTTCAGAACTGTTTCCGGTTTCCCATCCTTGGGGATTGTGTTGAGAGGGGGTGGCGGGTATCTCGGCCATATGATCCCTACAGCCATTCTATAGGTTTTACTTCGGCTATTTTTAAACCTAATTTAATGTAAGAAGTGTTTCTCTGAGTGCAGAGATAGGCAAGTGAAAACACTGCAGGCCTGTACTGTTGCATTCTGTCATTCACGGTTGTCGAAAGTACTACTTACTTTTCAGTAACAATGCATGCAGTAGTGCATGCACTTCCATTTTTGTCACTTAAAAGATTTATGGTTAGCTTTCTACCCAAAGATTTCTTTATCTTCAATATTGTTTGTCCATGGTGTGCTTTTTTTTTCTTCTCTCAACAAAACCTACCCAAAAAGAAACCCCCATTCCCATCCATTTTCCAAACCCTAACCCTCTTCCCCCAGGCTGTGTGGTTTTGATTGATGTGTGACTAAATGACATCAATAATTCCACACACTTGCTGGGGAGGACAAGGTAATAGCAACAGGCTGGTGAAGGAATCCGAGGATATATTCTAGACTTACTCAGCTTCAGTACTATTTCTTGTAGTAGTAGCCAATGTCAAAAAAATTCAACGCAAGTACTAGTTATACTTTCAATACTTTACCATTTGTTAGGCTACATTGTGGCACTGTTCTAGTGTACTGTCACCTGCTATATTCTCTATTGTACCGTTCTAATGCTACGTTAAGGACAAACAAGGTTTCATTTTCCTTTTTTTCAGATGCTGCAACTGCCACTGTGTAACACCACTAGTACCAACGCAATGATGACATTTCATCCGCCCAGGATTGCCATATCGCCATTTGACGTGCAGCCAGCCCTGTGCCTAGCCCTATTTCCAAACACAAATTACAGGTAAGATAAACGTTTGGGGGGAGGAAGTATAAAGGAGTATTAGGAGAGACGAGAGACTGACGCTACTACTTGTAAAGTCCTAGGACTATTGAATTCACTTACTCTGTGAGAGGCACTTAGTTTTGAAAACATTTGGGCAATTAATTACACAACTTGAATCAAGATGCCACTTAAGTGTCACCAAAACAAAGTTACTGTTAAACCCCCACCCACCAGCCTCAAAAGCAGTAAAAAAAAACACATATGCTAAGATAGAGTTTAAAGTATATTTATATCCCTGACAAAAATAATCTCCCACAAGACCCAACCCACCCCCACTCCCTAACCCCAATGAATGTCCGTGAAAAGTCCAAAAAAGTGAAAAAACCCAACTCCCAATTCCCACCCCCCAGAAGTCTTTAAAAAAGGGGCAAGGGACAATCTCCTCCTACTGCTGGCTGCTGCTGTTGAATTTACGGGCCAGGTTGGAATGCTCCTTGCGGAGGGTCTCGAGCACGGTTTTGGTGTTGAGCAGCTCCTGATCGAGGTAGGAAACCCTCAGGGAAAGGCGGTGCATACGTTTCTTCCAACTGCTGTGGGGGGCAGTTGATTTTTTTCGCTCGGCGGTGGTGGGTGGCTGCGGTACCCCGGCTCCGTACCGCTGGATACCTGCGTGGTCTGGGTGACCCAGGGAGCGCGGAGGAGGATGCAGCAGTCCCTGTAGATGTAGTGGTAGACTGTGTGTCCCCCTCCTCCTGGGCCACCAGCCGTCGATATTCAGCGACAGTGGCCTCCAGCCTCCGTTGCCGGGCCTGTGTAGCCAGCTCCTTCCGGGTTGGTTTGGAAGGAGCATCTATATGAAGAAAGAAAGACATAGTCTGTAACCAATGCTCTTTAAGATTAACAAAAAATGATTCAGCAGAAAGTGGTGTCACAGTAGAACTAGCGACTTGCAAGTGCAGTACATAACTATTGTGACCAGTATCTATCTAACCTCCCACTTCTGCACCCTTGCTCTAACATTAGTGGGAGTTTAAGGAATCAATTCTACGAGCACTATGGACTCACTCCATTAGAGTCGATTATGACAGTACACCAGTCTTCTTCTTCTTCTTCTCTCTTGTTTAGCAAAATTGGTACGTTAACTTCTGCAAGCCGGCATCATGCCAGCGCAGTCAACTTGCACCCGAGGAAAACAGACGCCCGCCATGATGAGTGAGACAGACTTGCGTTACTGTACCAGTCCAGTACATAAAGGTGGTGATGCTGTTACTTTTCTATTACGGGTGGCACTGAGAATACACTGTTACAAGGGCTACTGCCTAATTAATTTAAGTTTCACCCTACAGTGCCAATGAATACTAGAAAAGGAAAATGAAGAAGATAAATAATCTGATTATCTATCACTGCACATGGTATGTATTTACTTACATATGGGATGACTTTAGGTGCTTTGCTTTTTATTGAGTGAGCAGTGATACATCCACACATGAATGACCGAGTTCTACTAAACTTATTAACAGAGGTAGTGAGTGGCCATCGTAATAGCCGGATATATGCTGTCCTTGCAATACAAACTACTACTACTATGCATGGTAGTATTCGGACAAAATTACAACTTCTTTTCCTTGCCTTTCCTACACTGGGACGGACGTACGGGTGCGGTGTTACATGCTCTTCAAAGTAACACTTAGTTCATCCAGTGACCGTCTACTCTCTCTAGATACACATATGCTATCTAAGAGTCAGATAGCACCATGATCCAGGCATCCATCCATTCAAACTATGGGGCAGATTAGGATTGTGGATTTCCCGCATCCTCCGGGCCGGCGGAATCCACCGCTGGCCCGGAGGATGCGGGAAATCTGCAGCGGACTGAAAAAGACCCCCCGCCAGATTAGGATGGCTGGGGGATCGGTTTTGAGTCCGAAGATTTTCCGCTGCGGTTGCCTCCCATCCGTGGCGGAAAAGCACTAACATGGCTGGCGGTGTCTATCAGACACCGCCAGCCATATTAGGATGTCTGGAGGAACACATGCCTTTACACGGCGGCATTTCTGACGTGCAAAGGCATACGGATTTTTGTTTTGGGCCCGTTGCAGGCCCCCAGAGGTGAAGGGGGGGTGGGGGGTGCACATGGGGGGTACCTATGGTATCCCCCTGCATTTGCCTGCACAAAGCGGCAGGCACCACGCGGTGTCTGCCGCTTTGTGCATACAAATGCACAACTTACATTTTTATCATTGCGGCGGGTGCTGCTTCAAGCAGCACCCGCCGCAATGATAAAAATACAGGGTGTGACCGCCAGGGTGGCGGTCACATCCTAATTACCACGGAGGGACCGCCACTGCACCTGCGGACGGTCCCTCCTACTCTATGGTGGCGGACGGACTCAGGTCCGTCCGCCATCATATTAGGCCCCTAAATGTCAATCATTCTTCTTCATATCTCTCATCTGGACAAACCTTACTTTTTCTCACGGGGAGCAGCACACTATGCAGTCTGCAATCTCAATAAGTAAGGAATATAAGAGCTTACCACTGCCCGCCACTACCGTGGCAACCCGCACAGCAGTTTGGTCCGGCTCCGGCACTTGCACCGCCTCCTCCCCAGAGCTTCCCTCCTCCACCTCCGCGCTGGGCCCAGCACCAGATGTTCCACCTACAAAGTACATATAAGAATGTTAGATGTCATAGACATACATCACTCACTAGCATTTTGTCTAGGAATGAAGAAATGTGAATACAGAAACCAATCTAATAATTTGTGACTGTCTACTCTAAAGTAAAATTTTCCAGTGAAGGGTCTGGTCTTGCTGCACTTTTAGGCACAACTGATGAATGCTTGCTTTTTAACACGCACCATTTTTCTCATAACAGACAGAAGCTTCACTTCTAAGAAAAAATCATCATCATCACCACTAGGACAGAGGGACCAACGATTCATCACCAAAAAGAAAAATTAAAGTTCAAACCAGGTGAGGGCTCCGCTCGCCCACAATAAATGTGTGAATTAAATCACTATTAGCACTTTTCCATTTTTAATCAACCGTTTCTGTTTTATGACAAGCTTGATTTTAATAAATATTTTTACTTTTTTTAAAGCTTCAAAACTTAAATAGACTCTGTGGTTTTTGGTCATGAGTGAATGAGCAAAAGGTTTTGCAATTTGCAAGCATGAGCCCGTGCATCTGACACTTCTGGACTCTAACTCCGTACTCTTGTCCTGTATTGGATAATCATCATTGGGGATCAATCATCGATGAATTCGGGAGCTAAATGACTCTGCCACACTATTTAGTCAGTAAGGAGATTGGGGTTCTTCAAAGTCTTATATCGCTGAGGTATGTGGAAAGTCTACCTGCGCCTATTATAATTGATAAACAATGCACTCTTTAGTGTCCATAGTTCTGTTTGTGCAGATTTGTCCCTGCAACAGTAGTAGAATGGATTGTCCTCCTATCCAAACCAAATGTAAAGTAGTATCTTATTCATTCTTGGTGGTCATTCACCTTTTTATTGTTGGCAATTGTCAAAGCATAAACATTTAGAAGACTTGAAAAGACATTATGGACAATCCCAGAGGACTGCACTCAGTGCATAGAGCTATTGCTGACTAGAATGGGAGTCCAATGGAATTGCCAAATGTGCAATCTTACTTAGCTACACAGACAGACTAATAAGAATAATCTAGTAATACCACAGGGAGTCATAGTCGAGGCAGGATAAGAATTTAGAGACAGTCTACAAGAAGATCAAAGACGATTTAGAAAAAAATCCAAGGAGGAACGCTAGGAAAAAATAGGTACTCTATATTAAAATTAAAACTTACCGGGGCCAGCAAAGGAGCCCTCGCCTGACCGATCCTGTTCAGCAGCAGCAGCAGCCTCCTCCAATGCCCTCTTGCCCCTGGGGGGAGCTGATGTACAACATGAAAGAAAGAAAGACCAGAAAACATGGATGAGATTTGTCAACCAAATCAAACATTTCAAAAGAACAATAACAAAATATTTTGGCGAAATAGCAAATAGACAACTATTCCACGGGATATATTGACCGATCTCATGTGGTCTACTACGTTATTAGTATTGCTTGATTTGCGGACCGTCGACTTGGAAAGTTCTTATGTAACTCACTAAACAAAGAACTAAAAAGGTTTGCCTAGGACTGGCAGGCAGCAGTCCGCAGCACGCGAAGTGACAGACAAAGTCCATCGTGATTGCAGATCAGCGACAACACTAAAGTTTCCTACTACATTAACCAGTCATTAAAATACTCAAACTATCAATCCACCACCACTATTTCTTCTTATCGCCATGTGTACAAAGAAAGGGCTGGACTTGAGTCTGTAGGGGCTGATTTAGAAGCCCCTTGCGGCTCTTTTGCTCCATTGTTGCGTGACTTTTGTGACGCAGCGGCAGAACATAAGAGGCGCCATGGTGCGGTGTATATTAACAACGTGACGCATATGGGAGATGCATCACGTTGTAAAGCCCTGCGCCATCAGGGGGCGTTCCGGCACAAGGGAGGGCGTTCCTGCGCAGGAACGCACTGTAAAAAGTGGCTGAGGGAAATCTACAAGATTTCAATCAGTCACTTTGAGGACAATGATGCGTGACTTAAACCCTGCGCCTGCTTGAAGCAGACGTATGGCTTGACGCAGCATTGGGGAGATAGGGCACCCCAGAGCATTGCTGGAGCTGTGCCATCGTTGCGACGCAACTCCAGCAATGCGCCGCCTTTACGGCACAGATGCGTAACGCTTTGGTGACGTTTTGGGCCCATGGTGGGCGCATTGTAAATACGGCGCACCATGGGTGGTGGTGGTGTGGCGCACAATTACTGGCGCATCCCTGCTACTTTGCAGGGATGCGCCGGTAATTAAAAATCTGACCCTTAGTGTCTAGCATTAGGCAGTTCTTTAAACTACACTCATGCATAATTTCACAGGCCAATGAAATGAGCACAAAATCGAAAACAAATAAGCATAGTAGCAGTGCTACTGAGAAGGAGAGCAGTGCATCTGAAATGCACAGAAGATTTTGAAATATAATTTACCTACAATGTAATCAGCAGCATTATTGCTCTTGGTAAAAAACAAAAATTTGCAAGATAATAACACACAGAGCAGGAGAAAACATAGTAAAGAAATAGCTACTACTACTTCCCAAGCCCGGGGATCTAAAGGCCGAGCAGGTCGAGCAGATCGCGTTCCCGGTCCAGGACACCTGTCCAGCGGTGGGTGGCCTGGTTGTAGCTGCGCCGGACCCGAGTGTGGTGGTACATGGCCCGGCACACCTTCTCCCACCGCTACCGACGCTCCTGGATCCCGTACCCGCTAGCGATCTTGCCGCCTGCCATGATGGTCCTGGGGAGGCGGCGCTGAACATAAAAAATTAGTGCGGCCACCTCCTCCGGACTGAAGATCTCCCGGGGTGCGACCTGCTCCCCCCTCAAACGCCCACACGGGAGCCGGGCACGGGGTGCGGGACCCTTCCCCTTCTCGGGATGCTTCCCGGCTCCCTTTACCATGGTCTGGGCAGAAAGGAAGCTAAATAATAAAGAAAACAGAATAGGGAAGAGAAGAAAAGAAAAGAATTAAAAAAATAGTTTAAAATTAACCAAAAGTAGCAGAAAACACAAAAATATAGAGCTAGAAAAATAGAGGGATAGATAATAAGTAAAATAGATTAAAAAAAACTTCAAACAAGCAAAGGATGGCAGAGATTCAGTGAGGATAGAAAAAGCATGCCCAGAACCATAGCAATGAATGAGAAACAAGATGGCCGCGCCCGTTCACGACCGCGTGGGTAAGTTCGTGCGAGATTTTCCTCGCAAACACACGCGAAATTGTACTAGCGAGCCGCACACTTTGCGAGATTACACATCGCGCCCGGAAACGGAAATACGTCATGTAAACAAGATGGCCACGCCCGTGAACGACCGCGAGGGTAACTTCGCGCCGTTGCGCTACAAGCGGCTCGCTAAAACGCACAAAACCTTGCGAACTAACACGCCGCAAAAAAACAAAACGCATATTTGCACGAATTCGCGGCTTCTGAATTCGATCTCGCGTAAGTTCGCGCCCCGCGAATCCCGCGAAATTGCAGAAAAACGAGTTTTGCAAAAGTGAAAGCACTCAGCAGGTGCAAATGTTCAAACTCATCATTAGTAACCATTCCCTGTAGTGCTTCCTGACTGGGGCCCCTCCAGAGTTCAGTTGCTAGTTGCAACAATTGTATGACCCTGCTCTGACCCTCACAGCAGGCTCATAGAATAGCTACAAGTGGGCCACAAAGGTCCTGGAAAAAAAATGCACTGCAACAGAAAGCAAATTACTGATAAGGAAGTAGGTGCCAGACTGGAATTTTAAAACAGTGACACATTAATAAACCAACCCCAAATTAATTCATGTCAGTTGAAGCAGGGCAGGTGTGCTTGCTTTTCCCCCCATAATCTACAGTGATGATGAACCAGAGGGTGGCATTGATGTACCAGAAGGTGGCATGGGTGAAACAGAGGGTGGCAGTGGTGAAACAGAGGGTGCTGGGAACCTGTGATGATGAACCAGACGTAGAAACAACATAGTCGCAACCGTTGCGAGCCGACAAGTACGTTTGCAATTGCAAACTGGTACCAAACCCTCGTAAACTGGCAGAAACCCTTGAGAACACAAACAAAAAAAATCCGCAAATTCGCGAGAATTTGCGGATTTTGTGGATTGCGAGTTCGCAAATTCGCGAACGCCAGATTCGCAAAATTCACCCATGCTTAGTAAATGGAGCAATGGGTAAAATTGTTGATTTTGTTAATTATATAAATAGAGATGGGATTGAATTCTTGAAGATCAAATATGATATAATTGCAGAAATACAACAATTTAGTCGTTGTTCATCTCGGTTCTTGCTTGTAAAAGATTTGTATGTACGCAGAAAACAGTTTCCTATTTGCATATCCGGTGACCATTCATAAATCTCAAGGTTTAAGTGTAGATAGTCCTTTGGTAAATATTGGAAGTACTGTGTTTAAATAGGGTATGTCATATGTTGCTTTGTCCCGAGTCAGAACTTTATCTGGATTGTACTTGATTGATTTTGATGAGACAAAGGTTAGTGCAGATACAAGTGATGTCAAAGAGTATAATAGATTAAGAAGAGAATATGCTCCCAATTTAGGTCAATATTCAGTATTTGAAAAGCGTGTGATAGGTAGAAAAAGAAGATTTGAGAATATCTGTGGTGAAAGTGTAGAGAAAGAAAAAAGACAAGATAAAGCTGTGTCTGCAAGTAAAAAGAAAAAGGACAGTGTTGAAGAGAATGTTGGTTATCGGTTTGAAAATAGTTGTGGTGTCAACTGCTGTGCTAATGTAGTTGTTAATGTTGTTTTATTTCTTGAAAGTTTACAACAGCAAATTGTTGAAAATCCGGACGAAAGATTCTGTTCGTTGTTGTATTCTGCTTATGATAAATGTAGTAGTGATAAAAGTAAAATACAACGTGTTTCTGATATTCGAAATGTTTTGGACATATGTTCTGGTTCTACTCAATTTACACAGAATATTCAGCAAGATTGTCAGGAATTTTTAATGTTTATGCTTAATGTACTGGAAGATGAAGGTATAGATATTGAACATATTTTTGGCCTTTCTTATAAATGGCAACATGGCTGTCAAAATTGTTTGTTTACATGTAGCACTAATATAGACACTGAAAGATTCATATATTTGACTTTACCAGACTGTGAATCAGTGTCTTTCAACAATCTAGTTAAAGGAGCTAGTCAAAACATGGAATGTAGCCAATATAAATCACAAATGTCATCAACATTACTTATACAAAGACATGGACAGTATGTTTTTTTAATGCTGCAACGTTGTAGAGCTGATGGAAGAAAATGGGAAACTTTAATTACATATTTTGTAGCTGGTCAAGTTTCAATATCAGGAATAACTTTTGGAGCTGTTGCAATTTTTTTTCATGATGGACCTTCTACAACATCTGGACATTACACTGTTTATTTAAAATGTCTGAAAGGTTTGATACATTGTAATGATAGTCAAATAGTTTTAAAGCAACGTCTGCCTGAAGGGTTACCAAATTCTTACTTAATATTTTTAAAGCCAAATTTTTAAGATCAAAATTTGGCCTTTCAGGATTACTGCTGTAAAGGTAGATTAGTCTGGTGTTGTAGAGTATTTTGTAACTGAGGGGGAAGAGCTTGAAGGAAATTATCTTGTTGATGTTGAGGCAGTGTAGCTGTATCATGGTGTGGGTGATGTGGCTGTAGCAGGGGACTTTGAAGATCAGTCAGGTGGAGGTAGTTTGGATTGGTTGTAGTCGTTATAGTTGTTTGGCTGGAATTCTTGTGTAGAGTGTGTTGCCACAGAGTAGTCTATTTCTTCTTGTTTTCTTTAGGATGTACTTGTACATGATGTGCAGAATGTGGAGGGTGTTATAGCAGTATGACGAAATGCTATAGACTTGTTTACACATGTACAGGGAGGAGTTGAGGATGAATTGTAGGTTGTGTATATGGACAAAAGGTGTTGGTACTGTTTACAATGTAGTTGGCCAGTAGGATTCATCTGAAACTGAAGGGGTGGGTCTGAGGATGAGTATCTTAATGTTGTGCAAGTTCAGATTTAGAGAGCTGCTCTTTATCCACTTGGTGATGTCCTTAATTACGTTGTTGTTTATGGTATGTGGCTCCTTGGTGAGCAAGAGGATGCGCTGGGTGTCGTCGACATAAGGGATGATGTTGTTGTTGAGATGGCGGGCTATTTGTGTGAGGGTGGTCATGAAGATGTTGAATAGCGTTGGGCTGAGAGATTAGCACTGGGGGATAGTGCAAATAATATCAGTGTTTTTGGATCAGAAGGCTGGAAGGCAGATGTTTAGAATTAGTATTGAACAACTTTCAAACTAAGAATTTCACACGTACTATTTGGCCATGCGGAAAAGTATCTGTAACCTTTAATAACTTTTTGTTCCAAATTTTGTTAGCATATATTTGTAAGTAAAATTATTTATAATGGAATAAAATTAATGATGGTGTTTTGTTATTTCAGGATTGTATGACATACCTCATAGTTACGTAAATTGGTCTTAGAAAATAATATTTCAGATTGCTATTGAGATTGTTGTTCGGTTTTTTAAGATAATCTTCTTGATTGTCTTTGTTTTGGCCGCTGTTATGTGATGAGTACTATTGAACTCACTGTTTGTAGTGAAATTCAATATATTCTGAGAACAGCAAAAATGGCAAATTAAATGCTTTAGAAATGATTTTGTGTTGTAAAAGATAAATTGTAACTCCATTTTTTTGTCTTCTACTGATGCTAAATTTGTAATAATTTTTTTTAAATTTGTTATTTTGAAGGTAAGTATAACTAACTGTCAAAAATAATCGATGAAATGTACTTCTACAGAGGTGAAGTAACAGAACAACCATGGTGTACAAAAGTTTGTAAAGACGGTTTGTATCTTTGAAACACATTTGAAGAAATTAAAAAAAATATATCCTGAGTGTACCTGTGTACCTTGTATTTCACTACAACACATCAACTGCTTTGGAACTGGTAAGCTGAATAGATATTTTTTACTTTTTCTAGTACTGCATTTTATTATATTAGCATTTTTTCCTTTTACACACCTCATCGTGCTCTTCGATCGGCCAATCTGCGTCTGATGTTTATGCCTAAAATCAGATATGCGAGACTGGGCGGTCAGTCAATTTCAGTCCAAACAGCACGGGCCTGGAATGCCTTGCCGCTCTCTCTGCGATCAGCAACTACATTGGCAGGATTTAAGAAAGGGCTAAAAACCCATCTTTTTAATCTTAGTATCTAGTTCTCTGCTTCTTTCTTTTTGGACTGGGTCAGTTTAGTGCCTACATATCGCGCCAGGATACTCTGTAGTAGCAGAGCGCGTAATAAAATATTTTATAACATAACATAACATAACATAACATAACATTTGTTTTTTTATACTGATAAAGAGTGACTGGTTTGAAAATGTAAGGAAATGTTATAACTAAATATTCAAATAAGCAAATTTTATAGATATAATCATATACAGTAGTTGAGAATGGTTTTCACATAATATTTTTTTAAAGAGCAAAATAGTTGATAAAGCTAATTTTGTATTATGTATTACGGAAAATAATAAAATGAAGTGTTTATGTTGTTCTGCCAGGAACAACAACATAATAAAATTCACTATGGAAGAGGAGCAGAAGAATATGGAACAGAGTTTTGAAATTACGAACTCTCTGATGGAAGAGTTGAATATACCTTTCATGGAGACTGAGAATGAAGAAGAAAATATTGGTGCAGGAGATATTACCTGCGATTTTTTAGATGAAACTTTAGACGAGAACTTTCTTGAAGCGTTAAACGACATTGAGTTTCATGATATGACTTTTGAAATTCATGATGAAGAAAACAAAATTTCTGATGAAATCATGCTGGAAGTTCTATTAAAATATGAAATGTTACAAAAATAAATGTATGTTTAAAAAATAAAAATGCTTTGAGAGACTTATCTTGTAGAATTGTAATCATTCAGCTAGTAATTAAGTTTCATGGTACAAACTGGGTATTAGGGCATGGACTGCTTCAAACCTTTATAGATTATGTATGTACTGTTCTATGCGCCAGCAAACTTGTGTTTTATAATTTTTATTTCCAGGTGCATATCCTTTGACTCACAGCAAAGTCTCTGTGATTGGTGATTTCGTATTGTACAGAGCTATTCAACAGAATATCCTTCAGTATGCACTGTGCTAAAAATGAAGTTATTTAAAATTCAGTATCCAAATGTTCATGGAGGACAGTGTGTCTTAGGCTGTGGACTGTTTTAAACCTTCATAGACTATCCTTACAGTCTTATATGTACCTACAAACTAGGGTTTTCTATATTGAATTCTCCAGTCTGTATTATTACACTTTCATCAATCACTCTCACTCTACTGTTTCAGTATTGTATTCAGCCATACAACACTATGTGCTTATCTATAAACTATTAGAACATTGGAATGTTGGGAGCTCCTCTGATAACCATGGAGTGCTCTTGACTTATAATGGCCTGTAGCTCCAACATGCCAATGTTACTTTGTTCACTGCTCTGTTTGTGAATAAAGGTTTCAGGGAACCTGAGGGGATTCCAATATTCTCGCAGTCTCTGAAGGCTTTGTTCTTTTTTGTTAGAACATTCTGTCTTCTAATGGTAGAATGTTCTAATACTCTGATAGCCCTTTGTAGCTGAGCTATACTGGCTGTTAAAGTTCCTCTCACTTGTTAAAGGCCCTCTCCTTCGACTCAGGCCTTTAATGCTGTAGAGAGTCTTTAATAGCCGGTATAGTCCTCTCTGGTGATCCTTAAGGCTATATTGTAAAAGTGAAGATGCTATATATTCAACCAGACAGTTGACAGTCAATCAGCATGCAGCTTGTGCTCGGGAAGGTATGCCTAGTGTACGCATACTGTACAGAGTACAGTATAGAGTACGGTAAGCTTCTATAGATATAGTTATGATTTTACTTATGATTTTCTGAGGAAGGTTTCTATTCACTTTTTGCGATGTTCTGTGGCATAACTGTCAGCATAATATTTATCAGGCAGCACTAATGCACTTCTTTTGGTGTACTGTTGCTTGATAAATATCAGACCTTTTAATGTAGTATTCTGTGTTAAAGGGATGTGCAATGGGTGTTGCTGGGGGTGTGTTTCCAGCAACACCCATGGCCTTTTGACACTGTTCCACATTTACAAGAAATTATAAATCTGAGGCACTGCGAAAAATGTATGCCTCCCGAGGAGAGGCATAAAGAAGGTGTAATGGGGAAAAATAGTTTTAATTCTCCCCGTTTTTTTCTTTTCTCTATGTGTGCTGTTTTCTGCAACATATGTAGAAAAAGGAAAAGTATCTTGAGATTATTTTTGTACGGAAAGGTTTGCCTATCTCTACAAAAATAATCATCCTTGCAACACAGACACCTTTGCTCCACTGTGCAAAGGTTTGTTCATTGGTGCAGGCAGATCATTGTGAACTAGCACAAGGAAAAAGGATAGAAATATGCTACATCTTATAGATATGGCACATTTCTGTCTTTTTCTTTTGCCATAGGGAAGCGTAGCATGAAGGCCTGCTGCACTTTTCTACGGAAAAAACTCATAAATGAGGCCTATGTGAATAGTCAATTATTCTTGGTGCAAAGTAGGCCTAAGGGCATAGAGTGCTTCAAATCCCTACAGACTGTGCATACATTGTTGTATGCACCTGCAAATTTGCCTTTTTTATGTTGAATTTTGCAATTTCTATCTTTTCACTTCCAGTAAACACTCTGTTACTCTTGATATACTTTTCTAGTGACTCATTGAAGAGTGTGTAATAAGACATTCACTATATTAAAACAGTAATTAGTAGATGTAAACTAACTGGTAGATCCCCTGAGATATGACAGTTATTGTACACTGTGACATCACCACCATGGATGCACCATATTTACAATGTGGTACACTATGAGGGAAAAGTGGCGCAGATATGTGATGTATTTGTGCTGTGAAGATGGTGCATTGCTTCATTTGGATTGCAAGCAAAATGCAGCTTCAGCAATGCTGTTTGGGCCCTATGCTTATAATGCAGTATCAGTCCTTACACCTGCTTCAAACAGGTGCAGGGTTTCGACACAGTATAAAACCAAAAGTGACTGAATGAAATCTTATAAATTTCACTTAGTCACTTTTAGGAGGCGTTCCTGCACCAGAACATCCCCCATCTATGCAGGAAAGCCTCC
This sequence comes from Lissotriton vulgaris, assembly GCF_964263255.1. Taxonomy (NCBI): domain Eukaryota; kingdom Metazoa; phylum Chordata; class Amphibia; order Caudata; family Salamandridae; genus Lissotriton; species Lissotriton vulgaris. The sequence continues at coordinate 1,195,539,052 of NC_141694.1, read as the reverse complement.
TTTTGGCACAAGGCTTTACAATGTGACACACCTTCCAATTACGTCAGATCGTAAATAGCATAAATTATGGTACATCTTTTGCACCAACGCTACACCACAAATGTGATGCAATGGTTGTGTAAAAGAGACACAAGGGGTTGTAAAACCACCCTTAATACATACAAATTCATTCACCAATAGTGCAAATTGAAGCATAGACTTGTAACATATTTATATAGATATGTTACATTCAAGTGCTTCGGAGGTACTACTGTATACTATAGGTAAACACCATATAGATTTATGCTGTAGCACATCCTTATAGTTTTGCACTTTCATATTCATTCATTCATTCATTTATGAACTACACAATCTTTCTTACAAACTTTTACAAACAAACATAGAAATATAGTTCTTTTTTGGGGGGTTTTTTCTTTGTTATTTTGTAATTTTTTTAGTTTTTTAAACAATTTTTCTTTTTTTTTAAACAAAAACTACAAAAATTGAACTTTTCCAAACAAAAAACTGTGGACCTGTATAAAAAAAAGAAAAAAAATCACTTTTTGGGGCATTGGTTGGGGTCCTGCCGCCTTACAATCAGGTCCACATAGCAGTTCATTGCAGTGTTTGTATAGGAACTTTATTTCTGCAAACTGGGGAACAATCACATGCATAGGAGTGCTTCCAGAAAGTGATGCAGTGGAGGTGCTCGCTACTGCAGGTGGTACAACATCCTGTCGGCTGCGTGTGGCATCCCTTGCGTAGTTGTTGGGAAGCAAGTTTTTTACATGCCGGTCCATGCTTGCAGTTCCAAATGAATAATTTTTGGTTGGGTCACCGCGAGACAGTGTCACTTGGCAGATGTTGCAAGTGACCTTTGGAGCATTCACTTTCTTCTCCCCTTCTGGAAAAGTAAAAAATTTCCAAATGAAAGCCTCCTTCTTCTTCTGAGGAGGAGGTTCAGGAAGATAAGTATTTTCATCAGAATAGTGGTCCGATGGTTATGGAGACCGAGCAGCCATATTAATAAAGTACAGTTGCACAAAACTTCACCTTGATGGAAAAGATCCTGCTTGTCTGAAAGTCCAAGTAGAATGAACAAAATGGGAGGAGTCTTTAAACAATTGGAGTTGGATGTATTATGAACCAATGAAATCTCTTCTTTTAATGTCACATGACTGTACGTACTCTTACGGTATGCTTACGGAGCTCTTACATTCCGCTTACGATGCTCTTACGGTGCGTGTACGCTGGACGTACGAACGCGATATTCGTAAATTAAAAAGTAATATACGGTTCTTAAAAGTAAAAAAAACAAAATTTTCTTGATTATCCCAGATAATGTCTACCTTAAAAAATTACAATAAATACATAAATATATAGTTTTTACCATTACAAGACTTTCGGAGGTGCGCGTACGGGGGGGTCGTACAAACGTAGATGACGTCACACGGAAGCGCGGATGCGCCGCGTAATCTCAAAACATACTCATGACATGTACGTGCGCGCTGAGTACAATTTACAGTACAAATGTACGGTGCAAATATCTTTAAAAAAAAGGAATAATATAAAATGTAACTTTTATATTTGTAAAAAAAAAAATATTAAAAAAAATATTTTTGAGTTTAGTTGTATTATTTTACATTATAATATGAAATATAAATAAAACAAAATAATATGTAAATATTTATTAGACAAATGAGGAAATTTTTAAAAAGCTGATTTTTTAAAAATAATTAATACATTTAAGAATTATCATTTACAAAACCTTTCAAATTCATTGAAAAAACCATAGGTTTCTCCTACGTTACAATTAATAATTAGCAATTAAAAAACCTTAGTAATTCACTGAAAAAAACATAGGTTTCACACACGCTATAGTTAAAAATTAGCATTGAAAAAAGTTTACAAATACACTGAAAAAAACATAGGTTTCAGGGGTTTTATAGTTACAAATTAGCATTTAAAAAAAGTTAGAAATTCACTGAAAAAAACCATAGGTTTCAGGGGTGTTATAGTTAAAAATTGGCATTAAAAAAACCTTTAAAATTCACTGAAAAAACATAACATCTTATAGTTAGCTGGACATTTCACTCATACAAAACCTTTGAAATTCCCCCGTTATAGTTAATTCAGCTAACTATAACTTGCAGCGCCCGCAATGCACTGCTGATGACGTCACATATTACATCACTCATGACATGGTCAGTGACATCACTCATGACATCTCATTTCTGAGGTTTGATTTTCTTCTTGACCTTTTGCAGAGCTATACACTGAAACCTCAACCACAGCGGCTCTCACTGTCCCAGTCTGCTGATCTTTACCCTGCCTCAGCATGTCCACGACCGAGGGGGTCGTTCACCTGATTTTTCCCAGTAATGCCACCCTTGCCTCTCCACTCCGGGTCTAGAACTGGAGTCTGCCGGGGTTCGACAGGTGCCTCAGCCATGCTCCGCTCAATGGTAGTCTCCCCCAATAGTCTTTGGGCCGCCGCCACCGCGGCTGCCTATGATCTGGCGTTCGCTACCGGCTTCAGAGCCATTCCAACCTCGATCAGGTGAGTCACCAGGCAAGATAGAGGATCACTAACAGCGCACTCAGTGATCTTCGAACAGACTGCTAAGAGTCTGTAATGTGGTCCCTGCCTCCAATGCATACGGGATTAAAATATGGGATATCCCTTCCTTCTTCTTTTTCGTTAGCGTTTTTCCTTTTTGCTCCAGTTTCTCCAAATGTGTTTGATTTTAATGCACGAAGTCCGATGTGGGTCTTTAACCACGAGAGCCTGACTAAGTTTCTTGATGCTACTCACGACCTAGACGTCATACATCAGGCCATCCTCTCCCATAGGGAGGAGACACGCCAGGACAGCAGTAAAGGCACAGGCTGCAATGAGGAAGATGCAGGGGGTTGTGAGGAAACTATCTAAGGCCTGTGCAAATATCGAAGAGAGGGTGACCAATTTGGAGGAAAGGATAGTTTCAACTGAATCGGAGGCGTCTAATGCTTCTATACAAGCGGAGGTCCAAAGTGCCCAAATTAGGGACACCCAGTGGAAGTTGGAAGAGTTCGAAAACAGGCAGAGAAGGAACAATCCTAGAGTACTGGGGATACCGGAAGGGGCAGAGGGATCAGACACCAAAATGCTTATAACGAAACTGTTTAGATCAGCCTTCCCTGAGATACCTGATTGTAACTGGGCTGTTGAAATACAAAGGGCACACCGCACCCCGTTCGAGATCCGAGATGCTGCAAAAGGAGATGGAAAACCTTGCACGATCCTGTGTTCTTAGGAAATTTCCTACTGAGACAGGCAATTGCAGAGAAGGCTAGACCTGAGTCCAAGAGGCCAAGTGGGGGGGGTCAAGTGGGGGGGTCACATTTTTTGTTCGCCCCGACTTTTGCCATGCAACGGTGGAGAGGTGCTGTAGATTAAGGCAGCTAATCAAGCCATTCCAGGAGAAGAATGTCCAGGTCTATCTCATTAACCCGGCACAGTTAAAAGTGATACATGATGGACAAAGAATGTTTGTGGACTTTAGGAACTTAAGAGAACTTTATTCACTCATTTTTTTGTCTCTTTTCTCTGACAAAAGCAGTTACAGGCTTTGGCTAGTTTTTGGATAGGCTGGGTGTTTGGTGCCGGGGCGATAGGTGAATATTGGATCAGTTCTGATCTCTCTTTATGTTTCTCTAAATCATCAAGATATGTGGGATCAGGTGAAAAAAAGGTTGTCTATTGCGTTATGACCCAGTATATTACTGCTGCATCCATCACATGCAGAGACCTAGGTCTGAGCGCTTCCTGAGGGTGTTGGGAGCAAGAGGGTAGGGGGATCAGGTGAATGGGGAGGGGTTGGGAGGTAGAGGGAGGGTTGAGGGAGTGAGGAAGAGGAGGAAAGAAATATTTTAAAAAGTACTGGTGCTACGGAGTGTTTTGTGATACAATGATAGATATATCTTCTTTTTTGGAATAGATGGTTCTATAAAGGCGATGGCTGGAAGGGCACAAATGGGGAAACTTAATATATGCTCAGTAAATATTGGGGGATCTCAATGACTGGAGAAAATGACAAAGGCTGGGGCACTTTGTTCGCTCAAATAATATAGATGTAATATGCTTGCAGGAGACCCACTTAGCATGGGAGAAGAGACAGTTGTTCAACATCAGGGATCTTCGATCTGTTGGCCAGCTCTTCAAAAACATCGACAGTCAGGGGGGTGGCAGTACTAGCCAAAACCACGCTGGGAGGTGTTAAGAGAGTTGGGGCAGACACCTTGGGGAGATGGGTATTGGTTGAGCTAGGGTTGGGTTGCACAATTTGTGTGATATATGGTTCTAACCAAGATGACCCGGAGGTTTATGGCTTTCTTGAGACAGAATTAACAAATTGGCTTAAACCCATTATTGTGTGCGGGGATTTAAATATTTCTGCTGATTTTATGAACAATCGTCTGTACACAGGACGGAAGCCAAGGGTATACCAGGCTATTAGCTCTATAATTAAGTCACACGGGCTAGTGGAAATGTGGGGTGCTAAAGGACCTAATGACCCTGGGTATAATTACTTTTCATGCCCATTTCAAAAACTTACCAAGTTGGACTACTTTATGATATCCGGCACGGAGCTGGGGAAAGTTAATATAAAAAATCTCCCGAAAGTGATGTCTGAGCATAGTCCACTACTTCTTCAATATGAACTAGAGACTGTCAATGCCAACAAAAAGCGACCCCAGTGGACTTTCGAGAGGAGGCTATTAGCAGATTCTAGATACATCGATCATATAAGGAGATAGGCGCAAGACCACTTTAATATGAATCGTTTCAGTGCAACCAGGAATTGAGTCTGGGATGCATTTAAGGCTGCCCTGAGGGGCGAGACAATCAGCTTTGCTGCCAAGCTCAGAAAAGAAGCAATATTAGAAAGTGAAAATGTAATACCTTCCATGCTCATGACGAGCTGAGCTCGTCATGCAGTACACTGCTCGTGTGCTCATGACGAGCTGAGCTCGTCATGAACAATGGGATTCAAGGGAGTGCAGCATCCAAGATGGATCACAGTAGCATTGAAGGTGTTAATGGCCCAATTAGCATTAGCAGAAGAGCGTCATATGAGCGAAATTAGGCAAGGGAAGAAGTGGGAGGAGAACCAGCAAAGGATTCTTATATTTAAAACAGAGATGCAAAAATGAATAGCTCAGAGGGCGGCCGGGGACTATCTGACCCATAGGAGCAAATTATATGAAACAGGGGAGCAGGCGGGTAAATGGCTGGCACTCCGAATCAGGCAAAAGGAAAGTAAGAATGTAATATCAAGCATTTGGGATGGTGATGAGAACTATACAGAGCCAAGGGTTATTTTGAGGACTTTTAAGAAAGGTAGGGATTATATAGTGAGGAGAAAGAACCTGATGATGGTAGCTCTTTGCTTGAGGATACAGGACCCCAGGTAAATAATCAAGATAAAGGAATATTAGATACAGACTTAGAAATAAATGCGGTATTGGAAGCAATTCAGGAGCTGGCAGCAGGGAAGGCGGCAGGGCCGGACAGTATCCCGCTGGCAGTCTACAAGTGTATTCAAGATGAGATAGTAATGATATTGCTGGATTTATTTAGCAGGATAATGTGTACTGGTATAATCTCTGATTTGTGGAAAGAGACAAATATCGTTGTATTTCATAAAAAGGGGAAACCAAAAGATCATCCTGGCTCATACCGTCCAATATCCCTCATCAATGCGGATACTAAGATATATGCAAAGGTTCTTGCAAAGAGGCTGGGAAGGGTCATTGGCGGTCTAATCTCCCCGTGGCAGCATTGGTTTATTCTAGGCCGCGGAACTACAGAGCACATCAGGTGCGCTATTACCCTTTTCGATGTGCAGGCTGCCACAGGGGGAGGATGGCCATGATACTTCTTGACGCGGAAAAGGCCTTCGATCGCGTTACCTGGAGATATCTTTGGGGGATATTGGAGCGTAGAGGGTGTGACCCAAAAATCATGTGTGCATTCAGGGCTATGTATTGTGACCCTAAGGCCAGAGTGCAGATAATGGGGGAAAGCTCAGAAAGGATCTATATTTCCAGCGGGAAGCGGCAGGGCTGCCCCTGCTCGCCTATCCTTTTCGCCCTGTATATAGACCTTTGGTCCATAGGATACTGGGGTGCACTGACATCATACCAGTGGTTTTGAATGGGTATGAGACCAAACTATTAGCCTTTGCAGATGATCTGGCAGTAATCCCCCTGAACCAGCTGGGGCTATGGTGGAACTCACACGAATAGCAGCCAAATTCGGTCAATTTTCAGGCTACCTTCTGAATGAGAACAAGTCCCAAATAATCTGCACAGTTAATATAAGCAGAGCTGATAACAGATACTAGGAATCAGCAATATATCTCGGAGTCAGGGTTAGCTCAGCAGTAAATACAATCACTAAAGAAAAGGTTTTCCCGTTGGTGAAGTCAATGGCATCAGACCTGAAAAGAATGGACGCTTTACATTTGTCTCTGATAGGCAGGGTATATGTACTGAAAATAACCATATTTCCCAAGGTTTTATATCTTTTTTGTTCCATCCCATTTTCAATAGAGGAAAGCTTAATGAAGTCTATTGAGTCAACCTTTATGAGCTTTGTCTGGCAATATGGCAAAATTAGGCGAGCAATGAAATATCTATCCTTATCACAGGAAAGGGGGGATCTGGCAGTCCCGGATCTAAGGTTCTATCACTGGGCCTGCATGCTTACTCAGATGGCAATACTATTTGTCCCGGCTACAAATCTAGGAGATACCCCATGCGGTAATCAGGATCCCCCCTCTATCTATGAACTTTTGTTGGGTAGAGAAACTTTGGGACTTCTATTTCGTAAAACGAAGCGGCGCTATTTCAGAAAAATGCGCTATAAGGTGTTGAACAGCACATGGGGGGTCTGGAAAATGGTGCAACAATCAATGTTAATACCAAAAATTAATTACTATCTACCCCTATGGAAATCTAGTATCTTCCCACAGTTTAGCAATGATAGAATGGGACAGATCTGGGAACAACATGGCATCAAAAGAGTGGGTGATATCTAAGAGGGGGATACAATAAAATACAGCAAAAATATAATATCCTGGCTATTCAAGCGCTTAAATTCCTTCAGATTCATAACCGCGAATTTCCCCAGGCGGCAGAATCAGCATGATGGATTATCTGTTAAACGGTGGTACAAAGATCAAAATGGTTTGTAGATCCTTATTGGGAGTGATCCAAGATGATCTAAAAAAATGTGAAGCTGCCTGGATGTCGAAATTGGATAACCCGTATGTCGATTTTGATAAAGCTCTGCAGCTAGGTTGGAAACAGTTTCGCTCCACAAATCTCAGGGCGTAACACTATAAGACCCTATTTTATTTGTATTTTACACCAGCTAAACTTCATCAATGGGGTAAAAGGGAAGACGATAAATGCCCTAGATGTCAGGTAGGGCTTGCCGATATAATACATATGTTCCATAATTGTGAAAAGTTGAATCTAATCTGTACGGATATTGAGAAGTTTTGGGCGGGCTGCTAGGTGTTAAGATCAACCTATCCCCTACCCTAATGATAATAGGCAATAATAGTAATATGGGGCTTAGCAAAGAGGCTGAAGCCTTGGTTTTTATCTCTGTCACGGTCCTACAGATTCTTATCTCGGCAGGCTGGAAAGATACGGTAGCACCCTCCTTCCAGATGTGGTTGGCCAGAATACTGGGAATTCATAATATTGAATGTTCCCTATACGAGCGTAAGGGTAGGAAAAAGCGTGAAATGGGATTGAATATCTGGGCCCCTATCAGGAGATGGAGGAAGTCTGGCGCCTAGAGTTTGTAATATGTGTATGTAAGAATATTTATTTATGTATATATAATATTTGGAATTTGTATATTTGTATATATAAGATTTGTATATATTCGGAAATAATGCATGGTGATCCTGGTTAATTTTATATTGATACCATGTAATCTGTACCTGCTTTAAAACTATTCCAGAATATTCCAGCAATACTGTAATGTTGAAAAGTAGTTATTGTGATTTGCACCAGGTATTTGAAATAAAAAACATAAAATAAAAAAACAACCACAAAAAACAGAATGGAGATTTTTTTTACTTTCTATTTTTTCAGAGTTTTTTATAGAGCGAACTTGACCTGAAGGCATCAGAGCACTTTACCTGAGTACCAGTTGAGTTACACAAGGACACATTCATTTTTGTTAGGCACAGGGAGATTAAGTCATTCCATTGAAGTTAGCAATTACACTTCTATAGACATCACTGTAAAGGACCCAGTTAAACAAATTACTGTTTTTAGATAAATAAAAAAAGTACAGTCAATGAGTATGTGATGTGTATGTCATATAGATAAACCCTATACCTTAAAAGGCTCTAAACTATTAACATGTGCACACTTCTTACAAACTCACAGCAAGGCTTTGTGCTCCAAACACCAGACCCGAGTGTCAGCCATCTTGCCTGCACATTTCCAGTCACTGTCAGGAAAGCAGAGTCACATGTAGCCTGGTTAGGATGGGTGGGAAGGGTTGTTTGTGGGCACATGCCTGATGGGAGTTGCAGTCACAGCAAACACTCTTTCAACATAGCACAACAAGCCCACCTGGAACTATGCTTTCCTGACAGCAAATGGACATGTACTAGCTGGATTGCTGACAGTGTGGACTGCTGTTCAAAGCACAAGGCCATGATGGAAGTTGCATTCAACTTAGACAACAGGCACCACTGTCAAACATCCTGACAGTACATTTTGAACCAATGTGAGGAAAGCATAGTTCATGTTGAGCTGTTTGGGCTATGTGGGAGTAGGATGGTTTGCACTGACTACATCTCCCATCAGACCCTGTCCTCCACACACCTTCCCAACCAGCCCAAACAGACCACCTAGAACTCTGCTGTCCCCCATGATAGTGAGTGGAAATGTACTGTCAAGATGACTGACACAGGGGACTGGTATCCGGCATACAAGGCCATGATGGGAGTTGTGGGCAACTCAGACAAAAGGCATCACTGACAGACATCTTGATAGTACATTTTGAAATACTGTGAGGAAAGCACAGATGCTGATGAGCTGTTTGGGCTGGGTGAGAATGTATAAGTAGGACAGGGCCTGATGAGAGATGGAGTTGGTCTAAACACTCCTCCTCCTAACCAACCCTAGTAACTCCTCTGGGCCTATGACTACCTCACAGTGAGGGGAAGTGAACTAGCAAGATGGCTGGCACTGCTGCATGGAGTTGAACTTGAAGCCAACTTCGATTAAGGCCTTGTGCTCCAAACACCATGAAACAGTGTCAGCCATCTTGCTAGAACACTTCTAGTCTAGTCACTGTCATGTACCAATAAGCACAGATTATCTGGTTGTGCTGGGTAGGAGGAGGAGTTTTTGCCTTGACTACATCTCCCATCAGGCACTGTCCTACACACAGTCTACCCACTCATCCCAACTACCTTACCTGAAACTCTGCTTACCTGACAGTGAGTGGCAATGTACTGCCAGGATGCAAACACTAGGCCCCAGTGTTAGACATCTTGCCGATACATTGCCACTCATTCTCACGTGAGCAAAGTTTCAGGTAGGCTGTTTGGAGTTGGTGGGAAGAGCTTGTGTGAGACAGGGCCTGATGAGAGATGAAGTCAAGGCAAACACTCCTCCTCCCAACCAGCACAAACAGCCCCCCAGGAACTATGTTCACCTGACAGTCAGTGGAAATGTACTGACAAAATGAATGACACTGGGGACTGGTGTTCGGATACAGGCCCACTGTGGGAGTTGCAGACAAATCAGACACCAGTCATCAGTGTCAGACATCTTGCCAGGACATTTCCACTCATTGTCAGGAAAGCAGACTTCCAGGTTGGCTTTTGGTGCTGGGTGAGAAGGTGTGTGTAGGACAGGGCCTGATTAGAGTTGTAGCCATTGCAAATACTCCTTCACCCTCCCAGCCCTGATAACTCCTCTGAGCCTATGCCTCCCTCACAGTAAGGGAAAGTTGACTAGCAAGATGGCTGACCATTTGCATTGTGTGGAACTTGAAGCCTACTCCCAACTAGGTCTTGTGTTCCAAACACCATGCAACAGTGTTTGTAGCACAAGGCCTAGATGGGAGTTGGCTTCAAGTTCAACACCATACAACAGTGTCAGCCATCTAGCTAGCCCACTTCCCCTCATTGTCTGAACACCACTCTTCCTGGTAGCCTGGTTTGGCTGGCTGGGAGGAGGAGTGTTTGCATTGACACCATCTCCCATCAAGCCCTGTCCTACACACACATTCCCACCCAGCACAATCACAACACCTAGGACTCTGCTTGCCTGACAGTGAAGGGAAATGGGGTAGCAAAATTGCTTTCACTGGGGACTGGTGTCTGAGTTGACTACAAACCCCATCAAGTACTTGTGCTTCAAACACCATGCACCAGTGTCAGTCATTTTGCCAGGACATTTACCCCTGCTGTCAAGAAAGCAGAGTATCAGGGGAGCTGGATGGGCTGTCTGTGAAGGTGTGTTTAAGAGCAAGACCACTGACTCTTTGTCAGTGAAATTGCTCTCCCACCCTCGCATCTCCACCATTGAGTGAGGCCTCCCCCAGCCCCTGCACTCTCTAGTGTGAGTGTTTGAGGCCCTCCTCCACCCCCAGGTTCACCTGCGCCTCATCCCTGGTGGTCCAGTTGACCTTTGTCTCTGGCTTTCCGCTCTATTTTTCCACTAGTTTTTTAACTCATTTTTCACCCTTTTCCCTAAATCTATATTTCAGCTTTTTTCTGCTTTCTGCACTTCCCTGTGCTCTGCTGTCTTCTCTTTCCCCTTTTTCCTACTCACTTCCTTTCCCGCCCATTTTCCGGCACGGCTAAAGCCCCCACGGCCCCTCCCACCAGCACGACCAGCGCGACCAATCCAGCTCCCGCTCCCGCCTCCCAGCTGTCCAGCCCTCCCCGACCCTTACTTAATGATGGCCACTGCGCGGCTAGCGTGCGAAGGTGCGCCAAAGGCAAGCCCATCTGCGCCATCCATGACCCAACCAGAACCAGTGCCAGGAACCCTGGACCACGCCAACGCTACAACCAGGTAGCACTCCACGCACTCATCCCAGGCGGCAACAACAACTGCAATCTAGCATCACCAGCCGAAACTCGCGGACCATTCAGCTGTCACCGCTACAAGCACACCTGCAGCACCACCAAGAACACAGATCCAGCACAACCCGCCCCCAAGAGCACAACCAATCGAAGACCCCACCAACCACTCCTGACACCCGAGAACCAACGATTGACAACTGGACAGCCCTCACCACCAAAGACACACTGAAGACAATGAAGTCAACTCACTCATGGGCCCCCACGGACCCCTGGCCCCACTACATCTTCAACAGAGCCGCTGACATCATCGTATCCATGCTCCGCCACACCATCAACCGCTCCCTGATGACTACCTAATTCCCCAAAGACTGGAAACACACTGAGGTCAACGACCTCCTGAAGAAACCCTGGACGGACCCCACCGACCTCAAAAATTACAGACCCCTCTCCTTGCTCCCCTTCCTAGTGAAAGTCATCGAGAAAGCCATCAACAGCCAACTCGCTACATTCATTGAAGAGTACAACTCCTCCCAATCCGACTTCAGAAAAAAACACAGTACGGAAAGTGCCCTCCTCACTGCAACAGATGACATCCACACCCTACTGGACAAAGGAGAAACAGTAGCCTAAACCTCTTAGTGGTGTTCAACACAGTCTCTCACCGCACCCTAATACACAGACTCCACGATGCAGGATTCCAGGACAAGGCCCTCAACTGTATCCACTCCTTCCTCTCCGGCAAAAGGCAGCGGGTCAAACTCCACCCTTTCCTTTCAGACCCTACACCTACCACCTGCAGAGTCCTCCAGGGCTCCTCCCTCAGCCCAACACACCCTCTCCCTATCCACGGAACCCAACACCACCATACACAACTTTCAAGAAGGCATGGAAGCTGTCGCCAAATGGATGAAAAACAGCTGCCTACAACTAAACACCAACAAAACAGAAATTATCATCATGGGCCCAAACCCCAATGCCTGGAGCAACACCTGTTGGCCCCCCGCCCTTGAAAACCCACCAACCCCCACGGCCTACAAAGGCAACCTTGGAATCATCCTGGACTCTGAGCTCAAAATGGACTGCCAGACAGACCAACTCTGTCTCATCCTTCCTGCTGCCACACCCTCCGCCTCCCCCATAAGCCCTTCAAATGGATCCCCCTCGATCATAGAAAGACTGTCACTCACGCCCTGGTCACTAGCAGATTCGACTACGGCAACGTACTCTATGCCGGAATAAACAAAAACCTCACCCGCAAGCTACAGAACATCCAGAACACCGCCGCAAGACTGATCCTCAATCTGCCAAAACACTGCCACATCTCCCAGCACCTGCTCAGACTCCACTGGCTCCCTGTCGAGGCAAGAATCACATTCAAGATACTCACTCACACAAGGCCCTCCACGGCACTGGACCAGCATACCTGAACAGCCAACTCAAATTCCACGCACCCGAAAGAACCCTACGATCAGCCCAGCTCTCCTAAGCCATGGTCCCCATGCACCAGAAAGACCAGATTGGGAGGCCGCTCTTTCTCTTTCCCCATGGCCAAAGCCTGGTATGCCCTTCCCCCTCCTTGATGGAATGGATCCTGCACCCCCCTACCCCTAGCGCCTTCAGACACTTACGGGTGAGTAGTCACGCTTAACAAACTTCTGATTGATTTAGGACAGGGCCTGATGGGAGATGTAGTCAGGGCAAATACTCCTCCTCCCACACAGCCCAAACAGATCACCTGGGCCCATGGGTGCCTGAAAGTGATTGAGAATGTACTGTCAAGATGGCTGGGCTGACACTGGGGACTGGTGTTTGATTTGACCACAACTCCCATCAAGGCCTTGTGCTCCAAACACCATGTACCTCTGTGAAACATCTTGCTAGTACCTCGCCATTCACTGTCAGGTAGCCACAGGCCCATCTGAACTAGTAGTGCTAGGTAGGGGGAGAAGTGGTTGCCATTACTACAATTTACATTTGGCTCTGAATTAAACACACTCCCAACCATCACAGCCGGCTATCCTTCAACTCTGCTTCCCTGGAAGTGAGTGGGAATGTACTGCCACACTGACTGACACTGTGTTCTAGTGTTTAGAGTGTTAGGGCTGGATGGGAGTTGTGGATATATCAGACACCAAAAACCACTGTCAGACACACTGCTAATCCATTTAGAATCACTGTCAATAAACCATTCTGCCAGGTGGTCAGGTTTCTCTGGGTGGGAAGAGTGTGTGTAGGACAGGGCCTGATGGGAGGTGAAGTAATGGCAACAATTCCTCATGCCAGCCTCTACAACCACTTCATATGTGCCTTTGGCTACCTGACATTGAATGGAAGTGCACAAGCAAGATGGCTGAGACCGGGGTTCTGGTGTTTGGAGCACAAAGCCATGATGGCAGTTGGGGTTGATGCAGACACCATGCACCACTGTCAGACATCTTGAAAGTACACTTCCATTCACTATCAGGGACAGCATATTTCCAGGTTTTGCTGTCTTGGCTGCGTGGGAAGGGTGGTTTAGGACAGGGCCTAATGGAACTTGTAGTAAGTGCAAAGACTACTCCTCTCATCCAGCCCAACAGCTCATCTGGGCCAATGGGTACCTGACAGTGAGGGGATGTGTACTAGCATGATGGCTTACAGTGATACCCGTTGTCTGAATTGAGAACAACTGCCATCATGACTTTGTGCTCCAAACACCAGTCCCCAGTGTCCGCCATCTTGTTAGTCCATTCTACACTAACTCTTAGTTAGCCATAGACCCAGAAAAAGTGGTTGTGCTATGTGGGGAAGGAGTGGTTGCCATTACTCCAAATCCCATCAGGCAATGCCATACACACACTTGTCCCAAACAGTACCACTGGAATCCAGTTTCAATGAAAGTAAGTGGAAATATACCATTGAGATGTCTGGAGCACAAGGTCTTGATGAGAGTTGGCTTTAACTTCCACACCATGCAGGAGTGTCAGCTAACTTGCTAATCCACTTCCCATCACTGTGCGATAGAGGCATAGGCCCGGAAGAGTTAGCAGTGAGTTAGCAGTGCTGTGTGGGAGGAGGAGCTGTCACTAAATGTCCCACCATGCCTGGGCCCATAAACACCTTCCCACCCATCCCAACCAGCCCACTTAGGACTCAATTTTCTTGAGAGTGAGTGGAAGTGTGCTGGAAAGATGCCTGACACTGGTACCTGTTGCCTGACTTGACTGCAACTTCCATTATGGCCCTGTGCTCCTCACACCATGCAAATGCTTCAGACATCTTGCTGGTACATGTCCACTCTCTGTCAGGTATGTATAGTTCCGGGTGGTCTGTTTAGGCTGAGTGGGAAGGTGTGTGTAGGACAGGGCATGATTGGACACGTAGTCATTGCAAACAGTATTCATCCTAAACAGAGCACCAAGTCCACCTGGAACTATGCTTACCTGATAGTGAGTAGAAATGTACTTGGAAGATGGCTAACACTGGGGACTGGTGTGTGGTGTGGCCACAGCTTTCAGTAGACCCTGACATAGACACATTCTTCCCACCCAGCCCAAACAGCCCATCAAGAACCATGCTTTCCTCACAGTGATTCCAAATCCACTAACATGATGGCTGACAATGGTGAATGATGTTTCGCCTGTCCCCAACTCACATCAAGGACTTGTGCGGAAATGACCAGTGCCCAGTGTCAACCATCTTGCCAGTACATTACCACTCACTGCCAGCCCACTTGGGATTCAATTTTCCTGAGAGTGAGTGGAAATGTGCTGGCAAGATGCCAGATGCCAGAGAAGTTATCTAGGCTGGGTGGGGGGAGGAGTATTTGCAATGGCTAACACTCTCATCAGGCCCTGTCCTACACACACCTTCACACCTTCACACCAAAAGTCTACGTGGAACGCTGCTTTCCATACAGTGAGTGGGAATGTACTTGCAAGATGTCTGACACTGATGACTGGTGTGTGTTTTCTCCACAACTTCCATCATTGCCTTGTGCTCCAAAACCAGGTCCCAGTGTCAGACATCTTTCTACTACATTTCCACTGTCAGTAAAGCTTAGTTCCAGGTAGGCTGGTTGAGCTGGGTAGTAATGTGTATATAGGACCGGGCCTGATGGGAATTGGAGGAACAGCAAACACTCCTCCACACACACACAGCACAACCACTTCATCTGGGCCTATGGCCTATGGCCCAGATTTAAGGTGTACTAGTAACATGGCTGACACTTGCGACTGCAATCTGACCTGTCACAACACCCAAATTGGCCTTTGTGCTACAAACACCAGCCACTAGTGACAACCTGGGCCGGACTGGGATCTGAAAGCAGCCCTGGCAAATTTTGCCAGACCAGCCCCATCCAGCGTGTTGTGAGCTAGCCCAGCGAGTGCGCCTGACCACTACTAATGGGGTTTGGGGGGGTTCTCCCCTCAAGACAATTTTGGAAAAAGACAGACCAAAATGGTGAGTTTTACAGCACAATTTTCATTAAATTTTTAATTGTTTCAACATTCAAAGCGCAGTAAATAGTAGATGATGACCTTAAAGACCACCAGGTTACCCACACAGTCATATGTACCCATAGACATTCTTACGGAGAGCATCAAAAATAGACATGAGTAGTGAATCAGAGAGAACAAAGTAAAAGTTAGACCAGCCCCCATATAGTTGAACACACAAGTGCACATTTTAACAGCCCAAACTCCTTTCTTGTGAAATCAGGACAATTAAAAAACCATAGGTCATGAACTGAGCCAGCATTAAGGGAACGTGGCAAGAGCTCCTTAACTAAAAATTTACACGTTAGCCTTACCAACAGGTGCTATTTAGCGGCAACACCTTATAAGATAAGAAAAGGACTAGTTTGTGTAAAAAAAAAAAATATTAAAAAAAATAGAACCCCCTGGTTGGGGCTTGTGCTGAAAAATATATTTTAAGCAGACTGACCCCAACCTTCGCAATGGCGTCCTGTACAGGGAAAGCCCTTCTCTGTTTCTCTAGCCTAGGCGGAGTGGTTCACCTAAACCCTTATTTTAAGGCTACCAGGGGCCCCAGTTATAGCCCCCAAGAGTTAAACTGTGCTGCTCAAGCAGTGGCAAACAGCACAGCGCCAACAAAGAACAAAGGGAACACACATGTATCTTGCTGGCTTAGAAAATTTCAGCTGGCCCTGCTCACTCGGACACAAACAGCACCCACGAAAACCCATATTTAGAGAATCCTGCAGCACTCTGTAATTTCAGAGCTAAGCAACAGCTTGGAACTGGAAGAGACCCTTTTCTGAGTTCATGTTTGAGGTCAGTGCTGGAGCCTTGGCAGGAACCAAAGGGCTGCAAATAAGGGGTAGGACTAAGTACTTTGCTTGGAGTAATTCCGTGGAGCATGGCTTGGTCCTCTCTGTAATAAAATAACATGCAAGAGCTACATTTATTTGTTTAGCAGTTTGGCACACATATGCAGCCAGCATAACATAGCTCCTAAAAGACCAACATGGCAGAAGAGATTAGCTTAACCTTTGTCTGGAATTTAAAGTCACAAAAGATCTGGAGCACACTGCCTTCTCCCCCCAACCAGATGAAGTTTGCTCCATTAATTCCCCTTTTAAAAGAAGCTATTTTCTATACCTTTGCTTATAATCCCGGGGCGGTTGCGACGCCTGCCCAGACAGTGCCATGATGATTGCAAACAACTAGACTCTGACTCACCTGCGGGCTGCAGACATGGGGGCTATAAATAATTAATTTATGGGGTGCCTCTCTCTGTCGTCTCTCTGCCCTGGCCTCTGGAATGCTCCCTCAACCTCACCTCTCAGTCATGCACACTTTTTATTGCGCAAGCCCCAATGCGCATAATCACCACCAGACACCAGCCCCACTCTAAGGGTGAACTGAAGAGACCGCGTAGACGCGGCGGGAGAGACATCTGCGCGCTGCGCTCGGCCGGCACCTCTGATTCGTTTTTTTTGCACAACAATTATTTATTTATTTTAAATAAACAGTTGCATTCAAACACTTATCGTGATATTTAGAGACACCCGCAACATTTAAAAAAATCCGTGAGACAGGACTTTATGTTCTGATTAACACTTTAGAAAACCGTATTAGAGGAAAGTTAACATAAATACTTTCAGCATAAACCAATGACACGGAAAAGCTGCATTTTGAGGTATATACAATTCTGGGAAACACAAAGGTGGCAATTTAAATATTTCTAAATGGCCCAAATTAATAAATATATAGATAGAAGTGTGTATTGTTTAACAGCTGAAGACTGTATACGAATGGCCAGTTGGATTGCTTGTGAATGCAGAAAGCAATAAAAGTAGCATATTTTACAGCTGTATCAATTCACCCATCTCCTTCTGGACTCATAGTTGTCTATCATCCGAACTCCAAAGCAATACTTGCTGCGTACATGAAATTAGCACTTCATCAGAACAGAATTTTGACTTTACTTTTGCAGAAAGAGTATATAGTTTATTTCACATTTCGGCTAAAATGTAAAGAAGCCATCAAGAAAGTGTACAAAATATTTCAGCATAGTTTTTTATTTATTTTTATTTTTACAAAACAATCCGATAATGGTTCATCAGCGGGTAAACTGTCTTCGGTCTGATGTGTTCTTATAGATGTGTTTGAAGATCTTTGGTTCGTGAACACTCTTAGCTTTCTGGTAGCCAAATCCTCCACCACTGCCTCGTTTTTGCATTTTCTACCCTTTGCTGCTATTTACGTTGAGATCAACAAATGAAGGCACTTTGAAGCCAAACAAGAGAGAACTCTCTGATTAGTTATTAAATAATTAAATCCACCTGCATCGGGTCACGGACACAGACGGTGCCTCCCAATGCACAGGGCAGATAGATAGTTGTGCTTTAACCACACAGAGCGGAGCGAGGAGACTGCTGAACTGACTCTGAGTCTTTGACTCATACGGAAACAGGGCCCCTGTCAAAACACCATCCCCCACCCCATCCAGCCTACCGGGGAATGCCCAGTGCCCGGAATTATCAGTCCGACCTTAGTGACAACCATCTTGCAAGTACACTTCCCAGCATTGTCTGGACAACAGTCTTCTTGGTGGCCTTGTTAGGCTCGTTGGGAGTAGGAGTGTAAGTTTCACAAATAGAGCCTAAGCCCTCAAACCTCAATTCATTTAATTAGTTAGTTACAAAATATCAGAAAGCAGAGTTTGTCATCTCATCTGAGTATGGAGTAAATTTACAAAATACATGATCTGTGCATGCACAAAGCTAAGCAGTCACATATTTTGCCCCTTACAGGCATTCACTTGTGTGTCATGAGATGAGGACAATAAGTACCTCACTCACATCATGACCACAAACTTCAGGGTAAAGTAACAGACTGTGAGTGTGTAGGTAGCCACACCTATTTGACTGCTGGGACATGGACTTACAGGCACATGCATCAAGCGATTTAGGAATCGCAAACGGTGCGAATCGCAAAATTCGGCCGTTTGCGATTCCCAAATCACTATTTGGGATGCATCAACCTAAAAGTGAAAAAATCGCTATTTTAGCGATTTTTTAAAGTGCGATTGCTTTTAAGGAATCGCAATTTTGCGATTCCTTAAAAGCAATGCATGAAACTTAAAAAAATTGTGATTTCGCAATTAGAGAGAAAAAATTACCATGAGGTTGGACCTCATGGTAATTTTGCGAAAAGTTAGAAATATGCAATTTCGTTCATATTTTTAACTTTCATGTTGTGCACACACATGCCCTTAGGGCATGTGTGTACACAACATATGTGCATTGTTTGATTTCAGGGGTGCAACAGGGTGTCCTTTGGACACCCCTGCACCCTTGAAATCGCAATCTCAATTTGCGATTAGCTAATTGCGATTCGCAAATTGAGATTGTCTTCCCATTCATTCCTATGGGCCTCTAGCCCCATAGGAATGAATGGGAAGGGATTCCTTAATTGCGATTCGCAAAATGCTAATCGCAAATAAGGAATTCTAAGGAATCGCAATTTATTTAGCGATTTCTTGATGCATAGGCATTTGCGATTCCTTAATTGCGATTCCTTAAAATTCGCAATTAAGGAATCGCAAATGCCGAGATTGATGCATGTGCCTGTAAGCCCAGTAAACAGGCCTGACAAATGCCATTAATGGGAACTAAAGAGTAGGTATGTCACCATGAAAGTACAGATGTGGACAGCACCAACCTATCTGTGTCATCCACAGAGTGCCAGGTACCAGTCAATGTCTTTGGACATGTAATGAGAAATAAACACAACATGGCCTTTTATGTACATAGCTGCACATGTTCAGCAATCCCCATCTTGTCATAATTGCCCCGTTACCCAAAAACGTAGGCCAGCATCATGCATGAAGGAGGCCGACCAATCTTCATTAACTAATTCTTAGGCTCAGACATCTATGTGATGGGTAGGATTTGAGGTGCAGTGGACATTCACACCAATGATTGTGTCATTCCTGTACCTACAGGGTGAGCTGGGATTATCCACGGAACAAATCAAGATAGCCAGTCCCAGACTGTGGCTGACTAGGAGCTCTCCGGCATAGATGACTCTCAGCCAACCTCGGAAGACATGGACCAACCTGGCCCATCAGGTTTGGGTCGGCCCACAGCACCAGCAGCTACAGAAGGTCCACTGTCACCACTCCCGCCTCAGCTGACAACACCGAGTTGACCCTTACCTTGATGGAAACAGAAGCCCGGGACACCACTGACAGCACAGCAGCACAGAGCACTCTTGAGTTAACAGACAACAACACCTCCATCATTGAGGAAGGAGGCTTTGTGTTGAATGTGCCACCAACAACTGAGCCTGCTCGGGTGGGTAGGGGTGATGGGAGGGACCATGGGGATCCACTCCATCATGAAGCTGGTGCTGTCAAGGAAGATCACCCAAACCTCTGCCAGGTGATCCACGCCTACCAAGCTTACCAGGGAAAAATGGGCCAGGTTGTAGAGCTCCACCGCAACCTGGAACAGCTGCAGGCAGGGCAAAACCAATGCCTGGGCACATTTAACCAGAAAAAAAGATATGACTGGGGTGCTGCAGGACTTTGGTACCAGCCTCCGCCAGATAGCAAATCACCTGACCACACCTCCCTGTGTGCCCACATTATCTGGTGCATCAATATCTTCCCAAGCCACATGGAATGTGGAGTCTCGCAGAGTCCACAGTACCCCAGGAGCCTGTAGCTGAGTGCCCCCCCAAACGTGGGAAGGGTCACCCGAGTAAGAATCCCTGAGAGTCAGATGGTAATGTGCCACCCAGCGGAAGTGACAATGTACCCCTGATATCCTCCATTGTGTGCCAAGCGTTCACTTTGTTGACTGTCATCCAGAACTGAAAGAGGGTCAAAGTTGGACTTTGGACTCAAATAATTGTGGCTTTACTCCTATCTGCACTTTTTAGGTCTCGCGTCAGCGAAAAACCTATTGTTTTCACTTTCCTGGGAATCTGAGACAGCGTTCGACCACGCGCCTCTGCTGTCTCAGATTTGTCCTCGAGGGCGCGCACGGCGCCGTGCACATCCCCTGCCTCCGATTCACAGCCTCTCTCAATCACACACAGCCACACTCACGCATGCGTGAACACACACATACACCCACGCAGTCACAATGCATCAGGACACACAGACACACATATACACACGCACAGCTAACAGACACACAGCCACACATATACATACACACGCACAGCTACACACGCGCACACACACAGTTACACCCACACACGCGCCCCACCCCCCCACTCACCGGGCTTTTCTTGCTTCCTCGCACCGTTATGCATTTCCTGCTCTCTACCGAGAACCGCATCACTCCTGGAATCCATGCTTTCTTCTCCCGGAATCCCTGCTTGCTTGTGGGCTCCCTCTGCCTCTAAGATGCCCCGCTCCGGATGACCTACATCACCGCTATCCTGCTACAGAGGCGGGGAATCTGCCGGAACTTCGCAGGCTCCTGCCTATCGAAGTAGAGCCCGCCTCTCTCGCCTGCGTTCCACGCCTCAGAGCTATAATTCTGACTGCCTTCTGGAAACTACGTCACAACCCTCACGTTACAAGAACATTTGGATTAAGTTAATAAATAAAATACAGCTTGGTTCTAACGTTGGCTCGTGTGTTGGAAGCACGTTTGTTACTCAGAGTCTACTGATGCTTTGCTAAAAACATTCATTTCTGGCTAGCCCAAGGCAGTCCTTCAAGGACCCCAGCCATGGTGGAAACTGTTACTTTACCAGGTTGGGGTGAGCTGTGAGTTGCCATGCAGAATTTCTGTGGGATGCATTTAAAGACGACTTTTCTGGCTGGGCAGCGGGGATGCTTGTTTTATGTGGGAACTGTATCCCGCTTCAGTGCAGGCCCACTGCTAACGGGAACACCTTTAAGAGACTTGGGAAACATGCTTGTATGAAGGGGCTGTGTCGGTTCTGCCTGCCTGGAAAGTCCTATTATGGATGCCCTTATGCATTGTTTGTGTATTTCTGACCGCCATAAGAGGTAGCCAGCAAAATGCCTGGCTCGATCACTGCCCACAGACACGAGAGGTTAAAGAAGACCCGCAGTCTCTCCTCAGAATGGAGGGTGCAAGCGAGCTCCTAGAGGAGAGCTCTGGAAGGACTTGAACGTGTGTGACGCTCCACGGAGGCCGTCAGCAGAATGAGGTAAGCTTCACTGATACAAAGCAAGACAACAACCAGGCTCACAGAATGAGATTCTTCCAAGGCAAAGATAAAGAGCGCCGATTGGGGCTTCTCAGCATTCCTAATGCAGGCTCATTTTTGTTACAAACTTGAGGATTGCCTCAGTTTTTAACCGGATCACACTGTAGCCCGGTGCCACTTTCCCGCGCAGCTCTCCATGGCCTCACTGTACACTGGTTCTTACTCATCACCCCCTCCCATTCCCCCGCGGCGCCCCTCTACCCTTAAACACCAGCGCGAGCTAGGGGCATTCATTGTAGAAGAGGAGGGACGGCTTCTGGCAGGAAGGGTGCAGGCTCTCTCTCCAGTTAGAGGAGTACTCTCCTGATGTAGAGGGTGAAGAACTTTTAAAAAGCACTTTATTTCATTCTTTGTAGAGCACATCAAAGGCTCCCAGCATCAGGTCATTTAAGAAGATCAGCAGCATTTCACAAGTCTGGCAGCCGTAGCAATCGCATGAATGCAGGCATGTACACATGTCTTTAAAAAAAAATAAAGACATTTAAAAAAACACTCACGATACACAACGCAGCAAGAAAGTGAAGTTCAGGTTTTAACACACTACACTCTAGGAACACACACTTTAGCTATACAACCATTATCTCCGCTGATTCATAAATCCAAAACACTCACGGTGCACTTGAAGGAAATGTCTAGGACTAGGTGCACTGGGAAACAATTGTCATGATAGCACAGGCCTAGAGCGCCGAACTGAAACAACGACAAGAAACCTCTGAAAGTAGAAATCATCTTTAATCGAAATCCCATGACTATAGTAAACAGTTTACCGAAGGGGAGTAAGGAACAACTTAAAAATCTACTGTTTAGAAGAACTCTCTCGAAGCATCGTTGCTGCCACCAGGTACTCATCGTAAGCACCTTGGAAAGATGAACTGCTGAGTGAGCCCTGCTTGTGTCCAAACCCATTACAGGGTGGTGTCAGGCCTCTCGCTGCATCAGGTGCATTAGGCCACTGAGCTAAGAAACAAATATCCCCCAGATCCATACACCCTCTGAGCAAGGAGAAGGTTGACACTTGTACACCAGAACAAGATGGAGAATAAAGATGTTTGCCAAAATATATTAAACTGTCATGATGTCAGTGACATCTTGTTTCTCAATTTCCAAATCATCTGCCGTTTTTAAAATGTTTTTGAACCACATTTTGCATCTTTGCCAACAGGATCCATTCTTTTGAATCAACGAGGAGTCAATACCTTTAAAATACTCCTGCAATTAGGATTGTAAGAAAATGTGGAGCTGTGCTGCATCACTACCCCAACTTGTCCGAATGATGCAATGTGAGAAGGAAGGCCACAAGGAGTTCAGTTTCAGCTGGCTAGTCTTCATCCAATCTGTGACGGCCTTCATTCCCTTGTGGAGGTTGGATTTGGCAGTGGACGGGTCCTTGGTGAGAGAGAGGATCAGCTGGGAGTCGTCGGCATATGAGACGATGTTGAGGTGGTGTGCTCGGATGATGTTGGTGAGCGGTGCCATGTAGATGTTGAAAAGGGTCGGGCTGAGGGATGATCCTTTGGGTACGCCGCAAGTGATTGTGGTGGCTTTGCAACGGAAAGGGGGAGGTGGACTCGCTGGGTTCTGCCGGTAAGGAAGGAGGTGAACCAGTCCAGGGTTTTGCCTTGGATCCCTGCGTCATGGAGGCGTGAGCACAGGGTGTGGTGGCAGATGGTGCCGAAGGTAGCAGAGAGGTCCAGGAGGATCAGGCCGCGGTTTCACCTTTGTCCAGTAGGGTCCTGATGTCGTCAGTGGTGGCGATGAGGACGATTTTGGTGCTGTGATTGCTGCAGATTGGGAGGAGTTCAGAACGTTATTCTCTTCCAGGAAGTGGGTCAGTTGTCTGTTGGCGATCTTCTCAATGACTTCCGCTGGGAACGGGAGCAGGGAGTAAGTGAGGTCTTTTGGGTCCGCCTGGGGTTTCTTAAGTAGGGCATTGATCTCGGCGTGTTTCCAGCTCTCTGGGAAGGTGGCAGTCTCGAAGGAGCTGTTGATGATCTTTTGGAGTTGGGGTGCAATGATGGAGCTTTGCTTGTTGAAGATGTGGTGGGGGCAAGGGTCAGAGGGTGAGCCGGAGTCAATGGTGTTCATGAATTTGATGGTGTCTTCGTCGTTGATGTTGTGCCAGGAGAGCAGATGGTCAGGGTGTTAGGTGAGTGTTGAGTCAGGGTGTTGGTGTCTGTCGCCGGCATCTGGGAGTAGAAGCTTTTGTGGATGTCTGTGATCTTTCAGTGGAGGAGGTGTTCAGGGATTTGCAGAGTTCTTGTGACGGCGGTATGTCTTTGGAGCTGGAGCTGGGGATGGTGAGTTCTTTCACAATGTTGAAGAGCTCTTTGCTGTTGTGTGCGTTGTTGTCGATGTGTTCCTTCAAGGAGGTTATTTTGGCGGTTCAGATGAGTTGGCGGTGTTTGCCTATGGCGTTCCTGAGTGCTGCACTGTTGTCTGGTGTCTGGAGGTTGGTGTTGATCCAGATGGCTCTCGTGTCAATGTAGCTGTTGGAGGGTTTCCTGATCAGGGTGAGGGTGTTGGGGCAGTTGTCAATCCATTGTTTGAAGTTGTGGGCTCCTGCGTCTGTCTCGGAGGGCTCAGGTGAAGGGTCTCGGGCGAGTGTGTTGATCAGCTGGACTTTGTTGACTTTTTTCCAGTTATGTGTGGGATACGTTGCGGTTGGTTGTGTGCGATGTGTTTCTCGAAGGAGAATTGGATGCAGAGGTGGTCGGTCCAGTGGAGTTCAGTGGTGTGGCTAAAGGTGACGTGGTCGCTGGCGGAGAAGATGGGGTCGAGCGTTTGTTCGGCAGAGTGGGTGGGTGTTGTGACGAGTTGTTTGAGTCCGAGGTTAGTGAGGTTGGCGATCAGCGTTGTGGAGTTGCTGTGGTAGGCCATCTCGAGGTGGAAGTTCAGGTCTCTGAGGAGGATGTAGTCTGTGGAGGCAAGGGCGTGCGTGCTGAAGAGGTAGGCGATGGATTCGATGAACTGTGGTCGGGGTCCTGGGGGTCTGTAGATGAGGGTTCCTCCGAGGATGGTGTTGTGATCGACGTGGATCTGGAAGTGTAGGTGTTCGGCCACGCTGGGTTCGTCTTCGCTGTTTGTTGAGATGCTGATGGTGTTCCTGTGGTGGATGGCGATTCCTCCTCCAGGTGTCACGATTCCGGCTCCCAAACTCCCCGAATGAATGCGGGAGGCTAAATCTGGCCTTGGTGTATGGAGCAAGGTCAGCGGTCTAGCTTCCAGATACCAGAAGCTGATGTTACCTGGATCACGGCGCATCCGGGGAATCCGCATAACCAGTGCAGTTCCCGTTGCGTCCATGCTTTGGATTAACGCCTTCGCCATACATGATGTCCTTGAACCTCCGCTTCTGTGGCTTTTGAGGACAGAGAGAATCGCGCCCGGCATGTCTCTGCTATTTAAGGTAAGCTTCTGTTCTTGCCACATCTCGCTACATGCTGTGACCTTAGAGCACAGCGCAGGAGCGCTTGTTTATTTTCTGACTTCCACACACCGGAGCGCTTGCTGGGTGTCAGGGTTTTCCATACGCAGGAGCGCTAAGTTACTTTTGGTGTTTTTCAATGCACAGGAGGGCTTGCTTGTTTTCTGGTTATTCTGTGAGCAGGAGCGCTAAGTTACTTTCGGAGTATTTCTACGCGTAGGAGCGCTTGCTTGTTTTTTTGGTTGTTCTATGCCCAGGAGCGCTTGCTGGGTTTCAAGGTTTTCTGTGCGCAGGAGCGCTTGCTTGTTTTCTGGTTGTCCACACACAGGAGCGCTAGTATGCTTTACATGCTTCCACAAGGTGATTATGCTGAAGAATCTGTTAGATTGGGTTCAGGAAGAGAGTGGGGGTGTACATTTTTCATTGGTAATAATCCTTCCCTGCTCTCCCGTTACAGGTGGCGTCTCTCAAGGGGTCATAAGGAACAAGAGGTCACCATCCCGTTCAATCCATAACCCATCCTTTGTTTCCCTGGCATCTTCCCCCAGCCCCATCTACATCCTTGTTAGTCTCATCTTCTACTAGGGGTAGGTGGAGCTGATGGTGGATGCTCATGTCATCTCTGCGTGATCGCGCCGCCAGACTACGGTAAGAGAAGTGGGTTCCTGACACCAGGTTTGTTGTTGTTTCGGTCCCTGCGTGTGATTTTGTAGCCATCCGGGATGGCTATGGCTATGTCAGGCACCGAGGAGGTCTTCATCCAGGTCTCCGTCAGGAAGGCGACGTCCGGGGCGGTGGAGTCGAGCAGGCCCCAGAGTTCGATGGCGTGTTTGTGGACAGAGCGTGTTTGAGTAGTATGCAGCTGAGATGGTTGTAACCTACAGTGTTGGGATGGACAGGACATGCAGGTGTGTGCTGGCTGGTGTAGCTGCAGTTTTGGCAGGTGAAGGGTCTGTGGGTTAGCTTTGGGGTGGCCTGGAGCAGATGGAAGTTCGGCCGGCACTGAGTGCACGGAGAGTGTTTGCATTGTAGCGGCATAGGGTCTTGTGATGGTCGCGGGGACAAGGGGTCTGGCGCTGGGCACCGTCCAGTATTGGATGAGCACAGACAGGCTTGCCTATAGCGGGCCTTCAGTGCGCCAGCAGCAAGACCGCGCAGGGGTCGCCATTTGCAGGGAAGGGGGTGGGAGCCAGAGGAGGGGAGGCGGGACTGGGGCTGTGCCGGGGGAGGGGCCGCGGGACAGCGGCAGCAGGTAAAACGGTGGGAGAATCAGGCAAAAGATGCTAAGGAAGGCAGGAAGGAACAATAAGTTAAATTACATTACAAAGAAGAAAGCAGTAGCATCCATCTGTGACAGATGGACTGTTTTGCCTTAGATCAGTGCTTAGCATCATGCCCTGGAACATCAGCTTCGACTGTCCCCAGAGTCACTCTTCGACACTCACCTTGGACCTCAGTATCGATTGCCATGATTTGTGTTGTTCCCAATGACACTGCAATCAGCCTGCTGACTGATCTCAACCTCTTCCTCTGGACATATCAACCCTGAAGTACTTTGTCCGGACCTCCACTGGGCATCTCTGGAATGTGGGGCTTGGTTGAGTCAAGTCCTGGTCCAGTCTCACACAGAGACAATGCACATTAAAATAAAATTATTGAACATTCACAGGGGTGTGTTGTCTGTGACCATTCAAGTGTAGAAGTCTGTAAAAATGTTGGGCCAGTGAATCCATCAACATATATACCAAGAGACATATGAGAAATGTCCATGTTAAATTGTGTCCCAGAGCCAGTGGGATGACCGGGTATGTGTGAACTAGCCGTGTCCTCATTGCTCAAACACAACATTCTAGCAGGATCCCAACTTAGCCCTATGTACAAGATGGGAATGGGCATGTGTGCAAATAAGTCCAAGTCAGTTGCATGCCACAAGTAGTGTCTCCCTTTACCATTGCTACAAAGTCCCACTTGGCAGATCTACTCACACTCTATGGGGTGGACAATGCTTGTTGTGATGGGGATCATTGCATGTCACATTCCAAGATGGAGCACACCATATTTACTGTGTTAATAGATGAAGGATCGTTAGGGCATATGTCTACCAGCCTCTATTGGTACCACAATGTCTGCTTCAGTGAAGTGGCGCTGGCCATAGGGACTTATCCAAAAGTGCAAGTCCTCACTCAGCCCCTTTGATCTGTGGACACTGTGAGCGGATATGGCAATGTGTCTAGTGATGTGTAGTGAAGTGCAAAGTGCACATAGACAGATGCTGTACCACTGTTTCAAGGGTGGCATCTCAATGAGCCAATGCCAAAAGTTGCAGCTGGGAGAAGTGGCTATGACACTGTCACTATAGGGAGCAATGCTACATTTCCCCTCCTGTGTGCAGCAGAACTGTGGGCCCTATTCATAAAAGTGATCTGGGACAAAATCCTAACTTTACGACTTTCGGTATTCACAAAAGCCATATAAGAGTAGTAAAGTTAGGATTCCCAATATATACCCCAACAGCTAGTAATTATCTAAACTATCTCTTAGACAAACACCCGACAAAATTGAGGACAAGATGCAAAGAACACATAAAAACAAGTACACAACACTTCACAGAGACACTATCGACAGTTCAGAGGACACAGCAACACGATCTCAATTAAAAATCGGCAGCACACAACACCAAACACCTCCAACACTCTCCAAAATAACCAGGAATGGGCTCAAAAGAGAAAGTGAACGTGAACAGCACTCCTCCATGAATCAGGAAGTAAGTAGACAACTCTTCCTGTGAGTTTGCGGCCTTTTTTTGACTTTGCAGTGAGATTCTGCATGCTAATTGGCTCAGGGGCAATATTTCTAATTGTTCAATGTGTGTAGCGATAGATTTTCCATCACGATTATGAAAAAAACATAGCATTAGCAGATTTTGCACGCTACGTGCAAGTTGCTACACAGATAAACAGTATCAGATGTGC
Organism: Lissotriton vulgaris; assembly: GCF_964263255.1. Classification (NCBI taxonomy): domain Eukaryota; kingdom Metazoa; phylum Chordata; class Amphibia; order Caudata; family Salamandridae; genus Lissotriton; species Lissotriton vulgaris. The sequence continues at coordinate 1,195,510,851 of NC_141694.1, read as the reverse complement.
TTTCACCTCAGACCCCAAAAGACACCCTAATATGCAATGTTTACCACAAATGAAACAATGAAAAGCATATCTGACCCCAAATGACACCCTAATAAGCATATCTGACCCCAAATGACACCCTGAAAAGCATGTCTGACCCCAAATGACACCCTGAAAAGCATATCTGATCCCAAATGACACCCTAAAAAGCATCTCTGACCCCAAATGACACCCTTAAAAGCATATCTGACCCCAAATGACACCCTAGAAAGCATCTCTGACCACAAAAGACATACCCACCATCAGAATTACAATTTTACAATACTTATCGCAAAATGTTTGACTTTCACTTGTCAGAGAAATGTAATTATGCAGAGGACAAACATGCACACAAGGTATGTGCACTGTGTTGTTTTATTGCAAAAACTGTGCTTAGGTACATTTTGCACATACATTTCACAAAGGACAGTTGCATTGTGACGTCCTCAGGTGAAGAAACTGTTTATGATTCTGTTCCTTCTGGCAGTTCCTGCAGCAGAAACTGTGGGGTGTGCAGCACCTGCCTCATCTTCTTCATCATCCTCAACATCGTCCGGTGCATCTGGCACTTGGATCCATGGGGCATTGGTGCATACCCATATATTGTGCAACACACAACATGCTATGATTATCTTGCACATTATTTCCAGGCTGTACAACAGTCTTCCACCTGTGATATCAAGGCACCGGAAACGTGACTTTAGCATGCCAAAAGTGTGCTCCACTATGGCCCTGGTGCATCCAGGGGCCAAATTATACTGCAGCTGGGCCTGGGTGATTGTGGCTCGGAGGGGTGTCATCAGCCATGGAGAGAGTGCAAATCCTTGATCACCTGAAACTTGGAATGGATTGATGTGCCCATAAGTTGCTAAGCATGCTGTGTTTGCAGTTTTTATATTTTGTGGTGAGTTATTTGTGCTACTTTGGAATTCAGGTTAGCCATGTGTAGTTTGAAAGAATTGACCAGCATCAATGCAAATTACATTGCCTCACAGCTGCTCGTCCCTCCCCTCTAGACTTTTTTATTGTGGGCGCGGTGCGGTTGCATCTCTGGGACTCCAACTGTGCGCCAAAGGCAATCCCGCCTGCGCCCGGCCACGAGCCAAACGCAAACAGTAGCAGGGACCCTGGATCTCCTACCATCTAGCATTACGACTCACCCACCCTCCTCAAAGTCAACGCCAGGAGAACATACAACAGCCAATAGGCCACACCAGACACAACTCACTTTCAGTTCTTCTGCTGCCGCCAGACCTTTGCCTGCAGAGTACCCGCAGGCCGGGCCTGCTTAGCTCACACCATCAACATCATTGCACACCACGGTATGTACTCCATGGACTATGTACTCATTTTTGACCGGAGCTTCCACCACACAAACCACAAATACTCCAACTCCAGTACCCTCTGGCCAAAGCTTGCAAACATCGGACAGACCCATCTCTTCACCATACTGACCCACAAGGCAGGAGACACCCTCGACCCCATCTTTGCATGTGGAAACAGCATCCACTCCAGCCACACCACTCAAGCCTCATGGAGTTACCACCACTGCGTACACTTCCTCGTCGAGAAACCCAAACCACCTAATCCCACAGACTGCGCCACACAAAGGAACTGGAGTTGAGTCACCAAGTAGCAGCTCCACTCCACCATCAACAGCAACACCCACACCGCTGCAGTCAACACCGACGTCACTGCCAGAGATTTCCACACATGGATCTCCAACTGCGCATACAAACTTGCCCCGCTAAGCAACTCCAACATAAAGTATGCAAGAAAAGCTGCCTCAGTCACCACCAACCTCCAAGATGCCAGATTCATCTGCAGATGCCTGGAGAAGAACTGAAACGACATTAAGACACCCAAAAGACTTCACCACCCACAAGGACATCCAGCTCATACTCTCTCTCACCAAGGCACCCACCAGACTGGGCTTCCAGGAAGGGTTGCAGGAAGTTGCAACATGGATGATCAACAGCTGCCTGGTACTCAACGCGGAGCAGACATAAATCCTCATCCTTGTAACCACCCCATCAGCATGTGGCAACAACTGGTGGCCCACCTCCTTCGGCAGCCCCCCCACACACCACCCCGGGTACCTAGGCATCATACTCGACTCCTCCCTCTCCATGAACCAACAGTTCTGCGCCGTGCCCTCCAGCTGCTTCAACACCCTCTACATCCTCCATGAGACCTTCAAATGGATCCCCCAAGTCAATAAAGGCAGTCACCCACGCAGGCATTGTCATCAGACTGGACTACGGAAATGCCCTATATGCCAGCATAGACAAGTCTGTCATCTGCAAGCTCCAGACTATACAGGAGACCACTGCCAGACTCGGCCTTGTGTTCATACTCTCCTCATAGGTGCAGATCCTCCATCGCACCTACTTGGTTCCTACCTCTCCAAGCACTTGCAAATGTGTGGCAGAGGTGCTGTGCCTTTGGGGACAGTTTGTCTACAAGGCTAACCCCAGTAACCGCCGTCACTTGGGTTGTTATCTATGGTAGGTGGACATATTACAAGGCATGTTGTATGAAATTTGCTACATGTGCATACTCACATTTGTGAGTTCCATGATTGTGGACTTGAGGTGTGTGGTGTGCTCAGTTAGTACTTACCAACAAGCAGAGGGGACACCTTTATGCACAAAATCAATTATTTGAGGCAATTTCCTCTTTCTATGTGTGCTGCATAATGCAGCGTTCTGTGTGAAAGGAGCACATATTTACAAGGCCAGGAAAAGCTACTTAAAGTGGCTTTGCATGGCCTTGTAAATATGCTGTGGCACACTCACCCAAAAAAGCGACGCTCCAACAGCTCAAAAGTGCCGCAAGATGCCTCCTAAATGAGGCCCTGTATCTGCATATTTTTCGTCATTCACATATCAGAAACTCCCAAAAGGAGGTGAATTATTTAACACGGTAAAAATCCTCACCCTGACCACATCCTAACATAATGTGGTCATGTGGGTGCTGTAAGTACTTCCTAGTTTTTGTACAACTCATATCTGCCCTTTAATCCGATGCTTAAACATTTGCATCTGTTCTTTTCTGTTCTCAAATCTTAAACATTCTGTGTAGTCTGTCCAAACTGTTCGTTTTCTAAGTTTTTTTGTTTCTAGCTTCTTGTGGTTACATTCAGACTTCAAGTTATTGCTTAGAATATGTGACCCAAATGTAGATTGTTGTCTACTGCCAACAGTCCTAATCGTCTGGAAATTGGACAGTAACCATGAATTGCCATGTCTTTTATTTTTATTTTTACAAAGCTCGAACAAAGCCAAAGTGCATTATTAGAGCGTTTTTAATTAGGGCCAGAATACATTCCACATGTTCGTTAGGCATGGGGAGATTAAGAGGGCATTAACGCAGTCATTATTTATTGAATGAGATGCATGAGTTCTTGGAATACACAGAACGCCTTGCTAACTGCTGCGGATATGACCTGGTGTGAGCTCGAGAACCAGGGCGCATGGATCCAGAATTAAACGGGCAGCAATGGAGGAGGCGGGACTAGGAAGTGCCTAAAAAAACAGGAAGTAACACAGTGAACATTTTGTAGCATGGACCTAAATGCATTTGGTGCGGATTCTCCACAGTCATCTTTGGAGATTTTGTGCAATACAAAGGCGGGTTTTGCTTTTATCGCACTGTGGAAATTCTTTAGGGCTTTGGCAGAAAGGTCATGCCGAGGCCATGCTCAGTGAACCAAATGAACCGTGGTTCCAGTTAATCACGCTTGACTCTTGCACAGATTTTCAATTTATTAAAACAAAGTGGGATGCTCTCAGGAAATGAAAGGCTGTAGCTCTACAGCACAGACTCTTTCAGTTTGTTCAAATGCATGAGCACCATAAGGCTCCTCATTTACAGGGGCTTTACCAGAGAAATACGAGTGGAAACGCCTTTGTAACTCAAACGACAATATTCAGAGAGCAAAATTCCCACCTGAAGCCGACCTGTTCTGCAAAAATTGTGAAGGGCAGCACTAATACAAGAGCTGGGACTCATTCATTTACTTTTTATTTTTCAGAAAATATTCAAAATTGCAGTCTATGTGACCGAATCTTGTAAACCCTGTTTGAGCTTTGTTAATATGTATTGGGCATTTTGTCACAGTCGGTTAAAGAATCCAATTAATTCTTGCAGGTTATGTCTTTGCTTCATTATTGGGTGTTGCGATTCAGAATCAAACTAAAATAGAGCTGGCAGTAGACATGTTCCCATTAAGTGCTAACCAGTTTGATCTTAACTGCAAACACAGCATTGCAAAACTATATAAAATGCCCATCTTAAAATAGCAATAGTGTTCACTGAAAAGAATTGCTTGAAGATAGAACTGTCTTATTAAAGCAATGATGTCTGACGGAAAGCCAACGTTCCAGCAGGCATTGATCAAATGAAAAGTTGAAGGTTAGGAGATCAGAAAACAGGGTTATCTGATATCCTGGTATCCCTCATTGTGCAGCAAATAATAGGTCTCGTCATTATTTGTGTTAAATAACATGAAATAACTTGCCACACTGAAGGAGCCTACCAAACTTCAAGCCTTCTCGCAGTTTTTTATACTCTGCATACCGAAACATCAATTTAACGTCAGCCATTCATGTGCAGAACGACTCTTAACTAAATTCAGCCTCCATTTTCGCTGATCGATATTTATGAATACGCTGCACTACATCTAATGAATGAAATGGTAATTCAGTAATACCATATATAATCTTAAGGTGCCTCCTACTAGTGGTGTCAAATTACTACCAAGGATCGGCAAAGCAGATAGGTTTGGAGTTTGTATGGCTTGCAAATCGGGTGCTCCCATGCCATACAAACATCAAATCTTTTGGAGTTGCCAATGGTTGTTTACCTAGACGCACAGAGGAGTAAGCACTGACAAAGTCATCTGAAAATGAATGCCATTAAAAAAGGCAAAAGGTATTTTTCTGTACAATTCCTTTTTCATATACTTTTGTAGTGCTGCCTAGTGCTTCTGGCAAGTTGATTTCAGATGTAAAGTAGTTAATCATACATTCTAATATAGGTGGAAGCCGCAACTTAAAGAGCCAGTAGTAAAATAATGAGACTAAATAAATCCTGTAGACATATTATATTTATTTTATTATGTGTCACGTTTATGAAACAGTATTGAGAACATTGGAATGTTGGGAGCTTCATTAGAGACAATGGAGTGCTCCCTGCTTCCGGTAAAGGCCGGCAGAGCAACATTCCAATGTTCTACAAAGGCTTCCTGAAGCTCGAGGGGATTTATATCCCCTCGAGCTTTGAGAACCCTTTGTTTAATTTTTTAGAACATTCTGCCCTCTAGTGGCAGAATGTTCTAATAGCCTTGTAGCCCTTCGTAGCAGGGCTATACCGGCTATTAAAGTCCCGCTGTCTCGTTAAAGTCCCTCGGCTCGGGCCTTTAACGATTCAGCGGGCCTTTAATAGCCGGTATAGCCTGCTACGGCGGGCTATAGGGCTATAGTAAGTTTCTACTGCATCTTCTAATCAGTGAGAGTCTATTTGTATTGCTTCTGATTTTACATGTAAAAAAAAGCATAATGCATCAGAATGCATCATGCAAAGAAATAGGAAGAAACTAAGAAAAATAAAGATACTTCAGAAAAAATATATTTCTGTTCATTATGACTCTCAGCAGTAGGCTCAGTTTTAGGCATAATTCCAGGTTTACTACCTTCAGTAAATGTGAGATTGAGTAACATTTCACTGGTGGATGTATGGAATCACCAATGCCCCTACTATGGAATACCTGCACCCATGCAATGTAATAAAACACAGCACTAAGCGTTGTGTTACATTTCTTCGCAAAGTCATGCAAGGCAGAGCAATTCACCCCTTGTGAGGCTTTGTAAATCATACTGAAATCTTTGCAATTTCTTTGTGCAACACAAGTACAATACAAAGACTAAATCTTGGCCTTAATGTACTGGCTATAACTCTATTAGAAGTACTCAAGACAATCTGAAGGGAGAATTTGGTCACTGGTATTAATCTGTGCTATTACTAAGCATCCACAAAAGCCAGGAACGAGAGATCCCCTAGATGCAGACTTAATGCTGTTTGTAGCATGAACTGAGATCACAGTGTGCTCTTAAAAATTGTTGATGGGTTCAAGCATCCTTCAATTCAAATAGAAATGTTTTGTAAAAATAGAAATACGTAAACTCCACTAGTACAAAACAAATGAAGAAAACGTAAAAAGAAAAGTATGAAAAATACATTTTACGGATGTCAGTAAAGGTCAATGTGAGCAACCATTACCATTGGCCTTTGTGGATTGCAGTACAATTGTACGGAAAAAGGTAACATTGTTTGAAAACTACTTTTCAGTGGAACCTTCGCAAATAAAACCAAATGCTGAAAACATGAGCATATGTTGATGAGCTAGGGCAAATATATTATTTCTAGAGATGATTTATTGTGGACCAATATTTTGACCAACCGCATGGAACATAAAAACATAATCTGATTTTGGCTCTATGATTTGGCCAGTCTATTGCAGCAAAAAAGAAAACCGAAGTAGAAAAAGTGCCTGGTGTGAAAGACATCTATTGTAAGGGATACTCAAAGGTCTTAGGATGTGTTTGAGGGCTTTTTGGACATGTCTCAACAACGTTTATTCTGCTTTTCTTACTTCGAAACCCGTCACGGGATTAGGATGAGCCTGGCTTAAATATTATTTGGCATAGTTTTTTAGGTCGAGGACTGCGTCGCACTGCGTAGCAGTGTGGGCAGAGCTCCGAGATTGTATGTTTCTTAGTAGGGGGCTTGAACCCGCCCCTCTTCTCCATTGGCTGGCTTACTAAACGGAGGCCAGCCATTGGAGGAGAGGGGTGTCACACGGTTCAAGCCCTGCCTTTTCCAGATTCGGGGGCGTGTTTTTCTCTTCTTTCTTGTTTTTGTTCTCTCCTCTTCCCATTGGCTGGAATTTTACCTTCCAGCCAATGGGAAGAGGAGAGAACGAAAACCACGCCCCCGAATCGGAAAATGTCGGCGCTTTGCTGAAGCCATTTCAGCCCGACCGCCGCCGGAAGACGTCGTCCTCACGTGAGTGATTGTTTTGGTCTCTTCCTGCATTTGTGTTGTTTCCTTTTTTCTGCGCTTTTTTCTCTCTCCTTCTACCAACCCAATCCCGCTATCGTTCTCCTTTTCCCGGCCTCTCCACTCTCTCCCTCTCCCCTCATACTGTCTCAATTTTCCTTCAATTTCCTTTCGTCAGCAACACCCTGCCACCCCTTTTTTTCTGCGTTCTGTCCTGCTTCCCCAATCCCGTTCTCCCCTTTTTTTCTCCTGTCTTCGACAACATTGCTTAGAAGCCATAAACTCGTCAGAGAAGCAGGGAGCAGAAATGATTGGTGATTATGGATGTGTATTGGCAAAAAAAAAGTAAATACAATGTTCAGTGAGCATTTAAAAACAGCACTCGTATATGGGGCGGACTACATAATTTGTTGAAAACGGGTAACTCCCTATCTACTTTCAATACCGATTATGGTTCATTCACTGTACCCCAGACTAACTGCGCACGAAGGATAAAATAAACTGTGAGCACCCTGCTCCAACAGCGGCTGCACAACTAAACTAAACCAATCACAATCACAGACAAGCAATTCCCGCTGCCTATTCGTAGAGCCTGTATGAGAGCCGGGGCCATAGGTGGGTGGATAGACGCACACGTGCGTTTTCATAGACAGCGTTCTTTTACGTAACGTATCTAGTTCCTTTGGTACCCCCAATAATGTGTTATAGTTTTGCCCAATTGAAGTCCCCATGAGGATCCGTTCTAAGATTGTGTACGTCAGCTGCCTGAACCATTTCACTCGTAAGTTTCATGGGACGGATGTGCACCATAAACAGTGGAGAGGGACAACAGTCTCAGTCAGACGTAGAGAGGGGACTATGGGGTTATATGTTTCCTGATCTTCAGGTGATGCATCCAACAAAGTCCGGGAACCGCACACACAGCACAGTGTTGTTACTTCCCCAGTTGCCAGTGCTGAAAATTTGAGGGATCCCGGCTCCGCAGCTATTTCGGAGCTGCTTTTTTTATCTGTCCGACCCAGGCAAACATACTGAATGTGTCCTGGTGTTGTTATTCCGACACCGCAATACATTCAGGCGCGCAGCTGGACAGCTCTTAAGTTTCACTCCCGGAAAAAGACTAGTTATTAGCTGACTCGTACCAGCGTTAGTTTGAGTCACGCATGTTTGCGAGCTATGTGCTGGGTGCTATTTATAAGCAGATGCACAAACCCAGATATTTTCGGTACACACCCTGGGGGCGAAAACATTTAGAGAACAGAGTGGCAGAGTACATTAAAAGCCAATAAATAATTAGCGAGAGCGAAGGCCTGGGTCTGACTTGACTTTAAGAGAACTAGCCTCACCATCAAAACACAATATCGAAATGTGCACCCAACCATTAAATAATTGCTAGTCCGAGAGTCTTGAGATTTTTTTTTTAAATGGATTCCTTTATTTCATTCCATCAAAACAGCTAACTTGTTTCGTTCAATGAACTTGAACTTCCGCAGGGCTCTTTATGATAATTATTAATTCGTGCAGTGATCGAATCCAATGAGTCAATTGTCAACAGTCATGGCCCAAATGGGAAAATCATCTCAAATTCCAAGGGCGGGGATTCTACCCCAATGTAGACACTTAAATCACTGCATAAATCAATAATTATTTATTATCAGAATAATCAGAATGTTTTTATCATTCCATTGATTTCACTTTCTGTTACATCTTTGCATTTCTGTAATCAGTAACTATGTAAGTGATATCCATTATGTTATTTATTACTCCCTTATCGAAATTTTAAAGACTTTTTCTATACCTGCATACTTGCGAACCCTACTGATTTGGGAAGTATGCCACTGTATTTTATTTTCGGTAGCCCTACTGCCTGCTGCTTTTATTCAACTAGGGCAGGCAGATGCCAGTTCCTGCCAGGGGTCCTGGAAACATGTTCAGAGTGGGGGTGCTGCTATCAATGTTACATTACTGAAGTCAAAGAAATTGTGCAAAAATTCAAAGCGCCACACAAATAACAAGTCTAGCAAATAAGTGATGCCCATTCAGCAGAAGAGTGATAACGGTGTAGTATTGCGCTGGTGGTGCATTTTGGAATATATTGTTACAAATATTTTACTAAAATATGGCGTGGTAGTGCACAGTGATTTACAGATACCACTTTTGCACTGACATGCCGTTTTACTGATACAACTATGTTATGCACAAGTGATAATATGAGGAAATTCACTTTCTTCAAATATTTTTCATTTCCTCATCACCTAGTAATGTATCTTGATCCTTTTAAAATCTTTGCTAACATCACACTTCAGAATTACAAAAAAAGTGCTTAATTTGTGCTTTGCTAACTAGTTAAACATTTTGAAATGTTTGTAAAGTTCTTTTACAGGTATTTACATTTTGTTGTGTGTTGGAAAAAAACTGGCATTCTGCAGCCTTTCCTTGAACACGCCAAATGTGACAAGATACAAACAAAATTTAAAAGCCTCTTTAATTCTTATTCACCTGCTAAACACCACAATGTAGGCCTTTAAAAATCCTAATCACCCACTTGATATGGCAGAGCCAGATTTGATCAGGTTGAGCTATATTTATTCCTCCATTCAAGTGAACTTAGGCTGGAAGGAACAGGTGAATGAGCAGTAAAGGCGCCTTTAGAGGACAAAAGTCAAATGTCAGTTTGTCATTTTACTAATTGTTTCTTATCTTATCCTGAAAAATGGTGTTTACTTTTCTTCGTCTTATTACAGTGAGAGGTTTTTGTCAAGTGTGCTATCTGACAATCATTGTGAAATAACAGGCTGTAGGATGTCAGTTTTTTTCCATCACACACCATTGAAACAACTTGGCAATACAATGAATAGTACTTTTCATTATTTCAAAATATATCAGGAATTACGAAATCATTTATTTTGTAATCCAGAAGGGTGATGCAAATAAATGTTTAAATAGGAGCAAAACAAATCAGGACACTTTACTTGGTGTGCAAAAGACAACTATTTGCAGAAAACCGATTTCCAAACATACACTATATCGTTTTATCAGTAAAGCCACATGTCAGTGGGAAATGTTGTTGCCACTTAAATGTAAAATCTGGTGATTGCAAGTAAGTGTGCTACCATTTCATGCTTCAGGTATATATTTATCAAAAGTGATAGTTTGTAAGCATTGAAACATTCCTACCGCCGCCCTGATGACAATGCAATTAATAAAGTATAAGGCAAATCAGCGGTCATGTGTATCCCATATGTGGCTAGATTTGTATTATATATGGAGCAAACGTTTAGTCTATTAAGTCAAACAAAAGTGTTTTTTGTATGCGAGTTCAGACATGCTGAACTCACATATTTAAAGGTGCTCTCGTGTTAAAGAAGAAAATAGAAGCTCAGTGAATTAAAATATTTGGCCACAATCCAAAAATTTTAAACCAGTTTATAGGTCAAGAGCATTGTAATTAGGTCAAGTAGATTATTTGTCACTAAACCTGCAGGTCTAGTACCAGTTTTATGATTTTTCAAGGCCTGCCATGGCTATTGTGGTGGGGGTGCAGTAGCACCCCTACTTCCAGTACCTATGATTCTTGTTCTTAAGCAATAAAAACATGAAACCAGCACCCAATGCAGCTCAGGAATAAATGACCTGGAAAAGGAGTTTCATGAAAACGTGGGATTAATTAACTTGCAGTTTCTTTTTTGTACCTCTCAGATTAGAATATTCCTCTTTTATTGCGCACAAGGGACAGCAGCACTGTACTCCAAACTTTATTGTTTGTTTAATGCTCACTGTAGTCAACCTGCTTGCAGTCAGGATTGTCTTAGAAACTGCATATCTGGCCTGTCTGCATGAATATCGTCTGGTCGTGAGTCACCGAAGCACCACATGTGTAAAGTTAATAACTACCTGCACAGCTGTAGGAACACCCTGTTGCAACAAAAACATAGTGCATGGTCTCATAATTTCCCCATTTATTTCTGTCTAATGCTTTTTCTCACCATTATCTCTTTTAGTCACTTTTTCTATATGACATTTTCCTTCTCCTCTAAACGCTCCCTCCAGTACTCACTTCTGTCTGTCTTCTCTCGGTGTGGCGTGCGGTGCCCCCAGGTCGCGGTGCGAGCAGTAGCTCGGTGGCGGCGTTGAAGCCTCATGTATGGACACTCACGCCTGATGTCAATGCTGTCACTCATTGTCTATGCCATCTATAAATCTTCTGTCTTCTCTCTCCTGCACCCCCTCCTCCCCCTTGTGTTTGAGTCCGCGAGCTCCCTGACTGTTCCTCCTCCCTCGTCCTGTCTTTTTGTTAACCAGACCCCCATGTGTGTCACCTGCCCCCCCACCCACCATGTGTGCATCTAGTGTCTCCTGTCTCGGTGCCCGGGTGCATCGGGACACATGGCACTGCTGCAGCAGGGAGCGGCTGCACATCTTAGGCGGACCTTGCCCCCGAGCGGAGGGTGTGTGTGGGTAGAGCCTGGTACCAGCCAGGACATCCATGGTCTCCCTTTATTGGTGCCACTCCCAGTTGCCAATAATGCCCTCTCTGCATCTTCCTGGGGTCTGAGGTGGCGGCAGCGGCTGCCCGCGCAGCTCCGAGATGACAATGACATCGGTGCTGTGCCAGCCCCTCCCGGGCTCCCAGACGCGCCCCTCCCATGTCTCTCCCACCACACTCGCTGCCTTTACCAATGTTTTAGCAGTCACCTTTGTTTGGGAAAATTTTTGGATTTTGATTCTTTCTGTTTGGGCCTCCCACGTTCTATTTTATCTGTGGTATAAGTTTATGTTCATTTGTCCTGACCTTTGAACTATGTTTTTTACCCTTTAGGCTCTGACCTTTTAATTTGACTTTGAACTTGTACTTTAACCAACCAATGCCATTTGCGTTCTGTCCTAGTCGCGACCGCTCTGTGTGTGGTGTGTGTGGGGCTCTGTGTGTGGGGGGATCTCTGTGTGTGTGTGTGGCTCGATGTGTGTGTGTGTGTGTGTGGCTCTGTCTGTGTGTGTGGGGCTCTGTGTGTGTGTGTGTGTGGGGCTCTGTGTGTGTGTGGGGCTCTGTGTGTGGCTTGCTGTGTGTGTGTGGCTCGCTGTGTGTGTGTGTGTGTGTGGGGGGGGCTCTGTGTGTATGTGTGGTGGGCTCTGTGTGTGTGTGTGGGGGTCTCTATGAGTGTGTTGGGCTCTGTGTGTGTGGGAGGGGCTCTGTGTGTGTGTGGGGGCTCTGTGTGTGTGTGTGTGGCTCACTGTGTGTGTGGCTCGCTGTGTGTGTGTGGCTCACTGTGTGTGTGTGGCTCGCTGTGTGCGGGGCTCTGTGTGTGTGTGAGGGGGGGGCTCTGTGTGTGTGTGGGGTTGCTCTGTTTGTGTGTGTGGGGCTCTGTGTGTGTGTGTGTGTGTTTGTGGCTCGCTGTGTGTGTGTGTGGCTCGCTGTGTGTGTGTGTGTGGGGCTCTGTGTGTTTGTGTGAGGGGGATCTGTGTGTGTGTGGGGGGGGGCTCTGTGTGTGTGTGGGGGGCTCTGTGTGTGTGGGGGGGCTGTGTGTGTGTGTGGGGGGGGGTCTCTGTGTGTGTTTGTGTGAGGCTCTGTGTGTGTGCCATCCCTATAAACACACACTATCTCTGTGGGGACCCGGCATCCCTGTAGTCACACACTATCTCTGTGAGGACCTGGGCATCCCTATAATTACACACTATCTCTGTGGGGACTGGCACATCACTATAATCACAAACTATCTCTGTGGGGACCTGGGCATCACTATAATCAATCAAGCGCTATCTTTGAGTAATTGAACATGACTTTCATCACACATATCTCAATGGGGACCTGGCATGTCTATAATTACACTCTATCTCTGTGGGGATGTGGGTTCAATATACTTTATCTTTGTGGGACTTGAATATGACTGTCATCACATACTATCTCTGCAGGGACATTAACATGTATATCATAACAGGCTGTCTTTAGAGGGACTGGAACAGTACATGTATCACACACTTTCTCTATAGGTCAATAATCACCATCTTAGTGGGCATCCCTGTTATCATGCACTATCGCTTTGGGGACCTAAGCTTCACTATAATCACAACATATCTGAACATCACTTGAACATGACTGTAACGACACACTACCTGAGCAGGCACCTAGGCATCATTAAATTCACATACTACCTCTGCAGGAGCCGGAGCATGACTTTTATAACAGCAAGAACCTCAACATTATTGTTATAACACTCTCTATGTGGGGACTTGAACATGACTGTAACCGCATACTATCTCTGTGGAGATGTAACATAACAATCATACACTATCTCTGAGGGGACTTGAACATGAATATAATCACACATTTTGCCAATGGGGTCTTGAGAGTTACTATAATTAAGAGCTATACTAATTCTGAATGAATGTCAGAATGACTCTCATCGTACACTTTCTCTACAGGGATTTGAACAACACTATCATAATACTCTCTATGTGGGACTTTAATATGGTTATAATCACACAATATCTCTGTGGGGGCCCGGGCATTCCTATAGTAACACACTATCTCAGTGGGGACTGGAACATGATGACTATGATCACACACTATCCCAGTGGGGACTGGAACATGACTATGATCACACACTATCTCAGTGGGGACTGGAACATGACTATGATCACACACTATCTCAGTGGGGACTGGAACATGAGTATGATCACACACTTTCTCTGTGGGGACTTGAACATGACTCTGATCACACACTATGTCTCTGAGGACTTGAACATGACTATGATCACACACTAGCTCTGTGGGGACTTAAACGTGAATATGATCACACACTATCTCTGTAGGGACTTGAACTTGGCTATAATACCACACTATCTCTGTGGAGACCTGGGCAGTCCTATAATCACAAACTATCTCTGTGGGACCTGTGCAATAATGTAATAGTGTTATTTCTGGATGAACTGCAGCATGACTATCATCGTGCACCAAAACCAGAATATCTGTGGGGACTTGGGTATCCATCTAATCATGCAATGTCTCTGGGGGTTTGAAAATTACCATCATCATATACTTTCTCTGTCAGCTCTAGAATATTATGAAGATGGTGCCAATTGGTGAGGTTGATGAAAAAGTAGGTGGTCAGATGGCAACTTGGTTTTGCCATCTGACCCCATTGCAGGATCTTAAACCTCTTCATTAATTTAACTGTGTGTTGTTTTCATATTCCTTAATGTTTGTGAGCACTAAGTAATAGGCTAAATATCCGTGAATCCCTGCCCATGCACTTTATATATAAGATAATTTTCTACTGTAAAATGCATTATTAGACAAATCCATTTTCTAGGTATACCTAGGACATAATGACCTATTCAAATTTGACTAAAGTATCATGTCATTTATGTATGGCTCTGAAAAATAGCATTTATCTATTATATAATGAATGTATTCAATCACAAATGAGAATTATTGAGTAGGTCCCCACAAGGATGGTAATACATGTCCAAGTCCCCACAATGATGGTTCTGTGCGCGTGATTAAATAACAACATATTTGTAAAATTTAAGCAGGATCCTGTATTATGAATTGTTTCTTAACATTTTTCTGTTATTGGTATATTTTAAAACATTGGGAAGGGTTAGTCCCCACAAGGCTGGTGTCCACACATAGTCCCCACAAGGATGGTAACACGTGTGTACGTGTGTATGTGTGTGTGTGCGGCTCGCTGTGTGTGTGTGGCTCTGTGTGTGGGGGGGGTCTCTGTGTGTGTGTCTGTGGCTCTATGTGTGTGTGTGGCTCTATATTAGCGAGTACTCTCTACTACTCTCTAATGCTCACCTATTGCCATTGTAAATGACAATACCATTTATTTATGTTTAAAAAAAAAGGAAAAAAAATGTCATGAGCAATGCCAATAGCTCTACCTTTGATAATGCCGAGACCATTGCATTGTAAATGCTTGTTTAGATATTACTTTTCACTGATTCACATCCTAATCAGTGAAATTAACTTTTGCTTTTTGTGGGATTTCCAGCAATACATTTACAAATTACAAAGAGCGAATTACCCTTTTTACCTTGTAGCAAGTCATACACCAGTGGTCTCCTGGAGAATTTTAGATGCTATGATCACATTACCAATGAAACACAACCAAAACCAATGTTAAAAATCTTAATGACATCCAGGAGTCTCCAGACAGATTATTAGAAGGTCAGAAGTTAAGGAGGATTCTGCAGTGATGGGGATATCTGAGCAAGGCATCTTCTTACACCTAAGGGACTAGGGGGCAGAAGTAGGAAGCCGATTTGCTATCGCAAACGCTGACATTCGCAGAATTTCAGCGCTTGTGCTCGCAAATTAGCAGTGTGCAATGTAGAACACAAAAACTCTCTTGCAAAATAAGGAATCGCAAAATTTGTTATTCCCTATTTTGCGATTGCATTTAAGGAATGGCAAATTGATATTCCTTAAATCCAATGTAAGAAGCACAAAGGAAAGTGCGATTAGGCCTTAAGGAATCGCAAATTACTACCAACTTTAAATTGGTGGTAATTTGCGAATTCCTTTAAAAAAGCACTTTTTTGCTTTTTTGAAAGTGACATGTGGCACACATTCATGCCCTTAGGGCATATATGTGTGAGACATGTGCACATTTGTACATTTCAGGGGTGCAACAGGGTGTCCCTCTGGAACCCTTGCACCCTTGATATTGCACACACAATTTGCGAGTACCTATTGGGTACTCGCAAATTACGTGTGCAATTTCCAAGCAATCAATCAATCAATCAATCAATCAATCAGAGTACTTGTAAAGCAAGCTACATACCCGTGAGGGTCTCAAGGCACTGAGGGGAGGATATGCCGCTACTGCTTGAAGAGCCAAGTCTTAAGTAGTCTTCTGAAGGCGAGAAGGTCTTGGGTCTGCCGTACGTGGGTAGGGAGGGTGTTCCATGTCTTGGCGGTGAGGTAGGAGAAGGATCTGCCGCCGGAGGTTCTTTGTTGGATGCGGGGGACAGCGGTGAGGGCAAGGCTGGCGGAGGCGCGCTGGTGGGTGGGGGTGTAGAAGCTGAGTCTGCTGTTCAGGTAGGCTGGTCCGGTGTGTTGGAGTGCTTTGTGTGCGTGGGAGGAGCTTGAAGGTGATCCTCTTGTCGACGGGGAGCCAGTGTAGGTCTCTCAGGTGGGGGGTGATGTGGCTTCGGTGGGGGATGTTGATGATCAGTCAGGCAGAGGTATTTTGGATGCGTTGTAGTCGTCATAGGTGTTTGGCTGGGATTCCGGCGTAGAGTGCGTTGCCGTAGTTCAGTCTGCTGCTGACGGGGGCCTGTGTCACCGTCCTTCTTGTTTCGGTCAGGATCCACTTGTAGGATCTGCCGAGCATGCAGAGGGTATTGTAGCAGGAGGAGGAGACGGCGTTGACCTGTTTAGACATAGAGAGGAAGGAGTCGAGGATGAATCCTAGGTTGCGTGCATGGTCGGTGGGTGTTGGTGCTGTTCCCAGTGTGGTTGGCCACCAGGATTCATCCTAGGCTGAGGGGGTGGGTCCGAGGATGAGTACCTCCGTCTTGTCCGAGTTCAGCTTCAGACGGCTGTTCTTATTCCAGTCGGCGACGGCCTTCAATCCCTCGTGGAGTTTGGTTTTGGAGGTGTGCGGGTCCTTGGTGAGGGAGTGGATGAGCTGGGTGTAGTCGGGGTAGTAGATGATGTTGAGGTCGTGTTGGCGGGCCCCTATTGCGAGGGGGGCCATGTAGACATTGAACAGCATTGGGCTGAGGGATGAGCCCTGTTGGACACAGCAGATGATGTCGGTGGCCTCGGATCGGAAGGGCGGGAGGCGGACGCTCTGGGTTCTGCCGGAGAGGAAGTACGTGGTCCAGTCAATGGCCTTCTCTTGGATTTCGGCTTCTAGGAGACATGTCTTTAGAGTGCGATGGCAGACCATGTCGAAGGCGGCTGACAGGTCCAGGAGGATGAGGGCTGATGTTTCACCGTTGTCTAGTTGGCGCCTGATGTCGTCTGTGATGACGATGAGGGCTGTCTCAGTGCTGTGGTTTCATCTGAACCCGGACTGGGACGGGTCCAAGATGTTGTTGTCTTCCAGGTGGCGGGCCAGTTGCATGTTGACGATTTTCTCGATGAACTTCACCGGGACCAGGAGCAGGGAGATGGGCCGGAAGTTCTTGAAGTCCTTAGGGTCCGCCTTGGGCTTCTTGAGGAGGGCGTTGATTTTGGTGTGTTTCCAGCTTTTTGGGAATGTCGCTGTTTCGACGGAGATGTTGATGACCTTCCGTAGTTGGTGTGCGATGGCAGCATCTGCTTTGTTGAATACGTGGTGTGGGCAGGGGTCTGACGGAGATCCTGAGTGATGGAGTTCATGACCTTGTGTGTCTCGTCGTCGTTGACGTTGGACCAGGAGGTCAGGCGGGTGGCACTGGTGGTGATCATAGGGGAGGTGGGGTCTTGCGTAGTCGGGCGGTCATGGTGTTGAAGCTGTCATGGATGTCAGCGATTTTGCGGGGGAAGAAGATGGCCAGTGAGTTGCACAGTTCTTGTGAGGGCGGTATGTCATTGGTGGTGGGGTTGGAGAGTTCCTTTGCGATGCTGAAGAGCTCTTTACTGTCATGTGCATTGTTTTCCAGGTGGTCTTTGAAGGAGGATCTCTTGGCTATTCTGATGAGGTCGTGATGTCTGCGAGTGGCGACCTTGTGGTCTGCGTGGTTGTCCATAGTGCGTTCGTGGAGCCATATCTTCTCCAGTTTCCGGCAGGCACATTTGGAGGTCTGCAGCTCGTCGGTCAACCAGGTGGCTCTCTTGCTGGCATGGTTGTTGGAGGGTTTCTTGAGTGGGGCGAGGGTGTTGGCGCAGTTGTCGATCCACTGTCTGAGGTTGCGGGCTGCAGCGTCTGGGTTGGTGGGTGGGTTCTGGGTTAGGGTGCTGATCAGCTGGTCTTCAGTGACTTTGCTCCAGCAGCAGCGATGAAGCTGTTGGGTGCGGTCGTGCTTGGTTGGATTGTTGAAGGTGAAATGGATGCAGCGGTGGTCGGTCCAGTGGAGTTAGGTGGGGTGGTCGAAGGCGACGTGGGTGCCTGTGGAAAAGATGGGGTCCAGTGGGCCTCTGAGCCCATAGGAATGAATGGGAAGGTATTCCTTCATTGCGAATTGCAATTTGCAATTCACAATTAAGGAATATTAAGGAATCACAAAAAATATTGCGATTCCTACCTACATGGCATTTTGCGAGTCCTTAATAGCGATTCCCTAAAAAACGCTATTAAGGACTCGCAAAACTGCTTTTACCTACATCTCGCTCTTAACTTTTACTGGTAAGGCACCTTTGACAGCAGTAATGATAAACAGGATCAATGCAATGTTCACTCAACAATATTCTCTGTTCCTTTTCCTTGTGGTAATAAACGTGATGCCTAAGGGACACTACCGTACATAGTTTCTTCAAACAGATACAGTTAATTATCTCTTCCTAAATAAAGTTTTTAAAAAAAAATAAACCTTCAGTTTCTTTTATACTCTTTTAAACTAAAAGGCAATCCTAAATAAATATTTCAACTTGGTGGTTTATATATTTCATTTAATAAACCATTTTTTCAAAAGATTGGTTATATATCATTTGTTAATATTTTTTACACATACATATATACATGACTTAAACATATATATACAATATACATACAAACATATTCATAAACAGACAAACATATTCTTGAACCTTTTATAGGGTTCTATGCCCTTAATTTATACTAAAAGGATGCTTTTTCAATCAATTAGCCAAAAACATTCCTTATAAGCAGGTCACCACAAAGCGAAAATGGGAGCCTAAGAAGAATAATTCTTTTAACCTCTATTCTTTTTGTACTCCTTTTAGGTCATTTTATACTTATTCAAACAATTTTTTATAACAGTAACTTCAACAAACTGTCGACGCGTTTCTGCCTATCAAAATTAAAGGCATCATCAGGACGTAGGGCATTCAAGGTTCTGCCTAGGAAATCAAATATATCATATTTACATATATACATATATACATATCGGAATTTACACATATTGGGGATATAATTCTAATATATACACACAGCTATATATCTTCAAAAATTTCACAAAAGCGGATGTAATTGTAATAAATAGATCTTATTCCCTGAGGTGGAGAGGCATAGTGGTGTTTACTGTTTCGACACCCCTAAATGTTTGTGTAAAAGTAAAGAATATAAACTAATTCCCAAAATATAATTAAAGGAGAAGAAAAGGGAAAGCCATTCTATAGATATCGAAAATCAAATGCAGCATTAGTCAAAGTATATTAAACTGCTAACTCCGAGATAGGGGCGGTATTTACAAGGCAATGGTTGGAAATTCATACTGTGATGTCGAAAACTGGAATACTATCTCAGAGTCCAGATCTCAAGTGTTGTCTGATTTGACCTTTTGTCGATACTGAAAAATAAATAAATATACCGAAATAACCAAGTTGCAGACCAAGTAATTACATTGTCTGTCAATCTATACAGAAAGTACTCTCTCAGGCTTACCCTCCTCAATAAGAATGAGGGCTCGTACTATCACCCACTCATATTCACCAGCGTTGCAAAAAAAATTACGGGATTCCTGCAAGTGAATACGAGGCGGTTAAATTCATTGTGGCTCCTGGAAAGCATTCAAAACGAATGTATATGTCTAGTAGACCAAATATGGGCGGCTGATTTTTACTTTAGGCTCGGTTAGGAACACGTGTACTCCGTTTCCGCCATAGCAATCTCTAATGAGAACCAGGTCGCCAAATACCGCGAGATTACAAATATGCCTTTTCCTTAAACAGCACAAATGCAGGACTAAGGACGGCTCCCTTTCTTCAAAGGTGGTCTAGTCACAAAAATGGAAAAGTGGACTATTAAGCAAAAGCACAAAGATTGACTACAAAAGAAAGTAAAGCTCCAAATTATCTCCTAACTACTTGGAGCGAAGGTGTCCTTATTACGATTAAAAACCAAATATGAATAAAAAAAACAGAGACAATTATGATATAAAATGAATGAAAAGGAAACTAAATAAACAACGTGAAAAGGATCGACATATTACCAATACACAACCTTATTTCCCCGTGTTATGCCCACACCTCTCACAATCTTTGCAATTTTTTAATGACAATGACATCAACAATCCCAATATTGTCAGTATGAATAAGGAACATACGAGGAAAAGGAAGAAAACTTATTGTAATAGAGCCCAAATTTCGTCTTTATCATTGAGACCTGTCCTTGCTGTATTGTATTTCTCAATCAGTCTCGCTTCTAATCGGTTGAATTTCATCTCTGCCTCACCTTCGACTTGTATTTGTCACTATACACAATACTGACCAGTCCATATCTTTCTCTGAGTGATTGTGCATTTGATAGTGGTTTAACAAAGGGGCCCCTGATATTTTACATTTTACGCTTGATTTATGTTGTAGAGTTCGTTTTTTTACGGCTTGGATGGTCTGGCCTATATAAAACTTGTAGCAAGGGCACTTGATACAATATATTGCGTTTTTTGAATTGCAGTTTGAGAAAGACCTCTGATAGTGGATTTTACCATTTATATCTATTTATTTTGAATCTTTTGTCAAACCACATGCCATACAGTTGTGACACCGAAAATGTCCAACTATAGGTGGCAATTTAAAAAGATCTCTGATATTTCTAGATGGGGTCTCTATTTTGGCTGCCGCTTTCACTAGTTGTTGGCGAATATTTTTACCTTTTTTAAAGGCAAAGAGAGGTTTTGTTATTCCTAAAGTTTCCACCAATTTCCCATTTTTTTAAATTATCTTTTTGAATCTATTAGCTAATGGATCATACGTCAATACACACGTCAGTGGTGTATTCTTTTCTAGTGTTTTTGGTACCAATAACGTCACCTTCGGTGTATACCACGCCTTTTGAGGGACACCTTTACCAATCTTTTAGGTTAACCCCGAGTCACAAGTTTTTCTTTTAGGTTTTCTGCATGTAAAAAGTAGTCTTCCTTGGTACTACAATTCCTACTCACCCGGAGGAATTGGCCGTAGGGCAAATTTTTTTTTAAAGTGCGGGGGTGGCTGCTCGTAAAATGTAGCAATGTATTTTGGTCTGTGGGTTTAGTGTACAGACTTACTAATAATTGACCTCCCTCATGTTGGATATACACATCCAAAAAGTTTTTTTTATTTCGATCACTCAAAACAGTAAAATTCAATTCTTGAGTACGGCAGTTGAGCCAATTTTGGAACTCTGTTAACTGTGTTTCATCCCCATTCCAAATCATAAAAAATGTCATCTATATAGCGACACCAAAATTCCATTTGATTTTTAACTGGGTTGGTGTCGCTATATATCCATTTTTGTTCAAATTGAGACATGACTAAGTTGGCTATTTCTTGAGAAAAACTGCACCCCATAGCTACTCCAGAAATTTGAAGGCAATTTCCTTGTGGCATAGTGGTTTAAATTGAACTTGTCTTTCAAGTCGAAGCCAGTGAACATCTGTAAGAAGTATGGCTGTAGACGTGAATTTATGGAGCTGCAATAAAAGTCTTGCAGCAGCATTTTGCAGTATTTGAATCTGTTTGTACAAGACCTTTGGGGTGCCTAATTAAAGGAGATTACCATAGCCCAGCTTGGCAATAAAAAGGCCTGAATCAATGTTCTTTAAGCTGAGACAGGAAAACGTCCATGGATTTTCATTAGCCATCGTAAGATTCCAAATCAGAGGGATGCACAATTGGTGATTTGATGGTTCATAGACAGGTTGCTGTCAAGCCAAAAAACAATGTACTTGACAATGGGTACTGGAGTTGGAGATGCATCCAGAGTCTAATGGCCAGATGCATCAAAGTACTTCTTTGCGATTCCTAATTTGCGAAAATTACCGAATCGCAAATTAGGAATCTCAAAATGGTATGCATCATTTTTTTCGCATTTTTTTTGTGATTCGGTAAAAATCACAATTTTTACCGAATCGCATAAAAAATGCGATTTTCAAATTGTGAATTCGCAATTCCCATTCATTCCTATGGGCTGAAATGCCCATAGGAATGAACGGGAATTGCGAATTCGCAATTTGAAATCGGAATTCAACAAAGCATTTCAAGGGTGGAGAGGGGGTCCAAATGACCCCCCCCTGCACTCATGAAATGCACTTTTACCTGTAAGTTACAGACACACATGTCCTAAGGACATGTGTGTCTGTAACTTAACAGTTTAAAAAATGCATTTTTGTGCGTTTTTAAACAATTTGAAAAATTACCACGAGGTTCAACTTCGTGGTAATTTGCACTTGCAATTTGTAAAATCGCAAATGTTTTGAGAATGATGCATTGCATGTAAGGAATCGCAAATTTGCGATTCCTTAAAAGCAATCGCATTTTTGGAATTCGCTAAAAATAGCGATTTTCCAAAAATGCTTGATGCATCCCAGAAACCAATTTAGGAAGTGCAAACGGCCGATTTTTGCGATTCGCACCGTTTGCACTTCCTAAAAAGGTTGATGCATCTAGGTATAAGACCACAGATGGGGTCACCAATGGTGAGGCTGGTTGCACACTAACAAAAACTCAGTCGTATCCCCATTCAATTTGAGGAAGTTAGCGTTCATATATACATTCTGATACTTTTGTAAGG
The DNA here is from genome assembly GCF_964263255.1 of Lissotriton vulgaris. Classification (NCBI taxonomy): domain Eukaryota; kingdom Metazoa; phylum Chordata; class Amphibia; order Caudata; family Salamandridae; genus Lissotriton; species Lissotriton vulgaris. The sequence continues at coordinate 1,195,488,163 of NC_141694.1, read as the reverse complement.
CAGGTTTTCAAAGAGTCTGCACTCTGATTCTCCTGAGTTGTCTAGGAGACTACATTCTGGGTTGTTGTCAGCATATGGAAAAAGACCACAACTTTCCACAAAACCTGCCAGTGGCCTTACATAAAGATTAAATTGCATCGGACTGAGAGAAGAGCCCTGAAGTACGGCCAATGATATTGGGTCTGCCTTAGAAAAATGCTGCTGAGTATGTACCTGGAAGACATGGTCCTGCAGGAAAGAACTTAGCCAGGTCAAGGCCTTATCATGCACACCCATTTCCTCTCATCTTAGGAGAAGTATGTGATAGTTAACCATGTCATATGAAGCACTGATATCTAAAGCATCAATGCAGCAGTACCACCTTTATCCAGCTGATTCTTTAAATGTTCAGTGACGCTGAGAAGAGCTGACTCAATACAATGGCTGGCTATGAAACCCGATTGAGAGGTGTGGAGCAGACCATTTAGTTCTGTATATGCCATAAGGTTTTTATGCACCTGTTTGTCCACAACTTTCATCAAAGTAGGTGAAAGAGAGACTGGCCTATAATTGGACAATGGAACAGGGTCAACATTCAGCTTTGTCAACAGGGGCATAACCATGGTATGTTTCCATCCTTTAGTGTGCTGCCTTTTGAGAGTGATGCATTCAGATGCTAAAGTGGTATTTCCAAAGTTTATGAGCCATGGTTGCTAAACACAGAAGGCTGAAAAGGGTTTGAAGTTGAACCTGATTTGATGGCGTGAAGAAGTGAAGTAAAAAAGAAGTTGGGAGTTCTAAGCGGAGAAATGAAGTCAGAGAGCAAGGCGATGGAGGTCCTGGGGCAATATCCTCTAATGAGAAAGTGTGAGCATACCAGTGCAACACAGGCATTGTCCACAATGGTATCACAGATGTTGACATAGTTTTCAAGTTTCAAGTTTATTTATTTATGGTAACGGAACTCAATTGAGGTCCACATAATAATTCAACAAAAAACAACAAGATCTCTTAAAAAAGAAAAAAGAGAAATTTAAAATATCAATATAATGGTAAAAAACATTTAAAGAAATGAAACAATTTAAAACAAAACATTTCGTTCGGAGGGTTAAACATTGCTTCAATAAAGTCAAAAGCAGTAAAAATACCCAATTGAAGGCACATAGATCTTAACCATTTGCGTCTAAAAGCCATAAGGACCGGACAAACAAAAATAACATGGTACATATCCTGGGAGCTAGAGTTACAAAAATCACAGATATCTGAACCACCATACCATTTGGACAGAAGACACTTCAGAGGGAGTAAATTATACCTTAACAGAAGGGTAAATCGCCTAACTCCATGAGGGAGATTCCAGCAAATGTATGGCTTGGGTTTTTTTATTTCACAAAATTTACCAGTAGGGAACATTCCTCTCTTTGCTTTACTTGTCCCACTATCTCCTCTAAAACTCAACTCCCAAGAGGCAGACTTTAAGGATAACTTTAATTGGGCTGCAGATAATGAAAAAAGGCCTTGTTCATCTAGCTGTAGTAGTATAACAGCCTGTCGCAAATTCCTTACAATTGAAGAATAGGCATTGAAGGAACGCAACAGCTCATTTTTTATTAGGTACCTCAGTGTGTCAGGCATCCCTCCAGCTATATTAAAAACCCAATGCACCACACTCACAGCTGCCTGAGCCCAAGAGCTGCGCAAACCGAATTCTTGTCTTAACGAAGACGTAGAATGTGCAGTATTTACAGAAGCTAAGTTGCGAAATGTTTTTCCTTCGGTAGAATCCAAAAAATTCCAACATGCCATATCTACTATTTCTAGTCCGTAGATTAGGGATGCGGGAATTTTTGCTCGGAAAACCTCGAGCAATATGGAAAAGTGCCTTCTACCTGTCGCCTTGTAAAGAGAGATAAGACTCTTCCCTTGAGCAAGTGCTTTCCTGCTATTGTTCTCAGTGTGGGTTTTTTCATTTAAATTACTCGTGACAATCTTTCCAAGAAAGGGGTAGGATTTGACTACTTCTAGTCTTTCGCCCCCAACGGACCAGTAATAATTTTTATATTTGGATTTTCTCCTTCCCTGGAAGCACATTATTTTACTTTTTGAAATATTTATTTTTAAGAAATGAGCCTCAGCGTAGGAGAACAGAGCTTGTAAACGGCCATTCAAACCTTTTGGGGTATGGTCCAAAATTAAAATATCATCTGCGTACATTAAGCACGCTATTGGAGATCTCCCCAAAACTGGTGCAATACCATTATTAGATGATAATAGAGCCTTAGGGAGGTCAGCAATATATAAAGAAAACAACAGGGGAGCCAATAGGCAGCCCTGCTTAAGTCCATTATTTGTAGGTATAACCCTGGATAGTCCTCTCTCACCACCCATTAATACTCTGCACCAGGTGTCTGTGTGCAGTGCAATAACTAACTTTAATAAACTAGGGGGCATCTCTAATTTAATTAACTTGCTCCACAGCAGAGATCTGTCCACCTTATCAAAGGCCGTAGAGAAGTCAATAAAAGCCCCATATACACCTCCTCTACGAACTGTAACATATTTTTCTACCAGGATTTGAAGAGCAGTAAGGTTGTCTAGGGTACCATGTTTTTTCCTGAAGCCAGTCTGTTCTAACGGAAGTATTGCGGATGCAGATACCCAGTCATTTAAAGAATTCAATAAACATTTAGCAAAAACCTTGCCTATGGCATCTAATAGGGCTATTTGTCTGTAATTTTGAGGTAAATCTCTAGCCCCCTTTTTGTAGAGAGGAATTAATAAACTCCCTTTCCAGGAATGCCGAACGGTGCCATTGTTAAAACAAAATTTAAAGACTGGATATAGTCCTAAATTGATTCTGTGAATCGGGCCCCTGGCTTTTTAAATGGACAGTCTAATACCATATTCTAGTGGTTCTAACGTTTATATTTCACACCCTCATATTTCTGTTCTTGTGCCCGGAATTTTTGGGCATACTAGCAAACCCCCCCCCCCCCCCCCCCCCCCAAAAAAATGATGTGAACTATTGTGACACTTAAATCCGAATCCTAATTCTGCCTTAAGCGGTGTTAAACAAACAATTCCTACTCTTCACTAAAGTGCATCTTTAATAAACTCTTCAACAAATTGAACTTAAAACAACCATCTTTGGTTGTTAAATATGAGACCCTGAACAGCGTATATTTATACGATTGCTCCTTTGACTTACACCACTGACATTTTGAAGGATTCAACCACCTGGAAAAAGGTATCTGCAATTATTTTCCATACTTATCACACATACCGTTCTTATTTACAGTTGTGGTTTCCGTCCCAGCAGCTGTACCATTTCGCACATTGTCTGTTATATGCTTCCCTGACGTTATTAACACCTCTTTCTGATATTCTATGGATTGCTGTTGTGTAAATTTGACAACATCGCAAAGTCGGAGCTACTATTCTGTCACCTTCCCCATGAATCAAACCGCATTACATTAGGTGTGAGATTTAGAAATGTCTAACGCAGAACGAATCCAGCCTTTAGAACAAAGACAAATCGTCTTTTTTTCTTGTGGCTGAAAATCAGTTACTGACTGATGCTTTGCAGGATTAACGAGGCCGTTTCATGGAGGTGTAGAACACAGAGGCAAGCCCGGAATTTCTCGAAATGAATGCATAAACTTTAGAACAAGTCGGGAGCAGAGAGAGGGATTCCCTTTTCATTGCTTCCGACTTGTTTTATTCACAGTCCATGCATTGAATCTGAGAAATGTCAAATTATATTTTTTAACATCAGCAAAAAGCTTTATCAACATTATATGCACCCATGATCATGATATGGCCTCAGATTTGAAAACCTGCATAAATCTTGCCCCAGGCACGTATTTTTGGAATACTCTACAGTGGCATGACAGCCATGGATTTAGTCAGGGCCCAAGTCCTAAAAGAAGAAGTGGGGGAGGGGGGCAACCAGGTTAGGCAGTATGCAAGTGGAATCATGACACGTGACATCACAGCGCATGATGTCACGACGAGTGACAATTGCATGTGACATCACAGGAAGTTACCTCACTGGAAGTGACATCAGATATTAATACCTCACACATATGTTTATCAGGTATATCATGAATACATTGAGGCGCATTATTATATTAAATAAATTATATTTGGCGTCAGGGTTGTGCCAAATATATGTGGCAAACCCGACTCAGAATCAGAGCTACAACTGATCTTATTTTTTTTAACCGTGCCATAATGAAATTGACAACAAGGAAAAGCATGGAAGTAGATCTGTCCTGCTTAATTGGCTGAAAAGTCTGCACCTTAAATATTTTTGCTGATTAAGGCACCTGCTGCAGAGGTGCCCAATAAATCTCAGGGAAAAATAATAATGGTGAAATAACTCTGGAGGTTAACGGATTTGATGGAGAGATCTGTGTTTTGTGTAGTCTCAGATATGAATCAAAGTAGTATAGAAGGGTAATTTGTCTGCTGCAAGACACTTCATGTAACATTCGGATGACAGATTCTTATTTTATGTAGATAGGTAAGTAGGGTACTGCTTTTAATTCAGAGATCCTTTGTTACCTCAATTTCATACATTTGAATCCTTGGGTAAACAACGTTTACCACGAGGTTTTTAGCACGCGGTACCTTTACCACGCGGCCGTTACAACGCAAGCCGTTACCACGACTTGCGCTGGAGGGCGCTGTGGGATAAGGTATTTTATAAATTTATATTCCAACACCTTCCCTACTGTTACGGGGACTGGTGTTGGAATATAAAATTATAAAAACCCGTGGTAACGACTTGCGTTGTAGCGGCCGCGTGGTAAAGGTACGCATTGTTACAACCTGCGTTGTAACAACGTACATCCGAATCCTTGAAATATAGCACAGTGAGTTATGAAGGGCATGTGACTCCTACAACTTGTAAGCCTTTCTCATGTAACCCATCTTGCAAATTCATTCACACATGTACATGATTTATTGTCAATGTATAATGTGTATGTTATTTAAGGAGCTCTGACACCCTGCATTGGGTTGCATTGTTCTATACAAGAAATAAAATATTGCTATTGAAATTGTTAGTTGTGAAAATACTGGGACAGACCAAAACATCTGACATTCTTACAGAGCATACATCTCTTTCTATGCAGGGACTGAACAAAGGCAAAATCATGCTTCTCTTAAGTACCTGTGAAGAGATAACAATTTGTGTACCTTTGTTTCCCCTCCATGACATTTACATAAGTGTGAGGTTCCAGGCTACTCCAGTAAGGATATTCAAACAAAAGGAAGCCTGATGGCCCTTTAACTTCGGCCCAGCTGGAGGTGAAAAAAGCTCCCTCGCTGCTTGCACATTGCTGCTGGGAATAGAAAGCAGACAAAGTACAGATGCTGCTGAACGTGTCGCAGTGTCTGAAAATTACACCAGGACAAGATCAGCATATTTCTGCCGGGCCCAACTTCTTGGCAGGGTACACAGCGTCCAAACCTGTGAAAAAAGTGGGTGGACTGTGTGTACCTGCATCTACCCCTGACTTGTGCCCTGGATTTAGTAGTCAAGAAAAGGAGACAATGGTGACCCTACTCACTTGGAACCAGGGTAATTATAAGGACAATCGCAATAAAAAAGGGATACGTCGATATCCCAAGGAGAAGAAACCATATACCACTTAATGTTTGGTAATGGCAATCATTATTTATATATAACACAATACAAATTTACAAGATGATAAAATCGTATATAGTGCAGAGTATCCCCAGTGAAAAATTCTAACTATGGAAATGGTGACATATTGTGACATAGACAAAAGGTTTCCAAATTAAAGGTAAAGTCGACCATCAAAAATGATAAACAATGGGAGCAATCTCCTTATACAATCATAAAGGCTGTTGAATGGTTCACTTTAAAATATTGTCGACGGCGTTTCGACCCCAGTAACAATAGGGAGTCTCTTCAGGACCTATTGATGTAGGGACATCTGAGGATAAAATGGCTATCTGTGTGAAAAACGTGCACCACACGGAGGTGAAAAGGTGGGAGGGTTACTCACATGGGACCCAGCCGGGCTCCCAGTGAGGGGAGCTGACAGCAAGGGGTCAATGGCAGTTGACCTCAGGAATGAAGGTGAAACATGTGGCACTGATGGAAAGCCACAACAATGTCTGTGAACAGATGAATATCCGACTGAGAGCAAATAATGTTTGTTGCGCTTCTATAAGCCACTCCCATCAGCTGGGATAATTATTCAAATGATGTCTGTGTGGCCTGTATACGTCAGTCCGTTCAGACTGTATGTAGGAAATGATGTTTGCTTTTTGGACAAGGTAGACAGACTTGTGCAGGGCTACTTTCACGCTTAGCCGACGCACGCGTGCTTCACCATGCTATCCAGAACATCGTTTCCTACAAGCCCCTATGATTATATAAGGAGGCTGCTCCCATTGTTTATCATTTTTGATGGTCGACTTTGCCTTTAATTTGGAAAACCTTTTGTCTATGTAACAATATGTCACTATTTCCGTAGTTTCAATTTTTCACTGGGGACACTATGCACTTTATACTATTTTATTATTGTGTAAATGTTAATTGTGGTATATATATATATAAGCAATTGCAATTACCAAACATTTAGTTGTTTATGGTTTCTTCTCTTTGGGATATTGACTTAACCCTTTTTTATTCCAATTATGCTTATAATTACTCTTCATTTATTTTCATTATGTCTTTGTTTCGATTAAAATAATTATAGAAGCCAGAACAGACAGTGTCAGTTAAAATTACTTGAAATAAAAACACAGAGTCATGTATAACAATCAAAACAGTCAGGCTAAAAACAATCATTAGTGCTAAATATATAACATATCAAATGGATTTACAGCCGAAGACCACTATAAAAACCATAAAAATACAATGATGCAACATAAAACCAAATAATCACCACCACTGTGGGTTCATTGCAGTGCCACACTGAAATAGCATAACATATAAATAGCTATAACTAGACTTGGGTTTCTCCTAGTTTTTTGCAGCGGATAAGCCAGGCCCAACTCAGAAATGTTGCTATAGCTACAACTATAGGTTCATTAGTAGAAGTCAGCAGAACCCTAAACGCCCCCATAGCAGACCTAGTACACAGGTTCATACAGATGAGTTTCAGCCATTTGCTCCTGGGTAATTTGTAGGCCGGACACGAAAACAGAAAATGGGATATGGATTCCATCTGGGCTGGACAAGCAGGACAATGATCTGACCCATGCAAATGCCATTTACATATAAAGGTGTTGATCGGGAGCGAGCCAACCCTAAACTGGTGGTATAGTTTCCTATCCACCGGTCTAAGGATGGTATCCCAATATGCTTTAAGCACGAAGTCCTGTTTTTGCATCAGGAAGTCCCTGGACAGGGCGGGCCTAGTAGTGGAAGAAAAATAGTTGCTCTTGACCATATCCTAATACACAGCCTTAAACTCCCTTTTGGACGGAAATGGATTTTCTGCGGGATGCTCCCATAAGCCCCTCATCCCGATCCCGCACAGGGTGTTTTTTAGATTCTGTAGCCATTTGATCTTCCCCGTACAACCAACCCCCCTTGGGATATTGGGAGAGTTCGGTGTGACCCAGAGTCGTCTCCAAAAACGCTATTGGTTTGCATCAGGCGAGATCATCAATGCAAAGACAACCCAAATCCACAAAAGAGGCATAAAGGTGAATATTGCGGAAGGCCCGTGATAGCTCTGACAAATTTATTCTGGGCTTGTATCAAGGAGGAGATGTTCTCAGAACCCCATAATTCTGCACCATATAAGATTGAGGTAATAACCTTGGTGTTGTATATCTTAAGAACTGAGGCTATGGGCTTCGTGAAAAAAAGCGTATGTTCTTTTACAAGAGCCCCTGCCAACTGTGAATGTTTCAAAGCTAAAAGGTCAATGTGGGGCTTCCAGTTAAGTTTACTACCTAAGGTAATCCCCAGGTAAGCAAATGCATGTGCTGTTCTAAAAGGACACTGTTCATAAACACACTACTTTTAATGGTTTTATAGTTATGAAAGACCATGAACTTTGTCTCATCCACATTTACCACCAGCCCATGATCGTGACAAAACACCTCAAACCTGGATAATGCAGCCTGCAGACCCTTCTGCGTCTTAGAAAGTATCAAGGTGTCGTCCGCGAACATGAGCAGTGGTCTCCTCAACCCCCCCAGACAGGGGCATCTGTGTAACATGTAGAGTAGTAGTGACCCACCCTGCCAATAAACAAGGAAAACAACATGGGCGCCAGGACGCATCCTTGGCACACCCCCTTTAGGACTGGGAATCTAGCTGTAACCTCACCCTTTGAGCCCCATCGAACCTGTGTGTAATTCAAAGTGTGTAGTTTGATTAACAAGGCAAACAGCTCCTGAGGCATCCCTGCACCCAAAAGGGGAGCTCCACATTTTTTTGCATGGAACCAGGTCAAATGTAGACTTAAGGTCGATAAAAGCTGCATAAAGGGAACCTCCTCCTATAATAACTACTTTCCAGTTAATCATAACAAACCTAAAAACATGGTCGATGGTGTTAGTGATGGGACGAAAGCAGGCCTGCAACGGTGACAAGATCTCATTCTCCTCTGATTCTAGTGAGGACCAATCTGGCAATTATTTTCTGCAATGAATCAATGAGGCTGATCAGCCTGTAATTGCCAGGTAATGAGCGATCGCCCTTTTTGTATATCGGTAATATAATAGCTCCAGACCAAGAATCATAATGGGTGCACCACTAGCTATGGCTTTGGCTATGAAAGTGATGTATTTGAGCCAGTTCTCTTTGTCATACTGAAACAAATCAGCCGGTATGCAGTCCGGCCCATAGGCCCTCCCTTTCTGTATCAATGAGAGGACCATCTTCCCCTCCGAGATGTCAAACGATAAGATAGTGGACATGAGACCTGGTAAGGGGTGGGTAACAATGTTATTTAAAATGGAAAATTGAGCTCCGAAGTACGCAACCCACGATTCAGGTGCTACATGGTTGACAGGTATGTGTGGTAATCCATTACTACCCCACTTAACTAACTGCCAGAATTTGACCATATCTCTCTTGTGACTAGCTTCAAGTAGGTTGAGCCAACATCTGTCATCCCATTCCTTCTTGGCTGCTTTTTGAGCTGCTTTGTACCCAGAACTAGCCAATCTGACTGCACCCATATTTTTGGATCTGATGGCTTTCGTTAGCTCCAGATATGCCTCTCTACAAATCTTATTGTGCCAGGAAGCCACTGCTGAGTGACTGGAAGAGTGCATAGGTACTGCATGAGTAAATGGATGACTACATGAGTAATGCCTGGGTCATTTGAAGAGTGCATGGGTAGTGCCTGAGAGGATGGATGAGTGCATGGGTAGTGCCTGAATGAGTAGTTGAGTGCAGGAGTAGGTGCAAAGTGATTGCATAAGTACATGGGTAGTTCCTGGGTGATTGCCTGAGTACAGGGGTAGTACTTGGGTCATTGCATGAGTTTAAGGTTACTGTCTGAATGATTGGAAGAGTGCATGGGTACTACATGAGTAAATAGATGACTACATGAGTAATGCCTGGGTAAGTTGAAGAGTGCATGGGTAGTGCCTGAGTGAATGGATTGATGCAACGGTAAGAAGGATAATGCCTAAGTTCTTGGATGAGTGCACGGGTAGTGCCTGAGTTAATAGTTGAGTTCAACACTAGTGCCTCAGTGATTGCATGAACACATGCATAATGAGTCCAGGAGTAGTTCCTGGGTGATTGAATAAGTGCATGGGTAGTACCTGAGTGAAAGTATTAGTGCATGGCGAATGTCTTGGTCGTTGGATGAGTGCATGGATAGTATTTGAGGAAATGGATGAGTACATGGGTGGTGGTTGAGTGAATAGATGAGTGTATGAGTAGTGTCTGGGTGATTGTATGAGTACATGGGTAGTACATTGGTGATTTCATAACGGCATGGGTAGTGTCTAGGTGATTGCATGAGTGTATGGGTTTTGCTTCTGTAAATGAAAAATGCAAGGATAATGCCTAGGCCTCACTATTACTGTCAAATTGTGCTACAGAGATTAGAAGATAGCATGGATAGTGTTTGTGTGAAAGGCTGACTACCTGGCTGATGACATCAGCAACAGAATGAACTTTTTGAAATAGTGTAAAGGATCAGCATTATTTTTATTAGAAATAAATAACATAAATGAACGTTAAACATTGTTTCACATTATCATGCATATTATGCTATGTATTTTTACCTTTTTAAGTAATTTACATACACAACTCTGTTGAACTATTTTAGAGTAGTGTTGTCGTAAACAGCATTAAAACTTTTTTCATACTTCACCATTACCTACTGTAAACAAGAAGAGGAAAAACTGTTATATAATGTAATGCAATATATTACAGAAATGATAACATTATGTTTTTAGGAACACACATAATTTTAGAATTACATAACATTTTCAGTTTCTACTAAACTTCACCATGCACAGTGATTTCAACGTAGTATCATCATTGAACAGCGGGGAAAAAACAAACAACAAGATTATAAAGCAGACAAAATAATCAGTTCAGAGCATTATTGTCAATATGTGTAACTATGTGTTTACATATCTACAGTTCCTTAAATATGTCCTTCTTGTACATTAAGTCTATTATTTCTCTCAACTACATTTGTTGAAATGTACTCTCACATTTACATCTGGTAGAATATAGACAACAACTATATAAACTGTTTGCTTTTAAACACAATTTTCCAAATGCAATATTAATTAGCACAAATAATAATCCAAACTCTAATTATAAATAGTCATTGTTTCAATGCTGTCTACTTTCTGTTCACCTATTCCCAATAGGCCGAATAATGTAGTGCCTGAGTTAATAGTTGAGTTCAACACTAGTGCCTCAGTGATTGCATGAACACATGCGTAATGAGTCCAGGAGTAGTTCCTGGGTGATTGAATAAGTGCATGGGTAGTACCTGAGTGAAAGTATTAGTGCATGGCGAATGTCTTGGTCGTTGGATGAGTGCATGGATAGTATTTGAGGAAATGGATGAGTACATGCGTGGTGGTTGAGTGAATAGATGAGTGTATGAGTAGTGCCTGGGTGATTTTATGAGTACATGGGTAGTACATTGGTGATTTCATAACGGCATGGGTAGTGTCTAGGTGATTGCATGAGTGTATGGGTTTTGCTTCTGTAAATGAAAAATGCAAGGATAATGCCTAGGCCTCACTATTACTGTCAAATTGTGCTACAGAGATTAGAAGATAGCATGGATAGTGTTTGTGTGAAAGGCTGACTACCTGGCTGATGACATCAGCAACAGAATGAACTTTTTGAAATAGTGTAAAGGATCAGCATTATTTTTATTAGAAATAAATAACATAAATGAACGTTAAACATTGTTTCACATTATCATGCATATTATGCTATGTATTTTTACCTTTTTAAGTAATTTACATACACAACTCTGTTGAACTATTTTAGAGTAGTGTTGTCGTAAACAGCATTAAAACATTTTTCATACTTCACCATTACCTACTGTAAACAAGAAGAGGAAAAACTGTTATATAATGTAATGTAATATATTACAGAAATGATAACATTATGTTTTTAGGAACACACATAATTTTAGAATTACATAACATTTTCAGTTTCTACTAAACTTCACCATGCACAGTGATTTCAACGTAGTATCATCATTGAACAGCGGGGAAAAAACAAACAACAAGATTATAAAGCAGACAAAATAATCAGTTCAGAGCATTATTGTCAATATGTGTAACTATGTGTTTACATATCTACAGTTCCTTAAATATGTCCTTCTTGTACATTAAGTCTATTATTTCTCTCAACTACATTTGCTGAAATGTACTCTCACATTTACATCTGGTAGAATATAGACAACAACTATATAAACTGTTTGCTTTTAAACACAATTTTCCAAATGCAATATTAATTAGCACAAATAATAATCCAAACTCTAATTATAAATAGTCATTGTTTCAATGCTGTCTACTTTCTGTTCACCTATTCCCAATAGGCCGAATAATGTATTCAAAACTTTCACTTCGAAAATATCCAATACAAATTTGTTAATTCGTGTTCACATCTTCCTAATAGTCTGACTGATGTATTCAAATCTTTGGCTTCAAAAATATCAAATATGAATTTGGTAATCTGTGAAGCAAGCTAGATTTGAAATCTAAGTGGGCATCATTGCAATGTGTCCATCCTTTATTTGACTTTTAATACACAGTATAGTGTCCAAATGTTGCAGTAGGTCCATCAGGGAAAATAACAGCCACTGCTTTAAAACTTCTTCCTGAAATAGACTTGCAACAAACTTTTGAATTTTTGTTTCCAATATTCTTCTATTTGCTCTACAACGTTGAAACATTAAAATTAGAAATTTTCTAAATCGTTCTATATATAATGTAGACAACATCTCTGATCTACAATATCAACATTTCATGTCCTGATTGGCTGTTTTAATAAATTTATTAAAAGGTACTGACTTGCAGTTTGGTATTGTCAAGTATATGAATCTTTCTGTTTGTATTTCAGTGATGGTAGTAAATGAACACTCTTTCATATTTATGATCCCATCTGTAACTTAGTCCAAATAAGTTTTCAATCTGTATTCCTTCATGTTCTAACACTCCAAGCATAAGCATTAGAAGTCCTTGTGCATCTTGTTGTACATTAAGAGTAAATGTCAATGAACCAGTGCATATATCCAAAAGATGCCTAATGCCAGAAGCAGAATGGATTTTAAACTTCTCTTAGTTACCAACGGTTGAAATACATGATGTAATAAAGAAGACAATCTTTTTTTCATGATTTCACAACAAAGCTTTTCTAGATAAAACACAACATTTAGAATCACATTAGCATAGCAGTTGATGCCTGAACTATTTTCCAACAGGTATCTTACAATCTCATCAACAGTTTCTAATTTCTTTTTCTTCACGCCTTAAAGTTTCTCTTCATTTCTTTTCTTCATTTGAACCTCAATTCCATCTTTGACATATTTCTGTTTTTGACAGTCTATATGTTTCTCATATATTATATATTCACCTAAATAAGGAGCATAAAGTCTTCTTAAATGATTATACTCTCTTACACAATTTGCATCATTAGCACTAACATTTATCTCCTCGAAATCTATCAAATACAAACCACACTGCGTTGTTACTCGAGATAATGCAACATTTGCCATTCCCTCTTTGAACACGGTACTTTTGATATTTACAAAAGCACTGTCTATACTTAAACCTTGAGATTGATGAATAGTTACTGCTTATGCTAAAGACAGAGGAAACTATTTTCTATGAACATGCAAGTCTTTAGCAAGCAAAAAACGTACAACACAATGTCCAATCTGTCTGACCTCTTTAATCTGATCAAATGTTATATTCAAAAATCTATTCCATCTTTGTTCTGAAAATTAATAAAATAAACAACTTTCCCATTAGTCCATTTACTAAACATTCTTCTACATTCAAATTACGCCGTAATATTACCCGACAGTTTATACATACATGTAAAATATTTTCCAAGCCTGCAGTTTTAGAAACAGACTTTTCCAAAGAATTCAATTTAGGCCGTAGTTTTTCTGTAAGACGAATAGTCACTCCTGGGTGTTCAATTTTATCAATAGCTTCACTTTCCATAATTTCTTGTTTTTCCAGTTTAAAATTTTTTTGACTTCTTGCAGTGTAGGCATTAGGTAAACTATACACTTCTTTTCTTCAAGCTCATTGTACAATATTTTAGCTGCTGTGTTTTTTTCAAGTTGTAAACAAGTTCCTTACTAGCCGACTTTTTAAAGCTTGTTTACAATGTTTTGTCAATAAACCAGTTCTTCATTAGTTCTTTATTTTCAAAATGGGAGCAAAGGTTTACATTTCCACTACTTTCAAAAGATGTCCTAGTGTCTTTGTGGACAAGTGTTTTAAAAACAGTTATTCATTTTACTGGAGTAAGTTGTAGTCGATCTCTGAATATAATTAGATGTTTTCCTCCAAACAGAACATCGTAATCTGTTTTTAAAATCTACTGCATTCTCAAGTGTACAAAGGCAAACATTAAGTTTGAGACCATGCTCACCACATCAATGATTAAAAGTTTCAATTTCTTCAGTACTGTTGACACTTCATAACAAGCTTCTCCAGATAGCTTCTGATATTCCAATGTATTATCATGTTCAACTAGTAGCATAAGTAATCGATGTAAAGTAATCCCTTTGAATTTGTTTGCTGCTAATCCAGTTGGAGCTGTTACAACACAAGATACATGTGACATAACTTGTGTGCTGCCAGCTTCATCTGACACTGTACTAACCTTTCTAAAAGCCTCTGTCTGCAGTAGCCAAACTACCCTGATACAGTCAGTGCTGCTATTGTTCCTATTTGCCTTTAAGTATTTTGTGAACATCGTGTGGCACCTGATTGTTTTCATAATACTGATAATATATTTTTATGTTTTGAACCTTGTGACCCTATTTTAACTATTTCAAACTATTTAATTGTCCCAAATTGTTGCAATGCACTATTTCTGTTCCATACCATTAATATACGGCGTAGGATTGTGGGTTTTAGCACTAGCATTTGCACTTTAGAATCTTGTATCTTTTTTGTCTTTGCACCTTGTATTTTGTATCTTGTACCTGGCCCTTTGCACTTTGCACGTTTTGTTATATCGCACTTTGCATCTGATTTCGTCAGTTTCTTTGCATTAGGAATAGTCTTTTCTGGTGGGCATTTTGACCTTTTGCTGTTTGTCACTGCATCCCTGCTTTGCTCCGCTATTTAGTTGAGCAAAAACTCTAGTTAGCAGTACCTAAACTCCCTGCGTAGGTACCCTGTACTCTTGTTTTTCTTTAGTCTGGTTCTATTTTTGATTAAACAACAAGGTCCACCTCTAGAAGGCAGTCTATGAGCCAGAGTACATCAGGCATACATAGTATTTGTTAAAATACCCCTCACACACCAAAAGGGCCCTTGGTGTCATGCTTCATCATCGGGGTCTTCCCGCCCCTCTGTGGGATGGGGCGTGCTACGACTAGCGACTGCGCTGGAGCACTTAGATATTGTAAGTGCTATGTGAAGTGTATTGAGTGAGTGTGAGTAGGGTCAGGAGTGATATAGAAAAGTGAAATTTAAAAGAATACCTGGCCTTATGAAAGCAAAAAATTCTTTATTAGTCATAGGCTGGTACCGTTAAAAATAGTGTGGCGGAGAAAATCTAGCTTTCCAATGGGCTAGTTCTCCTGCTGTTGTCAACATGTTTCGAGGCTGATTGCCTCTTCTTCAGGACGGGGTCAGATCCCTCTGTCACTCACTAAGTTTGGCAACAATGTGTGCTATGTGTATATACTGGTGAATGGAAAATAGATTATATTACAACTGCAAAATGGCATTCAATATTCAACAGTTATATCCCTGTCAGTATTTCTGGGTCCTGGGCCTACAAAGATAAAGATAGAGCACGTAAGTATTTACTGCGCGTCCCAATGCGCGTTCATATATCACCTGAAGAAGAAAAGTTGGTGACAAAAGGTCACTTTGGGATTTGCCGTTAAAATACACTTAGGTACTGTGACCTGTAGGTGAAAGGAAAAAACACTACAAGACAGAACCAACATTTAACATAAAACACACTCTCTATATCGTGCAGTTCTGTACAAGTCCATGGTGAGATGTAAAATTAAAAAGGGCTAAGGACTAAATACATACTGGAATAAATAGGAGTCAGTGCACCATGAGCCAGACTGGAAGAGGGGTACATGGAACTTCCATCTGTTGGTAAAGTGAAATAAAAGTGTGGCATACCATGGTTTAGAATAAGGTCATGGTAGCAGGTGTTGAAAATCTAGGCATGGGACTCCCTAAAGCGGCTCTGCCGTACTTACTAGTTCAAGAGCAGTCCTTGCATCCTCCCTCATCCGTGGCTTCCATGGTGTGAGAGGAAGGAGAGGAGCATGCGGTTATATACTAGAGTCAATTGGATAATTACTAGCACCTGTAGCAGGAAAGGGCGGCTGATTGAGCTGAACACTAGAGCGGTGTAAGCTCAGGACCGGGGACGGAGATGGGAGCCATCTTGGAACGGTATCAAGGATCAAAAACATGGGCGCCATCTTGGAGAGGCCAGTGGTGAAGCCAAACTGGTTGTGAAATTTGTAGGCTAGATAACTTGGCAATTGTATGCGGGTCTGTTAATGCAGAGATGCCTGTATGTGCTACGGGGGGGGGGGGGATCAGGATTCGAAAATAGAGGGCGGACATCTTGCCTATAAAGCGCAAAATGGGGGAACCTGATATTCAGTTGTGTAGTTGGATCAGGTCTGGAGGGTCTGTAGCTATTGTAGGATTCTCTAGTCCCTCAGGGCTGACCTATACCAGCAGCCCCACAAACCTAAATTTAATTCCCCCAGTATCCGCCCCAGACCCAGAAACCGTTGTGAACAGAGAGAGTGCTCACACCACTAAAACTGGGATGGAGGCAGAAGTTCATGTTGGGAGAGTTAATAGGCTCAGAAGGTACTGAAAGGGTCCTGAGGAAACTCCATCCTCTAAGGGTATTGGTTTATAATGTGGCAGTGATTATCAAGCTAATGTTGGACGCAGAATGGTGCTCGTTTATAGACTCCTTTGATGTGATTCTATTAAAAAAATCTGTGGTCTTACCTGTCTGTATAGAAATGGTTTCTCCACCTATGAAAAAGATGTAACTAGATAATAGTGGGGTAGACCCTTGGCAGGATTAGCTCTATGGGTGAAAATTGCCCTAGGGAGTAAGGCGAAGCCATTGTATCTTGATTCTGGAGATATACTTGCTCCGGAGCTTAGTTTTAAAGATGGTACTAGAACAAGCATTTTTATTGTTTATAACAGGGTACAGAAAGCCAAGTCAGAAAGGGATATGCTGCGCATCCTAGAAAATGCACTAACACAATACTCAAATAACTCCCAGGTGTTGGTTGGTTAGGATTTCAATTGTACCTTTGAACCGCTTGCTCTGATTCCCCCCAACCTGACTGATGAATGGGATAGGGAATGGCAGGACCCTCACCAGCTGCTCTGCGCCTTGACCAGGCGCTGTTCGTGGGGTAAGTTACTCGGCTTGGACCGCGCGCCACCTGAGGTACCATACCCCTTGCCGGTCCCACGGGAGCAGTCTGCGGGGCACCTTAGGGAACTGCCCAGGGTCGCTAAACTATAGCACGACCCATTGGCCTGCTCATCCACAGACCTATTTAATAAGGTTGTTACTTGATTATTTTTCTTTTTCACTGTGTAGTACCAACACCTAGGTCCTGAAGAATTGCCATGATGGCAAGAAACATGTTGGCCTGACCTGAGGGTAGTAGATATCCTGCTTTGGATCTTCTTGGCACATATCTCCCCTCCCACCCCATTTAACCAAGGGAGTCAACCACGTTAATAAAGTACACTGTGGACTGACTTACCCTTTTTTAGACACACTTCACTTCACAACTACACTTTCCCTGCCCTCTCACACGCATGCACCATATGGCTGGAACAAAAGATCTCCGATAAAGAGTCCCGGTTTCGGGAGCCCGTCAGACATTGCAGCCCCAGTCTGATGAGGAGCAGAACACATATGATGAAGCATGACACCTAGTTTACTGGGTGTGTGAGGGTTTTAGTTCCAACAAGGGAATTTATCTTCCTTTCCTCTTTTTCGCTCTTTACTACACTCACATGGGCTTTCTTTACCCTTTCCTCTGGGGAACTTTGTACTCTCTTTTGTGTTACTAGTTGTTTGGACTTGTACACTGGACCCCATTAAACATGGTCCATCCCGGTTCCTCCGTTTGTTAAAAAAAAAGGACCCTCAATTATACTTACCCCTGGTGAGGTGGAGTGAGAGAGAAGTGCAGCTGTTGGCAGCACAATGTAGCATGATCTGAGGGCAACCAACGGAAGGACATTATCTGACCCCAATGGTGAACCCACTTTTAAGAGGCCAGCTCAGGAAAGCAGGATTGACTATTGCCTGGTATCTCTAAACTATTGGCACCTAGTTTTGGACATGGAAGTGGTAAAAATGGACTGATAGTGATCACAATGCCCTTGTAATCAACCTCACCAACTCCTCACCCATGGGGTCTGGTAATTTAGGTTGCCCAGGCCTAGGAACCCTATCAGTAGCTAACAATCAAAGGAGAATCAACTGGGACTGGGTGGATGCCCATCCGGAGGCACTAGGTGCAGTGAAGAGGAAGGTCCCCACGTTTCTTGAGAAAGCTGCTAAGTCTACTGTGGAATATGTTGATGAGATAATAGGTTCAAGTCATGAACTGCTATTTAAAGAGATAAGGATCTGTTAGGTCTCCAGGGAAACCTCCCACATTTTGAAAGATAGTGCCTACAATCGGGATCAGATCAGTAGGGTAATTGGGATACCAAGGACTGCAGGCTCAGTAAGCTTGAACTATTAATGTCTGTAAAGCAAAAATCTTGCACAGAGATAGTGATCCGTAGAGCCAGGTATAAACAGATAAATGAATCCGCAAAGAAGGAGTGGGAGGGCTCCCTATGGTCATCTTTGCTGAGAGCTCTCCTAGATAGAGACCCGAAAAGCTTCTGTAGTAAAGCAGGTTACTGGTTAAAAGGGTACAAAAAAAACTAGAGTTTACAGTTCAGTCAGAGGACTGGGAAACTCATTTCGGCACCTTGTACGAATCCAGGGACGAGATAACTGCGGGGCTAGATGCAGTCCCAATTAAAAAGGGCCCAGGGGGTGAACCTCTTCATTTCTCATTTGAAGAGCACAAAGCAGCAATTGCCTCCTGCATTCTGGCTCGCGCCCTAACACCTGATCGAATTTTAACCACATCGCTGCATGAGAGATTTTCCTCCTGTGCTGGAACTCATTTATTCCCATTGTTCATGACGAGCTCAGCTCGTCATGAGCACAGGAGCACTGTACTGCATGACGAGCTGAGCTCGTCATGAGCATGGAAGGGGTTAAACAACCTCTATAAGGAGGAAGTAACACTTTGGGGAGGAAACATAAATGTATTATCTAAGCATGGGCGAATTTTGCGAATTCGCGTTTCACGAATTTGCATATTTACGAATTCGCAATCCGCAAAATCCGCGAACTCTCGCGAATTTGTGGATTTTTTCTTTTTTTGTGTTCGCGAACTTACTTGTCAGGTCTATGTTATTTCTACGTCTGGTTCATCACAGCACCCTCTGGTTCACCACTGCCACCCTCTGGTTCACCCATGCCACCCTCTGGTACATTACTGCCACCCTCTGGTGCATCACTGCCACCCTCTGGTTCATCACTGTAGATTATGGGGGGAAAAGGCAGCACACCTGCCCTGCTTCAACTGACATGAATTATTTTGGGGTTGATTAATGTGTCACTGAGTCTGGCACCTGCTTCCTTATCTGTAATTGCTTTCTGTTGCAGTGCAATTGTTTTTCACAGGACCTTTGTGGTCTACTTGTAGCTATTCTCTGAGCCTGCTGTGAGGGTCAGAGCAGGGTCATAGAATAGTTGCAAGTAAGCAACTGAACTCTTGAGGGGGCCCTCAGGAAGCACTACAGGAAATGGTTACTAATGATGAGGTTGAACTTTTGCACCTGCTGAGTGCTTTCAGTTTTGCAAAAATCGTTTTGCTGCAATTTCGCTGGATTCGCGGGGCGCGAATTTGCACGAGATCGAATTCGGAAGCCGCATATTTGTGCAAATATGGCTTTTGTTTTTTGCGGCGTGTTAATTCGCAAGGTTTTGTACGTTTTAGCAAGCCTCTTGTAGCGCAACGGCACAAAGTTACCCTCACAGTCGTTCACGGGCGCGGCCATTTTGTTCGCGTGACGTATTTCCGTTTCTGGGCGCTATGTGTAATCTCGCAAAGTGTGCGGCTTGCTAGTACAAGTTCGCGTGTGATCACGAGGAAAATCTCGAGCGAACTTACCCATGCGGTCATGAACGGGCGCGGCCATCTTGTTTTTCATTCATTGCTATGGTTCTGGGCATGCTTTCTGTATCCTCTGTCAATCTCTGCCATCCTTTGCTTGTTTGAATTTTTTATGAATCTATTTTACTTATTATCTACCCCTCTATTTTTCTAGCTCTATATTTTTGTGTTTTCTGCTACTTTTGGTTAATTTTAAACTACTATTTTAAACTTTTTTCTTTTTTTCTTCCCTATTCTATGTCTTCTTCATTATTTACCTTCTGTTCTGCCCAGACCATGGTAAAGGGAGCCGGGAAGCAGCCTGACAAGGGGAAGGGTCCCGCACCCCATGCCCGGCTCCCGTGCGGGCGTTTGAGGGGGAAGACAGTCACAGCCCAGGAGATCTTTAGCACAGAGGATTTGGCCGCACTAGTCTTTTATGTCCAGCGCCGCCTCCCCAGGACCATCATGGCAGGCGGCATGATCGCTAGCGGCTACGGGATCCGGGAGCACCGGAAGCGGTGGGAGAAGGTGTGCCGGGCCATGTACCAACCCTCTCGGGTCCGGCGCACCTACAACCAGGCCACCCATCGTTGGACGGATCTCCTGGACCGGGAACGCGACTTGATCGACCTGCTCGGCCTCGAGATCCCCGGGCTTGGTGAGTAGTAGTAGCTATTTCTTCACTACTCTGTTTTCTCCTGCAATAATGCTGCTGATTACATTGTAGGTAAATTATATTTAAAAATATTCAGTGCATTTCAGGTGCACTGCTCTCCTTCTCAGTAGCGTTGCTACTATGCTTATTTGTTTTCGACTTTGTGTTCATTTCATTGGCCTGAGAAATTATGTATGAGTGTAGTTTAAAGAACTGCGTAATGCTAGACACTAAGGGTCAGATTTTTAATTACCGGCGCATCCCTGCAAAGTAGCAGGGATGCACCAGTAATTGTGCGCCACGCCACCACCACCTATGGTGCGCTGTATTTACAATGCGGTGCACCATGGGCCCAAAACGTCACCGAAGCGTTAAGCATCTGTGCCTTAAAGGCAGCGCATTGCTGGAGTTGCGTCGCAACGATGGCGCAGCTCCAGCAATGCTCTGGGCTGCCCTATCTCCCCAATGCTGCGTCAAGCTGCACGTCTGCTTCAAGCAGGCGCAGGGTTTGAGTCACGCATCATTGTCCTAAAAGTGACTGATTGAAATCTTGTAGATTTCCCTCAGCCACTTTTAGGATGCGTTCCTGCGCAGGAACGCCCTCCCTTGCGCCGGAACGCCCCCTGATGGCGCAGGGCTTTACAACATGATGCATCTCCCATATGCATCACGCTGTTAATATACGCCGCACCATGGCGCCTCTTTTGTTCTGCCGCTGCGTCACAAAAGTCAAGCAACAACGGAGCAAAAGAGCCGAAAGGGGCTTGTAAATCTGCCCCAACAGACTCAAGACCAGTCCTTCCTTTGTAAACCTGGCAATAAGAAGAAATAGTGGTGGTGGATTGATAGTTTGAGTATTTTAATGACTGGTTAATGTAGTAGGAAACTTTTTAGTGTTGTCGCTGATCTGCAATCATGATGGAGTTTGTCTGTCACTTCGCGTGCTACGGACTGCTGCCTGCCAGTCCTAGGCGAACCTTTTTAGTAGTTATTTTAGTGAGTTACATAACTTTCCAAGTTGACGGTCCGCAAATCAAGCAATACTAATATCGTAGTAGACCACATGAGATAGGTCAATATATCCCGTGGAATCGTTGTCTATTTGCTATTTCGCCAAAATATTTTGTTATTGTTCTTTTGTAATGTTTGATTTGGTTGACCACAATCATCCATGTTTTCGGTTCTTTCTTTCTTTCATGTTGTACATCAGCTCCCCCCAGGGGCAAGAGGACATTGGAGGAGGCTGCTGCTGTTGAACAAGGCCAGGATCGGTCAGGCGAGGGCTCCTTTGCTGGCCCCGGTAAGTTTTAATTTTAATGTAGAGTACCTATTTTTTCCTAGCGTTCCTCATTCGATTTTTTCTAAATCATCTTTGACCTTCTTGTAGACTGTATCTAAATTCTTATCCAGCCTCGACTATGATTTCCTGTGTTATTACTAGATTATTCTTATTAGTCTGTCTGTGTAGCTAACTAAGATTGCACATTTGGCAAAAGGTGTTAAACGAAACTCCCATTCTAATCAACAATAGCTCTCTATGGGGAACATCCTTTACGACGCGAATTTTACTCCGCAGTACCCTTACAACGCGTCTTTTACAACACAAGTCGTAACCAAGACTTGCGCTGCAGGGCGCTACAGGACAAGGAATAATTTAATTTACTATCCAACACCTTCCCTACTGTATGTAGGCTGGTGTTGGAATAGTAAATTAAAAAATTCCTAAGTCCGCAACCCTCCAATGCAAGTCGTGGTAACGACTTGTGTTGTAAAAAACGCGTTGTAAAGGTACACGTGGTAAAACCATGCGTCGTAACGTGGTACATCCCTCTCTATGCACTGAGTGCAGTCCTCTGGCATAGAACTCAGCTGTTACTTGTAAATATGAAATATGCATTGCTCTGTAAATGTGTCTCTCCGTATTTAACCTACATTGTTTACTTTTTTCATTACTCCATGCTTTCACTTTCTACTTTAGTCACTTTAGTCCTTTACCTATTTTTGATTTCATCCCTCTCAGTAGATATTCGCTGTTACTAAATACACTCCCCCTGCTCGCACCTAGACGTGAGTCCGTTTTTTTATTACCAGTTTGTTCCACCTTCACGTACTAATCACGATCACATGTCATGTATCCTATCATACACCTCCACACTAATCCACCTTAACGGACAAACCAGCAGCACTTTACAGCTACAGCGTTCGCGCTTCCAAGTAAGATTTGTTACCACTTACGTTTTTGACACTTGTTAACTATACGGCCGGTTACGAGGTCAGCGCTAATTTGTTCCTCACTCCTTTCCCCGTTTCTCCAGATCGCTATGCCCTCCGAAGAGGCCCGCAACTCGTAAGTTAAGGTTTCAAACACACTCCCATCTGAGCATAAGATAACAATCCCCACACAGTTGTTTATACAATTTAACCCACTGTTTACTCGTTCCCTCCACGTTAAGGGTTGGTGAAATGCGGATTCTTCTATCTATGCCTCGTTTGTCACGAGCATGATTTCTATTACTTCAGTCCATTAGTTATTGTTCATTTCACTGATAGTTTGTCGTATCTTCCTTTATTTTCATTACTCCTTGACAAAGGGGAGCACAGCCCGAAATGCATCGGAGTTTTACTTTTTTGGAATTCAACCTGTTTTTTGATTCATGAAATGAAACTGTATGATATGTTGATAATATCATGAACACATGAAAGAAAATTGAAAAAGAATAAAAAAGGAATCTAAAACAAACTTTGGAGTTTATTCAAACCAAAGGGTGTGCCTCTAACACAGGGATGCACATGCATCTTTAGTGTGCACTTTTCCACAGTCCTCTGAGATTGTCCATAATGTCTTTTCAAGTCTTCTAAATGTTTATTCTTTGACAATTACCAACAATAAAAAGGTGAATGACCACCAAGAAAGAATAAGATATTACTTTACTTTTGGTTTGGATAGGAGGACAATCCATACTACTACTGTTGCAGGGAAAAATCTGCACAAACAGGACTATGGACACTAAATAGTGCATTGTTTATCAATTATAATAGGCGCAGGTAGACTTTCCACATACCTCAGTGATATCAGTCTTTGAAGAACCCCCAATCTCCTTACTGACTAGATAGTGTGGCAGAGTCATTTAGCTCCCAAATTTATCGATGATTGATCCCCAATGATGATTATCCAACGCAGGACAAGAGTACGGAGTCAGAGTCCAGAAGTGTCAGTGGCACGGACTCATGCTTGCAAATTGCAAAACCTTTTGCTCATTCACTCTTGACCAACAACCACAGAGTCTATTTAAGTTTTAAAGCTTTATTAAAAGTAAAAATATTTATTAAAATCAAGCTTGTCATAAAACATAAACGGTTGATTAAAAATGGAAAGGTGCTTATAGTGATTTATTTCACACATTTATTGTGGGCGAGCGGAGCCCTCACCTGGTTTGAACTTTAATTTTTCTTTTTGGTGCTGAATCGTTGGTCCCTCTGTCCTAGTGGTGATGATGATGATGATTTGGTCTTAGAAGTGAAGCTTCTGTCTGTTATGAGAAAAATGGTGCGTATTAAAAAGCAAGCATTCATCAGTTGTGCCAAAAAGTGCAGCAAAACAACACCCTTCCCTGGAAAAAGTGACATTTTTACTTTGGAGTAGACAGTCACAAATTATTAGATTGGTTTCTGTATTCACATTTCTTCATTCCTAGACAAAATACTAGTGAGTGGTGTATGTCTATTAAATCTAACATTCTTAAATGTACTTTGTAGGTGGAACATCTGGTGCTGGGCCCAGCGCGGAGGTGCAGAAGGAATGCTCTGGGGAAGAGGCGGTGCAAGTGCCGGACCAAACTGATGTGCGGGTTGCCACGGTAGTGGCGGGCAGTGGTAAGCTCTTATATTCCTTACTTATTGAGATTGCAGACTGCATAGTGTGCTCCCCGTGAGAAAACGTAAGGTTTGTCCAGATGAGAGACATGAAGAAGAATGATTAACATATGGTTTGAATGGATGGATGCCTGGATCATGGTACTATCTGATTCTTAGATAGCATATGTGTATCTAGAGAGAGTAGACGGTCACTGGATGAACTAAGTGTTACTTTGAAGAGCATGTAACACCGCACCCGCACGTCCGTCCCTGTGTAGGAAAGGCAAGGAAAATAAGTTGTAATTTTGTCCGAATACTACCATGAATAGTAGCAGTAGTTTGGATTGCAAGCATAGCTTATATACTGGCTATTACGATGGCCACTCACTCACTACCTCTGTTAATAAGTTTAGTAGAACTCGGTCATTCGTGTGTGAATGTATCACTGTTCAATTGGATACAGCTCCTACCAGCATCATTTTAACTTTTGCAATTTAAACTGTACGATGCAGAAATTTTATTGATTTCAAGGGTAATGTTAAAATTTCTTCCATGTTCATTTTTGTTATGGTTTTAATTAACTAAACAATAAAGTTTTACATTCATCTTACATTCATTCATTCATTCATTCATTCATCTGTATCACTGTTCACTCAATAAAAACCAAAGCACCTAAAGTCATCCCATATGTAAGCAAATACATACCATGTGCAGTGATAGATAATCAGATTATTTATCTTCTTCATTTTCCTTTTCTAGTATTCATTGGCACTGTAGGGTGAAAGTTAAATTAATTAATCAGTAGCCCTTGTAACAGAGTATTCTCAGTGCCACCCATAATAGAAAAGTAAGAGCATCACCACCTGCATGTACTGGACTGGTACAGTAATGCAAGTCTGTCTCACTCATCATGGCGGGCGTCTGTTTTTCTCGGGTGCAAGTTGACTGCGCTGGCATTATGATGGCTTGCAGAAGTTAACGTACCAATTTTGCTGAACAAGAGAGAAGAAGAAGAATAAGAGTGGTGTACTGTCATAGTCGACTCTAATGGAGTGAGTCCATAGTGCTCGTAGAATTGATTCCTTAATTTCCCACTAATGTTAGAGCAAGGATGAAGAAGTGGGAGGTTAGATAGATACTGGCCACAATAGTTATGTACTGCGCTTGCAAGTTGCTAGTTCTACTGTGACACAACTTTCTGCTGAATCAGTTTGTGTTAATCTTAAAGAGCATTGGTTACAGACTATGTCTATCTTTCTTCATATAGATGCTCCTTCCAAACCAACACAGAAGGAGCTGGCTAAAAGGGCCCGGCAACGGAGGCTGGAGGCCACTGTCACCGAATATCGGCGGCTGGTGGCCCAGGAGGAGGAGGACACGCAGACTAGTACGTCAACAACATCCACGGCGACACCTGCATCCTCCTCCGCGCTCCCTGGGTCAGCCAATCAGCGCAGCAGGTCTCCAGCGGTACGGAGCCGGGGTACCGCAGCCACCCGCCACCGCCGAACAGCAAAGAAATCAGCTGCCCTCCACAGCAGTAACAAAAAAAGGATGCACCGCCTTTCCCTGAGGGTGTCCTACCTCGAGCAGGAGCTCCTCAACACCAAAACCCTGCTCGAGACCCTCCGCAAGGAGCATGCCGAACTGGCCCAAAAAGTCAACAGCAGCCAGCAGTAGGAGGAGACTGTCCCTTGCCCCTTTTTTAAAGACTTCTGAGGGGTGGGAATTGGGAGTTGGGTTTTCTACTTTTTTGGACTTTGTTTTCAGGGACATCCGTTGGGGTTCGGGAGGGGGGGTAGGTTGGGTCTTGCGGGAGTATATTTATGTTAGGGATATATAAATATACTTTAAACTTTATCTTAGCATACGTGTTTTTTACTGCTTTTGAGGCTGGTAGGTGGGGGTTTAATAGTCCAGAAACTTAAGTGACATCTTGATTCAAGTTGTGTAAGTACTAATGGCCCAAATGTTTTCAAAACTAAGTGCCTCTCACAGACTAAATGAATTCAATAGTCCTAGGACCATCAGTCTCTCGTCTCTCCGACGACTAATACTCCATTATACTACCTCCCCCCAAACGCTTATCTTACCTGTAATTTGTGTTCGGAAATATGGCTAGGCACAGGGCTGGCTGCATGCGAAATGGCGATTAAGGTAGGCAATCCTGGGTGGATGAAATGTCATCATTGCGGTGGTACTTGTGGTGTTACACAGTGGCAGTTGCAGCATCAGAAAAAAAGAAAATGAAACCTTGTTTGTCCTTACCGTAGCATTAGAACGATACGATAGAGAATATAGCAGGGGAGAGTACACTAGAACAGTGCCACAATGTAGCCTAACAATTGGTAAAGTATTGAAAGTATAACTTGTATGGGCGTTGAATTTCTTTGACATTAGCTACTACTACAAGAAGTAGTACCGAAGGTGAAGGACACAGCAGTGTAATAATTTGCCACGTCTAGGAGGAGGATGTTCTTGATGACCAATCAAGTTGATGGCGCACATGAAAATGTGCTTTCATTTGCCAATAGTGACTGAGTGTCAAGCTGAGTAAGAATAGAATATATCCTCGGATTCATTCATCAGCCTGTTGCTATGACCTTATCCTCCCCAGCAAGTGTGTGGAATTATTGCTGTCATTTAGTCACACATCAATCAAAACCACACAGCCCGGGGGAAGAGGGTTAAGGTTTGGAAAATGGATGGGAATGGGGGATTTTGGGAAAGTTTTGGTGAGAGAAGAAAAAAAAAGCACAGCATGGACAAACAATAATTGAAGATAAAGAAATCTCTGGGTACAAAGCTAACCATAAATCTTTTAATTGACATAAAGAAAGTGCATGTACTACTGCATGCATGGTTACTGAAAAGTAAGTAGTACTTTCGACAACCGTGAATGAAAGAATGAGACAGTACAGGGCTGCAGTAATAATTATGCGTTTTCACTTGCCTATCTCTGCACTCAGAGAAACACTTCTTACATTAAATTAGGTTTTAAAAAAGCACAAGTGAAACCTATAGAATGGCTGTAGGGATGAATTTAGAAGCAGAGATCAAAGAAATGCAGAGTCACACTCATAGAAGTTCACAGCAATAACATTACTTAAAAGATAACTAGAAAAGAACAGATACTGTATCTGTATGTTGTTGTTGTTGTCCTGTTGAATTTGGTAAGTTGCATGCATCAAACCATTCCTCTTATTAGCGGGACTCCTCCATTCCATCTGACGCTCCGTCCATCAATGTTGGTGACCGGAAGACACCCTGTCCACTGCCTGCCTGGCGGATGCTGAATTGCGGCTCGCTAATGTGAAGCCTGACTTCATCCTTTTATTCACATTGCACAGACTGAAACCCGGCCTGTAATTATTAATGGAAAAACAGGAAGTGATATTAGAACACCACTGACAAATAAATATAAGGTATGTACACTGGGAAGTGCAAAAAGTCACACTTTGAGTTTCCTAATAGACAGTACAATATTTTTGAAAGTGCGTACTCTGTCTATGTCTCCTTTTGAAGAATAAATAAGTATGGGCAAATTAATTTAGCGGATCTTTCCCCTCAAGCTAGGTGTACTATAAACTGTGTTTTAGAACAAAATTAGACCTTCCCAGCAGTGCTTCCAGACCCCTACTAAACCAAGTCGCAAAAATGTAGAAGACCCCCAATCAGATCCCCAAAAACGAGGCCTAGTAGAAAATGGTGACAAAACGTACTTTGAAAGTAAAGTAGGCCCAAATCCCCCCTCACCCACCATGGATTGTATTCAAACCACTTGCAAGCAAGCAAAAGTATCCATACCCAGCATCGCTGCAAGACTTGCAAACACCCCCACAAACAGCCCCCGCCCAAACACATGCAATACAATACTGCTAACCCTAACGAGCCCTAAGTTAAGAATAGTGGCAAATGCTTTCTTGAACTAGGCCAAATCCCCCCTTTCCCACCATGGATTTTCTTCAAACGACTTGCAACCAAAATTACACATTCCCACGAGTGCTCTAAGACCCCAGAACTCAGTTGCAAAAATCTATAACACCCCGAAACACATGCAATCCTGCTGCGAGTGCTAACCCTACCGAGCCCTAAGTTAATGTGCCAAAACGCTTTTCAGCATGGATTTTGTCCAAACCACTTTTATCCGGTATTAGACATTCCCAGCAATGGCCCCAGACCCCTTCAGCCACCCGCAAAAAAGCAGATCACCCCCAAACTGGCAAAAAGCAAAAAATTGGCCTACTACCTGGAATTCTGTCCAAACGCGCTGTGCAGCTAGGCCCTAACTCACCTTTTCCACCATGGATTTCCTGAAAAACAAATGCAATCCACATTAAACTGTGCCAGCCATGCTCCTGGACCCCAAAGCCCACGCACAACAACCTAAAAGTCCGCCAATTAGCACCCCAAAGACAGGCAAGTGATCAAAAGCGCAAAACAAATTTTCTGCTCCGTTTTTCTCCAAACCACTTTTATCTGGTATTAGACCTTCCCAGCAATGGCCCCAGACCTGTCAACCCAGGCAGAAACAAGTAGAAGACCCCCAAACAGCCAAAAAGCAAAACTACAAAAATGGGGACTTTGAAATTTTCAGGCAAATTTCCACAATCACGCCGCGCGCGCTCTGTAGCTAGGCCCTAACTCCCCTTTGCCACCATGGATTTTCTTCAAACCACTTGCATTCAAAAGTATCCATACCCAGCGTTGCTCCAAGACCCCAAAACCCACCCACAAACACCAGGAAGCCCCCCAAACAGGCCTCCAAAAACGCTAAAGTGAGCAAAATGTCAGAAAATGCAAAAACTTTTTCCTCACGGATTTTCTCCAAAACACTTTTTTCCGGTATTAGACCTTCCCAGCAATTGCCCCAGAGCCGTCAACCCAGGCGGAAACAAGTAGAAGACCCCCTAACAGCCAAAAAGCAAAACTACAAAAATGGGGACTGAAATTTTCAGGCAAATTTCCACAATCACTTCGCGCGCACTTTGAAACTAGGCCCTAACTCCCCTTTGCCACCATGGATTTGCTTCAAACGTCTTGCAATCAAAAGTATCCATACCCATCAGTGCTTCCAGACCACAAAACCTACCCACAAACTCCCAGAACCCCCCCAAACAGCACCTCAAAGACAAGCAAGTCAGCAAAAACGTAAAAAAAAAGTCACTTCGGATTTGGTCCAAACCACTTTTATCCGGTATTAGACATTCCCAGCAATGGCCCCAGACCCGTCAACCAGGCGGAAACAAGTAGAAGACCCCCAAACAGCCAAAAAGCAAAACTACAAAAATGGGGACTCGGTAATTTATAGGCAAATTCCCAAAATCACTCCACGCGCGCTCTGCAGCTAGGCCCTAACTCCCCTTTTCCACCATGGATTTCCTGAAGAACAAATACAATCAACATTAGACTGTGCCAGCAGTGCGCCCAGACCCCAAAACCCACCCACAACAACCTAATATCCCGCCAAACAGCACCCCAAAGACAGGCAAGTGATCAAAAGCGCAAAATTGTTTTCTGCTCCAATTTTCTCCAAACCCCTTTTATCCGGTATCAGACCTTCCCAGCAATTACCTCAGACCCGTCAACCAGACGGAAACAAGTAGAAGACCCCCAAACAGCCAAAAAGCAAAACTACAAAGATGGGGACTTTTTCAGGCAAATTTTAAAAAATCACTCCACGCACGCTCTGCAGCCAGGCCCTAACTCCCCTTTGCCACCATGGATTTGCTTCAAACCACTTGCAATCAAAAGTATCCATACCCAGCGTTGCTCCAAGACCCCGAAACCCACCCACAAACACCAGGAAGCCCCCCAAACAGGCCCCCGAAAACATGATAGTGAGCAAACAGGCAAAAACTTTTTCCTCATGGATTTTCTCCAAACCACTTTTACCCGGTATTAGACCTTCCCAGCAATGCCCCAAGACCCGCCAACCCACCTGCAAAAAAGCACAACACCCCTAAAGAGGCTAAAAGCTAAATTGGAAAATCTCATACTTACAATATTTTTCGGCCTTCTGTCCAAACGCGCTGTGCAGCTAGGTCATAACTCCACTTTTCCACCATGGATGTCCTGGAAAACAAATGCAATCAACATTAGACTGTGCCAGCAGTGCTCCCAGACCCCAAAACCCACCCCCAAACACCAGGAACCCACCAAAACAGGCCCCCGAAAACACAATACTGAGCAAAAAAGAAAAAACTTTTTCCTCCTGGATTTTCTCCAAACCACTTTTATCCGGTATTAGACCTTCGCAGCAATGGCCCCGGAGCCATCAACCCAGGCGAAAACTAGTAGGAGACCCCCAAACAGCCAAAAAGCAAAACTACAAAAATGAGGACAGTCATTTTCAGGCAAATTTCCAAAATCAAACCACACGCGCTCTGCAGCTAGGCCCTAACTCCCCTTTGCCACCGTGGATTTGCTTCAAACCACTTGCAATCAAAAGTATCCATTTCCAGTGTTGCTCCAAAACCCCGAAACCCACCCACAAACACCAGGAACCCACCCAAACAGGCCCTCGAAAACATGATAGTGAGAAAAAAGGCAAAAACTTTTTCCTCATGGATATTCTCCAAAC
This sequence comes from Lissotriton vulgaris, assembly GCF_964263255.1. Taxonomy (NCBI): domain Eukaryota; kingdom Metazoa; phylum Chordata; class Amphibia; order Caudata; family Salamandridae; genus Lissotriton; species Lissotriton vulgaris. The sequence goes on along the minus strand of NC_141694.1, from coordinate 1,195,457,151 downwards.
CACTTTTATCTGGTATTAGACCTTCCCAGCAATGGCCCCAGAGCCGTCAACCCAGGCGAAAACTAGTAGAAGAACCCCAAATAGCCAAAAAGCAAAACTACAAAAATGGGAACTTGGTAATTTTGAGGCAAATTTCCAAAATCACTCCATGCACGCTCTGCAGCTAGGCCCTAACTCCCCTTTGCCACCATGGATTTGCTTCAAACCACTTGCAATCAAAAGTATACATACCCAGCGTTGCTCCAAGACCCCGAAAACTACCCACAAACACCAGGAAGCCCCCCAAACAGGCCCCCGAAAACATGATAGTGAGCAAAAAGGCAAAAACTTTTTCCTCATGGATTTTCTCCAAACCACTTTTATCCGGTATTAGACCTTCTCAGCAATTCCCCAAGACCCGCCAACCCACCCGCAAAAAAGCACAACACCCCCAAACAGGCAAAAAGCAAAAATTAAAAATCTCATTCTTACAATATTTTTCGGCCTTCTGTTCAAACGCGCTGTGCAGCTAGGTCATAACTCCACATTTCCATCATGGATGTCCTGGAAAACAAATGCAATCAACATTAGACTGTGCCAGCAGTGCTCCCAGACCCCAAAACCCACCTCAAACACCAGGAATCCACCCAAAGAGGCCCCCGAGAACACAATAGTGAGCAAAAAAGCAAAAACATTTTCCTCATGGATATTCTCCAAACCACTTTTATCTGGTATTAGACCTTCCCAGCAATGGCCCCAGAGCCGTCAACCCAGGTGAAAACTAGTAGAAGACCCCCCAAACAGCCAAAAAGCATAACTACAAAAATGGGGACTTAGTAATTTTCAGGCAAATTTCCAAAATCACTCCATGCACGCTCTGCAGCTAGGCCCTAATCCCCTTTGCCACCATGGATTTGCTGCAAACCACTTGCAATCAAAAGTATACATACCCAGCGTTGCTCCAAGACCCCGAAACCCACCCACAAACACCAGGAAACCCCTCAAACAGGCCCCCGAAAACATCATAGTGAGCAAGAAGGCAAAAACTTTTTCCTCATGGGTTTTCTCCAAACCACTTTTATCCAGTATTAGACCTTCCCAGCAATGCCCCAAGACCCGCCAACCCACCCGCAAAATAGCACAACACCCCCAAACAGGCATAAAGCAAAAATTGAAAATCTCATTCTTACAATATGTTTCGGCCTTCTGTCCAAACGCGCTGTGCAGCTAGGTCATAACTCCACTTTTCCACCATGGATGTCCTGGAAAACAAATGCAATCAACATTAGACTGTGCCAGCAGTGCTCCCAGACCCCAAAACCCACCCCCAAACACCAGGAACCCACTCAAACAGGCACCCGAAAAAACAAAAGTGAGCAAAAAGGCAAAAACTTTTTCCTCATGGATTTTCTCCAAACCACTTTTATCCGGTATTAGACCTTCCCAGCAATGGCCCCAGAGCCGTCAACCCAGGCAAAAACTAGTAGAAGAACCCCAAACAGCCAAAGAGCAAAACTACAAAAATGGGGACTTAGTAATTTTCAGGCAAATTTCCAAAATCACTCCACGCGCGCTCTGCAGCTAGGCCCTAACTCCCCTTTGCCACCATGGATTTACTTCAAACCACTTGCAATCAAATGTATCCATACCCAGCATTGCTCCAAGACCCCGAAACCCTCCCACAAACACCAGGAACCCACCCAAACAGGCCCCCAAAAACATGATAGTGAGCAAAAAGGCAAAAACTTTTTCCTCATGGATTTTCTCCAAACCACTTTTATACGGTATTAGACCTTCCCAGGAATGCCCCAAGACCCGCCAACCCACCCACAAAAAAGCACAACACCCCCAAACAGGCAAAAAGCAAAAATGAAAAATCTGATACTTACAATATTTTTCAGCCTTCTGTTCAAACGCGCTGTGCAGCTAGGTCATGACTCCACTTTTACATCATGGATGTCCTGGAAAACAAATGCAATCAACATTAGACTGTGCCAGCAGTGCTCCCAGACCCCAAAACCCACCCCAAACACCCGGAACCCACTCAAACAGGCCCCCCAGAACACGATAGTGAGCAAAAAGGCAAAACCTTTTTCCTCATGGATATTTTCCAAACCAATTTTATCCGGTATTAGACCTTCCCGGCAATGGCCCCAGAGCCGTCAACTCAGACGAAAATTAGTAGAAGACCCCCAAACAGCCAAAAAGCAAAACTACAAAAATGGGGACTTAGTAATTTTCAGGCAAATTTCCAAAATCACTCCATGCACGCTCTGCAGCTAGGCCCTAACTCCCATTTGCCACCATGGATTTGCTTCAAACCACTTGCAATCAAAAGTATACATACCCAGCGTTGCTCCAAGATCCTGAAAATTACCCACACACACCAGGAAGCCCCCAAAACAGGCCCCTAAAAACATGATAGTGAGCAAAAAGGCAAAAACTTTTTCCTCATGGATTTTCTCCAAACCACTTTTATCCGGTATTAGACCTTCTCAGCAATGCCCCAAGACCCGCCAACCCACCCGCAAAAAAGCACAACACCCCCAAACAGGCAAAAAGCAAAAATTGAAAATCTCATTCTTACAATATTTTTCGGCCTTCTGTTCAAACGCGCTGTGCAGCTAGGTCGTAACTCCACATTTCCATCATGGATGTCCTGGAAAACAAAAGCAATCAACATTAGACTGTGCCAGCAGTGCTCCCAGACCCCAAAACCCACCTCAAACACCAGGAATACACCCAAACAGGCCCCCGAGAACACAATAGTGAGCAAAAAAGCAAAAACATTTTCCTCATGGATATTCTCCAAACCACTTTTATCTGGTATTAGACCTTCCCAGCAATGGCCCCAGAGCCGTCAACCCAGGTGAAAACTAGTAGAAGACCCCCCAAACAGCCAAAAAGCATAACTACAAAAATGGGGACTTAGTAATTTTCAGGCAAATTTCCAAAATCACTCCATGCACGCTCTGCAGCTAGGCCCTAATCCCCTATGCCACCATGGATTTGCTTCAAACCACTTGCAATCAAAAGTATACATACCCAGCGTTGCTCCAAGACCCCGAAACCCACCCACAAACACCAGGAAACCCCTCAAACAGGCCCCCGAAAACATCATAGTGAGCAAGAAGGCAAAAACTTTTTCCTCATGGGTTTTCTCCAAACCACTTTTATCCAGTATTAGACCTTCCCAGCAATGCCCCAAGACCCGCCAACCCACCCGCAAAATAGCACAACACCCCCAAACAGGCATAAAGCAAAAATTGAAAATCTCATTCTTACAATATGTTTCGGCCTTCTGTCCAAACGCGCTGTGCAGCTAGGTCATAACTCCACTTTTCCACCATGGATGTCCTGGAAAACAAATGCAATCAACATTAGACTGTGCCAGCAGTGCTCCCAGACCCCCAAATCCACCCCCAAACACCAGGAACCCACTCGAACAGGCACCCGAAAAAACAAAAGTGAGCAAAAAGGCAAAAACTTTTTCCTCATGGATTTTCTCCAAACCACTTTTATCCGGTATTAGACCTTCCCAGCAATGGCCCCAGAGCCGTCAACCCAGGCAAAAACTAGTAGAAGAACCCCAAACAGCCAAAGAGCAAAACTACAAAAATGGGGACTTAGTAATTTTCAGGCAAATTTCCAAAATTACTCCACGCGCGCTCTGCAGCTAGGCCCTAACTCCCCTTTGCCACCATGGATTTACTTCAAACCACTTGCAATCAAATGTATCCATACCCAGCATTGCTCCAGGACCCCGAAACCCTCCCACAAACACCAGGAACCCACCCAAACAGGCCCCCAAAAACATGATAGTGAGCAAAAAGGCAAAAACTTTTTCCTCATGGATTTTCTCCAAACCACTTTTATCCGGTATTAGACCTTCCCAGGAATGCCCCAAGACCCGCCAACCCACCCACAAAAAAGCACAACACCCCCAAACAGGCAAAAAGCAAAAATGAAAAATCTCATACTTACAATATTTTTCAGCCTTCTGTTCAAACGCGATGTGCAGCTAGGTAATAACTCCACTTTTCCATCATGGATGTCCTGGAAAACAAATGCAATCAACATTAGACTGTGCCAGCAATGCTCCCAGACCCCAAAACCCACCCCAAACACCCGGAACCCACTCAAACAGGCCCCCGAGAACACGATAGTGAGCAAAAAGGCAAAACCTTTTTCCTCATGGATATTTTCCAAACCAATTTTATCCGGTATTAGACCTTCCCGGCAATGGCCCCAGAGCCGTCAACTCAGATGAAAATTAGTAGAAGACCCCCAAACAGCCAAAAAGCAAAACTACAAAAATGGGGACTTAGTAATTTTCAGGCAAATTTCCAAAATCACTCCATGCACGCTCTGCAGCTAGGCCCTAACTCCCATTTGCCACCATGGATTTGCTTCAAACCACTTGCAATCAAAAGTATACATACCCAGCGTTGCTCCAAGACCCCGAAACCCACTCACAAACACCAGGAAGCCCCTCAAACAGGCCCCCGAAAACATCATAGTGAGCAAGAAGGCAAAAACTTTTTCCTCATGGATTTTCTCCAAACCAATTTTATCCAGTATTAGACCTTCCTAGCAATGCCCCAAGACCCGCCAACCCACCCGCAAAATAGCACAACACCCCCAAACAGGCATAAAGCAAAAATTGAAAATCTCATTCTTACAATATGTTTCGGCCTTCTGTCCAAACGCGCTGTGCAGCTAGGTCATAACTCCACTTTTCCACCATGGATGTCCTGGAAAACAATGCAATCAACATTAGACTGTGCCAGCAGTGCTCCCAGACCCCAAAACCCACCCCAAACACCCGGAACCCACTCAAACAGGCCCCCGAGAACACGATAGTGAGCAAAAAGGCAAAACCTTTTTCCTCATGGATATTTTCCAAACCAATTTTATCCGGTATTAGACCTTCCCGGCAATGGCCCCAGAGCCGTTAACTCAGACGAAAATTAGTAGAAGACCCCCAAACAGCCAAAAAGCAAAACTACAAAAATGGGGACTTAGTAATTTTCAGGCAAATTTCCAAAATCACTCCATGCACGCTCTGCAGCTAGGCCCTAACTCCCATTTGCCACCATGGATTTGCTTCAAACCACTTGCAATCAAAAGTATACATACCCAGCGTTGCTCCAAGATCCTGAAAATTACCCACACACACCAGGAAGCCCCCCAAACAGGCCCCTAAAAACATGATAGTGAGCAAAAAGGCAAAAACTTTTTCCTCATGGATTTTCTCCAAACCTCTTTTATCTGGTATTAGACCTTCTCAGCAATGCCCCAAGACCCGCTAACCCACCCGCAAAAAAGCACAACACCCCCAAACAGGCAAAAAGCAAAAATTGAAAATCTCATTCTTACAATATTTTTCGGCCTTCTGTTCAAACGCGCTGTGCAGCTAGGTCGTAACTCCACATTTCCATCATGGATGTCCTGGAAAACAAATGCAATCAACATTAGACTGTGCCAGCAGTGCTCCCAGACCCCAAAACCCACCTCAAACACCAGGAATACACCCAAACAGGCCCCCGAGAACACAATAGTGAGCAAAAAAGCAAAAACATTTTCCTCATGGATATTCTCCAAACCACTTTTATCTGGTATTAGACCTTCCCAGCAATGGCCCCAGAGCCGTCAACCCAGGTGAAAACTAGTAGAAGACCCCCCAAACAGCCAAAAAGCATAACTACAAAAATGGGGACTTAGTAATTTTCAGGCAAATTTCCAAAATCACTCCATGCACGCTCTGCACTTAGGCCCTAATCCCCTATGCCACCATGGATTTGCTTCAAACCACTTGCAATCAAAAGTATACATACCCAGCGTTGCTCCAAGACCCCGAAACCCACCCACAAACACCAGGAAGCCCCTCAAACAGGCCCCCAAAAACATCATAGTGAGCAAGAAGGCAAAAACTTTTTCCTCATGGATTTTCTCCAAACCACTTTTATCCAGTATTAGACCTTCCCAGCAATGCGCCAAGACCCGCCAACCCACCCGCAAAATAGCACAACACCCCCAAACAGGCATAAAGCAAAAATTGAAAATCTCATTCTTACAATATGTTTCGGCCTTCTGTCCAAACGCGCTGTGCAGCTAGGTCATAACTCCACTTTTCCACCATGGATGTCCTGGAAAACAATGCAATCAACATTAGACTGTGCCAGCAGTGCTCCCAGACCCCAAAACCCACCCCCAAACACCAGGAACCCACTCAAACAGGCACCCGAAAAAACAAAAGTGAGCAAAAAGGCAAAAACTTTATCCTCATGGATTTTCTCCAAACCACTTTTATCCGGTATTAGACCTTCCCAGCAATGGCCCCAGAGCCGTCAACCCAGGCAAAAACTAGTAGAAGAACCCCAAACAGCCAAAGAGCAAAACTACAAAAATGGGGACTTAGTAATTTTCAGGCAAATTTCCAAAATAAGTCCACACGCGCTCTGCAGCTAGGCCCTAACTCCCCTTTGCCACCATGGATTTACTTCAAACCACTTGCAATCAAATGTATCCATACCCAGCATTGCTCCAAGACCCCGAAACCCTCCCACAAACACCAGGAACCCACCCAAACAGGCCCCCAAAAACATGATAGTGAGCAAAAAGGCAAAAACTTTTTCCTCATGGATTTTCTCCAAACCACTTTTATCCGGTATTAGACCTTCCCAGGAATGCCCCAAGACCCGCCAACCCACCCGCAAAAAAGCACAACACCCCCAAACAGGCAAAAAGCAAAAATGAAAAATCTCATACTTACAATATTTTTCAGCCTTCTGTTCAAACGCGCTGTGCAGCTAGGTCATAACTCCACTTTTCCATCATGGATGTCCTGGAAAACAAATGCAATCAACATTAGACTGTGCCAGCGGTGCTCCCAGACCCCAAAACCCACCCCAAACACCCGGAACCCACTCAAACAGGCCCCCGAGAACACGATAGTGAGCAAAAAGGCAAAACCTTTTTCCTCATGGATATTTTCCAAACCAATTTTATCCGGTATTAGACCTTCCCGGCAATGGCCCCAGAGCCGTCAACCCAGGCGAAAACTAGTAGAAGACCCCCAAACAGCCAAAAAGCAAAACTACAAAAATGGGGACTTAGTAATTTTCAGGCAAATTTCCAAAATCACTCCATGCACGCTCTGCAGCTAGGCCCTAACTCCCATTTGCCACCATGGATTTGCTTCAAACCACTTGCAATCAAAAGTATACATACCCAGCGTTGCTCCAAGACCCTGAAAATTACCCACACACACCAGGAAGCCCCCCAAACAGGCCCCCAAAAACATGATAGTAAGCAAAAAGGCAAAAACTTTTTCCTCATGGATTTTCTCCAAACCACTTTTATCCGGTATTAGACCTTCCCAGCAATGCCCCAAGACCCGCCAACCCACCCGCAAAAAAGCACAACACCCCCAAACAGGCAAAAAGCAAAAATTGAAAATCTCATTCTTACAATAAGTTTTGTCCTTCTGTCCAAACGCGCTGTGCAGCTAGGTCATAACTCCACTTTTCCACCATGGATGTCCTGGAAAACAAATGCAATCAACATTAGACTGTGCCAGCAGTGCTCCCAGACCCCAAAACCCACCCCAAACACCAGGGACCCACCCAAACAGGCCCCCAAAAACAAGATAGTGAGCAAAAAGTCAAAAACTTTTTCCTCATGGATTTTCTCCAAACCACTTTTATCCGGTATTAGACCTTCCCAGTAATGCCCGAAGACCCACCAACCCACCCGCAAAAAAGCACAACACCCCCAAACAGGCAAAAAGCAAAAATGGAAAATCTCATACTTACAATATTTTTCGAGCTTCTGTCAAACACGCCGAGCAGATAGGTCATAACTCCACTTTTCCACCATGGATGTCCTGGAAAACAATTGCAATCCACATTAGACTGTGCCAGCAGTGCTCCCAGACCCCAAAACCCACCCCCAAACACCAGGAACCCACCCAAACAGGCCCCCAAAACACGATAGTGAGCAAAAAGGCGAAACATTTTCCTCATGGATTTTGTCCAAACCACTTTTATCCGGTATTAGACCTTCCCAGGAATGGCCCCAGAGCCGTCAACTCACCCGCAAAGAAGTAGAACACCCCCAAAAGTGCAGAGTCTTTCTTTATTGGGAGTAATCCAGCCATCTGCTTTGAGGGAAATAGGAGTCTGGAGGAGGAGAATAGAGGAGCATGTTCTTGTGAACTTGTGAACCTGAGGAATGCAGACTGCGGCACCTTCAAATCAATAAGAAAATAAGTGAAGACAGTTCTGCTGATGGGCTTGTTTTTGTGATTTGGTGATTACATTTTTTTTATATAGACTTTGCAAAACAAAGAAAGACAGACACACAGGAATAAAAGCGAATAAGGACGAAAAAGAAAGTTATTGATTCATTGGCTCATTTTAAGGGCTCTGTGTCAGGGAAGAAGAGTTCTTCCTCATACTCTGCGAATTCAGGGGGGAGTAGGTCACCTAACAGAGAAGAACTTCCCTCATCTAAGTTGGTGTCCTCCTTGTCTTCTTCCTGCGTGTATTCTCGTATTTTGTAATCTGGTGGTATGAGGTGCTGATTCATCTTGATCATTGTTAACCTCTCCACATTTTTGGGCGAGAGGCGGGTCCTTTTGCAAGTTACAATGCCACCAGCAGCACTGAAAACACATTCAGAAGACACAATTGCGATTGGGCAAGACAAGTAATTTATAGCTAGGTTGGAGATCTCTAGCCACAATTCTTTTTTCCCATGCCAATACGCCAATGGGTCATCATGAACATAGAACTCTGGTGAGTCATTCAGATAGTCCTGCACCATCAACTCAAGGTTCTCCACGGTTCCTCCACTTTGCTTACTTTTTGCTGGGACCTTTTGAGAAGCAAACCCAAGCTGAGTTAGCCAATGTAACTGTTGTGTCTGGTGCAGATGATCCGGTTGCTGGTGTCTTTAACGGCTGAAAGGGAAAATCACTTACTCCTGCCACAGCCACAGCTGCAGAGGTGGATTCTTTTAACTCCGGGTGGCCTGCTGATGCTGATGTACTGCCTTTTCCTTCAATTTCCTGCCGTTCTCTTTCAAACCTCATGGCTGACATAGCTACCCAACGTTTGTACTTTGAAACTTCTGCGTCACCAAAAGGAAAGAATACTCTGCCTGCCAGTGCCTTTTTGTAGCATGGATCCAGAATAGTAGCACAAATATAATGCTGTTCTGTGTGGATCTTTTGAAGACGTTCATCGCAAAGTAGGCGCTGTAATAATTTCTCCCCCAAATCAAAAGCTTCTTGCTTTTCTTCATCTTTTTGAAGCGTAGAAGACACCGCCTTCAGTTGGTGCTTTAGCATGCACAACAATGGGATAGCTTTTCCCAAATTACAGCCCTCCCTGCTGACTGCATGCGTGAAGACCTCAAAAGGACGAAGTATGTCTGTCAGGCTTTGAACTAGCTTCCGTTGCTCCGCATGTATCCTCAGGTCCTTCATAGCTGCACCATGTCTAAAGAAATACTGATCGACTACCGCACCCTGCTCATACAGACGCTCAAGCATGTAGAAGGTTGAGTTCCAACGTGTTGCCACCTCCAGGATGAGTGCTTTCACTAGCAGTTTATGGTGATGTAGCAGGCCCCTCGGATGCTTCGGGCTTTAAAAGAATGGCTGAAATGTGTGCACATTCTTCGGCAGGTGGTCAGTAACTCGCACACTGGACTTTCTTCACTCAAGAATTTTTTAACAACCAGGTTTATACAGTGCGCCAAACACGGCACTCTGAAATAGTTACCCATATCCATGGCCTTAACTACATTGGCGCCATTATCCGTGGAAACATAACCAATCTTGCGTTTTCTTGGGGACAGCCACTGAAAGACCTTTGTGTTAAACTCCTGCAAAATGTTTTCTCCTGTATGACTTGTCTCCATGCCAAACATGGCTAGTGTTGCATGTTTCTGAGCAGCTTTAAAAATGTTCTCCGGGTCAACACCTGTGTTTAGCTTTGCTTTAACCCCTGAAAAAGAGACCCAGTGTGCAGTGATGCACATGTAATCAGTGGCTGCGCAACTGGTCCACATGTCTGTTGTCAGATGTATAGTGTGAACATCATTCTTCTGCAAAGCTGCCCCAATCACCTCCAGCACATCTTAATGTAGTGCTGGAACCGCAACTCTGGCAAAATAGAACCGGCAAGAAACCTTCCATTTAGGGCAGAGCATTGCCACTAATTCAAGAAAACCAACCCCTTATTTATTTATTTATTTATTTAAATTCTTGTATCGCGCAGGAATCAATCCCGTAAGGGTATCTCCGCGCTTTGCTCTTCCAAGGCTAAGCATACTTTTACAGCTACAATGTAGGTGATTATTGTGGTGGGAATGCTTCTCGGAACAGTAGAGTTTTCAAGGATTTCCTGAAAGACAGGTGGTTAGTAGACAGTCTTAAATCAGAGGGAAGTTTGTTCCATAAGGCAGGGCCAATTGAAGAGAATGCTCGATCTCCCTGTCTAGATTTCTTTGTGACAGGTGGTTTCAGGAGGGCTTGGTTGCAAGAGCGAAGTGACCGACAGGGTTTATATAGCTCCAGTGATTGGGAGAGATATTTAGGACTATCTCCATATAGGATTTTATGAACCGTGCAGCATATTTTAAAGCTGATTCGCTGCCGTACAGGGAGCCAATGCAGCTCTTCTAACAGAGGCTTGGATGGAGTTCTGGGTGGTGCACTCATGACCAGTCTAGCCGCCGTATTCTGGACTACCTGCAAACGTCCCACCGCATCTGCATTGGCAAGTGTCAACAGGGCGTTGCAGTAGTCTAGGCGGCTAGTAACCAGGGCCTGTACGAGGGTCTTCCTGTAGGTATCAGGAAGGTACGGGAAGACTCGTCTTAAGAGGCCGATGGTGTGAAAGCACAATCCTACGATATGGTTAGTGTGTTCCTTGAGGGTTAGGTTTTGATCAATTTTTACCCCTAGGTTTTTAACATGTGGCTTTGATGTTGGGACTGGACCTAGGTCCAGCGGCCACCAGTCAGGAGACCACAGAAGATTTGCTTTGCCGAAGAGCATGATCTCTGTTTTTGTGACGTTGCATTGGAGGTAATTAGCAGCCATCCAATGTGACACTGCCCTCATACCCTCAGCAAAATTTTCCTTGACTTTATGGTCAAGGGAGCTGAAAGGGTAGAGGAGCTGAGTGTCGTCAGCGTAGGAGACAGGTGTGAACCCATATTTTCGTACAATCTCAGCAAGGGGGGCCACATAAACATTAAACAATGTAGGGCTAAGACAGGAGCCCTGTGGCACCCCTTTCGTGAGCACCCTCGAGATGGAATTATAGGGGCCAAGGCTGATAGATTGAGATCTCCCGGAAAGGAAACTCTCCAGCCAGGATAGTACTAGGCCTCCTATCCCCACTCCCTGCAGACGGCTGAGAAAAAAGAAAAAGTGAGAAAGTCCAGCTCTAGCATTTTTGCCAGCTTAGTGTTATACAGATGCGCCGTTGGGTGGTTGCTATCAAATGGCGCATCTGAAAACAACTTGCTTCTAATGGTGGGCGGACCATGATTTTACGGGATGAGGATGATGATGACTTCTTCGACCCAGTTACGCTCGGTGATGATGAACTTTTTTGCATTGGTGTCTCACTCTCTCCCACACTCTTAGTGTGGCTCACAGGGGGTGTGCTGCTGACAGGGGTACTGGGTGAAGGTGAAGTGTTTGATGCTTCTTCCTCCTCGTCATCATCAGATGAAACATCAACGGATATAGTTTGTTGACTTGCAATTTGGGCTTCCTTGATTTCCTTTAGGTGCGCATGCCATTGGACAGTGTGCTGTCTCTCAAGATGACCTCTCTGGCCTCCGGTGCCATAGTTGGTACCAAGCTTACCACGACTAACTGCAAGCTTACAATTTGCTACAAATGGCTATGTTTTCCCTTGTTGTGCAAACACTAAAGAAGTCCCAAACTACGGACTTCAAATGTCTGTGGGGGGCGGAGGAGGCGATACTGGTCATGCTGCTAATGCCAGATGACGTGGAGGATGTGTGTTGCCGAACTTTACTACCACTAATTGAGGAAATGTAGGTCGAGGTGGAAGGAGGTCCCTTCTGGCAAGAAAATATGGAAGCGGTAGGTGGTGGTGTACTAGTTAACTTCAATGGTGGTGGTCCCATTGCCTCCTCGTCGACAATATCACGCTCACCAGCTTTTCGGGCTAGGGTAAAAATGTCTGTTTGCTGCATGCCCGCTGAGGCTGGAGTGGCGTGTATGATGACTGCGTCGTCGTCGTGAGAGTCTTCATCAGCAGGAGTAGTATACGCCACTTCTTCTTCAGCATCATCATCACACCCCATAAGTACGAGAGTTTCAGGGACCTTCCTTTTACGCTTAGCTACCTTTGTCAGATCATGGTGTGCCTCACTCTCAGACGACAGTGGTGGTTCCCAATTTGGATCCATATCATCAGAAGGAAGGGGGCTTGAAGAAGATGTGGACACCATCCTTGATCTTTACCTTGCTAGGGATGTGGAAGACAATGAATGATCAGGAGGAGTGACTTCCTCAAATGATACCTCGGCTTGAATGTCAATTTTCTGATATGCCCCTACTTCGGGAGGACAACTATTGTGGGCACCTGTGCCGCTCCATGCACCTCTGCTTTCGAATCTCCTTGCGCTGCCTCTCCTTCCACATGTACTTGGGCTTGTACTTGCACAAGTGGTTGTTGTTGCGGCTGTGGTTGTTGAAAATTCGTCAGATGACTTACAACAACCTGTGTTAATTGAGGCACATTGCTGCTACTTTCTTGCGATGAGCCAACATCACTAGTCGATGGTGATTGAACAACTAGACTGGCTGCCTCTAAAGCACTCAAGGGCTTGGACTTAAGTTGGCGTGGTGGTGGTGGTGGCACTGAGCCGAATGGAGCGGGGGTGCTGCTCCCAGGTGCAGGCCTGAGAACACTGCCTGCATTCAAAATGGCCCCTTGCCCCGAGTACATGGCCAGGGCCTGCCTGTACCAGCACTCAAAATGGCCCCCACCCACATGGCCAGTCCCCATCAACACCCCAGAAAATCAAAAAGCACACAAAAATCACCACAATCCAATGCCATCCATGCCCTCCATGATGTTTACATTAAAAAGACCCCACAGAAAGACTCAGTCCATGCACCACTCAGTAGCCCTCGGCAAAAGGCCCCAACAGCAGCCAGAAAAATCAAAAACACACAAAAATCAGCACAATCCCATGCCATCCATACCCTCCATGATGTTTACATTAAAGAGACCCCACAGAAAGACTCAGTCCATCCACCACTGAGTACCCCTGGGCAAAAGGCCCCAACAACAGCCCAAAAATCGAAAATTCCAAAATTGTAGTTGCAGCAACTGTAATGCCCCAAACAAACTTACTTGTGAAATTTCTAATCCAAAAGTGATCCAAAGAAAGTCAAAAAGGCCTCAAATACAAATATCCAGCAGCATCCACAAAAAGTAATCCTTCCAGGTCAAGATCCAAATCAAAGTGACCAGCACATGAAGAAAGCACTGGGAGGAGCCTTCTGGACAGGAACAGGAAGTTGGAGACTGTGGGGCACTTCCTTCCTCCCACCCCCCCTCCCAAAATGAACTCCTTGCAAAAAAAGTGCAGGCAAATGTCAACCTGAGGAGTTATTCTGATAAAAAATCATCATTTTCAGAAGGTTTATGCTGCTTGCTGGTGGATTTCTTGTGCAGAATTGCAAATTTTGCTATTTCGCGAGTGCGAGATTGTTGCTGCCCGCCACATCTACGTGTTCGCAATTGCGAGCTCTCGCGATGCGTGCTGTGCAAGGCGGCAAGCCGCGATGACGTAATCGCGGTCGTCAAACTCCCGCGGGATCCCGCAGCAAGTTCCAAAATGGCGCAGCACACGCAAAATATGGGGAAAAACAACTCTGCAAACGCTGAATGATGGTAAGTGAACGCTCCGCGCCGCAATAATGTATCACCAAGCAAAAAAATCAGCTGCGTGCGAATTTTCGAATTTTCGGCAAATTTGCGAGAGTTGCGGATTGCGAATTTGCCAAAAATCCGCAAATTCCGCGAGCGGAACAGATTTTACACCCATGCTTAGTTTAGGCCCACCTTGAGGACTAAAACAGCTCTCCTAGAGGTGTCAGATCACAATAAATGTACTTTACATAAAGGCACTAAGGCCTGCTGATATTGCCAGGCCTTTCATCAGCCCTAGATACACTCTCTGCTCCTTTGTTGTTTGCAGGCCATTAGACTGGAGGGCATGGTATTGAGATGGATAGATTCTCTTTTGGGGAACAGAGATCAAGAGGTCTGGACCCCTGCTTTTTCATTGGGTACTAAAGCCCTTACTGTTGGGGTCCCATAAGGCGCCGCTCTTAGCCCCACATTGTTTAACATCTACTTAACCCCTTTGGCACATCTGGTAGAATTCTTTGAAGCTAAAATTATATCTCATGCTGATGATACACAGCTGCTCGTCTCCTTTAATGAAGATGAAGATACTGATCCGGATCGCAAGCCTTGCCTGGCTGCAGTTTTCTCTTGAATGTGCCAGAATGTATTGATGTGCCATGCTGATAAGACAGAAGTCCTCCTATTTGGTGTGAACTCACCTTCTGACTTGTGTGCTTGTTGGCCTGAGGGACTTCCCCACCCCCTTGCTTTCTCAAGCTAAAGTAGTAAAACATTTAGGGGTTAAGTTTGATAACCTGCTTTTTTTGCAGCCTCAGGCACGGGCAGTGGTAAAGACCTGTTTCAGACACCTCCATATACTCAATTTGTTTCAGACTTTTACTCCATACCAGCCAGGAAAAGTGTAATTCAGGGCCTTATTGCTTCAAGGCTGGATTCCACTAATATCCTGTATCTGGGGCAGCCAGAATATGTAATCCTAGGCTCCCAGTGCTTCAAAATGCAGCAGCACGGAGGCTTCTAAATCTTCCTTTGAGAACTCAGGGGCATATTACCAAGAACAGGCGATATAATTATCGCTGCTTTATCGGCAGGAAACTGACGCTAAAGAGGCGACAATGGGCTTGATAATATGCCCATGTGAATTCCATTAGCAGCCCAGGTTAACACCAGAACCTGGGCTGCTATGGGAATTCACAAGGGCATATTATCAAGCCCATTATTGCCACTTTAGCGGCAGTTTCCTGCCAATAAAGCAGCGATAATTTTATTGCCTGTTCTTGATAATATGCCCCCAGGTGCTCTCCTTATCTGCATTCTCTTCACTGACTCCAAGTGAGGAACTGGACTGTGTTCACGTCATTAGTTCCTGCCTTAACAGCCTTACATCTAGGAGGTCCTTGATATCTTAAAACTAAAATTAAGTTCTACCTTTCTGCTAGGAAGCTTTGTTCCTCTAGCATGGCTTTTGCAATGGTAGCAAGGATGTATCACTCTAGAACAGATCGTCGCTCTTCCTCTTTCCTGGGACCCTGTGCCTGGAATAAACTTCCCCTGGGCCTCTGCCTAGTAAGTTCTAAACAGATCTTTAAGAGAAAGTTAAAAACCTGGCTCTTTGCTCAGACCTAAGTTCTTACCTGTGAGGACTAATGTCAGGACACTCCTTGGAGCATCTGCATGCTTTATAAATACTAATTCATCATCATACTTGATGCAAACAGATATTAAAAATTGTCCATTACAAGTCAGTTGTACAAAGCTGCAGTAGCTTGAAATGTACAGAAAGATACAGAAATATTCTAGCTTTTCTACTTACTAAGGAGTGCAAAAAATAAACGTATTGTTTCTGCTTGTCATTGTAAAATGTTAAAATAGAGCAGAAGAAAGAAAAGCAATGATTTCCTGCTTTAAACAGCTGCTTTAGTTATGCTCCATGACCTGAACGGCCTTTCGCTTTAGCTGCTGGCTCTGGCTGCGGGCATTGTGAGGTTAGAACTCGACTGTAATAACTTATGATAGTCAAGTTCTGAATGCGTCTCAAGTCACCGAATATTAAGAAATTAGAGACTGCCCTTTATACAGGTGATAGAGCGCTAGACGCTCTTAAATTGTAGGGGGTGCATTATATCCATGTATGAACTGCACTTGTATATATTCAATGTTTGGTTGAACTTTGTGCATATAAAAACAAAGTTTATATATCATCATATGAAAATCCGTAAAATAAAATTGTGACGCTATTCAAAGGATTGATTAGTATTTCGCACGTATTTAGAGAAATCATGCAATTGTGCATGTATATAATATTTAGTGGGTAAACCAAATGTATTCACTGTTATAAGATTCATATAAAGGTCTGTGTAATGAGTGCATATTAAGGAACGTTCTTAGGTTAGCCAGAAATGTAGGCCTAACTTTCGTTTTTCTTAAGGGTTTCATTTCTCCTCGTTTACTCCTAGGTCAGGAGCTCATTAAAATGTATATGTGTAGGAAGTTTTCTTTCCATCCCTACTACAGGTGCAAGAATTCGACCTCATTTTTTTAGATTTAAGAAGATACATGAGAGGAAAGGAAGGCCTTTGAAGAGCTTGGAGAGAGAGAAAGGAGGACATCTTTGGTAACTGGTGAAACTTTGGAACTAAAGTCAGTGGACAGAGCTGTAAAATTAATTGAACGTGGTGGAAAGTTGCTCAAAGAAGGTATTCATGAAATGATGTACCATGTGATCTGTTAGGGGTGTAACTTTTTCTTTTTGTATTAGGCAAGGGGACAGATTTTCAGGACTTCTGCTTTGACTGAGGAAGGAGAGCATCTTAGAACGAGTTCTGTAGCTTTACGCTTCCTGACCCATTTAGCATGAGTGCACTTCTATGGAAGTCAACATGTGCTGCCAGTTGGGAAATTCTTCTGGGAACTAGGAAGGAATGCCACTTTAGAAGTAGAGTAGGGGCAGATTATTCTTTAAATCAGACATAAAAATGAAAAAGGATCTGGACTCTGTGTCAATACTCAGCTCTGCTCTGATTTTGAAATGTTTTGGTCTGTGCTTATTGTGTCGTATGAACTATATTCGTAGGTTGGGCTCTGTATTAGTATTCATGTATCTTTACACCTTGATTTTGAGGTGTGTCTATATTTTGTGGTTTCTGGCTTTTTAATAAATCAACAAAAGCTAAATTCGGAGTCCGTAGTTATTTACATTGATGAGAGGGGAAATGTGTAGTTGGTAAATTGTTTTCTTCTCTTCACACTTCTTAGCAGGCAAAGAATGGAAAGGGGCGACCATTCGGTCCCCCCGAACGTATGGCAGAGTACCACGATCCCCCCGGGAAGCCATCTTGGGCGGGAGGCGAGTCTCGGCTGGTATGCCCGAAGCGGCGTAGCCGGGGCGCGCCTTTTCCCGCCCTGGAGTGGGTTGGCCTAGACACGGACGCGGCTGGCCACGCCCTTGGGCAGGCAGGGGCGGGTTTACGCCTGCCCTGAAGACGGATAAAAGGAGAAGTGAGACCAGAAGGCATCCTCTTGTTCCTGTGCTCTGAAGCTGCACCTCCTCGCTGCACGTGAGCTCGAGACGGAACGAAGAGCCAATTTTGAGCGTTGTAATCATTCTTGTTTGTTTTTCAGATACTCTGTCGGAGAATGCCGAAGAAGGCGGGAAAGCGAATGACTACCGACCAGATGCTGCGTGTTCTCATGAAAGAGGTGACCGACCTGAAGAGGCGAATGGATAAAGACGAGGAAGGTGGACCGAAACGTCCTTTGGCGGGGGCAGCCCCGGGAGGAAAAGGCAAGAGGCCCAGGAGGGGAGCAGCTGGGGGAGACATCCCGGGTCCCAGTACCCCGCTCGAAGCACCCACTCCCGTGCCGGAAGAAGGGAACCCGATTCCCGTAGTGGTCACTCCCGTGTCCGGGGAAGATATGCCGCCCGAACTGGCAGCACAATTAGCAGCGTGGTTGGGTAAAGGTAGCGAGGGCGCCACGGCTGCCGACGCGCAGGTCTTGATGAAGCAACTGCGTGAAACTCGGGAAGCAGCGAAGGTATCCACGCCGGCTGCGGCAGTAGAGAAGTCACAGGGGACTGGTTCCGTCGCAGAGACAGCGTCCGGTTCAGGTAAGCGGCCATTGCCGATTGCGAGGGATGAGTCAGCACCCTCTCGAAGGGAAAAGTTGGGTCAACATGTCCCTGTAGCTATTAAAGAAAAGATATGGGCAGGGGAGTATGTAAACATCTTCTCGTTGCTTACTGATCATTATGAGATGGAGCATGTTAAGGGCCAGAAAGACCTCATGCATCCGAGTGTTTGGCGCGCAAAGATGGCCGCCTTTAAGGTAAATGAAAACATTGGCAACTGGGGCAAAGCGTGGGGGATATTTACATCGATTTTGGGGGAACGAAGGCCAGAATTGCTACCCGAATTGCCGATTTATCAGTCACGGATCATGGGGTACTCTGTATCACACGAGGGTAATCATTGGTTCTGCTATGATAATCTGTTCAGAAAGGCAAAAGAACACGATAAGAATTTAACTTGGGATTGTTATGATTCTGTGTCCTGGTCCAAAATGGAGGATACTGGTATGTTGAAATTGCCATTGGTAGGGAGTAGCGTTGGCGAACCCTCCCGCCAATATGCGGGGACGCCCTTTCGATCAGGTACGGGTAACGACAGTCACTCGAGGCCTACCGGCAATACAGGTAAAAGGGGGGTCTGTTGGAACTTTAACAGGGGTAAATGTACTAGGCCCCAGGGGTCGTGCAAATTTAGACACGAATGTAGTGGGTGTGGGCAATCATCCCATCCTGAGTCCACGTGCAGAGCCAAAACGGGTGATAACGGGGGTAGAGGAAGCGCCAAACAGGTCTAACATAGTCCGAGGGGCGCCTTTACCTACCCCGATTGATACCTTGGCAATGATTCCCTGGCTCAGCGAATACCCGGATCGTACTTCCGCTGGGGTGTTGCGAAACGGTTTTTCATATGGTTTCCGCATCCCAGTGGGGGACTTTCAAGGAATAGAGAAATGTAAAAATCAGATATCGGTCTTGCAGCATACGACCGTGGTACAGGAAAAGATCCGGAAGGAGGTTACTCGAGGTCGAGTCGCCGGTCCGTTTAGTGTACCCCCGGTGGCTAACTTTGTGTGTTCTCCTTTAGGGGTGGTCCCCAAGAAGGACCCGGGGGAGTTTCGGCTGATACATAATTTATCAGCCCCACGTGGTGCTTCCGTAAACGAAGCGATAGACCCGGAAGTGTGTTCGGTGCGGTACGCATCCTTCGATGAGGCCGTAGCCATTTTGAATCGCCTGGGGCCCGGTGCGCTGATGGCAAAATCTGATATCAAGTCAGCGTTCCGGTTGCTCCCGGTACACCCAGACGATCAGCGTCTCCTAGGTTTCATGTTTCAGGGTCATTATTACATGGATAGGTGTATGCCGATGGGGTGCTCTATTTCTTGTGCCTATTTCGAGAAATTCAGTAGTTTCCTACAATGGGTCTTCACAAAGAAGACGGGTTTCCAACATGTTATGCATTATCTTGATGATTTTTTGTTCCTGGGGGCAGCCGGGGATCCGGAATGTGGGCAGGCTTTGGCTGCATTTTGTGTCTTAATGAATCAGTTTGGCGTGCCATTGGCACCAGGTAAGACTGTTGGTCCTTCGACTTGCCTCGAGTTTCTGGGGATCGAGTTGGACTCCGGAGAAGGTTGTTTCCGTTTACCGGGTGACAAAGTGTTAAGGTTCAGGTCATCCCTGCAAATGTGTATAAGTGAATCTAAGGTTAAGCTGCATCAATTACAGCAGTTAGTGGGACAGTTGAATTTTGCCCTGAGAGTTATACCAATGGCCCGTCCCTTTTCCCGCTCGATCGCTCAAGCCATGGTCGGCCTGAAGGAGGGCCATCATCGCACAAGGCTCTCGGCAGAGGTCCGCCAGGACATGCGCATTTGGTTGGCATTTCTGGCGGATTTCAATGGTCGAGTCGTCTGGAGCAAACCGGCCGTGTCCTCGGAGGAGCTGGGGCTGTGGACAGATTCGGCAGGGAGCATAGGTTTTGGTGCCATTTTTAGCACTCGATGGTCTGCACAAAAGTGGCCGGCATGGTGGCATGACAGTGGACTGACAAGTAACATTGCTTTCCTGGAACTTTTCCCCATTTTGGTGGCCCTGAGAACGTGGCCCGAAGGGTTCAGAGATCACTCTGTGGTATTCTGGTCTGACAATATGACCGTGGTTGAGTGTATCAATAGCCAGGCAGCACGATGCAAATGGATTTTGAGGCTGCTCAAGGAAATCGTATTACTGTGTATGCAATTGAATGTGCTATTCAAGGCAAGACATGTTCCTGGGGTTATGAACCAGGCGGCTGATGCCCTTTCTCGTTTTCGTATGCAGGCTTTCTGGGGTTTTCTTCCCACAGCGGACCCGGAGCCGGCACCCTTTCCCGAAGCTCTCTGGTCTCTCGGTGCCCCGAACTTCGTAACCTCGTGGGAGAGAGTTTAGCACCCAGGCCGAGGAAGGCATATGAAGGGGCGTTCCGGTCCTATTTTGCCTTCTTGGGGACTGCTAGAGAGGAGCTTTGGGGTCAGGAGGAATGGGTAGTGAACTTTCTGATGTCTTTACATCTGGCTGGGAAATCGGTGGCCACGGCCCAGAGGCATCGGGCTGCCATTTCCTTTGTTGCTAGGGCTCATGGGATCCAGGACCCGACAGCGTCTTTCGTTGTACAAAAAGCGCTACGTGGGTGGCAACGCCTTGAGGGTCGCAGAGTAGATGAAAGGCGCCCGATAGGTTTGGATAGGTTGGCCCAGTTATTATCCAGACTCCCTGCAACTTGTTCATCTCAGTTTGAGAAAGTGTTATTCCGAGCCGCTTTTACGCTGGCATTTCATGGGGCTATGCGGGTAAGCGAATTAGTGGCAAGGAACAAGCAGGATGTGACGGGAGGGCTGTGCGCAGAGCACGTACAGATCAGAGGGGAGACAATGACTGTCTCGTTTGTGAGGTCCAAGACCGATCAGAGTGGGATGGGTGACTGCATAATCATACGCAGGATTCCCGGGTCCTCCAGGTGCCCGGTTAAGTGTTTAGAGGATTATTTAACACGAAGGGTGGCATCATGGGGGGGGACCTTGTTGAGACACGCTGACGCCACCCCACTGACAAGGTTTCAGTTTCAGCGGGTGCTTGCGATGTCGATTACAGCTGCGGGCTTGGACCCGGGCGAGTTTGGGACCCATTCCTTTCGGATAGGGGCTGCTACAGTGGCTACAGCCAGGGGTCTGAATGTGGAACAAGTTAAACGTGTGGGGCGTTGGTCCTCCAATTGTTATAAGAGGTATGTGCGTTTGCACATGTTGTGAAGCTGTAATGATGTACTCACGCTTCTTGTTTGTTTGGTTTTCAGTTACGCAAGCCTACGAGGCGGGGCGGACTATGCAGTCGACCCAACACCGGGCCAGCGGTCAGACATCACCGGCTGTGAAAAGGGAGGTGTGGGTCGTGGGCCACTCATACGTGAGGCGTGCCGCGGACGTATTCAAGACAGGTGACATGATTCACGTGGCTGGGGAATACGGGTACAGTGTGTCCTTCTACGGAAGGGGCGGTCTCTGTATTGACCAGTTTCAATCGTTTTTCGAGGGTTTGCTAGGGCGGATGAGGTCACCGCCGTCTGTAGTCATAGTACATCTTGGGGGCAATGATTTGGTCACCACTGGTAGACGACTTCTCCTTGAGGCAATGCTTTCCACTGTAAGTTGGTTAGCAAGGAGAGTTCCAGGGTGCACGATTGCGTGGTCCCATATGATCCCACGAAAAGTGTGGCGGGGGGCTTTTTCTGTTTCAGCTTTGAATCATTCTGTAAGGAAAATTAATAACAAAGTGAGTAGGTTGTTCCGTTCCAGTACACTGCATTCTATTTCACATGGTTGTATTAATGGGGACAGTATGTATTTGAGGGATGGTGTGCATTTGTCTCGGGTGGGGAATGAGTTACTCATAGGAGACTTCATAGCTTGGCTGAAGACGTTAAAACATGACCTTTAGGTAGAAGTGTTGTGGGGGGTCCGGATAGCCGGTCAACTATCCGGTCCTGTGGCGGTAAGGTCATGATCGGTGAGCACTAATTGGAAGATCCCTATGAGTGGGCGTCACCCATTACGGATGGGAGCGCGCGGGGGAGGTGGCCATTGGCCCCTCAACGGGGAGGCGGTCCCTTCTAAGGATGGGTCGCCGAAAGGAAAGGAAAGGCGGTCAAGACCCCTTCCTGGATAGGAGGGGTTACAGCCCCCTCCTGGGGAATTTCCCGGGGCCAGGACGTCTGCGACGGCAGATGTGGTAAGTTGTGTGGGGTTTGGGGGGGGGTCTACGCTACCTTCTAGATACCTCACACGAGTCCTCGTACGACCTTTAAGTGGCGTCGAGTTTTATGGGGGCCCCCGTCAAGTCAAGGGAAATTGGTAAGTTGCACTTGAGGTACGCCTCTGTGCCGCCCCTCACAAGTGAGGGGGATATTTCTGGGTTAGAGATCTTGACACCGGTTACGACCTTGCCGTTGGCCCTTAAACGTTAGGATGTACAATTTCAAAATTTCAAGTAAATGTTTTGTAGGATGTTAGTTCGGCTAGGAGGACCTTTGTATTAGAGAATATGTTAAGGTTAGCCAAACATCGCAATGTGGTTATGAAATTGTACATAATATGAAACTGTTAATTTTGTTTTAATTTTGTTTCATATTTTAATAAATACGGCCGGGAGGGTCACTCCCTCCCGTCTTCCAAAAACTTCAGAATTGTTTCCGGTTTCCCATCCTTGGGGATTTGTGTTGAGAGGGGGTGGCGGGTATCTCAGCCATATGGAAAGGGGCGACCATTCGGTCCCCCCGAACGTATGGCAGAGTACCACGATCCCCCCGGGAAGCCATCTTGGGCGGGAGGCGAGTCTCGGCTGGTATGCCCGAAGCGGCGTAGCCGGGGCGCGCCTTTTCCCGCCCTGGAGTGGGTTGGCCTAGACACGGACGCGGCTGGCCACGCCCTTGGGCTGGCAGGGGCGGGTTTACGCCTGCCCTGAAGACGGATAAAAGGAGAAGTGAGACCAGAAGGCATCCTCTTGTTCCTGTGCTCTGAAGCTGCACCTCCTCGCTGCACGTGAGCTCGAGACGGAACGAAGAGACAATTTTGACCCACCCACCAGCCCCTGAAGACAGCGATTGGTTTTGAATTAAGTTTGATGTTAATTCTGATTTTTTCGTTTGCAGGTTGTCGTATTATCGTGATGACTTTGAGTATGCAATAAAGAATGGTCGATTGGTGTTATGTTTCGCAAGTAAAGTAATTCTGCTTTAGTGTCCCTGAGTAAGCATGCATTTAATAAAGTTGTTGTTGCTACTGTCTTTTAAAATTAGTCATTTGTAATTTAGTTAGCATTGTCGTATTTATTTTGGTCGGGCGGTAAGGTCATGATCGGTGAGCACTAATTGGAAGATCCCTATGAGTGGGCGTCACCCATTACGGATGGGAGCGCGCGGGGGAGGTGGCCATTGGCCCCTCAACGGGGAGGCGGTCCCTTCTAAGGATGGGTCGCCGAAAGGAAAGGAAAGGCGGTCAAGACCCCTTCCTGGATAGGAGGGGTTACAGCCCCCTCCTGGGGAATTTCCCGGGGCCAGGACGTCTGCGACGGCAGATGTGGTAAGTTGTGTGGGGTTTGGGGGGGGGTCTACGCTACCTTCTAGATACCTCACACGAGTCCTCGTACGACCTTTAAGTGGCGTCGAGTTTTATGGGGGCCCCCGTCAAGTCAAGGGAAATTGGTAAGTTGCACTTGAGGTACGCCTCTGTGCCGCCCCTCACAAGTGAGGGGGATATTTCTGGGTTAGAGATCTTGACACCGGTTACGACCTTGCCGTTGGCCCTTAAACGTTAGGATGTACAATTTCAAAATTTCAAGTAAATGTTTTGTAGGATGTTAGTTCGGCTAGGAGGACCTTTGTATTAGAGAATATGTTAAGGTTAGCCAAACATCGCAATGTGGTTATGAAATTGTACATAATATGAAACTGTTAATTTTGTTTTAATTTTGTTTCATATTTTAATAAATACGGCCGGGAGGGTCACTCCCTCCCGTCTTCCAAAAACTTCAGAATTGTTTCCGGTTTCCCATCCTTGGGGATTTGTGTTGAGAGGGGGTGGCGGGTATCTCAGCCATAGACCATCGGCCAGAGATTCCTGAGTAAATCTAAGACATAACATTTGGCCCCATCACTGGATTACAGAATCCGAGGGTTTATAAATAATTGTAGACTGTGGGCCCGATGTAGGAGCCTTAATACCGGTCGGAAACGGCCGATTTCGGCCGTTTCCGACCGGTATTAGGGTTTTCTAATATAGGAGCATCCTTTACAGAATCGGTATTTTACCGAATCTGTATTTACAGATTCGGTAAAATTACCGAATCAGTAAATACAGACTCAGTAAAAATACAGATTCTGTAAAAGCAGATGTAGGTAGCACATCTTTGAGTGCCGCAGGCCTTTCAGATTCGGTATTTTACCACCCAATCCAATTGGGTGGTAAAATCCCGAATCCAGGTGTGCATGCACATCTGTGCATGCACACCTGTGCAATGTGACACACAGGCATGCCCTTAGGGCATGTCTGTGTGCCACATGGCACACAAGTCAGGAATTGGGGTGCCAGAGGGTGTCAAAGTGACACCCCTTGCACCCTTGCAAAAATCGGAATTTACCGAATCGGTAAATACTGATTCGGTATTCACCATTGATTCCTATGGGCTTCAAGGCCCATAGGAATCAATGGGGGATACCGATTCTGTATTTACCGAATCGGTAAATACCGAATCTTACAGATTCGGTATTTACCAATTCTGAAATACCTACATGTGCCCCCTTCTATTTTGCAACTTCTTAAATACCGAATCGGTAAAATTCGGTATTTTAGAAGTGGTAAAATAGAATTACCTACATCTAGCCCTGTGTCACTATTAATACACCAGAAGCAATATTCAGCTCTCTTTTACAGACTGTGCTGTACACCAAACTGTAAATGAGGCCCTATGGGGCACATAAATAAAGCCCGCATTTTGCAATTTACAAATAGCAAATTTTACTGAGTCGCTATTTGGGAATTGCACAATGCTATGCATGTAGGAATCGCAAAAAAAATTGAGATTCCTACACATTCCTTAATTACGACTCGCCAATTGCAAATCCTAAAGAAGCAATGGCTTCCCATTCATTCCTATGAGCCTGAGGCCCATAGGAATCAATGGGAATTGCTTGCGCAATGTGCGAGTACTTGCAAATTGCGCATCCAATTCCCATTGATTTCCAAGGGCATGTTTGTGTGCAACATAGAATTTGAAAAATGCACTTTTGTGCATTTTTCTAAGTTTTCACAAATTACCATGAACTTTAAGTTGAGGGTAATTTGCATTTCTTAAAAGCGAAATTGCTATTTTTTTTGTGTTGCACTGCATTTACGGAATCGCAATTCATGCTCCCTGTGAGACTTGGCCCTTTCCCCAGAAATTTTTCGTTTTTTATCCCCTGTTAATTTAGAATGCCCCTATGGAAACAACAGTGTGTAGGCCTTGGGTGGTGCAGAATGCCCTGTTTAGTTTAAAACTAGTGTTGAAATGCAGGTACCTTCTACACCTAACATGGCCGCCACAGACCACTGCTGCAGCAGCGTGGTTTAGAGGGCGCATTCTAGTAGCCAGGGGCAGGCTGGAACCCTCAGGCAATGTATCCATCTTAGCCTGCCAGCCTGTCCACAGGTAGAATGGTGGAACCTCCGGAAGCCTCTGGAACCTTCTGGAAGAGGTGAGGTGACACCAACTGACACCAACTGACACTATCAACTGTCAACTGGCACTATAAAAGGAAAGGGAGGGAACTTTCCAGAAGAGGAGCTGAGGAGAAGACCTGGGGAAGTACCTACGCAGGAGGATAGGCAGTGGGTGTCAGGGCAGGGTCTTATGATGCTGGAATGACAGGGCCTAGTGTGCTGCTTTGCAAGTGTTGAGGTATCCTGTTCCCCCCCCACTGACCTAGCCCCGCGGCAGGGAACCCCCAGGGACCCCTTGAAGGGATTGGCTGAGAAGAACTTGGAACACCAGCCACCAATTTACCCCCCCCTTCAAGGAACAAGAAACCAAGCAACTAAATCAAGAAACAAGTAACCAAGCAACTAAACTAAGGGCACAAGAAACATCACGCCAAGAAGAAAACTAAATCACCACAGGACTTTTGAGGAACTACCCAGGTATTGGCGCTGTGTCGCTCCCTGTGCCCCTCCTGACGCCACCTGGGGTTCCTGCGCTAACCTGCCACTGCTGTGTGGCTTGACCTGTGAACTGCCTTTATTTAAAGTCAGCTACTGCTGAAAGCGCTTTAGTCTATTGGTGTAAGCGCTATTGACTGCCTATATTAAGCGCTGTCTTTTTCCCTCATCTGGAGAAGCGCTGTGCTAGTACCTCAAGTGCTTTCTTGTGTGCCCCCAGAGGAGCGCTGTGAGGAAGAGCGCTGTATTATGCCTCCAAGCGCGTGACTGGCTGGGAAATGCCGTGCCCTGTGGTAGCGCTGTGAGACCTGCTGTAATTGACCAAGCGCTAGGCCTCTGCGCTAACTCTGGACCCAGGCGCTGGACTGTTCCAGGCTATGGTGCCAATGGATGGCTTTCCCCCGCACCTGAAGCGATACAGTGCCTGTACACAGCGCTGTGTTCTGTTCCTCTTATCAGCGCTAGAGTCTGTGTGCCCTGAAAAGCGCCGTATCCTGTGCCCCTGCGGAGCGCTATGAAGTAATTGACCCTTTGGAAGCGCTACTGGTGATTGCTGCCTGGAAGCGCTATACTGCCTGGGAACTGCTGGGCTGACCGAGCGCTGCATGCCCCCCTAAGAAGCGCTGGCATCGTGTGCCATTCAAGCGCTGTGAAGCTTCTCCGAGCTGAAAGCGCTGCTGCCCCACTCACCGCCGCAGCCGAGGCTGCCCTGAGGAGAACTGGAGTTGCCCCGGCAGCCCTCGGTGCCAGGAGAGGGCCGCCATAAAAATTCATGTCAGGCCGCGTTAGGCCCTGAGGCAAGAATCCCTGGTGTGAGGAGAGGACGCCGGTATGTTTAGGAAGGCCCGCGGCGGTCCCTGAAGCTGCAAGGGAGTCGGCGCCTTTGTCTCGTGACGGGGGTGCCGCGTCTAGAGCCGCGCCCCCACCTTGCCTGCTCCTGATCGTCTTTCTGCCCTGAGCCCTCCGTGAGAGGACTCGTGCCCAGGAAGGAGGGGGAACTTGGAATCACCGCGGAGGAGTGGAGCCTCCTCCGACTTGCCCCCACGGGTTTTCCTGCTGCCTCGCGACCGGCGCTGGTGCTAACAGCTCCTTTCTGCACCGCGCCCGGTCGAGCGAGGCCCCCAAGGAATGCGCAAGGGCCCGGAAGGGCCGAACAATAAGGTAACTCCCTAGGGGAGGCGGGCGGAAGGCCGGAAGAGGCCCCGAGAACCCCCTCCCCTGGGAAAGCTGTGACTGGGTCCCGTTGGCCCCCCCCTCCCAAGAGCCTCGAGTGTGGTGAGGCCTTACCGGAGCCTAGACCACTGGGGGGCCCGGATTTATAAAAGTGAACCCCTAACTAAGGGAGGAGATATTAATCAGAAGACCAGTTAGAATGAAATGTTGGTCATTGCCACAGAAGGTGTTGGTTACATATGTTAGGGAATGCTTGTGCTAGCCTAAAGGAAGGTTCTGTTCTGGCATACTAAGATGGGGCCTGGGTTCTAATAACCTGTACATATCTAATTGAATGCCGGTTACTGTAGCCTTATACATGGTTTGTTTTTGACTAAATGAAATGACCAGTCTAGCCTGGTGCATGGGTTATCCCATCTAACTGAAGTGCTCACCTGTCCTAGTGGCCCCATTCAATGTTAGAAGCCCCAGAATATGTATGAAGTGCTCAGACCAAGTGCATGCATCCAATGTAGTACAGATTTTCTACAAATGTATGGGTCTCCTTGCCTGTTGAGTACTGGAATGGGAGTAATCCTCTAATGAGAGATGGATTCCTAATTAAGGAACTGGTTATTGTTATCTAAAGGAAATGGGTGGGCCCTACATGGTGAATTGGGATCCAAGTTCTAATGGGATGTTTACCCAGTGAGGTGTTTACCTAAAAGGATACCCGTTCTTGCTATAAAAAAGGCCTATGTTTGAGTTCTAGGGTAATGTTGATTCCTGATTAGGGAAGGGCTGCTACCCTTCCCCTGAAGTGTTTACTCCTGATTAAGGAGAGGTTTTACCTTGGTTAACTAACTGTTCTACACAAGGAAATGTTTGACCTACACTTAAGGAACCGTTTATTCCACCATAGGGCAACTGTTAATTAATTGCCTAGTTATTTCATGTCTACTGAAATGTAGCCTGAGTTTAAAAGGACAGGAATTGCCTATGGTTGACTCCTGAAATGTTTATTCCTGAGTAAGAAACGGTTTACCCTTACCTACTGAAATACATGGCTCCAATCTAGGAAAACTACATAAGGAGGTGTTTACTTAAGGGGATGCCATCCTTGTTGCATGAAATGCATATTCCTGATTGCTGAAATGTTTTCTTCCACGTAGTACTAAATTTACTAGAAAAGCTTACTGTTATTTATTGACATGCTTCCTGTTATAATTCCTTAATGTACTACTTTCAGGCGTTGGCTCAGAACAAGACTGAGGTCAGGCCTGTGCTCTTCAAATATTTATTTATCTAATAATTAATATTTATTGCATATTCAAGGTTCATTCATCTAGAATTTATTCCAGAGAAATACAACATATGTATTTGTAGAGGTAAATTGAAAAGCTAATGTTATAATGAATTTCTTCTACCCTGATCCTGCTCCATCTACTTGATTATCTATTTGAATAAAGTTAACTTGAGTTTTTACACAAACTCACTGGAGTGGTGTCACTAATTGCGTGCCTAGGTTTCTGACTCCGTGGTTGCGTGTGCTGCATGGTTGCTTAACACATAAGCTTTCTGATGCCTACCCGCTCGTGCCATGCTACCTTAGGGGACTGGTGACCCCAGTTCCAACATATTGGTGTCGAGCGGTGGGATCCGGGACTTGTGGCCATGCAGCACCCTCCATTGGGACAGGGTGCACAGCAATTGGGCTGCACAATTATTGTGTGTAAGCCAAAGTAATCGACCCCTCCACTGTCTAGCCTGTAGAGTGTATCAAGATCTGTTTGACCTAAACCTGTCACCCACGTCCTGGTATCTTTTCCTAGATTCATCTGAGTCCCCACCTGGCATAATGGAGTTTTGTCAGGGGATGGGGGTGCCTGTTGGGCGGAGAACCGGGAAGAAGGAACTCCGTACCGCTTTGAGGGCATGGGTAGGAGCCCACCCAGAGGGGAGAGGGGATGGGGGACAGGAGGGGCAGGTCACACCCAGGGAGGCGGGCACACCAGAGAACCTTGGAAGGGGGTGTGTGTCGTCAGAGAGGTTAGAGCATGAGAGGGAGAGTGAGAGCCTTGCAATGATGGATGAGAGGAAGCTGGTGCACAAGCTTCAGCTAGAAGAGTTAGAGCTGAAGGCCTTGGAATTCTGTGTACCAGGTGCTTCCATGGTGGCAGCGTACCCGAGGTTCGGGGTTTGGACCAGTCACAGGGGGAAGGACCTGGACTGGGGTTTCAGGATCAGGAATTGCCTGACCTGGAGGGTGGGGTACCAGTAACTATGGACCCTACCGGTGTGACTTCCAGGGGTGCCTATCCGGGGAGGAGGGTGCGGAACCCTGGAAGGGGGTGCAGAGGGAGGAAGGACTCTCCTCTGGCACCGGTCCAGCCATGGGGTTAAGATCCTGGGTTGGGTGGCCAGGTTCAGGGGTTGCCTGACCTGGCGGGAGGAATCTCTGTATTCAGAGTTCCTCCGGTTGTGACTCCCAGGGGTGTCCCGAGGTGCCCCAGCTGTGGTCACTGGGCCTGGCGTGTGCTTTAAGAGGACACCAGGTTGGGAGACTAGGCTGTCCCGATGTGTCATCTAGGAGGGAGGGTGCGGAACCCTGGGAGGGGGTGCAGGGAGAGGTAAGTCTCGCCCCTGTCACCAATTCAACTTAAGGGTTTAGACCCTAGGTTGAGGAGGAGAGTGGAAAAAGGTACCACGGGCCTGGGGCGACTGCCCCCCACTCTGGGAGAGAGTAAGGGCCAGAGACATCCGGATTGGAGGTCTGTCCTGGCCGCATCCCACTAGGAACACCAGTGGGGTGGTTGGATTAGCGAGGATGTCATGGTGGTATTGGGCCTGCGTCCACCTTTTTCCGCCCCAAGCAGGGAAGCCCGTCAAGGGAATGATCAGTCTACCCTGGCTTTTGGCTGGGGGGGAGATGTGTGAGACTTGGCCCTTTCCCCAGAAATTTTTCGTTTTTTATCCCCTGTTAATTTAGAATGCCCCTATGGAAACAACAGTGTGTAGGCCTTGGGTGGTGCAGAATGCCCTGTTTAGTTTAAAACTAGTGTTGAAATGCAGGTACCTTCTACACCTAACATGGCCGCCACAGACCACTGCTGCAGCAGCGTGGTTTAGAGGGCGCATTCTAGTAGCCAGGGGCAGGCTGGAACCCTCAGGCAATGTATCCATCTAAGCCTGCCAGCCTGTCCACAGGTAGAATGGTGGAACCTCCGGAAGCCTCTGGAACCTTCTGGAAGAGGTGAGGTGACACCAACTGACACCAACTGACACTATCAACTGTCAACTGGCACTATAAAAGGAAAGGGAGGGAACTTTCCAGAAGAGGAGCTGAGGAGAAGACCTGGGGAAGTACCTACGCAGGAGGATAGGCAGTGGGGGTCAGGGCAGGGTCTTATGATGCTGGAATGACAGGGCCTAGTGTGCTGCTTTGCAAGTGTTGAGGTATCCTGTTCCCCCCCCACTGACCTAGCCCCGTGGCAGGGAACCCCCAGGGACCCCTTGAAGGGATTGGCTGAGAAGAACTTGGAACACCAGCCACCAATTTACCCCCCCCTTCAAGGAACAAGAAACCAAGCAACTAAATCAAGAAACAAGTAACCAAGCAACTAAACTAAGGGCACAAGAAACATCACGCCAAGAAGAAAACTAAATCACCACAGGACTTTTGAGGAACTACCCAGGTATTGGCGCTGTGTCGCTCCCTGTGCCCCTCCTGACGCCACCTGGGGTTCCTGCGCTAACCTGCCACTGCTGTGTGGCTTGACCTGTGAACTGCCTTTATTTAAAGTCAGCTACTGCTGAAAGCGCTTTAGTCTATTGGTGTAAGCGCTATTGACTGCCTATATTAAGCGCTGTCTTTTTCCCTCATCTGGAGAAGCGCTGTGCTAGTACCTCAAGTGCTTTCTTGTGTGCCCCCAGAGGAGCGCTGTGAGGAAGAGCGCTGTATTATGCCTCCAAGCGCGTGACTGGCTGGGAAATGCCGTGCCCTGTGGTAGCGCTGTGAGACCTGCTGTAATTGACCAAGCGCTAGGCCTCTGCGCTAACTCTGGACCCAGGCGCTGGACTGTTCCAGGCTATGGTGCCAATGGATGGCTTTCCCCCGCACCTGAAGCGATACAGTGCCTGTACACAGCGCTGTGTTCTGTTCCTCTTATCAGCGCTAGAGTCTGTGTGCCCTGAAAAGCGCCGTATCCTGTGCCCCTGCGGAGCGCTATGAAGTAATTGACCCTTTGGAAGCGCTACTGGTGATTGCTGCCTGGAAGCGCTATACTGCCTGGGAACTGCTGGGCTGACCGAGCGCTGCATGCCCCCCTAAGAAGCGCTGGCATCGTGTGCCATTCAAGCGCTGTGAAGCTTCTCCGCGCTGAAAGCGCTGCTGCCCCACTCACCGCCGCAGCCGAGGCTGCCCTGAGGAGAACTGGAGTTGCCCCGGCAGCCCTCGGTGCCAGGAGAGGGCCGCCATAAAAATTCATGTCAGGCCGCGTTAGGCCCTGAGGCAAGAATCCCTGGTGTGAGGAGAGGACGCCGGTATGTTTAGGAAGGCCCGCGGCGGTCCCTGAAGCTGCAAGGGAGTCGGCGCCTTTGTCACGTGACGGGGGTGCCGCGTCTAGAGCCGCGCCCCCACCTTGCCTGCTCCTGATCGTCTTTCTGCCCTGAGCCCTCCGTGAGAGGACTCGTGCCCAGGAAGGAGGGGGAACTTGGAATCACCGCGGAGGAGTGGAGCCTCCTCCGACTTGCCCCCACGGGTTTTCCTGCTGCCTCGCGACCGGCGCTGGTGCTAACAGCTCCTTTCTGCACCGCGCCCGGTCGAGCGAGGCCCCCAAGGAATGCGCAAGGGCCCGGAAGGGCCGAACAATAAGGTAACTCCCTAGGGGAGGCGGGCGGAAGGCCGGAAGAGGCCCCGAGAACCCCCTCCCCTGGGAAAGCTGTGACTGGGTCCCGTTGGCCCCCCCCTCCCAAGAGCCTCGAGTGTGGTGAGGCCTTACCGGAGCCTAGACCACTGGGGGGCCCGGATTTATAAAAGTGAACCCCTAACTAAGGGAGGAGATATTAATCAGAAGACCAGTTAGAATGAAATGTTGGTCATTGCCACAGAAGGTGTTGGTTACATATGTTAGGGAATGCTTGTGCTAGCCTAAAGGAAGGTTCTGTTCTGGCATACTAAGATGGGGCCTGGGTTCTAATAACCTGTACATATCTAATTGAATGCCGGTTACTGTAGCCTTATACATGGTTTGTTTTTGACTAAATGAAATGACCAGTCTAGCCTGGTGCATGGGTTATCCCATCTAACTGAAGTGCTCACCTGTCCTAGTGGCCCCATTCAATGTTAGAAGCCCCAGAATATGTATGAAGTGCTCAGACCAAGTGCATGCATCCAATGTAGTACAGATTTTCTACAAATGTATGGGTCTCCTTGCCTGTTGAGTACTGGAATGGGAGTAATCCTCTAATGAGAGATGGATTCCTAATTAAGGAACTGGTTATTGTTATCTAAAGGAAATGGGTGGGCCCTACATGGTGAATTGGGATCCAAGTTCTAATGGGATGTTTACCCAGTGAGGTGGTTACCTAAAAGGATACCCGTTCTTGCTATAAAAAAGGCCTATGTTTGAGTTCTAGGGTAATGTTGATTCCTGATTAGGGAAGGGCTGCTACCCTTCCCCTGAAGTGTTTACTCCTGATTAAGGAGAGGTTTTACCTTGGTTAACTAACTGTTCTACACAAGGAAATGTTTGACCTACACTTAAGGAACCGTTTATTCCACCATAGGGCAACTGTTAATTAATTGCCTAGTTATTTCATGTCTACTGAAATGTAGCCTGAGTTTAAAAGGACAGGAATTGCCTATGGTTGACTCCTGAAATGTTTATTCCTGAGTAAGAAACGGTTTACCCTTACCTACTGAAATACATGGCTCCAATCTAGGAAAACTACATAAGGAGGTGTTTACTTAAGGGGATGCCATCCTTGTTGCATGAAATGCATATTCCTGATTGCTGAAATGTTTTCTTCCACGTAGTACTAAATTTACTAGAAAAGCTTACTGTTATTTATTGACATGCTTCCTGTTATAATTCCTTAATGTACTACTTTCAGGCGCTGGCTCAGAACAAGACTGAGGTCAGGCCTGTGCTCTTCAAATATTTATTTATCTAATAATTAATATTTATTGCATATTCAAGGTTCATTCATCTAGAATTTATTCCAGAGAAATACAACATATGTATTTGTAGAGGTAAATTGAAAAGCTAATGTTATAATGAATTTCTTCTACCCTGATCCTGCTCCATCTACTTGATTATCTATTTGAATAAAGTTAACTTGAGTTTTTACACAAACTCACTGGAGTGGTGTCACTAATTGCGTGCCTAGGTTTCTGACTCCGTGGTTGCGTGTGCTGCATGGTTGCTTAACACATAAGCTTTCTGATGCCTACCCGCTCGTGCCATGCTACCCTAGGGGACTGGTGACCCCAGTTCCAACACTCCCCTACATGCAATTGCAATTTAAGTAATAGCAAATTTTGTGATTACTTAAATTGCGATTTTTGTATTTGGGATGATGCATCCCAGATGCAAAAATTGCGGTCGCAAGGAGGCTGCAACCACAAAAAACATTGATGCATGCGCCCCTGTGCCCCTTTGTTCCTTCGGTAGTAGTTGCATTCCTGGCAAATATCAATATTGCAGTTGTATCTAGGGGTGTGCAATTGCAGCACCTTGCTGAGAATTGGGCCTCAAATTTGAATAATATAGTAATAGTGTGAGTTTTCCCAATTTCAAAGTGCACTAACATGTGGGCTATTTGCTCGCATCATTTGAAGGAGGCTTTTTTCTGCCCACAGAGTGCACAATTGCCTCACCATTTAACACCAAGCACAGACTGCCATATGTACCCGGATCTGGATAAGATCAGTGGTGGATTGAAGGCTCAGTGTGCTTTTCCGAGACGTGGGACATTTGAAAGTTGACGTCAGCTTCATCTCAATACAGGTGTGGGTCGTGTTTCTATTTCTGTAACATAAATAATAAAATCCATTTATTTGAAAAAAGGAAGACAAACACTCCGCCGTTCTCTTTTTTGACACAATGTTTTCTTTAACATTTGTTTAATGAGCTTTTTTTTTTTAGATGTATTTCACCGAGACATCACACCAGTGCTGCGTTTTTTCTAATTAGGGCTTTGTTTACACAAGACATCAAAGTCTAACGCTGCAAATCACTTCCCCCCTGATGTTCACTTTCTGCCCACGGAGTCTTTAGTTTTTCTGCTTCAGTTCCGATGCTTGTGGCCAAAGCTTTGTTTCTAATATTTTGTCAAAGGAAGATACCGCTAGCACAGAGTAACAAGAAGAAAGACTTGCATTCTTTAATATGGTTGAGAAACAAACAAGGGCAAACTTCCACTGTATCATATTAAGAATGCTAAAGATAGAAAAAAGAAAATAACTGCTGATTTAAACTGAAATGAAGGGCATGTCCAAAATATTACTCATACCAAGCTGCTCCGAAAATTACACACAACCAGCCACTCCAGTTCCTCCCCAAATCCATAATATACACGAGGTGCAGGAAAAATATCAACCAAGTGAAACAAAATTGCCTTCCGCGATAGACATGTTCCCGATTTTTTTTTTTAAGTGTTACAAAGCAGAAGAGGCAGATGTCAAGAAAGACAATATTGGAGACAACATGCATAGGCTTTCTCATGTAGAGACCAATGGCACAGAGCATTTCCCATACAACAGCATGGAGGACACAATTAATCAATGGAGGTCAGAGTTCATTGAACTGAAAAGTTCTAACTGACAGTATTTCATTTCCTCCATCTGCTTAATTTCTAAGAAAAACTCTGGAATATCACACTTCCAAATAGTTCGCAGCCAGATCTCAGGTGCTATAATACATTATTTCATTATTTCATTTAACAGTTTGCACTCCACCAGCCTCTGGCAGGTTTCATCGCATATTTAACGGTAGAACAGAAGTCCTTCGATACTGATTAAACATTTCTACTACATGAAAACAGTTCAAAATGTCAACATGCGCTACTTTTTGCTCTCATCATTAACATGCTATTCCTGGCAGCTCTAGCAATCTCTTACTGGGTAAGCTTTCATTGGTGCAGCAAGTGCAGTGGCGCCGTGGTGCAGAGGACTGAGGGCACACATAACCCTCATTATTATTATATTTTACAGTTCAAACTGTGACCAAGGGGCATTGACGTTGACTCGCCAAAATGTCTGGGGTAGTTGTAGTGATATCACAAACCCTTTGACCTAAATGACATCACAGAAGTGACATCATCATGACCTTTGACCCAAAATCTTCCCATGAAGGATGTCACATGATCTTGAATAGATGACCAGGGACATCCTAAGGATTTCGGGGGCCCTGGGCCAAACGTATTTTGGGGGCCCCTACTAATTAATGAACCAGTTTCAGCTCTTTCATGCCCTCTTTGGCCGCGTCGTGTACCGTGCACAGGCCAAATTCTAAATGTGTTCAAAGATATTGATGTGTGTTTTCAATATTGTAACACAGCAGAAGCTCACTAATATCACTGCAAATAATCTCCATGACACCCCCCATTTCTCGCTTGTAATGTCCTATTGTGATCTAAAAGAACTTTTATTATGGATGTTCCCTGAAAGAGAAATACAACAGTTAATGTAAATTGATACTTGTATAGCGCACTACTCACCTGCAAGGGTCTCAAGGCGCTTGTACGAATACCGCTGTGGAACCCATCCTAGCTTTCCCTGTGAGGCGTCCACTCCTGGGCACCCCCAAGGTGGAGGCCAGGCATCCTTAGCGTTTTGGGGGCCGTTGTGGAGATTAAGCAAGCTATTGCCCAGAGTTGCAGAGTAGGACTCCATGATTGGAATAGGCACCGAGGCGAGAATTATCAGGTCCGTGGAATTTTTGAGCCCAAAACCCGCCGAGGCAGGGAATTGAACCCTGGTCCCGGGCTAGACTTCTGCATCAGGGTCTGCCGCTCTAACCATTGAGCCACACTTCTCCA
Organism: Lissotriton vulgaris; assembly: GCF_964263255.1. NCBI lineage: Eukaryota > Metazoa > Chordata > Amphibia > Caudata > Salamandridae > Lissotriton > Lissotriton vulgaris. The sequence goes on along the minus strand of NC_141694.1, from coordinate 1,195,420,741 downwards.
CTTCATTGATGAATGTCTATAATAGAGTCTTACACATCACCCGCATTATCTTTTTTTAAAGGAAAATGGTATTTAAAACAATCTGTTCCAGAATTATTGAATGTCATCAGGGCAAGACTCTCTGTAGAACCAAGCTGGCTTTATCAGGGGGCTCCCTGAAAGTATGGGGTCCTGGCCCAGAGTCCACTTTGCCCATGCCATAAAACGTCTCTGTGATTACAATTAATTGACATTGAGAAGTTCAATAATACCTGCACAGCTGATGTACCAATACAAAAGTCTATTTTAGATACCACATATATTAGAGTGTTGATATGCTATGCCAGGGGTACCTTACTGCCGTCTCTTTGTAATAAACTAAAGTATTATTTTGTTGTTATGTATTCATCTCAAGAATATATACTGCCACAAAACTATACTGGGAGCCTAAATTATTTTACAGGTTTTATTCAAAAACATACTTTTTTATGCATTCACAATAATGAAACATAGCAACAATTTGTTTACAAATGTTCATTTCATCACGGGTACCCTCTATTTCCAAAAATGATACACAATATGACAGTGCCAAAATGTTGCCATTAGTGCTCTGCATAAATCATGGATGCATCTTTGAGTTTGCGCTGTGGTCAAGCTTAGGTTTGTTACCTAACTTTTGCAGGTAAGCCAAGTTTATAAGCATGACTAACACCGTGATTGTTTAGGAATGGCACCCTAAGAGTCCTTTGTGAGCCAATCATTTATTGAACAAGTGCTAGGAATTAATGTATAATGCATAGAGTATGTCCCTTTTAAAATACATTAGTTCCTTCAGGTAAACACTAGTGGCATCCTGATTGAGTGACTGCTCCAATCCAACCACTGGTTTTGTTTTGGATTTGTATACCACTATTATTATTTGCTTACTCTACACCCCAATTTCTTTATGTTAGGCACACATTTACACATACAATGTCCTGAAGAAAGCAGCCACACATCTGTTAAGGGTATAAGGCTGAAACATGTCAACCAATCTTCTCACTCTATGATAGGTCAATCCCTCCTATCATAGCCTGTTTTGAATCCTGGCCGAGGGACGCCCCAAAAATATTCCTTGTGCACTCTGTAGTTAGGTTTATCTCACATTTGCAGTTGCTTTGTAATTCCTCACCACACCTTGCTCACATAAAGGTTTAGTATTGTTGTGCAGTTCCTATATCCCTGATAGGTTCTGCACATTGGAATAATATACACTATGGTTTTGACATAGGACTGAGGTCAGTATGTCTCTATGAGTCCATTAAACTTAATTACTTGTGTGTGCCAGCTAACTCAGAGGTCACTAGAAACTTCTCGAATGAACAAGAAGGGATTAGTTTCTGACAACAGCATAAACATGACAACTTTGTTTCCCTTAGAATCGGAACAGTCTCTTCAGAGTCGTGGAAACAATAGATAACCGTTTCACTCAGTCAAGCATGCATGCTTCATTTCTACAGAGTTGCACAGAAATAGATAGATAGGCGTTTCAATAGAAACGGTTTATTGAACAGTCTTATTTCTCATGCAAGAGATATGAACTGCTACAATCGTAAGACAGAATGCGAAGTATAATACGTACAGCGTTAGCAGTAGGATTAAATAATACTGCAATAGCATGGTCTGTAGCTATGAAATAAATTCATAAAAATGCATACATAAATAATACAGGCTAAAATACTCATCTGGTGCTTCTAAAATAATCCTACCCCAGTGTACCTAACCTAAGTGTAGTACAAGGGAAGAAGTGGGTACTGTTCAGCCATAGTTTAGTTTAGCTATAGTTTAGTTTAACTATAGTTGCCAAGAGTCCCTCTAGGTTCTAGTCTGCTTCATACCTTAGAATTAGAGAGGTTGGAATCTCTTTTCCAGGTCTCGATCTCTAACACCCCGCACGGGCAGTCAGAAACACTGGAGCTGGATTTTCGGAGAGGAGGATGGCAGCAGCTGGTCAGTGTGTCAGTTGGGAACTGGACTTCCTTCCGAACTTGCCGTGGCGAACCGCGTCTTGCAAGTAGGCAGTCGAACCGTGGACCGAACCATGGTTTGCCATGGCAAGTGAAGGCATAGTTATACCTTCAAGGTGTTTAGGAATGCCAGTATTGATGTAAAAGTCGGGCATAAGAACGTCATGAATGAACCCCTAAAGAATAGATGTTCATGCATAATAAATGAGTTGTTGGAGAAATCAATACCAAGCAAGGGGAAGTCGTCAAGGCTTAAGAGTCTGGTTTTCCAAGAACTTGTTGTGACGTAGATGAATGAATGTAGGTAGCCATGCCTGTATTTGGTTAGCATGAAGAATGCCTAAATAAGGGCTCGATTTCTATGCCTAAATAGGGGCAATCTGAATGGTACCTATATAAGGGCAGAAATCATGAAATTCATAAGGAATCTAAATCGACACACAACACCCACTCCACTTTCGTATGTACGACGTTACGAATTTCTAAACATGTCAACATATCTAAAACATAGCTACATATGGATGGCAAAGAACATGTCTAAAAATACATTGTAAAAAATGCATTTAAAACTGTTGTGATGCATAAAATGCAATGGCGCTGTACATATTAAAGTAGTGTTTCATTCTAAGCATATGTAGACATTTGCATGCTACACGAATGAATCATATACATATATACATTATGAAATGGCTTGTAAATATAGAAGAAAAAGGGCCAAAACTGTTTCCTTTCAGATTACGTAATCATTTAGTTGTGGACAAGGTCATATATTGACTCTGGAAGTATTACAAAAAATTCTTGTTCGCAATGAATAGTTCTACTATAAGCAGATTACTTGTGCCAAAAAATGAAGAAAAAAAAATTTGGAAAAAAAATTAATCATAGGAAAAGTTCCAAAGTTAGTCCCTTGTTTTTAAAATACTCAAGGTCAAATTCTTAGGGGCTTATTTATGAGCCCTTGCGTCACTGTTACGCTGCTAGTGCGTCACTTTTTGTAACGCATCAGCGGAGTAAAAAATGTGCCTTGTTGCACCATATTTACAAAGTGAGGCATCTAGGTAGATGTGTCACTTTGTAATCCCCTGCTTCACATTATGCCTGCGCCAGGTATAATTATGCAAGGGGGCGTTTTGACGCAAGAAAGAGTCAGAGAAGTGATGCAGTGAAATCTATAAGATTTAACTGCGCCATTTCTTGGACGCTAATGCGTCAAAGTCTCACGCCTGCCTCATGGCTGGCGTAAGACTGACGCAGGCACTAACAACATGGGACTTGCCCATGGGAAAGTACACATTGCTGGAGTTATGTCACTTTTGTGACACACTCCAGCAATGCGTCACTTTTGCGCCTACAGATACGTCAGAAATACTGACGTATCTGTAACTCCTTGCGACATGATGCGTCATACTGTAAATATGACGCATCGTTAGTGTCGCGGGGAGAGCACAGTAAAAAGTGACGCATCGCTGTTTTCACGCAGCGATGCATCACTTTCCATAAATGAGGCCCAAATTGTTTCAGAACAGCGTGTGCCAAAATCAAAAGTCATTGTTAGGGCTTGGAGAAAACATGAAATATTCTATGTCTATAGACAAAAATTCATCTACCATTGTAGGTGAAAATTGGATCACCTCGTTAGGAAGATTATTCGTATATAGATGAGAAGCATCGCCGTCATCATTGGTCGCATCAGCAATGTTCGTATCGGATGTTACCTAAATGCCTGTTGTTTCCTCTCGTACCTCAGCAGTAGCAATTTGCGTCTGTGAGATCTCAATGAATACCGTCATCAGGATTGGGAGCCACTGGTGACAACACAGAGCATGGGCCGATACCGGATCCAGCAGAGTATCGATATCCAAAGACATTACTGCTGGGAGTGTTAGACAGATGTCTAGCACGCATTCTTCACCGCAAAGCAGGCAGTGTAGAACAGGTAAGATGCAATCTTGCCAGATTGGTCTGAATTACAGAAACCATGTGGCATTTAATTCTCGCAGACAAGGTAAACCTAAAATTTTGACGATGCGCTGACAACACATCTCCAATAGAGCTCTCTTTATGGTGCTTGGAGGGGCGCTGGTGATTTGGCTTGCCATATCGTAGCAGTAGGAGCAAAAATAGGATTCCTGCAACAAATCCAAAAAGTAGGGCAGTCCGTCAAACACAGAGTGCACGAAGTTTGGAAATATTCAGAGGACTGCTTGAAAAGGTGCTAAAATTCCTGAAAACATGTACAACACCGGTCGTATTAGACATGTTTAAGATACGTTCCAACATTTCTGAGAAATGTATAGGGAAGTTTGTATTCAAAAGGGCATGTATCTCGACAGAAGTCCTTGCGACTTGTAGATCATAGGTTTCTTTGGCCGAGGTCAGTGGCACAGTTTTTTGTAAAAGAATGGCTTTCATTCTGCTTTGATATCAATTTGTATAGAAGAGATGTTCTCTGAAGGCCATAAAGGCGACTCCCAGGCTGTCTTGGTTTGTGAAAACAATACTCGCATACAGCAAGTGACCCTGGAATTAAACAGTCACTAGATATGGAATACCTGGCAACATGCCACAGCTGCTGTGATCATTCAACATTAGGTAACTCCCATAAAGTAGTCCAAAAATTGGATTAATCACTGCAGCTAGTGAGTCTTGCAGGTGACAGGATAAGTTTGTAGTGGAACCATCGCAGGCCCCGTGTAAATTAATACCCTGACAAAGGAGAGAACCGCTTAGTGTGTTTTCGCAGTTAGAACTGCTAAGAAACACTTCACGTCCCCCACTCCAACATATGTGTGAGTGTATGGTAAATCCCAGGATGTCTTGATGTATTCTTTACTGAACCTTTCATGTTTGCCTGCTGATATATGTTATAGGAAATACTAAAAATGGAAAATTGTAACAGGCAGAGTAATTTTACCATGTATGATCCACTCAGTAGCCGGTTTTTCTGACACTGTGAATGGTAATTTTTCCATGCTCAGCACCGAATAGTCTGCTCCTTTTCGTACCAGTTTGATCTGTTTATCAGTGCGATTGAATTCTGAAAACAGTGAAGTATTGTTGATTAAACGCCAAGGCACATATCCCGCATGCAAGTTTTGTAGAGTCCAGCCTAATAGCATGATGGAAACTTATTGAGACTGACCATGTTGCAACAAGACCAAGTCTTGTTTCATGATTTCTATGTCAGAAGATACAATGCTGTCCAATGAATATATCCTGGTCGATAGAGTCGTTAACCCATTGTCTACTACAGGGAGAGATTTCTCTAAATTAATATGACCAATTTCTCGTATTCGTTATGCAGTCTCTGCTTGGGTAATCTTCCATAATTCATTATATGCAGTTTAGATACCAGCATATATGAAACGTTTTTGATGCGGTTTTCTTGGTCCTAGCAAGAATTCCCCAAGGTTATTGTCATCTTTAAGTAAAGATAAATGTTGTGTTACATCCTCAAGTGTAGATTGCTGTAGCCTATCAAGACATAGTTTTCGTACACTGTATGTTGTTACTACCCCAGGATGCTGTCTTTGAACATATCTTGTGTCTGGCCTATTGATGGTGAAACCCTGTGTTTTGTTCAGGAATCGATCTTGACAGTTGTTCGTGTCTGTGGGACAGAGCAACCATTTTTTTCATTCTGGATCTGATCTGTTGTGATGCAACTCTGGGCAATAGCTTGCTTAATCTCCACAACGGCCCCCACAACGCTACGGATGCCTGGCCTCCACCTTGGGGGTGCCCAGGAGTGGACGCCTCACAGGGAAAGCCAGGATGGGTTCCACAGCGGTATTCGTACAAGCGCCTTGAGACCCTTGCGGGTGAGTAGTGCGCTATACAAGTATCAATTTACATGCAAAATAGTACTAGAACATGGTTGGAGAAGGCTGGCATAATGATGTCTTCGCCATGTGGGCACTCCCTGACAAATTCTGGCGGCAAGTCCCGTTCTGCTAGAAGTATATCATAACCCTTTGAAAGTCGCAAAAGAGTGCTTTCACTTTTCTTGGTATATCTCCCTCTATCGGGAGAGTTATTTCATATAACCCTTGCAGAGAACTAACCCTGATGTCTGTAGTCTCAACTTGAATGTCTTCATTCAGGTCCACTGTCTCCAGAAGTCCCTTCAGGTTCTGGCGAGCTATTGTTACTTCTGCTGCGCTGTCCAACATTGTCTGAGCCCATGCTCCGTTCTTGAGCTGTGTTCTCAGACTCCTCAGCATGTCTGATCTTTAGACCTGCTACTTTCTTCTTTAAATTGAGGTTTTGTTTTGTTTTTCTGAACGTGTTGATCATCTTTGGACTTCACACATTCTTCTTTTTGATCTGACCGCCCTCTTCTCTCGGATGTCTGTGACGATATCTGAAAGGTACGAGAGGAACACGTATCAGTATCTTGATACCTGTCAGGTTTTCTCAAATTTTCGCTATTCCTGAGGTTATACCTCCTTTCAGAGGGCTCCTTTTGAGAATCTTTCTCTTTTGAATGTTTGTTATTTTCCCTCTTCTGTTTAGAAGAGGTAGGAGTGTTTTTAGTAAAGGCCTTTCCAGGACTTTCAGAGAGCTGGGGTTTAACTGTACAATTCTATTAATCTTTGGATATTACTAAGGAATTAATTGTCCGACATTGCTTCAATGTCAGGGTCAGGTGTATAGCAGGCTAAAACTGGCCATGTTGCTCCTGGTCTACCTAGTGGACCGAGTCTGGTAATGTGATTTTAATATTTTAGGGTGCCTTTAAACCAGAGAATATGCTCCTGGTATGTGAGTGGAAATTCAATATAACCTCAAATGGAATATATTCCGTAGGTGATTCATCTTTTTTGTAGAAGTGAAACATGTGTGTTCCTGGATTTGATTCTGGGAATACTATCCATGAAAAGAATACCTCTGTCTGGTGATATTTGTGTGCCTCTATCACATAAACTACTCTACCACCTCTTGGTGTTAGGGCATGTTTTCTAAGTTTTAGGGTGATGGTTCTCCTTAAATTTGGAGGAATGATTATAGCATTCTCATTAGTTTCATTAAAACCTATATAGTTTAAAGCTACTTCGGCTTGGTCAGCCGCACCTCCACCTGTTTTGGCGTTAATGTTGTTATTAGACATTGTTTATTGAATGTTGCAGAGCAAGTTTCAAGGGAACAAAGATAAGGTGCACAATATTTTGGAACACTGTATCTTTCAACGTTGAACAAACCAAAAAGCTAATACATAGGTTTTTTGTCCTTCTCAGCTATGGTGGATATTATCCCTACCCACTCCAGATGTCTTATGGAGTTTTATGAGTAGGGGTCTCTGAGAAAAGCACGACTGAGTTACTTCAGTATCTAGCGTTAAATTAGTGCCTTACCAAACCGTTGGGCGCCATGTAGTGTGGTTCCTATATCCCTGTTAGGCTCTGCGCATTGGAATAAAATACATTATAGTTTTGACATAGGACTGAGGTCAGTATGTCTCTATGAGTCCATTAAACTGAATTTGCTTGTGTGTGCCAGCTAACTCAGAGCTCAGAGGTCACTAGAAACTTCTCGAATGAACAAGAAGGGATTAGTTTCTGACAACCGCATAAACTGACAACTTTGTTTCCCTAAGAATCGGAATAATCTCTTCAGAGTTGTGGAAACAATAGATAACAGTTTCACTCAGTCAATTGTGCATGCTTCGTTTTTACAGAGTTGCAGAGAAATAGATAGACAGACATTTCAATAAAAAGGGTTTATTGAACAGTCTTATTTCTCATGCAAGCGATATGAACTACTACAATCGTAAGACAGAATGCAATGTATAATACGTACAGCGTTATGGAGAAGCGTGGCTCAATGGTTAGAGTGGCAGACCCTGATGCAGAGGTCTGGCCCGGGACCAGTGTTCAATTCCCGCCTCAGCGGCTCTTGGATTCAATTTCCCCGGACCTGATGGTTCTCGCCTCGGTGCCTAGTCTAATCATGGGTCCCACTCTGTGACTCTGGGCAATAGCTTGCTTAATCTCCACAACGGCCCCAGCAGCGCTGTGGATGCCTGGCTTCGGTTGTATGACGATCTATCGCCGACAATTATTTCGCGGGCGTTTACATCGCGGCACTTACATCGCATCGGCGATCACAGCGGCATTTTTTTCATCGAGCGTTGTTGCGACGCAAATGCGGCCATGTAATTAGCCAGCGTTTCACCTCGCCGACTTTACATCGCGCAACATTTACATCGATGTAATGGGTGTTTCCCGGCGGCAACAGCTTGACCCTTCTCCCTTTCCGAGTTAGACCGTAGTGGAAAGCCGCTATTCTGTGGCATGAATTCACAGCAGCGAACAAAAGTCCAGTTTCCAACGCTGCCTCCTTTAAAAATAAAGACTGGTATAGTGCCTTGAGCCTCTTGTGTGTGACAGAGAAATTTTGAAAACCATTCTTTTTTCAAATGTAAAGAGTCTGTCATATGTTTCATGACATGTGTTGCCTGATTTACATATTTTGATGTCTCGGCTCGAGCTTTGGCTCTTGGAGCCAAGTCCGGCCCTGGCTCGGCTCTCCACAAGGCCTTCTGTCCGCGCCAGAAATGTAGTAAATCGTACACCTTTGTGCAGGTGTGAGAGGCCGCAGGGACATGGAGACAGAGGTGAGCGGAGACAGGGGAGGGCTGCTCTGAGCGGGGACAGCGAGGGAGGGGGCAAAATCAGGCCAGGGTCTGAGGGAAGTGACGCAGCCATGAGACTGCTCTGTAGGGGAAGAGAGGCCCAGGTGACAAGAGCGAGGGAGGCCAGAGATGAATAGTGACAGCACGCGGAGAGTGGCCAGTGGGTGGAGGGTGGACAACGGCCGGGGCAGGACACCAGAGATGACATGGGAGAGAGAGGACGGGTAGAGGTGATCCGACAGGGCAGCAGTGTGAGGTGGTGCACAAGGGCCGGGGGCAGAGGTGTGACAGACATTGAAAGGTGGGTTCAGATGTAAGAGGGATCTACAGGGGGATGAACAGAAGAGACACAGGGTTATGAGGGAACAGGGAACAAGAGGTGGGACAAGAAGATGTTGGTGAGGTCAGAAGTGAGAGGAGGCAGTCGAGGAGGGGTGGTCAGAGGTGAGATGGGACGGTGGGAAGAGAGGGGCAAGAGGGCAGACAGGGCTGGGGGCAGGACAGGACAGGAGAGAGAGATGAGTGCCAGAGGAGACAGGGAACAGTGGGCAGACAGACTGAGATGTGGGTGGGGTCAGCAGTGAGAGGAGACAGCCGAAGAGGGGCGATCAGAAGGCTATATGTGAGATGGGACAGCGGGTGGAGGTGGACTACAGGAGGCTGTGAGGGCGAGAGGTGAGACAGGCCAGTGAGGAGGGACAGAGGATAACCCATACACCCATCCATCCATCCATCCCCCAGCACCCATCCATGCATCCATCCACCCATCCATCCATCCATCCCCCAGCACCCATCCAAGCATCCATACACCCATACACCCATACACCCATCCATCCATCCATCCCCCAGCACCCGCCCATGCATCCATACACCCATCCATCCATCCATCCCATCCATCCATCCATCCCTCAGCACCCGCCCATGCATCCATACACCCATACATTCTTCCATCCATCCCCCAGCACCCATCCATGCATCCATCCACCAATAATAGTGCCATTTTAGCCTAGCATTTCAATGTAATCCGCAAAATGTCTGTTACAAATGTATAGTAGCAATGCTAAGAAGTGCTGGTATTCTCCCGTTAAATGTTTTGTAGCCGGTACTTTCCGTTTCATATTAAAGAAGTGCAGGTTCTCTGTACTGAGGTCCAGTTTTGCTTCCTTGCACCGCAGGGCTCCTGGCATCCTTCGTAGGTCACTGCAGCAGTTGCCCTTTCTATTCTATGATTACTGTATCACGTGGGGCGGGGTCTCGGCTGTCGCTGCTGTGCACAGCCCCACAAGAGGACATTTAGAGCAAGAGCAGGAAATGCTAACTCTGCCCTTGTCCAGCGCGCGAGCAGAGGCAGTTCAGAATGGCAGCTGTGTAAGCCTGACACCATGTGGTGATATTAGAATATGATGTGTTCATTGAGATTTGCATGATTCATATACCCCATATTCAGTTGTTTGCTTTTGTTTTTCTGTATTCTCGTGCCATTATTCCTTTTTTTCTCCTATTATTTAAATCCCTTGAATTTTCTGTTCGGCATTATGAATAAATCCTTGTTGCGTGACACTGTGCCTTTTCAATAAATCCCTTGAATTTCCTGTTAGAAAAGCCCGTTTCTGTAGCGTTCTAATGCCACCTTAACATCGCATGCGTTGTAATTGCATGCGATGTTAATGGCCTCGCGGCGTCGTAGCATGCATGGTAATAGCATGCGATGTGAACGACCATACGATGTCAAAGTGGCGGTGCGATAGCACCGCGATGTTTTGACGCCAATGTGTTGGGTGTTTCCCCCTGGCTTCACCTTGGGGGTGCCCAGGAGTGGACATTTCACAGGAAAGCCAGGGAGGGTTCCACAGCGTTATCAATACAGTACTACGAGGCCTCCGGGTAGAAGTGCGCTATATAAATACTCTACATTTATAAATAATACTGCAATAGCATGGTCTATAACTATGACATATATTCATAAAAATACATACATAAATAACACCAGCTAAAATACTCATCTAGTGCTTCTAAAATAACCCTACCCTAGTGTACCTAACCTAAATGTAGTACGAGGGAAGAAGTAGATGCTGTTCAGTCATAGTTTAGTTTAGCTATAGTTTAGTTTAACTATAGTTGCCAAGAGCCCCTCTAGGTTCTAGTCTGCGCCATACCTTAGAATGAGAGAGGTTGGAATCTCTTTCCCGGGTCTCAATCTCTAACACACGGCAAGGGGAGTCAGAAACACTGGAGCTGGATTCTCAGCGAGGAGGATGGCAGCATCTGGTCAGTGCATCAGTTGGGGACTGGACTTCCTTCTGAACTTGCCGTGGCAAACCGCGTCGTGCAAGTAGGAAGTCAAACCGTGGACTGAACCATGGTTTGCCATGGCAAGAGAAGGCATATTTATACTTGAAGGTGTTTAGGAATGCAAGTATTGATGTAAAAGTCAGGCATAAGAACATCATGAATGAACCCATAAGGAATAGATGTTCATCCATAATAAATGAGTTCTTGTAAAATTCAATATCCAAGCAAGGGGAAGTCCTAAAGGCTTAAGAGTCTGGTTTTCCAAGAACTTGTTGTGACGTAGATGAACGGATGTAGGTAGCCATGCCTGTATTTGGTTAGCATGAAGAATGCCTATATAAGGGCTGGATTTCTATGCCTAAATAAGGGCAATGTGAATTGTACCTATATAAGGGCATACATCGTGAAATTCACATGGATATTAAATAGACACACAACAGTACATCTTTCTTTCCAAAACAAAAACATCCCTGAACTCCTCCCTCTCAGAGTGGGGGGTCGTAGCCTGCTTTGTGACTGAGTTTACAATGCAAGGAAGTTGCCCTATGATAAAACATTTAACCTTTGATTGGGTGAGAAAAATCAATCATTAAAAGGGACCTCCTTATGGCACTTTCCCACATTCTGTAGACCCAGGGGTCCGTTTTGCATTGTTGACTTCCATGCTAAACATTCCTTTCAGTATTTCAGAGCCAGCATTTTGGCTGCCTTCTCCCCAATAAGCTTCAATTGGGCTCCCTTGTGCCAAGATTTACTGCCAATGTGCCAGTCACAGCAGTGTGCCGTGGGTGCCACGTATGCAAAAGAATGTGCGCCATTATGCCAGTGCCAGAGGTTTTCCATGAGTGTCCCCAAATGCTGGATATAACCTCCCCACTGTCCAGAACCTCCCTGAGGAGGGTCCCCTGAATCTGTCTAACCCTCTCCCGTGGGTACAAACATGCTTACCTGGCTGTAGAACTCTAGATTCAACATGGACAAGATTCTGAAGGAGAAACCACTGAACTTCCACTGCCTAGACAGTATGGACTTTGCTGAACTTTGTTTGTCCCCAACTTTGGCCCCCTCTCAGTCTGAATCATTGCCTGTGCACCATAAAGGATCCGTCCAGGACCTGTGGAGCATCAACCAAAGATATCTCCCTTGGAGTGAAGGAGTCACTCCCCTGCATTCACAGGTTCCAAAACACTGCGGTCTGGTCTGTTGACCTTGAGTTCTTAGGCTTCAGCAACACAGGAAGCGAGTTTCTACGTCCCTCAAGGTCCCAGCTGCCCTCTCACTGAGTTTGAGGTCAGAATACTTTGTGGGGGCTGCAACACCCAAACCCCTGTGCACAGCGTACATTTGCAAGTGCATATGCTTGTTGTCATTTCCTGAGCAAGTGCTTTGGGCTCTGAGTAGCCCCAACGTCTGGCACCATTTTCTACCAAGAGCTCTCGCCTCCTCACACCGAGTGCCTCGTGGGCTACTGTTTGGTGAATAACTTGAGGTCCTCTTGCGATTCTAATGCCTCTGGCCTGTCAGTCCACTTGAGGGTCAACTTTGCTTTCCTTGGGCCCCCGTTGCCTGCCCTGACTCTCCTTGCTTTGGTGAGTGTCCTAAACCTTGCTGATCCGAACCATAACCATCCTTGACCCTCTGCATGGGTTGCAGTTGCCAAGGCTTGTTGGTGCTCCCGCCGGACACCGACCCCTCAGCACTCAACATCCTTTGTGGGACAGCTCATATCCGGCTCCTAGTTGTCCTCAATGTCTCCTGTCCCTGTGGCTGCAGAGTCAAGAACTCCATCAACACACCTAATGCATCCAACACCAGTGGGCATTCTTCTACCAAGACCCTGGTCACTCCTGAGTGTCCAGACTCTGCTGCCTCTGCTTTCAGGTACTCTTCAACGAGAATCCACCTTTGGATTCCAACTGACACATTTCTTCCATCCAACAGTGTTTCTTCTTCAAAGTCCTCAATTGGGTTCGACGGCTGTTTCCGATGCCAGGAGCACATGGTCGTGTTCCACCACTGCACCCGTCCTCTGTGAGGTCCTTACTTACTCACCTTGGGTGGTTCATTGGGGTCCCAGTGATTCTACAATCTCTCGACAATGTCTTGACTCGAGTCGTGGTTCTTATACCACTATTTTAGTATATGGTTTGCCCCCCCCCAGGTCCACTGTGTATTTATGCTATTTACTTTCATTTCTATGCTACAGCATCGTGTGCTTTGTGGTTATCTCCATTTAGGAGACACTTTGTCGTGCTAAATAATGTTATGTTAATACATAAAGATTTTTATAACTACTGTGTGGTTCTCCTTTCATTTAACCAATACTATAAGGGTGCATTCTGGTAAAACAAGCTGCTTAACATTCCTTCAAGACTAAGCCTGAAGGCTGCCCTCCTCAGCTCACACTTGCATAGCTTTATAAGGTTATCTTTGACCTCTTAAATCACCATGAAGGTTGTTTGAACTGGTGCAAGATGCCCAATTTAATTAGTGGACAGCATATACCAGACCAACTTCTCACATTCTCACACATAGAAAAAAGCACTCTTATCTCTCATACTTGCATAGGTTTTTTTTCTCACACTAACACATTCTCTCCTGCCCCAAAGTACACAACATCAATTTAAACACATTTGTATTTAACTTACCTCAGCTCTCAGCGAATGTTCTGTTTCAGCTCCAATGCTCCATTTTCATTATTTATCTAGTTATTTATTTATTTATTTATTTATTTAGTTAAAGGTTTTATATAGCGCTGGTTAGACCCAAGGGTATCAGCGTGCTTAACAAGATTTGGTAATAACAGAGTTACAGTTAATTTTACATTAAATTGAGGTAATGAGGCAGGGCACGTTGATAGATTTTGGAAAGGGTAAGTAAGCAAGGAAGAAATAGGAAAAGTAACAGATTGAATTAGGAAGAACTGGAGGACAGCGGAGATTGTAAAGTAAGTGAGAAGGGGCGGAGGAGAAAGTGAAGGACAATTGTGGCGAGTGTGGAGTAACGGGAAAGCAGGAGGCAGAGGGTGGGTGAAATCCTGAAAAATTAAAAAGGGGGAGGGGTGGTCGGGAAGAGAGAATAGAGTGGCAAAGGGAACCAATAATGACAATGCAAGGAGGAAGAAATTAGTAATCAGTGAACTATATATTAGGAACCCCAGCATTTATTGAGAAGGGGCATCTTGAGATCTTTTTTGAGGCAGGGTTAGGTAGGGTTGCAACGTAGATCTTTGTGAAGGGCATTCCAGTCGGTAGGCACTTTTCCAGAGAAAGAGCGAGACTGATAGTGAATAATAAACTATTATTCATTATTGATATAACAATATAAATGGGCAGAAAACAAAAAGGGCGGAGCCCTGATGCCCAAAAGGCTGACTGTCACTGATTTTACCACTTCAAAGGCAAGGGGATAGCAAAAGCACTGCCAGGAGTTGTAAAGGGCAATATTGTCACTGACATGTTATAGAAGTTATGACTTAAATGTGTAAGTGATCCACTGAAACTCATATTTCAATAATGAGTGGCAGACATTTTTCAGCCCTTTGTTGCCCCTATGAGTCTGAAGACGTTCTTCAGGACCAGAATTAGAGAAACAATAGATTGGGTTGCCCCTTGTAGGTAAGGTGAGTTACTTACCCATATTCGTCACCAAGTACATTGGCTCAGATTCCTGTCACATTGGATGATGATACTCTGCAAAGGTAACGTATGCAGACTTGTATACATACTGTTATATATCAAACACTCCATAGACCACATGCAGTCCATGACATAAGATCCTCATTGTATACCCACCCCCAGAATTTTACATGAGTGATAGTTGACTTATAAGCAAGTTGTGGGACACAGAAATCAACATTAACGAATTTCCAACATGCTTTATTCAGTATGAAAATGCAATATAGTCAAACTCTAACATAAGGCCAATGGCCAGTCCATATTTTTAAAGTCTTTGAGGGGTCAGGTGTGATAATCCCCCTCCAGCACTTGCCTACACTGTAAGCTCAAAGGAACATCTCCCCTGGGAGGAGCATCTGGGGGCTTGCCAGGCACCAATGGGACCAGACTAGGGAAGACTGTGTTGAGTTGTGGGAGGGATAGGATCCGGAGGGGTGTGTGGGTCCACTGTAGTGGGTGGGACAGATTGAGGGTGAGGTGGGTACACTGCAGTGGATGGGCCAGATTGAGCAGGGAGGTCTACTGCAGTGGCAGTTTCAGACTTAGCGGGGGGACAGTTGGAAGGGAATGTTTGTGGGAGAGGGGAAGGGGCTGGGCCTGACTTTCTTTGGGACTGTGTATTTGTGGATGGGGAAACTTGTGATGGGGATGGACTCAGGATCTTTGGGAGCGGGGACTTGGATTGGGATGACATTATTTTGTCAAGGGAAGTTTGGGTTGGTGGTGAGTTTTTGGATGCCCGACTGCGGGGGAATGTTCGGGTGGGGAATTTTGGGCTATTCCTCTTTGAGGGTGTGGTGGGGCTAGGTTTTGAGTTCAGGGGGTTCCTCTTCCCTTTGGGAGGGGGTACAGATGGGTCTTTGGGTAAGAGGCCAAGGTCACTGAGGAATAGCTTCTGGGCAGAAGGGGGTGCAGGAGAATCAAGGGTAGGGTTTGTGGAGGCAGAGGGATCTGAGGTATGTGGAGTGACTGTGGATGCAATTTTGTATTGTCTATGCCTCTCCCTGGTGTGTGTGCTGTAAAATTCCCCTGAGTGTGCATGTGTGTGTGTTTGTACTTGTGGGTATGGGGTTGTATACTGCATGTGGATGTTGATGTGTGTGCATGTGCAGATTTGCATGTGAATGGGTCAGGTAGGGTAGCTGGGACTGTGGATGGGAAAGAAGAAGGAGGGGTGAGGGACAGCTGGATCAGGTACACTGCTGCCATCAGTGTGGAGGCCAGTCCCTGGTTTGATCTCTGTAGGGCAGGCATGTCCGAGTGGATGCCCTCAATGAATTACACTAATTGTGTCAAAAGACCAGTATTGGCATGGAGGACATTCAGCATAGATGTCTGTCCCACAGCGATCTGCTTCAGCAAATCCACTGCCTCCACACTCAGGGCAGCAGGGGAGACTTGTGCAGGGTGTGCAGTGCCTGGCCCAAAGGAGACATGCTCCCCTACATAGGAGTGGCCAAAGACACTGGGCATGGGAGCAGCTGGGAACGTGAAGAATGGAGTTGGTGGTGTTGGCAGACTTAGTTATAATAGTTTGAAGCAATACGGGCTCACCCACCACCTCAAGGGAGTCATCACCTTAGGTGTAATCTTTGGCAGCTCCTTCTGATGGTGGTCTGGCTCCCCTCACCCTCCATGCAACTAGGTCGCTACTCCTTCTCCTCCCTTACACTGGACCCTGTCTGGCAAGCTGCTTTCCCTTGGTCAGTGGCACTCTGTTAGCCAGTTCTGATGCTGTGAACAAGAATGCCAAAGAGATTCACATGAGTTATAGGCATGTACTTGACACATGGATATCATCACAAATCATCACAGAGCAAGCGTATACATAATTTTGTAGCCACTTTCTACTCATTACACATATGTGTACGTGGCACTTGCTAGTCTGCCAGTTAAACATGAGTCACAGACACGACAAATAATGTAATGTGCAACCTCGGTTAGATCAATGTCAAAGCCCGCACCCACACTGTCCACTCCTACACTACGTAGCATGTGGTCTGATTTGTAATGCTCCTGATGGTCTTGTGCCATTACATACCTGTCTCATCTCATGCAAGCGAGTCACTGTAAATGGGACGCACACATTTTAAATGTGACATGATAAACATTCTACAATCCCCAGTCATCAAATTTTTAAGCCATGGCTATGACCTAACTGGGAAAAAAGATCAGCCTGTAATACCACAGGTTTACATAGTCAGTGAATGACTCATTTCACAAAGATAATATTGATAATGGTCATTTATCCACTGTCTTAGGTCCTCTGCTGTCAGGTCACATATCTGATTCTCATTTTGTAAAACACAAGGTGTTAGGCCTAACTAGGGTGACAGGCACTTGGCCCACTGTCTTGTGTCAGCCATGGACAGTGTTAGGGGATTGTCCAGGATGTCAAGCACATTGTATACAGTCCAACTGTTAAATATTTGTAAGATGTCAAACACAAATTGAAGACCAATGACAGCATCATTACAATGATGTGGTACACTATGCCACTGGACTGTCTGGGTGCACCATCTGTATGTACTAGTATTACAGAACCTCAACATCACATAATTCCAGTCACCACTGTGTCCCAATACTGTCCAGACCAGTCTGCATGTACCTTACGTGGTAGACACAGTGTTAGAAATGGGGGTCTCTAGTTGGCAAGGGCTTGCACTTTTGTCCAAACAGGGACCCTTCTTCCTAAGTAATGATAAGGGAGTTAAACTCCTAAAATAACCCCTGCTCATCCCCTTGGTAGCTTGGCACAAGCATGACGGATTATCTTAGAGGCAGTATGTAAAGCATTTGCACCTAACCAACAGCAATACAGTGTAAGCATTAGAAAAAGACACCACACCAGTTTAGAAAAATATCCAATATTTTTATATACTTAAAGACAAGACCAAAAATGATTTAAAAAAATCCACAATACAGTACTTAAAAATCTTCAGTTATCAAAATGTGCTTGAAAAACAGTTCCTTGATGTTGACAGGTCTGTCCAGGGATATCACGGCATCGTGAGCAAACAAATCCAAACAGGTCAGTCTGACCACAGCATCGAGGGCCAGCTACGGTGTCCGGAAGACCAGCAAACAGTACGTTTTAGAAATGCAGGGTGTTGGCGACCTCTCTTTGAGCTTCTGAAAACATGGCGTCCGCAGGCGTCGGTTCCGGAGGTTGATGCAGGAGTCGTCGGGGCCCTCGAAGTCACATGCTTTGCAGAACAAACTCCTCTCTGTTGAAGTCAGGAGCACAGACATTGGGGCAGGCGTTGAGTGCTGCAGGCCGAAGTGCAGCAGTGTGGCATGCAGTGCCCTCAGGTCGCAGTGTGAGCAGCGGCTTTGTGGCGGCATCAGATGGCGTCGTTGATGAGACCAGGGTCGCGGTGCGAAGTGAATGAAGTGTTCGCCGCGGTGATGACAAGTTGTGGTGCAAGCAGTGGCCTCGTCATTGCTGAAGTGCTGTTGTCAGTTGACGAACTGGAGTCGATGACGCCGGCGTCGGTAGGCCAAGGTTGCGATGCGGGATGAGGGCTGTGTGTTGTGTAACTTTACGAGCAGTGCCCTCGCCCACAGTGCAAGCAGCAGTGTAGATTTCGTTGTGGAGAGTCGTCTTCAGGGAAACCAAAGTGGCGTCATTAAGCGAGGCGCTGCAGAGTGTGGTGTGAGCAGCGGCTTGGCGGTGGCATTAGCAGGTGTTATCGGTGAGACCAGGGTCGTGGTACGGCGGTGCCCTCTGCGGTGCCTTCAGGACATGGAGTCGACAGCGACATTGTAGACGACACTGGGTTGCTTTTGCTTCTGTTGCAGCACAAAACACACAGTCCCCAGTGCTGAGGGCAGAAGAACTTGAAATCTTTGCTGTTCCCGAGACATCTTAAACAGGGGTTGAGCTTTACCTCAAGCCGTTGGAGAAATTCACAAAAATAGATTGCAGAAAGTTCAAGTCCAGTCCTTTCACTGCCAAAGACAGAAGCAGCTAATGCAGGCCAATACACAGCAAATCAAAGCACACAGCAGGGTGGTAGTTCCTCCTCACAGCTTCTCCAGCTCTTCTCCTTGGCAGTCTTCTTAGTCCAAAAGAGTTCTAAAGCTCTGGGGTCTGGGCCCCAATATTTATACCACCAAATTGTTTGTTCTCTGAAAGCAGAGATTGTCTGTACCCAACCCAAACCAGTTCTGTCATCTCTGGTGTAGCTTCCTGGCAGGAGGTTGAGACAGCATTGTCCAAGGCAGAAAGGGCCTATTCAGGTGCAAGGGAAATCTCCCCCACCACTCTAATTGCAGACTGGGCCTATTCAGAGCGACCCTTGACCTTGCTGGTAGGTTGCTTCCCCACCACACAGCTCCGCCTGTGTGTCCTGACCCTGCCCCAGCTGCAGCTGCTGTAGAAGTTGAGGCCCTCTTTCACCCGCAGGCTACCACCTGCGCCTCATCCCTGGTGGCCAGTGGTAGGCTTTAGGTTTGTATCACTGTCGCTGTCTTTCTGTCTTCCCTGTACTGCCCATACTGTCTTCTGGTGTCTGTGACCACTGTTGCCTGTCTACCCCCTGTGCCTGCATTCTTATCTGTGCCCGTTCTCTTGCCTTCTGTTCCCTGATTGTGCTTGTTTTCTTGCCTTCTGCTCCCCTGATTGTACCCATTTTTCTTGCCTTCTGCTCCCCTGATTGTACCTGTTTTTCTTGCCTTCTGCTCCCCTGATTTGCGCTCGTTTTTCTTGCCTTCTGCTCCCCTGATTGCACTCGCTTTTCTTGCCTTCTGCTCCCCTGGTCGCAATTGTTTTTCGTGCCTTCTGCTCCCCTGGTTGTACATGTTTTTCTTGCTTTCTGCTCCCCTGATTGTACCCATTTTTCTTGCCTTCGGCTCCCCTAATTTGCGCTCGTTTTTCTTGCCTTCTGCTCCCCTGATTCCACTCGTTTTTCTTGCCGTCTGCTCCCCTGATTGCACTTGTTTTTCTTGCCTTCTGCTCCCCTGATTGTACCTGTTTTTCGTGCCTTCCACTCCCCTGATTGCACTTGTTTACTTACCTTCTGCTCCCCTGATTTTACCCATTTTTCGTGCCTTCTGTTCCCTGATTGTGCTTGTTTTTCTTGCCTTCTGTTCCTGACTGTGCTCGTTCTCTTGCCTTCTGCTCCCCTGATTGCACTCGTTTTTCTTGCCTTCTGCTCCCCTGATTGTACCCGTTTTTCGTGCCTTCTGCTCCCCTGATTGTACTCGTTTTTTCTTGCCTATTGCTCTCGTGATTGCACTCGTTTTTCTTGCCTCTGCTTCCCTGATTGTATCAGTTTTTCATGCCTTCTCCTCCCCTGATTGCACTCGTTTTTCTTGCGCTCTGCTCCCCTGATTGGACTCGTTTTTCTTGCTTCTACTCTCCTTTGTGCCCTCTGTGCCACTTGTTTCCCCCCATTTTTTGTGACCTTTCTGCCCTTTCTTGGTGCCTTTGTGCCTCTGTGCCACTCGTTTTCCACCTTTTTATGTGACCTTTTCTGCCTCTGTGCCACTCGTTTCCCCCCATTTTTGTGACCTTTCTGCCCTTTCTTGTGACCTTTCTGCCTCTGTGCCACTTGTTCCCCTGTTTTCTATGACCTTCTCTGCCCTTTCTTGTGACCTTCCTGCTTCTGTGCCACTTGGTCCCCCCCATTTTTTGTGACCTTTCCGCCCTTTCTTGTGACCTTTCTGCCTCTGTGCCACTCGTTTCCCACCATTGTTTGTGACCTTCTCTGCCCTTTCTTTTGACCTTTGTGCCTCTGTGCTACTCATTTCCCCTGTTTTTTGTGACCTTTGTGTGCTTTTTTGTGACCTTTGGCCCTGCTTGCAGGCAGGTCGCCCCCATGCAGCTGCTCGTCACCTGACTGCCTGGTTCCTGCCTCCTTGCTGCCTCCTTGTTTCCTGGGGTTTTTCCTCCCCTCTGCCCTGTGCACCAGTTCCCCCCACACCCCACCGTTCCTGATCTGACCCTTTCCCGCCGCTGCATTCCTGCGGCCTGCCCCCATGCACACCCAATCCACCTCATATGCAGGCCGAGAAGCAGCCGCGCCTGGACTGTGCCCAATGCTATTAACCCTGGACCCCGCGAACTTCTGCTCCCCTGATTGCACTCGTTTTTCTTGCACTCTGCTCCCCTGATTGTACTCGTTTTTCTTGCCTCTACTCCCCTTTGTGCCCTCTGTGCCACTTGTTTCCCCTCCATTTTTTGTGACCTTTCTGCCCTTTCTTGGGACCTTTGTGCCTTTGTACCACTCGTTTTCCCCGTTTTTGGTGACCTTTTCTGCCCCTTCTTTTGACATTTCTGCCTCTGTGCCACTCGTATCCCCCCATTTTTTGTGACCTTTCTGCCCTTTCTTGTGACCTTTCTGCCTCTGTGCCACACGTTTGCCCCCATTTTTTGTGACCTTTTCTGCCCTTTCTTTTGACCTTTGAGCCTCTGTGCTACTCGTTTCCCCTGTTTTTTTGACCTTTGTGCGCTTTTTGGTGACCTTTGACCCTGCTTGCAGGCAGGTAGCCCCCACGCCGCTGCTCGTCACCTGACTGCCTGGTTCCTGCCTCCTTGCTGCCTCCTTGTTTTCTGGGTTTTTCCCTCCCCTCTGCCCTGTGCACCAGTTCCCCCCAACCCCCCCCGCCGCTCCCGATCTGACCCTTTCCCGCCGCTGCATTCCTGCGTCCTGCCCCCCGCATACCCAATCGCCTCCCCGCTCCCGTCTCTTAGCTGCTCCTCCCTCCTAAATCACCTCATATGCAGTCCGAGAAGCAGCCGTGCCTGGACCGCGCCCAACGCCAGAAGCCCTGGACCCCGCGAACGCCACGACACCAGAATCCACTACGACTAAAGCACCCTCCTGATTGCACTCGTTTTTCTTGCCTTTGTACCTCTGTGCCACTCGTCTTCCCCCGTTTTTTGTGACCTTTTCTGCCCCTTCTTGTGACCTTTCTGCCTCTGTGCCACTCGTTTCCCCCCATTTTTTGTGAACTTTCTGCCCTTTCTTGTGACCTTTCTGCCTCTGTGCCACTTGGTTCCCCCCATTTTTGTGACCTTTCTGCCCTTTCTTGTGACCTTTCTGCCTCTGTGCCACTCGTTTCCCACCATTTTTTGTGACCTTCTCTGCCCTTTCTTTTGACCTTTGTGCCTCTGCGCTACTCATTTCCCCTGTTTTTTGTGACCTTTGTGTGCTTTTTTGTGACCTTTGGCCCTGCTTGCAGGCAGGTCGACCCCCACGCCACTGCTCGTCACCTGACTGCCTGGTTCCTGCCTCCTTGCTGCCTCCTTGTTTCCTGGGTTTTTCCCTCCCCTCTGCCCTGTGCACCAGTTCCCCCCACACCCCGCCGCTCTCGATCTGACCCTTTCCTGCCGCTGCATTCCTGCGGCCTGCCCCCCTGCACACCCAATCGCCTCCCCGCTCCTGTCTCCCAGCTGCTCCTCCCTCCCAAGCCACCTCATATGCAGGCCGAGAAGCAGCCGCGCCTCAACCGTGCCCAATGCCATTAACCCTGGACCACGCAAACGCCACAACACCAGAATCCACTACGATGCCAGCACCCTCATGATTGCACTCGTTTTTCTTGCCTTTTGCTACCCTGTTTACACTCGTTTTTCTTGCCTTCTGCTCTCCTGATTGTACCCGTTTTTCGTGCCTTCTGATCCCATGTTGTACTAGTTTTTTCTTGCCTTCTGCTCTCCTGATTGCACTCGTTTTTCTTACCTCTGCTCCCCTTATTGTACCCGTTTTTCCTACCTTCTGCTCCTCTGATTGCACTCGATTTTCTTGCGCTCTGCTCCCCTAATTGTACTCGTTTTTCTTGCCTCAACTCCCCTTTGTGCCCTCTGTGCCACTTGTCTCCCCCCCATTTTTTGTGACCTTTTTGCCCTTTCTTGGGACCTTTGTGCCTTTGTGCCACTCGTTTTCCCGTTTTTTGTGACCTTTTCTGCCCCTTCTTGTGACCGTTCTGCCTCTGTGCCACTCGTTTCCCCCCATTTTTTGTGAACTTTCTGCCCTTTCTTGTGACCTTTCTGCCTCTGTGCCACTTGGTTCCCCCCATTTTTTGTGACCTTTTTGCCCTTTCTTGTGACCTTTCTGCCTCTGTGCCACACGTTTCCCCCCATTTTTTGTGACCTTTTCTGCCCTTTCTTTTGACCTTTGAGCCTCTGTGCTACTTGTTTCCCCTGTTTTTTTTTACCTTTGTGCACTTTTTAGTGACCTTTGACCCTGCTTGCAGGCAGGTAGCCCCCACACCGCTGCTCGTCACCTGACTGCCTGGTTCCTGCCTCCTTGCTGCCTCCTTGTTTTCTGGGTTTTCCCCACCCCTCTGCCCTGTGCACCAGTTCCCCCCACCCCCCACCGCTCCCAATCTGACCCTTTACCGCCGCTGCATTCCTGCGTCCCGCCCCCCCTGCATACCCAATCGCCTCCCCGCTCCCGTCTCCCAGCTGCTCCTCCCTCCTAAGCCACCTCATAGGCAGGCCGAGAAGCAGCCGCGCCTGGACCACACCCAATGCCAGAAACCCTGGACTCCGCGAATGCCACAACACCAGAATCCACTCCACGCACTCAACGCCAGCCACAACCACGCCTGCTTCCAGGCTGTCCCGAAATGGACCCACAGACCCTTCTCCTGCCACACCTGCAGCTTCACCTGCAACAGAACCACCAAACCTCCAAGGACTGGACCCAACCACCTCCGCTGCATATTCCTAAACACCCGCTCCGCACGCAAACACTCCATCGAGCTCTGGGATCCGCTCGACACCTCCGCCCCAGACGTGGCCTTCCTGACCGAGATGTGATTGAATGACTCCTCAGCGCCCGACATCGCCATAGCCATCCCGGGCGCCTACAAGATCACCCGCAGGGATCGCGCCAAGGGAATCGGAGGAGGAATAGCCATCGTCCACAAGTCCACCCTCAAGGTCACCACCCACGCAGATGACACCCTCAACACCGCCGAACACCTGCACTTCCGGATCCACACCGAGCCCTATACCACCCTCAGAGGAACACTCATCTGGAGACCCCCCGGTCCCCGGGCTCAGTTCAGCGACTCCATCGACGACCTCGCCAGCACCCAGGCACTCGCCTCCATGGACTACATCCTCCTCGGGGACCTGAACTTCCACCTCAAGAACAACAATGGCGCCAACTCCGCCAACTCCGCCACCCTGATTGACAACCTCGCCAACCTTGGCCTTAGACAACTTGTCACCGCACCCACCCATGCTGCCGGCCACACGCTGGATCCCATCTTCTCCACAGGCTCCAGCGTTGCCTTCGACCACACCACCAAACTCTACTGGACCGACCACTGTTGCATCCATTTCACATTCAAGAAACCAACCACGCACTACAGCACCCAACAGCTGCCTCGCCGCTGCTGGAGCAAAGTCACCGAAGACCAGCTGATCACCTCCCTCAACAAGAACCCACCCACCGACCCCACCAACCCTGACGCTGCAGCCCGAAACCTCAGACAGTGGATCAATGACTGCACCAACACCCTCACCCACTCAAAAAACCTTCCAACAGCCACCCAAACAAGAGAGCCACCTGGCTCACCGACGAGCTCCAGACCTCTAAATGCGCATGCCGGAAACTTTAGAAGACATGGCTCCACGAACGCACACCAGCCGATAACGCAGCCCACAAGGATGCCACCCGCAGACACCACCACCTCATCAGATTAGCCAAGAGATCCTCTTTCAAAGACCGGTTGGATAACAATGCACACAACAGCAAAGAGCTCTTCAGCATCGTAAAGGAACTCTCCAATCCCAGAGCCAAAGCCAACGAAATCCCACCCTCACAAGAACTGTGCGACTCACTAGCCATCTTCTTCCACCGTAAGATCGCTGACATCCACAACAGCTTCAACACCACGACTGCCCGACTACACCAGACTCCACCTCCCCTGTGAACACCAATAGTGCCAACCGCCTGACCTCCTGGTCCAACATCAACAACGACATACAAGGTCCTGAACTCCATCGACTCTGGATCTCCGTCTGACCGGTGCCCACACCACATATTCAGCAAAGCAGACGCAGCCATCGCACCCCAACTACGGAAGGTCATCAACATCTCCTTCAAAACAGCAACATTCCCGGAAAGCTGGAAGCACGCCAAAATCAACGCCCTCCTTAGGAAGCCCAAAGCGGACCCCAAGGACCTCAAGATCTTCCAGGCCATCTCCTTGCTCCCGTTCCCAGCAAAGGTCATCGAGAAAATTGTCAACATGCAACTGGCCCACCACCTCGAAGACAACAACATCATTGACCCGTCCCAGTCCAGATTCAGATGAAACCACAGCACCGAGACAGCCCTCATCGCCGCCACAGATGACATCAGGCACCAACTAGACAACAGAGAAACATCAGCCCTCATCCTCCTGGACCTGTCAACCGCCTTCGACATGGTCTGTCATCGCACTCTAAAGACACGCCTCGTAGAAGCCAGAATCCAAGAGAAGGCTCTTGACTGGACCAGGTCCTTCCTCTCCAGCAGAACCCAGAGCGTCCCCCTACCACCCTTCTGATCCGAAGCCACGATATCATCTGCGGCGTCCCCCAGGGTTCATCCCTCAGCCGTACACTGTTCAACGTCTACATGGCCCCCCTCGCACAAGTGGCCCCCCATCACGACCTCAACATCATCTCCTACGCTGATGACACCCAGCTCATTCTCTCCCTCACCAAGGACCCACACACCGCCAAATCCAACCTCCACGAGGGAATGAAGGCCATCGTCGATTAGATGAGGAGCAGCCATCTGAAGCTGAACTCGGACAAGATGGAGGTCCTCATCCTCGGACCTACCCCCTCAGCCTGGGACGACTCCTGGTGGCCAACCACACAGAGAACAGCACCAACACCCACCGACCATGCACGCAATCTAGGATTCATCCTTGACTCCTCCCTCTCCATGTCTAAGCAGGTCAACGCCGTCTCCTCCTCCTGCTACAACATGCTCCACAGGATATACAAGTGGATCCCGACTGAAACAAGAAGAACGGTGACACAGGCCCTCGTCAGCAGCAGACTGGACTACGGCAACGCACTCTATGCAGGAATCCCAGCCAAACACCTACGACGACTACAAAGCATCCAAAATGCCTCCGCCCGACTAATCATCGGCGTTCCCCGCCGCAGCCACATCACCCCCCACCTGAGAGATATACACTGGCTCCCCGGAGACAAGAAGATCACCTTCAAGCTCCTCACCCACGCACACAAAGCACTCCACAACGCCGGACCAGCCTACCTGAACAGCAAAATCAGCTTCCACACCCCCACCCGCCAGGGACTCCTAACTTTACTACACCTAAACTGAGAGGAATCCTGACTTTAAGACTTTCGGTATTCACAGAAGGCATTTAGGAGTCCAAAAGTTAGAAGTCCTAACTTTACTACTTCTAAACTGAGAAGAATCCTAACTTTCAGACTTTCATTATTCACATAAGGCATTTAGGAGTCCTAAAGTTAGGAGTCCTAACTTCTGTGAATACCGAAATGAGTAAGTGCTTTCTATGAATACCAAAATGAATAGAAGCCTTCTGTGAATACCAAAATGGTAGTAAGTTTAGGAGTTTGTCTTAAGTTAGTTCTGTGAATCGGGCCCAGTAGGAGGGCTCAATCACCCCTAACACCAACATCTTAGAGACCTCCTCTTTGATGCTGGCCCTGACTGGGTCAGTCAACCTGTAAATTTTGTGCTTCACAAGAAGGTTGTCGACGGTGTTCACATCATGGGTACACCAGTGAGTAACACCCAGGGTCAGAGAGAACAGTGGGGCAAACTGTCCCAACAACTGGTGACAGTCGCTCTGCTTCTCTGGGGTCAGTGTAGTGGAGAGGATCACACCCTCCACTGCCCCATTGTGCTCCTTGGTAGACAGGAGGTCAGAGAGAGGTTCACTCTCCTCTTCCACTCCATCATCTGTTGCCAAGAGCATGCTCACTTCAGACCTCTCTAAGTCGGGCTTGAGGCCGTTCAATTGCAGGACACTCAAAGGGTTCCTTGGAGTCTGCAAATCTATCAGGTAGGTGACATCATGTTTGCGCTCCACCACCTCAAATGGCCCAGTCCACTTGTCCTGCAAGACACAAGGTTCCACTGGGGCCATGACCCACGCTTTTTGACCCAATTGAAATTTGACCATAGTGGCATTCTGATCATACCACTTCTTCATTTCTTCCTGTCTTGCTTCTAGGTTCGTCTGAGCACGTTTCCTGAAGCTGGCAGTTTGGTTTATGAAGGCCAGCATGTAATAAAACACATCCTGGGTAGTTTTCATGGGAGCTGCCTCCCAGTCTTCCTTCACCAAACTCAGAGGTCCTCTCTTTTTTTTGTCCTCATTCTGCCAATTCTCTTGCTGGAAACGCTTATATCCTGATTGCCAAACCAAGAGCAGAAACATTCCGTCCAAGAAAAAGATCCTGTTTCCACTTCCATCCATCACCAGTGTGCCTGTGGCAGAAGGAAACCAGGACCAACAGCAAGATTTTTTGGCTTAATCATCTGACCTCCTGGGGCGTTTGCTCCATTCAACCAACAATGTCCAAACTTTCTCCTGGCTTCTAAAGTCGCAGGCCATGTCAAACAGACTTGTAGAGATTATATTCTTAACACAGTCAGAAAAGCAAGGAGGACTTTCCGACTGCCAAAGCCCATAGATCACTTGTATCGCCAGGAGGATCGCAAAAAAAAATAAAAACTGGAGATAACAGCATTTTTTTGTCTTAAATCGTCCTGATAAAGCCCAAAAAATATAAGAATTGGGCTTACCTCGACTTGTTGACCAATTACTTATCCCAAGAACATACACATCTCATTCCAGTAACAAGTGATGTTTGGGCATGTCATAAACATGTGGATATCATCCACCGAGGGATACATACATCTTGGGCAAGCATACAGGTTTCCAGTAACTCTCGACAACTTGGCTGGTTACCAATAAACCCTGTGTGTGGTAAAAAGATGGTTACGCTTAAGAGAAGCGGGTTTCACAACTGCTCGTAGAATCGTGGAAGAATCTATCCGAACCTCTAGTATTTTCCCTCACTGCGTGGAAGGGTATGCTCAGACATGAGTCCCTTGCTCACTGCACCATCAGGATTCAAGCAAGCCGGGCCGAAGACGGCTGTAATGCCAGAAACCGGTCCCCAGAAGCTTGTTTCCTTTCCAGTAAAATAATTGGCTTGGTAGTTTGGTCTGCTCTGTTCCCATGATGCACTGGGTCAGGGACAGACTAATTTGCATGTAGCCAGGTTCTGAGCTGGGATGGTGCAGTGAGCTAAAAAACGGTGATGGATCAAGCCCGGATCTGTTGACTGGGTAGGAGTGCTCTGCTTAATTCAGATACTCTGTCCATCACCACCCCCTTACCTGAATCGTTTTGTCCACCATAAGCGTGGAAGGGTATGCTCAGACATGAGTCCCTTGCTCACTGCACCATCAGGATTCAAGCAAGCCGGGCCGAAGACGGCTGTAATGCCAGAAACCGGTCCCCGGAAGCTTGTTTCATTCCAGTAAAAGAATTGGCTTGGTAGTTTGGTCTGCCCTGTTCCCATGATGCACTGGGCCAGGGACAGACTAATTTGCATGTAGCCAGGTTCTGAGCTGGGATGGTGCAGTGAGCTAAAAAACGGTGATGGATCAAGCCCGGATCTGTTGACTGGGTAGGAGTGCTCTGCTTAATTCAGATACTCTGTCCATCACCACCCCTTACCTGAATTGTAAGTTGTAAAAGGCACAATAATTATTATTCTAGACTTCGTAGAGTCATGTCATTTAACCTAGTTTCCTTCTGGCTCCGATACCTTCTTTCTCCCCCGTGGTGGAATTCCAAGATGGCTGCTCGGGAAAGAAGATCAGGTTGCCGGTCTAGTGTTGGGCAGCTTTTCCATCGCAGCTGTGTTCGCGCTCGAACGGAGCACTACGCAACTGGAGAATTTAGAAGAGTGGTAACGTTTCTGTGTCGTCGCTGCCCTAAGGAGCTAGAAAGAAGGAATTTGAAAAAAGTGGTGTTTGCAGAGAGTAAGGTTTCCAGAAGGTAATCCATGCAAGTTTTTGGTGAGTCAGTTTTGGGTTTTCCTGAGCAGTTATTTCAGCATAGATTTCGTGAGAAGACGTTTTCTGAGTAGCTCTCAGTATTCACTCTAAAAGAGACATTAACCCACAAGGAAGTTGCTATTTTAGTAGAACGACAATTTTCTTTATTAGTAATAAATAGATTCTTTATAAGGAAAACTGGAAAGACATTTCAGTAACGTTATTTTTCCTTCAGCATGTGAGAAAAAGACAAATCAGTTAGATAGCCAGTAGGTATATATAGGTAGGATTTTTTCTCTATGGAACTTTTGAAAATTCTATGTCTAATAACTTTGGCGTTTGTGGACGGAATCGGCTGAAATTTTCAGGAAAATGGCACATTTTGTTTCTGAGCAGCCCCTGAAATTTGGGGGGGTTCCATAAAGGGGGGGGGCGAGAAAAAAGGGGGGTCCCAAAACGCGTTTTTCCCATTCATTTTTCCATAGGGCCTTTGGCCTCACTTTTAGCTCGAACGGCTGAATGGATTTACACGAAACTTGGCAAAATTATGGGGACTGTTAGCCCGATGTGCCTTTGCTGGGTCTCAATATATGTGCTCCAGTGGATTTTGAGAAATTAACATTTAAAAAAACAGATATATCTATGACAGCGTCCCAGATAGCGCTCCAGATCGCGTACTTTTCGCGTAACGGAGCTTTGCGTAGCGAAGCTGATTGGCTCTCCGGTGTCTGTCAACATTCTAAACAGTCCGATGCAGCCGCCATCTTGTCTCTCGGTAGGATCGAAAGACAAGAGGAGGAGAAAAAACGGAGGGGGAATTTAATGAAAGGGGGCAAGGTAGACCCCTCTTGACCCCCTAGGAATGATGTTGGGGTTATTAAAGGGTCCCGTGGGGCAAATAATAAAAATTTGATTTTTCGTGGTGGAAGCGCTTCTCGGTTCGCGAACCGGGTCGCAAACTGTTAGCGAAACGTGAATTCGCCATTTTGTGTTTCGATTTAATTAAATTACTAGGTATATGGGGGTACGGGAGACGTATCCTGACCCCTTATGTTTTCTGAGGGTGGCTGAGGAGGCTCATATATGTTGATACATGTCTTCCAGCGGCTGTGCGTGAGCGTTTTTTTTTTTTTGCTGCGTGACGTCTGTTAATGTTCGATTAGAAGGAAATCAGGAAGTGTTGACCGCCATTTTGTCACTGCGACTAAATATTTTGTTAAAAATAATTGTTATAAATTAATCCTTATTGATAAACATTGTCTGCGCCATCTTGCCTTTTTTGCAATGCCACACTTTTGTTGAGCACGGCAGCCATTTTAGATGCCTTGACCAGACCCACTCTCTGCACGCCGCCGATCCTCAGCATGGCTCCCCACCCTCGCAAGCATCTCTCCCACGCACTGGACACCCCCGCTCTCTCTCTCATGCATGGCCCATAAACCTCCCCCCATTTGCGCTGCTCTTCCCTGAGAATCACACCCTGTGCCCGCCCGACACCTCCCTTTCACCCTATTCACTACCGCACCCTCTGACACTCCTCTTCCTCTGTGTCTGATTGTCCAGGCCGGTCCCAGGCTATCACCTAGCCCTGCAGATGTAGTTTATGGCCCCAGCTGTAGAGAATCACCCCTCTTCAAAGGAGTTACAGTAGATCAAGGCCCCCACCCCATGAGATCCATCACACCACACGCGATCCTACTATCTGATAACCATCCTGTATTGTGCTTGGGGAGGGGATTCTCACTGTGAGGGTGTGTGGGTCCGAGCCTGAAGCGGAAGATTCCAGGGATGCCTTTTTGTACATCAAAGTCTTCACAATTATGTGTCACATTAAAAATATATAGCACTCCAACAAAGTTGTAGGATTATAACACTTTAATAACTTATAAATATATACAACGCTCCAACAAAGTAAACACGTTAAAAAAAACTTTTTAAACAACTATTTACATGACATTGCTTTAACCAGGATAGACAAAGAAATGACTCAGTGATCTAAAAGTTTCTGAAAGAAATGCCAAGAACGTCCCATGTGAAAGTGAATTTTATCTGGCAATTTTTTTCTTTTCCTTCTCATGAAAAGAAAGTTAATGCCAGGTTCGTTACCTGCCTCATCTGCAAAAAAAAAACTCTCGAGAGGGACCGAAAAAAATATAGCTATGGTAATCATACCATGCATCGGCACATGGAGAGGTGGCACTCTCTTAATTATTCTAAAGCACAACTTCGAGATTTGGTGGATAATCCCCGACCGGCAAAAACATCCACCAATGACTTAGCAATAAGTGAGTCAGAGGCAAGGGAAACGGTCCCAAATCTGTAAAAGAACTTTAGGCAGATGAGATTGACTTGTGTAGCATGTGGAAAATTAATTTCATGCGGAGAGATGAGTATTACTTTAATAAATAGATCATATGAAAATCATCAATGTCCAAAACGTCCTAGAAAGTAATTTTTGTCATTTTTGAGGAAGAGAGATAACCTACAGTGGTACGGGGTCGTTTTCGTTCGTACTAGGGGGGCCAGGTGACATTCATTCGGGGTGGCTTAGGGGCTTTTAAAACAACTTCCCTGATACAGGTAGCATATAAAGTAGAGGCTAAATACCAGGATCTTTATCGATTGCTTTATGCTGTAGAAAAATGAAAAACACACAACAAACCTGGACCATTCATATTTTCAATGTTTCTGCGTACTATACTTTTTAACCCTTAACTAATTGAGCTGCTTCATTTCACCCGCTTTTAAAAAAAAAAAAAAAAAATCGGAAACAGTGGCCATTTCTTCGAAACTTACCAATGTACGTGTTACAACTACGTTTGCTTTTTCAAAAACCTTTAATAAAAATGTTGGTGCCCAAATACGGGCTTACAACCCCGTGGGCCGGCCACGGAGCAGGCTGGAACTGAAAATGGGGGGGGGGGGGTATTTATTTGTGGAAAACATAAGAGAGAGTCAGTGGTTGTTGATTTCATAGTAAAAAGTGCGACAAGTGCAACAAAATCATATCGATAATTCATTGTGAGCAAGTACCAAAAGTGTCGACAATTCGAACCTTCAATAATAAATACAGTAATCAATGATGCATTAGAACTTAATATCAATTCATTGTTCGAACGTGTAATCAGTACCCGTCCCATGTCAATTCATTGTTCGAACGTATAATCAATACCCATCCTGAATCAATTCATTGTCCGAACATATAATCAGTCTTATCCCATATCAATTCATGTGCTAAAAACTGCATACATATCTCATGATATCAAGGCTGAGCAATCGGGGCACAACAAGGAGTTGAGAGTTTCATTTGTACCGGCGCCATTTTGGGTGAGGTCAGGAAGGTCCAAGTATAGTCAAAATGTCTCCACCAACTCGTGGTTGGACCGGCACCTCTTTCGGCAGTCCAAAAGTTTTCGTTGAAGGGTAGCAGAGGGGACTGCCGACATGAACCATCAGTCAAAGTGGGGTGGGAGGCAACAATCTCTCCTACCGGGTCATACTGGTGTCCCACCGGAACTGATCAAGTTGGTAGTCTTGCAGGATTTTGGTGATTTAAAGACTGAGGCCGGCGCCGGCATGAGCGTGCCGACTTCCCGCGGCTACGTCGTGGTCGTTCCGTGGGTGATCATGGCAGTCATTCCCCATCGGGGGTCGGGGGCCCCCGTGGCTCTTATAGAATCTTCAAAGTTGAGGAGAACGTTTCTGGACGCAGGAAACTAGAAGCGTCGTTGCACCGCAACAGTGGACGAGACCCCCGCTGGGTGAGCGGAGCATCATTGCCTCGCAATAGTGGACGAGACCTTTTGTCGGGTGAGTGCAGCGCCGCTGCATCGCAAGAGTGGAGGAAGCCTTTTGTTGGGTGAGTGGAGCATTGGGGGTGCAGCTGAGGGGCCCCCGCCTGTGGGGGTGGGAGAGGCTCGTTCGCGCCGCCTCTCCCTCCTAGCGCACCCCACGCCGACACCTGGTGTTGATATCCGTGATGTCCGGACCAGGCGATAAGAGGGGGGGGGGTCAGAGGCAGAGGCAAGACATCCCCCCCCCGTGGCCTGCAAGGCGGCAGAAGAAGGGAATCGGGAGACCAGTACATTTTGGGCCATCCACCCCACGGCTGATGGCGGTTAGCCGGGCCCCGCCCTGCACGTGTCGAGGCCTCATCTTCCGGATGGGCGTAACCGTGGTCCTGTTGCACTTCGGGAGTTTCCGGAATGGGGGTAGGTATCTGCTGATTTGTATCTATTTCATGTTACCATTATTGGGCGTGGCGGGCGGTGGGACAGACATGCTTGGAGCAGTGGGGGGGGTGGCGGAGCCTAGCTACCTCGTGGCTGCCGTAACGTCAAGCTTGGCTTTTTTCACCACTTCCATGTTTCATGATACTCTCCTATGTGTGCTTAGCAATTTCAAGTCACTTCCCCCGGGTTCAAGGGCCTTGTAAATACGTCCCCATGTGTGTCTGGTCATTTGAAGTCATTTAAGTTTCCTTGTAGTGTAAGGCCCTTGTAAATACGCCCCCATGTGTAAAATTAATTAATTTGCCCTTAAATGTTGCATTTTCGGTAATTTTACCGATTCAGTAATTTTACCGAAAATGCAAGATTGAAATGTGGGTAGCCAATTTTCCATTGGCACATGGCTTTCAGAATCGGTATTTTACCATGGAATACAAATCCATGGTAAAATACCGATTCCTGTGTACATGCACATCTGTGCATGTACACATATGCCATGTGACAGACAGAAGTGTCCTTAGGGCATGTCTGTGTGCCACATTGCACACATGCCCGTTTTGGGGGTGCTAGATGGTGTCAAAGTGATAGCCCTTGCACCTTTGACAAATTCGGTATGTACCGATTCGGTAAATACTGAATCGGTATTTGAATTGAATCCTATGGGCTTCAAGGCCCATAGGATTCAATAGCAAATACCGATTCGGTATTTACCGAATCGGTAAATACCGAATTTTTAAGGAATCGGTAATAAATCAGATGTTGGTACCTACATCCCATTTACCGATTTTGAAATACCGAATCGGTAAAATTCGGTAATATTCGGTATTTCAAAATCGGTAAATGTGATTTACCTACATCTGGCCCTAGGTGTATTATTGTTTTACATAAAATGATTTAAAACTTTGTTTGAAATCAAATGCATGCACACTTAGGGCCAGTTGTAGGTGGTTGTTTCAGGCCATTTACCGACCGGTTACGGCCGTTTTCGTCCGTTTCCGATCGTTAAATGGCAAATCGGTATGTAGGGGCTTAAATCCAAGGCCACGTGTAGGTAAATCTACATTTACAGAATCGGAAAAATTATTTGTTCGGTAAAATACCGAATCGGTAATTTTACCGATTCTGTTAATTTGTTATGTAGGGGGGAGTCTTCTGAGTCCCAAAGGCCTTAACAAATCGGTATTTTAGCATGAAATCAAACTTCATGTTAAAATACCGATTCCGGTGTGCATGCACATGTGTGCTCGCACACCTATGTCATGTGAAAGGCAGACCTGCCCTTAGGGCTGGTTTGCTTGCCACATGGCACCTGTGCCTGTTTTGAGGGTGTCAGAGGGTGTCAAAGTGATACCCCCTGCACCCTTGTGCATACTTTTTTTATTTTTTTATAGCATTGTCGAATCTAGTTCTTACTGTTATTGATTTACTGTTTGGTAATAGTGGTTAATAACATTTTTTATTATATTTCACCACAGATTCAACTGCAGATTATTTGGGAATTAGACAATGCCGTCTAAGGATAGAATTCGAAAGGCTACAAAACGTCAAAGACAGCTTGACCCCGGGAGCTGGCCGCCTATGTCGGGTGTGATCTTAGGCTACACCAGGGCTATAAGACTTGGGGAGGGGGTCGGAGCCAAGCGTCTTCTCCGAGTCCGTGCCATCACACTGCCCCTCGGGGGCCTCCGTCAAGCGGTTTAGGGAGGTACCGTATCACATTGTTTTCAAATGCAGTCAGGTCCACAAACGGCCCCCACTTACTTTGAGAATAGTGAAGCTGCAGCAGGTGCAAATAAGGTTTAGACAGTGTTACAAGCGCTGCTTAGAACTCTGAAGTATGGCACCCAACATCCAGGACTTATGCCATTTGTGTAAAGCAGTGACATCGAAGCAACTCAGGGACCAAAACCATGAACGAACACTCATGTATGAAAATCTTACTATTGATGCTTGACTGAGGCCAAGGAGATCAGAGTGCATGAGTCTCATGCTCGATCGATTGAGCTAGCCGGATCGGGCAACTAAAAGTATAAAATAGTTATGTAAATAGTTATTTAATAAAATGTTTTACCCTGTTACTTTGCTGGTGTGTTGTATATATTTATAATATTTGCATAGGGTTTGTCGTTATTTTGGGTGGGGTGGGTGGCGGAGCTGAGCTGTATTGCAGCCATCATCGTGTGGAGCTCAGTTCATCTCACTAGTTTCGTATTTCTCATGAGGGGTTGTTCTTAATGTTTCTATTTTAGCTAGGTCAAAAAGAGATCCCATTAGTGGCCTACTGATTTTGCTCGATTCCTTTTGTTTTTTAAAACGATTTTTCACTATCTGCAAAGACTAAACAGAGTATTGCGACTCTGTGCTTGTTTGTAAATAGAGAATGAACCAAAGAGAACCAATTCTAAAACAGTAAATGCTTGGATAACAATCAATCAAATGGAGAGAGAAGCAGACACGACGGATTAGAACGGGGGCAAAGGCCTGCGTTAACTACCCTTCACTATCTGCAAAGAGAGAGTACTGCTAAGAGAAAAGTGAGGGGGGGGGGCAGCGTTCAAAGTACATCAGCGTGCATAAATACGAAAATGTTTTTACCTATCACGTACTTCACATTTGACAGCTTTTGATATTTGCTATTAAAAAACCATTGAAATTCACTGAAAAAACCATAGGTTTTAGGCCATATATAGTTAGGGATTAGCATTTACAAAACCTTAATTTACTCGCACAAAACCATAGAAATTCGCATATATAGTTAGATGCAATAACTATATATCGCGCACCCGCAATCCACTGCTGATGATGTCACATATTACATCATTCATGACATGGTCAGTGACATCACTGATGACATCACTGATGACAACATCCAGTGACTGTATGTTTCTGTAAAGTTAAAATATGTCTTACATATTGAAGAATGAGTGGATGTATAAGTGTCTGGATGAAGGATTTAGTAGGTGCATGACTGACTGTATGAGATAGTGATTACATGTGTCTCACTGAGAGCATGGGTTAGTGACTAAACTGTCTTAATTTGTGCACCATTATATCTGTTGTTCTGTAAACTGCTGCATGTGTTGATCAGTAGCTATATGATTAACTATATGGGTTATTGATTGGTTGCCCAAGTATTTGTATGGGAGAGTGAGTGTGTGTGTGGGTGGCTGGGAGGTGTGTGACTCTGTGCATAGATGTGTGAACAGTTGATTCACTAGATGTATGGGTTCAAAACTGCATGTGGAAACAGCTGTATGGGTGGTTGACTGTGTGCATGAGTGTATTGGTGAGTGAATAGATATCTCAGTGCTACATGTCAAAGTAAGTACATATGTAAAACACAGTACATGTGAGAGTTGACATATATAAATTACTGTGTATAAGAGCCAGTGAATGTGAGTGGCTGCATGGATCATTGAAAACTTGTATCAGTGATTGTATAAGAGAGTAAATATCTGTTAGAATATTTTTGAATAAGTAAGGTGTGTATAACTGTATAGTTGAGGAAATGGAGGTGTGATTGATTCTTTGCATGACTGACTAGGTGTATGAGTAGCTCCATGGATGAGTGACAATCTGTGAGTGTCTGTTTACACTGAGTGTATCTAAGGTTATATTAGAGTCTGAAGAGGTTCATCGTATTATCACATGAATGATGTAATCAGTGATGTTGTCAGTGATGTCATTTGAGTTGTCATCAGTGATGTCATCAGTGATGTCACTGACCATGTCATGAATGATGTAATATGTGACATCATCAGCAGTGGATTGCGGGTGCGTGATATATAGTTATTGCATCTAACTATATATGCGAATTTCTATGGTTTTGTGCGAGTAAATTAAGGTTTTGTAAATGCTAATCCCTAACTATATATGGCCTAAAACCTATGGTTTTTTCAGTGAATATATATATATATATATATTCACAGAAAAAACCATAGGTTATAGTCCATATATAGTTAGGAATTTGCATTTACAAAACCTTGAAAATTCAATGAAAAAACCATTGGTTATAGAACATATATAGTTAGGAATTTGCATTTACAAAACCTTATTTTACTCGCATAAAACCATTGAAATTCCATATATAGTTAGATGCGCTAACTATATATCGCGCACCCGCAATCCACTGCTGATGATGTCACATATTACATCATTCATGACATGGTTAGTGACATCACTGATGACATTACTGATGACATCTCAAATGACATCACTGATGACATCACTGATGACATCTCAAATGACATCACTGATGACAACATCCAGTGATTGTATGTTTCTGTAAAGTTAAAATGTGTCTTACATATTGAAGAATGAGTGGATGTATAAGTGTCTGGATGAAGGATTTAGTAGGTGCATGACTGACTGTATGAGTGAGTGATTAAATGTGTCTCACTGAGTGCATGGGTTAGTGACTAAACTGTTTTAATTTGTGCATCATTATATCTGTTGTTCTACAAACTGCTGCATATGTTGATCAGTAGCTATATGAGTAACTGTATGGGTTATTCATTGGTTGTCCAAGTATTTGTATGGGAAACTGAGTGTGTGTGTATGGGTGGCTGGGAGGTGTGTGACTCTGTACATAGATGTGTGAGTAGTTGATTCACTATATGTATGGGTTCAAAAGTGCATGTGGAAACAGCTGTATGGGCGGTTGACTGTGCATGAGTGTATTAGTGAGTGAATGGATATCTCAGTGCTACATGTCAAAGTAAGTACATATGTAAAACACAGTACATGTGAGAGTTGACATCTATAAATAACTGTGCATAAGAGCCAGTGAATGTGTGAGTGGCTGTATGGATCATTGTGAACATGTATCAGGGATTGTATAAGAGAGTAAAGTAAATATGTGTTAGTATATGTTTGAATAAGTAAGGTGTGTATAACTGTATAGTTGAGAAAATGGAGGTGTGATTGATTTTTTGCATAACTGACTAGGTGTGTGAGTAACTCCATGGATGAGTGACAGTCTGTGACTGTCTGTTTACACTGATTGTATCTAAGGTTATATTAGAGTCTGAAGAGGTTCATGGTATTATCACATGAATGATATCATCAGTGATGTGATCAGTCATGTCAAATGAGATGTTATCAGTGATTTTATCAGTGATGTCATTTGAGATGTCATCAGTGATGTCATCAGTGATGTCACTAACCATGTCATGAATGATGTCATATGTGACATCATCAGCAGTGGATTGCGGGTGCGCGATATATAGTTAGCGCATCTAACTATATATGGAATTTCAATGGTTTTATGCGAGTAAAATAAGGTTTTGTAAATGCAAATTCCTAACTATATATGTTCTATAACCAATGGTTTTTTCATTGAATTTTCAAGGTTTTGTAAATGCAAATTCCTAACTATATATGGACTATAACCTATGGTTTTTTTCTGTGAATTTCAATGTTTTTTTAATAGCAAATATCAAAAGCTGTCAAATGTCAAGTACGTGATAGGTAAAAACGTTTTCGTGTTTATGCACGCTCATGTGCTTTGAACGCTTCCCCCCCCCACTCCCCTCTTTTCTCTTAGTAGTACTCTCTCTTTGCAGATAGTGAAGGGTAGTTAACGCAGACCTTTACCCCCGTTGTAATCCGTCGTACCTGCTTGTCTCTCCATTTGATTGATTGTTATCCAAGCATTTACTGTTTTAGAATTGGTTCTCTTTGGATCATTCTCTATTTACAAACAAGCACAAAGTCGCAATACTCTGTTTAGTCTTTGCAGATAGTGAAAAATCGTGTAAAAAAATAAAAGTAATCGTGCAAAATCAGTAGACCACTAATTGGATCTCTTTTTGACCTCGCTAAAATACAAACATTAGGAACAACCCTTCATGAGAAATACGAAAATAGTGAAATGAACAGAGCTCCACACCATGAGGGCTGCAAGACAGCTCGGCTCCGTCACCCACCCCGCCCAAAATAACGACAAACCCTATGCAAATATTATAAATATAGACAACACACCAGCAAAGAAACAGGGTAAAACATTTTATTAAATAACTTTTTACATAACTATTTTATACTTTTTGTTGCCCGATCCGGCTAGCTCAATCGATCGAGCATGAAACTCATGCACTGATAGCAAGCGTTGAGAGTTTGTAGAACGATGGCTTCAGATTTTCTACATACGGTGTAGTGGCGCGAACTGGGAGGGGTCGTTTGGATCCTGCCCCTTCCCCAAATAAGATTTTCATACGTGAGTGTTCGTTCATGCTTTTGGTCCCTGAGTTGCTTCGATGTCACTGCCTTACACAAATGGCATAAGTTCTGGATGTTGAGTGCCATACTTCAGAGTTCTAAGCAGCGCTTGTAACACTGTCTAAACCTTATTTGCACCTGCTGCAGGTTCACTATTCAAAGTAAGTGGGGTCCGTTTGTGGACCTGACTGCATTGGAAAACAATGTGATACGGTGCCTCCCTAAACCGCTTGACGGAGGCCCCCGAGGGGCGGTGAGATGGCGCGGACTGGGAGGGGGCGCTTGGCTCCTGCCCCCTCCCCAAGTCGTGTTGCCCTGGTGTGGCCTGAGATCGCCCCCAACATAGGCGGCCGGCTCCCGGGGTCCGGCGGAATTTTTTGCCTTTTGATGACTCTTCCATTCTGGACCTTGTCCCACAATCCGTTTGACCTGAAGACACGCTGTAGTGGGGCGCCCCTTTACCGTTTTAGTTGCCATTCCGCCCGCTTTTGGTACTCTGTGCCTCTTCCGCCATTCAGCTGTTTACCGCCCGCTCTTGCGACTACAGCATCTCGCTCACCATGTAGTTGAGTTGCTCCCGCTCTTAAGATTTAACAGAACTTTTTGGACTGCTGAAAGCGGTTGTATTCCGACCGCTGGTTGGTGAAGACATTTTGACTATATTCTGGACCTGCGTTGTCGCGTAATGCGTCATATGACGCGCCGCGTTAGCGCACCCGGAAGTGCTCCGGTGCGCAAGGCGCAGCTTCCCGGAAACGATCCAGAGCACGCCGCGCAGCGCGTAACGTAAGCATACCAGGTCATGTGACTTGTTAATAAAACTTTTCATTGGTTCATTTTACTTTTGTTTTCCTAATGATGTAAGACTAGGTCATGTGACCTAAAAATAACACTTTTCATTGGATTAAAACATTTTTTTTCCCAAACGATGAAAGCCCCACCTTGTTTCTGGATGTTTCAGACTGAAGCTGGCGTCACCAGGAGAGCACCACCATCTCGTAGCTCCGTCGTGGCCATTCCGCAAGCAATCATGGCAGCCGCTCCCCACCGGAAGCCTGCGGGAGTCGAGGGCCCCCAAGACTTTTGTACAATCTTCAAGGCTGAGGGGACGCTTTCGAGAATGGGACCCAAGCCCTGGCAGACAAGCGTCCGAGTTCCAAGGTGTCCCAGGGCCATTTTACTGGACCAGGCCCAAATCCGAAGAGCCGGCCGCCATTTTAAGAGTCCTGTGGCAGCCGCCTATCGCTGCACCGCAAGAGTGGGAGCAACTCAACTACATGGTGAGCGAGACGCTGTAGCCGTAAGAGCGGGCGGTAAACAGCTGAATGGCGGAAAAGGCACAGTGTAGCAAAAGCGGGCGGAATGGCGACTGAAACGATAAAGGGGCGCCCCACTACAGCAGACGAGCCTCCGCCATGTGCTTCAAAACTGCATACGTATCTCGTGCTATCAAGGTTGGGCAACCAGTACACAACAAGCAGTTACGAGTCCCATTTACACCGGCGCCATTTTGGGCGCGGCCGGGCAGGTCCAGGATCTAGTCAAACATAACAAATGAGGCTGACGTCTCTGAAGCAGTTGACGCACAGCAGGACATAGCAAATAAACATGAAGTCTCTAAAGCTGTTAACTCACTGCAGGACAAAACAAGTGAACCTGATACCTCTGGAATAATTGTCGCTCAAAAGAACAACACACAAAACTCTGTAGAGCCTGAAGAAAGAAAAACAGAAGGGCACTGTAGTTTCAGACACACTTAACACTAATGACTTAACAAGGATATCGTCTGTTTATGAAGCAGTTATCATGTTCACAGAATTGACAAAGAAGTGTGCAGACACCAATGCTATTAAGAAACACAAGGAAATCCCTAACGCATCAGCATTCTCGGAAGAGGTTGACACAGATAACATCTTAAGGGACAAAGAAAGACAAAATAAGGATGAGGAAGTTATCACTTGAGTTTTTTCATCAGCTAGCGACAGCAAGAAACATATTGTAATGGAGATTAGAGAGGTTACGGATGGATGAATAAATTATCCAAAGAAATGGCGACTCCCCCCCTTTACCAGATTAGCTAAATCTTTGCGTAATTTGGACGTTAAAGTTATATTATTGTTGTTGTTGTTGTTATGGTTATAGTTCTGGCTAATTTTAGCAAGAAACACATTGTAATGGAGATTAGAGAGGCTACGGATGGGTGGCCCAGGATATCACCACTGTTCCCCATGTCATAAAACCTTAGGATGTTCAATAACTGAAACAGCTAATATGGGTTTACTTACAGGGGACATCTTTTGTTCTGTTTTGTAAAGTAAAACTATTGTGAACGCAAGTATTATACATAGTAAGTGTTTAATATAGCATTTGTCAGTCATTGGTTAAGCAGCTAGGACCTGTTCACTCTTGACACCCCAGGTGCTGTGTATGTTGCACTATAGTGCTGCATCGGGAATACGGACAACCCTATTGATGTTGATTTTTCATTATTGATTATTGTAAAGAAATGGCGACTCCCCCCTTTAGCAGATTAGCTAAATGTTTGCGTAATTTGGGCATAAAAGTTATATTATTGTTGTTGTTGTTGTTATCGTTATAGTGCTGGTTAATTTCCATTCAGAGTGTCCTACACAGCACCACTCTAGGTAAACACTACTTTATGTAAAACCTGGGACATAGCACTCATTGAAACTATAGTTGGTCACCATGGGGTTTAAAGAAGGGATGGTTCTTCACCTGGGTGCCTTCCACAACTCAGCACGTTGTGCTGCCTTGGGACTATTCGCACAAAAGACAGCTTCTGACCATTGTTGTTTTTTTTTAATCAAAAAATGTTTAAATATATTTACAGTTTTTGTTGCGTTCGTTATATTTAAAAGTTAATAAAGTTTTATAATCCAACTTTCTTGGAGTACTATATTTTTTTTAAAAATCGGGTGAATGGGGCCTTGAATCGGGTTATTGTCATGTGTGGGCTTTGCAAGTGTACTGCTACAGGATCGGACATTTCAAACTCAAATGCACGTTCTTTTTCTTACCTTTCCGAAGCATGGAGCGCAATAGCAGGCAGAGAAAGGGTGATGCAAGCGTTGAACACTGCCTGGCCTGGCAAGTTGCTGGCAGTGCCCCCCCGCCCGCTCCTGAAAGAGGGCACACACACACCGCCGCCCCGAGTACTTCACAAATCTTTAAAAGACCATGCGCTTGTTCATGAGGCTTAAATGGTTTGTCACCCCTTCTAGAACCCCCACATCGACCCTCTGATGTTTCCTGGAAGAATTAGCACGTAACACAATACCAAGCCCTGTCAGCTGAAACCCCCGAGGAATCGTGGGGCATATTATCAAGGGGGTTTATTTCCGCTTTTTTGGCTTTAAAAGCCAAAAAAAAGGAGATAAAATTATCTCCCTATTACCAAGCTGTCGCTAACACCAG
Organism: Lissotriton vulgaris; assembly: GCF_964263255.1. Lineage (NCBI taxonomy): Eukaryota > Metazoa > Chordata > Amphibia > Caudata > Salamandridae > Lissotriton > Lissotriton vulgaris. The sequence continues at coordinate 1,195,378,246 of NC_141694.1, read as the reverse complement.
TTAGTGACAGCTAAAAGGAGATAGCGACCATCTTGGGCCCCGCTTTGCATGTCAGTGATATTTATCACTAATGACATGCAAAGTGGGCGTGCCAAGATGTTAGCGACTGGAAACAGTCCCTAACCATCGCTATCTCCTATTACCAACTTTTGGAGATATTCGCGCTAAGCGCGAATATCTCCAAAAGCTAACACCTGCCCTGAGCAGTTTTTAGCCATGTTATCCAATGGAAGGTGGATAACATGACTAAGAGCATTTGCTGGATAATGCATGAATATCGCTGACTTTTCAGCGATATTCATGCATTGCGGCCGTTTTTTATCGCATTTGCGATAAACCTTGCTAATAGCAAGGTTTATCTGCGATAAAATTCGCCGATGTGCGGCGATAATTTTTGTCTCTAAACAAGTTAGAGACAAAAATTATCGCTAGTTGTTGGTAATATGCCCCCGGGTTTTTCCTTGCAGGAATCGGGAGGCGGAAGACTAGCACTGAAATCAGTAGTCTCACGCCTGAATCGGGAGGATTGGTATGTCTGGATTCTCTACAGCTGGGGCCATAAACTACATCCGCAGGGCTAGGTGATAGCCTGGGTCCGGCCTGGACAATCGGACACAGAGGAAGAGGAGTGTCAGAGGGTGCGGTAGTGAATAGGGTGAAAGGGAGGTGTCGGGCGGGCACAGGGTGTGATTCTCAGGGAAGAGCAGCGCAGATGGGGGGAAGTATATGGCCCATGCATGAGAGAGAGAGCGGGGGTGACCAGTGCGTGGGGGAGATGCTTGCGAGGGTGGGGAACCGTGCTGAGAATCCACGGCGTGCAGAGAGAGGGTCTGGTCAAGGCATCTAAAATGGCTGCCGTGCACGACAAAATTGTGGCATTGGACAAAAAGGCAAGATGGCGCAGACAATGTTTATCAATAAGGATTCATTGGGCCCCGCTTTGCATGTCAGTGATATTTATCACTAATGACATGCAAAGTGGGCGTGCCAAGATGTTAGCGACTGGAAACAGTCCCTAACCATCGCTATCTCCTATTACCAACTTTTGGAGATATTCGCGCTAAGCGCGAATATCTCCAAAAGCTAACACCTGCCCTGAGCAGTTTTTAGCCACGTTATCCAATGGAAGGTGGATAACATGGCTAAGAGCATTTGCTGGATAATGCATGAATATCGCTGACTTTTCAGCGATATTCATGCATTGCGGCCGTTTTTTATCGCATTTGCGATAAACCTTGCTAATAGCAAGGTTTATCTGCGATAAAATTCGCCGATGTGCGGCGATAATTTTTGTCTCTAAACAAGTTAGAGACAAAAATTATCGCTAGTTGTTGGTAATATGCCCCCGGGTTTTTCCTTGCAGGAATCGGGAGGCGGAAGACTAGCACTGAAATCAGTAGTCTCACGCCTGAATCGGGAGGATTGGTATGTCTGGATTCTCTACAGCTGGGGACATAAACTACATCCGCAGGGCTAGGTGATAGCCTGGGTCCGGCCTGGACAATCGGACACAGAGGAAGAGGAGTGTCAGAGGGTGCGGTAGTGAATAGGGTGAAAGGGAGGTGTCGGGCGGGCACAGGGTGTGATTCTCAGGGAAGAGCAGCGCAGATGGGGGGAAGTATATGGCCCATGCATGAGAGAGAGAGCGGGGGTGACCAGTGCGTGGGGGAGATGCTTGCGAGGGTGGGGAGCCGTGCTGAGAATCGACGGCGTGCAGAGAGTGGGTCTGGTCAAGGCATCTAAAATGGCTGCCGTGCACGACAAAATTGTGGCATTGGACAAAAAGGCAAGATGGCGCAGACAATGTTTATCAATAAGGATTCATTTATAACAAAATATTTACTCGCAGTGACAAAATGGTGGTCAACACTTCCTGATTTCCATCGAATCGAACGTTAACAGACGTCACGCAGCAAAAAAAAAAAAAAAAGCTCACGCACAGCCGCTAGAAGACATGTATCAACATATATGAGCCTCCTCAGCCACCCTCAGAAAACATAAGGGGTCAGGATACGTCTCCCGCACCCCCTTATACCTAGTAATTTAATTAAAACGAAACACAAAATGGCGAATTCCCGTTTCGCTACCAGTTTTCGGGCCAGTTCGTGGCCCGGGAAGCGCTTCTACCGTGAAAAATATATATTTTTTTATTTTCCCCACGGGACCCTTTATTAACCCCAACATCATTCCTAGAGGGTCAAGAGAGGTATACCTTGCCCCCTTTCATTAAATTCCCCCTTCGTTTTTCACCTCTTCTTCTCTCTCGATCCTACCGAGAGATAAGATGGCGGCCGCTCCGGACTGTTTAGAATGTTGCAAGACACCGGAGAGCCAATCAGCTTTCTGCGCGCAAAGTTCCGTTTCGCGAAAAGTAAGCGGACCGGAGCGCAGCCCGGAGCGCTGTTACAGATATATATCTTGTTTTGAACGTTAATTTCTCAAAATCCACTGGAGCACATATATTGAGACCTAGCAAAGGCACATCGGGCTAACAGTCCCTACAATTTTGCCAAGTTTCGTGCAAATCCATTCAGCCGTTCGAGCTAAAAGTGAGGCCAAAGGCCCTATGGAAATTAACATGGGAAAAACGCGTTTTGGGACCCCCCTTTTTTCTCGGCCCCCCCTTGACGAAACCCCCCCAAATTTTCGGGGGCTCCTCAGAAACAAAATGTGCCATTTTCCTGAAAATTTCAGCCGATTCCGTCCACAAACGCCAAAGTTATTAGACATAGAATTTTCAAAAGTTCCATAGACAAATAATCCTAACTATATATACCTACTGGCGAGACGCCAGTAGGTAATATATATATATATATATATATATATATATATATATATATATATATATATATAATGCTGCTGGTGCCATCCCCAGCAGCATTTCATTCTTTGGATAGACTAGAAGAGGATCAGTAAAACAACTGGATTATATATATATCTGCAAAGAGGAAAAGTTATATATGTTCTGACTAACAATATATTTCTTTTTGAAAAGCAACACTACTGCCAGATAAGGGGCGCCGCGATGGGCACCTGCGTCGCCCCCAGCTATGCGATTGTATTCGTTGGCTGGTGGGAGAAGCAGGTGGCCTGGGTGGACAAGTACAGCGAGTGCGTGAATTGTATTACATCCTGGCATAGGTCTATAGATTACCTATTTATTCTATGGAAAGGTCCAAAATACCAAGCTGAACAAAATACTGAGGAACTGAATAGGAATTCACTTAATCTCCATTTCAGTGGACAGATGAGTCAGGAAGAAGTCTCCTTTCTAGACCTAAAGGTTTTTATCAGAGATGGCAAGATCTGTAACCTCACTGTTTAGAAAGGTAACAGCCAGTAATTCGATCTTGGAGGCAAGTAGCAATCACCGAAAAAGCCTGAAAAATAGAATACCATATGGTGAGCTGCTCCGGATACAGAGGAACTGCTCAAACAATGATGATTTTGAAAATGCAGCATTAGATGCTAATCAAAGGTTTCAGGAGCGGGGCTACAGATATGACTTACTGACCAAAACATTAGAAAAAGTAGAGACAATACCACACAGATATTTACTGAGAGAAAAAGAAAAACCCACAAAACATGAGGATGAGTCTTGTAGATTCATCACAACTTTCTCAAATGAGGCAGGGACTTTGAAGGAAAACTTATGTCGGAACTGGCATATTCTGAAAACAGATCAAGTGATAGGGAAGGATTTACCAAAGTACCCACAGATAACTTTCAAACGAAGTAGATCCTTGACAGATTCCCTAGATAAAAGCCACTATGAGTCAGTCCCATTTGTCCAGAGAATTAGTACTCTTACGAGGTTCTTTCCCTGTTCAAAATGTAAAGCTTGTAAAAATTGCTCTTAAGTTTTATCATATCAGGTCCCAGGCATGAAGGGCAGTAAGAAAATTAATAAATTTTTAACGTGTAATTCACCCTACTGCGTGTACTGCCTAGTATGCCCATGTGCGAAAATCTATATAGGCAGTACGATATATCCTACGAAGCGCAGAATCCTGGAACATGCACAAGCAATTGAAAACAGGGAACCCTCGTACCCAGTAGCAAGGCATTTCTCTCAGTTTTACAATAGCGATCATAATCTCCTCAAATGTTTCTGCATTGACCACATTCCGAATAGTGAACGTGGTGGAAACAGTGAATTGAGATTACGCAGACTTGAATCAAGGTATATAATTGATCTAAGCACAATAATTCCGTTTGGCCTGAACAAGAGGAACCGTCCATACATCTAGGTTAAATACACATTGTGTAAAGAAACGAGATGGAATACTGTGAATTTCTTAATGATATTGATGCTGCAATACTAGATCAAAAGAATGATATGATTTAATGAGGATTGCTACTAGTGATTTAAGTACATGCTGCTAGAAATCATGTTACATTGAATTTTGGACTGAGATGAAGTAAATGAGGATTTTGTTTGATTAATTAGAAAGCCCATCCAGGGCTCAATTATGTTCTCTTCTTTTGAAAAAATATTGCAAAAAGGTGGAATTAATTGCCATTATAAAGTTGAATAAAATCTTCTTTTGATAGTAACGTTGCTTACAAAATTGACATATGTAATACTGGCATATATATATTCTAATATGGTGCTCGAAATGAAGGTATAGCAGTAGTCCACTTTCTATGATTAATGGTGGCGCCGAGAAACAACGCAATAACTTGTATATAAAATGGCGCCGTAGGGAGAAGGCACGTATGCCGAAACGCGTTTTGTGCATTTTTGTTTGCTGAATAAAGAAACTTGAAACTTGACCACGTGAGTGCAGCCATTCCTTCCTTCCTAGGGGGGGAGGAAACTTTTAGCGGATATATATACATATATATATATATATACGGTGCATTTGCGTAAATATCGATGCTCGCTCCTTTCTCCTTCTTGGTACCAGGAAAGCACTCCACAGGAACTTGTTTGCCATAAATTACTTTACTTCATAGTTTACGGGGACAAGCATAACATGATGCGTTTCGGCGATGCCTTAGTAGTATGTTTACATTGTATTCGCCAAAAAGCGGCAATTTTAAAACCAGGGTAAAGCAAATCACATGGTCAGCAATTCATCAAATTCAAAAATGGACTAGCTGTTGCCGATTTTGGGTGCCATCTTTGAATGTCATAACTTTATTGAGTACACTCCAATTGTGGTTCCATACAAACTGTATTGCTGCACAAGTTTTGGTTTGCAACATAAGTTAATCGATATTGTAAAAAGGTACATGTGATGTGGTTACAAAATTTGTATAATCACTCTCGATAATACTTATGCAAAAGGTGGTAAAAGCGCGTTTAAAATAGTGAATGCGTTTACAATTTGATTAATCGCTGTAAATATTTACCACTTAAAGATGGCGCTGGTTATAGTCAGCTGGCCAGTAGTCCTTCCTCTACCTAAGATATGCTTATAAACATGACGATGTCTTAGGGTCAATGACATTGAGAAAGGCTGAATGCCGAAACGTGAGGGCGTCTGTCTTGTCTGAAATAAAAGCAACCTGTTAAAATCTACTCTGGAGTGCAGAAAATTCTTTTGTTGGAGTAACGAAGGAAATTGAGCAAGAATATATATATATATATATATAGAAGCTCTGATTGCACCACAAAGCAGTGCACTCACGGACGGGTGCTTTTGACGCGATGGTGCATTTGCGTAAATATCGATGCTCGCTTCTTTCTCCTTCTTGGTACCAGGAAAGCACTCCACAGGAACTTGTTTGCCATAAATTACTTTACTTCATAGTTTACGGGGACAAGCATAACATGATGCGTTTCGGCGATGCCTTAGTAGTATGTTTACATTGTATTCGCCAAAAAGCGGCAATTTTAAAACCAGGGTAAAGAAAATCACATGGTCAGCAATTCATCAAATTCAAAAATGGACTAGCTGTTGCCGATTTTGGGTGCCATCTTTGAATGTCATAACTTTATTGAGTACACTCCAATTGTGGTTCCATACAAACTGTATTGCTGCACAAGTTATTTCATTAGTAACAGCTTCAACATTGACAATATCAACGCTTGACTATTATTGCAAGGTTGCTTATGCTATGTTTAACCATTCATAAAACAAACGCATAATTTTATCAATAAATTATGCTGTGTATCGGCTAAAAGACAAATCCATCGTTTGCAACAAGATAGCGCAGTGTATCGGCTTTTGGCAAGCAATGTTGTTATACAATTAATGTCAAGGCTACAAAATCAAAAAAGTCCGCAAAATACATAAAATGTACTTTTTTCAAAAAGACCAACCTCATTTACATTTAGCATCATCACAGAATTCCGATTTCGCACAATTGGAACGCCAGGAGCCCCTGGCTATTCAATCCCCCACATGCACTGACAATTCCTCCCCTACATTCATCCCCTTCGGGGTCTTTGTACCGAGGTCTATGATGTATCTAGATTCAAGCCTGCAGAGCCTTCTGATCCTATCCCCTCCTCTTACACTCAAAGGGACCAGATCCAAGCAGTAGTAACGTAATAGATCCCTATTACTATTGTGCTTCTCCAAAAAGTGTCTAGCCACAGGGTAGGTGACATCACCCTTGGCTATTGCCCGCATATGTTCTAGAATTCTGATTCTAACAGAATGAATCGTACTACCTATGTAGAGTAGGACACATGGGCATTGCAGACAATATACCACATAGCTTGTGGTACAAGTGAGAAACTTGTTGATTAATTTAGGCTTTTCTAGTCCATCTACTTGGAAAGAAAGGGTCCTCTTACTACCCATGCACGCCTTGCATTTTCTACAAGGAAAGAAACCCCTAAGCTCCCTTAGGGTTCCAGCATTTTTACCCATCGGGTGTAAATGACTTTGTATTAGAGTAAAGACCTCGCCGTCCTGAAGGTAACTAGTGGGGCACCGGGAATGTCAGATCCTATTACGCTGTCCGTTTTCAAGATATGCCAATTTTGTTTCATAATTAGAAAACGTTATTACCATCCTGAATTTATTCTTATCTGTTTCATTTCTCTTATTGGCTACACCTGATTTATTCAGCAAATTATTCATTCATTATTCATTGCTAGAGGCTATAGTAAAGAATTGCTTGATGTGGCTTTGAATAGGGTCAGGGCCATACCAAGAGATGATTTGCTGAATAAATCAGGTGTAGCCAATAAGAGAAATGAAACAGATAAGAATAAATTCAGGATGGTAACAACGTTTTCTAGTGATGCCATGCAGTTAAGAAGAATTATGAAACAAAATTGGCATATCTTGAAAACGGACAGCGTAATTGGATCTGACATTCCCAGTGCCCCACTAGTTACCTTCAGGAAGGCGAGGTCTTTAAGGGATACACTAGTACAAAGTCATTTACACCCGGTGGGTAAAAATGCTGGAACCCAAAGGGAGCTTAGGGGTTTCTTTCCTTGTGGAAAATGCAAGGTGTGCACGGGTAGTAAGAGGACCCTTTCTTTCCAAGTTGATGGTCTAGAAAAGCCTAAATTAATCAACAAGTTTCTCACGTATACCACAAGATATGTGGTATATTGTCTGCAATGCCCATATGGCCTATGCTACGTAGGTAGTATGATTCATTCTGTTAAAATCAGAATTCTAGAACATATGCGGGCAATAGGCAAAGGTGATGTCACCTACCCTTTGGCTAGACACTTTTTGGAGAAGCACAATAGTAATAGGGATCTATTTCATTACTACAGCTTGGATCTGGTCCCTATGAGTGTAAGAGGAGGGGATAGGATCAGAAGGCTCCCCAGGCTTCAATCTAGATACATCATAGACCTCGGTACAAAGACCCCGAAGGGGATGAATGTAGGGGAGGAATTGTCAGTGCATTTGGGGGACTGAATAGCCAGGGACTCCTGGCGTTCAAATTGTGTGAAATCGGAATTCTGTGATGATGCTAAATGTAAATGAGGTTGGTCTTTTTGAAAAATGTTTATTTTATGTATTTTGTGGACTTTTTTAATTTCGTGGCCTTGACATTAATTGTATAACAATATTGCTTGCCAAAAGCCGATACAGTGCGTTATCTTGTTGCAAACAATGGATTTGTCTTTTAGCCGATACACAGCGTAATTTACTGATACAATTATGGTTAAGTTACAGCAGGCTTCTCCCTAACCATGTGTCTAGTGAAATTATTTTTGTTAGACGCGTGGACTGGGTGGGGCACCGGACAAAAAACATTCGGAGTGACTGAGTTGTAATTAACTTCAGGAATAGATGGGCCGTCGAGCACATTTGTAATTGGGTGGCAGGTAGCTCACCGACGCAAATAAAATCGTTTCCCCTAACCTATTTCTACCCAGCTGCGCCTACTAACTCACATATTGATTCTATTAGAAGAAGGCAGCCTCGGGGGGATTATTGATTATATTAGAAGAAGGCAGCCTCGGGGGATAGGGAAAATATGGGCTATAATTTTTAGCCAGAATATACTAACAGGAGGGGTCCCCAAAATTGTTCCTCTGGACTGGCTATGTTCCATCACATTAACAGATTTAGCATTCTGGATCAAATAGTCTGACGGTCGAGGTACAGTTCGTCCCCACTCGCCAAAGTTGATAAAATGAGTTCTTTGGCAGCTGGAGATGGTCCTGAAATGGAACGTAGCATTTCTAAACATGCTCCTTTGGAGGGGAGAGTACCTTGGTGGTATATAGACGTAACGATAGGGGCGGGTAATACTGGCAAACATGCTGGTAGCCCGTCTTCAGTAACCTTGTCCTCAGTAATCAAGGAGGGAGTAAGTAGTACAGGTAACAGTACAGTTCTGGGAGGGGCTTTAGACCGAGCACCGATGGAGATGGGGCCCGACCCGGGGTTGGTGGGATTGCAATTGGATGACTTACCACCTGGGGTACCTAGTTGTAGCAGGACACATAAGCATGCTAAAGTACAGGAGGGAATTAGTAACATTAAAATTCTCTCATGGAATCTGGCGGGGATCAAGAACAAATTATCTTGTCCTGATTGGGGCCTGTTTGTAGAAAAACACAATATCTGCCTAATGCAGGAGACGTGGGCCCTGGATAATAATCAATGGAGAGGTTTTACCACTTTTAATATACCAGCCACAACGAGGGGCAGGGGCAGACCCTCTGGGGGCTAAGCATCTAGGTGGGTATGCACATGGGCACCAAAGCAGCTGCCAACTAATTCCTACGATCTACAATGTGTCCTCCTATCCCTCCCAGCTAATAAACAAATTGCCCTAATCAATATCTATTCAAGGCCAATGCAGAGTTTGCAAGAGTCTAAAGTCATTGGAGAGTTGAGAGACTTTATATTGACTCTTGACCCAGAGATCATTCTAATAATAGGGAGCGATTTTAATTGTCAGTTTGAGCCCCTTACTAAGGTGAACCTAGATAATTTAGATAGTGAGAACCAGTACTGGAACAGCCCGGAACCCATAATCTCACCCGTTAGAGCATGGAAACTGTTAGTTCTACAAATCAATTCAATTATCCTCTCTCTTTCTCTGAGGGCTTGCAATGGGAGATTAAAATTGGACAGAGTTGGGGTCTGTCCAACTGCTCAGAAGTGCCCACATTAGTTCAACAACCTCTCCTGCTACATAACAACAGGCAGAGAGTAAAATGGCCCTACATACTGGGTTCCCCAAACAAGTTAGCGCACATATATTGGCAGGTCATGCCGTATATTAGTGAAATGGCTGGGGTTGGACCACTGGGCACTGAAGTAAGGCAGTACAATAGGCTGGTAGAAATACACAATCATTTGATCTCCGAGATGCTTGGGGTGTTCTACCCCGAAGTAAGCATTAAAGAAAAGCCGGTCCTATCTCATTCCTGGTATAATGCCTCCTGCCGTAAAACAAAAATAGATTTATTAGAAGCCATAAAGACTAAGGACAAGCTGAGGATAAAGGTACTTCGGCTGCAGTACAAGCGGTTATACAATCAGAGAAGAAGGCCTGGGAAGAAAATAAATGGGAGGATTTGAGAACTGCTCTTCAGCATAAGGACTTGAAGGGCGGGAAAGGCGAATAAGCACTCACCCGGACGGCCGCCATATTGAGTGGGCCAAGGTGAGTGCTCTAGCCTTTTTTCCCTCCCCAGCACTTAAAAATCTGGCTGGCACGACCACGCACCAGCAGCTCGAAGAAGCTGGCACGACCGCTCAGCGGGCGTGCCAAAGGCAAGCCCGTCTGCGCCCGTCCACGCCGGGCCCGCGCCTATCGCCATGATCCCTGGTTGGCGGCCTGCAGGCAAGTTTCAATGCTTAGCTTACGACCGTGAGGTTCTATTGAGCATGGGGGGAGGTGGTAGGGTATCTGGCTGTCTATGCCTGGAGTTCTACAAGGATACTCTGAACGCTGGTGAGGTATGTCCATCATGTAACAGGGTTATCCCGACTATCCTATTAAGCTTAGTCCGGTCGGTCGCTAATATAAACAAAGCGATACCTGAGGTCACAACGAAGAATGTTAGCTGCCTTCTGGTCAACGCTAGATCCTTGGTTAAACATAGCGCGGATCTCCCGGAGCTGCTACAGGACAAGAATATAAAAATTGCATTTGTCACCGAATCTTGGACAGATGCGGCATCTGGGCCTGACATTGTCACAGCCACTCCCCCGAAACAATCTAAGCTATGTTCAGGATAGACCTTGGAAAAGAGGAGGCGGCCTGGTGGTCATTTACCATAACACCATTAAGGGTAGTTTTCAACTAGTGGCGTCTGAACTATGTGAAGCGTTGGCTGTTTACTTTACAGGCCTCCTAGTACCAAGACGTCTTTCTTGGGTTCATTGGGAAATATCTTAGAGGAGGCCCTCTGTGCAAAGACTTTTAAAGTCCTAGGGGACTTTAATTTTCATCTAGAGAATAGCTCAGACCCGGACACATCAGCTCTCATGGAGCTGATGAACTGTGTCGACCTAAAACAGTTGGTGCTAGGCCCCATTCACAGTGCAGGTCATACCCTGGATGGAATATTCTTGAATTGCCCGGACCTTCAGCCCCCCACAATCTTTCCATTTACTTGGTCGGATCACACGGCAGTGCTTTTCAATATCTCCACTGCTAAAGCCCTCAGGGCCAGGCAGGTCAGTAAAACAACTAGTACCTGTAGGGTCTGGAATAAGATAGAGGGAGCCTCCCTGGAGGATCTTTTGGAATCATCCATGGTGGTGCCCCCACCAGATGTGGACAAAGCGGCTGTCACTTATTCTAACTGGGTGGACACATGTGCACGATCCTAGCTCCTCCCAAAAGTTGCCACCACACTCGCATGACTCCTTCAGTCCCCTGGTTCTCAGTGGAGCTCAGAGAGCATAAGCTCATCTGCAAGAAACTTGAACGCGTGTGGCGTAAAAATTACTACAAGGCAGATAAAAGCAGACTCAAATTGAGTCAGGCATTATATAAAGACATGATTGGGTTGGCTAAACAAAGGTATTTCACTAACCGCATTAATGAGGCCAGGAGCTCGTCGAAGGAGCTATTCCGAACGGTCTGTAGTCTGGCCCCCCCAAAGCCGGCCACTACACGTCCCGGTGTTGGACTGTGCTCAGTTCTAACTCAGTTCTTTTTAAACAAGGTGGAAACCATTTTTAACACCCTTGAAGTTCAAGTCAGGGCTAACCTGCCAGCGGACAGGCATTTCAGAACTTTTCCCCAGTGAGTGTGGAGGAGAATAAGAAACTATTATTAGTTACCAAATCAGGCTCTCCTCGGGACCCATGCCCGACCTCACTGGCAAAGCTAGCGGCGGCTCCTATAGCAACCACCTTAGCGGCTGTGTTCAACAACATGTTTGAGGTGGGTGAATTTCCAACCAGTTGGAAATTGGCCTCGATTTTACCATTGCTAAAAAAAAACAATCTGGACATCACTGAGTCCAACAGCTATCGTCCCATCGCCAGACTTCCTTTACCCGCCAAACTAATTGAGAAAACCATGAATAGCCAGCTTAGTGCATTTTTAAGGACCACCCAAGCCCTCGATCCATCTCAACATGGTTTTAGGGCGGGTCATAGTACCAAATCTGCCCTAATTGAATCATCTGAGGAGATTAGGAAAGTGATGGACTTAGGGGGTAGAGCAGCCCTGATCCTGCTAGATTTGTCAGCGTCCTTCGATACGGTCCATCATACGATCCTGGTGGACCATTTGGAGGCCAGCGGTATACTGGGGAAAGCCCTTAAGATCTTGAAAGCCTTTCTTACCAACAGGATCCAGGTGGTAGCACTGGGGGATTTTGAGTCTAAACCATTTGTGCTTCCATGCGGGGTTCCCCAGGGATCCTCCCTAAGTCCCACCCTTTTCAATGTTTATGTCTCCTCATTGGCCCCAGTCATTCGATCCTATGGATTCGAGCTTACATCATATGCGGATGATACGCAGATTGTGGTCTCACTGCTACCAGGTAGAAAGGAAGGTATAGCCAGTAAATTCTAAGAGTGTATGTCAGCAGTCAGCGACTGGATGGCTAGGAACTGTTTAAAGCTAAACTCGGCTAAAACTGAAGTTCTACTTTTTGGCTCCAGTGTTAATTTTTGGAGCCCTAACTGGTGGCCGGAAGGGTTGGGTGTACCCCCCGTTCAAGTAACCAATGTCAAGAACCTGGGGGTTCTGATTGATGATAAACTTACCTTTAGGCCCCAAGTCAATGCTTTGACGTCAGCAATTCATTTCACACTGAAAACAATCAGGAAAATTCTTCCTTTTATACCCGACGAGTGCAGGAAAACAGTGGTGACGGCCTTGGTCTTATCTCGCCTCGATTACTGCAACAGTCTATTGCTCAATGCCCAACAGGGGCTTCTTAACAAACTACAGGACTTGCAAAACGCAGCAGCTCATCTTATCACAGGCGTACCAAAGTTTGCCTCCGTCTCCCAGGAACTGGTGAAGCTGCACTGGCTCCCAGTGCGGAAACGGATCTCCTTCAAAGCCTTGTGCATAGTTTTCAAGGCCCTTCGGGGGCTTGGCCCGGTGTTTCTAACACAGTACTTTCAATGGTACCGGCCGGGTAGACATCTTAGGTCAGCAAATCTGGGGCTGATCACTACCCCTTGGGTAAGGAAAGCTCGATGGGGTGGAAGAAGCTTTATTTTGGGAGCTGCTAGAGCTTGGAATGCTCTGCCTTTGGCCCTTAGACAGATTACAGATTTATTGGCCTTCCGCAAAAACTTGAAAACATGGCTTTTCGTTCAGTAAGTACAGGCCAAGCTAGGGGAGCTTTCATTCAGTGCCAGGACACAGATTGGTAACAGTGCGCTCTATAAATGTTATAAATAAATAAATAAATCATTCTGGGCAATAGTTAGTGATGGTGGGAGGGAAGGTGGATCAGCGATAGTACCAAATATAGCTCCAGCAGTATGGGAAGCCCATTTTGGAACCCTGTGTGCATATTCGGGCAATGACGATCTAGCACCTTCAACTTTAGGCCCCCTCCATGAGTATCGATTGGGGGGGTACAGGAGATCACTATCTTTGAAGTTGAGTCTGCTATCGCCAAGTTATTACCTAACAAAGCGCCCGGTCTTGATAAGTTCCCAGGGGAACTATTTCGGTCAGAACCAAAAATATGGGCCCCTTATCTCTGTGTCTTGTTTAATTCCATTTTAATGGGAACGGACCCGCCAGACACCTGGTGAGGCGCAGAGATAGTCCCAATTCACAAAAAAGGTTGCCCTCTACTACCGTCCAACCCAGAAGTTGATGGGAAGAATAATCCTGGGAAGAGTCCAGGCCTGGGTCGAAGAAAATAAGATCTTGAGTACTCTCCAGGCTGGCTTCAGGACGAGCATGTCAACTATCGACCAGATGTTCAGACTTCAGGTCCTGTATTGGAAAACAGTGAGTGTGTATTGTGGCAGCCTCTACCTCATTTTTGTGGACCTGATGTCTGCTTTTGATCTGGTCCCTAGGGGAAAACTGTGGAGTGTTCTTTTAGATCATGGATCCCAATATACCTCCTGGACGTGCTAACAAAGCTCCACACAGAAACCTATGCCCAAGTTAGATGCGGGAAGCATGGAGAATTGTCAGCTCGCTTCCCGGTAGAAAAGGGGGTGCGCCAGGGGTGCGTCCTGGCGCCTACCCTCTTTTGTCTATATATAAACGGGCTTATAGATCATTTACTGGACATAAAGGATATTGATGCCCCAAGGCTAGCCTCAGGCCGGGTACCCGCATTCATGTTCGCGGACGACACTTTGTTGTTGTCCAAGACATCAATGGACATCCAACATACTTTGGACGGCTTCGCAGATTTCTGTGCAGTAAGAGGCCTGGAGTTAAATCTATCGAAAACAAAATTTATGATTTTTAATCCACCCAGGCAGACCCGCTCAAATCCAGTATTGAATGGCATACCTTTGGAACTAGTAAAAATTTTGGAGTATTTGGGCATCATTCTTGAGGAACATTTGGGATGGGATGCCAAGTAGCAAAGGCTGTCCTAAAGTTGACCCAAACGGTGGGTGGGTTATCTAAAATGCATAGAGTATCTGTGTACAAGCCTGCTGCTCCAGTTATAGAAATCTATAAAGTACAAGCTAGAGCGGCATCTATGTACGAGGCGGAGCTCTGGGGGCACTATAGGCCAACTAGCCTTTTAAGGGTGGAGCATTCATTCATAAGGAACCTGATGAGATTGCCAGTTAGCACACCGCTAGTACCTCTTCAGCTGGACATAGGGCTCCACTCTATTGAGGAAGAAGTGGCCTTAAGACCACTTACTTACTGGAGAAGACTATGGTCAGTTCCTGAATTAGCTCCTTTTACAAATGAGTTCATGGATGTGTGGGCTGATATTAGAAAGAAGAAAATCCCGCGGTTAACCCACATTAAGGAACTTTGTAGCAAGATTGGCTTACCTGAGCTTTGGGGGAGACCAGAAGTAGCGTCCCAGGCAATATCCAGGACTGATGTGGTATATCACTATAGGCACTATAAACTTTTGTCCCTCCATGTGAGCTCTACTGTTGGTAGACTGACATCACAGTTCCTTCAAGTAAAAGAGGAGTACAAAAAGGAGGACTTCCTTGACTTGATTTATACAGCTTCGGCAAGGAAACTGTACATGCAATTTAGGATGGGTAGCTTGCCACTCATGTCTTTTACTAGTAAATGGGACCCAAATAAAAATACTGAGTGCCCAGCGTGTAAATATCATCTGGAAAACGAGTTCCATGTCCTCTTTTTTTGTCCTAAATACCAGATTGTATGCAATCGCTGGATGAAACCAATCTGTAGGAACCTTGGCTTTAGAGAATGTTACAAGGCCTTGAGAGTATTCAAATACTATACGCACCCTCCCATCGTTTTGCCGTCTCCCGCTTTTTAAACGGGATGTGGCACAAACGCAGGATTGTTTTTAATGAAATAAATTGTTGTTTCATTTATTTGTAGGCAATTTAACATATACTTCCGATACATTTTTTCATGGTTTAATTTAATTTTAATAGATGGTCTTAAAATTGTAATGTAGGTGTATATATATGATTGTGATTGTCTTGGTTTGTTTCATGTTATTTATTCTCTGTATATATTGTTTCTATGTATTTTACTCTGAACTTTTATGGTCCATTGTGGCCAAAATAAAGTTATCGGAAGAAAGAAAGATAAAAGTATGCTTTTGTTTTATGAACGGTAAAACATAGCATAAGCAACCTTGCAATAATAGTCAAGCGTTAAATTGATATTGTCAATGTTGAAGCTGTTACTAATGAAATAACTGGTGCAGCAATACAATTTGTATGGAACCACGTTTGGAGTGCACTCGATAAAGTTATGATTGGGACATTCAAAGATGGCAACCCAAATCGGCAAATCTAGTCCAGTTTTGATTTTGATGAATTACTGACCATGTGATTTGCTTTACCCTGGTTTTAAAATGGCCGCTTTTCGGCTTATACAATGTAAACATACGACTAAGGCATCGCTGAAACGCGTCATGTTATGCTTGTCCCCGTAAACTATGAATTAAAGCAAATTATGGCAAACAAGTTCCTGTGGAGTGCTTTCCTGGTATCCAGAAGAAGAAAGGAGCGAGCATCTATACATATATATATATATATATGTTTCCTTGGTACTTATTACGGGAATCTCTGTCTCCCGTCACCACAGCCGCCCTGCAGGGTCGGGGGCCCCGACGACAGTGTTTGGAATGTGTTAATGTTGACGAGGGGGGCATGACCCGCTCGCCTCGCTGCAAGCTTTGGGACTACCGGCAATCTTTGCAGCAGAGACGTGAAAGGGAGCCTAGTGAGGTCGATGCCTTCACTCGGCAGGATCCGGACACAGCGCAGATTGACATTGTGGTGGCACGGTAAAGCTTTGTTTGATGTGCACCAGCCTTTCCCTGTAATTGCCACTTACCTGATAACTTTGAACTGGATGTTTGCTGTGGAACTTTTTCTCCTTGATATATATATATATATATATATATATATATATATATATATATATGCAAACACCATCGCGCGCTGCATCTGCGACGCAATCCAGGCCACACCAGCAATGCTCTTCCAAAGGATTTTATTCAAGTTTTAAAAGTTATATATATATATATATATATATATATATATATATATATATATATATATATATATATATATATTTTTTTTTTTTTTTTTTTTGTAAGGGGTGAGAGGGGTTTTGGTGATTAAATTCTTGAAAGCGGATACCAGTGTGCCAGCCTTTCTTTTTTCTGAAAACTACATGGATGCAGAAAACGTGCAGCAATATATATATATATATATATATATATATATATATATATATATTACCTACTGGCGGTCGCCAGTAGGTATATATAGTTAGGATTTTTTCTCTATGGGATTTTTGAAAATTCTATGTCTAATAACTTTGGCGTTTGTGGACGGAATTGGCTGAAATTTTCAGGAAAATGGAACATTTTGTTTCTGAGCAGCCCCTGACAATTTGGGGGGGTTTCATCAAGGGGGGGCCGAGAAAAAAGGGGGGTCCCAAAACGCATTTTTCCCATGTTAATTTCCATAGGGCGGTTGGCCTCACTTTTAGCTCGAACGGCTGAATGGATTTGCACGAAACTTGGCAAAATTGTAGGGACTGTTAGCCTGATGTGCCTTTGCTAGGTCTCAATATATGTGCTCCAGTGGATTTTGAGTAATTTAGGTTCAAAAAAATATATATATCTGGGCGGAGCCTAACCACACATCTGATCTGATTGGCTGTCAGCACTTCATCCAAGAAGTGTTGGCAGCCATCTTGGGACCAATATACATGATAGCACCTCATTAAAAAGCATTGTAGTTAATAGAGGGTTTTAGGACTTTAGTTACATTATAAATCATTTGTTGATGGTACCATACTCGTTTTAGGAATTGTGGTGGGTTCTAAGGTGATTTTACCATGTGAAAAAACCTTCTGCTGTGATATCATGAATATTGTTTGAAAGAAAACTAATATCTCATGATTTTCCCACAGTGGTTTGGAAGGGGATCTATAAGCTAAACTGAAAGCATATTTTCTGTAAATTCACATTATCTTTCTCAGTCATGTGAAAATGAAGTCTGACATTCTCAGTAAAACATGTACATCCAACAAGGACAGAGACTGTCAGTTGATTCCTTTGTGTTCTACTGCAGCCTCCTAGAGTGTTCTAAAGAACAACTAGAGCGCTAACAGTCCTACTTATTACAAAGGTATGGCACACCTGAAGCCATCTTGATTGGAATAAAGTGGTAACTCTTAAAACATTTAATTTAAAAAGAAACAACATGAGGGGGTATATTTTGCCATAGAAAGTATGATTAGTGCTGCAGAATGAAAAATTAGGGCACATTTTGAGTGACTTCTCAAATCCTTTTCTATTTCATTAAAACATTCTGACATGCAGTCTCCCAAAATGGCCACCAGAGACAAAAGAGCCCAAATGTAGCCCAAATATCACCCAGATGTAGCCCAAGTATAGCCCAATGACAGAATGTCCCAGAGTGTTCTAAAGAACAACTAGAGCGCTAACAGTCCTACTTATTACAAAGGTATGGCACACCTGAAGCCATCTTGATTGGAATAAAGTGGTAACTCTTAAAACATTTAATTTAAAAAGAAACAACATGAGGGGGTATATTTTGCCATAGAAAGTATGATTAGTGCTGCAGAATGAAAAATTAGGGCACATTTTGAGTGACTTCTCAAATCCTTTTCTATTTCATTAAAACATTCTGACATGCAGTCTCCCAAAATGGCCACCAGAGACAAAAGAGCCCAAATGTAGCCCAAATATCACCCAGATGTAGCCCAAGTATAGCCCAATGACAGAATGTCCCAGAGTGTTCTAAAGAACAACTAGAGCGCTAACAGTCCTACTTATTACAAAGGTATAGCACACCTGGAGCCATCGTGATGGGAATAAAGTGGTAACTCTTAAGACATTTAATTTAAAAAGGAACAAAATGAGGGGGTATATTATGCAATAGAAGGTATTATTAGTGCTGCAGAAAGAAAAATTAGGGCACATTTTGAGTGACTTTTCAAATCCTCTTCTATTTCATTAAAAAATTCTGACATGCAGTCTCCCAAAATGGCCACCAGAGACAAAAGAGCCCAAATGTAGCCCAAATATCACCCAGATGTAGCCCAAGTATAGCCCAATGACAGAATGTCCCAGAGTGCTCTAAAGAACAACTAGAGCGCTAACAGTCCTACTTATTACAAAGGTATGGCACACCTGAAGCCATCTTGATTGGAATAAAGTGGTAACTCTTAAAACATTTAATTTAAAAAGGAACAAAATGAGGGGGTATATTTTGCCATATGAATTATGATTAGTGCTGCAGAAAGAAAAATTAGGGCACATTTTGAGTGACTTCTCAAACCCTCTTCAATTTCATTAAAAAATTCTGACATAGTCTCGCAAGATGGCCACCAGAGACAAAAGAGCCTAAATGTAGCCCAAATATCACCCAGATGTACCCCAAGTATAGCCCAATGACAGAATGTCCCAGAGTGTTCTAAAGAACAACTAGAGCGCTAACAGTCTTACTTATGACAAAAGTATGGCACACCAGAAGCCATCTTAATTGGAATGAAGTGGTAAGTCTGAAGACACTCAATTTAAAAAGGAACAACATGAGGGGGTTAATTTTGCCATAGAAAGTATGATTAGTGCTTCAGAAAGAAAAATTAGGGATCATTTTGAGTGACTTCTCAAATCCTCTTCTATTTCATTAAAAAAATTCTGACATGCAGACTGAAACATGCACTTTGAATACCAGCAGCAGACGTCCCTGGTGAGCAGTAGCTTTACTACAGTGATCTAATGTGCAACTAGAGTGCTAACATTCAGAATTTATGGCAAATGTGTGACACATCTGAATGCCTTCTTGATGGAACCAAAGTAAACAAGCATTGAAAATGCAATAGATCTCGCCCTCGTTTAAGTTAAAGCCATTCTGTTTGTAATGAGGTGGCTTTTTAGCTTTGCTTTTATTAGTGTTTTTTCAACTTTCATGTAAATAACGCACTGTTTTCACCAAATCGACTTTGCCCAATCACACCCTTCCCTTCGGCCAACAAATCCCAAAAATTCGGCACACCTGCCGATCCACTCTCCCTACAGCTCACCCAAGCCCCGTCCCTCTAGCGCAACTGGAACACCCCAAATTCACCTTCTCCATGCGCACCAAAAACTCCCATTGAATAACATGACAATTCGCTACTCCGCACAAAAATTGCTCTTTAAAGCACTTCCACTGCTCCGATCCGCTTCAAACTTGGCTGAAAACTAGTTCCAGCGATTCCCTAACATCTCACCAAAAATCAGCCCAATCCATCCACTGGAACGGGGACGAATTTCAACCCGAATACACGCCCCCCGCAAACACAAAAAAAGCCATAAAACGGCCAAATCTCGACCAAAAACCGCCAAAATCCCTCAAAACCTTGCCAACACCAATACGCACGAAACTGAACCGGCCCCTCAGCCCTAGGCTCCGGGAACCCTACTTAATTGACCCAAAAGCCCTAAAAAAGCAACATAATACACACGAAAACGCCCTAACAACCCTAAAATGCATATAAGTATATGTATGCATGCATTTATGTTTGTATTTATATAGATATACAGATGATATATGTTTATATATGTATGTATATATATATATTCACTGAAAAAACCATAGGCTATAGACCATATATAGTTAGGAATTAGCATTTACAAAACCTTGAAAATTCACTGAAAAAACCATAGGTTATAGACCATATATAGTTAGGAATTAGCATTTACAAAACCTTGAAAATTCACTGAAAAAACCATAGGTTATAGACCATATATAGTTAGGAATTCGCATTTACAAAACCTTATTTTACTCACACAAAACCATTGAAATTCCATATATAGTTAGTTGCACTAACTATATATCGCGCACCCGCAATCCACTGCTGATGATGTCACATATTACATCATTCATGACATGGTCAGTGACATCACTGATGACATCACTGATGACATCTCAAATGACATCACTGATGACATCACTGATGACAACATCCAGTGACTGTATGTTTCTGTAAAGTTAAAATATGTCTTACATATTGAAGAATGAGTGGATGTATAAGTGTCTGGATGAAGGATTTAGTAGATGCATGACTGACTGTATGAGTGAGTGATTAAATGTGTCTCACTGAGTGCATGGGTTAGTGACTAAACTGTCTTAATTTGTGCATCATTATGTCTGTTGTTCTGTAAACTGTTGCATGTGTTGATAAGTAGCTATATGAGTAACTATATGGGTTATTGATTGGTTGCCCAAGTATTTGTATGGGAGACTGAGTGTGTGTGTGGGTGGCTGGGAGGTGTATGACTCTGTGCATAGATGTGTGAGCAGTTGATTCACTAGATGTATGGTTTCAAAAGTGCATGTGGAAACAGCTGTATGGGCGGTTGACTGTGTGCATGAGTGTATTGGTGAGTGAATGGATATCTCAGTGCTACATGTCAAAGTAAGTACATATGTAAAACACAGTACATGTGAGAGTTGACATATATAAATAACTGTGCATAAGAGCCAGTGAATGTGTGAGTGGCTGTATGGATCATTGTGAACTTGTATCAGGGATTGTATAAGAGAGTTAATATGTGTTAGTATATGTTTGAATAAGTAAAGTTTGTATAACTGTATAGTTGAGGAAATGGAGGTGTGATTGATTCTTTGATTGACTGACTAGGTGTGTGAGTAACTCCATGGATGAGTGACAGTCTGTGAGTGTCTGTTTACACTGATTGTATCTAAGGTTATATTAGAGTCTGAAGAGGTTCATCGTATTATCACATGAATGATATCATCAGTGATGTGATCAGTAATGTCAAATGAGATGTCATCAGTGATGTCATCAGTGATGTCATTTGAGATGTCATCAGTGATGTCATTTGAGATGTCATCAGTGATGTCATCAGTGATGTCACTGACCATGTCATGAATGATGTAATATGTGACATCATCAGCAGTGGATTGCGGGTGCGCGATATATAGTTAGTGCAACTAACTATATATGGAATTTCAATGGTTTTGTGTGAGTAAAATAAGGTTTTGTAAATGCGAATTCCTAACTATATATGGTCTATAACCTATGGTTTTTTCAGTGAATATATATATATATATATATATATATATATATATATATACATATATATATATAAATATATATATATATATATATTACCTACTGGCGGTCGCCAGTAGGTAGGATTGTTTTCTAATGGAAATCCGCAACATTCTATTGGTAATAACTTTAGCGCCTGTTGAGGAATCTGCCTGTAATTTTCCTTAAATTTGCGTTGCTGCGCTCTGCTCCTTTCCTGAAAGTTTGAGGGGGATTCGTCAAGCGGGGGCTGAGATAAAAGGGGGTCCCAAAATGTGTTTTCCCCATGTTAATTTCCATAGGGCGGTTGGACTCAGTTTTAGCTCGAACGGCTGAATGGATTTCCACAAAACTTGGCAAAATTGTAGGGACTGGTAGCCCTGAGTGTCTTTGCTATGTCTCAAGATATGTGCTTCAGTGGATTTTGAGTAATTTAGGTAAAAAAAATATATATATCTGGGCGGAGCCTAACCACACATCTGATCTGATTGGCTGTCAGCACTTCATCCAAGAAGTGTTGGCAGCCATCTTGGGACCAATATACATGATAGCACCTCATTAAAAAGCATTGTAGTTAATAGAGGGTTTTAGCACTTTAGTTACATTATAAATCATTTGTTGATGGTACCATACTCATTTTAGGAATTGTGGTGTGTTCTAAGGTGATTTTACCATGTGAAAAAGCCTTCTGCTGTGATATCATGAATCCTGTTTGAAAGAAAACTAATATCTCATGATTTTCCCACAGTGGTTTGGAAGGGGATCTTTAAGCTAAACTGAAAGCATATTTTCTGTAAATTCACAATATCTTTCTCAGTCACATGAGAATGAAGTCTGACATTCTCAGTAAAACATGTACATCCAGCAAGGACAGAGACTGTCAGTTGATTCCTTTGTGTTCTACTGCAGCCTCCTAGAGTGTTCGAAAGAACAACTAGAGCGCTAACAGTCCTACTTATTACAAAGGTATAGCACACCTGAAGCCATCGTGATGGGAATAAAGTAGTAACTCTTAAAACATTTAATTTAAAAAGGAAAAAAATGAGGGGGTATATTATGCCATAGAAAGTATTATTAGTGCTGCAGAAAGAAAAATTAGGGCACATTTTGAGTGACTTCTCAAATCCACTTCTATTTCATTCAAAAATTCTGACATGCAGTCTCCCAAGATGGCCACCAGAGACAAAAGAACCCTAATGTAGCCCAAATATCACCCAGATGTAGCCCAAGTATAGCCCAATGACAGAATGTCCCAGAGTGTTCTAAAGAACAACTAGAGCGCTAACAGTCCTACTTTTTACAAAGGTATGGCACACCTGAAGCCATCTTGATTGGAATGAAGTGGTAAGTCTGAAAACATTTAATTTAAAAAGGAACAAAATGAGGGGGTTCATTTTGCCATAGAAAATATGATTAGTGCTTCAGAAAGATAAATTAGGGGTCATTTTGAGTGACTTCTCAAATCCTCTTCTATTTCATTAAAAAAATTCTGACATGCAGACTGAAACATGCACTTTGTGTACCAGCAGCAGACTTCCCTGGTGAGCAGTAGCTTTACTACAGTGATCTAATGAAAAACTAGAGTGCTAACATTCAGAATTTACGCAAATTAATGCCTTCTTGATGGAACCAAAGTAAACAAGCATTGAAAATGCAATAAATCTCTTCCTCGTTTAAGTTAAATTCATTCTGTTTGTAATGAGGTGGCTTTTTAGCTTTGCTTTTATTAGTGTTTTTAAACTTTCATGTAAATAACATGCATCTGTATGCATATATGTATATGTATGCATGCATTTATATTTGTATTTATATAGATATAAAGATTATATATGTGTATATATGTATGTGTATATATATATATATATATGTTGCAAATATAATAAAATAACATCTGAGAATTACCCCCGGAGTGCGTGGTTTCTATTGTGAACCTGGTGGAAACCTTGAGCGGAATATATATATATGTGTATATGTGTGCGTGTAGAGAGAGGTAGAGAGGTAGAGGTGTAGAGGTAGAGAGGTAGAGGTAGAGAGGTAGCGGTAGAGAGGTAGAGACTAGTAGAGAGAGAAGTAGAGCGAGGTAGAGAGTAGAGAGTGAATAATAGAGAGTAGAGAGTGAGTAGTAGAGAGTAATAGAGAGCAGTAGAGAGAGTAGCAGAGAGTGAGTAGTAGAGAGTAGTAGAGTGAATAGTAGAGTGAGTAGTAGAGAGTAGTAGAGAGTGAGTAGTAGAGAGTGAGTAGTATAGAGTAGTAGAGAGTGAGTAGTAGAGTGAGTAGTAGAGACTAGTAGAGAGAGAGTAGTAGAGAGTGAGTAGTAGAGTGAGTGGTAGAGAGTGAGTAGTAGAGAGAGAGTAGTAGAGAGTGAGTAGTAGAGAGTAGTAGAGAGTGAGAAGTAGAGAGAGAGTAGTAGAGAGTGAGTATTAGAGAGTAGTAGATAGTGAGTAGTAGGGAGTGAGTAGTAGAGAGAGAGTAGTAGAGAGTAGTAGAGTACTAGAGAATGAGTAGTAGAGAGTGAGTATTTGAGAGTAGTGGAGTAGGAGAGAGTAAGTAGTAGAGAGTAGTGGAGAATATTCCAAAGTTTGGCACAGCACCATTTGCACAATAAGTCCAATCAAATCATATCAGTTAGAGTCCTTATTGAAGCGCTGGATCTTGGTGTATATTCAAATGCTTTTATTTTCCTTAAATTTATGTACCACAGCCAGCCGAAATGTTTCATTCTGTACAACAGACCTTCTTCAGGGCGTTCTTATTTCCTTCAAGTTATGTCGGTATCCTGTTGTCATATAACTAGATATTTCTTCCAAATGTTAGACGAGACGTAAGTACATTCTTATTCAAAATGACTAGGTATCAATTTTACCCACACAATTCGGGCAGACTTGAGTAATTTATAGCATCCTCAAAGTCAGTCTTTCAAAAATTCCAAAGTATAGGACATGATAATCCAAATCCAAATGTTTCTCAAGAAAAGTCATTTTCAATCGTTTGGAATATCGGTGTTTGGGCAGATATGACCCAGGGACCCCCAGTATGCAAGGGGAATTAGTCCCCCCTCTGCAAACGCGCCAGTGGCCTGCGTTGCAGAGAGGTGTAAAAAGGGGCATAGCCTCATTACACCTCTGTGCAATGCAGCCCCCTGGCGCATACTGGAGGTTCCAGGTGGGCTAGTTGGCCCCCAGGGACCCCTAGTATGCAAGGGGAATTAGTTCCCCCTCTTCAAACATGCACGGGGGCTGCTTTGCAGAGAGGTGTAAAAAAGGTTGTGGCCTCATTACACCTCTCTGCAATGCAGCCCCCTGGCGCATACTGGAGGCTCCTGGTGGGCTAGTTGTCCCCCAGGGACCCCCAGTATGCAAGGGGAATTAGTTCCCCCTCTGCAAACGCGGCAGGGGGCTGCGTTGCAGAGAGGTGTAACAAGGGGCATAGCCTCATTACACCTCTGCAATGCAGCCCCCTGGCGCATACTGGAGGTTCCAGGTGGGCTAGTTGTATTTGAGAGTATTGGGAAATTGATGGCTGATAACCTGTGTTGTACCTACCGTGCTCCTGATCATTGCCGCTTTGCAGAATAAAACTTTCAACACGATGAGAGCGGGCCTCCAAGTGTCAGGTTCTTTGCATATGGAGTATATAGCGGCCTGACTTGATCACGGAGAGCCCCTCCCTGCAGATGAGCGGGTCCAGCAACGCCACGAGTGCGGAGCAGTAAGGAACATTGTGTGCTCTGTGAGGTGTTTTAGTGGCATGACAGTGGCTCTGAGTGGATGCAGCAAACCCACTGTGGTCTATAAACAATTCTAGGAGGCTGGCGGCAGCACCTACTAAAGGCCATATTACTCGCAAAAGACTACCGTTACCAGAGTGCATTGAGAACACACGCCCACTGGGCGGAACTTGAACTACTTAAGGGAATCTGCCAGCTGCTTCTCTTTATTGCCTTCCCGAGATAAAGGGCGTACAGAAGCCCAAAACGCATTGGGAAATTGATGGCTGATAACCTGTGTTGTACCTACTGTGCTCCTGATCAATGCCTCCTTGCAGAATAAAACTTTCAACACGATGAGAGCGGGCCTCCAAGTGTCGGGTTCTTTGCATATGGAATATATATATATATATATATATATATATATATATATATATATATATATATATATATATATATATAATTGTGGAAATAAACGGTCTCCATGTTGTCCCCAGCTGAGGTCACGGCTCTTTCTTTGAAGAGTTGGTTTGGATATTGTCTGCGTGCTGCCAAAGACGCAGTTCGCGACCCCCGCTTCTCCAAGTTGGCTCGGACCCTTCTGGCATTGCTTCAGCTAAAAATGTGTACACCAAGGTATTGGTATGGCCTGAGCCCGCCTCGATGGTCAGGAAGAAATGGTGCGGTGACAAGGACATTGATCTTTGTTTTGGGCGGCGTGCAATGACACTGCAACCCCCGCGGACATTGGCACCTGTGATTCGGGGTTGAAGCGGTCTGGGGACACGAGGAGGCGCTTTGTTTCTTCAGCAAGCAGGGGAAGGAGTCTTCATCCCGGCAATTCCTGCATCCCGCCCGACCACTAGGCTGACATTCCATGCATTCACCTACCTGGGAGCCAAGCGCTGCATCCTGGGAGTTGCAGTTCGGGATTACACAAAGAACTGCAAAAGGTGGCTTATTTACAACAGGGGCGAAGCCTGGGTCACATGGCCAATAAAGGCAGCAGGACAATTGCAATGCGTGACTGGACACCTCCTGAATACTTGTGGCGCTGAGGAAGGCATCTTCATGCCGAAATGCATTCGCCGTAATTGTGGAAATAAACGGTCTCCATGTTGTCCCCAGCTGAGGTCACGGCTCTTTCTTTGAAGAGTTGGTTTGGATATATATATATATATATTACCTACTGGCTGTCGCCAGTAGGTATATATAGTTAGGATTTTTTCCCTATGGGATTTTTGAAAATTCTATGTCTAATAACTTTGGCGTTTGTGGACCAAATCAGCTGAAATTTTCAGGAAAATGGCACATTTTGTTTCCGAGCGTCCCTTGAAAATTTGGGGGGGTTTCGTCAAGGGGGGGCCTAGAAAAAAGGGGGGTCCCAAAACGCATTTTTCCCATTCATTTTTCCATAGGGCCTTTGGCCTCACTTTTAGCTTGAACGGCTGAATGGATTTGCACGAAACTTGGCAAAATTGGATGGGACTGTTAGCCCGATGTGCCTTTGCTAGGTCTCAATATATGTGCTCCAGTGGATTTTGAGAAATTAACGTTCAAAACAAGATATATATCTGTAACAGCGCTCCGGGCTGCGCTCCGGTCCGCTTACTTTTCGCGAAACGGAACTTTGCGATGCGAAGCTGATTGGCTTTCCGGTGTCTGTCAACATTCTAAACAGTCCGGAGCGGCCGCCATCTTATCTCTCGGTAGGATCGAGAGAGAAGAAGAGGTGAAAAACGAAGGGGGAATTTAATGAAAGGGGGCAAGGTAGACCCCTCTTGACCCCCTAGGAATGATGTTGGGGTTATTAAAGGGTCCCGTGGGGAAAATAAAAAAAAATTGATTTTTCACGGTAGAAGTGCTTCTCGGGCCGCGAACTGGGCCACAAACTGGTAGCAAAACGGGAATTCGCCATTTTGTGTTTCGTTTTAGGGACCCCATTCATGTGTATCACTGCCTCGTTACCCTGAAACCACAGTTGAATTCCTTGCCCATATTTTTAGGAATGTGCACAATCCTGTCTGCCTGTCCTGACGGGTTGCTGCCACCATCTGAGCTGGCTCTACTCCTCTGATCCAGCTCTTTTATACTGAGCTCATAGTCTAAAGAAAAAGGACCAGTATGTAGCATGTAATGGTCTGCGATATGGTAGTAGTGCACACCAATCACTGATATTTAAGTGCAAACATAAGTCATATCCTCACTGCTGACAACCAATGTTAGAAATGGGGGTCTCTAGTTGGCAAGGGTTGTACCTTTGTCCAAATAGGGTCCCTTCTTCCTAGTCAGGATAAGGGAGTTACACTTCTAAAACAACCCCAGACCAAACAAATCCATACAGTCCTGCGACATCGCGGGCCAGCTACAGTGTCGGGAAGACCGGCAAGCAGTATCTTTTAGAAATGCAGGGCTTCGACAACATCTTGTCGAGCTTCCTAAAGTACGGTGTCTGCAAGTGTCAGTTCCTGAGGTTGGTGCAGGAGTCATCAGGGCCCTCCAAGTCACACACATTGCAGATCGAAACCCATCTCTATTGAAGTCAGGAGCGCTGGCGCTGGCAGAGCGTTGAGAGCTGTGGTGTGAAGTGCAGTGGTGCAGAGTGTGGTGCCCTCAGGTCGTGGTGCAAGCAGCGGCTCGGTGGCGGCATCAAATGGTGTAGTTGGTAAGACCAGGATCATGGTGCAAAGTGAATGCGGTGTTCGCCATGGTGCTGGCAGGTCGCGCTGTCCTCAGTTGACGAATTGGAGTCGATGGTACCCGCGTCGGTAGGCCAAGGCTGCAGTGCGGGATGAGGGCGGTACGTCGTGTAACTTTACAATCAGAGACACATGTAGCTTTGATACCACCACGCGCCAATGAGCAGACCTACAGGAATTGCAAACATTACCACTCAATCAATGTCCTGGTGGTATGTCTGGCTGACATGGTGATATCGCATGTGTGTGCACATTTCCCTGGATCAGCACATGACGCATACATCATGAGGAGTAATTTCATCGCCCAGTTAATGTCTCAGCTATAACCTGAGCGTGCTTGTCTTGTTGGTTGGTTATGTTGTATGTTTATGTTGTGTGTGGCTTGTATGTCATTTTGTGCTCTGTTTTCAGACAACTGAAGTGTTTTCTGTGTTTAATGAAGGGGACTCTGGATACCCCAACATGCCTTGGTTGCGGACACCAACCCGGAACCCTATCATCCCAGTTGAGATTTGTTACAATGAGGTACATGGGAGGACCGGGCGAGTGATTGAGCGTACATTTGGGCTATTGAAGACAAGGTTCCAGTGGCTGGATCGGTTAGGAGGTACACTAAAATATGGCCCCCTGAAGGTGTGCAAGATTATCTCAGCAGCATTCATGCTCCACAACCTGGTAATCCGGAAGGAAATACTACTTATACTAGATGACAGAGACCAGCAGCCACCAGCAAGGGAGGAACCAGACTTGGGACATGATGCCAGTGATGATGAGGGGGATTTGCGACAACAACTTATCCGCAACTTCTTCACGTAAATGTGAGTATTGAATGAGAGGAGTCAGCCCATATATGTTCGTTTGTGTGTTTTTGTTGTTCTACGTGCATGTATGCTACTGATTGTCTGTTATTCTTCAATGGGTTTGGACAGAATTGCCAAATCCAATTTTGCATATGACAAGGACAATGCTACACTCAGTAACAGCTTGTATTTACACTGACATTGGCATGCTTTAGCTGAGACAGTTTGCGACAACAAGCTAAATCTTTCCTGAGTTCCTGACTCAATTCTGTTTTTCTCCATCCCAGGTTCATTCACCATCTCAACTTCTGAGATGTAACCACATCAGTGCCATGATCCTGTGTCATACTACAACATTGTTAATATATCAAGACCGAGTCACGACTGACTAGTAGTTTATAAGGGACAGGAAATGTCAAAGGGCCATCAGTGATTGCAGAGGAATATCATCTAGGATTCCCATCAAAAGTACTCATGATGATCAATACTATCACTAGGTCATCCTTAAGGGTCTCGTGTCTCTAGATCATTGAGACCTCGATCGTACCCTTTGTCCACCGGGATTCCAACCCGCAATCACTTTAGGACCAAGTGACTCTGATCTGATGGGATCAGGTGCAGTGCAACAAAAGTAAAAGGTGTAGTGAAGTGTATTAATAAAGATAGAGAAACCACAAAAAGACTTTATTGAGAGGGTTCTCCTCCTATTTAAATCAAGAACAGTGCAATAATATATAGTTGCAGTTCAAACAAATACCTTCATGGGGGCCAACATGTTTCAGCCTTAATGGAAAAAGGGACCCTAGGCTTTCTTCAGGGCCTCTGTTCTATCTCATATATGCTACTGCGTGTGTTGTAAACAGTGTAAAGTGTACAAAGTAAATCATAAGTGAAATTATTAGACAGTCAAAAGGATACAGTTATCCAACGTCTGATTGTACTCCACAGGTCACGTGGTGTGTGAAACATCTAAAATCACAAACACACAATAGACACATTGTCAGAAAACACTGATGTCCCTGAAAGACTGTCCAGTCCATACCAAACAAAAGACAGTGTCTACTCACCCAGTGTGCCCGGGGGACAGACCTCACCTCTCCTGGACCTGGCTCAGGATATGTGAGACCCCGCTCTAAGAATGCAAAAACATACTGGGCTTTAATGCATATAGAGAGAACACGCTACATTCTATACTCTAATGTATGTATACCGTAAGCCCAGACTACCATAGTCTAGCATCCTGAGAAAAACTTGCCAAACTCATCCTATCCACCTACACCAAAACCTCTTTGGCCCACCACCAACCCTCTGGTTGTCTTACATCACCAGGCTTCAATGTATAAGTATTTTTGTTCAAAGAGCCTGTGAAAAAACGGTATGCTTATTCATAAAAACAAAGACTCCTGGCTCGTTGTCTATGAAAATAGTGTAACTTTTTACTAAGTATGATAACATGCAAGGTACACTCTTAAGTAAAGAAAGGAAAAGTTCAAGCATGAGCAAAGAGCACCATCTACCTATCCGTCATTGCCTCGAGCCGGATCCGAGTCAGGGAGAGGCAACGAACGAGACAGGAGAAGCTCTTTCATTAGACAAGTGATTGGTGTACTGACCAATCACCGGGTCCGTTATTCGTTTTGCGCCGATTTTTAAATTATAGAATTTGTCCAACATTCATTACAGTAAAATAAAACTGTGTGCTGAGCCTTATACTTGTAAAAACGGCTCGAAAAGGTAGAGACGTACTTCTTTTCGCCGATCGTTTCTGCAACTAAACCCAGTCGCGTGATATTGCGAGATTAGGTCTCGCAACTACAAAATTACTTCATCGTGTAGTTCCGAGTAGTAAAGGCTAACACGATTACCAAGGGAGGCCCAAAATATATAACAGTGGCGAAAAAACCAACAGAGGTTTACACAAAGCAGGACCCCAGCCGTTTTAGTCCATAAATTCCGGAAAATATCGGCGGTAAATAGCCGATTGTCAAATCTCTCGAGAGCTATCTAGAACAACCAGATTTCATCATCTATACAGGTCATGTAGTTCTTAGTAAGGTAATAGCACAGCTAGCCAGTGAAATAGGGTGGAAAAAGAAGCTTATTCCAAACAAAAGTCAGCTATTGCAGTTTAAAACGCTGTAAGGTAATAAACAACAGTCAGGGGCTTTATGAAGGAGATAGTAAATAGCCTATAGCCCTGGGGAATTCCTTAATATCTCCCATGGAATTGGCATGTTGCAACTTTACTATTGTCAATGGCTATTGAAATACTGTTTAATGTTGGAGGCTAAACCAAGGTATTTCGTCATTTAACCCTCTGCTGTCTGTGTGTAATTTGTAAACCCATTTCTGTTCTTTTATGAACAGAAATTTAGATGCATCACTGGTATGAGAAGGAATGAATTGTTTCTCAAGTACCGTCCAAGTAAAATCTGATTCCCCATGGTTATGCTGTATAAAGTGTTTTGTCAACTTTGAGACATTCTTCTTACACCGAGAAGTGCTTTTATGTTCAAGCATTCGCGTTCGAACTTTTCTGGTCGTCATTCCCACGTATCGCTCATTGCATGGGCATGTCAATAAATAGATGAGATGGGAACTGTTGCAATTTGTGAATTGTCCTAATTCCCAAGGTCTAGTAGTCCCGATGTAAATTTTGGTCATTTTAGATGTCTGTGGACACATGGAACATCCACCACAAGGGTGGTGTCCCGTGACCGCTGGTGAGTCCCACAGTGTTCCAATAGTTCTTACCGGAGCTTCTTTTGGTCGGGTATGTACTAATCGGTCACGTAAGTTGTGTGATCATTTGAAAGCAAGCAAGAGATACTCAATTTTATCATTGCTACAGTTCAATACACTCCAATGTCGTCTGATTATCTTTTGAATGTCATTGGACTTTGTGTTGAACGTGCTGACAAACGTGAGGTGATCCAGAGGAGGTTTTATAGTGGCAGGCTCCAGCAGGGCTTCACAACTGTTGTTAGTGGCTCTCTTAAGCGATCGTCTAACCAATTTGGCCAGATAATGTCTAGCTGTCAATTGGCTAGAGAGATTGGCTGCATGTTTCGCAAAAGTCTCAATTCTTTCTTTGCTAGTCTCGATGGCGAAACGCAAAAAACTATTTTGCGTATTCAACCACTTGTGAAAGCAGAGAACAGAATCCAGGTCGCCTCTCCACACGACCAGAATATCATCAATATAACGCTTCCACCATGTGATGTAAGCGAAAAAAGGATTCGTAGTTGTAAGTACAGTCTTCTGTTCAAAATTATGAACATATAGATTTGCCAGGGAAGGGGCAAAAATACTGCCCATACTGGTCCCTGAAGTTTGGAGGTTGTTAGTGTCCTCATAGCGAAAATAGTTGTCCTTCATAGCGATTTTAGCTAAGGCCATTATGAAAGGGACAGGAGTGATGGTGTCAAGGACCATGTCCCCCAGGATGGATCCGATGGTATCTAATGTCTCATCCTGGGGGATGGATGTGTATAGAGATTCAACATCTAGAGAGACCAGATAATCTGCCTCTTGGTTGAACTCTATTCCAGGTTTTGGTGTAGGTGGATAGGATGAGTTTGGCAAGTTTTTTTCAGGATGCTAGACTATGGTAGTCTGGGCTTACAGTATACATACATTGGAGTATAGATAGAAGCGTGTTCCCTCTATATGCATTAAAGCCCAGTATGTTTTTGCATTCTTAGAGCGGGGTCTCACATATCCTGAGCCAGGTCCAGGAGAGGTGAGGTCTGTCCCCTGGGCACACTGGGTGAGTAGACACTGTCTTTTGTTTGGAATGGACTGGACAGTCTTTCAGGGACATCGGTGTTTTCTGACAATGTGTCCATTGTGTGTTTGTGATTTTAGATGTTTCACACACCATGTGACCTGTGGAGTACAATCAGACGTTGAATAACTGTATCCTTTTGACTGTCTAATAATTTCACTTATGATTTACTTTGTACACTTTACAGTGTTTACAATACACGCAGTAGCATATATGAGATAGAACAGGGTCCTGAAGAAAGCCTAGGGACCCTTTTCCCATTAAGGCTGAAACATGTTGGCCCCCATGCAGGTATTTGTTTGAACTGCAGATATATATTATTGCACTGTTCTTGATTTTAATATGAGGAGAACCCTCTCAATAAAGTCTTTTTGTGGTTTCTCTATCCTTTTTAATACACTTCACTACACCTTTTACTTTTGTTACACTGCACCTCATCCCATCAGATCAGAGTCACTTGATCCTAAAGTGATTGTGGGTTGGAATCCCGGTGGACAAAGGGTAAGATTGAGGTCTCAATGATCTAGAGACAGAGACCCTTAAGGATGACCAAGTGATAGTATTGATCATCATGAGTACTTTTGATGGGAATCCTAGATGATATTCCTCTGCAATCCCTGATGGCCCTTTGACATCATTTCCTGTCCCTTCTAAACTACTATTCAGTCGTGACTCAGTCTTGATGTATTAACAGTAACACTAAGACCTCCTTTTTAGAGGTTCCAGACACCTCATTTTTAGACCCCTAGGTTTGTTTGTTGTATAGGTAGTCTCCTGAGGGATATAACCTAGGCTGGTCTATAAACATCCCTCTGGCCCTTCCCAATGTTTTTTTTTGTTTATATACTACAACATTGAACAGTGGTGGACATCCCTGGGCCACAACACCTTTTGAACAGATGGTCAGTTGTTTGGACTTAGGAGACTTTTGTAACTGTGTGATGTGATTGCATTTTGTTTCAAGCTGCAAGTTGTTGCATTTAAATAAACTTGAACTTCACATTGAGGTGTGCCTTATCTGTTTGCACACATCCACAGGTTATCATAATACAAAAAATGTGCCATGGAGGTAATTTTTGGTAACAATTAATGTTTTTGGGCTTGCAGATGGGGACATATGTGCTGACAGTAGACTGCAATGGCATCAGTGTATCATCATGGCATCATGTACGATGGGTTGTGTGATGACCTGGTTGTGGCTGTGACTGGTTACATCTACTGCCAAGCCAATAGTTGACATTACTGATTTGATTGCTTGTCCAATTTTGTGGACACCTTCATCTTTGATCTTCGGTGCGTCATTTTAACGTGTACATTTGTGTTTCAAAGTCACAACATGCGCCAATATTTTGTTCAAAGTGATTTATTTTAGTGGATGGTTGGCTGATAACAAATTAGTTGATGGCGGAGTGATCAAACAAAAAACGGACATCAATGTGCAGAAAGGAGTTGGTAGTGTTTGTAGATGAAGTTGTCAGAAGTAAATCAACAGGTACTTGAGTCCAAATTCCAAATAAGACCCCCCAGCCAATGTGGGAGACTTCAGTGAGAGTCAACAAAGTGAACGCCAGCATCCACATCACTCCCTGTGACAGGTACAGATGTTGATGCACCTGATGTTGTGGGCACACAGGGAAGTGTGGACAGCTTGGTGGTAATCTGGCAGATGTAAGTGAGAAGGATCCTGTGCACCGCCATCGGGTCTTCATTTTTTAACGTGTAGTTGGCCACTTTTACATAATGGGCTGCATGCTGTTCTTGCATGGCCCTGAGGATCCCAACTACCTGGCCAAAATACCCTGTGTACCC
This sequence comes from Lissotriton vulgaris, assembly GCF_964263255.1. NCBI lineage: Eukaryota > Metazoa > Chordata > Amphibia > Caudata > Salamandridae > Lissotriton > Lissotriton vulgaris. Next base: position 1,195,343,842 of record NC_141694.1, on the reverse strand, counting down.
TCATATGCATTGAGGATTCTGGACAGGTGTGGGTTATCATAACCATCAGCTGCATGTTTGGCGCATGTCCCCATGGCCCCTACCCACAGAGCAGGACCAGTTGGTGCTGGCACAGACCCCACAGAGCCTCCTTCCTTGTTGACAGTGTTGGTGTTGTCCACCAACTCCAGAGTGCCCTGTGTTGCTGTGCTTTTGGTGTTGGCTCGGGCTGGTGCGCCGTGAGGGTAGTGGTCAGCTGTGTGTAGGCTGCTGAGTCGGGATGTTACTGCTGCTGTGGTGTGAGCCACACCTGCTGGGCCAGGTAGTTCACTATCGTCCAAAGGATGTGTAGAGACCTCAAAACCAGGGAGCTCAGGGTTGACCAGAGTCTGGGACTGGATGTCCTGGTTTGTTGCTGAGGTGTTCCCAGCTTGCCCTGTGGGTACATGAAAGACACAATGATTGTTGTGAATGTCCACAGCCCCTCTGATCATTGCCATGATATTGTCTACTGATGCTAAGAATGACTTGATGTCCAGAGTTTGTCCTCTCCCAGTAATGTGGGGGAATGCTGTCAATGGCCTCATCTCCCATCATGCCCTGTCCTCCACACACCTTCCCAGACAGCCCAGGCAGCACACCTTGGACCCAGATGTTGTGTGGAAAGGTACTGTCAAGACATCTGACACTGTGGAATCATGTTAGGAGAACAAGGCCTTGGTGGGAGTTGTATCCAGCAGCAACCACCAGACCACTGTGTCAGACATCTTGCCAGTGCATTTCCAGTCAATTCAATTCAATTGATCTTTATTTTGGCAATACATTACCACAAAAGATTTACACATCATAAACATTTCATTGATAATATACACAATAAATCCCCTAGTTAGAACAATTGATTGGTATGCCATTAAAATCAATATAGATTTAAAAAGGATACAAATGTGAAAAATGGTACATCTCTAGCTTTAAAAGCAATAGGACGCGGAGCCGAGAAATATACAATATAAATACATACATTTACACCACAAAACAGATAAAACCGAGTGAACAAGTGGTTAATGATTTGGACCTTATAGCTTTAGGCCTTTTTTCCTACACACAATATAGATGGAATGCAAAAAACGAATGACACTAAATACAATTACTTGCGTTGTATCAGATTTGATCATTCTCAGTGCCGTTGTGCATGACCTTATTCCCAACAGGTTACATAAAGGTTTAATCCACTTCCTCCTGGCCAACACATAGGCTGCACAATAGAATAGGATGTGCTGGTCATCCTCCTTGTAATTACCCTCACACATAGTGCATGTTTCACTAGTCGTATGGTCCTCATCAACATTACCCCTTCTGGACCAGCGTGCCAAGGTTGTGTTGGTCACAAGGTTCCCATATCTAAATTTCAAAAATAGTGTTTTAGCTAGCGGGGGCTCAACTTCGTCTAAAAAGTTCTTAAAAAATGGTTCATCCTTGAACCTTAGAAAGTTATTTACTAATGTCCCACCACTCTAAGGGGCTACATAGTTCCAGGTGTGCTGTTTGGGTTGTCTAGGAAGGTGTGTAGAGGACAGGGTCTGATGTTAGACGTAGTCAGTGCAGATACTCCTCCTCCCGGGTAGCCCAACCCTGTCAAGCTTTCTGACAGTAGGACCTGGTATTTGATTTGAGCATAGCTTCCAGCATGGCATTGTGTCCCAGAACACCAGCCCCCTGTGTCAGCCATTTTGTCAGTACATGTCCACTCACTATCAGGTAAGCAGATTCCTGCTGGGCGTGTTGGGCTGGGTGGGAGGAGGAGTATTTGTACTAACTTCAACTCCCATCAGGTTCTCTCCCCACACACCTTCCCAACCAGCCCAAACAGCACAACTGGGACTATGCAGTCCCTGAAAGCGAAAGGAAATGTACTGGCAAGATGGCTGACACTGAGGCGTGGTGTTTGTAGCACATAGGCATGATGATATTTGGCTGTGTCATCCATCTTGCAAGTACACTTCCCCACACTGTAAGGTAGCCATTGACCCTGATGAGCTATTTGGATTGGGTGTGAGGAGGAGTGTTTGTTGTCACTGCAACTCCCATCAGTCCTGGGCCCACATACACATTCCCACACACCTCAAAGAATACACCAGGAAGAGTGATATCCTGACAATGTGTAAAGTGTACATTCAAGATGTCTGATAATAGTACCTTTATTTGCTCCCATCATGGCCTTGTGCTCCAAACGGCAATCCCCAGTGTGAGCCATCTTGCCAGTACATCTCCGTTCAGTCTCAGGGACAGCATAGTCACAGGTGTGCTGTTTGGGTTGGATGGGAGGAGTGTGTGTGGGACAGGGCCTTATGGGAGTTGTAGTTGGGCTAACACTCCTCCTGTCATCTGTTTGCGGGTTGAACCAAGTCTGAATAATGCCCGCAATGCTATGTTTTAGCATTCCTAAACAATTTGGTGGCTATTTCTGTCACAAGCCGACACATTTGAAAGACCGTGTTGTATGCATCGTCATCTGTTCTGGGTTGAACCGTGTCTGATTCATGCCCGCAATGCTAGGTTTCAGCGTTCCCAAACAACTCGGTTGGATCGGGCTTGTTTCTGGATGAACTGGTCAGACGAATCGGACTCAGAACATGTAGTTGGAGTTTACATCCATTGCATCATACCCTGTAGTTCTGACTGCTCACGATCAACTCATTTGGAAAGCTTTCTGGAACAGAGTCGGTAGGAATGCTTTCTGAACGAGATCGGAATCAGGTGCCTAGGTGTGTGTTTGTGCCCTAGGTGACTTGCATAGTTTCTTGTGTTTATGTTAAAATGATTGGGACAGAGCAGAAAAAATCACCTTGAATCTCTACAACTGCATTGTTAGCAAAGATAAGATGAGCCAAGAATTCAACACCATTTTTATTTATGCTTGAAGGGGATAATGCAGAAAATCATCATCACTTCCAAATCCCACTTGACAAATAACCAGTTTTTCTGTATATATTTCAAAATAGCTGGTAGAGATTCTAATTTGTTCATTAAGAGCTACTGCAGCCCTTCGCCCATGGGTTATCAAGTAACACTTACATTAACATCCTTGCTGATAAAGGTATAACATTTGAGTCAACAGAGGTGGTAAGAGAGGCTAGTTTCTGTAAAATGAAAAACCAATGCCAGACAGAATGCACCGATGTTTGAGATATGGTGCAAAGGTTTATGAATGGTGCTAGCCCCTGTCTTTGTGTGCCAGGACAGGGGAAAAGAGCAGCAAAAGGCCATAAATGTAGTTGTGCACTCCGCCCTTTACCTATGACAACACTGCACAGCAACGTTTTACTTAAATATGCCGCAAAGTTCACAATGCAGCTATACCCCCATTACATCACTCTACAATGGAAGCAGATTAAATGGCTCCTTGTGGGCACAGGTAAAACCCAGATTAAGCTCTTTCACCTTCTGTACTCTCACTCACTTTGTTCAAACGTTGAGATCAGGATAAACAGCTGGGCCTCTGTGGGAGTGTCCCAGGACCAAAAGACTACAATAAAGTAGAGGATCAGACAAAAGTGAATAGCTAACACACAATTCACTGGCATATTACTCCAAAAACAGACACTGTTCAAATGGTCTTTTGTGCAAATGGGAATGATGAGCTCAAACGCATCCCGCCATCTCCTGTCCCACTCTCACCAGATCTAAATAAGGGTTCTCACTAATGTATCCAGCAGGGAAATAATCCAGTTGAAGTCCTTTCTCATGAGAGCATTCAAATTACATCAGTGCATATGTGAAATGTTTGGTGGTCCATAGAGCAAGTTGTCTGTATCACCCCTGAAGCAATAGCATTGCCGGGAGGATCAATAACTTGATAAGTAAGTGTGAAAGGTGGACAGTTAGTGTTGGCACTCCATTGTTAGATGAAATGAGGTCCTTGATCTGGATGTACCACAATATGTTCCAGAGTACTAAGCAAGAGGTACTTTTCAATTCTTTGTGAGTAAGAGAACCTCATGATGTGTTTGTATGTCCATGGTTGACCATGGAGAGCTTTGAGGATCCTACACTAAGAGATGAGAAAGAGGTGTATGAGAGTATCTGGTTTTCCAGAAGAAGAGCAGGTTGATATATGATTCTCTGAGGTGTACCAAAGTGTCCTTGGTTAAGGTAATTGGTTATGTGTGCAATTGGTGTGCAATTGTGTGCAATTGGTTATGATGGCAATAGGTGACTGGATGGCCACGAATTGTCTGAAACTCAATTCAGAAAAAACTGAAGTGGTCATCTTCGGTCATCTCTCCCCGGGCTGGTCACCTGTCTGGTGGCCACCATCTTTCGGTCCCCCGCCGAGTCCAGCTAGCAAAGTGAGAAATCTAGGCGTCATCTTCGATGCTGGCCTCAATTTTATGGCACATGCGAATAAAACTGCAGCTTCAGCTCATATGAAATTGAGAATGATTAGGAAAATACTACCTTTCCTACCGAACACGGCCGGGAAAACACTGGTCAGCTCACTAGTCCTGTCCTCCTTGGACTATTGTAACGCTCTATTCTTAAATGCCCAAGTCCGAGTGACAAATAAGATGCAGTCAATCCAAAATGCAGCCGCACGAATGCTGGCTGGGATCCCCAAGTTCGCACCAGTTACAAACATCATTAGGGATCTCCATTGGCTCCCGATACGCAGCCGTATCAAATTCAAATCGCTGTGTATTGTTTACAAGTCACTCAATAATCAAGGTCCCCACTTTCTCAAACAGAATCTTCTCCATCATGTCCCAACCCGATCTCTTCGTTCCTCTATTCAGAACTTCTTGGCTGTGCCTTGCACTAGAACAGTCACCTGGGGCGACAGGCGTTTCCTGGTTGCCGCCCCTAGACTCTGGAACACCCTTCCTGCACATATCCGAGCAAGTCCCTCCCTGTTCACATTCCGCAAACAGCTAAAGACGTGGTTATTTGACCAATAGCCTTGTATATCTTCTTTACCCCAGTTGCTGATCCATCCCTTAACTAGCGCCGAGACGCCCACGGGTATTCGCCGCGCTCTACAAATGTCAATAAATAAATAAATAAATAAATAAATGTGTGAGTCTAATTACTGGTCACAGTAAAGACGGGCAGTTGGAGTAGGGTTGAGGGGTGGTGAAATCTGAAATCTGGAGAGCATATTGGGAGTTGGAAAGAGAGAAGGTGCAAATGGAAAAGATGGAATGAAATTTGGGGAAGGGGCTTGTGAGCATAAACAAGTGGCTCACTGCGTTGTCTTACTTTCATGGGTGAAAGATCCCATGAGAACTAATGCTTGTTTCATGAAATAAGCTTTTTTAGCCTACATTAATTTATGCATTTTTGTATTTGTTTTCCTGTGTCTAATCATGTTTGTCTTTTGTTTTTGTTTATTTATGCTGGCCAGAAGGATGGTGTGGAATATCCTCTGTTCATTCATGTTGGAATGATGGGTTTATGTTCCAAATATTCTAGAATTTGCTATCTTCGGAAAGTGATCTGTACTTTACCTTTTAGATTATTTCTGATCTTCCTGCACTGTTTTTTGGCATATGGTGCGGAATTAACTGCTGTGAATTCCTTTATCCATATCTGTTTTTCCTCTTATGGAGATCTTTCATCTTAACAGGTGCTAGAAAGTTGAAACAACTCTGCCCTTCTACACCCACCTGCTAAAAACTATTTGGTTTTAATTAATGTGGTGAAATTTTCTTCTTTAAATGTCATCCATCAATCAGTAAAGAGCGACTACTCACAAATGAGATACCAAGGTGCTGGGGGGGAGGGGCTGCAGGGCCTGATGGGCGCTGAGCTTAAGTCGAAGAGCCAGGTCTTAAGTTCCTTCCTGAATTGTTGGTCTAAGTGTAGATTTTAAGAAAACCTTTATCAGTTCCAACTTGCAAGTTATATTTTGCAATACATTGTCAGTGTGATATATATAATATTCAGTCCAATTTTTAATTGCGGCGCTCATGTTCCGTTTTCTCTTCATGACAGAAAATTAACTTCAGTCACGAATGCTATGTGATAGATGCTGTACCAACCAAATTGTAACAGAAGACGTAAGACCTGCATTGAATATGACTGACTCCATTTATAGAGCTCCCATGGTCAGGTCTCTTGGTGCTGGTCAAAATACTTGACAGTCCAAACAGATGACTCCTGTTACATGAAGATCTGCAGAGTGGTTGAGAGTTTAATGTCCAAACGGAACGGATTCCAAAACGTGGGTACTGATTTATAAGTTCCTTCACCATCTTGCATATGGTGTAACTTTAAGACTGTACTTGACGCCGAGGCAAGATGGCGGTCCCACATTACGCTCCACTCGGACGTGGGGCTTTTTTCTCAAAGGTTGCTTTCTGAAGCAAAGTTTATTGAGTGCCGACTGTGGTCCTATTTCAGTGAGATGGTGGTGAGTCTGGGGACCACTTCTGACATAACCAACATCGCTATTTATGCCCCGGGAGTCAAGGCGGGGGGTTTTCCTCTCAGCAAACGCGAGCTCTCGTCATTTCGAATTGCGGCGCTCTCATTCCATTTTCTCTTCATGGCTGGAATCTTTCAGTGACTTTTACTGCCATGAAGTCCTATATTGTCAATATGCACATGATTCTTAAACGGTCTCTTCCTTTTGACCTGCAATTCATTGGCAATGAGCTAAACTATGTTTTGATGTGTCTTTTTTTCTAATACTTGTGCCTTGGGGTTTTTGCTTTTCTTCAACTACACTGAACTGTATTTAAAGGTACACCCACCTTATATTATATGCTGAGGGTGATCTTTCCCTCCTTATTTTTGGATGTTCTGCTCCTGATGGTGTGTTCAACATTTGCTGCTGTGGCGTCTCTTATCCTTATTGAGGTGTTACTTGAGGGCTCCTTTCAATGAGCACTACAGTTTGCTTATACCACTTTATCTTACTACATCTTGACTATCTATTTACGGATGTTCACTGACTTTACCTACTTCTCCATTGGCATATGACACGGATCCGCCCGATACCACCTGTTGGTCACCCAACATATCATCAAACCAAGATGGCCAGTGCCCCTCACACCAACTCCAAACCATCCTTGACAGGCGCTAAACCCGAAAGGCACAAAAATGACCCACCTTCTCCTATTCTCTCATCACCAAATCCAGTACTTCACTCTATCTTAGATGAGGTACACGGTCTTCAACCTTTCATGTCTGCTACCAATAATAAATTGCAGCAAATAGAGGACCGATGGATCATCATGGAGGGAAAAGTGTTGGTACTAGAAGAAGGTGTGTGAGACATTCAGGATATTACCACAAAGATTCTTATACTAGAGAAAGAGATCCACAAACTGAAATTGCATACCAAAGATCTTGATAATCGAAATTGAAGAAATAACCTTTGCCTTTATGGCCTTCTGGAAAATATTGAAGGCCCGGAAATGCTCTCCTTCTTAAAGAAATTCCTCCCAGAGCTCCCAGACCTGCAATCTTCATCACCTCTCAACATACAACAAGCTCATTGTTTGGTTCGCCTACACCCTAATGCAAGCAAGACACGTGGTATCATAATGCCCTTTCTAGAATTTACTGAACTTATGCACATTTTAAAGGCAGTAAAGCTCAAACGTCGTGTCATTTGGTCGGGCCAAAATATTTTCATATCTCAAGACATCTCCAATGCAACTAATGCCCGACTGAAAGATTATCTGGCCCTCTGTCCTCAGATGAGGCATTTGAATATTCAAAATGGAATTCTTCATCCTTGTCTTTGCAAGATTGCTTACAAAGGAACTTCACGCTCTTTCGATGATTGTGACAAACTGAGACTATTTCTATACAACATCTCTTCTTGCAATATGGATACCAATGTTTACATTTGTTTGGGGATTAATTGGTTGATATTGTTCTTTTATAGTATGTCTATCTTTGTTCTCTCTATTAAGTGCTTTCTTTTCATTATTTTTTCTATTTGTATTCTCTCTTACTGCTTAATTCTCTCCTAATTAATGAATTGTTATCGTTTGTTGATCTACAGGTTTCCCTTCCCCTTATAATATTCTCTCATCCTTTACTTTTTTTATTTCTTTATCTAATTTCTTAAAATCTCTCTTTTTTGTTTTTTATATCTTTTTTTCACTTGGAGAACTACTGTTTTAGTCTTCTCTTATTTGTATTAGTTAATTGCTGTGGTTAACTCTATAACTATGCCTGCTCTTTTTTTTTTCTTTTTTTATTATTCGCTCCACTTTTTTACTTTTTTTTACTTTCTCACATTTTTACCTTTCACGCCTATTCCCCTTTCACTATTACTCATCTACTTATCACTGAGGCTTATCATTATTTATTTACATGTACTGCTGTCCCTGATTTTGTCGTCACATTGCCCCTCTCCTCTGTGTTGATTGCTTACCTTCAGATCTGGATTCTCCTCCTTGACCGGCTTACTATCTTCCTTTCCCTGTTTTTCTCTCTTTACTCTTTTCCTCTCTTCTCCTATCATTCTATTTTCTTTTTGCCTTTTTTCTGGTGAATTTTCATCATCAATTCTTTGTACATCTTCACTATATTGCTGGATGCTTGTGCTTATTAGTGTTATTTGTTATTGTACATTTTGTTTTATGTATTCATCTAATAGGTTTTGTTTTTCTTCTTCCAGTTGTTCTCCTGCAGTGTATATCTCCATTGATGTCTTACCCCTCCTTCCCTCCATTATGTGTAATGTCGTCACGTGGAATGTTCATGGTCTTGGAAACCCCTTCAAAAGGCAAATGGCACTATCTCATTTGTCTAAATTGAATTCTCAAGTTTCATTCATTCAAGAAACGCATTGTAATGATGTAGAATCACTTAAGTTGAAATGAAAATGGGTGGGTCAAGTTGTTTATTCTCCAGCCTCTAATCGGAAAGGTGGTGTTGCTATGCTTTTTCATAAATCGATCCACGTCCAAATTTTATCTACGCAATGTGATAATGATGGACGCTGGGTAATGGCTAAAGTTGTTAAACAAAATAAACAACTTGTTTTATTGAATATTTACGGCCCTGTGACACCTGACATGAAGTTTTGGAATAGTATTAATGTCTTACTCACCTCTATTGATGGCCCAAATATTATTGTTGTTGCAGACTTTAACCAATGGCTAGACCCATTTTCGGATAGACAATCCAAATGTAAATTTAACTCTGATAAAACTCATAAATCATTTCAATCTGCCATTACCTCTCGTTCATTACACGATGTTTGAAAGACCTGTAATCCTGACATTCTTGAGTTTATTTTTTTTCTAATGTTCACCAGACTCGTTCTAGAACTGATTACGTTTTAGTCAGTAGACCCTTACTTCCTTCTATTCAATCCTCTGAGATTGGATCTATTTTTATTTCTGACCATGCCCCTGTTCTTTCTGCTCTTGATCTATCCCTGAGTTCTCCAAAATGTGGTCGTTGGAAACATAATAACTTTTTGTTGTCAGATAATGCTTTTATAACTGAAGCTACTACTTTTATTAACAAGTTTTTTACTATTAACCCGTTGGCTGCTGCCAATGGCCGACGCAACCGCACCCGTTTATTAAAACGGCCGCACTGCCGAAAAAAAGCGGAAGCAGCCAACAGGTTAATAACCCTTTGGACACTTCTATTACCAAAAATTGGAATGCCTTTAAAGCTCCTTCCGTGCTTTTGCTATTTCATACTTAGCAAAAAAAAAAGAAAACCACTAAAATCAAGTATACAACTTTAATACAACAACTTTAACTGCTGGAGCATAATTATTTTATTTCTAGATCTTCCTCTGTTGTACATGAATTGAGTAAGGCCAAATCTGGTCTTAACAAGCTTGCCTCAATTGATGCATGTAATGTTCTTCTTAAAATTAAGTCTAAATATCACAGCGGTCAAAGTAAGGCTGGCAAGATGTTGGCCAATTATTTAAAAATTCAATCCGAGCGTAAAAATATTGGTCCTATTCTAAATGAATCTACTAATAATTTAGCATCCTCTGATGAAGACATTGCTACTGCATTCCATGATTATTATCAATCATTACATTCTGATGATACAAATCCCTCTAACTGAAATTTACATACTTTTTTTCGGGCCTCCCTAACCCTCCTTTGCTTTCTGATAAATTTGAATTACTAAAAAGAGAGGTTACTCTCCAGGAGATAACGGAAGACATTAAGGGCCAGATGTAGGTAGGAAAATACCGGTCGGTAATGGCCGAAAATCAGTCATTTCGGCCGTTACCGACCGGTATTTGGAAAATGAGATGTAGGACCACCTAAAATACAGATTCGGCAATTTTACCGAATCGGTAATTTTACCGATTCGGTAAAATTACCAAATCAGTAAAATTACCGAATCTGTATTTTGCGATGTAGGTAGCACTATAATCCGTGCTACAGGGCTTTCAGAATTCGTTATTTACCACCAACTAGAAGTTGGTGGTAAATAATGAAAAACCTTGAAAAAGCATTTTTTTTGCTTTCAAACGCCGCCATGTTGCAGACATACATGCCCTTTGGGCATGTATGTCTGTAACATGTGCACCCACACATGATTGAGGGGTGCAACAGGGTGTCAAAGTGACACCCTGTCACCCTTCAATGTTTCCCCCAATTATCAAATCGGTATTTACAGATTCGTTAATTGACATTCATTCCTATGGGCCTACAGGCCCATAGGAATGAATGGCAATTACCAAATCGGTAAATACCGATTCGGTAATTACCGAATCTTACCGATTCGGAAATTGAAAAATAGAAATTACCTACATCCCATTTACCTACTCTTAAATACCGAATCGGTATGATTTGGTATTTAAGAGTAGGTAAATCGAGATTACCTACATCGGGCCCTAAATCTTTTAAAAAATCTCTGTTTAATTTTTTTCTACTTTTTCATCTATTTTTGCTCCCAAACTTCTGGCCCTTTTTAACTAATTTATTGTTGACTCCAAAGGTTCTGGGTTCTTTATGGAGGCTTTGATCGTCCTTATTTCCAAACCTGACAATAATCATTCCCTCTGTAAAAAACTATCACCCCATTTCATTAATCAATTATGATTGTAAGATATTTGCTAAAATCTTAGCCACTCACCTTGAGAATATTATCCCTCTATTGGTCAAAACTGATCAAGCTGGTTTTGATAAGGGCAGAATGGCTTAGGACAATGCTCGCATGTTTGCTAATGTTATCTCCTTTGGGAGGTAGTACAAATCACCACTTGCAGCATTGTCCTTAGATGCCGAAAAGGCTTTCGATCGTATAAACTGGCACTTTATGTTCAATACACTCCAATGGTTTGGTTTTGGTCCAAATTTTATTCCTTATGTTAAATTGTTAGATTCCTTTCCTTGTGCTAGTATTTTTGCTAAGAATCATTTTCTAAATCTTTTCCATTATATAGAGGCACACACCAATAATGTCCCCTTTCACCCTTGTTATTTGTTCCATGCCTCAAAGCTTTCCTTGAAAGTATTCGAATCAATTCATTTATTTCTGGCTTTTCACATAATGTTATAGAAATCAAATTTTCAGCATATGCTGATGATATTCTGACATATATGTCTGAACCAGACACCTCCCTTCTGGATGAAGTTCAGCTATCGTCCAGTATCTCTGGATAAAGTTGAACTTTTCTAAAACAGAAGTTTTACCCTTGAACTCTCTTTGGTATTAATATATGTTTAATAGCACTAATTTTACCTGGTGTCCTACAACAATTAAAAACCTTGGTATTTGGTTTTCCTCTAGCTTATCCAACAACATAAGTTATAAGTTTAATGTTCTAGCTACCAAAATACAATCACTCCTTCTCTCATGGTTCCCTCTTCATTTGTCATGGTGGGGTAGATTAGATACTATTAAAATGATGATTGTGCCCAATGTCCTTTACACACTATCTATGCTACCTTTTTGGATTCCTGTTCGTATTTTACACAAATCAATTCTATTTGTATAAAGATTTTAAGGAATAACAAACACACCCTCATTAATCTTATGAAACTCAAACATCCCTAAACAGAAGGTGGGGTGCGTTTTCCTGATTTTAAATCATATCATTCTGCATTTTTAATTCGTCAATTTTTTGCTTCAACTTCTGATTTTGCTGATATACCTATCCCTAGTTGGATTGTTTTTGAGCTTTCCCTATTAAAAGATTTTACTTTTTGAAATATAATATATATGTCTAATTGCACTTTTATATCAGATAATCCTATTTTAAAATACTCCCGCCAACTATTATATAATATTTTCTCTGATGGTCTAGATTCATATCAATATTTTTTGTCCTCCACTATTTGGTATAAAACATTTCTCAAATATAAGCGTAAATCATTTTATACCAAACATCCTGCATAACTCTGTTATTCCCTTCCATGAGCAACAATTACAATATGATTCACCTGATTCATTTTTTAATGAGTATCATTTATTATCAACAGCTTTGCAGTCTTTTTTATCTTCCAACAATTTCCCTTTAGCTTCTCCCTTACTCATTTTATCCTCTCTGTTATATAGTGTTTCTCAGGAGCATAGGCCTAAGGTTGCTCTTATTTATGAGATGTTGTTATCACCTGTTACTGAACGACTTAAATCCCATGTCGAATTACTCTGGGAAGCAGACTTATCGATGTCTCTCCCTACCTTTGCTTGGGATAAATTATGGCTCAAGGTATTTAAAACTACTAATGCTGCACGTATTACTCAATCCCTTTACTTTATTTACAATAGAGTTGTTATTACCCCTGTTTATATTTCCCGAATTTTACTTCCTCGTCCCTATGTTGGTCTTGTTCTGAATCCACTGGGACTTTAATTCATCAACTTTGAAAATGTTCAAATGTATTGAAGTTCTGGAAATCGATTTGGTCCAAATGTATGACAATAGTTCGATGTAATTTTCCATTAACAATATAAAATGTCTTTCTAGGTTCCTCCTCACCTGCTTTTGATGTTCCTGATCATATTACTTTGCTGTTTGATTTGTTTATTGCTCTAGCATTTAAAGTGATTTTGTTCTGTTGGAAAAATAACTCAAAATTATCATTATTAACTTGGTGGAACTATATTTGTGATGAACACAGAATTGCTACAGTTTCTTCTCTTACTCTTTCACGGAAAATTACATCTGACCTACTCTAGTTACCTTTTATTTCTTATCTTTCTACACAAGCACATGTATCTTAATTTCTTACTTTCTATTAATTTCTAACTCTCTTTTATTCCTTTTCTCTCTCTTTCTTTCTTTTCTTTTTCTCCTCTTTACCTCTTTCTTTCCTCTTATTTTCTTCTATCTTTCTTTTTCACCTCTTTTTTATCTTCTTCTGTCTTGAATTATTTGCTCTTGTTTTCTCTTAATTATTAATTGTTATATATTATTTATGATGTGTTTATTGGCTAATATATTTTTATCTTTTTCTGAGGACTTAATAAAAATTATTAAACAAAAAACAATCTATTTCTAGACGTGCGGCGATATAAAAACATGGCGATGCTCCATCTATAGGTGAACAGCGAATAGTTGTTGAAAACAGGTTTTCGTAAAGAAAAGAAAGTAACTTATAATGCACAATAGCATTTTTATTCAAGCACACTTAAATTATGATTTCCTAGTTTGAAGGAAAGGTTTGTATTGAAAACAAATAGCGAAGCATGGTCCATATGTTTTTTGAATGTGCATTCTCAGAGGGAGGTAAACAAAACATGTATTCCATTAGAAAAATACACCACAGAAAGCAAAACACAGTGTTATCGCTTCAGCCCACAATTATTATAGTAAAACAGCATAGTAGAATATGGGCCCATTGTATGAAAACAAGTTTAACTTATGCATTCAGTAAGATACAGCTCACATTACTGTGACTGACAACTTACACTTTTCAAATGAAACAGGTACCATGGTTTGATATTCCGAAATAAACCACACAAACCACTTCTCTTCCTAACCGTTACACTTAGGAATTTTATTTTTTCCTGTTTTAAGTGATTAATTTTCATTTTGAAATATTGTCATATCAACTATCCGTCTTGCTTTGTGATGAACATAGGACAATTGGCACAGTTCCCCAAATTTTCAGCAACACATACACCTGAATCTTTGAAATGTAACTTCCACTGCTAGAATATTTGCTATTATTTATAAATGTCTACAAAGTTATACTTCAGTGTGCATTGAACACGTTTTTCAAAAGATATTGCAGCAAACTCACAAAAACTGACACATCTTTGCATATTAGCAAAGATGCATCAGTTCCTTTTGCGTCATGCAAAAAAACCGTTGTGCCACCATGGATGCGTAGCATTTACAATGTGACGCACAGTGGCGCATGTACTCACCACGTCTTCAACAAAGCCAGCACCACCATAAAGCCATCAACATTTCCTTCGAGACAGCTACCTTCCCGGAGAGCTGGAAGCACACCGAGATCAACGCTTTACTCAAGGAGCCCAAGTCAGACCCAAAGGACCTCAGGAACCTCCGGCCCATCTCCCTGCTCCCGTTCCCAGCGAACGTCATTGAGAAGACCTTCAACAAACAACTGACTCGCTACCTCAAGGAGAACAGCATCCTGGACCCATCCCAGTCTGGGTTCCGCAGCAACCACAGCACCAAAACTGCCCTCAACGCCGCCACCGATGACATCAGGACCCTGCTAGACACTGGAGAAATTGTGGCCCTCATCCTTCTGGACCTATCAGCTGCCCACGTCGCCTGACTGCACGACCTCAACATCATCTCTTACGCCGATGACACCGAGCTGATCCTCTCCCTCACCAAGGACCCCCACACTGCCAAAACCAACCTCCACAAAGAAATGAAGGCTGTCGCCGAATGGATGAGGAACAGCCGTCAGAAACTGAACTTGGACAAGACGGAGGTCCTCATCCTCAGACCCACCCCTTCGGCCTGGAATGATTCATTGTGGCCGACCACACTGGGAACCGCTCCAACACCCACAGACTACGCACGTAACCTAGGAGTCATCTTCGACTCCACCCTATCCATGACTAAGTAGGTCAACACCGTCTCCTCCTCCTGCTTCACCGCCCTCCGCATGTTCCGCAAGAACTATAAGTGTATCCCCACCGAAACAAGAAGAACGGTCAACCAGGCCCTCATCAGCAGCACATTTAACCACCGGAAACACCCTCTACGCAGGAGCCTCTGCCACACTCCTTAAATGGCTTCAACGCATCCAGAACGCCTCTGCAGGCCTAATCCTCAACATCTCTCGCTGCAGCCACATCACACCCCACCTGAGAGACCTGCTTGGCTCTCCATTAACAAGAGGATAATATTCAAGCTCCTCACCCACGCACACAAGGCACTCCACAAAACCGGACCAGTGTACCTCAAGAGAGGATTCAGCTTCTACACCCCCACCCTCCTGCTCCGCCAACTTCGCCCTCGCCACGGTCCCCCGCACCTGAAGAGCAACCTCCGGTGGCAGATCATTCTCCCACCTCCCCGCCAAGACCTGGAACACCCTCCCCATCCACATACGGCAGACCCAAGACCTACTGTCCTTCAGAAGACTCCTCAAGACCTGGCTAGTGCGCTTTACAAATGCGTTGATTGATTGATTGATCTGTTGGCGTAAAGGCAAAGCATTGCTGGAGTCATGTTGCCAGCACACGAAACTCCAGCAATGCGCAGGAATGCCTATTCCTATTATGCTGCATCACTCCTTACGCCTGCTTTAAGCAGGCGTAAGGTTTTTACGCCGTGGAGTCGTAGAAGTGACGCAGTGAAATCTTGTAGATTTTATTGAGTCACATTCACAAGGCTTTCTTGCGTTGAAATGCCCACCCTGCATACATTATGCCTGACTCAGGTATAATGTAGTGCAAGGCTTTATAACATGACACATTTCCCTAGATGCGTCACGTTGTAAAATGTGTCACAATTTGGCACATTGTTTAATACACTGCTGTGTCACAGAAGTGACACAACAGTGGTGTAATAGTGTTGCAAGGGGCTTCTAAATCTGCCCCTTAATACCTATTGCAACTCTGGCAGGTGTAACATGCAATAAAAAGTATGGTCTTATTTATCAATTTAAGTCTCTGTGCAATCACTAAGAGTGTCTCATACCAGTATGAAGTGTTGATCTGTTATTTACTTTCCCAAGCAAAACGTGGGACAACCCACCGATGGTGCGTGGGTGTTTCATTCAAGCCACTATGATTCATGACATGCTCCCTATCTGCTAACATTTGTAGTTAGGGCTTTACACCAAAACATATGTCACTTTAAGGCAGGTGCAAAGCAGGAGAAATGTTTTCTGCTCTCCAAACTTTTCTAGCAATGAATGCGTGGAGTACTGTACATAAGTGTAGACTAAAACTTATGGGCCACATTTATCAATAATTTGCACCAGCAAAGCCAACAAAGGTGTTGTACACTAGCATACAATTATTGACTTGTAGTTAGCTTTGTAGTGCAAAACATTTTGCACTGGAAAGTTACCTACAAGTAACAAAGTAGTGATTTGCCCTGTTTACCTACATTTGCATCAAGGGGATGCCCCACATGTGGCACATGTGCGTTCCCATGTGAACACCCATGTTTTATGATGGAAAGCCCTATCTACCAATATGTTAGACAGGGCTTTGCCCCAAAAACATGCATTACCTTGAAACAGGGGCAAAACAAGTGTAAAGGTGTATTTTTTCCAAACTTTAAAAGTGTGCTGTACAGTACCACACACATACATGTGGGAAACATTTAAATGTAAGTCTAAAGTGTGGTACTTTGTACAGGCTGGGTGCATGTCCAATACAAAACCTATGCTAGACTCACACACACACGTTTGTAGCATGGTGCAAAGGTGTGTGTGATACAAGGCAGCTAGAAAATGCACCAGTGCTTTTGAAGACGGCAGCAGAGCCAAATCTTTGTAAATATAGTGCTGTCCTGCTCTTTCCCTTTCATGACATGTATCAACGTGATTGCTGCACAATGTTGAGTGAAAAAAAAGTGAATCTTTATATAAAATCCTTTTAAAATGCCTTAGGAAATCCTTTGCACTTAAAAAAAGGCTTAGAGATAATTGTACCAATGAATATGAAAATATAGTGGTATCATATTATCAAGACAAAATATCAATAGACTAAATTCTGAAAGGTAAGTGCATGTACAGGAAATACATTTAATAATATTTTCTCCACATTTATGTACCATTAAGATACATGTATGTGAAGTTAGGCATAGAACATCTATAGATAATAATCTTTAGATATTTCTCCCTTGTTATTCTGTGTACCATATTAGTGCCCCACAGTATTTCCTGCAGGACATTTAGGAGGCATACCCTTAGGGTCAGATTCCTAAAGATCTGTTCACATATTTCTTTGGCTAAGAATCAGGTGTCAAGGGATATACTGTGAGGAAACCTCCTGTGATCGCAATGTTTGGGTAACTCTGTACATATTAGAGCAGACGTTCTCCCAAAATGCACTGACTCCTATGATTAAAGATATATGTTTTCCAAATTTTCAGATTTTTAGAGAGAAATACAGGCAGTAAAACATTTATTTTCCGGTCTTTTTTTATTTTTAAATGTGGATAAAAACGAAAGTTGTGTGCTTTTTAAGTGATTGTAAATACCAGCCGCTTTTTATTGATTGATTGATTGATACTTTATTCGATATTGTCATATCATAAAAGTACATTGATCATAAAAAACATTTGAATTAAAAAGTGCATTTCATTTAAAATTGTTTAAAAATTACTATGTACATTTAAAACATAATACAAACCAGAGTTACATGACAATATTAGGTATCACAATGTTTAAAAAGGAAGTTATTAATTGGTGATCGTATCCATACGGCATAAGTATTGATTCCATCTCATATTCTTTTGCGAATGAGCCAGGCGCTTGATAAGTACTTAGCCACACCGCAAACAATGAAAAGTGGGAACGTATTGGTTGTAATATTACAGAGGGCAACCCGAAAGTCTCTAGTCCCAAGCTCCCTGCAAACTGGTCTGAGCCATCTCTGTCTTGCCCTCTTATAGGTTTTACAGTCGAACAAGAAATGTGCAAGGGATTCTGTTTTGCTGGGGCAACAAGGGCATGCACCTTTTATTGACATTGAGGCTTTCCATTCTTTAGTGAATTGATTAAGAGGTAAAGTTCCATATCTCATCTTTAAAAACATCACTCTATCTCTAGGTGTTGTTATCAGGTCTAAAAAGGGTTCCAGCTTTCTAATTGGTTTGTGTACCATGAATTGCCTAGTTAGAATACCCCAACTTGGATTCCTCTGTTCTTGAGCCTCCACCCACTCCCAATACATTTTCTTTATTACTTGCTTTGGGGGTGGTGCCTGGGTGGTCCAGGTTTCAGTCAAACCCAACGTCAGAACCATCTCTTTAAGTTTGTTTACCCAGTGTATTTTACCACTGGTGTTCAGTGCAATCAGTTCATCCAACACTAGGGCATAATGTGCTATCTCTGGGGCCCTCCTTAAACGTACCCAGAACAGCAATGGATGCAAGTGAACTACATCTGAGATGGTGCGTTTGCCCATATCCAGGTACAATGGTTTCAGTTGGGTTGATACCGGTAAGGCAACCAAATCCCTAATACATTTATTCTCTGCCTTGATCAAAACCTCAACATTTTCTCCACCCCATAATTCTGCCCCGTATGTCGCTGAGGGCAACGCCCTTCCTTCATACACAGCAAGAGCAGGGCCGATTGGTCTGCTGACTGATAATCGCTGGCTCCTTAATATAGCACCCGAAACTCTCCTGAGGTTTATCTGCATCTTGGCTATATGAGAATCCCACCTCGTTTTACTATTTATCCTTATTCCCAGATAGTCAAATTCCTCCACCACCTCAAGTCAAATTCCATTAAGGGTGATCTAAGGATTTCTTCCCTTTTTTTTGGGGGGGGGGGGGGTAATACCATCAACTTTGTTTTGGTCGTGTTAATGGTAAGTCCACTTTGCCATGACTGCCAGGCCAATACCTGTGTGAATGAATAGGTAATGGGGTTAAAAAAAATTATTTTAGTAAAGAGGCTTAAACAACATTACATATGCACAAGGCTGATATTGAAATTTGCATGTTTTCATATAAGTAAATTAATTTATCTTCTGTGGGTGTTCATATCATAGAAACCTGGCAGGCATTCAAGCATGACTGAACAAAACGCATAATAAATATGGATAACTTCAGATAAAGTTGACAAGACATAAATATGAAGAAATACAGACAGAAATGTTAAAAAAAATACCATACAACCAGGAGCCTTTCCTTCAAGCAGGTAACACATGGGACTTCATTGACGTGTACAATCTAGAATGGCATGTTCATTGGCCCATTTATTTCCATTTCTAACGTGAAGTGTACCGCACTGCTTACGGTTTACAGTGGAATTCGTGGGACCTGCAATGCTGACATGAAGCGTTTTTGTCACTGGTTTGCATTTCACCTTACTATGATGCAGTATCAAAAAGTAGACAGGGCAACAGGAACAGATCTGTGAGTTCCTCTGCGAAAGAGAGATGTGTTGACGTGCATCTGCCGCACCTCTCCTCCCATCCCTGTAGTGGATCTTGTGAAGGGGCAGAGTCGAAGTACCTCACAGGGCAATCAGGTAGTGCCCAACAGCTTGGTCTGGCAGGTCAGTGTGTGGGGTTTTTTTTTGGGCTGTTTGTGGTCTGTTGGACTATTTTTACAGTTAACTTCGCTGATATTAAAACAAACATTGCCTGCAGCAAGCTCAAATCCATGCAGTCTTCCATACCTATTGTTTACAAGCTAAATAATGCCCCAAATTTGAAAACATGGGCCACATTTTTAGCTTTCTAATTAATTAATGAGGTGCACTTTTATTTGGCGCCCAGTTCTATTTGCTGTCCCTGTCCAACCCTGTACAATGAATAGATGCATATGCGCAGGGAAATGTACCTCAAAGCAACACTTATATCCATGTGCAAATTCATAAAGTTTTCCCATATAAAAATCATGTACAACTAATGCATGTGTCAGCTGCTCACTGCTCAACATAAGGATAACTTACATCAGGTAAAATCCGTCACAAATAAAAGGTCCCTAAAATCAAAAATATTTTGGCCTGCTCATCTCGATGCACTATTCTGGGCCTAAGTGTTACATTCTAAGCATGTTCTTGAAGGCAACACCTTTTTCATGTTGCTACTGATTAAGTTCTTTCTGACATTGGCTAAACATGAAATAATTCAATTCCCCATCTGTGATGGTTGGCAGATAACGCACAGCAGTATTTGAGATAATGGGGCCTCCTCTTAAGGTTGAAGATAACTGCCAGGAGATTAAAAAAAGTCAATTGCAATGTATCAGCACAGTGTATCTCTTGCTGCCCGACCCCAGAATTTAAATTACTTTTGTAAGTTCAAAAAAAGGAAATTGTTTTCAGCCTGGGTCAGGATTTCACTGCAGTGATTCATCACTGTTTACAGTTGTGCGACTTTATATTACTGAAAAACAGTGTGAAACTGAAAAACCAACATCACTGTAAAGTGAGGAAATTGTTTCATGACCACCCAGGAATCTTGGAATATTTCATCTCAGTTGAGACCTCAAGAATTATTATATGTTTATGTTGTTATACAAAGGAGTCCTTGTTTAAGAATAGATATTTGACACCCGTTTATTAAACCTATTCCAGGTGGCAGGCATAACTTACAGCGATGTAACACAGCCCCCCCCCCCCCCCGCAGTCTCCACGTTGTGGGGGGCTCCTGCACTCCAGGGACCCCCTCCCCGGCCACGCAGCCAACAAGCATTACACACATCCATCTCCGATGTGTGTGGTGCCATGGTGATTATGTTACGCTCGCTGCTGTTCCACCAAGGCTCAGTCATACATTAAATGGTGAGCAGATGCAGATGGTCGTCTTCACCCTTAGGGTGGGGTATAGGGTGGGGCTGGGCTCAGTGGCATTGTCATGCGCAATTCAAAGTGCGCGTGACGTGAGGCATCTGAGAGGGACCACGCGGCCATAATTTATTAAGTGCTAGCTAGCCTAGCCTTCAATCTGCCGCCCGCCGGCGCCTGTCACCGAAGGGGCAGGCCTCAGGTGAGTCGGAGTCTCTCAGTCAGAGGGTGTGGTGGGCTGGGCTGGGCATAGAGGACTTGTAGCTGTCACAGTTACATCATGGGCGTAAAAAATGTCACATAGCCCTGCAGCCCCTGTGCCCCAGCCTCCAGGGGCAGCAAGGGGGTTGAAGACAACTGCCTCGAGTTGAGGCGAGACATCTCTCTACTCTTAAAAGAGCTCAATGAATATATGGCAAATGTGCACTCCTACTGTGTCACAAGAGTGTCAAGTCGGGAACGTTTCAATTCCCCAGCCAACTCGGTACTTTCGTACTCGCTTCTTTGCATTGTAAGGTGCCCCAAGGTGTGACTTCTGCTGCTGAGGTCACACACAACTCATGGTAGGCTACATGACCACTGCAGACAGAAGCCCCACACACAGCTTGGCCTTTACACCAGGACGTCTGTACGTACATGAGGTTTTATGCCTTCTGTCACATCTACATTCACTTCTGAGCTGAGAAAACCGGTGCCTGATGTTGGTTAGATAATATACCTTAAAGAGCAGGGCCAATGTGACCGGTTTAAGCCAATGTGACTTGTTTAACTCAAAATTTAGCAATATTCTGATTGATATCACATTTTATCATCTTGAACACCAATGTTGCTTAATCTCCATCGACAATGTGAAGAAAAAAAATCTGCTTTCACATAAAGGATGTCTTGAAGACCTGGGGTCATGACATAAATGTCAGCACTACTGTGCACCTGTTTTTATACATTTGCACGGTCACAATGGAAATGATATCGTTTTCCTGATACTTATTCGAGTCTTAATACCCGCAAATGGTACTGCTCTGAATATCTGTTTTTAATCGCTCTGGCAGATTTGAAAGGCAGAAAAATCAGAAACTCTAAAATTGGATGGCTATTAAAAGTAAATCTACCCTCCGCCTGCTGCCGAAATATCTGAAGCCATTCCTGCAATCCATGCCGAAGTGTTGTCACAAATATTTGACGTTTTTGAAGACACAAGAAAATCATGTGATAAGACGTTTGGCAGATTAACACATGGCAGGAATGGACCTGGCTGTGGTAGCCACAGATCTCCACACACGGGCAGTATAACAGCAATGAATGGGACTGATGGAGTCAATAAGAACCAATGGTAGCTCCCCAGGGGCATTCCATTCACGTGTTTAGCTCATATGTACCATTGAAGGCCAGCCATGTGCACCACATGCCCCAAAACGCCCAGCTCAGTTCCAAATGCTAAACTACCTGGAATGGGAAGACAAGCAATCCCAAATTCGCTTCTTCCTGACTACCAACCTTGTGTGAGCCTCATGTCAACATAACAAGGTTTAAAATGAATCAATTACCAGCCAAGCAGATCATATAGATGTCAGCAGTGAGTACTTCACACCCTGAGCCAACCTTTTGTAAAAGTTTTCTAGTATCTTACTACTTCCCTTCCCTAGTTAACCCGTTCATCAGTTCTCTGACAGAGATAATTTACTCACTGGCGATGTGTTTACCACTGTTGAGGACATATCACCTACCCATAATTTGAAGATAGTTTCAATATTTGGCAGAGTAAGGCTTCATCACTGTATACTCTTGTTAGTAAATACCTTTTTTTATCTCAAAACTGAACATGTTTACTTTTACTAAATAAAAGTGCACGATTGTGACATTCAGAATGATTGTGCTTCAGTATGGTAGGCATGTAGTGTAAAAGTGCATATTTTCTACAACAGTGTAGCCTGAAAGTTTGGCCTCTAATGCAAGCAAGAAGATGGCCCTTCCTGACCAAACATTGTGGGTACTATAAAGCGATATTTGTGTTGTACAGGGCATCTCACATGCCAGGGTCCAAGAGCCATTGCACTAATTATAGCTGCACTGCTTAATGTCTGGATATAAATGAAGCTACCAGAATGTCCATGCCACACAGGCTTTTTTAAGACAACATGTCTCCACCTAGCAGGTTAACAAAGAATAGTCCATTTGATTGGGTGATGTCTGTTGAGTTACAGATTGGAATACTATGCACAAGTGATAGTTTTGCTGGTCTAAGCCAAATTGTGCCACAATCAGCTATATCAAGTGTTGTAAACCCCTGTGAACTGCAGGGATTCAACCACTTTGTTCCTGCAGCCCAGCCTTTCCCTTTTATCTCGCTGGAAAAATATTGACAAAAGATCTTTTGCAGTATCATAGTGTCCCTACGGTGACAATATGGGATAACAATAAGAGCACCCTGTTAAAATGTGTCTTCTGGCATAGCCCTATATAATTTGGATTGAAGGGATCTGTATTAAATGCTTAAAACCAGCTTTGCTTTCTCCAACAGACCCTCAGGACTCTTACTGTTCAATGCTTCATCAGCTCTATGGAATAAGTGGCATACCATTAGCCCCTGCAGCCCCTGTTGTGGGGGGACACCCTAGCTCCTCATGGCCCACTCCGGCACTGTTCTCAGGTGGGGGGTCACTGTCTGAAGAGCTCCTGACTAGGTCCAGAGTGGGGGCCCCCCTGCATGTACTTTGCAGAGGGCCCCCTCAAGTTTTGTTACCCCACAGCGGTAAACAGTCAAAATATCGAGTAAAAAATATCGAATGGACATAATATCGTGTTTAAAATATAGAATGGACAAAATATCGAATGGACAGAATATAGACATCAAAAATATCATTTTTAAGGTAAGTAATGTAATATCAAATGTTAAAAATATAGAAAGTTAAAATATCGAAGTACATAATATAGGTTATTAAAATTATCGAATTTTTAATATCGAATTTTTCATAGTGTTTTTTATGTATTATATGTGTGAAAAGTGTGCATTTATGTTATAATTTATTTTAATTAATGAATTTTGTTTTTTTTATTTTTGCGTAATTAAGATCTGTAGCGGGTTGTAGGTTTATAGGGGAATAGGGTGGGAAGTAATTTAATTATAATTAATTAAATATGTAAATGTATTTATTGGTATTCATTTTTAATTAATAGTTAATTAAGTTATATTTGGTAATTAATTAAATTTTAATTTGCAATTAATTTTAATTAATTGATTAATTGCTAATTATGTAAATTTTGCTAATTTATTTTCTGTAGCGGGTTGTGGGTTTAAAGGGGAATTGGGTGGGAAGTAATTTATTTATAATTAATTAAATATGTAAAATTGTTTATTGGTATTTATTTAGAATTAATTGTTAATTAATTTTTTGGGGTAATTAATTACATTTTAATTGCTAATTAATTTCATTTAATTGATTTATTGCTAATTATGTTAATTTTACTAATTTATTTTCTGTAGCGGGTTGTGGGTTTATAGGGGAATAGGGTGGGAAGTAATTTATTGATAATTAATTAAATAAATACATTTATTCAATTGTATTTAATTTGAATTAATTGTTAATTAATTTTTAATTGTTAATTAATCATTAGTTAATTTTTACCCCTACGCTATCCAATGCTTTCTCTACTGTTGCACTCTTTGGAGTGGGAATAGTAATTTTAACCCCTACGCTATCCAACGCTTTCCCTACTGTTGCACTCTTTGGAGTGGGAATAGTAATGTTTACCCCTACGCTATCCAACGCTTTCCCT
The DNA here is from genome assembly GCF_964263255.1 of Lissotriton vulgaris. Taxonomy (NCBI): domain Eukaryota; kingdom Metazoa; phylum Chordata; class Amphibia; order Caudata; family Salamandridae; genus Lissotriton; species Lissotriton vulgaris. Next base: position 1,195,319,228 of record NC_141694.1, on the reverse strand, counting down.
ACTGTTGCACTCTTTGGAGTGGGAATAGTAACTTTTTACCCCTACGCTATCCAACGCTTTCCCTACTGTTGCACTCTTTGGAGTTGGAATACTAATTTTTCCTCTACGCTATCCAACGCTTTTCCTACTGTTGCACCCACTAGAGTGGGAATAGTAATTTTTACCCCTACGCTATCCAACGCTTTCCCTACTGTTGCACTCTTTGGAGTGGGAATAGTAATTTTAACCCCTACGTTATCGAACGCTTTCCCTACTGTTGCACTCACTGGAGTGGGAATAGTAATTTTTACCCCTACGCTATCCAACGCTTTCCTTACTGTTGCACCCACTGGAGTGGGAATAGTAATTTTTACCTCTACGCTATACAACACTTTTCCTACTGTTGCACTCACTGGAGTGGTAATAGTAATTTTTACCCCTATGCTATCCAACTCTTTCCCTACTGTTGCACTCTTTGGAGTGGGAATAGTAATTTTAACCCCTACCCTATCCAATGCTTTCCCTACTGTTGCACTCTTTGGAGTGGGAATAGTAATTTTAACCCCTACGCTATCCAACGCTTTCCCTACTGTTGCACTCTTTGGAGTGGTAATAGTAATTTTTACCCCTACGCTATCCAACGCTTTCCCTACTGTTGCACTCACTGGAGTGGGAATAGTAATTTTAACCCCTACGCTATCCAACGCTTTCCCTAATGTTGCACCCACTTGAGTGGGAATAGTAATTTTTACCCCTACGCTATCCAACGCTTTCCCTACTGTTGCACTCTTTGGAGTGGGAATAGTAATTTTAACCCCTACGCTATCGAATGCTTTCCCTACTGTTGCACTTTTTGGAGTGGGAATAGTAATTTTAACCCCTACGCTATCGAACGCTTTCCCTACTGTTGCACTCTTTGGAGTGGGAATAGTAATTTTAACCCCTACGCTATCGAACGCTTTCCCTACTGTTGCACTCTTTGGAGTGGGAATAGTAATTTTTACCCCTACGCTATCCAACGCTTTCCCTAATGTTGCACCCACTGGAGTGGGAATAGTAATTTTTACCTCTACGCTATCCAAAGCTTTTCCTACTGTTGCACCCACTGGAGTGGGAATAGTAATTTTTACCCATACGCTATCCAACGCTTTCCCTACTGTTGCACTCTTTGGAGTGGGAATAGTAATTTTAACCCCTACGCTATCGAACGCTTTCCCTACTGTTGCACTCTTTGGAGTGGGGATAGTAATTTTTACCCCTACGCTATCCAACGCTTTCCCTACTGTTGCACTCTTTGAGTTGGAATACTAATTTTTCCTCTACGCTATTCAACGCTTTTCCTACTGTTGCACCCACTGGAGTGGGAATAGTAATTTTTACCCCTACGCTATCCAACTCTTTCCCTACTGTTGCACTCTTTGGAGTGGGAATAGTAATTTTAACCCCTACGTTATCGAACGCTTTCCCTACTGTTGCACTCTTTGGAGTGAGAATATTAATTTTTACCCCTATGCTATCCAACGCTTTCCCTACTGTTGCACTCTTTGGAGTTGGAATACTCATTTTTACCTCTTCGCTATCCAACGCTTTTCCTACTGTTGCACTCACTAGAGTGGTAATAGTAATTTTTACCCCTACGCTATCCAACTCTTTCCCAACTGTTGCAATCTTTGGAGTGGGAATAGTAATTTTAACCCCTACCCTATCCAATGCTCTCCCTACTGTTGCACTCTTTGGAGTGGGAATAGTAATTTTAACCCCTGCGCTATCCAACGCTTTCCCTAATGTTGCACCCACTGGAGTGGGAATAGTAATTTTTACCCCTCGCTATCCAACGCTTTCCCTACTGTTGCACTCTTTGGAGTGGGAATAGTAATTTTACCCCTACGCTATCGAACGCTTTCCCTACTGTTGCACTCTTTGGAGTGGGAATAGTAATTTTAACCCCTACGCTATCGAACGCTTTCCCTACTGTTGCACTCTTTGGAGTGGGAATAGTAATTTTAACCCCTACGCTATCGAACGCTTTCCCTACTGTTGCACTCTTTGGAGTGGGAATAGTAATTTTAACCCCTACGCTATCGAACGCTTTCCCTACTGTTGCACTCTTTGGAGTGGTAATAATAATGTTTAGCCCTACTCTATCCAACGCTTTCCCTAATGTTGCACCCACTGGAGTGGGAATAGTAATTTTTACCTCTACGCTATCCAAAGCTTTTCCTACTGTTGCACCCACTGGAGTGGGAATAGTAATTTTTACCCCTACGCTATCCAACGCTTTCCCTACTGTTGCACTCTTTGGAGTGGGAATAGTAATTTTAACCCCTACGCTATCGAACGCTTTCCCTACTGTTGCACTCTTTGGAGTGGGAATAGTAATTTTTACCCCTACGCTATCCAACGCTTTCCCTACTGTTGCACTTTTTGGAGTTGGAATACTAATTTTTACCTCTACGCTATCCAACGCTTTCCCTACTGTTGCAGTCACTGGAGTGGGAATAGTAATTTTTACCCCTACGCTATCCAACGCTTTCCCTACTGGTGCACCCACTGGAGTGGCAATAGTAATTTTTACCCCTACGCTATCTAACGCTTTCCCTACTGTTGCACTCTTAGGAGTGGGAATAGTAATTTTAACCCCTAAGAATCCAACGCTTTCCCTACTGTTGCACGCTTTGGAGTGGGAATAGTAATTTTTACCACTATGCTATTCAATGCTTTCCCTACTGTTGCACTCTTTGGAGTTGGAAAAGTAATTTTTACCCCTACGCTAGCCAACGCTTTCCCTACTGTTGCCCTCACTGGAGTGGGAATAGTAATTTTTACCCCTACGCTATCGAACGCTTTCCCTACTGTTGCACTCTTTGGAGTGGGAATAGTAATTTTAACCCCTACGTTATCGAACGCTTTCCCTACTGTTGCACTCTTTGGAGTGAGAATATTAATTTTTACCCCTATGCTATCCAACGCTTTCCCTACTGTTGCACTCTTTGGAGTTGGAATACTCATTTTTACCTCTTCGCTATCCAACGCTTTTCCTACTGTTGCACTCACTAGAGTGGTAATAGTAATTTTTACCCCTACGCTATCCAACTCTTTCCCAACTGTTGCAATCTTTGGAGTGGGAATAGTAATTTTAACCCCTACCCTATCCAATGCTCTCCCTACTGTTGCACTCTTTGGAGTGGGAATAGTAATTTTAACCCCTGCGCTATCCAACGCTTTCCCTAATGTTGCACCCACTGGAGTGGGAATAGTAATTTTTACCCCTCGCTATCCAACGCTTTCCCTACTGTTGCACTCTTTGGAGTGGGAATAGTAATTTTACCCCTACGCTATCGAACGCTTTCCCTACTGTTGCACTCTTTGGAGTGGGAATAGTAATTTTAACCCCTACGCTATCGAACGCTTTCCCTACTGTTGCACTCTTTGGAGTGGGAATAGTAATTTTAACCCCTACGCTATCGAACGCTTTCCCTACTGTTGCACTCTTTGGAGTGGGAATAGTAATTTTAACCCCTACGCTATCGAACGCTTTCCCTACTGTTGCACTCTTTGGAGTGGTAATAATAATGTTTAGCCCTACTCTATCCAACGCTTTCCCTAATGTTGCACCCACTGGAGTGGGAATAGTAATTTTTACCTCTACGCTATCCAAAGCTTTTCCTACTGTTGCACCCACTGGAGTGGGAATAGTAATTTTTACCCCTACGCTATCCAACGCTTTCCCTACTGTTGCACTCTTTGGAGTGGGAATAGTAATTTTAACCCCTACGCTATCGAACGCTTTCCCTACTGTTGCACTCTTTGGAGTGGGAATAGTAATTTTTACCCCTACGCTATCCAACGCTTTCCCTACTGTTGCACTTTTTGGAGTTGGAATACTAATTTTTACCTCTACGCTATCCAACGCTTTCCCTACTGTTGCAGTCACTGGAGTGGGAATAGTAATTTTTACCCCTACGCTATCCAACGCTTTCCCTACTGGTGCACCCACTGGAGTGGCAATAGTAATTTTTACCCCTACGCTATCTAACGCTTTCCCTACTGTTGCACTCTTAGGAGTGGGAATAGTAATTTTAACCCCTAAGAATCCAACGCTTTCCCTACTGTTGCACGCTTTGGAGTGGGAATAGTAATTTTTACCACTATGCTATTCAATGCTTTCCCTACTGTTGCACTCTTTGGAGTTGGAAAAGTAATTTTTACCCCTACGCTAGCCAACGCTTTCCCTACTGTTGCCCTCACTGGAGTGGGAATAGTAATTTTTACCCCTACGCTATCGAACGCTTTCCCTACTGTTGCACTCTTTGGAGTGGGAATAGTAATTTTAACCCCTACGCTATCGAACGCTTTCCCTACTGTTGCACTCTTTGGAGTGGGAATAGTAATTTTAACCCCTATGCTATCGAACGCTTTTCCTACTGTTGCACTCTTTGGAGTGGGAATAGTAATTTTAACCCCTACGCTATCGAACGCTTTCCCTACTGTTGCACTCTTTGGAGTGGTAATAATAATTTTTACCCCTACTCTATCCAACGCTTTCCCTAATGTTGCACCCACTGGAGTGGGAATAGTAATTTTTACCTCTACGCTATCCAAAGCTTTTCCTACTGTTGCACCCACTGGAGTGGGAATAGTAATTTTTACCCCTACGCTATCCAACGCTTTCCCTAATGAGGCACTCTTTGGAGTGGGAATAGTAATTTTAACCCCTACGCTATTGAACGCTTTCCCTACTGTTGCACTCTTTGGAGTGGGAATAGTAATTTTTACCCCTACGCTATCCAACGCTTTCCCTACTGTTGCACTCTTTGGAGTTGGAATACTAATTTTTACCTCTACGCTATCCAACGCTTTCCTCACTGTTGCAGTCACTGGAGTGGGAATAGTAATTTTTACCCCTACGCTATCCAACGCTTTCCCTACTGTTGCACCCACTGGAGTGGCAATAGTAATTTTTACCCCTACGCTATGTAACGCTTTCCCTACTGTTGCACTCTCAGGAGTGGGAATAGTATTTTTAACCCCTAAGAATCCAACGCTTTCCCTACTGTTGCACGCTTTGGAGTGGGAATAGTAATTTTTACCCCTATGCTATTCAATGCTTTCCCTACTGTTGCACTCTTTGGAGTTGGAAAAGTAATTTTTACCCCTACGCTATCCAACGCTTTCCCTACTGTTGCCCTGACTGGAGTGGGAATAGTAATTTTTACCCCTACGCTATCCAACGCTTTCCCTACTGTTGCACTCATTGGAGTGGGAATAGTAATTTTTACTCCTACGCTATCCAACACTTTACCTACTGTTGCACTCACTGGAGTGGGAATAGTAATTTTTACCCCTACGCTATCCAACACTTTCCCTACTGTTGCACTCCTTGAAGTGGGAATAGTAATTTTTACCCCTACGCTATCCAACACTTTACCTACTGTTGCACTCACTGGAGTTGGAATAGTAATTTTAACCCCTACCCTATCCAATGCTTTCCCTACTGTTGCACTCTTTGGAGTGGGAATAGTAATTTTAACCCCTACGCTATCCAACGCTTTCCCTACTGTTGCACTCTTTGGAGTGGTAATAGTAATTTTTACCCCTACGCTATCCAACGCTTTCCCTACTGTTGCACTCACTGGAGTGGGAATAGTAATTTTAACCCCTACGCTATCCAACGCTTTCCCTAATGTTGCACCCACTTGAGTGGGAATAGTAATTTTTACCCCTACGCTATCCAACGCTTTCCCTACTGTTGCACTCTTTGGAGTGGGAATAGTAATTTTAACCCCTACGCTATCGAACGCTTTCCCTACTGTTGCACTCTTTGGAGTGGGAATAGTAATTTAAACCCTACGCTATCGAACGCTTTCCCTACTGTTGCACTCTTTGGAGTGGGAATAGTAATTTTAACCCCTACGCTATCGAACGCTTTCCCTACTGTTGCACTCTTTGGAGTGGGAATAGTAATTTTTACCCCTACGCTATCCAACGCTTTCCCTAATGTTGCACCCACTGGAGTGGGAATAGTAATTTTTACCTCTACGCTATCCAAAGCTTTTCCTACTGTTGCACCCACTGGAGTGGGAATAGTAATTTTTACCCATACGCTATCCAACGCTTTCCCTACTGTTGCACTCTTTGGAGTGGGAATAGTAATTTTAACCCCTACGCTATCGAACGCTTTCCCTACTGTTGCACTCTTTGGAGTGGGAATAGTAACTTTTTACCCCTACGCTATCCAACGCTTTCCCTACTGTTGCACTATTTGGAGTTGGAATACTAATTTTTCCTCTACGCTATCCAACGCTTTTCCTACTGTTGCACCCACTAGAGTGGGAATAGTAATTTTTACCCCTACGCTATCCAACACTTTCCCTACTGTTGCACTCTTTGGAGTGGGAATAGTAATTTTAACCCCTACGTTATCGAACGCTTTCCCTACTGTTGCACTCTTTGGAGTGAGAATAGTAATTTTTACCCCTATGCTATCCAACGCTTTCCCTACTGTTGCACTCTTTGGAGTTGGAATACTCATTTTTACCTCTTCGCTATCCAACGTTTTTCCTACTGTTGCACTCACTGGAGTGGTAATAGTAATTTTTACCCCTACGCTATCCAACTCTTTCCCTACTGTTGCACTCTTTGGAGTGGGAATAGTAATTTTAACCCCTACCCTATCCAATGCTCTCCCTACTGTTGCACTCTTTGGAGTGGGAATAGTAATTTTAACCCCTGCGCTATCCAACGCTTTCCCTAATGTTGCACCCACTGGAGTGAGAATAGTAATTTTTACCCCTCGCTATCCAACGCTTTCCCTACTGTTGCACTCTTTGGAGTGGGAATAGTAATTTTAACCCCTACGCTATCGAACGCTTTCCCTACTGTTGCACTCTTTGGAGTGGGAATAGTAATTTTAACCCCTACGCTATCGAACGCTTTCCCTACTGTTGCACTCTTTGGAGTGGGAATAGTAATTTTAACCCCTACGCTATCGAACGCTTTCCCTACTGTTGCACTCTTTGGAGTGGTAATAATAATTTTTACCCCTACTCTATCCAAAGCTTTCCCTAATGTTGCACCCACTGGAGTGGGAATAGTAATTGTTACCTCTACGCTATCCAAAGCTTTTCCTACTGTTGCACCCACTGGAGTGGGAATAGTAATTTTTACCCCTACGCTATCCAACGCTTTCCCTACTGTTGCACTCTTTGGAGTAGGAATAGTAATTTTAACCCCTACGCTATCGAACGCTTTCCCTACTGTTGCACTCTTTGGAGTGGGAATAGTAATTTTTACCCCTACGCTATCCAACGCTTTCCCTACTGTTGCACTCTTTGGAGTTGGAATACTAATTTTACCTCTACGCTATCCAACGCTTTCCCTACTGTTGCAGTCACTGGAGTGGGAATAGCAATTTTTACCCCTACGCTATCCAACGCTTTCCCTACTGTTGCACCCACTGGAGTGGCAATAGTAATTTTTACCCCTACTCTATCTAACGCTTTCCCTACTGTTGCACTCTCAGGAGTGGGAATAGTAATTTTTACCTCTACGCTATCCAAAGCTTTTCCTACTGTTGCACCCACTGGAATCCAACGCTTTCCCTACTGTTGCACGCTTTGGAGTGGGAATAGTAATTTTTACCCCTATGCTATTCAATGCTTTCCCTACTGTTGCACTCTTTGGAGTTGGAAAAGTAATTTTTACCCCTACGCTATCCAACGCTTTCCCTACTGTTGCCCTCACTGGAGGTGGAATAGTAATTTTTACCCCTACCCTATCCAACGCTTTCCCTACTGTTGCACTCCTTGGAGTGGGAATAGTAATTTTTACTCCTACACTATCCAACACTTTACCTACTGTTGCACTCACTGGAGTGGGAATAGTAATTTTTACCCCTACGCTATCCAACACTTTCCCTACTGTTGCACTCCTTGGAGTGGGAATAGTAATTTTTACCCCTACGCTATCCAACACTTTACCTACTGTTGCACTCACTCGAGTGGGAATAGTAATTTTTACCCCTACGCTATCCAACGCTTTCCCTACTGTTGCACTCTTTGGAGTGGGAATGGTCATTTTTACCCCTACACTATCCAACGCTTTCCCTACTGTTGAACTCTCTGGAGTCGGAATAGTAATTTCTACCCCTACGCTATCCAACGCTTTGCCTACTGTTGCACTCACTGGAGTGGGAATAGTCATTTTTACCCCTACACTATCCAACGCTTTCCCTACTGTTGAACTCTCTGGAGTCGGAATAGTAATTTCTACCCCTACGCTATCCAACGCTTTCCCTACAGTTGCATTAATTGGAGTGGAAATAGTAATTTTAACACTCTTGCTATGCTACGGTAATAATATTATATATTTATTAATAATATTATGTTAATATATATATATGTTTTAACAAATAAAATTGTATTATTAATTTTTTAAACTTAAATTAATTGTTTAATAATTTTAAGGTTATTTATGTATTTTTAAGTATATTTTAGTTATATAGTTTTAATATTTTTTTCATTGTACATTAATTTTAATAAATTCGATATTTTTACAAAGTACATATTTTTAAATGATATTTTTGATTCGATATTTTAGTACTTACCTGTTTGTAGATAGGACTTCGATATTTTGGTAGTTGATATTTTGGAGTCGATAGTTTAAATGCCTATATTTTTTTAGTCGATATTATGTCAGTGATCCCCCACAGCCTAGTAAATGTTGTAATATAGTCACGTGTCTATGGCACAGGCATGCACACAAGTCTTTTTCTGTGTCTGTGGAAACTGCACGACAAAAGCATAAAATAAGGCCTCTTAAATGCCTGTTGATTTTGTAAAGAATTACCTCCTAGAGGAGAGCCAGGTAGAGAACCAGAGAAAGGTAGTGCACATTTTGGCACAAGTTTATTAAACGTTAGGGTAATATTTGAATGATGTATGGCGCATTTCATGGTGCAAAGTTGTGCAAATAGCTTAACTGATCAACATTAGTGTGATATTTACATGATGCTCTGTCCCTTGTTATGCCACTTGAGGGTGCCTGCTGTCTACTTGAGTTGTGATTATCAGCCCATTAACTGTGTACGCTTAAGACAATAATCAAAATTAGGAGCATTTTGGGTGGCAAACTGTTTATTTATTTATTTATTTTGAAGGTTTTATAGAGTGCGAACAAGATCCTTGCGGATATCAGAGCGCTTTCCAGTGATCAGAGCTGATTATACATAAAGAATAGCATGACACATTATACAGGTAATAATATGAAGGAGAGAACAAGCATGGGATAATAGTATGAATGCACAGTAAAAGTCGTGGAGTACAAAAGCATGGGATACCTGTACAAAAAACACAGGAACAGTCGTAGAGAGCATAACGGGAGTATCTGGATTGATTAAAGCCCACGGCAGGATAAAGTGCCTAGGAGGGTTAGATGGACCCTTAACAAAAGAGTGGGATAGTTTTAAGGGTACTATTGCTCATCAGATTTACTTAGGGTCTAGTCAAGTAAATTTTGCTATGAGAATCGCTTTTACTTCCTTTTTGAAGGAGACAGTAGAAGAGTTCAATCTGGTTTCTGGGGGAAGAGTATTCCAAATCCTATGTGTCATCCCAGTGTTGAATCTTTGAGGTTTCAGTAGTAGGTTGTCTGAACCCCTAGAGGACCTTGACCCACCAGAGATTGTCAATTTCTGTGCAAGGTAACTGGGTGTCTTGTGGTGTAAGGCCTTATTTGTCATGCAGGCTATTTTTAGATGAATTCTTGCTTCAAGCGGGAGCCAGTTCAAGGATTTTAAATCGGGGGAGATGTGGAAACATCTTTTCAAGCCAGTGATGAGTCTTGCTGGCGTGTTTATTGAGGCTCTAAGGGGAGCTGGGATTACTTTTGGAAGGCCGCATAGAGAGACACTTCCCTATTGCACACGAGGGATAACTAGAGCTTGTACAGCCAGCTTGAAGTCATTGACTGGTAGGAAGTGCTTCAGATGTCTCAAAGTGTTTATCTGGAAGTTTGCTCCCTTTGTGGCATTGCTAATGTGTTTCTGCATAGTGAGATTGCTGTCCAGAGTTATTCCCAAGGTTTTTGCTGAGTCCACGATAGTAGGTTGAACGTTGAGTGCAGTGAGATGTGGGATTAAGTCTTGCATAAAGGGGATTTTAGTGGTGGAGCTATAAGGAGGAATTCGGTCTTTAGAGTGTTCAGTTTGAGGTGGTTTTCTGCCAACTATGTTTGGGTGTTCATGAGTGTGGTGTTAAGCCATTTAATGTCTTCTAAGGTATTGATCTTAAGATAAAGTTGTGTAAAGATTACTCTACCATACCACAAACTCACATCACCACCAACAAACATGGTGTAGACTAACTGATACTTGTTCAATTAAAAAAGTTGAGGACATGTCTTTAGAAGGCTGTGTGGTCGTATTTGTCAACTGCAATCTTACCCTAACATTATCATGTAACTTTCTCCTCCTCTACAGCCCACCACCTATCTGTTAGACATGGCTTTTTCAGCGGGTGTATCCGCCAGACATTTTGCTTTGTGGCCTCTTGTCTTTGACCTTGTTTTTGTTGGTTTTAGGACTCTGGGCACTTTACTACTGCTATTCGGTGCTAAAGTGCATCTGCTCTCAATGTAAATTGTGTTCATGGATTGGTGTTTCAGTGATTGGCTTATTTGATTTACTACTAAGTCCCTGGTACAGTGCACTGTGTGTGCACAGGGTCTGTAAAGCAAATGCTGCTAGTGGGCCTGGAGCACTGATTGTGCCTCCCACACAGGCAGCCTTTCAAAGGTGTCTCAGACCTGCCACTGCAGTGTCTGCGTGCAGTTTTTACTGCCATGTCGACCTGGCAAGTGATCTCACTTTTCATGCCCTAATCTTTACTTTTCTTAAATGTAAGACACCCCACAGGTAGGCCTACGGTATCCCTGTGGGCAGGGTGCAGGGTGGGGGAAAGGTATGACTTGTACTGGTGCTTCTGACATGTCCCGTTCTTGAAATACTTTTCATTTGTTTTTCAGTATTGTAATGCTATCTGCCACATAGGGTAACACAGGAAATTATTTGTAACATCTTACAAGTATAACGTTCCATTGGGACAAGATAGAGAAATGGAGTTTAGGCTCTCTAAACTCAGAATTTATTAAGACATCTTTTAGTAAATATGGTTTTTAAATTGTGTGTTTAAAAATGCCACTTTTAGAAAATGGGGATTTTCTTGCTTTAGCCATCCTATGTGCCTCTGCTCAGTTGTGCATTGACTGGCTAGTTTTGAAGTGACAGGAGATGGGCATAGGTATTCACTTTAGACAGCCACTTGGGGAGGTTAAGGTGTGTCCTGTAAGCATGGGCGGAAAATCCGTTACGCTCGCGGATTTTGCGGATTTTCGGTAAATTCGCAATCCGCGAGATTCGCGAATTTCCCGCAAAATCAGCAAATCCGCGAGCAGCGGATTTTATGGCTTGCTCGCACTGTTCGCGTGAGTTCGCGGCTTCCCAGTTCAACTTCGCGCCCCGCGAATAAGCGCTAAATTGCAGAAATACGATTTTAGCAAAACTGAAACTACTTACCAGGTTCAAAAGTTCAAGCTCATCATTAGTAGCCATTTCCTGTAGTGCTTCCTGAGGGGCCCCTCCAGAGTTCAGTTGCCTACTTGCAACTATTATGTGACCCTGCTCTGACCCTCAGAATAGTTACACAAAGGTCCTGAATTACAGCTAAGGCAGACAAGCAGGAGCCAGGCTGGAAGTTCAAATCCAGTGACACATTAATCAGCCCCTAATTCAGTTGGGGCAGGGCAGGTGTTGTAACTAATTTTGCAACAATGAAAGCACTTAGCAAGTGCAAAAGATCACTAATCAGGAAGCACTAAAGAAGCAGGTGCCAGCTAAAAAAATATTCTGTGACACATTAATCAGCCCCAAATTAATTCAGGTCACTTGAGGCAGGGAAGGTGTGCTTTGCTTTGCCACAATAATGTACACTGGACAACCAGAGGGTGCTGTGATGAAACAGAGGTTGGCATGGGTGGGCCAGAGGGTGGCATGAGTAGTCAGAGAGTGGCAGTGGTGACAGAGAGTGGCAGTGATGAAGAAGAGTGTCCCAAACAAGCTGGACACGTAGAAACAACAAGTTCGCAAAACTTTCGACCCGACAGGTAAGTTCGCGTTTGCAAAATTGTACAAAACCCTCGCGAACTGGCAGAAACCAGCGCGAACACAAAAAAAATCTGCAAATTCGCGAGAATTTGCGGATTTTGCGGATTGCGAGTTCGCAAATCCGCAAAATTCACGAACGCGAGATTCACAAAATTCGCCCATGCTTAGTGTCCTGCCTTTCATGGATGTCTCAGAGCAGAGCTGAATAGTCCTGGGCAACATTTAGCATAGTGGGAGGACTTGCACCTGAATCGGCCCTGTTTTCTGTACACAATGCTGTCTCCACCTACTGTCAAGAAGCTGAACAAGAGAGGACTTTGTGGCACAGGACAACAAAGTAAAACACTCCTGGACTCAAGAGGAACCTCTGCCAAGGATCAGAGCTAGAAAAGCTGGAGGAGGAGTACTGCCCCATTGCTTTGTGCATGCTTTGCTGGGTTGGCCTGCAGTGGCTGCCTCTGCCAAGGAGAGGACAAAGTAATGGGCTTTCCTACCCTTGCCTGAGGTGCCTTCCTCTAATCAAAAGGCCTCAGAAGCGGATTTTGCAGCTGATCTCTGTAAGAACCAAAGTGAGGCATCACAAAGCCTTGCAAAGCCTTGTGTGCTTCTTAGAACAGAAGCTGGACGATGTAAAGCCCCGCAAAGCCTCACTTCGCAGGCCCCAGCAGAAAAGCCTCGCAAAGCAACACCTCACCTCCTGTAGGCAATGTATTGCACCCAGGTGCCAAATCTACCACAACCCCGGGGCCTCAGTAAGAAACAGACGCATCACCTCCCCACACAGTAAGAAACCGACACATCACCTAAACCAAGGAATATTGAGGGCATTGCCCAGTGAAATACAATACCCAAAGCCTTCCTTAGGGAGTTGGGCATTGGGGTATGCCTAAATCCTCAGCCACAAGAGTAGTGGTGCCAGCTTTATCCTGTCATTAACAGATGTAAAGCCCAGCTCTGATAGGCGCATAAAGGGAGGGCATGATTGGGGAGCAGCCAGTAGCCTATGAGCCAACTTATTTTCTACCTGCTGAATTGGCCTGGGGCCTTTATAGCCATGGACACCTATCCCATAAGTCACCACAGAAACACATTTACTCCCCTAAATCTCTGTCAGTTCTTTAATCAGTTTGTGGCCACAAATGAGAACACCACCTCCACGGTTCTTTGAGTAGGAGCAGCCCTGGATTTATCTATGCTCTTCCTGGTTATATGTTGATTAAAACAAAAACCCTAGATAATTAAAACACTTCACTCTATAAATATCCGACCCCCTTCCCCCCAAAAAAAGAAAATCCTAGATTTCACTTTTCTAGGACTTGGGCTAATTATAAAAGATTGTTGCAAGTTTGTTTTAAGATTGAGGCCCCCACAAAATTATCAAATTCATATAAAAGAAGCTGGAGAACATTAGCGGTCTTTGCCATTAGTACTACATAATCTCCATGCAATAGCATGGGCAGTGATCTTCCCTTAATTATAGAGAGATCTTTCCCTATCCTAGCCAAGTGGGATTCCAAGTCATTGATATAGATGAGAAACAGAAGGGGGGCCAATACGCACCCTTGTCTCACCCCTTGTGTGACCTAATGGTTTCTGCATGTTCCCCATCCTCTCTAAATCTAAATCTGATGTTGGTATCCCTGTGCATTCTTTGTAGGAGCCCAATTAAATCTGGTTCAATTCCTATCCTGGTCGTACAGTCTCACAGTTTACTCCTACTGACCAAATCAAAGGCAGATGAATCAAGGTAGATGGAACCTCTCCTTGCCTTAAAATATTTCCCTATGATCAGGTGTTAAGAGTTAAGTGAACCTCTCTGGATAAGAAGGCTTTCATGACCAATATGGTCAAGAACACTTCTCAATGCTCACAAAAAGCAGTTGTTACATTCTATGTTTCTTATAATCTGCATGTTCACTTTAAGTTCATATGTCACTCAGTTGCATGCCTCAGCATGCAACATGGTATTCCTTTAATAGCATTCCATGTTCTAAGTGTTTGAGAAATACTGTATTTTATGGTTGGGCTCAGTTGACACCTGATGCTTGTATTGCTATGATATGATTACATGTCATTCTTAAACTTGAAGAAGATTCTTTTCAATATTGGCGATGAGGGAAAACCACTGTTTTCAGCAGCAGGGGCACGGAGTGGTAATTTTGAACCCAGCAGTAGGAAAACAAATTTCTACGATTTCTAGGTTTTTAATGGAAGCATTCATTTTATGGAAAATTAGAAGCCTACAAGATTTTGTTTCATCTGATCAATGTCCAGCTACATGGTGAACGGTACATTACCCGTTTGAAATTATATATATTTTCACATATTTTACTTTAAGTGTTCTGATAGCACTAGCAGCAGAATCGGAAATTATATAATTCTGTGCATTGATTGCCCCTGCCGCTGCTTGCGGACATTTTAATTGTTCAATTTAAACTACTTTTAGTGTCTTGATAGCACCTGCTATTTTAAACTAACATGGGAACCCAAAGAGTAACTAAGGACCCTGGGTAACAATTATTATATAGATCAATGGTCCTTAGGAAACAAACATAGAAAACACAAACAAATGCAATATAGACCTTAATGGGTACTATAAAGTGTCAATGCCCAGCCGGGCAAGGACTTTTAATATGTAGATACGGGTATTTTTCAACAATCAAAGGAAGATACAAAGGGACGCAATCCTGCACCCAATTGAAGAGACAAAGGGACAAGCAAACAATAAGCGTACAACAAAGGAGAAAACAAGGACACAGGCAAAAAACTGGAGCACTGAAAGCTTGCAGTTAGCATAAAAATGAAAACAAGCTAAAGAACATAGTGACTACGTTATTACATATACAATCGAAAACGGTGACACTATTTAGTGTGTCTACGACGTTTCGTCGTCAACGCTTCTGGAAGAACTAGAATTAGAAAGTGTTTTCGTTTTTAAATGGGGTAAATGCATTCCTCCAGAAGGTATGTATGAGGCTATATTACAAATTGCACACAATACCCATCCAGGTATCTCTTCAATGAATCAACTAGTCAGAAGCTATTTCTGGTGGCCCGGTATTGACAAATTCATTGATAAGGTAGTCAGAGAATGCTCTGATTGTGTGTCAAGTGAAGGAATGTTAAAGACACATATTCCACCATTAAAAGTCGTGAAATGTCCCACTGAACCATGGCAAAAAAATGCTTTTGATATTTCAGGTCTGTTCCATATGTTGCCAGTCTTCATGATATGCTTTAGTAATTATTGACTATCACTCAAAGTGGCCTGAATTAAAATGTGTTCCTAAGGCTACCACATGTGCAGTGATCAGTTTTTTTAAAGCGATTTTCAATCTGGAAGGTTGTACATCTGTGTTAATTACAGAGTATGGTGTTCAATTAACTTCTTCTGAGATAGAAGAATTTCTGAAAGAGTGTAATATCATTCACAGGTTCACGTCACTTTATGAACCACATGAAAATGGTCAGGTGGAGCGATTTAACTGCATACTCAAAAGTTTTGTTGTTGTTTCTCTTAAATCAGGGTCAAATTGGGTGCGTGCTTTGAGAGAACAGTTATGGATATACTGCATCACATCCCACACCACCACCGAGGTGAGTCCATTTAAACTATTCAAAGGCAGGAATCCTGAATCTAAAGTATTTCCGTGGTGGTTAAGAGAGAAATCACAACATTTCAGTTTTGAAAAAGAGTGTGTAAGTGACGAGTGACGTTGCCAAACGACTGGAACTTAAACAGTTAAAAACCAAGAGGTGGTATGATAACAAATGGAAGACTAAGTCACACTCTTTCCAAAATAGTGATTGAGTAAGAATTCTCAAACTTGGTTTTGTAAACAAAGGTGCCAATAAGTTTGGCAAAGCTATCCAGTTAAATAGTGTAATGAACAAGATGGCAAGATTTTGAATGTCAGAAGGTTGGCTAAATATCCCAGTTTAAATCTTTTATTCAAAAGTACTTCTGATGCAGATGTTTGTAATGATGATTCTGTTGCTCGCAGGGTCAAAAATTCAGGACGCATTATGTAAAATCCCAAAATATTTAATGATTTTATGTAAAAAAAAATGTCCTTGTTTCCTTTTGTTAGTAAGGGAGATATGTTACATTCTATGCGAGATACAGTTCCAAACACCAGCGGACACAGTGACAACACTACCCTGTGAAGTTCCCTTGTGGTGTGTTATTATAGTCAATCTGGTTTAGTGTACACAGGCTACTCCAGCACTTGCCGTTGTTGGGTGCAAACCACTGCGCAAATAGATCTAGAAGCCGAATTTGTGGAGTGGTACACTACTCGATATTGGGATGAATGGTGGTCAATGAATCAATAAGTCATATGGTATTAAGATCTTGAATTATCCTTTATTTTCACAAAAAAGCCAGCCAACATGTTTCGTCCATGCGAATGAACTTCTTCAGGGCTGTAAGTTACAACAAAAACTTATAAACATGTGCACAAAAGAACATATAAAGGTGTATGACACAGGATTTACGTGACACAGAGGTGGTTGATGGAGACTGAACAGTGATGCAGTTGGGGAGGAGTGACAGATGGGATAAAGGGGAAATGTGATTCTGTAGAAATGATAGCTGGCAGAATTCCCTCAACACACACATGGGGGGGTCGGGTGGGACTTGGGAGGGTAGGGGAGCAGAAAGAGTGTGCTGTTATACAATTTGAATGTCTATAACCTATTCAGAATGAATCTGGCAATCGTGAAATACAATAATTAACCATGTGCAAGATGATGCCCATATGAAAACTATCTGAAATGACATCACATGAGGGTTCAAAAGACATACGAATCTACAAATGGCGCCTAGTGGAGAACAGATGTCACACGTGAAAAACTATATGAAATGACATCACATGAGTGCAAAAAGACCTAAGAATCAACAACTGGTGCCTAGTGGAAAGCAGATGTTACACGTGAAAAACAGGTTATATTAAAATGTCCCTGGGGTGAAACTAGCAACAGTACAAATGAAACTAGAACATACACACAGTACAGTGAGACCACTGTGTGTATACTGATACCGAGACCAAATGGAGAGCTGTCATGCACTAAATCTAACTGGAAGGCTTCTGCCTATTAAGTATGATACACAACTGTACGGGGTGCATGGGATGGTTAAATTGCACATGAAAGGTCTGTTGGAGGGGGGTTGTGGACAACCCCATCCTACAAAATAAGTATGCTGGCACAAAAGTTGGCTTTGTTTCAAGATCTGCATGAAGCGGAAATTTTGAAATAAACAGGCATCTAATATGCATGAAAAAGCAGTATCTGGAGGAACACGTGTGTCCAAGTTCCCAGGTGAGGAAATGGAGGTGGAAGTTGTAATCCGAGCTGCAAGGGCCACCTTGATAAGGGCCGGTGTGCGCTGAATCCGTAGGAAAGAAGGATCTCAGTAAGCACAGGGACTAACTAGCGGGGTGGTGCGTGCAAAGATTTGCAGCACACCAGGGGTGGTGAGGATGCCTGGGGATGGTCATGTGCAGGGAGCAGCAGTCTGTTGTCTAGTAAAAAGTGTGGGACTAGACATGGGGAAGGCTGTGTAGGCCATGTGCACTGGGAGGCACAGGGCACACGAGGGACTGGAGGGGATGGGTCTCTGTTGTGGGGCATGAGTCGATGGCCGAGGAGTGGTCCTCATGTGAGTATGGTGAATCCAAGGTTGAGTCAGTGCATAAAAGACGCTTGCCAAGTGCAGGAGGTAATGTGACTTAACTCGAAAGCGTGTCCAGGGCCATGAAGGCGCAAGAAGGATAGGAGCAAAAGTGAGGCATTCAGACTATCACAAAAGTAAAGTACAACTGAGGGGGGGAAGTAAGCCCGGTGTTTGGGAGCTGGTATCAGGGGAAAAGAAGCCACTGATGTGCGAAACCTAGCACGCTGGGCGATGCCTGAGAACCGTGCCTGTAGGAGGTCTGAGGCCATTTGAACGCACTGGCACCTGTGAACATCAGGCCCAAACGGCAGTGAATAAAAGGAGTGCTCCCTGTTGTAAAATGTAATAAGCCAAGGCCCTGGAATGGAAAAAAGTATCTTCGTAGAAATACATGCGAGCTGGACACGCCTGAAAATCAGGCCCAGTGTATGACCATGCCGGTGTGGTGAACGCTGGCGTGGGGGGACGATGAGCGCGGATTGCATAAATAGCTGGAAAGTGCTGCGGAAATATGAATAAAATAAAGATGAAAATAATAAAAATTAAAAAATTAAAAACTCAAGCTCTTGTGGGAAGTGAATGGAAGCGCTTCGACAGAATGGCTGGGAAGTGCAGTGGCAAATGAACCGCCCATGCGCTTGGGAGAGGTGAATGTGAGCGCATAGCCCGGGAGGCCATCTGGCCTCGAAACCGGGGAGTCGGTTATTATTTCACGGACCTGGGAGCAATGTGGAGCTGAGAGCCATCCGTTTCTGTGTTGAGAGTGGTGGCTCTGTGGTCAACCTATTCCAATAAATACCGGGTGGTAGAGCGGGATTGACGCAAGCGTGCGCTCCTGCACGTCTCTGTCAGTGGCATAGGGAGACACGGATGAATCTGTGTCGCCGTTGGGCGGAAGTTGGAGGGGCAGAGTCAGAACTAGAGAGTGAGTGGGATGCTCAGGTGTAATGCGCAATGGGCGACCCACTGCTTGTGGGAATGCTGTTGAGTAATATGATATGGGGTGATACATGGTGAATAAGTTGGTGCCTGGGTCACAGTGGTACTATGTCAGTAATTAGCACCCTCACTGGGGGGGTGCAAACAGCCCTGGTATTACCCACAGATGGGAGGACTCTGGTAACCCTAGGTGAAGGATGTATAATGTACGAGGCCAGGAAGGAATTAAAGCCAAATCAGTGCCCAAAAAAATGAAATATTTGGCCAAACAGAGTCCAAGAAAACAACAAACAGGCAAACACACAGTGGCATTGTACATGGTGCAAAAATGCATGTGGCAGGGGTCATGTGCTTATGCTAGTACATATAAATTACTCAGTAAGAGAGGGCTACCCCACGTGATGTGGACAGGAACACAAAGAGCATGAGTCAGGGCTCACGACTGCAAGGTGGTAACTTGTAGAAGGCTGAGCTCTGAAAGCCAATATCATAGAAAGTAGTGAAACTCGTGGTCTGAGTTGTGTCCTCTCTTGACCGCATCAAGCCTGCATACCCACTTTGCCTCTGCTCTTCTGAGTCACAGTTCCCTATTATCCCCCCTGTTGCTGGGTAGGATATGGTCAACCCCAAAAAAGCTGAATTTAATTGGTCCCTTATGTGTAATGCGGTAATGCTCCGTCATGGGGTACCTGTTGTCTTGTTAATAAGAGACCTACGGTGTTCTTGGATCCTGGTCTTGAGGTTGCGAACAGTACTTCCTCCATAGATAATGCCACAAGGGCATTCCAGGATGTAAACCTCAAACTGTGTGTTGTAAGTTATGCGGTGCCTGATTCTGTGGATGTGACTTGAGTTGTAACTCAAGTCTTTGCATTTGTTTTGTCCCAGACAGCAGACATTGCAATTGATGCATGTGTAGAAACCCTCTGGTGGGCAGTGCAACCAGGTGTTGGTGCCTGCTTTCCCTGTTGTGATGTAACTAGGGCATAAGGAACTTCTTAGGGTGCACCCCCTTCTGAAAATCAGGGATGGGTGGCTATTGATGTGGGGGCGCAGTGTGGAAATTTCGACCAGGAGGTGCCAGTGTTTCCTAAAGACGTTGAATATCTTGTCACTGTGTGCCGTGTAATCAGTGAAGAAGGTTATCCTATCCTTCGCCTCTTTGCTGCCATTTGTAGTCGTTACCTGTGGTTGTTTGCTATTGAGTGTGTCTGCTCTTGGTAGTGCAAGTACTCTTTGCTCAGCTCTGTCAACAACTCTTTGGTCATAGCTCCTGGACTTGAAGAGTGCCTTGATGTCAGCGATGTTCTCCCTGAAATTCTCTTCCTCGCTACATGTGCCACGTGCCCGTACCATTTCCCGATAAGGAATGTTGGTGATCATAGATTTGGCATTGTTACTGCCTGCGTGTAGTATACTGTTGCAGGAGGTGGGTTTATGGTACAATGAGCTGTGTACTACTACATCTTTAACAAAGAAGTGGATATCAAGGAATTCTATGTGTGCCATGTGGTGTTGCATTGTAAGCTGGACATTGTATGGGTTGTCATTAAGGTGTCCCAAGTATTCATACAGGAGTACCTCAGAGCCAGACCAAATGCAGATGATGTCGTCCAGGTGCCTCCCCCAGTAAATCATGTGTTCAGTCCAAGGGGAGGCATGTCTGGCCCATGCATGTTCCTTCTCGTACCAGCCCATGAAGAGCCAGGCGTATGAAGGCGCAAATCTAAACCCCATGGCGGTCCCCTGTAATTGGTGGTACCACCTCTCGTTGTGTTTGAAGAAATTGTTCGTGAGAATTAACTATCATGTCCATGATCATATTATTGTAGGCGTAGTGATCTGCCCTTCTGTGTCTAGGTAATGACGTGTGGCATGCATGCCGTATTGTTTGTCTATGCATGTGTAGAGTCCTATTACATCCAGTGTCACAAATCTAAGTTCATCTGACCATGTAAATCCGTCTAACTTAGCCAGGATGTCCTTACCATCTTTCAAGTATAAAGGGAGGTTGTTGACATGTTTCTGAAGTGACAGGTCCACAAATTCAGACAGCCTTTCTGTGGGGGAGCCCACCCCTTGAGATGATGGGTCGGCCAACTGGGAAAGGCCCCCCTTGTGCACCTTAGGCAGGATGTATATGCACGGGAAGCATGCATTGTTCACATGTAGGTATCTATACTTTTGGTCAGTGAGTAGGCACTCCTCTTTCCATTCAGACAGTATGGTGTTGATGGTGGTATGTAAGGTGTTGATTGGGTTGTGTTGGATGGATTTGTAGCACTGTAGGTTATTCAATTGTCGTGAGATTTCCCCAATGGAGTCCTGCAGGTTCATGACAACCACATGCCCCCCTTATTTGCCTTCCTAATGACAATGTCAGGGTCATCTTGTAGTCCTTGGAATGCTTCCCTCTCCTCTTGGGGCAGGTTCTGGCTAGGGCGTGGTGTGTATTTGTTAGGGACTTCCAATTTCCTGAGCTCCTGTGTGATGAGTTTGCCAAATTTTTGCAATATTGGCATGGAACCCCCTTGGGGGGGACAAACTTAGATTTGTACTTACGGTCCGTGTCCCTGTTATAACTGTCTTGGATGTCCAAGTCATCTAGAATGGTCTGTATGTCGGGTGTAACATCATGTTCTATGGACAGAAGGGTTTGAACTCCCCCTATCTCCCCAATATTCCGGTCTGTTGGTACAGTTTGTGCAACATTAACAACAGGTCTATTAGCTTGCTGTGAGAAAAATTCCTTTGATTTCAGAGTTCTAAGAACCTTAAACAAATCAATATGTACATCAACCAAGTCCCCATATTGGGTTGGACAGAAACCTAGGCCCATTTTTAAAACATTACATTCATGTTTGTCAAGTGGCCTGCTTGAAAGGTTGATGATCTGTAGTGTGAAAGGATTGAGAGAGACCCCTTGACACACCAGTGGAATAGGTTACTTATCAACAGTGAAATCAAACAACTTCCCTTGGTAGAGGTGCTGAGAAATTAAGCCCAAATACTAGTATTGGGCACAATGCTTAATTGAGCATAAACATAAACGAATTTTTTTTTATATATAAAATATATGAAATTTATTAAAACAAAGCCTCTTAAAACATATAAAAATACATTGTCATTTCATAAAATTACAAACAGTGAAAACACAGTCATAGTTCATCTAGAATTTACAAAATCTCATACTGTAATCAATCATCTAAATGAAAAATCATCACCTAAATTAAAACAGGTTATGCAATTAGAAAAAGGGGGAGAGACAAATATAGACATCAACAGTTTGTCATAAAGATTTGCACATCAAAACCCTCATTTCAGGCTCAATCATAGACCCGCTTCGTTTATGTTGTTCTCAGGGTGAGCTAGATTGTTCAATTGTGCGATAATGGGCGTCGACGCGTTTCGATGGACTCTTTCAATAATGTGCCATCTTTGTCAAGACTAGAGAATATGTCTCTCCTATTATGTGGCACTGGATGGTTGCCTCATACATGGAAGTCCTTATTGCATTTCCATTTTATATTGCTTCGGATTTGTTTCTGTTTTTATATAATCGCATCCCTGTTCTTAATTTGGACTGGTGGTCCTTTTATATTTCGCTCTTTGGTGCCTTTGTTCAGATTTTTTCCAAATTGGCATTAAAAAAAAAGAAATTCTCTCCTTATTTTAAAGGATGATTCCTCCGTATTTATTAGTGTTCTACACGGCATTATGAAATGACAATGTTTTTTATATGTTTTAAGAGGCTTTGTTTTAATACATTTCATATATTTTATATATAAAAATGTTTTCGTTTATGTTTATGCGTAATTAAGCTTTGTGTCCAATACTAGTATTTGGGCTTAATTTCTCAGCACCTCTACCAAGGGAAGTTGTTTGATTTCACTGATGATCTGTAGTGCCAGGGGTTTCGGCCCACTATCTCCCCCCGTGGTGGGAGCCAGGGTCCGGTCAGTGGTCAAAGTGGTTACTTTTTTGGACTGAGGGACATTGGATGACTGTCTGTTTTTCCTCCTTGTCCTCCCGCCTCTCCTTGTTTTCTTGTGTTCCTTTTTGCTTGTCTCTCTCCTATGCGCAATCTTTCCAATTCAATTTGGAAGTTGGATGTGCCCTCTTCTAAAGGAATTGGGTGCTGTGTTGTGCTTGAGGTTGTGCTTTCGGTTGACGCCAGTGAGCTACTGCTAACAGATTTGCTTTCCAGGCTTTCTTCCCTGCCTCTTTTTCTATCATCACTGTTTATGGGAATGTCATATTTTTTGACGAAAGTGTACATTCTGCCGTCTCTTTAGTCCTGGTCGTCCCTTCTGATTTTTCCCATTTTTTTTATCTCTCATAGGTATTTCTGGTGTTCTTCAATAACCTTATTCAGTATGAGGTAGTTTTCCTCCACTAGGTCCTGACAGTTCATTGATGCTATTTATTTTTTAATCTCATCCATTTCTGCCTGTAATTTCTGGCCTTTCTCGCTAGCGTGTTTCACCAGGATTTTCATCATGGTAAAGGAAGATTCCTTCAGATTATGCTCCCATTCCGCTAAGAGGCTCCCACTGAGGTCCTCAAATGTTGGAAAAATCCTCGCAGTATTTTGTCATTGTCCATGTATTGCTGGAGGGTCACGCCGTTCCACCAGTGGGCCAGTTCTTGTTTCAATCATAAGAAGCATGATTTAAGTCCAGCGTTGACTTGTTTTGTCAGTGATGCGTCGGCTGCCGCACTGAACCCCTTCCCAAAAAGGTCCTTTGCCATTTCCTCTCTCCGGTCGATTGATTTAGAAATTTCTATGTGTGATGGTCAGGGGTGCTGGTGGGTCCAAACAAATGCAAGATACACGGCCTCAGACACCCTACGGGCACGATTCTCAGGCATTGCCCGCATGCTTGGTTTCGCACATCAGTGGCTTCTTTTCCCATGATACCAGATCCCCAACACCGGGCTCACTTCCCCCACTCAGTTGTACTTCACTTTCGTGATAGTCTGAACGCCTCACTTTTGCTCCTATACTTCTTGCGCCTTCATGGCCCCGGACGCGCTTTCGATTAAAGTCACATTATCTCCTGCACTTGGCAAGCGTCTTTTATGCACTGACTCAACCTTGGACTCAACCTTGGATTCACAATACTCACATGAGGACCACGCCTTCCCCATGTCTGTTTACTAGACAACAGACTGCTGCTCCCTGCACATGACCGTCCCCAGGCATCCTCACCACCCCGGGTGTGCTGCAAATCATTGAACGCACCACCCTGCTAGTTAGTCCCTGTGCTTACTGAGATCCTACTTTCCTACAGATTCAGCGCACCCCTGCCCTTATCAAGATGGCCGTGCAGCTCGGATTACAACTTCCACCTCCATTTCCTCACCTGGGAACTTGGACACATGGAATGTACGTGTTCCTCCAGACACTGCTTTTTCATGCATATTAGATGCCTGTTTATTTCTCAATTTCTGCTTCATGCAGATCTTGTATTGAGGCCAACTTTTGTGCCGGCATATTGCTTTAGAGGATGGGGTTGTCCACAGGCCTTTCATGTGCAATTTAACCATCCCATGCACCCCGTACAGTTGCGTATCATACTTAATAGGCAGAAGCCCTCCAGTTAAATTTACTGCAAGAAAGCTCTCCATGTGGTCTAGGTATCAGTATACACACAGTGGTCTCACTGCACTGTGTGTATGTTCTAGTTTCATTTGTACAGTTGCTTGTTTCACCCCAGGGACATTTTAATATCACCTGTTTTTCACGTGTAACATCTGCTTTCCAATAGGCAACAGTTGTAGATTCTTAGGTCTTTTTGCACTCATGTGATGTCATTTCAGATAGATTTTTACGTGTGACATTTGTTCTCCACTAGGCACCAGTTGTAGATTCGTATGTCTTTTGAGCTCATGTGATGTCATTTCAGATAGTTTTCATGTGGGTATCATCTTGTATATGGTCAATTATTGTATTTCACGATTTTGAGATTAATTCCGAATAGGTTATAGACATTAGGATTGTATAACAGCACACTGTTTCTGCTCCCGACCCCCAGTGTGTGTTTAGGCAATTCTGCCAGTTATCATTTCTACAGAATCACTTACTCCATCTGTCACTCCTCCCCTCCTGCATCACTGTTCAGCCTCCATAAACCACCTCTGTGTCACAAAAATCCTGTGTCATACACGTTTATCTGTTCTTTTGTGCACATTTTTATATGTTTTCGTTGTAACTCACAGCCCTAAGGAAGTTCATTCGCATGAACAAAACGCGTTGGCTGGCTTTTTTGTGAAAATAAAGGATTATTCAACATCTTAATACCATATGACTTATTGATTCATTGACTACCATTTATCCCAATATCGAGTTGTGCACCACTCCACAAATTTAGCTTCTATGTTACATTCTATGTTTCTTATAATCTGCATGTTCACTTTAAGTGTATATGTCATTTGGTCGCATGCCCCTGCATGCAACATGTTATTTCTTTTATAGCATTCCATGTTTTAAGGGTCATATTTACGTCTTCTGGCGCATCTCTGCACATCAGCTGGGATGCGCCAGAATAGCAGTCCTCTCTAAAAATTCCAGAGTCAAGGAAGAAGTAGTAGAAGTTCATAGAGTATACAAAGTTATCTTGGAGGCCAGAAAATCTGATCTTAGGGGGGCTGCCTGGGAAGAGCTGTATTAGGCATCTAGGCTTGGGGACAGTGTCTCCTTCTGGAAGGTGGTATACCAACCATTCTTTACCGGTTATAATAAGCCAACTCTAGACTCAGTAACACCAGCAGAAGCTTGGTTGGAACATTTTTGTAATATTTTCATTCCTAGAAATGAAAAGGCTACTTGCCCCTCATGACGAAAGAATAGTCACAACTTAGGATCATATGAGTCTCTGAGAGACATGATAGATACTAGGGATGTAATCTCCACCATCAGGCAAAGCCCAGCGGGGATGGCTCCTGGGTCTGATGGGGTCCGCTTGGCCCTTTTTAAAGACATTTAAGCGCTTTTGGCCCCCATTTTAACAAACACTTTTAAGGCATCCATTAAGGCTGAGATAATCCCATCATTGACCAAAGCTATAGGTGTCCCGATGCTTAAGAAGGGGGACAGGAACTCCCCAGCCTGTTATTGTTCCATATCTCTCCTTGACAGCCCATTAACAATATTTGGTAGTGTTTTTGCTACGGATGGAGAACCAGTCTCTGTCCAATGCCCAGTACGAATTCCGCCCAGGGGTCAGCACTGTGGATCAGTGCCTTAAATTTGCAACTGACTCCCCAAGTCAATTTGCAACTGACTCCCCAAGTCATATATATATATATATATATATATATATATATATATATATATATATATATATATATATATATATATATATATATATATATATATATATATATATATATATATATATATATATATACATATATATATATATATATGTATATATATAGTTAGGATTTTTTTGAATAGGGATTTCTGAAAATTCTATGTTGAATAACTTTGGCGTTGAAGGACGGAATTGGTTGAAATTTTCAGGAAAATGGCACATTTTGTTTCTGAGCGTCCCCTGAAAGTTTGGGGTGGTTTCTTGAAGTGGGGGCTGAGAAAAAAGGGGGGTCCCAAAACGGGTTTTTAACATTGAGTTTTCCATAGGGCGGTTGGACTCACTTTTAGCTCGAACGGCTGAATGGATTTCTATGAAACTCGGCAAAATTATAGGGACTGGTAGTCCGATGTGCCTTTGCTAAGTCTCAAGATATGTGCTCTAGTGGATTTTGAGTAATTTCGGTTAAAAAAAATATATTTATCTGTAAGCGTGCCAAGGTACTCGCACCGGGGAGCGCTCCTGGCGCGCTACGCGACTTGCGCGCGGAAGCTGATTGGCTCTAGGGTGTCTGTAACCATTCTAAACAGTCCGGAGCGGCCACCATCTTGTGTCTCGGTAGGATCGAGACACAAGAGGAGGCCAAAACAAAGGGGGAAATGACCATAAGGGGGCAGAGTAGATCCTCCCTGACCCCCTAGGTTTGATGTGGGGGCTTTAAAAGGGCCCCGCGATGCAAAAAAAATTAATTTTTGTTTTCGTTTTTTTGCGGGGGGAGCGCCCGGTACGCGCACCGGGAAGCTGTCCGGGGAGCGTAGTATGGGGAAAAAAGAATGATAGACTTTTCAAATATTGTATGTTTATTGATTGTTCTTTTTATTGTTTTTTTGTTTTTTTTATTTAAGTAGCAACATGTAGGTACCAATGCAGAGTCTAAAATTTTATATACAGCGTCTCCTTTGTAGATATCGTGCATGTTGTTTCTGAAGTTATTGTGGTATATGGAATTCATACCATAGTCTGTCAGGAAAGCAGAAACAATATGGAGGCAGGAGATGATAAAGAGATGTTAAATACACATTGGAGATAATATAGTTGGAGAAAGGAAGTAACTATGAGCAAACGTACTATGTAACACAAAAAAGTTGCACAGTATATTTTAAGTCTCACTTTATAGTATATCTTTTTGGGTACTATTTCATAATTTTCATATAAAAAAGAATAATATCTCAAACAATTTTAACTTTTAAAATTTAAATTTATTGTTCTGATTTTTCAAAATCTAAAAGAAGTTGCAACATTAATTCATCTGGTATGTCCTCCTTTTCATTCCATGATTCACATTCTTCAACACATTTAATTAATTCTTGGTCTACAGTGTCATCCAAAAAGTCTATTTCTTCTTTTTCTTCCTTTGGATTGTTTTCAATGTTAATTTGAAATGAAATATTATTTTCTTTTTGTTGCGCTTCCATTTTCTTGCTGTAAATTGCATAAAAAATAAATATATCAGTAGAGATAGGTCACTGTTGGGTTTAAGTTCAGACAGGTACTTGTGAGTTTTTAACAGTGAAGTTATCTTTGGGCACTGTATGGTTTCAGGCAGGAAGTAGAACTATTAAAAAGTGCCTGTGATGAAGCCTAAGTAAATTCATAATTATACCACAGAAGCCTAACTCATTCAATAATTTAAATATTTAAGCCTTTCTCAATGTCTAGCCCTTATAGAGGCACAGCATATAACTATCTGAAAACGTTTTACAAAATTAACTTAAAATGCATAACATAGTTCTCCTTTCAAATTAACAACTTACCTTCTTCTAAGTAGTTGAAGTTTTCTGTCAAATTCTTTTCCAAATGTACCTTAGGTAGTGTTAGTCAAAATGACTGTGTTTCCCTCTCATTTTTTATATATATTCATGTACTTAACTAATCAAATGTCAGCACATAAAAGTACAAAATGTAAGTAACGTTTTAATTGGTTAAAAATTCAAACAGTTTCATATGTGTTTTTGTCATGTAATTTACCTCAGGATATTTAGACAGGGCTACAGCCCAAATGGCTCAATGGAATACCACCAAATTTGGGTAAATGGTAGGGACTGCTATGTAGTAGGGCCTATTCTATATTTGATGAAAGTGTCTCCAGTGGTTTTTCTGTAAATTGCTTTCCCACCTTTTTTTTAGCGATCGCTTACCGGTGCGTGCCCCGGTACGCGTACCGGCAGCGTTACGGGAGTCCTCCATTTTGTGTTTCGGTAGAATTGAGACACAAGATGGACAGCAAACAATGTTCGGAATGGGTGGAAGGGGGCACGGTAGACACTTCCTGACCCTCTAGGTTTTCTGAGGGGGGCTTAGGACGCTCATATAGGCAAAAAAAAAGAAAAAAAAAATTGCGTAGGGAGCGCCCGGTACGCGCACGGGTAAGCGTACCGGGGAGCGTACTTTGGTGAAAAATAGTGAAAAAAGTTAGAAAAAGATAAACGTTTTGAATGATCAGATGTAGTGTAGCTCTGAAAAGAGCTTTTGGGTTCTGTGGCTGATTTAGGTACCTACAAGTAGGTGAAATTCGCATATATAGTTAGTTGCACTAACTATATATCGCGCACCCGCAATCCACTGCTGATGATGTCACATATTACATCATTCATGACATGGTAAGTGACATCACTGATGACATCACTGTTGACAACTCAAATGACATAACTGACAAAATCACTGATGACATCATTCATGTGATAATACAATGAACCTCTTCAGACTCTAATATAACCTTAGATACATTCAGTGTAAACAGACACTCACAGATTGTCACTCATCCATGGAGTTACTAATACACCTAGTCAGTCATGCAAAGAATCAATCACACCTCCATTTTCTCAACTATACAGTTATACACACCTTACTTAATCAAACATATTCTAACACATATTTACTCTCTTATACAATCACTGATACAAGTTTTCAATGATCCATGCAGCCACTCACACATTCACTGGCTCTTATGCACAGTAATTTATATATGTCAACTCTCACATGTACTGTGTTTTACATATGTACTTACTTTGACATGTAGCGCTGAGATATCCATTCACTCACCAATACACTCATGCACACAGTCAACCACCCATACAGCTGTTTCCACATTCAGTTTTGAACCCATACATCTAGTGAATCAACTGTTCACACATCTATGCACAGAGTCACACACCTCCCAGCCACCCACACACACACTCACTCTCCCATATAAAAACTTGGGCAACCAATCAATAACCCATATAGTTACTCATATAGCTACTGATCAACACATGCAGCAGTTTACAGAACAACAGATATAATGATGCACAAATTAAGACAGTTTAGTCACTAACCCATGCACTCAGTGAGACACATTTAATCACTCTCTCATACAGTCAGTCATGCACCTACTAAATCCTTCATCCAGACACTTATACATCCACTCATTCTTAAATATGTAAGACATATTTTAACTTGACAGAAAAATATAGTCACTGGATGATGTCATCAGTGATGTCATCAGTGATGTCACTTACCATGTCATGAATGTTATGTTATGTTATGTTATAACAATTTATTATGCGCACAGCGACTCCAGCGAAGGAGCATCCCGGCGCAGAGACACTAAGCAGTCATAACACAGCATGGAGACAATGCTACAGAAAAGTGCAAAAACAGGGAAGCTAAAATAGGAAGGTTTTTATGGCTCTACGAAACGACAGCATGTCCTCTATCAGCCGAAGTTCAACTGGGAGGGTGTTCCAGATTGACGCTGCTCTCACCCTGAAGGAACGGCCCCCCATCCTGCTGAGCCTAAATCTGGGGACAACAGCACGGGCCTGCCCTTGAGATCGAAGATTGCGGGTAGAGACATAGAAGGAAATGGAGTTGGCCAGGATCTCGGGACCAATGCCTCTAAGGATTTTGAAGGTCAAACACAGGACCTTGAAAAGAATACGCTTTCTAACCGGGAGCCAGTGCAGGGAGCGGATGACATGAGACACTGGGCAGAACTTAGGAAGACCAACAATGGCTCTCGCCGCGGCGTTCTGCACCCGCTGCAGATGGGTTAACTCAGCCTGGTTGGTCCCCGCCAGCAAGGAGCTGGCGTAGTCCAGACGGGAGATGATGGTTGCCTGGACCACAAGCTGTCTGGTAGGGGCGTCGAAGAACTTAAGCACCGGCCTCAACCCTCTAAGGAGACCGAAGCAACAGGCTGCGATTTTTTTAGTGTGCCCTGTGAATGTAAGACCAGCGTCTAACCAGACCCCGAGGTTCTTCACCTCCGACACTGGGGTCGGAGTGGGGCCCAACTCCGAAGGCCACCACTGGTCGCCCCAGAGCTCCACTCCCTTCCCGACAACCATAACCTCTGTTTTTGTGGCATTAAGCTGGAGACAGTTACCTGTCAACCAGCTGGCCACCGCCTTCAGTCCGGACTGAAACCTGGGGGCATCCTGTTCCGCGTCCCCGCTGAGAGTAACCGCCAGCTGTGTGTCGTCGGCATATGAGACCATGGTTAGGCCCCACTGCCTTGCGACATCAGCCAGCGGTCTCACGTAGAGATTGAACAACGTGGGACTCAGCGAGGATCCCTGCGGAACCCCCATGGCCAGAGGCTGGAACCTGGACTTGAAGGGAGGGATGGCGACACAGAAGGAGCGGTTGTCTAGGAAGGAGCGGAACCATTGCAGCGCCTGGCCGCCGATACCAGTCTCCTCGAGCCGCCTAAGGAGGATGCTGTGCGAAACAGTATCGAATGCGGCGCTGAGATCTAACAAAATCAGCGCCGCCGTCTGCCCATCATCCAACCTAGCACGGAGATGTTCCACCATCACCAGAAGGGCAGTCTCTGTGCTGTGGCCAGCACGGAAGCCATTCTGTGTAGGATCGAGGGCATTGGACCGGGCTAAGTGTTCAGACAGGGCCAGGTTGACATGGGCCTCTGTCAGCTTAGCTGGCCAGGGCAGCAGCGAGATGGGACGGTAGCTTTCCGGCTTGGATGGGTCAAGAGTAGGTTTTTTAATGATCGGAGACACCACCGCCTGCTTCCAGCTGATAGGAACGACCCCAGTCTCTAGGGAGAGATTGACAAGAGAGCGTATAGCCACGCGCCCCACAAAGGACTGGTCTCGAAAGAGGGCAGGCCTCACTGGGTCGGATGGAGACCCAGATTTAACTTGCGTAGCAAGTTTGTCAAACCCTTCCAAGGTGAGGGGGGGAAGTGAGAGCAGAGCGGGCTGGTCAGATGTCACCGTAGAGCTACCCAGCGCTATACCAGTGCTCGGGAAAGTCCGATATATAGACTGGACTTTTCCCAAGAAATAGGAAGCGAGGGATTCACAGTGTGTGACAGAGCTCTCAACCGTTGAGATAGACCGCTTAGACATAAGATCTTTCACTGCCTTGAAGATAGCCTTCGACGGGTTAGTGCTGTTCCGGAATTCCTCGGCATAAAATGCCGCTCGGGCACGACAAATGGCCCGGTGATAGATCTTGACGGACATGACATATGTTGCTTTTAACTCAGCCCCATATGTCTTCCGCCAGGCCCTCTCCGCCCGTCTACAGGCTCCCTTCAGAGCACGCAAAGCGTCATCGTACCAGGGGCTTGACACACGAGGATTGATCTTCGTTGTTACAACAGGTATCAACACATCCAGTGCCCTAGTGAGCCAAGAGCAGAAGAGATCATACCCCTCCTCTACGTTGTTGAATGGGCCCAGAGGTTCCACTGACAGAAGATGGTAAAAGTCATCCAGCCTGAGTTTACTCCAGGGTCTCCTGGGTACCCGCTTGGCTGAAGAGGTGGGAATGTTGGAAGTTATAGGGCAGCAGATGGACACCAAAGAATGGTCAGACCACGCTACAGGAGCCACCGACGTGACTTTAGCCTCGGTCAGGTTAGTAAAAAAAGGGTCAAGAATATGCCCCCCGGAATGAGTAGGCTGGGAGACCAGCTGAAAAAGTTGAAAAGCCTCTAAGTCCATGAGAATGCTACGTACTGTCAGGCAAGATGGAGCATCGAAATGCAGATTTAAATCGCCCAGAATGGAAAAATTGGCACAGTCAGTGACCAAGGTGGCGACAGTGTCCGGGAAAGCATTCCTGAACGCCACATCACTGCCCGGCGGACGATACACCACCATCCCAGAGAGTGTATATTCTGGGCTGACCGAGACTTTAAAAGAGGCGCTTGTAATATGTGACATCATCAGCAGTGGATTGCGGGTGCGCGATATATAGTTAGTGCAACTAACTATATATGCGAATTTCAATGGTTTTGTGTGAGTCAAATAAGGTTTTGTAAATGCTAATTCCCAACTATATATGGTCTATAAACTATGGTTTTTTCAGTGAATTTTCAAGGGTTTGTAAATGCTAATTCCTAACTATATATGGTCTATAACCTATGGTTTTTTCAGTGAATATATATATATATATATATATATATATATATATATATATATATATATATATATATATATATATATATATATATATATATATATATATATTTCTACGAGTTTCCAGAGTTCAAACGATGCATACGAACCAACTCGGAAAAGGAGAATAAAGCCACCAGATAAGCGCGTTTCCAGTTTCAGTGCAATTTATTGTGAATGTGCAGCCCACCAGTCGTCATGACGCGTTTCGCCTCAGCCGAGGCTTGATCACATGTCATGCAAGGAAAATAGGAGGTGACATATATAGTTTGGGTGGTCATGTGACCAGTGCACAGTCATACATTCTTAAAGTCACAGTAGCAATACAAGAAGTAATGTTGGGCATAGTGCCCTATTTTAAAACATTCAAAAGGATCCCTGCTTCCCACACTAAATAGTAGTGCGAAGGTCGTATTGATGTGCAAAATATGCAAACACATAAATATAATACAGTCTATATCTAGAAAAAGTCGTTTTTCTTAAAAGACATAAATATATATACACGTCATAAATATGAAGTTAATATATATACATAGCATAAATATTGTTAATTTCCTTAAAAATTAAAAAAAGGAAAACTGTTATAAAAACCATTTCATTTAGAACAATAAAATTATGTTGTCTAAAAGCCAGTATGGAATTCATTATTACGTTTGTATTGCACATGAGTCAGGGAAAGATTGGATGTAAACATTACACTGTGATTTGTTATCTTGCCCAAAGTGAGCGAAAAATATCTATCAATCATCCATAATAAGAAGTATGAATAATGCACAAAATATGGAAACTCCTATAGGGTTGTATTTAAATAGTGTATAAAGTGCTAGTGTCAGAAATCAACAAAATCATAATAGACAAAATTTTAGATTTTCAGGTTTACGAATCAGTATTTACGATATGCATACATGTATCACAACTAATAGTGGACCCTTGATGTTGTTTCATAGGCATGTGTAGAGGTCCTCACTACTGTTGAGCCCTCCTGGCTGTTTGCTATTAAGCTCTAATATATAGCGCGTTTCCAGGAGGCGCAACTTGCCATCTCTGTCCCCTCCTCGTTTGAGGGACAGGACTGAATCTATCAGGTAATACTGTAAAAGGTCTGGATTACTGTTGTGTAAACTTTCAAAGTGTCTGGCAACAGGATAGGATTGGTCCTTCCCCGTGATGGCTCTTAGATGTTGTAGGATGCATTTGTGTGCCGGCAGCCGAGTGCTGCCGACATACTGTAGACCACATGGACATAACAGAATGTAGACTACGAATTCAGTTTTACATCCTAACTTTTGTTTTATCGTAGTAGGCTTTTCCTGAAAAGGACTTTGATAGTGGGTTTTATTTATTGCATGTTTACAGGCCTTGCAAGTTTGACATTTCTTAAAACCTGTAATTTTCTCCCACCATTTCTTTGGGACCTCAAGAGTGTTACTAACCAGGGCACTGCCTAGTGAAGGTGACTTTCTAAAGGTAATTTCAGGTTTCCCTTTTACCAACCCGCCTATAACAGGATCCCCCTGTATTAGATTCCAATTTCTTGTGAATATTCTGCGGATTTCGGCATGCTGCTGACTGTAGGTGATAATGGCCCTGCATTGTGTTTCACCTTGCTCTGTAGTAGAGATTGGATGATGCTCTAGAGTTTGCTGTCTTGTGAACTTAGTAGTTTTTTTAATTGCTTCATCAACAATATTGTTGCCATACCCCCTCTCTAGGAATCGTTTCTTGCTAAGGCTCTGTGCAAGAGTGCATTCTCTTTCAGTGCTACAGATTCTCTTGAGGCGTAGCATTTCCCCGTAGGGGATGCTACGAATAAGGTGGCAGGGGTGGTTACTGGAGGCGTGCAGCACGGTGTTGCCTGCTGTTATTTTTCTGTGCAATTTAGTTTGAATAAGTCCGTGCTCAACATATACCTCAACATCAAGAAAGTTCACAGAAACATCACTGATGGATGAGGTGAATTGTAAGTTCAGTTCATTCACATTTAAATTATCAATAAAGGCCCTTGCACTATCTTGAGAGCCCCTCCATATGACGAAGAGATCGTCAATGTATCTCAGATAGAGAACAATGTGTTGCTCGGCCGTATTTCTGTGCTGCCCCATGAGAACCTGCTCCTCCCACAGCCCCATGTGTAGACACGCAAAGCTAGGGGAGAAGCAGGATCCCATGGCCACACCCCTTAGTTGCTGGTAAATCTGGCCATCAAATGTGAAGAAATTCTGCTCTAGGCAGGTGATCAGCATTTCCATGAGCATTCTAGTATGGTTTGCATGTTGTGGGGGGCGCTTGTCAAGGTAAAATTGTGCAGCCTTCAACCCATCAGAATGCCTAATCGAAGTATACAGGGAGCAAATGTCTAATGTCATCAACAGGTACTCACTTTTCCATTCCAATTGGGACAATTTACAAATAAAATCAGTTGTATCCCTGATATATGAGTCCAAACTCTTTACCCATTCCTGCAAAAAGAAATCTATATACCGTGATACATTCTCTGTTGCACTGCCAATCGCAGATATTATGGGTCTCCCAGGGGGGTTAAGTGGGTCCTTGTGGACTTTTGGTAGCAGGTAAAATGTCGGGATTATTGGGAAGTCTGTTTTAAGGAATTTAAATTCATCCATAGATAATAATCCACTGCTTCGCCAGGCCATAAGTTTTTCATTCATATCTTTCCAGGCCAGTTTGATTGTCACAATGTTAGATCTGCGATAGCAGGCTTTATCTCCCAATTGTTTTTCTGCTTCAGCAATGTATTGTTCACGTCTCCACAGGACAATATTCCCACCCTTGTCCGCTTGTTTTACTATTAGGTTCTCATCTGATTTGAGTTTTTTAATCAGAGTATTGTAGCGTTGATTTTGGCGTGCAATTACTTGACTTTTTTTATTTGTTTTGGTGTATAGTTTTTTAAGATCTTCCACAATTAATTCCTGATAAATGTCCAGGTTATCATGAAGCGAGAGAGGATTGAATGTGGATTTGGGTTTGAAGGGAGTCATCCTGGTTAGACCAGCCAAATCATTGTCAGCCAGGGTTTGTCCTTCATTTTGTAATGCCCAAATTTCTTCAAAGGAGGGTGTTAAGAGAGAGGGACTTGCAGTGATGGATTCAGCATCTTTCCGACAAGGCTGTAGTCGAAAATGTTTTGTCAGTTTTAGCTTCCTTACAAAGCGGTAAGTATCCATACGAGTGCCCGCATAGTCAAAGTTTCTTGGCGGGCAAAACGAGATATATATACATATATCCAAGCTCGCAACTTCGCTCTTTTTCAACAAAGTAGAAGCACTCCAGGGTGGGTGATCAAAACGTTTTTAATCTGGCAACAAAACATACGCGTTTCGGACGTCTAGTCCTTCGTCAGTGTTTAGTACTTAGTCAGTGTTTCCTGGCTATAAATCAACACGTCATTGCAAGCTATACATGGAAAGCAATGACGGCACCAAAAGTATTGCATTTTTATTGCATGTAAACACCGCGGCCATTTTGGAATATATAAATCCAAGTATTAAACACTCTGTGCGCTCAAAATTTTACGGCGCCAAGTTGTTAAATCATTAAATCAAGCCGTATATCGGCAGATTGGCCGCGCAGGGCCGGTGATTGTAGCAACGATAAAGCCATGTATCGGCATTGCACCAGCAATTGTTTTGCATACCATGCCGAACAAAAAACATTTTCAGTACTCAGGTAATAGATCATTATCAGAAGAAGGGGTTATCACCTTTGTTTTTTTCTTTCATCATTAAATATAACCCCTACCACATATGATCATAAGGAGGTCAGAATTAATGGGTCAAAGTTTCAAAATCTAAATGAGCAAATCAACAAAATCAGCAAAAATAATTACAATTTCAAAATGTCCAAAATAACATTACAACTGTTAACCAAAAATAACAATAGTCTCATATTTTATTTTCCCAAATGAACTGTCATTTCTTCACCACTGTTCATGCCTAGGGGGGTCTTAGTATCTAAATCTATAATGTAGCGTGATTCTAGTCTTCTCAGCTTGAGAAGTCTATCTCCTCCTCTTGGTTGTGGAGGTACATGATCTACACCCCAATATTGCAATAGGTCCCTATTGCTGTCATGTGTTTGGGCAAAATGCCGGGCAACCGGATATGTTACAACCTGATTTGTTATGGCCCGTTGGTGTTCTAGAATCCGCAGTTTAACACTCTTGATCGTGCTGCCGATATATTTCAAGCCACACGGGCAAGATAGACAATAAACCACGAAGGGAGTTGAGCAAGTGATAAACTTATTAATCTCCCTATTTCTAGAATGCCCTGGTACTTTGTAGGTCAGTACTCTTCGGCTGTTTTCGCACGCTCTACATTTCCCACAGGGGAAAAAACCCTTCATTTCTTTCAATGTTCCAATGCCTAAAAGCATTGGAGCATTGAAAGAAATGAAGGGTTTTTCCCCTGTACACCTATATCGACATTACACAGCAGCACACATCTTATTCACATATGAAGTCATCCTACTCACTTATGCAAACAATGGATCATACTTACATACTTACTTAACTACACACTTATACAAACACCACTTCATCTGTTCACTTAGATAGTAAGTCATACTTAGTGAATTATAAAATCATTATTACAAGTATATAGTTATCCATACAGTCACTCACACAATCATTGAGTCTTATGGATACTTATTTATATACAACTGACACATACACTGCCTTTTATTTTTCTAGTTTGTTGGACATGTACCATTGAGAAATATATTTGCTCATCACCACAACCTTAAAGAGATTCACTCACCCAAACTCTTAGAACATGTAATTTTAACTTCATATATCTACTGAATCAACTATTCACACATCTTTGGACAGTTACACACCCCCCACTGAATCACACACACTTTCACTCTCCCACACAAATACTCAGTTATCTAATCAATAACTAATATAGACTTTCACATAGCAAGTAACCAACTGGAGGACCAGTTTACACAACAACTGCCAAAGTGATACAGATATTCACACAGTTTAGTCCCTATCCACTATATTTAGTGAGAAACTATAAATTGGTCAAGTAAACAGTCAATTACACTACTACTAAATCCTCCATCCAAATATTTATTTATATATATCCACTCATTCTTCAATGCAAATTGCTATATATATAATGCATATTTGAATAAAGAAGCAAACCACATTCACTGGATGATGTCATCTGTGATGTCATCAGTGATGTCATTTGAGATGTCAGCAGTGATGTCACTGACCATGTCATGAATGATCTAATATGTGACATCATCAGCAGTGCATTGCGGGTGCGCGAAATATAGTTAGTACAACTAACTATATAGGAGCAATTTCAATGGTTTTGTAAGAGTGAAATGTCCAGCTAACTATAACAACCCTTTTTTGGAGTGAATTTCAAAGGTTTTTTTAAAGCCAATTCCAAACTATATAAGGCCTGAAACATATACTCTTCTGCCAGAGACTCGTACCTTGAAAAACTGGCTCAGATTCCAGGGCATTGTTCGATATGTTTATTGTTTATAAGTGATTCATCTACCATAACACAATTTGGCCAACACACACAGCCTTAATCACATATCCAGGGTGCCATATTGATGGCGTTCTTTTAAAAAAAAACTTTTTAAAACTTTTTTTTATTGTGCATTTGAAATCAAAAACAGAGCAGTCAAACAAATGCATGTTATTGCAACACCAGCACATGCGACTTCCCCTTACGACTGCATTCTTCCCACATTTGCAAGAGACCCACCAGCTAAAAATTATTTTGTGGAATGTAGTCCACTGCACTTGACATCCACCTGATCTTCTGAATATTGATCCACCTATCCAACCGTGGGGCCCCATCTGTCAGTCATGGAATATTGTGATGTTTCCTCCATTTTCCTCAGAATTTGAGGTAATTTGGGGGGCAGCCTCTGGATTTATATATCACCTCTTTGGCCAGTGAACTATAGTCCATCCCTTTCAACCTTTCTGCGTTTGAAGGGACCACACTGGATCTCCAATGATTCACAAGGTATCATTTTGCTAGTATACAACCAATCCCAGACAGTAGCTTCTACCCCCATCTCCTGTTGCACCATGGGGACACTCCTAGGCTAACCAGTTTGGGATCCTGCTTTATCAGAATCCCTATCATTGTTTAAAGTGTCCAAAATATTGAGTCCCAGTAGGACGATATTACCTGCCATTCCCATAACATATGTATCAGTGTCACACTGGCAACAACGTAGTTGGGACATTTGGGACAACTGCTGAAGCTCATATTCCACAACCTCGCTGGGGTATAGTATATCCTATAAAATACTTACATTGAATCAATCTCATTCGAGCCCGGATCCCCAGCTCATGAGTAGCCATTTTAGCCTCCATCTGCTCTTCTTCTTCCTGGGGTCTCATGTCAGATTCCAACAGTCCACAGTCTACCAAACAGGGAGACTGATACCGATATGTACCAACCCAGTGTATCCTCAATCAATCAATCAATCAAAACATTTATAGAGCGCGCTACTCACCTGTGAGGGTATCAAGGCGCTAAGGGGAGGGGTGCTGTCACTGTTCGAATAGCCAGGTCTTGAGGTGTTTCCTGAAGGTG
Source organism: Lissotriton vulgaris (assembly GCF_964263255.1). Taxonomy (NCBI): domain Eukaryota; kingdom Metazoa; phylum Chordata; class Amphibia; order Caudata; family Salamandridae; genus Lissotriton; species Lissotriton vulgaris. The sequence continues at coordinate 1,195,280,088 of NC_141694.1, read as the reverse complement.
AGGTGGTCCTGGGTCGTTCGTAGGTGTGTGGGGAGTGAGTTCCATGTCTTGGCAGCCAGGTAGGAGAACGATCTTCCTCCAGCGGTGGTTCTGCGGATCCGTGGGATGGCGGCGAGGGCAAGGCCGGCTGATCGGAGCTGGCGGATGGGAGTGTAGAACGAGAGGCGGTTGTTGAGGTATTCGGGTCCTTTGTCGTGGAGCACTTTGTGAGTGTGGGTGAGGAGCCTGAATGTGATCCTCTTGCTGACGGGGAGCCAGTGCAGGTTTCTCAGGTGGGCGGATATGTGGCTGTGGCGGGGGATGTCGAGGATGAGTCAGGCGGAAGCGTTCTGTATGCGCTGGAGTCATTTCTGAAGTTTGGTTGTGGTTCCTGCGTAGAGGGCATTTCTGTAGTTCAGTCGGCTAGTGACGAGGGCCTGGGTGACGGTTTTTCTGGTTTCGGTGGGGATCCATTGGAAGATTTTTGGGAGCATACATAGGGTGTTGAAGCCGGATAATGAGACGGCGTTGACTTGCTTGGCCATCGAGAGGGAGGAGTCCAGGATGAATCCCAGGTTACGTGCGTGGTCAGTGGGAGTAGGTATGGAGCCGAGTGCTGTGGGCCACCAGAAGTTGTCCCAGGCGGAGGGGGAATGTCCGAGGATGAGGATCTCAGTCTTGTCTGAGTTCAGCTTCAGGCGACTGCGCTTCATCCATTCTGCGACTTCTTTCATTCCTTCCTGGAGGTTGGTTTTGGCGGTGGCTGGGTCCTTGGTGAAGGAGAGTATCAGTTGGGTGTCATCGGCGTAAGAGATGATGTTGATGTTGTGTTTGCGTATGATGGCGGCGAGGGGGCTCATGTAGATATTGAAGGGTGTTGGGCTGAGCGAGAAGCCTTGGGGTATGCTGCAGATGATCTTGGTGGCTGTTGAGCGGAAGGGAGGGAGGCGGACTCTCTGGGTTCTGTCGGAGAGGAAGGAGGTGATCCATTCCAGGGCCTTTCCTTGGATCCCGGTGTGGAAGAGGCGGGTTATCAGGGTGCGGTGGCAGACGGTGTCAAAAGCTGCCGAGAGGTCTAGGAGAATGAGGGCTGTTGTTTCTCCGTTGTCCATCAGGGTCCTGATGTCGTCGGTGGCTGCGATGAGGGCGGTCTCGTTGCTGTGGTTGGCTCGAAATCCGGACTGTGATGGGTCAAGTGAGTCTCAAGGAAAGCAGTCAGCTGTTTATTGATGGTTTTCTCGATGACTTTAGCCGGGAAGGGAAGAATAGAGATGGGGCGTAAATTCTTGAGGTCTTTGGGGTCCGCTGTGGGTTTTTTCAGAAGGGCGTTGATTTCAGTACTGATGGGGGTCCAAGCGCTGATGGTGGTGGTGAGGGTCATTGGTTCGGTGGCTGGAGGCGGAGAATGGGGTCCGAAAACTGTCGTTTATATCTGCGATCTTACAGTGGAAGAATGTGGCGAGGGAGTTGCAGAGGTCTTGTGACGGTGTGATATCATTGTTGCTGGCGCAGGGGTTGGAGATCTCTTTGACGATGCTGAAGACTTCCTTGCTGTTGTGGGTGCTGTTGTCTAGTCGCTCTTTGAATGATGTCCTTTTGGTGGTGCAGATCAGCTGGTGGTGTTTGTGGGTGGCGTTTTTGAGGGCTGTCATGTTTCCTGTGGTCCGATCGTGGCGCCAGGTTTTTTCGAGGGTCCGGCAGGATTTCTTTGATTCTTTGAGGGCGTCTGTGAACCATGAGGTTTTTCTGTTGTCGGTCTTGCCTGAGGGGTTCTTCAGTGGAGTGTGGTCGTCAGCGGAGTTAGTGATCCATTGAGCGAGGTTGTTAGCTGTGTCGTTGGGGTCAGAGGTGTCAGCTGGCGGGTTCTGGCTCAGTAATGAGAGGAGCTGGTCTGTGGTGATTTTGCTCAAGCATCTGCGGCGGATTGGTTGTGTGCGGCGGTGGGGTGTATTCTTTTTGAATGTGAAGTGGATGCCTCTGTTGTCGGTACAGTGTAGTTCTGTGGAGTGGCTGAAGGCGACTTGGTTGCTGGCAGAGAAGATGGGGTCGAGCGTGTGGCCAGCGAGGTGGGTGGGTGTGTCCACCAGTTCCCTGAGTCCGAGGTTGGCCAGGTTGTCGAGCAGGGTGGTGGTGTTGTTGTTGTTGTTTTTCTCCAGGTGGAAGTTCAGTTCCCCTAGGAAGATGTATTCTGGTGAGGCTAAGGCGTGCGGGCTGATGAAGTTGGCGATGGTTTCGCTGAATTGAGTGCGCGGGCCTGGGGGTCTATAGATGAGTGTTCCCCTTAGGGTGGTCTTGGGGTCGGTGTGAATTTGGAAATGTAGGTGTTGGGCAGCGGAGAGTGTGTCTTCGGCGTTGGTCATGATGTTGATGGTGTTTTTGTAGATGATGAAGATTCCTCCTCCGGTTTGGTTGGTGCGGTCTTTTCGGGTGATCTTGTAACCTTCCGGGATGGCTATGGCGATATCTGGGGCTGAGGATGCATTCATCCAGTTCTCTGTGAGAAAGGCGACGTTGTGCTTGTGGACCGAGCATGTGTTGAGGAGGATGCACTTGAGGTTTTTGTTGCTGACGTTAGATCCGGCGGGCGGTGTGCAGGTTCGGAGGCAGGTGAATCTGCAGGTGAGGCAGGTGAAGGGTCCGTGTGTGCGCTTCGGGGTGGCTCTGTAGCAGGCCGGTGGTCATCCGGTGTTGAGTGCGTTGAGGGCGGCGGTGTCATATTTCAGTGGGTTCCCTGGTTCTGGCGGGGGCCAGGGGTTCTGGTCCTGGGCGCGGTCCAGGCGCGGACGGGTGCAGACGGGGTTGCCATAGGCGGCGCTGCCGCACAGCGGCCTGCATTATGTAGGGGTCAAGGGACGGAGGAGCGGCTGGGAAGGGGAGCGGGGACCAATCGGGGGTCAGGGGGCGGGGACGCGGCAGCGGGAATGAAGGAGCAACGGCGGGGAAAAACTACAATGGGACGGGCACAGGACGCGAAAGGGAAATACAATAAATACAACAGATGCAGCAGGGCACAGAACGCAAAAGGAAATACAATAAATCAGTACAATCAGCAGTAGATACAGTAAAGAGATAGAAGGAGGCAAAGCTTACAATCACTGGACCACCAGGGATCGAACCGGCGGCAGCTGCAGCGAGGCACAGGGGCACAAGGACACAGCACTAGCAGGGTGTGCTAGCACGGTCAGGGGCGCCCTGGCTTGGAAACAGGGTTGACTAAGTAGAATTTTTTATGTATCAGGATGCCACCCCTCTAGATCTCCCAGTAAATAAAACATGATACACCCTGTTGAAGCCATATTGGGTCAAGGAGTTACACCTGTCCCAGAGCAGATGAGTCTCCTGCAGTAGGAGGACCTGTGGAGCCAATCTGTTCATGCATCAAAGGATTACTCTGTGCTTGACTTAATCCAGGAAGTCATTTACATTCCATGACACAATCTTACTGCCAGATCAATGCTGTATTCTCATCATGCTTCCACACACTTTGCCTGCTTCGAAAGACATTCAGATGGATCCCCGCCAAATCAAGAAAGACTCCTTCACTCACTTATCACCAGCAGACTCGACTATGGCAATGCACTCTATGCCGGTCTCACCCAGAAACTCCTCAGGAAACTTTAGAACATTCAAAATGCCACAGCCAGACTGGTCCTAAATGTCACCTGCCCTGCCAAATCACTGAGCACCTTCAAGCGGTACACTGGCTCCCACTCAACAAAATAAATCACCTTCAAGCTCCTCACACATGCATACAAAGCCCTCCATGACACAGGACCAACATAGCTGAACCACCGCCTCTCATTCCACATACCCACCAGACACCTTTGCTCTGACCAACTGGCCCAGGCCACCGTCCCAAGGATCCACAAGACCAGAACCAGAGGAATATCCTTACCCTACTTCACTGCCAAGACCTGGAACACCCTGCCTCTCCACTTCAAGCAATCTTCATCGCTAACCCAATTCCGGAAGGATCTCAAGACCTGGCTCTTTGACTGATCCCCTGTGCCCAGAGGGATCAGCAGTCCCCCCTTCACCCTCAGATCCTTGAGACCCTTACTGGTGAGAAATCATCCTGTATAAACCCTTGAATGATTGATTTGTCATATTACAACTCAGTATGGATGACACTGTGCTAATCCAGTGCTTTAAGACTTTGGAGTAGAAATTGCAAAATACTCTGTGCCCTTCAAACTTGGTGTGGATGGCAATATGTTAATCCTATGCTTAAACATTTTGCTAGAAAAACAGACATTGGAGATAAGCAGATTCAGAGTGTCACTGGTGTTGGAGGGTGCTCTATACAGGAGCTGCTCCACCTAAACTTAGAAACTACCCAAGATTCTCTGCTTCGTTTTTGCATAATTTATGTGGCACTCTAACCCTGCAAGGGTATTGTTTTGATTTCACAAGTATAGTTTTCGGTAACATGCCATTACCTTACTTGTTTGTGGAAGTTTGTCTTAGCATGTCCCTCCCTCACAAATCCCTCCTTAAATGTAATTATTTCCTCCAAGTTTTGGCAATGTATACTTCTGGCTTCAATAACTCCAATAGGGACAATACTCTCTAACATTAGCCCCTTTCATATTGGGATAGTTGTGAATACTTCTCTCAAAGTGTTGTTAGGCCACAATTAAAACAATCATGAGAAAAAATGTAATAGATCTTGTCAATCAGATGTTTAAGTAATTGTTTATTAGCCTTTGTGGTAAAAGCAAATGCTAAACTCACATGTTGGTTAACTAGATGGTGAAAACCAGGAAATAGTTCTACCTGGGAAATCGTGTTTATCTTTTCCAATAGCCCATAAAAGGATCATTTTCCCATGATATTTGACTTATTTAAAGGTTAACTAATCCTACTAGCAGATAGATCAGTGGTTACCCTCTAATATTTCTTGGGTTCATTACTATCCTTTTCACTTGTTTTCGGTCTCCAGCTTGACCCCATACATTGAAGTAAGCTGGGCAAAGCTTCTTGGTAAAAGCTCTCCTCATCTAGATCAAATTGACTTGATTCTTATGGGATATAGTTATCAGTGGCATTTTCTTGTAAATTACAATTTACATTTTCATTCATCTTGTCACTCTGTGCTTTAACAATGGGTTCAGTCTTTTCAACTATATTTTCTCCTGATTTGTGTATTGCTGTGCATTTTGTAAGAGTAATAACCTGTAAGGGAATTATTGCCTTTATCAGGAGTTTACATTTTAATCCATAGGTTCTTGCATAGACTCCTACCCTTGATGTGGGGTTTTACATTTGCCTTTAGAGAAAATCCTTTTGAGGAGACTTTCCACAGGAATTTTCCCTTGTGCTGCTCATGTTAAAATTACTATTCATATTTCTCATTGCCTGAGCAATGTCAGTAACCATTTTTCTGATAATTCTCTACAGAGCTGATTTTATGTCCTCGTAGCGGGACCCAAGGAGGGTTCCTATTACCTTTTTTCAATTCTTCTTTATATTTGAGGTACCCCCCTCTTAGTAGAAAGTTTTAACTTCCATAAGGGATTTTGGGTGAGAATTAAAGTGTTGGTGCACCACCTGGCTCTGAGGACGTAACAAAATGCATCTATTGATAGGTGGTAGAACATGATGTCGTTCTGACCCTGTATGAAGCAGAACAACCCCCAGTTTGTCTATTACTTGTCCTTGGTGGTATGATGGTATATACCAACATTTAGGAGTAGACCAAAAATGTTGAACCTAGGACTTGCATAATGCTAACACTGTTGCCATAGTTTTGCCCACATTAGTTGCAGTTTTTAGGGATACCCACTGGAGTACCAGCAACTGTAACCTAGGTTTGCGATTCCAGAGTCCATTCCCCATTCTGAATAGCTTTAGATTCCAGATATTTTGCTTTCACAAGAGATATTTTTAGATGCTTCTATGTACTTTTGAATGTAGGTGTTTTCTAGACTTACGAATGATCCTCTCAAGAATCTTATCTATGTCAAAATGTCTTGTTAAATCGGTCATTGGGCTATCAGGCAATGTATAATAATATATCTGCCCAAATTATTCACTGTCTAAAACAATATTTCTGGGAGCTGCTGAGATGTCCCTTTTTATGAAGTGAACTTAGTCCCTTGGCTTCTCATCCTCCAGACATGTGAGATTATGCTCTGCATTCAATGCATCATGTGGCTATCTAAAACCATTATATTTCTGGTGTGTCGCATATCTGTGAGATTGTTAAGTGAATTATGTTCCAGCCTTTTTAAAAGAAGGTCCAATAGTTTGGAAACAAATTCAAGACACATAAAACATTTTAAATCCTTTATTGTGAAGGTCAAGTGAAGATAGCACTTTTCTTATAAAACAAATTATCAAGACATGCTACTTGAGTGTGCCTTACTCAAAGTAGACATTGCCTCTTGCCAATCATTTGCTGCACTGTCCTTTTCTATGAAAAGTGCATTTAAATCAGTGGTTAACAGTTCAATGCCTCTTTGTAGCATATTCTATTATCTTTTGATAGCAGTTATCTCCTTTTGCAACTCCTCTGCTTTTCTGTCATTGTACTCAGACTCATGAGACTTAGGAAGGGGTGTAGATGACTATTAATGGCAATCTTATTCTCTGCTAGTTTGGCCTAAAACAAATCCTTGGCATCTTTACAGTTTACAAGTATAATGTTTAATTTAAGATGATGATCAAATAAATACTAATAACATTTATTACTTTTAATCAATTCCTCTGTTAAGCTAATCTGACTGCCTTTATCTTATTCAATTTTACACATCGGCTTCTTCAGGGCAATGTGACTCTACAAGCTACAGGTGTACATTTGAAGAACAGTCGCTTCTCACTGAGGATTGTAAAATGTGTACCACGCTCTCTCAACACTAGGATGCAGATGCGACTGGTTCGGTCCTATTGCTGAACACAGCATATTGGTTTCAAATCACCCTAACATTACGGGACAAATAACTTTGTGAAGACATTAGGATTTTTGGACTCTTATTTGCTGTTGATATCTTGTGACCCTAAGCGTGTGGAAATAGCGTGGTACACATTTTTCAATCCTTGGTGAGATGTGACCATTCTTCTAATGTACAACAGTAGCTACTAGAATCACATTGCCATGATAAAGCCCATGTGCCAAGCAAAAAGTATTGGCTGAGTGCTTTTCTAATGTTAGAAAGAAAGAAAAAGAAATTGCAAGAATAAATCGACCTATTGCATACTTCAGCAAAGAAGTATTGTTGTGGATACGACTCTTTAACTTACAATTGCCTCTCATCTTTTGTGTTCTAAGATTTCTAGTATATGACATCCTGGTTGCTGGTCATTTGAGTTGGGCAATCCTCATCCAATTCTGTATGGGTGATTACTTTAGGTGATCAGCAAATGAGTTTCCTAGCTGCCTATACTTTTTCAATCTTATTCAATTATTGCTCCTAATTTTAATATACTACCTTAAATAACCTATTTATGGACTCATTATTCACTCTTGAGTTTGAAAATGTTTAATTCCTTTCAATTCTCTGCACTTTTACGGTGCATATTTCTCCTATTTTGCATCAAATTTACTTTAACACATTCAATACAAATTCTTCTTCAATCATACATTGATCAAGTAGTTTTTCAATAAAGCTGTTTGTTAGTGCTGAACAAATGCACCCATTGTCTGCCAAAATGTTAATGTGTATTCATGACAATAGTGGTTAAATATATGTAGCCGCAGCTCCTCTCATGTGAAATGCCAGTTGCCCATCAAATAAAAAAGGTGCATTGCAGTGACATTATAATTAGCTGTGATTTAATTAAAAAATCAACTAATACATTATTTTCCACACAACAAATTCAACCAAATCCCAAAAGATATCACTTGACTGTCCAGAATAGCCCAATGAACCCTCACAGTACTGTTAAGTAATCCAGTTATTCCTGAGACAGCATGTTCCTCTCAATTCCTATCATTAATATCAGGGAATTTTCTGGAAGATGTTATTGCAGTCCTCTTCATCAGATACTTAAACAGTAGATTAACAGATGGCTGCTTATCTCACATTGGTGTGGCACCCTCATAGGAGCAGCTGAGAAGCAGTAATGGTGTGGAAGGCAGGCTTGTCGAGGTCACAGGAATTAATGAAGACAGTGCTTCTGTAGATCTGCTCAAATGAGCTCAAGGGCCCATCAGAGCACTGTTTTTCCAATAGATCCTCTGCAATTAGAGAAAGAGATGTGCCAGCATGGCAGCTACATAGAGGTGTGAGTAGATGTATCCGGCATATCACCTGCAGTCACAAGGGTGTGGACTATGCCTCCTGATATACCAGAGGAGGTTTTCTGCTGTGAGGTGGCTTGTGGAGATCATAGGATCTGAGAGGGGCTGATATGGGAAGAGCATGTGGGCCCCATTAAAAGGGCTCAGTCAGCTTTGCAGAGAGTAAAGATAGTAGCCCCCGAGGAGAGTGTATATGAAGAAGACGCTGTGTACTTTTACTTGGATGGATACCCAATATGTCAAAAAATGAAGCAAAACATTAGAGGCTATATTTAATAACAAGGGGTTGCATTGCTTTTGCCCCATGCAACAGGGTGCAAAAGTGGCACAGCCCCTAAGATATGATTTATCAAGCCACACAAGTCCCCCTTGTGTGGTACTGTGTTGCTTGATAAATCTAGAGTAGCTCAATGCAGCACAAATCACTGTGTTGCATCACTCTTCCCAGGGGAGGCTTCCAATGAATGGTGCTTCAGTGTTCTCATGCAATACCCATGGATGTTTGCACAATCCTAGATTTTTCATAAGTGGTAGGCCTGGGAATGTGTCAAAATGCTACACCTCCCCAGGTAAGGTATAACAAGGAGAAATAGCTTTATTTCTCCTTCTTTTTTCCTTTTTCTATGGGTGCTACATTTTGCAGCATACATGGAGGAAAACGCCTCAGGGGATTATTTTTGTAAAAGAAGGTGTTCCTTCCTGAAGAAAAACAATCCTGTTAAAAATGCAGGCACCATTGCAGGTGGCTTGCTGAGCTGCTCTGCGTGACATTTTGACAGATATGCCTCAAGACTCAAGGGGGCCATCTGGAAAAGAGGACTTAGTGACATGCAGGAGGTGAATAAGCTTGGAAAGCTGTGCTGATGCCAGGTAAGTTCATGATCATTGACAGTCTGAATGTCCTTGGGGTTTGAGACACAGAATTGAGACATGTATGTACCATTGGAGGTTTCACAGGCCCAATTCATAAGCCACACAGCTAAAACAGAAAAGGAAGTGATCTTAGTTCATAGAGTTTTAAAACTGGAGGACGGAGGAATTGAAACAAAAACCAACAAATTGACAAAATTGATTTGAGGAGTGTGCGGTTGTCTTCATTTTGAACTTACAGAACAAGAACTCTTCACACGACTCACACTTGAGAATTTTAGAAGCACCATCATCCATTAACAAAGAACACCTACTGTGCTTTGTGTAGACATTTGTGTATTCTGAGGTTGTGGACTGGTTCAGAATTTCAGCTTAAAGGGTGCACAGATGTCCACAGGGGAAGTACATGATAATGTATATGCTGATGGTTGAAATAGTGCTTAGGAAACATATGGAATTGATTATCAGATTGGCGGCCAAGATACCAGTTTTCGTCTCTCTAGAAGCCGAAAATATGTGTTTCTGGATTTGATCATGGTGATAGCACTTAGGATATAGGACCTGCATGCAGTAAAAAATTATCTTGAAAAGGAGTTTGAGGCATTGTTGTAGTTTCCAATGAGGCTGAGGGTGGAGAACTATGGCAACGTTTAATTTCATATAACTAGAAGCAGATAGAGACTTGTTTAGCCCTCATAGTGGTTTAGCTACTCAAGCAAGAGGTTCTTGACTAGATGTGTCATTTATTCACTCATTCAGTGGTTCAGCACATTTTTTACATTATGGCAGACCATCATCTCACTAGAGCACACCACCCATTGTGGGCTGGACTCCCATGCTCCCAACCTCCCACCTGGGTGTCTCTGACTGTGGTGCTCTTACCTACTCGGGCTGTAGGAAAACCTACTTGCTCTGCCTTCAGCTCGGTCCTGGTTACCGGAAAGCAGTTGAATGTCTGCTGGGCTGACCTGCAAGAGCTGGATGGGATTGAAATTCCTTATTCCTGGGTCTGGGTGGATTTGTCCCCTAGTGTTATTCACATCAAGAAAATACTTAACATGCATCCCACAGTGCATGTCCAGATAGGTTAATCAATCTCTTCTCGCTTTAAAGTACACATTCAAGCATAAACAGACAAGTCATGTTGACTGTGGTTCCTCAAGAAAAGTGAATTCCCACTGCCCTCAGTAAGTGGTAGATGTCTCTGTGTGTCAGTGCAAGTAAAATCACAGACAGGAGATTCATGTTTCAGTTGACAGCATAAAAGTATTACAAAATTCCACTTTGTGTTTGGTTTGTGTTATAGCATAAAAGATGACAACACATAAAAAGTAGATTTTGACAATAAACTCTAGTGTGCATTTTGCACACATTTAGAAAAACAACACTGAAACAGAGACAACTTTTAAGTACCAGCACTAAAAAAGTGTACATGGATTTGAAGAAATAGAAGAATATAGATACAATGACTTTGACATGCTTAATAATTGATTATTGTATTGACAAAATCGCCCTGAAAATGTACTGATAAAAAGGCTTTCTATAATGCAAATAACACAGATTATTAATATAAAACAGTATAACTATGTAACAAATGAGTCTTGCATTCAATTGTGCATTAATGATGACACATGGCACCTCTATGGCCGTCATTGTAATGCACCATAGCAAATGAAATATTGGTGCTATGTATTCATGTTACATTGTGTATGAATTCGACTTTCAGCATAAATGCTTGACATTATTGGAGTCTTAGATTTTCTAAAGCAATTGTATTGTAATGATTTTTAAGAACAGTTTGCACTAAGGTACTTTTACATTTGTGGTGGTAGGCCATACTTATATTGAAACTTTTTTTGTAATAATCTCTGACGTTAAACATATTTCCATATTGATCTTTTTGATCAGTTTCATTTTGCTTGAACTTAATTATGAGTTTATTTGACTAAATAAGAAGTGCTGACTTCAAATGCATTGAATTGCCATTTGCTTTGGGTTACATTATTTCATAGCCTATTGCAATGGACTTTTGTTACGTTTCCTCAAATGTTGCTTTATCTGTTCTGCTATGCTACATTCTTAAATCAATAAACACTTTTCCCACTACTTTCCTGTGAGTAAATTGGTGTGGTGGCAACTTAACTTCTCAACTTAATGTATGAAGAGAAACAAAGTAAATAAACTCTTTGTCAACTAATTTGTGAGGACAGAATGGACAGTCGCTTCTCATCTCATATCGATGTTGTACCTGGTGAGAAAAAAAATGGTCAGATGATGGTCAGACCATTGCATGGTGACAACTAATTTCACAAATGGGCAATTTGGAGTAAAAAAACGACTTTCCTAGGACTGGAGCTGCCGTCTTTTGCCAGAGCTCCTTCTCCTCCATTACCTTCAGCCTGTCTGCTGGACTATCTTTTAATGACCCTTACCTTTATCCTTTGCTGATAATCTTGCCTGCTGGAATATTTCGAGCTGTCTGGTGAGTGACCAGACATGACCTTTCATGTTCACTGCTCCATTCACTTTGCCCATGCCAATGAATTGTTTCTTAATGGGATTTAACTCAATCCTTTTTTCCCATGCTAAGAGAACTCTTTTAAATTATCCTTCTGCCTTTGTCGGTAGTAGGGAACTCTAACATGAACCATCCTCTTTATGGATGTCTTTATTTAGCCATGGATTCACTTTGACTAGATGTGTGGTTTTATACTACATTCTGTAAGACTCATGACTGAACTGCTTAAAATATTACTTATGTGCATGGATTTTGGATCTTTACTACAATAATCAAGGGGTAGAGGTATCATCCGTATTTTTGTCGCAAACGCTGCGATTCTTAAAAAAGCAGCGTTTGTGACAAAAAAAATCGGCGATGTATGAAAAATATCGCATCACAAAATTAAGGAATCGCTAAATTTGCGATTCCTTAATTTTGCACAAGCATTTAAGGAATCACTTTTTAAATGCTATGTAAGAAACATTAAAGTTTTGTGATTTCACACTAAGAAATTCTTTTACAAATGCACTTTTTGGCATTTGTAAAGGTGCCATGTGGCGCTTATACTATTTGGGCCATATGCGAACACATGTAAATTTCAGGGGTGCAGGAGGGTGTCCTTAAGACACCCTTGCGCCCTTGAAATTATTCTCAATTTGCGATTTGCAAATTGCGAATCGCAAATTGAGAAGAACTTCCCATTCCTTCCTATGGGCCTTCTAGCCCATAGAAATGAATAGGAAACTATTCCTTTTGCTAACCGCAATTAAGGAATTTTAAGAAATCGCTAAAAAATAGCGATTTTCTACATACATCCCAAATTGCAATTCTCAAATAGCGATTTCTAAAAAATCGCTATTTGAGAATCACAAATGATGGTGATGATAAATCTGCCCCCAAATGATCTAAATTTGTGTGTGAAAATGTTCTTTCCATAGAAACTGTGCTAGCAATTATCTGATTTCTAATGCATGATAGAGAGTGCTATAGTCTGAGGACAGTGTAATTAAACTTGATCACTAATTTATGAGTTGGCTACTAATTATAGGCCCTCATTAGGTGACCAACAGTAAGACACCCTGATTTATCACCCCTCCACTGGGACAAAGAATGTCCATCGGTGGACAACTGCCTCAGTGGGTGAAGTATAGAATCTCAGTGAAGTGACTAAGGGCCTGATTCTGATGTCGGTTGGATTTGCCTCATGGTTTGATATTCCCCACAATCCTACAATCATATACAATACCTCCCCTTTCAACAATTTCTCAAATCAATGACCCAGCATATTTCATAATTAAGATCCAAAATGTTATTTTATCTAGCCAGTTACCCATCAATGTCCATACCCCAGCCCACCTCATCCTTGCCCTTTTTCCTTTACATTGATATAAACTCTGCTCCAAATGTTACATCAACATTAACCTACATAGCCATTGATGATAAGAAGCCACAATGTCTATGTGAGCTACTGCCCTGGCAACAAAACTACCTACAATTTATCCTTGTCCCTAACGTTTTGCTCATCTACCCCATCAACATTAACTGTGGTGTAATAAAGACATGTGTATTCAGAATCACACTTACAAAATTCAAAAACCCTACTCATAAAAGTCCCTAACACTTATACATTCAAAAAACATAAGCGCTAAATTATATACATTCTAATAATGGTGGCTCCTCCGCCCTTTAGACAGTAACATTTCTCGGCCTAAATCCAAGGATTGCTGGAGGAATATGTTACTTGGATCGATATCTAAACTCCTTGCACAGTTCTTCTCTTGCACATCATAATCATCAGAATTTAAATCAGAGGGCAAACTATGCACCATCCTGATCTTTACAGGCCCAGAATCATCAGTTGACCAATCGGGACCTGTTCTAATGGCTATCATAAGTTAAGCACTGCCCAACCATCACTATTGAATAGGAGAACTAAATTGTTAAGTCCTTCTCACCCTTTGATATCCCCAAAATAAAGTTGTTGCAGATAGTGTCCAGCCTGTTAAAGCATGCCTGCTCTACCTCTAGAGGAATTGCGCTAAAGAAATATAAAACCTTAGGTAAAACCAACATCTTGATATTACTACAGCTTAATAATCTATGGTGCAGATTATGTATTTGTGTCAAGTCTTTCTTAATTTTCATCAACAAAGAGTTACTGTTTAATGTTGTTATATTTACTACCTTGCCCATAATATTGACTCCCAAATAAACCACGTTGTCCACCTTACGATAGTCCTGGGGGCTGACTTCATCATTGCACACAATTTGAATCTTTCTTCTGTTAAGATAGTAACCTGAGATTTTCTAAATCTTGCTGCCTCCCTTTCCACCTCACCTATGGTTTGCTCAGGGTTCACGGTAACGTCAGTAATATCATCAGCGTATGCCAATATCATGCCAGTAAAATCATTTGCAGCCTGTGACCTAATTGCTGTATGCATTTGTGGGAGGGGATCAATGTAGGGTGCAAACAAAAGAGGTGAGCAAGGGCAGCCCTGTCTTGTCTATCTAGATATTGTGATCACCTCACGTTTTATTTCCATAATTATAATTTAGCCATTTGGCCTCTATAAAGCATCCTTACCATGGCTTTAAAGCTGGAGCAAAGGACCAACCTTTTGAGGATCTCCCAGAAACAACTCCAAGTCACTCGATCAAAAGCTTTTCCTACATTGAGTAGGATCATTTTCATAGGAGTCCTGGGTTTTGTTTATGGTTTTGTAGAGTGCATAGCTGCTCAAGGGCTTCCCAGCGCTACGGAGCAGGAGAGAGTGAAAACCAATGACACAGCCTGGTTATAGCCATGTCTTCAGTTTTTTCCTGAATGTAATCTCATCTGTAAGGAATCTTAGTTCTATAGGCATGGAGTTCCAAACTTTTGGTACCAAATGCGTGAAAGATCTTCCTCCCCATCTAGGTCGCCTAATCCTTGTAGTTTTGGTCTGGCGATCTGAAGAGAATCTTAGGGCTCTTTCCGGTGTGTAGGGTGTGATCATAGCCCAAAGTAAAGTTAGCCCTTTCAAGTCCAAGGCCTTGTGGCTATTCAGAGTGCTTTGAACCTGACCCTGGCCTTTACCGGCAGCCAGTGGAGTATTTTCAGAGCCTCTTTTGCTGACTCATAACTAGATATACTTATGAGAAACCTGGCTGCTGCATTTTGTACCACCTGCATTCTATTCAACACATATTTGGGTAACCCCAAGAAGAGAGAGTTCCTGTAGTCTAGGAGAGAGACCACCAAAGACTGTATCACTGTTCTCCTGGTCTCCTCTTGGATGAGGTCTAGAGCTTTAGGGAGCATCCACAAAATTCAAAACCAGGTGGTGGCCAGTATCTTGGCTTGAGTTTCCATGATGAGGTTGTGGTATATCCCTACTCCTAGCTTCTTTGAGGAATTGTTATGCACCAGTGGACATCCCAATTGTTTTTGCCATCCAATGGTGACCTGTGGTGGAAGATTATTACCTAGGAACATGAGTTCCGTTTTTGTCCCCATGTAGTTTTAGCTTGCAGCTTGTCATTCAGTTAGCTACCCTTTACATGCAGGGAGACACTAGGTTGAGTTTCAAGTATGGGTCCCCAGCCACAGAAACTACTAATTGGGTGTCATCTGCTTATATTATGATCGAAAACCCATATTCCTGGACAATCACAGCCATAGGTTGCATGTATAGGTTTAACAGTGTAGGCCTGAGGGAGGAGCCCTGTGGTACCTTGCATGTAACCTCTAGCCTTTCTGAGAAATATCCTCATTCTGTGGTCTGAAAGGATCTGTCATTCAAGAATGATACTATCCACCGATGACGCGGCTATACTTTCACAAACTAGAGTGGGGTTACAAAAAGCAGTCACGGCATTCAGGGATTTCATGTACGATAAAGGCCTGAGAGTCAACATTAAGAAAACCTACTCAATGGTCTGTAATAAAAAGATAAACAAAAGATCATGCCCCATTCATATTGAGGAGCAAAGACTGGAGACAGTGGACAATTTCACGTATTTGGGCATTTCTGTAAATCGACACACATCTTGGAAGTCGGCAGTTAAAATGAGAAAACTTGCCCTTGTTAGAGCTGTTGGTGGGCTCAGAGACTTTGCCGGAAGAATAGGTGGGAGGCCTGTTAAACAGCTAATTATTTTATATAAAACAAAATGTATTTCAACAGCTATTTATGGGGCTGGCCTTTGGGGCATCGAAAAAAACACTACCTCTATTCAAATTGAGGAAAACAAATTCCTAAGGTATTTATTGGCAACACCTAAATCAACTTCCGTATACATGATGCATATTGAGTTAGATTTATCATTTATTTCTGATTTAATTAAAGTGGAACCCCCACTTTTGTGGCATAAAATCTGGACCACTACTGAAACAGACTTAAATCGCGAAGTGATACTGGACATTCTCAAACAGGAGGGGGTAAGACATACGAAATGGCTGGTCTATATTAAAATCTTTTTTGTGGAAATTGGTCACCCAGAGTACTTTTCTGATCCTTTGACCTTGGACTCTATATCAAGAAAAAACTTAAGAAAAACTCTATTGGATCACTTGGAGTCTAAAAGATGGAACCATCAAAAACAAAATACAACTCTCCAGGCGTACCAAAGGGTGACGCAGCACAAGGGGCTCCAAGCATACCTGTCTACAGATTTTTCTTGTTATGCTAGAATGCTCCTTGCCAGATTTAGACTGGGCTCTTTTTTCGTCTTATAACTTTTCCAGTAAGAAGTGATTGGTCTCGAAATCTGAGTTTTTGTCCATATGATGATACCTCTGTACATTCAAATATCCATACCATCTGATTTTGTACTTATTATGCGATCCCCAGGAAAACATTATTAAAACCCCTACTAAAGAGATGGGGCCTGAGGTCTTGCAAGGACGCGTATGAGCGCTTACAGACGCTAGAGGATAAAGAAGTTATAGGTATCATGGAACAGTACTTGAAGTTGTTGATCAAATTTAGGAAATCTCTGCAAGGCCCTACCTAAATATGCTGTTTTTTAGATCTCTTCTTTTTTAATTAACTTTTAATCATGCTAAGATTGGTTCTCCTGATCTCGCTTTTTAAATGGTAATGATTTTTCCGATACACTTTTCTATTTCTATTTACTTATTTTAATGAATTGATCAAATTGTTTGTTTTATATTATTTCTGTAATTGTATGCTTGTATGATATTTTATGAAATATCGAATAAAGCTTATTTGAAGTTTGAAGTACTATCCACCTTAGCGTGCTGTCTTGAATCCCTGCTCCCTCTAGCCTTAGAATGAGAGTTTTATGATCCATCTTATCAAAGGATGCACTTAGGTCGAGCAGCAGGATGGCAGCAGTACCTCCTTCAACAAGGATTCCCTTCAGTTCTTCTGTGACCAGCAGTAGGGCAGATTCAGTGCTGTGTGCTGGTCTAAAACCCATTTGAGTCTGGTGAAGCACCTCATTCTCCTCTAAGAACTGGGACACCGTATGGTTGACATATTTTTCAATTCAAAGAGGGCTGTGGATCACCACAACCTAAGACGGAGCACACCGTGAATAGACGACGCTAGTCGTCTCAATTATTTACACATTAAATTAATACTCTTGACTCTAAAGCTCAAAGGCACATAAATTTAATCACGCCTTTAAATTTATGTGCCTTTGAGCTTTAGAGTCAAGAGTATTAATTTAATGTGGAAATAATTGAGACGACTAGCGTCGTCTATTCACGCTGTGCTCCGTCTTAGGTTGTGGTGATCCACAGCCCTCTTTGAATTGTTCTAGTACATAGAGACTGATAGGGGTCTGATCTCTCTCAGCAACGGTAGCACGCATACAAGCCTAAGATGGTTTCAAATTTGCATTACATTCAATTCACACTTACATAATTTAGGTATGGAGTCACATTTTCTTTATTTGAATTGACATATTTTTCAGCCATCTTTCCTAAGGTAGGTAGGAGTGAGATGGGGTGGAAGTTACCCAGATCTTTTGGGTCTGAATGTGGTTTTTTGAACAAAGGTCGGAATATGGCGTGTTTCCTGGATTTCAGCACTTTTCTTTGCATGAGGGATAGTTTGAGTAACTCTGTTGCAGTTGTTAGGATAGAGTCTCCCCCCTATATGAGGGGGTATTGGATCTATAGGGGACCCTGATTTTAAGCCTTGTAGGATCTTCAGCATAATGTCTTTATTTATTGCAGGAAATTCCTTTACTATAGTTCTCGCTGTGTGCCCAGTGGAAGCCTTGGTGCCTTGAGGGTCTGGTTTATCTCTACTCCCTATCATGGAGTTGTAGATGTTTTCACCCTTATTTTTAAAAAAGGCTGCCAGTTCATTGCATCTCTCCTTAGAAGAGGATTGTGGAGAGGCATCCAGTTCTATTGACATGAGGGATTTAACCACCTTGAAAAGTTCTCTGGAAGAGTGAGTGGCCGAGTTTATTTTTTTCTGGAAATATCCAGCTTGGGCTATCTTGATTTTGTTGTGGTAGTGTCTAATCTCTTTCTTATATTATGTCTTTATGGTAATGTCATATGATTTCCCCCAGGTTCTTTCGTTTTTTTTACAAGCTCTTTTTAAGGATGTAAGATGGCTATTAAAGCAAATTGATTTCCTTTGTATCTGGTTTGTTCCTGTCCCCTTTTTCTTACTACAGTGCTCTGCTGCATTAGAGAGCCATTTATCCCAGATTGAATCTGCTATCTCAATATCCCCAGCCATGTATGTCTCTCTAGAGACTCTATCAGCTTTTTTGGGATGGTTCTGGTCTATTCCCTGCCTAATTTGGGCCAGTATACCCTGTGTTTTGGGGGTGCATGTTGGTCAATGATAAAGGGATGTAAAAATGGTCTGACCAAGGCACTGGTGTAGGGAAGGCTGCTTTTAGTTTAGGATCATTGGTGAATATTGCGTCTAAGATATGCCCTTTTTCATGTGTTGCTGACTGCACCATCTGACTCATCAGCATGGCGTCCAAGTCTTGGATAAATCTATTGGTAATGGGGTGTTCTGTTTATCTAGGTGGATATTAAAATCGTCTAGTATGGTTATTGCACTTTTGGAAGTGATTATTTCTGCTATGAGGTCTGGGAAGGTATTGCAGGGTTCTGGTGATCAATAGATGAGTATCCCTGAAAAGGTTTGGGTGGGTGATAGCCTGATGCTGAACAATATAGTATCATAGTTGAGGAGGGTTTTTTGGTGAAATAGTGCAACTGTGCATGTCATGATTCTCCATATGATATGATCCATAGGGCTATGACTCGAAGCAAACCCATGCTGCCACAGAGAAACTAATTTGGCAGTGGTGCTACACAAGTGCTTCACAAGGATCTTGGAATAGATTTTACCATTACTAATGATAAGTGAGATCAGTGTACAA
Organism: Lissotriton vulgaris; assembly: GCF_964263255.1. NCBI lineage: Eukaryota > Metazoa > Chordata > Amphibia > Caudata > Salamandridae > Lissotriton > Lissotriton vulgaris. The sequence goes on along the minus strand of NC_141694.1, from coordinate 1,195,261,126 downwards.
GAACCTGGCTTCAATGGGGCATTCCTTTTTTTTAATAAGACCAGTATATTAGTTATAGTCCATGAGGCTGAAGTTGGAGGTCCCCATTCGGCATCCGAAAATGTGGTAAAGATGTCCACCAAAAGCACACAGAAGAATATATGATAAAACTCTTGGGGAATCTTATTCAGCCCTGGGTCCGTCTCAGGTGCTAGAAAGCCTAGGGTTGCTTTTAATTATTCCAGTGTAAAGGAAGCTTTGAGAGCAGCCCATTCTACCTCATCTAATACTACCATGTTAGGTAGTTCCAAAGACTGCTCAATCAAGCTTGGAGCAGGGGCCAGATCTTCCTGGTAAAGGTCTGAATAGTATTCTTCAAAACCCCTCACAATATACTCTGGAATAATAACCTGTTGCTCATGCGTATCAAGAATATCACTAATGGCGTTAATCACCTCTTTCTGATGCGTCTTAGTGGCAAAACTTTTCCTGGACTACCAATTGTATTTATAACTTTCTGCCTTATAAATTTGATATTTCTTCTCAGTCTTTCTTACATAGTGGCTACAGATACTCACTGTAGTGGCAACATTTTTGGGAACATTTTCAAATTCCTCTTGCCCTTCTATCATAGTCTTAACATGAGAAATTTTCATGCTGGCCCATTCTGCATAATCTTCTTTAATTTTATTAGTTTGGACTTTTGTTGTAAATACCAAAATTAAGGTTCCGATTATGATGTCAGTACGACGAGCATTCAACCGGCATCATAGCAGAAATGGGACGGCCCGACAAGTAGTCCACGGTCCCGCTTCTACTATTATAATGCAACTGGCGTCATTGCATACAAAAAGTGTATTTTGTCAAATGTGGCAGGTTGCAGCACAAGCCACAATAGAACAAATACACTTTTAAAGCATCCATGCACTGTATGGGAGGCCCCATGCAGTGCCCACCACATGATGCATGAATGTTTTGGGGACTTCACAACAGAGGCCGCGGGGAACTGGGGCCCTGCTATGGGACCTCAAAGTCACTTTTCGACAGCCTTACTTCGTCAGAATGGCCGACATTGAAAGGCTGTGGGAAACAGACATCATAATCCTGACGGCAGTGCCTACTCAAGCACTACCCCTATTTGGGGATAACCTGTCCCCCCGATATCCTGTCAGCTCCTTGAGCCTGGCCGAAGCACAGCAGAGTTCCCCTGCAGGTTTGCCTCAGACCACCAGCATCATAATACAACAGTTGGATGAAAGCCTATGAGTCGGGCAGAAAGCCTCCAACAAGCTGTCGGGTGGCTTTCTTCCCGACATCATAATCCGGCCCTAAGTGCCTACCTTCTTATAACAGCTTTCAGGACATCCAAATATGTGTCTCCCCTTTTATACCAGCTTTCAGTGCATCCCATATGGTCCATGTGGTAGTGCTACCCCTATTTCTTCTCACATAAACTACAAGCCATTTTTTCATGTAATCAGTATGCTCGAAATTGAATAAAAGAGTCCTATCAAATGTCCATGCATGTTGTGGCCGTACTGTTACAGGAAGGAATGCACCACTCAAAAATGAAATAGTTATGGTCTGAGAAGACCCTCTGGAATTTCTGCCCTAACATCTCCCTCAAGAGGCTGAATGAGACCAAAAGGTAAACCAATCAGACTTAATTCTTTTGAGAAAAAGATAAAAAATGAAGCCCGGATCCAAACAATTCAGCCCATCCCAAGCATCAATGGGTCCACGAGTCTTAACAAGCTGTTAAATTGTCCTCTGAATGTGAGCTTTTGCCCTACATTAACCTGTACCTGCATGGATGTCTAAGCAGAATCCATATGGCAGTTAAGTTCACCACGGACAATAAGGGATGTTGACTGGAGGCCAACTTTACCCCCAAATATTCAATAACAGCAGACTCATTCAAGTTGGATCCTTAGATAGAGCAGATAGTAAATTTTAAGCCCCCTCCCTGTATTTGTCCATTGCTCACCTCCTGAGTTTTTTCTGAGGCATCCTTGTTCATAACACAAGTATTCCCTTTAACCAAAATAGCCACCATTTTGCGGTAGTACATTGTGTGGTACGGCTTATCAGCAACCGAGGGACTTTAATACCTCAACCATGTGGATCTTCCTCAGGACAAGGGGACAGGTGAAGTGACTCTCTTCAATCTTGCAATGCTCAATTGGAGTCCAAAACCTGGTTACACCAATGACGGTAAAGTGTCAACGGCCAACTAAGGACAAATCCTGTTATTCAGTAGACACCATGACGGTGGTGCCAGACTATCCATGGAACATATTATTCTGGCCCATATTTGTGGCAAGAGTTTGCTGAACGAATCAGGCAATCGTTGTACATGCCAATGCACAACATGCATATCTTGCATTGCGGCGGGTGCTGCTGGCAGCACTGCCCGCCGCAATGTAAAATGTGTTGGATGTGACCGCCAGGGTGGCGGTCGCATCCTATTTGCCATAGCGGGGTCGCCACTCTTCAGGCGGGCAGTCCAGTTCACAGTTACGGTTGCGGGCGGACAAAGTCCGCCTGCCATTGTAATACGCCCCTAAGATAACTCGAGACTTTGGTTTGTCATATATTTTTTCTACTGAGTAGAGTGTGTGAATACAAGTTGAAACGAGTGCACTGGTCGGATTTCCTGCTCTCAGTTCCATCCTTTCAGTTCTGAAAAGATGCCTAAAACAGCTTCACCACAAAACTCTGAGTATCGCTGTCCTTCACTCAGTGCCAAAGACTCTTAGATTGTTTCATTGTTGCCAGTTTTCAAAATCCTCTACCGCCCATTGCACATCCTCAAGTTGAGAATCATGAGCTTGTCTGATTTCTCATGGAGACAAAATCAATTTCCAGTCCCACCACTCCCTTTTGTACCACTCAGCCCTACAATGTGGAAATTATCTCTACTGTCTTGTAGTAAGTTTTGGATAACATATGAATTGCCCCCTAAACTTCCTTGTGGTAGATGGGCCTTCCACTAACAGCTCGGGTCTCTTCCTGTTGCAACATAATATCCTGGTAAATGGTTTCAAAAAGAGGAGGTCTCATCTCTTTTCACTATGATTTGAATGGGCTGATCTACGAGACCAGGTGATTTCTCAAATGCAGGCTGCGTGGTGGAATAGTCCCATCTTAAATCACTTCTCAAACTTGATTTCCAAGTTACTTTTCCTGGGAGCCTCTGCACCATGGACCATGTGTTATCCTCACCTCCATCCAAATGGTGGGTGTACTCAGTTACGTCAGCTACCAAGCTGCATAATGAATCATCCTCTGAAAGATATGATTAAATATACTGTCCTGTCTGATATTAAAAAATAACACTTATAATCTTTGGCATCTGTCCCAGTCTTCACCATGCTACAATTCTCTCCATCCTGGGCTTCCTTTGAGGGCTTATTATCATAGTTATCACCCTCCATAGCTACCACTTGCTGTGGTTTCATACTTAGAGGGTCCCTATGAGTCCTATACATTCTATACCCCATACTTAATGCCTTACCTGCTTCAGGAAGTTCAAACCCAGAGCTGTACAAAGAAAGTTTGCTAATGGATAATAAACCTATTCCACTCTCAGCACCAAAACCGCCCAAATGTTATGCTTCCTCAGAGGGGAGATTATCATACAGCCTTCGAGTCTCTACAGCCTCCAGTATGAGAACCTGACATGTCCTATCAACAATTGAGCTGTAAGTAATCACCTAAACAGTATATAACACTGTTTTAATACTCTCACTACCCTGAGTTTCAGCAACACGAGTAAGGGGAGGTTACTCATAATTTAAGGTAGCAAGTGACCCCTGCGATGGCTCCACTGAGGATTCACTTACAGCTACCCCTGATTGAGTCCCCAGATTATTCCCACCCAGTGTGGCCGATTTGAAAGGGTATTCATACTGGTATATTCTCTCTTGAAATGTCTTCCACTGCACCTGATCAGGCTCTAGGCCAACACCAGAGGTCTCTAGGCTTGATGTTTCATCTCCTGGGGAGAAATTAAGCCCCTCTCTGCCCTCTCTGCAAGGCGTTATCAATAAGTCTGCTATAGTGGGTTTACGAGGGGTATATGTTAAAGTGATAATGATGTCCTCACTCCAACTGATCTGGAACTCGGCAACACCAGAGTTGACTCCACTTGAGTTACAGCTGTTCGCTGCTGCAGAATTCACTCACAAGCACCTTCTCTCTACTTGCTCCCATTCTTGTCACTCCTCCTGATTCATGTAACATTGTTTTTTTCTTGGATCCTTGCAATCCAGTGCAAAGCTGCCCTCAGCTGCTCCTTCCTTCACAACTAAACATTTGCCTTGTTTGAGGTGCCTCCCAAGCAATCAAATTTATGGAGATCATCCTCCTTATCGCAGCTTGTGCTCCCCAAAAAAACAAGAGAAAGTAGCTTGCTTTCAGGTACATGCTCAACATTCCATTATCAGGGAAGATGTCTCAACCCCAGACAGCTGGTTACTTCAGTGGGTTGTCCACTCTGAGATGTTTTAATTTTATTGTCCTGAGCAGGCATTGTTTGGAGGATGCTATGGTATGGAGAACTGCTGGGATGTACTTTGCAAATATCACCCTCTACATGATTGCTATTTTGAGATGTCAATAAGTAGAAATAGTATTTAGATTGATGGGAACAACAGTGGTGGACTAAATTAAAATCCTCCTTTGGCCAGTGGCATGTGGTGAATCTCTTCAATTAATCCATGCCTGTTCAGTTCGTTATGGGTGGTGTATCGTTGTGAAACGGTACACTACTGAATGATGGACATGACTCATAACAGTTTTGTCTTATGTGAATGTAAGAGTGTCAAACAGTTTACTGCGTTTAATATGCAGTCTTTAATGCTTGTTGATGGAATTGAATCATCTGGCCCTTCTTACCCAAGTGCTGTGGTAAGATGGAGGTATTATTTGATCCATGGACTTGTTCTAAGAATGGAAATAAGAACAAAATCCCACAGATTAAAATGTGGCGAAAGTAGTCACAATGTGACAACAGTGCAGATGATGTACAGTTGGAAGTTATAGTCATCATGGTGCTTTCAACAGAAAAAATGACTTTACAAAGAAGCATATCTTACCTGCCAATGTCATCGGTCTTTGTGTGTCAGCAGATCTTGTTCTGTCAACTGCTTTTTGATGATGTGGCCAAGAAGTTGGGTAGATGAGGAATTGATTAATACTATATATACCCCACACACACAAGTATGATAGGAGCAGTAGCAGATAAAAGGTAGAGAACATTATGAACTTGAGGGAATAGCACAATAGTTCACATTGGGCATTTATGACACGGATATGGACATATACCACTTGACACTTAGGACTTGGATGTAGTTGACTGGCATGCCCGGTGCACACACAGAATATTGAGTTTTAAATGTCGACATACACAAATATCCAGTTGGAAATATTGTGATGCAGAAATATCGACAGCAAGAATATCGTGTTCAAGAATATCGACTTGGAAGTAAGAAATATTGTTTTTGAAAATATCGAAGTCATTAATATTGTTTGCAAAAATATAGTTGTTTAAAATGTCAATGCTTTAACTAGTGTTATGTATTTTATTATGTATTTTGAAAGTATGTAAACCATTTTTTGTATAAGTATTGCTTTTGTTTTTTAATATATGTGTAACATTTTTAGTAGTTATTAATTGTGTTTGAATAAAGTTTTGCCTTTTTTAGTTCTGTAGCGGGTTGTGGGTTTATAAAGAAATAGGGTGGGAAGTATTGCATTGAATTTCAGTATAATAAATTAATTATTATTTTGTATTTATTCATACTTATTTAATTTAGATTTTATATTGTTAATTGTGGGAATTAATTATTTAATTGGTTGATTATTATTTATTATTTAATTGGTAATTATGTTAATTGTGCCACTTTTTTGCTGCAGGTTGTGGGTTTTTAGGGGAATAGGGTGGGAAGTAAATGAATCATAATAAATGTATTAATATTTATTTAATTTATATTTTATAGTTTTAATTGTGGGAATTAATTTATTATTAATTGTGTATGAAATTGTTGTTAATTATTATTAATTATTTAATTGGCAATTATGTTATTTGTGTAATTTGTTTAGGAGTGGGTTGTGGGTGTATGGGGCAATAGGGTGGAAATGAATTTAATTATAATAAATGTATTAATATTTTTTATTTCTTAATATGTATTTAATTTATATTTAATAGTTAATTTATTATTAATTAATTATTAATTGCTTGTCAATTATTAGTAATTAATTGATTGGTAATTAATTATGTTGTGTAATTTTTTTAGGAGCGGGTAGTGGGGTTTATGGGGAATAGGGTGGGAAGTTATTTATTTATAATTAATTGATAATTATTTGTTAATTAATGCTAATTCAATCATTACAATTTAAATATGGCAATTGTGTAATTCATTTTAGATATGAGTTGTGGGGTTTATAGTGGTAAAGGGGGAGTAGTAAAATCTTTTAAAATAATTATTACGTTGTAAATTGATATTATTTTATTGATGTAAAATTAGTTATGGAAATTGTGTAAGGATGTTTAGGTGTGAGTTGTGGTGTTTATTGGGGTAGAGGGTGGAAAGTAATGTATGCTTAATTAATTAATAATTGGTTGATCATTAATAGTAATTCATCAAGTCATAAATATGTATGGTAATTGTTTATTTTTAATTTGTGTGGGTAACATTTGGGGGTAAATTATTTTTTATCTGCTTTAATTTGTTTTTAAATTAATTATTTTTCTTTAATTGATCATTCATTATGTTAATTATGGAGGTACTGTTTTTTAAACTTAGATGTGTGTTGTGAATTGTTTGGTGTTATAGGGTAGGAAATGAAAAAGATTTAATTTATGTAATAATTAAAGTTTTTGATTATAAATAATTTCTATTAAAAAGAGTTATTTGTTTGTAAATTATTTTTTAACTTAAAAAAATTCTAGGTATTTGTTAGATCTTTTTAATATTATAATATGTTTTTATCTTTTTTAAATTTTAAATAATGTTATATATGTTTTCTTTTTTCTTTTTTTAAATCTTTTGTATTGTAGTTGTTATTGTGTTTGTTTTTAATTTTGAACTGACTCCACTGAGAATACAAATGTTTACCCCTCTGCTATCCAACACGTTCCCTACTGTTGCATTCACTGGAGTGGGCATGTCATTTTTTACTCCTCTGCTATCCAACACTTTCCCTACTCTTGCACTCACTAAATTGGGAAAAGTAATTTTTACCTCACCGCTATCCAACACTTTCTCTACTGTTGCACTCACTGGAGTGGGAATAGTAATTTTTACCCCTCCGCTATCCAACACTTTCCCTACTGTTGCACTCATTGGAGTGGGAAAAGTAATTTCTACCCCTACGCTATCCAACACTTTCTTTATTATTGCACTCACTGGAGTGGGAATAGTAATTTTTACCCCTACGCTATCCAACACTTTCCCTACCGTTGCACTCACTGAAGTCGGAATATTATTTTGTACACGTTTGCGGACCAACATTTTCCATACTGTTGCAGTCACTGGAGTGAGAATAGTTATTTTTAGCCCTTCGCTATCCAACACTTTCCCTACTGTTGCACTCACTAGAGTGGGAATATTAAGTTTTACCCCTCCACTATCCAACACTTTCCCTACTGTTGCACTCACTGGAGTGAGAATAGTAACGTTTTTCCCCTCTGTGATCCAACATTTTCCCTACTGTTGCACTCGCTGGAGTGAGAATGGAAAGGGGCGACCACTCGGTCCCCCCGAACGTATGGCAGAGTGCCTCGATCCCCCCGGGAAGCCATTTTGGGCGGGAGGCGCGTCTCGGCTGGTATGCCCGAAGCGGCGTAGCCGGGGCGCGCTTTTTCCCGCCCTAGAGTGGGCTGGCCTAGACACTGACGCGGCCGGCCACGCCCTCGGGGCAGGCAGGGGCGGGTTTACGCCCGCCCTGAAGATGGATAAAAAGGGACGCAAGACCAGAAGACATCCTCTTGTTCCTGTGCTCTGAAGCTGCACCTCCTCGCTGCACGTGAGCTCGAGACGGAACGAAGAGCCAATTTTGAGCGTTTTAATCTTTCTTTTGGTCTTACAGATACTCTGTCGGAGAAATGCCCAAGAAAGGCGGAAAGAGAATGACGACTGAACAGATGCTTCGTGTTCTCATGAAGGAGATGTCCGAGCTAAAGAAGCGGGTGGACAAGAATGAGGAAGGGGGTCCAAAACGTCCTTTGGCGGGAGCAGCCCCGGGAGGGAAAAACAAGAGGCCCAGGAGGGGGGCAGCGGGTGAAGACATCCCGGGTCCCAGTGCCCCGCTCGAGGCTCCAACTCCCGTGCCGGAGGAGGGGAATCCAATTCCCGTTGTGGTCACCCCCGTGTCCGAGGATGATATGCCGCCCGAGTTGGCAGCTCAATTGGCAGCGTGGTTGGGTAAAGGTAACGAGGGCGCCACGGCTGTCGATGCGCAGGCGCTGATGAAGCAATTGCGTGAGAAGCGGGAAGCAGCCAAGGTGGCCGTGCCGGCTGCAGTAGGGGACAAGACACCAGGGACGATTGCGACCACAGAGGCAGCGTCAGGTGCAGGTAAGCGGCCATTGCCGATCGCGAGGGATGAGTCAACACCCTCGCGGAGAGACAGGTTGGGGCAACATGTTCCTTTGGCAATTAAGGAAAAGATTTGGGCGGGGGAGTATGTGAACATTTTTTCACTGCTTGTTGATCATTATGAGGTAGAGCATGTAAAGAGTCAGAAGGATCTCATGCATCCGAGTGTTTGGCGCGCAAAAATGGCCGCCTTTAAAGTGAATGAGAATATCGGCAATTGGGGCAATGCTTGGGGAATCTTTACATCAATCTTGGGGGAACGTAGACCTGAGTTGCTTTCCGAGTTCCCAATCTATCAATCACGAATCATGGGGTACTCGACATCGCACCAGGGTAATCATTGGTTCTGTTACGATAATCTGTTCAGAAAGGAAAAGGAGCATAATAAAAGTTTAACCTGGGATTGTTATGATGCCTTGACTTGGGATAAGATGAAGGAGTCAGGAATGTTGAAAATGCCGTTGGTGGGAAGTAATGTTGGCGAATACTCCCGGCAATATGCGGGGACGCCCTTTCGATCAGGTACGGGTGCCGACGATCACTCGAAACCTACCGGCAATAACGGAAAAAGGGGTTTCTGCTTTAATTACAACAGAGGTAGATGTACTAGACCCCAGGGATCGTGTAAATTCAAACATGAATGTAGTAGTTGTGGGTCGTCCCATCCTGAGTCCTCGTGCAGAGCCAGAACGGGTGATAACGGGGGGAGAGGAGGTGCCAAACAGGTCTAATATAGTCCGAGGGGCGCCTTTACCCACTCCGATTGATACCCTGGCGATGATTCCTTGGCTCAGTGACTACCCGGATCGTACTTCTGCTGGGGTGCTGCGGAACGGTTTTTCGTATGGTTTCCGCATCCCGGTAGGGGACTTTCAAGGTGTGGATAAGTGTAAAAATCAACTTTCCGTCCTGCAGCATACGACCGTAGTACAGGATAAGATCCGGAAAGAGGTGACTCGAGGTCGGGTCGCCGGCCCGTTTAGTATACCCCCGGTCCAGAATTTTGTTTGTTCTCCCTTAGGGGTAGTCCCCAAGAAAGACCCCGGTGAGTTCCGACTGATTCATAATTTATCAGCTCCACGAGGTCTTTCCGTAAATGATGCAATCGATCCAGAAGTGTGTTCGGTGCGGTACGCATCCTTCGATGAGGCCGTAGCCATTTTGAATCGCCTGGGGCCCGGGGCGCTGATGGCGAAGTCAGATATCGAGTCAGCGTTCCGATTGCTCCCGGTACACCCAGACGACCAGCGCCTCCTAGGATTCATGTTTCAGGGTTGTTATTACATGGATAGGTGTATGCCAATGGGGTGCTCTATATCCTGTGCTTATTTTGAGAAATTCAGTAGTTTTCTACAATGGGTCTTCACAAGGAAAACAGGTTTCCAAGATGTAATGCACTACCTTGATGATTTTCTGTTTCTTGGGGCAGCCGGGGGTCTTGAATGTGGCAGGGCCTTGGCCGAATTTTGTGTGTTAATGAAACAGTTTGGTGTGCCATTGGCGCCGGGTAAAACAGTGGGTCCTACGACTTGCCTCAAGTTTCTGGGGATCGAGTTGGACTCCATTGAGGGGTGTTTCCGTTTGCCAGCTGAGAAAGTGTTGAAGTTCAGGGCTGCGCTGCAAATGTGTATAAATGCATCTAAAGTTACGCTGCAACAATTACAGCAGGTGGTGGGACAGTTGAATTTTGCCTTGAGGGTAATACCAATGGCCCGCCCCTTTTCCCGTTCAATTGCCCAAGCGATGGTCGGCCTTAAAGAGGGCCACCATCGCACGAGACTATCGGCCGAGATCCGCCAGGACATGCGTATTTGGTTAGCATTTTTGGCGGATTTCAATGGTAGAATCGTCTGGAATGAACCAGCCGTGTCTTCTGAAGAGCTGGGGCTATGGACAGATTCGGCAGGAAGCATAGGTTTTGGCGCCATTTTCGGCACGAAATGGTCGGCACAAAGATGGCCGACATGGTGGCATGAGAATGGTCTGACGAGTAATATTGCTTTCCTGGAACTGTTTCCCATCCTGGTGGCCTTGAGAACATGGCCCGATGGGTTCAAAGATCACTCTGTCATATTTTGGTCTGACAATATGACCGTGGTCGAGTGCATCAATAGTCAGGCAGCACGTTGTAAACTGATTTTAAGACTGCTTAAGGAAATTGTTTTACTGTGTATGCAATTGAACGTGCTATTCAGAGCAAAGCATGTTCCAGGGGTGATGAATCAGGCGGCTGACGCACTGTCTCGTTTTCAAATGCAGGCTTTCTCGGGTTTCCTCCCCTCAGCGGACCCAGAGCCGGCACCCTTTCCCGAAGCTCTCTGGTCTCTCGGTGCCCCGAACTTCGTCACCTCGTGGGAGAGAGTCTAGCACCAAGGACGAGGAAGGCATACGAAGGGGCGTTTCGGGCCTATTTAGCCTTTTTGGGGAGTGATAGAGAGCGACTTTGGGGTCACGAGGAGTGGGTAGTGAATTTCCTGATGTCCTTACGTAGGGCTGGGAAATCGGTGGCTACGGCCAAGAGGCATCGTGCTGCCATTTCCTTTGTTGCCAGAGCACACGCTATCCAGGACCCAACAGCGTCTTTCGTTGTACAGAAAGCGCTGCGTGGGTGGCAACGCCTGGAGGGTCGCAGAGCAGATGAAAGGCGCCCGATAGGTTTGGATAGATTGTCCCAGTTGTTGGCCACACTCCCCGCCACATGTTCATCTCAGTTTGAGGCGGTGCTGTTCCGAGCCGCTTTTACGCTAGCATTTCACGGAGCAATGCGGGTAAGCGAATTGGTTGCAGGGAACAAACTGGATGTGGCGGGGGGTTTGTGCCAAGAACACGTTCAGATACGGGGAGAAACAATGACTGTCTCCTTTGTAAAGTCCAAGACTGACCAAGATGGGATGGGTGACTGCGTCATCATACGCAGGATTCCTGGGTCCTCCATATGTCCGGTAAAGTGTTTAGAGGATTACCTAGCACGAAGGGTGGCATCATGGGGGGGGACTTTGTTAAGACACGCTGACGCCACCCCACTGACGAAATTTCAGTTTCAGCGGGTGCTTGCGATGTCAATTGCCGCTGCGGGTTTGAACCCGGGCGAATTTGGGACCCATTCCTTTCGGATAGGGGCTGCTACGGAAGCTACAGCCAGGGGTCTTAATGTTGAGCAAGTGAAACGAGTGGGGCGTTGGTCCTCCAATTGTTATAAAAGATACGTGCGGTTGCACATGTTGTGAAGCTGTAATAATGTACTCACGCTTCTTGTTTTTGTTTGGTTTTCAGTTACGCAAGCCTACGAGGCGGGGCGGACTATGCAGTCGACCCTACACCCGGCCAGCGGTCAGACATCACCGGCTGTGAAAAAGGAGGTGTGGGTCGTGGGCCACTCATACGTGAGGCGTGCCGCAGACGTATTCAAAGCAGGTGACATGATTCACGTGGCTGGGGAATACGGGTACAGGATGTCCTTCTACGGAAGGGGCGGTCTCTGTATTGACCAGTTTCAAACATTTTTCGAGGGTTTGTTAGGGCGGACAAGGTCACCGCCGTCTATAGTTATAGTGCATGTTGGGGGCAATGATTTGGTCACCATCGGTAGACGACTACTCCTGGAGGCAATGCTTTCCACTGTAAGTTGGTTGGCGAGGAGAGTTCCGGGGTGCACGATTGCATGGTCCCATTTGATTCCACGAAAGGTGTGGCGGGGGGCTATCTCTATTCCTGCTTTGAACCATTCTGTTAGAAAGCTTAACAATAAAGTGAGTAGGTTGTTCCGTTCCAGGACTTTGCATTCTATTTCTCATAGGTGTATTAATGATGACAGTATGTATTTGGGGGATGGTGTGCATTTGTCTTGGGTGGGGAATGAGTTACTCTTAGGAGACTTCTTAGCATGGTTAAAATCGTTGAAACATGACCTTTAGGTAGGAGTTTTTGTGGGGGGTCCGGATAGCCGGTCAACTATCCGGCCTGTGGCGGTAAGATCATGATCGGTGAGCACTAATTGGAAGATCCCTATGAGTGGGCGTCACCCAACACGGATGGGAGCGCTCGGGGGAGGTGGCCTTTGGCCCCTCAACGGGGAGGCGGTCCCTTCTAAGGATGGGTCGCCGAAAGAAGAGGAAAGGCGGTCAAGGCCCCTTCCTGTGTAGGAGGGGTTACAGCCCCCTCCTGGGGAATTTCCCGGGGCCAGTGACATCTGCGACGGCAGATGCGGTAAGTTGTGTGGGGTTGGGGGGAGGTCTACGATACCTTCTAGATACCTCACACGAGTCTTCGAACGACCTTTAACTGGCGTCGAGATGATAAGTGCCCCCGTCAAGTCAAGGGAAATTGGTAGTAGTTGCACTTGAGTACGCCTCAGTGCTGTCGCCCCTCCCAAGTGGGGGGGGGTATGTCTGGTTAGGGATCTTGACACCGGTTACGACCTTGCCGTTGGCCCTTAAACGTTAGGATGTACAATTTCAATATTTCAAGTAAATGTTTTGTAGGATGTTAGTTCGGCTAGGAGAACCTCTGTATTAGAGAATCTGTTAAGGTTAGCCAAACATCGCAATGTGGTATGAAATTGTACATTAATGTTTAAATGTTTTTAATTTTTTGTTTTAATAAATACGGCCGGGAGGGTCACTCCCTCCCACTTCCAAAAACTTCAAGAACTGTTTCCGGTTTCCCTTCTTTGGGGATTGTGTTGAGAGGGGGTGGCGGGTATCTCAGCCATATGGAAAGGGGCGACCACTCGGTCCCCCCGAACGTATGGCAGAGTGCCTCGATCCCCCCGGGAAGCCATTTTGGGCGGGAGGCGCGTCTCGGCTGGTATGCCCGAAGCGGCGTAGCCGGGGCGCGCTTTTTCCCGCCCTAGAGTGGGCTGGCCTAGACACTGACGCGGCCGGCCACGCCCTCGGGGCAGGCAGGGGCGGGTTTACGCCCGCCCTGAAGATGGATAAAAAGGGACGCAAGACCAGAAGACATCCTCTTGTTCCTGTGCTCTGAAGCTGCACCTCCTCGCTGCACGTGAGCTCGAGACGGAACGAAGAGCCAATTTTGACCCACCCACCAGCCCCTGAGGACAGCCAGTTGTTTTAATAAAATTGATCAATTATTCTATTTCGTTTACAGGTTGTTTTAGTGTTATGTCGATGTTGAATGTGTAATAAAGATTGGTCTAATTTTACAAGTTTGTGATTAAAGAACTTCGGATTTAAGGTCCATTTATAAACAGGCTTTTTTCGGTCATAGTGGCCAATGTAGTTTCGTTTAGTTAGCATTTGTCGTATTTATTTTGGTCGGGCGGTAAGGTCATGATCGGTGAGCACTAATTGGAAGATCCCTATGAGTGGGCGTCACCCAACACGGATGGGAGCGCTCGGGGGAGGTGGCCTTTGGCCCCTCAACGGGGAGGCGGTCCCTTCTAAGGATGGGTCGCCGAAAGAAGAGGAAAGGCGGTCAAGGCCCCTTCCTGTGTAGGAGGGGTTACAGCCCCCTCCTGGGGAATTTCCCGGGGCCAGTGACATCTGCGACGGCAGATGCGGTAAGTTGTGTGGGGTTGGGGGGAGGTCTACGATACCTTCTAGATACCTCACACGAGTCTTCGAACGACCTTTAACTGGCGTCGAGATGATAAGTGCCCCCGTCAAGTCAAGGGAAATTGGTAGTAGTTGCACTTGAGTACGCCTCAGTGCTGTCGCCCCTCCCAAGTGGGGGGGGTATGTCTGGTTAGGGATCTTGACACCGGTTACGACCTTGCCGTTGGCCCTTAAACGTTAGGATGTACAATTTCAATATTTCAAGTAAATGTTTTGTAGGATGTTAGTTCGGCTAGGAGAACCTCTGTATTAGAGAATCTGTTAAGGTTAGCCAAACATCGCAATGTGGTATGAAATTGTACATTAATGTTTAAATGTTTTTAATTTTTTGTTTTAATAAATACGGCCGGGAGGGTCACTCCCTCCCACTTCCAAAAACTTCAAGAACTGTTTCCGGTTTCCCTTCTTTGGGGATTGTGTTGAGAGGGGGTGGCGGGTATCTCAGCCATATAGCAAGTTTTACTCCTCCACTATCCAACATTTTCTCTACTGTTGCACTAACTGCAGTGGGAATAGTAATTTTTATCCATTTGCTATCCAACACTTTCTGTACTGTTGCACTCACTGGAGTGGGAATGATGATTTTTACCCCTCCCCTATCAAACACTTTCTCTACTGTTGCACTAACTGGAGTGGGAATAATGATTTTTACTGCTCCCCTAGCCAACACTTTCTCTACTGTTGCACTCACTGCTGGAGTGGGAATGGCAATGTTTACCCCTCCTCTATCCAAAATGTTCCCTACGGTTGCATTCACTGCAGTGGGAATAGTTATTTTTCCCCCTCTACTATCCAACACTTTCCGTACTGTTGCACTCACTTAAAGACTGTTAAAAATGTTATTTTTTTAATTTATAATATAATGTTTTTTTGTAATTAGATTTTATGTCATAGGTGTATAACATAACATGGGTTCTTTTTAATGAAGATTCCGATGTGGGTGATATACAGGCACGAAGGTCAGTGATGTGCGAGAGGGACCCACTTCAGAAGTGTCTGGGTAACAGCTGGCTTCTATCCCGGACCGCCTCACAAACCAAGCTAGCAAGTGATTCTTGCAGACAGCAACTCGGATCCAAAGAGGGGGCGCGAGCACTGTCTCTGGCGTCCTGGGACCCTGTTGGCAGAAGTTATCGAAGTAGAGCGTAGGGGACCGGAGGAGGACTGAACATCATATTTGTTGGTTTTATCTTGAGCCATGTCACCTACCTCTACGAAGGCATGAGCAGGTCCTCATCCGAGGGATTGTGTACTTCAAACCAAGTCTTTCAACACCAAATGACTTCTGGGTATTGTAGTCCCCAGTAGAACTGTGTGAACTATGGACTAGCTACTAAGGCTGAATGTAAGCCAGCTGCACTCCGAATGGGAGGATCCATGAAAGTTTAAAATGAGGGTGGGACTCTTGATACCGAAACTAAGGCATCTGAGGAAGACTATGGAAGTCGAAATGCATCATGCCAAAATCTTTGAATAATGCAGTCCTCTTACCTGATCCCCGCTGTGTCCTTATCGGTTCTTTTTAATGAAGATTCCGATCCGGGTGATTTACAGGCACGTAGGTCAGTGACGTGCGAGAGGGACCCGCTTCAGAAGTGTCTGGGTAACAGCTGGTTTCTATCCCGGACCACCTCACAAACCAAGCCAGCAAGTGGTTCTTGCAGACAGCAACTCGGATCCGACGAGGGGGTGCGAGCACTGTCTCTGACGTCCCGGGACCCCGTTGGCAGAAGTTATCGAGGTAGAGAGTAGGAGACCGGAGGAGGACTGAACATCACATTTGTAAGTTTTATCTTGAGCTGTGTCACCTACCTCTACGAAGGCATGAGCAGGTCTTCATCCGAGGGATTGTGTACTTCAAACGAAGTCTTGCAACACCAAATGACTTCTGGGTATTGTAGTCCCCAGTAGAACTGTGTGAACTATGGACTAGCTACTAAGGCTGAATGTGAGCCAGCTGCACTCCGAATGGGAGGAGCCATGAAGGTTTAAAATGAGGGTAGGACTCTTGATACCGATACTAAGGCATCTGAGGAAGCCTATGGAAGTTGAAATGCATCATGCCGAAATCTTTGAATAAAGCAGTCCTCTTACCTGATCCCCGCTGTGTCCCTCTGGGTTCTTTTTAATGAAGATTTCGATGTGGGTGATTTACAGGCACGTAGGTCAGTGACGTGCGAGAGGGACCCACTTCAGAAGTGTCTGGGTAACAGCTGGCTTCTATCCCGGACCCCCTCACAAACCAAGCCTAGCAAGTGGTTCTTGCTGACAGCAGAGCGTAGGGGACCGGAGGAGGACTGAACATCACATTTGTCGGTTTTATCTTGAGCCATGTCACCTACCTCTACGAAGGAATGAGCAGGTCCTCATCCGAGGGATTGTGTACTTCAAACCAAGTCTTGCAACACCAAATGACTTCTGGGTATTGTAGTCCCCAGTAGAACTGTGTGAACTATGGACTAGCTACTAAAGCTGAATGTGAGCCAGCTGCACTCCGAATGGGAGGAGTCATGAAGGTTTAAAATGAGGGTGGGACTCTTGATACTGATACTAAGGCATCTGAGGAAGACTATGGAAGTCGAAATGCATCATGCTGAAATCTTTGAATAAAGCAGTCCTCTTACCTGATCCCTGCTGTGTCCCTCTGGGCTCTTTTTAATGAAGATTCCGATGTGGGTGAAATATATATATATATACATATTACCTACTGGCGGTCGCCAGTAGGTATATATAGTTAGGATTTTTTCTCTATGGGATTTTTGAAAATTCTATGTCTAATAACTTTGGCGTTTGTGGACGGAATTGGCTGAAATTTTCAGGAAAATGGAACATTTTGTTTCTGAGCAGCCCCTGACAATTTGGGGGGGTTTCATCAAGGGGGGGCCGAGAAAAAAGGGGGGTCCCAAAACGCATTTTTCCCATGTTAATTTCCATAGGGCGGTTGGCCTCACTTTTAGCTCGAACGGCTGAATGGATTTGCACGAAACTTGGCAAAATTGTAGGGACTGTTAGCCTGATGTGCCTTTGCTAGGTCTCAATATATGTGCTCCAGTGGATTTTGAGTAATTTAGGTTCAAAAAAATATATATATCTGGGCGGAGCCTAACCACACATCTGATCTGATTGGCTGTCAGCACTTCATCCAAGAAGTGTTGGCAGCCATCTTGGGACCAATATACATGATAGCACCTCATTAAAAAGCATTGTAGTTAATAGAGGGTTTTAGGACTTTAGTTACATTATAAATCATTTGTTGATGGTACCATACTTGTTTTAGGAATTGTGGTGGGTTCTAAGGTGATTTTACCATGTGAAAAAACCTTCTGCTGTGATATCATGAATATTGTTTGAAAGAAAACTAATATCTCATGATTTTCCCACAGTGGTTTGGAAGGGGATCTATAAGCTAAACTGAAAGCATATTTTCTGTAAATTCACATTATCTTTCTCAGTCATGTGAAAATGAAGTCTGACATTCTCAGTAAAACATGTACATCCAACAAGGACAGAGACTGTCAGTTGATTCCTTTGTGTTCTACTGCAGCCTCCTAGAGTGTTCTAAAGAACAACTAGAGCGCTAACAGTCCTACTTATTACAAAGGTATGGCACACCTGAAGCCATCTTGATTGGAATAAAGTGGTAACTCTTAAAACATTTAATTTAAAAAGAAACAACATGAGGGGGTATATTTTGCCATAGAAAGTATGATTAGTGCTGCAGAATGAAAAATTAGGGCACATTTTGAGTGACTTCTCAAATCCTTTTCTATTTCATTAAAACATTCTGACATGCAGTCTCCCAAAATGGCCACCAGAGACAAAAGAGCCCAAATGTAGCCCAAATATCACCCAGATGTAGCCCAAGTATAGCCCAATGACAGAATGTCCCAGAGTGTTCTAAAGAACAACTAGAGCGCTAACAGTCCTACTTATTACAAAGGTATAGCACACCTGGAGCCATCGTGATGGGAATAAAGTGGTAACTCTTAAGACATTTAATTTAAAAAGGAACAAAATGAGGGGGTATATTATGCAATAGAAGGTATTATTAGTGCTGCAGAAAGAAAAATTAGGGCACATTTTGAGTGACTTTTCAAATCCTCTTCTATTTCATTAAAAAATTCTGACATGCAGTCTCCCAAAATGGCCACCAGAGACAAAAGAGCCCAAATGTAGCCCAAATATCACCCAGATGTAGCCCAAGTATAGCCCAATGACAGAATGTCCCAGAGTGTTCTAAAGAACAACTAGAGCGCTAACAGTCCTACTTATTACAAAGGTATGGCACACCTGAAGCCATCTTGATTGGAATAAAGTGGTAACTCTTAAAACATTTAATTTAAAAAGGAACAAAATGAGGGGGTATATTTTGCCATATGAATTATGATTAGTGCTGCAGAAAGAAAAATTAGGGCACATTTTGAGTGACTTCTCAAACCCTCTTCAATTTCATTAAAAAATTCTGACATAGTTTTGCAAGATGGCCACCAGAGACAAAAGAGCCTAAATGTAGCCCAAATATCACCCAGATGTACCCCAAGTATAGCCCAAAGAACAACTAGAGCGCTAACAGTCTTACTTATGACAAAAGTATGGCACACCAGAAGCCATCTTGATTGGAATGAAGTGGTAAGTCTGAAAACACTCAATTTAAAAAGGAACAACATGAGGGGGTTAATTTTGCCATAGAAAGTATGATTAGTGCTTCAGAAAGAAAAATTAGGGATCATTTTGAGTGACTTCTCAAATCCTCTTCTATTTCATTAAAAAAATTCTGACATGCAGACTTAAACATGCACTTTGAATACCAGCAGCAGACGTCCCTGGTGAGCAGTAGCTTTACTACAGTGATCTAATGTGCAACTAGAGTGCTAACATTCAGAATTTATGGCAAATGTGTGACACATCTGAATGCCTTCTTGATGGAACCAAAGTAAACAAGCATTGAAAATGCAATAGATCTCGCCCTCGTTTAAGTTAAAGCCATTCTGTTTGTAATGAGGTGGCTTTTTAGCTTTGCTTTTATTAGTGTTTTTTCAACTTTCATGTAAATAACGCACCGTTTTCACCAAATCGACTTTGCCCAAGCACACCCTTCCCTTCGGCCAACAAATCCCCAAAATTCGGCACACCTGCCGATCCACTCTCCCTACAGCTCACCCAAGCCCCGTCCCTCTAGCGCAACTGGAACACCCCAAATTCACCTTCTCCATGCGCACCAAAAACTCCCATTGAATAACATGACAATTCGCTACTCCGCACAAAAATTGCTCTTTAAAGCACTTCCACTGCTCCGATCCGCTTCAAACTTGGCTGGACACTAGTTCCAGCGATTCCCTAACATCCCACCAAAAATCAGCACAATCCATCCACTGGAACGGGGACGAATTTCAACCCGAATACGCGCCCCCCGCAAACACAAAAAAAGCCATAAAACGGCCAAATCTCGACCAAAAACCGCCAAAATCCCTCAAAACCTTGCCAACACCAATACGCACGAAACTGAACCGGCCCCTCAGCCCTAGGCTCCGGGAACCCTACTTAATTGACCCAAAAGCCCTAAAAAAGCAACATAATACACACGAAAACGCCCTAACAACCCTAAAAGGCATATAAGTATATGTATGCATGCATTTATGTTTGTATTTATATAGATATACAGATGATATATGTTTATATATGTATGTATATATATATATTCACTGAAAAAACCATAGGCTATAGACCATATATAGTTAGGAATTAGCATTTACAAAACCTTGAAAATTCACTGAAAAAACCATAGGTTATAGACCATATATAGTTAGGAATTCGCATTTACAAAACCTTATTTTACTCACACAAAACCATTGAAATTCCATATATAGTTAGTTGCACTAACTATATATCGCGCACCCGCAATCCACTGCTGATGATGTCACATATTACATCATTCATGACATGGTCAGTGACATCACTGATGACATCACTGATGACATCTCAAATGACATCACTGATGACATCACTGATGACAACATCCAGTGACTGTATGTTTCTGTAAAGTTAAAATATGTCTTACATATTGAAGAATGAGTGGATGTATAAGTGTCTGGATGAAGGATTTAGTAGGTGCATGACTGACTGTATGAGTGAGTGATTAAATGTGTCTCACTGAGTGCATGGGTTAGTGACTAAACTGTCTTAATGTGTGCATCATTATGTCTGTTGTTCTGTAAACTGTTGCATGTGTTGATAAGTAGCTATATGAGTAACTATATGGGTTATTGATTGGTTGCCCAAGTATTTGTATGGGAGACTGAGTGTGTGTGTGGGTGGCTGGGAGGTGTATGACTCTGTGCATAGATGTGTGAGCAGTTGATTCACTAGATGTATGGTTTCAAAAGTGCATGTGGAAACAGCTGTATGGGCGGTTGACTGTGTGCATGAGTGTATTGGTGAGTGAATGGATATCTCAGTGCTACATGTCAAAGTAAGTACATATGTAAAACACAGTACATGTGAGAGTTGACATATATAAATAACTGTGCATAAGAGCCAGTGAATGTGTGAGTGGCTGTATGGATCATTGTGAACTTGTATCAGGGATTGTATAAGAGAGTTAATATGTGTTAGTATATGTTTGAAAAAGTAAAGTTTGTATAACTGTATAGTTGAGGAAATGGAGGTGTGATTGATTCTTTGATTGACTGACTAGGTGTGTGAGTAACTCCATGGATGAGTGACAGTCTGTGAGTGTCTGTTTACACTGATTGTATCTAAGGTTATATTAGAGTCTGAAGAGGTTCATCGTATTATCACATGAATGATGTCATCAGTGATGTGATCAGTAATATCAAATGAGATGTCATCAATGATGTTATCAGTGATATCATTTGAGATGTCATCAGTGATGTCATCAGTGATGTCATTTGAGATGTCATCAGTGATGTCATCAGTGATGTCACTGACCATGTCATGAATGATGTAATATGTGACATCATCAGCAGTGGATTGCGGGTGCGCGATATATAGTTAGTGCAACTAACTATATATGGAATTTCAATGGTTTTGTGTGAGTAAAATAAGGTTTTGTAAATGCGAATTCCTAACTATATATGGTCTATAACCTATGGTTTTTTCAGTGAATATATATATATATATATATATATATATATATATATATATATATATATATATATGATCAAGTCCGTCATGTTTGCACTGAGAAAATAAAAAAACACTTTATTTCTACCTTGCCGTGTGGTCCGTTTTCCTAATTCTTGGTCGTCTTGGCGGCGAAGTTGGGAGTTCGTGTGGTAATATATATATATATGTATATATATATATATATATATATATATATATATATATATATATATATATATATATATATATATGCAGCTCAGCCTCAGATTTGTAATCTCCAAAGAACTGCACTCGTGGAAACCAAAGGGTTGCAGTGCTCACACCAGTTTAATCACACTCGTAAACAGACAGACGCGTTTCAGCAGTACGCCTTCCTCAGTGTCAGTTACACTGCGAGGACCTGCCGGGGATATAGCGTCCATGCCAACAACGACATGGTAGATGGACTACATCGTTCTAACGGGCGCGCCATCTTGGAACATGCAAATACAGTTCACAATAGGGTGTATTTTGCCACACAGGGGAAACAGAGTAAATCAAGCCGTGGATCGGCATAGAACCCCGTGTATCCACATCCGGGGTGATGTGGGGTACTTTAATATAAGAACCCTCTAAGTAATTCCCCAGTCCATCTTGCCATGAATTGGCAGGTGCTCCAGTGATTCATATGTACAGTGTCCCCATATGTCCTTAACCCACCAATAAGCTTATTAAACTATAATGAGCAATTAATGCATCCGTAAATTACATTGCTATTAATGTTCATATTGCTGTGCATCAGTTCATGAAGAAATTTCAGGAAAACCTCATATTGCTTATTTCCCTAGATGAACTGCCAGTTCTTCCCCATGGTTCAGCCCGCCTGGACTTTTGGTCATGAGGTCGATTATGTACCTTGATTCCAGGCGTCTCAGAGTTTTTTGCCTGTCTCCTTCCCTTGGGTTTTCAGCTACAAAATCTATGCCAAAGTACCGCAGTTTGGTCCTGTCCCTTTGGTGAACCAAGTCAAAATGTCTTGCGACTGGATATGCCGGATCTGCCTTGTCTATTGCCCTTTGGTGCTCGAGTACCCTGATTTTCAATTGGTGGATCGTACTCCCAATATATCTCAATCCGCAAGGGCAGATGAGGCAATAGACCGCATAATTAGTGCTACAGGTCAGGAATTTCTTGATGGATTTCGTGATGTTTGCTCCTGGGATGTCATAGTTTCGCACTCTCTTGCATCCCGCGCAGGCCTTGCATTTTCCGCAAGGAAAAAATCCACCCATCTCTGCAATTTTACCTGTTCTTGGGGTCACATTCTTGAAGTGGCTTCTCACAAGGGAGTCTCTTAATGATCTTGCTTTGCGATATGTGATCAAGGGTTTTGTTGGAATTTCATCTCTCAGGATCGGGTCTGTCTCTAGAATGTGCCAGTTTTTTTGCATAATTCTTCTCAGTCCCATAGAATCACTGGTATATGGTGTGATCAAACGAAATTTGCCCTCGTCTTTGGTTTGTTCATTTGGTGCTTTTGGTTTTAGGAGATCTTCCCTTTTTATTTTTCTTACTTTCTTCAGGGTTCTATTCAAAGAGTCCGGATCGTATCCTCTCCTTGTGAACCTTTCTATGCAACCTGCCGCTGCTGTTTCAAAGTCCTTCTCTCTGCTGCTGTTTCTTCTCATCCTGAGAAGTTCCCCGTACGGGATACTTTGTATCAGCCTCTTCGGATGGTTGCTGTCGGCCCGCAGGATGGAGTTGCCTGCCGTCGCTTTGCGATACAGTGATGTATGTAGCTGGTTATTTTCAATTTCCACTCTCAGGTCCAAGTATTCAGCTGTTGTTGTACTGATGGATCCTGAGAAGTGTAGATTGCAGTTGTTGTCGTTCAGCATTCTTATATATTGCTGTGCCCCCTCCATCGTCCCTTGCCACACGATGAAGAGGTCATCGATGTACCTAAACCACTGTATTACTTTCTCTGTTCCTTGTCCTTCAGTCTGAAGGACCATGGGCACCCGCTCCTCCCACCAGCCGACGAACAGGTTCGCGTAGCTGGGAGCGAAGCAGGTGCCCATCGCGGTCCCAGAGACCTGTGTGTATAGCTGATCGTTGAACAGGAAGATGTTGCTAGTTAAACAGAATTCAATGAATTCCAGCAACATACGATTGTGCAGAGCGAATCTGGCAGGTCTCTTGTTCAGAAAGTGTTCCACTGCTGTTAAGCCTAAATCATGTCTGATGTTGGTATATAGGCTAGTTATGTCAAGCACAATCATCAGGTATGTTGGATCCCATGTTATTTCAGAGAATTCTGTTTAACTAGCAACATCTTCCTGTTCAACGATCAGCTATACACACAGGTCTCTGGGACCGCGATGGGCACCTGCTTCGCTCCCAGCTACGCGAACCTGTTCGTCGGCTGGTGGGAGGAGCGGGTGCCCATGGTCCTTCAGACTGAAGGACAAGGAACAGAGAAAGTAATACAGTGGTTTAGGTACATCGATGACCTCTTCATCGTGTGGCAAGGGACGATGGAGGGGGCACAGCAATATATAAGAATGCTGAACGACAACAACTGCAATCTACACTTCTCAGGATCCATCAGTACAACAACAGCTGAATACTTGGACCTGAGAGTGGAAATTGAAAATAACCAGCTACATACATCACTGTATCGCAAAGCGACGGCAGGCAACTCCATCCTGCGGGCCGACAGCAACCATCCGAAGAGGCTGATACAAAGTATCCCGTACGGGGAACTTCTCAGGATGAGAAGAAACAGCAGCAGAGAGAAGGACTTTGAAACAGCAGCGGCAGGTTGCATAGAAAGGTTCACAAGGAGAGGATACGATCCGGACTCTTTGAATAGAACCCTGAAGAAAGTAAGAAAAATAAAAAGGGAAGATCTCCTAAAACCAAAAGCACCAAATGAACAAACCAAAGACGAGGGCAAATTTCGTTTGATCACACCATATACCAGTGATTCTATGGGACTGAGAAGAATTATGCAAAAAAACTGGCACATTCTAGAGACAGACCCGATCCTGAGAGATGAAATTCCAACAAAACCCTTGATCACATATCGCAAAGCAAGATCATTAAGAGACTCCCTTGTGAGAAGCCACTTCAAGAATGTGACCCCAAGAACAGGTAAAATTGCAGAGATGGGTGGATTTTTTCCTTGCGGAAAATGCAAGGCCTGCGCGGGATGCAAGAGAGTGCGAAACTATGACATCCCAGGAGCAAACATCACGAAATCCATCAAGAAATTCCTGACCTGTAGCACTAATTATGCGGTCTATTGCCTCATCTGCCCTTGCGGATTGAGATATATTGGGAGTACGATCCACCAATTGAAAATCAGGGTACTCGAGCACCAAAGGGCAATAGACAAGGCAGATCCGGCATATCCAGTCGCAAGACATTTTGACTTGGTTCACCAAAGGGACAGGACCAAACTGCGGTACTTTGGCATAGATTTTGTAGCTGAAAACCCAAGGGAAGGAGACAGGCAAAAAACTCTGAGACGCCTGGAATCAAGGTACATAATCGACCTCATGACCAAAAGTCCAGGCGGGCTGAACCATGGGGAAGAACTGGCAGTTCATCTAGGGAAATAAGCAATATGAGGTTTTCCTGAAATTTCTTCATGAACTGATGCACAGCAATATGAACATTAATAGCAATGTAATTTACGGATGCATTAATTGCTCATTATAGTTTAATAAGCTTATTGGTGGGTTAAGGACATATGGGGACACTGTACATATGAATCACTGGAGCACCTGCCAATTCATGGCAAGATGGACTGGGGAATTACTTAGAGGGTTCTTATATT
The DNA here is from genome assembly GCF_964263255.1 of Lissotriton vulgaris. Taxonomy (NCBI): domain Eukaryota; kingdom Metazoa; phylum Chordata; class Amphibia; order Caudata; family Salamandridae; genus Lissotriton; species Lissotriton vulgaris. Next base: position 1,195,236,020 of record NC_141694.1, on the reverse strand, counting down.
AAAGTACCCCACATCACCCCGGATGTGGATACACGGGGTTCTATGCCGATCCACGGCTTGATTTACTCTGTTTCCCCTGTGTGGCAAAATACACCCTATTGTGAACTGTATTTGCATGTTCCAAGATGGCGCGCCCGTTAGAACGATGTAGTCCATCTACCATGTCGTTGTTGGCATGGACGCTATATCCCCGGCAGGTCCTCGCAGTGTAACTGACACTGAGGAAGGCGTACTGCTGAAACGCGTCTGTCTGTTTACGAGTGTGATTAAACTGGTGTGAGCACTGCAACCCTTTGGTTTCCACGAGTGCAGTTCTTTGGAGATTACAAATCTGAGGCTGAGCTGCATACTTTGCGGGTACCCATTACCGCAAACTGCACCCGCCCGCGAGTGCCCCGACTACATAGTGGGACAAGGAGCGCCATATATATATATATATATATATTACCTACTGGCGGTCGCCAGTAGGTATATATAGTTAGGATTTTTTCTCTATTGGATTTTTGAAAATTCTAGGTCTAATAACTTTGCCGTTTGTGGACGGAATTGGCTGAAATTTTCAGGAAAATGGCACATTTTGTTTTTGAGCAGCCCCTGAAAATGTGGGGGGGTTCGTCAAGGCGGGGCGAGAAAAAAGGGGGGTCCCAAAATGCGTTTTTCCCATGTTAATTTCCATAGGGCGGTTGGCCTCACTTTTAGCTCGAACGGCTGAATGGATTTGCATGAAACTTGGCAAAATTGTAGGGACTGTTAGCCCGATGTGCCTTTGCTAGGTCTCAATATATGTGCTCCAGTGGATTTTGATAAATTAACGTTCCAAAAAATATATATATCTGTGACAGCGCTCCGGGTAGCGCTCCGGTTCGCGTACTTGACGCGTAACGGAACTTCGCGAAGCGAAGCTGATTGGCTCTCCGGTGTCTGTCAACATTCTAAACAGCCCGGTAGGATCGAGAGACAAGAGGAGGCCAAAACGAAGGGGGAAATGACCATAAGGGGGCATAGTAGATCCTCCCTGACCCCCTAGGTTTGATGTGGAGGCTTTTTTGCGTGGGGAGCGCCCGGTACGCTTTTGTGCAATGGGCGGTGGTAATCTAAATGATGAGGAGGGGGGGCATCGTTCAAAGCACATTAGCGTGCATAAACACGAAAATGTTTTTATCTACCACGTACTTGACTTATCTCTCTGAGATGCATTCCCTTGTGTTTCGGCAATGGTAGTCTGTTCATTACATAGATTGCCCGAGGGCGGTAGTACAGACCGCGCGTAGGAAAGGGTCAAAAGCCAGGGGTATAGGAGTATGTAACAAGCGAGCCATTTATTTGAAAAAACGAAACGTGACAAACGGTTGCAGGATCAGTGAAGGTTGATTTTTTAATTGAAAGTATAACAGGATCAGTTACAATAAAATTGTCCATAAGCACACCATGGGCGAGTATCATGGGTAACATTACTTCGAAGCTTTATTAATACAATAATCAATAATGAAAAATCGACATCAATAGGGTTGTCCGTATTCCCAGTCAGTACCCTTCCCTGCCCGCCATGTGCACAGAGACCGCATACATCCCCCATAACGTCAAGGCTAAGTAACTAGAACGTCATAAGGAGTTGCAAGTCGCTCCCATACTGGCGCCATTTTGGTCGAGGCCAGGCAGGTTCAGAGTATAGTTCAATGTCTCCAATAAGTAGCGGCAGGACCAGAATCCCTTTCGGCAGTTCTGGCTTCGTCATTACGAGCACTAGAAAACAAGGCATTCTGGGCAATATCACCCTTGACGCAGCCCTTTATGCTACAAGATGGTGTCTTCCATTCAGAAAATATTGTTGGCAGCATTTTGAAAGGAAAGATAAACGGCCGTTCTCCTAGTGAGTCTCACATTGTTACATTTATGAAGAATGTTGAAGAGTAGTATGTTGAAAATCTGAAGCCATCGTTCTACAAATTCTCAACCAGCCTTGGATGGAAAAATCCTGAAGAATGTACAAACTGAAAATCAGTTTTTGTCTGCATAGCATCAGCAGCAACACTTGAGTCAGCTTTGTGTGAAGCCGCCATCTTGATCCAATCAATACCGTCCCCCTGCACACATTCAGGGACCAGGCCGCATTGCGAGGGCACCGCAGGACGTGTCTTCAGGTCAAATGGATTGTGGGACAAGGTGCAGAATAGCAGAGCCACCAGAAGGCAAAAAGTTCCGCTGGACCCCGGGAGCCGGCCGCCTATGTCGGGGGCGATCTCAGGCCACACCAGGGCAACAAGACTTGGGGAGGGGGCAGGAGCCAAGCGCCCCCTCCCAGTCCGCGCCACCACACCGCCCCTCGGGGGCCACCGTCAAGCGGTTCAGGGAGGCACCGCAGGCAGCGGTTCTTCAGATCAGTGGCTCTCACCGGCAAGGGTCCCCTCCGTTAGCAGCGATTGTTGGCACTGTGGTTGCGGCCGGAGGCCCCGCCTAGTCAACGCCCCGGTCTCTCCATGTCGTAGGCCGCAAGAGTGGGCGCAACTCTGCTGGCCGAGCGAGGAATACCGTCCCCCTGCACACATTCAGGGACCAGGCCACATTGCGAGGGTACCGCAGGACGTGTCTTCAGGTCAAACGGATTGTGGGACAAGGTGCAGAATAGCAGAGCCACCAAAAGGCAAAAAGTTACGCTGGACCCCGGGAGCCGGCCGCCTATGTCGGGGGCGATCTTAGACCACACCAGGGCAACAAGACTTGGGGAGGGAGCAGGAGCCAAGGGCCCCCTCCCAGTCCACGCCACCACACCGCCCCTCGGGGGCCTCCGTCATGCGGTTCAGGGAGGCACCGCAGGCAGCGGTTCTTCAGATCAGTGGCTCTCACCGGCAAGGCTCCCCTCCGTCAGCAGCGATCGTTGGTGCTGTGGTTGCGGTCGGAGGCCTCGCCTAGTCAACGCCCTGGCCTCTCCATGTCGTAGGCCGCAAGAGTGGGCGCAACTCAGCTGGCCGAGCGAGACTTGGGGAGGGGGCAGGAGCCAAGCGCCCCTTCCCAGTCCGGGCAACCACACCGCCCCTCGGGGGCCTGCGTCAAGCGATTCAGGGAGGCACCGCAGGCAGCGGTTCTTCAGATCACAACAGAGTCTCATGCTCGATTGATTGAGTTGGCCGAATCAGGCAACAAGAAGGTGTGGGAGGGGGGCACCTCTTGCTCAACCACCACCTGAGGAGGTGGTACTCGCTTCCTAGGAGGTGGTGGTGGTGGTGGGGATGCACCAGCTGAAGCTCCAACACTTGCTATTGCTAAGTGATGAAAAAAGGTCTTCCTCTCACAAAGATGAAAGTCAGAGTGAGGAAACAAGGAGGGGTTTTCATCATTTGGGACAAAAAATAGTTCTAAACCAATGAAAAGTGTTATTTTTAGGTCGCATGACCTAGCCTTACATCATTAGGAACCCAAAAGTGAAATGAACCAATGAAAAGTTTTATTAACAAGTCACATGACCTGTTATGCTTACGTTACGCGCTCCGCGCCGCGCCCCGGATCGCTTCCGGGAAGCTGCGCTTCGCGCCTCGCGCACCGGAGCACTTCCGGGTGCGCTAACGCGGCGCGTCATATGACGCATTATGCAACAACGCGATACGTCGTTGGGGCTCCACCGGAACTGATCCAACTGGTAGTCTACAGTGTTTCTGGATGTTTCAGACTGAAGCTGGCGTCAGCATGAGAGCACCCCGTGGCTACGTCGTGGCCATTCAGCGAGCAATCATGGCAGTCACTCCCCACCGGAAGTCTGCGGGAGTCGGGGGCCCCGGTGACTCTTGTAGAATCTTCAAGGCTGAGGGGACGCTTTGGGAATGGGGCACATGCCCTAGCAGTTAAGCGTCCGAGTTCCAGGGTTGCCCAGAGCCATCCTTGCAGGCCAGGCCCAAGTCTGTGGAGTCGACTGCCATTTCCTGAGCTCCGTGGCAGCCGCCTGTCGCTGTACCGCAAGAGTGGGTGCAATTCAGCCGAATGGCGGGTGAGACGCTGTAATAGCAAGAGCAGGCGTAATTCCAGTGCACCCCACGCCGTCTCCTGGCGCAGGCATATGTGATGGTTGGACCAGGGCACCGCAGGACGTGTCTTCAGGTCAAACGGATTGTGGGACAAGGTCCAGAATGGAAGAGGCATCAAAAGGCAACAAGTTCCGCCTGACCCCGGGAGCCGGCCGCCTATGTCGGGGGCGATCTCAGGCCATACCAGGGCAACAAGACTTGGGGAGGGGGCAGGAGCCAAGCGCCCCCTCCGAGTCTGTGCCACCACACCGCCCCTCGGGGGCCTCCGTCAAGCGGCTCAGGGAAGCACCGCAGGCAGCTGTTTTTCAGATCAGTTGCTCTCACCGGCAAGGCTCCCCTCCGTCAGCAGTGATCGTTGGCGCTGTGGTTGCGGCCGGAGGCCCCGCCTAGTCAACGCCCCGGCCTCTCCATCTCGTAGGCCCCAGAGTAGTTGGGGAGAAATCCCGGGAACGGCGGCATGCATTTGGATCGATGTTGCAGCAGGCTGCCATGTAAATAGTTATTTAATAAAACGTTTTACCCTGTTACTTTGCTGGTGTGTTGTATATATTTATAATATTTGCAAAGAGTTTGTCGTTATTTTGGGCGGGGTGGGCGGCGGAGCCGAGCTGTCTTGCAGCCATCATGGCGTTGAGCTCAGTTCCTCTCACTAGTTTCATATTTCTCATGAAGGGTTGTTCCTAATGTTTCTATTTTAGCGAGGTCAAAAAAAGATCCCATTAGTGGCCTACTGATTTTGCTTGATTCCTTTTGTTTTTTCTAACGATTTTTCACTATCTGCAAAGACTAAACAAAGTATTGCGACTCTGTGCTTGTTTGTAAATAGAGAATGAACCAAAGAGAACCAATTCCAAAACAGTAAATGCTTGGATAACAATCAATCAAATGGAGAGGGAAGCAGGCACAACGGATTACAACGGGGGCAAAGGCCTCCGTCACCTACCCTTCACTAACTGCAAAGAGAGAATACTCCTAAAAGAAAAGAGGAGGGGGGGGGCAGCGTTCAAAGCACATCAGCGTGCATAAACGCGAAAATGTTTTTACCTACCACGTACTTGACATTTTAAAGCTTTTGATATTTGCTATTAAAAAAACATTGAAATTCACTGAAAAAACCATAGGTTATAGACCATATATAGTTAGGAATTAGCATTTACAAAACCTTGAAAATTCACGGAAAAAAACATGGGTTATAGACCATATATAGTTAGGAATTAGCATTTACAAAACCTTATTTTACTCACACAAAACAATTGAAATTCCATATATAGTTAGTTGCACTAACTATATATCGCGCACCCGCAATCCACTGCTGATGATGTCACATATTACATCATTCATGACATGGTCAGTGACATCACTGTTGACATCACTGATGACATCTCAAATGACATCAGTGATGACATCACTGATGACATCTCAAATGACATCACTGATGACATCACTGATGACATCTCAAATGACATCACTGATGACATCTCAAATGACATTACTGATAACATCTCAAATGACATCACTGATGACATCACTGATGACATCTCAAATGACATCACTGATGACATCACTGATGATATCATTCATGTGACAATACAATGCATCTCCTCACACTTTAATATAACCTCTGTTACATCCAGTGTAAAATACAGAATATAATTTTTTAAACCATTGACACACCAATACTAGTTACTACATACGCACTCACTGATTCCTATGTCTACACACAGATTCACTCATTCACCCATACAATCATTCATACATACAATCACTCATCTTTACAACACTATCATATGCACACACTCTGCCACTCATCCATGGAGTTACTCACACACCTAGTCAGTCCTGTAAAGAATCAATCACACTTCCATTTTCTAATCAATACAGTTAAACATAGAGTACCTTACATTTTCAAACATATACTAACACATACTTACTCTCTTATACAATCATTGATACAAGAACACATTGATCTGCACAGAGTCACACATCTCCCAGCCAGCCACACACACACTCAGTCTCCCATACAAATACTTCGACAATCAATCAATAGCCCATATAGTTACCCATATAGCTACTGATCAACACATGCAGCAGTTTACAGAACAACAGACATAATGATGCACAAATTAAGACAGTTTAGTCACTAACCCATGCACTCAGTGAGACACATTTAATCACTCACTCATACAGTCAGTCACGCACCTACTAAATCCTTCATCCAGACACTTCTACATCTACTCATTCTTCAATATGTAAAACATATTTAAACTTTACAGAAACACACAGTCACTGGATGATGTCATCAGTGATGTCATTTGAGATGTCATCAGTGATGTCATCAGTGATGTCACTGACCATGTCATGAATGATGTAATATGTGACATCATCAGCAGTGGATTGCGGGTGCGCGATATATAGTTAGTGCAACTAACTATATATGGAATTTCAATGGTTTTGTGTGAGTAAAATAAGGTTTTGTAAATGCTAATTCCTAACTATATATGGTCTATAACCCATGTTTTTTTCAGTGAATATATATATATATATATATATATATGTCGGAAGTTTTTTGTTTGCAGATTTGCAGATTAAAAAGATAAGAATATAATCCCCCTGGTGTGCGCCTCAACTTTAACCCTGTGAGAGGGATTGCCGAAAAGGAATATATATATATATATTCCTTTTCGGCAATCCCTCTCACAGGGTTAAAGTTGAGGCGCACACCAGGGGGATTATATTCTTATCTTTTTAATCTGCAAATCTGCAAACAAAAAACTTCCGACAGACGTTTTTCAGCTACACCCCTTTGTCAATGTCGGGGAGGTAGATAATTTTTGTTCATTTAAAACAAAACAATAAAGTTCATCGCCATAGAAAGGGTAAAGCAGTTCATTCTTGTCATGAAAAGCAAGGAGGGAATACACATTATCTCATGCATGCATTTTCCGTGAGGGCCATCTTAGAATGTGTTGTAAATAATACATTTCTATTTCATTGTTCTCCTTAGCAATGTCTATTTACATATAATCACATTATGTACAATTATTATTGTCTCTACAGAATGTATATGTATTTACATCCTATCTACAGTTACCATATTTACAGATTTCTTCCCTGTATTTTTGTAAACTGCATGTGGAACTACCATGACGGGGCGTTCTCTTCAGGTGTTTTGCATCAATCTAGTCCTGAGTGGGCATACTTTTATGAGGGGATGTCATACATTTTCCTAGTTTCTTGGTTCCTATTTCTAGAGTTCCCTCATTTGTAACAATGGCTGCCCTCAATTTAAATTACTCTACTCCTGCCTTCCATACCATTAGATCCTATTATTACAGTGCCTAGTCGGACTCCCTCAGTCCAAATTAAAGTTTATTTTTTTTTTATTACATATCGACATCCTCAAATGTGTACCCAGAGTTCTTCCTCGTTGTTCAGCCCTGATGGACTCTTGGTCTGCATCTCAATTATATAGCTTGATTCGAGTTTTCACAGTTTTTTAACCCTATCCCCACCCCTCTCATCTTTTGGGATGTGGTCTAGACAGAAGAATATCAAGAGGTTAGGATTTGACTTATGGTGCTCTTGAAAGTGGCGTGCCACTGGATATATCACAATTCTTTATGGCACCCATGTGTTCAAGCACCCTCTTCATTGCCGGGTGGATAGTACCTCCGATGTAATTGAGCTGGCAAGGACATGATAAACAATATATTGCGAACTCTGTATTACTGTTCATTAACTTGTTTATCTTTCTCTTTGTTCTTCTGCCTGGAATGGAGAATTCTTTTACCTTTTGCCCATTCCTGCAGGCATGGCAGTTCATACAAGGATAAAATCCTGTCACTATATCCTTCCTTTTCGGATTCTTTGTGAAGTGACTCCTTACAAGGTGGTGTTTGAGGGCCAGACCTCTCCTGTATGTTGTAGGGGGTTTCTCAGGTAAGTGCCTCCCTATCACTAGGCCAGATTTGAGCACCTTCCAATTCCTACGGAATATGTGAACAATCTCTGATGATTGTGCTGAGTAATCAGTTATCATTCTCAGCTCATTTATAGATTCAGTGTCTGGTCTTTCCCTTTCCCCCATTATCAATTTCTTTCTTTCCAGATGTTCTACTTTCTTTTCGGCTCCCTTCAGAATCCTTTCCGTGTACCCTCTCTCTCTCAGTCTCTGAAATGACTCATCCTTAGCCTTTTGAATTTCCTTGTCTGTAATGCAGTTCTGTCTTAGTCTGACATGTTCCCCATAGGGGATCACTTTGATCACACTGTCTGGGTGGAAACTGGCAGCATGAAGCGTGCTGTCCCCAGCCGTTGGTTTGGGGTACAGTGAAATTTGTATGTTCCCTTCCTCAATATATACCAATAAGTCTATATATGATACCTGAGTCTATATATATCAACAAACCGTTACCAGCGCTGGTCCCCTTCGATCCAAGGTGAACAAAACACCATATATATATATATATATATATATATATATATGAAGCTCAGTGGGGATGTGACCAAAGAACGAGTCGCACAAGTAAGCAAGAATCCTTTCCAACGCAACGTACGAAATGAAATGCGGCCCATTTGGGCAAACGATGACGCCGAACCACGGAAATCAAAGGACCAGCATGCACCGTTACTGACTGAACTGCCCATGAGGAAGTAAGCATACGAAACGTGTCAAGCACTTGTCAGGTGCTTTTAATTGAACTCTAAACCACGCATGCTCATACCAATAAAATCCTTGGGGAAAGGGTACTTGCTTACGTGTGCGACTCGTTCTTTGGTCGCATCCCGACTGAGCTTCACGCGTCAGACGTATGAACTGAATTGATACGAATGGCTGTAAAGTCCTATGCTTGCCTACTGCCATTAAAATCAAGTGATTAAAGCCTGGTCTTCCTGCGGCCTTTGTCGAATGAGGAACCTGTAATTGTTGGATTTTAAACGGCTGACCTCAGTCGTGTACAAAAGCCCACGCGGAAGAGTGGGTCTCTTCAAGCACCGGTGTGGAGTTTGAATATGGAGAAGGAAGCGAGGCTGCCATCCGTGCAGGAGGGTGCTCACCTTTTTCACTATGTCAGCAACAAAGTGGGGCACTGGACTACAGTTGTTTTTGCACTCACCCACTTGGGAATTAACTATATTTTAATTTTGGAAATGATACACACACCCACTCGGGTTAGACTATCATTGCACAACGTCATCTGGAGGGCCATGTTTCTGGCCACGCCCACTGGGGCAGGTGTTCGAATATAACAGTGTGGAATGCAAGATGCGCTTTTCATCTCTGTGTAACAACACGCCGCTGAGGAAGGGAACACGAGTTTCCCGAAACGCGTCGGGCGTATGAACTGAATTGATGCGAATGGCTGTGAAGTCCTATGCTTGCCTGCTGTCATTAAAATCAAGTGATTAAAACCTGGTCTTCCTGCGGCCTTTGTCGAATGGGGAACCTGGTTTGATTTCGCAGAAGGAGCTCACACAGACGCGTTTCGACGTGCTGCCTTCGTCAGTGTGTGTTACACCAAATGCATTACCGACATGTTGATAAAGCTTTCAGGTGATCATAAACATGAACATTGACAAAGGACTCTCATCACATTGCTCAAAGTGCGTGCCATCTTGGAATGACATTTGATGTATCTCATGTCTCAACCAGTCAATAAAATTGGATGTAATACAGCCCACAGATGGGCAATCGCTCCTTGAAAACAGTGATGCATATGTTATTCAAATTGTTCTTAACATGAACAAAAGATCAAGCCGTGGATCGGCTAGTGTCCTTCATCATTTCATGTCTGCATTTCCATCTATGTTCAAAAAATACATTTTCATTCCATACTCTATGGAAAAGTTACTCTTGAAGAGAAAAGAAAGCTTAACAAACAGATGCGATAGATTCTCAGCTGAAAAAGAGGCATGGCATTATATTACTACAATCAACTCTTTGAATTAATCATATAGAGTTATATCTCTGTGTGTATCTAGGGCTGTTAGTTTATAAAACAGTTATGGTTCCATAAGCCTAGATGACTGATTCAGAGAGAAAAAAGGGCATTCGCCCATTGAGACAAAATCATAACAATATTCTGAGACATTCCTAATTCATTTCTAGTTCATGATTGCATGATTACTTTACAATTAGCATAGTTCATGGATGCTAAAATGTTATGCTCGAATTATAAGGTTCCAAATTTTCATCATTTAACATTCAAGAATTCATAGTTTCAGAAAAAGAATCAAATCAGATCCAATCAGATCTGATTGAAGTTTCAATTAAGAGTTACCAGAACAAATATCAGATACACAGAACAATAATGTTGATCAAGGGGACGGCATATTAAGAGATAAATTCAAGCTAGATTTAGTCCATATTACAAGGTTGTGCTCATACAGTGTTCAAGTTCTTCGTTCTTTACTGTAAGCTATGTCTCTTATTTACCTAGATGGAATGCCATCTCTTCCCCACTGTTAAGACCTTTAGGGTGTTTTGTAGAGAGGTCTATTATATATCTTGACTCCAACCTCCGGAGTCGCCTCAAGCGGTCACTGCCCCTCACATTTGGAGGCACAATATCTATTCCAAAATATTGTAGTTTATTTCGATCCCACCCGTGTACCTCAGCAAAGTAGCGAGCCACCGGATAGGCCGGGTCTGCCTTGTCTGTCGCTCTAAGATGTTCTAATTAGGGGTGGGCGGCCAGCTACGCTCCGTGCACGGAGTGTGCGTAGTGCCGCCTACTCCGCATTTTGCGGAGCGGGCGTAGCCAGGCGGCACTACGCACGCTCCGCAGACGGAGCGTAGCTGGCCGCCACCCGCCTCCCTCCCGCCCTCCCTAAATACTTTCAATTAAAGGAATCAAATAATTTAAAACGCACTTACCTTGCCCGCCGCTGCCCGCCGCGTCCCCGGGGCTCGCTATCTTCCGTCTTCTTTACCAATGCGCATGCGCGGGCGGCCACGCATGCGCATTTTCTCGTGAGAAATGTGCATGCGCGGCCGCCCGCGCATGCGCATTAGTAAAGAAGACGGAAGACGGAAGATAGCGAGCCCCGGGGACGCAGCGGGCAGCGGCGGGCAAGGTAAGTGCGTTTTAAATTATTTGACTCCTTTAATTTAAAGTATTTAGGGAGGGCGGGAGGGAGACGGGTGGTGGGGCTGGCGGCCAGTGGTGTTTGCGGAGTGGGGCTACGCGGAGTGCGGAGGTGGGCATAGTTTCTCGCCCACTTCGCGTAGCTCCGCGAAGCCCCACTCTGCCAACTCTGCCCAGGGTTAGTTCTAATATTCTTAATTTAAGCTCTTTAATTGTGCTTCCGATGTAGCGGAGGCCACACGGACAGTGCAAGCAATAGACCGCATACTGCGTACTACAGGTAATGAATTTGTTAATAATCATTTTTCTCCCTGTTTCCGTTATTATGTACGACAGGACCCGTTTACTGCCTGCGCACGCTTTGCAGTGGCCGCAGGGGTAAAAGCCTTTTTGGTCCCTTAGAGTATTTACTCTGGGGGCAGGTTTTTCGAAGTGGCTGGTAACCAACATATCACCAACTGATCTTGCTTTGCTGAAAGTTAAAAGTGGGTGAGTCGGTAAGTCCTCCTTAAGTACATTATCAGTCAACAGAATGTGCCAGTTTTTATTTAGCATCATTCTCAGATCTTTTGCCCCTGATGAATATGGGGTAATTAGCCTGAATTTTCCTCTGTTATTGGTTTCCTCTTTCCCACGTCCTCCCCGTGTAGGATTGGAGGTGAGAAGAGTTCCTCTCTTGATCTTCCTTACTTTATTCAGTATCTTTTTCAGCAATTTTTTTGCCATACCCCCTGATCTTAAAACGGGATACGCACTCCGAGGCAGCCGCCTCGAAGTTGGAATCTCTGGAGCAGTTTCTGCGGAGCCTCAGTAGCTCCCCATAGGGAATGCTATTGATGAGTTGGGGAGGGTGGCTGCTGCTGGCAAAGAGTGTTGAATTGCCAGCAGTCTCCTTCCTATATAGGGAGGTGTGAAGATGTTCTTCTTCAATAAATATTCTCAGATACAGATACTCCGCTGCCACCGGACTGACCGAACCTGAGAAGTGAAGATTCAAATTTTTGTTGTTGAGTATGTTTATATACTCATCTGCTGTCTCTCGTCCACCGTTCAATACGATGAACAAGTCATCGATGTAACGATGCCAGCATACCACTGTCCCCTCCTGCTCCCTGACCTTACAGCTCCTGGGCACCTGCTCCTCCCACCAGTCCACGAATAAATTTGCGTAGCTGGGAGCAAAGCAGGTGCCCATCGCTGTCCCTAACCTCTGTATGTATAATTGATCCTCAAATAGGAATATATTATGGGTCAGGCAAAATTCAATAAACTCCAGAATCATGTTATTGTGTCTGGCAAAACGCAGTTGACGCTGTTCTAAAGCATGCCTGACTGCTTCCAGGCCATGGTGATGCTCGATGCTTGTATACAAGCTAGTAATGTCCAATGCAATCAGTAAGTACCCCGGCTCCCATTCCAAATCCTGTATTTTCACCAAGAAATCTTTTGTGTCTTTGATGTATGATTTCAAATTAGACACCAAAGGGAATAGGACGTTATCAACAAATCGGGACATATTCTCTGTCAAACTCCCAATGGAGGAAATGATTGGACGGCCTGGAGGACGGTCACGGTTTTTATGTAATTTAGGGAGGTGGTAAAATGTTGGTGTCATGGGACAGTTGTTACGCAGGAATAAATGTTCGTCTCTACTAAGCATCTGAAGATCGTACCATTTTTGAATTAGTTCGTCATATTCACTTATACTTTGTTGGTAAATTTCATTGGTACATTTTTTATAGAATTTCTCATTTGAGAGTTGCTTCAGAGCTTCCTCCTTGTAATAGTCCCTGCTCATTAAAACTATGTTCCCCCCTTTATCCGAGGGTTTCACCACGATGTTTTTATCTGTCATTAGGGTCCTCAGTGCATTTCTTTGTTGTTCCTTGATATTATGTTCATGGTTATGGTGGTCTGCTTTTCGTTATTTCATTAGATCGTTGTCCATTGCTTCCGTAAATACATCAACGGTGTCCCAAGGGGACTGGGGAACAAAGATAGAGACTGGTTTAAATCCACTTTCCTCTCTATCCTGTTCCACTCCTTGCAGTTCTGCTCTTTGTGTCACATCCAGTTGTTCAATATTCGAGGTTTGCTCCATTTCTAGGTCCTTTAGGATCTCGACTGTGTGTAAGTCTCTACTGCTTAGGGCATCAGTTGCAGTTATCCTGGGTCCTTTTTTACCTCTGTCTTGCAAATGTGGGCGCAGTTTGGAATATTTATGGAGTTTTAATTTCCGTGTAAAGCGGAACAAGTCAATCTTTGTTTGTGTATATTCCAACTCAATGTTGAGACAGAATGTTAGTCCGAGGCTAAGAACTTGCTCTTCTTGGGTCGTAAGTTCTCTTGTTGTTAAATTCACCACTGTTAAATTGGCTTGATCTTCAGGAGCACTGGGGTTGGATGATGCAACTTTTTGTTGCGGTTGCGTTTCGACCAGCGGGAAGCTCCTGTTCCTCCTCTGCCTTTTCTTGCCGCCTCCTGCCCTCCTTGTCCTCCTTGTTTTCCTGCATATATATATATATGTATATTCACCACCAAATCGCCCTTTGCATTAGAGGAGCTCACTCGATGTTCTGCCATCCAGCCTGTATTGTATGCAGCCAGCTTTTTGAAATGCGTGTTCATTTGCATGCTGCCTACGCGTTTCAGGGCCTCAAGCCCCTTCATCCTGGGCAAAAAACAACACACCTGAGACCTGCACATTACATTTCCGGTATTTATTAAACATGCCCGCCCTCCATGGGCGTGTTGTTGTTACACTTTCTCCAGAAGCATTGTGGGGCATGCAGTCCTATGTGCAGGTGAGTTCATCTCCTTTAAGTAAGTTCAAGTGTTCGTTTACAATTTATTTGTCATTTTTCATTAGTTACTCTGAGTGAGCCACAAATTCCAAGAGCCAGCTCTGTTTGCATCTCTGAGCATAGGACTGCGTGCCCCACAATGCATCTGGGCATGTTTAATAAATACTGGAAATGTAATGTGCAGGTCTCAGGTGTGACGTTGGGTCTCCCCCTGAGTCCTAGTCGTAAGGCTGCGAGTGACAGGGGGTCCGGCGCGGACCCCCAAAGGCAACGACCCAGACGTTTTGCACGTCGGAAACTTCGGCTCAAACCGGCTGTCCAACGAGTGCATCGTACTTGCTTGGTCCTAAATTGCATCCATTGCACAACACGGTTAGCTTACGGCCTAGACGTAAGGAGCGGTTCGGACCCAGAAACGACTCGGCCAGTGAATCCCACATAGCTCGCATTGTATTTGCTCGCTCGTACAGCTGTACGAGCCGGGCCGAAAACACGCGTAGGGTCGTAGTTTTAACAGCCGGATCGCGTTCGGTGCCCTTCCGACCCGTATCAGAATCGGCCCCTTAGTGTGTATTTCTAATGGTTATTGCTGTGAAATATACCAGGCTGGGTGCAATAGGTGTGCCACTGTGCCACTCAAGTTTGTGACCCAGCCACACCATGGGAGGTCAAAGTAGTTGGTCCTTGCAAAGGTGTGTGCATGGAGTCTAGAAAGAGTAAAGGAGGTTGTTGTTGTTATGCTACTTTACTGCCTCTGCACAAAGATGTAGATGAACAGTAAAGTGTATAAGAATGCTGTTTTGGCTGTATTTGTGTGTGGTATGTATAGGATGTGCACTTTTTGTGTATTTGGTATGCGTTCTGTTTTTGTGCATGATGACATTTGTTGGGGTTGACATATGTTGCCATTTTTGATCACGTTTGTACCTTACTTGTCTTGATGATGGTATTCTCTTGGACTATCAAGTCATGCATGGGGGGGTATTGAGAATATGTTACTTCGTGAGGGTGATTCAAAAGTGTGATCTTGGTCATCTGCCAGAGATAGCAGCTACCACATGTATCCTGCCAAACATATACTTAACACACATCTTCTTATCTTGCCATTTCCTATTCAGTTTTCCTTGTGTGCTTACCTTCACTCTGAATACTTTCTCCCTGTCAGTGACCTTCTTGCTTTCTTACCACTCCACTGAGTGTTTGCAGAGACGGACCAAGCCGTTCCCCATAAGGATCAACTATGAAACTGATGACAAACTCTGCCTTCTCTTCAGTAGACTTCTGTTTTCTCTAGAGTGGAATGGTCTGCATATTGAGCGTTATTGAGACACACCAGCCGGAGCACAACATGCAGAAGGAGAGAGGGGAGGGCCTTGGTTGCATATGTGCACCAGATTACTTTTGGTGCCTGACTTATGAATGAGATCAGGTATGGATAGCTCCCTATTTCCCCCATTTAGAGTGATATGCAAGTGTGTGCCTGCTTGTATCATAATTTTACCAGGCACGAGAAGGAAAATCGAAGGGACTATAACTGTGATGTTGCATGTTTTAACAGCATAGTCATATTTGGAGCCATACATCAATTCTCCCTCTAATATACATGTATGCAAGTGTGTGTGGGGGTAGACGTATGCATACGCCTGAAAAGAAATTAAAATGTTTTGAGAATTGCACAAGGTTGGAAATGTGTGCATAGAAGTCAGCCTACTACTATGTGTGAGCAAATATGTATTTGTTGTTTTATCTTCGGTCATTGGGCCCAGCTACTCTTTTTCTCGCCTTCTGGTGAGGATGAACTTCTTTGAAATGGCTGAAGGAAGCACCTCCCAAAATGGCAACTAAATTTGTGACCAAGGCTGGAAAGGCAAAGTTTCCTTGCTATAGGATTTAAATAGTCAAGCACAATTTTATTTTGGCTGCATTAAAAGACGATTGTATTACTCTAGTGCACGGTTTAAGGACTTATGTGTGATTCCATGCTTTTGTACCATCGGTGTGAGGAAAACATCTAGAAAGAGATAACTTTCACAAATGTATAACCATCCAAAATATAGATTGCCAGGAGTTTAGTTCAGCCTTGTTATGTTCTCCCAAAAATCAATCTCGGCTTTTTATCACTAATTTATACAATAATCTGTGACATAAATTTCCCATATTGATGCAGTAACAAAAATGTAACTCGAGCTTATGCTTGAGAGATATCAATACATATTACGATTGCTCTATATTAATCCCAAATGCGGGACACTTTAATTGTTTTGATATAGTGATATAAAGTACGTTGACATGGCAGATTTACAAGCCCTTGCACCGCCAGTGCATCGCGTTGCGTGATGCACCGATGGCGCAGCCTGCCAAGTGATATTTACAATAACAGGTAAAGTCACCATGCGTGACTTGACCTGTGCTTGTAAATATTGCCTCTGTTCACCCAACACTTTGCGTATTAGGGGTGTGACATGGGTATTACTGTGGGCGTTCCCACGCAACACCCATGTCCACTGATGCATTTTCAGATCTACAAGAAATCGTAAATATGGACATGCGTCAGAAAGCTATGCCGTAGCGAGTTGCAACAAGGAGAAATGTTTTCATTTCTCCTCGTTTTTTTCCTCTTTCAATGCATGCTTTATCGCACAATAACTCACGATCCATAATTTTTTTACTTAGAAAAAAAGGCCACTTTATTAAGACAGATGCCAAGTACATTTTCTCAAAAACACCTTTTGCAATTATATGATAAAGCAAATTCCCCAAGCTTACCTTAACCTATCTACAAAACGTAACCCCCAATGATGACCCAAGCAAACCCAGAAGAACTGACTCCTGTTGAGAGGTCCCCCTCATTCTCATTTCCTTTCCACGTGACTGTGTCCCCCACCTCCCCACTGGAGGATGGACAAACCCGCTCAAGACTGCCCACCCCCCCAGGAAATTCCACCTATCGGTTCTAAAGGGCTAAAAGAAAAACCTGTCTTATAGTGGAAGAAAACAAAGGTTAATAAAAATTAACTCCTGACCAAAAATTGTAACAGATGAAAAAAAAGGGGAAGGGTGGGTGGGACAAACTAAATTCCTCTCCTCCCGCCTCCCTCGGGCACCGTGACTTTCCTGCCCCACCAGCCGTCTATAAATAACCTTTCCCCTGCGCGCCCACTGCCTCACTAATAACCTCTGTGGCCGCTCCATTGTGCGAAACAACCCAGGGGGAGACGGCTCGCGCCCAGCTCCCCCTGGGTCCTCCCTTCTACAGCACACATTGGAAGTGGAAATCCCCACAATTTACTGTATTTGTGCAGGAAGGTGCCCCTTCCTGCACAAAAACAATCTCCCCACGACGCAGGCATCCTTACACCATGGTGCAAGAGTGCCTGCGCCGGCGCATGGCGGCAGTGTGTGCGCCAGTGCAGGGGGAAGAACAGGGATGCGACATATGGTTGTATATATGTTACATCCCTATGCTTCAAAACTAACGCAGCGTAGCACAGCAAAATTACTTGTGGCACAGCACTGCGTTAGTTTCTTCTAGATCTGCCCCACAGTGTTTTTCTGTCCTAAGCATGTACCAGGATAACTCCCCAAAAAAATTACTTATTTGTGTCCTGTTTTTGGAATATTATTATGAGATTGCTGCGCTGTACTAGGGACAGAATTTGAACACTGGTAGCTCTTTTATTTATTTTATTGACGAGATGTATATATTTAGCCATAAGCAAATAATGGAAAGGGGCAACCACTCGGTCCCCCCGAACGTATGGTGGAGTACCCCGATCCCCCCGGGAGGCCATCTTGGGCGGGAGGCGAGTCTCGGCTGGTATGCCCGAAGCGGCGTAGCCGGGGCGCGCCTTTTCCCGCCCTGGAGGGGGTTGTCCTAGACGCTGACGCCGCCGGCCACGCCCCGGAGGCAGGCGGAGGCGGGTTTACGCCCGCCCGAAGACGGATAAAAGGAGCAACAAGACAAGAAAGCATCCTCTTGTTCCTGTGCTCTGAAGCTGCACCTCCCCGCTGCACGTGAGCTCGAGACGGAACGAAGAGCCAAGAGGCAAGAGGTCCAAGAGGGGGGCACCTGGGGGGGAGGCCCCGGTTCCCGATACACCGAGAGAGGAGCCAATCCCGGTTCCGAAGGAGGGGCAACCGATCCCCGTTGTAGTCACCCCCGTGAGCGGGGAAGATATGCCTCCCGAGTTGGCTGCACAACTGGCAGCGTGGTTGGGAAGAGATAGTGAGGGCACCACGGCGGACGACGCCAGGGCAGTAATGAGGCAATTGCGGGAATCTAGAGAGGCCGCGAAGGCACCATCTTCTGTTCCCCCACAGGTTCCGGTGGCTGAGACTGCAGCAGGCGCGAGTTTGGCAGCAAGTACAGCACCTAGTTCAGGTAAGCGGCTTCTGCCGATTGCAGGGGAGGGGTCTGTACCCTCACGAAGGGAGAAAGTGGCCCAGCATGTTCCACTCGAAATTAAGGAAAAGATTTGGGCTGATAAGTATGTGAACATGTTTTCTTTGCTTACTGACCATTACGAGATCGAGCATGTGAAGGGCCAAAAAGAGCTTATGCATCCGAGTGTTTGGCGCGCAAAAATGGCCGCCTTTAAGGTCAACGAGAACATAGGTACTTGGGGCAGAGCGTTTGGCATTTTCACCTCCATTATGGGTGAGCGGAGGCCTGAGTTGTTGACGGAATTGCCTATTTATCAGACACGTATCATGGAGTATTCTCTAGCATACGAAGGCAATCAGTGGTTTTGTTATGACAATATTTTTAGGAAGGCTAAGGAGCACGACCCAGCTCTAACATGGGATTGTTATGACTCCATTTCTTGGCAAAAAATGGAGAATTCAGGCATGTTAAAGGTACCATTGTCGGGGGGTAACGGGGGTGAGTCTTCCCGTCAAACCTCTGGGACACCCTTTCGGACGGGTGCAGGTAACGAGCATCACTCGAAGTCGAGTGGCAACGCAGGTAAAAAGGGGATTTGTTGGAATTTTAACAGGGGAAAATGTACAAGGCCTCAGGGGTCATGCAAGTTTAGACACGAATGTGGGGGGTGTGGACAGTCCTCTCATCCCGAGACCATGTGCAGAGCCAAGACGGGTGATAACGGTGGTAGGGGGAGCGCCAAACAGGTCTGAAATAGTCCGAGGGGCGCCTTTACCTACCCCGGTTGATACCATGGCAATGATTCCTTGGCTCAATGAATACCCGGATCATGTCTCCGCTGGGGTGTTGCGAGACGGGTTTTCGTATGGTTTCCGCATTCCAGTGGGGGATTTTCAGGGTAAAACAAGTTGTAAGAACCAACTGTCGGTCCTGCAGCATACGGCGGTGGTACAGGTAAAGATTGGGAAAGAGGTGACTCGAGGGCGGGTTGCCGGTCCATTCGATTTACCACCGGTTGCTAACTTTGTTTGTTCCCCCTTAGGGGTGGTCCCCAAGAAGGACCCGGGTGAGTTTAGGCTAATACATAATTTGTCAGCCCCACGAGGTCTTTCCGTGAATGATGCGATAGACCCGGAAGTGTGTTCGGTGCGGTACGCATCTTTCGATGAGGCCGTCGCCATGTTGAATCGCCTGGGGCCCGGAGCGCTGATGGCCAAATCAGACATCGAGTCAGCGTTCCGGTTGCTCCCGGTACACCCAGACGATCAGCGTCTCCTTGGTTTCATGTTTCAGGGTCGCTATTACATGGATAAATGTATGCCAATGGGTTGCTCCATATCTTGTGCTTATTTTGAAAAGTTCAGTTGTTTTTTGCAATGGGTATTCACAAGGAAGACGGGTTTTCAGCATGTAATGCATTATCTCGATGACTTTCTGTTTCTGGGGGCAGCCGGGGATCCAGAATGTGGACAGGCTTTAAAAGAGTTTTGTGTCTTAATGAATCACTTTGGCGTGCCATTGGCACCAGGTAAGACTGTGGGTCCCTCGACTTCACTCGAGTTTCTGGGGATCGAGCTCGACTCGGAGGAAGGTTGTTTTCGGTTACCCAAAGAGAAGGTGTTGAAATTCAGGGCATCCCTTGAAACATGTATTTGCGAGAATAAGGTAAACCTGCATCAATTGCAACAAACGGTGGGCCAGTTGAATTTTGCCCTTAGAGTAATCCCAATGGCCCGCCCCTTTTCCCGCTCGATTGCACAAGCCATGGTCGGCCTTAAGGGGGGACATCACCGCACGAGGCTCTCGGCAGAGATTCGCCAGGACATGCGCATTTGGTTGGCATTCCTGGCGGATTTCAATGGTCGAATTGTCTGGAACAAGCCGGCGGTGTCCTCCGAGGAGCTGGGGCTGTGGACAGATTCGGCGGGGAGTATAGGTTTTGGCGCCATATTCGGTACGCAATGGTCGGCTCAGAAATGGCCGTCATGGTGGCACGAGGGGGGGCTGACGAGTAACATTGCTTTCCTCGAGCTCTTCCCTATTTTGGTAGCCCTGAAAACATGGCCTGAGGGGTTCCGAGATCACTCTGTGGTGTTCTGGTCTGACAACATGACCGTGGTTGAGTGTATCAATAGTCAGGCAGCGCGTTGTAAATGGATTCTGAGACTGCTTAAAGAAATTGTATTGTTGTGTATGCAGTTGAATGTGCTCTTTAGGGCGCGACATGTCCCGGGGGTGCTGAACCAAGCGGCTGATGCGCTTTCTCGTTTCCGTATGCAGGCCTTCTGGGGTTTTCTGCCCACAGCGGACCCGGTGGCGGCACCCTTTCCTCGAAGCTCTCTGGTCTCTCGGTGCCCCGAACTACAAAACCTTGTGGGAGAGAGTTTAGCACCCAGGACAAGGAAGGCATATGAAGGGGCGTTTCGTTCCTATTGGTCCTTTTTGGGTTCTGCTAGGGGGGAGCTTTGGGGCCAGGAAGAGCTTGTCGTAAAATTTTTGCTGTCCTTACATCAGGCAGGCAAATCAGTAGCTACGGCCCAGAGGCATCGGGCCGCCATTTCATTTATGGCAAAGGCTCATGGGATCCAGGACCCGACAGCGTCTTTCGTGGTGCAGAAAGCGCTACGCGGGTGGCAACGCCTTGAGGGTCGCAGAGTAGATGAGAGACACCCGATAGGTCTGGATAGGTTGGCCCTGTTATTTTCCGTACTCCCTGCGACGTGTTCATCCCAGTATGAAACAGTGTTATTCCGAGCCGCTTTTGCGTTAGCATTCCATGGGGCTATTCGGGTAAGCGAACTGGTGGCGAAGAACAAGCAGGATACGGTGGGGGGACTGTGCCGAGAGCACATTCAGGTTAAGGTGGAGACGATGACTGTCTCGTTTGTCAGGTCCAAGGCCGATCAGGGTGCGATTGGGGACTGCATAGTCATACATAGGATTCCCCGATCTCCCATGTGCCCTGTTGTTTGCGTAGAGGAATATTTAGCGCAGAGGGTGGCATCATGGGGGGGGACCTTGTTGAGACACTCTGACGCCACCCCACTGACGAGGTTTCAGTTCCAGCGGGTGCTTGCAATGTCAATTTCGGCCGCGGGCTTGAACCCCGGCGAGTTTGGGACCCATTCCTTTCGGATAGGGGCTGCTACTGAAGCTACAGCCAGGGGTCTGAGTGTGGAAAAAGTGAAACGTTTAGGGCGTTGGTCCTCGAATTGTTACAAGAGGTATGTGCGGTTGCACATGTTGTGAAGCTGTAATCATGTACTCACGCTTCTTGTTTTTGTTTGGTTTACAGTTGCGCAAGCTTACGAGGCGGGGCGGACTGAGCAGTCGACCCGACACCTGGGAACCACCGGTCAGACATCACCGGCTGCGGAAAAAGTGGTGTGGGTCGTGGGCCACTCATACGTGAGGCGTGCCGCGGACGTATTCAAAGCAGGTGACATGATTCACATGGCTGGGGAATACGGGTACAGGGTGACCTTCTATGGAAGGGGCGGGCTCTGTATTGACCAGTTTCAATCCTTTTTCGAGGGTTTGTTAGGGCGGACAAGGTCACCGCCGTCTATAATCATAGTCCATCTTGGGGGTAATGATTTGGTGACCACTGGTAGACGACTGCTTCTCGAGGCAATGCTTTCCACTGTAAGTTGGTTGGCGAGAAGAGTTCCAGGGTGCACAATTGCATGGTCCCATATGATTCCACGAAAAGTGTGGCGGGGGGCGATTTCGGTTTCTGCTCTGAATCACTCAGTGAAGAAAGTAAATAACAAGTTGGGTAGATTGTTTCGTTCAAGTGCACTGCATTCTATTCCGCATGGTTGTATCAAGGGGGACAGTATGTATTTGGGAGATGGGGTCCATTTGTCCCGGGTGGGGAATGAGTTACTCATAGGAGACCTCATAGCTTGGCTAAAGAGTTTAAAGCATGACCTTTAGGCAGGAGTTGTTGTGGGGGGTCCGGATAGCCGGTCAACTATCCGGCCTGTGGCGGTAAGGTCATGATCGGTGAGCAGTAATTGGAAGATCCCTATGGGGGGGCGTCACCCATTTCGGATGGGAGCGCCCGGGGGAGGTGGCCATTGGCCCCTCAACGGGGAGGCGGTCCCTTCTAAGGATGGGCCGCCGAAAGGAAAGGAAAGGCGGTCAAGGCCCCTTCCTTGATAGGAGGGGCTACAGGCCCCTCCTGGGGAATTTCCCGGGGCCAGGACACCTGCGACGGCAGATGTGGTAAGTTGTGTGGGGTGGGGAGGGGGTTTACGCTACCTTCTAGACACCTCACACGAGTCCTCGGACGACCTTTAAATGGCGTCGAGTTCATTGGGGCCCCCGTCAAGTCAAGGGAAATTGGTAGATGCATTTGAGGTACAGCCTCTGTGCGGTCGCCCCTCCCAAGTGGGGGGGGGTAATTCTGGTTTAGGGATCTGACACCGGTTACGACCTTGCCGTTGGCCCTTAACGTTAGGATGTACAATTTCAAGTTAAATGTTTTGTAGGATGTTAGTTCGGCTAGGAGAACCTTTGTATTAGAAATATGTTAAGGTTAGCCAAACATCGTAATGTGGAAATGAAATTGTACATAATATGAAACTGTTATTTTAATGTTTTGATTTTGTTTCATATTTTAATAAATACGGCCGGGAGGGTCACTCCCTCCCGCCTTCCAAAAGTTCAGAACCGTTTCCGTTTTCCCATCCTTGGGGATTGCGTCGAGAGGGGGTGGCGGGTATCTCAGCCATATGGAAAGGGGCGACCACTCGGTCCCCCCGAACGTATGGTGGAGTACCCCGATCCCCCCGGGAGGCCATCTTGGGCGGGAGGCGAGTCTCGGCTGGTATGCCCGAAGCGGCGTAGCCGGGGCGCGCCTTTTCCCGCCCTGGAGGGGGTTGTCCTAGACGCTGATGCCGCCGGCCACGCCCCGGAGGCAGGCGGAGGCGGGTTTACGCCCGCCCGAAGACGGATAAAAGGAGCAACAAGACAAGAAAGCATCCTCTTGTTCCTGTGCTCTGAAGCTGCACCTCCCCGCTGCACGTGAGCTCGAGACGGAACGAAGAGCCAATTTTGACCCACCCACCAGCCCCTGAAGACAGCAAGTGGTTTTTAAATAAAGTTTTGATGTGGTAACTCTATTTCTTACAGGTTGTGATGATTGACGTGTTATTTGTGTACGCAATAAAGAGAATGGTCATTTAGAGTATGTTTTTTCGAATAAAGTAGTTGGCACTAGTGTTGATCAGTAATCATACGTGAAGTAGTTATGGTTGTCTTTTAATTTAGTAATTTAGTTAATTGTCGTATTTATTTTGGTCGGGCGGTAAGGTCATGATCGGTGAGCAGTAATTGGAAGATCCCTATGGGGGGGCGTCACCCATTACGGATGGGAGCGCCCGGGGGAGGTGGCCATTGGCCCCTCAACGGGGAGGCGGTCCCTTCTAAGGATGGGCCGCCGAAAGGAAAGGAAAGGCGGTCAAGGCCCCTTCCTTGATAGGAGGGGCTACGGGCCCCTCCTGGGGAATTTCCCGGGGCCAGGACACCTGCGACGGCAGATGTGGTAAGTTGTGTGGGGTGGGGAGGGGGTTTACGCTACCTTCTAGACACCTCACACGAGTCCTCGGACGACCTTTAAATGGCGTCGAGTTCATTGGGGCCCCCGTCAAGTCAAGGGAAATTGGTAGATGCATTTGAGGTACAGCCTCTGTGCGGTCGCCCCTCCCAAGTGGGGGGGGTAATTCTGGTTTAGGGATCTGACACCGGTTACGACCTTGCCGTTGGCCCTTAACGTTAGGATGTACAATTTCAAGTTAAATGTTTTGTAGGATGTTAGTTCGGCTAGGAGAACCTTTGTATTAGAAATATGTTAAGGTTAGCCAAACATCGTAATGTGGAAATGAAATTGTACATAATATGAAACTGTTATTTTAATGTTTTGATTTTGTTTCATATTTTAATAAATACGGCCGGGAGGGTCACTCCCTCCCGCCTTCCAAAAGTTCAGAACCGTTTCCGTTTTCCCATCCTTGGGGATTGCGTCGAGAGGGGGTGGCGGGTATCTCAGCCATAATGCCTTTCAGAGCAATTCATACATCTTTAAAGTAAAATAGGAGACTGCCTTTCAGCCTTGTCAGTTAGGCCGGTGATTGCGCAATCTTTGGACATTAATGCTCATTTGAAGCCACTGAACACGGTATAATGCAATTACGATTACACTATTAATTGGAAATCAGTCAAATCGCCATTTGTCGCATCGCTATTTCAAGAATCTGCCTTATCAAACGATGCTGTATTTTTTATGATAGTCTCGCCTCTGCAGACAGTTTCAGAAATAAATTCTGCATTTCCCGCTTGCTGCTATATCCAAGCCATCCATTACTTAAACAGTGCTTTTTTTGACTGAATGTAAAGCATTGCTTGGCATTTATTGGAAAAACAGGGGGTCTGTTTCCGCCCACATATTAAACACTGGAGGGTAAAAAAAAAAACACCCGCCATTCATCACTCGCCAGTGACATTTAATACAAAACGTTTCTGTTAGATTATTTTGTTTGTGTATTCTTTAGCTAATTGCGTTCTCCCCATGCCCTCGGAGCGTCGTGTGATGTGTTCCATTGTAAACGGGGGAGGCGGCAAGGGGGTGGTCCGTTCTTTTCTGCCCCCCAGGTTTTCAAACTACTCGACGTCGCTCCTTCACAGGGCAGCTGATTCGCGCCGAAGGGAACATCACAAATCATTCAGTCTACACGCAAATGCCAGCATTAGTGGAATCTGCAAGCTTGACACCAACAGCAAAGTGGATCGTCTCCCTGCTGAGAGTGTTCGGGTCGTCAAGGCAAGAAGAACATTAGGATTGCTAAACTGCCATCAGCAAGAGGGGTGTAATTGCTGAAGACATATAAAAGATATCTGTCCCGCATCACGTACTACACCCACACAAAGTTAATGTCAGCATTGCATTTAGCAAAATGTTTTTTCCTGCCGGTTTAGCTTATAAAGATGCATTCTTAAAAGGAGGAAAGACGCCTCGCAGTTTTCTTTACTATTCTGGAGCACTGGTGTCAGGAAAGAGGAAACGAATTGATGTTCCAAGATTAAATTACATTTTAAAAATATTGATACTTTAGGCATAGCTTGTAGATTTCAATGATTTATTTTGTCGAACAACAAAAAAGTGTAGGATTGACTTACTTAAAGTATGAATACGACTTTCTTAAATTCAGCGTGCCGAAAAATGGGACATTGGACATGCTGTGTTTTTTCTTTTCTTGTTGGACTAAGGTTTCCTTTTTTAAGTCACGGTAAGGCAAAAGAACATTGTTATTAAAGTGAACATAAATAAGTCAACTAGGCTTAAAATAAAGGTTAAGGTGGCAAATTTAATTCCCAACTCACGAGTAAGCTGTTGGCTCGCTTGTTGAGCATTCCTCATACCTGTTACCTTATGACCTGTAAAAATGTGCAATTTTTCATTTTTTATGGACAGTATTTACAGGAGCAAAGCACATCCATTTAAAAGACTTAAACATGTAAAAACTGTGAGGGAGAGCTTACAAATCTACAATGTAGGTAAATGGCCAGGAAAGTCAAATTCTGGATGGTAGATTGTTGATGGATAGTGAAAGGTCCCTAGCATTACAGGGAGCAGAAGTTTGTGCGAACACTGCCTTCGGCCCATCATCTTGTTGCTGCCACTGAGGCAATGCCCCGGTTACTTACCGGTAATCTTCATTACTCCGAGTATAGTCTTCCTCGCCACATGACTTACATAGTGAGCTTCAGCTCCACGACAGAACCCTCCAAAGTAAAAAAAGCCTCCCTCCCCCTCCCAACATGGCCGACCAGTCACCCCTGACCTCTATAAGAGGCGGGCCGGCCCAACCAACAGCCTGAACCACCAAGCAAACAATGAAGCCGATAGCTAGACAGGGAGGGGGGGAGGGAACTCATGTGGCGAGGAAGACTATACTCGGAGTAATGAAGATTACCGGTAAGTAACCGGGGCATTACCTCCTCGTTAGTCTTCCTCGCCACATGACTTACATAGTGAGCAAATACCCAAGCCAAAAGGCTTCATTGACCACAAGAAGAACAACACCACACGGTGATGCAGAAAAACCAACACAAGGTTTATTCAGTACAAATGAAAAGAAAACAGGAATTCCAGCAAACCTGAATCAAGACACAAAGAAAAGGCCATCAAGGAGCCACAGCTCCCGCACTCAGAACGGCCCCAGCGAAGTCCCCAGGGACAGAACCACCCAAGACAACGCGATAGTGTTCCATGAACATGTGGAGGGACGACCACGTCGCCGCCCGACAAATCTCCTCAGTGGAGACACCCTTGAAGGAGGCCCAGGACACAGGCACACTCCTAGTGGAACGACCCTGGACCCCCGCCGGTACCACCGAACCCAGTGAAGCATAGGAAAGTATGATAGCCTGTTTAAGCCAGCGACTCAAGGTGGAAAGAGAGGGCTTGTGGCCAGAATGAACGGGACCGAAAGTCACGAACAGGCTATCACACCGGAAAAGGGAAGACGTGCGCTCAAGATAAACCAAAACAGCACGCCGGACATCCAGCAAGGACAAGGAAGGATCCGTGTAGGGAGGGAAAGAAGGCAATGACACCTCCCGAGACCGGTTCACCAGGGAAGGAACCTTGGGAAGAAAATGGGGGTCATGACGGAGAAGCAACCTGTCAGGCAAAACCCGCAAGAAGGGAGGGGAGCGGAGGAATGAACCCAGCTCGCCCATCCGCCCGGCAGACACCACGGCCACAGGAAAACCACCTTAAAGGTGAGAAACCGCATAGCCACCGAGGCCAGGGGTTCAAAGGGGGGACCCTGAAGGGCTCGCAGAACGAGAGGGAGATCCCAAGGGGGAGACAGGCAGAGCATCCGAGGGCGACAGAGAAAACAACTCTGGAGCAAACGAGCCACCAGGGAATCCAGCCCGTCGAAATCCGGACTGCGGAAGGCCCGCAAGGCCGCCCACTGGGCCCTCAGGGAAGAAGGGGCCAAGCCCAAGGAAAACCCCTCAGCAAGGAAATCCAAGACCCGCAAGGGATCCACGGAGGCGGGGTCAGCACCCTGCAGACCGCACCAACGCGAGAAAGAAGCCCTGTGCCGGGCATAGGATGACAAGGTGGAAGACCTGCGGCACCCTTGCAGCAAATCTACTACTCCAGAAGAACAACCCCGAGCAAGCAGCGTCACCCGCTCAAGAGCCAGGCCTGCAGATGGAGCCGGCGCAACACCGACTCCGGAAGCGGGGGGCCCTTCAAAGGAAAGGGAAGATCCGGGATCAGCCAGTAGGCCTGAACCGCCAGCTCGCAAAGGAGAGGGTACCAGGGGTGGCGGACTCAGCCGGGAACCACCAGAAGCACCCTGGCTCTGTCCAAGCGAACCTTGCAGAGGACTCGAGGAATCAGTGGGAACGGGGGAAATGCGTACAGAAGACCGGAGGGCCGAGTGAATGACAGAGCATCCACACGCCACACCCCCGGAACCGGGAGGAGAGAGCAGAACTTGGGTAGGAGGGCCGATTCCCCGTCCGCGAACAGATCCACCAGCGGCAGACCGAAGCGAGACACCAGGCGTTGAAACACCACCGGAGTCAGGGAGAGACAAGGCAATGATGGAAAGATCCGACTCAGTCGATCCGCCTCCACATTGTCGGACCCCGGGAGATAGACAGCCCGAAGAGACAGGACCGACGACTCCGCCCAAGACAACAACTCCTGAGTCAGCAACCAAAGGGAGCGAACCCTGCACCCCCCTGATGGTTGACATAGCTCCTCACAACCTGGTTGTCTGTCCTGACCAAGACATGGTGACCCCGTAGAGAAGGAGCAAAATGACAGCAGGCCAGGAGGACTGCCTTCAACTCCCGATCGTTCGAGGAGCAGCGTGACTGTAGGAGATCCCAACGACCCTGAATCGACCCTGCGCCCAAGGTCGCCCCCCAGCCGAGGAGACTGGCATCGGTCGTGACCACCCTGGACGGGGATACCAAGAAGGGAAGACCCTCGGAGTGGTGAGACTCCACCAACCACCAACCCAACTCCGAACGAAGCTGAGGGGAGACCGGGACTAGGAACTCGTAATCCTCCGAGCTGGGATCCCAGAAGGATAGCAGATGGTTGACCAAGGGATAAAGGTGGAGGTGAGCCCAGGGGAGCACATTTATGGTCGCCGACATCAGGCCCTGAACTGGTAGCCAGAGGCGAACCGGGGCAGAACCCCGAGCCAGAAGGGACCTCAGATCCCGCCACAAAGTGTCCCGGCGACCTAGAGGCAAGAACACCTTCCCCAGTACCATGTCCAGACGACCCCCAATGAAGGCCAAGTCCTGAGTGGATGACAGATGTGACTTCCGCTCGTTGATCAGGAAGCCGTGGGAGGAGAGGACCTCGCAGACACGTCCGACGTGCAGCATCCCCTTGGAAAAAGAAGAGACAGAGATTAACCAA
The DNA here is from genome assembly GCF_964263255.1 of Lissotriton vulgaris. Classification (NCBI taxonomy): domain Eukaryota; kingdom Metazoa; phylum Chordata; class Amphibia; order Caudata; family Salamandridae; genus Lissotriton; species Lissotriton vulgaris. The sequence goes on along the minus strand of NC_141694.1, from coordinate 1,195,207,263 downwards.
TCGTCGAGGTACGGAAAAACCCTGATCCCCTCCTGGGGAGCCAGGATCTTAGTAAATACCCTCGGGGCAGATGACAAGCCAAACGGAAGTACCTGGAACTGATAGTGGTAACCTCCAACGCAGAACCTGAGGAAGGACTGAGAAACCGGATGGACCGGGACATGGAGGTAGGCGTCGAGGAGATCTAGCGAAGCCACCACCTCGCCCTGTACCAGGAGAGGCAGAATTTCCTGCAGAGAGATCATCTTGAATTTAGTATGTGGAATATAAGAATTCAACCATTTCAAATCCAACACAGGTCGGAAATCACCAGACACCTTGCTCACCAGAAAAAGGATGGAGTAGATGCCCGAACCCCTCTGAGAGGGAGAGACCGGGCGGATGGCCCGCTTGGCAAGCAAGTCCTGAATTCCGGCCAGCAAGGCCCGTCTCTTGACCAGGAAGGAAGGCAGGGGCGTAGCGAGGAAACAGTCCGGTGGAGGGAAGTAGAAGGCGATGGAGAATCCCTCCTTCACAATCCAAAGCGCCCAAAGATCCGTGACAGACTCCACCCAGGCCGGGACGAAGTGGCGGAGATGTCCCCCCACAGGGAACACCCCGGAGGGAGACGGCCGAAAGTCAGGATTTAGGGGCGGTAGAGGTAGCGGCAGCAGCCGGCTGAGACTGGGATTTGTTGAAGTAAGGGGTGCCCCGGCCACGACCCCTCCCACAAAAGGGCGCACCGCCCTTACCCCTGGAAGACGAGGAGAAAATCCGTCCGCGACCCGGGAAGCGGGCCCCAGATGATTTGATGGGAGCCAGCAACTTGCGGTCCTCAGCAGATTTCTTAATCATAACCTCCAGAGGAGGGCCAAACAGCTTAGCCCCAGAAAACGGTATCTTCATGAGCAGAGCCTTCTGGGCCGCCTCCGACTTCCAATGCCGTAGCCAGATCTGACGCTGGGCCTGTATCGCCGCACCCCCAGCGGCAGCCGCCGCACCCAGAGTGTCAAAGGAGATGTCCGACAGGAGGCGCGTCTGCTGTTCCATCAAGGCCAGTGTCGGGACAACATCAGCCCCCTGATCCAGGAGTTCGCCCAGGGACTGGAAGTCCTTCAACAAAGACTGCACCATGCACGACAAATAGGCTGAGGCCCTGATGGTGAAATTAGCCGCAGCATAGGAACGCTTAGCAGCAGCCTCCACGCTCTTGTCCACAGGGTCAGAGGGGGAGGCGTCCTCGGAAATGATGGAACCCTGGGACGACAGACCCACCACCAGAGAGTCCACCTTCACCGCCGGCGGGAAGTCCCGAGTGAACTCCTCAACAGCGTAACGCTTTGACAGATATCGCGGAAAGGACTGTTTATCGACATCCAGCCACTCCCCCTCGATGACCTTTTTGATGGACGCATGAAGAGGAAGGGAGTCCGGAGCCTTGCGCTGATACTGGACTAAAAAATCCTCGGAAACATCCTCCGTCTCATGAGGAGGGAAGGCCAAGTTTTCCTTGATGTGGGAAAGAACGTCACAAAGCTCCTGACCCCTGGATGTAACGGCCATGGAGATCCTCCTCTTCCCCCTCCGCATCAGAAACAGGAGCGGGATCCCTGCGAGGCCGCTTCGGTGAGGAAGGACCCTGGGCATCACGCTGCGCCAGAGCATCAGCAACAGCAGACTGTATCATCAGCTGCAGGGACTGCGCAGAAAAAGGCATTGCAGACAAGGAGTCAGACACCGACCCTCCTGCGACAGAATCCTCCATACTCAAGAGTAACACACCACCCAGAATGACAAGGTGAAACTCAGGGTAAACCAGGACGCCGGGACATAAATAGTCAGCCGGGAAACCCAGCTGAAGGCATTCAAGCCGCACCTGGTGCGAGACCCCGCCCCCAAGGGGCGGGAAGCGCCCGGCGAATCCCAGCGCAGTAATCAGCCGAGGGACGAAGGCATGAAAAACCCCGCTACCGAAGGCAGCGTCCAGCGCTGAAAAAAAATGAGCACCCAGCCTGCCGAAGGTAAGCACCGGAAACGCCGTCTGACTCCCTACACCCGGGGCACGAAACACCGAGAGGAGCCCAAAGCCACGCCCGACCAACAAGGTGAGACCGCGCCCCTCCAAGCCGTTTCAACGCGGCAGACAGGGGCGCGCCGCAAGACGCACTCGCGGTCCCCAGCCGGCACACGGTGCACAGCGCGAGCACCAAGGCGGCCGGGACCGCCTCCCATGGATTTATAAAAAAGGAACGGCGGCCGCCCTACGCAAGGCCAGGCTCAAACAGGGGCACCCCCAGCACCGTAGCAAGGCGAGGGCCCCTAACATACCAACCAGGAAAGGGAAAGGGAATGCAACACAAACCCCACATCCCCGGCCGCCCCCCCCCTGTACACCCCTGGTACGCTACAGCAGCACCTAACCGGCCCGCAGGACCGGGGGAAGGAAGAGGTGGGGGGGGTTTGAAGGTAAAAGGTCCCAGGGTCCGCTAAGGCAGAACCTCCAACCCAAAACCCATGGACCAGCTAGAGCAGGTCTGACTTACCTGTACAGCGCCTCTGGAGAGAATCGCGCAGAACAAAAAAAACAGGCTGTTGGTTGGGCCGGCCCGCCTCTTATAGAGGTCAGGGGTGACTGGTCGGCCATGTTGGGAGGGGGTGGAAGGCTTTTTTTACTTTGGAGGGTTCTGTCGTGGAGCTGAAGCTCACTATGTAAGTCATGTGGCGAGGAAGACTAACGAGGAGGTAATGGATCTTTGCCGTTGTTTTAACAAGATCAGGCGCTGTATATCACATGAATTATAATCACAGTTTCTAATCTATTCGCAGACAATAAAAAGTGTTTAGTTTGAGTTAAATTGTTTTATTATTCAAATATTTTAGTAAGTCAGGTTTATTAGGTCACAAGTTAAATTCATCAAATTTAGTAATTTGAATATCATTAGAAATCAATACTTAATCAATCAATAAGCAACAAACCACAAGAAAATGCATTAAGTGTGTTCCATAAAGGAAAGAAAATCCTCATCCTAAGAATGGGTAGAAATTGTGTGAGCCATAACCCATAAAAAGTTCCAGCTCGAAAGACAGTGAGCAATCATGAAGCTTAAAGCTTCAACATTAAAAATCAGCTCAAATACATCGATAATCAATCAAAGCAGAACTTCAAATAAAGAGAGGTTCAAGAAACTCAGTAGAGTTTCAAAGCAGCATTGAGCAGGGTGTCTGAGAGATATCTGAGTGAATGAGAGGTAGAGTGTGTGGAGAGTTTTGTACCTATTTAAGAAACGGTAGACAGTCAAAATATCGAGTTGTTAATGTCGATGTACCATATTATCGAGTCCAAAATATCGATGGTAAGAAATTTCGAAAACCAAAATATCGTCGTAGAAAATATCGATTTATGTGTGTGTCAAAAATATCGAAGACATGAATGTCGAAATCAGTAATATCGATGCTGAAAATATCGATAGTCAAAAATATCGATATGTAAAAGTGATGTTTTAAAGTATGTTAAGTAATGATATAGTTAAATGTTGTTTATATATAAGGTAATTTTTACATATAATTTTATTATTTTTAGTTAGAATTGTAGGAGCGGGATGTAGAGTTGATAGGGGATAAGGGTGGGTAGTGTATTAAAAAAGTATAGTGTAAATATAGAATAATAAATTTCGCATTTGAAGTAAAATTTTAAATTCGTGAAATTTAATTCAAATTATTTAAAAATGCGAATTTTTATATAAATTTATTGAGTATTGTTAAATTATTTGTACTTTGCTTTTGGATATATATTAATAAATTGTGTAAATATATCTAAATTTTTAATTTTTTACTAAATAATTGTATATTAATGTTAGGAGCGGGATGTAGAGTTTATAGGGGATACGGGCGGGTAGTGTTTTAAAAAAGTATAGTGAAATTCTACAATTTTAAATTTCGAATTTCCTTTAGATTTCAAAATTTCGATAATTTTTTAAAATATTTGTAGTACTCGAAATTTGATCGAAATTTAGGGAGTATATAAAACATTATGATTAATTTTTGGGTATGTACTAAAAAGTATTATAAATATTAAAATATTACATTATTTTTTTATAATATTTGTACAATAAATTTAGGAGCGGGATGTAGAGTTTATAGGGGAAAAGGGTGGGTAGTGTTTTAAAAATATATAGGTTAATTATATAAATAAAAATTTCGCAATTTCATATAAATTTGCGAAATTTCTAAAATTTAAACAAAATTCGAATTATGCGAAATGATATTGATTGTTATCGAATATAGTACTTATTTTTTAAGTTTGCTGTTGTGTATGTACTAAAAAAGATTTGTAATTATAATATTTTTATATATTTTCTAAAAATATTTGTCTAATTATTTTATGAGTGGGATGTATAGTTTCAAGGGGATAAGGGTGGGTAGTCTATAAACAAAGTAGACTCTAATTATAGAATTAAAAATTTCGCCTTGTATTTAATTTTTGTTTCGATTCGAAATTTTATATACATATTATTTAAATACGAAATTATGAACACTATTATGTTGTTGTTCTAAATTGAGGTATTTTGTGTATGTAGTAAAAAGTATTTAAAATATATAATTTAGTAGATATTAAATAAATAAATGTATCATATTTTTAGGAGTGGGATGTCGAGTTTATAGTGGATCAGGGTGGGTAGTTTTATCAAAGGTACATTTTGTGCGTTTAGGGTCTGTTTTTTGTGTATGTGCGAAGGGGTATTTTAAGTGTTCAGGGTCAGTTTTTGGTTTGTGGTTGAAGGGGTTTTGTACGGTTTAAGGCTCAGTTTTTAGTTTGTGGGTAAAGGGGTATTTTTAGGTTTCAGGGTCAGTTTTTAGTTTGTGGGTGAAGGTGTTTTGTAAGGTTTCAGGGTCAGTTTTTAGTTTGTGGGTAAAGGTGTTTTGTAAGGTTTCATGGTCAGTTTTTAGTTTGTGGGTGAAGGAGTTTTGTAATGTTTCAGTGTTAGTTTTTAGTTTGTGGGTGAAGGAGTTTTGTAAGGTTTCTGGGTCAGTTTTTAGTTTGTGGGTAAAGGTGTTTTGTAAGGTTTCAAGGTCAGTTTTTAGTTTGTGGGTAAAGGGGTTTTGTGAGGTTTCAGAGTCAGTTTTTAGTTTGTGGGTAAAGGGGTATTTTTAGGTTTCTGGGTCAGTTTTTAGTTTGTGGGTAAAGGGGTATTTTTAGGTTTCAGGGTCAGTTTTTAGTTTGTGTGTAAAGGGGTATTTTTAGGTTTCAGGGTCAGTTTTTAGTTTGTGGGTGAAGGGTTTTGTAAGGTTTCAGGGTCAGCTTTTAGTTTGTGGGTAAAGGGGTATTTTTAGGTTTCAGGGTCAGTTTTTAGTTTGTGGGTGAAGGGGTTTTGTAAGGTTTCTGGGTCAGTTTTTAGTTTGTGGGTAAAGGTGTTTTGTAAGGTTTCAGGGTCAGTTTTTAGTTTGTGGGTAAAGGGGTTTTGTGAGGTTTCAGAGTCAGTTTTCAGTTTGTGGGTAAAGGGGTATTTTTAGGTTTCTGGGTCAGTTTTTAGTTTGTGGGTAAAGGGGTATTTTTAGGTTTCAGGGTCAGTTTTTAGTTTGTGTGTAAAGGGGTATCTTTAGGTTTCAGGGTCAGTTTTTAGTTTGTGGGTGAAGGGTTTTGTAAGGTTTCAGGGTCAGTTCTTAGTTTGTGGGTAAAGGGGTATTTTTAGGTTTTAGGCTCAGTTTTTAGTTTGTGGGTGAAGGTGTTTTGTAAGGTTTCAGGGTCAGTTTTTAGTTTGTGGGTAAAGGGGTTTTGTGAGGTTTCAGAGTCAGTTTTCAGTTTGAGGGTAAAGGGGTATTTTTAGGTTTCTGGGTCAGTTTTTAGTTTGTTGGTGAAGGGGTTTTGTCAGGTTTCAGGGTCAGTTTTTAGTTTGTGGGTGAAGGGGTATTTTTAGGTTTCAGGGTCAGTTTTTAGTTATAGGGGTACAGGGAAAACATAAATTAAGACTCTATTTAAATTAAATTTATTATATTAAATTTAATTTAATGATATTACATTATTCATTTTTTTACATTTGATTTACTATAGTAATTTATTATTATTTAATGTCCTGCAGTTACTTAAATTAATTGTTAATTGGAGTTGGAAGAGTAAATTTAATATGTTCTGTGTCCTGCACTTACTCTAATTAAATGGTGATTGCAGTTCTAATAGTAAATTAATCACGGTTTTTGAGAAGCAATTACCTAAAGTAAATTTGTTATTGGAGTCGGAATATTTAAAATCTTTATTATGTGTCTTTCAAATATTGATATTATATGTATATGGGTGTGTGAATAATAATTGTTATAACTTCAGTGTATAGTATGTTATTTATTTACATGTGGTATATAGAAATAGATAGAACATTACAGTTATAATACATTTGCAAAAATACATAAAAATGATTTTGTCATAGGTAATACAAAATAATGACACCAGTTTTCTTTCCTGTAAATTTTTTTATTCAACACTTGAAATATAGGATAACATATACATTTTATCAAGCTATCTTTGGTATACATATAAACAAAAAAGGAGGACAATGTTCTTTTAATAATCACATTTTACAGTAATTTTCTTGACAAGTACTTTTAATTTGTAGAGAAAAAATGGTTAGTTCACATAATGCAATGTATGATATTATACATACATAATACAATTATTGTTTCTTAATAAAACATCAAACATGTGTAATGAAAAACATAAGTCACACATTTTTAATACATATAGTGATATACTGATGATGATATTAACATATGAACACTTTTAAATGTATAATATAATATACATATCCTAAATAGAACATGTACATCATCATCGATTCTTTTAACATTACAATATTCTTATGTATGATTATTATTATTAATAAATACGTTTTAATAATAACAATTTTCACATATTAGTCATATTGTAAACAATTAAATCTGATAAACAAATACAATATTACACATTTAGTTATATAATAATTTTAATAAATATTACATTAAATATTTTTATATTTTCATACTTAATGTAATAAATATTAAAAGTATGTAATATATAATTAATATACAGGCAAAAAGATTTTCTATTCACAATATACTATACAATTTTTTTAACATTACACATAATTTCGAGCCATATATATAACAATAATGGACATTTATAGTAGTACTTTTCACAGTTACATATAATTTGGATCGTTTATTTTGTAACCACTCTTTGTCTTTTTGCGTTATTTTGGTAAAGGGAAAGTCGCGGTCGGAAGCAGGTTCACTTTTGAGTAGGTACGAATCTACTTTTATATTTTTAAAGTATTGTAAATTAAAATTAAAGGTTATATTTTGTTATTTTGGGGTTGCTAATTAAAGTATGACTATTTACATATAATGGAGTGGAATCAATACGTATTTTCGTTCACGACTTTTTGAGCCATTTAAAATAGTTGGAGTTAATGAGTATGTGGTAAAATTTAATTAAAATAAAAATAAATAGGAATGTTATGTTCATATATTATGGGATACTCGTTAGTGTTATGTCGGTGGGATTGTTTAGCTGTTTTTTTTTCTAGTATTTTGAAACAGCTATTTCCGTTTCCGATTATTTTTTTTTTTTGGGAAAGGAAGTGTGTTTCAGTTGTTAGAACGGAGATGATTTACATTCTTCCTTTATATTTTGAGTTCTGTGAAATATTTTTCACACTTTAAGATAACAGTCGTTACTTTAAATGGCTTTTAAATAGTCGTTTAATTTGGATGATGGATAGTTTTAGCAGAGTTAAAGAAAACATAATTAATGATTTGTTGGATTAAGTCTTTGATATTTACACATTGTATTGTCGGTAAAGGATTATCTTTATGATGTTCTATTTAAAGGTAAGTTATAAATTTATGTTATTTTATTTGGATGGAAGCAGTTTTTAAAAACAAATATTGTGATATAATAATATATTTATTTAGTCTTTTTAGAATAGTGTTAAAAAATAAATTAGACTAAATAAATATTTTTTTATTATATTAAAATATGTGTTTTATTAGATTAAGGATATTGTTTGATCTCTATCAATTAATTTAGTTATTGCAATTAGTTCAATGTTTTGGCTATCATTTTTAAATATTCCAGTCCTCTTGTTGTAGGATACAGTTGGACTTGCTGTTGAAGATATAAATACATTTGAGCTGTTTGTCTAGAGAGTTTTGGTTTCAGTTGTATGACAGATTGCTGCATACGTAGTTCCTGAAAGCTTTGCTCTTTTTGTATAGCTGTGACTAGCTTGTGTAATGTGGGTGTTGTACGTCCAGTAGAAGAGAGGAAGGCATTGTGCCAACCTTCAACAGCATTGTTCGTTTTTGCCTCTTGGTTGAGTGTTGGTAGATAGACATTCCACCAGGGAATTGCAAATTTTGGCTGGCGTCTGTGGCCTGACCTATGTAGTCTTCCTACCCAGTTGTCCTCAAAGTAATCTAAAAGTGGGGCGAGTCTTTGCTCATTTTGGGTGTAGAAAGGACTTTCAATTAACAAATTGTAATGTTCGGCCACATCAGTTACTGGTACATATGCCAGAGCAATGAGATGTTTGATTTGGTATGCAAAAGTTATATTTGTTGCATACTCAACACTAAGGGCAGATTTTTGTAAATGTCTCCAGAGACATTGATTGAAATGAAAATAACATCCTTGAAGGGATGTGTGTGGGTAAGTTTTCAAAATAGAATTAATCATAGCTTGCTCGAAGTCTATGATGATTTTCATTGGGAAGTAGTCAGAAGTTTGTTCCTTTATTTTTTGTAAGATTTCTGAGTAAGTTGTGGCTTGTTTGTTTGGTAATAAACAATATATGAAGGGGATACAGGTATTATGATATTGCCCATGAATTGTGTATAACTGGTAGAAAGGTTTTGGGCATATAGAAAATGTTCCATCCATCATCCAAGTAGTACTTTCAGTTAATTTTTTTATATTGTTATTAGTTGCAAACATGATTATTCGTTTGTCCTTGCTATGATTATCATAAAAAATAAATGGCTCGTCATTATGAGTAATTACAAGCTCTGGCGGAATTATGACTTCTTCAAAAGTTTTAGGAGTTGGTATATTGGGTCTACTTGCTTTTTTTGTTCTTGCTATTGTTCTTTTAATGGTAGCAATAGATGGTAGCTGACCTCTTGCTTCTTTGGGAACTTTAGGTAGTAATTCTTTCAGAATTACGTTGGTAGGTAGTTCTGATCTGGTACTTAATTCCTTGATATTTTCAAGAGTGGATCTCACTTCTATTTCCGAGATGTTTGGTGGGTGATTATGTTCAGTGGTATTTATAACACTAGTTTCCCTTGTTGTAGCACGGCCATAGCATTTATTGGAGTAATATTTTGTACACTTCCAATTCACTTTAAGGTCTTTTTGTTTCTCCTGAGTATAAATGTAGCCCATATAGCATAACAAAAATTTGCCTTTCTGAGATGTAATAAATGTTGCATCATCAGTCATTCTTGAGTTCTGGTATCTACAAAAGTTAATATACAAATATTAATACAATCAGAAATGTATAAAACATTTTAAATTAAGCTAGTATTCTTCTAGTAATTTACTTACCAGCAGTAATGTTCTATTTATCGAAAGTAGATGCTTGTTCAGTTTGATTTTGTTCTTCTATTGCCACGGTCTGTTGAGAAATAATTAAGTATGTTATAGGAAAAGTTACAATTTGTTTTTTGGTAACATTTTTTTTACGTTATAACGTCTCTAAAAATAGTTTTGTTTATTTGGATTTAAAAAGAGAAATTTCCAAGATTATACTAACAGATGCATAAAAAGAGTCATTTTTATTTGTAGCAAATTCTATAGAGTTTATAAAGACTACTTATGTTTTATTTATGAACTTACCAAGATAATTATAGTAGTAGCAGAATGTTTGTTCTTTGATGTGAATTTTCTCTTTTCTGTATCTTTGAGTTTTGTTTAGAGAGAAAGTTGATGAAAATTACTAATGCGTTTATATGTTATATAAAAAATGCACATTTTTTATAAAGCATTGTTACTTATTTGCTAAGAAGAACCGGGGATGATACATATATTATGAGTAAAAGCACAAAAAAACATCTTTAAGAACAGGAAGATTATACTAACAGATGGATAAAAAGAATCATTTTTATTTCTAGTACATTCTATAGAGTTTATAAAGACTAGTTATGTTTTATTTATGAACTTTTTTTCAAGCAGACAAGGGGGGCGCCACGGTCATCCAGAACTACGAAGACTATGATCGTGAGTGCAGAAGACAATTGACAAATACCAACCATTACAGACCTCTCCTTGAGGACCCAACCAAAAGATTGACAACTACCATCATGGGCCTTGTGATTGAGGGGGAGACTAACGAGTGGATTAGTAGAAAGGAAGCAGATTTCTTGATCACTCCGGATCCTGTTATCCCCTACTTTTATACTCTCCCGAAAATACACAAGGGCACGTCTCCTGTCCCTGGGAGACCCATTGTCTCTGGAATTGGATCTCTACTAGAACCACTGTCACAATTTTGTGATGCGTTCTTCCAACCTTATGTCAAACAGATACCATCCTACCTGCAAGACACCAGGGATGTACTCCGTCTAATTGCAGACATAGATGGCAGAGAGGACACTGACTTGCTTCTTACCCTCGATGTGGAGGCACTATATACTAATATCCCGCAACAAGCCGCCCTGGAAGCAGTGGATTCGCTGATGCGAGAAGAGGAATGGTTATCCCCAACACCAATAACATTCATTATGGAACTGGCCCATATCGCCCTGACCGAGAACTTCTTCAGGTATGAATCCCAGTTATACCATCAAGTGCGGGGGACTTCCATGGGTTCTACCTTCGCGCCGAGCTTGGCCTGCATTTATATGGCTTCGTTCGAGAAGAGGTACATCTACCCTCCGGAGCAAAACCCCTACCGAGAGAACTTAACTCTCTGGCGTCGCTTTATCGACGACATCTTGATTCTTTGGAAAGGGGACCGTCCCAGCTGTGAAGCCTTTTGTGACTGGATTAACTTACAAGACCCCTTCCTTAAATTTACTGGAACCATCTCGGAGACGTCCATACCATTCCTCGATCTTACCATCAATCTGGGACCCGAAGCAATAACCACCACGCTATACAAAAAGGATACTGACAGAAATAGCTTGCTTCTCTACCAAAGCCACCATACTAAAGCTCTGAGAGATAATTTACCCTTTGGGCAATTCCTTAGGATTCGGAGGAACTGTAGCTCTGTCCAAGACTTCAGACAAGAGGCCCGGACCCTACAGCATAAACTCCAGGACAGAGGGTATCCCACCCGGTTGTTAAAGAATTCGTACAAACGAGCATTGAACAACAATAGAGATGCCCTTCTAGAGGTCCACCCCAAAGAACCAGATGACACCATCACCTGTGTCACCTCCTACACCAGGCATTCATCATTTATCAAGAAAGCCGTGATGACACATTGGGGTATCTTGAACTCCACTGGGATGGAATTGGCACGACCACGGTTCGCTTTCAAAAGGACTGCCAACCTCAAGGACACATTGATCCACACTCGCCCTAAGAAATTACAAACTCGACCAGTCAGGACCCTTTGGGATCTTCCCCCTGTCACTGGACACTACAAATGTGGTTCCTGTGTGGTATGCCCCCAAACCATCCAAGGCAGAACAATCGAACTCCCAGGAGATTTCACCTGGACCTTTCACAAACACACCAATTGTAACAGCTCGAGATGTATATACATCTTGGTGTGCCCCTGCAGATTGCTCTATATCGGAATGACAATGCGCCCGGTGAAACAACGGATAATGGAGCACAACAGCAATATTCGATGCTCCAAAACACACACCGGGCTGTATGAACATTGCAAGGAACATAAACATACCACTGAGGACATACAGTGGACAGTTCTAGAATGCCAACCTGGTATGAATCAGCAATCCCTCTTCAGACTGGAGCAGAGATGGGTACACCGTCTACACACAGATGAAAACGGGCTTAACGATGCGGTGCCCTGGACAATGCTCACTAGATAGCTGACCAATGGACTGTATTGTCCGTACTATGCCGAACACTGCCCATAACCATTAAGCTGAATGATCCCAAATATCCAATGCCCCCCTTGCACAGATCCACGGGGGCACATTACGAGTACCCCAGCATGACTATCATCATGCTGCCTATTTCCACCTCCCTCTCAAGATGGCACTCACGATTCCCTCCCTCCTCGCTAGCACGCGAAGCCGTCTTCGTTGTTAACCACCGGCAACACACGGAGCGAGTGAATCTTCTGTGTCCATTATTTACCACTCGTTGCCTGGTAACACGCCGGGGCCACGCCCACTAAACTGGCCACACACACGGGTCATAAGTAGTGCGCCCGGGACGCCAAGCTTTACCGGCTGATCTGCGGCACCGTCCGCAGTGGGAAGGGTAGGTGACTAGACGCCCTACGCCAGGAACTCCGAGGTAAGGCACATATGCTCCATTCTGCGCCCCCGCGTGCGCCTCTTTCTGAGCGCCACGGCGGGACCAAGCTTTAAGCAGTTGAATGGGGAGACGCATTGACCGCCAATCGATAACATGGCGGGGATACTTCCTCCTAACAGGTGGTCTCCACCAAGTCCTGGCCCCACCCGGTCAGCTCGAGGAAGCCTCCGTAGTGTAACATACGGGTAAGGTTGTTCTAAATTTTACCATCACTGTATTATTTCGGCTGGTGTTATGGTTCACTCCAAGGGTTAGTTACCCATACACTGACTCCATCTAGTGTTCTTCTCTGAAACTTCACAAAGAATTGTTTGAAGACTGTTTTTCTCCCCACAAATGTTGTCTCAATTACCACTAGCTATCGCGCATGCTGATAGCACAGTAATAGCCCTTGATTTTCACAGGTTTTTTACTGCATGACAAGCTTCCAACCAACCTTGTTGGATACCACTAAGCATGCGAACTTCCTTGAGCAAACCAAAGGCATGCTCACCCACTGTATATTATGACAGTCACAAAACGCGAGTGCTTCCACGTTTGTCCATGATGTCTCTCTGGTCTCTCCTTGACAGTACACTTCTCTCTTCTCTCTCCCATTTAGTCCTGGGAAGGGTCCTGAGGAAAGGACTGCCATACGACACCTACCAGGTCGTATACTGGGCCCCCTGATCACGGGGGAGCCCTTGCAAATCATATGAGCACCCCTTGGTCCTGACGAATTGCTCTATAAGCAAGAAACATGTTGACCATCCACTCACCAAGGGTCGAATGAGGCTTACTACCTTGATAGTTCTGCCTCCATACCCCTTGTATTTTTAATAGAGCAGTGAGCCATATCATTAAAATCCCAATTTTTGGACTCCACTGACTCCTTTTATTTCACCCACGCTCACTTTTGCACACTCACATATTACCTCCTTGCATGGTCCCCTTACATCCACACACCCTTTGGCGAAGGAATAGAAGATCCCCGCCAAAGAGCAACAATTATTGTTGCCCGACAGGCATTGCACTGCCAGCCTGGCGCAGGGGCAGGGTACCGATGATGACGCTGAACGATCACCGGGTGGGATTACAAGTGTAGTCCAACCGGCGACTTGTGTGAGGTACCCCAAAAATTCCAAGAGAGGGTTCACTACACTCACTTTTTTACTGTTTGACCCGACAAGAGAGAGACCAATGACAGTCCTTTAGCTGACTGCAACCGGGGAACTCTGTATTTCTTTTTGTTGATATTATTTATGAACTTACCAAGAGAATTATAGTAGTAGCTGAATGTTTGTTCTTTGATGTGAATTATCTCGTTTCTGTACCTTTGAGTTCTGTTTAGAGAGAAAGTTGATGAAAATTACTAATGCGTTTATATGTTATATAAATAATACACATTTGTTATAAAGCATTGTTACTTATTTGCTAAAAAGAACCGAGGATGACACATGTATTATGAGTAAAAGCACATAAAAACATATTTAAGAACAGGAAGAAAACATTTTTTACACAGCATTGTAACGTTTTTTCCTCAAAACATTCTGGCTTCACACTATGTATTAAGATTTACAGGCTAAGAAACGAAGTATAGATTTTTAAATTAGGCCAATAATTGGCAAATAACGTTAAGTAAATGTTAAACATATGTAGATACCTTTTTTAAATTTAAAGTGTCCTGTATCTTGAAGTTGAAGTATAACTTGATTTGTTTGTAGAGTCTGTTTAAAGGTAAAGTACATAAAGAAATAACACATTAGGTTACAAATCTTGGTCTATAAGTAATAGCCAAAAAACATTAGAATTTATTAACAGAGCTATATGATTACTTACTTGTAGTTTCAGGATGAATTTTCTTGCAGAGAAGAATATAGATGGTGCTCCCAAAATTGGCAGTATGTGGTCACGAAGAATATTTCCTGCAACTTGTATGGCTGTTTGTGATTGGTTTATATAGTCTATGTGTAATTAAGTCTCCTATCTGATTGGTCAGATATGTAAAGACGAGTTATTATTGGTTAGTTTGAATTTTTTTAAGTTAAACATTTAAGATATATCTTCTTATATAGTTTATGTTGAGGAATTGAAATGATATATTTATGTTTAAAATAACTCTTGTAATAAATAAAGATTATGTAAAATGAGTACTAAGTATTAAATAAGTATGTTTACAAAGAGTTTATATACAAATTTCGTCAGTTTGCGAAAACACAAATTTGTACACTAAATGTTATATAATAAATTGAAAATACATTAGTGAAGTCATTTAAAATGTGTGTATTACTTAGAGAATAGATTTATTGGTGTTATATATAAAAAAGGAGTATTATTTAGCTATCGATATTTTGATATAGACGAAAATAGTGCTATCGATATTTTAGTAGTCGATATTATTGTAGTGTGTTATATGTAGTATTGAGTGTCGATATTATGGTATTCGATAATTATGCTAACGATATTTCTGTAGACGATATTTTTGTGCATCAATATAGTTTGCTCGATATTATTGTAGTTTTCATGTTAAGTATAGGGTGTCGATATTAGTGCTATCGATATTAGAGACTCGATGTTATAGTAGGTCGATTTTTAGGAAATCGAAATTCTGTCAGTGATTCTTAAGAAACACACACTCCTATAGACCATATATTCTCAAGCGTTTGCAACATGCAGCAGTCAGCCAATGTACTTTCAGTGATTTCACTGGAAAAGGATCACTCTTCATCTCCTTACCCAGAATGAAATGGTCCACAGACAACAATGTGGAGTGAAACATTTCTTATCAAATACAATGTTAATTCTCTTAAACTTTCACACCATTTATTTCCTTTAGAAAAGCTGCATCTTCATATATGAACTTCTAAATTACCTCTCTAATTGACAGTTTTTAATCATTAGTCAACAGTGATCTTTGTGTAAGTAGAAGCATTTTGCAGAGTTAGATGAAAACATTTATGCAACTATTATTCACTATGAAAAACATGTCCATGGAAAGGTCAAGAAATATGCTTTTTGTGCATGGTTAATTATTTCTATTTATGTCACCTTGTCAGGCAATGTTGCTTCAGGCATTTGAGGTCTAGTACGAGTATATATGGTTGCCTGCAACAAGTTTTGCATTTAAACACACGTTTAACTTTCATTAAAGCTTACACATTATTTATTTTACTATAAACTGTATTATTTTCTTGTTATTTATAAACGTTAACCCAAAACCCACTCTATGCAGGGATTTCCAGTTCATTTTACCTTTCATCATGTGTTATTGGTTCCTCAATGGGTGACCAAGTGAATGGAGCAAATACAAGGTGACACCGTGTGAGTTGGTAGGTCTGCAAATAGTGCAGCATGGTTAGACAACAGTGAAAAATGATTTTATAATTCATGGTCATTGGCCTTTGGCCATGGTGGAACAGAACAGGGAAAAGAAGCATTGTAGAGATAATCGAGGTAAAATATTTGAGAGGCAGAGTGAAGTAGATACAATGAAACACAGAGTCACCTACAACGAGATGTAAGGATGGCACAGTGAATTATGAACTTCCGCTGATGAATTAAAAGACAACAGGGATAGAATGGTTTTGAATTCTGAGGGAAAAGAAAGGCAACTGACATCCATTGGGAAAGGTGGAAATTATTTTAGGGACGTTACCTTGGATAAAGATGCCCTAGAACGAATTTGAATGGTGTTCAATCACAAGTTGATCTGAGAAAAGTAGTGGCTCTCTCAGAATTCAAATTTCAGGACAATCAGTGGTTTCCCCCACACAAATACCCCCTGGAACAAGCTTAATGTCATATTTCAGAATATAGGTCACATCTCCTTTCCGTAACTTGATTATTTTTTCAGATTTTTCAAAATAGGAAAACTTTGGGTCAGAATAATAGACATAAGAACTTGCAATAAATAAGTGTGGTGCGGCGTCCTCTCATGCCGTCCTTGGTCCGCGTCACTTCAGCCCTTCGTGCAATGCGGAAGTCCCAGCCAGAGCGTCCATAGCAACAGCCCGACCCACCAAAAGTCCAACCCTCTGTCCTCTGTTCCAGGACCCAATCCGGAACGGCGGACACCCGGAAGCACACCCTCCCGACCCCGGAAGCACCTCCCCCTCGCGAGACCCGGACATTGGAAAAGCCGGAACCAGGAAACAGTCAGACGTCGGATTGAGCTTGTGGCAGGAGACCCCGACCGGAGCGGCGAAGGAGAAGGCGACCGAAGAGGAAGAAGATTGGTCAGAAGATTGGTGGAGTCCACCGGAGGTTGCTGGGGAGCGGCCGCAACTCAACTTGGAGAGTTGCGGCGGAGCGGGTGAGTGAATCAGAACCACCCTTGTAGCACATTAGGTGCAGTGTAAATAACTCCTTTGTGTAGATAACCCCTTAGGATCACGTCGTCACCCGTAGCACTGTGTAGACATTGTAAAGCACCAGCTCACGCTGTAATAAAATCCTCGCCCCTTCACGTCCCTCCACTCAGCACCCCTACTGCATCTCGATACCCGGCTTGTGTCCCGTACCTACCCCGACCCTACCGTCCCCTCCTCACTTTCGTCTTCATTCCCCTCACGGACCCGGGTTGGTAATAGGGATCCGACTAGAGAAGTCCGGCAGGACTAACGGCTCCTTTCTTTTGTTTCTTTGTTTCCCCTCCCGGTACCTCCGAGGACATCCCCAAACCGGAACTCCGGAAGAACCAGCTTGGCACGTGTCCCGAACCCGGACCATCCTTCCAACCGAGGAGCTGTGGATTTATTTTGTTGAACATTCGAGACTGATACTTACCCTGTTTGACCAGAGGTTTAGAAATAAAACAAACATTGCCCACTACATACGGCCTCCGCGCTTGGTATTCCGGTCCGCCACACCCCCACGTCGACATCAAGGTACACTTAAGACATCTTCTTAAGACAGTTATAAGTTATGCCTATTTGGTGTAGGAATTGTCTGCACAAATAGGAATATCATTAAACAGATATAGAAGTAACATATGAACAAATTTAAACTATTTTAGCAAATTGGCCCGCAATGCCTGTCTGGTCTTATACTTTTTGAGGCTTTTGGTTTTGGAGGTAATGACAGTACATTGTGGCATGGTAAACACTGGAATTCAAGAATGCTGACAAATCAACAGGAAATAATTTACATTGTACTTGCACAGCCAGTTTTGCTCAGATGGTAGGTACTGTAGTCAAAACATCAAGAGGACAGTCTGTGCAAGCTAGCTAACTGTACCTGCTGAATTTCTCTGGTTTTGTATGAGTGAAATGACAACTTAACTATAACGCCCCAGTAACCTTTGTTTTTTTTGTGAAGATCTCAAGTTTTTAAATCTGTTTCCTAACTATAACAACCCTATTACCTTTGTTTTTTCAGTGACTTTCTAGGGTTTTTCAAATGCTAATTCCTAGCTATAACGTACCTGTAACCTTTGTTTTTTTTCAGTGAATTTCCGTGGCCTTTTAAGTAGTAATGGTGTTTGAAGAATGGTGTGGAAAGGGGATGGGGTGTCTGACCAGCTCTCAGGAATTCCGCAGATTAGGACTTATAGAAAGCACCAGGGGGGCTTCTTCGTCTCCAAGGTCCATTAGCATCCAAGAGAACTTAATTCCCCAATCAGTTGTGTGCCTGTAGACGCATTTGCAGAGTGGTGCGGAAAGGGGGCATGGCCTCTAAGCAAACTGCCTGTGTGGAACTTGCTGGAATTAAAAGAGGCATAGTTTGCCCCAAATACCCTCAATAGCCAAGGGGACTACATCCCTCAACTAGTACTATGCCAGAAGGCACGTTTGCAGAGTAGTGGAAAAAGGCAGTCCTTTATGATTTCACAGATAGTGCATGTATGATTCTATGAGTGCCATTGCCAAGAATATACTGTAAATACCAGGTGGTTTTAACAAAGTGTAAAACACATATATAGACATATTTCAGATATGGTTTCAGTGTAGCTATTTAGTGAAATTCAAATGTAACTTTCATCTTTGTAGTCATTTACCAAAAATGCATTTTCCTTCAACGCAGTAACACCGGAGGTCACAATATCATCAGTAGTCACAAATACAAATGACTACATCTAAAACAGATATCTACACATATTTTACACAACGTTTGAGTCTAACTGTTTAGCAACATATTGGTTTAACTTTATTTTAGCAACACATTTATAAAAACAGCAGTTTCAAAAGCTAACTTTCAACATCAAAACTAACAAATAAAACATAACTATCAAACATCCATCAAACTACCAGTTTTACCCAAACTCATGGGTAATTTGAACCTGCTGAAAAACAATTTCAATGTGCTATCTGCGAACACCACATGACCGGGAAAGTAAGGAATATCATTGGATAATATACTTTTCAGTAAAATGAATACAAAGTATACCCCAGTCCGCCTTCTTGAATCTTCATTTCCAGAACTTTATTTTGAGCCGGTGGTAGATTTTGGCTGGAGCCTTTTTTTGGACTTATGCGGGCCAACAATCATGTTATATCATCTTAATACTTAGCATAGAAAAGGTCTCCTAGCAGAGGGAAGCTGGAGGATCATATACATCAGTGACAGCAGCAACAATTCTCAGCCAGAAAGTCCCTTCAGAGGAGCATACTACTACAAACAATTTGGCTCCAGAGTTTTCAAGAATGGACGGTAGTGTTTTTATAAGAGCTGGTAAGTGGCATGTTACAGTTATTCGCAATGCTGCTAAAATCATACATGCAATTTTTTCCCCTTTTATATTTTTTACACATTTCATAAGAGGATTTCATAGTGACAGCAAGAATGCAACGCAAAGCTAAAGGACCCTTGACTACAATAGCAGCACAACAACACCGAAGCAGAGTCAATTTAAGGCCAAACTCAACTTAAAGATTTGGCTTCACAGTTTTCCACAATGGCATCATACCGCATGGATTGTGGAGTTCTAGTGAGTGCTGAAGAGCAGTCCATAATAGTCCTTCGCAATTCTGCAAGAATAATAAATGCAAATGTATTTTTTATTTTTGGCCCTTTGTAGTTTTTTTTAAATTAGCAGGCATTTTATTATCTTCTAAATGGTATCTAATATGTATGTGTTATTCATTATAATATCTTCTAATTTATTGTAACACTACTTACATATAACTTGCCGTATAGACAAGTCAAACTATTCCTCTACAAATAAATACACATGTAACTTTTGCCGGTTATCATTATTTACTTTTTCACTTTTTAAATGTAAGTCAACAGTTTGTGTTTAAATCTTCTAGTAAGTGCATCAACAACATATAATCTCTTCTTTAAAACTATCAACTGTAATATATGTGTCTCATTCTGCAACTCCTCCTCTTACCAACTCTTCATTTTCCATAGGATCCTGCTCAGGACACAAGAAATGAAACTGCACATCACCACAAACCTTTTCTATGTCTGAGACACTACCATACAAAAGTGCTCTATTAATTTCTCCTAAAAATAAAGCAGGAGTTTTCACATAATCCAGCCTTCTAACTAAAGTTTGCATGGCTGAGTGGTATAACTTATTTTGTTTTTTAAACTTCACCTTGGAAAGATATGTAGGAATTTTCTTAATATATCAATGGATTGCTGCCTAATGCTAGAGACACTACTACAATTCAATTTGTATACAGGATCCTGACTACACCTGCCTTGTACTTCTTCGGCAATAACTTCTTCTACATTTCTAGGTACTATGACCTCATTTACTATAGGACTACCATTCTTCATTTCATAATATGATCCTCTTTAATCAATAGCATGAACTAATCTGTTATCTTGAAGATAGCTTTCTTCATTAAAGAAAGGCGCTGAACAAGAAACATGTATCCATTCGGTGAGCAGACAGAATAGTGATTAAAAAATATTGTGTTGCACATATATCGAGTATTAAATATCCGGGTACAGAAATATTGACGGCAAGAATATCATGGTCAAGAATATCGACTTAAGGTAAATAATATTGACTTTAAAAATATTGACGTGTATAATATAGTTTGGAAAAATATAGTTGTTAAAAATATTGTATTTAAAATTAATTTTAGGTCTTTTAGTATATATTTATGTATCTGATGTATTTGTGTTGTATAAGAATTGTTTGTATTTTTATTATATGTGTTAGATTTTTAGAAGTAATTTTTTAATCCTATTTGACTTTTGCGTGTTTAGTTCCTTAGCGGGTTGTTGTTTTATAGTGGAATAGGGTGGGAAGTTATTTTATTATATTAAATTAATTGATTCTTTTTTAATTTATTAATATGTGCTTACTTGATATTTAATCATTTTAAATGTGTAAAGTCATTTGTTATTAATTAATAAATAATTGATCATAAATTAATTGTAATAATTATTTGTTAATTACATATGGTAACTGTGTAATACATTTTAGGTGTGTGATGTGGTGTTTATAGGTGTGAAGGGTGGGAAGTAATTTACTTTTAATTGATGAATTAATAATTGGTTGTTAATTAATTTTGAATATTTAATTGGTAAATAGTTATGACATATGTGTAAATATTTTAGGTGTGTATTTTGTGGTTTATAGGGGTAAAGGGTGTTAAGAAGTGTATCTATTTTTCATTATGTATATTTTGTTAATTTATGTTAATTCAATAATTAAAACTTTATTTTGGTAATTAAGTAACTAATTTTAGGTGTGTGTTGTGGTGTTTATAGGAGTGAAGGTTGGGAGGAATTTTTGTTTAATTAATAATATATAGTTGTTGATTGATGTTAATTATTTGATATTTATTTTGTGTAAGTGTTTATTTTTGTGTTTTTTGGTTTTACCTTAAAGGTATTAAATACATTTTAATTACTTTATTATTAGTTGGTAATAGTAATTGATTTTAATTTCAAAATAGGTTTTAATTCTTTTTTATTATTTTATAGTTAAATTTAGGTGTGCGTTGTGAATATTATAGTGTTAAAGTGTGTGTAGTAAATTAACGTGTTTTAGTCTTTATAATTAATAATATTATTTTAATTGATTATTAATTATGGTAATTATGGAAGTGAATTTCATTTATAATTTTGAAGTGATATTTTTTTAGTTTGGTGTTATAGTTATAAATACATTTATGTATTAATTAAATTTTTTGTTTGTAAATATTTTCTAGTTTAAAAGGAGTATTTAAAAAAAAGAATTATTAACTATTTTATTTAATATATGTAGGGTTTTATTATATAGAGAAATAGAAAGGAATCCCTTGGTGAACTGATTTGACACAACCAAAAATTATGTGGTTGTATTTTGTTCTAGCCCATATAGTAGAAGTGAAAATAACTACCAAGTCAATAGATTCTAAAGAGACATTATTTATTTTTAGCTCTTTAAAAAAAGATTTGTGTGTATGTTACAAACTTTAAAAACAGTACATACTAATTACATTCAAAGATACATTAGTATACATTTCATAATTAAAAATTGTCAATAAAAATTGTTTGTTAAAAAAGGGTTAATAAACCACTTGTGATCATAGACGGGAGAAAGACAAAGGAGAGAACAAATAACAGACAATCCTATTTGTCATATTGGTACATATCAGGGAACTTCAATGTAAGAGACTATTCCAGGACACACTTTACTTATAATGTCTATGGGAAGAGCTCTATCCCTTGATTATGTGATTCCAGGCGTTGACGCGTTTCGATGGTTAATTAAAGTTTTTTGATCATCTTTTTCAAGACAAAAATGGATATGTCTCTCCTATATCACTGGCACTGGATGGTTGCCAAGTTCAATGAAATCCTTATATCATGTCCGCCTCAGGCTTCTTCCAACTAAATTTTGTTATTATTATACACGTCATCAGGAGGCCTGCTCTTCTTTATTCGGTAGTGCATATATGGAAAGCGTCTCCTGTTATTGTCCGGTTCCAGAGACCACATTCGAGGGAATCTAATTGGGGTTTGCTCTTATATTAGGTTTCTTCTTACTCTTGCATCGTTATATTCCAACCCTTTTCGTCCAAACAGAAGCTGTTTGGACGTGAGACGGCCCGATGCGAGGAGGATCTGCTTTGTAGCAAGCTGGCTGTTTTTGAAGATTATTTCCAAGAGGGACTATAAGACAATTGAAAATACCGCCTCGGGGTCCGTAAAGTAGAGGGAATACCTTTACTACTCTCGGAGCCAAGAGCAAACAAAAAGGCACCCGCTGTGGTACTGCCGATCAGCATAAAAGAAGAAATTATTAGAAGGGTTGTAATATAACGATGCAAGAGTAAGAAGAACCCCAATATAAGAGCTAACCACAATTAGATTCCCTCGCATGTGGTCTCTGGAACTGGACAAGAACAGGAGACGCTTTCCATATATGCACTACCGAATAAAGAAGAGCAAGCCTCCTGATGAAGTGTATAATAGTAACGAATTTTAGTTGGAAGAAGCCTGAGGCGGACATGATATAAGGATGTCCATTGAACTTGGCAACCATCAGTGTCAGTGATATAGGAGAGACATATCCATTTTTGTCTTTTTTTGTCTTGAAAAAGATGTAAATGTAAATGTACCGGAATTTATATAGCGCAAATCACCAACCGGTCTCCAAGCGCTTGCTTAGGGAACCCGTCCTGGTATTCCCCTGTGAGATAACCCCAGCAGGGTATCCACAAGGTGAAAGCCAGGCATCCCACCACGAGGGGCCGTTGTGGAGATTAAACAAGCTATTGCCCAGAGTCGCAGAGTGTGAACCCGTGAATAGAGTAGGCACCGGAGCAAGAATTGTCAAGTCCATGGACATTTTTTTTAGGACTCAAGACCCCGCCAAGCCGGGAATTGAACCCTGGTCCCGGGCTGACCTCTGCCTCCAGGTCTGCCTCCTCTAACCAGTGAGCCACACTTCTGATGGTCAAAAAACTTTAATTAACCATCGAAATGCGTCGACGCCTGGAATCACATAATCAAGGGATAGACCTCTTCCCATAAACATTATAAGTAAAGTGTGTCCTGGAATAGTCTCTTACTTTCAAGTTCCCTGATATGTACCAATATGACAAATAGGTTTGTCTGTTATTTGTGCTCTCCTTTGTCTTTCTCCCGTCTATGATCATAAGTGGTTTCGTAACCCTTTTTTAACAAACAATTTTTGGTTTTATTGTCAATTTTTAATTATGAAATGTATACTAATGTATTTTTGAATGTAATAAGTATGTACTGTTTTTGAAGTTTGTAACATACACACAAATCTTTTTTTAAAGAGCTGAAAATAAATAATGTCTCTTTAGAATCTATTGACTTGGTAGTTATTTTCACTTCTACTATATGGGCTGGAACAAAATACAACAACATAATTTTTGGTTGTGTTCAATCAGTTCACCAAGGGATCCCTTTCTATTTCACTATGTATTAGTACCCTATTCCCCTGGTTTGCACGGGGTCTCTCTCAATTTAGTACCCGGGTTTTATTATATGTATTTAATATTACAATATGTTTTCTTTTTATTTATTTAATATATTTGTTTTACCATTTAAAAACAATTTTTTTGTTGTTTAAAAAAAATATATTTAGTTGTTTATAATGAGTGTGAAAAGTAACTTTTGTCTCTCCTCTATCCAAAACTTTCACTAGTGTTGCACTCACTGGAGTGGGAATAGTAATTTTTACCTTTCCACTATCCAGCACTTTCCCTAATCTTGCACTCACTGGAGTGAGAATAGTAATTTGTACCCCTCCGCTATCCAACACTTTCCCTACTGTTGCACTCACTGGAGTTGGAATGGTAATTTTTACCCCTCCGCTATCCAACACTTTCCCTACTGTTGCACTCACTGGAGTGGAAATTGAAGTTTTTTCCCCTCCGCTATCCAACACCTTACCTACTGTTGCATTCACTGGAGTGGGAATAGTTAATTTTTCCCCTCAGCTATACAACACTTCCCACTGTTGCACTCATTGGAGTGGGAATAGTAATTGTAACCTGTGTGCTATCCAACACTTTCCCTACTGTTGCACTGACCAGAGTGGGAATAAAATGTGTTACCCTCCCTATCCAACACTTATGCCACAGTTGCATTCAGTGGAGTGGGAATAGTAATTTTTGCACCCCCTGCGCTGTCCAACATTTTCTCTATTGTTCCACTATTTGCAGTTGGAATAGTAATTGTTGCCCCTCCGCGTTCAAACACTTTCCCTACTGTTGCTCTCACTGGAGTGAGAATAGTAAAGTTTACCCCTTCGCTATCCAGTACTTTCCCTACTGTTGCACTCAGTGGAGTGGGAATAGTAAATTTCAACTCTCCGCTATCCAACAATTACCCTACTGTTGCTCTCACTGGAGTGGGAATTGTAATGCCGCTCGCAAGCCGCAACGCAGACAAGGGAAACCTACCTCCTGACTCCCTCAGCCTTGGGACACCGTCAGGGCACTTGGCAGCACTTTTGGAGGTCCAGGACTGGCACGGGACTGCGAGGTCCAGCAACCTCAGCGGCTTGATATTCGCCGCAGCTGGAGCCTCTTCCCGTCCCACCTCCCAGCAGCATTTCACGGCTCGCGGCCCCCGCTCCGCGGGAGCAGCTCGCAAGCCGCAACGCAGACAAGGGAAACCTACCACCTGACGCCCTCAGCCTTGGGACACCGTCAGGGCACTTGGCAGCACTTTTGTAGGTTCAGAACGGGCACGGGACTGCGAGGTCCAGCTCCCTTAGTGGCTTTAGATTCACGGCAGCTGGAGCCTCTTCCCACCCCGCCTCCCAGGAGCATTTCACGGCTCGTGGCCCCCGCTCCACAGGAGCCACTCGCAAGCAGCAACGCAGACAAGGGAAACCTACCTCCTGACTCCCTCAGCCTTGGGACACTGTCCGGGCACTTGGCAGCACTTTTGGAGGCTCAGGACAGGCGCGGGACTGCGAGGTCCAGCACCCTCAGCGGCTTGAGATTCGTCGCAGCTGGAGCCTCTTCCCGCCCCGCCTCCCAGCAGCATTTCACGGCTCGCGGCCCCCGCTCTGCGGGTGCTGCTCTGCTTGGGATATCAGACCCCAAGGAAAAAGTGGATAGTCCCAATTTGTAAAAATTTGGGTATCAGACAGTGTTCCGAATCATTCCGAATACTAAAAACTGATCTCTCAACAGTAATCGTTTTTGCTGTAACAAAATTTCTAGCAGCAATGTGGAATATGAGACGGAACTATCTGAAGGCTTAGTCCAGTGGGAGAAGGTAGATACATGGACATAGTCTCTGAGAGTTTAATGAATTCCTAAAGAAATGGGGTGGAGTAGTGATGATCATGTTTTTAAATGCTTCTGTTATGGATTTTGTATTCTATAGTGATGATTTAGCTCAATGGATATCTTCTGATTGATGTTTTTAATTTGATGTATTGAATAGAATTGCGCTAATTTATATCCTGTAATGTAATGTGATCTCTTTTATGACAATGTTGTCAAAATAAAGATGATAAAGTAAGTAATTTTTTGCCCTTTGCTATCCAACACTTTCCTTACTGTTGCCCTCACTGGAGTTGGAATAGGAAATACATTTCTCTGCTATGGAACACTTACCCTACTGATGCACTCACTGGGGTGGGAATATTTATTTTTATCCCTTTGGTATCCAACACTTTCCCTACTGTTGCACTGAATGTATTGTGAAATTTAAACTTAAATATATTTTATTAGTTTAATGCTTTAATTTCTTTTAGATTTTAGTTTTTTATATTTTCAATCATTAATATATATTTTAATTTTTTATTTTATTTTAAACTTTTGAAAGGAATTAAAATTGATAGTTAAATAATTATTTTAATGTAAATATATATATACATTATTATCATTGTGTGTTTTTTATTAAGTCTATTTTTTGTATTTTTTTAAAACGCATATTAAATGTATTTTAGTTTGTTAAAATTATATTTAATATTTGATATATAGTTAATATATATTATTTGTTTATATATTTATATATATTTTATACATCTATATTTTTACATCTTAGTCATTATTTTTGTACTTTCCTGGTTAAGTATAGGAATCAATATTTGTGTTGCCTATAAGTTTTACTCAATATTTTTAACATGTTATTATTTTTTACATCAACTTTGTGTCCGTGAACCATTCATTCTACACTGAAACATGTCAACAGTTACTTCTATTCACTAATATTTTCTTTAGTCTTTTTTCCTCCTCACGTACACCACTATTTTCTCAAGCGTATCAAAATGAAAAGCTTCCCCTTCAAAGCAAAGCCCTGATCAACTACTCTCACAACTCGTTCTTTCTGTTTCAATGCCCCTCTACTTCTTCTCTACTTCTTCATAGTTCTATTGCCTCAATAATTAAATGACTGCATAGGTACTGGATTGGTGATAGGTATGCTACAATGAAACTCTTTACGTAATTAGATGAGTGCATGAGTAGAGCCTGAGTGTTTCATCAGTGCATACGTGTGCCATTGTATTTCAATGACTGAATGGGTTGTAAGTTTGTGTTATTTAGACGGCTGCATAGGTTCTGTGCAAATGTTATAATGATTGCGTAGTTACAGCCTTATTAATTGCATAAGTCAATAGTTAGTACCTAGGTGATTATATGAATGTATGAGTAGTGCAAGCATAGTTCAATGACTACAACATTTCTGGCCACCTGATTGCAAGAATACATATGTAGTGTCTGGGTAATTGAATAACTTTTTTGATAGTATATCACTGATTTGATAACAGTCTGAGTAGTGGTTGGGTGATTGCATGTGTGCGTGGATACTACCTGACTAACTGTGAAGTACCTTCATTGCTGTTAGATACATAACAGTTGTTACTATATATCTGATGCATTGATTATCTCCTGTCAGTATCAAACTACCTGTTTTACTGTATATATGCTTTTATTCTAAGCTATTTGTGAGTTAAATCTAGGTATCACACCTGATATGTAATTGCATACATGGCTCTCTAGAAATATACATTGCTTTGTTAATGAGTGTGCACATGCACCAGTAAGATACTAAAACAGAAAACAACATTTGGAAGATTTTCAAAGCATAAAACCTTTTGGGAATGGCATATTTCCATAATTTCTCAAATACTTATTTTGCTACTAAAACATATATTCAGCATATCTCAAACATAAGTTACTCTCGAAATGAAGCTAGCACAAGAATTCTTGAGACCTTCTGCACTATTAATCCTTCTCAATTTTAAACAAACCATGTTTAAACAACACTACCCTCACCATATACATGTCATTTCCATCAGCTTTACTGAACATAGAACTCCATGTAAACATGTATGCGATTTCTTAACAGATGCACACCTTCAAGCCCTCTTTCCAAAAATGTATATCTCTCTGCATCTTTAAGTTAACTCACAAGTCCCACCGTATATATGTAGCTATGTGCTAGCACAAAAACCATATCTCACCATCTAAGCATATGCAAAGCAGCCATTTAAGTTAAAAGCCACATTAACAAATACTTCCTGATAGATACCTAACAAGAATGATGTCTTTATTATTCATATACAGACAGACAACCTGTTCTTGTTTTTATTTGTGACTAAACTTCTCCTGTTTAATAATTTTACTTAAAGTAATACCACTCCCAGAATGCAAATATTAGATCCATCTATTCTGCGCACAATGTTTAGACATTTCAAACATTCTTAGTTCCTCATTGGAAGTTACCACATTACTATACTGTTATTTTTCAACAAAATACCCATTGCCATAAAGAGGCTCCAATTAATTGTTCTCATACTTCCCACAACATTCCCCACTAACCTGTTAAACACATAGCCACTAATACATACAGTGCATCTCATAGATTTGTTCCCATCACTCTAATAGTCCTTTTAATTCAAATCCCAAATACATCTTCATTTCTAATGTACTTTTTCATAATAATGACAAAGGTATATACATACCAGTAAATTGAGTTAGTAGATTATATTGTTGTTTTAGCTCTTTTTGGATAGTTTTGACAGTGTACAGATTTGTATAAAACTGAGCACAAGAATGGTAAACCACTCTCATACAAAGAAACTCTAAAATGGCAACCTCTTCAACCTTCCACTCGAGCAATATGAGAAAGGCAGCAAATGAAATCATGTCTTTCATTTTAGAGTACTGCATCTCCACTGGTGAATGGTTAGCATTTGTTAACCCTTTCCCTCAATTTGAAAACGAGGTTCCTGTTGGTGCGTTTTCGCAATCAACGTGGTGAAACCGCAAAAAAAATGGTAGTTCAAACCTATACCTAGCTTAGTTATTCCGAAATTTAAATACTACGTAACAGTTTATTACATAGTCCAGAGTTGGAAATTAAAACTTGCCTTTACTTACATTGTGTCATCCCTCCTCAATGTTTGAAAAATGGTCTGTCTCTTTAACATCCTTCACAGCCAATACAGTCTAGCTCAGTATACCATGCAACCCAAATGGAGCCAGTAGTTCTTAAGTTCACAGCACATTCTAGAAGGAACATGCTGTTTCCAAATAAGGTACCACAAATACCAATAAAGGGCCTGGCTCATCCACAGCAAGGCAAAGCACCTAATAACGAGAAACCAAACCAGTTGTCAATGCTGCTGTTTTTTCCAATAACATTTTACCCACATGTAAGAACCATCAATACATATGTAAGATCATTATTTGCTTTTAAGGACTTATTTCATTTTTTTGAAAGAAAAGCTCTTTTCATTTTATACCCATATGTACAACAATTTTTAAGCAATATCCCACTAATACAAAAAACTTATACTTTACAAGACAACATCACATCACATACACTGGTTCACACACCCTACATCCATACTCATACACAAGGAATACAAACATTTTACAATAATAAGCCAAACATTGATAAATCATGTAAATTATGTCGCTTTTTCAATCCCCAAAGTTATATACATTCTATGCAATTAATACACTCAATGGATTGTTTATCAATCTTCTGCTGGGTTTGATATACTTTTCCTTTCTTCCATAGTGAGTTTGGCCCTGATGGAAAACTCTCACATGAAGAGGTTTGAAACGCGTAGGCCATTGGATAAACCAAATGCTTGTGTTTTACTCAAAAGTATATCAAACCCAGCAGAAGATTGATAAAAAATCCACTGAGTGTATTAATTGTATAGAATGTATATAACTTTGGGGATTGAAAAAGCGACATAATTTACATGATTGTTTAATGTCTGGTTTATTATTGTATACTTTTTGTATTCCTTGTGTATGAGTATGGATGTAGTGTGTGTGAACCAGTGTATCTGATGGGATGTTGTCTTGTAAAGTATACATTTTTTGTATTTGTGGGATAGTGCTTAAAAATTGTTGTACATATGGGTATAAAATGAAAAGAACTTTTCTTTCAAAAAAATGAAATAAGTCCTTAAAAATAAACAAGCAATTAATGAACTTACATATGTATTGATGGTTCTTACATGTGGGTAAAACTTTATTGGAAAAAAACAGCAGCATTGGCAACTGGTTTGGTTTCTTGTTCCAAATAAGGTACAGCAGGTGTGCTTCACTCCACAGTTTCAAAAGCATATCCATGTTTCACTTTCATTTCTTTTGTTAAACAAAAGCATATTATAAGACGTCTTGGTAAGGCATCCAACGCACTAACTAATTTTATTCACTTTCATGCCACAGCATCCAATAATATATATCATTTAAAAAAACACCTCCATTTTATCTTCTTTTCCTTGGGAAAACTACCTCATTGTGCCCCAGCCTTCTTCTGACTATTAATGCTCCTTCACCTCAAATGCTTAGAGTACCGATTGTGGGCCACAGCTATACCTATTGCTAAAGATGCGGCAAAAAAGAGAGGTATTGACAGGGACGTGGGATTGCCAAGTGTGCAGATTACTTGGTCGGGCCAGACAGGATTAACGTTTCATCAGTTGCTGGCTTTGGTTAAATCCATTATAGATTCCCAAGCTCCTCACCTCATGATTGTGCACTGTAGTGGCAATGACCTATGCACATTGACTGGGGTAGGGGTGGAAATCCTAATGAAGGATATCTTTGCAAATCTGATGTCACTTTTGCCTCACACTGTCTTAATGTACTCTATTATATGCCAAAGAAAGACATGGAAGTGGTCAGATCGATTCTGTCCACAGATTGACAAAGTTATCTGCCTTCCTCAGAGACCATCGCATGGGCTGTATCTATAACAACAATCTGTGTTTGACATGCATTGGATTTATAGAAATGATGGAGTGCACTTTATAGATAAAACAACAGGGTGTTTCTATGTAACCTGAAACTCTGTATCCGGTCTTATGTGTAGCAATTATATACACACAACCAAAACAATGGTTCTTGTCAGAGTCACCCTAGTACTGGAAATATTGTGCTTTTTTTCTGAAAGGTATTTATTTCTTTCGTTTTTGACAATCTTCATGACAATGTTGCAATCGCCACAGACCCATTGCAAAAATGGAAAACAAAGGCAGACATTCAAAGACCATACAAAAATATTATGTAAAAAAATCCCTTCTGAACTTAGCTCTACACATATTACTACATACATACTTCTTTCTAACTGTGTTTAAAGTTATATGTTTCTACTAAGTTTCTTTAAAAAAACATCTTTCAGACCTATTTACGATTTTTGTGGTTATTCAGTACATCAAGATGACATCGTTAACCGTAACAATTGCTCCTTTTCCATAAAGTGAAAAGAAATATATGCACACATATTACAGTATTTTACACACTAGGGGTTTATTACTGTACACTTCAAACTCATGTTTTTCTAGTGTATTTCTGAAAACAACCATCTCTAAAACCCAATTTCTATTTTCACTGTGGGGCTGGAGATCGCAATGACGTCGGTAATCGTGATCCCTGAGGTTACGTCGCAAAAGCAGAAAGCAAAAGCAAGAATTCAATAGTCACCACCATTTAACAAATTATAACTATATCAATAATTCTAATGATCACTGTAGATAACTCACTACACAAATAACTATGTAAAAACATATATCAATATCTCAATATCTAAATAACAATGCATATTGATGATTTACTGATATATGTTTTTTATATTTCCACCACTTTTCATGGCAACATTGATAGTTGCGATGTGACCCCCATGTACGCAGGGGGCTCCACTGGCGGTCGCAGGGATGGTGTGAATATCGCACGTGATTAAAAAAATAAATTTGGGAAACGACTTGTGTCACTAAGACCCCCATTTTCAAACATGGGGTCAAAGTATCTCCACCCTGACCCATTATGTGGGTTTTCACAAAAACTTTGGGGAATCATCTGCAGCTGACCAGGAGTGATGCTGACGGCCGGGCTTGGCTCCGCTCCGCTGTGTTTCCTGTCCTCATCTGAAGGTGCAAGGAGGCGCTTAAAGGCTCCCTTGGTGCGGAGTCCAGGGGGAATCATCTGCAGCTGACCAGGAGTGCTTTTGACGGCCGGGTTTGGCTCCGCTGTGTTTCCTGTCCTCCTGTGGTGAATCTCGGGCCGGGCTTAGCTCCGCTTTGGGTCTGGCCGGGCTTGGCTCCGCCGGGCCGTTGGTTACTACAATCCCCAGCAGCCCCAGCACGGCAAGGACGCCGCTGACGCCGATCTGAAGGCGCAAGGAGGCGCTTAAAGGGTCCCTTGGTCCCTCGTCCCACGCGACGCGCGCGGGCGCGCCCGGGAGAAGCCCGGGACAAGGGCGGGACAGTCTTTGACATAGACAGGAAGAGGCAGGGCTGGGCCATAAACTCTGGCCGATTTGTGTCAGGACTACTGGCGATTTAAGGTATTTCTATCCAGTCATTTCGCTACTTGAAACTTTACCCCTGGAATCATCCTGTTGAACGGTGGTCTTACTTTATACTTTATTCATTACACAGGGCAACAGGTTAAATCATGCCAAGTGCTTCAAAGGAGAAATTTATCTTGGGGGGAGGCCCTATCGACAATTACCTACTAAAGACGGTGAATAAAATAAACAGTAATAGGAGAGCCTCACTAGGTAGGAGTAGTCCACCAAACTCTGCCAAAGATCCCCCGACTCATTCTGAGATTACCCCAGTGGTTGCCACCCCATTTCTGGACCTTACGGGGGGTACTATGGTGGTTGCCCAGATTCATACTGAGCCGCCCCCTGTAGATCTCAACACTGGGAGTGACGATAATGAAGAAGTACTGCCACTTACCAGACCAGTCAGAAACTGTAGGAAACAACTAAGCAGAAGGGGGGGTAAGCATCCAAAAAAAAGGGCAGCTACCCATTTACCAACAAGGACTAATTCCGATGAGTCTGGAAGGCGCCAACCCCCATCGGGGAATGGCGTCGTTAGTGGCAGCCAAAGGGCCGACCCGGAGCCGGGTCACTTCCGGGTTGCGTGACCCGGAAGTGAGCGTCGTGTCGGACCAATGGGAACAAAGGACGAGGTACGCCCCGGAAATGTTAGTAGGGCGCGAGGCTTAAAAGCCCGCGACCAGCCTAGAGGCCCCCTCTTTGTCCGCTGATCATCCAGGAGTCGGACGTCTCCTAGAGAAGACATCGTGGGAGCATCGCGTTGGAGTATACAGCGAGAGTTACCCCGATGTTGTTGCAGGGGGGGGTTTGCAGCGGTAAATCCTCGTGTCCGGGGGAGGGCGAGCGCTGGCGCTCGATCATTCGATTTCCTAGGGCCCGGGCACATCCGTGGCGCGGTGGGCCTAAAAAGCCGTTTGGGTCTCTCGATACGTTTTTTAACGTTGTTTTCTTTAAGTGCAGGATGCCGTCGAAGAAGGTACCGAAGGGTAAACAACCCGCAGCCAAGAAGGAGGAATTCCTTGCCTTTACGGAGCTGCTGGAGTTCACAAGAGAGAAGGGCATGGATTGGGTACTTAAGAATATGAGAGATGGGGCTAAAGCAGATGCGAACTCTCAGGAGGAGAAGGGGAGAGGCAAAAGAACGAAGCAGGCCCCAGAAAAGCTTAGAAGCTCGGCAAGAGGCAAGCGATCTAGGCCAACGGATTCACGACCAGTATCACCAGGTGAGGAGGAGGCGCCAGAGGCAATTGATTCGAACTTAGGCGCAGAAAACGACACAGATGACGCCGATGGGCAGTATGAGGCAACTAGGCCTACGCTGATAGGAGGGTTTCCCGTCACTTCTGTTGGGGGGGTCCGGTCCGCACGGTATGTTACCGCCAGTAGTGGCACAGCCGGGTAGCGGAGTGTCGCAAGTCTGGGTTCAGCCCGGGGGGGTCGCTCAGTTACCAGGGATGCAATTATATGGGTCACATGGGCAGGCGATAGGTAGCAGCCCGGTAAGCTCAATGTTTCCTGCTTACTCAGCTCACGGGTCCTCCTTAGCGATGACCGCTTTATCCAATCTAGGGTGTCCAAGTCAGGGCTCAAGGGCGAATGCAGGGGGTGAGGTTCCGGGTCCCTCTAATGGCCAGATGCATGGAGGGTTGGGGGGGCAACCAGCTGGTTCCCCATTATTAGCTTTCAGCCCTCTAATGTTTGGTTCTTCCTCGATGACCTTATCGCCATCCGCGGGGATAACGTGGCATGTGCCAGCAGATATGAAGGACAGGATACTCAGAGGCGAATACATAGAAGTGTTCGACCTTATCAACGCGGGGGTGGCGGCCGGAAAGCCCAAAGCCGGAAAGGAGGGAGATTACAATCAGAAGAAATCATGGGTAGAATGGTCCATGAAGAATTGGATCACGGGATTTGCAATATATGCCGCTGTTATGCTTGAAAAATATCCTGTTTTAGGCCCACAAATGATGAGTTATATATCATTGATACATGGAGCGGCAACGGAGTTTCCAGGCCAGGGGTGGCTGAAATACGATAAAATGTTCAGGCAGATGAAGGCAGTTCACCCGGGTATAGCATGGGACCAACGGGAGATTAATTTGTGGCATACAGTCTTTTATTCCACCCCTTCAACGCCTACCCCAGTCCCCTCAACTCAGAGCCAGTCCTTTCGGACTGACAAAGGGGTCGGTGAGAAAAAACAGGCCTGCTGGCAGTTTAATAGAAATGAGTGTACCAGGGGGGCCTCATGTAAATTCAAGCACTGCTGTTCCTACTGCGGAGGTACCTCTCATCCCGAGATTAGGTGTTTTAAGAAAACCAGTAACCCCAAAGAACAAGCCAGCCACAGTGCCCCAAAAGGAAAGCCAGCTAAGACCCATGAAAAAATTACCAACTCCAATTAAACGGCATGTCCTGACACACCTCCTCAGTAAATACGATAATCTTGGGGAGGCTCAATTCCTACTGCAGGGTTTTACAATTGGCTTTCGCATCCCGTCTTCAGCCCCACCTTCCATTGTCCCACCTCGCAATCAGAGCTCAGTGTTGCGAAATATGGAGGCAGCTCGAGAAAAGATCATGAAGGAGGTAGCGTTGGGGCGGGTTGGGGGTCCTTTTACAGAACCACCTACCCATAATCTGGTTTGCTCCCCTTTGGGTCTAGTTCCGAAAAAGGAGGAGGGTAAATTCCGTCTGATCCATAATCTGTCGAGTCCCCCAGGGCTTTCAGTCAACGATAAGTTAGACCCGGATCTGTGCTCAGTGAAGTATACCAAATTTGACACGGCTATTGAGAAATTGCAGGCATTAGGGGAGGGAGCTCTAATGGCTAAAGCCGATATCGAATCAGCCTTTCGGTTACTGCCCGTGCACCCGGATGACACCAGGTTCTTGAGCTTCACATTCGACGGTAACTATTTTTTGGATTTGTGCATGCCTATGGGGTGTTCTATTGCCTGTGCAGTTTTCGAGACTTTCGCAAGGTTCCTAGAATGGGCGGTTGAGCAGTTTCTGGCCTCGGACAACTCACATGCGGTAGTCCACTACCTGGACGATTTTCTGTTCATGGGTCCCGAGGGTTCCCAGTCGTGCAGGAAGGCCCTGCTGGGCTTCCAGCGCTTGGCTGAGGCGCTCGGAGTACCTTTGGCGGCGGAAAAAAACGAAGGCCCGACCACGTGTTTGACCTTCCTGGGCATAGAGATTGATACGACAGCAGGAGTGTGCAGGCTGCCAAAAGTCAAGGTCGATGCCTTTAGGGCCGCTATTGATGGCTGCCTGGGGGCAAGGAAGGTAACCTTACATCAGCTACAAGTTCTTTTGGGTCAACTGAACTTTGCTCTGCGGGTCATTCCTATGGGCAGGGCCTTCTCCAGGAGTATAGCGAGGGCGATGTCTGGACTGCGGGCCAAACACCACAGAGTGAGGCTCTCAGCCACAGTTAGAGAGGATCTTATGATTTGGAAAAGTTTTTTGAGGGACTTCAATGGCACGGTATTGTGGCGAGCAGCCTGTTCCTCTAATACGGATCTTGAGCTGTTCACCGACGCTGCAGGTAGTATTGGTTTCGGAGCTATATTCGGTCAAAAATGGTGTATGCAGTGCTGGCCAGATGACTGGATCGAGCGAGGCCTGACTACTAACATTTCCTTCCTTGAACTTTTCCCCATAGTGGTGGCTTTGCACTTGTGGGGAGATCTGCTGGCAAACAAGAGTATAGTATTCTGGTCAGACAATATGTCCGTAGTCATGGTGATTAATAGCCAGAGGGCCACCTGTACTTGGGTACTCAGGTTGTTGAAGGAATTGGTTTTGCAATGCCTGAGCCATAATGTCCAATTCACTGCTAAACATGTTCCAGGTGTCGAAAACAAAGCGGCTGATGCATTGTCTCGTTTTAAGTTAACAGAGTTCCGGGAGCATTGGCCCCAGGCGGAGACGTCAATGTCAGCTTTCCCAGCGGAGCTATGGAAGTTTGGTGCCCCACAGCCCCCGAGTTGATATCTGCATCCTTGGCTCCAAGGACTATGAGTATGTATCAGAAGTCATGGGAGTCGTATATGGCATACCTGAGGGGTGTGGGTGTAGCGGACATCTTTGCCCCCCAGAGTGTACTAGGCTTCATCGTGCAGCAGAAAGAGCAAGCGAAGTCGGTAGCATTCATGAAAAGGCAGCTGTCGGCTTTAGCATTTTATGTGGGTCTACGGGGGGTGTCTGATCCGACTAAAGACCAGAGAGTTAGAAGAGCAATGAGAGGTTGGGAGCGCCTAGCGCCCGGGGAGAAAGATTGTAGGAGGCCGATAAACGTAGAAAAACTGATAAAAATCTTAGGAGCTCTCCCCTTCGTATGTTTCTCCCAGTATGAGACACAGTTGTTCCGGGTGGCCTATACCTTAGCCTTTTGTGGGGCTCTGAGGATTTCAGAATTACTCCCGACGTCTAAATCAGATAGGGAAGGGGGTCTGAGGTGCTCTGATATAATCGAGTCCAAAGGTGTCCTACGGCTAAGGGTGCGGAGATCGAAAACGGATCCGCTGGGTAGAGGTACCTGGTTACAACTGGGTAGAGTAGAGGTTGAGCCCTTCTGTCCGGTCAATTTGTTGAGGGTATTTCTCCAAGTTAGGCCCCAGGGAACTGATGATAGACTCTTGATTCATGAGAATGGGTTACCCCTTACCAGGTTCCAGTTCACTCGGGTAGTAAGAATGGCCTTGGCACGGATCGGAGTGGATCCGGCCGAATTTACATCACATTCGTTTAGAATTGGAGCAGCGACAACGGCTGCTGGCCTAGGCCTACCCGAACAGGTAATAAAAAGGTTGGGTCGCTGGAAATCATCTTGTTATGAACGTTATATCCGCCCGCAATTAGTCTGACGTATCTTTCGCTTGCGTTCCTTTTTTGTGAGAATCGACTGCCTGTATCTCTTCACATTTACTCTCCATATTTACTTTAGGTACCTCCCCTAAGAGAACCCAAATCTGTTGGTGCGGCCACTCCTTCATTCGCAGGGCCGGGGCGCACTTCGAAAAGACACTCAGGGACAGGGTGACCATGATGCGAGGTTGTGACCATCATTGGGTGGGAATAGGCGGGCAGCGCCTAGCGGACGTCCCGAGGGATGTAAAAGCGGCTCTGGCAAAAGGCATGCCTTCGCCAGACGTATTCGTGTTGCACTGCGGAGGCAACGACATGATTCCAGGCGGGAGGAGAGAAGTGAAGGAATCCCTGTTTTCTACCCTAGCAGCAATCAAAAACATTTTCCCAGAAGCTATAGTACTGTGGTCGGAAGTCATCCCGTGTGGGCTCGGGCGCACCCATGAAGGCAATAAACAGATCCGTCAAAAGACTGAACCAATCGGTGGCGGAAATCCTGAAACAATCAAGTATTAAAGCGATTCGCCATAAATTAATTCAGGCAGAAAGGCCGGAGTTATATGCAAAGGACGGAGTCCACTTGTCGGAGGCGGGTATGGAGATCTTTATAGAAACAGTCCTAGGAGCCGTCTCCGAAGCTCTTGAGCGCAGGGGGGGGAGGTCGAGTCCGCCAGTAAGCTCCTCGTCCTGTGGCGGGGTTCCGGACAAGAATACCACGGGAACTTCTTGTCTAGAGACAGTTAACTCTGAACAGGTTTGCTAAATCAGTATGGACTCTGGGCTGGCGGGAGAGTTGGGGCCGACCTGCTGGTGGCCTTGGCTTTTCAGCCCTACCCCAGAGGCCGCTGGTTGCCCAAGTGGGCGCTTTCCTCACCTGCGGCTCTGTTGACCAGAAGGGGGTTAACGTATGGGGCAGGTGATCTGGATTGTGGCCTGCTGGCGCAACCCTGAAGTCAAATAAAAGGCCCAGTGGAATGGGCGGTGAATGTATATATTGTATTATAAGTGCAAGTTTATTCCTAAATACTGTATTTGAATATGTACAAATAAATAAAGAGATTGGTGGGTCAATGAGGTAATTGACCAGAGAACTTAAATTTTAATAAACAAGCAGCACACTGCAGAAAATCAAGTACGACTCCCGAGTTTGATGTGGGGTTGGGTCCTTGTAAAGCATGCAGTGTGGCGGGGGGAGAATGCACTTTGTCTGCCATCTATGGAAGGCGCCAACCCCCATCGGGGAATGGCGTCGTTAGTGGCAGCCAAAGGGCCGACCCGGAGCCGGGTCACTTCCGGGTTGCGTGACCCGGACGTGAGCGTCGTGTCGGGACCAATGGGAACAAAGGACGAGGTACGCCCCGGAAATGTTAGTAGGGCGCGAGGCTTAAAAGCCCGCGACCAGCCTAGAGGCCCCCTCTTTGTCCGCTGATCATCCAGGAGTCGG
This sequence comes from Lissotriton vulgaris, assembly GCF_964263255.1. Classification (NCBI taxonomy): domain Eukaryota; kingdom Metazoa; phylum Chordata; class Amphibia; order Caudata; family Salamandridae; genus Lissotriton; species Lissotriton vulgaris. The sequence continues at coordinate 1,195,168,795 of NC_141694.1, read as the reverse complement.
ACGTCTCCAAGAGAAGACACCCACCCACCCATCCCTATTAATAAGGTTTCGATTAGGGCAGTAGCGGGGTTCCGGACAAGAATACCACGGGAACTTCTTGTCTAGAGACAGTTAACTCTGAACAGGTTTGCTAAATCAGTATGGACTCTGGGCTGGCGGGAGAGTTGGGGCCGACCTGCTGGTGGCCTTGGCTTTTCAGCCCTACCCCAGAGGCCGCTGGTTGCCCAAGTGGGCGCTTTCCTCACCTGCGGCTCTGTTGACCGGAAGGGGGTTAACGTATGGGGCAGGTGATCTGGATTGTGGCCTGCTGGCGCAACCCTGAAGTCAAATAAAAGGCCCAGTGGAATGGGCGGTGAATGTATATATTGTATTATAAGTGCAAGTTTATTCCTAAATACTGTATTTGAATATGTACGAATAAATAAAGAGATTGGTGGGTCAATGAGGTAATTGACCAGAGAACTTAAATTTTAATAAACAAGCAGCACACTGCAGAAAATCAAGTACGACTCCTGAGTTTGATGTGGGGTTGGGTCCTTGTAAAGCATGCAGTGTGGCGGGGGGAGAATGCACTTTGTCTGCCATCTATAGTATAGTACACGAAGAGAGCACTATGTACAATAACAAACTATGCTCAGACCAAATTGCCCAATTATTCCGTTCCTTGCAGGCCACGTTTGAGGCAAAATTACTCCAGTATGTTCAACCCCTAGTGAGCAAACTTGACAGTGTAACTGCCGAATTAAAGAGACTAGGGGAGTTGCTAGCTAAACAGCCGACAGTGGTAGATAGGACAAAATCGATGGGAAAAAGCTTGGGTGGGAAAGAGCAGAAAACTACACCGGAGACACAGCCACAACCTACCCTGACTATGTTAAGCCCTGACCCAGCAATAGAGGCTTGTCCTACAGCGATAAGTGTAGTCACACGTCCAATAATGGGGCCTGAAGTCATAGCTAGTAATTTTTCTATGAGGAGAAGTAAATATCTAAATCTTCCCCCTGAATGTAGCCCCTATGTAGTAGTATTAACCAATGTTCCACCTCAGGATATGCACACTGCCCAGATACTTGAGGAGACGCACGACTCCCTTAAAAACAAAACTGTGGCATGACTAAACAGGAAGTGTGGTTTCCCCATTAAATTCGCCCCGTATATTATAACAACTAGAAGGGCAAACTGAATTGGATTTACTAGGAAATACTGCACAGGAGACTGCATAGTGGCAAATTTCAGACACCCACAACACGTAGCTACCGTTCTGTTAAGGGCAGCCTCTATGACGCAAGATGCAAATAGTATTGGAGTGCGACCACTTGGCTTTTTTTATAATCACTTAGCTAGAGCATCCCATCATAGCATGAGTAGGAGACCTCATACACCAGCTTTGGTCCAGACACCAGGCTCTGCACAGGGATCAGGAGGAGAAAATTACTTCAATTATGGTCATAATATTGTCACTCAAAACAGATTTGATGCTCTCTCCGGTCTAGAACTGTGTGATTGACAAGAGGTATCTGAGGGACCCAGTAAAGAGCCTCCCCCAGTCCTGGTCTCCTTGGCATCAGATCAAACTATACAGACCCATGTCATCACTAACTGGAACCAAGTAACAACGTACAAAGTTTTGGGGGAAACGGTTAAGATGTTAAGTTGGAACATTGCTGGTCTGTGAACTAAGAGAGAGGATAGCAACTGGTTAAACGTTGGTAAACAATATGATATAGCGGCTCTCCAAGAGACTTGGGATAGGGACTGTGACTTTTGGATGGATGGTTACACCTCGTATTTTGTCCCTGCATTGAGATCAGCAGCAGGAAGGGACAGAGGGGGTCTTATGTTATTAGTAACTGTGAATATAAGGGGAAAAGTGAAAAGGGTAGATTGTGCTACACATAATTTTCTTGTCTTAGAACTAAGACTACCAGATAATACTAAATTGATTCTTGTGAATTATTATAACTCCCGGCAAGGTGATTCCCCAAATGAACATCTGGTCTGGTTGACAGATTTTTTAAATACCTATAATGTTAAGCAAACCACTTTCTGCCAAAATAAATTGTTGGGTGATTTTAATGTACATCTATGTAGTGAGAATTGTTTTTTAATTGATCATGATGGTCCAGATTTCACATCCCCGCAGCATTTTGAGCATACTAATAAGGGGGAAGCCTTGGAAAAATCCTGTCTACAAATGACCTGTATGAAGCTGCGTTTTCTGACAAAAGCACTCGTATAGTCACGTATATAGGCAGGGATTGTGAAACAATAATTGACTATATTTTTCTCTCTTCAGGTCTTTTAAGATATGTTATCGCTTATAATGCTATAAATTCATTTTTTAGTGATCACAATCCAGTGATGATTGAGCTGGTAGACGTTTTTTCTCTTTTAAACAAAACTGTTTCTCAATGGGCTGTAGTGGAGGTTAAGGCTAAAGATCAGGGGAGGAGGCTAAAGTGGAGTAAAATTGTGCCGGAGGAGTTCTTTATTACCATCACTAATAAGGCGGCACATGACCTAAACATCTGTGAGGATGTCCTCTCTAACGGGGAGGAAGTAATAACTTCAGTTGAAGCCATTTGCTCCCAGGTGGCTAAAGATCTCACTATCAATAACCGACCAGCTAAAAATAAAACGGTAATGGGCTGGTTCGACCATAATTGTACCAAATCCCATAACCTCCTTAAAAAAGCTCTTCAGGAGTGCCCTAGGAACAAAGCCCGGGTAGCCCAGCTTAGAAGAGAGTACTCAAAAACTGTACAAGAAAGGAAAAATGAAATCAAACAGGATGCATGGGCTGCGCTTATGGATAAAGCTACCCTAAAAGATAGTGCAAAGTTATGGTCCATTATTAATACTCCTCTGTTCCCAAAATAATGCACTAGAAGTAAATATATCTGAGGAGGATTGGTTGAACCATTTTGAAAAAAATATATGGAAGTCATATGGAATTGGATACATTTGTGGCTCCAACCTCGGAACCCCGTGTTACACCAATAAGGTTTCAAATAGCAGAAGTCATTAAAGCAATAGAGGGCACAGCAGGGAGAAAGGCTCCAGGCCCAGATGGGGTACCCTCTGATATGTACAAGGCAAACCCTTTGTACTGGGCAAACATCTTGACCAATGTCTTCAACACCTCGGCCCGTGGGGGATCCCCTAAGTCTTGGTCTCGATCAATAATAATCCCAGTGTTCAAAAAGGGTCAAAGAGGAGACCCCAGATGCTATAGGCCTATATCCTTGCTAGATTCCTCCATATAAATCTTGAGAAAGGTTATCTTAGCAAGGATTACTAAGTCGGCCTCGGACAATAACATACTGTCCGACGCTCAATACGGCTTTAGAGCAGGGAGGAGCACGGAATACCAATGTCTGAATCTTCATTTGATCATAGCTAAATACACGAAGGCGGCCAGGGGCTCTTTCTTCCTGGGTTTTATGGATCTGTCCACGGCCTTTGACCTTGTTAATAGGTCAAGTGTAGACTATGCTCTTGGAGATGGGTCTTGACCGGTCCTTAGTGTATTATTTGGCTGAGTTGCATAGAGACTTAAATGCCTCGATCAGGATGACTAATGAGGGGAAATGTACATCAAGTTTTAAATCTGGTAGAGGGGTACGCCAGGGATGTATCTTAGCTCCTATGCTGTTTACGCTATATGTAAATTCGCTGGAGGTAAACCTGTTAACAGCTATGCCCGACGCCCCCGTATGGGAGGCACCCCGATTTCGGTGCTCCTATATGCGGATCACGCAGTATTACTAGCAAGGACCCCGTTGGGTCTGCAAAGACTGCTGGACGCATTCAGGGATTTTATGAAAAGCCTGGATCTGGTAGTAAACAATGGAAAATCACACGTCATGTCATTGGGTCTTTCAAAAAACAAAGTCAAGACCTTTTTCTGTGGAAATGAAGAAATTACCAGAGTAAAGGCTTTTACCTATTTGGGAGTAGTTTTTGATGACAGGGGTACGTGGTCCCCACAGCTCTCAATAAAGGTAAATGCTGTAAGAAGCTCCTCGGCCACAGTGCTAGGTTTTGCAAAAAGGTTGGGGGGGAAACTCTTTGAGGCGATCCTGGCAATTTACAGGGCTAAGACCCTGTCTACTGCAAGGTACGGGGCAGCAATATGGGGATTTACTAAATCAGACCACATACAAATAGAAGAAAATAAATTTTTACGGTCACTCCTAGGCCTTCCGCAATCCACAGCCACCCATTCTATCCACCTTGAATTGGGGTAGGGTATATAGCAGACATAATTAATATAGCCCCCATTCTGCTATGGAATAGAATCTGGTTGAATTCGAATCTTTCCTTAAACCATAAGGTCTTAAAGGATTGTATCAACCTAGAAAATACAAAGGAAATTCAGTGGCTGGCCTACATAAAAAAGTTAGCCGTATATTTAGGGCGACCGGAGATTTTCCGCAACCCAGAATCTCTATGTAAGTCACAAATTGTGTGGGTAAAAACTAATTTTACTATGCTAAGGGAGGCAGAGCGGGAAGCTGCAGAACTAAGTAAACCATCGGTTAGGGGCCATGTTCTGGTTACCATGCCATTAATGATGTCTCCCTATCTGTCTACAGTGACTAATTCCTTCCATAGATGGTTACTGACAAAATTCCGGTTTAACCAAATACATACGGTACTGTGGGAATTGCATGGTTGGAGTAGACCTGAAGTTGCAGCTCCGTGCAAATGTGATGACTTTTTCCCCCAAGATACTTTGCATTTTACATTTTTTTGTCCTTTGTACCATGATGCCAGGAAAAGGTTTATTCTCCCTTTATTGAAGAACTGTTGGAATCCCCTTTAACCATGTTTTGTGTCACCAGCTTTTTTGCCATGTCTGTTAGAAGTAGGAGGGTTTGACAGAAAGCTGCACAAGAAATCCATTCCTCCTAAAACTGCTAAAGTACATTACCCAATTGCATTATGACAGCAAAATGATTGTTAATGATTGTAAAATTAATTTGTACAGTATTTTTATCTTGTATATACACTTCTTTTAAATATTTTTAATTGTTTTGTATACATATAGCATACTTTTATGATTTTTATTAATCGAATAAAGTGGTTTTGACTTGACTTGACTTGACAAAAACTTTCAGCCCCGGGAAACATTCCTGATGGATTAAATGACAGCCACAACTTTCTATTCAGATGTGTCCAGCCAATCAGAGCATTCCCGTTGGCGCATGCATTTGTGATTCATCATGAAATCTTCGCAAAATATCCACGGCCAGAGATATCACTATAATTTTAAACCTACATTTCTCAATAACTACTAAACAGATTTACACCAAATAAGCCAAAGGCAATTCTTTGAACAGACATCTATCTCCCTGCCAAATTTGGTGTAAGTCCGTTCAGCGTTTCAGGCTGCAGGTGTGGCTAAAGGTTCCTAAGGGAATCAACATTACAAAAGCAATCATATGTCACAGCCCAAGTTCTTGTTCCCCATTGCACAGATCACCCCTAAACTTTCCATACCAATAGACTCCACCTGGACAAGTTTTGAGGAAGATTTCATGCAGATTAGTCAAACAATGCCAAAGTTATAGGCAAGTCAAAAAATGCTTTTCCTATGGAAACAAGGTCCTAACTAGAACTACCTGCTGGCGACCATCATCTGCCAAAAATGACTTTCAGCAAATATGCACATACTTACGCCAGTCTCATGCAAAAATTGTTTATAAGTAGGCCTGGTTAAGTAAATGGTCTTTAAGAACAGATTTGAATAATTCCATTCTTTCTTTCATTCCCTAACCTTTGTGCAATCACCACCAACCTCTGCTTTATTTCCTTTCATATTTTCACAGTCTGTTTACCAAACAATGGGGGAAATTTACTACTTCTTTGCAACGGGTCTGAATCACAAACCAGACATAAACCCAGTGCCCAGTTTTCCGCAGACATTTCCTTTTCAACGCAAATCCTAATTTGCATTGAAACTTTGTCTAATTTGACACAAAGCAGTGCTTTGTGCTTTACTTTATGTAATGGGGGGATTCCATGGGTAGTACCCTGTACTTTAATGCAACCACTCCTGGGTTTTGACACAAAGCCTTTCTACTTAAAAATGCTGACCGGAATTTACACCAAAAATTAACCCCTCCTTGAGGCAGGCATAAGGTTTGAAAATTCATTTCTTCTGTCAAAATAGTTCAAACTTTACATGTCTGCTCTCTATAGCGGCCATAAAAAGTGGGAAATGCAATAAACTATGGCAAAGCATTGTTTGTGTCTTGGAAGAGCACCTTTCGAGTATACACCCTCACACTATGCCAAAAGTGTATGACTGCAGGGGTAGAGAAAACCATCACCATATCTTAGGAGGTATGGCACTGTTTATCTCTCGAAATACAAGAACCCTATGTCAAGGGTCCAGAGACCTGGTAGGTGTTTGTATGGTCACTGCTTATTAAGTCAGTGTATACCAAAAAATGTGTAAAAAAGAAAAATTTCTTTTTAGAGTCCCCTCACTCACCGGGGTTGCCCCACGGTGACATGCTTCATCATTGGGGCCATCCCAGTTCTCTACGAAAAGGGGCGTGCTGCGACAAGGCGACTACGCAGGAGCACTAGTTTTGTGAGATGACTATGTGTGGTGCATGTGTAATGATGATGGAGTGGGTGTGGAATTAAAAATACCGTGCTAGTGGGCCTCAACAATTTATTTCGCTCCTAGTGTGGTATAAAAAATTAAAAAATTAAAAAGGGGTAACACTGTCTTCTAACTTTTACTGAGTTAGATCAGTGTCAAAGGTCAACATGTTTCAAGCTCCCCCAAGCTTTTCTTCAGGACCATACAGGGTCCAGCCCTGTATTGCCACTCCTGTTTTTCAAATGAAAGAGTATTGCTAAAAATACTTATTTACAATGAACGCTGTTGTTAATAAACATGCGTGTTGTTATACATACGTTTTGTATTTCACTTCGATTTCTGTAAAATAGAATAACAGTTGTTATTTGATGGACATCCCCTTCCAAGAAGGGGAGCAACTCACATTCATCTCTTTCTAACTAGGGCGTGAGTGTGCCCTTTACATCATAATGATGCGTGCTGGTTGTCAAACCGGTGTAGAGAAATAAATCACTGTGAATAAAGTGGTTTAGTGGTTTCACACATAAAACACAGACTAAATGTGACTATCGACAAAACACACAACATATACACACGAAATAATATGGCAGATGGTTATATTTACATAGATGAGTATAGAATTACACCCCATGGTCTTAGGCAAGGGCAGGAACGCCTCGTGGAAACATTGCTGAAAAGGATTATCAAAGTTTAGAGTTAGAAGGCTCTTTTCCTGATTGCCATTCGAAATTGCCGGTTTCCTTGCAATCTATCGCAACTCATACACTTACTTCCTATTGGCAGACCCGCTCGGTACTACCTGGTGTCTCCTCGCCGGACCGCATACTGATCTCAACCCGGGCTCGCGGTATATTTAAAACGCGCGTGCTTCCGGGTTGCCGGGAGACTAGAGCGCTCACCTTGCGCGGCCATCTTGATGGGATATGATCGCGATTGGTGAGAATGTTACCAAAAAGCGGGAAAATCTACCGAATAATGCTCGGTTGAGGGATAAGGAATATTTTACAGTGATACTGTTGACTGGGGCATTTTAAAATACTAATTTAGAACACAGGTATATATTCTCGGTTAGGTGAAGTTTTTTTTTGACAAAGGGCTAGGCTTTTTTCATAAAAAACGGGTCTATTTACGTTTGGAAGAAGGGAAGGTTAGTAACTGTCTTTTTTGGGAAGTCTGTGTCTGATATTTATGAAAAAGTATTTAAGGTGATAGGTTATGTTTATTAGGTAGATGGAGGTTCTAAATGGGAAGTATTACCATGATATTACAGCAAGTGTGGTTCATACCATCCCCAGTTAATTCATTAAGAAAAAGGAGGGGGGTCTATGGGCGGAAGGCTCCCCATGGGATTTCATCATTAAGTCCCTGGGTGTCCGTATGTAGGCGAAACACCCATCTTTGTTCTTTTTCGTGGAGGACTCGTTCCTGATTGTCTTTATTCTTCACTGTTTCTATGACCACCCAGGTTAGATCATTTGGGGTGTGGTTGTGTTCAATGAAGTGGGTGGTCATTCTTGTTGTGGCTCGCTTGCACCTGATGTTGCTTCTGTGCTCTACTATGCGAGTACTGACCTTCCTAGTGGTCATTCCTACATAGTGAAGGTTGCACGTGCAGGTTATTAAGTATACAACCCCACTTGTATTGCAATTTGAAAATCCTTTCAGTTCCCATTTCGTACTGTTGTTAAAAATTACGCTTTTGGTTGGGGAAGTCAAATGACAAACACTACAATTGTTGCATGGAAAATGCCCATCAGGTAGTGGTTGGGATCTCACTGTTTGGGTTATGGGTGTTGGACGGGTATGCACCAAATAATCCTTTAGATTTTTACCCCGCCTATGACTGAACATGGGAGTGGGTATGTGAAGGCCACCGCTGTTAAGTATTGGCCAATGTTTTCTGATTATTTTGGACACACTATCAGAAACTTGATTGTACGTGGTGATACAAATCGGTTTTTTGTCCTCAGGTTGCGTTCTCTCTTTTGGTTCCAGTAGTGCTTCCCTGTTATTGTTAGCTGCCCGTTTTTTAGCCTCTTTGATTAGTTTGTCTGGGTATTTTCTGTATCTCAGCTTGTTGCTTAAGTCTTCCGCTTGGGTTAGGTAGTCAGATTTTTTGCTGCAGTTCCTGCGCAAACGGAGGAATTGTCCAAATGGCAGGTTTTGTTTGAGATGGCGAGGGTGGAAACTGTCAAAAGTTAAGAGGCAGTTTCTTGCTGTCTCTTTGAAATGGGTTGTAGTCACCAGTCTGCCTGACTCAGCATGAATGTTTAGATCTAGAAAAACTAGATCGGTCTTGCTAATTGAGCAGGTAAACTTGAGGAAGGGATCTTGTGTGTTAAGCCAAGATAGAAAAGTCTGAGCTTCTTCTTCTGTGCCTTGCCATATCAACAGAATATCGTCGATATAGCGTTTCCAATGTAGGATCTGATGTCTGTGTGGGTTCCTTTCATTCAGTATCTTGTTTTTCTCCAGTTGCTGTTCTGTGTTAGGTAAAATTCTTGTAGATTTCTCCTATTTTTTTTAACTGCAGTATTCCACTTTGGATGGAATGGTAATGGTAAAATGTTTCTGCATCCAAATAAATGAGTTAATCTGAATTTCCCCCCTCAATACAGGAACATATCTGAGATCCGGATACTACAATTATCAAAGAGTATTTGTGCATGAGCCAGAACAACAACGACTTCACAGAAACCGGGAACCCCTTGTCTGATTGAGAGACAAATGTCAGCTTAAGTTTTGTCAATCAATCAAAAAAAGCTTTATTTATGCTCAGAGCCATTAAAGCAAGGTAAGATCACAGATAAACATATAAAAGTATAACAACAATCATCATAAAAGCATAGTATTACATAGTCAACATTTCTCATATAACGAACACCAGAGGCCCTAAGTAAAATAATTTAATACAACATCATAAGATCAGTCTGTGGTTACAACATTCATGTAGCATTCATCTGGAAGAGAGGGAATAGACTTTGGAAGGTGACCTCAAATTCTCTTGTCGCGAGGTCTGCCGACTTGATCTGTCTGATTCTCCAAGTGCCCAGCAGGAATCTGCTTACCCCAAATCCAATTACATGACTTTCTTTTTAATATTGATATCCTGGCAGGCACTTTGAACTCCTTAATTCCCAAATTCCGACATAGCGGGGCAGTCCATCTTTTCCTACACTTATGGTAGAGGGGACAGAAAAACAGGATGTGCTCAATCATTTCTATGGGGGCACACACATTAAACAATGGGATTGTTTTTATGATTGGCCCATTTAACTGTAAAAAGGCCAAGTGGCAGAATTTCATACCAAAACTGCATGCAGAGTCTTCTGTTGAAAGGTAGTTGGATCTTGTCCAGGAAGTTCACATTCCGGTAAGCGTTTTAATGGCCAAAAAAGCTTCTACCAGAGAACCACCTCTCAGCTGGGAGTGCAGCACAGAGTCCTTGAATTGACAGTGCATAGTTTTAACTAGAGGCTTAGGAATTGCCCTTTATGCACTGAGTGAACTCCACAGACTTTCAAGCCCTATTTCCTGAAAAGTGTCTTTAATCTACCTGATTCATGGGATATCTGTTTAATGGAATGAGGATAGCTCTGGGTTGAGCCAGAGTCTTCTCCAATAGAGTAAGGGATGCAGCCCTAACTTGACATTGACTGGTCTCAGTCCAAGATCTAACATGAGCCGAAGCAGGGGAGTACTTACAAAAAGCCCAATCAACTGCCACATGAAGCGGTTTTCTACCGCTGTAAGGGGAATCTCACAAAGGTGTCCCCACAGTTCTGCTGCATAGCATGCCATCCCTAGGACTTTTGAATTGTATATTTCTAGGGACAGCTGGATTGGGAGAAATTGAGATTGTAATAGCATCTTTTTGAGACTTCCTACTACTTGCTCTAATTGAGTCTGCGATACATAATATGTGAATTTCATTACAGGTATTCAGTTAGAGTCATGCCCAAATAATCAATTGTGTGGACTTACTCAAGAGGTCCCTGCTAGCCTAGGATTTGCCCTAATTAGGTGCACTGGGTTCAAGACCATATTTTTTGTCTTGCTCACGTTAATGTCCAAACCCTCTCTTGACAGAAAATGTCAAATCGATCTGCAACACTCTTTTGCTCACTCACTCATACTTGTCCGCAACAGGAGTCATCAGAGACACGGTATAGTTTAAAATGTTTATTTTAACTAACGTGCTCTAAAATGCAGTACAAGTGCCAGTACTACAAGCATAATGCAAAAACACAATATAGTCAGCATTGTTACAATTCCATAGAATAAGAACGGGATATCATTTTATAAAGCTGGTGGAAAACATCCTACTGTGCCTTCCCACTCCCACCATGCTAGGAACTAGTTTATTATAAAAAAGAAGACCTCTGGGCTTTGTCAGGGGAACTCCATAACTCCAAGTCTAGATGTAAAGGTTTACATCTCCGTACAAGCACAACTCTTCTCTCGGGATTGGTTTTCTCCAAGTGTCTCTAACATGCATGCATGCAATATTAAAAGCACTCGATCTTTAGTAGTGCAGCTGTGTTTCGTGTTTTGTCTAGGTGCGGGGGACCGACCAGAGCAGAATAACAAGGGACATTGTTTTTCGACCTTGTACATCTTGTGCAGATGAAAACCACAGAGAACTGCAAGGAACGCGAAAAGCAGACGGTTCTCAAGTGAACAGCCACAAGCAGAGCTTAGTGAAAACAAAGCCATGTAGAATCATAGGATTCACCTGTACGGTATACCTCCTTGTCATCCCGCAGGCATCTGTATGTGAAAGGCAAGGACAACACTTCATGTAGAAACGTGTTCCCTAAGGGATCATAGTGGCCTAGCAGCTAATGCTTCATGCAGGAGCTAAATTTAAACAATGAGAATGGTAAAGTGATAGCACCATGTACGCTTCATCGACCCCACGTTTGGATCAGACCCCGACCGAGTAGTACTCTACGCCCACTGTTGTTCTCTGCTTCACACACGCTTCTTGATAGGCAGTGTTCTGTTCTCATGAAATTTCATGGAGGATCCTCGTCCCCCCCATATATGTTGTACCATAACAGTACGGAACTGAAGACGTTCTCGCTGTCTTGAATATAGTTTTTTATTCTGGTTTTCTTCCTATATTGGTATTTAACTACGACCCTAGTATCTCCTTTTTTCCAACCAAGTGTGTTTATCCTGACCACGAGCTCAAGTACATCCCACAACCACTTCCTCGGATCCACTCGCCCTGAGGAAGGTGAGACCCACACTGTGTCGAACACCGAAACGCGTGTCGGCGTTGTTAGTACTTCATGGACCATTAAACTGACGATTAATGCTTGTGGTTACTACCATAAATTAAATTGAATTGGAGGGCCGTTGATACATTTGGCTCCATTAAAAAAAAAGATATATCTACCTACAGATTATCACCAATGTCACTCTTGGTCTACTTGTTTCTGGTTTTGTCTTTGCTGGTTTGAGTTTGGCTGAACTCCTGACCTTCAGGACATATGGGTATGCAAGGGTATGAGCCTGTTGGTGTGAATGTGTGAGCGAATGTGGTGTGTGATGCAATATGCCTAGATTGTTATTTACCTACGACCCGGGTATCTCCCTTTTTCCAACCGAGTGTGTTTAGCCTGGCCACGAGCTCAGGCACATCCACAGCCACTTCCTCGGATCCACCTGCCCTGAGGAAGGTGAGACCCACACTGTGTCGAACACTGAAATGAGCGTCAGCATTGTTACTATTTCATGGACCATCAAACTGACGATTAATGCTTGTGGTTACTACCTTACCTTAAATTGAATTGTAGGGCCTTTGATACATTTGGCACCATTAAAAAAAAAAGATTTATATACCTACAGATTATCACCAATGTCACTCTTGGTCCACTTATTTCTGGTTTTGCCTTTGCTGGTTTGAGTTTGGCTGAACTCCTGACCTGCAGGACATATGGGTATGCAAGGGTATGAGTCTGTTGGTGTGAATGTGTGAGCGAATGTGGTGTGGGATGCGATATACCTTTTCTTTTTATTGACCATGTATAACTATGAACTGTGAATGAATCATTAAAACATTTTGATAGGTTTCTAAATTTTGCATTGTGACATGCCTTTGTCCTCAGGCCAGCTTCCTGGGTGTTTGCATATCAGCGACTTGTAGCACATTTAATTCATTGTGGTAGAGAAATCTGTTTTGAGTAGCTTTCTTATCCCCCCTGATTTTCCCCACCCCATCCTATTCCAGGGGCCCCCTCTGTTTGAGTGGTTGTACGCCATGGAGTAAGGTTGAGGGTCTATCTTTTCTATATGTAGAAGAGTGTATCTGGCATCTTTCATGGACATAAACTGCTGTTTGTCTGTCAAATTAAATGGTAAAAATAAAACAGATGCGTTTAAATAATCCCATGGTACTTTACCAATTTTCAGCGTTTGCAAAGTCCATGCAAACTGTATTACAGAACGCAATTGATTTTGACCATGATACAACACAAACACATCATCTTGAACAATATCAACAACAGATGAAACAATATTATCTAAGGTGGGAATGCGGGAGGACAGTGTGTTAATACTGTTGTCAACAACAGCGAATACCTTTTCTAGATTTGGCTGATCTATTTCCCTTAAACATGACACTGCTTCAATTTGAGAAAGCTTCCATATTTAATTGTAGGTCGCATAAATAAATCTTTTTGTTCTAGGACCAGGAGGTCCCTTGAGTAAATTGGTCAAATCAATGGTATTGGAGAACAACGATAAATGTTGTTTCACTAATGATAGTGTTGAGTGTTGTAACCACTGTTGACCTAACTTACCCACAGAATACATGTTAACAAAATGTGTATTTACAAAACGTGGATCAGGTTTATCCTGTATGTAACCAGGGACGGTGTTATGTAAACGTAACTGGCAGGCATCAGAAGATGTCGGCCAGACTAACTGGCCCACAGGATTCAACCTAGAGACATTACATATGTTATTTTAACAAAGCTTGCAGGTCCAAACGAAAACAAGTAGTTTGGTAAATTGTGCCATTTAAAAATAGAATTTGCGTTGGGATGAGGCATGCGCGATGTAAAGCGTCAGTGCCTTGAACCTGTCAGGACCTGGATCCCCAAACATATTTTAAATCAATGGTGGCCTTCCAGTGTTCATAGCCACCAACTGTAAATTTAGTAACAAACAAATTGGAATACAATAGTTTTGTGTGGGTCAACATTAACTTGGGGGTAGATAAAGTATTCAATCTAAAATAATAGGATTCTGGTTTGGACCTATCAAAATCTGTAAAATATGTACATTTCTCCAACAGAGTTTTTCAACTTCCTTCCAATGGTGTTGGGGAATGTTCCCACTGTGTGTAATTAAAAACATTTCTAAATGTATTAGCGTTATGCAGGTAATGGTATCCATAATGCTGGTAACAATATACATCGGCATAATTAGCAGTGTTTAAATAAAAATCTTCAGCATCGAAGGCAGCATAATATTTCAAATCAGAAAATAAAGATTGTATTGCCTGAACATCCCAATCATCAGAACTTATATTCTGTTTCACTACATCACCCATGGAAAGAAGGAGTACATTTGCTACATTGATTATCGCTGTTGGGCCATGAATTTGGAAATCCACTCCATCCCAGATGATGCCATCAGTGACTGGAAAAGCAGTAAAGTTAACAAAAGTCTGGTCTCTTTCCATGATGTGTGAGGAGGAGTGCGGAGCCAAAGTTCCAGTCACCAACTGAACAGCAGGGCGTTCTGGCAAGTAGTGACCATTGATGAGTTAGAAAAAAACTGTCACAAAACAAATGGACATGAACAGAAAAATGAGAATCCGCACCAACCAGATGGATGTCCAAGGAGGGACTAAATAAGAAACTAGAAGACAAAAATACCGAACTTTGTAGGGCCAAAAGACAAGGTGAAAGTCGAGTCAAAAGAAAAACTGACTAGTTGAGTGAAATTGTTTCCAAACCATGCAACGACTCGCTTGTGGGATAAGCATAATCAGTGTCCATGTTACAGGGGGATGCTGGCAGGGCTAGCAAGTGATCAGTAACAGACTGCATCTCGATGGCAGTGTCAATTTGTGCATTGACAGATGCTCCAATTACTGGATTCCTTGAAATTGCTAGAAATGATACAGTATCTGTTATACTATTCAGAATTGGCCAGATGTTGTAGCTTGACATTGTCCACTGAGATGTATCTGTTGTCTTTGCAAACAGGAAGCAGTGGTAAAATGACTGTACGAGTACCCTTCATGCCAAGCACTGGAACTGGTGCAAGATAAGAGGGGCCTAACTCCTTTTTAGTCTCCACCTTCTCTCGGACCAGATCCCAACTTTGGGTAGCCAGTCACCAGAATCTGCAGTGGAGCATCAGTGGCAGAGGGGAAATTTTCAGTAGCAAGACTTTCATGGATCTCTTGTAAGACCTGTAACATAGTAGAATGATTATCAACATCAAAGGTTGCGGCATCCGCCACCCTGTCTAGACCATCAAGATCTGGCATAAAACATTTTAAGCTAAAGAGCATTTCGTATGGGGTCCTCCCACCCAGAGATCTCTTAGGGAGATTATTAAGTGTACGTTGCACGCCATACAAGTGGGCCAACCAGTTCCTGCCAGCACCTAAGACTCTAGCTGTTAAGGATTGCTTTAAGTCACAGTTCATTCGCTTCACAATTGAGTTGCCCTCAGGCCTGTATTGAGATGAAAACTGCACCTGCACCCCCAAAGACTTCATCACATCCTTGTACACCTTAGAGGCAAATGCCGGACCTTGGTCAGAATGGAAGGTAGCACAGGCAAAAATTCCCAATAGGACACTCAAATCCCTTTTGACATTTCGAGCATCAGCAGTCTGTTCTGGCCAAACCCAAATAAAACATATGCATGAATAAACTGCAACTAAAATGTATTTATAAGCAGTATCTGAAGAAAATGGACTGCAGTGATCAAGATACAGATAGCCAAAAGGTTTATTAGAAATGCATAGCTGTGTTTGTGGTGGACGTGTAACTGTTGAAAGTTTAATCTGCTGACAAATGTCACAAGATAGTACATAAGTATGAGTCTGTTTATATAAACCACGCCACCAGTAACTTTGCTGCAAGATAGAAACTGTTGCATACACGCCAGCATGGGCCGAAGCCAAGCCTACGTGTGCAGCTGTTATCAAAGAAAGTCTGCGGTCCACGTTGGAAATCAGCGGATCTCCAACGTCATTAATTCTTATATACAGAACCGTGTTGGGACTTAAAAGATAAGAGTACTTTGAAGGGAACCCTTGTGGGTAATTACCACCCTTCTCAGTAGCAGCAATGGCTGCCAAAATGTCATTATCTATCTTAGTCATGGATCTTGTAACAGCTGAAACTAAACATGTGGCTACTGCTGATTTAGTTGCTTCATCAGCCAAACTGTTACCAACAGCGTGCGCTCCCACACGCTGGTGGCCAATATTATGTATACCATGTGTGAGTGGCAGACTTTGTTTAGGAACTGCCATTTGAACCCAAAGCATGTTATGCTTAATTGCGCTGCCTTTGGAATCACGATTGTCATTCTGAGATCAAAAAAATAAGTTGTCATTGAAAGACTGAAAACAGTAATAAGTATCACTTAAAATGAGAGTAGTCATATTAGGATCAGCAAACTCGAGAGTAAGCACCAAAGGGCGCAGCTCGGCCAATTAGCCGGTACAGTCACCTAGCGCTTGCGTATGAACAACACTGGACTTGAACCCACTGTTCACCATGGTACCTGCCACAATAGCACAGGCTGCCAAATAAGCATGCTTAGACCTGCTGGCCGGTTGGGCCGAACCATCAGTGTAAATGATTCAATAGTACTCCTCAAGCGGGTGCATAGACAGAGGAGGAGGATAAACAAATTAATTCTGCAAGAACTCTTGCATCTGAAGAGAGGAGTCAAAGATAAATGTGACATACAGAGACATCAAAGAAGTAGCCCATTGTATCCAAGGGGGATGCAAAGCCTTAGAGTTTTATACACTTGCCTTTGTCACTGCCTCAAGCGCAAGGTGTGGTGTTACCACCAAAATAAGTTTTCCCTGTGCCAGTGCACATTCCTTCAGGATTGCCATCTGTGCAGCTGTCAAGACTTTTTCAACAGTGGAAAACCACAACTCGGCAGAAGTGTTTAAATGTGATTTGTAAGCAATAGGTACTGTGTCACCTTCATTAAACATTGAGTAAGTAAAACCCACTGCGCCTGGCACGATTCGTATCAACAGGTTTGTATGGTTATCACAGGTTAACAAGTATTTTGATTCAAGAAGATCAGACTGCAAAGAATGCCGGATATCCAAATTTTCCGGAAGCCAGCAGGCTTTTGAAAATGTGGGTTGTACCAAGGCATAAAGAGGCTTGATACGCTGGGCATATTCGAGAATGTAAGAACGCCCAAAGTTTAAAAATCCCAGCAGAGATTAAAGTTTTTTCAGGGATGTTGGAGGCCGCAAACATGCAAATTTCTCCAGTAAGTGAGATGCCAAGCCTCTACCTTCATTATTGAGCTCATAGCCCAAAAACTAGACTGTACTCTGCAATGTGTGATTTAGCAAAGTTACATTTGTAACCGTAGTCTGCATACAAAATAATGATGCATTCAACTCAGCAAAGATGTGGCCATAACTCGTCGTCTGTGAGATAAATATCATCAACGTATGAGTATGCATCTGGGTCTATGCTAACAATGAGGCAACACGGGCGGCGACAACCCCAGGGCTGTTTTTGTAGCCCATTGCTAATCACCGAAATTGTTTGTGTTTTTCGCCGGCTGTGAATGTGTTCCATTGACTGCATGCAGGGGACAGATTGTGACTGAAGAAGCTGTTGGAAATGTCAAGTGTATTTTATATCTTTTACGAATAAGGCTGCCTGCAAGAGCAGAACTATGAGCATTTTGTACGGCAAAAGTGTGACAATGAGAGTTCAAATGCCGGTAATCCAAAACTGTGCTGTATGTCCCATCAGGTTTGGTAACGGTAAAAAGAGGGTTATTCATCGGTGAAACACATGTCTCAATCACTCCTTGATACTCTAACTGAGTTAGAATCTCAGAAACTGGACCTTTCGCTTCCCACCGGAAGGGGATATTGGGGTAGAGGCTGTGTCATAGACCCCAATGGTATCTCATGGGTTGGATAATCTTTTTCCCAGGTCACCTAAGGATAGTACAGTGCCGGTGCAAGCACCAACGCCCATTCTTCTGCAAAAGCCTCTGCATGCTCCTTGGGGACATTATGCGAAAAACTTAGACATATCCCCTCCTCCCCTTTCGGAGCGTTCAACATAAAATGTGGGGGCCAATCCGCCTCCGCCAACAAAATGTCATAAGAAGATGATAGAATCTCCCCAAAAATCCCTTTAATAACATGTTGAATGTCACCTTCAATTAGAAGAACTATATCATATAGTCTGTCAGGGGGAGTTACTCGAGTGTCAGCTATTTCAACTGTACCGAAAGTTTCAGTTGTTGTCGCCTCCAGGAATGGACACAGGGCCTGCTGCACTATGGTAACTTCCGCTGCGTTGTCGAGCAGAGTCACAGCCCATGTTAAATTCAGGAGCCGGGTTTTCACCGTCTGTGACATATTCGGAAATACCACCTCCAGCTGGTCAAATTTCCCAGCAAGCAAATAAGGTAAATCATCCTTACTCCGAGGAGGCTTGCCATTACTGAATTAACCATGAGGGGACTTATGGTCACAATGCCATGTCCAGCTGGTAGCGCAGCAACTCCAGATGGTCCCACCTGAAGGTTGTGTAAGATGTATCGTACACCAGCTCTGTGCACCTGCACTAAAGAGGTGTGCATCATGAGGAGCTCCCCCACTTGAAATGTCAGATAATGTGGGTGTGGGTTGTACCCAGCCAAAACGGGCCAAGTGGCCTCATCAATAGATAAAGGGCCTAAACAGATTGGAATCACTGGGTGAGGGAGGGTGCCACTAAACCAAATTTGGTCTTGCCATGCTGTTAGCAGAACTTCAAGAGTTCTATAAGGTCGATAAACATTAGGAAGGGCCAAACCATCGTCTCCATCCACCGCCTGAAAAGTGGCCCAAGAGTAAAATTCTTCAAAGTGTTGAGCTGGATCAGCTTCCACCACAAAGATAAGATCGACACCTGCATCTGGCACTCCATATGCAGTCAAAAGTTGACGGAGTGCTCCACGGCTATGTGCATCAATATCTATATCAGCCATGAAGACAAAGGACGCATACCAACCTAATGCGTGGCAGCACAATAAAGGGTAACAATTAAGAGTAAACACCTTTTAATATTATCAAGCTTGAAAGAACCTATGAAAACATCAGCAGAGGAGGTTACACCATCATAGTTGTTTCCGGAAACAGAAGTGAGGTTATTGTTGACAAGCACAAGCACTACTTAAGCGTCTCGAAGATAAGAACAGACCAAAAAATGTTGGTGGAGCCATGTTGCAGGTATTCTGCACATATACAGAACCATGCGCAGGACACCAGGACCTCGGTGTATAGTGGTATACCAACTACCTAACTTAGTGCCCATAATCCCAATCAGACTAGCTATAGTGTCTCATTCGTTCTCGTACTACAGCAAAGCTACCAATGATTAGACAAGCAAGAACATGTCACTCTGACTCTCAGGAATCGCGGGAGCAAGAACACTCTTTCGCTCACTCACTCATACTTGTCCACAACATGAGTAATCAGAGACACAGTATAGTTTAAAATGTTTATTTTAACGAACGTGCTCCAAAATGCAATACACGTGCCAGTACTATCAGAATAATTCACAAACACAATATAGTCAGCATTGTTACATTTCCATGGAATATGAACGGGGATATCCTTTTATAAAGCTGGTGGAAACATGGCCATATCATGCCTTGCCACTCTCCCCATGCTAGGAATTAATTTATTATAAAAAAGAAGAACACTTGGCTTTGTCAGGGGGACCCCAGACCTCCAAGTCTAGATGCAAAGGTTTACATCTCCGGACAAGCACAGCTCTTCTCTCTGGAAAGGTTTTATCCAAGTGTCTCTAACATGCATGCATGCATGCAATATTAAAAACGCTCGGTAGTACATCTGCGTTTCGTGTTATGTCTAGGTGAGGGGGACTGACCCGGCAGAATAACAAGGGACATTGTTTTTCGACCTTGTACATCATGTGCAGACAAAAACCACAGAGAACTGCAAGGAACGCGAAAAGCAGACGGTTCTCATGTGAACAGGCACAAGCAGAGTTTAGTGAAAGCAAAGTCATCTAGGAATGTGTGCAAAAGCAGCAACACGGCAGCCAAGCTTGTGTTAACTTTTAGCAATGTCGGCCATGAATCCACCACCCTCACTACAGTGTCATCAGCAAACATTAGTGCAGGCACCCTCTGGACTGCCTTATTAGGTGTGCAGTTGTCAGACCGCTCAAGATGGTCATCAAGGCCGTTGTTATACAATGAAAATAGTGTCAGGGCATAGACGCACACTTTCCTCACCCCTCTATTCACTGCAATAGAATCAGTCAGCTCTCCTGCACTACCACTGTCACTTGCACGAAGTTGTCAGTACGTAGCCTCTCTATGATATTTAACAGGTGACCAGGGATCCCCATCTTGCAGGAACCTCCACATGATTTTTCTAGGGACAAGGTGAAAGGCAGAGGAGAGGTCGACAAATATAACATACAGTCGACCCTTGCCCAGGGTAATAGTTTTTGAGTACAACAGTTGGAGTCTAAATACCTGGGGCCTCATTTATGAAAAGTGACGCATCGCTGCGTGAAAACAGCGATGCGTCACTTTTCACTGCGCACTCCTTGCAACACCAATGATGCGTCATATTTAATGTATGACGCATCATGTCGCAAGGAGTTACAGATACGTCAGTATTTCTGACGTATCTGTAAGCGCAAAAGTGGCGCATTGAAGGAGTGTGTCACAAAAGTGACGCAACTCCAGCAATGCATCCTTTCACATGGGGAAATCCCCTTGTGAAAGGGCTTAAGTCAGTCTTACACCTGCTGTGAGGCAGGCGCAAGATTTTGACGCAACAGCGTCCTAAAAGTGACGCAGTGAAATCGCATAGATTTCACTGCGTCACTATTACGAGGCTTTTTGCGGGGGAACGCCCCCTCTGCATACATTATACCTGACGCAGGTATAATGTGGCGCAGGGGTTTAAAAAATGACGCATCTACCTAGATGCGTCACTTTTTAAATATGGCGCAACAGGGCGCATTTTTTACACCGCTGGTGCGTCACAAAAAGTAACGCACCCGCGGCACAAAACTAACGCAAGGCCTTCATAAATAAGACCCCAGGTCAATAGTACTGACGGATTACTGAATCCTGCTTGCAGTGGGGTGAGAACCTCATTGAGGATTGTGCATTCCTGCAATCTAGCCAGGATTACTATGCTAAAAAACCTTTGCGCACTGACACTTAAGTTTTAGCATCCACAGTACTAAACAGTCAAAAGAGTAGGATAACAAATAAAACAAAGATCACTAGTTTGTGCTGAAAATATAGCAAGACATAAGAGGGGGACCTTAAAATATTAGCATCTAGTTGAACTTATTTTCCAGAAACGGGAACATATTAAAAGTAATAGGCAATGTTTTGGCGGTAGTATTTCATCATGTTCTTTCTTGAAAACCGAGTAGTCTATTTTCTTATTGGTGTCCTGGGGGTTGTAAATTAAAATATTTTTTTCTATTACAGTTTGCTGCTGAGCACGAAAAGAGATGAATGTGTGCACCTTTCAAGAGATTTATTTGCATAAAACAAGCGCTGTTGTTTTTCTGCGTATTATGTGGTCTGAGATATTCGATCTATTTTGTTCTTAAAATGTCACTCTAAAGGTGGATGTTGCTCTGTGAAAAACTGCATACCTACAACCTGTGCAATGATTATGAATGTAGATGTAGGATATGTGCAATTCGACGCAAAAACGTATATTTTTTTAATGCATATTGCTTTGAAACGTTTTTTTCCTAATATTTACCAGCCATATCATTATAATATGTGATTTATAAGTCTAATCTTCTGAGTGAATGTGCGTGATGTCCTATAAGACAATTCTATGGCATTTTGTTAAAATTAAGTAGGCTGAGCGTTTACATAAACATGAAAGAATGAACTATTTTGAATAACAATAAAAGCTGAGGCATAAGTGTCGTCTTTTAGGTTGGGTACAAGCCAGATTGGCTCCATATCGAGAAAGGAACATATGTGTTTATAATCCTTTTCACATTAAAGATAAAAGTTTTGGCAGCTCTATTAAACAGTTGAAAATTATTGGTAATGACAAAAATCGGAAAGTATCAGGTCAGAGGCGTGCAGGAAAAGGTGCTGTAATATCAGTAACAAAATTTAAAACTGGACAGGGGCTGCTTTGTTACAAAAGCAGGGCAAGACCAAACAGATCGGGCTGGAGGTGGTTTCCCCATGCTACATAATTTAAATTTTTAAATGAGCATTTTGAAACGCCCTTAAGCCAATCACAGTCGCTGGGAGGGACGGATGCATTTTTCTGGAGTCTCACGCTCAAAGGGACGGCTAATATCAACCCTTGATCATGTTTTGAGGTATGGAAGGCTAGAATAATTTACTGAGACAATGCTTCCCCAGAATATGCCACATATTAAGTCATCATTTTATTTTTATTGCCATATAACTTAGTCAATCCTGCGCATTATTGCATCATAATTTTAGTAGCCTTGCATTAGTTACACAAATAATCTTTTAAATATTAAATTTTAAAAGCAACGTATGGTACTTAATATGTCCCAACTTTAAACTTAGTAAAAGTAGCGCTTTGTGCTTTAACCCCTTGCATGCTGATGACAGAACGGTTCCGTCATCAGCGTCGCTTGAGCTGTGCTGATGACGGAACCGTTCCGTCATGACTCCGCCCGCGCAAGGCGGAGTCAGCACAGGCGGGGAATACGCCCCGCACGCAAGGGGTTAAGTGTGCCTGGTTTCTGCAAGGAAACGCCTGTCCTTAACCATTTACAGGTCTAGCTTCTGTGCTCCTCAAATACTGTGACGTGACTTTCCGTCTAAGAAATAATAGAAAGAATAATTTGATAGAGGCAGCTACACATAAATGACATTGCATTTCTTTGTGCCTGAGCCACACAAGACAGCAACAATGCCTGCTATTCATACACATGAGCACAACCTTGTATCTTCACTGTCCGGTAGGAATTATAGCAATAAGTCCTAGGCATTGATTCTCATTAAGCTTTTGAGGACAGGGCACATCTTGTCATCCTGGACTCCTCCCTCTCGATGACCAGACAAGTCAACGCCGTCTCCTCGTCATGCTTCAACATCCTACGCATGCTACGGAAGATCTTCCGGTGGATCCCCACCGAAACCAGGAAGACGGTCACCCAGGCGCTCGTCACCAGCCGACTGGACTACCACCTTGACTCAGCTGCAAACTTACGTGGGAATGATCTCTACAGATATCTCACTAATTCACGCAGACTTCCAAAAAATGGCCGCACGGGTCACGGAGGTAGAAACGATGACAGCAACCCTTCCACAAACATGGCTGCTCTACAGCGCCTGGTCAAGAAACTGGAAGCAGATGATAAACTGATGGTGCCAAAGCTCAATGACCACTAAGGACGCTCAAGGCGCAACAACGTCCGCATCATTGGGGTGCCGGAAAGAACGGGGGCCCTGCCTTGGATCTTTTTGTTGAGGACCTCATAAAGAATCAGCTGAAGACCCGGGGACTGTCCAATTTCTTCTCTGTCGAAAAGGCCCATCGGGTGCCGGGCAGCAGACCTCGACCGGGGCCCCCCCAGGCCCATACTCGCACACATCTTCAACTTTCGCGATCAAGATGCAATCCTTCAAACATCAAGCATTGCTCCTCCAATCCAAATTGAGAACTATACTGTTACATTTATTTCTGGACTTTACAGCAGTAGTAACCAAACAACGCCGTAGCTTCCTGGAAGTAAAGAAAGAAATGAGGGCCCAAGACCTGAAGTACTCCATGCTCTTCCCGGCGAAGTTGTGGGTGGAGGCTGAAGGGAAGCTTTGGTTCTTTGAAACTCCTGAGGAAGCACATGACTGGCTGGGGGGATGGCGCCTAGTGTCTCGGCCTAAAAGACTGGGAAAGAAACAACATCTTCGACTACGGGGGGAGACGCCTCCAGACTCAGAGAACCTGGGAATGACTGAGGATCCACTGCAGGAGAAGGGTGGACACTGAGAGCATAATTTGGCTCTGGTGCTTTGTGACTGATGTGGGTTAGGACTCCATATCCCAGACGGTAAGGCCCGAGGCTGTCCAACTTGTTTGCAAAGGTTCAGCGCTTGTGACCGGGAACATTGCACGCTCAGCACTACCCGGTGTCACCGCTGTCATGGACCAAAGACTTTTCTTGGTCCGTTTAGCCTATACACTCTGTATTAGCCATGGGGATTGTTAGATGTGATCGTGGAACTACTCTCCCCCGCATGAAAGTACCAGTTATGGGGAAAAAGCACTGAGCAGAGTTTGGGTGGCGGGTAGTTTTAAGTCCGACGAGCAGGGAGGCAGGGAGGGGGGATGGGATCAGTTTCATGTTTTGCGATTTTTCAATTTACAGGTACACTGCGAGATCACTAGGTACATGCCACATATATGTATGCTGTTTGTATTGCAATGTTCTTTATGTTCTCCCACACACAATGAAATACATGGTACAAGCTGTTGCCCTGGCCAGCTCTTCGGCTAAACACTCAGTGACTTCTAATACGAAGGGCCCCCCTCTCTCTGTAATATCCAGGAACGCCAACAGCCTTGGGGATAAGATAAAGACAGGGCTAGTCCTACAATATCTTAAATGCCAGGCACCAGCAGTGGCCTTCATTCAAGTATCCCACCTGGTTGGCTCGACTTGCAAAGCCATGGACAGGTGGGGTTTCCAAATGGTGGCACACTCCAAATTCCCCTCCGGTTCTCGAGGATTGTGCGTCCTAATCAGTAAGCGCTTCCCCATTATTATAACTGGGTCATGGTCAAACACTCAGGGCCTGTTTCTGGCCTTATCGTGTCAGTGGGAGGGGTGGCCATACAACCTGGTATCTGTCTACATCCCACCCACTCTACACCGCGTGACTTTCCCTGCCCTGGGTAGATCCTACTTGCACTCCCACAAGGTGACATGGAAATAGGGGGTGACTTCAGTGCCACAGTAGATCCCACCATAGATCGAAAGCCCCCCAGGGATCAAAGTGGGGTAAACCTCCGGCTAGCAGAATTTCTTGATGCCTTTGGCCTTGTAGATGCTTGGCGATCAAGGTTTCCTCAAGAGCGACAGTACACTTTCCACTCTGGAGTGCATAACAGTCCCATCAAGAATAGATTTTATTCTCACATTGATGACAGGCCTAGAGAGGATACTAGAGGTATCACATTTGCCATGGGGTATTTCCGACCACTCCCCTGTCTTACTTAAATACTCATATCATATCCTGGGACGACCAAACATTTTTCCGATCTACCCGGGGTTCCTTAAAAACCCCAAGATATGGGAGGGTCTCATTACAACCAAGAAATAGTACTTTGAGGAAAATAAGCACTCTGTCACATCCCCGACAACTTTGTGGGCGGCATACAAGATGGTACTGTGGGGTCAAGCCATCTCACTGATCACATATCACAAACAGGAACAATAAAGTCACTTAGAGGCTCTCAAGGGGGAGGTTGGCCATGCAGAAGCAGATCAAGTCTCCAACGCCAATGACACCACGACAGATAGATTGAACTTGGCCAAACTGGAAAAAGTCTAAGAAGAGGCGAAGGTTAGGCACACCAAAACATTGCACACTATTTATGAGGATGGAGACAAGGCGGGTAAGCTCATAGCCTGGTTAGATAAGAGGGAGACTGCCAAACGCTGGGTAATGCAGTTGAGACTTGACAACGGAGTCAATACAACAGATCCACAACAGATAGTTGATGCGCTTGCGTGCCACTACAAGACAGTGTACACACCTACCACCACTGTCACAATAGATGACAACCTTGCATTTCTTAAAGCCATTTGGATGTGCACACTTGCCCCTAGTGAACAACAGGAACCAGAAGCAGATTTGACAGCTGAGGAACTGACACTAGCAATCGGCACACTACACGCGGGAAAGGCTCTAGGTCCTAAAGAGATACCTATCGAAATGTACAAAAAGGCGGCGAGTCACCTAGCGCCACACCTGCTAGAAATGTATACAGACAGTCTGGAACAAGGATAACTTCCCAGGGACCAACATCTTGCGACGAAAGTGGCCATTCACAAACCGGGTAAACCACCGCAGGAATGTACATCTTACTGGCCAATTTCATTGCTCAAAACGGAAGCCAAAATGTTGGCTAAGACACTAGCCGCCAGACTGATACCCTATCTCAAAAAGCTGGTACACCCGGATCAGTCAGGGTTCATTCCAGGTCGCAATACAGCACTTAACCTGCTGTGGCTGCATGGCATCTTGGCACATATTCCGCTCATAGAAGAAGACGCTGTCATCCTCTCGCTGGATGCACGTATGGCATTTGATCTAGTTGAATGGTCATTTCTTTTTGCAGTCCTCCCACACTTGGGCTTCGGCCCCAAGTTTTGTGCATGGGTACAACTACTATATAAGAAACGCTTAGTGCATGTAGTAGTGAATGGCCACATCTGGGCGTATTTACCCTTGGGCTGGGGGACGAGACAAGGGAGTCAATTATTTTGTAAAACAGTGGTCCTTAGAGGACAGGTATAAAGCAACACAAATACAATATAGACCTGAATGGGTACTCTAACCATTACATTGTCCAGCCGGACAGCGAGTTTAATATGCAAATAAGAACAAAGATTGTTTTGATACTCGAAGGAGCAACAAATATAATGGGACGCAGTCCTGCACCCGATCTGTGAACCAGGAGAACAAAAAAGACATTCAACAGAAAAGATAAACAGAAAATAACAGGCAAAATTTGAAGCTGTGGGAGATTGTGCTAGTAATACAGGAAATCAAGCTACCCAAATTATAGTGATTGGGTTGTGGTTATTGCACTGTTTCAGTCACTGGGTGCAACTTCTTTTGGCATATGCCCCTTACTGCACGTTAGTCTCTTTTCTACTTTTACTAAACACTCGCCCAAGATGACGCCCAAGCCCCTTATCTATGACGCTCGACATGTCATTTCCAGTTCCTGCCATTGCATAAGGAATACTGTATACTGGATACTACTGAAGGCTGTACACAAGCTGAATCTGGAGACACCGCTGATTTTGGCAAGCTCCACCCTTACCCCGATGGCTCAACGAGCTATCCCTCAAGACGCGCAACTAACGCTGTAATTTAGACACAGCCCACTGAGCCCGCGCAGACTCTGACCGGTTCTTCTATTCTGGATCCATGTCTTCATAATCAACCCCAGCTTGGATTCCCTGTACACAGATCCAGTACAAGCCAACGTGCTCATACCAACCCCGCCCTGGACCCCTCGAACCTTTGATCAGAGGCAGTGTGGTAAAAACCAGGCAATTCAATTGGTTAGTCCTGATGATGATCCCTATTATCTAATGAGCTTGAGATCGAAATGACTTCGACATGTTAAATAGTGCCACTTATTGTTATTTTGTATGTTCAATATGGTCACTATGATTGGGTATCTTGATACACTGGATTACTAGCACAAGATCCCACAGCTCCAAATTGTACCTGTTATTTTCTGTTTATGTTTTGTGTGGAATGTCTTTTTTGTTCTCATGGTTCACAGATCGAGTGCAGGACTGTGTCCCGTTATAATGTTTACTCCTTCGAGTATCAAAACAATCTTTGTTCTTATTTGCATTTTAAACTTGCTGTCCGGCTGGACAATGTAATGGTTATAGTACCCATTCAGGTCTATATTGTGTTTGTGTTGTTTTATACCTGTCCACTAAGGACCACTGTTTTATAAAATAAGTGTTGTTATACAAGGCATCCCCCGCATGCTTCATTAATTGCCTCCTAGATACCTGCACGGCATATGGTAAGGTTTCAGGCTATACCATTTACTGGGCAAAATCACTGATCTGTGTGCTTCAAGGCCCTCCTCCCCGACTACCAAGAGGCTGCAAGATACAGATTGTGAAGACAGGTTTAAATACCTAGGGCTCCATATAACACCACAGCTTGAGCAGTTCATGGAAACAAATCTCCTAGAACCCCTGGGCAGGTTCCAACGGGATGGAAAGCACTGGTGCTCCCTGCCAATGAAGCTGTTGGGAAGAGCGGCCCTCTTTAACATGAAGCCACTCCCTAGGTTCCTGTATGCCCTGCAAAATACCCCGTTTCCGGTCCCTACTTACTATTTTAAAGCCATTGAAACAGAAGTTAGCAATCTTCTCTGGGATAAGAAACCTGCCTGTATACCGATGCATAAATTAGTGAAGAGCTGGTATGATGGCGGAACCGCCCTTCCAAACATAAAACTGTACTATTGGGCTTCACAGCTCACCGTGATAAACCAATGGCTTCATGTTCCGCAAGAAGTACCGGAATTCTGTATGGAGAGATATGTCCTCGGGGTGGGGGGCATATGTGTGCGCTTTACAATAAACATCGGTGACCTAATCTCATTGGACTAGTAGCGCACACGGTACAAATATGGTTCATTGCATTCCGCGTAAGTGGTTGGGATGGGGTATTGACACAAGCTACACCACTTTAGTAACCCTGACGGATAGGCAAATTACGAACAGCAAGGGATTTAGACAATGGGACCTAATTGGTATCTTCCGGGTTGGAGATTTGTGGAATAAGGGAAAGATCATTTCATTCACTCAGCTTCAGGAAACATACGGTTTGGCATTGACTGAAACTTTCCGATGCATGCAGATCAGCCACGCACTGACAAAACTCATCCCCCCAGGAACTGAGCTCCCATAGGCATCACATCTAGAGGACAGATTACTGAGGGATCACATGACAAAAAAAGTGATTTCTCAAAATATCGCAAAATTATGAATAACCAATCTGACCCCACAAAAACCCACAGGGACAGATGGCAGACCCACATAGGGGAACTGGGTGAGACATACTGGCAGGAGGCACTTGCGTCCCCACAAGAGGTTGTAATCCCCTCCAAACTAAAGTTAGTACAACCCAAAATTCACCGAATCTACTACACATGAACAACTATGCACCTCATGGGATGCACTGAAACACCTCTCTGTCTGTGTCAATGTGGGTGGCTGGGTACCTTTTACCACATACTATGGGATTGCCAGGGATCAAACCGTATTGGGAAACAGTCATGCGCACCATCTCCCCGGTGGGCGGTGCTACCATGGAAACAGAACCCACAGATGTCTTCTAAACATTTGGGAGCCGACAGACCTTAATCAAATGGCCCAAGGATTGGAGATATTGGGCATGATGGTAGGAAAACTGAACATTGCCCAACACTGGGGAGCGAGACTTATTGCCAAATACCGTCAGTGGTGCTGTGACATGGATGGTGCAATGATAGTGGAGAAAGTGGTTTATATGCTTAGGGGATGCCATAGGAAATGGACACAGGTGTGGGGAAGGTGGAATGCCTTCAGGGGCAATATCTGCGATCCGCCTACAGTTGAGTCGCTGTCTGATGTCAGTGACTGATCATACAAACCAGGGGGTGCTATGTTGGTCTTGCCGCTTCTCATAACATTGTAACTGTGATTGCGGAAGAAACATGGTGGTTTAATTATTTTTTTACCTTGTTCAATTTGTGAGATAGCAGTATAAGTAGTTTAATCTGTGCTTTGGCTTTCTGTATAGGACCAGTAAACCTGCCACTGTAAAAATAGCTTTTAGGGCATTTTCACTATGCGAACATGGTAATATTAATTGTTAACATGTTGTAAATGTCATGCACACTACCATGTGGCCTTCAAGGACCACATGGGGTGACTTACTAATATTTAAAAGGGAAGCTTTTCTTAGCTGTTGAGAAGGGATATTTTAACAAGTTGCACTACAGGTTTAAACTGCAGCAGTCAGGCTACAATGGGAGGCCCAAATCCAAGTTTTCCTTGCCACACTAGTTGATGGCATAATAACTGTTGCAGCCCTCCTGTGACATTTAACTTTTCATGCCATGGGTGTATTTTCATACCATATAGCATGGCCTTAGGCAAAAGTTAACTAGGCCAATCAGAGAATATCCAGTTTCAACATGTTTCAGGGGTCAGAGGACATACATTGGACAGAATTGTCACAGTGTGCACAATATTAAAACTAGCAATAAAATTCTGCAAAAATGAGGTGCCTATGTAAAAACGGGCTGTGAGAAAGTGGATTATTAGATGGGGTATTTGATAGTCTATCACAAAAAAATGGCATTATACTTGTTAGGTTCAGTAAAGGTTTCAGAAAAATAAAACTGAGCTCCCACCCTGGTACCTACAGCACAGAGAAGACGGACTCAACTTAGGAAAATGTGTAACACATTTAGAGGTGTGACATAGTTAAAAAGTCAAAAACATAACACCAAAAAAATTTTAGTCCAATTTTTAAAAAAGAGAATATTTTATTGAACAAAAGGACACCCCAATAACAAATTAGATTAACCATCAATATGATTTTTTAAACATTTAAAAAAATATACCAACAAATCCACAAAGTGTTAGACAAGGTAAGGTTTGAGGCAGATGGGGATGGAGCATGGATCAAATACAAGAACCAGGTTGGTCCCAGTCAAAAAGTTACCTTTGGATTTAGACATTTTCTGATAAGGTATAGTCATCAGTGAGGCAAGGCAGCATGCTGGGTTTGAACACAGGGTTGACGATGACAGTTTGCCACTGTTTGAAGTATTGGTGAAGCTATTGATAAAGGCGGAAAAAGCTCAGACTGGGCAAATTCCACATTTTACCTGCAGTAAGCAGTTAACATTGACCAGCAAACACTCCGTGCCGGGCCGAATGACAGCATTTTTCCTTCAGACTTCTGCCAGTTGAATTCTTCCAGTGGGGCAAAGCTGCAGGCTGTAGCCATGGAGGGTTTGACACACCAATGGCCTTTCCCTCTGCTCAGAGGGCAAGTTCACACCTCATCAAGGAGCTATTCAGATCGTAGATGACAGTTAGAAGGTCAGGTAAATGGGCTTCTCCAGTCTTTAGGCAGACAAAACATAACTTTTCAAAACGTACCTTTTGTAGAAATAGTGCAAATGTCACTATATCAATGTATCACATTTGTAATAAATATTTTAAAAAGTCCAAGCGGGACCTTTTTAGCTTGTTCCTAGGGAGACATAACATATATATTTTAATATTAGGTCCCAATGTTTTCCTATTGAACAGCTTAACCTTGCTAGATTGAAAATAGCTTTTGTAGCCTTGTCACTTTTAGACTTGTTTTAGCATCAATATTCTACATGTATTAATTTTAGATACTATAAATCCTACCTTATTAGGCACTAAGGCTTACTTAACGGTGGCTTATTAATATTTAAAAGGAGGGATTGGGCCTGTCAAAAAGGCTATTTTGACAGGTTGGGATTGGGGCTAAAACCTGTACAGCCAAGTTACTGGTGGTTGATCTGGAGTCATGTTTTGCTTTGTCACTTTAGTAATTACACAATCAATATGTGCAGCAGTCCACTAGTGACATTTAACCTACAGACCAGGGGTGCATTCCGGTCTGTTTCAGTGATACTCATTTTTGGTTCTTGTAATGTCTTGAAGGCTGAACCAATGACACAGGATTATAAGACTATCTATTCCAATTTTTAAGTGTGAATCTAGATGTAGTAGCTATTCACAAGGAATTCTATTGTCTTTTAATTTTACACTATAAAATGCTTCCCACCTCCCAAACTGAGGTGCACTTATACAGACAAGTCACCCACTGCTCTTATAAAATGCTGCAACTACACTGAAGATGACCCTCTTCCCTTTCCAAACATCCCATTTCTGCCACATGTGGCAGAACAGTTGCAACTCTTCTCAGCAGGGGAGTCAACATAATTCTGCAAATTCTAATTTGAGTTTAGTGCACTTTCTTCTTGACAGTTCCCTGATCTCAAAAAAAGCCCGATGAGATTGGGATTGAGAATACCATTACTGTCCAGATATAACTGTACTTGACTACTTACAACATTTTCTAATGCCATACCCATTAGAGGTATTCTACAAAAATAGCTGCTGGGTTACTTTCAGTCAATTGATGTATTTTTTTGAAAGATGAGTTGTAGTTGTTTCTAGCAAGGGACAATCTACACCTCCAAGGTATCGTATAACGTGGGATGTGTTGTCAATAAACATTTAGGCACATCATCCTAAATACAATTTGCAGGAAATTCTAAGATGGTGGTGTGACTGATAGTTGGCAGCGTGTCATAGTATAGTGCAATAAATATGAGAAATCCTCAGTGTTAGCAGCCGCCTTAAAACTCTCACATATGTTAGGAACTTCAAGCAAACAAATCCAACAACATATGACACACGTTTTGTGAGCTTTCCATTAATTTTTTCTGTTAGACAGATCTGATTTATACTTTCAACAATATCAGCCTTGGGGGGGTTGTTGAAGAGATTTCAACCTCCCAGAAAGACCAGACTAATGCTAAGGTGCTCTATACATGGTTATTTCACTCATGGTTGTAATTGAATACCATTTCTTTTTCAACTTTATTTTTGTTCATCTAGGCATATTTTTACAAATAGTGTGTTGAGTAATGAGTTGTCACTTGTGGATCACTTGTGGATCAGCTTTATTAGAAAAGATCTCAAATATGAAGTATAATATTTAAAATATTTAGTCTACCAGTAGAGTCCACCTATGGTACCTAAGGTGAGGACCACTTTTACCTTGCATTTAAATGAGTAGCCTGTCCCATCAGAAAGGGAGAAAGTGCAGTGTACCCTCTCCTTTTGAACTACTCCCAGTAAGGTTTGCCTAACACCCAGAGTTATGGATATGGCCATCTCTTTGTAGAAAAAATAAACAGGTACCTCTCACACCTTCCTACACGCATAAATGGGAGACACATTTTGATGACAAAATGTCTGCCAAAGAACTAGTAGAAATTTTCCAAGGGCCCACTTAATTCCTTCATCACTCCCAAATAAGTATACGCATGTGACATATTGTATTGGCTAGGCTTCATTATACTATGATGTTGCATAAAACATGTGGATTATTATTTTCATGATCAGAATTCAAACGCTTACAAAGATTATTACAATTAGCTAAAACAAGGGAAGCACAACATAGTAGATGACACTGCATCAAATGGCAGAAATTATCATTCCTGATAAGCTTATGTACAATTGGCTGTAGCAATCCTTCAACAAATTGTGTTGTTAGTCCGATCATTGTGGTATGACAATATCCACAAAAGAAAACTGGAATGATGTAGTATATCTAAACCTAATAAACTATCAGGGTAGTTAGTTAGGGACTACACCCAAAATAGTAAAGCTTTCGTTAGACCTGTGAAACTTAGGGTAGACTTCTCCCGAAAATTTTGCCTGCTTACCTCCTCTTTTTGATATATCTTTCCATTGGCCACATGATTCTGCACACTTTCCCACTTCTGACCAGTGCTAAAGTTCATGTGGCATTGATGTATACCCAATTGACAAATAGTAATTCATGATCCATACACATAAATAATCATTTTATACAAAAATCTATCTAAAAGCCAGGCTGCACTGGCCTTTAAATACTTAAAACAAACTAATATGGAATTAAATATACATAGGCAATAGAATTAGACATAGTTAAAAATAATCATTTTAAAAAGAATTCAGTATGAACCGGAACCTCCGTTAGTGCCCCACTAATTCCCTCAATCTCGTAACGTACGTCAACCTAACAACCAAGCCTCAACTTTTTTGTTTGGAGGACCCATGGCCAGCTCAAAATGTTTGCAATACTGATTACAACAATTTTAGAGGTATCATACCTCAGTATTCTACTTGCAACCTGTGCCGAGCTTGTACCCATGAGCCTACACACAGGTTTTAACCAAACACGCCTAGGTTGGTGATACGCATCACAAACAAATAGAAAGTGATCGATGGTTTTGTTGTAATCTGAGCAAAATACACATTTGTCGCTGCCAACAGGATTCTATCTACTGGTTAACCATCGTAGAGGTAATGAGCCTATTCTGAACTGGTGATACAATTTACAATCAATGGGTTTTGTAATAGGGTCCCAATACTCTTCCAGGTGGGGGTCATCCCTAATGTCAAGGAAGGTAGCTGTCAGAGAACTGCCAAGCTGTAAGGAGAACCTCATGGCATTGATCATATCTCAGTACACAATACTAATGTTCTTTTTGGTGGGGAACACTGCTGTTTCCGGATTAGCCCTTAGCTCCCCCATCCCCATGCTTGTCAATATTAATTTAATTTCATCCAGCCAGGAGATCTTATAAGAACCACCCAACCTTTTAACTTCCAACAATGCTTGAGCATATAAGGAGAGTTCAGGTGTGGTCCACAGACGTCGCCAAAACACCAGAGGTCTATAACGTGCCACATCCTCTACTGCCTTACAGCAAAGATCCAGAAGCAGGGGAATATGCGGCGAGGATTGGGGTAATCCCACAGCCGACCTCAAAAATGTATTTTGTGCAACAATGATACGGGATAGGTTGCTAAAGCCCCACAATTCGGCACCATACAGAATTGCAGGCATAATCTTAGAGCCATAGATTTTGATAAGAGGGGCAATTGGTTTGGTGAGAGATTACCTATGCTCTTTGATCAATGCACCTCCTAATTGAGTGTGTTTTAAGGCTAGCATATCAATTTGGGGCTTCCAACTCAGTTTGTCACTGTAAGTGACTCCCAAATACGTAAATACAGATGTCGGCTCCAAAAGGTCTTTTTTTTTTCTAATCAAAAAGGGGGAGTTGAAAAGCTGATCCATCCAGTTTCCTGAGTAAATATGCTAATCAAAAGGGGAAGGATCACTAGTCCTGCACAACCTTAGGTATGCAGGAAGAACGTGGGGTGTCCCAATTAAAAGACCCTCATGCACGTGATGGGTGTGGTAGTAACTTAGCGGTATATCTTGATTCTCCGCTATCTAATCACGTGTGTGCATAATCATCAGGTCGATCAGGTTATGCAGCCTCCACCAGGAGGTTCTTACCCAAGGTTGATACAGTAGTGAGCCAGTGAGGAAGGGGTATTTAAAAAGCCCGGAAAACCAGATAGAAGGAAATTTTATTAAGTCTGGGTTCGGGTCTGGTAGACTCTTAAGTAGTGCATCTCCTGAACTTGTTATGAGTAACAGATGCACTCAGAGTATCGAAGTCAGAAATAGTGGGGGGGTTTAAAAATGGTAGACATGTTTCTGCCTCAATGGCCTTAATTAGGACTTACGGGCATTCATCAGGACCGTTAGGTGAGTAGTGTGAAAAAGGTTATAAAATTTGAAATATAATGTGCTCTTAAAATAGTGGATGAGAAATAGGGAAATTGTCAACCTGTTTCTTTGTATTGGAGGTCTCAGTGTACCTGTGGGAAAAATAAACACAATTGCTTTTTCAACATACAAGGGATGGGGTACAGTGGGACACAGACTGAGCAGAAATCTGCTAGACAACGTCTATTCGATGATAGACTTCATAACAACTAAAAAATGGCAATACTTCATAGACCGGCAGGTACATATGGCAATAGCAACTCTCTGTTCATCTCTCCAAACTCATGCAGAGGGCTATAGCATGCTTAGAGTTGGTGATGCATGCATGTATTGTAAACATATCTCAAGGTGTAAAGTCGTTCAGAGAGTCGTTTTATCTCTTCAACAATCGGCGATAGTGCTTTTATCAAATTGTGCTCAAAACCATCAAAACACATATCTACCATCACTCGTTCTAACATAAAACTGTCTTAAGACAAATTAGGCTCTGGTGGTGTTTTTTGTGCCTGATCACGTGTGGTGTTGGTCGGGTATTATACTAATAAATCGTGGTTCATTGGTGACAAAGTAGGAAAGTTTTTATTACCTTGTGCGTATAACTAACGCTCTTCAGTCGCGTGGCTGAGCTTCAGGCGGACTATAGGGAGAAATAGCTAGAGTCAAGACCAAGCGCAGCGAGATACTTGCGATTTTAGCATTCTCGTTTCTTCGGTATCGGCACCTTCTGCGTCCGCTGCTGTCGTCCTCTGTGTACGCGCTGCTCCCGCCGACCCGGAAACAGAAGATTGTGTTTCCGGGGGATTATTAAGGGAGGCTGGTCTTTTTGGAAGTGATCCTTATTGGTCCTTCCATGTGTTTCTATAGAAACCCAGGATGTTTACTATTTCATTTCAAGTGAATATCTTCCCTTTGTATTTGGTATTTGTGTATTATGTATACACGGCAAAGTTAATGGAGCCATTGTTCGGTGACTAGAAGAACACTTGTTGTGTGAAGTATAGGCTGTGACGTCTCTAATTATTTATCTACATGCAGTCCATTGAAAAAGGAGCAGTGTGTTATAGACAGCGTACAGTAGATTGTCAAAGTTGTATTATGGAACTTGGGGCAACGTACACATCATCATAAAAATGGCAGTTATTACAGTTATTGTGCCTCTTGATAGGTCAGAGGTTACTCAGGCCAGGTATTGTGTAGTCATTGTCTCGCCAGACTGAGCCAGGGGATATTATCATTCAAACCTTCATTGTCAGTTCTGAGCCTGTGCACCCACCTTTGTTCTGTAAGTGACTCCCAAATAAGTAAATACAGATGTCTGCTCCAAAAGGTCACCACCCATGTAGACCCTTGCTCTAACTGGCCTAGACCCATGGAGCACCATAAACTTGGTTTTACCCATGTTAACCTCCAGCTCATGTTCACAGCAAAACACCTTAAAACGAGACAGTGCTAGTTGTAATCCCTCTCTCATCTTGGATATAAGCAGGGTGTCGTCCGCGAACATGAGCAGTGGGACTTTCATGCCAGCAAGCATAGGTGCGTCAGTCGGGTGGTCATCAAGATATTGGACCACCCCATTAATAAATAGCGAAAATAGGGTGGGAGCCAACACACACCCCTGTCTGACTCCTTTACACACATCAAACCTATCAGTTACCTCCCCAGGTATGCCCCAGCGAACCTGAGCATAAGTACGCTCATGGAGTTTAACTAGTATTGCTACCTGCTCCTTGGGCATCCCCTGCCCCAAGAGTACTTCCCATAATTTAGCCCTTGGGACAAGATCAAATGCAGATCTTAGATCCACAAAGGCCGCAAAAAGCATGCCCCCCCTAAAAATACCTCTTTCCAATACAAAAGCACAAACCTAAAGGCCTGATCCAGGGTTCCTATATGAGACCGAAAATCAGCCTGAAAGGGGGTTAAAATGTCTGCTTCGGTCATCCAACACTCTATTCTCCCAAGTACAAGGTGTGCAATTATTTTCTGTAACGGGTCTATTAGGCTAATCGGCCGATGATTGGCCGGAGCAGAGCGATCGCCTTTTTTATCAATCGGAAGGATCTCTGCTCCGAACCAGGAATTAGGAACCAATGCGCCACTAGCTAGGGCATTAGCTAATACAGTTATATAAGGGACCCATAAAGCAGGCTCGTGCTTCAATAAGTCCGCAGGGATACAATTGGGCCCAAGGGCTTTGCCACTTGGGATCATTTTCAAGACAGACTCAAACTCACTATGTGCAAATACCAGCGGAGCATCATAGCTAAGGTGCAGAACATCACTGGCGTTCCCATCCAAGATCTTAAATTGTTTTTCAAAATAGCTTGGCCATTGCCGGGGCTCAGCATAATTAACAGGTTTCTGTAAGTGTGCGCAATTCCCCCATTTAAGTAGGTGCCAGAATTGGGTCATATTACGACCATCACATGCCTGAAGCAGCTCCCTCCCGCGATCATCATCCCACAGTTTCTTGGCAGCAAACTGCACAGCTTTGTAGCTTGCCCTACAACTTTTAATGGTATCAGGAGATTTGGATTTAATGGCTGCCACAAGGGCTTGTTGGGTCTCCCTACAATGTTTATTAAACCATTAACTCGGCCTCAACACTTTGTCTATATTACTTGGAAGACATTTGATAAAATACTTTTTGAGGCCCAAAAAAAACTCATTGTGGATACCCAACATGTTATCGTTAACATCCTCTTGCGTTGCACATCTGTTAAGTTTTGACATGGTACCCATGACCATATTCCGAATAGTACCCTGAATCCTTTCGTTAGTGACTATCTTGTGCCACCTAACCCTTCTTTGATCATTCAGAATAATCACCCTCTCCTGGACTATTGTTGCTTCACTTAGGAGGTGACAACTAAAACTGCTATCATTAATTGACAGGATCAAGGGGTTATGGTCACTTTCCGGCCTATTCACTACCACCATATCGAAAATAACCGGCTACATCTCCACATTGACTATAATTTAATCAATACGACTACCAAATCTGCCATTGTTAAACGTTAATTCTCCCTGCTTATCCAAGAGTTTCCTACGATTAAGCGCCCTCATGCTCTTCTCCAGGCACAACCCCTTTACTTGCAGGGCTGCCATGGACCATTTCCTTATGGGCTTTAAATACAACTGTGGAATACCCCATGCTGCATCCTTAACCTCTGTGAGCTTACCATCATCCAAATCCAGGGGCTCAAAACAGGTGTTGAGATCGCCGGCTATAATCCGATGGCTAGCTATCTCCTCCCTGTTAAGTTGACCTTCCAGGATTGAAACTGTTTGCGAGCTCCTACCTCCCGGGAGACCCCTCGCATAAATGTTAAATATGAGCACATTGAGGCCTTTCTGGGATCTAACCCGTATAGCCAGAATATCAGGGTAAATTGATTGGGACCACATCCACCCTTAGCCCTTCACATTGACAAATTCAAATGGTCAGACCACCAACTGGTCTTCCCCTTGGGCCCTTAACTGCTGGTTTTAAAAAATGTATATATCCCAGGTGAAAAATTCCTTCCACTGCCCAAGTTTCTTGGAATACCCAAATATCAGTTTTCTCTATATAAGCTTCCCAGTCTGAAAGGGGTAACTTGTATTCCAAACCTGCAATATTCCATGAAGATAAGGTTGTAAGGGAACTTATAGGACAGATGCGTACAACCGGGCTAGCCCCGTGGTCGACCGGGATCACTAGGGGGTCCATGTTCTCACCAGTAACACCTACTGTACCACTGGTGGAAGCCTGGGTCGAACTGCTGCCCCTACCCAAATCGTTCCCACCCAACACATTTCCAGCAGGCCGAAAAAAAGACACACCACCACTCAGTCAGTCATTGTCCTCAAATGTGGACAATGGCTCAAAAACAATTCCTAAACTGGATGGGGTAGTCATACAGGCTCGACCCCTATGGGGGACCCTTGTCTCCTTAAAACTCGGGGTCCTTCTAGGCTTATAGAAAAAACCTAGGGGTAGAATCCTTATCTCATCAGCAAAGGGGGGGTGGTAATAAGCCAACTCTAAGATATGTTGGACAAACGCCGGTGACCTAAACTTTAATACTACACAATCACCCGACAGGGTCTTACGTGAGTGTCCAATCCATTTAATGCGCCTCACCATTCTAAATTCATTATACAGCTCCTTACTATTTCCGAGTTTGGCCCCCAGATAATGCAGTGCTTTGTTTTTGAGGTTAAACCAATGTTCGCGAGAGCCTTCTGGAAGAGGGGGTACATTAGCTAAAATAATGGTGTACGGGGTACATTCTGGTGGGAGGTGGAGGCTAGGTAGCAGGTCTGCACTTCTTTCTAACCACTCATCAACCCTCTTCAAATTACCCTCTACCTCCTTCAGCTGCTGCGGATGGTCCTTGCTATCATTTGGTGGATGCGTACTAACAGGCATTGCCATATCTATGGCCTTGGTGACCCTGACAGTACCTACTTGTGCAGTGGGGATGTTAGCTGGTTGCACATTAACGTCTACCTCTGCACGGTTGCATGAGACAACCCCACAAACCTGCGGACTAGGTGGAGAAAGGGAACTTGGCTTGCTACAGGATAAACATTTCTCAATGCGAATAAGCCTTTCATCAACCATATCAAGCCTTCTAAAAAGTGGTTCTATGAGGGCCGCTAAGTGATCCTTAAGTATAAGACGACAGAGATTATCTAGATTAGGCTGGGCATTATTGTTCACAAATGGTTTCCCCAAGGGGGCACTAGCGTCTGAATTCCCAAAGACAAAAACCCCTTCAGAACCAGTTGCGGCCGCAGTTGCAGCTTCCTTATTCGTACCACGACCTTTCCTTTTTTTACAGGGCATCGCAGACTCTGCCCCCTTAAGAATTCCCCCCCCCCTGGTTATAACCATGGCCGGACTTTGAGTGCTTCTCTGGAGCTGTGATGTCTCAGAAGTCTGGGACTTAGACTGCTCCCCCTGTGAGTCATGAGTAATACAATCACCTAAGTGATTCACTGCGGAGCTTGTATATGGAACTGGTGGCAGGGCGCAAGGTAATGAGCCACCCCTGTTATAAGCCGGCTCCAGTGAGAGCCTGCGTTCCGTAACCTGGATCTAATGGATCAAGACTGATTCAGCTTGGTTTAGGAAAGCATCAAGAGTGCCCACCACCCTATCCCCAGCCTTCCTTTTACTCATTGCCACACTAGTAAGTAAGGGTTACCCTCAGGGATCAAAGATATAGATCAACACAAAAAAACAACTCTAAAAGTCCAAAAATTAAAACAGTCTTACAGTCTTGGCAACAGACATAGGGGTTAGAGATGTGGCCCAGCCCGGCCTCTTCTGGTCTCTGACGGGTGCGGTCAGGCCTGCCCTTGGCCTGGGCTTCGCCCCTGCATTTCCCGCACCGCGGGAGGTCCGGGCCGGCTATGAGTGCCTCTGTCGCCCTCCTGCGGCGTCACTTCCCTGCGCCTCCCAGGGGCTTCTGGGGCTAGTGGTTCTCCTAACCCCCGCTGTACACAACGCCGTTCCCCTCACGGCTCGAGATGGCGTCTCCTGAGCTTCCTGGGCTCCCGGTGGATGCAGAGATGCAAGGTAGGCAGGGCTGTGCAAATGGATGTGTCCCGCGCCGCGGGAGGGCCGGGCCGGCTATGAGTGCCTTGGTCGCCCTCCTGCAGCGTCACTTCCCTGCGCCTCGCAGGGGCTTCTGGGGCTAGTGGTTCTCCTGACCCCCGCTGTACACAACGCCGTTCCCCTCACGGCTCGAGATGGCGTCTCCTGAGCTTCCTGGGCTCCCGGTGGATGCAGAGGTGCAAGGTAGGCAGGGCTGCGCAAATGGATGTGTCCTGCCTCGCGGGAGGGCCTGGCCGGCTATGAGTGCCTCAGTCGCCCTCCTGTGGCGTCACTTCCCTGTGCCTCGCAGGGGCTTCTGGGGCTAGTGGTTCTCCTGACCCCGCTGTACACAACGCCATTTCCCTCACGTCTCGAGATGGCGTCTCCTGGGCTCCCGGTGGATGCAGAGATGCAAGGTAGGCAGGGCTGCACAAATGGATGTGTCCCGCGCCGCGGGAGGGCCGGGCCGGCTACGAGTGCCTCGGTCGCCCTCCTGCG
Source organism: Lissotriton vulgaris (assembly GCF_964263255.1). Classification (NCBI taxonomy): domain Eukaryota; kingdom Metazoa; phylum Chordata; class Amphibia; order Caudata; family Salamandridae; genus Lissotriton; species Lissotriton vulgaris. Next base: position 1,195,127,669 of record NC_141694.1, on the reverse strand, counting down.
GCGTCACTTCCCTGCGCCTCGCAGGGGATTCTGGGGCTAGTGGTTCTCCTGACCCCCGCTGTACACAACGCCGTTCCCCTCACGGCTCGAGATGGCGTCTCCTGGGCTTCCTGGGCTCTCGGTGGATGCAAAAGATGCAAGGTAGGCAGGGCTGCGCAAATGGATGTCTCCTGCCCTGCGGGAGGGCCGGGCCGGCTATGAGTGCCTCGGTCGCCCTCCTGCGGCGTCACTTCCCTGCTCCTCGCAGGGGCTTCTGGGGCTAGTGGTTCTCCTGACCCCCGCTGTACACAGCGCCGTTCCCATCACGGCTCGAGATGTCATCTCCTGGGCTTCCTGGGCTCCCGGTAGATGCAGAGATGCAAATTAGGCAGGGCTGCGCAAACGGATGTGTCCCAAGTGCTTTACCATATACCCAATGCCTGTAACACATAAGCTAATAGTGGGTCTGCAGCATGGATTGTGTCACCCACGCAAGTTGCCTTCCAACCCTGTCTCAACCCTGCTATTGCAGGTCCCTTGTTTACAGTTTACTACCACTTCAACTTACCATTTAAAATTCCTTGCCTAGCCTTAAACTTCCTTTTGATTACACATACGTCACACCTAAGGTGGGCCCTTGGGGCAGGAATCTGTGTAAGGATGTACTATTATATTTGACATGTTCTGTTAGTGACAAACAGTCATTTTTCCATTACTGTGAGGCTTACTCCTCTCATAGGCTAGCATTGGGAATTTCTTAGAACATTGTTAACTGTAATTCAATGCCTAGCTAGAAAGGAGTAGCTAAATCAGGTTTCATATCTTTGAAATGGTAATGATAACTCATCTTTATTGGTAAAGTACAATTTAACATTACTATTCTAGAGATGATACTTTTATAAACTGGGCACTTCGCTGCTCTTACTGCTCTGTGTGCCTTGCAGCCTGTCTCCAATACATGTCTGGGGTGGGTGACAGCTGTATTTAGTGCATTCCCTCTTGGCAGCCACAAATACAGGAAGGGTGGGTTTGACAGAGAACTCATCTGTATTCTGATAGCTCTTCCTGGGCAGGAGGAGAGGGGGGAACTGACACCCCTGAACAGGCAGTGCCCTGTTTCCCACACAAAGGGCTGATTACTCCTCAAATGATAGCCTGAAGCCAGAGCTGGGAGGAAAAGGGGATGTGTGCACTTCAAGGGCTGGCTTTGAAGTCAGCCTCGCTCAAAAGGCACAACTGGGTATATGTACTGGGCCGCTGACCCTACAAAGACAATACACTACTGGACCTGTGGAGAACTTGTGCCAGAAGTAAAGACTGGTGTGCTACAAGGAATGCCCCTCTACTTGACTGCTGTTCTGGAAGAATAACTTTTCTGCTCTGCCTTGCTACCCTGCTGTCTGCTGCAACCATGATGAAAGGTCCAGGGATTCCAGGTCGATATCTATTCTTTCTGAAGCATTCGATCATCAGAGGAAATCTGTTCAAAGCTCCGGAACATAGAAGCTTTTAAAGGGGGATTTTGAGGTAAAAGTATGAGCATATGTTCCTAGTATCTCTAATATAATGCAGGTAAATCCTTTTTTGTCTCTTGTATTTTTGATGACCAAATCAATATTTCCATATTTTGTTCATTCGACTTTTAAAAAAAAAATCCATTCTCATTGTAGATTTTCTCAACTTTATTGTACAAGGAAAAAGAACAGCCGACACGTGCTTCACCCTGTGTAGCGAATAACGCCAGGGCGTTTTCAAGGCTGTAACATAAACATGATACATTTGTAAGAAAAATTGAACATTGTAGCAGTGGACCCCAAAGAGTGAAAATAAGGGTGCTCAAGAGAGTGTAATAATAAAAGTTCTTTTCATTTTTTTATTTATTTTAAATAAAAAATCTGTAGAATAGTTAGTTCCAAAGTATTCAGTTTAAAATTCATGAAGAGAATAAATAATTTCTCAAGTGCTATGTCCACGGAACTTGGTTTTCAACTCACATTAGCCTGAAAAGTCAAGTAAAGTGATAGCAGTGTCTGTGTAAAAGATGCCACTTCCCATGCTGTTCAATAGTGGAGGAGTGGGTAAAGTACCCATATTAAACACTTCTTTGCAAATGGACACTTTCAAAGGTATCATTATGAGCAAAACAACCTCCTAAAAAGAAAAGGAGACCTTTTGTACAGGAAAAATGAAAGATAATGATAAGATCTGGGAAGTTTAGGAGAGAATCTAGGAAGGAAAAGTAGTCAATACCTAAACAGATATGTCACGTCATTTTCAGATTATTCCAAATGTCAAGATCCCAATTTAAAGAATATACGTACAAATCTGTGAAGGAAATTAATGGTTACAGTCAATGTCAAGTGATACATCACTACATCTGATTATATCAGATTAAAATTTCTTTCAGAGCATATTTAGGCAACTATTTACCATTTTCAAAAACTCCTCAGTAACAGCAAGGACTACCTTGTGACATAATCCATTTAGAGTGTGTGTTTTTTGTTACATGTCTGTGCGTCTTGTATCAATCTCTCTTGTTTACAGGATATTGCTCCGGCATGAGTATTTCACAATTTACTCCATAATTGGGCACAGTATATATCACTTTTCCAGGTCACAATTGCTACATCTGGAGTCATTTTGTATACCTGATGATTTTTTATATATTGTGTTTCTTTTTCAGATTGAAATTAAGTCAGTCAGTCAGTCAAAGATCTTTATTCGGAATAAAACATCCATAAAAGTGCATAACAAAATACAATGGCAAACAATACAATACAGGTATAACAACCAAAATGTAGTCTATCTAGTTCTATCTAGTTCTACAACAATGCAGGTACATGTTAAAAAAGGACAATATATGTAATTTAACATTTTTTAAATCATTTAAATCATTTAAAAATAGCGACAACTATGGAATGATTGAAATGAAGGAATTACCTTTTCTCAAATCAGATTGAGACCATTGTGTCGTATTTGTAGCTTTTATAATCTGCCTACACATAGGGGCCCATTATGATGTCGGGCGGATTGTCCCCGCCAGGCTGGCGGTAGCCACCGCCAGCCTGGCGGGGGCAATCCACCCGACATCCACACTAGTTTTCCCCCGCCATATTAGTATGGTGGGGGGGACCTCGGCAGACGGAAAGACCGTCCGCTGCTTTTCCGCCCTGGTCGCCTTGCGGCCAAGGCGGAAAAGGAATAATATGGTGGCGGTGTCCATATTATGATGGTTGTTGTTAGGTGCCTTTAGGAATGCGGTCTTCACTTTGGGGGCCCCCTGCAGGCCCCAGAGTGAAGTATAGGTGGGGGTGCACACGGGGGGTACCTGTGGTACCCCCCTTCATTTGCATTAACAAAGCACCAGGCATCGCGCGGTGCCTGACGCTTTGTTAATGCAAATGCTGAAATGCATTTTTAGCATTGTGGCGGGTGGTGCAGAGAGCACCGCCCGCCACAATGTTAATAATGCAGGATGTGCCCGCCACTGTGGCGGGTACATCCTAATCCCCCCCACGGGACCCCCACCCTTATGGCGGGTGGTCCCGAATTCCGACAGGATGGCGGGCGGACAAAGTCCGCCCGTCATCCTAATGACCCCCATAGTATCTAATCATTATTGATATTGTCACACATTTCATTTGAGTAGGGTAGGGATCTGAGTACCCGTCCTGAAGAAGAAGCAGCAAGCTTCAAAACGTGTTTACACACACAGGAGGTCTTGTACATTAATACAACACACCTCCACCTCACAGTTTTTAACAATACCAGCACCAAGGCATATTAAATGTGTGTACTCCATAGGTGTTAGGTATTTTTTAACATTCACTTATCACTCACTCCTGAACCTACCACTCACCCTCTCTCACACTACACATAGTGAAAACCTCAGTGTTCCTGTGCATCCGCTGGTAGTAGCACACTGCGTGACGCGAAGACCACTATGATGAAGCATGACACCAAGGGCCCTTTTGGTGTGTGAGGGCTATTTAAGAAACACGATGTGGTTCCCACCAATGTAGGAAACACACTTGTCCCATGATAAAACATCATCCATCATAATCTCCCTTGGGTGGATCCTTTTGTTGATAAATAATTGTAAGGGGAGTTTGAATCCACCCCAGGAGTTCGTGTAGGACATCTACTCTCCGCTCCCTCCTTTGGTATTTACTGAAGTCACACTTTAGCCTTGACTAAGACACAGCTACTTACACATAATGCTTTGTTTGTCAGTTTCAACAATTTGAATGTAATCCACATCCTCGCAGGAAGAAAATAGCTTTTTAAATTACCTTCAATGGTTCAGTTCTGCAGTGTCAAAAATGAAAAAGCAATATTTTTAAAAAACAAGTGCATTTTGTTTGCTCTTTAAACATATTTTTTCGAATAACACTCAACTTGCATGTTCACAGGGTGCAGCTTGAATGCTCATTGCAGTTCTATTTCCCTTATTGCTTCCTCTACAACTCCTTATATTATCTCATTTATCTTGAAAAAATGAGAAGCCCTCTTGAAATTTAAGTGCTCCTTCAATTAAATATATTTTCTACTGCTCGATTTCGAAAAACATCTGCCCTGGATCACTTTTTTGTACGATGTTTCTAGTAAACATAGAAAAAAGCTCAATAGCACCAAATGTGTTCCTCATTCTATACACCTCTTCCAAGAAAGTGCTATAAAGCTGATTATCTTTGTGAATAAAGGACGCCTAAAGGGCTCTCGAGCGAGGACCATTTCCTTTCCGCTTGAAGAAAAGAAAGCAAAAACAATCATCCCAGCTGCGAACTATTAATATGAGTTCCCATTATGGAATGTGAAAAATGTGATGCAAGGGATTGGGAGTGAGTGGTCTCGAGGCTACATTGCTGTCGGTGACACCATTTAATCAGGTCTCATGCATTCTTTTCATTTTCAACAAAAAAAGATGCCTCAGGTCAATTATATCAGATTTAAAAGTGCTTAGAAACATGTTGCGCACGAGTTGTAAGAGCTACTAAAGTACAATGTTGTGGCATATGCTGCATGGACCCACAGACACATTTTTGCTTTTGTAATGGTTCTGTTGGGCAGTGAACTGAATTAGTTAAACATGATTCATAGATAAATATCCTTATTTCATATCTACCACTTCAGTTTGTATCTATTTTCAGAGCAAAATGTGCGAGGAACGTTAGTTACAAGTGTGTGCAAATAGAAACCTGAGTGAAAACATACCCCTTTTAATTACTCCCTTAAAATGGCTGATCTTTCACTCTCTACCACAATCTTCTTCAAACTGCGGGCAACTAGAGCGCCTTCTCTAAAAGTTCGTTTGAGAAAGAGGCACCTAAACAGGCTTATATCTTCACCTTGAGGATACATGAACAGTCACTTACTCTTGGAGCCAGTTACTAGGCTAGGAATCAACTTCAATACTCGGAGAATATGTAGAAAAACTAGAGTACATGCAGTATTTCATCGAATCTTAGAATGTAATTATGACCTAATAGTGATTTTAATCTGTAAGGCTTTTTTGGAGCAACTGACGGTCGAATGATTTTAAATGTTGTTGAATTCTTGGCTGCGATCAATAGGGGAGAAAATTGTAATGGATTTAAATAACTAAACAATAAAAAATGTAATTTTACTTTACTTTAAAAAAAAAACTCCAATCCTCGGGCCACGGATAGAATCTAATACCCCTAAATTATGACGTTACCATGTGTAATCCAAATTTCAAATAAATGTGGGTTAACATATAGAACTCAATACCAACTGCACAAAAATCTATGGGGCGGATTTAAAAGCCTCCTGCGCCACAAGTACGTCACTTTTTGTGACGTACTGGTGGCGTATTTCATTGCTCCATATTTACAAGGATAGGGCTTTTCCTGCCCTTGTAAATATGGCTCCTTTACACACAGGATTTTGCGTGAAAGGGGCTTTCCATCGGTGTTGCTGTGGGTGTTCTCACGCAACACTCATGGAACCAGACACATTTCCAGATTTACAAGGAATCGTAGTTCTGGAAATGCGTGTGAATGCTACACCTCCCCAGGGGAGGCGCAATGAGGAGAAATGTTTTCATTTCTCCTCGTTTTCCCTCTTTCAATGCATGCTGCATACTACACCACACATTGAAAGAGGAAAATGCCTGTAGTGATTGTTTTTGAGCAGCAAGGTGCCCCTTCCTGCACAAAAACAATCTTCCCATGACACAAGCATCTTAGCACCATGGTGCAAGGGTGCCTGCACTGGCGCATGGCAGCAGTTTGTGCGGCAGGACAGGGGAAAGCACAGAGGTGCAACATATTGTTGTAAATATGTTGCATACCTGTGCTTTGAAAGTGACTCAATGCGCCACAGCCAAATGGCTTGCGTTTTAGCACTGAGTCACTTTCTTGGAAATCTGCCCCTTCGTCTCTGTAGTTAATGGTCCTTTTTCAGTCGTTCATTTAAAAAAAAAACTTTTGCATGCTAAATTAATCGTGGAATGTAGCTGTATCTCACCTGACCATTACCAGTTGTAATGCCCTCCACTCAACTTTGGAATTCTGACTCTTGCAAAAAAAACGTTGTTTGGTCAGGATTGAAATTTTCTAACACACTTGTAATAAGGTCCTTTTAAGTTTAGGGAGAGAAGGGTGGTAACAACGCATATACACCACCAGCCATTGACCCAAGAGGATTGAGATCGCCTGCCAAGTGATAATTAGGCACCATGTTTTTTCAAAATGGCCAGCTGTCATGCTTATGAAAAGTTAATTAATAATGCCCTTACAGTAAAAAGTATGGAGAGTGTAATTGGTTGAATTATCAAATATAGAAAAATCTGATTCTGTAATAAAGAATACCTTATGCTTATTTTTTTACTCACGTTTCCCTCATTTGGGTTCTCAGTCACAAAACAATTTTGCACTCGTTAAATCACAGGGATTACAACCTCAAAATGACAGTTTTTAATGTACTATACCCATTTTACAATAAAGTTATTAAGCTGCAAAATGGTTTTAGAAAGGCATAATGAATTACTATTTTGGAGGTGTATGTATATGGCACCCGTTATAAATAGTGATTTCTTATGGTATGTATCAATGTTTTGCAATTGAAATGCGACTACAAAATATTGAAAAAATACTGACTCCCGAGTTGGGATGCTAACACATTCACGAAAGGGCAGGGACACCCTAATACAATCACAGAGATAGTGATCTGCTAACCCAAGCTGGCCAACATCCACCTGCGGACATCCAAATTATAGAGAATCACAATTCCTTACTTACCGCATGACTATTGATGAGATGGGTTGGATTGGAGCCCACTACAATTCAAAATTTTGTGAACTGACCTTTTAGTACCTAGGACGATTAACAAAAGTCTTTTCCATTTGCCAAAAGTGAGGGTGCAATTTACAACCACCTTTTTCGAGAATAAACATTTTGCAAATCAAACCCTTAAATCGTTAATCCTTTCAATCATTCGCACGTAGAAACCTTAAAAGAACCTGATGAACAAAGGGTGTAGCATTCACAAACCCCATTGAGTAGATCAATCAGAGTATTTGAGAATGGCAAAAACCATTTTTAATGTTTACTAAATTGACTTAGCAATTCTGATCATTTTTTCTAGATCACTGAGGGGCAGATGTATCAACCAATTTTATAGTCGCAAACGCTGGGAATCGCAAAAAAACAGCGTTTGCGACAAAAAAATAGAGAAAAGTTATGTTTGAAAGAAATTGCATCGCAATATAAGGAATCTCAAAAATTGCAATTCCTTACATTGCGAGAACATCTTTTCTGCAAATTTAATTGTGATTTCTTATTTTGCGATGTTTCATGTTTGCGAAAATTGCAAACCAGAAATCGCAAATTAAGAAATCGCGGTGACATGCATGAAAATATCGCATATTGCGTATTCGTGAAAATCAAAATGTAAGAAATCGCAATTACCACCAAGTGCATGCAGGTGGTAACCAGGTTGAAAGTATAAAAAGTAACTCACAATGCAACAGAAACATCCAAAATGGCAGGAATATACCTGATAACCAGGAGGCTGCGTATCCGTTGTTGGGGTTCAGGGGGGCCTGGTGCCTTCTGTCTAGTTCCCCGTTCAGCGGTGTTTCTTAAAAGTGCCAAGTGCATATGCAAATTTATGCACTTATGCCCTTGGGCTCGCTTTAAAAGGGGGTTGCCAACAGGAAACAGGTGCTTGGTTTCTTTATTGGTCCCTTGCCGTGTGATTCCTGTTCCTGTGGTTCTACCTTGTTCCCCTTCCCTCGAGCTCTGTTCCAGCAGTCTTTTCCAGTGCTGGGTTTTGATCCCCTTTTTTCCCTGTTCCCCTGTTTTCCTATTCCCGTGGGCTTTACTGAACCCTTTGTGTGGACCTGTTTTTGATCTTCGGTGACGTTTTGGGATTCGCGGCTGCGTTTCCTTTGAGAATTGATGTCCCGTTAATTCCCTTTTTGTATCCAAACCATCTTGTTTTACGTTGTGTTTTGGTGGTTTCACGAAGGAGCTGAATAACAGCCATTTTTGCGCTACCTTTGTGTTCTTTTTTTGCTTCCAGGGTTTTTTTGGGTGTCTTTCGTATTCCCTTGATACGTTTTTCCCCTGTCCCTTTTTTCTTAACAATTGTGAATTCCACCCCCTTTGACATTCTCGGTGTTTCCTGAGGGGGCGTGGTTGGTCTGGGGTTACGCAAGAAACAACGAATACGATTGCAGTGGAAGATTTCCTGTTTCGTATCAAGCCACTCCTGTTTGTTATCTGGGGTTAGCAGGGAGGTCGGTAGTTCGTGTGTGTACTTGGCACTGGTAATAGTAGTAGGGGTGTGTTTAACCTTGTCCCCTTTTTTCATTTTAGCGGTCTTGTCTGTGTCAAGCTGTCAGCTGCCAAGAAGCCAGAGGAGACGAGTTGTGTTCCCCAAGACCTTGGGTTCCCTTGTTTTGTTACTCACCTTCTCCCGGTGTCGTGCTCTCCACCATCCGTTTTGATTGCGGGTGTTGGGGGTCACGGCGTGGGTAGAGGATTGGGACGTTCTTCGCTCCTGCGGTGTTGGGCCGGTCGGCAACGGAACATCCGTGCCCTTGCACAGAGGAGACAGGAGCGAATATTCAGACTGAGCATCACGTTGTTCCAGCAGACTGAAGAGAACATCTATGATAAGTACAGGCTGCACCCACACACCATCTTGGACCTCATGGATAAGCTGAAACCTTTTTTGGAGCACCCAACAGGCAGGACACAATCAATTCCTACCCATGTGCAGGTATTGTGCTCACTGCACCTTCTGGCCTTAGGGTCTTTTCAAGGCGTCATAGCAGAAGTTGGTGGGGTGTCCAATAGTGCTCTTTCACACTTTTTTCATGCCTTTTTGGATGCAATGCTGAACAGGCTACAACATCACATTTACTCACCAAGCACCTAACAGGCATTGCATGAAACAAAACTTGATTTTTACCAAATTTCACGTTTTCCCCATGTGATTGGCTGCATTGGTGGGACCCATATTGCCATCACACCACCAGCAGCTACAGAATATGTCTTCAGGAATCGGAAAAGCTACCATTCCCTGAACATCCAGATTGTGTGCAATGCCAAATACATAATCAATGATATTGTGGCCAAATACCCATGCAGCACACATGACTCCTTCATTTTCCGACATAGTGGGATACATGGACGTCTGAGTGTTGGACAGTTTGGAGAGGGATATCTGCTTCATAAATATATCTCACACATCCATCCTTCCCTACATTAGTAATTTGTCAGTGGAACATACACTTAATCTTACTTTCCTTCCATGCAGGTGACAGTGCCTACGCAGTGCGCAACTTCATCTTAACGCCATATTTAAATCCATCAAATGCAAGTGAGATAAGATACAACAGGGCACACCGGTCAACGCACAGCGTCATAGAACGCACTTTTGGCATTTTGAAAAGCTGTTTCAGGTGTATACATAAAAGTGGAGGGGCATTGCAGTACAGGCCTGAAACATGTTGTAAGATTGTAACAAGCTGCGCAATGCTACACAACATGGCAATTTGGAAAGGCACTGAAATTGAAGTGAGTGACTCAGACACATTGGATGATGATTGCACACCTCCCCCTGGCAGGGCAACAGCAGGAGTAGGAGCACAAAATGTAGTCTCACAAAATATCTGTATCACAGGTGCTCTGTTTAATCACACTTCACACACCTTATTTGTTTAACAACCCATAACATGTTACAGCACAGTCATAGCACTGTTCAGTAAAGTAATTTCCAAATCATAGTTTTGTTGCATCAACATTTGGAAAAGTAGTGTACTGTAGTACTTCACTTCTTACTATGTGCAGGGCGGTGTTCTGATTGTGTGCTCTCCATTCCATGTGTACTAGCAGCACCGAGTCTGCCACTTCTGCGTTGAGTGACTTGCGATGTAGGAGTAGGAGTTTTACTACTCCTGCTAGAGGTCTCCTCAATTTCTCCAGAAACCATTAGGGTGCTGGCACCAGAGTTGGCTGTTTGTAATAGTTCAACTGCATTTGTGACTTGATCCAGGCCTCTAGCAATATCTTGACTGCAGTGACTCATCTCCCTCTGCATGGTGATGCTGCGCATTGTGAAGTTTGATGTTACTGTACAGAGGCGGTTAACAGCCTTTGTGTAGCTATGCATATGTCCATGTGCACGATGAGCAGCCCTGTTTCTTGCTGTCTCTGTGCGCTCCAGTGTAGTACATAGTTTGTCTATTGCAGCTGCCATCGCCATCATGCCCTCACCCATGTTTCGCTGATTACTGTTTAATTTTGTCAGCTGCCTATTTATTGATCGCAGTGCCTTATGTTTCAGGCGCTGCACCTCAAGCATGTCCTGCTCCAGACCTGCGAATACAGTGGGTGTCTCTACATGAACACGACTACTCCTGGATCTTTGAGTTCCGTATGTGCGTGTTCTTGCTTGCAGTTGCTGTTGGCCTAGGATCTCACCAGGGTCCACTGTGTCTTGGCTACTGTCTCTTGCATCCCCATGAATGTCCATATCATCCTCCAAAGGAGGCAGAGGGGGCACGTGTCGGCGCTTCCTGCACACTATTGATGTGGAGACACGTTCCTCACTATTTTCCCCTTTATTGCCAGATTCAACATGGATTTGGGATTCCTCTCCCTCAGCGATGTCCCCTGGTGCCCTTGAATGTGCTGTGGATGTAGATTGGGACATATGAGTTTGTGTTTTGTTCTGCATCTTTGAACAAATACATTTTTCTATTTTGAAGTTCTATCAAACCAGACACTCTCATTTTAACCACAATCGGAACCACAATGTAAGCCTGTGTTTCATTGCTATCAAATACAAAGTATCCTTCATGAGACTACAACTCCCATGAAGCATTTGTATGTGTATGTTAAGGAGTGTACCTGGACAAAAACTTCTTTGCTCAATGTACCTCTATCCACACTGTGTGCATGCAACACCTAGATGATTTTATCTTTCTGCCATGCATCTTACCTTGAGCACTGGAAGTAGGTTCAGAGCTGTCAATATCAGCCACTCCACTAACACACTCAGGCACAAGAGTTGCCTCCACGAGTTCCTCATGTGGTGTTGGTTGCTCTGCAGTAGAAGTACCACCTCCAGTCTTCTGTGCCTCCTTCAACCTTGCAGCCACCCTTTCTTTAGATCTCTGGTGCATATCATACCATCTTTTTCTTAATTCCTCTATGGTACGTGTGGTGACTCCAACAGCATTCCCCTTCTGTTGAATTCCAAGCCAGATCTTCTTCTTCCTCGACTCTGGAACTTTCAATGCTTTCTTTCCAAAAAGCAGTTCATGGCTGCAAACCATCTCCTCAATTAAAACTTCCTGCTCCTTTTCATAAAACGTATGCTTTCTTTTCCTCTTTTCAGCATCCATGCCCTCCTGTGGCCTCCTGGACTCCATTGCAGAGCTAGCAGTTCAGTTCAGCCTCCAAACACTCTCCTAACTGCCACTGGGTGTGGCTCAGGCAAGCAGGTGCAGGTGATCACTTCCTCTGCCTGGTTGTGATGTCATCAACCTACACCTGCTTTGCATATTCTCGCTTTTGCGATTTCTTAAAATGCGAACGTAAAAATTCACAATTAAACAAGCATTGCCAAAGCCAATACGTTTGCCTTTAATGAGCTGAAACATTCAAACACAGGCACTCAAAATGTCATGTATTAACAAAACATCCTGGCTTTGCAGGTGTTTGCTGTTGGCCTTTTTGTGACCAATGTTCTTTAACCCCAATGGGGCCAGAACACTAAACTATCATAATTATTTTGTTCTGTGCTCTGAACCAGGGGTCTCCAACCTTTTTTAAGGTAGGAGCTAAGGGCCCGATGTAGGTAAACGCGATTTTCCGATTTCAAAATACCGAGGCGGGCCGAATCGGTATTCTGAAATCGGAAAACGAGATGTAGGAAAAAAATACCGAATGATACCGATTCGGTCGGCATCGGTAATGAGATTCGGTACGTTCCGATTCTGCTCGGTCCGAATCGGAAATTACCGAATCGGCCAACAACGAATCGGAAATCACCGAATCGGCTACCACCGAATCGGATATTTCCGATTCGGCGAATACCGATTCGGTAAAAGCCGAATCGGTAAAAACCGAATCGGCAATCATAGACCCATGGCGAAAAAGCCCATAGGAATGCATTGAATGAACCGATTCGGCTTTTACCGAATCGGATAATACCGATTCGGATTTTACCGAATCGGATATTACCGATTCGGTAAAAGCCGATTCGGCAATAGGCGATTCAGCCAATGAGGTAGCTCCCCCTCCCCCACCCAAACAGGGAGTGGCAACCCTGGCAGGTGCAGCTAATTAAGAAGTTTCTAGAAGTTTCTGGAAAGCCTGCCTGAGCCCAACACACACAGTTAGCAGCAGTGGGAGAAGGAGGTTGCAAACTGAGCAGGAGAAAATGGCAGATCAGGCAGGAAGCCAGAAGTCCTCCCAAAAGAGGAAGCCCAAGTTCACCACCACCGAACTTCAGGTGCTGGTTGAGGAGGTGGTGAGGGTGCACCGCCAGCTCTTTGGCAAGCTGTCCGTCAACGTGCCAGACAGCACCAAGAGGAGATTGTGGGCCGACATCGCCCAGAAGGTCAATGCTGCTGGTGTCACCCCCAGGTCCATTGAGGAACTGAAGAAAAGGTTTTACGACCTCCGCAGCCTCACGAAGAGGAAGCTGGCTGACATTCAAAGGCAGGCTGGACACACCGGAGGAGGCAAGAACCCGGCGCCACCCCTCACCGAGCTGGAGGAAATTGTCTCCAGCACCATCGAGAGGGAGAGCATCGTAGGAATCGGGACCCTGGACAGCACTGCGAGAGCCACAGCTACAGGTAAGAAGCATGCGCATCATGACACACCCTACCAGACACCTCCCCATTAGACACAATGCATAGGCAAACACCAGCACTGTACTGTCACCAACATACAAGAGACAAGCATCATGGTACATGTAGTCAGCAGAAGTTAGCCAAATATGTCAGTGCAGAATCACAAGACAGGAAACAGTGTGACACGGTGTAAGGAGATGCAAGGACATGTGGAATGCCATAATTGTACTGACTGTAATACATCGGCACTCAGTTTACAAATGCTTCTTTGTACCTAGGGGCACCATCAGGCGGCACCACTGTGACAGCAGAGGGAGCATCAACGTCAAACACTGCAGTCGCAGGGCCGAGCACCAGCCAGGCTGGCCAGGAGGAGGAGGATGAGGATGAGGAAGGAGACACCCCAGGGCTTGGAATGGAGGGAGTCCTGGTGATTGATTTCCAAGCAGTGCACTCCCCAGTACTGTCCAGCACACCCCCCTTGCAATTCTCACCAGAAAACTCCCCTACAAGGCAGATCATTCCGCCTACACCAGCTCCTGCCACAATCGTGGCCTTGCCACCTGTCCAACCAGTCCTGGGAGCAGGGGCTCAGGGACCTGCCAGCACCACACCCCCACCAGTGGCACCCCAGCCCAGTCAGCAGGCCGGAAGCAGCAGTGCCCGACGCCGTGCCACCACCACCACCACTGCTGCACCAGCACGGGAGGGCAGTGTGTTCCTGGGCCTGGAGGGACAAATGGTTAAAATCCAGCGCCAACAGGCCAGATCCACCATGGCCTGCCAACGCCAGCTCCTGCAGCACAACATGCAGATGGGGGAGTTGGTGAAGGGTTTCCAGGCTGTTGTGGACAGCAACAAGGAGGTGGCAGCAGGGTTGGGCAGGCTGACCACTGCCATCACCCACTCATCTGCCAGGCAGGAGGAGCATGAGGTTGCGCGCAGGAGGGATGCCCGGGTGCTCAACCGGGCCATGGCCCGCCTTGCAGCGGCGACCGCACAGCTGTGCCATCGCAGCTCAAATCAAGAATCTGTGCTCAGTCAGCATACGGCTGAGCTCACCAGGGGGATGGCCAGGATCACCACGGCCATGGAGGCCATGTTAATATCAAACGCCGCCTCCAATCCTGCCCTGGACCTGGGTGATGCTGGAGACAGCAGCAGCCGCAGCAGCCCGGCCAGCGCTGCATCTGAACCGCGGAGGAGCACCAGGCGATCCGCTGATGCTGCTGGCCATTCGGAGGGGGCCGAGGGACACCCCAGTGGGTCTGCCAAGCGGGCCAAAAAATAGCCTGACAAGGGGGGATGAGCAAACCAGTACCCTGGACTTTATTTGATTTTACAGACTCCATTTTTTGATGCACATCAGTGCTGTAACTGTGGTGCATCACTATTAAAAATTTTATTTTCAAAGCAACATTTAGCTGTCTTTGCATCTGTACTCAGTCAGAAATAGTTCTCAGTGATCTCCTCACGTCTGTATCTGCCATCACTTGGCGTACACACCCCAGCTGGCTGTGTCAGTGGCACAGCTTCGTCGTCGTCATAGTCCTCGTAGTCAGACAACTCCACCTCAGTGCCCTTCTTGACCGCAAGGTTGTGTAACATTGCACATACAGCTATGATCTTGCAGCAGGTGATGTGGGTATACTGCCTTGCACCTCCACTCTTGTGCAGGCATCTGAATCTACTTTTCCAGATGCCAAAGGTCCGTTCAACAACATTCCTGGTGCGTATGTGGGCCCGGTTATACCTCCTTTGGCTGGGTGTGGAGGGGTTGAGGTAGGGGGTGAGTATGAATGAGCGGAGGGCATATGCACTGTCGCCTGGAAGAGAAAGGGGTCACATTAGACACATGCATACATGTATTACACCTACCTACTATGTGTTATGGGGGTCTGATGATGTGGCTCACCTAGGAGGTATCCTTCTCCAAAATCGCCAGCCATCAGCCGTGCATATATGCCGCTCTGTTGGAATATATAGGAGTCATGGGTACTTCCTGGAAATTTTGCTACCAGGTCTGTGATGGTGCACTTGGCATTGCAGATCACCTGCACGTTGATGGTGTGTGTAGATTTCCGATTGCGGTATATGTATTCGGTGTCCGCTGGTGGGCAAATCGGAATATGCGTGCCATCTATGCAACCGATGATTTGGGGAAATTGTGCCATCTGGTAGAAGTCCGCTTTGGTTTGTAGCAGTTCTGCGTGGGTTGCAGGGAATGAGATGTATTGGTCCATCCTGTCTATCATGGCGTCAAGGAATATGTGGAAGAACCTTGACAGGCTGCTCTGGCTCACCCCTCCTGCTGCTGCTACTCCACTTTGATAGCTGCCAGACGCTACCAGGTGTAGGCTGCATAGCACCTGGACGTGCGCAGGGATGGCGTGTGCCCTTGGGGTGTGGTGGTCCAAGTATGGCTTAAGGTCCCTGATGAGCTCAAGTATGGTGTCAGAGTCCAGCCTATATCTCTGTAGGATCTCAGCCTCAGTGAGCATGAACAGGGTTATCCTCTGTCTGTAGACCTGTTCATTTCTTAGCCATTCCCTCTGTCCTTCCTGCTGTAGCCGTAGCCGCCTCGCAATGACATAGAAAGCTGCCATCCTGCAAGTTGCAATGCATTTTGGGACTGTTTATATGGGTTGGAGTTGGTTACCACCTGATTGCAATCCATGGTAAATACCGAGTGAATTCTACCGATTTTGAGCCGATTTCGGTGTTTCTGTGCCTCCCTACATCTCCCCAACTGTCGGAATCGGGGAATTTCCCGATCAGAGATTCATACGAATCGGCATGTTTTCCGATTCGGCTCATGTCCGATTCGGTATTTTTTCCGATTCGGTACATGGACCGAATCGGTGATTTTCCGATTCGGTGTCACTAACGATTCGGTTCTTGGACCGAATCGGTGATTTTCCGATTCGGTGTCACTAACGATTCGGTTCTTGGACCGAATCGGTGATTTTCCGATTCGGTGTCACTAACGAATCGGTACAAGGACCGAATCGGTGATTTTCCGATTCGGTGTCACTAACGAATCGGTACAAGGACCGAATCGGTGATTTTCCGATTCGGTGTCACTAATGAATCGGTACAAGGACCGATTCGGTCTTTGTAACCGATTCGGTGTTTTTCCGATTCGTTACATATCCGATTTTCGGTATGTACGTATCGGATTCTTTCCCATTCGGTACTCATTCCGAATCGGTTTTCTATCCGATTCGTTCTGTTTTTGGTTCCCTACATCTCGATGGCTGTTTACCGATCGGTAAGGGCCAAAAATCGGTATTTTCGGCCAATACCGATCGGTAAAGCCCTACCTACATCGGGCCCTAATTGTGTTCAGTGAACTACATCTTGAACTACTAATATTATTAGTGTCTTAACAGCAACCACATCATACAAGATTACGTAAGTGGGCCCAATATGCAATATTAGCAGCAGGGTGTTAATTTGGAAGTCTTCTATGTGTGGAATTCATAACAGGCATAGCTTCAAAACCCTGGGCTCCTAGGTGATAATACTGGTAGGAAGTCTCCCAAAAGGCTGCACGATTTATTATTCAAATATCAGCTTTAGAGGTTTTGAAAATGAAACACTTTTTCTCCTAACTTCAGCTCGTGAGTTCTGAAAATACTCACATTTTTGTCTCAAATACAGACTTTCCAAATTTAGTTGACCAGGCTGTACAGAGGAGAGCTACTTGCAAGTAGCTGGAGAGCTACCAGAAACTCATGAGCTACTCATTGGAGAAGCCTGGCCTGTACTCTGACTTTACTATATTTCTTTTTAACAATATGACAAAAAAGGGACTGCTGATATAAATGTATTAAGAGTCCTCCCAGCAAAAAAAGATACAGTTTCCCAACAATCATTAAAAACAATCCAAGTTCAAGTATTTGACAAACAACACATTTAGTAGACCTTTTCTAGAATCTTCACAATACAGTGAGTTGGTGGTATAGTATTCTGGACAAAACCAAATCTTCATGATTGGGTAATGACTGTGGACATTTCAACATAATGGCGGTGAAGGGCATCAAGTGTTGTGTATAAGCACAGGTAATATATTCGCTTGTTGTTTAAAATACATCTGTCAGGTGCTAATCCAACATAAGTCCATTATTATAGACCACATAATAGACATATTTGAGATATAGCTTTTAGAAAATAAGTGCTATTTTGCTATCATTTATAATACATCAGAATTAATTGTCATCAATCAGCCCAGCCCCATTAAAGAAGTTAAGCATTTCAGTGTTCTTTGGGTTTTCCCACTACTGTGAATTGGTTCACCACGTTTAGTTCTGGCTACAGGCTGATTTAGTTGTCTGCATGAGTTTATGTCATTTCACCAAAAGAATACAGAGAGACAAGTTTTAGTCCAGGTCACTTAAAGCAGTGGTTCATTTGTGTTAGCCCCATTGAGCTATTGTTTGAAGATAGTGTTGTGCACATTTTAGGATCAGGTAAGAGTGGTATTTCAGGCTCAATAGATATCAAACATCAGGGTATATTAATATGCTTGACCAGGGACGATATTGCTAAAACTGTCCTTACCCTAGATGAGGATTCCTGGAAAATTCAAAATGATATTAGATAGATCATACTGCTATCAATACCACCAGGGGCCGCTCTAGGCTCATGGTGTCCTGGGCAAGGAGCGTAGATAGGGGGCCCCGGAAGAGGGGGTCTGGGCTGGGCGGAGCAAGGAGGCCAATGAGGGGGGGGGGGTGATCAGGGTGTTTGGAAGTGGAACAGAGCCGAGACCGCCAAATCCCTGCCAGGGGCGGCCACGCAAATATGTATCCAGGATTATTATATTAAAGATATATATTGGCGTGGTGGCCCCTGGGGTTTGGTGGCCCTGTGCGGATGCACAGCTTGCATATGCATAAGGCTGCCCCTGATACCACACGCTACAAGGGTAAATAAGTGAGGAAAAATAATGACAGGTCTATTTATGAAACTGGATATGAAATACTTCAATGGAGAATTAACGCAGATCAACTAACAACTTTCATGAGTCACCGGAAGACACCTATCCCTAATTGTCTGGACATTCATTTCTAGCGAATACTTTCATTTCTATTCAGCTTTCGAATTCTAGCACAGGGAAGGAAGTGACCACCTTTCCTAAAAAATATGTTTCTGTTTTAAAAAGGATATTGGCCATAATGATAGAATTAGCGAAGGGGGATCTGAATCAACGAGTAATTATTCTGAAAAGAGTCAAGAATATCATCGAGGATAATAATATCGAAAGCCATAATTCACAATATACAGTATGACTTAAAGAGGCCTAGATATAAGGTGGAAGCCATTAGTAACTTGCTTAGAAATCTAGAAAATAAGCTTGCCAGGCAGAATGTTAACGAAGAGAAATAAATCTGTTATTGGTTCTATCACAGAGTAACAGAATAGAGGAGAAATTACAGAGCAGCTGGAAGGAAGGCAAGGAAATTGATCTAACAGTCCAACAGGAAATAACAGAATGCATGAAAAACTTCGAGCTAATCCTACAAAAACTGTATTAAACATAAAACATGTATGCATTGAAAATTATTCAGAATTCAAATAAATACAACAACCATAAAAAGTTTTTTAAAATTTATTTATTGCCATCGTTGGGTCATTTGAAAACATAATACATTCACAGCATCAAAATATAGTGATGTATTATGTTTTCAAATGACCCAACGATGGCAATAAATAAATGTAAAAAAAAACAAACATAAAAAGTTTTGTAAATTAGTGGAGAGCTTGCTGAAACATTGTTGGATGCAAATGTGCATTTAAACCAACAGGAACTAATGTCATGGCGGACAGCTAAAATATGTTCCAAGGAGATTACGAGGGTGGGAAATTGTTTTACAAAGAAGAAGTAGATGTGCACACCACAGAGGAAGAAAACTATACCATAATAAAACATATAATCAATTTAATCACCATAGACCCCGTGGTATGGTTGAGTAAACATCCGAAGGCACACCCAATTCGATGTGCACTTACAATCAATAACTTTTAAAAGAGTGATAACATTGGAAATATTCCTAACCAATGCAATGGAGCCAGAATGGTGGTGTGAGAAACTGGGTAAGATGTTAAACAGGCTCCAGCAACACCCACAAACCCTCTCAAGGTGAGCCACAACGGTAAGTAAAAGAATGTTTGCTTCACCTTCTAGGAGCTCAGCATAAAAGTAGTAATGCTTAACTTCGAGGCAATGTGTAAAGTATTTATGCAGCACACAAACAGTAATAAAGTGAAAACACAACAATCTATGGGGCATATTAGCAAGGCAGGCGATGTGAAATTATCGCTTCTTTTGCAGCTGTTTTCGGCCGCAAAGCGGCGATAATTTCATCGCCCTATTAGCAAACTGTCGCTAACATCAGTTAGCGACAGCTTTTAGGTGATAGCGAGTAGTTTGGGCACGCTTTGCATGTCAGCGATATTTATCGCTAATGACATGCAAAGTGGGCGTACCCAACTTGTTAGGGACTGAAAGCAGTCGCTAACATCGCTATCGCCTATTATCAACGCAGGCTTAGCGATGAAAAAATTCACGCTAAGCGCGAATATCGCTGAAGACTAACACCTGCTCAGACCACTTCTGAACCTGTATATCCAATGGGAGGTGGAAATTCAGGTTAAGACCCTATGGGCGTTAATGGCTGAATATCGCTGGATTTCCAGCGATATTCACACATTAAGCCGCTTTCACTGGATATTTTATTGCATTTGAGATAAACATTGCTTATAGCACATTATCTCTGCAATAAAAACCGGCGATGCACGGCGATTGAAAAATTGTTGCTAAGCTTATTTAGCGATAAATATTGCTCGTTGTTGATAATATGCCCCTATGTGACACAAAAAGAACAAAAATCATATCAGTAGAACAAGAGTTATGATGTTTTAAAGTTAAACATAAACTCCACATGCTTTAAGCCCAATCGAAATGTGTCCTATTGTAATGAAACTGATGATCTTGTAAAGCACTCCAATACCTTCGGGTCAAGTCTGTGCTATATATACAACCGCAAAAAAATCCCCAAAATAAGGGTCTTATTTTCAAGACCCTTGCGCTGCTGGTGCCTCACTTTTAATATGGGAAAAAGTGACATACATGAGAGCAAGGGGCTGGTAAATAAGCCTCTACTTTTTTGCATGCTTCTGTCGTAGGGCTATATTTGGGCTTCTGTCAGGTTTGTCAGATTGAATACCACTGACCTTCGGAACTGTCCAGTGTAGATGATGGAGAGCTGCAGGTTCTTCAATTCCCTATTACTTTACCCCACCAGGAGTGTCTTGTTTAATCACTTCTTTGTGAGGGAACACACCGGGGATAAGGGGAATTTGATAACATAACAAAGGTTGTGGAGATTTGAAGATGCTCTGGACGGGAACCCCTCTAGGACAATGTCCAGGGAACCACCTGCAACCATGCAGAGCTCTGGGTGCAAGAGAGGAAATAAAGATAAAGAAAACATACATACACAAGAACACTCCCTTTGTTCCAATTACTCATGTTTCTTCATACACCTCACACCATGTAGGTTTTACCCCACTTCATACAATGACTAGAGGTAAATCATCCACCAGGACTGTAGATATGGAGGTTAAAAGGAATGGAAATAATAGAAGTCAAGGTTCATATACCAGCACTCTCCTCCAGGAGATTCCACAGCTGGCAATAAAATTCATGCAAATGAGGTCCTCCATGGAAAAAAAAACTAAAATGCAAAAAAGAATGTATTTTCAAGCTCCCACCACTTATCTAAGCCTTGATGATGAGGGAGCTGCCTGTTCAAATCACAAGAGCTGAGGAAACATCAAAGCCAGAAGGTCGCCTGAGTTAATGGTTCGCCATGTGCCCACATGGCCCCCGTCACATTATTAAACAGGATCCAAAGCACGGGAGCCAGCTGAAGGATTAACCTCAAAGAACTCTGCTTGCGGACTGGATGGAGCAGCCCTGCCCACAACCATGCCGGATGTTAGGAAATGGAGCACGGTTACCGCAGGAGAGAAGAGGCGCTGAGAAAACAGCGCTGAACGCCCGCTCATGGCAAGCGAGGGAACAAACACGGAATTTCAGTCGGAGTGACTGCGGGAGAAACAAGGTAACAGTTTGCATTGCACACGAGGCAACAATGCAAGTGCCCGTATTGACAAGCACCAGTTCAGCGGGTGGGAGGGGCTTATATCTTGCCCTCCACAGCGGCAGAAAACCAGATCCTCTTCCGATTCACAGCCCCTGGGGGTGCTTGGAGACGTAGTTCGTCATTCTCACACAACTCCCAGTCATTCTATAATACATCAAGGGGTGAAGAGACCAGCTTTGTGTCCCCCTTACATGCCTGATCCTTCCACCTGATGCCACAATGACAGCTACATTGGGTGATATTTGTGATACATTTGGCCATTTTTCTCTCTATTGGCCATCTTGGGAGACTTATTTGTTAACATGATGCACCCTAATCTCCTCATTTATTGTAGTATCTTCAATAGAAAATGCGTTCAGTTTTCCACTTTGATTTCATCAAGATGGCGGTCAGATGTGCCACACTTTTGCCGTGAATTTAGAATGTTAGCAATCCAGTTGCTCATCAGAAAATTGTAGTAAACTGCTGATTACCAGGGTGTTAACTGGCAGCCTGCTGCTGGTGTCGAAAGTGTATTTTGCAGTGTGCATGTCAGAATTTTTTTATCAACTAGACAAAGAAAATATTTGAGAACTCACTTAAAATGTGTCCAGTTTTTTCTTACTATAGCACTAACCATAATTTCTATGACAAAATTAAATGTTTTAAGATTTACCAGTTGAATTCAATTAAGATGGCTTCAGGTGTGCCACACTTTTGTCTTAAGTAAAACTGTTAGCGTTCTAGTTGTTCTTTAGAATACTCCCGGAGGCAGCAGTAGAACACAAGTTATGTTACGTTATTTGGTATTTATAAAGTGTACGGCTACTCCCAAGAGTGTCCAGGCGCTAAGGGATAAAAAAAACACGTAACAGCTAACAGAAAAACATCCAAAGCAAAAATTGGCTAGGACCTAAAGTTGAAAAAAACATGTTTTTAATTTCCTCCGAAAAGTGAGAATGCCCTGTACCTATCTAAGAGAAAGAGGTAAGCTATTCCATAGACCAGAGGCCACCACTTGAAAAGATCTTCCCCCTACCTGGGAAAGCAGGACCTTGGGAGTAGAGGTCAAAAGCTGAGCAGAGGACCTCAAGGTACGTTGAGGTGTATAGTGTTGAAATATTTTCCAGAGGTAAGGGGCTCCTATCTGATGAAAGGTTTTAAAGACCAAACTAGCGCTTTGTAATGGATTCTTTTCCGAACCGGAAGCCAGTGCAAGGACAGCAGAAGATGGGTTGTGCGTGTCCTAGGTCCCGCCAGAAAGCTGGCCGTGGCCGCCACATTCTGGACCACCTGCAATTGGCCTAGTAAGTAGTCTGGGAGTCCCAAGTACAGGGAGTTTACATAGTACAGTCTCGAGACCACCAAGGCCTGGACTACTGTTTTCCTGTGAGAGACTGGGAGCAGGGGTAGAAAGTTCCTCAGCATTCTCAAATCTCCAAAACAGATACCAGTCAGTAATTAGATCTGAACCTTCATAGAGAGGGCAGCATCCAATCTGACCCCAAGATTTTTCACAGTGGTAACTGAAGATGTGGGGGGAGAGATATGCTGCGGCCACCATTTGTGCCATGCTCCACACGGACGTGAACCGAAGAAGATAATCTCTGACTTTTCAGAGTTGCACTTAAGTTGGTTTTGTATAAGCCAGGAGAAAACCGCTGAAAGACAAGTGTTGATCACATTGCCCTTGAACTCAGCCCCCTTCTCGCAAGTGAACAACAATTGCGAGTCGTCCACTACAATACTATTTTGGCCACATATTTCTTGGCGAGAAGTGCAAGAGGGGCCATATACAAATTGAACAGTGCTGGGCTCAAAATTGAGCCCTGTGGAACCCCGATATTCATGGGAGGGATTACAGCAGCGAAAGATGAGGACCAGATAGTTTGTGAATGGTTGTTTAAGAATGAAGTGAACCTTCTCAATACCGTGCCTCCGATACCGCCCTCCACAAGTCTTTGCAGTAGTCTGTTGTGGGGCATAGTAATGAGGGGCGCGGAAAGGTCTAACAACACTAAAACCGCATTGCCTCCCCTATCCAGAGTAGCTTTTATAGTTTCTGTGACTTCTAATAAAGACGTTTTTGTGCTGAAATTAGCTCTGAAGCCCGACTGACTCTGGTGCAGAAGATGGTTGGCCTCCACCTAGTCGCTGGTGACTGTGTTGACATATTTCTCCAAAACCTTGGAGAAGAAAGGCAGCATGGATGTAGGCCTGTAGTTACCGGCGACCTATGGGTCAGCCGTGTGTTTCTTTAAGAGCGGGAGAATTTGTGCATTTTTTTGCAGGTTTGCGGCATGTGCCCCTCACACAGGGCAGTGTTCAAAATCAAATTTGCAGCAGGGTTTATCACTTCTGCAATGGATGACAGCACTGGACAGGGATCAGTCGGTGAGCCGGACTTAAGAGCCTTCATGAGAGCGATGGATTTCTACAAGGTGATATCAGGGAACTGCGTAAGGGAGAAATCAGTATTATGGCCAGCATCAGCGGGCAGACCAGAGACTGCCTCTAGTGCTGGCAACTGACCTTCGAAGGAATCCTGAATGTTTTTAAACTTATCATGGAAGAAACAGGCCATAAGATTGGTCCAATCACTTGTGGGAACAAACGGGCAACCGATTGCTGTAGGAGATGAGAATTTTTTTACAATATTAAAAAAGTTCTTTGCTTTTATTAACAGCCTGATCGATTTTAGTGGAAAAGGAAAATTTCTTTCCCTCGAGGACTTTCCTATAATGGTCTTTC
This sequence comes from Lissotriton vulgaris, assembly GCF_964263255.1. Taxonomy (NCBI): domain Eukaryota; kingdom Metazoa; phylum Chordata; class Amphibia; order Caudata; family Salamandridae; genus Lissotriton; species Lissotriton vulgaris. Next base: position 1,195,103,447 of record NC_141694.1, on the reverse strand, counting down.
AAGGCCTGTTTATAAATGAATTTATCAGTGGGTTTGTAATTCGCCCACCACTCTCTTTCAAGGCGTTTGCACACACTCTTCCTTTTCTTAAGGGCCTCCGTAAACCAAGGGGCAGAAGCTTGGTTTGTTTTAGCTGCTCTTGAGGTGGGAGGGGCAATTTCTAAGGTATGGAGTTGAAGCCAATGCTCTAAGGAGTGCACAGCCCTCTCAAGATTCCCACAAAAGGGACTAGGGTGACGACTCAGTGCGTTCTGCATAGCCTCAGGGGAAATCAGATGGTTGGGGCCTGTCTAGCTCCCTACAGACTCAAAAAACCTATCAGGCATTCGTAAGACCAGGCTTTGGGGAGGGGGACGTCCATTTTGATCCGGTTAAATGAAAAAATTTGGTCCAACATGTGCCCCTTTTCGTGAGTGGGGAGGCAGACATACGGGGTCAGATTAAGTATGTCAAGGAAATCAACTGACAGGATCCTGTTGGAAGTATATGTTTTCTGAAAAATTTCTGGAAGTATATGTTTTACTAAGAGTGTCAGACCTCATTCTCATATGATTGAGAAACATAGTGTGAATTTACTGAAACTATGCATTCATTTTAGCTTCTGGTGCATGTGAGAAGTTGGCCTGGCATTTGCTGTCCACTATTCTAGTGGGCACCTTGCACCAGTTCAAACTACCCTTATTGATGGTAGGTTAAAGACAACCATTATGGAAATCTATCCTAGTGGTAGCGTTGGAGAGCAGCATTCAGGCTAAGTCTTGGAGGAATGTAAAGCAGCTTGTTTTACAAGTCTATAAACTCGTGAATGACCAAATGAAAGGAGAACCACACCAGGTATATATATAAAATATATGTATTTATTCTAAACACATCCCACTAGTCTCTTTATGAGGCTAGAGGCAAAGGTACATACAGAAAACTTAATAGCACACAGTAAATTAGCACAATACACGTTGAGCCTGGGACGTACCAATCCATATATTAAGAAAGTGTTATAAGAACGACGACTTGACTAGACACAAGGCCTAGAGCCTGTAAAAGTGCTGGGGCCACAAGGAACCACCCACGGTATTGACACAGGGGACCCACAGGGGATCCACAGGGGACGCGTGCAGTGTCTAAACAAAGCCACGGATCACCATTACCTTCAATAGGGAAAGTCGCAGTTGGAAATTTAAAGAAAAGGGACACATAGAGGCAGACTTTGAGCAAACCCCTTTAGACTTAAGGGGTTCTAGTTCCAACACCTATGGGAGCACCGGAGTACTCTAGTTACCTCACCCAGGGAATCCGGGTGCATAGGTGTCTTTTGTGTCGGGAATCGTCGTCGTTTCCAATGGCAATCTGCTTCAAAGTGCTGCTGTCGTCATAGAGGAAAGTGTCCAGGGTGATTCAAGCCTGGATCAAAGATGAGAAGAACCTGAAATCAGAGAGGCCAGAGTCTGGGTCACTTGCCAGTGACCAGGGGCACGATAGTCGAATGCCCACCGATGTCGGGTGATTTCAGGTGAAGAAGGTGAAGCTTGACTCTTCAGCCACAAGGACCAGGAGGCGTCAATGATGACCAGGTTCTGGAATTGAGCTGTCCCACAAAAGATGTTGAGTGCTGCTGTGTGGGTGCCTGGATTGGACCCAACAAGCCTTGGCAACAGCAACCCATGCAGGAGTCAGAGAAATGCTTTAGTGTGGACCAGCAAGGTCCAAGCGACTCACCATGTGGTGAGGAGTCAGGGCACAACTGGAGCAACCAGGGAAGCCCAGGAAAATCAAAGTTGCCTTCATGGGGACCCACCAGTCGACAGACCAGGGATCGCAAAGGAGCCTCAAGCTGAAATACAAGAAGCGGGCTCACGGAACACTTGTGGAGTGTAGGCCCACAATATTCGGTGCAGATGGTGCTGGGGGCTTGGGCAATAAGTATCACAAAGCACAATTTCAAGACATGTTGGGAAGTCAATGCACTAGCAAATGTGCACAGTGTCCAGGAGTTCCAGTTCCACGTCACCCACGAGTGCTGCGGGTCTCATGTTTGCTGGAGACTCGGGTCGGCCACAGTGAAGTCTGGAAATCCTCTTCCTGGGCTCAAAATCCTTTGGAGTCCAGTGGGAGCTTCGGAGATGCAGACTGGCAAATGCTTTGTTTGTACCTGCCAAGCAGGAGAGTCACTCCTTGACCCCAAGGGAGATTCTTCCATCCTCTCGTCTTTAGTAGAGCATCAAAAATCCAGGATTCAGTTTCACAGTTTCATCCAGGTGTAATCTAAAATCCTGGTGCCAGGGGTTCCTTACTTATACTAAAGAAAGGGGTTAGACATACTCTGGGGACCCACCTATGGGAGGGTCAGAAAAGAGGGGTGGATACACCCATTTCCTTTGTACAGTTTTGTGCCAGAGCAGGGGCTGGCAGCCCCTGCAACTGGTTTGAACTGGACTATGCACAGGGACACCAAATGTGACCCCAGTGCAGACTTCAAAGCACTCTCAGAGTGCACCTACCCAGCCCCAATACACTAAAGCCTGTCTGGGAAGTAATTATTCCTCCCTGTGACATGAAACCTATTGTCCAGGCCATGCCTGAGTTTTGGTCAGCAGGAGGCCAGACTTGTGTCTGTGGCTGCAGCATCCATTTTGTGATGCCAGGGCTCTTTTAAACTGGTACCAGGTATACTGGTGTGTACTTGTCTATCCCTCTAGAAGGGTGGAATTCTAACCCGGCCACCAGGACTGGCAGCGGGGTAGAATTCCAAAGTGTTTGACACCAAACACAGCATGTTTCCATGCAGCCATTTCAAAGTTAATGTGAGAAGTTGGCCTGGTATGTGATGCTTACTAATTCTAGTGATCACCTTGTACCATGCCAATCAACCCTTATGATGATTGGTTGTAAGTCAACCTTATAGACCAGCTATCCTAGTGGTAGCGTGGACAAAGCAGTCTTAGGCTAAACTCTGAAAGGCATGTGAAGCAAGCTGTTTTACCATATACAACCCCCTTGAATATCAATAAAAGGACACCACACAGATATATATTGAAAATATATATATATTTGGATCATCCAACTCCTTAGGCCCCTGTCTAGAGGCTGTTGCCAGTTGGATGCAAGCTTCCTGTCTCAAGCTTAAAGGGGAGAAGACAGACATCATTCTTCTTGGAAATCCCTCCCCGTCAGCTCTTGCACCCGTCTGGCCACCATGTCTTGGCGCTCCTCCTGCGCCCAAGTCCCAGATAAAGAGCCTCGGGATCTGGCTTGACACTGCCCTTGATTTCTCTGTCCAGGCTACTAAGACTGCTGCCACTTGCTTCGGACTAATGAGGATGCTCCGGCGGGTGCTCCCTTTGCTCCCTTTCCAGGCGAGGAGGATCATGGTCCAGGCCCTCATTCTCTCTCGCCTGGATTACGGGAACGCTCTCTACCTGGGAGCACCGGCTTCGGTCCTTCAGAGGCTCCAGGTCACACAAAACAGTGCGGCCCGCCTATTGTTCAATCTGTCCCGTCGGCAGTCGGCGAGGAAGGCTCTGAAGGACCTTCATTGGCTCCCAATGGCTGCCAGAGTGCAGTTCAAAGCTCTGTGCATCATGCACAAATCCTTCCACCGTGTAGGCCCAGCGATTCTGCACCCTCTGGTTACGCCTTATGTTCCAACACGCCCCCTTCGGTCTGGTACCCTGCAGCTGGCCACCTCCTCTAAAATTAACAAAGCCCGTTGGGGTGGCCGCTCTTTTTCCCATTCGGCGACCAGACTCTGGAATGCCTCCCCTTTGCCATCCGGGGTAACAGCAACCTCCTCTCGTTCAGAAAGGCCCTAAAAACGCATTTGTTTGCTAAATCTCTCTGATCTGCCCCGAGCCTGCGCTAAAACCATTTTATCTTCAAGCGCTGCGAGGCCCCAGGGCGGTTATGCGCTATACAAATGCAATTTTTCATTTCATTTCATTTCATATTTATTAACTACAAATATCCCCTATACTCTTTATGAGCACAGTAGCACAAGCGTTAAAACAAAACACAGTTGAAATACACAAAGGTTGCACAATATGGATGAGCCCTAGGGGCCACCTAAACCATATACTAAGAAAGTGGTATAAGAGATACCAATCAAAAAGGAAGTAGGTCTAGGGCCTTGGGAATCGTTGGAGCTGATCAGGACTAGCAGTGACTAAGTCGGGAAAGGCCCGCGGGACTCGGGTGCAGTGTTTAAAGTGCACGCACTCACCAATGCATTGTCTATGGTGTGTAAAAGTTACAAAGTTAGTTATTTAGGAACCTTCCGAGTGACCTAGAGAAGTGAAACTTAAGACACAGACACTAGAGGTGTCTACCAGTGTGGGAATACCGGCATTGCTGAGTTACCTCACCCACAGGACACGGGTGCATAGGGTCGAAGTAGTGTCGGGTTTCGTCACGCTGGTCGATGGTGCTTAGAGCTGAAGATGCTGCAGGCGGCTCGATGTGAAGAGTTCTGGTGGATCCAAGGGTGGATCTGAAGTGGTGAAGACCTGAAAGCAGAGGGGACAATGTTCAAAGTCACTAGCCAGTGACTACCGTGGAACCAGGCGATGTTGGGTGCAAACAGGTGACGAGGTGTAGCTTCTCTCCGCAGCCACGTGGACACGAGGTCGGGGACGTCCAGGAGTCGATCACGAGCTGTCCCACGTAGGCTTCTCGCTTTTGGCGGTGTCGGCAACTTGATTGGAGCAAACAGGCCTTGGCTAATGCAAGCCACGCAGGATTCGAAAAAGGCTTATTACTTGGACCAGCAAGGTAAGAGCGGGTGCTCCCTTTTACAGGAGCGAGGGCAAATCTTGAGCAACCAGACCCGCAGTGTAAGTTGTAGGTTTCTTTGCCAAGATGGCCGCTGACCATGTGTCAAGTGGCCGGGATGGCGCATCGAGTGGCACGATGCAAAAGGGCCCCACGCAGATCGTGGAGATGCTGGGGGGCTGATCTTTGGTGCAAGGGCTGCTCGGTTGTGGGGCTTCTCAAACCTTAAAGCACAGAGTAGAGGGTGCCTCGGGCGCTGCTCAGTCAGCTTCTCGGGCAGTCTTTCAAGAGGTCCGGTCCCACGTCTCTCGGTGCCTCTACGGGTCCCTTCTTTGCAGGGACTGTGGATCGGGCTGTAAGAAGTCTGGGAGTCTGGGTCTTGTCAGGCTCTGGGCTCGGGCTCCAGCGGGAGGCGGCGGCAAAGCAGATGTCGAGTTGCTGGATGGTGCCTGTGTTCACAGGGTGGCCACTCCTAGGCCACAAGGGAGATACTCTTCAATCTTCTGTGCAGCAGAATGTCGAAGTCCAGTCGTCTTCTTAGTTTCAAGTTGATTCAGGATGATCTGAGGTGCTATGGCACTGCTCCCACTCCTATTGCCAATCTGAGGGGTGGATCACCTGTTAGGTCCCTCCTCTGGGTGGGACCAGGAAGGGGGGTGGTTACACCCCCTTTCCTTTGTCCAGCTCCTCGCTAGGCCTGGGTCTGGAAAGTCCCAGGACCGGTTTGGACTGGCTTATGCACGGGGACACCTTGTGTGCCCCGGGCATGTCTGATTCTATTCAGCCCTGTCCTACCCAATACACAAAATCCTGTCTGGGGTGGTGCTCGCACCTTCCCAAGGCAGGAAACCCTTTGTCCAAGCCTCCCTCGCTGGAAGGACTCCCTGCAGCAGGAGGTCAGACTTGTGTCTGTGGTGGCAGCATCCATTTTGTGATGCTGAGGCTCTGGTTAACTTTAACCGGGGTTAAGGCTAGGTACATGTTGTGTCCCTCTAGAAGGGTGGAATGCTATCCCAGTCGACAGAACTGTCGAGGGGATAGTATTCCAAATCGTATGACACCTTACTTGACATGTTTTGATAAAGCCAAACCAAAGTTAGCATATAACCGTGAGGATTATAATGCACTTAAGAGTATATGGTATGGCAATATCCCGGTACAGCTAAGGGAGTGGTTCCCGACAGCTGCAGACAGGCTCAGCTCATGCTAGAGCACCATCTCACATGAAACCATGCACTCTGCCCCCAGGATTGCAGGGGCCTTCCATAGGAATGGCTTATAGGTTAACATGTGTCCAGTTAAGGTTAGATATAGGGATACTATATCTAAGCAAGAGGTGATTACACCAACTTACCCCAGCTGAGTGATCAGCCAGTTGTGTCAAAATATGGAGGCCAGGCCAGGGGTGGCACAATACATGCTGCAGCCCCTGGTAGGCCTTGGAAACACCTATGCCCTGGGTACCTAGGGTACACTGTTGCAGGGGCCAATAAGGTGAATCAGTTCCAATTCGTAATGCACCTAGAGTGCATTGACAGTAATTTAGAGAGAGAACAGCAGGCTGTGGGTCTGATTAGCAGGCCCACAGCCACATTAAGTCATAAACCAGTGAAGCAAAAATTAGGGGTGACCATAGGATAGCAAACCCTACTCTCCTACACCCCCCCCCCCCAAACGCAGGGACATTAGACTAACCTTGACCAGTTGTGTCTTCATGTTCTAAGTGGAAGTACCTGGAGAGACCATCTGCGTTGCCATGGTCAGTCCCTGGGCGGTGCTCCACTGTAAAGTCCATCCCCTGTAGGGAAATGGACCACTTGAGTAGGTTGGGGTTTTCACCCTTCATCTGATTAAGCCATAAGAGGGGCTTATGGTCGGTCTGAATCTTGAAGTGAGTGCCAAACAAGTATGGTCTCAACTTCTTCAGGGCCCACACCACAGCAAAGGCCTCCCTCTCAATGACTGACCAACGTTTTTCTCTGGGGTTCAGCCTTCTACTAATAAAAGCAATGGGCTGGTCTTGACCATCTACATTAAGCTGTGAAAGCACTGCTCCCACTCCCAACTCAGAAGCATCTGTTTGGACAATGAACTCTCTTGAGTAGTCAGGACTCTTCAGGATAGGTGCAGAGCACATGGCCTTCTTCAGGTCAGCAAATGCCTTTTGACAGTTTACTGTCCACTGGACCTTTTTGGGCATCTTCTTGGATGTCAGATCATTAGGAGGAGTCATCATGGACCCATAGTTCTTAACAAACTTCCTGTAGTACCCAGTCAGGCACAAGAAAGCTCTGACCTGAGTCTGGGTAGTTGGAGGGGACCAGTCCTTGATGGTCTGGATCTTACTCTCCAGTGGTTGAACTTGGCCTCCACCTACAAGGTGGCCCAGGTATACAACCTTACTCTGCCCTATCTGGCACGTTGTTGCCTTGATAGTGAGGCCTGCCTTTTGCAGAGCCTCAAGCACTTCCTTCAGGTGGACCAGGTGATCCTCCCAGGTGGAGCTGAAGACAGCAATATCATCCAGATATGCTGCGCAAAAGTCATCCAACCCAGTAAGGACTTGATTCACCAACCTTTGGAAGGTGGCAGGTGCATTTTTCAAACCAAAGGGCATCACCACAAATTGATAATGCCCACCTGGGGTAGAAAATGCAGTCTTGGCTTTAGACTCCTCAGCTAACCTGATTTGCCAGTAGCCAGCTGTCAAGTCAAATGTGCCTTAATATTTGGCAGAAGCCATCTTGTCAATGAGCTCATCTGCCCTTGGAATAGGGTGTGCATCTGTCCTGGTGACAGCATTGAGTCCTCTGTAATCCACACAGAACCTCATCTCTCTCTTTCCATCTTTGGTGTGAGGTTTGGGGACCAGAACCACTGGGCTAGCCCAGGGGCTCTCTGAAGGCTCGATAACACCTAATTCCAGCATCTTTTGCACCTCAGTCTTTATACAGTCCCTGACATGGTCAGGTTGCCTGTAAATCTTGCTTTTTACAGGAAGACTGTCACCAGTGTCCACCACATGGGTACACCAGTTAGTCTGACTGGGTGTCAAGGAGAACATATGCCTGTATGACTGCAAAACTTGTCTACAGTCATGTTGCTGCTGTTCAGTGAGGCTGCCATCTAAGGTCACACCATCAACTGAGCCATCCTCAGGGTTCTGAGTGAGCAGGTATGGGAGAGGGTCACTCTCTTCCTCCTGTCCCTCATCTGTAGCCATGAGCAAGCCCATGTCTTCCCTGTTGACATATGCCTTCAGTCTGTTGACATGGAGCACCCTGTGGGGGCTCCTGAGAGTTCCTAGGTCCACCAAGTAGGTAACCTTTCCCTTTTTCTCAAGAATTGTATGGGGTCCAGACCATTTGTCTTGGAGTGCTGCTGGTGCCACTGGCTCCAACACCCATACCTTCTGTCCTGGCTGATACTCAATCAAGACAGCCTTTTGGTCATGCCAAGCTTTCTGTAATTCTTGGCTAGCCTCAAGGTTTTTGGATGCCTTTTCCATATACTCAGCCATCCTGGAGCGGAGACCAAGTACATAGTCCACTATGTCTTGTTTAGGCTTTTTTAGAGGTAACTCCCATACTTCCTTCACCAAACATAGGGGTCCTTTTACAGGGTGCCCAAACAACAATTCAAAGGGGCTGAAGCCAACCCCCTTTTGAGGGACCTCTCTGTAAGCAAACAAAAGGCAGGGTCGAAGGATGTCCCATCTCCGCCTGAGCTTTTCTGGTAATCCTTTGATCATACCCTTGAGGGTCTTGTTAAACCTTTCAACAAGCCCATTACACTGTGGATGATAAGGAGTGGTGAACTTGTAGTTGACACCACATTCCTTCCACATAGCTGCCAAGTATCCTGACATGAAGTTGGCACCTCTATCAGATACTACCTCCTTATGAAGCCCCACTCTGGGGAAAACTCCAAGTAAGACCCTGGCCACAGCAGGAGCTGTTGTGGTCCTAAGTGGAATTGCCTCTGGGTACCTAGTGGCATGGTCCAGCACCACCAGTATGAATCTGTGCCCAGGTGCTGTAGGGGGATCCATTGGACCTACAATATCAATCCCCACTCTTTCAAAGGGAACCCCCCCAACAGGTAGTGGTATCAGGGGGGCCTTTGTGGTGCAACCTGCTTTACCACTGGCTTGGAATGTTACAGAGGAGCGACAAAACTCCTTGGTGTCTTCAGACATGTGAGGCCAGTGAAAGTGAGGGACAAGCCTGTCCCAAGTCTTATTCTGACCTAGGTGTCCTGCTAAAGGAATATCATGGGCCAAGGTAAGAAGGAAACCCCTAAATTGCAGAGGTATAACCAACCTCCTGGTTGTACCAGGCTTGGGGTCTCTACCCTCTGAATAAAGGAGTCCATCATCCCAATATACTTTATGGGCACCTTGAGCATTCCCAGCAGCCTCAGCAGCAGCCTGCTGTCTGAGGGGTTCAAGAGAAGGACAGGTTAACTGAGCCTGCCCCAAGTCTGCCCTAGAAGGTCCCCCTGTCCCCAGAAACTCAACCTGGTCAGGTTCAAGTTCTTCAGAGACAGTTCCTTCAGGGGTCTCAAGATCAGCTTCCTGTGAAGGCTGATCCTCACTTGTAGGCAGTTGGGAAGGCACAGCCTTTACCCTCCTGTTCTTTTTCTTGGAAGGTGCTTGGTCCATTGTTCCAGGATCCAGGACCTGAGGTTCAAAGAGGCACTTTATGGCCTGTGACCTGGTCACAGCAAGGACATGTGATGATATCCCTAACATCTCTGCATGAGTCCTGTACTCAACTTCTGACCATAGAGAGCTCTCCAGTTCATTGCCCAACAAACATTCAACTGGGAGATCAGCACTAACCACAACTCTTTTTAGGCCAGTTACCCCTCCCCAGGAAAAGTTAACAATTGCCACACTATGGGTAGTGGTGACATTGCTGGCATTGGTCACCAGGTAATTATCACCTGGCATGTATTGTCCAGGGTCCACAAAGCTAGGTGTCACCATAGTGACACTGGCACATGTGTCCCTGTATGCTTGAGCCACTTTGTCATTAATCAAAGGCGTCTGTCTGTATTTGCCCAGATCACTGGGGCTGATGGTAGGGGTCAAATCTATGTCTCCCTCACAAATCAGAACAGCCTGTATAAGGGTTCTGACTAGGTCAGAATCTCCTTCAGTTCCCAAGGTGATACCCACTACCCCCTTAGTTTGTGGACCAACACTGCCAGCTGTACTAGTGGGTGCAGGTGCCTTAGGGGCTGCAGTGTTGGGGGCTCCACCCTTTTTACACTCACTTGTCCAGTGAGAGGTGTTTTTACAAGTACTACACCAGGGTTTTCTTTGACCTTCCTTCTTCTTCTTCTTCTTGGAAGTTTGGGACCCACCCTATGTATTAGTTTGGGGCCCTGTTGAAGACTTCTGGTCTTAAGCTTTCTGCTCCCCACCCTTCTGGTCTGTTTTCTTCTGGTCACCACCCTGGTTCTGGTTCTGGTTAATAATAATAATAATCCACATTTGTAAAGTGCACAATCACCCGTAAGGGTCTCTAGGCGCTGGGGGCCGTCGGGAAGATTAAGCAAGCTATTGCCCAGAGTCACATGGTGCTGGGCTAATCTGCCACCGGTGCCGGGAATCGAACCATGATCCCCGGATTCCGGAGTCAGTCGCCCTAGCCGCGGCGCCACACCTCTTCTTGTGCTTAACTCTGGTTCTAACCCATTTATCTGCCCTCTTTCCCAATTCTTGGGGAGAGGTCAAATCTGAGTCAACCAAATGTTGATGCAACTGCTGGTTCTGACAATTATTCAAAATTTGTTCTCTCATAAGCAAATTGTACAATCCTTCATAGTCTGTAACCTTGCTTCCCAGCAACCACCCCTCCAGAGCCTTAGTGGCACACTCAACAAATTCAGACCAGTCCTGTGTTTGTGTCTTCTGGGTGTCTCTGAACATTAACCTGTACTGTTCAGTGGTTAAGCCTAACCCATCAATCAGAGCACTCTTCAGGACCAGGTAGTTTCTAGAATCCCCATCACTAACTGTGAGGAGTCTGTCTCGGCCTCTACCTTCAAAGGAGAGCCACAAGATTGCTGCCAACTGCTCCTGAGGGATCTCCTGTACTTTGCAGGCTCTCTCAAGTGCAGTCATCTATTTGTGGATATCATCCCCAGCTTTGTAGGGGGGCACAATCTTACTCAGGTTTCTGTTATCAAAAGACCTGTCTTTATCCTTGTGGATATTGCTGCCACCAGTGGGTTCTATTACCCCACTCTCTCTAGGCTGTCTTGCTCTAGCAAGTTTCTCTTGGGCCAGGGCAACTTCTAATTCTTGTCTCCGGATCCTAAGCTCAGCCTCTCTCATTTTGGCCTCATGTTCCCTTCTCTGAGGGCTAGTCATCTCCCTTCTGGAGTGACCATGAGAACCTCTAGAAGCCTAGGAGGTATTGGACTCACCTGAGTGATTCCTCCTCCTCCTATGCTCCTGGTTCGGTCCACCTGGGTGTCTGGGCAAGGTCATCCTTGCTTCAGTCCCAAATACACTTAAGTTAGCCTGGTTAAGCCTGCTGACTAGCACCTGGCTATTTCTGCCATCATCAGAATCACTGCTGCCCCCTTCTGTCTCCTCTTCTTCTTCCTCCTCCTCATCTACCTGAGGAGCTCCAGTGACTTGGTCATCCTCATCTACCAGGACTCTGGGGACAGGGGTATCAGTATTGTCATCTTCTGTGGGAGAACCTCCCTCAGCATTCCCTGTGGGGTCTGCTTTAGAGGTCTTTAGAGCCTCAGACTGGTCTAAGAGCTCTCTAAGGTGGTCTGTAGTAGGGGATGGCCCTGTCTTCAGACCTGTTAAGGCACAAAGCTGCCTTAGTTCCTTAAAGGAAAATATAGCAAATTTGGATGGTGCCCTTTGAGGGTCACTCTCAACAGAGACATTCCCAGTGGAACCCTCTGCTCCAGACATTGCTCTAGTGTGGGTGGATATGTTGCAATCTACCTACACTGGTGTTTACCTACTAAACCTATCTAGTAGTTGTTGTCAGGGTGTGCTACTCCCTATCCTCTACAACAACTAAGTTCAGTAGAACTTAAGTATACTAGTCTTGTTTTACATGTACCTAACAGGTACCTGTATGATCTTTCAAATGATACTCTCAAAGATTGTAATGGTAAAACAAACAGCAAGCTCAGATCCCAATCCGCTGCTCACCAATGTGAGAAGGTGGCCTGGTATGTGATGCTCACTAATTCTAGTGGTCACCTTGTATCATGCCAAGCTACCCTTATGATGATTGGTTGTAAGTCAACCTTATAGACCAGCTATCCTAGTGGTAGCGTGGACAAAGCAGTCTTAGGCTAAACACTGAAAGGCATGTGAAGCAAGCTGTTTTACCATATACAACCCCCTTGAATACCAATGAAAGGACACCACACAGATATATATTGAAAATATATATATATTTATTAACTACAAATATCCCCTATACTCTTTATGAGCACAGAAGCACATGCGTTAAAACAAAACACAGTTGAAATACACAAAAGTTGCAAAATATGGATGAGCCCTAGGGGCCACCTAAACCATATACTAAGAAAGTGGTATAAGAGATACCAATCGAAAAGGAAGTAGGCCTAGGGCCTTGGGAATAGCTGGACTAAGTCAGGAAAGGCCTGCTGGACTCGGGTGCAGTGTTTAAAGTGCACGCACTCACCAATGCATTGTCTATGGTGCATAAAAGTTACAAAGTTAGTTATTTAGGAACCTTTCGAGTGACCTAGAGAAGTGAAACTTAAGACACAGACACTAGAGGTGTGTACCAGTGTGGGAACACCGGCGTTGCTGAGTTACCTCGCCCACAGGACGCGGGTGCATAGGGTCGAAGTAGTGTCGGGTTTCGTCACGCTGGTCGATGGTGCTTGGAGCTGAAGATGCTGCAGGCGGCTCGATGTGAAGAGTTCCGGTGGATCCAAGGGTGGATCTGAAGTGGTGAAGACCTGAAAGCAGAAGGGACAATGTTCAAAGTCACTAGCCAGTGACTACCGTGGAACCAGATTGGAACCAGGCGATGTCGGGTGCAAACAGGTGACGAGGTGGAGCTTCTCTCTGCAGCCACGTGGACACAAAGTGGTCGAGGACGTCCAGGAGTCAATCACAAGCTGTCCCACGCAGGCTTCTCGCTGTTGGCGGTGTCGGCAACTTGATTGGAGCAAACAGGCTTTGGCTAATGCAAGCCACGCAGGAATCAAAAAAGGCTTATCACTCGGACCAGAAAGGTCAGAGCGGCTGCTTCCTTTTACAGGAGCGAGGGCAAGTCTGGAGCAACCAGACCCGTAGTGTAAGTTGTAGGTTTTGTTGCCAAGATGGCCGCTGAACACGTGGCAAGTGGCCGGGATGGCGCGTCGAGTGGCACAATGCAAAAGGGCCCCACGCAGATCGTGGAGATGCTGGGGGGCTGATCTATGCTGCAAGGGCTGCTCGGTTGTGGGGCTTCTCAAACCCCAAAGCACAGCATCAAGGGTGCCTCGGTTGCTGCGCAGTCAGCTTCTCAGGGGTCTTTCAAGAGGGTTGGTGCCACGTCTCTCGGTGCCTCCACGGGTCCCTTCTCTGCAGGGACTGTGGATCGGGCTGTAAGAAATCTGGGAGTCTGGGTCTTGTCAGGCTCTGGGCTCGGGCTCTGGTGGGAGGCGGCGGCAAAGCAGATGTTCAGTTGCTGGATGGTGCCTGTGTTCACAGGGTGGCCACTCCTAGGCCACAAGGGAGATACTCTTCAGTCTTCTGTGCAGCAGAATGTCGAAGTCCAGTCGTCTTCTTAGTTTCAAGTTTGATTCAGGATGATCTGAGGTGCTATGGCACTGCTCCCACTCTTATTCCCAATCTTAGGGGTGGATCACCTGCTAGGTCCCTCCTCTGGGTGGGACCAGGAAGGGGGGTGGTTACACCCCCTTTCCTTTGTCCAGCTCCTCGCCAGGCCTGGGTCTGGAAAGTCATAGGACCGGTTTGGACTGGCTTATGCACGGGGACACCTTGTGTGCCCCGGGCATGTCTGATTCTATTCAGCCCTGTAGTCCTACCCAATACACAAAATCCTGTCTGGGGTGGTGCTCGCACCTCCCAAGGCAGGAAACCCTTTGTCCAAGCCTCCCTCGCTGGAAGGACTCCCAGCAGCAGGAGGTCAGACTTGTATCTATGGCGGCAGCATCCGTTTTGTGATGCTGAGGCTCTGGTTAACTTTAACCGGGGTTAAGGCTAGGTACATGTTGTGTCCCTCTAGAAGGGTGGAATGCTATCCCCGTCGACAGAACTGTCGAGGGGATAGTATTCCAAATTGTATGACACCTTACTCGACATGTTTTGATAAAGCCAAACCAAAGTTAGCATATAACCGCGAGGATTATAATGCACTTAAGAGTATATGGTATGGCAATATCCCGGAACAGCTAAGGGAGTGGTTCCCGACAGCTGCAGACAGGCTCAGCTCATGCTAGAGCACCATCTCACATGAAACCACGCACTCTGCCCCCAGGATTGCAGGGGCCGTCCATAGGAATGGCTTATAGGTTAACATGTGTCCAGTTAAGGTTAGATATAGGGATACTATATCTAAGCAAGAGGTGATTACACCAACTTACCCCAGCTGAGTGATCAGCCAGTTGTGTCAAAATACGGAGGCCAGGCCAGGGGTGGCACAATACATGCTGCAGCCCCTGGTAGGCCTTGGAAACACCTATGCCCTGGGTACCTAGGGTACACTGTTACAGGGGCCAATAAGGTGAACCAGTTCCAATTCGTAATGCACCTAGAGTGCATTGACAGTAATTTAGAGAGAGAACAGCAGGCTGTGGGTCTGATTAGCAGGCCCACAGCCACATTAAGTCATAAACCAGTGAAGCAAAAAGCAAAAATTTGGGGTGACCATAGGATAGCAGACCCTACTCTCCTACAGTTAACATTTACCGCAAGGTTATAATGCACTTAACAGTATATGTTCTGGCTGCGTCACAGAACAGTCCCAGAGAATAGATTCTGAAGGCTGCAGAGGTGTCTTGCTAATGCATGGGCACCCTCTTACATGAAACCAAGCACCCTGCCTTCTGGATTGATAAGGCCTGCCATAGGGGTAACTGATAGGTTTCTATGTGCAGTGATTTAGGGTAGATATAGGTAACCTATATCTTAGTAAGGGGTGCATGCACCACCTTACCCAGGCTGCAGTAGCAGTCATGTGGTGTCATTTTGGAAGGTTGCCCAGGGGTGGCATAATATATGCTGCAGCCCCTGGTAGGCCTCTGGGGTACCTATGCCCTGAGTTCCTGGTGTACCATATACTAGAGATTCACAAGGGTACCCAAGTAACCAAACTAGAGTGTACCTAAAGTACATGCAATCAATTTAGAGAGGAAGCAGCTAGGCTGGGGTCCTGGATTGCAGGACTCCAGCTAGACTAAAGTCGAAAAACAGTGAAACACCAGCAAAAAGTGGGAGTAACCATAGTAAGCAGATCCTACCCTCCTACAGTGCACCTTCTATAACCACTATGGGAAAATCAGGAGATAATAGTTTTCTCTCAAACACAATTATTGGAATCCCAGCAGAAGGCTTTTTTACAGGGTATGTATGTATGTATGTATTGGCCTTTATATAGCGCACTACTTACCCGTAGGGTCCCAAGGCGCTTCGCCCGCAGCGAAACCCTTCCTGGCTTCCCTGAGAGATGGTCCCTTAATGGGTATCTCCAGGGTGAGACCAGGCATCCCCGGCGGTCTGGTGGGGCCGTTAGTGAAGATGAGGCAAGCTAATGCCCAGAGTTGCCGAGTGTGATCGCTGATCAGAGTGGGCACCGAGGGGAGAGAATTATCGAGTCCGCTGACCCTGGTCCAGGGTAAACCCTCCTTAACAATACATGAGTTATATTGTAAATACAATCTGTTATCCCCCTTCAAATGTTCTTCTTTTTATGAACCTCAAAATGTGCCATTCACTGCAATACATTTCAGTAAGGTGCTGTCATATATATTGGTCCCAAGATGGCAGCCTTCACTTTCTGGTTGAAGTGCTGACAGCCAATCAGATCTCACCATGAGATCACTGTTTTTGATCCACCTTGATAAACAAATTTGGAATTCCAATAACTTCTCAAAAACTACTGAAAGGATTTACACCAATTAACAAAAAGCATGATCTATTGAACAAAATCTACTTTTTTCCCAAATGTAGTGAAATTCCATCCAGCAGTTTAGGCTGTAGTCGTGTTCAAAACGCCTATGTTAATTAACATGTAAAACACACTGGTGTAACAGTGTAACTGCTCTCCCCTTGCACAGCTCCGTCTTTGGGGCACAGCCGCTAGGGCCTTCTGGTATCCCAGGTAGGTGTTCAAGAACCTCCTCCACCCACAGGCTCCTCCTGCTTGCGCCTCATCTCTGGTGGGCCATTGAATGAGCCTGCTCTTCTGCTCTGTCAGCATTTTCCTGTCTTTTTCTGTTCGCTCTTTATTCTGAGTTTTCCATCACCTTTTTCTGTCCCTGCCATTTTGCCAATTTGTTTGCTGTTTGCCTCTGTTTTCCTTTTCTTGTCTTTCCTGCTGCTGGTGTCCCCGCGCCCCCCTCTGCATGTTCCCACCTCCCAGCTGCTCTCCCTCACCTGACCCCCTACTCAACGGCAGCTGCGTGTTCCTGGTGCACCAAAAGCGTGCCAAAGGCAAGCTTGTCTGAGCCTGGTCGTGATCCGACCATGACCAACACCAGGGACACTGGTCCCCAACACTCCGCCACTACGACTCTATCACTCTCCATCCACTCAACCCTGGACTCAACAACAACTGCCAGCTCTCGATGCCGAGCAACTCCAAAGGCCCATTTTCCTGCCGACCCTGCCGCCGCATCTTCACCTACCTCAAGACCTAGACAGCCACACCCAACCTACCGGACAACAGAGTACACAAACCCCTGAGCTGTATTCTCCTCAACATGCGCTCCCTGTACAGACACTGAGTAGAAGTTTGGGACCTCCTCAACACGCACTCGCCCAAGGTCGCCTTCCTTAATGAGACCTGGAACAACGCCAGCTCTGTTTCTGACATCGCAACCGCCATCCTTGACGGATACAATATCCGGAGGAAGGACCGCCTGACCGCCCTGGAGGACGCCTTGCCCTTGTCCAGAATGGCTCCCTCTGACTGACAACCTCCAACCCAGATGACGGCTCATCCCCAATGGAATGCGTCCACTTCCAGATCCAGTCCAACAGCAGAATGACACTCCACTGGACACTTGCCTACAGCCCGCCCAGACCCCTCTCCTCATGCAGCAACACCATTGCAGACTACATCTCTCCACACATCCTCACCTCTACGGACTAAATACTGCTCAGAGACCTGAACATCCACCTAGACAACCTCAGTTACCCCAACACCACTGCCCTCCTAGAGAACCTCACCAATATTGGACTGAAGCAACTTGTCTCCACCCACACTCTTGACTCCATCTTTGCTGGAGGAAACAACATTTGCTTCATTCACACCACCCAACCTCTCTGGACAGACCTCCACTGCGCCCATTTCTCCTCCTTCAATCCCACCGCACACAAAATCATGCTACGTCTCCCACGCAGAAACTGGAGCAACATCACCGAAGAACACCTCACCTCTGTCCTCAGCTGTAGTACTTTCCCCACGACTACAGATTCCAGCACAGCAGCTAACGACCTTCACCAATGGATGGCCAACTGTACAACACTTTTGCCCCCCTCCAGAACTCCACCAGACCACACAGCACAAAAGTCACCTGGTTCACCTCCGGACCTGCAAGATTCCAAGCGCTTGTGCTGACGACAGGAGTAAACCATGGAGAAGCATCAAAACCCCGGAAGCATGCACTACCTATAGGCCCGCAACCATTGCACACATCCAATACACCCAATTTACTAACATAAACTTAATCCAGGACAGAATCCTCTGTACTCCCACAAATCCAAGGAACGCTTCCCCATCATACAAGAATTCACAAGACCGCACAGCATGACTACTGAGGTACGTACAACCCTTCCAGGACCTCTGCAACGAATACAGCTCCTTCTTCCTCCACAAGATCAGGACGCTCTACGACTACTTCGATGACCAAGACCCCAGCACCAACCCTACATCCTCCTCCAGGGATGCTACCCAGCGGACCCTCCTCACCTGGACCCCTGTCACCATAGAAGACAAAAAACAGCATCCACTACAGAGCACCCACTGATCCCTGCCCACCACACATTTTCAACAGGGCCACCACTGCCATCACATCAGAACTACAGCTGACAATCAACTGCGCCCTCGAAACAGCCACATTCCCCGATGATTGGAAAAATGCTGAAGTCAAACTCCTCCTCAAGAATCCCTCTGAATATCCACCTGCCCTCAAGAACTACAGGCCGATCTCCCTTCTCCCATTTGCCACCAAAGTCATCGAGAAAGTTGTCAACTTCCAGCTAACGCACTTCATAGAAATAAACAGCATCCTTGACTCCTCTCAACCCAGATTCCGCAGCAAGCACAGCACCAATACTTCCCTCATAGCCGCCACTGATGACATCCGCACCCTCCTTGATCAAGGCCACACTGCAGCCCGCATACTACTAGTCCTCTCAGCAGCCTTCAACACTGTCTCCCATCGCAAACTAGCCACTAGACTCCACGACACCATTATCCAGGGAACTGCCTTAGACTGGATTTGATCTTTTCTCTCTGGCAGAACACACAGAATAAGACTCCCGCCCTTCCTCTTTGAGCCCACTAAGATCATATGCAGAGTTCCCAAGGATTCCCCCCTTAGCCCCAGGCTCTTTAACATCTACATGCCCCCGCCACCATTGTCAGAAAACACAGACTCAACATAATATCTTACGCCGATGACACCCTGATCAACCTCTCCCTCCCCAAGGAACATGACATCACCAGGCACAGTTTCCAGGAAGGAATGAAGGATGTCGCATCCTGGATGAGCAGCAGCTGCCTGAAGCTCAACTCAGAGAAAACGTAAATCCTCATCCTCTGGTCCTCCAGTCACATGGGACAACACCTGGTGGCCCCCTGCCCTTGGAAACCAACCCACCCCTACAGACCACACCTGCAACCTCGACATCATACTTGACTCCTCACTCACCATGAACCTCCATATTAGCACCCTGTCCTCCACATGCTTCTGCACCCTCTGTATACTCTGCAAGACCTTTAAATGGATCACCCCTGACTCTAGGAAGACTATCACCCATGCACTCATCACTAGTAGACTGGACTATGGAAACGCACTCTATACCGGAATCAACAAAACACTCCTTCACTAACTCCAGACCATCCAGAACACTGCAGCCAGACTTGTCCTCAACATCCCACCACAGGACCACATCACCCAGCACCTCCACGACCTCCACTGGCTCCCCATCGAAAAAGAATAACCTTTAAACTGTTCACACATGCCTAACACCGGACCCCAATATCTCAACGGAAGAATTTCCTTCCACTCCCCACGAGAAACCTCCGCTCTGCCCACCTAGCCCCAGCCACAGTTCTATGCATCCGCAGGGCCAGAAAAGGTGGCAGATCCTTCTCTTACATCATTGCCAAGACCTGTAATAATAATAATAATAATCTTTATTTGTTTTTTACAGTTCGAAAAGCCATAAAAGATAACACAGTTTTAAAAAACATTGAGTTAATTAAAAAGAAAATTTACATTTGATTTTTAGACTCGGAAAAGTTATTTTAGTCAATTTTGAATACAAATAACGAAAGATGGTATGTTTCGATTTACAGATTATTTCTGTGTCTCATGATACATTTAAAAAAATGTAATACATGATATACCGTGCATTCTGAGTCCAAAAATTGGAGTGATAACATCGCTGGGCGGCATTGTCTATGACCCCATTTTTTTAATAAGGGAATAAGCCATGTCTTTCGGTGTGGATGATAGAACTTACAAAAAAGTACTGTGTGGATGGTGGACTGTTGGGAATGTTCGTCACAAGGGCACAGGACCATATCGGTACTCCAATTATTCTTTTCAGGAAAGGTCACCAGTCTGAAAAATAGGTTCAACCTGAACCTTGTTAGGAGCATCTTCTCGTAGGTGGAAATCCCTAAAGTAAGATATGGCTGGATTTTCATGGTCTGCTGAATAATAATTGCATGCGTGACGGATTTTTTTGTGGCCAGCGTTGATAGTCTCAGGGAATCCAAGTGGCTCAATGCTATTTGTTTTAGATCTTTTTTAGAGATTTCTTTCATTTGTTCTGGATTATAGTAGTATTTCTCGAATCCCAGATCCTGGAAGAAATTTCTGATGTAAGAGATCCAAGGTATTTTTTTAGCATGGTCCAACTCCATAATGTCTCGTGTAATGTTTTTAGTCAGGTTGTTTTCCTCAGATAACCAAACTCTTCTCCAGAGCATTAGAGGTTGGATTTTAATCAAATCTTCAATAAATGGGATTCCCAGTTCTATATGCGAGGCATAGATGGAAGTGCCTCGTGGTGTTGACAGAAGGAATCTCGTGAAGATGTTTTCCTCTTTTTGAATTGGGGCAGTGTTTATGTGTCCCCAAATCCCGGCACCATATAATGCTGTGGATTGGCACTTCGCAGCATATATTTGCAGCAGTTCCACTGGCGGTTTTTTCCCTAATCTGTTAGAGAATTTCATTAGGGCCGTGATCGCTCTTTTAAAAAGATGCCTCCTAGCTTCTACCGCCGCTTTCCAATTTTGGGCATCGTCTATCATGATACCCAAGTAGGGGTATTGCGAGGTTCTTTCAATTTTTTGTTCTTTCAGAAAGATGGTCTTTGCGGGTTTTTTTGAGCCACCGACTACCATAGTGAAGGTTTTTTTAACGTTTATATGCAGGTCCAGGGCTGCCATAAAGTCTGCATATTTGGTTAATGATTTCTGTAGTTCAATTGGAGTTCGGGCTAAAATGACAGCGTCGTCCGCGTAGAGCAGGGCGGGGATCAGGCGATCTTTTACTTTTGGAAGGTCTCTTCCTCCCTTCAGCATACACTCTTCGAGACCGTTGGTGTATAAAGAAAAAAGAAAGGGGGCGAGGACGCAGCCTTGCCTCACTCCCCGCTCTACCCCAAATGGTGCTGTCAGTTCTCCTCTTGTCCCGAACCTCACTCTCGCTGTGGCCCCGCTGTAAAGTTCTCTTAGAAAGTCCAGGAGAGGAGGGTCTACTCCCATCTTGCTTAGCAGTGACCAGAGCTTGGTATGTGAGACACAGTCGAATGCGGAGGACAGATCCACGTATGTCATGAAGATAGTACCTGATTTTGCCAGGGTATACTTGGATATAAGCAAGGAAAGATTTAAAGCTTGCTCGGTAGTTCCAAAGCCCTCCCTGAAGCCGAACTGTAGGTCTGAGAGGATGTTTTCGTCAGCCACCCACTGTTGCAACTTACCAAGGAGGACTCTGCCGACGACTTTGCCCAGGGAATCAAGAAGGGAGATTGGGCGGTAGCACTTGACATCTTGCCTGTCCCCCTTCTTGAAAATGGGGACCATTATTGATGATGACCATGAGTCCAGCAGTCCAAGTTCCGTGGTTGCGATACAAACTCTCGTGATTATTGGTGTCCACAGGTCGGGAAGAAATTTAAATAAATCGACAGGGACCCCGTCAGGGCCGGGGGCTTTTCCGGGTCTACTTAAGGATAACGCTTTTTCGAAATCTTGTAGGTCAACTTCCAGAGAGATTGGGAAGGTGACTGGGTTGCATCTAGACTGATGCGGACCGCTATTAGGTGTGGATTGAAAGATTTTCGAAAAATGACTTGTCCATGTAGCCTCGTCTATGGCCACATCTATTTTTGGTCCAGTGGAGTTGGATAAAAATGGAGATTTGAATATTTTCCAGAAAGCCTGAGAGTCCTTCGAGAGTGCGCTCTCGTGCAAGGCCTTCCACAGGGATGTTTTTAGTTCTTTTTTCCTCGTCTTTCTGGCAATAGTATATTCTCTTCTGAGACCTTGGATCTTTGTTACATCTCTGTTAGGTCCCCAAGAGCTTTCCTCAGGTTAGACTGTGCTTTCGTGCAATCTCGACTAAACCAGCCTGTGGTCTTTCTATTATTTTGTTTAAGAGTTCTGGTTAATAGGCTTTTGACATGTTCTATAATGGCATTGAAATTTTCCAGTATTTGATTCGCCTCCGCTTGGGGATCAAGACAAATCGAAATGTTTTTATAAGCAAGAGTAACTAGTTTCTTCGTAAGGATATTGGGATCCACTTTTTCCCATTTGATTGTGAAGCCATTCGTCTTGTTCAACTCGAGCCTGTTCTGTGATAAGGTGTTGGCTATGGTTACCATCGGAGAGTTCGAGTGATGTATTTGGAGACTTAGACTTAGGGCAGAGTGGTCGCTAAGGCCGTTTTCTAGGATTTTGAATGTTACGATTTGCGGTTTTAGGGCTTCTGTAACTAGTATGTAGTCCACTGTGGTTTCGTGGCCCCTTCCTCTATAGGTAGGCTCTAGTTTATCGGTTGTTTGTTGTATGGGATTCAAAATTTGCAAGTCCAAGTCTGCAAGTACTTTGTTCATGGCGGACCCCACTTCTGAGTGGATGAAGTGAGTTAAAGGACTGTCAGAGTCGTCTACTATTCCACAGGTATCAATAATGGGGCAGGGGTGCAAATTGAAATCGCCGCCCCAGATTACGTGAGCAGTATCCCCTTTCTGTTTGAAGTAAGTGTGTTCCGTTATTTTGCCTTGGATTTGGTCGAGAACATTCACAAAATTATCAGGATCCAAGTTGTTGTATGTATTTACTGTTGAAATACAGGTTTTTTCCCTACAGAAAATGTGAGAATCTGGAAGTTCGGAAGGAGGTCTGTCTTGATGATCTTTATGTCTACAATTGTGTTAGCCATGTAAATTACCAGACCCCCCTTAGGTCTGCCTGAGGTGCTGGGAAGGGCAGGAGAGGTGAATGTTCTGTATCCCACTAGGTGGAGGGCTGCCGTTGACCATGTTTCTTGGATGAAAATAATTTGATAGTCCTTCAGAAAAACCGCTGCCGATCCATCCTCAATCTTATTACGGAGGCCGGCAACGTTCCAGAAGACCATAGAGAGCTGGGTGGGTTCACGATCTTGTGCAGCCTTGTACTTGTGTGGTATAGATGGGGTAGGCGTTGAAATTGGGTGTCAAGATACTACTGTAGTTGATGAGGGCTCTGGGGGTTTAGTTGTTTGTCAATCGACCATTTCCAGGCCGCTGAACCTGTTCGTGGTCGGAAAGCCTAGCCAGTGTTGCCCATTGATAGTGTCTTCGTAGTTAGAACCAAGCATTTGGTAAGGTGGTCTCTCCCAATGCTCCCAGTTTCCGAATCTGTTTTGGGGGCCCACGATCTGCCAAGGGACTTCTCTCTGGTGGTAGCTCCGATTAAGTGGATACCGAGAGTTAATGGGTTCAGTGGGTCGCATTGTTGGCAGCTGTTTCTAGCTCCCATGGTTGCCGAATTGGCTTCCTCCACATGTTGTCAAATTTACGTTGGTGGTTAATATTATTATACCTTTTCGGGTAAAAGTAAGACAAGGGTCTTGTTACAATACCCCCGGGAGAGTTGTTGCATTCCCAGGAGCATATATAGTCAGCTATGCTGGGATCCTCAAACGTAATGACTATGCAGTCTCCTCGTATAGTTTTTTTTCTATAGCCTACCCACGGGGCCCGGGATACTGAAGCTATTTTGCTTTTCCAGGGTGGCGGGACGGGACGGTTTGTGTTCAACCAGAACTGGACCTTGTTCTTTAACGACCAGTTGGGTTCAGTTCCCTCACCTGTAAGTTCGGGAACCCCCGTCATGACTACCACGTATGGAGTGGCCTCAGGTGGTAAGTTTAGGGTAGGTGGTTGTTCGGTTGTCCCCCTCGGAACATATTTTGTTTGGGGTGGCTTAGTACTTGTTGTTACGGGTGTTTTAGGCGCAGGTGTTTTAGGAGCAGGAGTTTTTGAGGAAGTAGAGTTTGCAGTTGGTATTGGTTGGGAACTAGCTTGTGAGGGGATAACCAGGGGCGTGGGAGCTGACTTTTGTGGAATGGCAGTATTTGCCGGGAGGATTAATGTGCTTTGCTTTTTGGACTTTGGCGGAGGTACGGTTACGGTTTTCTTAGATGCAGGATGCATAGACTCTGGATTTGAAGGAAGCTTGGTATGGGATTGTGGGGGTATGGATTGTGGGGGTATGGATTGTAAAGAACCAATGATTTTTGTTAGCTGCCTCTCTATGTTACTGAGTCTTGTTTCTAGTGGACGAATATGAGAATTTAGAAGAAAGGCTATCTCTGTGATTAGTCTTGCTGATTCTCTTTGTCTACCTGTGTTTAGTGAGGTTATCGAATCAGGCATTAAAGCGTCACAGAGGTCACGCGGTGCATGGTGAATTGTTACCACGTTATTAGTTGGGGGAGCAGGATGATTAGGAATCACCGAAACGTTTGTGTTGGTGACCGATATCGGATGTTTGGATGTTAAAGAGTTTGTGGTATGGTCTGATTTGCTCTTTGCTTTCCTTTTTTTTACAGCCCCCTCCCGCTTGCCTCTCATTTGTCTGGTTTCTTCGGGTGTTGGGTCGGGAAAGATATCAGGGGTATTCTCAAGGTCAGATTCTGAGAGGGTTACAGATATTTGGGATGCTGACAAATCGACATTGTTGGGTAGGCTAAGTCTGTTTGTGGTCGCCGCCATTTGCGTTGAGGTTGGCTGTATTTCTGGAGTTTTTGCTGTTGCAATCAATCCCATTGATGAGCGACGTGCGATTGCCAGTTCAGTAGAAACTCTACCCTCAATTAGGCTTATACTCTGGTCTATGAAAGTATTTGCTTTCGCCAGAAAGTCGTCCATTGGACCTAGTAGTTGATCACCTATACCATTCTTTTTAGTTTTTTTCTGCCTGGTGGATCTCGTGTTCATTTTGCAGTGAATGGTCACCTGAAAAAGGGTACTGGGTTGACGAATTATAGGAGAAATTGGGATGTTTATGAAAGCCTGTATTGGGGAGGCCGGGATGTAGTTGTTAGAGGGGTGGGCCGGGCCGGACTCTAACGGCCTCAAACGGCCCTGTCTTTGCCCAGTCTTAGCCCGGGCTGCGTCCCGCGCTGCGGGAGTTAGTTGGCTTTTTGTAGAATGCGCCGAAAGGGCTGGGGGCGGGCCAGCAGGGAGAGCGGACCGGAAGCTCTTCCTTGGTCTGGCAGGGACTTCTGGGAAATGAAGTCCCCGCATGCTCGCAGCCCTGCTGGTGCCTCGCGCCCCTTACCGCCTTGCCGCTATGGATCCTTGCGTGTCCTCCAGGAAGGCTGCTGACGCTGTAACAGAGCAGCGATGCGGCACCCGCGAAGCGGGTGCGGCGAGGAGTGGGCAGGAAACCTCGTGTGCCGATGTACCAAGTGCCCTGGTGCACTTGAAGGCTTTGTCTCTCTGGGTCTGAGTCCTCCATTCAGGAATGAAGGAAAGTAAGTGTCCCGCTGATGGCGAGAATGGGGACGCTTTTTGAGCAACTTTGATGGGCGGGGGGCGGGCCAGCAGGGAGAGCGGACCGGAAGCTCTTCCTTGGTCTCGCAGGGACTTCTGGGAAATGAAGTCCCCGCACGCTCGCAGCCCTGCTGGTGCCTCGCGCCCCTTACCGCCTTGCCGCTATGGATCCTTGCGTGTCCTCCAGGAAGGCTGCTGACGCTGTAACAGAGCAGCGATGCGGCACCCGCGAAGCGGGTGCGGCGAGGAGTGGACAGGAAACCTCGTGTGCCGATGTACCAAGTGCCCTGGTGCACTTGAAGGCTTCGTCTCTCTGGGTCTGAGTCCTCCGTTCAGGAATGAAGGAAAGTAAGTGTCCTTAGCCCCAGGCTCTTTAACATCTACATGCCCCCCGCCACCATTGTCAGAAAACACAGACTCAACATAATATCTTACGCCGATGACACCCTGCTCAACCTCTCCCTCCCCAAGGAACATGACATCACCAGGCACAGTTTCCAGGAAGGAATGAAGGATGTGGCATCCTGGATGAGCAGCAGCTGCCTGAAGCTCAACTCAGAGAAAACGTAAATCCTCATCCTCTGGTCCTCCAGTCACATGGGACAACACCTGGTGGCCCCCTGCCCTTGGAAACCAACCCACCCCTACAGACCACACCTGCAACCTCGACATCATACTTGACTCCTCACTCACCATGAACCTCCATATTAGCACCCTGTCCTCCACATGCTTCTGCACCCTCTGTATACTCTGCAAGACCTTTAAATGGATCACCCCTGACTCTAGGAAGACTATCACCCATGCACTCATCACTAGTAGACTGGACTATGGAAACGCACTCTATACCGGAATCAACAAAACACTCCTTCACTAACTCCAGACCATCCAGAACACTGCAGCCAGACTTGTCCTCAACATCCCACCACAGGACCACATCACCCAGCACCTCCACGACCTCCACTGGCTCCCCATCAAAAAAGAATAACCTTTAAACTGTTCACACATGCCTAACACCGGACCCCAATATCTCAACGGAAGAATTTCCTTCCACTCCCCACGAGAAACCTCCGCTCTGCCCACCTAGCCCCAGCCACAGTTCTATGCATCCGCAGGGCCAGAAAAGGTGGCAGATCCTTCTCTTACATCATTGCCAAGACCTGTAACAAAGATCCCCTCATCATCAGATTTTCAGAAAGGACCTCAAGATCTTGCTTTTCATATGACCAAGAAGCTGCCCGTATCACCCCTCCTCAGTGCCTTGAGACTCTCATAGGTGAGTAGTGCACTTTATAAACCCCTGATTGATTGACTTTCTGGGACCCTCCCTTTTCTTTGCCCTCGCTTGATGGACTGCCCCAGAACGTTCCATGTGAAACTAGAATCACGGGGGAACTTTTTGGGGAAGATTTTGTGAAGATTCGTCAAACAGCACCAAAGATATAGTCAAGTAAAAAAACGCTTTTCCTATGGAAACATGATCCTAACTATAACTACTTACTGGTTACCTACTGGTGGGACTGTACATGTATATCTTTCCAACGCAAGGGTCTCAGCGTTTCAACTATGGTGTTGCACCTGAATATTCACTTCCAAATGTCAGTGTAAATGAGCTGACTTGTATTTAACTGTTTTAGTTTGCACGCAGACACATTATTGTATTAGCTGTGCAAAAAATCTTGCACATAATCAAAATTCAGTATTGAACATAGACTTGCCTCTGACTATATTGTGGGGCTTTCAGGGATCCTTTTACATCTTTCTGACATATACTGTAAACTTCCTACTAAGGGTTGTGCCCGCAAGAAGGTGATGTGCCGAATTGGGTTTAGAAGAATATTGCAGAAGAAAGGGTCCGGATGATGGAAAATGAAGCGGGGGTATAGTATCAAGTATGGAAATTAAAAGTATAAAGAGGGAGGATTCTACGGTCAGTGTTACAGGGATAGCTAGGTCAGCAGGGAGTGTGGGCACAGGGTTGAAGAAGTGCAACTGTTATTTACTACAAACAGTGTACTGTCAAAGGTGTCTGGATTGTCATTGATTCAGAAGTTTTGTAATCCAATGGGGTTGGGAGGGGCCGAGCCAGCGGCGGATAGCACAGGTAAGCGTGGGGGGGGGGGCGGGTTGGAGTGGAGGAAGTTGACACATGACAGAATAGGTATAATTAAATAAATAATGCCTATTCCGTCATCTGTCGACTTCCCCCCGCCGCCCGTGCCCCACTGCTCTTACCAGTGAACTTCTCTCAGGGCTGGTATGATCCTGTCATATTGACTAACAATTTTGATTAAACATTTTACCCCATCATAATTAGGGTTCAGTGGAGTCAAATGTATCACATCAATGATGTTCAGAAGAGTTTTTCTTTCACCAAAATGGAAAATAATAACAAGGGCACTTTGGAAGTTCTGAAATGTGCTTCTATTAAGGAGGGCAGCAACCTTTGTGGGGAAAAGTGATTCCAGGGATCATTCTACATGTACTCTGTGAGCGGTGAGGCACAGGTCTTTATCATTTTAGAAGATACATTGTGCTTTTAATTATCTGAGTAGTGAACAATCGAGATTCATCTTGTAAAACCTGCTTTTTACCTTCTGATATGTGTGGTTCTTCGAAATTACCATCGATTCTGTCTTGGTGGGGTTAAGTTTGAGATAGACCTTTGGCATTCAGGCTTGAAATGTTCCATGTCAAAGCCATATGAAATTATGTCACTAACATACTTGTCGATTTTTTAACCAGTGTCAGATAGCTGGAGTCTCAAAGAATCTATACACAGATAGAAGCTCTCTCGCAAGTGTATAGCGTCTACGGTAGGGTAAATATCTACTTTTCTCAGAACTGTGGCGCTAAGAGAAGCTGGGACACCATAACTAATAATATTAGCCCTAGTTCACACTTTGGGTCTTTGCCTTAAATCTACAGAACCTACTCCCTTGCCATCAACAGCACCCTCTGTGAACCCACAGGTGCCTATGACATGCTCAGGATTTCCATAAGAATTCCCTTTCACGATGTACACCCATGCATTTGACTCCTGTCCTGTAATCTTGCAAATGAAATATGAACATCATACTTTAATTTTATTGTTTTTGTCTCTTTGTTAGTATGTGTTTGTAAGGAATGCTTTCAAACTCTCAACTTTATACAAAGAACTAAAAGTGTTCTTTTACACTTAAATGTTCCAATAGCATTACTTGCTGGAGGTAGGAGAGGCCAGTGGCACATTAAAAATGATATCTAAAGGACTGTATTTAGTTTACAGCTTTCTTAACTCTTTCTGAATTCTCATTTCCATGGTAAGCACTGTTGAAATTGAATATGTAATGAATTTGATCTTTCCTTAAAGAATGCTTCATGCACAAAATAATATAAAGGAGGCAAAACTCAACAGGATATAATGAAGGTAATTTCATAACACACATTCTGAATCAACTACTGATTTGCTTAACCTTTACTAAAGGGAGGGAATGGACTATTTCTGGCAAGGTTTCACATCTTGAGGACAACGTACTGTAGCTTTCTGAGGAAGCTAATGCAGACTGAAATTTGTGCGATTTGACGACCTCTGTAGGAATAACACAAGACTACTCCCAGCAGGGTAGAGCAACCGTCCTGTAGTTAAAAAAAGTTAGAACAGTGTCAATCACCAGAGTTAATAAGTCAAGAGGTATTAAATCAATGAGCAGTTGCCAAGGCAGGAACATGGAGCAAACAGGAACATTTTCCTTAACTTTTCTGCAAACCTTTATTATGAGTAGAGGCAAACTATAACACTATCACAGCTAGGTAAAATTCAGTGAATATATCATAAATGGCAATACTAAAATTATGGTGTATACTGAAGTTGGTAAATGGCCTGAGATTTACAAAATTGAGCAATTACATTTGATTTTCAGACAAGGAAATACAACTCATAATTTTACATTCCCAATCACTTTGAAAACGTGCCTCACTCAATTGATATAACTTGATATATTTTTCATGTAACAGGATTTTATCATTAAGTTTCTATGATGTTTTAATTACAATTTGTACCAACATTATTTGAATTTTCCAAAGTTTGTGAACTATATCAGCTTACCACACAATCGTTAGGTGAACCATTGACAAGTATAAAAAAAAACAGAATGTGTTTGATGTATTTGAGATGTATTTGGAACAGGTGGTCAAAAATCATCATCCTAGCCAGATCCCCTGAAGCCCCCAGTGGGGAAGTGCAGGCACTGCCACTTAGCTAGAGAGGTAAGGTTGCAGAAGGCAAATGTAAGTCACACTCCTTTTCTTTGTTGTTTTTGCACAGCACACTTTGGCCATTGGTGTGGCCTTGGCTCAAAACTGGTACTGTGGAGTGGTCAGTGAATGGTGCATGTCCTTGAGTATTTGAGAAGCTGTGAGAACTTGAGAATGTGACAAATGAATTTCATTGACAACGTTACATCTATTTCTTCAGCCCAGTTACAAAACACCTCAGATGTATAGGATTGGAAGGCTTGTTTAAGTCCTCCAGAGATCTTTTAGTCCAACAAGTTTCTAAAATCAAGGTTTTTCAGAGACTTTAAGGGGAGTGCACTTTGATAGAAAAAAGGTCCCTAAGAACTCAGGAACAGCACTTTGGGGTCAAGATTCACTCCAGAAGAGACCATCAGCATGTCCAGGTCAGATTAAGTAGGTAGTGGTCAGTTGATCGCTTCAGGAAATGGCCTCTTGCAGCTTGTTCTGGCCCTGTAGTTTACACAGGAGGTCTGCTTACTTGACCCTCAGAGTCCACTTCTTTTTCCTACGTACAAGTGGGTGCAGGTCCAGCCCCTCAGGTCTCCTCACAGGTCTGAAACAGCAGGTGCAGTTCTTCTGTTCTTGAATAGAATACCTCTGTTCTATATGATTTGTGTGCCACAATCATGAAGGTTACTGTCCCAACCCTAGCTGTGAACCCCTATGCTGCTAGTTTTAGGGTGCTGACAGTTTTAACATTTTCTGAAATCTGTATTGCATCTGCATCTTCTTCTTCGGTATGTTGGCCTGTGTACCAGCTAGATCACGGTGCCACTAGAAACTCCTCTTACCAAGGAGAGAATAGTTTCTTGGCAACTATCAAACAATACAACCCGGATCCCTCAGGACCATGGATCAGTGTACTACTTTTCACTCAGTCACTCGTGTTTACTTAGTGTTAGAGAGATAAACTGAATAAACAGTATGGACATTTTCGATAAGCATTTATTGAACAGTAGTTATTCTAGTGTAAAAAAGGTGCGCTGAAATAATCACTAAACAGAAACAGATATAAATTATTAGAAGCACTAAAAAAGTAAAAGGATGGTAGATTTCTACCATTTTGCTATTACCTCGAATACAACCAAGTATATAAAATACATGACAATAAAATGCGTACTCCTACAATGCTACCCTAACTAGATGTACCTAAGGGTACCTAGCATATATGTAGGTGTTGAGGCAAAAATCCTTCTAGAATAAAGTCAAGCCTATTACCAAAGGTATCCCCAGGGGTTCTACCTTGCTGTGCCATTGTTGGACTTAGGATGACGTTGGGAATGTACCTTGTACATAGTTATTATGCAGGAGATTGTAGTCTGGCTGAGTTTCCAGGAATCCAAGAATTCTCATGCATAATGTGTGAGGCTATCGTTCAGGGAAAACCCCACATTCTGCAAGCAGTACCGTAACTAGGTAAAGGGTCAGACCTAGCAGCCAGTTATGTATGTAATGTAGGGACGAATATTGGTGAAAAGATGGGATATTACAGGGCCTATATCAGGGTACCTATATGGAATATAACAGGTTTAGAGTATTCTGAGGAGAGTGCCAAAGGGTGCCACTTTTATACTTGGCTTGTTAGTGAGGGTGACTCCTGGCCCCTCCGTAACCTATAAGAAAAAGATTATCAGAGGTAACTAAACCCACTTTGAAGTAGTTGCTGATCGCCCTACGGCAAGCAGTCCTACAGTGCCCCTCTCTGCCTCAATCCAAAATGGTGAAACCCTACCCCCTTTGTACAGAGCCTAAGTGCTCACATCAGAAGTGTGACCAGTAAAATGCAAACCCTCCTCCTCATTTTTGGAATTAGCTTCCTCCATACTAGGTTTGGAGCCTGCCTGATTGGAAAAACAAAAATGGGTCCACTGCATGTCTCTTCTGAAATCTACCTGTGTAGAATGTTACTAAAAAAGGCTGCTATAATTGCTGCTAATAATAATTCTGTCGCAGGCTCAAATGATATATCTGCCACAAGAGCGATGATAGTTCAGTCTGAGGAAGAAATAAAAAAATTGCATGAGACAAGGATTCTGTGTGACAGGCTGATGATTCCTACTACCATAGGGCAGAATAGAGGATTTTGTTGATACTTATGAATTTTAGGCAACCCCTATGTATCTGTCGAAATGATGGAGACGGCTTTTTAAAAAAAAATGAAATCTTTCTGTGAGATCCAATTACTTTTGGTGCACTTTTTGTTGCCATGGTACTCAAGTTTCCCAAACCTGGCGTTGCATTTTGTTTAATACATTGCAATTTCTATCCATTTGGAGGAGTGCTACTAGAATGGAAATACTCCTCTCTGTTCATCAACACAATTTGTCCTCCATCTCATTCTGAGACCAAGATGGCTCTTTAATGACCTCAAATGTATGTGTTCCATTTGTTCTATTAACATGCTCTTCTCCATCTATCATATTGTATTTAATTTCAATAATATGATCTTGCTGTAACCGGTCATTAGGATCCATTTCACCTATGTACTTTATCCCTGTGGCCTTTTTAAGGACCTCAGTTTGGGTCTCTGAATTTTCCTCTTGGGGAAAAAAACAACTGGGTACTCTTTACTTGAATTACTTATGGTCCTTGTGTTTTACCCTTTACAATTTTGATCTCTGCCACTGTCATTTTCTTCTTTTAAGGAGGAGGATGATCCGTCATTCTCAGAATCATTTGAACCAAAAATCAGAACAGTTAACTATCCTTCCCTGAACATTATATTATAGGTATAAGGTTACCTTGCTGCTGAGAATAATACCTGTTGTTAAAGGCCTGGGCCCCTCTTGCTCCGGCCTTTAATGAAGGAGAGCGCTTTTAATAACTGGTGCAGTCCAAGGCAGAAGGCCTGTACATCTTTTATTACATTTAAAAGGGAGAAACAGAAAGATAAACATTGAAATACTGGAGCAGAATAATTATGTCAGCCATGAGTCACCCTGAGCCATTTAATTGTCTTTAGTAAAGCTACCAAAATTCCAATGTTCTAATTTACCTTAACTTGCTCTTGATTTTGTTAAGACAATGGACATCAATTGATAACAGTTGTATTCACATGACCTTTACTTAGAAATAATTTCCAGAGATTTTAGCCTGCAAAACCTCAATTTGATTTACTAAGATTTTCTTTCTGGCTCTGATTAATCTTCTATGATTTCAAACAAATAATAAAAATCAAATTGCTGTCTAGCACCAGGAAGGACAGTCTTAAGTCATAATATTGTCTTAAGCCATGATGAAACGCATAGTAAATTTGGGCAAACGTTCTTGACTGCAGGCAGTCATAAACAAGAAAAAACACTTTATTGAATCAGACTTAAGATTAAATGTACTTTGCTTTAAAAAAAAAAGGCTATGAACAATTCCTTAAAATGTATTCCTGGAGTAATTTTTATGTTATATTTGACTTTGGTTCTTGTCCTGGTTTCTCCATTTCATCAACTTGTGCAATCCGTCTGTGCAGACACCACCTCCCCTGTGACTTCATTTCCCTAACTTTACAAATGGGGAGCAATTAGAAAGAGGTTGAATACTTGTGATATGTTTTATAAAGAAACTGAATAGAACATTAATGAGATTACGGTGACAGTTAATTTCTTGCAATGAAGGAAACTTTAAAGGATGCAGTTAAAAGATGAGAATATGCTTTTAAAATAACAAAGAACATGATATTGTTTAATTGCAATGGAGCTACTTATGTTTCACTGGACACCTAAATAGACCAAATAGGCAGCAGGGCTCTGAAATTGTAAATGTTGGAACTTTGCCAGTTTGTATATATATTTAATAAATTAGGCCAACTATTTATGTGCAAAGCTGACAGATTTTAAAAATAAAAACGTTGTAGAAAAGGGCCCTGCATTGCAGCAGGAATGTCCCTTATGCTGCATCATACCACAAGCATAGCACTCTACAGCTGCTGCTAGCTTAGGGTCCTATTACAATTTTGGCGGTCGGTGGACTGCCCTGGTGGTGTTGGTGTAGCATTGGCCATTTAGCCAGCGATCCCGGCCACCCCATTACGAGTTGCAACAAAAGGCTTTCTGTGGACCGCCATCGCTCAACTGACACCAATGGCTATCTCAGATCGCCCTGCTGCAGCAGAGGGCAAACGGCGTCCGACCACATACTCTCGTCCTAATATGAGTTGCATCACATCCGGCGGAAGTGTGTCGGTCCCACCTCCAGGCAAGTAGCGGAAGGGAGGCATATAATGCCAAACACTCCTCTACGCACATTCACATGTCCTGTGCCAAGATGGAGGCTATCCCACCGGTCATGCCATTACTCTACCTCATTGATCACCTCCAAAGAAGAGCCCATGGAAGACATCGTCGTTGGTGAGTGCTGTCACCCCATGTATCCATTTTGACCCCTGCAAAATAAATGTCCTTTATGGAGTTCTTGTGGGTGGTGTGCTTTTAGGGTGTGTTGGTATTTCTTCAGCTCTTCTCAAGGCGTCTGCAGGTTCATATGGCCTCTTGAAGATCTTAGGTGAACCAGGCGACTTTACCCCTTCATTGTTTGTCAGGCGAGCTCATCTGCGCAAGTGGAGACCCAGGTGTAGGGTTCCCTGGCTGCATCAGTGGCGTCTGCTGCCATGGTGTGGTTCACTCTGGTGCATGTGAGGGTGGAGTTCAGTTGCTGATCGGTGATCTTTCTCCAGTTCCGTCGTGGTGGGCAAGGGGCAGGTTTGTGTGTCTTGGGCATATCCATTGTGAAGTGTACGCAGTGGTGGTCAGTGTGGTGGTCAGTCCAAGGAGGTTGTGTGGTGTGGCTGAAGTGTACGCTGTTTCCTGCTGTGCAGATGGGGTTTAGGGTGTGTCCCTCCCTGTGGGTTGGTGTGGTGACAAGTTCCTTAAATCTGACGTTGGCGAGGTTGTCCTGAGGGTGGTGGAGTTTGGGTCAGTGAGGTTGTCGAGATGGAAGTTCAGGTTCCCGATGAGTATGTAGTTCATTGAGACGATGGCGATGGTGTGGTGTACAATGAGGTCGGTGATGGTGGTGGCGAAGGTGGGCCAGGGGGTCTGTAGACGAGGGTTTCACAGAGTGTGGAGTCGGGGCTCATCTTGATCTGGAAGTGCAGTTTTCGCCAGTGGGGAAGGTCTCGCTGTAGGTGGTGAGGCCTAGGGTGTCCTTGGTGGCGATGGCGAGGACCCCTCCCGGGTGGATTGGGCGGTCCTTCCTCTGGATCTTATATCCATTGAGGATGGCGGTGTTGATGTTGGGGGTGGAGGTGGAATTGGTCCAGGTCTCTGTGAAGAAGGCGATGTCGGGTGAGAGTGCATCTAGTAGGTTCAATATCTCCACAGCATGTTTTTACACAGAGCACACGTTGAGAAGGATGCATGTGTGGGTGTTGTTGGTATTGTTGTTGGTGGTTTTGGAGGCTGAGGTGGTGTTGAATGTATGGCAGCAGTGGAGGCAGGAGAATTGGCCGTGGGTCATGTTTGGCGTGGCTTGGAGGCAGTCTCTGTGTCTTCCTGTATTGAGTGCTGGAGGACAGCTGAGCTGTAGTGTTGGGGGGTGCGAGATGCAGGGTCCCTGGCACTGGCTGCGGATGGGTCATGGACAGGTGCAGACGGGCTTGCCTTAGGCATGCCTTTGGTGCACCCGCTGCGCGCGTCCTCTGCGTGTCCGCGCAGCGGCCGCCCTTAAGTAGGGGAACAGAGAAGGACATCAGCTGGGAGGCGGGATATGGACGAGGACAAGGGGTCAGTCGCAGTGGCAGCAGCCGCAGGAAGGTAGCGGGATAGAATGAGGCAAGAGACTGAAAACCAATTTAAAAGATAGAAAAAACAGACAGTACAGCAAGTAAAAAAAGAAGACACATATGGTACAGCAATAACGGGAACATCATAGACCGTTCTAGGTGGATGAGGATGGGGGTGGGGCCGCAGGGGCAGTAGCGGCGGGAAGGGAGCGGGGATAGAATGAGGCAGGAGACTGAAAAACAAATTAAAAGAGTGAAAAGACTCAAATAAGAAGACACAGATGGTACAGCAATTACGGGTGCAGCTAAATTAGGAACAGCGCAGGCAGTACCAGATATTACGGGTGCAGGCAGAGCACACCTCGGCCTCGAACACCTTCCCGGAGGGGGCAGAAGGGCTCAGTGGTGAAGAAGGTGGAGCGGAGCTGTGGGGAGAGCTTAGCCCTGAGAACAGGGTCAGAGGTCTTACTAGCACTCCCCCGCAGCGGCCGCCATTAGGTAGAAGAGCTGGGACGGATGTCATCTGGGCGGCAGGGAGCAGATGAGGATGGGGGCGGGGCCACAGAGGCAGCAGTGGCGGGAAGGGAGCAGGATAGAATGAGGCAAGAGACTGAAAGACCAATTAAAAGAGTGAAAAAACGCAGACCGTACAGCAAGTTAAATAAAACACAGATGGTACAGCAATTACGGGCGCAGCTAAATTAGGAACAGAACAGACAGTACCAGCAATTATGGGCACAGGCAGAGCACACAGTGGCCTTGAACACCTCCCCAGAGGGGCAGAAGGGCTCAGCAGTGACAAAGGTGGAGCGGAGCTGTGGGGAGAGCAGTGGCCTGAGACCAGGATCAGAGGTCTTACTAGTTCTCCCCTGCAGCGGCCACCATTAAGTAGGAGAGGTGGGAGGGAAGTCAGCTGGGAGACGGGGAGCAGACAAGGATGGGGCGGGCTACTGGAGGAGCAGCTGTGGGAAGGGAACGGGAATAGAAAGAGGCAAGAGACTGAAAAACAAATTAAAAGAGTAAAACAACTCATACAGCACAGCAAGTTACATATGAAGACATAGATGGTACAGCAATTACGGGCACAGCTAAAGTAGGAACAGCACAGACAGTAACAGAAATTAAGGATGTAGGCAGAGCTCACCGTGGCCTAGAACACCTCCCCGGAGGGGGCAGAAGGGTTCAGCGGTGATGAAGGTGGAGCGGAGCTGTGGGGATAGCGTAGGCTTGAGAACAGGATCAGAGGTCTTACTAGCATTTCCCGCAGTGGCTGCCATTAAGTATGGGAGCTGGGACGGATGTCAGCTGGGTGGCGGGGAGTAGATGAGGACAGGGGGGTGGGGCCACAGAGGCAGCAGCGGCGGGAAGGGAGCAGGGATAGAATGAGGCAAGAGACTGATAAACCAATTAAAACAGCAAAAAAACACAGACCATACAGCAAGTTAAATAAGACACAGTTGTTACAGCAATTACGGGTGCAGCTAAATTAGGAACAGGACACACAGTACCAGCAATTACGGGCGGAGGCAGAGCACACAGTGGCCTTGCTCACCTCCCCAGAGAGAGCAGAAGGGTCAGCAGCTACAAAGGTGGAGCGGAGCAGTGGGGAGAGCGTAGGGCTGAGACCAGGATCAGAGGTCTTACTAGCGCTCCCCTGCAGCGGCCACCATTAAGTAGGGGAGGTGGGAGGGACGTCAGCTTGGAGACGGGGAGCGGATGAGGACGGGGTGGGGCTACAGGGGGACCAGCGGTGGGAAGGGAGCAGAAATAGAATGAGGCAAGAGACTGAAAAACATATGAAAAGAGCGAAAAAACACAGACAGTACAACAAGTTAAATAAGGTGACACAGATGGTACAGCAATTATGGGTGCAGCTAAATTAGGAACAGCACAGACAGAATCAGCAATTACGGTCAGAGGCAGAGCACACAGCAGACTCAAACACCTCCCCGGAGTGGGCGGAAGGGCTGAGCGGCGACGAAGGTGGAGCAGAGCTGAGGGTAGAGCATAGGCCTGAGACCAGGGTCAGAGGTCTTACTCCTTGCAGAAACAGCTCAGGCCAGAGAGGCTCCTCGGGTTATTACATTTCCTAGACTAGACCCTTATTAAGCAATCCTGAGTATTAGGCACACATTAGAAGAGCATTGAGGGAGCACTTAGGTAATAATCTGTGCACTGCTTCTATTTCAACGGTATGGGATTGCATGAAAGCTTTTGTCAGAGGGGCTACTCTTCAGTT
The DNA here is from genome assembly GCF_964263255.1 of Lissotriton vulgaris. Taxonomy (NCBI): domain Eukaryota; kingdom Metazoa; phylum Chordata; class Amphibia; order Caudata; family Salamandridae; genus Lissotriton; species Lissotriton vulgaris. Next base: position 1,195,065,977 of record NC_141694.1, on the reverse strand, counting down.
CATTTTAGTTCAAAATCGGCGGGCAACACAGGTGGCAGAACAGGATCGCCTTGACTACTTTGACTTGGAATGCTAGCATGCAAGGACAATTTACCATTTATCACAAGCATAAAACATAGCAGTCTGAATACGGAGAGAGGGTAGGTTGCCTGTTGGCTATTTAGATCGCCTACCAGAAGGCTAGATCCAACATTAAACTGATTGAAGGCAAAGGTAGTCTGTTTATACTCAACCACAGGACATATTCGAACAGTTTAGACAATTTAATGCCAACCTATCTTGTGAGTCAGCTTCATTTAACAAACACACTTTTCTCTAATACTTGCAGGAGAGCCATTTTTCTCTACACAATCCTTTGCACTCTTTAGGATTACAAAAAGAGATAGAGCTAGTTGAGGTTGATGATACAATTAACCCCTTCCTTGCCTCCGTCGGCCAACGTCTGACGGGAGCACTCCCTCCCTAGTGCTGCGAACGGCCAACAGCCGTCTCATCCCGCCCACTCTTTAGAACCCCTGCACCGCGGCGGAATTGCAACCGGGGTTAAGGCGTTAAGTCTCTACCCTCAGGAAAGGCGGTTTGCGAGGATACCATTCCGTTCGAATTTTATAAAACCTTTAGGGATATTTTAGCACCTGTTTTTGTGCAGCTGAGTATTGGTATTACTAATGGGGGTGATGCCCCTGTTTCATGGAGTGCAACAATAATGTGGTATTACCTAAGAAGGGTAAACCAATTGATGACAGAGGTTCTTATCGCCCAATATCCCTTTTTAATGCCGACGTCAACATTTTGGCCTCATGCCTGGCTCCTCTTATCCAGTAGCTAATTTTGGAGCAGCAGCATGGCTTTGTCCCTGGCAGAGACAAAACGACTCACATCAACACAGCAGGGGCCGCTTTCAATATCTCCGGCAAGCTCAACAAACAGATAGGAATGGTTATGCTTGACACAGAAAAGGCGTTTGACAGACTTGCCTAGGTAGTACTCTGGCTTGCAATGTCAACACTTGGCCTCAGCTCTAGGTTAATTTCTTCTGTACAGAAACTGTATAAAAACTTGGTAGAAACAGTTAAGTTGAATGGCATGACATCCCTTCTCTTTGCTGTTCAAAGGGATACATGGCAGGGTTGCCCACTCTCCCCTCTATTGTTTTCCCTTGATATCGAACCTTTCATAAGGCATTTGTTGCAGATTGGCGGGGTCTCCCCAGTGTGTCTCAATGGTGTGGAACTTAAAGTAACTGCGTACACAGATGATATTGTTTTCTCTGCCAATCCAAGTGACTCTAGCAGATATCATGCAAGAGGCAGAGCGCTTCAGTCCTTCCTCAGGCTACAAGCTAAATTTAGCTTAGACTTAAACAATTCTAAATTTCCAACGTGAAACTCTGCCTTCTGCATTAGGGATTACGAAAACAGCTACTTATTTAGGCGTAGGTTTTAGCAGTCAAGTCAATGACATTGTATCTTTGAACTATGAGCCACTTCTTTATATAGTCTCAGCTAAATTGCGTAGTTGGCATCGGCTCCCACTCAGTATATATGGGTGGTGCAACATAATAAAAATTAATATCCTTCCTAAATTTCTACAGTTATAAAAAGAAAGAGGTCAAGAATTTACATCACACATGTACTGGACAGATGGGATGCTATCAGCTGGCTTGTCACTGTAGTAAGGAGGCTCAATGACTGGTCTGGGTATGATCACAGCTGGAGTCCATTATGTAGACATATATGAAGGAGAATAAAAGCAGGAACTTTTATAGTATAAGGTCTGCATATAGGAATAAAGCTTAGAAGGATAATTCCACTGCAATGGTAGCTATATATCTCCTTGATGTAGGAATATGTATGTCATATTAATTCCAGGCCACTGGGTAGAACAGTGCTGGGCTGTAAAGCTCCACTGCATGGGTAGTAGTCAAAGATTTCTTCGGGGTGCTCTCCCCGATGCCATTCCCACATTATTGATCTGCCGGTCAAGGAAGCCGGTGGCCACCCTGCCAAACAAAGATCTGTTAGATCCAGACTTGAGAAGATAACAGGCTAGCAGGCCCAGGCAATCCCAGCATCGACCCACTCCAGTGCTAGAACTCCCTGACATTCGACCCCCCAGTCCTTTGCATTGAACCCAGCAGTGCAGAAAACACACTGGAAGTGCAACAAGAGCTCGCCCTCCACCTGAGAAGAGCAGGGGTATGTAAAGAGCACCATTCGGAGAAGAGTCCGCGGTGCACCTAGAGTGGAACCTCCTGTCTGGGACCAATGCCGTACCAGATTGTCAGGGAAGAAGAGGGAGCAACCAGGTAATCAGAGATAAAGGTAGCTTGGGGCAACGCAATTACGATGCTGGCGAATCAACATGGTACTTGTGTGTGCACATGAGGAAAGCAGTGACAAAGATGTCCGCTACTCACCCCTGAATGTACAGGATAGGCAAACTGTCCCCAAGGGACGTAGCGACCAGCGAGGAAGGTGAGATCTTCTTGCAATCATTTTGCCTCCTGCCAGCCTGCTAGACTGAAAAGGAGGGCTATACAATAGACCCTTGACAGAGGAGAGATCATTGAAACCAGAGGACATGGCGGTTGTAAAAGACTGAATTCAGCGTGGAGCGGGAAATCCTAAGTGTAACTTTCCCTGCATCCAGGATTGCCTAATCAGATGTGAGTGCTATGTTAGAGAGAATCCAGCAGCACTACCCCAAGTCGAAATGTGCCGCTGCTACTGAAGGGCAAGCCGGGTGCCATTTTTGTGCCATGAGCTCAGATGGACAAATAAGGGCTTAGGACTACATTGTTGTCATTGTAGGATAGGGAAGGTCAATGGATTTCAAGTTTTGAGAAGAACACCCCAGGAATAAACCTAGTGATAGGCAATGGCAAAAGTCTGCTAAGCAGTTTTATATAAGATCAGATAAGACGATGTTCGCACGAGCCCACATCCAAGGAAACACGCTGACTATCACTGATCATGACAGTGCCGCATTCAATTCATACAGGATTCAGATATGGACCGCCCTGAATGAAATATTCCCTGACTGCCCAGATGAACGAGGATCGATTGCAGAAAGCAGAAAACCCGGGGAGACCATAACTGATTCCTTAGAAAGAATGAGGGAACAATGGGGACAAGAGATAGGACAAGCGAGGACCAATACCGACCCCTGTCCTCTGGGATCCGAAGATGAAGGGGGAGCCACAGGGTATGCTCAGCCAGCGGAAGGGACAGCAGAAAGCCAATTTGAGGGCAAATTCACAGGTCACATTCTTCAATGAATCCTAAAAAAGGATCTGCAAACCAAAATACAAAGTGCATTGGACAGAATAGCAGGGTTAGACACCAAAACCTGATGGACAATACATGCCCACATGTTACATTATTACAGAAAGAAACAGGAAAAGGAGAGGGAAAAGAAGAGCAAGACCAGAGAGACACAACCAAGCTGGTCCAGCACAAATTGAAAAAGACTGCCCTTGATGGGGCAGCGTTGGGCGCATGCATGCAGATGTTACTCGTCTTGAAAGGGGCTCTACCACAGAACCCCAGAGGTTTTCAACTCAGTTACAATGGCCGAGGTCAGGAAGTTTGACAGCAGCCAGACCTCAGAGAATACTATTATTGCCACAGAATGGGCTTCATGGCCGACCAATGCCACCTAAAAGTATATTACAAAGATTGTGAGCCAGTGCCAGTCCCTGTATAATCCCCATACTTAAAACCTAGCCCAGGGTAACAAGAAAGCACCTTACACTCAGCCATAGGGAAGTCAGAGAGCAATTGGCCCACAGCAACAGAAATCAGGGGGTTGGTCAAACATGTGTCAACAGCTGCCACAGATGGAACCCAGCCCAACAAGGACTGGGGCCATAACTAGGTCTGGGCAAAGTTCACAGAGTTGTGGGAAGCAGAATGCTGAGGAGTGGCTAAAAAACTATCATGCGCTATGTGGAGTTCCTCGTGTAGACGTAGTTTGCCGGGCACCCGTTCGCACTGCTATGTGCAGCCTCGCATTCCAAACCACACACAAATTGTACCATGCGGTTCTCTTGTGTGTCCTCGCATTCCAAATCATGTACGAATGGCACCAAGTGGTTTGTATGTGCGTGGTAATCTTGTTTTTATACTTTGTTTTGGTGCTGGGCCAAATTTTTAATCCCTTCCTTTTAAAAAATTTTTTTTTAAAGACCTTTATTCTGGAATTAAGAGAACACGGCTTTGGCCTACAACCCGTGGGGCCCGCCGCCAATTCTTCCACATATGCAACAACAATCAGGTTACACGGCCTAGGCATCAACCCTCCATGCCTGCCCCCGCTTTACATAGCATTAAGTCTGTAAGGCATGTGTTAGTTACGGAGTGGAATAGGTCCAATTTTATGTTTTATAACGTTGAACGGTCTAGTTCAAAATGTAAATCATTTCGCTCAATCTAGAAACAGTCACGGTCACAAGTTGCGGTAATACCAATCCGCCTCAGCACCAGAAATACATCTGTATGTCATGCATCTCTCATAGTCATAGCTGGTTTTAAACAATTCACTTTATTTCTTCTGAGCTGACCTGCGGGACATATGGAGGCTCGCATATGTTTCCCCTAAAGTCGTTCCACTTGGGCCATATCTCCCCCCACTTACGGGGGCACCCTCTTGTCACGTATACAGTTTTTCTTGCAGCATGCACCAATCCATGTCGCTTTGCCATTCCACCAGTTTTGGTGGGTTGGGGGCTCCCCACAATCTGGCAATGTTCCTCTTTGCCACCATTTGCCCCAGTGTCACCCATAGTTTCCCTTTAGGAGACAGGTCTGTGGGTTCCCAAATGTTCAGGAGACATCTCTTAGCCTCCGGACGGATCTCAACTTCCCAAACCTCCTCCATACACATCACCACTCTCCTACAATACCTCTGTATCTTCGGGCAGTCCCACAGTATGTGAAAGAAAGTGCCCCTCCCCCCACAACCCCTTCTGCAGAGCCCCTATCCATCCCTCCCCATCGCCTGGAGTCTAGTACATGAGATATAGACCCTGTGGAGAATTTTAAGTTGGATTAGTCGCAGTCGGGCCGAGATAGCCACCTCCCTAGGGGAGGCAACAGCATAAAGCCATTCTTCCTCATCGATCTCTAGCCCGTCAGCGACCCATTTCTCTTTAAGGGGAAGGAGCGTGTCGGGGGGATTATTAATCAATTTCTTGTACGTGAGGGAGATGGCGTGGTCAGGGATGTATCCGTCTAGTAACCTGTCTTCTAATGGGGAGTTTTGGGGCAATGTTGTTTTCGGCGGGATGTGTGTCTGCAGGGAGTGTCGCACTTGCATGTATCTTAAGTGTTCAGTAGGGGCTAGATCATAGGTTTCTTGCAGTTGGGCGAATGAGCGAATGCCCGTAGGGCCCCAAAGGTCTCTAACTTGTGAGATGCCTATCAGATCCCATTTACGGAACCCCTTGGTGAGTCTCAGGTTGCCCAGTTTTTCAAAGGCCCAGAGTGGAGTTGCCATAGTGAGGAAGTCCACCCATCCTAACTTTTTCTGAGCAATATGCCACACCTGTACTGAATGCCGAGTTGGTCCCGTGAGGTGGTGTTTGCCCGGCTTGGAGTAGAGTGCGACCTCGTAGTTCCCCCCAGGAAGGAGCCACCTATCCATCCCGTATCCCGGATCACTTCCGGCACCATATGTCCCCTGGTTGATCGCCGCGAGCTGAGCGGCCCAATAATATTTACGGATGTCTGGGAGGGCAATTCCACCATCATACCACCCCAGTGTGAGTTTACGCAGTGCAATTCTAGGCGCCCCCGCCCACAGCAGATCATGCTGCGACGTTTCCACTGCTGCGAAATACGAGTTGGGAACTAGGTTGGGGTAGTTTTGCAGAGCATATAGAAATCTTGGCAACGCCTTCATCTAAAAAATGGCCGCTCGGCCCAGCAGTGATAATGGAAGTTGCTGCCAAATTTTAGCGTCCCGTTGAAGCCGTCGTAGAGGTGGCATGAGATTCCTCTCGTACAGCAGAGTCTTGTCTGTGGATGCAAAGACTCCTAAATACTTGAAGCCATCTTCCGCTATCGTAATGGGACAGGTGTCAGGGAGCTCGGGGGGGTCTCCATGGAGCACATAGAGGTGGGATTTACCCCAATTGATCCGAAAGCCGGAGTTTCTGCCGAAGCTTACGAAGATGTCTAGCGCCGCCACGATAGACCTGCGCGGTCTGGAGAGGTACAGGAGGATGTCATCGACATAAAGGGAGATTTTATCCTCCCATCCGTCCGTCCAGGCTATTCTTTTGAGGTTGATATCTTGCCTAATCCAGGCCGCAAGCGGTTCCAGGGAAAGCGTGAATAGGAGGTGAGAGAGGGGGCATCCCTGTCTAGTCCCCCTCTCCAGGCTGAAGACCTACGACGCCCTACCATTAACCACCACCTGGGCCAGCGGTGCAGTGTAGAGGAGGCGGATCCACTTTATAAATTTCGGCCCAAAGCCCAATTCGCGGAGTACCGCTATTATGTACGGCCACTCCAGAGTGTCAAACGCCATGGTGGCGTCAAGAGAGACCACCACTGCGTCCTCCTGCAGCTTATGCCGTTGTCCAAGCACCCTGTTGAGACGCCTAATCTTGAGTGCGGTGTTTCGGTGTGGCATGAACCCGGATTGGTCCGGATGGACTAATGTAGACAGGACCGGCTGCAGGCGGTTCGCCAGCATTTTGGCCAGAATTTTTGGCTCTGCATTGAACAGTGAGATAGGTCTGTATGAAGCACAGGACTCTTTAGGTTTCCCTTCTTTGTGTATAGCCACTATTGTCGCTAGGCGCTGGTCCCGTGGCAACAGGCCCTCCTCATTACTTTTTTCGAACATACGCTTTAGGTGTTTAGCGAGGGCATCTGGCTTGAGCTTGTAGAGCTCTATTGGGAGGCCGTTAGGTCCCATAGCCTTGCCTGGGCGGAGGTCAACTATAGCGCGCTGCAGCTCAGCATCTGCGAGCGGGCTCTCCAGGGTGTTCTGTACTTCCTCCGACAGGCAAGGCATTTGGATGTTCGCCAGAAGGTCTACTGAGTCTTCTTCTAGACGATCAGACTCCCGGCTGTATACCTGTTTATAGTGTCTTGCAAATACAGCCACTATCTCTCGGGGTTCAGTTACCATAGTCCCAGATACCATTCTGAATTCCGGCACCACCCTGCTGGCCAGTTGTTTCTTGTCAAGCCATGCTATAAGTTTCCCAGCCTTGTCCCCTTGGTCGTATAGCCTTCCCATCTTGTGCATGGCGACTGTTTGGGCCTCCTGTGTAACTAATTCCTTGTATTCTGCCATTTTCAGCCATAGCCTGTGCTGGGCCCCGGCTGTCCCCGTTTCCTGCACTTCCTTTTCTAGCCTCTCAAGGTCTACCTCCACTGTGGTGACCTTCTGTTCTTTCTCCTTCCGTTTACCTGTGATGGCTGACAACGCCTCCCCCCTAATCACAGGTTTAAAGGCCTCCCATAGGGTAACTGGGGAGTCCACCGACCCCAAGTTGATGTCAAAGTATTGGGTAATCGAGTTGGTGAGCTGCTTTCTAATCTTCTCATTCTTTAAGTGCAAGGCACTTATCGGTGCAATGCAGCCCTCTTGCCGAGACCCAAACGTGAGGTGCGTGAAAACCGGCACGTGGTCAGATATGCCCCGGGTGAGGTGTGTAGCTTCCTGCACCGTTATGTCGTGGTGCAGCAGGGTGAGAATGTAATCTAGGCGAGAGAATGATCGATGGGGTCCAGAGAAGAAGGTGAAGTTCGCGTCAGTTGGATGCAGCAGCCGCCAGACGTCCGTGAGCCCGAAGGCATCCAGGAAGTTCGCCAGCCACTGCTGTCCTTGTGGTATGTGTCTGGGGGGATGTCTGTCCAGGGTGCCTGACACCACTGCGTTATAATCGCCCCCCAGTATCATTTGACCATCAGTGATAGAGAATATCAATTTACCCAGATCTTCGTATGCTCGAGTGTGGAGGCCCGGTGGGATGTATATAGAGAGCAGGTTATTGTGGTAGCCTTCCCATCTGCCAGACACTGCCGCGAAGCGACCCTGGGGGTCCGTTACAGTGCGGTCTATGTGAAGGGCCAGTGAGCGGTGCAACAGAATTCCCACACCCCTGGAGCCGGAAGTGAAGCCGGAGTGAACTGCAAGTGTGTATCCCCACCGGTTGAGGGCCAGACATGTGTTCCCATGAGTTGTGTTTCCTGCCGCATTACCGCATCCGGCTGGTGCCTTTTAATGAATTGCAGGGCTATGGTACATTTGAGCTTGTCCCCCAACCCGTTAACATTCCAGCTCAGAACTTTTAGACTCTTTTCCCATTTCTTAGCCATAACCGTTGCTATGTGAGACCTGTACTCTGGTGCCTGATCCGATCCTGACAGTGTGAAGTACTTGTGACCATGAAACTTCCCCAACTCCCCTACCCTCCCAACATCCCCCCCAACATGTGCGATTCATGCAGACTTTGAACAGCATTACCGTTGTAAAGCCCTCTTGTCCCTCCCCCCCAACTCGGTGCATTGTAACCACCCTTCCCTGCACAACAGTCCCCCCTCCCTGCCCCCTGCTCTGTGGGTCCTCGACCTGCCCACCACCCCAATTAGCAGAGCGCCTGTCGCCCAACCCCCCCCCCCCGAAAGAGAGGCAAGCCCTCCCCAAGGAATTTCTTGTGGGAAACGTGGCTGCCCTTCTCCCCCTTCGCCAACCCATGTTGCCCCTGTAAGTCAGATACACATGTTCGAAGCGAAAAGAAATATCAGTTTGAGGTCCCTGAGTCTCGTGTCAGCTATGTAAGCCACCCAATGACAACAACCCCCATTGTTACACTGAATGCAGTATATGTTACTGTTCGAAGATCAACAGCATCAATGTTTGTGTCATCATCCGACTGCATTGTCTCGGGCTGAACCCCAGCGGGGGCTGTTTGACCTCGAGCGCCAAAACCTCTGGCTCTGGTCGTCTCCGTCCTGTCTCCCAGCCACTGAACCAGGGGAGGAAGTCCGGGGTTCTCTCCAGTTGGTGCTGTCCCTTTCTACCTGGGCCTCCGGCGCTGCGTTGTCCAACCACTCCTGGGCTGCCGCTGGTGTGGTGAAGAAGTAGGATTTACCTCCAGAAAGAACTTTCAGCTTAGCTGGGAAGAACATCATATATTTGAGTCCTCGTTCACAGAATGCCGCCTTGACCCCTTGGAATGAGCGTCGTTCCTGTTGGACTTGCAAGGTGAAGTCAGGGAAGAATCGGATCGTCGCCCCTTTGTAGTGCAAGTCTCCTTGTTGTCTGGCGACTTGGAGGATCGCGTTGCGGTCTCTATAGTTAAGCACTTTAGCAATAATTGTTCTCAGCAAGGCCCCTGGTTTTGGCTTGGGGATCGGGGCTCGGTGGGCCTGTTCAATGGTGAAGATGTTCAACAGTCTCTTGGGCTTTAGGTATTGCAGGATAAGGTCCTCTAGAAACAACTCTGTGCTGTCTCCCTCCAATCCCTCCGGCACACCTATTTCTATACAGATGTTATTTCTTCGGGCCCTCCCCTCCTGATCCTCAAGCTTCATCGCCATTTTCTGGTGTTGGTGAAGGAGCTTGTTCACCCTGTCCTCCAGTCGTTTCTCAGAGGCCTGTAGCGTCTTTATGGCCCCTTCGTTAGTCTTTGACATCTCAGTGGTTTTCCCCAGGTCTTCGCGTAATAAGTTCACCTCGATAGAGATCTTGTCAATCTTCGTCTCGAGGTTGGCTCCCAATGTCTGGATGGTGGCCATGATGGAGTTCAGGGACGGTTCCGCCTGCTCCTTACCATCCTTTGCCGCCACAGCAGGCTGTTGCTGCATACGAGTCACTGCATATTTATCCATCTTGTTAGTTTGGGTCCCTGTTCCTCCTTTGGGTGTCAGGATCCGTCCATCTCCTGGCCAGAAGGGTAGATCAAGAAGAAGGTACAAGCTAAGAAACCCTTGCTGGAAAACTTCACTGCAATTTCTAGTGGCAGCGTTGCGGAGGTCCGCCATCTTGGGAATGCGGAAGTAATTCCGTTTTCTGCGTGGCGGTTTACTTTGCAGTTGTTCCTAGAGCGTCTGTATTTCGCGCACGCGCGCAATTCGTGCTGCGCACTTCAACTGAAGAATTTACCGGAGAAGAGTGTTTTCCTCACGCTCTCTTCAGAGAAAATTCTCTTTCGACCAGAGTTTAGTCAGACAAGGCTTCCGAACTGAAACCTCAAGGAAAGTAACAAGTTACGTTTTCTTAGAATGAAAAAAGACATTTCCTAATTCACCTTTTTCCCCTCGGTAATCTTGCGACCTAGAAGTATCACGACGTCGGAGTCAAGAGAAGTTGCCGTGAGGAGGAGTCGGAGTTTTGGGAATACTTCAGTCAAGAGAAGTTCCCTCAAAGACTTTCAAGTAAGCGTAGCAATTTTGGGTTATTCAAGAGAAGTCTCAAGGCAATGAACTAAAGACGCAGTGGACTCACTTTGGCAAGGAAGCTGAAGAGCGTTTGCATCTAGAGCCTATCAGAGACTGTTTGTGGAGAAACTTTGATAAAAAACTTTGAAGCTTCAAAGTATGCCAAGATAGTAAGACTTGTTTTGGAAAGACTTGTTCCACAAGGAGTTTTCAGAAGAATTCCAGTGTTTAAAGACAGTTGCAGTTCTGAGTTAAAGACTTTGAGTATCACAGGTCAGAGTGTGTTTGAAGCATCGAATCTAGTCAAGAAAATTCCAAAGACCATTGAGAGTTCTTCCAGTGAACCAGTAGTAACACTTCAGACATTACCTATAAGAGAGTGGCAATCTTCCTAGTCTGTGTGGGTAAGGCTTAGAGTTCATAGAAGATAATTTAGAGCAGAGTAACTTAAAATGTTAAGTAGAGAGAGTTAAAGAATTGTCTTTTCCTTTTCAGCGAGTCCAATCTGAAGGCTCCCGAAGCAGACCAGTCGAGGAAGAAGTCTCTCTTGTTTTGTCTGTCCACTTCCCCTTTCCCTGGCGGGTTAGGACTAGAGACTGTAATATCTAAGCGGTTTCTGGTCTTGGCTTGAGGGGGACTGAGGAAAAAGCTTCTGTTCCTGAACGGGCCGAACCAGTGTATCCTTTACGGTTCTGACATTGGGGGGCAGCATGGTGAAGCCGAGCACTCCGAGGATGGATTGTTGTGTCTGTTGTCAGCGACAGCGGCTATCTGCGGTCCCGTGTCAGCTCAGGATGCGGTCCGGAGGAGGCCGGGAAACACCGGAGCCAAGCGTCCACCATGGGATACTGGTCTTGGTCGTGATCCACTCTTCACACCGGTCGGGAGGGCAGGCCCCAGCGCCGGCCACTGTCCCTCTGTGCTTCAGTCCCCAGTTACTAAGAGGCCCCGCTGGGCCGAGTGCGGCACCACAGTCCCGATTTGAACATTCAGCAGGGCGCCTCTCATTCGGGACAGCAACTGGGTGAACCTGACAGCCCACGGTGTGGCCTCGCGCGGCCTGCCCTCAGTGTTCGCCCCGCAAAGCCAGAGTAGGGTCTTATACTTTCCCTCGGGCCTCAGAAAAACCGCAGGTGGCCATATGAGCACAGTATGCTGCACACTCACCTCGTGGGCGCCACCCACGCCGTTACTGCACACCGGCCATGCTTGCTGTAAGTGCCACAGACCTGGGCCTCGATTTTGATGGCCGTCGGCGCTCGTCCTTCACGCCCAGGAGAGGCCCTCTACCAAGTTGCCGACTCCTGCGGTCCGTTTCCGCCGCACCCCTGTCCCTGTCTTGTCATGCTTGTGTGGGTAACACCCGGGGCTGAATAGATCAGGGGCGCCACTCTATCCTCTCAGCGCCTCACCACACTGGTGCCGTCTTGGGACCAGATACGGGTATACTCGGTCCGCATCCCCGCTTCTGGGGCCTCGCCTTTCATGCCAAATGTGCATGGGCTTCACCAGGCCTGCACCGCTGGCGGTAGTAGGCCCACTGGATCAGTGTCTTCACAAGTTTGTTAGGGCCTGTGCAGCTCGTGTGGTGGGTCCGCGCGTGTTCAATTTGCCGCCGGGCACCTACTGTCTCTGTGGGGCCTTGCTGTCGGGACGCCCCTATGTACACCCCGGCCGTGTGCCTTTTTGCCCTGCAGGGGTGCCTCCGCTCTTTCCGGGCAACGACGGGGCTCCCCCTATCCCCCCAGCAGCTCCGGTGACGCCCCAGGCCGTCCACTAGCTTTTCCACACCGCCGGGCCCACTCATGTCACTGCTGGCTCGGAAGGCGCCTCACCAATATGGGCTGATGTCCTCCGAAGCTCCTGTGCACTCACCCGGCCCCGCAGCCGCCTCCGACGGCAGGAGTACTCCCCGCCGCGCCGACGTCAGGTTCTCCGCACCTAATTTAGTCCCCGGCTCCGGCCGTTACTATAGGTCGCGATGTATACAGCGGCGGATCTCGGCATTAGCAGGGAGTTACACGATGCAGGCAGCCTCTCCGTACAGCGGGGATGCTCCGGTTTCCTGTGTGTCACTTTTACGCCGTTTTCAGGCAGGATAAATGTACGGATTTACTGGGGAGATTTGCCGGACCACGGAGCAGTCCTAAGATGCGGCCATCTTAGCTGGACACTGGCCACGTCCCCCTTTAATCCCTTCCTAATCTTTTTAATCCTCTCTCTATCAAACGTATCTACCCCTCATTTGTGTTTATTATATTAGTGCGTGTCCAGGTGTGTTTAACTTTTTTTTAAATTTATTTTGGTGTTTTTAGTAACCCTGGGCATAGTTCGCGCAGTAGCACTATGTGTAGCTACACGAAATGCACTTTGCACTATGCAAGCTACGTGTAGCTACGCGAACTGCATAATGCACTGTGCAAAATGCTGCTCAAACTGATTGCACAGTGCAGGATGCTTGTCCTCGCAATCAGTGCAAACTGCATCTTGCACAGTACAAGGCGTTGTTTTCTGCCGTTGAAGTAGATTTCGACTCGAGCAGCAGATTTCCCAACACGGACTGGTAGTTTCTCATCGCAACAGGTTGCGAGCATACGCGACCACTCGCAATGAGAAACCTGACCTTCCCGCTTTGAGAATCTCGCCGGGAGGTTTATTTTCTGCGCTCGCGATCGGCAACTTGATGTTGCTGATGGCGAACAAGGAAAATGTCTCACCGGCATGTCATTTTTCCCGCTTGCGGTCGCCAACTTGACAATGAGGACCACGAGCAAGCAAAAAATTACAGCTACGCTATGCGTGTTTGCATTGTGCTACGCGCAATTCGCGTAGTGCAAAGTAGCGCAAACTTCGCAAACTACACAAGCATAGCGTAGTACTTTGCCCAGGGTTTGTTTTTAGTGACTATTTGCATTTTGTCTATTTTTCTCCTTACTTCTTTATTTCTTCTTTCCTTTTCTTCCTTTCTCTTCCTTCCTCATCTTTCTTTATCCACCCAGTGCCATGGCTGAGGGTCGTCTACCCTACAGGTGCCATCCCCACCCAGGTCGGCAGCCCTTAGCGATCTTCAGCGAGAGTGAGGTGGCAGCACTAGTTCTTGTTATAAAGCGCCACCTCCCTTCCATGATGGCAGCAGGCTCAGAAGTAGATACCCCCTGCAGGGGTGTAGGCTGCACTGGGGGAGAGTGCACCACTGCATGCGGTGCACCAGCCAGGTGCGGAGCACTGTCCAGCAGCTTACGCACTGCTGGGTGGATAGTCTTGACCGGGAGCAGGTCCTGCTTCACCTGATCAGAGTCAAGATTCCGAGGCTCATGAGTATTAATTATATGTTGTTTTTCTTCAATGCAAAAAAAAATTCGGAATAGCAGCTCACAGTCAGAGGGAAGTTACCTTTAGTTTACGTTAAGAATATTATTATTATGTGTTTCATTTTCTCGTTTCTAGTGGGCAGCTGCTCAGCGTTACATAATCATACTCATCATTGGTGCTAGCTTTGGCAGATAAATTAGGAAGTCATTGCAGACTGTCATCCTATCACCATAGTGAATCAGGGATAGCAGTGGGTTGGCGTTCTCTCTGTGACTTTGCTTTTGTTACTCGTATAGTTCCAAGCTAACAGCGATGTGCATTATGCATCTATGCATTGCAAAAAAGGGAGAGTGACTTAGTCCGTCAAGGCAGTTGAGAAATGAGAATAGTATCAAAGATCATTCACTGCAACGCATTAGTTCCGAATGTAGTTTTTGTTAAGGAAATTTGGAATAGGGATTTTAGGATTATTATGGGCAACTCAACAATAGTTGATAGACTTGAAACTAGTACTATAGGTGATCTGTTTTAGAGAAGTACAATTATGTGACTGCGTTTGCCTGTCACAATACTTTTGTGGATATTAACTGACTCACTAATCTTTTTTTATCTTCTTCATTTTTTACATCAGCACCCAAGGGCAAGAAGAGGGACAATACAGAGTGGCCTGGAGTAGCATGGAGTAGCATGGTCAGCAGGAGGCACCAGCCACCAGCGCTCCTGCCAAGGGCTTTGCCAACCCCAGTAATTCCTAATGTTTATTAATATTATTTCCCTAATGTTGGGTTTTGTTATTGTTGTTGGCTTAGGGTACAGTCTTGGAGTATTGAAATGTTGGTGTTGGGTTCCAGGATGGGAATTGCTGCTTGGAAGCTGGTGTTTCTGGTGAGAAACAAAGCTGTTCTGACACCGTAACCTGTCTTTCTTCCACTCGGCAATGAGGACGGGATACAAACCCACTCGTACGAAGCACAATTAATTCACTTTTTGTTTCTTTCCTGTTATCCTTGCAATATAATTTTTTCCCTATATTACATGGTTTTCTTTTTTGCTAGATGACTTTTTCCAGGCCCTAGTTCACTTATCTTCCACTTTGATGTCAATCTTTCCCTCTCTCCTAATTATCTTGTGGTACTGTAAGAGTAACACTAAGACGAACACATTTTTGGTACCCTACAGTCTACTGTGAAGATTGCAGGCCCAAGTAAGCTTGTATTATTAATATTGTTCACCATGTATGTTTGTTGAGAAGGCTTTCTTTTTCGAGTTTATGCTCCAACAGTTGAGGTCCCAAGAAAGTGGCCATGGTCATAGAACCCCCCTTCCCCAATGTTGTGTGCTGTCATTCATTTATACAGTATACCAGCAGATTTTCATGAAAGTGCAGCATGACTGCACACAAAGTATGAAGTCCCACTCCCATTCCATTTGCCAACCAACATCATTTGTCTTTCATTGATCATTATTCCACCCCTGGCTTGTCTAACATTGTCAACTAACCAAATGCCCAGAGTAATATTTTTGTTAGAAGATACTACAGTGCTAATCGAACTGTAGTGATGTATTGCGGTTATATTTTTAAAATTGAAAACATTGAGGCGAGGCATATCTGGCATCTACAATATTATGTATAATGTTTTGTTCTAGCCACACAATCTACCAGCGATGACAGCTCAAGTAGTGCTGCTGCATGAGGAGACTCAGTTAGAAGGGGAGAAGCGGCAAAAGGGACAGGCACTGGTAAGGCACATAATTACTTGCTTATTGACAGTTAATTGACAGTCACTCACAACTACCAGGGACCCATCAACTTTTGATCGCAAACCTCCAGCTTTACCAGCTGCAGTGGTGGTTGAGTTATCATGGCCTCTTCTAATTGTAACTCATGAGCGTTGATGGCTTGAGGGAACCATGAAAAAATGGAAGGCTAAAAGAAAAGAAAATAGTACATGAGTGAAAGGGTGAGTAGGTGAAAGGATGGATGGAAGAAAGGGTGAATATTAAATGGATGGATAATGAATTGGCAATTTTGTTGAAAGACTGGATAAGAGAAAGTAAAGCTTAACCATGGTGACTGTGGGTGAATTAGAATGAAAGGATGAATAAATATTTGGATTTCTTGGATGAATAAGCAAGGCAGCTCTCTTCATGGATAGAGCATGCTGCTCACCTACTTTGCTTACTTTTTCATGTCGGTTATCAAAGCTATGGTTCAAAGTGGCGAGTATTTTTTTTCTTTTAGTTCT
Source organism: Lissotriton vulgaris (assembly GCF_964263255.1). NCBI lineage: Eukaryota > Metazoa > Chordata > Amphibia > Caudata > Salamandridae > Lissotriton > Lissotriton vulgaris. Next base: position 1,195,050,016 of record NC_141694.1, on the reverse strand, counting down.
ACTCCCTTGACTCCCTTGACTCAGATGAATCTGTATTCTGATTTATATATACATCCATAAAAGCAAATTAAGAGCAACTACAAATGACTTAAAATATCCATAAACATTGCTTAGCCTAAAATCATTTAACAGTACTCAAAATTCTAAAATAAATGTGAACATAAAAACATTTAAATAAGATGGGACACAGTACAATACGTGCAGATAATCATAGAACTGGAAACAGGAATAATTATTACATGCAGCTCTACACCTATTTAGAAAAGATAAGAAGAGACCCTTTATGTCTCAATCAGTTAGTAAGATAAAAAGAAATTCATTGTTATTAGTTATTTGAATTGACTAATTGTATTTGTTAAGCAAGACATGTGTATCCCACCCATCATTCACCACCCCCTACCCCCACCGCCCAAAGTATTTTGCCACCTATGAGCACAGTGCAGTTTGGTTCAATTCGGGACTGCAATGTTGAATGTTCAATGAGCATCTGAATAAGTTAATGCAGAATTTACAAAGTTTTCAATGCATTGCAAATCAAACACCAAGTTGTGTTTCCCGTTGCTCACGCAGTCACCTCCTAGTACTTCACTTTTTTATTTTATCCCTAGCTCTTCCATCCCAGCCTATCTCACATTTGCAAAATCTATTCTTGGCATGTTCCACTTTTGAATTTAGAGCCATGTGAAGTGATTCCAAAATATATTTCAAGGTTTCCCATTACAGATTTATTTTCCTCCAGTTTATCCCTTGCAACTTCCATCAACTAGTACAGTAATTTAATTGGCAAGGCAGTAAGATTGATTTAGAGATCTTTATACAGTGGTTAAATTGTGGTGATTCAAATTTTAAATTCACCTCAAGAATAAGTCAGAGGTACTGGGATTTTTTTTAACATCAAAATAGTAGTTGAAGAGGGAATTCTAGAAGTGGAATTGGTCACAAAACTGTCAGATCAAAATACTATTCTTCATTATAACAACAATCATCCTAACTGCCAAAAAAACAATATACCATTTGAAGTTTCTCCGGTTGAGAAGGAACTGCTCAAATAGGAATAATTCTGAAATCCATGCAAAAACCTAAAAAGAGAAACTGATGGATAGAGGATAACCTAAGCGAATAATAAAACAGGCCTATAAGAGGGCAAAATATTTCAAAAGGGGCAGCCTATTTGAGACAGATAAAATATAAAAGTACAACAAAGAGAGAATCGTGGTTGTAACTAACGTCTCAAGTATGAGCAATAAAATAAAAAATCTGGTGGATAGAAGTTAGTCTCTTTTGGAAGAAAAGGATAGAAATAGAATGGAAAAGCTGCTTTTTGCAGATTGGATAAATAGAACTATTAGAAATTGTTTAGTTCATACAAATAGAGAGCCGAAAGAACCACAACAAAGAGGAATCTTTGACAATAAAAACATTGTGGGTAACTATCCAAGTAATACATGCATGCATTTTATTTCAATAATAGATGAATAGGAAATAGAAACCAGCAGGGTAACACTTGTCTTTAATACTATGATGAATTGCAAACCAAAGAATGCAATGTATCTAATTATATGTCGGTGTAATAAAGGCTATGTAGGCGAAACGGGAAGAGAAATACGAACACGATTGAATGAGCACAGAACAGCCATTAGAATTGGCAAGAAAATGCCCCACTCACAGAATACTGGCTACAGTACGAACACAAAGACACTGACATAAAATGGTGTGTTACATAGAAAATTACTGGCACAATGAGAGGTGGCAATTTAGAGACAAAAATAAAGAAAAGGGAAAAATTCTACATGAGCAAGTTCAAGACTTATACATGCATCCTTATTAATGTGAGACATGGGAGAAAATATTTAGATAGTACACCTAATAGGGGTACCCTGTTATTAAAATAAGATTCTATGAATTTCAACTAGAACGGATGTAAAGGATGTATTAATACACATTAGGTCCCCAAGAAAACAATTAGATGATGTTCAAAAGAACTAATGAGCAATGTATTACCATTATTTATAGAATGTTCTCTGTAGGAATTGAAAGTATGTATGTATGTATGTATGTATAGGCATTTATATAGCGCACTACTTACCCGGAGGGTCCCAAGGCGCTTCGACCGCTGCGAAACCCTTCCTGGCTTCCCTGAGAGATGGTCCCTTAATGGGTATCTCCAGGGTGAGACCAGGCATCCCCGGCGGTCTGGTGGGGCCGTTAGTGAAGATGAGGCAAGCTAATGCCCAGAGTTGCCGAGTGTGATCGCTGATCAGAGTGGGCACCGAGGCGAGAGAATTATCGAGTCCGCTGACCCTGGTCCAGAGACCTGCCGCGCCGGAAATCGAACCCTGGTCCCGGGCCGTCCTCTGCTCTCGGGTCTGCCGCCTCTAACCAGTGAGCCACACTACTTCAATATCAGAGTTGAGAACATAAAGGCACTATACAGAATGTAATCATTTTGAGTGGACTAGTTTAGATGATTATGACTACACCCATTAGGTTTTCAACGTAGTAGTTTAGATATACCCTTAGACGACAAGAAAGGCTCAATGCATTAGAAAACATTATTGATAGAGGAAGATAGCCATCAAGCTGCAGGAACAAAGACAATATGTGAAAGGCTAAATGCATTTGAATATATTGTAGATAGAGGAAGATGGCCGACATGTTACAGGTATTAAGAAAATGTATAGGTGACCAATTGGTCAGTGGGTGCAGATATGAGATAACATTGTTACAGTAGCGGCACTCGGTGCATGCACTGGAAGGCCACCACTACAGACATGGGAAGCACACATACTAGGTTTTTACCCCAGACCGAAGAAACATAAAGTCACCTCCAGGTTTACTGACCTATGTCTCATAGTGGCCAAGAGACTACTTACCAAACGATGAAAACATACCAACCCCCCCCGCCCTTAACAGTTGGAAAAATTCACTTATGGTGTGGGCCCAGGCAGAAAGCATGTCATTACAAAGGGAGGAAATAGCCGGTCTGTGTAAATATCCCATTGCGCAATACTGGGTTGCAATACTTGTGGAGTTAAAATGCACAGATAGAGAGACGGAAAACAACTCCTCACAAACAGCTGAGGGGTGGAACTCGGATACCGTTCTCCAGACACACCACACCCAAGACCCATGATAAATCAAGCATTGGCATGTGTGAGGGTAGCACCACAAGGGATACAGAGCGCCAGGAAGGAAGAGGCCTGGTTGCTCACCCCATCAGGAATTGAGAGGGTGGGAGGGCAAGCATATCACAGCTTAGATGAGACGATAGGCTGCATTCCTTACCTATCATGACCCAGATGTGACGGGTTGACCATGTTTTTTTTTTCTTCGTTTGATTGTTTGTTTATTAACTGTATCACATTTGCATGAAACTGTATTCCCGAAATGGACAATGAGGTACAGAATACCATGAGGAATGCCAGATGGACACACAGATAAACAACATCATCGGGGTAAGGTAAGGCAAATATATTTTCACCCTCATGGACATTCGAGTGCAACTCATATGAAGTATACATCCGACACCATCTATGAAAATCATATTTACATGTACACTTGTCTGATATACAGAACTCAAATTGGTTACAATCTATTATGTGTGAACAATATGCATGACAGTATCTATCACACCTGCTATAGTTACCTGAGCCCTTCCTTGTAAGTGTTCATTGTTACTTATATTTTGAAAAAATGCATACAAAGATATTTAAAAAACAAATTAGATAAAATTGTTACAATATGTAATCTGTTGATCGTTTAAAATTCTGGCACTCACGCATCATATAATATGGCTATTTATTTTTATAAAATGAAACAAATAAGGGAATACATGAAGGGTGACCACCTGACTCTAGTATGGTGGCCAACTTGTACAGACAGCTATTTTACGTGTGATGCGTCTTTAAACGTTAGCTAGTCCTAGGGGTCCAGTTTAAGATTTGGAATACTTGATTGGGAAGGCTAGTTCACCTTATTCTGGTGAGCGATGTAGATTTCCTGAGCACCTCTTTCCAACATGAGATAGAGCAGAAAGGGGAATGTTGCATTAATTAGTCAACAGAATTTATTTTTAAGAAATGTTTTTATGTGACTGTTTAGATTAGTGCAGATAGTCTGAACTACACCAGCAAGGGCTGGAGATGACTAGTCTCTCAAATTCATGTTGATGCTAGATGCAGTAACATGAAACTCAAGCCCCAAAGGGGTTATACCAACAGTGAGAATGTAGGATTAAGTTATAATAAACAAACTTATGAGACTGTCTTGATGTGTGAGACAGCTCTAGGGAAATAGTAATCATGTGTCATGTATCCAGAGACCAATAAGTGTTTAAAATATTTCTTGCATTTTCAACAGAATTACGATGGCAGAAGGGAGATACTGATACCACACAGAATATTTAAATTTAGGAATTTCCGGTCTTGCAAAAAAGTCAACTTACCTCAGACGAAGCACAGTCATGATCTAATGATTGGTTGTACACATTGTAGTGTAATGCTGGTAAGCAGTGAAGTTGGGAGTTCAAGGCTGATTAAAGGGGTGATACAACCTAATATTAAGATAATAGTATGTAATAATTACTGTTTTGTAGGTAGCAAATTGTATATGAATCTTAATGGAAGGAAGGATTAACAACACCTGTGGGTGTTCTATTAATTTCCCTGACTGATGCCTGATTATCTGGAAAGATAATAAAAGTATGTCTATGTGATCAAAAAAGAGAATTCCAGTACATGACTAAAAATGTAATGGCCTTATAAACAACATGGAAAGGGTATATTTGCCGGGAGACCACTGAATAATAAAAAACTAAATATTTAATTAAAGGTTTTGATATGATATGATATGATATAGATTGGAGAGGAGACTAAATGCATATCCCTATATTGAATATTTTTATGTACCCATATAACCTGATGTTAGCAACAATAAGACACAATAGATCAGGTCTTGTGATGGAGGGATTTGGTAGAATAATTAAGATTTCCATGAATTATCTGTGAATGGTTTTAGTGAATTATATCAATAAAGCTGAGCCTGGTCTTTGTAAATATAACTGACCTTAAATTAGTCCTTATGGTTGCTGTATGTTTCTATTTTGTTTCTATTTTTATAGAGAACATCAATATTTTAAAGTTTGTCCTGACGAAGGTAGATTAGACCAACTGTGATCCACCGAAACGCCACATCAACAACTTGATATTTTTATAAATTGTTTTTGTTCATTGAAATTTTAGGAAAATATATAATTTTAAGGACAATTTAGAAGTACTGATTTTGTAGGAGAATATCTTATGTATATAAAATAAGGATGTTCTACTTAAACAATGTAGCAAAACTGTCCTAAAGGACAATATTGAAGGTATAAAGTTATGTAATATTAGTGATTTGTCCATATGTAATAGAAATTGATAAACCCACCTTTTTATAATAGTTTTATGTTATGAATTGCTGACATTGTTTATAGCAGATTTTATTGGAGAATAAAACCATTATTTTTAATAAAAGGATAGATATTTTTGCAATTAACAGGCTTCATTGTATGATTGAAAGAACAAATGAGTACTGTTGATTATGGGGTGTGTGAAAAGTTGAAGGGAAGTGGGAGTAAGTGCATGATTTGATGTCATGTTTGGCGTATTGGATACTCTGTGACTAATGTGTAATATACAATCTATAAATCCTGTTCCTTTCCCTCTAGTGCAGTGCATCATTTTTCCCAATGTCTACTTATGGCAGACGGAATAATAGCTGCATCTCATATATTTGGAGTCAAGGCAGAAAGGGAAAGGCATTTGGAGAAGAGCAGGGCCATTAGAATAAAAAAAATAGATCATTGTCAACTGCAGCTGCCCGAGCTGGAGACAGTAGCCAAATATCCAACATGCTGACTAGCAATGTGCATTGCTACGTTAATTTAGCACAACACACAACTTGTACTCCATAGTGCATAATGCCTTAATCTTTAATGATAGTTAATTCAAAGTGTTAGTTACTGGAAAAGCCTGTAAAAAAATAATCATATCAATTTTTTCAATCCGGTTTTATTCTTATTCTGCCTTATATATTTCCACCACAAGTCAGTGCCTTTTAGGTTTTTATGTGAGGCATGTGTGGGTACAACATTAAATTGGCTGTATGACTCTTCTTTTCATAATCACATCAAATTCCAATGGCCCTAGGGGACAAGCAATATACTGCTACAGTGCCACCCACTAATTTCAAACAATTGTTTGCACAGAGAATTATTTACATGTTGTTTTCTTTTTGTTTTTCTCAACACGGCTACCCCTGCTGGTCCACCCATAATCCTCAACAAACAGGGGATCGTGGCCTAACTGCAGCAGCAGAGGCTGTAACTTATCCTGTATGAATACTGGTGGCTGGTTATCCTGGAAGAAGAAGATACGGAAATACCTCCCTCTCATCCAGGTCCCAGTGCAGCAGGACCCCTCAGCCTCAGCCTCCCGGCCATCCAATCACTGGCACTATCATCAGCTGGCAGCACCTTCTGCCTCCACCTCCCATTCTGACAACAGCAGCGGCTGGTTCCTATAGAGTGCTGGCTCACCACGATGGAGCAGAGCCTGGCCAGCTCTGGACCCAAATACAGAATGCCCTCTTCTAGCGCTTTTTAATTTTTGTTGGGGTGGGAAGGACGTATTGTGGGTACAGAGGGTGGGAAGGGGGTTGGGACCAGGTTTTTTGTTTATTCATAAGACATTTCAGATTTTTGGACATTGATAGTTGGGTCAGTTTGCTTGGGGAGAGGGGTGGGTCTGTTGTGGGTGATAGAGTGGGTTTGTTCGTAAAAAAAATAAAGGGGAAACTTGTTGTATTTTATCTAAATTCATGCCTGAAGTGCAATTTGCAATTACTTAAATGGAATGCAAGAACCACTTTAGAATAGCGGTTTTGCAAATGGGGGCGCTAATTACCATAAAGTTGAACTAAATGGTCATTTGCAAAAACTGTGAAAAATGCATTTTAGTGCATTTTTCAAAGTTTCATGTTGCGCACACACAAGCCCATGGGACATGTGTGTGTGTGTGTAACATGGGAGCACATCACTATTTCAGGGGTGCTACAGGGTGTCATTGTGACACCCTTGCACCCTTTAAATTGCATGTGCAATTTGCGAGAAATTGCACATGCAATCTCCCATTCATTCTTATGGGCCTGTACGCCCCTAGGAATGAATGGGGAGCCATCCAAAGTCCAAAACATGGCAGCTCGGCTGCTCTGTAAACTTCCCAACTTTTCCTCCACTTCTTATTCCCTTCGTAAATTACATTGGCTACGCATTGAAAGCCGCACAAAATTTAAGGCTCTTTGCTTCATGCACAGAATCAATGCGGTTAGGCCCCTCCCTACCTTAGGACCTTGGCCTTTGCCCTACTCACACTCTCCGTTCATCTTATCAGTATAGGTTTCAAGTTCCCAGAGTTAGGAGAGCCAGAATGGGTGGTCGCTCTTTTTCCGTTCTGGCTCCTTTCCTCTGGAACTCTCTTCCACCTCCCCTGCGCACTGAATCTTGTTACCTCAAGTTCCGCAGAGAAGTCAAAACTTGGTTATTCAACCAATAATCTACCTCTTCTTCTTTCAGTTTGTTCTCACCCTTAGTTTGGTTCTAGCGCCGGGAAACCTCCGGGTAGCTGCGCGCTTTACAAGCTTAAATATAATAATAATAATGATAATAATAATAATAATCCCTTAATTGCGACTCTCAATTTGCGAGTCACAATTAAGGAATTTGTAGGAATCTCTATTTTCTCAGCGATTCCTTCATGCATTGGAATTTGCACTTCCTTATTAGCGAATTCTTATTTTTCGCTAATAAGGAATCGCAAATCGCATGTTTGATGCTTGTGCCTGTAAGTATCTTGACCATTAGGGGTGATGCTGCCATAAACTATTTCGTCTACAACAGCCTAGATAAACAATTACTCACAGTAGCAGTTAGTTACTTACTTAATAACTTAGCTAGTTCACTTTACTCCATAGTGTCTTTCCTGTATATAGATGAAGCAATAACAGGGAAGCAATCAAAACTTCACAAGCGAGGTCCCACATTTACCAAGGTCAGCTATAACTGTAGGATTGATCGGAAAGATGATCCATCACAGGCAACTAAATGTAAATTTAAAAAAACTTAGTTAATGGGTAATGTCAAGCTTTCCAAACAGATTGAACCGGACAACTACATGATAACTCAACAAGAATTCCTAACGGTGATAATATTACATAAAATAGCAATAGTAGTAACTTGAGCAATGGGCAGCTACAAGTAGAAATAGAAAAAATAGACTCAAAGTCTGAAGTGGACAAGCTTCAGTTTGGTGTTTATGGTTACGCAATCAAGGCCTGACTGATGATGCTGATGACTCATGCTTATTTTTCTACATCTAAAATATAAATCACTTCTAATGAATGGGTGGGTAAATAGGGCCAGCATGGGATATTGTGCAAAAGATCCTGCAGTGAATTGCTGTTGCTTTCACCACATCTGCCCTAACAAGCATGTGACCCATTAATGGTGTAACTGAAGTCACAACTTAATAATTCACACAGCCCGGGGGAAGAGGGTTAGCGGTTTGATGAATGGATGGGAAAGGGGCTTTGGGGTAAGGTTTGACAAAGACAAACACTACATAAGGAGAACATTCATCTGGGCAATAGGCAGGACATCATTTGTCATTAATCTGTTATGGAAGGAAATAAAGGCATGAGTATGACACAGTACAGTTAAATGCATTGCAAACAGTCCTTCTACCCCTGAAACCCAGGTTATCAGATATCTAAATCTTCTGTCTTCTGGTTGGAAGTGAACCCCCCCACCCAGTTCTCCAAATATGATTGTTGAAAAAAAATTATACTGTATTGTAAAATTTGGTTCAGTATCTGCATTTATGTTGGGAATGCAGATCACTCTTGTGTGTCGGTGTGAACTGGTCCAGTAGTTGAGCAGTAATGCAAAGCTCGGCTTTTGCCTTTCCTTTGTGTAGTACACTAGAAGGTCTGCAGATTGTAAAACAGAACCTGTACTTTAGAATCAAGGATAAGGACAGAAGTAATTTAACCCCTTTGATGCTTGTGACGGAACCATTCCGTCATCAGTCACGGTTGAGCTGTGCTGATGACGGAATGGTTCCGTCACGACCACACCCAGTTAAGGAATGTTCAGCATGGGAGGGAAATCGAGGCAGCATCCATGTGGTTAAGCTTCATGAGGTGTGCATCAAGAAGGCAGAACAAAAAAAAATTAGAGGTGGACTCAGAGTTTCACTTTTGCAACCAGTGCAACACACACACACACACACACACACACACAAACACATATACAGCATTTCACAAATCTACACACCTCTCTTCATTCCGCTTAGCTGAGTATTAGGTCTTAGACCCATGGTTTCCCTTTGCAGTCCATAACTTCTTGCTCATAGCTGTTGATGGAGTAGTCCCACTGCTCCCCCTGAGTTCCTCCATCCTCCTCCATCTTTCTCCGGTCTCTGAGTAACGCTGTCCCAGACCAGTCAGGGCCCAAGCAAGAAAGGCATGTAGTGAACGGCTGTTGAAGCGCACATAGAGAAACAGACCTGCAGTATTTGGCATAGGTTTTTGTTTGTTAACTAAAGTGACTGTGCTTGTCTCTGAAGAACCAGAAAAAAAGAAAGGACACTGCCAATAAATCTGGCTAAGTGAGATCGAGCCAATCACCTCCGGGGAAAACATTGCATATCATCTTCAGCAAGTTTCCAAATTACAGTTCAACATCATCCCTGACTGCCAGCCACTAGCAAGGGGCAGGGATATAAGAATCTGTTCCTGGAATATCAACAGCCTAGAAAGCAAAAAGACCGATCCTGAATTTTTACAATATCTACTCACATTTGACCTCCTAATATTACAAGAAACCTGGGAAGACAAAGCATTCGACCTTCAGGGGTTCACGTCCTATTCCATACCGGCAAACAAAGAAATTCAATCTTTGGACGCAGATCGGGAGGGTTGACGGTCCTCGCCTCTATATCAACAATAGGCAAAATCGAGGCAATAGACTTTCGCATTTCTCCACCAAGTGCCATCCAGGTGGTAAAGCTCTCACTTGGGCTAAAAATGCAGCCCAAACAAGCAATCATAATCAACACCTATGTCCATCCCAAACAGAAACATAAGACGGTAGAAGAGCTGGTGAAAGTTTTAGAAAAAATAAGGGAAGCTAGAGTGTCTGATCTATTCATCGTGGCTGGTGACTTCAGTACGCTTCTCATCAGCAAAGATCAAGACAGGGACCTCATACAAGAACTAAACACAGCATGGGGCGTGCCGCCTCAAGGCACCATAAAAAATAACACCCGAACAAAGCTCTCGAAAAAATTCCTTCTCCATTTGGAACAACTCAATCAAAGGGCCTTAAATGGTCGTTACGCCGAAGACGACCCCCCAGTAGCCACCTTCCACTCTAACTTGCATACCTCGCACCTCGACTACAGCTTCGTTTCTCTGAACATGTTTTGTTGGGTTTCTTCCTTCAAAATAGGAGCAAGCGACCTCAGAGACCACTTGCCGCTAGTGGCTGAAATAAGATCTAGCTCGAAACTGGAAATTGCGCCCTCTACTGGCCCAGCCACAGACGTTAGTTCAAACTTAAAGCGCCTACGGTGTAACTCCGGCAACATTGACTCCATCAGCCTCACTGCGAAAACCTTTTTTTCCCAAATTTCTGGGTCCTCAACCAAGCTGTCGGACGTCTGGCAAAACTTCATCGATGCCATGATGGGGAAAATGAGAGGTATGGTATCCCAAAATCCGGGCCAAACAAAGGGCTCTACGGTCTGGAAACATCTAACCACGGAAGCACAAAAACGAATAATAAATCAAACCTTGAGACTAATGAAAAAAGGACCAGGCAAACTGCAGCTTGCAAACAGTTCTGCGGGAAGCTAAAAAACAGCTCAAACGGATGAAATGGGAAAGTCAAAAGCAAAGAAATGACGATTTTTGGGTAAAACTAGTCCACGAGGGGAAGCAGAAAAATAGCTCCAGGTTTTGGCAAATGGTAAAAAGGTTGCAGAACCCTGACCATTTAGGGCAAAATTCTCATATATCAGAGGAAGTATGGCCAAAGTACCTATTATCACACTTCAATGATGATGACACTATAGGTGCCACGGCAACAATGTCTCCTGGCATAACACCTTTAAGGCCTGGAAACGAGGAACAACTCAATAATCACAAGGTCGCGAGCATACAAGAAACATGGGAGTGTGAAGGAATAAGGCTAACGAAACCTGACCACCCAAAAGAGGAAGAAAGACCAGCAAAGGACGCTGAGCAAGAGCGAATGAAAATTATCCCAGCAGAAATCAGTCGGCAAATAAAAAAAGGGAGACCCAATGGAGGGCCAGGGCCAAACGGAATACCATCTATGCTGTACAAATCAGATGCAGATTTTTGGTGTGCATCTCTATCCCCAATATTCACCAACATAAACTTCACTTTGACGCTTCCTGACTCATGGCATGGGTCCGTCATAAGTTCTATTTACAAACACGGGAACAAGAGCCATCCAAATAGTTACCGTCTTATTGCTTTGCTTGACGTTGAAGCAAAATACTTTGCAGGACTTATCCTGGAGGAATTATCATCATGGGCCTCCGAAAATGCCATCATCCCTCTTAATCAAACGGGTTTCTGCAAAGTCCAAGGGACAATAACCAACATCATGGCACTGTCCCTCCTGATGACTGCAGCAAAAGCAGCTAAGTCACCCTTATTCCTTACATTTATTGATTACACTGCCGCCTTCGATCACGTGGATCGTAACAAACTTTGGCAGAAATTCTACAATTGGGGCATTCCGAAGCGCCTCTTAGACATCCTAATACTGCTACACTCCAATACCTGGATTAAAATCAAGCTTGGGGCAGGCACACACGTTTCGAAGCCGATCAAGACGACAAAGGGATTAAAATAGGGTTGCCTACTAGCGCCCATTTTTATTTAATCTCTTTCTTGTGGATCTGCCTGCAGAATTAGAGAAATGCCGCAACCACGCACCCAAGTTAGGGAAAATCACCCTCTCAAATCTGTTAGATGCCGACGACCTTGTGCTGATAAGTCGCTCTCAAGTAGGTCTCCAGCACCTCCTATGCCTTCTCAGCAAAGAACGCCCTCCAAATAAATCTTCATAAGTCAAAGTCCAAGACGGTCAATTATAGGAAAAAACTGAATCCTTGCTGGTACCTGAATGGAGAAAAACTTGACAGGGTAGCCTCATACAAATATCTAGGTGTCCTCTTGGACTCAAACAACAACTCTAGACCTTAACTGCACTCCATTCGAGGGAAAGCCACAATGACTTACCTGGCACTAAAATCTCTAAAAGGCAAAACTCCCTGATCTCACACTAAAACCATTCCTTGAAATCTTCCATGCGAAACTACAACCAACGCTCACGTATAGGAGTGAATCACATCATGGGAAGGATGCCGAACTGCTGGACATAGTCATAGCCAACTCCTATAGGGCCATTTTCAACCTTCCTACATACGGAATTCGGTATTATCAGACAAACTCTAGAAAGGCGGAGTGCGTACATAGCAAGTTGGCGCAAAATCCGCAATGCAGAGGCCGACTCCCTAAATGCCAACATATGGGTTGAGCTACTACGGCACCGCACGTCGTTGCATAGAGTTTATCTTTTTGAATCAATTGAAGTCCTAGGTTTGTCTGACACTTGGGAAACGTCTACAGACCTCCACTCCTTTAAAAAAAACTGGCCAAAAAATCAGCACGCATTAACTCTGCGATTGAAGATAAGAAAGACTTAGCAAACAGAGCGCACGGATGGACAACCCTGGGTGGATATGGCAAAACACAGCCACAAGCATATCTTAACATCGGGATGAAAATACAAGTTAAAGAAAAGTTTTTAAAACTACTCATTGGCGTAATCCCGATACTGCAACACCTGCCCCCCTGGGTGAGACCACCCGCTTTACAACAGTGTCGCCTGTGCAAGTCTGGCATAGAGGATATTGTTCACGTGATATGTATATGCCCTAGACTGAGGGACTTGAGGTGCAACCTCCTGCTTCCACCCTTTAAGTCACACCCTGTAGGCAGGCAGTTATACTATGCTTTACCGCTAGCAACTCAAAATTTAACTGTCAGGTCGTGAAGTTCTTTGACTCAATAAGAAAAAGACTTGATACCGTTTGAAGTTCTTCACTAGCACCTGAGGACATTTTTGATCCAATCACAGCAATGCAGTGTTCTTTTTAATCCTAACTACAGATTGGTTTTTAATGTTGCTACTGGTATTTTATATTTTTGTAAAGATTTTAATTAATCATGTACAAATAAAAATATTACTTACTCACTGCCTGCCACTACGTGAATCATTATTCATCACTCGCAATTACTCGACAATCAGGTTTTGAGTTGGTGCTATGATTACCTGTTCCAATCAAAGTACGGTGGTAGGTACACTATCTCCCCTTTGATGCAAGCAGCAGATTAGAATTTGGCAGTCTTCTAAATCAAATGATCGTCTGGGGCAGCCCTCCTATGTGATGAAAAATGTGAAGGAACATAGGAGTGGACCATCCAGGTTAAGTAATTATCACTAAGTACGTTTGTAAAGGACAATCACCTCCAGGGAAAAATGATCACCCCCCCACTCTGGCCCCAAACATTGCAAATCATCTCAAACAAGTTCCCAAATCACAGTCGAACAACACCCTCCCTCACTGTCTGCCACCACATGAAACATCAATAATCATCAGTCACACAATAATTCACTCACTGTTTCAATAGCTGTAGTTACCTCTTCCAATCCAAGCACGGGTAGGTTAGGAAGTAGGTATTCATCTTTGATGCAGGCAACACATTGGGATGTGGGATTGAAACTCTTGTAAATCAACAATGTTCTGGGGCCGCCCTGCTAGGGCTAAGTCAAATCAAAAAAGGATAGGCATGCGAGGGGGCAGACATTCTCTCCAATGGCATGAAGGAATTGTGTAGGCTTCTGCAATGTACACGGGTCAGACCAATTGCAATCTGGCAATATAGCAATCAATCATTCATGGGTTTGTTGAGCGTGATTACTTACCCGTAAGGGTCTCAAGGCCCTGGGGAGGCGCAGAGTCCTGTCCATCAAGAAGGAGGTCTATCGAAGAGCCATGTTTTGAGGTCCCTTGTCAAGTTGGGGAGTGATGTTGTCTGTCTGAGGTGGAGCGGGAGGGTGTTCCATGCTCTGGCCATGAGGAAGGACAAGGAGTGGCCTCCTGATCTGGACCTCCTGGCATGAGGGACCATGGGCTCTTTGTGGGGTCCTTTGGGGTGCATGGAATTTGAGTCGGCTATTCAGATATGTTGGTTCGGTGTTGTGAAGGTGTGTGCGTGAGAATCTTGAAGGTGATTCTTGCATCGATGGGGAGCCAGTGGAGTGTGCGCAGGTGCCTGGTGATGTGGCATTATCGTGGCGGGTTGAGGATTAGTCTGACGGCGGCTTTCTGGATGTTTTGAAGTTTGCGGTGAGGTTTTTGTTGATTCATGCACAAAATGAGTTGCAGTCAAGTCTATTGGTGATGAGAGCATGTGCGATGGTCTTTTCGCGTTCAAGGGTATCCTTTTGAAGGTCAGGTGTAGGAGGCGGAGGGTGTGGAATTAGAAGAAAGCAACTGAGTTAATCTGGTGGTCCATTTTAAGTTTGGAGTCCAGGATGATTCCTAGGTTGCGTGCATGGTCTGTGGGGGTGGGTGGGCTTTCGAGGGTGGGGGCCACCATTTGTCGTTCCAGGCGTCGGAGTGGTGGCCAATGATGAGTACTTCTGTTTTGTCTGTGTTGAGTTGTAGACAGCTGCTCTTCATCCATTTGGCGACTGCTTCTATGCCTTATTGAAAGTTGTGTTTGGCTGCGTTGGGTTCGTTGGATAGGGAGAGGATGATTGATGCGGTGGAGCCATGTAGATGTTGAACAACATGGGACTGAGGGAGGATCCTTGAGGGACTTTGCAGGTGGACGACGTGGGGTCCGAGAGGAAGGGAGGTAGTCTGACCCGCTGCGTTCTGCCAGAGAGGAATAAGTAGATCCAGTCGAGGGCCTTGTCCCAAATCCCTGCTTTGTGAAGTCAGCATGTTTGGGTTCGGTGAGAGACTGTGTTGAAGTATGCTGAAGGATAGAAGAGGATGAGGGCTACTGTCTCTCCTCTGTCCAGTAGGGGGCAAATGTTGTCTGTTGTGGCGAGGAGGGCGGTTTCCATGCTTTGGTTCTTTCTGAAGCTGGATTGGGAGGAGTCAAGGATGTTGTGCTCTTCGATGAAGGTGGTAAGTTAGCTGTTGATGGCTTTCTCGATGACTATTGCTGAGAACAGAAGCAGGGTGATGGGTCTGTAGTTCTTGAGGGCGGTGGGGCCTGCCAAGGCTTTCTCCAGGAGGGGGTTGATCTCAGCATCCTTCTAGTCGTTTGGGAATGAAGCATTCATAAGGGAGCAGTTGATGGTGTGCTGAAGCATGGGGTTGATGGTGTCGGCAGCTCTGTTGAAGATGTGGTGTGGGCAGGGGTCCGTGGGGGCCCAGGAGTGGAATGGCTTCATCGTCTTTAGTGTGTCTTCGGTGGTGAGGGCTGTCCAGCTGTCAATCGTTGGCTTTAAGGTGTGGATGTGGTTGGTGAGGGTTCTGTGTGTCAGCTGTATTCGTTGAAATAGTCATAAATGTTCTTGATTTTGTGGTGGAAGAAGGTGCTGAGTTTGTCGCAGAGGTCTTGTGAGGGAGAGATGTCTAGACTCGCTGATGGATTGGGCGAACTCCTTGATGATTCGGAAAAGTTCTTTGCTGTTGTGCGCGTGCGTCCAAATTCTATCTTTGATCGCTTTCTTTCTTGTATTTCTGATGAGTTGGTGGTGGGCATTGGTGGCAGCTCTGAAGTTGTTGTGGGCTTCTGTAGATTTTGAGTTCCTCCATGCCTTTTCGAGGTGGTGGGATGTGCATTTGGACGCTTGGAGTTCAGTGGTGAACCAGATTGCTTTCCTGGTGTGTGTTGTTGTTCCTCTTGGGACGGGCTATGGTGTTGGCGCAGTCAGAGATCCATCTGTGCAAGGTTAGGGCTGCGGTGTTGGAGTCGTAATTGTCCGAGTTGGTTGGGGTGGAGTTGCTGAGTTAAGTGGTGAGCTGTTTGTTTGTGAATTTAGTCCAATTTCTGCATGGGAGCAGGTGCTGGGTTTTGGGGATGGTGGGTGTTCTGAAGGTGAAATGAATGCAATGATGGTCTGTCCATGTGAGTTCGATGGTGTGGCTGAAAGTGATGGAGTTTCTTGTGATGAAGATGGGGTTGAGTGTGTGTCCTGCTGAGTGTGTGGGCTCAGTCACTATCTGGTGGAGTGCTGTGTTGTGGAGGTTGTCCAGGTGGGATGTGGTGTTGGGGTCTTGTTGGTTGTTTAGGTGGATGTTGAGGTCTCCCAGCAAGGTGTAGTTGGTGGACGTGAAGGCCTGGGGGGTGATGCTATCTGTGAAGGAGTTGGTGAATGGTCCGTAAGGTCCAGGGGGTCAGTAGATGAGGGTTCCCTGGAGGGTGGTGGAAGGGCTGGCCTGTATCTTGAAGTGTAAGTGTTCCATCAGGTCTGTGGGCTTGTCAGAAAGTATGGAGGGTCGGAGGTTGGATTTGTGGATGATGGTGATTCACCGCCCAGGGTGGGTGGGGCGGTCATTCCAGGAGAGCTTGTATCTGTGGGGAATGGCGATGGCACTGTCAGGTCCCAAGGTGGTGTTGGTCCAGGTTTCAATGAAGTATGTGAAGTCCAGGGAGGTGCTGTCAACAAGGTCCCAGATTTCAATGGCATGTTTGTGAAGGGATCGGATATGGAGGAGGATGCATTTCAGGGTCTTTGGTGTGGTTACTTTGTTGCGGGCAGGCTTTGCTGGATCCGTGGTCTTGGTGATGCTATAGGAGTGGCGGCAGCGGTGACAGCTTAAGGGTCCATGGGTGTCAGCTGGTGCTAGCTTTCAATTGTTGTTGCAACCTGGGTTGAGTGCATTGAGTGCTGTTGTATTGTAGCGTTGGCGGTTCGGAGGTCCAGGATTCCAGGCACTGCTTGCTTTCGGGTCACAGGCGGGTGCAGACGGGCTTCCCTTTGGCGCACCAGTGGCACGGTCGCCATTAAGTTTGAGCAATTTCACTGACAATAAGTCAGTGGTTTTACTTGCCTGTCCCTGCAATGGCCACCATTAAGTAGGGTCGGTTAGGGCTGGACAGCTGGGAGGCGGGAGTTGGAGGGGAGACTGGCTTGGGCTGGTCCTGCTGGGGAGGGGCCTGTAGGGGCAGCAGTGGCAGGAGGAAACAGGAGAGGTACAGAGAATAAAGAGTAGAGTGAAAACAGACTAACAGTGAAAAGGAGGATGAAAGGTGATAGAAAGAGAGTGACAGTAAAATGGTAAAAAACAAAGGTGAAAGGAAAAAGCAAGCAGAAAAATGGAGCGAGAGAAAGAGTGAGAAGTCCACTGGACCACCAGGGATGAGGCGCAGGTATAGCCTGTGGGTGGAGGAGGGCCTTGAACACCAACACTCGAAAGTGCAGTGGCTAAGGAGGGCCTCACTTGATGGTGGAGCTGCAAGGGCGGGAAAGCAATTTCACTGACAACAAGCCAGTATATATCTGACACAAAAATATCTGACATAAAAATAATAAAGTTCCACTGGCTACATTTTTTTTTGCAAAAACAGAAGTTCAAGGAGAAATCCTAAAAAAAAATTCTATAAGGTCACTGCCATTCTCAGTCCGGGAAGTTGAGTCCATACTCAAACTCAGGTGGTTCACCGAGACGTTGGACAGCTAATTAACTTAATAATTTTCAATCATCTCCTATCCTCCTGTGCTGTTTCAGGAATGGTGTAATTGTGTGGCATGAAATGTTGAATGATCATAGGCAATCCCTCCACATTATGAGGTGAGACACTGGTCCTTCTCACTGTAACTACTGAACCAGCTGCACTGAGCACATGCTCTACCAACACACTAGCTAATGGACAAGCTAAATACTTTAATGCTGTTGCCTGCTGAGCTCTGGCCATTGCTACTTCTTCTCATACCAATACATCAATGGGTTTTGACCACATAGACAACTTGTGGATCATCCAGATAAGCTTGGAACATCCTGTGGATGGTCATTGGTACTACCACTTGCTCAAACTCTTTTGCCATCGCCTCTGCACTGAATTTAATCCCCACCAATTGAAACCAATGGGTTGCGCCCAGTCCTATTGTTGCTCTTGTTACCAGTGTTCTGGTTGATGGTTTTGTTGACTGCTTTGAGACAAGACTGTCCTCTCTGGATTTTGAAGGCAGCACCCTAGAGTTCCAGCCATTCTTTTCGGGGTCTCCTGCTTGCTCAATAATCCATCTGTTGTATTTAATATATCGCCTTCAGAAAAAGGAATGAAAGTGGGAAGATTTTTTGCTACCCTGGATCAAGTAGTATGGCACGTTGTACTCTATGGACTGACAATGTCATGATGCAGTCTTGTATTACAAGCCAGGTGAGGGAGTAAACTCTGAACCCAGGCATGTTCTTCAGTGCTTTAATTCACATCTGCAGGAGTGAACCTTTCAGAAATCTTCTTTATCTGGTCCTGTAGCAGATGCAACAATGGGATAGCCCAGTCCATCATTCTGCCCTCCTTGCTAACTTCCTGTGCGAAAATGTTAAAAGGGAGCACATGTGCCAGGCATTTGACTAGGCCCCATTTGTGTGCATCCATGGTCATAGCTTTCCCAACTGCATCCCCTCCTCTCAGAATGAATTGTCATTGCTCTGTTTGTACTGGATGTCATCAGTGATGTCATCAGTGAAGTCACTGACTATGTCATGAATGATGTAATATGTAACATCATCAGCAGTGCATTACAGGCGTGCGAGGTATAGTTAGCAGAACTAACTATAACGGAGGAATTTCTATGGTTTTGTACGAGTGAAATGTCCAGCTAACTATAACACCCCTGAAACCTATGTTTTTTCAGTGAATTTCAAAGGTTTTTTAAATGCTAATTTCTAACTATAACGTGCATGAAACCTATGCCTTTTTCAGTGAATTTCAAAGGTTTTTCAAATGCTAGTTTCTAACTGTGCCTACAGAGGTAGGACATGTGAAGAAAGAAGGAATAATGCACAGAAAGAAGCAAAAGAAATGCAGAAAGAAGCCAGAAAAGACAAAGAAAAGTGCAGGAAGAAGCAATACATGTGCAGAAAGAACACACAGAGGAGCAGAAAGAGGCCTTGTTGCAAAATCATCCGGTGCCCACAACTTTTTCAGATGGGAACTGGTGGTAATTGACTCTGACTAACCAGGCCAAGAGCCAGTGCTAAGCTAAAAGACACTTAAAATACAGTGAAAACACCTACATAGGCTAGGAAACACTATGCGTTGAGGTACCCCTGCGATTAACATGACCTCTTATGTAAGGCCCTAGTAAATAATAGGGCAGGGGGATTAAAACTACCTCTAAGTCAGAGGTGCAGAAATATGCTACTTTAACTAGTAATCGCCTTTGCAGAGTGGTGG
This sequence comes from Lissotriton vulgaris, assembly GCF_964263255.1. Taxonomy (NCBI): domain Eukaryota; kingdom Metazoa; phylum Chordata; class Amphibia; order Caudata; family Salamandridae; genus Lissotriton; species Lissotriton vulgaris. The sequence continues at coordinate 1,195,030,453 of NC_141694.1, read as the reverse complement.
AGAAACTGTGCTGGGAATCCAAATAATGCTGAGGAATTCTGCTTGCACACATGTCACCTCAGGCCCCTCTCCCTCCCTTCACCACTGTGCAAACTCACCCCGTGGTGCATTCTGAGTTGGGAGATAAAGTCCTCTTGAATCCTGAGGGTCCCTGGGGTCCAACTAGCTCACCAGGTACCTCCAGTAAGCACCACAGAGCTGCGTTGCAGAGAGGTGTTCAGAGGCCACGCCCCTTTTTATACTTCTCTGAAACGCAGCTCTGTGGCGCTTACTGGAGGTGCCTGGTGGGCTAGTTGGCCTCCAGGGACCCCCAGTATTGAAGGGGAATTAATTCCCCAATTTAAAACGCGCCACTTGGCCCATTTGCAGAGTGTTTCTGTGAGGACGCGGGCCTCTGGCACGGTTGCTGTCTCCTTTTTGGGCCCTGGGGACCCCATCCCCCAGGGCCTGATCCCTTTAAAAAAAAATAACCAGAAGGGGGCAGTGTGGGCTCCCCTCCCATGGCCAATTCCGGCCCGGGGACCCCATCTCCCGGGACATGGCCAAACATATAACTTTTTTATAGGAAGGGGGGCTGCATGCCCCCCTCCTAAGGCATCTATTAACCTCGGGGACTCCATCCCCTGGGCCCGCCTTTATTATTTTTTTGAGGGGGAGGGGCAGTGTGGCCTCCCTCCTGGGCCACTTCTGGCCCCAGGGACCCCATCCCCTGGATGCTAGCCAGGCGTTTTCTTAGGGGGCCACGTGGCCCCCCTCCTCAGGTCAAATATTTTACCGGGGACCCCACCTCCCGGGGCCTGGCCTCTCCTTTTTTAAAATAAAAAAATAAACATGGGAGCAGGGCGTGCAGCCTCCCTCCCGGGCCACTCCAAGCCCTGGGGACCCCATGCCCCAGTAGGCTGGCCCTCTCCTTTGGGGACTGTAGGGGAGCCCCAATGTCCCAACGGTCCCTGCTGGCTCCCCGCAACCTGCGGGAGCCGTCATTGCTTTTCCACAGGAGGAGCTGATGACATGCAGCTCCTCAAGTGGAAAAGCAATCTGCTTCGCTTCATTGAAGCGAGAGCAGGTTTCCCTGCTCTCACATGACTGAAGCAAAGCAGTTTGCAATGACAGGACAGGAGCTGTGATGCTCTTGCCCTGTCATTGCAAACTGCAGTGTCCCGGGGTGGGTACCCCGGGACATTGCAGGAGCCGGCCCTGGGGTGTGGCGGTCCCCAGGGCCATCACTGGGTCCATGAGGGGGGCTGTGTGGCCCTCCTCACAGCCAATGCACATCCCGGGGGTGGTGGTCCCTGGGGCCCAGGGGTCCATAACGGACCCACAAATTAGAATATTAGTGCCCTCGGGAGGTGGTGGTTTCTGGGGCATGGGGGGCTCAAGCCCCTCCAAACAGATGTTTATTTTTTAAAGCCCGGGGATCGGTGGTCCCCAGGGCAGTGGGTGGCTGTGTGCCCCCGCAAAATAATTAATGAAAGCCCTGGGGTGGCAGTACCCGGGGCTGTGGGCGGGGCTGTGTGCCCCCGCAAATATTTATAGAAAGTTCCAGCGGGTGGCGGTCCCTGGGGCTGCGGGGGTCCGCCTGGGTCCCCGCAAATATTTTTGGGCATGCCGCCGGGACTTGGCCCACCCTGGGACTATGTAATAACAAAGCACTGGAGCACGCGTTTTGTTTTTTTATGTTTGCAGCCGGATCCACGGATCCTCCGCGCATCTCACCAATTTGTTTTTTTGCTTTTTTTAAAACACCTTTTTTGGGACCTGGGGGTCCTTGTGGGACCCCCTAAGCAGGCCTAGGGGATAAGGGTGTTTCTACCCTGCCCCTTTTCATGTTTTGGAAGTTTGTGTTACTGTTTTCTTGTGCCTCAGTTCTACCAAGGCACAAGATGGATGCCAACACTTCCTGGTTTGGAGTTTGGACAGCCAATTAGAATACAGCTCGTGGCGGGAGAGAGCGCAAGTCCTCCATGCCTCTATATATTGAAACTTTTATTTTTGATTTTCTCAGCAAATACTGAACAGATTTACACCATTTCAGAAAAAGAGTGCTTTCTGAACCAAGCACTACCTTTCTGCCAAATTAGGTGTAATTCCGTTCCGCAGTTCGAGCTGTAGCCATGTTTAAAGTTTCCTATCGGAAATGATTTTCCGACCTCTATTTTTTTAATTTCTCTGGAACTACAGAACAGATTTACACCATTAAGAAAAAGAGTTCTTTCTGAAGCAAGAGCTACCTTTTTGCAAAATTTGGTGTAATTCCGTTCTGCAGTTCGGGCTGTAGCCGTGTCTAAAGTTTCCTATAGGAAGCTTGCCGATTCACCCTGAAACTTTTAAGATAGGAGCTGACCGGAGCGCCCCACTAGTTTTGAAAATTACGCGAAGATTCGTCAACCGGCGCCAAAGTTATTGGGAGAGAAAAATGCTTTTTGAATAGAAACAAGGTCCTAACTATAACCACCTACTGGCGACTGCCAGTAGGGTCTATATATATATATATATATATATATATTACCTACTGGCGGTCGCCAGTAGGTAGTTATAGTTAGGATTTTTTTCAATGTTAAATCTCAAAATTCTATTTGGAATAACTTTGGCACCGGTTGACGAATCTGCCTGAAAATTTCCTGAAAATGGCCTCGCGGCGCCCCGGTCCTTCCCTGAAAGTTTGGGGGGGATTCGTCAAGCGGGGGCCAAGATAAAAGGGGGTCCCAAAACGCGTTTTCCCCATGTTAATTTCCATAGGGCGGTCGATTTCACTTTTAGCCCGAACGGCTGAATGGATTTCCACCAAACTTGGCAAAATTGTAGGGACTGGTAGCCCGATGTGTCTTTGCTATGTCTCAAGATATGTGCTCCACTGGATTTTGAGTAATTTACGTTCAAAAAAATATATATATCTATAGCAGCGCACCGGTACGCGCACCGGTGCGCGTACCGTGCACGCCACGCGACTTGCGTGAGGAAAGCTGATTGGCTCTCGGGTGTCTGTAAACATTCTAAACAGTCCGGAGCGGCCGCCATCTTGTGTCTCGGTAAAATCGAGACACAAGAGGTGGCCAAAACAAAGAGGGAAATGACCATAAGGGGGCAGAGTAGACCCCCCCTTGACCCCCTAGGTTTGATGTGGGGGCCATAAAAGGGCCCCGCGGGGCAAAAAAAAAAAAAAACAAATTTTTGATTTTCGCGGGGGGAGCGCCCGGTACGTGCACCGGTGCGCGTACCGGGGAGTGTACCATGGGGAAAAAGAATGACAGTTTTATAAGTAGCTGTTTAAAAAAAAAATGTTTTGTTGTTTTTTTATACATACACATACATATATAAATGCATATGCATATATATATGCATATATGTGTATATGTGTGCGTGTAGAGAGAGGTAGAGAGGTAGAGGTGTAGAGGTAGAGAGGTAGAGAGGTAGCGGTAGAGAGGTAGAGATTAGTAGAGAGAGAAGAAGAGAGAGGTAGAGAGGTAGAGAGTAGAGAGTGAGTAATAGAGAGTAGAGAGTGAGTAGTAGAGAGTAGTAGAGAGCAGTAGAGAGAGTAGCAGAGAGTGAGTAGTAGAGAGTAGTAGAGTGAAGAGTAGAGTGAGTAGTAGAGAGTAGTAGAGAGTGAGTAGTAGAGAGTGAGTAGTAGAGAGTAGTAGTGAGTAGTAAAGAGTGAGTAGTAGGGAGAGAGTAGTAGAGAGTGAGTAGTAGAGAGTAGTAGATAGTGAGTAGTAGGGAGTAGCGAGTAGCGAGTAGTAGGGAGTGAGTAGTAGAGAGAGAGTAGTAGAGAGTAGTAGAGTAGTAGAGAATGAGTAGTAGACAGTGAGTATTTGAGAGTAGTGGAGTCGGAGAGAGTAAGTAGTAGAGAGTAGTGGAGAATATTCCAAAGTTTGGCACAGCACCACTTTCACAATGAGTCCAATGAAATCATATCACTTAGAGTCCTTATTGAAGCGCTGAATCTTGGTGTATATTCAAATGCTTTTATTTTCCTTAAGTTTATGTACCACAGCCAGCCGAAAGGTTTCGTTCTGTACAACAGAACTTCTTCAGGGCGTTCTTATTTCCTTCAAGTTATGTCGGTATCCCGTTGTCATATAACTAGATATTTCTTCCAAATGTTAGACGAGACATAAGTATATTCTTATTAAAAGTGACTAGGTATCAATTTTACCCACACAATTCGGGCAGACTTGAGTAATTTATAGCATCCTCAAAGTCAGTCTTTCAAAAATTCCAAAGTATAGGACATGATAATCCAAATCCAAATGTTTCTCAAGAAAAGTCATTTACAATCGTTCGGAATATCGGTGTTTGGGCAGATATGATCCAGGGACCCCCAGTATGCAAGGGGAATTAGTCCCCCCTCTGCAAAGGCGCCAGTGGCCTGCATTGCAGAGAGGTGTAACAAGGGTGTGGCCTCATTACACTTCTCTGCAATGCAGCTCCCTTGCGCATACTGGAGGCTCCTGGTGGACTAGTTGACCCCAGGGACCCCCAGTATGCAAGGGGAATTAGTTCCCCCTCTGCAAACGCGGCAGTGGGCTGCGTTGCAGAGAGGTGTAACAAGGGGCATAGTCTCATTACACCTCTGCAATGCAGCCCCAGGCGCATACTGGAGGTTCCAGGTGGGCTAATTGGCCCCCAGGGGCCCCCAGTATGCAAGGGGAATTAGTTTCCCCTCTTCAAACATGCACGGGGGCTGCGTTGCAGAGAGGTGTAAAAAGGGTTGTGGCTTCATTACACCTCTCTGCAATGCAGTCCCCTGGCGCATACTGGAGATTCCTGGTGGGCTTTCAGGTCTTATATAGTTAGGAATTAGCATTAAAAAAACCTTTGAAATTCACTGAAAAAACCACAGGTTTCACACCAGTTATAGTTAGGAATTAGCATTTAAAAAACCTTTGAAATTCACTGAAAAAACCATAGGTTTCACACCAGTTATAGTTAGGAATTAGCATTTAAAAAACCTATTAAATTCACTGACAAAACCAGTTATAGTTAGCTGGAAATTTTACTGATATAAAACCAATGAAATTCCACGTTATAGTTAGTTGGACTCACTATAACTTGTGCGTGCAATGCACTGCTGATGACGTCACATATTACATCACTCATGACATGGTCAGTGACATCACTCATGACATCACTGATGACACCATCCTTGTGACATAGTGACAGACCTCCTTTCACTGTAATGTAACCCTTGAAACACATATTCAAAAATAGAAACTGAAATTTAAAAAAAAATTGAGATACCCATATCAGTTACAACAAGCAATTCAGTAATTCCACCATCTATATGCACATCCAGTCATTCACCAACAGTTCTATATAGTCACTCATACATATACTCACTCATCATATGAAGTGATACACCTATACATCCTGTTACACACCGACAGTCATCCAAAAGTTACTCACACACATACTCACACGTGCAAATAAACTATTGAACATCCATTTATTTGAATATAGAGTTATACACACACTTCCACCTTACTTGTATTGAAAATTACACATATTTATTCTCTTAAACAATCACTTATAGAAACACATACTTATTTAAACAGGAACTCTTACAATCTCTTACTCTCACATATACTCACTTATATACATCAATATTCACATATACTAGATTAAAACATATGTAGTTACTGATAAAGACACTAGTGAGACAGTCATTCACTCACTAACAAACACATATACACACTCATCCACCCATACAGTCCTGCACATATGCTGTCTTCAAAACACATACAAACAGAGAGTCAGTCACTCATGCATCTATGTGCTAAGTAATACCCCCACCAAACCATATAGACACTCATACTGATACTAAGAGAAACACCTAATAACCCATATACATACGCATGTAGCTACTTACCAACACATGTAGCCACTTATACACAAAGTGAAACACTAATATATATATTTAAATATTTAAACATTACTCACTAATATTTATTTTTCAGAAAGACACATATTCACTGGATGGTGTCATCAGTGATGTCATGAGTGATGTCACTGACCATGTCATGAGTGATGTAATATGTGACGTCATCAGCAGTGCATTGCACGCGCAAGTTATAGTGAGTCCAACTAACTATAACGTGGAATTTCATTGGTTTTATATCAGTAAAATTTCCAGCTAACTATAACTGGTTTTGTCAGTGAATTTAATAGGTTTTTTAAATGCTAATTCCTAACTATAACTGGTGTGAAACCTATGGTTTTTTCAGTGAATATATATATATATATATATACATATATATATATATATATATATATATATATATATATACATATATATATATATATATATATATATATATATATATATATATATATATATATATATATATATATATATATATATATATATATATATATATATATATATATTCACTGAAAAAACCATAGGTTTCACACATGTTATAGTTAGCTGCAGATTTCACTCATACAAAACCATTGAAATTCCCCCGTTATAGTTAGTTCAGCTAACTATAACTTGCGAGCCCGCAATGCACTGCTGATGACGTCACATACTACATCACTCATGACATGGTCAGTTACATCACTCATGACATCACTGATGACATCTCAAATGACATCACTGATGACATCATCCAGTGAATGTGTGTATTTCTGAAAAATAAATATTTTTTATATATGTATATCTAAAGGTTAATGGAAGAATAAATGGGTAAATAAGTGTCTAAATGTTTTTTTTTGTAAAATTGATTGTATAACTGACCTATTAAGTATATCTCAGTGAATATACGTATTAGCGAGTAATGTTTAAAAATTTAAACATCTGTATCATTGTCTCACTTTGTGTATAAGTGGCTGCATGGGTTAGTGAGTAGCTACATGAGTGTCTATATGGGTTATTAGTTGTTTTTTTTAGTATCAGATGAGTGCCTGTATGGTTTGGTGGGGGTATTACTTAGCGCACAGATGCATGAAAGACTGACTCACTGATTGTATGTGTTTTGAAAACTGCATGTGTGCAGGACTGTATGGGTGGATGATTGTGTGTATGGGTGTATTGGTGAGTGAATAACTGCCTCAATAGTGTCTTTGTGAGTAAGTACATATGCTTTAAACTAGTATATATGAGAATTGATGTATATAAGTAAGGATATATGACAGTGACAGATTGGAAGAGTTCCTGTATAAATAAGTATGTGTTTCTATAACTGATTGTGTAAGAGAGTAAGTATGTGTAAGTTTCTGTAGAAATAAGTGTAGTGGTGTGTGTAGAGCTGTATATGCAAGTAAATCGATGTTTGATAGTTTATTTGCATGTGTCAGTATATGTGTGAATAACCTTATGTATAAGTGTAGGTGTGTAACAGAATGTATAGGTGTATGAGTACATATGATGAGTGAGTACATGCATGAGTGATTATATAGAACTATTGGTGAATGAGTGGAGGTGGAAGTAGATTTTGGAATTACTGAATAGGTTGTTCTAACTGGTATTGGTATCTCCATTCTTTGGAAAATTTTAGGTTCTATTTTTGAATGTGTGTATCAAAGGTTATACTAGGGTGGGAGGAGGTCTGTCACTCTTTCACAAGGATGATATAATCAGTGATGTCATTTGAGATGTCATCAGTGATGTCATGAGTGATGTAACTGACCATGTCATGAGTGATGTAGTATGTGACGTCATCAGCAGTGCATTGCGGGCGCGCGAGTTATAGTTAGCTTAACTGACTATAACGAGGGATTTTCAATGGTTTTGTATGAGCGAAATCTGCAGCTAACTCTAACATATGTGAAACCTATGTTTTTTTCAGTGAATTTGCAAGGTTTTTTAAATGCTCATTTCTAAATATAACGTGGCTGAAACCTATGGTTTTTTCAGTGAATTTGCAAGGTTTTTTAAATGCTAACTCCTAACTATAAAGTGGCTGAAACCTACGTTTTTTCAGTGAATATATATATATATATATATATATATATATATATATATATATATATATATATATATATATATATATCCTACTGGCGATAGCCAGTAGGTATATATAGTTAGGATTTTTTCTCTATGGAACTTTTGAAACTTCTATGTCTAATAACTTTGGCGTTTGTTGACGGAATCGGCTGAAATTTTCAGGAAAATGGCACATTTTGTTTCTGAGCAGCCCCTGAAAATTTGGGGGGGTTCGTCAAGGGGGGCCGAGAAAAAAGGGGGGTCCCAAAACGCGTTTTTCCCATGTTAATTTCCATAGGGCGTTTGGCCTCACTTTTAGCTCGAACGGCTGAATGGATTTGCACGAAACTTGGCAAAATTGTAGGGACTGTTATCCCGATGTGCCTTTGCTGGGTCTCAATATATGTGCTCCAGTGGATTTTGAGAAATTAACGTTTAAAAAAATGTATATATCTGTGACAGCGCCCAGATAGCGCTCCAGATCGCGTACTTTTCGCGTCACGGAGCTTTGCGAAGCGATGCTGATTGGCTCTCCGGTGTCTGTCAACATTCTAAACAGTCCGGAGCGGCCGCCATCTTGTCTCTCGGTAGGATCGAGAGACAAGAAGAGGTGAAAAACGAAGGGGGAATTTAATGAAAGGGGGCAAGGTAGACCCCTCTTGACCCCCTAGGAATGATGTTGGGGTTATTAAAGGGTCCTGTGGGGAAAATTAAAAAAATTTGATTTTTCACGGTAGAAGCGCTTCTCGGTTCGCAAATTAACGGCTGAATGGATTTGCACGAAACTTGGCAAAATTATAAGGACTGTTAGCCCGATGTGCCTTTGCTGGGTCTCAATATATGTTCTCCAGTGGATTTTGAGAAATTAACGTTTAAAAAACAGGTATATCTGTGACAGCGTCCCAGATAGCGCTCCAGATCGCGTACTTTTCGCGTAACGGAGCTTTGCGTAGCGAAGCTGATTGGCTCTCCGGTGTCTGTCAACATTGTAAACAGTCCGGTGCGGCCGCCATCTTGTCTGTCGGTAGGATCGAGAGACAAGAGGAGGAGAAAAACGAAGGGGGAATTTAATGAAAGGGGACTAGGTAGACCTCTCTTGACCCCCTAGGAATGATGTTGGGGTTATTAAAGGGTCCCGTGGGGCAAATAATAAAAATTAGATTTTTCGCGGTAGAAGTGCTTCTCGGTTCGCGAACCGGGTCGCAAACTGGTAGCGAAACGTGAATTCGCCATTTTGTGTTTCGATTTCATTAAATTACTAGGTATAAGGGGGTACGGGAGACGTATCCTGACCCCTTTTGTTTTCTGAGGGTGGCTGAGGAGGCTCATATATGTTGATACATGTCTTCCAGCGGCTGTGCGTGAGCGTTTTTTTTTTGTTGTTGCGTGACGCCTGTTAACGTTCGATTCGATGGAAATCAGGAACTGTTGACCGCCATTTTGTCACTGCGAGTAAATATTTTGTTTTCAATAATTGTTATAAATTAATCCTTATTGATAAACATTGTCTGCGCCATCTTGTCTTTTTTGCAATGCCACACTTTTGTTGAGCACGGCAGCCATTTTAGATGCCTTGACCAGACCCACTCTCTGCACGCCGCCGATCCTCAGCATGGCTCCCCACCCTCGCAAGCATCTCCCCCACGCACTGGTCACCCCCGCTCTCTCTCTCATGCATGGGCCAGAAACCTCCTCCCATGTGCGCTGCTCTTCCCTGAGAATCACACCCTGTGCCCGCCCGACACCACCCTTTCACCCTATTCACTACCGCACCCTCTGACACTCCTCTTCCTCTGTGTCCGATTGTTCAGGCCGGTCCCAGGCTATCACCTAGCCCTGCAGATGTAGTTTATGGCCCCAGCTGTAGAGAATCACCCCTCTTCAAAGGAGTTACAATAGATCAAGGCCCCCACCCGATGAGATCCGTCACACCACACGCGTTCCTACTATCTGATAACCATCCTGTATTGTGCTTGGGGAGGGGATTCTCACTGTGAGGGTGTGTGGGACCGAGCCTGAAGCGGAAGATTCCAGAGATGTCTCTTTGTACATCAAAGTTTTTACAATTATGTGTCACATTATAAATATATAGCACTCCAACAAAGTAGGATTATAACACTTTAATAACTTTTAAATATATAGAACGCAACAAAAACAGTAAATACATTTAAACATTTTTTTGAAAAAAGAAGCAACAATGGTCAGTAGCTGTGTTTTGTGCGAATAGTCCCAAGGCAGCACAACGTGCTGAGTTCTGGACGGCACCCAGGTGATGTTACCTGGGTGCCGCACTGGTTTTTGGTATCCTACAATGCAGCTCCGAAAAACGGCGTGGGGCGTCCCGGGGGGTGCGCGGGGAGGCCTCGTCAGTAGCGGTCTGTTGTGCGAATAGTCCCAAGGCAGCAGAACGCGCTGAGATGTGGATGGCACCCAGGTGATGTCCAGTAAGTTGTCGCACTGGTTTTGGCATCCTACAATGCTGCTCCAAAAAACGGCGTGGGGCGCCCCGGGGGGGGGGGGGGGAGGAGTTGTGAACGGGTCTCCCCAGGTGGAGGCTCGTCGGCTGTACTGGGGCGCCCCTTTACCGTTTCAGTTGCCATTCCGCCCGCTTTTGCTACACTGTGCCTCATCCTCCATTCAGCTGTTTATCGCCCGCTCTTGCGGCTACAGCGTCTCGCTCACCATGTAGTTGAGTTGCGCCCACTCTTGCGGTGCAGCGATAGGCGGCTGCCACAGGACTCTTAAAATGGCAGACGGCTCTTCGGATTTGGGCCTGGTCCACTAAAATGGCGCTGGGACACCTTGGAACTCGGACGTCCCCTGAGCCTTGAAGATTTTACAAAAGCCTTGGGGGCTCCCGACTCCTGCAGGCTTCCGGTGGGGAGCGGCTGCCATGATTGCTCGCGGAATGACCACGACGGAGCCACGAGATGGTGGTGCTCTCAGGCTGACGCCAGCTTCAGTCTGAAACATCTAGAAACAAGGTGGGGCTTTCATCGTTTGGGAAAAAAAATGTTTTAATCCAATGAAAAGTGTTATTTTTAGGTCATATGATCAAGCCTTCCATCATTAGGAAACCAAAAGTAAAATGAACCAATGAAAAGTTTTATAAAGAAGTCATATGACCTGTTATGCTTACGTTACGCGCTGCTATAAAAAGCGTAGAAAATCCGTTGGCACGTGAGGCGGCGTCAGTAGCGGACCGATGTGCGAATAGGCCGAAGGCAGCACAACGCACCGATATCCGGATGGCACCGAGGTGGTGTCCAGCAAGTTGCACTGGTGTGGCCAACCTGCAATGCTGCGCCGAAAGTCGGCGTGGGGTGCCTGGGGGGGGGAGAGGTGGCGCAAACTGGCCTCTCTCGCCTCCCCAGGTGGAGGCACCTGATGTGCAGTGCGGCGCCACTTATCTTTTCACTCGCCGTCCAGCAGAGTTGCGCCCGCATTTGCTGCTACAGTAGGCCGAAGGCAGCACAACGCACCAAGATCCGGATGGCACCGAGGTGGTGTCCAGCAAGTTGCCGCACTGGTGTGGCCATCCTACAATGCTGCGCCGAAAGTCGGCGTGGGGCGCCCCTTTGGCCTGTGAGGTCGCATCAGTCAGTGGGGGCTGTTTGAGAAAGCAATGTGATGCTGTGCGTCGCCCCCAAGATGGAGGCTCCTCGGCTGCAGTGGAGCGCCCCTTGGTGTTTTACTCGCTATCCAGCTGAGTTGCGTCCGCACTTGCAGCTACAGTAGGCCGAAGGAAGCACAACGCGCCGAGATCTGGATGGCACCGAGGTGGTGTCTAGCAAGTTGCCGCACTGGTGTGGCCATCCTACAATGCTGCGCCGAAAGTCCCATGGTCCGGCGGAACTTTTTTCCTTTTCCTTTCTGCATCTTGTCCCACAATCCGTTTGAACTTTAGACACGACCAGGTCCCTGAATGTGTGCAGGGGGACGCTATTGATTGAATCAAAATGGCGGCTTCACATAAAGCTGACTCAAGCGTTGCTGGTGATGCTATACAGACAAAAAATGGTTTTCAGTTTGTATATTCTTCAGGATTTTTCCATCCAAGTCTGCTTGAGAGTTTGTAGAACAATGGCTTTAGATCTTGCCCTCCCCTCTTTTGACTGTTGGTCTTGTTGCCTATCTCTTCTGTTGTCATTTAACTGAACCTTTTTTGACTGCCGAAAGGGGTTCTGGTCCGACCGCTGGTTGGTGGAGACATTTTGACTATATCCTGGACCTGCCCGGCCTCACCCAAAATGGCGCCGGTATAAATGGGACTCGTAACTTCTTGTTGTGTACTGGTTGCCCAGCCTTGATATCACGAGATACGTATGCAGTTTTGAAGCACATGGCGGGCGGGAATGAGAATTGATTGAATATTTCGACATCCCTATTGATATTAAGTTCTGATGTGTTATTGATTACTGTACTATTGAAAGTTCGAATTAACGTCACCCATGGTACTTGCCCGCAAATGTATATCTAGATAATTTTATTGTAAGTGGCCCTGTCGTTTTTTAACTACAAAATGTACGTCCACCGATTCCGCAACTGTTAGACACATTAGTTCTTGCAACCTAATGGCCCGCTCATTGCGTTCCTCTACAGTGTAAATGTCTCCTCATCATATACGATTCCAGTTTGCTCCGTGTCCGGCCCACGTGGTTATAGGCCCGTATTTGTATACTGACATTTTCACAATAAAGGTTTTTAAAACAAAACATGGTAGTAGTATTTACATTGGTAAAGTTTTTAATTTTAGTCACTGTTTTCGAATCAGTAAAAGGCAAGTGAAATAAAGCAGTTCAATTACATGACGGATAAAAGGTATAATACGCAGGAACGCAGAAAAGATAAATGGTCAAGGGCTGTTGTGTTTTTTACTCCTGCAACATAAAGTGATCGATAAGAATCTGATATTCAGGCGTATCGGCGACTAAGACAGCAGGCCGAGCATCTTTTGCTCAACAGCTCCGTCATGGGACGAAGAAACGCCCTTTTTCTAGAAAAAGGAATATATTTTACTTGCAGGACAGTTGTAAATTTTCCGGGAAAATACATTAGCCTGGAACATTATAACATATATGTTTAAGAAAAAATAATGTTCGAAAGCAATAAAAAGCGTAATTTTTAGGTCATATGACCAAGCCTTTCATAATTAGAATAACAAAAGTAAAATGAACCAATGAAAAGTTTTATTAACAAGTCACATGACCTGTTATGCTTACGTTACGCACTGCGCGCCGCGCCCCGGATCCCTTCCGGGAAGCTGCGCTTCGCGCACTGGAGTACTTCCGGGTGCGCTAACGCGGCGTGTTATATAACGCATTACGCGACAACGTAGGTCCAGAATATAGTCAAAATGTCTCCACCAACCAATGGTCGGAACACAACCCCTTTCAGCAGTCTAAAAAGTTCTGTTAAATGACAACAGAAGGGACAGGCAACAAGAACCATCAGTCAAAGAGGGGAGGGCAAGTTCTTCCCTACCGGGTCACGTTGGGGCGCTACCGGAACTGATCGAATTGGTAGTCTACACTGTTTCTGGATGTTTCAGACTGAAGCTGGCGTTAGCATGAGAGCACCACCATCTCGTATCTCAGTCGTGGCCATTCCACGAGCAATCATGGCAGCCGCTCCCCACCAGAAGCCTGCGGGAGTCGGGGGCCCCCAAGACTTTTGTAGAATCTTCAAGGCTCAGTGGACGCTTTCGAGAATGGGGCCCAAGCCCTAGCAGACAAGCGTCCGAGTTCCAAGGTGTCCCATGGCCATTTTAGTGGACCACGCCCAAATCTGAAGAGGCGGCCGCCATTTTGAGAGTCCTGTGGCAGCCGCCTATAGTTGCATCGCAAGAGAGGGAGCAACTCAACTACATGGTGAGCGAGACGCTGTAGTCGCAAGAGCGGGCGGTAAACAGCTGAATGGCGGAAGAGGCACAGTGTAGCAAAAGCGGGCGGAATGGCAACTGAAACGGTAAAGGGGGTGCCCCACTACAGCGTGTCTTCAGGTCAAACGGATTGTGGGATAAGGTCCAGAATGGAAGAGTCATCAAAAGGCAAAAAGTTCCGCCGGACCCCGGGAGCCGGCCGCCTATGTTGGGGGCGATCTTAGGCCACGCCAGGGCAACACGACTTGGGGAGGGGGCAGAAGTCAAGCGCACCCTCCCAGTCCGCGCCACCACACCGTATGTTGAAAATCTGGAGCCATCGTTCTACAAACTCTCAACCAGCCTTGGATGAAAAATCTTGAAGAATGTACAAACTGAAAACCAGTTTTTGTTTGCATAGCATCAGCAGCAACGCTTGCTATCAGAATGCATGAGTTTCATGCTCGATCGATTGAGCTAGCCGGATCAGGCAACAAAAAGTATAAAATAGTTATGTAAATAGTTATTTAATAAAATGTTTTACCCTGTTACTTTGCTGGTGTGTTGTATATATTTATAATATTTGCATAGAGTTTATCGTTATTTTGGGCGGGGTGGGTGGCGGAGCCGAGCTGTCTTGCAGCCATCATGGTGTGGAGCTCAGTTCATCTCACTAGTTTCGTATTTCTCATGAAGGGTTGTTCCTAATGTTTCTATTTTAGCGAGGTCAAAAAGAGATCCCATTAGTGGCCTACTGATTTTGCTCGATTATTTTTTTTTTTTACACGATTTTTCACTATCTGCAAAGACTAAACAGAGTATTGCGGCTTTGTGCTTGTTAGTAAATAGAGAATGAACCAAAGAGAATAAATTCTAAAATAGTAAATGCTTGGATAACAATCAATCAAATGGAGAGACAAGCAGGCACAACGGATTACAACAGGGGCAAAGGCCTACGTTAACTACCCTTCACTATCTGCAAAGAGAGAGTACTTCTAAGAGAAAAGGGGGGGGCAGCGTTTAAAGCACATCAGCGTACATAAACACGAAAATGTTTTTACCTATCACGTACTTGACATTTGACAGCTTTTGATATTTGTTATTAAAAAACCATTGAAATTCAATGAAAAAACCATAGGTTTTAGCCCATATATAGTTAGGGATTAGCATTTACAAAACCTTATTTTACTCGCATAAAACCATTGAAATTCGCATATATAGTTAGTTGCGCTAACTATATATCGCGCACCCGCAATCCACTGCTGATGATGTCACATATTACATCATTCATGACATGGTCAGTGACATCACTGATGACATCACTGATGACATCTCAAATGACATCACTGATGACATCACTGATGACATCTCAAATGTCATCACTGATGACATCAATGATGACATCTTAAATGACATCACTGATGACATCTCATTTGACATTACTGATCACATCACTGATGACATCATTCATGTGATTATACGATGAACCTCTTCAGACTCTGATATAACCTTAGATACACTCAGTGTAAACAGACACTCACAGACTGTCACTCATCCATGGAGTTACTCACACACCTAGTCAGTCATGCAAAGAATCAATCACACCTCCATTTCCTCAACTATACAGTTATACACATCTTACTTATTCAAACATATACTAACACATATTTACTCCCTTATACAATCCCTGATACAAGTTCACAATGATCCATACAGCCACTCACACATTCACTGGCTCTTATGCACAGTTATTTATATATGTCAACTCTCACATGTACTGTGTTTTACATATGTTCTTACTTTGACATGTAGCACTGAGAAACCAATCATTCACCAATACACTCATGCACACAGTCAACCACCCATACAGCTGTTTCCACATGCAGTTTTGAACCCATACATCTAGTGAATCAACTGTTCACACATCTATGCACAGAGTCACACACCTCCCAGCCACCCACACACACACACACTCACTCTCCCATACAAACACTTGGGCAACCAATCAATAACCCATATAGTTACTCATATAGCTACTGATCAATACATGCAGCAGTTTTCAGAACAACAGATATAATAATGCACAAATTAAGACAGTTTAGTCACTAACCCATGCACTCATTGAGACACATTGAATCACTCTCTCATACAGTCAGTCATGCACCTACTAAATCCTTCATCCAGACACTTATACATCCACTCATTCTTCAATATGTAAGACATATTTTAACTTTACAGAAACACACAGTCACTGGATGATGTCATCAGTGATGTCATCAGTGATGTCACTGACCATGTCATGAATGATGTAATATGTGACATCATCAGCAGTGGATTGCGGGTGCGCGATATATAGTTAGCGCAACTAACTATATATGCGAATTTCAATGGTTTTATGCGAGTAAAATAAGGTTTTGTAAATGCTAATCCCTAACTATATATGGGCTAAAACCTATGGTGTTTTCATTGAATATATATATATATATATATACACACACACACGCACACAAATAGCAATTTAATTACAATTAAAAAAGTAAAAAAATAAAAATATATTAATTTACTAACAATATTAATAATTGTAAACATTACGTTATTCCATACACAAACATAATAATTTAGGGGCTGATTAGGATGTCGGTGGGACTGCGACTGACAGGCTGTTGGTGGTGGTCCCACCAACATCCATCAGAGCATTCCACCGGTGCATTATGATGCAGTCAGTCAGACCACATCGGTGGGAGGACTTGACCGATGCTTACAACGGAGACCGTTGGTCAGATTGCATTTCATGCAACAGGGGCATCCCCTTAGGGATTACAATGTCCTTTTCCGACGACCTTTCCACAGTGGTCGAGCACCATAGAAAGGCTGTTCGAAAGGTACTTTGTGATGTGGTGTCCCCATCAACACCTATGCAACCTGTGCCCGGCACACCATGGGGACTGGCACACTGTGCAGGGATTTTGTAAACATGCCTTTTGCTATTGGGGCTTGTGCTGCAGGCCTTCACCGGGCTGCAGCACTAGCCTCAATTGCAAAAGGCATGTTTTTTGAACGCTTACACGGATGTCAGTTCATAATTCGTTGGTGGGACCGCCATCTGCCAACTACCATTTTGGATTGCTCCCGATCTCGTAATAATGTGGGTCGGATTCTTGCCCGACCGCCGTTCATAATAAGCTCCTCAATTTTAAATAAAGTAAACTACAAAATTCTATTAATATTACATATACTATTTCAACTCAAATTGATACAACAATTGTAAAAATGTTGGATTTAGGGGGGGAATGTACTACACCCACTCCATGCAGTGCAACAATATGGAAAAAAGTTTAATTGTGGAGGGGGTGACATTTTCTATTCCCACTCCAGTCAGTGCAAGAGTAGGGAAACTGTTGGACTTGTGAGAGGTAAATTTTACTTTCCACACTGCAAGTAGTACAATAGTAGGAAATGTGTTGGATTGTGGAGGGGTAAAATGTACTATTTCCAATCCAGTCAATGAAACTATAGGTAAGGTGTTGCATTGCGAAGGGATAAAATGAACGATTCCCACTTCAGTCAGTGTAGCAGTAGTGAAAATGTTAGATCACAGATGTGTAACATTTACTATTTCCACCTCAGTGTTTGCAACAGTAGTGAAAGTGTTGGGTTGTGGAGGGGTAACATTTACTATTCCCACTCCAGTCAGTGCAACAATAATGAAATTGTTTGATTGCAGAGAAGTAAAATTAATTATTCCCACTCCGGTGTATGAAACAGTAGGGACAGTGTTGGATTGAAGAGGCCTAAAATGTACTATTTCCACTCCAGTCAGTGCAACTCCTATACACCTACCATACCTACAGCCCACACCAAAAATTACACAATTTGCATAATTAATGACCACTTATGTAATTAACATTAATTTTAAAATAAATATTAATAAATTATGTATTTATTTCCAACCCTATACCTTAGAAATCCCACAACCCACACCTGATACCTATCATTAAAATATAATTACTTACACAATTAATGTAGCTCTTTATCA
Source organism: Lissotriton vulgaris (assembly GCF_964263255.1). NCBI lineage: Eukaryota > Metazoa > Chordata > Amphibia > Caudata > Salamandridae > Lissotriton > Lissotriton vulgaris. The sequence goes on along the minus strand of NC_141694.1, from coordinate 1,195,012,633 downwards.
ATTACATAATTAATCTTAATAAAATAATTTTTAAATTAACATAATTAATTATTAATATAAATATTAATAAAAAAATAAATAATCACAATTAATTTACTTACACACTATACCCCTAAAAACCCCACAAGCTGCACCTAAAATTTAACAAAAAATAATTACACAATTAGCATAATTAATTGTCATGTAAATATATAATATTAATAAATAATTCATGAATAGTTAATTATAATTTATGTACTTCCCACCCTGTACCCCTATAAACCCCACAACCTGCTACCATACTAGTAATTACAAAAATGTATTAATCTAAATTTCACAGCTACTAAAAATGGAACAACTATATTAAAAACATAAACATTAATTATACAAAACATTATCACAAATACATTTAAAATATGTACTAAAATGCATAACAATAGGTAAAAAACTATTTTAAAGAACAACTATATTTTTGTAAACGATATTAACAATTTATATATTCACAAATTCATTATTAATTACCTTAAAATCAATATCCTTGAAAATTGTATTATTGCAGGCAATATTTCTATGTCAGGATATGTTAGACACAATTTTTTGATATGACAATGTTTTTGTTTCTATATTTTGTCTGAATACCCACATGCCTATCATCAGGTGGACAGTGTGGACAACACTTTGCTGCAAAGCGTGTCTATCTAACTGCAGCACATCGTGATTCAGCACTGGAGCAGAAACTCTTGCACAACAGGTCTAACTTGGAACCTTCTATTTCAGGCAGCTGACTGCCACAAATTCTAAGAATCTCATTCCTACCACAAAAGAAAAAGGCAGGAGGCCCAGCGCTAACATTTTTGCCAGCCTTCCATTGCACAACCATGTGGTTGCGCTTGTATGGCCGTCCTGCCCGTAATAGTAGCCTGGTTTTCTTCTCTTCTGGAGCCACTGAGACAGGCGACTTTCAAGAACTAGCGGGTGGTAGACTCAATGTGCGACGTGGTGGGGCAAGCACTCTATCCCGTGTTTTTTTTTATCTCACTTTGAGTCATGAGCCATTGTGAAGTTGCTGAGGTGAGTAGTTCTGCTGGTACACTGCTGAGGACAGGGATGCTTTGCAGAAGGTGTCACCCTTGTCTTCCTTATCGTTTCCACCCACAGTGATTGGACTTGTAGCAGATGTTTCCTGGCTCCATGACAACCACGTTCAGCAATTTTGTTTTAAGGTGCTCCTCCCACTTGGTTTTGTGGTGTTTCTTCATATGGGTTGTTTGGCTTCCAGAACCATAATTTGTACCAGACCTACCTCAACGAACATTTGTGATGCAAATGCTGCATACCGCACTGTGCTCCCTCTCTTTGCTAATCATACAAAAGTCACAAACTGGGGTGAAATACTTATATATGTGCCAATGCCTGAAGAAGAATTGGAGGTAGATGGGCGTGTTGTCGAATATCTTGTTGCTTCTCCTGAGGTAGGGGTTGCTGCAAATCCCAGCTGGGGCTTTGCAAATATGGGAAGCTGGTGATGCTACCTGTGCCACGTCCCACTGGGCAGGTTGAAAAGCAATGTCAGACTCCTCTGTATCTATTCCCACAATGACTGCCTCATCGTTGTCATCCCCCTCATCACCCCCTTCCATAAGTCTAAGTCTTTCAGAAACTTCTCTTCTCTCTTGCCTCTCCTGTTGTCTATTGGACTCTGTTGTGGTCAATTCCATGTCCCTATCATTATCATCAGAAGTGATGCTTGAAGAAGATGATGGAATAGTGCTCTTCCTTTGCCTGGCTGGAGATCTCAGAGCCAATGATTGTAAAAGAGGACGTCTTCCTCGAAAGGAAACTCAACCTCCTGTTGTGCCCTTCTTCTCATTGACCACTTACTTGGAACCATCTTTCTCTGGGACCATCTTAAAGCTCTCAGCTGTCAGTGGCACTAAGCTGCCCAAGCAGAAAAGATTGGAGAACTGATATGCGACTGTACAGGCCTTCTGTTTGGCAGGGCTGCGTATGATGTCTCTTCTCTTTTGCACCTAAAAGCAAACAAGCACGAAAAATATTTAGTGTAAAATGGGGCATTGTTTGCAGTTTGCGTTAGCAGAGCAGAGTCAAAGGAAATATATCTGTGGTTGTTTTGTTTATTTAGGTCACCACTTTAAAGTCAAACCACACCACCATACCACAATTTCCCATCAGAATAACACACAACATACAGAATGACAGAGCTCTTTTCTTTATGTCCATATATTCTAAAGGATACACCTGTAGCACTAAGGGAACTGATGGGGTAAATTGAAAAGTAATATTTGAAAAAATGGAGGTTAGTATATGCCTATCGCAGGCAATGGGGGGAATGGAATAGCCATTAACATTCCATAAATAAATGATGCTAATATGTCCACTCCAAAGTGCACAGCAGCCAGGGTCTCAAGAAGGAAATGGATTTATATACCTAGAAAACTGAATGCTTTTGGTCCGCTGTGAGCCTATGGTGGATGGATGGACTGATGGATGGACGGATGGATGGATGTATGGATTGATGGATGGATGGATGGATGGATGGATGGATGGATGGATGGATGGATGGATGATGGATTGACTGAGGCAAAAAAAATGTTTAAATAAAAAATGTAAATTAAAGAGAAATACAGAAATTTAAATATTTAAAACAAGTTAATGTACACAAATTAAAATTAACAAATACAAAAAATGGGAAATTATCATCCAGCATATTATTAAACTAATATCTCATCAATCAATGCAAGCCTATGGCAAAGGCAAAATGGCTGGATGCACAAAAAAATCAACACTGAGCAAGAAAGCATAGGGAACAAAGAAGACATTCAGGCCTATGGCAAAAGCACATTGGCTGGCTACAGAAAATGGCTGTCTGCCACATGGTGAACAACAACAACAACCAGCAAGGAGGCATGACCTCAACAAAGAACATATGCAGGCCTATGGCAAAAGCACACTGATTGGCTACACAAAATGGCTGCCTGCTACATGGTCACACAAAAAGCAAAGATCACATGCAGGCCTATGGCAAAATCACACTGGCTAGCTACAGAAAATGATCATTAGCCACAGGGTCAATAAACAACTAGCAAGAAAGCATGGCCAAAACAAAGAACTGCAGGCCTAAGGCAAAAAGCACACTGGATGCCTATACAAAATGACCGCCAGCCACATGCAGGAGGCATGGAAAACACTGAACACATACAGGCCTATGGACACTGACTTTACAAAACAAGCATTGGCAATGCCAATAGGACTCGCATTTACGAGAGTTCGAGCTCTTGGCATCGTGTAATAGAGTTGAGTAGATGTATGTGGTGTGGAGTGGAATTATGCGAGTTGGATGGAAATTGGTGATTGTGGAATTGTGTGGAGTGGATGTATGCAGTGGAATTATGTGCTATATGTACGGTAATTATGTGGTGTTAAGTATGGAATTATTTGAAGTAGGATTGTGAGTCAGGGAGTGGTATAATATGGAATGGTATTTTGTGTTGTATAGTGGTATGTTGTGGAGTTTAATTGTGTGCTCTGTTTATGAATTATGGGGTAGGGAATGGTAATGTGTGGAGTGGAATAGTGTTGCATTGAATTGTGTGGCGCTGAGTGAAATTATATTGATTGGAATTAAGTAGCATGATGTGGAATTGGGATTTATGTGATTTGAAGCAAAACTGTGGTAAAAATACAAAAATGTAAATAAGACTGAAGGCTGTATTTCATTCCACAGAAATGCACACAATTAATGAAATCAAAAATTACCCTTTTCGTGTGTTTATATTGCAACCAGAACATTAGAAGGACAATGTTAGGGAATCCATTTGCAAAGATGGAGGGGCACAGCTCACCCTTGTGTAGTTTCCTGTTTGCAATATACCTTGGAGTAACAACTCCTTGCTCTTCTTTTTTACAGGCCATATTATACAAGTGACGTTCTAACATTGAATTTTCATTGTAATTTGATCCCATATTTTTCGCCTAATCACTTCTTCTGCACAACGACGCCATGATTCACTCTTTTTTCACTTTCATTTACAGAGATGACTATGAGCATTTCTTCATCGTGAAGCGAATTGTTCATTCGCTATCATCGCGTCCTCTAAAAAGGCTAGATTCACTTCGATAATAGTTCTCTTTGCATGATCTTATTCATTATGTGTCGACACACCATTTTTCATTACGCACGATTGAATCTATTTACACGAGCATGACTGTGCACTTTATTATTTGCATATCACAGGGTAGACGAGCATGATCACCATTTGCACACTAATAACTTTGGATCTTAGCACTCCAGTAAAAATTGGCTAATGATATATAGTTCATAAGAGCATTTCGAAAGAAGTTACTTTTTTAAAAACTTCATTGCAATGAATGCATGTTTAATTTTACCAAGCTGTTTAGACAGCTCACATGATTGCTTCTTTTTCACAACCAGCACTCTGTCTGATTTGATGATTATTATAAATCATACCGATAACAGCCTATCCTGTACCAGTGATTGAATTGTTTTATTTTAATTCTTTCAGAACTTAAGTCCCCTGATGAAGGGCAAGCCTGAAATGCATTGGGCAGAAATGTATAAAAATGATTAAATGCAAGATTTGTATACTATGACTGTAATAGTATGGAAATGAAAACAAAGTGAAGAAAATAAAAACACAGTCTTATGAAACTATTGGGGAGGTTACTCTCACGGGAGCCAACTCTTGTTCTCTAGTTTATTTAGCCTCACGCTCAGGAGGGTTCACCAATGTGGCACCCATAAAGTAGTCACATCCGATAACCCGAATTCACCAAGGAGTGCGCACATCCACGTTCCAATTGGACTACACAGTTTCAGTCCTCTGAGCATCAGTGGATTCCTAACCCAAACAATCATCATGCTATTTGAGGAAATATCGCATACAACCGACCAACGAGCAGATACATTTCTCCTTACCGAGGATGACTCTCAACGTATTTACTCTCTCATTGAGAAAACTGAAAGCCCAACAACTGGTACAGGATCAACGCAGTCTAATATAAAACAACTTCTCTACATGTCCAAATGAATTGTGAACCAAAGATTACACACAAGTACTCTCATTAAGTACCACAAAGCACAACATATACCGCGTGGGCTGAGGATATCCCTTAAGTCTACACTATGTAAAAACAATGCATGTTTCACAGATAAGTGGTTTGATATTTTGAATAAATGTTCCCTCTATCTAATAATATTGATCATCGAAGTATTGGCTAAACTTATAAAGATCTTACCAAAAAGGCAAATCAACTAAAACAAGAATTAAGCACTACTTTGGATAAGGATGAATGGGACAAGGTGTTAAGAGACATAAATCATCAACTCGAGAGTTACACAAAAGAAATAAATGATCACAAAACAAGAAAATTCAAATGAGACACCACGGATTATAAGCTTGGAGAAGTCTACAATTGGGCAGTTATATATGCATGTCACCAACAACAGAAACCAACATCTGGTAAATTCTCTGATGATACATCATCACCGGATGATTCTTCATACAGAATATGGACTCCTCAGGATATGACAAACCCAAGACCAGAAGGTTCTGACTCTTCAACATCCAGTAATAAGGAAGTACACACATAAACTAGCATTTCTTTTTTAGAGAGGTGTACCGGACAACAAGAAGAACCAGGAGGGGCAGAAAAAGAAGAAATTCCAAACATGACACAGTAAAGTCAAAATTAGAAGCAGTATAAGGGAATATTTTTTATTTAATGTGGGTTCAGCACTAGAACAGACTGTTTGGGAATCATTTAAGGCCTTGCTTAGAGGTTTATTGGGATACCACATGAGACAAAAAAGAAAAGAGATAAAAGATATAGAAATTAAAGAACTGGATTCTATTAAAGAGAAAGAGCAGGAGCTTCAGCATGCAGCCTTGGAGGAAAGGGAGAAGATTCCAGAATTAGAAAAGGAGCTCCTAGGGTTACAGTTGAGTCTCAAAGCTAGAGCTGATAAACAGATTCATGACAGATGGGAAACTAGTAAACTAAAAAACTTTGAATACAGAGAGAAGTGCGGGGCACTTTTGGCGTGGAAGGCCAGAGCAGATAGGACCGGAAATAATATTGACACCTTGACCCATAGGACTTCCGGAGATTAGCTAAATAAGGAAGAAGAGATCAGGGATAAAGCCAGAGGATTCATGCAAGAGTTATATCGGGAAAATATCAAGGTTGGAATAGAAGACTTACAGAAGTGGTGGAACCAAAGGGCACTACCCCAATTGAACGAAGAAGATAAAAAGACCTTGTTGAGAGACATTACTGAGGGGGAAATTAGAGCTCAGTTAAAAAAGATGAGTAGGAATAAAGCCCCAGGCCCAGATGGCCTGCCAACGGAGATCTACAAAGATAATGAGGATGTGATTATTCCCCACTTATTGTCCCTTTTTAACAATATTTATCACCAAAGAGGGGATATTCCACCCTCCTGGTTCGAGGCCACCATCACTTTAATAGCAAAACCAAACAAGGACCCAAAGAATATAGAGTCATATAGACCTATCTCTCTTTTAAATTCGGACCTTAAAATATTTTCGGGGATTCCGGCAGAGAGACTATCCAAAATTATTAAAACTGTCATTCACCCTGACCGAAGGGGTTTTATCCCAGGACGACAACTGAACGAGTTGACCTTTCAGGTCATCGGTGCAATTGATTATGCCGAAGTAAAGAGATTGCCACTTACCATCGTGGCAATAGATGCCGCGAAGGCTTTTGATCAAGTTAACTGGGTGTTTCTGTGGGACACCCTAACAAGGTTCGGCTTCCCACCACCCTTTATTCAGGTAGTTAAAAATGTATACGGGAACCCACAAGCTAAGGTTTTAATTAATGGGTCCTTGTCAGATTGGTTTGAGATATCAAGAGGGACGAGGCAGGGTTGCCCCTGTCTCCTCTCCTTTTTGATTTATATATTGAGCCTTTTGTGACAGTGATACGAGCTGACCCAACAATTTCTTCCTTTGACATGGGTGGGCTGGAGTTAAAGACCGCATTGTATGCTGACGATCTGTTGCTATATACTACTAACCCATTAGAAGCTATTCCGAAGTTATTTAATTTAGCAGAGGAATATGGAGCAGTCTCAGGTTATGGTATTAACAAAAATAAAACAGACATAATGAGTTGGAATAGTCCTGTCCCCATACCAGATACAAAAACAAAGATCAGGTACCTAGGTATGCACATCACTCAAAAACTGCAAGACACACCCAAAGTATCCTGGCAGATCATGGTAAAAGAGATAACTAAACTTCTTCATAGATGGTCCAGTCTTCCTCTTAGTATTTATGGAAGAGATAATTTAATTAAAATGGTAGTATTACCCAAAGTGACCTTCGTATTTAATAGCATTCCACTGACATTTCATAATAAAGACATTTCAAACCTTCAGGGAAAGATTAGCTCATTTATTTGGGCATCCAAGTCACCAAGAATTGCTTGGAAAAAGTTGAGGAGGGGGTTAAAAATAGGAGGACGGGCTCTCCCAGATTTGCTTTTCTACTGTTACGCATTTTAGTTGAGAAACTTTAGACTCCTGGCCAATAAGCTAGATTCGTCGTCACATGGTCGTTTGTTTCAAGCTTTGCTATCCGACCTTCCTAAGGGTCTTGAATTTTTTTTGTTTAAATTTGGCGCCCAAAAACTTTACAAAAAAGTCTGCCTAAAAATTCTTCTAACAGCCTTAAAATTATGGCAAACAGCCTGTAAAATTTGGAAAATTCCCTATTATAATTCTCTGGCACCAATTTGGGACTCCCCCGGAAAACCGGAATGTCTATTGGATCGACTCTCCCTTCCCTTGAGAGAGGCTGGTTTAAAACGATGGGGAGATCTCCAGGTCAATCAATCAGGAAGGTCCCTCACGAGGTTTAAATACTATCAACTATCATCATAGTGGGGAAGTCACAGTTGGGAGTCAGAAACAGCGGGCTGCGAATTCTTAGACTTAGCTAATAGACAGGAAGGGTGGAAGGGTGAGGTTTCAGCATGGTATAACACACTAATTGGGGCAAAGGATAGGCAGGAGGAAGAGATCTCGAAACTTTGGGGGGATATAATAGGAGATGATCCGGAGAAACAATCAGAGGTTTGGATAGACTCATTTGTAATATCTCAAAAAACAGTAAAACCTGCTAACCTCAGAAGAAACCATCTTTACATGGCACACAGGGTCTATTGGACTCCCTCTAAGCTCTCAAAAATATCAGGAATACCACATTTCTGTCCCAGATGCAACCATACAGAGGCAGACGACTTACATATTTTTGCAGACTGTACAGAGATTAAAAACTACTGGTCATCGGTCTGCACCTTTTTAGAGGAGGTACTGTCTAGATCAGTCATGTGTAGCCCCAGACTGATTTTTATGGGTTTGCTAGAGGAATACAATACCAGAGACAGCATCATCCAGTTTATATTCTATGTGATTGTTATTGTCAGGAGGGAGATCTGTAGAGAATGGAAATCTTCAACCCCCACTAGGTTTGCAGACTGCCTAAAAAACATCATGGCTATTAGTAAAACAGACCTCTTGTGTGGAGGAGAGGAGGCGGCAAAGATTTGGTCTCCTTTGATAAAATGGTCGGATAGTTAGACAACAAACGTCCAATGATTAAGCCAGGGGTTTGTGGTCTCTTCCTCCCCAAGACAAGGTATAGAGATATCGATCAGGGGAGTTGGACTAGTAGAAAACCTACCTCTGGGAGACTTCTCGAAAGCTAAACATAAAATAAAATATTCCAGGGCGTACAGTTAGACATTATGTTGGCATAATTGAGAGTTTCCATCTAGAGTCATTCCATCTGGTGGCATATATGAGGACAAAAAAAAAAACATGACACAGTAACAAAGAACATGAGAAGCCAGAAACCTTAGTGATGAATATTTCCAAGCAAAAAATCACGGATATTCAAATTCACACTCTCCAAAAAGGCACTTCATACGTCCCCAAGAACCATTCCAATGTCCTAGAAACACAAATATGTGTGTATTGTACAATATGTACAAATTTTTAAGATCCTTACGATTGAGACACTTTTTCACAAATGTCGTGAAAAAAGCAGATGAACCAAAACAGACTATCCTACTAGGACTAAGACACAAAAGCATATTCATACCACCTGTTAGTCACAACGTGCTTAATGCATTCGAAAAAGTGGTCTTAAAAGATGTAGAATAGATATTTAAACAATCAAGGCCCAAAGCCACAAATACCACGAAAAAAGAAAGACAAGCTTTACGGCAACTAACAAATAAATAACCATTTGTCAAGCAGACAAGGGCGGTGCCCTGGTAATCATGGACACCGATTTTTACATTAAAAATGTTAACAAACATGTCAATGATGCTGATACATACACAAGAATGAACTTGGATCCCACCAATGAATTTCTGAAAATCTTGACACAGATTATAGGCAAAGCCATTGAGCAGGGCACAATAGGCAGGAAAGAGAAAGAATATCTTATCAAAAACAATCCTGCTGTACCTTATGTTTACATGATCCCAAAGATTATTAAGTAGGTTATCACACCGCCATTTCAACCTATAGTTTCCACCATCAATTCAATGCATGAACCCGTAGGAAAGTTTATAGACAAACATCTACAACCAATTGTCCAAAACATGTCCACGTACATCAAGGGTATGACCCATTTTTTAAACATCCTGGAGGATCACAAATCACTTTTCACTAAAGATGTGATCTTATGCACGATTGACGTAAATTCACTTTACACTTCCATCCCACATGATTTAAGTTTAACAACAGTGGAAACTTTTTTGGTACACAGTGATAAAGATGAAAATCTGAAACTTTTTTTGATGGAACTACTACATTTTACGTTATTTCACAAGTATTTTAAATGGGACAAGCACTTTTTTGTACAATCATCTTGAACTTCCAAGGGAAATTGTGCTGCACCATCCTATGCTAACATTTGTATGCACCGATTGAGTTAGATCATCTTTTAAACCAGCCGGAATGGAATAAAAATCTCATCATCTACAAAAGGTATATTGAAGATATGTTTATTCTCTGGAAAGATACTTAAACTACACTTATTAAGGCTACAGAGAAGTTGAATGAAATGAATAAGAGAATTGGTTTTACAACCACTATAGACAAGCATGAAATATCCTTCCTAGACGTCATGGTCACTAATAATGATGGAATTCTAACAACCAGTGTATTCACCAAAACTACGGACAGAAACAATCTTTTGCACCACACCAGTTTCCATCAACCTTCATTGAAAAAGCACCTACCATTTTCTCAATTGCTATGCATTAAAAGAATTGCGTCTACGGAAGAACTGTATCAAGACCACATGATAACCACTGTCGAGAAATTCAAGCAAAGAGGTTATCCAAAGGTAACCCTAAATGAAGCTTACAAGAGTTCAAACATTGCAAAGAAAGGATTTGCTCACTCCCAAACAAAAAAGTGATGAACATCGACCAGTATTCGTTTTGAAATTTTCGACAAAATGTTATAGACTCAAAAAATTCATATTGAGACACTGGCCGTTACTCTCGTTGGAAGAAGATTTCAAAGGGATTTTTTCAACCCAACTGAGATTTGGGTATGCATGTACACGCAATTTCAAGGAATCACTGCAGGAAAAAGATGACAATACTACAATCAGGTATTGAGGTACTCTACAGTGTAACAATTGTGGCAATTGTAATGCCGTAATCAAGGGCAACAAAATACTTCACCCAACGAAGAGTTACAGGTACATGCGATATCATCGACCTCATCTACATGCTCAAATGGAGCGACCCTTGACCCTGCTTCCAGGCAGGTCTCTCCCCACGCCGCGCAGCTCCGCTTGTCTGTACCTGTGCTCTGTGCTCAGCTGCTGCCCCCGTTGACTGCAGGTCAAGGCCTGCCGTAGGTTGCTTCTGTTTTTCTGACCTTTATTTTGTTTTATTGTTTCCTGCCACCTGCACTGTATTTGCATTGTATGTTTGTACCCTGTACTTGGTGATTGTTTCTTTTCCCCTCCCTCTATGCCCCCTTGCCTTCTGTTTCCCTCTTCACTGTTCCCCACTCCCATTTCCCTGCCGCTGTGACCCCTGTTTCAGAGTCAGCGATCCCCTCATGGACCCACCGGTCGTACGGAAGAGGCAGTTGGACCCTCTTACAATGATTGCCGTGGACCCAATGTTTCTTTCCTTCTACTCGAACGGCAGATCTTGTCGAGAGGAGAACTAGATGAGGGCCGGTCCACCGGGGCTGGTTATTCTTTGTTCGCTGGAAATTCTTAACCAGTACATAGGAGCCAGGATCGATAGGATGCCCTGGAGCTTCAGAAGCCTGAGGTAGAGTGTTGTGAACCTGTTGGTGTAAAACACGCAATTTAGCCATCAATTCATACAGATAGTCAAGCTGTACAGGGTGTTCTATTTCGCTAAACCTGGTGGGCCTTGGCACTCCCCATATGTTGGCCGGGCGGCCGAACACAATTTCATAGGGACTAAGTCCCACTCTAGAATGAACAGTCATTCTCGTTGATAGGAGTGCCAAGGGCAGGGCGTCAGGCCATTTAAGACCTGTGCTTGCTTGAATCTTGGCCAATTTCAGTTTTAAAGTGCCATTATAGCACTCTACTAGTCAAGCTGATTGGGGGTGATTTGCAGCGTGAAACTTTTGCTGAATGCCTAGCCCCTCACACACTTTCTTCATCACTCGACCCACAAATTCACTCCCATTATCACTCCAAACCATTCTAGGCATTCCGAATCTGGGGAAGAAGTCTTTGACAAGGGCTTTGGCTGTGGACAAAGCAGTGTTGTCCTTTAAGGGGTATGCTTCAACCCATCTTGAAAAGGCACAAACTTCAAGGAGTACGTATTTCAAATTGTTGCACCTTTCCTTGTGGATGAAATCTAGCTGCAAAACCTCGAACGGGTACGTTGGAGGCGCAAAATGACCAGCTGGAGTTGGGGTTCCCCTACCAGGATTGTATTTCAGGCACACCATAAAATTCTTGACCACATTCTCTGCACACTTAGGGATTCCAGCATTTTGCCATACTGGAGCCAACAACTTGCAAATCCCTTTCACGCTAATATGTGCCATTCCATGAGCCATTGTCACCACTGCAAGTACATACGCATCAGGTAACAACCATCTCTGATGCTCTGACAATTCAATCCAACAACCATTCGCATCCAATTTACCCTTACTTTCTCTCCATTCATTCAACCCTTTTTCTGTGGCTTCAGCTTGTATGGACTTCACATTCTCAATCGTATCTTCACACATACCAACATCACCAATCCATCTTGCAGGGCCCGCAACATACATTCGACTCATTACATTCCTAGCAGTTTCTTTCGCAACTTCATCCGCAAACGCATTCCCACGACCAACATCATCCGTAACCTTTTTGTGTGCACTGCATTTCACAATTGCAACCTGTAACGGCAAGGTCAGTGACTCGAGAAGCTCATTCACCAACTGACCATGCTGGATCTTAGCACCATGCGAAGTCAGGGAACCCACGTTCTTTCCACAATCGTCCAAAACTGTGAGCCACACCAAATGCGTACTGGCTGTCTGTGTACACATTCACTCGTTTTCCTTTCGCCAACACACACGCTCTTGTAAGTGCAATCAACTCTGCTGCTTGCGCTGAATTGTGGGGGATACGTGCAGCTTCAACAATAGTATGCAAAGTCGTCACAGCATATGCTGCAGTCGTATCACCATTCGGCAACTTGAAACACAAACCATCAACCCACAAAGTACCATCACATTCTGGAAGGGGAGTGTCTCTAAGATCTATCCTCCCTTTTGTCTCTTCCTCTGTTCTCAGAAAACAATCATGCTGATCTTCACTATCATCATCTGTTTCAACTGAAATCGGCAATAATGTGGCTGGGTTTAAGGTACTACACTTCTTTATGTGCACATGACTTGCGAACAATGTCAGCTCATACCCTGACAATCGAGCACTAGTTAAGTGCTGTGTCTTCATTCTATTCAACAGAATGTCCACTGCACGCGGGACCATTACAATTAACATATTATTCATTACTAACCCAGCAGACTGTCGAATAGAAACAGCTGGCGCCGCAGTGGCTCTCAAGCAACTTGGCAACGCCTTAGCTACCGGATCTAAAGTCACCGAAAAATACGCGCATGGAGGCTGTTTGTCCCCAAAAGGTTGTGTCAGAACTGACAATGCACAACCTTCTTTCTCATGGACATACAATGTAAAGGGCTTACTGTAGTCCGGGGTACCCAACACAAGAGCCAAACACAATGCATCACGCAATTCGGAAAAACTTTTCTGACACTCTTCAGACCACGGAATGGGATTTGGTGTATCTTTGCAAGTTAATGCCAACAAAGGTTTGGCCAATAAGGAAAAATTCGGTATCCATTGTCTGCAATATGATGTAATGCCCAAGAAAGCACACACTTCTCTCTTTGTCCTTGGGACACTCAATTTTGCAATTGCCTGAATTCTTTCTGGGGTCAGTTTCCTTCCCTCCTTCGATAAGAGGTGACCTAAGTAGGTTACTTCTTGTCGACAATATTGCAACTTCAAGAGAGAGACTTTGTGATGCAAATCGGACAAATGACGCAACAACGACAATGTGGCTTCTTTACAAATCTCCTCAGTATCTGCAGCAATTAGCAAATCATCGACGTATTGAATAAGGGTAGCACCGTCAGGTAAAACAATCATGTCAAGCTGTGCTTTTAAAGCCTGACTGTATATTGATGGACTTTCACAGTAGCCCTGAGGAGCGCGTTTGAAGCTGAAACTTCGGCCTCCTAAACTGAAGCCAAAAATATCTCTGCTCTCCTCGGCAATCGGAATGTGGAAGAAAGCGTTCTTCAAATCAATCACTGAGAACCAAGTGGCTGAAACTGAAATCATAGTCAATAGGGCTGTGATATCAGGGACAACGGGAAATTGTGGCACAATTATTTTATTGACCTCCCTAAGATCAATCCCAAACCTGTAAACAGGTGGCTGGGAAGGATCAGTACATTTCAAAACCGGCAGAACAGGACTGTTACAAATGTTGCCTCTTGTCTCTTCAATTACATCTTTCTCAATCAACTCATAAATGATCGCTAACAACGCCTGTTCACCTTCACTAGAGATCTTATATTGAGGAATACGTGGCATTTTAACATTGGCTTTCAGTGTTACAACATATGGCGCTATTTCCAAGAGACCCACATCATTAGGTTCAGTAGCCCAAAGAATATCCGGAAGAGAAGACAAATACATTAGAGAAACTACTTTCTTACCCAGTGTAAGTTGTACTCCCGAAGGAGAACAGTACAAAGTCGCATATAACCTTTTCAACAAATCCAGTCCCAACAAATTTTCACCACAACCTGTCGTAAGAATAAGGGGTGCTTCGAATTCACAAGGTCCAACAGAAAGGGACATAGGACTAGAAATCAGGTTCCTAACCGGGGCGTCAGAAAAACCTACTGAAACATTCATTTCGCCAGACAAAGGTGCGCCAGGGAGTTTTGAGTGCATAATAGAACTCTTTGTAGCACCAGTATCCAACAGAAAAGGCTCTGACACACCTGATGTAATCACCTCAACATAAGGCCCACTCTGATCTACTGGAACTGAAACAACTCCCTCTCTTTGTCCATGGCTGTCCTAGCAATCATCACCTTCCATATTCCCATCTTCTGCATAGTAGTCATCAGCATAGTACTGAGCTGTTCTAGTAAACGCGTTATTCTGCTGGTCGAAACTATTCATTGAATTCTGAGGCGGGAAAGAACGAGCATTCGGGGGGAAATTTCCACGTCCCCTACCTCTAGGAGCTTGTTGAACACCTCGACCTCTTGCACCAGAAGCACCATTCGTACGCTGTAGCAAAACCGTACAACTACTCTTGAAATGACCCTCTTCTTTACAATACGCGCACTGATTGGGACCATACGGTAAACGTTGCTGAGAAGACTTGTTTCTTTGCGAGTTCCTCGAATATTGCTGAGGTTGCTGATAGTCACGCTGACTATTAATACGAGGTGGATAAGCTTGCTGTAGAAGGACTTTAGTTTTCAATTCCTTAGTCTTCTTATCCGCCTTCTCTAACTCATCTTTACGCCTATTTTCATAGTACTGGGCCGTAGCTAAAATCTGTGCTGACGTGGAAACAGCCCAAGCACTCTCAGAATCTTTCAACTTATTAGATAATTCAGGAAGCAAATTATGTACAAATTTGTCAACAAACAATCTCTGACCTCCCTCCGTGGACATATCCTGACCACTATGATCTACGAAGGTCTCTTCAAACCGTGTGAAAAAGTCAGACACAGTCTCATCTTTCTTCTGTTTGCACGCAGACAACTTGTCCCAATTAACACGCAATTCGGGCATTAGAGTCTTCATATACGTAATAATTCTACCAGGAAGCTCTGCTATTAAAGGCTCGGGTTTAGCACCACCAACTTGTCTAGCATCAGCAGCGGCAATATTAACCCATGTGTCGCCTAACTCTTGATCATGATCTGCATGACGAATCTTTCCCCATAAAGGCTGTGGAACAACATTTCCAAACAACATGTCTATATCTGCTAAATTCATGATACAGGAGCCTGCAGTCTGTGATAATTCTTTGTAATATCCCGCAGGATTTTTATGGGGATCAGGCAATGTCTGTTTAAGAGCCATGACTTCAGCTCGCTTTCGTGGGACATGTACCCACACACGTTGAAAATGTGGCAGAATGGCTGGAACAGCATTTGCATCCCCTTCCCTCCAAACTGGGGGAACCTCTCTCATGGGATATTGACTTGCCTTCTGCTTAACCTCAGAGTCAAACAACGATTGGGAAACACTCTCACTCCTAAATGACAACAATGTCGCAACTGCTGTCTTAACATCAGAACCCACAATTGTGCCCTTTGCAAACTCGAACCGCACACAATATAACTCAGACATATTGCGTTCTGAATTATCTTCCTCCAATTCCTCACAAAGGAAAACACACATTTTCTCAAAGACGTATCGCTGCTTCGATGTTTCCCACTGATGGAAGACATCCATGATAGATTCTAAATTATATCCTATCGGATCTGTAACCCATTTATGTGCCAAACGATCCAATATCTCTTTCTCTCTAGAGTCAGGCAACTGACTGCGTGACTGTCTACGCTCTGTAGCAGGGGACATACCCAATTGTCCCAACCAAGGAGAAAAGAAACCAGAAAAGGCAGCAGTCATTCGCTGTCTGGTAGAAGGAGAAGAAGAAAGAATAAGGGAAGAATCCAGAGTTAGAGCAGGAGGAGCATTAGGAACAGACGTAGAAGTAGCAGGCAAAGGCAAAGTTGGCGGCCCCTGAGGAGGCTGCGCCAAAGGAATGGTAACCAACGGAAGAGGAGCTGGTTGTGGAGGAATCACAGGTGGCACAATAATCGGAGGTTGTACAGCCACAACTAGTGGCGTTGGTGCCGTAGCATTTTGTGCATAAGGGGGTGGCGAACTCAAGAGATGTGACATTAACGGATCTTTCCCAAGATTGTTCCTTACTTCCTGTTCTTTAGTCGGCAAGGCTGGGTAGCATCTATCTACCGCTAACTTCTTTACTCGTTTCATCTGTTCACTTTCTTGCTCTTCTTCATTATCCCTAAATGCAACAGCAGCTTGTACCATTGACATACCTCGTTTATTTTTCTTCGCTAGTTTCATTTCTTTCTGTTTGGCTTCTTTGCGCCATAGGCGAAAAGAGTCAAACATCGCCGGCCGGGCTTTCTTCTTAAAAAGTTTATTCTCTAGATTGTCCAAAATGTCTGTGTCAAAGCTACCATATTGGGGCCATTTTAAAACACCATCCTTTCTGGTGTATTGGATCCATACTTCGTTATATGTGATAGGGCCTAGGCCATGCTTCACATAGAGCTCATATGTTGGAGTTCCAATCGGAGGAACTGGACACGAGTCCTCCAATCGGGAGTCCCTACTACAACCAAGACAAATCAAATTTCCAAGTCTGCTAAGACCAGGCATCTTCGCTCTCTAGTCTAGCTTCAAACTTCAAAGGATTATCGAATACGATAGTCTCGTGAATACACGAGTCCTTCGGCTTTGGCACTTGCAAGTTCCAAATCAAAGCGATCCCAAAGGGATACCAAACTAAGAACCAAACTAAGGACTGGGAGACGCTCCACTTATACTTAACTGAGGTATCGATGATCGATGACGTCACCAGAAGACTCGTCTATTGTTTCGCTCTACCAATCATCAAGGGTTCAAAACAGGGCGATAGTCAGGGCAGCAGTCCTTCGTAGCCGTCGGGACGCGGGGAACCTCGCAGCAAAGACTTTCAGACCACGTCGACATACAGGGGTCGATGAAGTGGATGGCCTGCCTCCAGAATTTTCACACGAAGCTTCTCACAAACCTCTGGCTTGGACCGGTACAGCTGATACCGCCCCACGTTGGGCTCCAACTGAGGTATTGGGTTTTTCGGAACCCAATGGTGCCAGGGAGAACACCCAGAGACCTCGAGTCTTTCCTGTTTCAGACTACAGAACCACAGAGTCTTCTAGGTGATCGTATTTATTGGCTGCAACCAGTAACAGGTATCCTAGAAGTACAACAGCATGTATGTTCTCAGGAGACTGCTCGAATTCACAAAGCCAGCCTTCTCTTTTTATACAAAATAATGAGCTTCAGGCAAACATTCCTTATTTTACAGTTGACCATACAAATATTTCTACTACAAAGAAAAAGCAGAGTCATGATGACAAGCCCACATTTCTGTTCGTCCAGCTCATAATTAATTATCCGGCAAGGTCCAGTATTTCCATCAGATATCGACAGACCCCCAATAAAATCGGGCACCTCCTCCTCGTAAAGCAAGTCATAAAGCAAGAAACAGGGACAGGTGTGTGCAAGATTAAGCATAGCTGGTGTGCGATGAAAGGTTTATGACATGTTGTGCCATGATTCTAATCTCATTCGGCCACTGGGAAAGGAACTGCAGGTTTGGCTTGAGGCAGTGGAGTCAGCTCACCCAGGTCACAGAGGAGTCAGCTAAAGGTGTACGTGTCCTTTGGATCGAATTCGGCCTTAATCATTTGACTATGTGAGGGCAATCACAAAATGGCTGCCGCTCACAAAATGGAACCCGAGGGTTCAAGACGAAAACCTCGATTTAGGGGTGATTTCGTCACTCGATTATGACGAAAATGCTTAGGTATAGTATTTAAGTCATTACCGGTCTGCTAGTACCAAAATTGTCATGATATGATGATATTTATGACACGAGTGCAAAACTTCGGTATCACACAATTATTATTATTATTATTATTATTATTATGTTTCTTATATAGCACCAGAATCGACCCCCGAAGGGGTATCTCCGCGCTTGCCTTGGGAACCCGTACTGGCTTTTCCCTGTGAGATAGCCCCAACAGGGCATCCCCAAGGTGAAAACCAGGCATCCCGCCGCGGGGGGGCCGTTGTGGAGATTAAGCAAGCTTAATGCCCAGAGTTGCAGAATGTGAACCCATGATTAGGTCAGGCACCGAAGCGAGAATTATCGAGTCCATGGACATTTGAGCTAAAGACCCAGCCGCGTCGGGAATTGAACCCTGGTCCCGGGTCTGACCTCTGCTTCAGGGTCTGCCTGCTCTAACCAGTGAGCCACACTTCAATAGCAGAGTCCAGAATTTTAAGTTCCACATCAGAGGTAAAAGTACATTACAAGAATCTCAATTAGCATACGATAAGTTGCACAGTATACATTTTGCTCCTGGCTCCTCACAAACCATATACTAAAATAGTGATATAAGAACCACGTGAGAATTAGAAAGCAGGCCTGGGGCCTGTGGAATCGCTGGGGCTACTCTGAACAACCAAAGGTTAGGTAGTAGGAGGCCCACGGAAGATGCATGCAGTGTCTAAACACAGCTGCGGGTTACCATTAACTTTCTATGGGAAACAAACAAGTTACAATTTTACAATTTAAGGATACTTCCGAATGCACTACAGTGGAACCCTTTTAGACGTAGACACTAGGGCCAATACCCTTGAGACCACCAGAGTACTCGTGTTACCTCACCCACGGAAGCCGGGCGCATGGATGTCTTTTGGCGTCGGGTTTCATCGTTGATTTCAATGGAGAGCTGCAAAGAAGTGCTGCATGCGACCAGAGAAAAAGTGTCTGGGTGGATCCAAGGGTGGATCGAAGATCTGAAGAACCTGCAAGTAGAAGGGACAGAGTCTGGGTCACTTGCCAGTGACCAGGATGGCGATGGAAAGCTGCCAGCCAATATTGGGTGATCTCAGGTGAAACGGTAAAGTTTGTCTCTTCAGCCACGAGGTCCAGGAGGCGTCAACGACAACCAGGAGCTGGATTTGAGCTGTCCCATCAAGAATCTAGTTGACTGCGGAGTCGTTATCCGGATTGGACCAAACAAGCCCTGGTAAACACAATCCATGCAAGATGTCGAGATCGGATTCGGTGCAGACCAGCAAGATCTGAGGAACTTCTTTTTGGGGGAAAAGTTGGAGTCAGCCTGGAGCAACCAGGAAAGCAAGTTAGATTAAAAGGAAAGCCTTTGGGGGCTCACTAGCCAACAGACTAGGAACCGCAAAGATGCGTCAAGCTGAAATGCAAAAGTGGGGCCCACTGGACATTTGTGGAGTGGGGTCCTCTGAGCTACAATGCAAATGGTGCTCTGGGCTGGGGCTTCGAGCACCCCAATGCACAACTTTGAGATACCTTGTGAAGTAGGTGCAGCTTGCAAAATGCAGGATGTCCAGGAGTTCCAGTCCTACATCTCTTGTGTCCGCCACGGGTCTTATCTTTGCTGTGAGCGAAGGTAGGGGTCAGAGATGTCTGGAAGTCCATGTCCTGAGCATTGAAAATCCAGACAAGCAAACTTATGTGTTGGTGCCTGTTTGAACAGGGTGGTCACTCCTTGACAGCAAGGGAGCTGTCTTCCATCTTCCAGTTGAAATGAAATGTCGAAGGTCCAGGATATATGTTTCAGAGTTTCTTCCAGGGTAATCTAAAGTCCTAGGGACTGGGTTCCTATACTTATACTAAGTTTAGGGGCTGGACTACCTTTAAGGTCCCTCCTATGGGTGGACCTGCAAATGGAGTGGTTACACCCCTTTCCCTTTGTCCAGTTTTGTCGCCAGAGCTGGGCAGAGTGCCCCAGCAAACGGTTTGAACTGGGATATGCATGGAGCACCTAGTGTGCCCCAGGCAGTGTCTGGAAAGCATTCACTGAATGCAGCCCTCCCTGCCCCAATATGCAAAAATCTGTCTGGGGAGGTGCCAGCACCTCCCTGGACAGGAAACCTATTGTCCAGGCCTCCCCTGCCAGAGTTTCATCCAGCAGCAGGAGGGCAGACTTGTGTCTGTGGCAGCAGCATCCATTTTGTGATGCTGAGGCTCTGTTTAACTTTAACCGCGTTTACCAGTAACTACATGTCTTCTCCCTCTAGAAGGGTGGAAAGCTACCCCCACCACCGGAACTGGCGTCGGGGGGGGGGGGGGGTAGTATTCCAAAGTGTTTGACACCTTATAAAACATTTTTTGATAAAGCCAAACCAAAGTTAGCATTACCCGTGAGGATTATAATGCACTTAAGAGTATATGGTATGGCTATATCATAGAACAGCTATATGGAGATGGTTCCGAAAGCTGCAGAGGGGCTCAGCTCATGCTAGGGCACCCTCTCCCTTAAAACCAAGCACTCTACCTCCAGGATTGTCGAGGCTTATAGGTGTAGATGTGTCTATATAGGTAAATAGATATAGGTATACTATATCTAAATAAGGGATGAATACACCACCTTACCCAGGCTGTATAAACAGACCTGTGGTGTCAGTTTGGAAGCCAACCAGGGGTGGCACAATACATGCTGCAGCCCCTGGTAGGCCTCGGGTGCCCCTATGCCCTGTGTACCTAGGGTACACTATACAGGGGCTCACAAGGGTGACCCAGTAACCAATCTGATATGTACCTAAAGTACATGGTATCAATTTAGAGAGAGAACAACTAGGCTGTGGGCCTGATTAGCAGGGCCACAAGCAGACTAAAGTCGAAAAAACAGAAAATCACAGCAAAAAGTGGGGGTAACCATAGGAAGCAGACCCTACTCTCCTACACCCATTGGGGTCGTTACTCACACAGGAGCCAATGCTTTTTCTATAGTTTACTGTGCACCATCAAAAGGAACCACAGGAGTGAAAAAGGCTGAATAAGCTGACTAGCAACATGCAAGCAGCAAATGCAGCGTGTTACAAGTGGCTGAATACATTATAAGGAACAACCCTCTCGTGCAATAAAGAACACATTTGACAGA
This sequence comes from Lissotriton vulgaris, assembly GCF_964263255.1. Classification (NCBI taxonomy): domain Eukaryota; kingdom Metazoa; phylum Chordata; class Amphibia; order Caudata; family Salamandridae; genus Lissotriton; species Lissotriton vulgaris. The sequence goes on along the minus strand of NC_141694.1, from coordinate 1,194,991,275 downwards.
CTGAAAGTGTTTGAGTAAATAGATCCGTGCAAATCTGAACAATGAGTGTGTCAAACACGACAAGTAAAATGTAGATAATATAGCTCAGTAGTTTGAAGATTAAATAGAGGACCGGCTCTCTCCATTTTGAGGTGGCAGTGGCGCTCTCTACGTCGCTACAGTAGCAGAAAAAGCACAAATATATTTCATGATCAATCTTTAAACTCCAATAAAAGGGTGTGAGTTGGTGTTTCACAACTAAGCCGTCATGCAGGTTTGTGAAACAGGCTTACAACAACGCCAGCCCTTTTCACAATTTGAGCGATTTTATATTTAAATTAAAAAAGACAGTGCTTCACAGAAAACAAAAAGAAGAAATCAGATTACAAACTTGCTACTAAATTTCCAGAAATTTACACATACATACTATTTACATATGTGCAGAGGAAGCACAATAACCAATTAGAATTATATTGTTCGTCTGCTATCCACACAGATCATAAGAAATTGAATTATTTCTAATCATAAACCTAAACACAATTCGATACACAGAGGGCTGTTTAAGGGGACAGAGAAGGGTGCATGAAAAGGAAACAGGTCAAGACTGAAAACAGATCAAATGTTCTTCAGATAATTTCTATATCGGAATATGAGGCGAACAATCAGTTGGGAATCGGGCTGAACTTGTCTTCGCTAGGGAACTGAGTAGGAAGGAAGGGGGAAGGTGCTGGAAATTGTATACAGCTATACGCAGAAAATATGGAGTCCCATGCTGCTGGTATGTGAAGTAGCACTAACCGCCGAAAGATAAAGTATTGTTTAGTAGGAAATGGAAGACAAGCCTTCCGTTTAGAAAACGTGATGAACGCATCTAAACATAAGCATTCGCATAGCTAATACGTCCTGCTCATGCACAAGTTATTGGCCTTGGTAATGTATTTTAGACATGAAAATGCCCTAACATATGCAAATACATATTGTAAAGCACATCCCCATAGTTTCCCTGAGAATCCGAAGCAGGGAGTGGGACTGGAAAGGAGTGTGCTGCACATATGCTGCTGCTGCTGCCTGTCACTTGCCAGTGTGGGGCAGTGAAAGATAGGGACTCTTGAAACCCTACCACGAGAGTGAATTATTGGCAGGATCTAAAGACAGGTGTACAAACGCATTATCGCTAGCGGCCTATGCGCCCACTCTCTCCTGTTCATACTCCTCCTGTAGGTGCAGGCCCCTCCTCAGCATTCCGGTTGAGTCCAAATCCTGTCCAAGCACAGCGCACCCCCTAATTTGCGAGTCTATTCTTCAGACCACTGCACACTAAAGTATTCACTTGAAAGATGCCATCGCAGAGTCATTGGATGATCATCCAACTACTTGATGTCATTTTTACATCATCAGACATCATCAAGCCCTTAAAGTCATCAGCAGAGTTTAGAAACTTGAGTCTGATGATTTGAAGATGACTTGAAAAGGAGTATCTGATGACTTCACAAGATGTGATTAACCCTGACGATTTGAGGATGACTTAAAAATGATTATCTGATGACTCCACAAAGTGTGACTGTTCCTGATGATTTGAGGATGACTTGAAAGTGAATACCTGATTACTTCACAGGATGCATTGCTATTTGTGATTTTAGGATTGTTTTAAAATGACTGTCGGATTACTTGACTAGCATCACAGTTTTCTAATTAAAAAGACTTGTACATGATAATTTGAGGATGATTTGTTGATTGCTTCAGGAACATGTCTAACATTTTATTTTTAGAGACGTCCAACCCTGTGGGAGATTTCAGAATCTCGTTTTTACTGCATAAAGAACACCATTTAGACATTGCTGCATTTTCAACTCATCAATTGAACCTACAGTGCATGCATTAGCGGAGTCTTCGATGCTAGAAGGCCTGGGTGCTATACAGATAATAAAACCCAAATTCAGTTTATTTGCAAACAGTTGCTTTTTATATATGCTAGCTCAAATTGTATGACCACCTGAATTCAGAGCTATCATTATTCCTTGGAGACTACTGCAGGTTTTGTGCAATGCTGTCTTTAGTGCTTGCCATTAAAGTCATTTTGTAAAGCATTTGCACAACTGGTTTATGGACTTTTTAAAAAGGTGCATATTGGGAGTTGATATTTGCATTATTCATGCTTTACTCAGTTGACACTGGCAATGTTTTGTGTTGAATACATTTATTTTTTAAGTTGAGCTGCCTGAAATGACCAGGGTGTGGTGGGGGTAGGCATGGTGTCCAGCAAAGTAATGCAGGACCAAATGATAAATCAAGGTGAGGTGTTCATCTTCAACTGGTCTGTCATCAATTTCCCTACATCTTAGTTGGTCAGTTTTTCTAACTCTTATCTGTTCCACACATTCAGTTACCATGCTATCCTGAGAGATCCTTTTGTGGCTTGCTTATGTTAAAGTTCTGCACACTTACCATTGATGATATATAAGAGAAGACATTGATGTCAGAACTATGTGCATGTCCTTCCTGTGTAGAAGCCTTAATTTACAGGCATCACAGCAAAATGTTTGGTGTAAAGTAGAGGACATATGCATGAGAGTGAGGAGCCGTGTGTTGTGTTTGTTGTGCACTCTAGGCTATTCTCTACCACACACTGTCTAAGATGTTGTGCCACTCGGAAGTGGAGGTCCCTGGGAGTGCTACTTACAACTGGGGTTTAATACACTTTGCGTTCTATGGCATATCTTTTACAGAGCTTTGCTTTTTATATTAGCAGAGAATCGTCCCAATAGAATAATTATTTTTTTGTTTGTTATGTTATTTTCGTTTTTTTGCCACCTTATGGTATATGTTACTCCTTTCTTTCCCAATGGTCGTCACCTCAATTTTTGGTGAATGTAAAAGCTCACTCGATTCCTGCGTGGATCTTTCAGCGGTGGGTGTGACCTCATCAGAGGATGCATTTTTCTTTATTGGCAGAGGATCTGGGACTCCAGCTGCAAGATGAGCTATCCCAACAGGGAAGTGCAGCAATTAATTTTAACAAGGACCAAAGGAAGGTGTAGTGTTGGTGCTTGGCGCAGGGAGAAGCGTTATTAAAAGTGAAAGCAAGCATGCAGTGTGCCCTTTAGTTGTAGCGTACAGCATGTTGTTATAGAGTACCTGTGTGGAAGGTCAGGTTGTTTAGGTCAATTCTATTCCCCCAAACTATTACCCTATGAGAAAGTGCGAGCAGGTGTAATCATCCCTCACTTTCATTTGAAAAACGATATCAGGGTCTTCTGTCTCTCTTCTCATTTCACAATTGTGGTTGGAACAACTTGCTTTGAGTAGATTTCACAGCGTTGCCCACACCCCTACTAGTTTTTGGAAGATGTATTAAAGAAGTTATCAAACTTCCTGCTTTGTGCGCCTTTTAGTTCTCATTTTTGTATTATTTTAATACCTGGTTTTCATGATCTAATACTTGATTGACATTTTAAGTACAGATTTCCCAATCTGCGGATATATAAGCTATAAGTAAAATGAACTGATTGATGAAGTTTTCTAACATACTTGTCCGTAGGCTTTGCACACTGACTCTGATGTGTAGATAGGCTGGCTGTTCAATTTGGGAGGTCAGGCTAGAGTTTTTGGCTGCATGAATAGCCCCAGCTCCTCCAGCCTCAGAGTAGCACTATGGGCTACTTTTGGGTTCGCGTTGGTATGATCCGGGCTACCATGTTACAGCCATCCCTGGCTGGACTGGAAGCAGAAGCAGAGTTGTATTGTTGCCGTTGAGCGAGAAGAATAACACGTTGCTGCACCGGAGTGTGCTTAGATAGATCAGGCTCAGAGGAAAAGAGAAACCATTGCAGCATTTTGGTGCTATTTTTTTGGGTGGGATGCGAGTGAGACGTGGAAAGGAAGGTGGATGTGATTTCCCGCCTCTCCTCCACTTTTGAGTAATCCTCAAGTGCAGCACTTCGGTTTGAAAGGCGGTAGTCCGTCTTTATTTAACGTGCAGCACTGTATTGTAGTGCTTCAAGTGAGAGAGCTGGAGGTAAGATTCCACCTCTCAAGAACCTTTATGGAGTGTGGGGTCTTCCTAGAGATATGGGAATAGGATCCCGTAATTTGTGGGCTTTTGGGATGATGCAGGGCATTAATTCTGGGACTTCAATTGAGGCAGTGTGTCTAAGCTCGCCTCGCAGCATCGGTGTAAACGTTAGCGCACCAGCATTTACCCCCAGCAGTTCCCCAACCCTGCCCTCATGCCGGCTGGCATGAGCGAGTAGATAAATAAACATGGGAGGAGCTGTGATGGCAGTCAACGCCTAGAACCAATGTGTGTGTTTGTGCTCATTGAGGCGCACCACAAGGCCTCAGCGCGTGGCCTTCAGCGGGAGGGTGGACCCTTCCCTTATATGTAATATTGGCAACAAGGAGCGGAGGCAACTCACACCTGCTCCTACCCAGCAAGCCTGAGCGACGTGGGCGAAACCTAAGGGCTGAAGCCCCTGCCAGGCCACACTGCAGTTATCGCTGCCACACCGTGATTTCAGACTTGGCAGCTAAAAAGGGCAGCAGTGCACAGCATTTTCTTCATTCTCCAGCGTCCACAGGTCAAGACGATCAGCATAGTGCAGGCTGGGTGAGTCCTGCAAGACGCAGAGAAGACCCCACAAGCGTACCTTGTCTTAGGCCAGCCCGACCACGTGCCACGAGAACAGGCTCACGCGGGCCCGCACTATGCCCAGCAGTCTCGCCCCACCACCATGGGGGATCAGGGCAATGCAGCACAGGTCCCGGCACCGGCTCCTCCGCACCACCCCCCCTCGATTGTCCTGCCTCCTTTCAGTTAGTCGGCAGACCCCACCACGGCAGCGCCAAGGTGGCAGACCTGACTTGGCCACCTGGAGAACTACTTCATTGCCACGAGGGAAAAAGATGGGGCGGTGAAACCCTCGTTGCTGCTCCATTATAATATCTACTATTTAAGCACCTACCGAACACGAGCCCTCCCGAAGATTACGCCGCAGCAGTTACCCCCTTAAATGCTCCCTTTGACCACCAAATGAACCAGGACTTCGAACACTTCAAGCTGAGGCAAGCCAAACAAAGATAGGGTGAGTCAGTGGACGCCTTCCACGTGTGGCTCAGGGAGTTGGCCAATACTCACCTCGTGGGGAACCGTGCAGCAGAAGAAATCAGGGCCCAGCTGATTCTTGGGATAAGCAGTAAAGTTGTACGAGGCCTCATACTCAGGCAGCCAAACATACCAATGAACAACATCCTTGTCCTGGCGCAGTCTCACGACCTTTCGGCAGTGTTGGCGGAAGAAATGGACATGGCACTAGTGCGTTGGGTGGAAAAGAGCGCTTTTGTCAAGACGGAAAGTACTGATTCAGTTAGGAGGAGAGACAAGTCCTACAGGCCACGAGATTGCCAGCCACAAGCCCCAAAGAAACACTCTGGATACTGTGGATATGAGGAACACCCTGCACAGTCATGCCCGGCGCAAGGAATGACCTGTACCAACTGTGGCATCGTGAACAACTTCGTGTCAGTGTGCAGAAAGAAGACACAGAGTAAGTAAGGGGGCCGACCTAAACAAATGAGGAGGATAGTCCACCAACTATAGCATGTCTTGCTCGTATCTCAACAGGGAGGGAAGAAGAGAGAGCAGACAGTCTACCAAGGGGACAATTCCACACCGGAAGACGAAGGGGAGATGTACCTAGTCTCTTTCACCCAAGCTTTAAAGAGTGGAAGACGGACCTAACCTCGCTACACAGTACAGATTGCAGGGTCAGATGTCAATGTGGTAATTGACACAAGCGCCTCAGTGACAGTAATGGGAATCCAGCAATACAACAAGCTAAGGCCCAAACGGGAACTGAGACCATCGAAAGCACAGATCTTCGCGTATGGTAGCGACTCAACATTGCCCCTTCGAAGCAAAATGACCATGCCAGTATGGTTCAAAGGGGTGGAGATCACCATTGATATCCATGTCATAAACCAGGAAGTGGACATGTTGCTCAGCAGCCATGCGGCTGAGGACCTAGGTCTGGATATGTTTGCCAGGACAGTAAACGCAGACCAGACGGAAGAGTTGCTGAGCCAGTTTGGGGACCTGTTCAAGCGTCTAGGGAAGAGAGCCCCCATCCAACTTCACATAGACCCAGCGGTCTTGCCAACGGCCCTAAGACACCGGAGGATCCCTTTTCATCTACGACCTCTGTAGAGGAAGAATTACAAAAGCTCAAAGACCATGGGGTCATAGAGAAAGTGTCTGGACCTACACCGTGGGTGTCACCCATGGTAATCACAGAGAAGCCTCGTCAACCAGGGCAGATCAGACTCTGCATTGACACGCGCATACCAAACAAGGCCATCTGACGTGAACGGCACATCACGCCGACTATGGACAACATCGTGGCCAATCTGAACGGATCCAGATGGTTTTCGAAGCTGGATCTGAACGCGGTTTATCACCAACTAGCCCTCGCCAAAGACAGTCAATACATAACTACGTTCAGCACACACCTAGGCTTCCGGAGGTACAAGCGGCTGAATTTTGGTATATCCTTGGCCACCAAATTATTCCAAAACGCTGTCAAGGAGATCCTGGATGGGCTACCCAGCGTCCTACATGTGAGTGATGATATCCTCAACCACTCGAAGACAGCAGAAGAACATTACCAGCAAGTGAGAGCCACCCTGGAGAGACTCCTGGACCATGGAGTCACCCTACACAAAGAAAAGTGCCTGTTGTTCCAACAAAAGATAGAGTTTTTCGGCTACACGTTTACCCAAGAAGACATACAGGTGGACCTCCGGAAGTCCCAAGCAATCAAGACCGCATCAGCCCCCCTTACCCTGTTGGAAGTACACAGCTTCCTGACCTAGCTACACTTGCGGAACCCCTCCGGTATCTCACTTGGACTAATGCCATTTGGCAATGGGGCCCAGCCAAAGAAACAGCGTTTCAAGCCATCAAGAGGGCCCTCCTCGACCACACCATGCTGATGTACTTTGACCCCATGCAGAGGACCAAAATCCTTGTAGACGCCAGCCCCATAGACCTAGAGGTAGTTCTCACCCAAGAACAGGAGCTCGGCCGATCGGCTGCCCTCTCACATGCCAGCAAAACTCTATCTCTAACTGAGAAACAATACTCTCAAATTAAAAAGGAAGCTCTGGCCATCCAGTGGGGCTGCAGGCACTACCATTTATACATTTGCGGATACCCGTTCACTGTTGTCACGGATCAGCAATCTCTGGTGCCACTGTTCAGAGGGTCTTAGTCTAACAAGGGAACCCAAACAGTTGGCTGAGGACCGTGGGGAATTATGTTTTCAAAAGACAGTGGTCCTTAGCTTATCCAAATCAAAAGTGTGAATAAAATATAGGCCATAATAGAATTCTATATGTGTCCACTGTCCAGCCGGACAGGGTATTTATTTGAACAATGAGAAACAATTAAATCATGTTTTAGGCACAGTCCTGTACCTTACTCTGGAAGGACAAACAACACATAGGAAGAAAAAGTTTCACAGGCAAAAGAGAGCAGTACAGGCCACTTTCAAATCAATATTAGATTAAAGGTTTGCCAGGAAGTGCTACCCACAACTGAGATACAACACAATGGCTAGGTTGTGAGAGCACTATATTAGTCGACGTTTCGATCTACTTTTGCTCTAGTTACACAGGATCATCATCAGGACTAGGATTGAAAACAATTGCCTGTCTATACATGTAATACAACCGCCTGTTAGGGAGGAAGAGAAAGAAAGAGAAAAGCAAAAAATAGTAGCCAATGGCTGAATTAGAAAGAGGGTACTCCATCACGACAAGCAGTTCAACTTCTTTGTACATTTACAATTAATTCAGAACCGGCTTAACGTGTACTAATAAGTGTTTGGAGCAAGGTGAGATTAGCAGGCTTTCATACCTAGGTGCGTCAGTGACTGGTGATTACACTTGGTTTCTCCATTAGGCGGTGTCTGTGTTACAGTCAAAAGACCACAACAAATATCAAGATTGACGCTCTTATCAATTACATGCCATGATCTAAGAGAATCCATGCTTAGTGACCGAGCAACGGTGTGCATTCATACCGTGATTTTGGGGGTTGAGGTGACTATGTGTCTAAAAGGGATTCGGACTATTGGCTTACCCATTATTAGGCTCTTTTTATCGGTAGTGTAGGCGATTCCACCTAAAGGAGTTGGTGTGAACCCCGCTGTCAGAGTAAGATTCCTCTGCCTAAGGGAAGGACGGGATGGTGCCTATTAAGTATTTTAATTTAAAATTCGTTTCCAATGAGTGGTATGAGAGGGTGTCATTACCTGAATCACAGGCTCCGCGCAGATGCAGTTGGCCTGCAGGGTCCTGTTTACCGCCACCCAATTTCCTCTAAAACCAAGATTTTTGAATTAATGACTTAATTAATTTAGAAAGGGCCTCTGTCGGCGGGTTAACTACGGCCGTCTTACTCGGGGTATTACCTGTTGCAATGTCTTTCATTTCAAGCAGCGAGGGTTGAACTGCCGGGTTGGGCTCGTAATTCGCGCTGCATCTGGTAAAGGAATAAGGCCCGGGGGAATCAGTCTAACAAGCAGATTTCTGGCTCTTACCTATGGGAGTACAATGACTTCGTTGCCGGTAGGTGTCTGAAAGCAGGGGAACAATATCCTATCCGCCTGGTGCTATGATTGCAGTGCAGTACTGCGGTGTACACGCTTAAAGCAGCGTGTGTATGGAAACAGAAAGAGGCCAAGCCATGGTAGCCATCTCGGAGTGGGTCTTCCGGTGTGATAGTCATTTCAAGAGACATAATGGCTTCACTTAGTGGCGGCCATTGAGACATAGACATTAAGGCTAAATTGGGAGCTTAGGCAGGGTAACCTACCGAATATGCAGTAATTAAAGTGCAGATTGTTGGATCAACAAGGCTTTATTGGAAGCACTGGCGGGGTGACCTACGGAGTGTACGAGAATTGCAGTGCAAAAGTGAATGTGCAGACGGTGAAGGTGGTTAATAAACATGCACATTTATCTATTTTGGCGTGTGGGTGCAAGTGCGTGCTGTGACATTCATTTGAGCAGTTTCTAGATTATATACAACTTAGGTGTATATTGGAAATGCCAGGTCAACCTAAGATAACAGTCTAGAAAGAAGCGGGCAGGTTGACGGTCTACCAAAGTCTATAGGGCTGCCCACTTCCAGGCCTGGAAGTGTGGGGTACAGTAGGGTGGTCCAGTCTTCTGCACGATTCAGACCATTCTTTATTGTGTCGAATTGGATCATTGTCTTTAACTCCTCTCTGTTAAGCATTTGGCAATATCTCCACCTCGTGTTGGTAACTTCACCACTTTTAGTATTGTCCATCTTATGTCATTTTCATTATCACCAGCATCCTCAAAATGTTCCACCAAGGGAGCGTTAGCTGTTTTGCATCTTACACGGCTCCTGTGCTGACCATTATGTGTCTTGCTTTTTGTGTGGTCTGGCCAACATACAGTTTAGGGCAAGGACATTGTGTGACATAAATTACATTTGAAGAATTACAATTTGAAAATTAACTTCTTTCAAATGTGGTGTCATTGTGAGTGAATTTCCTGCCCTCCACTGTGTATTCACAGACATTGCAACATCCACATTTAACATGGCCTATGAGTGGGGGTAAGCCCCAGGTTGCATCAAGTGTGGCTCCCTGTGGTGTTGTTGGTAATGCTGCTCTAACCAGGTGGTCTTTTAAGTTTTTATTCTTGTGAAATGCAAAGAGGGGTCTCTCAATGTTTACTGAGCCTACATTTACTGTTGGCCAATGTTTCATGATTGATTTTTTGATTTTGTTAGAGACGGGAGAGAAGGTTGTAACGCATGCAATTCTTTCCTTCTGATCTTTGTCTTTTGGCGTCAATAAAACCTCTTGTGGACAGTACCATGCTCGTTTCAGTGCCTGCTTGACTATTCTACTTGGGTAGCATCGATCTTTCAGTTTATTAGAGAGAACTGCAGCTTCTCTAAAATAGTCTGCTTTGCAGGAGCAATTTCGCCTTATCCTAAGGAACTGCGAGTATGGTAGAGAGTCCCTAAGTGCTCTCAGGTGGTTGCTTTTGTAGTACAGAAGCGTATTTCGCTCCGTTGGTTTCCTGAAGAGTCTAGTCAGGAGTTCGCCTTCTGCGTGGTAGATGGTGAGGTCTAAAAATGCTATTGAGGACTTATCGTGGGTCAGGGTAAATGTAAGCCCGCAGCAATTATTATTGAGCCAGTGTAGAAAATTGGTTAATGTTTCGATGGTCTGGTTCCAAATTAAAAAAAATGTCATCTATGTATCGCCTCCACATTTTGATGCCTGAGAAGAAGGGATTAGATGGTGTCAATATGGAACCAGTTTCAATTTGGTCCATAAACAATATCGCTAGGTTGGGGGCAAAAATAGCCCCCATGGAAGTCCCTTTAACCTGCTGAAAAAACGTGTTGTCAAAAACAAAGAAATTTCTTGTCAAGCATAATTCCAGTAATTGAAGGATAAAGAGAGTTGGCACACTATGTGGGCGTGGACGGGTATCCAAGATTTTTTGAATAACCAGTAATGCTGCAGTTTGGGGAATGTTGGTGTACAATTATTCCACGGAGCCCTTCCAGGTATGCTTTGTGAGAGAACCCTCCACCAAGCACCCGCTTGAAGGACTTTGCCTGTCAAGTAAGTGAACTACGAGACTCATGAAATCCAGTCAAGGACTGAGTTGAGATGGGATGTAACAGTTAGCGCCCCAGCGTTTACCGCTGGAGCACGCCAGCAGTTCCCTGCCTCTGTGCTCATGCCAGCCGGCATGCGCACATAGATAGATAAAGATGGGATGAGCTGCGATGGCAGTCCTCGCCTAGAACCAATACAGCATGTGAGTGTGTTCTTTGCGGCGCACCGCAAGGCCTCAGCGCATGGCCTTCGATGGGAGGGCGGACCCCTCCCTTAAATGTAACAATTGGTAGTTAAGGCACAGATACATTACGGGCTCTTTTTACATTAAGCATGAGTGTTAGAGAATAAATGTGGGATTTTGTATTGTTGTAACATCATTCATGTGGTCTTATGGTCACAACTGCTGACTTTCAAACTAGAGACCCGGGATCGAGTCTTAGTGTCCCTTATTACATGTGATGTTTCTTAGACAGTTTGTTGCACTATTTGTTCGTTTAAGCTAGAGCACTCGAGACTAGTGCTTGTAGTTTACAGAATCTTTGTAAACAGGGCTGTAAATCTTGCTCTTATCTTCTCCCATTTGTAGTGCATCCAAAGACCCTCTGTGCCATTGATGCTTCCCCTATCCTTATGTTAAACTGATTGACAAGCCCGTGAAGCCTTGGTGCATGCTGTGGCCAATGTTTAAAATATATGGCTCTTTACTTGCTGTCTCTCTTGTAGCTTCTTTCCCTGTCCCTCCCACCCGCCCCATCCCAATCCAGCAAGATGGCCCTCACATCTGAACCCTCCATTTCTGCAAAACAGGGAACCAATTACATTGCTTTATGTTACTGCTAATGTAGTTTATGCACATATTCACCATTTTGGTATCTCCTTCTGCAGTTGAAGTACAATTCTTTAATGTAGTTCTGAATCTGATATTTCTTTTCAAGCCAATTGTTTCACTAACGACACTACACGCAACACAATTTTACTCTACACAATTGTACACTAACAACTCCACTTCACTCTACCCAATTTAGCAGTGACACTCTACTCAGCACCACTCCACTCAACCACACACCATTCCACGCAATGCCACTGCCACGCCAATCCACACAACTGCACTCCACTCTATGCAACTCCACTCTATACAACTACATTGTATGCCTCACCACTCTAATCTACGCACTCTGCTTTACTCCATGCCACTCTGCTTTACTCCACTCTTCTGCTTTCCTTACCACCACTCTGCTTTACTCTACTCTACACAACTCTACTCCCCACAACTGCACTTAGCACAATGCCACCCCACTCTACACAACTACACTCCAGGCACACTACTTCACGCAACACCAAACAATGCAGCACCACCTGTGCAACCCCACTCTTCTTCCCACCTGTGCAACCCCACTCTTCTTCACACAATATGCCTCTGCTCTATGGAACACTACTACAATCAACTGCACTCCACTTTACTCTACTCAGAGCGATACAACTCTATGCAACACCACTCAATACAACACCAGTCCATACAGCCACACCATGCAACATAATTACAATCCAAATAATTCCCCTGAACACCACATAATTCAACTCCACCTAATTACACACTTCTCATTACCACATAAATCTACTCTATAACACATAACAATCCACATAAAACAGGCCACATCATGCCAAATGATTCCACTCAACATAATTTCACTCTATGACACACAGTTACATGCCAAACTATTAAACTCCACACAAATCCATTCCACACCAGATAATTACAAAAAAACTATCATTATTCCACCACAAAATGATTAAACTCCACTACATAACACACCACAACACAAAATACCATTTATAACTGCACTCCATTACTCACAAACCCTCTCTGCATAATTCCAGTACACTCACACACATAAGTACTATCCCCATAATACAACTGCACACTCTGTCACATAATTCCACAGCACACGTCCACAACACAATTCCATGCCACAACTAACAATTGCAATCCAACACACATATTTCCACTACACACCACATACATCCACTTCAATCCAAAACACATAGGTGAGAAATATTTACGCCAATAGCTCTAACTCTTTCTCTTTGCTAGCTCTTACCTAGTTCCTCTTTTTCGCCACCAAACAGGCAAAGCTTTCCACACTGTCACTGACTCTTTAGGGCACTAATTTCTTTCTAGATTTACTTTTTGTGAAGGGGAAGAAGGTCACAACTTACAGTAAAGCTAGCCAATGGCTGTAGTAGGGTGGCCCACTGTTGTGTCCCAATATGTATGCTGTAGTGGATGGATAAAAATGACACAATAATAGACCAATTGATGAAAAGGTTGGCTTGAAGCCTCTGTAGCTAAGTGTTACATATATATATATATATATATATATATATATATATATATATATATATATATATATATATATATATATATATATATATATATATATATATATATATATATATATATATATATATATATATTACCTACTGGCGGTCGCCAGTAGGTATATATAGTTAGGATTTATTCCCTATGGGATTTTTGAAAATTCTATGTCTAATAACTTTGGCGTTTGTGGACGGAATCGGCTGAAATTTTCAGGAAAATGGCACATTTTGTTTCTGAGCAGCCCTTGAAAATTTGGGGGGGTTTCGTCGAGGGGGGGCCGAGAAAAAAGGGGGGTCCCAAAACGCGTTTTTCCCATGTTAATTTCCATAGGGCGGTTGGACTCACTTTTAGCTCGAACGGCTGAATGGATTTGCACGAAACTTGGCAAAATTGTAGGGACTGTTAGCCCGATGTGCCTTTGCTAGGTCTCAAGATATGTGCTCCAGTAGTTTTTGAGAAATTAACGTTCAAAACAAGATATATATCTGTAACAGCGCTCCGGGCTGCGGTCCGGTTCGCTTACTTTTCGCGAAACGGAACTTTGCGCGCAGAAAGCTGATTGGCTCTCCGGTGTCTGTCAACATTCTAAACAGTCCGGAGCGGCCGCCATCTTATCTCTCGGTAGGATCGAGAGAGAAGAAGAGGTGAAAAACGAAGGGGGAATTTATTGAAAGGGGGCAAGGTATACCCCTCTTGACCCCCTAGGAATGTTGTTGGGGTTATTAAAGGGTCCCGTGGGGAAAATAAAAAAAAAATGATTTTTCACGGTAGAAGCGCTTCACGGGCCGCGAACTGGGCCGCAAACTGGTAGTGAAATGGGAATTCGCCATTTTGTGCTTCGTTTTAATTGTTTAGAGACAAAAATTATCGCCGCACATCAGCCACAATGCATGAATATCGCTGAAAAGTCAGCGATATTCATGCATTATCCAGCAAATGCTCTTAGCCATGTTATCCACCTTCCATTGGATAACATGTCTAAAAACTGCTCTGTGCGTGAGCTTTTTTTTTTTTTTTTTGCTGCGTGACGTTTGTTAACGTTCGATTCGATGGAAATCAGGAAGTGTTGACCACCATTTTGTCACTGCGAGTAAATATTTTGTTATAAATGAATCCTTATTGATAAACATTGTCTGCGCCATCTTGCGTTTTTGTCCAATGCCACAATTTTGTCGTGCACGGCAGCCATTTTAGATGCCTTGACCAGGCCCACTCTCTGCACGCCGCCAATCCTCAGCATGGCTCCCCACCCTCACAAGCATCTCCCCCACGCACTGGTCACCCCCGCTCTCTCTCTCATGCATGGGCCATATACTTCCCCCCATGTGCGCTGCTCTTCCCTGAGAATCACACCCTGTGCCCGCCCGACACCTCCCTTTCACCCTATTCACTAACGCACCCTCTGACACTCCTCTTCTTCTGTGTCCGATTGTCCAGGCCGGACCTAGGCTATCACCTAGCCCTGCGGATGTAGTTTATGGCCCCAGCTGTAGAGTATCCAGACATGCCAACCCTCCCGATTCAGGCGTGAGACTACTGATTTCAGTGCTAGTCTTTCGCTTCCCGATTCCTGCAAGGAAAAATCCGGGGGCATATTACCAACAACTAGCGATAATTTTTGTCTCTAACTTGTTTAGAGACAAAAATTATCGCCGCACATCGGCGAATTTTATCGCACATAAACCTTGCTATTAGCAAGGTTTATCGCAAATGCGATAAAAAACGGCCGCAATGCATGAATATCGTTGAAAAGTTAGCGATATTCATGCATTATCCAGCAAATGCTCTTAGCCATGTTATCCACTTCCCATTGGATAACATGGCTAAAAACTGCTCAGGGCAGGTGTTAGGTTTTGGAGATATTCGCGCTTAGCGCAAATATCTCCAAAAGTTGGTAATAGGAGATAGCGATGGTTAGGGACTGTTTCCAGTCGCTAAAATCTTGGCACGCCCACTTTGCATGTCATTAGTGATAAATATCACTGATATGCAAAGCGGGGCCCAAGATGGTCGCTATCTCCTTTTAGCTGTCACTAACTGGTGTTAGCGACAGCTTGGTAATAGGGAGATAATTTTATCTCTTTTTTTTTTGGCTTTTAAAGCCAAAAAAGCGGAAATAAACCCCCTTGATAATATGCCCCATGATTTCTCGGGGGTTTCAGCTGACAGGGCTTGGTATTGTGTTACGTGCTAATTCTTCCAGGAAACGTCAGAGGGTCGATGCAGGGGTTCTAGAAGGGGTGATAAACCATTTAAGCCTCATGAACAAGCGCATGGTCTTTTAAAGATCTGTGAAGTACTCGGGGCGGCGGTGTGTGTGTGCCCTCTTTCAGGAGCGGGCGGGGGGGCACTGCCAGCAACTTGCCAGGCCAGGCAGTGTTCAACACGTGCATCACCCTTTCTCTGCCTGCTATTGCGCTCCATGCTTCGGAAAGGTAAGAAAAAGAACGTGCATTTGAGTTTGAAATGTCCGATCTTGTAGCAGTACACTTGCAAAGCCCACACATGACAATAACCCGATTCAAGGCCCCATTGACCCGATTTTTTAAACATATATAGCACTCCAACAAAGTTAGATTTTAAAACTTTATTAACTTTTAAATATAACGAACGCAACAAAAACTGTAAATATATTTAACCATTTTTTGAAATTAACCAGAACTATAACGATAACAACAACAACAACAATAATATAACTTTTATGCCTAAATTACGCAAACATTTAGCTAATCTGCTAAAGGGGGGAGTCGCCATTTCTTTACAATAATCAATAATGAAAAATCCACATCAATAGGGTTGTCCGTTTTCTCGATGCAGCACTATAGTGCAACATACACAGCACCTGGGGTGTCAAGAGTGAACAGGTCTTTCTTTGTTCCTTAAGATGTTATCTGTGTCAACCTCTTCCGAGAATGCTGATGCGTTAGGATTTCCTTGTGTTTCTTAATAGCATTGGTGTCTGCACACTTCTTTGTCAATTCTGTGAAGATGATAACTGCTTCATAAACAGACGATATCTTTGTTTAGTCATTAGTGTTAAGTGTGTCTGAAACTACAGTGCCCTTCTGTTTTTTTTTCTTCAGGCTCTACAGAGTTTTGTGTGTTGTTCTTTTGAGCGACAATTATTCCAGAGGTTTCAGGTTTACTTGTTTTGTCCTGCAGTGAGTTAACAGCTTTAGAGAGTTCATGTTTATTTGCTATGTTCTGCTGTTCGTCAACTGCTTCAGAGACGTCAGCCTCATTTGTTATGTTTCAGTAGATCCTGGACCTGCCCGGCCGCGCCCAAAATGGTGCCGGTGTAAATGGGACTCGTAACTGCTTGTTGTGTACTGGTTGCCCAACCTTGATATCACGAGATACATATGCAGTTTTGAAGCACATGGCGGAGGCTTGTCTGCTGTAGTGGGGCGCCCCTTTATCGTTTCAGTCACCATTCCGCCCGCTTTTGCTACACTGTGCCTTTTCCGCCATTCAGCTGTTTAGCGCCCGCTCTTACGGCTACAGCGTCTCGCTCACCATGTAGTTGAGTTGCTCCCACTCTTGCGGTGCAGCGATAGGCGGCTTCCACAGGACTCTTAAAATGGCGGCCGGCTCTTCGGATTTGGGCCTGGTCCAGTAAAATGGCCCTGGGACACCTTGGAACTCGGACACTTGTCTGCCAGGGCTTGGGTTCCATTCTCGAAAGCGTCCCCTCAGCCTTGAAGATTGTACAAAAGTCTTGGGGGCCGTCGACTCCCGCAGGCTTCCGGTGGGGAGCGGCTGCCATGATTGCTTGCGGAATGGCCACGACGGAGCTACGAGATGGTGGTGCTCTCATGGTGACGCCAGCTTCAGTCTGAAACATCCAGAAACAAGGTGGGGCTTTCATCGTTTGGGAAAAAAAATGTTTTAATCCAATGAAAAGTGTTATTTTTAGGTCACATGACCTAGTCTTACATCATTAGGAAAAGAAAAGTAAAATGAACCAATGAAAAGTTTTATTAACAAGTCACATGACCTGTTATGCTTACGTTACGCGCTGCGCGGTGCGCTCTGGATCGTTTCCGGGAAGCTGCGCCTTGCGCACCGGAGCACTTCCGGGTGTGCTAACGCGTCGCGTCATATGACGCATTACGCGACAATGCAGGTCCAGAATATAGTCAAAATGTCTCCACCAACCAGCGGTCGGAACACAACCGCTTTCAGCAGTCCAAAAAGTTCGGTTAAATCTTAAGAGCGGGAGCAACTCAACTACATGGTGAGCAAGACGTTGTAGTCGCAAGAGCGGGCGGTAAACAGCTGAATGGCGGAAGAGGCACAGAGTACCAAAAGCGGGCGGAATGGCAACTAAAACGGTAAAGGGGCGCCCCACGACAGCGTGTCTTCAGGTCAAACGGATTGTGGGACAAGGTCCAGAATGGAAGAGTCATCAAAAGGGAAAAAATTCCGCCGGACCCCGGGAGCCGGCCGCCTATGCCGGGGGCGATCTCAGGCCACACCAGGGCAACACGACTTGGGGAGGGGGCAGGAGCCAAGCGCCCCCTCTCAGTCTGCGCCATCTCACCGCCCCTCGGGGCCTCCGTCAAGCGGTTTAGGGAGGCACCGTATCACATTGTTTTCCAATGCAGTCAGGTCCACAAATGGACCCCACTTACTTTGAATAGTGAAGCTGCAGCAGGTGCAAATAAGGTTTAAACAGTGTTACAAGAGCTGCTTAGAACTCTGAAGTATGGCACTCAACAACCAGGACTTATGCCATTTGTGTAAGGCAGTGACATGGAAGCAACTCAGGGACAAAAAGCATGAACGAACATTTACGTATGAAAATCTTATTTGGGGAAGGGGTAGAATCTAAACGCCCCGTGCCAGTTCGCGCCACTACACCGTATGTGGAAAATCTGAAGCCATCGTTCTACAAACTCTCAACGCTTGCTATCAGTGCATGAGTTTCATGCTCGATCGATTGAGCTAGCCGGATCGGGCAATAAAAAGTATAAAATAGTTATGTAAATAGTTATTTAATAAAATGTTTTACCCTGTTTCTTTGCTGGTGTGTTGTGTATATTTATAATATTTGCATAGGGTTTGTCGTTATTTTGGGCGGGCTGGGTGGCGGAGTCGAGCTCTCTTGCAGCCCTCATGGTGTGGAGCTCAGTTCATTTCACTATTTTCGTATTTCTCATGAAGGGTTGTTCCTAATGTTTGTATTTTACCGAGGTCAAAAAGAGATCGAATTAGTGGTCTACTGATTTTGCTCGATTACTTTTATTTTTTTACACGATTTTTCACTATCTGCAAAGACTAAACAGAGTATTGCGACTTTGTGCTTGTTTGTAAATAGAGAATGATCCAAAGAGAACAAATTCTAAAACAGTAAATGCTTGGATAATAATCAATCAAATGGAGAGACAAGCAGGTACGACGGATTACAACAGGGGTAAAGGTCTGCGTTAACTACCGTTCACTATCTGCAAAGAGAGAGTACTACTAAGAGAAAAGAGGGGAGTGGGGGGGGGGGCAGCGTTCAAAGCACATCAGCGTGCATAAACACGAAAACGTTTTTACCTATCACGTACTTGACATTTGACAGCTTTTGATATTTGCTATTAAAAAACCATTGAAATTCACAGAAAAAACCATAGGTTATAGTCGATATATAGTTAGGAATTTGCATTTACAAAACCTTGAAAATTCAATGAAAAAACCATTGGTTTTAGGCCATATATAGTTAGGGATTTGCATTTAGAAAACCTTATTTTACTCGCATAAAACCATTGAAATTCTATATATAGTTAGATGCGCTAACTATATATCGCGCACCCGCAATCCACTGCTGATGATGTCACATATTACATCATTCATGACATGGTTAGTGACATCACTGATGACATCACTGATGACATCACTGATTACAACATCCAGTGACTGTATGTTTCTGTAAAGTTAAAATAAGGTTTTCTAAATGCAAATCCCTAACTATATATGGCCTAAAACCAATGGTTTTTTCATTGAATATATATATATATATATATATATATATATATATATATATATATATATATATATATATATATCCTACTGGCAGTCGCCAGTAGGTACTTATAGTTAGGACCTAGTTTCCAATGGATACAAAACCATTATATATATATATATATATATATATATATATATATATATATATATATATATATATATATATATATATATATATATATATATATATATATATATATATATATATATATATATATATATATATATATATATATATATATATATGTATATCCTACTGGCAGTCGCCAGTAAGTAAGTAAGTAAGTAATATATTTATTTGTATATGATTAATTAAAATCTTTACAAAAATATAAAACGCCATATAGCAGTACAAATTATTTAAAATGCCATATAACAGTACAAATTATTTAAAATACAGCAGTTACTATTGTCAATTCACGGTTGTTATTAAGTCCCAATGAGTCTTTCAAGTGTGCTTGAATCTTTCCTGCAATAAATCAAAGAACTTCACAACCTGACAATTCAGTTTAATATCGCTGGAGGAAAAACAAAGTTTAACTGCCTGCCTACAGGTCCGAACGGCATGTGATCTAAAAAACGGTAGCAACAGCTTGAGCCTCAGGTCCATTAGTCTCGGGCAAATACATATCACATGGATGATGTCCTCCTTGCCAGATTTACACAGTCGCCAGTAGGTACTTATAGTTAGGACCTAGTTTCCAATGGATATCCGCAACATTCTATTTTGAATAACTTTGGCACCGGTTGATGAATCTTCGCACATTTCTCCAAGAAAATGGCCTGCTCCACTCCGCTCCTACGCTGAAAGTTAGGGGGTGATTTGTGAAGTGGGGGCCAAGAAAAAAGGGGGGTCCCAAAAAATGTTTCCCCATGCAATTTTCCATAGGGACCTTTAGCCAGGGCTACAGCCCGAACAGCTGAACGGAATTACACCAAATTTGGCAGAGAGGTAGAGTTCGGTTCGCAGATTGTGCTTTTTGTTAATAGTGTAAATCCGTTCAGTAGTTTCTGAGAAAATTAAAAGTAAAATCATAGCGATATCTAGAGACGAAGTACCGCACACGTATGGAAATCCGTAGAGTTATGAGCACGAGCTGCATACTGATTGGCTCTCAACTGTCTGTCAACACTCCAAACCAGGAAGTGTTGGCAGCCATCTTGTTCGTCGCTAGAACCGAGTCACAAGAAAACAGTAAAACAAAGTTGAGAAATAAGGAAAGGGGGCAGGGTAGAAACATTCTGACCCTCTAGGCTTGCTCAGGGGGTCGTACATGGATCTTTAGGCTCAATTATTATTTTTTACTCGTACGGAAATCCGTACAATTACAAGCACGAGCCGCATGTTGATTGGTTGTCAGCTGTCTGTCAACACTCCAAACCAGGATGTGTTAGCAGCCATCTTTTATTTTGAAGTATGCGGGGGGCTCACGCCCCTCCTACATGCCCCGGGGACCGCCACCTTCCTGGGGCAGTAATATTTAAAATAGGGGGGTCCGTGACGGCATGGACCTCTCACACCCGGGGACCACAATTTCTCGGGGCTTTTTAATGTTGGGAGGGGTTGCGCGGCCTCTGTCCTGGAGCTCTTGATGGCTCTTGGGACCACCATCTCTCAGTGCCAGCTCCTGCAGTGTCCTGGAGTGCCTACCCCTGGGACACTGCTGTTTTCTATGGTAGGGCGGGAGTGTCGCAGCTCCCACTTTAACACAGCAAACTGGTTTCCTATTTGAAAGAGAGAGCAAGTTAATCTGCTGTCTCTTTCAAGTAGGAAAGCAGATTGCTTTTTGTTAGAGAAAGCAGCATATAAACTGCTCTCTTTGACAAAGCAATGGCGACTCTAGAACGACGGGGGGAGCCAGCTGGGACCAGGGGGGTATTGGTGTTTCCCACATGGTCCCCAATGTTATTTTTTGAGTCCCGGGGGATGGGGTCCCTTTGCTGGTCCTTAAACATTCGTACATATAATTTCTGCAAAATCTTTTTTGCAGAACTAGGGACTTTGTCATCCATGTATCTTTTTTACTTTTTCTTTATTTGAATTCCCCTTTATTTACAGTATGTTTCAACCTCTCTTCACAATGAGTTCCACAGCGTAGCATCCGTTGCAGTGTTCTTAGTCTCTTTGTTCTTTTGCCAACTTACCAGTTTGTGTTCAAGATTCGGTGTCCTTTTTGTGTAGCTTTCCTTTGTGTATCTTTTGTGCAGCCTTCTTTTGTATATCTTCTTCTGTATCTGACTTTGTTTATTCAGTGCTTCATCCAGTGTTCTAAATATAGCAGTACATCTGTAGACATGTAGTTTACTTCTTTCCTTTGCTTCCCTCGACCCTAATTGACAACGTAATGGGGTGAGTCAAACTAAGGCACTCTTGTCATCACTGTTTTAAGTTTGCAACACAGTAGGTAGGATACGGGTTAAGAAACCCAGTCTCCACCACTGTTGGATCCTTCTGGCCCTTGTTGTCACCTCGTTTGCTATGTCTTAAGTATTTAATCTCTGCACTTGACCGTGGTCCTCTTCAAGTGTATTTTCATCATAGTTCAAGCACATACAATCCATCATTTTATCTGTTCTTGCCCATTCTGTGTAGTGGTATCGTCAGCACTTATTGCACATTATAGAATACTCTGAGTGTACCCACCCTCAAAACTTCTCCACTGGCCATTGTACATGCAGACCTTGGACCACCCTTTTCATCCATTCTTGCATCCTGAGTTGTAACCTCTTACCTGTGTTCTTCATCTCCTACTTTACCGTTTTAAATATTCAAATCTTCTTGGAAAGACATTACTAATCCTTATCATCGAAAAAGTAGTACGTTTCTAAAATCATTTTATGTCTGAGTTGTGTATGGTATCCTAATACCCAACATTCCAATGACATGCTTTGAACTAATATGTAATGTGCTTTAGTTGCAGTGTTCTATGTTGTTTTGGTTTGTATGTCCTTACAACCAAAGGTAACATATTCCTGTTATTGTAAATAAAGCACTTGACACAATGAGAGTGACACTGCATTTATTGTATTTAATTTTCAAATGTTCTCAAAATAATATACACTCATGTACAAAATATTGTTGCTTTATTTCCAAGATAAATATTTAATATATTTCATATGAATCACCACATATGCTGATATTACAGTAACGATAAAATGAAGTGTTTATGTTTTAGTGCAAGGACCTACAACATAAGAAATTCAGTATGGAAAATCAACAAAACAATTTGGAAGACAGTTTCGAAATTAGTAACAGTGTCATAGAAGAGCTGAACATACTTTCTACAAGTAGCGAGAATGAAGAGGAAGATATAAATGCTGCAGATAACAGCTGTGATTTCCTAGACTAAACTTTAGATGCTGATTTTGTGGAAGCATTAGATGACATCGAGTATGATCATATGACTTTTGAAATTGATAATCAGGAATATGAAATACATGATGAAATTATTTTAGAATCTCTATTAAGTTATGAGATGTTACAAGAATTCATTTATTATTATATAATAAAAATTGTTTGAGACACTCTTCTTGCAGAATTGTAATCATTCAGCTAGTACTGAAGTACTCATGTTGCAAAGTGGGCCTTAGGGCATGGACTGCTTCAAACCCCTATAGACTATGTATGCATTCTTCCATGCACTGGCAAATTTGTCTTTTATACCTTCAATTGCCCGGTCTGTTTCCTTACACTTCAAGGAAACACTATCACACTTCTAGAAAGGCAGCAAGTGTGCAGATTTCTTACTGCCTTCGGCCGGGGTAGTTGTTACAACAAAAAGGGTAGATAAAGGGCCTGCACTTTGAATATGAATATGAAATAGAAGAATACTTGATAACCATAGCCAAGAAAGGCAGCAAGTAGATGTGTGTATGTGTGGATGATGTGTTGATTGAGTGGAAGATGAATAATGTAAAAAATAAGAAAGGCTGCAAGTGTGCAAACTACCCAATGCCTTTAGCTGGGGAAGTAGTTACAACAAAAAGGCTCGATAAAGGGCCTTGACTTTGAATCAGAATATGAAATTGAACAATAATTATTAACCCCAGCCAAGAAAGGCAGCAAGTGTGCAAATTTCCCACTGCCTTCGGCCGGGGTAGTTGTTACAACAAAAAAGCTCACTAAATGTCTAATGACTTATGTTGAGGATAGCGATGCTCCTGTTTCCTGTTTTTTATGAGGTTGATAGACTGTTCATCTCAATAAATGCATAGAAATTTAAGTTTAGCAAAATCAAGATCAATATGTGAGTATGGACTGCTTGCCGAAGATGCTGTTGCAGCAGTTGATGTGATTGGTGCAGCAGCAAGTGGATTGCAGCTCAAACAAAGTTATTGGGGTGCAAGTTCTTCACGTGTCGCACTATATTTGCTGTGCCAAACGAGTATTTTATGGATGCATCACCCCTTGAAAGAGTTGTTTTGCAAATTTTACAGATTACTTATGGAGCATTAACCGTAGGCTGGGGCAGTAGCTACAACAAAAAGGCTCGATAAAGGGCCTTGACTTTGAATCAGAGTATGAAATTGAAGAATAATTGATAACACCAGCTAAGAAAGGCAGCAAGTAAGTGTGTGTATGGTGTCTTCATTGAATGGAAGATGAATAAGTTAAAAAGTAAGAAAGGCTGCGGATGCGCAAAGTAACCAGTCTCTTATCAGGGAAGTAGTTCTTTGGATACCCAGCTCATTACACAGACTGTGCGTCGCAAGAAAGGATGCAAGTGTGGAAATTACCCACTGCTATTCACGGGAAGTAGTTACCAAGAAGGTTGAATAAAGAGTCTGCACTTTGAATTTGTATTACAAGAAGAATAATTGATAACCCCAGCCAAGAAAGGTAGCAAGTAGGTGTGTGTATGTGTGGATGATGTGTTGATTGAGTGGAAGGTGAATTAGGTGAAAAATAAGAAAGGCTGCAAGTGTGCAACTTACCCATTGCCTTCAGCCGGGGAAGTAGTTACAACAAAAAAGGATTGATGAAGGGCCTTAAGTTTGATCAGAATTTGAAATTGAAGAATAATGGATTATCCCAGGCAAGAAAGGCAGCAAGTGTGCAAATTCCCCACTGCATTTGGCCGGGGTAGTAGCTACAACAAAAAGGCTCGATAAAGGGCCTTGACGTTGAATCAGAATATGAAATTAAACAATTATTGATAACTCCAGCTAAGAAAGGCAGCAAGTGTGCATATTTCCCAGTGCCTTCGGCCGGGGTAGTTGTTACAACAAAAACGCTTGATAAATGTCTAATGACTAATGTTGAGGTTAGCGATGCTCCTGTATCCTGTTTTCTATGAGGTTGATAGACTGTTTCACGTAACACAAAAGTTCATGAGTACCACTTTACAGGTTACTAATGGAGCATTAACGTTTTTTTGCTCTTCTCGGAAAGTAAATAACTTCCAAATTAGAGCTTCTTTTTTCTTCTTTGGGGATTCTTCCGGAATTAAATCTCCTTCTAAAGAATAGGTGGAAGATGAGTCTATTGCTGTTATTATGGTTATCTTTCTTCTATTTGACAGGATTCTCAGAAGAGATGAGTCTTGTCAGAAATTCAAAGTATAATGAACAAAATGGGAGGGAATTTTCAACAGTTGGTATAGGATGTGTTATGAACCAATACAGTACAATACATATACTTTATGGCTCTTTTTCAGCTAAATATTCAATTTGTTCTACAGATTTAAGTGCTCGATTTCGTGTCGCAGCAAGACGTAGACTCACTCAAATGATTATTTTAGATTTGGAGTAAATATTTGCAGATGATAAGCCATCTGAACATTCTTACAGTCTAATTTATCGATGAGATAATATCTTCCAATTGTAACTATATAATTTCTTACTTAGACTCTTCTCATGGGAAATCTCTTCACACATCTCCTTCAATTCTGTCTTTTCTGATTTTGTTATGTAGGATGTTATATATCGACCAACAGCAATGAAATTGTCTGCAATATATTTAATGTCTATGTTAGCATTCCACATGAATAAAATGACTGGGTTGTTCATTTATGTATTTTGATTCTTCATTTCTTTTTTAGTTGTAGGTATTTTTTGGAGACTTTCTTGTGATAGCATGTCGCAAAGATGACATGAAACTGTTCATTTTTCCTTTCAATATTACAGGACGTGGAAATCCAAAACGACATTTGTTGTAGAACTTGTCCTTAGATTTGTATTTTCAACAACAGTATTGTCCATAACGATGGCTTTGGATTTGTAAGACTTGTTATCTTAAGTCCTTATCTTGTGTAATTGTGGGTATTTCACATGTAGCATATTCTTCGATAAAAGATAGTACAGTATCATGTGACTCATTTCCAAATTTGGGAGCATCTTTGATCCATATTAGCATATGTATGTGAGGAGCACCTTTCGCTTGATACTCCTTTCTCAAACAGAAATCCAAAACCTCTCCAAGAAGAGGATTTTTTTGTTGGTGATAAAAGACATCATAGCTTTAAATCTATGATTTTAATACCTGCATACATTAACTGGATCCAAAGAGCACAATTCTCCAGATATCTTGTATCTAATATTTAGTATATTTGGATTTGCTTCTCAAAGAAAATGAAGTAAATCATCCCAAGCATAATTATCAGAGCTTAGAGTAAGGAACCATGTAGGAGTTTCTAAGTTCCTTAGCATACATTTAAGTTCTTTATGACGACAGTTCCAGTACTCATTAGTACCACGGTGACATGCCATGAGATTAATTAGCTGAGATTCCAAAACATCTTTTTGCTGTACTTTATCCATGAATTCCTTTGTGGAAACATTTTGCAGATGTACACCTGTTTTCAATATATGATTCACTTCATAGGAAAATGCAGACAAGTCACTCTCAAACAAAAGATGAAACAAATATGAAATACATTGTCGACATCTTGGATCTTCTGCATACAACCTTGATGTCCGGTATTCAGATTCAGGAATCTGCATAGGTCACTCATCATATCGTCCTCCTTTTCCTGTTGGAAACAACTGAGGGAAACAACAAGTTTCCAAGCTTTTTTCGCATACACTAATGGGACTTCCCTTTGTTTCCTTAGTGTAGATGCTATTTTGTCACAGTTAACAGAATCTGAGGACACAGTTTAATTGTCTCTGCCTTAAATAAAGCAAGGCTGGATTAAATGCTGTCCTTAGTGTATATAGAAAGCTGAATTCAAGTTGTGAACCCTGCTGTCCGCAGTGTAGATTGAAGGCTCTAGTGAGTACAGTTATGGATGAATGCTATTTGTGACATTCTTTTACAAAATTGAAAGACATCGAATCCATTAGTCTCTACCTTAATTAAACCAAGCTGGATTCAATGTTTTCTGTAGTAGTGGTGCTCCTGGTATCAAGTTTTGAACTCTACTGACCGCAGAATAGATTGAAGGCAGTTCTAAGCACAGATACTGAAGACAAATTTAGAATCAAAGCTGAATTCAAGTTGTAAACCTTGCTGTCCGCAGTGTAGATTGAAGGCAGTTGTTGACACAAAGATCGATGAATGCTATTTTGTCACAGTTAACAAAATCTGAGGACACAGTACAATTGTCTCTGCCTTAAATAAAGCAAGGCTGGATTCAATGCTGTCCTTAGTGTAGATGGAAAGCTGAATTCAAGTTGTGAACCCTGCTGTTCGCAGTGTAGATTGAAGGCTCTAGTGAGCACAGTTATAGATTAATGCTATTTATCACATTATTTTACAAAATCAGAAGTCAGAGTCAAAGTCAGTATCCATACAGTCCAGCATACACCCTGTCACTGCTGTTGCAATCCCATATGACTGTTTCAGCACCATGTACTAATTCATTCACTGAAGTAAAAGTCAAACAATTATAAATTCACCCAGTCTCTCTTCTTGTACTACTCTAATCATTCAGTCAGTATCCATGTACTCATGCAAGAAGCCAGGCCTTAGGATATGGGCTGCTTCAAACTCCTATGTACTATGCATGTAGCGTTCTAACCACCTTTTCACTTCTGTTTACTACTCAGTATCCATACACTCCAGCAAACACCCTCTCACTGCTCTTGGAATCCTATAGTGACTTTTTCAGCTTCATGTACTAATCTATTCACTGAAGTAAAACTCACAAATTATGACTTTCCCCGGTGTCTCTTCTTTTAGTACTGCAATTATTTAGTCAATATCCATGTACTCATGCAGTGAGCTAGGCTTTAAGAGATGGATTCCTACAAACTCCCATGCACTATGCATTTACTGTTCTAACCACCTTCACACTTGTGTTTCAGACCTACATTTCCCCAGTCAGTATCCATACACTACTGCTAACACCATGTTATTCCTCTTGCATTCCTATACAGTTATGTATAAAGCTTTGAATTACAATTTGAATAAGTGATGAGAAAAGAAAGTGGTTATATGATTTTTATATAGAATGTGTTTGTATAGTAATAGAAAAGTATAATTTATATATTTATTAATACATTTACTTATGTTTATTTTTTACAGATATTGTTCATCATCATTAAAATAAAGTTAAAAATCAAGAAAGAGAAAAAGACAGCTAAAGGACAATTATTTGAAAAACACTCAACAACAAGTATTGGATGACCAACTTCATGTGAGTAAAAAGAAAAAATCTTCCGGTAAGACAACTAAGGAATTGATTAAAAAACTTTCAAAGCCTACAAACAGTGTGCAGAATGTACAAAGTACTGAAAAAATTTTTACCAGAAAAAATAAAATGAGTAACAGGAAAGGAATAATGTAAATTTACCGTCAGAAGATTTGATGTATGGTAATAGAAGGCAAATCAGTATAAAGAACTAAGTAAAAAAATATATATTAGAATGGTACATAACTTGCTGAAAGAGGTGAAAAAATAGAAACAAAGAGCACTATTTTATAAAAAAGAAGCATATTGAATCCATTGTTGAAAAGGCTTTTAAAGTAAGAAGAAAACAATTCATTTTAGTTTCAAACAGAATTCGATCACTAGATAAACCAATCCATTTAATGAAGGACAAAAGTAAGAGGAAAAGAGTAATTAACTGAATTAATGCTTGTGATTTTTTTTGGGGTGAACGGAAACACAGTTCAAGTTCAGAGCCTTTCTTTAATGAAGAGAGTTATTTTCAGACCAATGATTTATTGCATGCAGTTGATACCAGTGTTCAAGCTTATGAGGTTATAAATGGTGGTCCAATTGAGAAAGAGAAAATGATTCCCAGAAATGCAGAAGAAGTTTTAGCTGATGAAGTTCTAGGAAGACGTCCTAAAGCCCCAGTGTCCACTTGGGATTGCAGTAGTATTTGTAGTGTACGACAAGAATCTAT
The DNA here is from genome assembly GCF_964263255.1 of Lissotriton vulgaris. Lineage (NCBI taxonomy): Eukaryota > Metazoa > Chordata > Amphibia > Caudata > Salamandridae > Lissotriton > Lissotriton vulgaris. The sequence continues at coordinate 1,194,962,937 of NC_141694.1, read as the reverse complement.
TGATATTTTACGTAATTTCTTACGACAATACAGTAACAAAAAGTGTTAAACAAAAGATTAAGATGTTGCAAGGACTAGACCCTTGTAGAGTAGGAAAAAATACTGGTTTGCAAGGTCATTCTCTGGCTTATCTTTCTAGAAAAGTATGTCAAAGTGTTTTTCATCATTTCAGGATGTTAGCAGTACATCATTCTCAAATGCGGAAGTCAGTCAGAAAATTGTATTATGCAAAAAGTCCAGCACTAAAATTAAATGAGTTGAACAGTGCTCTTTTACGCGGGTCAGTATCAGATGTGAAGAAGGATTGTGATGAAATTGAGTTTTGTTACTTTGGTCCTGAACAAGAGAGTGCAGAAACTGGGACATTATTTGAAGAAAATGTTGAAGAGAATGTGAAACATAGTAATACAGAAAATTTTGAAGAACAAATTACAAAGTTTAAGGTGATTTCAGGTGAAATACCAAATTATTTTTGTATTTCTTGTCGACGAACTCACTATAAAAATCAGACTTGGACTGTTGATTTGTATTTAAAAAGTGAAAGAGAAAAAATTGATACGTGGAAGGAATTTGCAACTTATTTGTTGGTAGAGAATTGTTTTGATTGGGTTATTTGTATATTTACTTCTAGATTTAAAGAAAATCTTTGAAACTATTGGTGTAGAGTGTGTAGAAAATGAACCATTAGTTATTCTAGTTAATGGCATGCATACTAAGAGTAAGAAAATCTGGCAAGAATTAGTGGATGTTAGGAAAGTGCAAAAGGCAACTTTGTATCTGATAAAAAACAACGAGTACTATAAAAATGTGTTTATGAGAGAAGAAGAAATAGTTTTAAGAGATGAAACTGAAACGTCAAGTGGACAAATTGAAAAAGTGGACATGTCCAGAAGAGAAGAAATCTATGAACATTACAGTGTACATCCACTTCATTCAAAAGTAGTGATGGGGAATACTATTGAGTTATTCCAAATGGAAAAAACTAAGGGAAGTCCCATGTGTGTATGGGAAGAAAGCTTGGAAGCTTGTTGTTTTCTGCAGTTGTTTCTACCAGGAAAAGGAGGACGATATGATGAACGACCTGTGCAGATTCCTGCATCTGAATATCGGACAACAAGATTGTATTCAGAAGATCCAAGATTTCGACAATGTATCCCATATATATTTCATCTTTTGTTTAAAAGTGACTTGTCTGGACTTTCATATGCAGTCAATCGCATATTAAAACCAGGAGTACATCTGCAAAATGTTTCTGCAAAGGATTTTATTGATAAAGTGCACCAGAGAGATAATCATTTAGAATCTCAGTTGATTAATCTGATGGCATGTGAGCATGGGACTAATGAATATTGGTACCATCATCATGGAGAACTTAAATGTATGCTAAGGAACTTAGGAACTCCTACATGGTTCCTTACCCTAACCTGTGCTGAGTACGCTTGGGATGATTTACTTGAATTTCTTCGAGAGGCAAATTCCAATATAAAAAATATTGAATACAAAACACCAGGAGAATTGAGCTCTTTGGATCTTGTTAATGTATGCAGGTATTTCAATCATAGATTTGAAGCTATGATGTCTTTTATCTGCAATTAAAAATATCCTCCTCTTGGACAACTTGTGGATTTCTTTTGGAGAAAGGACTTTCAAGCAAGAGGTGCTTCTCGTATGCATATGCTGTTATGGATCAAGGATGCCCCCAAATTCGGAACAGATTCAGATGATACTGTTTTGTCTTTTATTGAAGAATATGCTACATGTGCTATACCCAAAAGCACAGAACAAAAGAATTTAAGACAACAAGTCCTACGATTCCAAAGCCATCGATGTGGAAAATACTGTCGACGAAAGTACAAGGATAAGTTCTATACCAAATGTCGTTTTGCAATTCCATGTCCTGTAATATTCAAAGGAGAAGTGAACTGTTTTATTTCAGCTATGCAAAATACCATTACAAGAAAGTCACCAAAAAATAGGTACAATTTGAGAAGAAGCGAAGAATAAAAATACATAAATGATTACAATCCAGTTATACTCTCCATGTGGAATGCTAACATGGATATTCAGTATGTTGCGGACAATTCCATTGCTCGATACGTAACATCCTACATTACAAAATCAGAAAAGACGGATTTGCAAGAAATGTGGGAAGAGATTTCCCAAAAGAAGAGTCTAAGTAAGACATTATACAGTTTCAGTTTGAAGATATTATCCCATCGCGAAATCAGAGCATATGAATGCTCAGGTCGGTTATCATCTACAAGTCTACACTCCAAATCTAGAAGAATCATTTGGATGAGTCTAGGTCTTGCTACAATGTGAAATCGAGTACTTAAATCTGTACAAGAAATTGAATCTTTAGCGGAAAAAGATCCAGAAAGTACAGATATTTTGAAAACGAATATGTTGGACACATATGATCCAAACAGAAGTCATCATCTTGAGAACATGTGTCTCTATGAAGTTCTGCAAAACTACATTATTAAATGGAATACTACAGAAAACCTCAATGATTGAAAATATGGAGTGATTGGTTCCGAAAGATGTTTAGTGAAACAAAAGAAAGGAAAGTTAAATAATCACAGGAAACTGAGTTGCAACACTCCTGATAAAAGGGAACTGTTCAAACCGTGGCGTTCAGAATTGGAATTACTTGGAGATTTTCAGAGCTATGAAGATTCCTTCAATGCTTGTAAAAATACCATAGAATGCACTGTTTTTGCAAATTATGTGAAACTGTTGAATGATGAAATTGATCAAGATGCTACTATTGTAGCTGAGATTGCTAGAGACAGTTCTCAAGACAGTCAAAGTTCTGCTCCACTGAGTCAAGAACCACTAGGACAACCAATTGTTGAAAATAAAGCAGCAATCACCATGAATTGGATGGGAACAGCAATGCATCAAGCTCAACAAGATATAATGGACTTAGCAAACTTGGAAGAACAACTAAATGTTGAACATAAAGAAATATATCAGCAAGTGAGACAACAGATTGACCATGGATTTCTTCATGAAAAGAAAGAATGCACATGCACATCATTTCAACCTATCCGAATGTATGTGAGTGGACAAGCTGGAACCGGAAAAAGTTTCTTAATTAAAGTAATCACCAGTTATCTAAAGAAAACAAATGAGTCAAATCTGTCTTGTGTTGTAACTGCTCCAACTGGGTTGGCAGCACACAATATGAAAGGAATTACATTCCATTGTTTGCTTATGCTACCTGTGGAGCGTGAAAACAAATTAGAATATCACAAGCTATCTGGAGAAGCTTGTTGTGAAGTTTGAAGAGTGCTAAAGAAAATGAAACTTCTGATTATTGTTGAGGTAAGCATGGTCTCAAACTTAATGATTGCTTTTGTGCATTTAAGAATGCAGCAAATTCTTAAAACAGAGTACGATGTGTTATTTGGAGGAAAACATGTCATAGTTTTTGGAGATCTACTGCATATTACTCCCATAAAAGAATAGCCAGTATTTAAAACACTTGTACATGAAGACGGAAAGTCTTTGGGTAGCGTTGGAAACGTTAACATTTGGTCATATTTTGAATACAAGGAACTCATTACAAATATGCGACAGGCAAATGATGTTGATTATGGAACTATTCTTTAAGATATAAGAATTGGAGTACTAACAAAACATGGCAAACAAGCTTTGCAGAGTCGATTACTTTCCAATTTGTTTCCAAATGAAAATATAGTTCCTGAAAAAATATATATGAAAATTGCAGCAAACAAATATGTAATCTGCATAGAATAAACAAAGAAAGTCTTTTTCTGGATCCCACATCAGCTGAATAAGTCTCTAAAAAAGAGTTTTGGAATGCTCTGTATTCACTATACAACAACGAGCGGCTGGTGGTGGAGTCCAGGAAAACTTTTGTGCGAAACTATATGGCCATAGAACAGCATTGTTACCCACTTCCCATGTACTTGACTCTACCAATGAGCCGCTGGGAAAGGAGCATCTTGTTACGTCTAAGAGCAGGCACAATCCGATTTGTACTCTGTTTACCACTGGGCTATAGCAAAAGTTTTAATCACATTTTGTGCCCTTGTGACAATAGGAGCGAGCAAACCACTATGCATTTTATATTTTTTTGTAAATACTATCCTAAATATTCTAAACAGTTGCTCTACCCATATTTTAATACGCAAAGACCAATTACCCTGGAGGCAGCATATCGCCGCATGCTAGACTTAGACAATGTTTAATTGATTTTCTGGCACTTTTCTTAAAACTGCAATAAGGGCGCGTATGTTTATGATGGTTTCTTGATATTTACGCAATTTTAGTTGTATATATCAATATGATGATCGTTTTTGCACAAGCCACTTATGATATATGTACATGGAATGTTACCTTTTTTTATCATTATGACGTATTTATATTCGTGCACTAGCGTTTTTGGATATATGTACATGGAATTTTTATCTTTTTAATCATTGTGATGTATTTATATTCTCTGCTTTTATGGCTACTATTGCATCCAAATAAAGTTGAACTGAACTCAACTCAACTGCAGAGTCGATTACTTTCCAATTTGTTTCCAAATGAAAATATAGTTCCTGAAAAAATATATATGAAAATTGCAGTAAACAAATATATAATCTTCTTAATGAGAACACTGTGTGAGTGTTCTATATTCAATTAACAACTTTTGAAGCTGGAAATTGAAGAAATAATAAATATGAAAGCCATTGATAAAATACAGCATGAAGAAATCACTATTATTTTGACAGAAAAATTGAAAGCAAAATTGGATTCTTTAGATAAATCGATTTCTAAAACTGCTGGTTTAGAAAAGAATCTATATGCATGTATAAACTGTTGGGTAATTTTAAGGCAAAATTTGGATGTAGAAAAAGGTTTAGTTCATGGAGCAATGGGCAAAGTTGTGGGTTTTGTTAATTATCAGAATAAAGAAGGAATTTAATTAAAAAAATAATAATTTGATCAGATTGAAAAAGTAAAACAAATTGGTTGTTGTTAAGTTAATTTTTGCTTATTAAAGATTTATATGTCCATAGAAAACAGTTTCCACTTTCTCTGGCAGCGACTATTCATAAATCTCCAAGTTTAAGTGTAGACAGTGCTTTGTCGAACATTGGAAGTACAGTGCTTAAAGAGGGTATGGCATATGTCGCTTTGTCCTGAGTCAGAACTTTATCTGGTTTGTTTTTGATTGATTTTGATGACACAAAGTTTATTGCAGATGCAAACTGTGTTAAAGAGTATAATAGGTTAAGAAGAGCGTATGCTCCCAATTTAGGTCAATATCCTGTATATGAAAAGCGTGTGGTTGGTCGAAAAAGAAGGTATGAGAATATCTGTAATGAAGGTATAGAGAAGGAAAAAACACAAAATAATGTTGTGATTGCAAGCAAGAAGAAAAAGGATACTGTTGAAGAGATTGTTGGTTGTCAGTCTGAAAATAATTCAAGTGTCAACTGCTATCCTAATGTAGTGGTCAATGTTGCTTTTTTTTCTTGAAAGTTTGTAACAGCAAATTATGGAGAATTGGGAAAAAAGATTTTGTTCTTTGTTGCATTGTATTTATGAAAAATTGAGAACTGATAAAAGCAAAATACATAGCGTTTGTGATATTCGTAATCTTCTGGATGTATGTTCTGGTGCGACACAATTTACGCAGAATATCCAACAGGATGCTCAAGAATGTATAATGTATATGCTTACCATATTGGAAAATGAAGGAATAAAAATTGAAAATCTTTTTGGCCTTTGTTATAAATAGGAACATCATTGTAAAAATTGTATGTATACATTTAGCACTAATATAGACACTGAAAGATTTATATATTTGACATTACCAGACTGTAAATCAGTATCTTTCAATAAACTAGTTAAAGCAGCAAATCACAACATGGAGTGTAGCCAATGCAACTCAGAAATGTTATCAGCATTATTTATACAAAAATATGGACAATTTATAATTTTAATGATGCAACGTTGTACAGCTGATGGAAGAAAATTGGATACTTTATTAAAACATGTTATAGCAAGTCAACTATCAATATCAGGAAGGACTTTTGTAGCAGTAGCAATAATTTTCCATGATGGTGCTTCAACAATATCTGGACATTGCACAGCCTATCTAAAATGTGATAAAGGCTGGACATATTGTTAATTCACAGTTGGTTTTTAAACAACGTATGCCAAGGAAAATGCCAAATTCTTACCTTATATTTTAAAAGCCAAAGTTTTAGGAACATAATTCGGCCTCTCAGGAATTTATTACTATGTATTAATACGCTTACTATTGGACAATTTCAATATAAAGGATTTCAAGATGAGAAGTGTGGCTCAATGATTACAGCAGCAGACCCTGATGCAGAGGTCTAGCCCAGGACCAGGGTTCAATTCTCTGCCTCAGCGGGTATTGTGCTAAAAATTCCACGGACCTGATAATTCTCGCCTCGGTGCCAATTCTAATCATAGAGTTCCACTCTGCAACTCTGGGCAATAGCTTGCTTAATCTCCACAACGGCCCCCACAACGCTAAGGATGCCTGGCCCCCACCCTGGGGGTGCCCAGGAGTGGACGCCTCACAGGGAATGCCAGGACGGGTTCCTCAGCGGTATTCCTACAAGCGCCTTCAGACCCTTGCGGGTGAGTAGTGCGCTATACAAGTATCAATTTACAATTTTACAAGAGTACCATTTGGCCAAGTGGGAAGGTGTATATAAATGTAAGTTAGCACATTTTCTTAGGAGTAAGCATTTTATATATGTGTGATTTGAATTATATGGTATGTTTTGAAGAAGTAGTCTTGTTTTTTTTAAAACAATCTTATTGATTGTTTTTTTTGCCCTCTGTTTTGTGATGAGTACGATTGAAAGCACTGTTTTTAGTGAAATTCAATATATTCTGAGAACAGCAAAAAAGGCAAAGAAAATAATTTGTAAAATTTTAGGATGATGCTGCATTGTAAAAAATATAATATTATATATTATATCTATATTTTTTCTTCTCTTTCACAGATCCTAATTCTAAAATATCACATTTTCAGAAATGTAGATTATAAAAAACAACTGAAAAAAATGTGTAGCATTTTTTATTTGTAATACTGTGAAGGTAAGTTTAACTAAGTATTACAATGCACAATGGCCTGTGTTTGCACACAGGTGAAGAAATGGGAGATGAACGGAGTAGATATGTGTGGAAAGATGCTCTGTGTGCATTTTAAGTTACAGGATAAATTGACATGAATACTGAGTGTCACTGGGGGCCAACTAACCCACCGGATATGTGCAGAAAGTGCAAGCGAATTGCATTGAAGAGAGGTATAAAACGGGATATGGCCTCGGAGCAACTCTCTGCAATGCAGCTATATGGTGTTCAATAGAGAGACATAGTGGGCTACTACGGTCCCAGGAGTTTGAGGATTAAAAGAGACTTTATTTGTTAACTTAAAACATGTCACAGAGTGTGTTTGCACATGTTACATGAGGCCTCATCCCTTCAGAATTCTATAAACATGTTCTATCACTTTGCCGAAACCTAAGTACTTATAAATTTACCTTGTTCTCTCTTTGCGGTACTGAACTTACTCTACTTATTACTCATATAGTTAAGGATTGGCCTAGCCATTAACCCTAGTACAAGTTAATTTCTTTATATACTTTGCCAGCAGATCTGCAAGAAGGTACAATGTATTATTACAGTCTTGAAAACACACAGTTTATACCTATGTAGTTTTGGAATCTCACTGTCATAGGATATTGTGTCATCTGAAAAAAAAGATTTGATTGGTTCATAATATTACCCATTGTACCTGTTGAAAGACCGCAACCATTTCAATGATTCTTCTTTGATCATCTTTGGAGACATAACTCTGTGCTTACCTCCTATCACTCTCATGCAATTTTTCAAATAATTAACTAGCAATATGTTGTTATTGTAACAGTCTGCCATTACCTAAGCACTTATGTGGCAAATGTAGAAGCATCCTGTGCTAACAATATGTCACTTTTTGTAGATGATTATAGCACAAGACACTCTTTCATATTTACAAAGACAGGAAAAGGTACTCTGTGTACCTATTCTTCTCCATGTAAATACGACCTCATTATTCACACCACTTTGTGTTGAAATGGTGTTCTATAGGTGCTGCTTTGTGTGTTTGCACAGAATACTCATAGAACAAGATACATCTCTAGATTTATCAGAAATCATACATTTAGACATGTGTGTGAATTCTGCACCATCCTCCAATTGGTGTAGCAAGGCACAACAAGGAGAATTGGTTTTATTTCTCCTCATTTTTTCTCTTTCAATATATGCTACAATGCACAGCATACATTGAAAGACAAAAATACCTTCACTGATTGTTTTTGTGCAGGACGTTGTGTCCTGCACAAAAACAAACTCCTCATAACTCAGATATCCTTGCACCATGGGGCAAGGGTGCCTGTGTCACCAAATGGCTGCTGTTTAGCAGCAGTGCAGAAAGGAGCATAGACTTGCAACATAGTTATGTACATATGTTGCATCCCTGTGCTTTGGAAGTACCACAGCACACTGCAGCTAAAGAGCTTACAGTGTCAAGCTGCAGCACCTCCTCATAGTTCTGCACTTGTACATTCACCATACACCACAAATGCATTCTGTCAGTCAATTATGCACTACACATGTAAACTTTCATACACTATCATACAAATATATCTCTTTTTTAACCAGAGTAGTTAGTTCTGAAAATTACAATTTTTTTCTTTTTTGTAGTTTTATATTTTTCTTTCATTTTTTGAACGGTTTTAGTTTTCTTTGTTTTTTTAAAAGGAAAAAAACATCAACTTGACGAACAAAACAATGCACTGAAGGGCAAAAATAAAACTCTAGCATCAATGATTATCGAGTGCCCTGCAAACTAAATCGACAGACTGCTCACCGTAGCAGAGCAATCTGTTGCATTTCACGCAGTGTATTTTAGCATTTGCCAACTGCGGGCATATTTCCAATTTGGAGCTTGAAGTGGATGCCCCAGAAGTACTCAGAAGTGCTGGTGGTGGTGGTAGACCCTCCTGCAGTCTCCTGCAGTCTTTTGCTAGGTTCACAGGATACATGCATTGTAGATGTTTCAGCATACTTGCTGTTCCACAGGAGTATTTTTTGTCAGGGTCTCCAAGTGATAGGACTGAATTGCAAATTTTGCAAGTGACTTTGCTTGCATTTACTTTTTTCAGTCCCTCTGGAAAGGTGAGAAATGTCCACACGATTGAAACATACTTCTGTGGACGTGGAGGTACTGGTACAAATCCTTCAGGATTGTAATGTTCAGAATCTGAGGATTCCTGTTGTTTTGAAGCCATTTTTTCAAATGAAAGCAATACCAAACAAATTGGGTTCTTCATAGAAGAACTGTTCCTCCATAGAAGGTCCAAAGAGTGATTGAAATGGGTGGGGGCCTTCAATAGTCAGAATAGTCAGAATTGGAAGTGTTATGAACCAATCTATTTTTTGTTCTTGTCACATGGGATCCACATAGGGTGAGCACACGCAGCACGCACCCAACGCGACTTCACCAAATTGCATTTAAACGTAATATAAGTTTAGTAAAAGTATATATTTTTATGATTACATCAGATAATATATTGCCCTGATAGTTATATTAAATACATATATATATATATATATATATATATATATATATATATATACATGTTTTAGACACTAAAATTTTTTGCGGGAGCCGTGCACCCACAACGTCCAAAATGTATATGACATCAAGCAGAAGCCCACAAGCGTCGTGTAACGTGATACATATATGTTGCATATGCGCCAGAAGTCGCATACAAGTCATATAGCAATCGCAAAGGAAAATACGCACCCATCGCACACCCTAAGAGGATCCTACACAACAATCCTAAAATGGAGGCTAGGTTCCGTGCCGTGTTCAAGAAAGGTACGCTTTGGGTGTGCCACACCCCCAAAAAATTTGAAAAAAAAAATAATAAAGAAAATAATATAAATATATTTTAAAAAACACAAAATAAAAAAATCTTAGTATTTCAATATTTTTAAAAACATTTTTTTTAAAATAATATTTAAAAAATATAATGTAATTAAAAAAAGTAAACATCTAAAAATAAATAGTTTAAATATATATACTAAATCAATATAAAAAATAAATAGAACAATTAATACATTTAAAAATTTACATTGAAAAAACCTTTGAAATTCAGTGAAAAATCACAGGTTTCAGACATGTTATAGGTAGGAATTAGCATTTAAAAAACCTTTGAAATTCACTGAAAAAAAACACAGATTTTAGGGATGTTATACTTAGGAATCAGCATTTAAAAAACCTTAAAATTTCACTGTAAAAACCATAGGTTTTAGAGGTGTTATAGTTAGCTGGACATTTCCCTCATACAAAACCATTAAAATTCTTCTGTTATAGTTAGTTGTACTAACTATACCTCGCACGCCCGCAATCCACTGCTGATTATGTCACATATTACATCATTCATGACATGGTCAGTGACATCACTGATGACATCACTGATGATATCTCAAATTACATCACTGATGACATCACTGATGACATCATCCAGTCCTGGAGGGCTGGAACAATGCCAGATTTTTAAGATATCTACATATAACCACATGGGGGTATACAAAAAATATAGCATGGATCTTGTCTTCTAGGACCGACTTTGGAGAATCCTGGTCTTGGCTAATGCCAGACTTAAAACAGAGCTATGAGTCTGGTAGGCTCCTTGCCTTGTATTGAAATCACATTTGGTGGCAGGGAGTCCTTTTAGTGTCAAGGGTGCCATTCTAAATGCAAATGATTCTGCTGTGAAGTTAGAATACATTATGGCAATTTCTTATATTTAATGTCTATCACCAAAGTATACATTTTTATACTATACTTCCTTCTTTTAAGTGCGATATCTTGCAGTTGTTTCTATTACACTCTTTCATTGTTCTCAATGCCACTCCACGTCACTCTATGCTTCACCTCTCTATTCGACAACACCACTCTATGCTTCCACTCTGACACCACCACTCTGCTAACACTGCTCTCAATGCCCCTCTACTTACAACATAAGGCATCTGCACTTCATGCCAATGTATTCTACGCAACTCTACTATATAACACTGCGCTCTACAGTCTACTCTGCACTTTCTGCCACTGAACTCTAAGCTACACCACTATTCTGCTCTGTGCTGCTGCACTCCACTGTACTCTGACACTGTGGAAGACTGCACTCTATTCCACTGAAATCAATGCCACGCTAATCTGCACCACTACACTCAGTCACTGTATGTTTTGTCTCTGCACTTGTCGCTGCACTCTACTCTGCACTGCTCAACTGTACTGCACTCTGCACTACTACACTCTGCATCCCTCCATACTACTCTAATCTATTTTGCACCACTCCACTCTACGCTACTGCACTCTACCCTACTCTACAATCTACCCTGCACCACTACAGTCTACTCTGAAACAGTCTACTTTACGCCACTACAATCGATCCTACATCTCTCTACTCTGTGCACATGCACTCTACACCACTTTATTCAAACCCAGTGCACTCCACATCAATCTATTTTGTACCACTAAACTTTACAACACTTCATTCTAGGCTACTTCACGCTACAACACTATTTGCTATGATACTCCACTCTGTGGTGCTCTACTCAATTAAACTCTACTCCACTTTATGCCACTCCACTCCACAACACTCTACTCCACGCTATGCCACCCTACTCAACTCAACAATACTACAAAACTCCTTCTATGCGGCTTTACTCCACTCTATTTCATGACACACTACTCCGGTCTACTACACTCCACTCTGACGCTCAACTCTACAACACTATACTCCACTCTGCCAATCCACTCTCCTACACTACTCCACTTTAATCTATGCCACTACACAGCAATCTACTGTGCTCTACACCACTGTAGGCAACACACTCAATGCCACTCTGTTCTACGCCATTATATGACACTCTGCAGCTATAATCTATGCCACTGCAGCACATTCCACTTTTCGCCATGCCACTCTCCTTTATCCCACTAACTTTTACCCATGCTGAACAACAGACACGCTGGGGTACAAAATGGCTAAAACATATTTGCACAGCCAGAAGCTCTTGCAAAGGCCCGACCTTTTGGGTTTTTCCACTGCTTGTTTATTGTAAGCAATACTGCAGGTCATTGGCAGAAGACATTGGCAAGCCACTTGGTCAAAAAGGCAAGACCTATTGGCCTTGCCAATGCTAGTTTTTGTTGCAATAATTTGCGCTGCCAACATACTATTAAAAGAGTATATTTCTTAACAACCTGTGTATGTCAAACAAGTATTACTACTCAAGATCATCCTAGAGTAACACATCTTCATATTAAACCCGCCATGCAGTAATACAGCGAGAACATATCCTAGGGTAATACATCTGCCTCATGAAATCATTGACTAATACCGTGCCAGTCCCATTCTAAAGTTATCCTGGATCATCCTTGAATAATGCAGCCTCATTCTGAAGTCATCACAAGATCAGTCTATATTAATGCAGCCCCATTCTAAAATGCTCATTGGATCCTCCTGGAGTAATGCAGCCAAATTCTGGAATCATAGTGGGATCATTCTGGAGTAGTACATTATAAGCACATGTTCTTTTACTTGAAGTAATCAGGAACTAATCCAGCTTAATCCTGAAATCATCTTGGGACCATCCTGCGATCATCACATGTTTTCCACTGAAGTAATCAGGAGCCACTCCTGGAGTAGTTTCTCTGATGACTCTAGATTCATCTCATTTAAATATTCCACACTATAGGCATACTTCAGGGTGGCTTCGGATGACTTCCCCAGATAATTGCAGGAATAGCCTGGCTGAAGTCATCGGATGACTTCAGAATGCCACCAGGATGATCTTTCTTTTTAACTTGGGTGTGTGGGGGAGGGCTGATAAAGCCACACCTCTACCCACACTTCTCCGTGGCTGGGAGGATTAGAGTGGGATAAAAGTGGAATAATTTAGATTAAATCTACTGATAATATTCTCAAACCAGTGTTGAGCCACAACAATAGGTTCAGAAAGCTCTCTATGTGAGGCAAACGGCTGTCAGGTTGTGTGACTGACCTGCCCTAGGTCCGGGTGCAATTGGAGCCTGGCACTGGTACACACTGTTGTCCACATGGGGATTGTTTGACGGCGACTTCCCTGCAGAAAAAAAAAACAACTGCATCAATGGATTTTGCTGAAATTCCTCATTTTGCCTGCTTTTAGAAATACAACACTTTTTTTTCTGGGTCAATTACATTTTGAGATTATCAAAACCAGCTCAGGTTGTGAGTGTAATAATAGAAGAACTTCATGTCTCATGCTGGCACTGTGCAGGGAAAAGCAACAGGGAGGACAGCACAGACAGATAGAGGAATCATGGCCAGTAAAAAAAGTGTGCATGCAAAGCAAAAACTACACCAACCAGCTGCCAGTATAAGAAGATAGAGCACAGTGCCTACTTACTGGCTTTCTCCTCCTGAGAGAATTCCCATAAGGCATTGCAAAATTAGGACGTGCATAAACGTAAACAAAAACGCATCAGTGTTCACGTGTCATTGTGTTTTCTTTTTTTATAGCAAAAACCGACTACCATCATGGGGGCTGTGGGGAGTGAACACAGGGGAAGCATCAATATAACAAGAAACATAAAAGTGGGTGCCATGCAGAAACATGAAGCGTGGTGCCCTTGTATATAAAAGTTAGGTGCACAATCATTTGATGACACAAGGTAACAATAAAAAAGGAGCAGGAAATGAAGGAAGTTGTCCCCAGAGGAATATATTAGGACTTATAACATGAGGAAACTGTTGTTGGCTGGTGCTCCTGAGTGCAAAACGAAAGTGATGTATCGGAAGCACCACCAGTGAGGTGCCAGCAAAGAAGAGAAATGCTGGAGTGAACCAATAGCAAACAGTAGGCAGGATTACACTCTGTATAGTGATGCCAGCAGGTCTTCCAGAGAGCACAAGCACACTACCTAGGCTCAACCTAATAACGGCCCCTGGCCACATGGCATTGGGAAAAAAGACAAATGGGGGCCTATGGCAAACATACGCACACATGGGCCAGACGAAGAAAGGAGGTATGGTAATTGGTAACATAGGAGAAAACAGCATTAAGTCAACAATGCCAAAGACAAAAAATAACTGGGCTAAAAATGTTTACAAAAACACACATCCTCCAAAGGCATCAAAATTATTAACCCACCTATACACTGTTTGTGGGGAAAAACATGAAATACCCCAAGAAAAACACATTCTGTAATTTAATCCAATGCCATCCATGGCCTAAATGATGTTTTAATTCAACAGACACCACATAAATAGATGTTTTATGCACCCATGACTAGTACTGGAGCTACTGACTGGAAGGTCCATTGTCAGACTAGGGAATTAAATGAATATTGCAGTTTTTTAAAAACATAGTCAAAATATACTAAACTGTGTGAAATGTTTCCTTAACAAAAGAAGAAAAATTACATGCAAAAGAATAACTAGGCCCCTACTGAAACTGTTGGACACCCACCACAATAAATGTTAAAAATTTAATAAAAGTACAAATAAATTCTGGTGCATTCCCCTAATCAAACCAACAGCACCCTTATGCAACAGTTCTTGAACTTGCTTGTGAAATCTCAAATACAAACTCCTTAAATCCAATGGTATATATTCAGCATACAAGGAGAAGGATCCTTTCATCTCCAAATGAAAAGTGACCAGGAGATGGATAAAGCATCTGGAGGATCCTGCTGGATATGAAGAGGAAGTTGTAGTCTCTGGGACACTTCCTTCCTGTTGGTAAAAAAAGTTTTTAGTAAAGGTTTCTTGCAAAAAAAAACAACTCCAACGGCCAGTTGGAGTAGAAAATCCACTTGAAAAGCCTTTCAGCTGCTTCCTGAGCATAAAAGCTGTTTGAGCTAGGCATTCGCGATAGGCACTAAAATGGCCCTGGAAGGTGGAATTCAGGAACTCTGCAATCGTTCAGCTTTCCCACCTGTCCCCAAAGAGCTTGTGCTAAATTGTGCACCCTTTAGAATCTCTGATTCCATACTGGCTCCAATAGTGTATATAATAGGACTGGACACAGTAATACGAATCACATACACTATGAGCATGGGGAATCCAGGATCCATATTCTCCAATGCAGTATTAGAGCCCTTAGTTCAGCCAACTGTGCAGTGCAGTCACCAAGTGACTGGCTGTAGGTTTTCTTGGGGTTGAGTTCTACATCCTACATGCACCCCTTTACCACAGCCTATGCTGCTGAATATTGCTGCTTTGTCGCTATGGCAGGCTGTGCTGAACAATCAGTATATATGATGAAATCATTTTTATCTGGAGACATTAATTCATTATGTAGAGGATATTCGTGTTCATATTGCAGAAAGGCTTGTTTTGGTAGTGTAGAATCAAATCTGTAACCGACATCTGTTGCGGTGAGTGTGTTAGCCCATTGTATTTAATGTGGGTGCAATTATTTTGCGTTTGGAACACTTGCACTTGTGAAGGCCTCCAAGGTCGACACCAGGATCACAACAATAATTTGTTTTTCCTGAGCCAGTGCTCTCTCCCTCACTGCAGCAGTCTGTACTGCTGTAAGCACTCTTTCTTTTGGTGCAAAATGTATTTTGGAATGTGTGCATAAATGCGATTTGTTTGCAATTGGTACTGTTTCACTGTCATAGGACATAACGTAAGTGTACAATGATAACCCAGCGACAACATGGATTACCAGATTTGTTGTGTTTACACATGTGTGTATGTGTATGTGTCGCTTTACTGATTGTTTGGATCCCTGAACCCCCGCTAAGGACGCGGAACGCGAGAGCCTACCTCGCAAACGCTGCACAGGACTCTGTAGGAAGTCCGGAGTCCGTTGGTCTCGGCACCCTTCCCGCCGCCGCACTTTCCATCTCGAAGCGGTAGTGGAGCGGAGGGGGCCACAGGACTACATTTCCCGACCTGCCCCGCAGCGGAAGACGGGGCAGACTTCGCGCCAGGCGGCGCATAAGAGCGACTCAGCCCGGTGGAGCGGGTGTCGCTTTACTGATTGTTTGGATCCCTGAACCCCCGCTAAGGACGCGGAACGCGAGAGCCTACCTCGCAAACGCTGCACAGGACTCTGTAGGAAGTCCGGAGTCCGTTGGTCTCGGCACCCTTCCCGCCGCCGCACTTTCCATCTCGAAGCGGTAGTGGAGCGGAGGGGGCCACAGGACTACATTTCCCGACCTGCCCCGCAGCGGAAGACGGGGCAGACTTCGCGCCAGGCGGCGCATAAGAGCGACTCAGCCCGGTGGAGCGGGTGTCGCTTTACTGATTGTTTGGATCCCTGAACCCCCGCTAAGGACGCGGAACGCGAGAGCCTACCTCGCAAACGCTGCACAGGACTCTGTAGGAAGTCCGGAGTCCGTTGGTCTCGGCACCCTTCCCGCCGCCGCACTTTCCATCTCGAAGCGGTAGTGGAGCGGAGGGGGCCACAGGACTACATTTCCCGACCTGCCCCGCAGCGGAAGACGGGGCAGACTTCGCGCCAGGCGGCGCATAAGAGCGACTCACCTCAGCGTCGCGGGAGCGCGCGGGAGCGGCCGGGGCTAAGCCCGGGCAAAGGGCGGGCCCTCTGAGGTCCTCAGAGGCCGAGGTAGGCTGGGCTGGGCCCAATCTCTTACACTCAGTTTCTAATCCAAATACACCTTCAATCTATATAGTTGACGGATTCTTGGCATTGTGAACATTCACCCATTGGTCCTGGCACATTTAGCCTAAACACGTGCACAGATTTTAATTTGGCTTAAGTCAATCCATCTCTAAGTTTTTAAGTTTAATCCTATTTTATTTACAAATTTGAGTCTAACCTGAAATCGATTAATTGGTAGCTGCAAAGAGCACTATGTCACTCAGGAAATTACGTTCTGGAAGAACATTCGAAGGACGGCCAAATACATCAATAAGATCAAACCCATTGCAAAACAAATACGCTAACAGCTTGCTGCTAAAGGGCCAAAGGCAATTATTGGAAATTTGGGAAAATTCGGCAAAAATGGAAATGGATACTCCCCCAAAGGATGAGGGGCTGCTTCCACATATAGTCATTCCTTTAGACTCTGACCTGTCGCAAGAATCATTCCCAAGGTTTCCTCCAACTTCTAAGGAGACAAGTATCATCCCACCCTCTACCGATAGTAATCTCTCTAAGTTGAAATCACCAAAGCAAGAAGTAATTCAAATAAATAAGAAGGTGGGACAGATGGAACAGGATGCAGTGGAATTATCTATGTTGTCCAGTATTGACTTAGAACTTTGTGGTCGATACATGGATGAGAGACAGGGGAATCAATCTGAATTGAATAAAACTCCCAATAAAACCCATCCTCCTGGACTAACATTATTTAGTAGTACTCCATCCATTGCACAAAATGATACTCCCTCTTTACAAAATGAGACGAAATCTCCAAATCTTAATCTATCAGGGATTCGTGCTTATGTAGAGACCGAATTCCCAAGAAATGAAAAACCTATCTCAGACTCCTTAATAGCGCTTGAGGACCTTCTATCCTCCATATTACTGTTACTAGGAAGATTTGCTGTGAGTACGGACTGTATTATGGACTCAGTAACTGAGATTTTGAAGGTTCTAATGACCAAGTATACGGAGAATGGAAAAGCTATGTCTATTACTCCATTAAAGCCTAATTTTGTGGAAGACGATAATATGTTAATAACAACCCCTGCGAACCAAATACTTGCGGTAGGCGATAACCTGTTAAGCGCAAACACTGTGGGTGGACCAAAGCTCCAGGTAGAAGTGCATGAGCAGGTCGAAACTTTAATACCATCCACTAAAATAAAGTTGAATGAGAAACAAAGAGACTCTATAGTGATGGATGAAAGCTCACGCCTCACATCTGATACAACATCAAAGAGTCAAATAAAGGAGGAAAATGGTTCTTTAGTGATCAATCAAACCACAGGAAATGCGTTATTCCCTATCTTTAGTCATGACACTAAGGGTATGAAAAAGGGTAAATGCAAAAAATATAAAGGAAAGAACAGGAAGCCAGTACGCAAGTATTCAAGAAGACGCCAAAGGCAAGTTATATTCCAACAACATGTAAATGAAGCTTTGGAGGACCTAGAAATCTCAGAACACAACGTAGTAAATACCAATATGATAGTGGCAGAGGTATGTGCCCCCACCTTGTCTGTGAAAGACACTCCAGCTGCCAACAAAATAGAAGGAAGAAGACCAAGTTCAGAGATTAATGAGACAGAACCTCGTGTTCCATTACAAGAAAAAATAAGTAAGGAAACCATGGTAATAAGGTCACTTAACCCATCTGCACCTATTTTTCAATTGCCTTCAGAAGCACCACCAGAACCAAAGAATGTGCAACAAAAAGCTGCTCCAGTATGGATGGATACATTGACATTGGACTTTTTTCCATTGTTTGATTTTGACCTAACTCTAAACAGGTCATGGTTGCTTAACTGTCTCAAAGATATTGAAAGCTTAAAACTAATTCAGTCAAGTGACATAGATCTGGTTTCAATTATAAATTGTGAGAATGGTCAACGAGCAAGGGTTAGATTCTGCTCAAAAATAATCTCCAACATTGTTTTACAACAAGCAGAAGCCTTTCAATGTCGAGGTATAGATGTATTACCATTTACTAGTATTTGTAACAGAGAAGGACCAACTACCTCGGGTATTAATCAACATGAATTGAGTACTAATAATAATGATTTAAAAATCTGTGTATCAAGGGGAAAGCGTATGGTGTCTAAGATTCAAACACGTAATGAGAACGTGAATTCATCCCAATGTCATGACCCCCAGAAATGGAATTGGCTACCTGGAGCATTATCGAGTAATACCTCGATGAGTAAATGCTTATTTCAGCATCTTTAACAGACAACTTAATATCATCTCCTGGAATGCTGCAGGTTTATACAATTCCCCCGAGAAATTGAACTATCTCCTTTCATTAAATGCTGACATATTGTGTATCCAAGAAACATGGTGTAAAGATATACAATATGGGGGGAAAGATTATTTTGTTTTTGAGGCCCCAGCTACGCCATCCCATAGAGGTCATGCAAAAGGGGGAATTGTCTGTTTTTTATCTAATGCTTTCCAATGGCAATTCTCTCACCATGTTGATACTAGTAAGCTTTTTCAAGTAATATCCATTAACAACCTAGCTTTAAAGAGTCCTCGAAGCTCTTTGGTGATTATTAATGCATATATACCCCCAGAACAAAAATTTAGCACTGTTTTACAGCGAATGTTCTCATATATAAAACAGCTGATAGAGGGGCCTGCCCCTCCATATATTCTCCTTATGGGTGACCTGAATTGTAAGGTCTCTAACATAAGCCTAGAACTATTTAGAAATAAGACAAAGGAAGAAGCGTATAACATTCCTCAATCTCTTTTTCCCAATAAAATAAAAACCAACAAAAGAGGAAAGATGTTATTAGAGGAATTAAGCCTGGTAGAGGGTCTCATAGTTAATGGCAGAATGCCCTCTGATGTCCCAGCTAAGTTCACACATGGGTCTTACAAAGGTGAATCTATTTTAGATTACATAATCACAGACTATGAAACGTACTCATTTATTCAGGATATTGTGATCTCAAATTCTACACTGAGCGATCATAAAATTATTAATTTAACAATTTCCCTCCAACCCTTGGCGACTGAATCCTGGTCTTTGAGTAACACAGGGTTTAATATTAAGTGTAATGGAGGCAGATGCTTTTGGGACTCTAGATCCCTAAAGAATGTTCAAAGTATCTTGGCCCAAACCATATTGGAACTGGAGGATTGGCAAGGTTCAGAATTCCTTCAGTTTGAATTATTATCACTGAAACTAAGAAGGATGGCAAAGTCAAACTGCAACCCCAAAAACCCACCACGCCCTCCGCCTCTATTGCTAACCTTAAATAAAGAAGTAAATAAACTCGTTAGGCAAAATTACCTAAATAGAACTGGAGAAAACGAGCGAAATTTAGCCCTACTCAAAAGAAGGAGGAATAGATTGAAAAATAAATTAAAGAAAGAAAAAGAAGATAAATTATGGATACGTTTAAGAGAGGCATCTGTCCATAATAATTCTAGAGACTTCTGGTCTGTAATAGGAAAAGGATGTGGAACAAGAACTACTCCGACACCAGTTACTATAGCAGAGGAAGTATGGAAGACATTTATCTCTAATCTTTACGCTTCCAATAGAGTGGAAGATAACATTTTGGTACCTATCCTGAATAAAGATGATTATATAGATCTTCCCACTGAAGAATCTATAGCAGCTGTGATAAGAAGTATGCGCTGTTCAGGGGCTATGGGCCCGGACGAATTGCCCATGACTATGATTAAGCAGGATGTTATTCTATGGAGTAAGATATTACTCCCATTGTTTCGGAGTTGTTTTATTACTAAATCAGTCCCCAATTCTTGGAGGGGTAGTATTCTGATTCCTCTATTTAAAAAGGGTGAACGGGATAACCCTAAGAATTATCGCTTAATTGCACTTTTAGATTCAATAGGAAAAATATTTGCTAAATGTGTGCTATTACTAATTATGAAATGGATAGACATAAATGATATTTTACCTATGCAGCAAACAGGCTTTCGTAAAGAGCATGGAACCCTTGATAATTTAACAGCTGTACAGGTACTTGTAGATAAATATGTTCGAGTTAGAAGAGGCGGAATATATGTGGCATTTATTGATTTTTCAACTGCGTTTGACAAGGTAGATCGGTCAACGCTATGGGAAAAACTTGCCACAATGGGTATGCCAGCATACTTGTTAGAATTGGTAAAATCCCTTCACACCAACACATGGTGCAAACTTTTGCTGGGTGGGGAAAGGGGGCTTTCCCAATTAATCCCTTCCCAGAATGGATTAAAGCAAGGATGTATACTAGCTCCTATTCTGTTCTCCCTATATACAGCTGACCTACCGTCCCAAGTAACATCTAGTGGAGGAATAGCCCCAAAAATTGGGGGAGTACCGATATCTGTTTTAATGTATGCAGACGACATACTTGTGCTTGATTTAACTCCGAAAGGCCTGGCAAATCGCCTGCATGCTTTATCACTCTTTGCAGATAAACACTTTATGAAGATCAATGCTACTAAAAGCAAGATTATGTGTATTTTCGGTAAGAAAAAATGCAGGTCTGCAAATTACAACTGGATTTTGGGAGGACAGAAATTAGAGGTAGTTAAAACTTACACCTTTTTAGGGAAAATAATTACAGCAAACATAAGTGATACTGCCCATATAGAGCACAACTCTCGTAAAGCGTTGTCACATGGGACGGGATTGTGCTCCATGTATAATGCTACAGGGAAAAGACACTTTAAATTGTTCCTTGATGTGTTTAAAGCCAAGATACCTGCCACTCTCCTTTATGGGATTGAGTTAGTGGATATCAAACATTGGGGATTTGTGTCGAAAGTAGAAGGAAAGATCTTAAGGAAAATATCATCCCTAAATACAGCCTGCTCCGACAGCTCATGCAGGCTAGAATTTGGTTTGAGAAGTGGTTGGGTGCAGGGGCTGATTGCCCTTGTAAGATGGGTAGCCTGTCTGGTTAGAGGAAAAAATGGTTCCCTGAGAGAAGTGATTAAAAGAGAATTGCTGGGGGATCTCAATGGCTTCTCTCTATTAGTTAAAAACTTTAGATTGGCTGTTGGTCTACTAGAGTTGGATGCAAACATGTTGTTCTTATTAGATCCTGTTGAACTCAAGACGAAATTAAAAAATGCATCCTGGGAACTATGTTATAAACTAGATTGGATAGCCCAAACAAAGAAAAAAGATAGACAACCTTTGTTAAAAACATACTTGTTTAAACAGCCCCAACAATATCTCACCTGGAACATCCCTCATAGAATCAGAAGGTTATGGTTCTTATTGAGACAAGATCTGCTTCCGTTAAATTCTCTTTATGCAAAATGGCGCGGTGTGTCTCCTGTATGTAATTTATGCCAAAAAGATGTACAGAATCGCAATCATGTTTTGTTTGTATGTAAGGTATTGCGCCCTTTTCGCCTCAAATGGCTAAAACCAATTTGTCTACAGTTAGGAATTTTAGATGTATATACTTTCCTCCATGCACTTTATAGCCCACCCAATGAAATATTTTGCTACAGGATTTTTAACTTTTTTAAATGTTTTTTAGATATTTATTAATATTGCACGAAATTGGCTGAGGACTGCGAGACTAATGATTGTGTGCTCTACATTGCTTTTTTTAGACTGTAAGATGTAATTTTGTTGATTTTTTATGTGATGTATATTGTATGTGTTATTTTATGTGGCCCTCATTGAGAGCCAATACATAATAAAAAAAAAAATTAAATTAAATTGTATGTGTTTTGAAGCTAGCATGTCAGCTTTTACTGAACACAAAATGTGTGTGTTCACTGGTGTAGAGTGTGGTTGAGAAATCAAGAAGAATCAAGTCATAGAATGGTTTACCTACTTTATGTAATCTGGATTGTAGGTTCTGCCAAAATTTAAGAATCCCAATATGGATTGTAACCTTTTCAAAGTAGTTGAAGGTTTTAATAGTACACACTTCTCTAAGAAATAATCTGCAAGTCTTTTGCCTTCATTTAAGAACTCACATCCCAGAAACAGGACACTGAGGGGTGCAATTTTTTATTTTTTAAAGTTAGATTTGTAGCCATGTAAGCAAATCGCAGAACTATACGATCTACTCTTGTCAAGTGTACTCAAAGATCATCATCCGCCAACTATATCTCATTGACACATGAAAATGCCTGGCCATCCAAATTTTGTGAACGTTTTGTTATTCAAGCTGGGAACTGCTGAGGGCCATTCTTTTACCCCTAAGGCAATTGACAAAATTGCCTCTGAGGATCTAGCACACTAAATTAAGTCTCTGAAACGGAGTGAGCGCACAGTGAGGGGGCTCCAAAGCGTACCAGCTCCACCAGATCTTTTCCAGGCAGCATTACATCGCTGGGTCCCTGACGCTGTGGTTGCCCCCGCCGCTGAACTGGTGACAGCGCTCGGCCGCGGAGTGGGGTGGAAACTACAGCTCCCAGCCTGCCTTGGGAAGACACCGCCCACTTCCTGCATAGCGCGACTGGAGGCGCTCAAATACCGACAGCTCCCACGGAGGAGAGGGGACTGTCTCTGAAATGGAGTGAGCGCACAGTGAGGGGGCTCCAAAGCGTACCTGCTCCAGCAGATCCTTTCCAGGCAGCATTACATCGCTGGGTCCCTGATGCTGTGGTTGCCCCCTCCGCCGAGCTGGTGACAGCGCTCGGCCGCGTAGCGGGGTGGAAACTACAGCTCCCAGCCTGCCTTGGGAGGACACCACCAACTTCCTGCATAGCGCGACTGGAGGCGCTCAAATACTGACAGCTTCCTCCGCGTCGTGGACGGCGCCGGGCGGAGCCCGGGCAGAGGGCGGGCCGTCTGTGGCCGTCCGGGGATGACCAGGGACGGGACGGGCCACCCCCCTTGACTCTGACTATTGTGACAGGTACTGCTAAACTTGGACTGGCCATCTGTGCTTGACGGGGCAATTGAACTTACTGATATTTAGTTGCTCAAGTCGGAGAAGGGGGTGAGGGGCAAATACAGAGCATTATAGGTCTATTTAGTCATCCATAAGAAGGAAGCTAGGATTGCACTTAGGGGGGGTAAAGAGCTAGCCCCAAACACTTGTACTATGTCCAATCCCCCAAAAACATGCTCAGCTAAGAGCAGAGCACACCTAGCTGAAACCCCTAAACAAACTATGGCCGAAACAAACATTGCACCTCCCAATAAAGTAAAGAAAAACACCGCAATTGATCTGATGCTGAGGAAGGTAGCTTCACCCATTCCTATAGTAGCTACCCCAGCGAAATCAAGGGATCAAACATTAGCTGACAGCCCTAATATGAGTGAAAATATAGTGTCAGAAAGTAACCCATTAGAGGGTGTTCCCTGTGCCCAACACATACTTTTTTCTGGTGCAGAAAATTCAGGGCTCAGTGACCCTACCGCCCATAGTAAACCCAAACAACGGGGGAGGAGCAAGGGACAACAGAGGAAAAACAAATCACTTGTAGGAGCTGGTCGACCCAAAAATAGACAAGAGGTTACCCTGGTAGACAATAGAGTGCATACAAATGTAAATCCACCAGGGTGGATTGATGAGGTTATAGGAGAACTTAAGAAACACATGGAAATTTTTATTATCGCCCAGTTGAAACCAATTGTAAGTAGGGTGGATAAAATAGCCAACGAACTGACCAAACAAGGCAAGACAATGGACCTGACAAGTAAGAAACCCTCTTCAGGTCCTAATCAACCCATAAGTGTGGCCACTGATAATATAGTGACTAATAACAATTGTGTTAGTAACACCCAACACAAGATCGCCCAGGTACATGACCCCCCGAACTTTCCCCAAGATCATGGAAGGGGATCAAATCAAAAGACGAGCACCAAAAATATTGATAAAGGCCCCAGCAACCGTTCATACAAAGGGGCCATGAAGACCACCACTCAAGCAATGGCCCTTCTAGCTCATCCTATACAGACTTCGACCCATTCTATAGCCCAGGAAGCCCCCCCCCACATATAAATCTACCACCAGAAGCTAGCCCCTATGTTATAGTATTTGCAGGGGTACCGGAACTTAGGGCTTAACATAAAGAATCGCATTCTCAACTACATTCAAAAATCTCAAAGTGGTTGGACATCCATAGGCCATTGAATAATGGGGAAAGGGGGGAGATATTGCATGTAAGAAGAGCTAACTGGCTAGGAGCCAGGAAAAAAGATATAAGAGGGGATTGCATCGTGGCAAACTTCAGAGATGTCAGACTGGTGGAATACATATTGAGAAATTCTAATAGAAATCATACCAGCACAATTTGAGCGCTCCCCCTGGGATACTTATACCCGAGGAGACGGAGCAGTAACAATTTTGATCATTCAATGTGGGATTCTGGAAGGTTACAATATACCCAAAGGGACAGAGCCATGAACTACCCCGACCAGTTCTTACATCCCGAGACTATCCCCAGTGGAGAAACAGATTTGCCCCCCTGCAGTCGCTCGATGAAAATGATTGACTACCCTCTATAGATAACGAGCAAGCAAGCACTGCAATAGGGGACCACACTTTGAACATAACAGATAAGGTACAATGCTTATGAAGTTACTTGATAGCTTTGCCCTTACCCACACAATGGACCTGTTGCCACTGAAAACAGGGGACACCCTCACACCCACATTCAAAGGAAGAGGCTGTTCTTCTATCATAGATTTTATAGTAATATCTGCCTTTGCTAAAGAGCAGATTAAAGAGGTAAGAACAGAGTGGAGCCCCTTAAGCGACCACAACCCCCTAACCCTTGAAATAGCATATAACGATCTACCTGTAGAACACCTCGGGGAAGACATTGTAATTCGTCCAACTGATCAGGGGAGGCGCATAAGATGGGCAAAGATTAATCCACAAGAATTCTTTAGCACCCTAGTGGAAAGAGGGAAAGAAGACATAGAGATTTGCCTCGATCTTGCAATAGAGGGTAGAGAAGTGGTCCTGGCATTTGAGTCCTTAACTAGGGTAGTCGAGGGATTATTAAAAACTAAGCGGCCTATAAAGGAACTGACAACCCCAAGATGGTTTGACTCTAACTGCTCACGGGCACTGAGAGAACTAAAACAGAGCCTTAAGAAGTCCCCGAGAGAAAAGAATGAAATCGTCCTCTGCAGACGTAATTACAAAATGCAGGTTAAGCAAAGAAAGAGCACACTCCAAAAGGAAGTTTGGGCAGACCTAAGAGAAGCAGGAGAAAACAGGGACTATACCCAATTCTGGAGAATTATAAATAGACCCTGTTATCAAGACTCTAGCTCCCCTGTAATTAGTACCAACATACTTCCCGAGCAATGGATTAACCACTTCAAAAGTCTTTATAATCAACAGGAGGAAGAATTCAGGGGTGGAGTGTGGGAGGGCCCCATAGTAACCAAATTAGAATTCTTTCTACTGGAGGTCTTAAAGGCAATTCAAGGCCTGACGCATAATAAGGCGCCAGGCCCGGATGGCACCCCTCCAGACCTCTTTTTAAGCAATACCGACTTATGGGCACCGATTATGAACAGAGTGCTTAACGCTGCAATTAAATATGTACTCCCGCGATCTTGGTCAACTGCATTGATTGTTCCTATATATAAGAAAGGCTGCAGGGATAATCCACAATGCTACAGACCAATCTCGCTGATTGATGTCTCAGCTAAACTACTAGGCAGGGCAATTTTAAACCGCCTTGCGGAGTGGACTGAAGTACACAACACCCTAGCAGACACCCAGTACGGGTTCAGAGCCGGCAAGTTAACTAGTGACAAATACACTAAATCGGATAAAGGAACAATGTATATGGGGTTTATGGACCTGGCAGCTGCATTCGATAATGTAAATAGAACTAAACTCTGGGCACTTATGTTTAAATTGGGAATTGATCCAGATATCATAAATATCCTAAAGGAACTCCACTGAAACACCACTGCCAAAGTCCGCTATAGCGCGGGAGGGGTGAGTACTGAACCCTTCCTGTGCACTGGTGGGGTGAGGCAGGGGTGTATCCTGGCCCCCTTCCTATTCTCCCTTTACATAAATGACCTGGAGAGCTCACTGACGACATTGGGGACTGATTGCCCAAGAGTAGGATCGCGTCACATACCGGTACTTCTGTACGCGGATGATGCGGTCCTGCTCGCACAAACAGCAGTGAGCCTGCAGCAGCTAATTAGTGGCCTTGTTAGGTTCATGGAGAATCTAGATCTCTCGGTAAACCTGACCAAGTCATTTGTCATGGTGGCAGGGAAAAAACTGTCCAAGAGATTTGTGTTCAAAATAGGAACACATGCCTTAGACACTGTAAATACTTTTTCATATCTGTGTCTCTTGTTTGACGAAAATATCAAGTTTCCCCCATTGATGGAGGAAAGGTGCAGGAAACTTGTATCAGCAAATGGTGCCATTTTAAACTTCGCGCGTAGGTTGTGCCGTTGGTCTCCTGAACAAGTAATGACGTTGTACAGAGCGGTTAGTACCACCAAAGCCACGTACGGGGCAGAGGTGTGGGGCTTTAGGGATGTACACCAGATACAAGCAGAGGAAGACAAATTCCTAAAGAAATTGCTGAAGTTACCACAGAGCATTCCGGCAGCAATCACACACAAGGAGCTTGGTACCCCATATATTTCTGACCTGATTAAAGTGAGACCAATCCTGACCTGGCTTCGAATCTGGTTAAATCCAAATGCCGAACTCACTAAACAAATAATTAAAGATTGCCTCCTGAGAGATAGGTGCTTACAAATGTCATGGCTTAAATACATTAAAGAAACCTTGGTGTGTATAGACCATCAAATATTATTTACTGACCCGTCAATGATCGACACCTCTTGTAAACATCGCATCCACAAGCAGCTACTTGACAAATATGATTGTAGTAGGAAACAATTTGACTCTATTCAAACATCTGTAGTAGCGCACTCTCTTGTGAGCAACGAAATGGGTATGGAACCATATTTTTTTTAATGCATAGCCAACAAGAGAGGTTTTTAATGTGCCGTTTTAGGCTCAATTTGTTACCTAACATTTTAGCTTACCCATCTGGTTTTACCTTAACAATTGAGCAGAAGGGTGCCTGCGGCTGCGACAATAAGTCTCCGCAGGACACCCTTCATTTTGTATTACTATGTTCCTTTTATAGAACTCCGCGCCGAAGATTTCTTGTGGATATTTTAAAGGAGTCAAAAATCTATCATGCTAAATCTGCTTTATCATTTTTGCAAAGAGCAACTGACATGCGTACTCTGTGTTCTATCATGAGTTTTTTTTAAATTGTTGTCAAATTACGAAACACTAGGGGCTGATGTAGGATGAAATGAATTAAATGCTTTCTCCTTTTTAACTAATATCAATAATAATTTTAAATTCTAAATTCTAACATTGTAAAGTTCAGAAATAAAATGCAATTTTTGACTGTGGATTTGCATTATGTATTTTTATGATGGTTTTCAATCATCGAAATTAAGATTAACTGAACTGAACTGAAGTCTAATACCTGCTTCTAGGTGCTATATTTTGGTAGAAAATATATGTAGTGTGGTTTTATATTTTTTCCTCATTATGTTATTCTTTGTGACTTTCTGTGTGTATTTTGTTCTTCAAATGTGCAAGTAGCTACGGTTAAATATATGTAATCCTATACTAGACAATATGAATGATCTGGTATCATCACAGTAAACAAGGGATTATTCAACGAAGAGGTGCAATTTTCCTTTACACCCTGGCATTCAAGTTGTTGTAGAATTTCCCTAACTTGTTTTTTAACCTCAATTTTCTTTTTTTGATAAGCAAATTTTATTGATTTTACAAAAAGTTAAAGGAAGAACAAATCAGCCAGATCATGGAAATCAAAGATACAAATACATTCACTTCATCGTTATACCCCCAAGCAAGATCCCCTCAAAAAACCCTAGTAAAATTGGAATCCAGTCAATCAGGGCCTTCGACCGCCGCCAACCACTTCCCCCACACGCTACGGAATTTCTTAGCATGCCCCTTCGCTGTGTACATGGCTTTTTCTTGGGTCGGACACCAGTCCACCCCTCTTCGCCAATTCTCCAGGGCGGGAGGGTGAGGGCTTATCCAGGCCGCTGCAATGTCCCGCCTGGCCACCATCATAGCTGTGTTATAAAACAACTTGTCAGACCTAGACCCATCCAGCCCATCGGTGATTCCCAACAAGTAGTGTCACGGGTCATGGGGAACCTACCAGCCTAGCACCTCCATTAATTGTCCCTCAATGGACCCCCAGTACTGCCTCAAGCCGGGGCACGACCAAACCATGTGGAGGAAGTCAGCTGAGACATGCTGGCATTGTGTGCAGGTCGCACCTGGGCGCAACCCCGCTCGGTGCAGGCACGGGGGGATGGGATACGCTGCATGTAGGTAGTACAACTGAATCAGCTTGAGTTTGGCAGAGACGGTAACTATTCTAGGGGTCATATGGGCATTGCGCAATTCCACCCATTGATCCCTCAACTTGTCTAGCAATGTGGGTGTGTTATTGACTAGAGTACGGTAAATTTGTGAGACCCCACCTACCCAAGTCGCCCATCAGCGTCTGAGCCTCAGAAGGGCTCTACTCAGGGAGACTTGTGTCACTTGTAAGGTGTGTGAGGAGGGCATGTCTCAACTGAAGATATTTGTAGTGTTGAGAGGAGTGTAAGGAGTAAGGGGTTTGGACTCGGAGCTCCTGGAAGGACAGCATCCGGCCTCATTCCCACACGACCCCTAATAAGGAGTTACCAATGGTTTAATACCTCGCAGCCCACTGACTTCGCGAAGCCAGGCCCCATGCCAAAGGGGGGTGCACTGGGTCAGCTTTCCCACCACCCCATGTGTCGGAGCGAGGCCCGCCATGACAAGAACACTGAGCGCTCCACCTCAGGGATTCGGGTCGGAATGGGTTCCCCGTATAGCTTGGCTTGGATGCCCGCCGTTATCCCCATTTCGCTCAGCTCAAGCCTGTGGGCCAGGGCCGAACAGCCCTCATTGAACCAATCATGTATCACTAGTAGGTATACCGCTAGGAAATTCAGATATAGGTGTGTCATTCCTATGCCTCCATCGTAAGAGGGAATCCGAGAGACAGGCAAAGCCACCAGGACCCTTCCACCACTCCAAAGGAACTTTGTGAATAGACTGTCCAGCTCTCTGAACCAGACCTTGGAGTAACAGAAGGACGTGTTCTGGAGGACGTAGAGGAACCTGGGGAGGATCATCATTTTAAACAAGGCGACCCTCCCCAGGGGGTTCGGAGGCAGCGCCCTCCATTTAAGGTCTACAGCTTCTTTAAATAAGTTTGCTAGGTGAGGGAATAAGGTGCCTCTATAGGCCGCATAATATTACTGCGGGAAGCCGTCCGGTCCCGGGGTCTTGCCCGTCGGGGGCCAGGTTGATTGCCTCCTCAATCTCTTTCAGGGAGATGGACATTCTAAGTTCATTCTGGGCTGCCGGATCCAACATGGGAATGCGCACTCTACCCCGTTCACGGAGAGCAGCGACGGTCAGCCCGGGGGTCTGAGCCGTGTACAATTGCCTATAGAATGCAGCAAAAGTATTTGCTATTGCCTTAGGAGCACGGTGCACCACACCAGCTGTGCCAACCACCTCCGGAATGATGTGGTTTGCCCTGGGGTAAGTGGACAGCAGGTGCAGTATCGTCCCATTCTTGTCTCCCCAGCCATAAACTCTGGCCACCGAGGACCGCCAGAGGAGCTTGCATGCATCCAAGGATAATTGCCTGATGTCACCCCAAAGAAGGGCCAGTTGACGAGCTTGGGAGGCGTCTTCTTATACGGAGGGAAGCTGCTCCAACCGAAGCGCCTGTGCTTCCTTGGTCGTAATTTCTTGCAGCTGCACTTGCCTCTGGAGTTTGAGCTGCCGCTTTGTAAAGCCCCTAACAGTTGCCTTCCCCGCCTCCCACAGGGTACCCGGGGATGCCACCGACCTATCATTAGTGTCAAAGTATCGGTTGAGTTCCTTCCCAACCTCTTTTTAAAAATCCTTATCCTGGAGGAACCAGGCAATCATCCTCCATGTTTGGCGGGCCACCGGGGGGGTAACCCCTGAACTAGGAGTGGTCAGAAATGCCCATAGGGAGGATACGGAGCCCCACTATTTGAGAAGAGTCAAGCGCAGGGACAAAGATCGCATCTGTGAGGGTATGGGTGTGGTGAGCCGTGGATGTGTGAGTGAATTGAACAGTACGTGGGTGCCAAGTGCGCCACACATCACAAAGCCCCAGGGACTCAGACCAGTTTCGCAAGTGATTTGCATTTGCCACCTGGGTCGCCGAGTGGGGTCCCGATGTATCAAGGGCTGGCGCTAAGACCGCGATAAAGTCATCCGCAATGATCATATTACCTGCCGGCACGCCGTGTAGCAAGGACTGCTTTGCGTGTCAGGGTTGTCGCAAGCAAGGAGGGAGGGGTATGTAACGTCATGAGAGTGAGGGATGTACCGGACAACAACCCACAAACCACCACAAATGAGCCGTGGGTGTCATGCACCACCTGAGAAAGAACGAAGGGCAGGAAATGCTTTAGGAGGATTGCTACCCCACTTGAGCCCCAGGAGAAGCCTGAGTGCCAAACTCTGCCATAGCCATATCGAGCCAGGAAGGGGCAACAGTTACCCAAAAGGTGCATTTCTTGGAGCAGGAGGATATCTATGTGGAGGCGCTGTGCATACCTTAAAACCGCTGTACGCTTGTGGTGGTCGAGTAGACCGTTGACGTTCCACGACAAAATGTGGAGGGATCCCATGGGGGAGGTATTATCTGTCATGGTAGAGTGAATTCGGTCTAGGCGGAGTGCGTGGCCGTGAGTGTACAGTCGCGCCCAATCACCTAGGGTATTGCATGCGAGTACGTATCACGGGAACACACCTGCCCCACATACCGGTGCTGTGCATGAATCCATGCTGGCTGAAACACAAAACAATACATAAAAGAACAACATAGCGAACAAAACCGTCCCGAACCCACCCTTCACCCCCACCCCATCCTACACTTCAGGAACAGAAGCATCTGTCGTCCCCCCTAATCAACAAGAACACCCAGTATACCGGGCGAACAAACAAACTGAAACGCCTGGGAACAGGAAAGCGTGGATGACCCCTCCTCATGAGTGGATGCTTAATGATAACAATCAACGGGAAGGTTAGAAACAGATCAGGAGCTACATGCTGTCTCCGGCCGCGGAGCTAAGCCAGGTGGACAGAGGGCAGCTCAAGCAGGGTCTCTTAGCTACTTAGGGCGACAGCAGAGGTCTGTGTCCGTAAGGTCAATTACACAGGGCTGGATCGCTTCAACGCAATTGTCCTGCCAGCCAGAAGTACCCGAGCACCTCCCAGCCAATGCTCCCCCCCTCCCCAACCTGGGTGGACTGTCGTGTGTGACCCGGCAGAGAGTCAGAGCGAGCCCGCCTCCGAACATGGAGCCTACAGGAGCGGTTGCGGGGAGGCTGAGGAGCAGAGGGAGTGGACCGGTGTAGCCCGTCCCTCCCTCTCACTGCTCCTTGATACGGCCATCGCCCGCAGAGGATGCTCCTCCGTAGCCCAAGTCCATGCCTCCTCCGGATTGTCAAAGAACAGAGCCTTGTTTCAAAAAATTACCCTCAGGCGAGCCGGGAAGAGGACCCGAAACTGAATGTTAAGTGCCCTCAACTTTTGCTTGACCTCACCAAAGGAACTCCTCTGGCCCTGAACCTCGCGGGTGTAATCTGGGAAGATCATAATGGTGCTGTTCTCATGTAAGAGCCGTTTGTGGTTGCGGGCTTCAGCTAGGATGATGTCACGGTCTTTGAAGTTAAGGACCCGCATTATAATTGGGCGCGACTGAGCACCCGGCAGTGATTTGGGGGCCAGGGACCGGTGGGCCCGCTCAATCGCAAACCATGGGGACAGGACGCCCTCTGGGATCCAGGATCTCAACCACTGCTCTGGGAAATCCACCACACGACCCTGCTCCACTCCCTCCGGAAAGCCCACCAGGCGGAGGTTGTTGTGCCTGGACCCCTTTTCGGCATCCTCCGCCTGGCGGTGCAACTCCTGAGTATGCGAATGAAGGCGCGCCACCTGCCCCTTAAGTTGTTGCACATCGTCCTCAACCGAGGAGATCCTAGATTCAGTTTTTTTAATCTGGGCATTGGCATTACGGAGGTCCTGCCTAATGAGCGTCATGTGCACTCTTACTTTGGCTATTTTGCCCTCCACCGAGGTCTGGGAGGAGTGGATGGCCTGGAGGATTGTGGCCAGTTCGGCTGACGGAGGCCCTTACTGTCCCGCCACCCCCTGGCAGCCCCTCCCTCTGGGGTGGTGAAGCGGTCCATTTTGGTCTGGGTGGCGGGGACCTTCACGGTCCTGTCCGTTCCACCTGTGATCCGCCCCCAGGGAAGATCAGTCTCCCAATGATTCTCCGGGCAGGCCCACTTTGGACCTCGCCTAGTGGGCTCCCCTGACGAGTGGAAGGTCCAAGGATGTTGTGACAGTAGACCCCTGGCGCACACCCCTGCCCAGTGCCTGGTTCAGCCCGTCGGACTACTTCAGCCACAGAACGTAGATAGAGTGCTAGGAGTGTGGGAGAGGGGAGGAGACGGGGTTCAAGGGAGGCCACACTGATTAGCGCCCCCTGCCACCCAGCTGCCATGCTACCGACGGCCGATTCCTCGGCCCCAACCCTGGCGCCCCTCTCCTTACCTCCACTTACGGGCACTGGAGCTCGTTGTGGGACTTCCACTGACCTCCAGCGGGGTCCCCCAGTGTCCACCTCCACTCCAATTCCTACAGGGCAGATGGGAATCAGGGAGGCCACTTCGCTTGTCCACCACGGTGCAATACGCCCAAGGTTGAGGCACGGGCCCCGGCTCTGCAGTCCCAGCCAACCTCCCAGTGGTACCGTTGAAATCTCCTCATGGAAAAGGCCTGAGCCCTCCGCCAGGCTCACCGCCAGCAGGGCCCAGAAGACAGTAGGATCTCCAGAGTCCTCAGTAACACCATGCTCCTCACACAGCAACTGCCATGGGGCAAACAGCAGAGGCGGCACCCCCTTACAAGCAGCATAGCCACAAGGGCCCAGGAAGGAACAGGGGCCTGAGGCAATCCCTCCAGGGGGGGCCACTGGTACAGAACTCTGACAAACAACGCCCTCTTTAACCTCAATTTTAATTAGGTATTGTCTTTGAGGTTGTGATGTCAACCTCTGTGGTATTTCAGGCTAAGGGAAACTGTTGCAGGGATTCTGTGTAGGCACAGAACTGTGTGCAGGAAACCAGGACCTCAGTGACTTTTGGTGTACTAGAAACTCACCTCAGTACCCAGAACCCCTATCCGCCTAGCATCAGTGTCTCACAAGCTCTCCGTCCTACAGCGAAGCGACCAATGATTAGACAACCCAGAACATGCGACTTAGGGTACTCTCAGTAATGGTGGGAATCAAGAGCAATCTTTTGTTTTATTCTCATACCAGTCCACAACATGTGTAATTAGAGACACAGAAAAGTTTAAAATGTTTATTTTAATAACGTGCTCTAAGATGCAGTGTTTTTGCTAACATAAGCAGACATATGATTAAAAATAATGCGATCAGCATTGTTACAATTCCATAAAACACAAAGGGAGAAATCATGTTGTAATGATAGTGGAAACAGGTCATACAGCGCCTTATGAACCACCCTCCCCTGCTAGGAACTAGAGGCTTAGCATCGATTTTTTTATCGCTAAGCATCGCCAGAAATTATCGCTGAGATAACGTGCTATTAGCAACGTTTATCTCCAAAGCAAACATTTTCCGGCGATAGCGTGAATATCGGTGAGAAAACAGCAATATTCACGCATTAGCGACAAAATGCTCTTTGCCATGTTATCCACCACCCATTGGATAACATTGCTAAGAACTGGTCTGAGCAGGCGTTAGTTTAGTGCGATAGCGGGAAAATTTCCAATGCTACGCCCGCCTTGCTAATAGGCGATAGCGACATTAGCGACTGTTTTCAGTCACTAACAGGTTGGGTACGTCCACTTTGCATGTCATTAGCGATAAATATCGCTGACATGCAAAGCGGGCCGCAAACCGCTCGCAATCACCTAAAAGCTGTCGCTAACATAAGTTAGCGATAGCTTGCTAATATAGCGATAGAATTATCGCTGCTTAGCGGGCGAAAACGGCTGCTAAATCGGCGATAATTGCCTATCGCCCCCCTTGGTAATATGCCCCTTGGTTTTTTAATAATAGAAGATCCTTTAGGCTTGAATGGGGAACCTCATGCCTCCAAGATCAAGAGTGGTGAATCACATCACAGGATCAGCAAAAGCTCTCTCACTCAAAAAGGTTTTCTCCAAGTGTTTTTAATCATGCATGTACCGCAATATTAAAGGTACTAGAATTTCAGTTAGCTGCAGCTGTGTTCATGTTGTGTCTAGAGCGTGGGTCAATCAACCTGAATAACAGCATACATTGTTATATTGACATTGAAGGCTTCTGCATAAGGTCGCGATGTAAGTCTAGGGATGTTAAAAACAAGCCATTCTCATGCGATGAAAATCAAGCAGTCTGACTTACAACAACAATTACATGTCGTGTTGTGTGCAAAACCTGCAAAGTGGCAAAATGGCGTTTATACTTCTAATAAGCTTATGCTAACATAAAAATGTGTGCAAGCAGGGCCCTGTCTTCACTACACCCTCCCCTGATCAGAACACGTACAAGAAGGGAGGCAAATTTTTTAATGCAGAGTTAGAGTTCGAGTGAGACAGAACCAAGTTAAAAAAATCGCCAATCCGGATAATTGGAAGTAATAAGTTCGAAGTACTAAGGAAAAAATCAAAAAAACAATAAGGGGTAGTGCACAGCCCATTATGGAAATGGAAAAAAGTAAAAATCTTTTTCGAGTACAGTACGCCTTGAATATAAACACATGTCAGTTCAACCCATCAGCGAATAGGCACAGTACGTTGCAACTGCCTCCAAGAGGAAGTCATTGTTATCATCAGAAAAAAATTCAGCCATCCAATTTAATAACATGAAGGAACATACATGTTTTTCGATAACTGGAGCCTCTAGCACCATCAGGGTGTTCTTTGATATAACTGCAAAAGTGTACTTGCAGGTGATTGTAGACAAATATGTACGTGTTCGAGGTGGTGGCATATCTGTAGCATTTATAGACTTCTCCACGGCGTTTGACAAGGTAGATCGTCTAACGCTGTGGAGAAAGCTTGCTGCATTGGGCATGCCAATGCAGCTACTTGAATTGGTAAAATCGCTTCACTCGAACACATGGTGTAAGGTGCTACAAGGTGGTGAAAGGGGTCTTTCACAATCCATCCCTTCCCCGAATGGGTTAAAACAAGGGTGTATTCTGGCCCCTATATTATTTTCTCTATATATGGCAGACCTACCTTCTTGCATAGCAGCTGGTGGGGGACTAGCCCCGATAATTGGAGGGTCACCTATATCGGTTCTAATGTATGCAGACGATATACTTGTTTTAGATCAAATCTCGAAGGGCTTGTCTAACCGCCTGCATGCATTAAACCAATTTGCAGAAGCACATCACATGAAGATCAATGCTTCAAAAAGCAAAATTATGTGCATATTTGGAAAGAAAAAATGTAGGCCCGAAAATTATAATTGGACAATTGGTGGACAGAAACTAGAAGTGGTTAAAACCTACACCTTCTTAGGAAAAATAATCGCAGCAAATCTAAGTGAAAACCCCCACATAGAGCACAATTCTCGTAAAGCATTTGCCCATGGCATGGGATTGTGCTCCTTGTACAATGCTACAGGGAAGAGACACTTTACACTATTCCTAGATGTATTTAAAGCAAAGATACCTGCAACCCTACTATATGGAATCGAATTAGTAGAGTTAAAACACTGGGGATTCTTGCAAAGAACAGAAGGAAAGGTACTAAGAAAAATTTCTTCTCTTAATACAGCCTGCTCTGTATCCTCATGCAGGCTAGAGTTCGGACTGGGAAGTTGTTGGGTCCAGGGGTTGATTGCCCTCATAAGATGGGTGGCCTGTCTGGTTAGAGGTAAAACTGGTTCCCTACGAGAAGCCATTAAAAGGGAACTCTTGGGAGAGTTTAATGAGTTCTCTTTGTTAGTAAAAAACTTTAGAAAAGCAGTAAGTTTGTTAGAGCTGGATGCAAATACCTTGTTTTTACTTGATCCTTCCGAGCTCAAGGCGAAACTAAAATGTGCATCCTGGGAACTGTGTTATAAAATGGATATGCTTGCCCAACCAAGGAAAAAAGAAAGACAATATCTGCTAAATACATATATACCAAAGCAGGCCCAACAATATCTTACTTGGAATATCCCTCACAGAGTCCGTAGGTTATGGTACCTTTTTAGACAAGATTTGCTCCCACTAAACTTCCTCTTTGCAAAGTGGTATGGGGTATCACCTATGTGTAATCTCTGTCATAATGCTGTACAGGATCGTAATCATGTCTTGCTTATTTGTACTGCACTACGTCCACTATGCCTTAAATGGTTAAAACCAATCTGTCTACAACTAGGAATTTTAAATGTAAAAACCTTTTTCCATGCACTTTATTGTCCGCCAAATGAAACGTTTTGCTTCAAAATTTGTAATTTTTTAAAGGCTTTTTAGATATTTATTAATGATACATAGGGGGATGTTTGATGATTGCTCGACCTGTGATAAGATGTCTTACTTTATCTGTACTCTTCTGTGTGATTTTTTTCTTTTTTGAATGTAAATTTGTATATGGTGTGTTTATTTTATGTGGCCCTCATTGAGAGCCAAAACATAATAAACTTTTGACTTTGACTTTGACTTGCAGCCAAGGCGAGAATTAACCGTAAACCGCTGAAGATGCTGGAAAAAATAGAATAAAAAAATGCAGGTATCACACCAAATTTTGGGGGTCATTAGGATCGCGGACGGACGCAAGTCCGTCCGCGACCCCAGAGCAGGAGGGAACCTCCGCATGGCATGCGGAGTTCCCTCCTGTGCAATTAGGATGTGACCGCAAGGGTTGCGGTCACATCCTCTATTTTTAACATTGCTGCGGGTGGAGCTTCAAGCTGCACCCGCAGCAGTTTTAAAAACGCACGCATTGCATTTGTATGTAGAAAGTGGCAGGCACCGCACGGTGCCTGCCGCTTACTGCATACAAATGCAGGGGGGTACCATAGGTACCCCCCATGTGCTCCCCCCACCCCTCCTTCACCTAGGGGGCCCCCAACGGGCCCCCACAGTGTAGTTACACATGCTTTTCCACGGCGGAAAAACCGCCGCGGAAAAGCATGTTTCCATGCACTTCCTAATCTGGCTGACGGTGTCTGAAAGACACCATCACCATATTAGTGCTTTTCCGCCGCGGTTGTAAGCCAACCGCGGAGGAAAAGCTGCGGACGGAAACCAGGACCCACCAGCCATCCTAATGTGGCGGTGGGTCTTTGTGGGTCCGCAGAGGATTTTCCGCATCCTCCAGGCCGGCGGTGGCTTCCGCCGGCCAGGAGGATGCGAAAAATCCTCCATCCTAATGACCCCCATAGTTTGGAATGAAGTCACAAGGCCAGAGCTTACTACTTTAAAAAAATGCGCCAAGCCATGTGTTGGCGAGGCATTGAATATTGTGTGAATCAAAGCACCGAAATGCAGTGGGAGATCAGTATATAAAAGTTCATGCACCTCGGTGCGGGTGTTTGCCACGTGAAGGACAAATGTTTCACGGGAAGAAGTAAGGGCAACTTCTTTCTGGGAAAATAGAGCCCTTATTCGACTCATCTTATTGATCTTTGCTTTCAAGGTCGGAATGGAAGGCCAGGTGGACAAATCGAGCTTCCCATGCGGAGGCGGGAAAAGCACATTCTTACAGCAGACTACACGTTGGGAGACAGTCACAATGGACGGAATCCCTGCCAGCATACAGCAGCAATCTTCATTATTTAAAAGTAAATAGCTACCGTGAGCTAGCAATATGAAAGTTGATGTTATATCTGGCACTGGATTACCCTTTAAATAAAATGCATGCTAAATTTGGAGCTTGCGTGTTACACGAGCCGTGCAATTGCATGTTATTGCAAACCAGTGAGTGATCAGGTGTGGAAGTGCACTCCTCTTCCTTTGAATAAACCTCTTTACCCTCACTCAGGCATCTATAGGTGAACAGCAGTGACCAAACTTCATGGAGATAGGCGCTTCCCAATGGTTCATATATGCCCATGGCATAGTGTTTTACACATGAATTGAAATTAAACAAGGAGAAAGGCCGTGTTATTAACCCATGAATGAGCCATACAGCTGAATTAGGTTCGGCAACAGAAAAAGGTAAAGGTTGCAACTTTTCAATATGCAAAAGTGAATATGTAGCATCATTCATAGATATAAAATGTTGTTTTACAGTCAAATTAAACGGTAAAAATAGAGAACAGGTGTTCATGTAGTCCTAAGGCACTTTCCAGATTTTAAAGTGCGTTAAGTCCAAGCAAACTGCATAATGGAACACAATTGATTTTGACCATGGAACAAAACAGACAATTCATCCTGTACAATATCAACAACAGATGAAACAATATTATCTAATGTGTAAATTCGGGAAGAAAGGGTATTAATGCTACTATCAACAACTGCAAGCACTTTTTCTAAATTAGCTTGATCAATAGGTCTTAGTCTAGAAGCAGCTTCAACTTGAGACAGTTTCCAAACTTTATTGTAAATAGCATATATCCATCTTTTTGACCTGCCTCCTATAGGGCCTATAACAAAATCATTCAAATCAACATTGTCGGTCAATTTGTACAATTGAAGTTTAACTGACGCTAAAGTGGAGTGTTTAAGCCAGTTCTGACATAACTTGCCTACTGAATAGGTACTTACGGGATGGGCGTTTTCAAAACAGGGATCCACCCTAACCTTGTTTATAGCCAGGGGCCAGACCCAGAAAACGATGTTGGCATGAATCTGAACTTTTCTGCCATAATAACCAACCTTTT
This sequence comes from Lissotriton vulgaris, assembly GCF_964263255.1. NCBI lineage: Eukaryota > Metazoa > Chordata > Amphibia > Caudata > Salamandridae > Lissotriton > Lissotriton vulgaris. Next base: position 1,194,923,289 of record NC_141694.1, on the reverse strand, counting down.
GGATCCAAGCTGGAAATATTAAAGGATAAGTTTGCAATTAGGGACCGCAATTCATCAAGGGACTTATCTGTGTGATTTTACCATGTAGAATATTTCCCTGAAACAGGAATGGAAGGAGCATTTAATTTGTTAGATGTAGCCAATACAAAGCAAGTAGTTTGTGAAATAGTCGAGTTCAAAAACAACGTGGTTCGGGATGAGACATGCATGATACACAGCTTTAGTGCCCTACACTTGTCAGCTCTTAGAACCCCAAACAGATTTAAGATCAACAGAATCTTTCCACAGCTCATAGCCCCCTACAGCAAATTGCTCGATAAAAGACTTCAAATACAGTAATTTAGTGTGGGTGAGTCTAACTTTGGAAGAGAACTTAGCGGTCATCTTAAAATAAAAGGCGTCAGGATCAGATTGATTAAAATCAGAAAAATAAACTTTTGCAAAAGAGTTTCCGAGCACCCTCAATGGGAGCTGGGCAATGTTCCCATTGTGTATAACTAACCATATTTCTAAACGTTTTGGCTTTATGCAGAAAATGATTGCCATAGTGTTGGTAGCAGAATACGTCTGCATAATTAGCTGAGTCTAAGTACAAATCTTCAGCATCAAAAGCAGCATAATGTTTCAAATCAGAAAAAAGAGCCTCTACGGCTTGGACATCCCAATTTTCAGAGCGTATGTTTTGTTCTACAACATCCCACATCGAAACACAAAGGACATTGGGGACATTTATGACCTCTGTAGGGCCATGTATCTGAAATTTAACAGCATCCCATAGAATCCCATTTAATACAGGCTAAGCTGTGATGTTGAGAAAAGTCTGGTCCCTCTTCATGATGTGTGACGAGGAGTGGGGTGCCAAAGTTCCATCGATTAACCTAGTTGTAGATTGTTCTTTTACATAATGTCCATTTACCTGATGGAAAAATACAACTACAAATCCAATTCACATGAATAAAAAAATTGAAATACGCACTTGCCAAATGTAAGTCCAAGGGGGTATCAAAAATGTCTTTTAAACCAAACAGCAAGCAAAAATAGAAATGTTTGATGGGGAACTCGGTGTTGTAAAGTTAGTGTCAAATAAAAAACGTGGCTGGTCAATCGCACCATCAGCACACCAGGCAACAACACATCTATGGTATAGGTATACTCAGTATCTTCATTGGGATCACCAGCTGGTGTATTCAATAATGGATTAGTAACTGTACTCATCTCAATGGCAATGTCAAACCTGATGGTGTTTGCCGAGGCCAAAACAGAATTTCTTAGCATTGCTGGACAAGAGACCCGCTGGAGCCATACTAAGAAGAATCGGCCACTCGCTGTAAATTGACATTGAAAATGGAGATGTACCTGTTATCCTTGCAACCAGGAAGTGGAGGTAAAATGACTGTTCTTGTACCCTGCACGCCAAGCACAGGAACTGGTGCACGATATGAGGCACAGAACTCCTTCTTGTTCTCCACCTTCTCACAGAGCAGGTCACCGACTCGGGGTAGCCAGCTAAATACCGGTATCTGAAGCATAGCATCAGTTGTGGAGGGCAAATGTTTCTTTGCAAGACTATCTCGATTCTCTTGTAGGTTCTGTAACACAGCAGAATGAACATCTATGTCAAAGGGGGGGGCATACGCCACCATGTCTAGACCCCCAAGGTCCGGAACAAACATCTTTATGTCAAAGAACATTTTGTATGGGGTCCGCCCACCCAGAGACCTTCTAGGGAGATTATTAAGTGCACATTGAATGCTATACAGTTGGGCCAGCCAGTTCCTGGCAGTACCTAAAACCCTAGCTGTCAAGGATTGCTTTAAGTCAAGGTTCATCCGTTCCACAACACTATTGCCCTCAGGCCGGTATGGAGATGAAAATTTGACCTGCACCCCCAAATACCTCATGGCATCCTTGTACGTCTTAGAGGTGAATGCTGTGCCCTGGTCAGAATGAAGGGTGCCACATGCAAAAATTCCCACAAGGACACGCAGATCCCTCACGATAGTTCGAGCATCAGCACTACGTTGTGGCCAGAGCCAAATAAAGCATGTGCACGAATCCACTGCAACTAAGATGTACTTATACGCAGTATCTGAGGAGAAAGGACCGCAATGATCTAAATAAATGCACCCAAGTGGTTTATCAGATATACAACTGTGTTTGTGGTGGCCACAGATAATTGGGAGAGCGGACAAAGGAGGGACCAGGAAGTAGACCCTAATCCTGTTGCAGATCTTAAAGTCCTCCCACCTCTGGATCTGGATGGAGTAGAAAGTCTCCTGGCCAATCTTAAATCAGGCTCCCCGGTAGATGCTGCACCTCCGGCAGTTCTGAAACAGGTAGCAGGGACAGTGTGTCCTGTGATAAGGCAGGTCATCAATGCATCTTTGGCCTCCGGTGTTGTGCCCCCTAATTGGAAGAAGGCTAAGGTCAGAGCCTTGCTAAAAAAACCTAACTTGGATCCTGAAGACCTGGCCAATTACAGGCCCATTTCTCTTCTACCTACCATCAGTAAAATAGCTGAAAAACATGTCAACCAGGTTCTCTCGTCCTTTATTGAATCCACGGATGGATTACACTCCACCCAGACAGGGTTCAGAGCAAAACAAGGTACAAAGACAGCTCTGGTGGCGGTAGTGGAGGCAGTTAGGGGCATTGTTGATGCAGGAGGATGTGCTGCGGTGGTCCTGTTGGACCTCAGCGCAGCCTTCGATACTGTAAACCACTCTCTCTTGCTGCATCGGCTGCGTCTCACAGGGGTCTCCGGAGTGGCCATCAAATGGCTCCATTCTTTTCTATCAGAAAGAGGCTTTTCCGTCTTTGAGGGAGAGGTGTCATCCAGCCAGCTGCAATTGAATCATGGCGTTCCCCAGGGATCTTCCCTCAGCCCCACTCTATTTAATATCTATATGAGACCTTTGGCTGAGGTGGTTCTTCCCTGGGGAATCCAACTTGTTACCTACGCCGATGACACGCAGCTGGTTGTATCCCTGGTGAGGAACGATGCCCTAAATCAGGGGATCAATAATCTGACCCCGTGTCTCACCAAAGTTCTGGAATGGATGACCTCCTCCTGTTTGAAGCTAAATGGGACTAAAACTGACATTATGCTTCTGGGCTACAAAGCCCCAATTAATTTGGACCCTTGGTGGCCTCACTGCCTGGGACCCCCCCCCAGCACCCAAGACTCACATAAAAAGCCTGGGGATCTGGCTAGATTCCTCCCTTAGTTTTCACTATCAGGCTAAAAAGGTAGCTGCAACCTGCTACGGGCTGTTGAGAGTCTTAAAAAAAGTCCTAGACCTCCTGCCATTCGAAGCCAGACGATTGTTGGTCCAGTCGCTGATCTTGTCGCAGCTGGATTATGCAAACGCCGTCTATATGGGAGCTCCAGTCGGCACCATAAAAGTTCTGCAATCTGTGCAGAACTGTGCCGCTCGGCTGCTCATGAAAGTTCCCAAAAGATGCTCAGCGAAAGCCGCACTTCAACACCTCCACTGGCTGCCCATCAAGGGAAGGATTACTTTCAAAACATTGTGCTTGGCGCATAAGTCCATCTATGGCGCTGGACCGCCGATTCTGGATCCCCTCTTCTGTCGACATCGATCAGTGAGATCTCTGAGATCCAACCAGCGGAACTTGCTGGTGGTTCCCAGGATAAAGCTGGCGCGGATGGGTGGCCGCCGGCTCTCTGTGCATGCAGCTAAAGAATGGAACGCACTCCCAGATAACATCAGGCATGAGTCCAATCATCTCGCTTTCAGGAAGCGTTTAAAGACACACTTGTTTCAATAGTGTCTTCCTGTTCCCTTGGTCTTACAGCGCTGGGATGCTCAAGAGTAGCCATGCGCTATAGAAGAAGGTATTCATTCATTCATTCATTCACGCAGCTATTTGAAGGTTGGAGCTGCTGGAAAATGTCAAAGAAGGACATAATCACGCATCTGTTTGTACAATCCGCGCCACCAGTAACGCTGTTGTAAGATAGAAACAGTCACTGAAACGCCGGCATGAGCCGAGGCCATGTCCTCGTGAGCGGCTGTAAAAAGGTTTACCTGAGGTCCGCGTTGGGAATCAATCTGTCACCAACGTCGTTATTTCTCACATAGGGAACTTTATCAGGACTTAAATGATATGAGTATTTAGAAGGGAAACCTCTAGGGTAATTACCTCCCTTCTCTGTTGCAGAAATGGCTGTCAAGATGTCATCATCAATCGTACGTTTGGAATGTGTAACTGCTACAACTACAAATTTTGCTACTGCTGTCTTTGCCGCTTCATCAGCAAGACAGTTACCAACAGCGTGTACTCCTATGCGCTGGTGACAAAGAGTATGAAGTACAAACATGAGTGGCAGACGTTTTTCAAGTTCTGCGACTCGAACCCATAGCATTTTGTGTTTGATTGTGCTACTTTTGGAATCTCGATATTCATTTTGAGTCCAAAAGAATACATTTTCATTGTAAGACTGAACACAGTAGTAAGAGTCACTTACAATGAGAGTAGTCACACAAGGATCAGTGTACTCCAGTGCAAGCACCAGAGCCTAGAGCTCTGCTAATTGGGTGGTACAGTCCCCTAATATCTGAGTATGCACGACATCTGACTTGAACTCTCCATTGACCATGGTACTCACCACTATTGCGCAGGCCGCTGAATAAGCATGCTTTGACCCTGTCGCCGGTCGCACTGAACCGTCAGTGTAAATGATACAATGGAAATCCTCTAGCGGGCGCAGGGACAAAGCAGCAGGATGAACAAATTCATACTGTAAATACTCCTGAGTTTGCAATGAGGAATAAAAGGTAAATGTGTCAACCGAAGATGTCAAGGATGTTGCCCATTGTATCCAACGTGGCTGCAAAGCTTTTGAATTGGGTACACTGGCTTTTGTCACTGCCTCAAGGGCAGGATATGGTGCAACAACCAAAATGCGTTTACCCTGCGACAAGCGCTCTATCTTTCAGAATCGCCATCGACACTGCAGACAAGACTTTCTCGAAAGTATAAAAACGCATTTCAGCCGATGTGTACAAGTGTGATTTCTAAGCAATAGAGACTACATGGACATATTCTAGCGAAGTACCTGCAATCTAATGGCATTCCTGTTTGTCTACAGGTAAGGAATGAACCTGCTATTTTCCTGGACAATCCCAAGTTCAAGGAAAACTTCAGTTTTGTCTCAAACAACTGTTCCAGGCACTGGATGGTGCTTGGAATAAAAACTGCAGTTGAGGAAGTAGAGCGTCACACCAAAGAGATCTCAGACCTTAAGAAAGAGATCATCGAGGATAAGGCACTCATTAATGCAAAAGAAGCCCTAGAGAGGCTAGAAAAAACCATACGTGAATTTGACCTCTATACCCAAGCGACCAAACTAGACAAGGTGGCACGAGATGTCAAATTTTATGACAAAAGAACTACATACCCTTATTTACAAGAGGGATATTACGTAAGGGAACAACAGGGCACTTATTCCAGCAGAGGTAGAAGTGGTTTTAGAAAGTATACTACTTTCTCAGGATCTTCTGCAGGAAGCAGTTCAGGTAGCGATACAGAACGACAAGGCCCCAACACATCCACAACTATTCCATCCCACACTTATACTGACCAATAGGCCCCCCAACCTTTTTTAGCCGACGAACCATGGTTGGGACAGCGAGGACGCTGATGCCCCTGGGGCAGACCCAGGGGGGCAGGGCCCGATGTGGAATCAAGGTTGAGGCAGTGGGAGGAAACAGACCCAGTTCCAAGGGGAAACACATGGGGACATACAGACCCGACGTCAACATTACAGATGGTAACCTACACGGCAGAAAACCCGGTAGTCAATCTTTCAGACTACATCCTCAAACCTAATGAGCAAGAAATCCTGGAAAAAGGTTTATCCTTTGTTCCTACCTTGATGCCCAATGATTTAATTTGAAGGTTTTAATTACATCAATTCTTTCGTAAAGTTAGGCTTAAACATTGCTTCCAGAAAATACCAACCAATCCTTCTTTTTCGGGGAGTGGCCTTAGGCCCCCATCAAGATTTAACCCCCCTACACATCTCATGCTGCACAAACGTTTGGCTACCGAAAAAGTGGTTATGAGGGATGTAGACAACATACTGGCCACACGACAGTATGTTAAGTACAATGTGAGCAAACATGAACGGGAAGCTCTTGAATCATTAAAGAACAATAGCCGAATAGTGATCAAACTAGCCGACAAGGGGCGGGGCGATCGTGGTACAAAATGTTACAAGCTACAAGGAAGAAATTCTATCTCAGTTATCTGTGGAAGGTAACTATAAAAAACTAAGTATGGATCCCACCAATGACAGTGCTAAAGGTATCACTACCATCACTAATAAAGCTCTTACTGCAGGGTACCTAAGCAAATTAGAACAGGAATACCTCAACAACAAACACCAGAGGACACCAACTATCTACACGCTCCCAAAAATACACAAGAGGATGCAGGACCCGCCAGGGAGACCTATAATTTCTGGGTATGGGTCCATATTGGAGCCACTAAGCAAATATGTGGATTTGTTTCCCAAACCCATCGCTGAGAACACCTCCACCTTCCTCCGGGATACCATGCAGACGATCAAACTAGTGGATGACCGTTCCCACGATCCCAATATCAATATATTAGCCACAATGAACATAACGGCTCGCTATACCAACATACCCCAAGCTGCAGCATTAACATGCATTGAATCAGTTTTGAATAATAGACCAGCACCACACAGGGTGCCTACTGAGTTCATAATTGGACTCCTCAGAATCGCAATGACCAGGAATTTCTTTATCTTTCGGGGTAAATAGTATGTGCAAACTAAGGGCGTGGCTTTGGGGGCAAGTTTCACCCCAAATTTAGCAATCATCTATATGAACGAATACGAACACCAATTCGTTCTCAATACCTGCAACCCATACAGAGAATGCCTAAACTATGTGGCGGCGATATATAGATGACGTTTTGATCATCTGGGAAGGTAATGAGCTCACCTTAAAATCCTTCCACCAGTGGCTTAACACTTGCTCTCCTGACATCCAATTCAGCCTGGATTTTCATAAACACTCAATCAACTTTTTAGATATCATGATCAAGTCTGAGGCAGGGAAACTACACACTAGCCTATACAGGAAGAGTACGGAACGCAATACACTGCTTAGATATACAAGCCACCCCCCGTAACCTCAGGGACAACTTGCCATTTGACCAATTCTTGAGGGCACGGAGGAATTGTTTGAAAAAAGACTACTTCAAGGAGTCGGCTGGCCTTATGTCTAGACTACTCGAACGTGATTACCCCATTAGACTTCTCAAAAAAGCTAGAAAACGTGCGTGGCACAACCACCGGGAGTTCCTACTGGACCCCGAGACCAAGACAAACAATCGTGAGGAATGTTTGGTATGTGTGACCACGTTTAATATGAAAAGCCATGCTATAAAAAAGACAATTAACCACACTGGCATTTGGTGGCAGATGAAGTAGGAAACATACCTCCACCATTACATGCCTTTCGTAAAGGCAAGAATGTGAGTGATTTTGTGGTAAAATCCCTACTACCGACACCACACACAACAGGCCAGACCACCCTCTGGGGGATACCACCTGTCAGTGGCCATCACAAGTGTGGCAAAGTAAAGCGTGTCCAATGACTAAGGAAGTCACAGAATTCACGCACAATGACCATACTTACAAGTTACAGGAACACAGTAACTGCAATAGCACAGGGATGATTTACGCTATCTGTTGCCCCTGTGGCTTCCTATATGTAGGACAAACCATCCAAAAAGTCAAATGTCGCATCCTCCAGCACTGTAGCCGCATTAGGTTTAGGGTACAGGGGGCCCCCCTAGTGGAACATTTCTCCTCTTTTGAGCACCCGGCAGACAGTCTGAGGTGGTGGGTAATTGAGAAAATCAGGCCCAACCCTAGGGGAGGTGATATCTCCATTATCCTGAATAAATGTGAGTGCAGATGGATACATACCCTAGATATGGTTGCTACGGGTTTGAATGAGTTTGAGGAGATTGGACGACAGATATTAATACTAAACAATGGGTGATGCACTAACACCCACCTCCTAACCTCATCCTGACATGTGTGTACCCTTGTGAGCTATTACACAGGGTTCCCTTTACACAGGTGATACGCTCACTTATCAGTCATACACATCTGGGAATACCGTGACCCCACATAGACCTTTCTATCTTTAGAACTTTCTCATACAGATAACTCACGCACCTACTACGACCACGATGGTTCAGGCCATGTGCACTATTACATCACTATATGAGATAATTGTTTGGAACTATAAATGCATTTCTTGGATCTTTATATATTACTTATTGGCCTGTGTACTTTAGATTTTTTATGACAATATGATGCTTTACGGAGCTGAACTATTTTTAACTGAATCCCTGTTTTTAATACTTCTTTAGGCTCCATGCATGAACCAATCATTATACCGTTTTAATTACTGTACCATGTATTATATACACATAACACATGTTTGTTGTTTTTAAAATACATGAAAGTATATTGTACCAGGCCTCCCTATATTTTGAGGACACAATTATCTAGTCTATCGACTGTAACAGTTAAACGTGAACCGGCTACGTAAGCGGCATTCAGACGCGGCCTCCCCTTCTTAACATCCTCGCGGTCTGCCATTTTCCCTCGCCAGCTGTTGCGGCTTGGATGACACGGACGGCGGATCGTTTTCTATCTTGCTGAGGTAATTAATCTTTAAGAGGCCCACTAGCCTCGAGTTCTATAAGACTCTGGACATCTGCATCTATACAATTGGGTCCCTAGACTCATCCTGTTGCCTTGATCTTTTTCAGCAACGGATGACCCAGCATCGGAGAGTGTATTTGATACCTCCTCCTTCTTTTGAATCACGCCGATAATTTGAAGGTAAATGCGAATTTTGCTATGAGCTCGCAGCACACTTATTAACCGCTTAAGTAATGCCAAGCATGCTAGGGAGACTTACAGTTCCCTTCTCTCCCACAGTAATACAGTGACGCTGCCACTGACCACAACAAGGCCGACGATTACGCGACCTTGACCCCACACCATGATAGGACAAGTGGGTAAGGAATTATTACTTACCTTGACTTATGTAGTCAAACCTTCTCATGTGCAACACCTTGATACCTACTCTCCCTGATCTCTTTAGCTGGATAGGCCCCGCGTCCTATAAGGTTGCCCCTCTCCAGTCCTGATGAAGATCCGCACAGCCAAGGCTTTAATTACCTGATGGCTATAAGACAGATCGAAACATCAACAAATACCCTATCCCACTAGTTACCTGGACCTTATACCCGCTTTCTGCGTGCATTTACGAATAATACATTCATTGTATAATTATGAAAATCTGAAATATTACTGCATGTGACCTGTTTTTGGCCAGGCTTTGTAGGACGGTGAATTACAACCGGTCCTTCTGTACATAAAGTATTTGAATTTGTTTTGTCCTATGTCACCTACTTTGAGCCCCTTCAATCTATCACATCTCACCTGAGCACTCTTCTCCAATCGCACGCTCTCTACCTTTGGAGAAACCTATCCATCAATAAAAATGATATGACATGTTAATCAACGGTCACACCATTGTTTAAAATAAAATTATGTGGTGTTTTCAAGTACAGGTAGTTGCACTATTTTTACTATTATTTTTGTTGATTACAAACGATGTATTAAGTACCAAAGAGCGGTCGCACTAATTTAAGCTGCTCCAGAATTAGGTTACACATACCTACAAGGGAATTGATTCACTGTTTCTTAAGTATAGGTCTAGGACCAATTTTTTTTGTATTAAGTATCAAAGCGTATAGCAGCTTGATACAATGGGCATAATCGGGAATGTAAGTGCGCCCACAATTTAAAAAAAACATTAAAGCTTGCAGTTTTTGTAGAGTTGTTAGAGCACGCAACTGTGCACATTTCTCCTGGAAGTGAAGTGCTAAACCTCGATCTTCATTGTTGAGCTCATAATCCAAGAACAACACTGTGTACTTTGCAATGTGAGATTTCGCAAAGGTAAATTTGTAACCAAAGTCCGCAAACATAACAATGATGCAGTCAACGTGAAACAGATGAGCCATAATTCGTCATCTGTGAGATAAATATCATCAACATACGAGTACGCATCAGGGTCAATGTTCTCTAACAGAGAGATTACATGCGCGGCAAAGACGCCTGGACTGTTTTTATAGCCCATGGCTAATCTTTCTAATTCTCTTTCTTTGCCTCCAGAAGTAAAAGCTGTCCATTGACTACCATTAGGCTAAAAAAGCCATTGCATATGTCAAGCGTGGTCTTAAGCCTTTTTCTTACGAGACTATCCACTAGGGCTGAACTGTGGGTATTCTGCAACGTGCAGGTCTGACAATGGGAGTTCAAATGTCGGTAATCCAGTACCAGGTTTGCCTACAGTAAAAAGAGGATTATTCATGGGTGACACACATGTTTCAATTACACTATGATATTCCAATTGTTCAAGGATTTCTGCAATTGGAGCTTTCGCCTCACGCCGCATGGGATATTGGGGTTGGGGCTGTGGCATAGACCGCAATGGAATCTCATGACAGGGCGAAAGTTTGTCCCATCCACATTAAGAACGGTACAAAGCTAGTGTAAGCACCTTAGCCCACTCTTCTGCAAAATTCTGCGCCTGCTCCTCCGGCACTGTGTGAGCGAAACTGGAGAGGATTACCTCCTCCCCTCTTGGAGCGCACAAAATGTAAGGTGGGGGCCAGTCTTCCTCTAACAAAATGTCATATGTAGAGGTCATATTTTCCCCAAAAATCCCTTATATTTTACAATGTATGTCACCTTCAATTAAAAGGACTATGTCATATAGTCTGCCAGGGGGAGGCAATCTAGTGTCAGCTGTTTCTACAGTTGTCAGGTTTCACCGGTGTTGCGCCTGCAATATACGAGCATGTGAGTGTAAGAGACTATGGAGAAGGACTGGCAGGCTGGAACGGGAATTTGGACTACAACTCCCAGAATCCCCGGTGAGGGGAAGTACTTTAACGACTTCTACATGCTTCCTGTTGCGTGTAATTCATGTTTTACGGTGTCCATCTGGGAGGAGGTCGGGAGACGCTACACGCCGTGGCTGCTCGGCGGACTATCGCAGGAAAATAGCCGGAGTTCTTCAGTGTTTAGAGATCCAGGTAGGATCTGTACTTTATGAGTGCCTCGGCAGCAGGCGGTTGCCTCTTGCAACGCTGCGCGCTCTTCAAGTATCAAAGGAGCGGAGCGCGGTGGGTGTCTGCCACGCGTTCCCGTTCTCGCATCCCCGGAGTGAAGTAACTTCGGAAGGGACAGCAGGCAATTCACGTTTTCTTTTGTTTCAAGAGGGAAATACTTCCTTGTTTGGCTACTTTCGCGGGGCGCAGTGGTGGTCGAATCTACGCGTCACCGTGTCGTGCCAGTTGTTTCATGAACAGAGTACTGATACCCTGTGGGAAAGGGTTACTGACTAAAACTTTACCTTATGCTTTCACAGAGCGGAGTGTTGTGGTTCTTGCTTCCCACGCACTGCCGTTTTCTGTTAATAAGGGGACCTTGCATTCCTTTCATCCTTGTGGAGTTCCGTTTCCTTTTTCAGAATACAGCAGGGTGCTGTACCTTTACTTGAATCCAGTTATAGAGTCTCTCGCCTATTGTCATGGTATGCTGCCTACAGGGTTTGGTCATATTGTGTTTTTGTGTTCTTGGGAGTGAGTTGTGTCTGACCTACATTTGTGTCCTTATAGGCTGTTTGAAGTGACAGGAGGCGATAGAGGAGACGTGTGGCCAGAATCATTTGTTTGTTTCTATCACAAGGTACACAAACAAGCTTATAGCGAGATCTTATGAGAGTAGCCAGTCATTTACAAATGTATGTCTAAGTACTTGTTTTTGTCATTACAGGAACATCCCTTTCCCTGCTGGCCCTTCCCTTTCCCTTCCCTGTTCTTTAATCCCTCACCTAATGGCTCAATCCCTCTGTGTGTTTAAACAAGAGGCATTGTGACGTTTGGAGGTGGACCAATATAAGCATCAGTCGGATCCCGTGGAGCAAAACCGGACAGAATTACACGCCCACGAATACTGCTCTACCCGATCCGATTGTGCTTATAATGGCTTCCTTGGAGTATGTCTTGCAGGCCTTAGTGTTGGTCCAGCAAGAATTGGCAGCATCGAAAACGAGGCAGATAATTTGAGGGACAAGGTAGACAGGCTAAGCAGAAACCCCTTTGATGCCTCAACTTCACAGGTGCAGGTCACAGTCCCACCACCCATTCCATTGACTAGCCCAGAGCGGTACTCTGGTGATCCGACTAAAACACAAGTTTTTTTGACTCAGATAATGCTGCATTTCTCTTGCAAACCGGCCTCATTGCCTAATATTCATTCAAGGGTGGCTTTTGCCATTTCGTATTTGATCGGGGATGCAGCCAATTGGGCCGTACACCTGGTGCGAAACAACGATGCCATCTTATCAGATTGGACTGCTTTTCGTGCTGAGTTCGAAAGAGTGTTTGATAGACGCGCAACCACTTTCAGTGCAGACAGAGAATTGCTCACCCTTAGATAGGGTAGGAGGGATCTGGTGTCATACTTGACTGATTTTAACAGGTTAGTGGCAGAGACATCATGGCCGGAGGAAAAGAGGATGTCGCTTTATTACCAAGGGTTAAGAGACGGGCTAAAAGACATCATTGCCCAGATAGATCCTCAGCCTGTTACTTGCACGGATATGATTAATCTAACCTTGCGATTAGATGGTAGAATAAGTGAAAGAGGTGGAGACAGAAGAAGGTGCAAACATTATTTTTCCTTCTTCACGTTCATCCTTATCACTTTGAAATGCATTTTATTGCTCCATTTTAACTTCTTTTTCATGTTTAACAATATCTTTTCCTATTTAATTTTTTCCCCAATTGTTTAAGTCTTTCAATAGTGTTTTATTTTCCAACGTCTTCTCAGTTTTTGCAATGTCGGGATTTCAGTTAATTCCAAAGATGTTTTAAGGCTATATTCCTCTTATTCCCCAATAAATCAGAGATTTATCTAGATGACTTAATATAAGTGTGATCCTCAAGCTTGGCAGTTCGGGCTGAACTGTTCCCATGAGGCACAGGGTCAGACTGATTTGCATATAGCCATGTCTGAACTGGGGTGGCAGAGTGGGCTAAAGAACGGTGTTGGATTAAACCCAGATCTTTTGACTGGGTGTGAGTGTTTGATTGATTCAGATGCTACGTCCATCACCACCCCCTTTTGTACTGCTTTTGGCCGTCATAAGTGTGCCAGGGTATGCTCAGACGTGAGTCCCTTGCTCACTTTGCCACTGGATTCAAGCAAGCCGGGCTGAAGACGGCTGGAATGCCAGAAACTGGTCCTCGGAACCTTGTTTCCGGTCCAGGGAAGACATGGCTTGGCAGTTCGGGCTGGACTGTTCCCATGAGGCACAGGGTCAGACTGATTTGCATATAGCGATGTCTGAACTGGGGTGGCAGAGTGGGCTAAAGAACGGTGATGAATTAAACCCAGATCTTTTACTGGGTGTGAGTGTTTGATTGATTTAGATGCTACGTCCATCACCACCCCCTTTTGTACTGCTTTGGCCACCATAAGTGTGGCAGGGTATGCTCTGACGTGAGTCCCTTGCTCACTTTGCCACTGGATTCAAGCAAGCCGGGCTGAAGACGGCTGGAATGCCAGAAACCGGTCCTCGGAAGCTTGTTTCCGGTCCAGGGAAGACATGGCTTGGCAGTTCGAGCTGGACTGTTCCCATGAGGCACAGGGTCAGACTGATTTGCATATAGCCATGTCTGAACTGGGGTGGCAGAGTGGGCTAAAGAACGGTGATGGATTAAACCCAGATCTTTTGACTGGGTGTGAGTGTTTGATTGATTCAGATGCTACGTCCATCACCACCCCCTTTTGTACTACTCCCTATGGGGCAGCAGGGGGGGCACTCACAGGCAGGAGAGGAGATCCCAGCCCCAGTAGCCCCGCTGCTTGAACCAGGACCAGGGGCATCTCGTGACTAAGTGGAGCAGTTGGGCATATCAATGGTCATGGCCTAGTCCCTGATGATGAACCAGGCATTGCAATGCAAATAGGGCTCCATTGGGGCCACGCCCATCCCGCAAGCAGCTCCGGGGGATTCTGCCGACGGGGTCAGGGGCAGCGGAGTTACCAGGTGTAGGCCAGAACAAGGCTTCGATGGGGCGTATGCCGCCCGCGTCTCAAGGGAACTGGCGCTCCGGCTATCGACAGCAGCAAGGTGTAGGAGCCCAGGCATCTCATAGGGCAACCGTGCAGGCGGTAAGCCGAGACAGAATTGCAAGATGACAGTCAGACGGGCGCCCCAAGGCGCCGGAGGGGGTCACTAAAGTTTATGCTGCAATATGGCCCGGCTCATGGTGAGGGCGAAGGGGAGGTCCGGCCATCGCGATCAACCTCAAGGGAGCGGATATGTGCTATGAGGTCCTGCTTGGCTGCGACGCCGTCTTCTCATCTACTGGGGGAGATCGCCGGTGCAGCCGAAACTGGGTCCAGTCCAGTCCGGGCGGGCAGGTACTCTCTCTTGTGGACGTGACCTTGAGGGGATGTGGGCCGGCGAGTCCGGCATCTTGAGAAGCTGCGCTGCCTCCTGGTAAGACCGAAGAACCCTACACTTGTCCTCCCAGTGAAAGATGAGGGCAAAGGGGTGACCCCACTGGTAGGCAATGTTGAGAGCCTGCAATTTCTCCGTCACAGGGCGAAAAACTCTTCACCGTCGCAGGGTGTTAGGGGCCAGGTCTTGAAAAATCTGTATTTTGTATTTTGTGGCCTCAATAGGTGAGGTTTGGCTTGTCCCGGCCTGCTTTCAAGATGGCTTCCTTCTCTGTAAAGTAGTGCACCCGCGTCAGGATGTCTGGAAGGAGGCCCGCTCTGCCCGCCGGTCCATACTGTCGATGGGCACGATCCAGCCTCGGAGGGGAGGCATCCTCGTCCCCCCACACTTCGTGCAAGAGTTGCGCTACATAGGTCAGAATGTCCTTCCCTTCTTCAATGAGCGGTATGCCACGGATTCGGAGGTTTTTTTCGGCGGCTCCTGTCCTCAAGGTCCTCCTGCTTAATCTGCAGTTCAATGTTTTGCTCCTCCAGGGCTGCCACCCTCTGACACAGCTGTTCCTGGTCCTCCGTACGCGCGTCAACCAGCTTCTCCAAGCCGTCCACTCTATCGCCCAGCTCAGTGACTTCCTTGCGCATCTGTTTAATGCATGTTTGGACTTCTGTGCGCAAAGAGCCTATCTCCGTCATGAGATCAGACATGAAGGAGGCCATAAAGGCTTGGGTCACCAGTGGCGAGTCGCGGCCATCGACGAGGGGTCCTCAGTGGGCGCCGTCGCTCCAGTCTTGCCCCACATGGCCATCACCGACGTGTCTTTGGCCGTCGCCGCCGTCTCCTGCTTGCCCCCCCGGATCATGCCGGCAGGTAAGGGCTATGCGCTCGTGTCTCCAGGCGGTGGCCGTTCAGCGATTAGGGCCTCCGTCCACCACAGGCCCAGGTGGGGAGCCCGCCAGAAATACCCCCGGACAGTGCGGGCAGAAAATGTGGTCCAGCAGTATAGGGCGAAGATCAAGGCGCCGCGCCCAGGGCAGAGAGGTAATAAATCACGGGACCAGATGTTAGGGCACACACAGTTCTCGCAGTACTCGAAGACAAGGCCCCAAGTGACACAGCGTCCCCGCGCCGGAATAGGGAGAAGCAGCACGTTCTGGTAGGCCGTGGTAAGGGTTCAAGTCCAATGGTGCCAATAGTCTCTCAGGCCGTTAATCGCCCGCCACTGACCGGGAAAGGCAGGCCGCAGGTAGGTAAGGTTCAACAGAATGGCCCAGTGCGCCGCCATAGCAGTCAGGTTGGAGCCCACCGGCCGGATGGCCAGCACAAAACCCAGGACCCCACGGGGATGCTCACTGCGTCACACTGCCACCCGCCCCACAGGCCGCTCCTCCAGGCCCCCAGCCAAGACAGTTCACCGCAGTCCCCTGTCTCATGGGCCCACGGGTGTGTGGTCAGCATACAGGAAGGGCTTATGGGTGCTCCATGCTTTTCGCCGCCGGGCCGCAGGGCTTCAGCTCTCCCCCGCTGGGTGCAGCTGCCGAGTGAGGCCCCAGTGCGCAGGGGGGAGGGGGGCGCCGTGTTACAGGTCGAGGCCCTCCAAGGGCCCCAGCCTCGCGTGCAGTCGCACCCCCCGCAGCCCCCATCAGATGCGCCTCACCTCCGGTCTCCTCTCTAATGAGTCAGGCCTCCGCAGCCACGCGGCGACACCACCTCCAGCCGCGTCCCCAACGGCGACCAGGAATCCAAGATGGTGACCACAATGTCGCCCCGGGCCTCTCCGCCACCGAAGCGCCGCAACCCCCAAGCAGTCCAGCTTCCAGGGCCTCCGCAGGCTCGAACCGCTCCGTCCGTCACCAGGAGCGGCCGGCCCGGCCTCAGCTCGTTGCGTCAACACAGCCCCCCGGTAGGCCAGCACCAGGTCTCACCGCCGCAGCCAGGGGGAACCCGCCTCCGACTTCGGCACCCGCTTCAGCCTCAGGGTCGCGAGGGTCGCGCTGACCAGGAGTGCCGTCCGCCACACCAGGCCCCGGGTCCGCAGTGCGGGAGCGAAGCCCACGTCACCGCTCCGAGCCGCCCAGCGTCACCCCGGAGATTGGAGAGAGGGCCGCCGCCGGCTCCTCAGTCAAGATGGCGGGCTCGACCGCCCTCCAGGACTCCGCCGTCTCTCCACCTCTGCACCAACAGCTCCCGGGGGTCCGGACACCAATCGTTCAGCATCCCACTCGACCAGGGGCCTCCCTCTGACCCGGGAACGGTGAGTAGCCCAGAAGGTCCACTCAAGATCGCTAATGTAGGCAGCGGGGCACCGGAGCTCCGTAGGTTCACAGCCTACTCCATTTTTCTGATGTCTCAACCATTCAGCTTTCAAATTTTACATCTGATGCAGGTTGGATGCTGGTATTCAAATAATTGCTTAGTCAGCAATCCAAGATACAAAGCACTCAGCCTTACTTCACACCAACTGTTGCAACTTTTAATGGTGGGGGGAACACACATGAAGTATATCGACAAAGGTTTCCTACCAAATACGTAGAGACACACTCCATGAGAGCATTGAATTTACAATTTTATTAAGTTTACTAGCTCAGAAAACAAACAAAATGTTTTGACCTACAAAACGTATTGATCGCAATTGTTTGAAGTCTATCATCAGTGTCTATTTGTATCCTCATTCACACTAAGTGATCATTGAGGTATTAACCATACACGGTCGGGTTATAGATTTATGGGAGTTCAAAATCTGTTGTGTAGTGTAAAAAGATTTTTTTAAATGGCATAAATGGTCAGCATAAGGACATCCTGAACTCTGGGTACATGTGGGGAGGACCCAGAGGGATGTCCCTGAGGTTAAAATAAAAATAAATGTTTATTTAATGTTAAGTACTCCTCCAGGTGCTCAGAGAGACCCTATATTGAAGTACCATGAAAATCCCATGAGAGCTGCGGCACAAGCTTCCACTCCATGGCACCCCGGCACTTTGCAAGCTTCCTTGAGGAAGCATTGAATGGTACCATGGGGTGAATGCGGTCTGAGCACTCAGGGTTTAGGGGACAGGGACTGACAAGAGGCCAGGCACTACAGTTAACCTCCTAGATGGGCAAAGACTGCTGTGGCAAGACCATGTGCAGTGCTGAATTGACTTCCCATGATGGGGTTGGGTGGAGGGCCTTGTCATAGGCCTGGGTTGAGGATTACAAGAATGTGGGCAGTGCACAGTGTGGCCATTTGCTGTCTGGTACCCAGGGGGTTGGGTGTATGCTCACATTTGAGTATGATAAAAAAAAGATCAGAAATCCACTGAAAAAACAAAGGTGAAATTAACATTATATTTAGGAATGGTAATAAAATCTTAGCTTACATTAAAAAAAAAAACGACCTGCCTCTGTTGAATAGTGCTTGGTGGCTTAATAATCAAAGTTAAAACATATACATATACCCTGATTATTAGAAACGTATATGGAACTCAGTGCCTCATTTACAAGGAACTGACGCATCTGCATAGATGCGTTAGTTTCCTTGCGCCAGTACCAAATGTCCTAGTGCCACCATGGATGCACTGTATTTACAATACAGTGCTCCATTGCATAAGGATTAACAGATGTGTCAGAAATAATTACGCATCTGTTGGCACAAAAGGGAATGCATTGCTGGAGTTGCTCTTGAAAGTGAGGCAACTAAAGCAATGTGCCACAGCAGATAGGTGAGTTCCATATAAAAAGCCCTGCATCATTCCTTATACCTGGTCTGAGCAGGAATAGGGACTTTGACGCAGTGAAGGTGTGGAGTGGCACAGTGAAATGTACATTTCATTTCATCAGTTGAGTTCTACACGGCTTTTTTTGTGGGAACACCTAGCCTGCATCGATCATACCTGGCACAGGTATAATGTGACGCAGAGCTTAACAATGTGACTCATCTCCCTAGATGAGTCACAATGTAAATTAGCCGCATTGTTTGTGCCTCTGTTGCGTTAAAAAATGTAATGCAATGGCAGCGCAAGGAGGCACAAATCTGCACCTTAGTATTCTTGGTTGTTCAACACTGAACACTTCTGATTACTTATGTTACTCGCAGGGAACCCCTGTATTGTTACACTGCTTGTCTATGCAGAGTACTGCATAACAAGCCCTTGGTGATATTTCTAGCTGACCGGTTAAACATATTTTATACTGGGTCCAGTTGTAGATTAGAATATCCTTTATTTGTTCTCCCAGATACATTCAAGGGACTATCAAAATACAGTTATCCACTGCTGGATCTAATACAATCTGAATTTTTGTGAGAGACATAATAAACAACCATCAATGCAGAGGAGAAGTGCTTACATTTTATTCTAACACGTCCATATATTTTGTTCAATAGTTTAGTTTAGGGCTATGTTAAACACGAATAATTTATTCCAATTAAAAAAACACAGACATTTGTACCTGCAGCAGCTACCTTCACTGATGGACTCATTCACGCATTAGACAGATTCAACATTATACCAGCAGCTGGAAAAGAGATACTGCAGCTTTATCCCCCTGAAGCAGTGCTTAACCTTTCAATATACATTCCTAATCCCTGTGGGGTAAAGAGAGATGTCTCCTTTGTTGGGCTGAAGTACCAATTAACATGTTTGTTTACAGGTTTGCAATTACTTTGAGACGAGGACAGAAACTTAGACCGAAAGCTTGAAATCGCGGTTAAGGATGAGGCATGAGCGAGTGACAAGCACTCTGAATGACTAGCTGATCAGAAGGCGAATGTTCTCTACTAAGCTCGTCAAGTGGCTGCCAAGTTATGAGAGATGGGTGAAGCAAAGATCAGTGATCCTGAGGATAAAAAACTGCATCACAGTTTGTAAGACTAACCATCCAGAGGAGGGAGCAGATCATCTCACAGAAAAATCCAAATATATATTATGGACAGAAGTATTCAAGGTATATATATATACATATATATATATATATATCGTAGGGGGCTACGAGTGATGTTGGCCCCAAGCTACGATCAACCGGACCCCGAAATGCTCAGAGAATGGGCAGAATGCAATTTGGAATCTTCGAAAAGACTAGTTCAAATTTTAGTACGCTATGCTGAATCAGACCGGATGAAAATTCAGAAACAAATAGAGGAACTGTATTTGGAAATTGAAAGTTTGGGAACTGATAAAGCGGCGGAATGTCAAAAGTTAAGAGACGAGATGATGGTCCGAGTTCAGAAGGAGGAGGACATTATTATCAAAAGGAAACAATATAAATTCCAGCGTGACAAAACGGACTACCTGGAAGGGCGCATTTTTACGTTTGCGCGTAAATATGATGCCAGAAAACTGTCACAACCTCCCAAAACTCGGAGGGCTTCCACAAATGAGGGGGCCCAGCGTGCAGTCTCACCAGCCAGTTCCTCAAATGCAGATCTGAGCTCGAATATCGACAGCGGTTCGGAATATGAAACAGGCAGAACCCGTTCGGGATTGGGGTTTACCTGGTTCACTATGGCCCAGGAATTAGAAATAGTGAGCCAGGACAGGCGGGACACACTACGCCCCAGGGTGGACCCTCAACAAGTTACAAAAACCCCAATGTCAAACGAAGAGAGCGCCGCAAAGCAAATGCAAGGCGACGCACCGAAACGCAAACCGTACAAGAAGCAGTGGAGCAAAAAGAAGAAACAGCAGTAGAGGTATCAGGTGTGTCAAACTTTTCTATTATCAATCTCACCTCTATGCAACTTTCGCCCTCTGAATTAAAGACTTTATCGATGGGGTTATCTTTTTGCCCGCCGAGAAACTTTAATTATGCGGACACGCGCATTGACTTGTTTAAATTCACGCGGAAACTGAAATTAAGTAAACATTTTGTGAATAACAAGTCGCGGAAAGCTGAGGTGAGAACAGATGAAAACAATCTAAATAGCCAAACCCTTGTTTGCCATGATTTACCACTTTTGCAGGACTTGGAGGGTTTACGCTATGAGCAATCTTTGACACAGATTTCGGATACCACTTCCACTGTGGCAGTAGGGGGCCTTTCTAAGTTCAAACCAAAGTCAACGTATACACCTCAGATGGTGCACGACAACATCGATATTTTCCAAGAAGCTGCAGTAAAAGACATTAAGGCACTGTATTCATAAACATTGAAGAACAACAAACACAAGAACATTTGCAACAAAAAATACACAGACTTGGTGGCGAAAATCCAGAAAAATGGAAATGTTATTGTTCGCCAATCGGACAAGGGAGGCAACATTGTTTTATGGGCGAGAGATCTCTATCTGGAGGAAGCATCAACACAGTTGAATGATGTCTCCTGTTATAGACATTGTGATTTGGCAGTCATCAAGAAATCACACAGCACATTCTATTCAATGCTGATGGGTTGGAGATCATCGGGCCTCATCAGCATGGATGAGCTGAAATATCTCAAAAATGATAACCCCATAATGCTGGTCCTTTACTTGATCCCCAAGGTCCACAAGAATCCCTACAGGCCCCCAGGCAGGCCCATTATCTCTGCATGCGGGGGTCTACTTGAAAAAACTACCATATATGTGGATTCATTTTTACAAGACTTTGTTTGTGGGCTACCCTCATACATCCAAGATTCTAGTGACTTTCTGAGGAAACTCAGCGAACTACATTGGGATCCGGGTTGCTTGTTAATTACACTTGATGTAACTGCATTATATACGAGCATTATCCATGCGGATGGTTTGAGGGCTGTAGCACAATACTTGGGTCAATGTCCAATCGAATTGGTTGAACATAACAAAATGCTTTCGTTCTATGATAAATTTCTGCCTGAATAACAACTATTTTATGTTCAACAAACAACATTACCAGCAGGTCAGGGAAGTAGCTATGGGGGCCTGTTTCTCTCCCAGTTACGCCTGTCTCCATATGGGGTACTGGGAGAGACAGGTCCTCAGTGGTGAACACTCTGTTGTATGCAGAGATCACATCGTTCAGTGGTATAGATATATCGACGATGTTTTTATGATCTGGAAGGGAACAAGAGAACAGGCAGAACAGTTTATTACTGGGTTGAATGTCAACAACTACAACTTGTCTTTTACATCTGACATCAGCAAAACACATGCCACTTTCCTTGATGTTGCAATTGATGTCAACAATGGGCAATTGGAAACATCTCTGTTCAGGAAGCCCACAGCGGGCAATACAGTACTACATGCTCACAGTCACCATCCACCATATTTAATCCGAAGTATCCCTTACGGAGAGATGCTGAGGATTAGAAGAGCATGTCGCACTGATGCCCAATGCAAAATAGCACAACAAGCCAGTAGGTTGAGGTTTTTGGCTCGTGGCTACAATGAAAATGTAGTTGCAGCAGCAATACACAAAGCCAATGCGATACCTCGCGCTGAAGCCTTACTTCACAAGAGATCACGCAATCCCGCTGTTATACCTGCACAACAACCAGTCAGGTTAATATGGTCTTTCAACAGCCAACATGGGGCTTTGAGGAAGATCATTAATAAACACTGGGATTTGGTCAAATGTGATCCTGTCATTGGTAACATCATGCCCAAAAAAACGGCCATCACCTACCGTAAAGCTTATTCATTACAGGACGCACTTGTAAAATCAAGCCCTGAATTAGAAATAAGAAAAGATTGGCTGGCAGGCAGTAAAGGTTTCAGGAAGTGTGCTTCTTGTAAAGCCTGCACACATGGGGTGAACAAGACGGAATATTGTACCCCTTTTTCCGATGTCCCGTGTAAGATCAGTAAAAAGCTTACATGTAAAAGTGATTTCTCAGTTTATGTGCTAGAATGCCCATGTGGGTTAAGATACGTGGGCAGTTCCAAATTACAGGTACACAAAAGGGTCCTTCAACATCTGAGAGCCATTAAAACCAATGACCCAGTGTATCCAGTGGCTAGGCACTTCAGGAAACAACATAACAGCAACAGTGCATTACTGAAGTACTATGCCATTGATTCCATCGCACCCATGAGAAGAGGCGGTAACAGGGAAGCCGCACTAAGAAGATTGGAAACCAGGTACATCCTCATGTTAGATAGCAAGGCACCTAATGGGCTCAATGCATCGGAAGACTTTTACACTTGTCTTTAGATCATTCCAATATACTGAATGGGCCTTGTTGTTCTTCAATGACACCGTATAAAAGTCGAATTCACAGTCGCACTATATGGCTACCCTAATGTAATTCCAGCTTGCCATGTGCTTTTGACTTTTTATTGGTGTTATAGTGTTCAAACTAATGTTCAGTCTTCCTGTCACTGCGATAAATAGACTTGGTTCAGTATGTTAGACATCTGTTGCTGATTTTATTACCAGATTAAAAAAAGTTTTTTGTCTCTTAAGTTTACACAACACCCAGCACTTTATTTCACATTTATTTTAATGCAACGTAGAGATGTAACTTCCCGGATATCAGCCGGGAAAACCGTATAATTTTGTATATCATACCGATGAGTTGATTGTTTATAGATTAATGGTTATCCATTCATTTAAAAAGCAATTCTCATATTGTGAAACATTTCGGTTGATATAGGGTTTTTGTGTGTGAATGAAGAATGGATTTATCCGTCAATTATGCTTTTTTCACAACATTACATTTAAACAGGCATTTTGCCAGTTTATTCGTATTTGTTTAATGTAATCACTGGCTATATGTGTCCTTCTGGGATTTATCCCAATACGTTTTGTCAGAAAGTTATGGTGCATTGTTATTTTCAACATTATATTAACGCGCAGTATGTTTACTATGTTTATTGCACTGTTGTACATACCTCTACGTTGATTGGCTAACGCCGTATGCACTTGCACTTTAAATTTCTGCCATTCCCCTTTGGAATGCCATGTGACCAAGGCCTCTGGGAGGCTGAAACGTTATGCTGTCCGTGTGTTGCAGAATAAATTAATTTACTCACGGAAACTTTGGGTCTGCTGTTTTCTGACGGCGCTGCGGTGAGATCGATACTACGGCGCTGCTCTGCGAGAACCCGTGTGGATATATATATATATATATTCACTGAAAAAACCGTAGGTTATAGGCCATATATAGTTAGGAATTTGCATTTACAAAACCTTGAAAATTCACTGAAAAAACCATTGGTTATAGACCATATATAGTTAGGGATTAGCCTTTTCAAAACCTTATTTTACTCACACAAAACCATTGAAATTTCATATATAGTTAGTTCCACTAACTATATATCGCGCACCCGCAATCCACTGCTGATGATGTCACATATTACATCATTCATGACATGGTTAGTGACATCACTGATGACATCACTGATGACATCTCAAATGACATCACTGATGACATCACTGATGACAACATCCAGTGACTGTATGTTTCTGTAAAGTTAAAATATGTCTTACATATTGAAGAATAAGTGGATGTAGAAGTGTCTGGATGAAGGATTTAGTAGGTGCATGACTGACTGTATGAGTGAGTGATTAAATGTGTCTCACTGAGTGCATGGGTTAGTGACTAAACTGTTTTAATTTGTGCATCATTATATCTGTTGTTCTACAAACTGTTACATATGTTGATCAGTAGCTATATGAGTAACTGTATGGGTTATTCATTGGTTGTCCAAGTATTTGTATGGGAAACTGAGTGTGTGTGTATGGGTGGCTGGGAGGTGTGTGACTCTGTACATAGATGTGTGAGTAGTTGATTCACTATATGTATGGGTTCAAAAGTGCATGTGCAAACAACTGTATGGGCGGTTGACTGTGCATGAGTGTATTAGTGAGTGAATGGATATCTCAGTGCTACATGTCAAAGTAAGTACATATGTAAAACACAGTACATGTGAGAGTTGACATATATAAATAACTGTGCATAAGAGCCAGTGAATGTGTGAGTGGCTGTATGGATCATTGTGAACATGTATCAGGGATTGTATAAGAGAGTAAAGTAAATATGTGTTAGTATATGTTTGAATAAGTAAGGTGTGTATAACTGTATAGTTGAAAAAATGGAGGTGTGATTGATTTTTTGCATAACTGACTAGGTGTGTGAGTAACTCCATGGATGAGTGACAGTCTGTGACTGTCTGTTTACACTGATTGTATCTAAGGTTATATTAGAGTCTGAAGAGGTTCATGGTATTATCACATGAATGATATCATCAGTGATGTGATCAGTCATGTCAAATGAGATGTTATCAGTGATTTTATCAGTGATGTCATTTGAGATGTCATCAGTGATGTCATTTGAGATGTCATCAGTGATGTCATTTGAGATGTCATCAGTGATGTCATCAGTGATGTCACTAACCATGTCATGAATGATGTAATATGTGACATCATCAGCAGTGGATTGCGGGTGCGCGATATATAGTTAGTGGAACTAACTATATATGAAATTTCAATGGTTTTGTGTGAGTAAAATAAGGTTTTGAAAAGGCTAATCCCTAACTATATATGGTCTATAACCAATGGTTTTTTCAGTGAATTTTCAAGGTTTTGTAAATGCAAATTCCTAACTATATATGGCCTATAACCTATGGTTTTTTCAGTGAATTTCATTGGTTTTTTAATAGCAAATATCAAAAGCTGTAAAATGTCAAGTACGTGATAGGTAAAAACTTTTTCGTGTTTATGCACGCTGATGTGCTTTGAACGCTGCCCCCCTCCCCTCTTTTCTCTTAGTAGTACTCTCTCTTTGCAGATAGTGAAGAGTAGTTAACGCAGGCCTTTACCCCCGTTGTAATCCGTCGTGCCTGCTTGTCTCTCCATTTGATTGATTGTTATCCAAGCATTTACTGTTTTACAATTGATTCTCTTTGGTTCATTCTCTATTTACAAACAAGCACAAAGTCGCAATACTCTGTTTAGTCTTTGCAGATAGTGAAAAATCGTGAAAAATCGTGTAAAAAAATAAAAGTAATCGAGCAAAATCAGTAGGCCACTAATTGGATCTCTTTTTGACCTCGCTAAAATAGAAACATTAGGAACAACCCTTCATGAGAAATACGAAAATAGTGAGATGAACTGAGCTCCACACCATGAGGGCTGCAAGACAGCTCGGCTCCGTCACCCACCCCGCCCAAAATAACGACAAACCCTATGCAAATATTAAAAATATAGACAACACACCAGCAAAGTAACAGGGTAAAACATTTTATTAAATAACTATTTACATTACGTTGGTTTATGAGATGATGTCAGTAGTGGACCGATGTGTGAATAGGTCGGAAGCAGCACAAGGCGCCAAGATCCGGATGGCAAGTCCTGGATGTTGGGTGCCATGGTTCAGAGTTCTGTGTTTGAGCCTTTTTCAATGCCTGTTTTTTGTTGTTTCCCCTCCATCAAAAACAAAAAAAAATATAAAACTGTGCAAAAATACAAAAAAAATCAAAAAATGTTTATAAAAGCAGTGCTTGTAAGACTGTCTGAAGCTTATTTCCACCTACTGCAGCTTCACTATTCTCAAAGTAAGTGAGGGTCGTTTGTGGACCTGACTGCATTTGAAAACAATGTTATATGGTACCTCCCTAAACCGCTTGACGGAGACCCCCGAGGGGCGGTGTGATGGCACGGACTCGGAGAAGACGCTTGGCTCCGACCCCCTCCCCAAGTCTTATAGCACTGGTGTAGCCTGAGATCGCCCCCGACATAGGCGGCCGGCTCCCGGGGTCCGGCGGAACTTTTTGCCTTTTGATGACTCTTCTATTCTGGACTTTGTCCCACAATCCGTTTGACCTGAAGACACGCTGTAGTGGGGCGCCCCTTTACCGTTTTAGTTGCCATTCCGCCCGCTTTTGCTACACTGTGCCTCTTCCGCCATTCAGCTGATTACCGCCCGCTCTTGCGACTACAGCGTCTCGCTCACCATGTAGTTGAGTTGCTCCCGCTCTTGCGGTGCAGCGATAGGCGACTGCCACAGGACTCTCAAAATAGCGGCCGGCTCTTCGGTTTTGGGCCTGGTCCACTAAAATGGCCCTGGGACACCTTGGAACTTGGACGCTTCCCTGATAGGGCTTGGGTCCTATTCTCGAAAGCGTCCCCTCACCCGTGAAGATTCTACAAAAGTCTTGGGGGCCCCCGACTCCCGCAGGCTTCTGGTGGGGAGCGGCTGCCATGTCTGCTCGTGGAATGGCCACGACGGAGCTACGAGATGGTAGTGCTCTCATGCTGACGCCAGCTTTAGTCTGAAACATCCAGAAACACTGTAGACTACCAATTCGATCAGTTCCGGTAGCGCCCCAACATGACCCGGTAGAGAAGAACTTGCCCTCCCCTCTTTGACTGATGGTTCTTGTTGCCTGTCCCCTCTGTTGTCATTTAACAGAACTTTTTGGACTGCTGAAAGGGGTTGTGTTCCGAACGCTGGTTGGTGGAGACATTTTGACTATATTCTTGACCTACGTTGTCGCGTAATGCGTTATATGACACGCCGCGTTAGCGCACCCGGAAGTGATCCGGGGCGCGGCGCGCAGCGCGTAACGTAAGCATAACAGGTCACGTGACTTGTTAATAAAACTTTTCATTGGTTCATTTTACTTTTGTTATTTTAATGATGAAAAGCTTGGTCATATGACCTAAAAATTACGCTTTTTATTGGTTTCGAACATTATTTTTTTTTAAACATATATGTTATAATATTCCAGGCTAATGTACTTTCCCGGAAAATTTACAACTGTCCTGCAAGTAAAATATATTCCTTTTTCGAGAAAAAGGGCGTTTCTTCGTTCCATGACGGAGCCGTTGAGTAAAAGAGACTCGGCCTGCTGTCTTAGTCGCCGATACGCCTGATTATCAGATTCTTATCGATCACTTTATGTTGCAGGAGTGGAAAACACAACTGCCCTTGACCATTTATCTTTACTGCGTTCCTACATATTATACCTTTTATCCGTCATGTAATTGGACTGCTTTATTTCACTTGCCTTTTACTGATTTGAAAACAGTGACTAAAAGTAAAAACTTTACCAATGTAAATACTACTACCATGTTTTGTTTTAAAAACCTTTATTGTGAAAATGTCAGTATACAAATACGGGCCTATAACTACGTGGGCCGGCCACGGAGCAAACTGAAATCGTATATGATGAGGAGACATTTACATTATAGAGGAACGTAACGAGCGAGCCATTAGGTTGCAAGAACTAAGATGTCTAACAGTTGCGGAATCGGTGGACGTACATTTTGTAATTAAAATACGACAGGGCCACTTACAAAAAAGTTATCTAGATATACATTTGCGTGCAAGTACCATGGGTGACGTTAATTCGAACTTTCAATAGTACAGTAATAAATAACACATCAGAACTTAATATCAATAGGGATGTAGAAATATTCAATCAATTCTCGTCCCCGCCCGCCATGAGCATCAAAACTGCATTCATATCTCGTGATATCA
The DNA here is from genome assembly GCF_964263255.1 of Lissotriton vulgaris. Classification (NCBI taxonomy): domain Eukaryota; kingdom Metazoa; phylum Chordata; class Amphibia; order Caudata; family Salamandridae; genus Lissotriton; species Lissotriton vulgaris. Next base: position 1,194,895,306 of record NC_141694.1, on the reverse strand, counting down.
AGGTTGTTCAACCAGTACACAACAAGGAGTTACGAGTCCAATTTATACCGGCGCCATTTTGGGCGAGGCCGGGCAGGTCCAAGATATAGTCAAAATGTCTCCACCAAAAATCGGCCAGACCAGAACCCCTTTCGGCCCTTTATGCTACAAGATGGTGTCTTCCATTCAGAAAATATTGCTGGCAGCATTTTGAAAGGAAAGATAAACAGCCGTTCTCCTAGTGAGTCTCACATTGTTACATTTAGGAAGAATGTTGAAGAGTAATATGTGGAAAATCTGAAGCCATTTTTCTACAAACTCTCAATCAGCCTCGGATGGAAAAAAAAATCCTGAAGAATGTACAAACTGAAAACCAATTTTTGTCTGTATAGCATCAACAGCAACGCTTGAGTCAGCTTTGTGTCAAGCCGCCATTTTCATTCAATCAATAGCGTCCCCCTGCACACATTCAGGAACCTGGTCGTGTCTTCAGGTGAAACGGATTGTGGGACAAGAAGCAGAAAGGAAAAGGAAAAAAGTTCCGACGGACCTCGGGAGCCGGCCGCCTATGTCATGGGCGATCTTTGGCCACACCAGGGCAATAGTGAAGCTGCAGCAGGTGCCAATAAGCTTCAGACAGTCTTACAAGCACTGCTCAGAACTCTCAACGATGGCACTCAACATCCAGGACTTGCCATCCGGATCTTGGCGCCTTGTGCTGGTTCCGACCTATTCACACATCGGTCCACTACTGACATCACCTCATAAGCCAACGGGGCACCCCACACCGACTTTCGGCGCAGCATTGTAGGATGGCCACACCAGTGCGGCAACTTGCTGGACACAACCTCGGTGCCATCCGGATCTCGGCGCGTTCGAGTCACTGTACCGCAAGAGTGACCGGAACTCAGCTGAACACGCCGTTTTTCGGCGCAGCATTGTAGGATGGCCACACCAGTGCGGCAATTTGCTGGACACCACCTCGGGCAATAGTGAAGCTGCAGCAGGTGCAAATAAGCTTCAGATAGTCTTACAAGCACTGCTCAGAACTCTCAACTATGGCACTCAACATCCAGGACTTGCCATTCGGATCTTGGCGCCTTGTGCTGGTTCCGACCTATTCACACATCGGTCCACTACTGACATCACCTCATAAGCCAACGGGGCACCCCACGCCAACTTTCGGCGCAGCATTGTAGGATGGCCACACCAGTGCGGCAACTTGCTGGACACAACCTCGGTGCCATCCGGATCTCGGCGCGTTCGAGTCACTGTACCGCAAGAGTGACCGAAACTCAGCTGGACACGCCGTCTTTCGGCGCAGCATTGTAGGATGGCCACACCAGTACGGCAATTTGCTGGACACCACCTCGGTGCCATCCGGATCTCTGCGCGTTGTGCTGCCTTCGGCCTATTCGGACATCGGTCCGCTACTGACGCCGCCTCACGTGCCAACGGATTTTCTACGCTTTTTGTAGCCCTATGCCGCATAACAGGTCATGTGACTTGTTTATAAAACTTTTCATTGGTTCATTTTACTTTTGGTTTCCTAAAGATGGAAGGCTTGGTCATATGACCTAAAAATAACACTTTTCATTGGTTTAGAACATTTTTTTTTTTCCCAAACTATGAAAGCCCCACCTTGTTTCTGGATGATTCAGACTGAAGCTGGCGTCAGCATGAGAGCACCACCATCTCGTGGCTCCGTCGTGGTCATTCCGCGAGCAATCATGGCAGCCGCTCCCCACCGGAAGCCTGCAGGAGTCGAGGGCCCCCAAGACTTTTGTAGAATCTTCACGGCTCAGGGGACGCTTTCGAGAATGGAGCCCAAGCCCTAGCAGGCAAGCGTCCGAGTTCCAAGGTGTCCCAGGGCCATTTTAGTGGACCAGGCCCAAAACCGAAGAGCTGGCCCCCATTTTAAGAGTCCTGTGGCAGCTGCCTATCGCTGCACTGCAAGAGTGGGAGCAACTCAACTACATGGTGAGCGAGACGCTGTAGCCGCAAGAGCGGGCGCAACTCAGCTGGATGGCCGCCACTTGGGGAGGCCCGTTCACGCCGCCTCCCCCACGCCCCCCCCCCGGGCCGCCCCACGCCAATTTTCGGAGCAGCATTGTAAGATACCAAAACCAGTGCGGCAGTTTACTGGACATCACCTGGGTGCCATCCACATCTCAGCGCGTTCTGCTGCCTTGGGACTATTCGCACAACAGACCGCTACTGACGAGGCCTCCCCCCGCACCACCCGGGACGCCCCACGCTGTTTTTCTGAGCTGCATTGTAGGATCCCAAAAACCAGTGCGGCACCCAGGTGACATCACCTGGGTGCCGTCCAGAACTCAGCACGTTGTGCTGCCTTGGGACTATTCGCACAAAAGACAGCTTCTGACCATTGTTGCTTTTTTTTGTCAAAAATGTTTAAATGTTTGTTACAGTTTTTGTTCCGTTCGTTATATTTAAAAGTTAATAAAGTTTTATAATCCTACTTTGTTGGAGTGCTATATATTTTTTAAAAATCGGGTGAATGGGGCCTTGAATCGGGTTATTGTCATGTGTGGGCTTTGCAAGTGTACTGCTACAGGATCGGACATTTCAAACTCAAATGCACGTTCTTTTTCTTACCTTTCCGAAGCATGGAGCGCAATAGCAGGCAGAGAAAGGGTGATGCAAGTGTTGAACACTGCCTGGCCTGGCAAGTTGCTGGCAGTGCCCCCCCCCGCCCGCTCCTGAAAGAGGACACACACACACCGCCGCCCCGAGTACTTCACAGATCTTTAAAACACCATGCGCTTGTTCATGAGGCTTAAATGGTTTATCACCCCTTCTAGAACCCCTGCATCGACCCTCTGACGTTTCCTGGAAGAATTACCATGTAACACAATACCAAGCCCTGTCACCTGAAACCCCCGAGGAATCGTGGGGCATATTATCAAGGGGGTTTATCTCCGCTTTTTTGGCTTTAAAAGCCAAGAAAGCGGAGATAAAATTATCTCCCTATTACCAAGCTGTCGCTAACACTAGTTAGTGACAGCTAAAAGGAGATAGCGACCATCTTGGGCCCCGCTTTGCATGTCACTGATATTTATCACTAATGACATGCAAAGTGGGCCTGCCAAGATGTTAGCGACTGGAAACAGTCGCTAACATCGCTATCTCCTATTACCAACTTTTGGAGATATTCGCGCTAAGCGCGAATATCTCCAAAAGCTAACGCCTGCCCTGAGCAGTTCTTAGCCATGTTATCCAATGGGAGGTGGATAACATGGCTAAGAGCATTTGCTCGATAATGCATGAATATCGCTGACTTTTCAGCGATATTCATGCATTGCGGCCGTTTTTTTTCGCATTTGCGATAAACCTTGCTAATAGCAAGGTTTATCTGCGATAAAAATCGCCGATGTGCGGCGATAATTTTTGTCTCTAAACAAGTTAGAGACAAAAATTATCGCTAGTTGTTGGTAATATGCCCCCGGGTTTTTGCTTGCAGAAATCGGGAGGCGGGAGACTAGCACTGAAATCAGTAGTCTCACGCCTGAATCGGGAGGGTTGGCATGTCTGGATTCTCTACAGCTGGGGCCATAAACTACATCCGCAGGGCTAGGTGATAGCCTGGGACCGGCCTGGCATCTAAAATGGCTGCCGTGCACGACAAAATTGTGGCATTGGAAAAAAGGCAAGATGGCGCAGACAATGTTTATCAATAAGTATTAATTTATAACAAAATATTTTATCGCACTGACAAATTGGCGGTCAACACTTCCTGATTTCCATCGAATCGAACGTTAATAGACGTCACGCAGCAAAAAAAAAAAAAAGCTGACGCACAGCCGCTGGAAGACATGTATCAACATATATGAGCCTCCTCAGCCACCCTCAGAAAACATAAGGGATTAGGATACGTCTCCCGCACCCCCTTATACCTAGTAATTTAATTAAAACGAAGCACAAAATGGCGAATTCCCGTTTCGCTACCAGTTTGCAGCCCAGTTAGTGGCCCGTGAAGCGCTTCTACCGTGAAAATTTTTTTTTTTCATTTTCCCCACGGGACCCTTTAATAACCCCAACAACATTCCTAGGGGGTCAAGAGGGGTATACCTTGCCCCCTTTCATTAAATTCCCCCTTCGTTTTTCACCTCTTCTTCTCTCTCGATCCTACCGAGAGATAAGATGGCGGCCGCTCCGGACTGTTTAGAATGTTGACAGACACCGGGGAGCCAATCAGCTTCGCATCGCAAAGTTCCCTTTTCACGAAAAGTAAGCTGACCGGAGCGCAGCCCGGAGCGCTGTTACAGAGATATATCTTGTTTTGAACGTTAATTTCTCAAAATCCACTGGAGCACATATATTGAGACCTAGCAAAGGCACATCGGGCTAACAGTCCCTACAATTTTGCCAAGTTTCGTGCAAATCCATTCAGCCGTTCGAGCTAAAAGTGAGGCCAACCGCCCTATGGAAATTAACATGGGGAAAACGTGTTTTGGGACCCCCCTTTTTTCTCGGCCCCCCCTTAAGGAAACCCCCCCAAATTTTCAGGGGCTGCTCAGAAACAAAATGTGCCATTTTCCTGACAATTTCAGCCGATTCCGTCCACAAACGCCAAAGTTATTAGACATAGAATTTTCAAAAATCCCATAGGGAAAAAATCCTAACTATATATACCTACTGGCGACCGCCAGTAGGTAATATATATATATATATATATATATATATATATATATATATATATATATATATATATATATATATATATATATATATATATAACAAATTAATTCAGGGGATTCCATTGTGAAGGTTATGTAGGCTAACCACTACATCAGAAAGTAAGTCCAGAAAGGTAGAACTTAATCTAAGAATAATAATTATAAAGTCATCTTGACTATAATAGTGATGTAGGTGGCAATGTGGTGTGTGTGCTATTGTATGTCAATACTGTGAATCTCAACATAGTATCAAATAGCCATTTTGAAGAGGCAATATACAATTTTCGTTCATGGGAATCAATAAATATAAATACATTTTACTTACTGAGTGGAGGAAGGTCCCAACTTTACATTTATAATCTGGAAGTACACTAGATGGCTCTATAGGGTAGCATATGATTTTTTCTAAACACAACCCAGGTCCTGCCATGCCTACTGGTTTCCTAACAGTGGCAGCTCCACTGCTATGGTGGAGGAGCATAGCCCCACTGCTTTCAAGCAGTGCAAGAAGCAAAAACATAAAATGATAATAACTTTCAGGTATTATAATTTTTTGTTCGTACTGCTTTGTGGGTGGGCAGGGCCGCTCTGCTCCCGGAGCAGTGAAGTGGAGCAGTGGTATGCCCACTTCTAAGTGTGCAATGACTGTTTGTAGACCCTCTCTGGCCGCCCAGCCCAGTCATGCTCACTTTCCCCTGTTCTCCATGCAGGCTGCATTACGGTCTGCATGGAGAACATGCCAACCCCTCCAGCCCCTGGCTGATCGCGTGTCACAGCGCTCAGACCAATCACAACGCTGAATTGCAGCATTGTAATTGGCGTTGGAGAGGGAGCCTGGTAAGTTATTACTTGCAATTCTTTTTTATTTTGATCAGTACCTCGTGCAATCGCAAGCCTCCACCCTCTTGCGCGACCCTCCGCTCCTGGCCACCCACCCGTCAGCCATGCCATCCGCCAGAGTTTCCTAAGGCCGTTGACACCTGTGGAAGAAGCAGTTTTCAACCAAGTTAGAGTTATGCAGATGCAGAAGCTAATCCACAAATTTGGCGGCTTTCCCATCTAGCCTATCTGGAGTGTATACATTTTAAGATGGTGACTGTATATCTGCCAAACTGTGCAGATATTCTGCCACCCTGTTTATCGTGTGTATGTGTGTCCAAATATACACTCTGAATAGAGCAGATGAAGCATTTATTGTTCTCAACTGTGCAAGTCTAAAAACAAAGAACTAACTCCAAGCCAAGGGGCCTATTCAAAAAGGTAAATATACATGTAAATGTTTACTCACATGTACATTTGCTACTCCCAGTAAGGTGATTAAAAATTCAAAATATAAACTATAACTCACGCGCCCACCATGCACAGCCTTGTCAACACTGATGTCATTTTAGATGTTACAGTAATGTTATCAATGATGTCCTAAATCACGTCATGACTGATGTATTATGTGGGGTAATTGGCAGTGCATGGTACTATTGTAACATTGAACCATTTAGTTGGGGAACAATAAACATCTGTTATTCAGCACGAACACAACCTTGAATGAACATGCACTTTACAAATACACATTGCTGGACCTGGCATCTTTTGGCGTTTTTCTCCTGTCTTTTTGCTTTCTGACCTCCTATGTATAATGATATATAAATATTTAGTCAACTGGCACACACAAGGAAATTATATATCACAATTGTATACCAGTAATATAGTCTTCATTCATAGTTTCTTCAATCTTGAGCAAAACAAGTTGTTTATTGTAATCTTCACAAAAGCCTTTATAATAGCCGTAGCCAACACATCTTTTGTCGTAATAATGATTTCAACAGGGCTTCATATCATGGATACTACAATTAAACCATTACTCCATCCAGAGCGGTAAAATGCTGGACATAGCGATATCTAAAGTACTATTCATTCGTAGCATAGGCAAAATAAACTGATACATAGTAATTCAGGGGATTCCATTGTGCAAGTTCTCAGTATTGAATTGAATTTGTACTTGCAAAGCACACTTATACCCCAACCGTGGTTTCCTGGCGCTGTATGCACACCGCTGTGGAATCCTTCCTGGCTTTTCTCTGTGAAGTGTCCACTCCTGGGCACCCCCAAGGTGAAGCCAGGCATCCCAGCGTTGCTGGGGCCCTTGTGGAGATTAAGCAAGCTATCGCCGAGTTGCAGAGTAGGACCCATGATTAGAATAGGCACCAAGGCGAGAGTTATCAGGTCCAAGCAAATTGAGCCCAAGACCCGCCGAAGTAGGAATTGAACCCTGGTCCCAGGCCAGACATCTGCATCAGGGTCTGCCACTCTAACCATTGAGCCACACTTCTCCACAATGTAAATGTTCTTTTGTTGCAGGTGCCTATTTGAGGGTGAGGCCCTGGTATCTAGAGTAATTGAGAAACTCCCATGCGATTATGCAGCTTGTTCAGGCCTCCCGGCATTTATGTGTTTAATGGTACATTGGACTTCATTTTCCTGGTTTAGTGCTTCTGCACACTTTCTTACTGCTGTTCACTGTTAAAGTGAAATTGCTCCTACTGTAAATTGTGTGTACGGATTGGTGTTTCTTTGTTTTTCTTATCTGATTTACTACTAAGTCTCTAGTATTGTGCATTGTGTGCTCCCAGGTCCTGGAAATTGAATGCTGCTAGTTTCCTTTTGACCAGGTTTCGTCTTTACACATTCCACTTTCTTGTGGCTTTTCCTAAACAGGCAAGTTGGTGTGAGAGATTGACTTCCTGTCCCTGCAATGCACTTTATGTTGTTTTGCACGCTATATAAAGACATAAGGGCACACTTTATTACTCCTATCTTGAAGGAAATTCACCCTTATTCTTATCAGGAAGGTTTTAATCATTTACGATCTTTGTCCAATGATGCTATTTGCAGCACTGTGCTTAACTTCATTAGAATTGCTTCATTAATTAGAAAACTATTTGAATTGTGATAGGGAAACTGGGCCTCGAGTTATTTTAGGTTTTAAATTTGTTCTGTAAACCTGATAGACTGAGAAAATGTTGAATACTATAAAAATCTGTCTTAACATTTTTAAACTGCGAAGTAATACATGTACCCATCCCAATTGCTGTATAGAAAGATTTAAGTCTTGTTTAACAATTTTTTGTATGATTGACATACCTTTATGATTCATATGAATCGTATAAAGGTATTTGAACTTGAACTTGAATGCTGCTAGTGGGCCTGCAGCACTGATTGTGCCACCCACAAAAGCAGCCTTTCAAGGAAGCCACCGACCTGCCATTGCAGTGTCTGCATGCAGTTCTTACTGCCACGCCAACTCGACAAGTCCCACCCCTTGCCAGGCCCTAACCTTCCCTTCTCTTACATGTAAGGCACCCCTCAGATTGGCCCAAGGTACCCCCCGGGCAGGATGCAGTGTACGTGAAAGGTAGGGTATATCTTGGGGTGTGTGACATGTCCTGATAGTGAAATACTGTCAGTTTCACTATTGCATGCTGTCTGTCCCATAGACTACATGGGAGTTGCTTTGTAACATCTTTCAAGTATAACTTTGCATTGGTATAAGATAGAGAAATGGAGTTTAGGATCTCTGAACTCAGGATTTAATAACATCGTTTTGGGGAGACAGTTATTAAATTGTATGTTTGAAAATGCCACTTTTAGAAAGTAATACACATGAAGCAAAATAAGGGAATGCACTTCTGTTTATGAGTTTTAAGTTTCTTTTTACCCACTCTTAGTTGTGTTGTCGTGTGCGATCTGAACGTGGTCTGTCCTAGAGTCCACTAATGTACGTTCATAATTATGTGGCACATGTGCTCGTGCCTCTGAGTCGCACTGCCTAGAAAAAGAACTTTTCAAAATAAACCAAAAGTTTGTCATGTAATCCGTGTTTAAACCAAATGTATTTATCCATTGTTATCAGTAAATTCAAGCCTTATTTTTCATTCAATTCAGAGGTAGCGATGATTCACATTATTTTCAAATGCCAAAAACAGTGGCAGGAGCACATGTGCCACATAATTCGGAACTTTTAGAAAGTAGGAATTTTCTTATTTAACAATTCTGTGGGCCTCTGCTGGTATGTGTATTGAGTGTTTTGGAGTGACAAGGGCTAGCTATGTGCATTCACTGTAGACAGCAGATAAGGGGGTTTGAGGTATGTCCTGCCTTTCATCTGTGCCTCCTAGCGAGGCTGAATAGGCCTGGTCTGCATTTAGAGTGGTGGGAGGAGTTTTCACTAGCACCTGAATAGGCAGTGTCTCCTCTGCACAATGCTGTCTCCTCCTCCTGTAGGGAATCTGGGCAAGAGAGGGTAGAACTGGTTTGAACTGGCTCAGAGACCCTTGCCACACAGGGAGCAAAGAAAGAATTTGGTATAAATATTGGGGCCCTGGACCCAGGACTTTAGAACTCTTTTGGATCAAGGATACTGCCAAGAAGAGGACCTGGAGAAGCTGTGAGGAGGAACTACCACTTTGCTGTGTGCTTTGCTGTGTTGGCCTGCAGTGGCTGCTTCTGTCTTGGGCAGAGAAAAGACTGGACTGAACTTTCTCTAACTTCTTTGTTTGAGTTTCTCCAAGGGCTTGAGGTGGAGCTTTTCCCTTGTTTAAGAATTCTCAGGAACAGAAAAGACGTAAAGTTCAACTGCTACCAGCACTGAACACTGTGTGTTTTGTGCTGGAACTGAAGACAAAGCAACCCGATGCTGCCAACACCTCTGCTGTCAGCTCCGTGTCCTGAAGGAACTGCGGAGGGCCCCGCCACATGTTGCATCAGAACCCGGGTCTCACCTACGATGCCGCCTGATACTGCCACCAAGCTGCTGCTTTCACAGTGGCCTGTGGGCAACGCACTTTGCACCACCTCACTTCACATTGTCATCCTGGTATCCCCAATGCTGCCGCTCCACGCTGACATCGATGTCGCTGCGAACACTGTAGTTTGAGGGAACTGCTCATAAGTTACATGATGCACTGCCCCGTCTCATACTGCAACCTTTGCCTACCAATGCCGGCACTTTCAACTCCAGTTCGTCATCCGACAACAGCGCTTCAGCAACCATGACACTGCTTCTGGCACTGTAACCTGTTTACACCGCAACCATCATTGCACCACTTCACACTGCAGCTGAGAAGGTACCTCTGATAAGACCTATATTACTTTTACAGTGATATTCTTCACATATACTTTAGAAAAGGATGCTATATGTAAGAAAAAGTCATTTCATTTATTCAAAACAATATTTTATTATTTTTCCCTTTTTGCCTTATGGTTTAAATATTCATACATGAATGTGAATTACTGTGAAAACAAGCAACATAATTTATAAATAACAATTTATCTGTATTTAATTGTTCAACACATAATACAATTAGAACAAGAGAACCCCAGACAATTTATCTTATCCTGTTATCATTCGCACCATCATACATACTACTGCACTCACTACCCAGTCTAAAAGAACAAATATAAACAAAATTAACAAAAACTCACATTGGGCTAACACAAAATTCTTCTACAAAGACCTCTATAAATGTTGAGAGAGAAGTCCTAAAAATCAATCACATGTAGATTTAAACATTGTTTAAACGCAGGTCCTTCTTTCTCTGTATATAAGACCAATTTATAGTACATATGAGGCTCTTTGGTGCGTACGGCCTACGTACGTTTCGGTGACTGTCGATATTTAAATCACCTTCTTCAGGGCCAACAATAAGGAAAACAAGTGGACAGATAACACGTACAATACAGCAACAACTAAAATACGGGGGTTCTTCAATTTCTGAAAAGTGAGAACACATTTATAAATATATTAACATTGCATAGTACAACATTTTCATTTCTTTTTCTGCATCCTATGGGAAAAACGTCCTACCGGATCGTGATACTTTTTAAATTGTTTGCATGCTATAGTACTAGTGATCCAAAAAGATTACTAAGATAGGTTCTGCAAAAAGGTCATAGTGGGGAGCGAAGACCCAGAATGGGGAGCATTAGAACACCCAGTGTTGTGTTTTTGCAGGTTGGAATCGGTGAGGGTGTCGAAAGAAAGATTTGTGGAGGTTGCCAGAGAATTTACACCAGAAAATCTTTAAAAGGAAAGGTATACTGCAGGTTTCTTTTTTTTTTAAAAAAAGGGATTTTTTCAGTTTGTTACAGATAAGTCATGGTGAAGAGGGGGGGAGGTTTAGTGCAGGTGTCAGGCATTACCTCTATTTGGTATTAGCAAAGGGTCCCAATTACCCTGCTGATTAGACTTTTAAAGGAACTCAGTATATCCAATTGATGGCTGTATCTGAAAAGAAGAATGTCATTATTTAAACTCTATTTTAACTAATAAATCAGAGGGTATGTGGTTGAGAATCAAGAAGAAATACCTGTTGGTTAGTACATTATTACTTTGTCTTGTGAGGAGGCCAACTGCTCATAAGGTTCACACCTTAAAATGTTTGTTTCTGGTCATTTTGCCTGGGGGTTCATAACAGCATGTATTAGTACATACATGCCTATTTAAAGTCTTTTACCCATATAGCTGTGCTGCCCCTGAGTTATTATATTTACCTGGTATTTTTACTTGTGTTGTAGAAGAGGGCAGGGTAAGACTTTTCTTCCTGTCCTTGTTGGGAGGTCGGCCGATGATAACAGATCACTACGCCATCTAGAAAGAATGGTCACCTAGATTAGCTATTATGATGTGATTGATTTATTACAGCCTCTTATGTCTTTTAGGGGAGTGCTGCTGCTACTCTGTATTTGCATGTTTCGTATTTTCATCAACATGCTGGGATACCTATACTAAATCTTGGCATACGTTTGTATAATGTTCGAGTAGTTTGTTCACTACTCTAGAAATCCTCTAAAACCAACCTTAAGGTTTATTCTTGTCCGTTCTTCTTATTTTGTACATCACATGTCCTTTTAATCTTATACTGCACATTACATGCCATGGAAATGATTTTTAACTATACGGTGGTCATCTTATGTATAGCACTCTTAAGCAATATTACATCTCGCTAGCCCTACATCTATTTCTCTTTGCAACTTTCAAGATGGGACTACCACTAGTCCTATCTTGCTGTTGGTGAACTGTTTAGGGTAAATTGTAACACCTGAAGTTTAGCGTCAGCGTTATCACCAAAAGAAACCCTTTATAATCAACGTCAGCCCGCTGGCGCCCTTGTAGCGGTACTCATACCAGAGGACTCCCGGCAGATGACGGATTACCTTAATAAATCGGTAAGACCGTTTGATAGCAAGCTGCATATCGCAGCGGTTTTTAAACTAACTTTACCGCTTCGCATCTCTGCACATCTTGCATTGTGCACTTTCTATTTTACACGTGTGCAGTATTGCTCACATTTAGTACGCCTTCAGCGACATTACCGTTTGCAAGCATATATTCTGTGCATAGACGTAGTTTAAGTCAGTTGGAATTAGTGTGCCTTTTAAGATATCCGGCATATGACGGACTCCCTTACAAAACCGATAAGATCGCGTGTGAGCAAGCTCCGTATCGCAGCGGTTTTTAAACTAATTTTACAGTGTTGCATTTCTGATGTGCCTTCTCTGTTTAACACGTGTGCAGTACTGCGCACAACTAGTACGCTTTCAGCGATATTACCAATTGCAAGCACACATTCTGTGCATAGACGTAGCTAAAATCAGTTGGAATTAATTTGCCTTTGTAGATACCCCTACCTCATAGCATTTTTACCTTTACTAAAATGCATAACTAAGCATGTCGTTTTTCAATTAGTTTTTGCCACATAATTTAGTTGTTTTAAGATATTCCCTAATCTCACTAGAGTAGTGAACAAACTACTCGAACATTATACAAACGTACGCCAAGATTTAGTATAGGTATCCCAGCATGTTGATGAAAATACGAAACATGCAAATACAGAGTAGCAGCAGCACTCCCCTAAAAGACATAAGAGGCTCTAATAAATCAATCACATCATAATAACTAATTTAGGTGACCATTCTTTCTAGATGGCGTAGTGATCTGTTATCATCGGCCAACCTCTCAACAGGGACAGGAAGAAAAGTCTCACCCTGCCCTCTTCTACAACACAAGTAAAAATACCAGGTAAATATAATAACTCAGGTGCAGCACAGCTGTATGGGTAAAAGACTTTATATAGGCATGTATGTACTAATACATGCCGTTATGAACCCCCAGGCAGAATAACCAGAAACAAAATTTTTTAGGTGTGAACCTTATGAGCAGTTGGCATCCTCACAAGACAAAGTAATAATGTACTAACCAACAGGTATTTCTTCTTGATTCTCCACCACATACCCTCTGATTTATTAGTTAAAATAGAGTTTAAATAATTACATTCTTCTTTTCAGATACATATTATTATTGGATATACTGAGTTCCTTTAAAAGTCTAATCAGCAGGGTAATTGGGACCCTTTGCTAATACCAAATAGGGGTAATGCCTGACACCTGCAATAAACCTCCCCCCCTCTTCACCATGACTTATCTGTAACAAACTGAAAAAATCCCTTTTTTTTAAACCCTGCAGTATACCTTTCCTTTTAAAGATTTTCTGGTGTAAATTCTCTGGTAACCTCCACAAATCTTTCTTTCGACACCCTCACCGATTCCAACCTGCAAAAACACAACACTGGGTGTTCTAATGCTCCCCATTCTGGGTCTTCGCTCCCCACTATGACCTTTTTGCAGAACCTATCTTAGTAATCTTTTTAGAGCACTAGCACTATAGCCTGCCAAACAATTTAAAAAGTATCACGATCCGGTAGGACGTTTTTCCCAAAGGATGCAGAAAAAGAAATGAAGATTTTGTACTATGCAATGTTAATATATTTATTAATGTTTTCTCACTTTTCAGAAATTGAAGAACCCCGTATTTTAGTTGTTGGTGTATTGTACTTGTTATCTGTCCACTTGTTTTCCTTATTGTCGGCCCTGAAGAAGGTGATTTAAATATCGACAGTCACCGAAACGTACGTAGGCCATACGCACCAAAGAGCCTCATATGTACTATAAATTCTTCATATATACAGAGAAAGAAGGACCTGTGTTTAAAAAAGGTTTAAATCTACATGTGATTGATTATTAGGACTCAACATTTATAGAGGTCTTTGTAGAAGAATTTTGTGTTAGCCCAATGTGAGTTTTTGTTAATTTTGTTTATATTTGTGCCTTTAGACTGGGTAGTGAGTGCAGTGGTATGTATGATGGTATGAATGATAACAGGATAAGATGAATTGTCTGGGGTTCTCTTGATCTAATTGTATTATGTGTTGAACAATTAAATACAGATAAATTGTTATTTATAAATTATTTTGCATGTTTTCATAGTAATTCACATTTATGTCTGAATATTTAAACCGTAAGGCAAAAAGAGAAAAATAATAAGATAAAGTTTTGAATAAATGTAATGACTTTTTCTTACATATAGCATCCTTTTCTAAAGTATATGTGAAGAATATCACTGTAAAAGTAATATATGTCTTATCAGAGGTACCTTTTCAGCTTTGGTTTTCTTCTCTCCCCCCTCTGGACCTAAAACTATACTGGGAGAACTCTTCCTTTAGTTTGTCTCACAGTTTTTACTGTAGAGTATATCACTTTTTCTGGGCTGCTATAGTCATATGTTTTCTCTAAAGACTCTCTGCAAATCCCCTGGGTGAGCATAGCTGGACACCTATCAATTTTTGCCTATCTTTCCTTTTCCACTCAGCGATCCGACAGCTTTCTGTCCACACTCATTTAGGTGATCATCATGGATAATCTGAAAACATTTGGTTTCTCAGATGAAGAATATTCATACATGATGGATCAGATTACCGGCAGTAACAGGGCCAGCACCAACCCCACGCCTAATACAAACAGCGAATGGCTAAAATTATTAAATCTTAAAAAATAGGCCAAACGCATGGAATCCCATGCATTTTTCATGGGAGAATATCTCAAAGCAGGAGCAATCCCTATTGGCTTAAGAGTTAGAAATATGCCAGCCCTGTTCATAGAAGTGCGCAAGTTCCTTGAGCGATGGTCGCTAATAGCCAACCGCTGCTCAAGGGACTGGATGCTCCTAATAATAGACACAGTGCGTGAAATGGTAACTGTACTTCACAAAGAAATCTTGGAGCTAGAAGAAAAGTTAAAAGCCAGTCCGGCAGTAGAGGAAGCAAAAAAAACGCTCCAAGAGATAAATGAGGAAATAGATGAATTTGACACCTATCTCATAAAAAAGAAAATGGATAAATTGAAAAAAGATGTTCGATGGTTTACACAAGAGAAAATCTATCCTTATTTGGAATCAGATGTTTACCAAACACAACAGAATGATGATACCACAAGGGGGAACTAGATCATATGATCAGACCCAATACAATCAAAGATACAGCAAAAGAGTTAGGATCCAAAATTTCTCAGAAACAAATTCCTCAGACTCCGAGCAGGATGGACACCTAGGTGAGGATGAATTTGATTACGGCTACCAAAACAGCAATCAGAGAGGCCAATTCTCAGGAAGATTCAATAGAGGCCCCAGGCAGCCTTTTTTGTCGAGAGGCAGAGCACGGGGGAGACCCCGATTCCCGGGAGTGAACCCAAACCAATATCCACAACCGAACCCTCCACATCCTCAGCCATTTGTACAAACCAGAAGACAACAATATTGGAAGCAGTGAGATTGGAATCTAACTCCTCCATACCCATTTTCAATTTGTCCACACACACATTGTCATCAGAAGAAATTAAGGTCCTTAGCAAAGGACTATCTTTTGTCCCTAGCTCGAGAGTTAACAAATTCAAAATAAATCAAGACATTTTTTCCTTCTTTAGAAAAATCCGCCTAAAGAAGTATTTTGATAATATTGAAAACAATGGTGAAGAAGAAAATCTCTCAGGGTGTAAACCACCATCCACTTTCACACCCACATTGGACATGGTAGGCCCAGAAGTAGGCATTTTTGAAAAGAGTGTCTTGAAAGAACTAGACAGAATTCTAAAATATGTACCGAAACCCCATACAAACTTGGAAATAAAAGAAAGACAAGCACTCAAATTGATACAGGAAAACACAGACATAACAATCAAACCCTGTGACAAAGCAGGAGGGATAGTAGTCATGGACACAGCTCACTACTCAAATAAAATTTACGAAATGTTAAATATTTGAAGAGCATTATAAGAAGATCAACAGGAGAGCTCTTCACACCCTGAAAGAAGAAATAGAGGAAACAGTAACCAAAGCCTTCAGAGAAGGATATATCTGTCAGAAAGAGATGGACTACCTTATAAAATCGAATCCAGTAGTTCCAGCTCTATACGGTGTCCCTAAGACACACAAAAACGCTACTGACCCTCCACTAAGACACATAGTGGCATCCATCAACTCCAGTACGGAACCCCTGTCCAAATACCTTGATACCTTTCTATGCCCGCTAACTACCATCTATGAATCTTACATCAAAGACACAGGACACATGATTACAGTCCTAGAACACACACCTTTCAATAATGTTACACAGTTTCTTGTAACGTGTGACATTGAATAGTTATACACCAATATACCCCAGGACCAAGCCATGGAAGCGGTGGCAGCGCTCATGGCGAGGACACCGGGGCAAAGACCTGATGTCTTTATACTAGACTGCTTAAAAATAGTTTTACAAAACAACTATTTTGAGTCCAAAGATGATCTATTCCAACATATCAAAGGAGTCAGCATGGGGGCCTCTTGTGCCCCCAGCATTGCAAACATCTATATGGGAGAATTTGAGTTAAAAAACATCTTCAATGAACTTGCCCCTTTTTTTTGGAAAATATTACCAAATGGCATAGATTAATAGATGATGTTTTCTTCATCTGGACAGGGTCAGAAGACATGCTAAAAAGAATTCATAGAATGGCTAAACTTGACAGACCAAAATCTAAAGTTCACATGTAATTTTTCATCTGACAAAGTAGAATTTTTGGATATTTGGATTCAACATACTGAGGGAGAATTTACCGTTAGCTTATACAGAAAACCCACGGCCAAAAACACTATCCTCGAACATGGCAGCTACCACCCGGCATGTCAAAAAGATTCCATCCCCTTTGGGGAGTTCCTAAGAATAAAAAGGAACTGTACCAACATGAAGGATTTTATGACACATGCTGCAAAACTAACAGATCGCCTGCTACAACGGGGCTACCCTAAAAGATTGGTGCGGGATTCCATGAAAAGGGCCAAATATTATGATAGAGATGCCTTACTCCACCCCACGGAAAGAACTACTGACCAAAAACTAGTCTGTGTTCTAAATCACTCAACCCTAAAAAATAAGATCAGGAAAGTGATAAACAAAAATGGGAAAATACTAAACATCAACGAACAAGCAGAGGAACTAAGTAGACCAATAATAGCTTTCAGGCGTAACCAAAACCTGAAAGACAAGTTGGTACATAGCAGATGGAAGAACAAAGAGAGCACCTGCCAGCTCACTATGGATGGGAAACCACTCCCTAAAGGCAACCACAAATGTGGTAATTGCCATGCATGTGATCAAATCCTTTCAGGAAACACATGGACATATGGACAAAAATCAGGTCAATTGAAAGAAATGACCAATTGTAAAACATCTAATATATTCTACCTGATTATGTGCCCATGCAACATCGGGTACATAGGAGAAACATCTAGAGAATTTCAAACTAGATTCTCAGAACATAAATCATCGGTAAGGACAAGAAAAATGAATGCCCCAATGGTACCACATTACCTACAGTTTGGCCATACTGAAAGGGACCTGCGATGGCAGATTCTAGAACGGATTCATGCCACCCCGGGCAAAGACATAACCAATCTCAGAAAGCAGCGTGAAACCTATTGGATTTACAGTCTGGACACCGTAGGGTATGGTCATAATGAGGACATATAATGGATTGTGACAGTCTAATGCCATCTCCTTTTCTGATAAACGCCAACTGGCAACAATGGTCACAAAATATAAATCCATGACCCTTTTCTGTTTAAAAGAATCAACTGAACTATGGCACAATGTGAAATAATTAACATCTTTAAAACCAACCTCAAGGTCTATTTTTGCCCCACTATCTCTTTTTGTACATCACATGTCCCTGTAATCTAATACTGCACATTATATGCCCTGGAAGGAATATAAATTATACGGCGGCCATTTTATGTATAGCACTCATTAGCAGTATCACATCACGCTAGTCCTACTTCTATTTCTCATGGCAACATTGAAGATAGGACTATCTCTAGTCCTATCTTGTTGTTGGTGAACTGCTCAAGGTAAATTTTCTTTCACCTGTAGCTTAGTGTCGGCGTCATCACCAAGAGAAATCCTCTAAAGCCAACCTTAAGGTTTATTCTTGTCCGTTTTCCTTATTTTGTACATCACATGTCCTTTTAATCTTATACTGCACATTACATGCCATGGAAATGATTTTTAACTATACGGTGGCCATCTTATGTATAGCACTCTTAAGCAATATTACATCTCGCTAGCCCTACATCTATTTCTCTTGGCAACTTTCAAGATGGGACAACCACTAGTCCTATCTTGCTATTGGTGAACTGTTCAGGGTAAATTGTAACACCTGAAGTTTAGCGTCAGCGTTATCACCAAAAGAAACCCTTTATAATCAACGTCAGCTAGGGACTATCTTTTGTCCCTAGCTCGGGAGTTAACAAATTCAAAATAAATCAAGACATTTTTTCCTTCTTTAGAAAAATCCGCCTAAAGAAGTATTTTGATAATATTGAAAACAATGGTGAAGAAGAAAATCTCTCAGGGTGTAAACCACCATCCACTTTCACACCCACATTGGACATGGTAGGCCCAGAAGTAGGTATTTTTGAAAAGAGTGTCTTGAAAGAACTAGACAGAATTCTAAAATATGTACCGAAACCCCATACAAACTTGGAAATAAAAGAAAGACAAGCGCTCAAATTGATACAGGAAAACACAGACATAACAATCAAACCCTGTGACAAAGCAGGAGGGATAGTAGTCATGGACACAGCTCACTACTCAAATAAAATTTACGAAATGTTAAATATTGAAGATCATTATAAGAAGATCAACAGGAGAGCTCTTCACACCCTGAAAGAAGAAATAGAGGAAACAGTAACCAAAGCCTTCAGAGAAGGATATATCTGTCAGAAAGAGATGGACTACCTTATAAAATCGAATCCAGTAGTTCCAGCTCTATACGGTGTCCCTAAGACACACAAAAACGCTACTGACCCTCCACTAAGACACATAGTGGCATCCATCAACTCCAGTACGGAACCCCTGTCCAAATACCTTGATACCTTTCTATGCCCGCTAACTACCACCTATGAATCTTACATCAAAGACACAGGACACATGATTACAGTCCTAGAACACACACCTTTCAATAATGTTACACAGTTTCTTGTAACGTGTGACATTGATTCGTTATACACCAATATACCCCAGGACCAAGCCATGGAAGCGGTGGCAGCGCTCATGGCGAGGACACCGGGGCAAAGACCTGATGTCTTTATACTAGACTGCTTAAAAATAGTTTTACAAAACAACTATTTTGAGTCCAAAGATGATCTATTCCAACAGATCAAAGGAGTCAGCATGGGGGCCTCTTGTGCCCCCAGCATTGCAAACATCTATATGGGAGAATTTGAGTTAAAAAACATCTTCAATGAACTTGCCCCTTTTTTCGAAAATATTACCAAATGGCATAGATTAATAGATGATGTTTTCTTCATCTGGACAGGGTCAGAAGACATGCTAAAAAGAATTTATAGAATGGCTAAACTTGACAGACCAAAATCTAAAGTTCACATGTAATTTTTCTTCTGACAAAGTAGAATTTTTGGATATTTGGATTCAACATACTGAGGGAGAATTTACCGTTAGCTTATACAGAAAACCCACGGCCAAAAACACTATCCTCGAACATGGCAGCTACCACCCGGCATGTCAAAAAGATTCCATCCCCTTTGGGGAGTTCCTAAGAATAAAAAGGAACTGTACCAACATGAAGGATTTTATGACACATGCTGCAAAACTAACAGATCGCCTGCTACAACGGGGCTACCCTAAAAGATTGGTGCGTGATTCCATGAAAAGGGCCAAATATTATAACAGTGATGCCCTACTCCACCCCACGGAAAGAACTACTGACCAAAAACTAGTCTGTGTTCTAAATCACTCAACCCTAAAAAATAAGATCAGGAAAGTGATAAACAAAAATGGGAAAATACTAAACATCAACGAACAAGCAGAGGAACTAAGTAGACCAATAATAGCTTTCAGGCGTAACCAAAACCTGAAAGACAAGTTGGTTCATAGCAGATGGAAGAACAAAGAGAGCACCCGCCAGCTCACTATGGATGGGAAACCACTCCCTAAAGGCAACCACAAATGTGGTAATTGCCATGCATGTGATCAAATCCTTTCAGGAAACACATGGACAAAAATCAGGTCAATTGAAAGAAATGACCAATTGTAAAACATCTAATATAATCTACCTGATTATGTGCCCATGCAACATCGGGTACATAGGAGAAAAATCTAGAGAATTTCAAACTAGATTCTCAGAACATAAATCATCGGTAAGGACAAGAAAAATGAATGCCCCAATGGTACCACATTACCTACAGTTTGGCCATACTGAAAGGGACCTGCAATGGCAGATTCTAGAACGGATTCATGCCACCCCGGGCAAAGACATAACCAATCTCAGAAAGCAGCGTGAAACCTATTGGATTTACAGTCTGGACACCGTACGGTATGGTCATAATGAGGACATATAATGGATTGTGACAGTCTAATGCCATCTCCTTTTCTGATAAACGCCAACTGGCAACAATGGTCACAAAATATAAATCCATGACCCTTTTCTGTTTAAAAGAATCAACTGAACTATGGCACAATGTGAAATAATTAACATCTTTAAAACCAACCTCAATGTCTATTCTTGCCCCACTATCTCTTTTTGTACATCACATGTCCCTGTAATCTAATACTGCACAATATATGCCCTGGAAGGAATATAAATTATACGGCGGCCATTTTATGTATAGCACTCATTAGCAGTATCACATCACGCTAGTCCTACTTCTATTTCTCATGGCAACATTGAAGATAGGACTATCTCTAGTCCTATCTTGTTGTTGGTGAACTGCTCAAGGTAAATTTTCCATCACCTGTAGCTTAGTGTCAGCGTCATCACCAAGAGAAATCCTCTAAAGCCAACCTTAAGGTTTATTCTTGTCCGTTTTCCTTATTTTGTACATCACATGTCCTTTTAAACTTATACTGCACATTACATGCCATGGAAATTATTTTTAACTATACGGTGGCCATCTTATGTATAGCACTCTTAAGCAATATTACATCTCGCTAGCCCTACATCTATTTCTCTTGGCAACTTTCAAGATGGGACTACCACTAGTCCTATCTTGCTGTTGGTGAACTGTTCAGGGTAAATTGTAACACCTGAAGTTTAGCGTCAGCGTTATCACCAAAAGAAACCCTTTATAATCAACGTCAGCCCGCTGGCGCCCTTGTAGCGGTACGCATACCAGAGGACTCCCGTCAGATGACGGATTCCCTTAATAAATCAGTCAGACCGTTTGATAGCAAGCTTCATATCGCAGCGGTTTTTAAACTAACTTTACCGCGTCTCATCTCTGCACATCTTGCATTGTGCACTTTCTGTTTTACACGTGTGCAGTATTGCTCACATTTAGTACGCCTTCAGCGACATTACCGTTTGCAAGCATATATTCTGTGCATAGACGTAGTTTAAGTCGGTTGGAATAAGTGTGCCTTTAAAGTTATCTGGCATATGACGGACTCCCTTACAAAACTGATAAGATCGCGTGTGAGCAAGCTTCGTATCGGAGCGGTTTTTAAACTAATTTTACCGCGTTGCATTTCTGCTGTGCCTTCTCTGTTTTACATGTGTGCAGTACTGCGCACAACTAGTACGCTTTCAGCGACATTACCAATTGCAAGCACACATTCTGTGCATAGACGTAGCTAAAATCGGTTGGAATTAATGTGCCTTTGTTGATACCCTCAACTTATAGCATTTTTACCTTTACTAAAATACATAACTAAGCTTGTTGTTTTTCAATTAGTTCTTGCCACATAAGTTAGTTGTTTTAAGCTATTCCCTAATCTCACTAGAGTAGTGAACAAACTACTCGAACATTATACAAACGTACGCCAAGATTTAGTGTAGGTATCCCAGCATGTTGATGAAAATACGAAACATGCAAATACAGAGTAGCAGCAGCACTCCCCTAAAAGACATAAGAGGCTGTAATAAATCAATCACATCATAATAACTAATCTAGGTGACCATTCTTTCTAGATGGCGTAGTGATCTGTTATCATCGGCCAACCTCCCAACAGGGACAGGAAGAAAAGTCTCACCCTGCCCTCTTCTACAACACAAGTAAAAATACCAGGTAAATATAATAACTCAGGTGCAGCACAGCTATATTTGTAAAAGACTTTATATAGGCATGTATGTACTAATACATGCTGTTATGAACCCCCAGGCAGAATAACCAGAAACAAAAATGTTAAGGTGTGAACCTTATGAGCAGTTGGCCTCCTCACAAGACAAAGTAATAATGTACTAACCAACAGGTATTTCTTCTTGATTCTCAACCACATACCCTCTGATTTATTAGTTAAAATAGTGTTTAAATAATTACATTCTTCTTTTCAGATACTGTAACGTCGCTTTTACCTTTGTATTTTTCAGTGAATTTCTAGGGCTTTTTAAAAATATAAAGTAATATTTTATTTTCATACATAATTCTACTACCCTGCAACACATGGCCTTCTGCATTGGGCAGCGAGGGTTGTTTGCATAACCTGCATCCAAAACCTAGTATGCAAGAAATCCCATACTGTGCACAATTGTGTGGGGATGGCTGCAGACCCAGCATCCAACCCTTTGTGATTAGCTGACCCCATCCAAACAAGGTCTTTGAGCATGCACAGCATGTAATTGGTCTTGCAAGTCTTGGCCACACTCAGCCAAGATTACTGACTTTGTCAAACAGTAACAGCACCAAAAAGATAAAAAGTGAGCCTTTAGGTGTTCCTCAGGGGCTGAGTATATATATATATATATATATATATATATATTACCTACTGGCGGTCGCCAGTAGGTAGTTATAGTTAGGATCTAGGAAATCCGCAACATTTTATTGGGAATAACTTTGGCGCCGGTGGAAGAATCTTCGCGAATTTCTCAAAGTTCGTGGCCCGCTCCGCTCCGCTCCGTCCCTGAAAATGTGGGGGGGATTCGTCAAGTGGGGGCTGAGATAAAAGGGGGGTCCCAAAACGTGTTTTCCCCATGTTAATTTCCATAGGGCGGTCGAACTCACTTTTAGCCCGAACGGCTGAATGGATTTCCACCAAACTTGGCAAAATTGTAGGGACTGGTAGCCCGATGGGCCTTTGCTATGTCTCAAGATATGTGCTCCAGTGGATTTTGAGTAATTTAGGTAAAAAAAAAAAAATATCTATAAGCGCGCCCCGGTACGCGCACCGGGGAGCGCACCGGGCGCGCTACGTGACTTGCGCACGGAAAGCTGATTGGCTCTCGGGTGTCTGTAAACATTCTAAACAGTCCGGAGCGGCCGCCATCTTGTGTCTCGGTAGGATCGAGACACAAGAGGTGGCAAAAACAAAGGGGGAATTGACCATAAGGGGGCAGGGTAGACCCCCCCTGACCCCATAGGTTTGATGTGGGGGCCATAAAAGGGCCCCACAGGGAAAAAAATATATATATATTGTTTTATTTTTGCGGGGGGAGCGCCTGGTACGCGCACCGGGGAGCGCACCAGGGAGCGTACCATGGGGAAAAAAGAATGACAGACTTTTCAACAAATGTAGGTTTATTAATAAAATTGTTCTTTTTGTTGTTTTTTTTCCTTTATTTAAGTACCAACATGTAGGTACCAATGCAGAGTCTAAAATTTAATGTACACCGTCTCCTTTGTAGATATCTTGCATGCTGTTACAGAAGTTATTGTGGTATATGGAATTCATACCATAGTCTGTCAGGAAAGCAGAAACAACATGGAGGCAGGAGATGATAAAGAGATGTTAAATACACATTGGAGATATATAATGGGAGAAAGGAAGTAACTATGAGCAAAATTACTATGTAACATAAAAAAGTTGTACAGTATACTATAAGTCTCACTTTATATTATATCTATTTTGGTACTATTTCATAATTTACATATAAAAAAGCAGAATGTCTCGAACAATTTTTAATTTTTAAATAAAAATTTATTGCTAAAAGAATTTCCAACATTATTTCGTCAGGTATGTCCTCATTTGGATTCCATGATTCAATTTCTTCCACACAATTAAGTAAGTCTTGGTCCAGAGACTGATCGAAAAAGTCTAATTCATCAATCTCTTCCTTAGGATTGTTCTCCAGTTCAATTTCAAATGAAATATTAATTTTATTTTGTTCTCCTTCCATTTTCTTGCTGTAAATTGCATAAAAAATAAATATATCAGTAGAGATAGCGCACTGTTGGGTTTAAGTTCAGACAGGTACTTTTGAGTTTTAACAGTGAAGTTATCTTTGGGCGGTGTATTGTATGAGGTAGGAAGTAGAAATATAAAAAAGTATATGTGAAGAAGCCTAATATAATTCATAATTATACCAGAGAAGCCTAATTCAATCTATAACTATAACAGAGAAGTCTATCTCAATCTGTAATTATAACAGAGGGACAGTAAATAACTGTCAGAAAACGTTTTTACAAATGAACTTAAAGTGCCCCTTCACAAATGTATAACTTACCTTATGGAAAGGTGATGAAGATAAATGAGAAAGGGTCAGATGTAGGTAAATTCCATTTACCGACTCATAAATACCGACTCATACCGAATCGGTATTCCTGAATCGGTAAATGGTATGTAGCAAAAAAATCGGTAAAACTTACCGATTCGGTATGACTCGGTACCACAAATCGGTAATTACCGATTCGCAAGAATCCGATTCGGCATTTATCGATTCGGTGAAACCCAAGCATCCCTATGGGCCACATGGCCCATAGGAATGAATGGGATTCATCGATTCGGAGAAAGCCGAATCCGAATTTACCGATTCGGAATACACCGAATCGGTAATTACCGAATTGGGATTTTGAAAAACGCCATGTGAGCCTGCCAACCAATCAGGGACAGGCTACACACCCCACAACCAAGGCCCTGTGAATCCAACCAATGAGAGTGAAGAACCCCACCCCAGTACCTGGGAGTGGCCACGCCCATGCAGGTGGAAACCAACAGAACAAACATTTCATCTGAGGCGAGAGGAGCTGAGCATCCACAGGCAAGCAGAGTGAAAGAATGGAGGCACAGGAAGGCCAAAAGGATGGTGGTGAGAGGAAAGGAAAAATAAAGTTCAGCCCAGAGGAACTACAGGTGGCTGTGGATGAAATAGTAGGCCACTACAGCCAAATATTTGGGAGACAGTCTCTGCATGTTGCAGAGACTGTGAAGAGGAACATTTGGCTAGCCATTCAGGCCAAAGTCAATGCCATAGGTGTCACCCACCGGGAGATTGAGGACATTAAGAAGAGGTGGTATGACCTGCGCAGTGTGACAAAGAAAAAACTTGCTGCACAGAAGAAGGATGCTGGTGTGACCTGAGGTGGCAGGGGCAAAGCACCAAAACTGACACCAATAGAGGAGCAAGTGGAAAGCACCATGGAGCCAGAATGCATCCATGGGATAGGAGACCTGGATAGTGTTGTGGTAAAAGAAGATATAATGTAGATGGTAGGCAGGTAATTGATCCAAGTATGATGTTTATTAGTTGGTTTCAATATGATAAGTATTAGGTCCCACCAGGAGCTTGATGGATGTTGCTCAGCCCTCACTCACCAACTGACATTCTCCACACACGCACCAGGCACACACATTCTATTCACTCTGACATCACACGCACCAACATTCCATGCAAACATCTCACTCACACTGGCTGAGCAACCTAAAGGAGATAAATCTAGTTACAACATATCTCCTTTTCTTTACAGAAATTAAACAGAATTGCTTGCAACATAAAGCAATAAAAACAATAAAACGGACAGTTCATAATAGAAAAGAGAAGAAGAATAAGTAAAGCAAAGAAGCAATGTAAAAGGATATACCGTAGAACATGGCACATATATCTCCTTTTCTTCACAGAAATTAAACAGAATTGCTTGCAATATAAAGCAATAAAAACAATAAAACGGACAGTTTAGGTTGCAGTTTAGGTTGCTCAGCCAGTGTGAGCAACCTAAAGGAGATAAATCTAGTTACAACAGATAGCATGGTGAAAGCAGCCAAGAAACAAGGTAAGAGGCATGTTCCCACATCCACCCCCAGGAAGCCAACCCTGTACCCCACTGTGTACACACATCACACTGCATAAGAGCTCAGAATCAGTGGCAGCAATGCATCATGGTAGACGTAGTCATGTACACATAGTTGCAAAGTACACCACACATGACTCAGCAAGGCATGCCACACACATCACCAGACAAGCAATTTGGACTGTGCAAAGGTGTGCAGACTATTTTATTAAGAACCACACACAGCCAGACAACAACAGTGACCCTATGTCATTTCTAATCCACAGGAGAGTCGTCACACAGTCCAGCACCGCCGAGGGAGGAGAGGGCAGCACCAACTAAAAGAGGGGAGAAAGAAAAGAGGAAAAGTTGTCACTGCGCAGGGGAAGGAAGAAACGATCCTACCCATGAGCCATCATCTCCAGACCCACCCACTACACCTGTCCCAATGTCCCCTCTCTTGTTCGGATCTCCTGACCTCACAGACACACCCAGTGCTATGTCTAGACGGTCTATGCCGGGAGGGGAAAGTAGCCATGCGGAGCCCCCACAGAGGATCCTGCAGACCTCTGAATCAGAGGATGAGGAAGATGTCCCCTAAAAGAGTGCACTAGTGGCTGACAGGCCAAAACCAACTATTTCAGCAGGCGCCGCGTGCACCAGTGTCCTTGGCAGGAGGGCACGTGATGGTGGGGAGGGCCAGGAAGGGGAGAGCGTGTTCTGTGGCCTGGAGAGCACGATGGTGAAAGTGCAACGCCAGCAGGCCAAATCACTGCAAGCCATGCATAGGCAGGTTTGCGGTATGAACAGCAGAATGTCCAACATGGACAAGGGCATTACACAAATGGCATCTAGCCTGGAGGTGATTGCACAAGGGATCACAGACATCTCAACATACATGGGAGTCCTCTCCGACAAGTTGGACAGGGAACATCTCCAGCATTCCAGGGAATGACAGTACATGCGCCAACAGACAAAGGCCATGAGTAGGTTCGCAATCAATACTGCACTCCTCTGCAGACGCTCCATTTCAATGCAGGAAGCAATAGAGCACTGCTGCACAGACTTAACACGGGGCATGGGCAGAGTGACCTCTGCGATGGAGCAGATGTTGAACTCTAACACAGGCAATGCTGGTGACACGGATGTGGATGAGACTGAGGGGTCAACCAGCAGGAGTGGCTCCAGTACACCTGTACCGGAGGTGCGCAGGAGCGGCAGGCACACCCATGCGGAGTCAGGCACCAGCAGGGAAACAGAAGGACAGGCACCGAAATCCCGCAATGTAGTGCGTGGACGCAAGCACTGAGCTATGCGGGAGGCAGACTCAACTGCACACAGTGGCGGAAACTGAGAAAGTGCAGCAAGTGACATATATGTACATTTATGGATCCTATTCTGATGTGACTATGATGAAGTAGTGCTGATTAAACTACTCATGTCATGAAGTATACCTGTGTATGTGTCATACTTTACCTAGAAATATCGTCGTGTTATTTCTGTCCGTCTCAATCTACCATCTAGTGCGGCTGGTCCTGTTGCCTGGGGCCCTGCTTGTTCTTGGTCGTCATCTATGTTCTCATGATGTGTCAACTCCACCTCTGTGACTTCCTTGGTAGCAAGATTGTGCAAAATGGCACAGGTGACTATTATTTTGCAGCACAGGATAGGGGTTTACTGTGGCGCACCTCAACGTTTGTGGAGGCAACGGAACCTGCTCTTCAGGAGTCCAAAGGTTCTCTCCACTACATTGCGGGTGGACCTGTGTGCAACATTGTATCGCCTTTCTCCTCTGTTTGTTGGGTTGAGGTACGTGTCAGCACAAAGGAACGCAGGGCATATGCACTGTCACCTGGGAGAGAACGAGAGGAACATGAGTTACATTCACATTTCACATTTGGCTGAGATACATTTCAGGGTGTGTACAACATTTTTACCTAGCAGATATCCATCTCCAAAATCTCCATTCAGTAGCCATGCGTATATCCCGCTGTTCTGGAATATATAGGAGTTGTGCGTGCTCCCTGGGAATTTGGCAACTATGTCAGTGATGATGTTCCCTGCATTGCATATAACCTACACGTTGATGGAGTGCGTAGTCTTACGGTTTCTGTATATGTGTTCTGTGGCTGCAGGTGGGCATAGGGGAATGTCGGTGCCATCAATGCAGCCTATCACATGCGGGAAGTGTGCCAGTCCATAGAAGTCTGTTTTAGTTTTGGCAAGTTCCGCAGGTGTGTCAGGGAACTGTATGTAATTTCCCATTCTCTGAGTCATGACATCCAGGAATTTCCTGAAAAAACGGGACAGACAGCTCTGGGATACACCTCCTACTGCAGCTATCACACTCTGGTAGCTCCCAGAGGCAAGCAGGTGTA
The DNA here is from genome assembly GCF_964263255.1 of Lissotriton vulgaris. Classification (NCBI taxonomy): domain Eukaryota; kingdom Metazoa; phylum Chordata; class Amphibia; order Caudata; family Salamandridae; genus Lissotriton; species Lissotriton vulgaris. Next base: position 1,194,866,891 of record NC_141694.1, on the reverse strand, counting down.
TGCTACACAGCACCTGGACGTGGGGAGGGATGGCGTGGGCCCTGGGTGTTGGATGATCCAGGTATGGGTGGAGGTCCCTTATTAGGTCCATGATGGTGGTGGGGTGTAGCCTGTACATCTGGAGTATCTCAGGCTCAGTCAATTGGAACAGAGTGATCCTCTGCCTGTACACCTGCTCCTCCCTTTGCCATACCCTCACACCTGCAGCCTGTAGCCTTCGCCTCCTGGCAATCACATAGAGTGCCGCCATTTTTCCAACACTTTTGCATTTTGGGCCCTTTTTTATAGCATGCACATGGTTACCGCCAGCTTTCAGTCTATGGTAAATACCGACTCTTGAATACCGATTTTCGATGGATTCGGTATTTTTTCCCTTTCCTACATCTCGATGGCCATGTTTTCCGATTCCGTATTTACCGAATCGGTGAATAAGGACTCGGTAATTATCGTATCGGTAATTTACGATTCGGTAATTTTGTAGTCGGTAAATACGGAGTCGGTATTTTTCCGAATCATTTTTAACGAATCGGTCTTTTTTTGTCACCTACATCTCTTTCTGTCTATTCCGATCGGTATTTGGCTACCTTCATCTGGCCCAAAATGTTTTAAAGATGTATCTCAGGTAGTTGTAGTCCAAATGGCCGTGTTTCCCTCTCATTTTTCATTTATATTCATGTACATAACCAATCAAATGTTAGGAAAAAAAAGTAGGAAATGAAAGTAACATTTTAATTGGTTGTAAATTGTAACACTTCCTATGTGTTTTTGTCATGTAATTTACCTCAGGATATTTAGACAGGGCTACAGCCCAAATGGCTCAACGGAATACCATCAAATGTGGGATAATGGTAGGGACTGGTATGTAGTAGGGTCTGTGCTATATTTGATGAAAGTCTGTCCAGTGGTTTTTATGTAATTTCGTTTCCCACATTTTTTTTGGGAAGCTTACCGGTGTGCGCCCCGGTACGCGTACCGGGAGCACTACGAGAGTCCGCCATTTTGTGTTTCGGTCGAATTGAGACACAAGATGGAGGATAAACAACATTGGGAATGGGCAAAAAGGGACACAGTAGACACCCCCTGACGCTCTAGGTTTTCTGAGGGGAGTTTAGGAGGGGCATATATGCCAAACAAAATAATGTTTAAATTTTGCGGGGGGAGCGCACAGTACGCGCACCGGGGAGCGCACCGGGGAGGGTACTTTGGTGAAAAATAGTGAAAAAAGTTAGAGAAAGATAATCATTTTGAGTGATCAGAGGTAGGGTAGCTCTGAAAAGAGCTTTTGGGTTCTGTGGCTGATTTAGGTACCTACAAGTAGGTTCCAATGCACAGTCTTAAATTCAGGAGGAATATTCTATTCCCCTCATCTGAGAAGAGCACACCATCTCCTCTGTAGATGTCTTGCATGTTGTAACGCAAGTTATTGTTGTATATTGAACCCATTCCATAGTCTCTCATGTAAGCAGAAACAGATTTATTCACATGTTTCCGTGCTTTCTCAAATTGTGGACGAAATTGATTGGACCAGTTCCATTTCTGTCTTTGGCATATACTGGAATATGCCAATACAGTTTGTGGAAAAAGTGTCATCAATTGATCAAAGGTGTCCTTTAAAAGCATTTCCAGACCAACCCCAGTCAAAGTGCCCAAGTCATTTCCACCACAGTGCACTATTAAGAGGTCAGGGTTTGGCAGATGCAAAAAGGTTTTCACCAATGGTATCAATTGGTGACATCTCAATCCTCTCTGGCCAATCCACTTGATTTCCACATTTGATAAATCAAGGTTGTGAAAATTCAGCTAGCTGCATACCTTTGAGCCAAGTGGATGTAGCTATGTCCAATAATCCACACAGAATACATTATGAGAGAAGGTTCTGGTGCAGTCAGATGAAGTGTGGGAATGAAATGGCAGTTAGAACAGTAGGAGTTTACAAAAAATAATTGTGGAGTTTCCCTGCTCTTGAATCACAAGCAATGATTGGTGGATTCAGATAGTTGAAAACTGAAAGTTAGGGTGCATGGTTGTGTTGTGTGAAAGAAGCAATTTGAGTGGTTAAGAAAAAGTCAATTAAAGCAATAATGCCCTGGATAAGCTGGTGTATTGAGAGGTCAAACATCCTTGCTGACTTAATTTGCAACATTGTAGAATAAACTTTTGAACCTGAGAGTTCAGTTAGGATGGAGTTGCTATGGTAACAGATAGAAATGTCTGAGTTTTGATTGGTTGAAATGAGGCATATGTGTGTAGAATTAGAGGTTTTCTGTGCCAGTCTTGGTTTCAGTGTATTGAGTGCATACCTTTTGCTCTGCTAAAGAAAGTTGGTGTGTGTGTCTGACACTGTTCTCAATCTCCCAAAGTATTTGTAAAGGTAAGTAATGATTCATTTAATTTAGATAGAGACTTGTTTGCTCTATGGAGAAGATTTGGAAGCATATAGTGAAGTTTCAGTAGTAAAATTGAATGTTTGTACATAGGACTTGTGCTGTGTTTGTAAAAAGTTATTTCAAAAACGATTTTGGGGTAAAATAATGGATTTTATATTTTTGAGAAGCAATTAATAGTGTCTGCCTCTGTGAAGAAATATATTTGAACCTTTTACAGTGATGTCACTTGTGTTACCTCAGATTTGGAAGCAGATTGAGATTCTTTCTTGTTGGTTTGTGGCATGTTTTTTGGAAATGCTTGATATTAACATATGCAAGATAGAGTATTTGTATTTTGTGAAACACTGAGGTTTCAGTAGTGAAATTGAATGCTTGTACATAGGACCTGCGCTGTGTTTCTAAAATATTATTCAAAAAACGATTTTAGGGGCAAATCAATGTTATTTAGATTTGGGCCTTATTCATGATTGCCTTGTGCCGCCGGTACGTCACTTTTAACATGGGAAAAAAGTGACGCACCGGTGGCGCAAGGCCTTCATAAATAAGGCCCTGAGTTTCTTTGCTGTTGGTTTGCGTCTTGCTTTTTGATAATGCTTGCTATCTACATTTGCAAGATAGAAGATTTGTATTTTGTGAAACAGTGAGGTTTCAGTAGTGAAATTGAATGCTTGTACATAGGACCTGCGCTGTGTTTCTAAAATGTTATTCAAAAAACGATTTTGGGGGCAAATCAATGTTATTTACATTTGGGCCTTATTTATGATTACCTTGCGCCGCCGGTGCGTCACTTTTAACATGGGAAAAAGTGACGCACCGGTGGCGCAAGGCCTTCATAAATAAGGCCCTGAGTTTCTTTGCTGTTGGTTTGTGTCTTGCTTTTTGATAATGCTTGTTATCAAGATTTGCAAGCTAGTAGATTTGTATTTTGTGAAATAGTGAGGTTTTAGTAGTGAAATTAAATGCTTGTACATAGGACCTGCGCTGTGTTTCTAAAATGTTATTCAAAAAACGATTTTGGGGCCAAATCAATGGTACTATCTAATCCTTGTCTATAATGTTAAACCAATTCATGTGCTCCAATAAATTTTTTAGAATAACATTTAAAAAACAGAGATAAGGTCATATGTATAAGCATTATAGTGTTTATATAGTTTACTTTTTGTCATTGCTTTGTTGTTTGGTAATAGTGGTCTATAATTTTTTTTGTTTACCACAGATTTAAATCAACATTTCAATAGTAAAGAAATATGCCCTCAAGGCAGAGGAAAAGGAAAGATGCTATGCGAAAAAAAAAAAACAGCAACGGAATTAAAGCAGTGTCCTACAACAAATACTACAAAAAACGCCAAAAAAGCTCCTGGTAAGACAACGAAGTATTTTCTTCGGAACATAGATAGATAAAAAAAAATGATAATGTACATGTAAATTTACAGAAGGATAGAGCAAATTTGAAGAAAAACGAGAGGCCCCCCAAAATCTTACTACTGCAGCAGGAGACAATAATATGTATAGTAATAGAAGGCAAAATGAGGGTCCAGTGTACAATTGGAAGTGTAGTAGTATTTGTAGTGTGCGACAGGATTCCATTGATGTGCTTCGTAATTTCTTACGTACATATAGTAATAAAAGTCTAAAACAAAAAATGAAGATGTTGCAAGACTTAGATCCTTGCAGAGTGAGAGAAAACACAGGTTTGCATGGACATTCATAGGCTTGTCTTTCTAGAAAAGTATGTCAGAGTGTTTTTCATCATTTTAGGATGTTAGCAGTGCATCATAACAAAATGAGGAAATTAGTGAGAAGGTTGTATTATGCAAAAAGTCCAGCACTTAAGCTTAAACAGTTAAACAGTGCTCTTTTGCATGGAACTGAATTAGATGTGAAGAAGATTTGTGAAGAAATTGAGATTTGTTATTTTTGCGAAAAAGAGGACAGTGTAGAAATTTACACAGTAATAGAAGGTAATGTGGAAGACAATGTACAGATTTCAAGTACAGAAAAGTTTGACCAGGAAATTAGCAAGTTTCAGTTGATATCAAGTGAAAGGCCTAATTTTACTTGTGTGTGTTGTCGACGGACTCATTATAAGATTCAAACTAGGTTAGTTGATTTATATGCAAAAAGTGAAATGGAAAATAATAGTGAATGGAGGAATTTTGCAACTTATTTGTTGGTGGAGAATTCTTTTGATTTGAGTTTTGATCAGCGTATTTGTAAATATTGTTATAATAAATTAAATGAAAACAGAATGCCTGCTAGAGCTATTTATAATAATCTGGAGTTGGTAGACATTCCTGCTGAATTGATGGATTTAAATACATATGAATCTATTTTGATTCAACGTTTCCATCCTTTTCAGGCAATTGTTCGCATGGAGCCTAAGACAGGGAAATTGCCTCCTTCAGATTTACAGAGAGGATTAAAGGGAAGAGTTGTTTATTTGCTTCTAGATTTCAAGAAAAATATTGATATAATTGGTGTAGAAAAAGTGGAAGAGAAACCTTTAGTTATTCTAGTTAATGGGGTTCCGACAAGGAGTATGAAAATCTGGCAAGATTTAGTGGATGTTAGGAAAGTCAAAAAGGCAACGTTGTATTTGGTCAAAAACAATGAGTACTACAAACATGTATGTGTTGAAGCAGAAGAAATAGTTGCAGAAGAAGACAGTGATTGTTCAGTTGGCCAAATTGAAAAAGTTGATGTGTCTAGAGGTGAAGAAATATATGAACATTATACTGTTCATCCTTTGCATCACAAAGAAGTAATGGGGAATGCAATTGACTTGTTTCAAATGAAAGCAGCAAAAGGAAGTCCCATTAGTGTATGGGAAGAAAGTTTGGAAGCTCGTTGTTTTAAACAGCTATTTCCAACAGGTCGAGGTGGACGATATGACGATCGACCAGTTCAAATTCATGCTTCTGAATACCGGACTTTAAGATTATATGCTGAAGATTCAAGGTTTCGTCAATGCATTCCATATTTGTTTCATCTACTGTATGAAAGTGACTTGTCTGGACTTTCATATGCAGTAAATCATATACTGAAAAGTGGAGCATATCTGCAAAATGTTTCGGCGAGGGACTTTATGGAGAAAGTCAATCTGCAAGATAATATTTTGGGATCTCATCTAATCAATCTCATGGCATGTCAGCGTGGTACCAAGGAGTATTGGTACCATCGTCATGGGGAATTAAAATGTATGCTAAGAAACTTAGGAACTCCTACATGGTTCCTCACTCTTAGCTGTGCTGAGTATGCATGGGACGACTTACTTGAATTTCTACGCGAGGCAAATGCTAATATACCAAATATAGAATTGAAAACACCACGAGAACTGTGTTCTTTGGATCCAGTGAATGTATGCAGATATTTCAATCATAGATTTGAAGCTATGATGTCTGTTATTACCAATAAAAAAAATCCTCCTCTTGGAGAGGTTTTGGATTTCTTTTGGAGAAACGAGTATCAAGCGAGAGGTGCTCCTCATATACATATGTTGTTGTGGATTAAAGATGCACCCAAATTTGGATCAGATTCGGATGAAACAGTGATGAGTTTCATTGAAGAGTATTCAACATGTGCTGTTCAGAAAACTACTGAAGAAAACAATTTAAGGCAACAAGTTTTACGCTTTCAATCCCATCGTTGTGGGAAGTACTGTCGTCGAAAATTCAAAAACAAGGAAAAGTTCTACACAAAATGTTGTTTTGCGTTTCCACGACCAGTGATTTCTAAGGGAAGAGTAAATAATTTGATGTCATCTCTACAACATACTGTGACGGGGAAATCACCAAAAAATACATACAATTTAAAAAGAAACGAAGAGTCCAAGTACATCAACGACTACAACCCAGTGATTTTGTCCATGTGGAATGCTAACATGGATATTCAGTTTGTTGCTGACAACTCTATTGCTGTGGCTCGATATGTGACATCTTACATCACAAAAAAAGAAAAGACAGAACTAAAGGAAATGTGGGAGGACATTTCACATGAAAAGAGTCTAACCAAGAAATTATACAGTTACAGTCTGAAGATGTTGTCACATCGAGAAATTGGAGCATATGAATGTTCTGATCGGTTATCATCAGCAAGTCTCTATGCCAAATCTAGAACAATAATTTGGGTGAGTCTAGGTCTTGCTGCAACACGAAACCGAGTTTTGAAATCTGTACTAGAAATTGAGTATTTGGCGGAGAAAGAACCAAATAGTACAGATATTTTGAAGACAAACATGTTGGATACATACTATCCAAATAGAAGTACTCACCTTGAGAACACTTGTTTGTATGAAGTTCTGCAAAACTATAGTTATAAAAGGAACATCACAGAAGATATCAATAATGCAAAATATGCTGTCATTGGAAATGAAGGATGTCTAGTGAAGCAGAAAAAAGGCCATTTGATTAATCATCGAAAATTGAGTTGTGAATCTCCAGACAAAAGAGAATTTTACTATTTAGCTCTTTTGCAACTCTTTAAGCCATGGCGTACAAAAGAGGAACTACTTGGAGATTTTCTCTGTTACGAAGACTCTTTTAATGCAACCAAGGATACCATAGAATGTCCTGTTTTTCTAAATTATCTGCAAATGTTGAATGAAGAAATAGAGCAAGAAGCCACAATTGCAGAAGAGATTGCAAGAGACAGTTCTCAAGACAGTCAGAGTTCTACTTCATTGAGTCAGGATCCACTAGGAGGACCAATTATCCAAAATGAAGCTGCCACTGCCCTGGATGAGGTGGAAAGAGCTATGGAACAAGCTCAAGAGGATGTAGTTAACTTAGAAGATTTGGTAAAGCAACTAAACGTTGAGCAGAAAAAGATATATGATGAAGTCACAGAACAGATTCAACATGGATTCAGACATGAGAAAAAAGAGTGCTCATGTACATCATTTAAGCCTGTCCGACTGTACGTAAGTGGAGAAGCGGGGACAGGAAAAAGTTTTCTGATTAAAGCAATTGCAACTTATCTGCAGAAAAGGACTGAATCACCGCTGTCTTGTGTTGTAACCGCTCCAACTGGACTGGCGGCACATAACATTAAAGGGATTACTCTACATCGTTCACCCATGCACACAAGGCTCTCCACGACCTGGGCCCCAAGTACCTCAACGACTGCATGACCTTCTACACGCCCACCCGCCAGCTACGATCGACCAGCCACGCACTCGCCACCGTACCACGCATCCGCAGAGCCACCGCTGGAGGAAGATCCTTCTCCTACCTGGCAGCTAAGATGTGGAACTCCCTCCCCACCCACCTTCGGCAAACCCAAGACCATCTCACCTTCAGGAAGCAGCTCAAGACCTGGCTGTTCGAGCAGTAACTTTCCCCTACCCCAGCGGCTTTAAGACCCTCCCGGGTGAGTAGTGCGCTATACAAATGACGTGATTGATTGATTGACTGATTGATTGATGCTGCCAGTTGAGCATGAAAATAAATTGCATTAAAACAAGTTATCTGGAGATGCGTGTTCTGAAGTTTCCAGAGTCCTGAAGAAAATGAAACTTCTTATCATTGATGAAGTAAGTAAGCATGGTCTCAAATGCTTGCTTTTGTGTATTTGAGAATGCAAGACATTCTTAGAACAGAGTATGTGGTGTTATTTGGAGGAAAACACATAATTGTTTTTGGAGATCTATTGCAGTTGACTCCAGTAAAAGGACAACCAGTGTTTAAAATGCTTACACATGAAGATACCGGGAAGTCCCTTGGAAGCATTGGAAACGTTAATATATGGTTAACTTTCAAATATGCAGAACTGTTTCAAAATATGCGACAGGCAAAGGATGAAGATTATTATAAAATTCTACAAGATATAAGAATCGGAAAAGTAAGCGAGCATGGGAAAGAAGCTTTACATGCACGATTAATTTCAATTTTGTATCCAAATGAAAACATTCTTCCAGAGAATATTTTTAAGAAAATTACTGAGAACAAATCTGGAATATGTTTGATGCCAACTCTGCAAGAATGTTCCATCTTCAACAACAAAATGTTAAAGTTAGAAAATGAAGAGATTGTGAAACTAGAAACAATAGATAAAATTGAGCACATGGGAGCAACAATTATTTTGTCAGAAAATTTGAAATCAAAATTGGATTCATTAGAGAAGAATATATCTAAAACAGCTGGTTTTGAAAAGACTCTGAATATGTGTTTTAATTGTTGTATTATTTTGAGAAGGAATTTAAATGTTGAAATAGGTCTGGTAAATGGAGCAATGGGTCATGTTGTTGATTTCATGAACTATAGAAATAGAGATGAAATTGAATTTGTAAAAATTTAATTTGATGGCATTGAGCAAGTACAACAAATCAGTTGTTGTTCTGCCAGATTTTTGCTTGTAAAAGACTTATATGTTCACCGAAAACAGTTTCCTGTTTGTTTGGCATTTGCGGTGACAATTCATAAATCTCAAGGTTTAAGTGTAGATAGTGCTTTGGTGAACATTGGAAGTTCTGTGTTTAAAGAGGGTATGGCATATGTGGCATTATCACGAGTCAGAACTTTATCAGGATTGTATTTGATTAAGTGTGATGACACAACAATTTGTGCAGATCTGGATTGTGTTAAAGAATACAATAGATTAAGAAGAGAGTATGCTCCACATTTGCCACAATATCCTCTGTTTGAAAAACGTGTGGTAGGCCGAAAAAGAAGAAATGAGAGTAATTGTAGTGAGGTAGTAGCAAAAAGACAAAAAGTAGATGAAAATGTAATTGAAAACAGTAAAAAAAAAGGATTCTGATGAAAATGTTGTTGGATTTCAGTTTGAAAACAGTTCTGGTGTCAACTGTTATGCTAATGTAGTGGTTAATGTTGTTCTTTTTCTTCAAACTTTACAAGAACAGATTGGTGAACATCGGGATCAAAGATTGTGCGGTTTATTGAATTCTGTGTTTGAGAAATGTAGCAGTGATAGAGCAAAATTAGAAAATGTAACAGAAATTCGAAATATTTTAGACATGTGTTCTGGTCAAGAAAAATTTTCACAGAACATTCAGCAGGATTGTCAGGAGTTTTTAATGTATCAATCATTTTTTTTAAATAAACATCCATTAAGACACTTATTTAAACATTTATTCTTCCATCGACCTTTACATATACATATATAAAATATATTTATTTTTCAGAAAGACACACCTTCACTGGATGGTGTCATCAGTGATGTCATGAGTGATGTCACTGACCATGTCATGAGTGATGTAATATGTGATGTCATCAGCAGTGCATTACACGCGCAAGTTATAGTGAGTCCAACTAACTATAACGTGGGAATTTCAATGGTTTTATGTCAGTAAAATTTCCAGCTAACTATAACTGGTGTCAAACCTATGGTTTTTTCAGTGAATTTAATAGGTTTTTTAAATGCTAACTTATGTTTTTTCCGTGAATATATATATATATACCATACGCGTACGGTGCGCGTACCCCGCAATTTTTTTTTTTTTTTTTTGCCCTTGGGGGTCCCTTTGGGACCCCCTGAGAAGGGCTAGAGGGTTGGGGGGTATCTACCCTGCCCCCTTTTCGTGTTTTCCACTCTTGTTTTGGGCTCTCTTGTGCCTCAGTTCTCCTGAAAAACAAGATGGTGGCCAACACTTCCTGGTTTGGACAGTTTGGAATGTTGACAGTCGACTGCCAGCCAATCAGAAACTCGCTTGCGCACGTAAGGGTACGCGCACATTTGCGTAAGGTACGCGTACCGTATGCGTACGGTGCGCATACTGTGAGCGCATATAGATATATAATTTGATCAAATTCAATTTTCTCAAGAACTACTGGAGGGATTTACACCAAACATACAAAAGGCATTGCTGCATACCAGTCCCTACCATTTTGCCAAATCTGGTATAATTCCGTTCAGCCGTTCGAGCTGTAGCCTTGTCAGAATGTCCCTATGGAAATTAACATGGGAAAAACACGTTTTGTAACCCCCTTTTTTCTCGCCCCCCGCTTAACGAATCCCCCCGAAACTCTCAGGGAAGGAGCGGAGTGCAGCCACGCAAATTTAAGGAAAATTACAGGCAGATCCCTCAATCGGCGCCAATGTTATTCCCAATAGAAATTCCTGGTGTGGTCCCAATGCATGTGTCGGACCCATTCTTTAGGAAGAGACGGGACTGGTGGTGGATGTGTATGCAGCGGTTGGCGCTGCAAATCCAACACGCCTCTCGTTCTGGTGCTCCACTGAAGCCGGCATTTCTCTGTGTGGTGTTGCGTGCTGAATGCACACAGTGGCGCCCCCCCACCCTAGACTTTGTTTTGGTACCGGGGAGAGAGCAGCGTGATTCCAGCTGACTGTGACACCACCGGGAGACGATTGCCGTCAGGATGTGATTGCGCAGCAGAAAGTGAGCAAACCCACACGGCTGACAACTGTTGGGGCATTACTGAGTGCACGGACCGGTCACTGTACCTTGATTCCATGTGTAGAAAGATTTGCCTACATATCCTGTGATCTGAACGGACTACGGACTAGTGTGGGGACTCAATCTACCAGTATGCATAGCGAGGACTGCTGCAGAGGTATGAAGAACGGAGCCTCTGATTTGACACGCTTGCCTCCAATGGGAGTATAATGAGCAGGATATACCCCTCATCCCACACAGAACTATCGAACCTAGGAACACAATGCTGGAAATGAGGAAGGCAAATGCCGAAACGCGTCTGCCAGGTGTTTTTATGGAACTGTGATGTCCGAATGGTGGCAATAAAACTTTCCTGGTGTGGTCCCAATGCATGTGTCGGACCAGTTCTTTAGGAAGAGACGGGACTGGTGGTGGATGTGTATGCAGCGGTTGGAGCTGCAAATCCAACACGCCTCTCGTTCTGGTGCTCCACTGAAGCCGGCATTTCTCTGTGTGGTGATGCGTGCTGAATGCACACAGTGGGGCCCCCCCGTCCTAGACTTTGTTTTGGTACCGCGGAGAGAGCAGCGTTATTCCAGCTGACTGGGACACCACCGGGAGACGATTGCCATCAGGATGTGATCGCGCAGCAGAAAGTGAGCAAACCCACACGTTGGGGCATTACTGAGTGCACGACCGGTCACTGTACCTTGAGTCCACGTGTAGAAGGATTTGCCTACATATCCTGCTTGTGTGATCTGAACGGACTACGGACTAGTGTGGGGACTCAATCTACCAGCATGCATAGCGCGGACTGCTGCAGAGGTATGAAGAAGGGAGACTCTGATTTGACACGCTTGCCTCCAATGGGAGTATAATGAGCAGGATATGCCCCACACCCCACACAGAACTATCGAACCTAGGAACACAATGCTGGCAATGAGGAAGGCAAATGCCGAAACGCGTCTGCCAGGTGTTTTTATGGAACTGTGATGTCCGAATGGTGGCAATAAAACTTTCCTGGTGTATATATACCACAAAAAAGAGTTGCCTCGAACGAAAGAGCCCACATCAGGTGATGTTACCAAAAAGCAATTTAATGGAGGATGTAGCAGAATAAGATGGAATAACGCTGGCAAAGTCCAAGCCGATGCGTTTCGGGCCCCTGCCCTTTGTCACAGGCTTTGTGGACTGGCAAAAAGTCAAGCAACATTACTGCACCTAAATATGATAAAGAGTCCTGCCCATATGAGCATGACCGCTCCCACGGCCTTCTGGTCTCTGAAGTGCTTTGTGCATCTCCAGTTAGTTTGCCTTTAATTTGCCAAATAAAAGTCCATAACCTCCCAAGTGGGATGCAGCGCACCCTGCCCCCATCCTGCTGACAACATAACACCTCCATTAGCTGGCACCTCTCCTGAATGTGAATAATGCCGGTTGGCGTCCTTCCAGGTCTGTTACACAGCAGGGCATCTTTTACGGCCAGGAAAGCCATACTTAAAACTTCAAAAATGGGTTGCCTCAAACGCAAGTGCCCACAGCAGGTGATGTTACCAAAAAGCAATTTTAATGGAGGATGTAGCAGAATAAGGCAGAATAACGCTGGCAAAGTCCACAAAGCTTGGGAAAAAGGGCAGGGGCCCGAAACGCGTCGGCTTGGACTTTGCCAGCATTATTCTGCCTTATTCTGCTACTTAAAATGTACAGTACAACTCCTAAAGCATTTAAGCAGATATGTACATATTTATGTCTTCGATATTCGATATTCCACTTTGTACAGGAGACCCCCAGAACTATGGAAGTATGCTTTCTATGTCTCTTAATTGGGCTTGCACTAGCACTTTAAAAATGTGGGGTAAGAACTAGGCGTTGTCATGTGATCAAGCCTGCTTGGACGGCTGAAACGCTTCAAGATGGTACACTGGAAAAAATTAATTAATTTTGCAGTAAGGTCTGCCCTCGTCATTTTGCATGCAAGTGGAGAAGACAGTTTCACGAGTTTTTGTGATATATATATATATATATATATTACCTACTGGCGATAGCCAGTAGGTATATATAGTTAGGACGGTTTCCCATAGGAAATCCCCAACATTCTATTGGGAATAACTTTGGCCCTGGTTGATGAATCTTCGCAAATTTCTCAAAGAAGATGGCTCGCTCCGCTCCGCTCCTTCCCTGAAAATTTGGGGGGGGTTCGTCAAGTGGGGGCTGAGAAAAAAGGGGGGTCCCAAAACGTGTTTTCCCCATGTTAATTTCCATAGGACCTTTAGACTTAGCTACAGCTTGAACCACTGAAGGGAATTACACCAAACTTGTCAAAATGGTAGTGTCTGGTATGCAGATCACGCTTTTGGTAAAATAGTGTAAATCCCTCCAGTGGTTCCTGAGAAAATTAGAAGAGAAATCAATTATATATCTATAAGCGCGCACGCGTGCGCGCTCCCCCGCGAATTTTCGGAATTTTTTTTTTGGGGGGGGGGGCTGGGGGGGCTTCTGCCTTATAGTTTCTTGTGTTTTATTTTAATTTCGAGGGTGCTCACCCCTCGTTTTACTGCCGAGATCACCGCCGCAGCCCGAGCCGCCTTAAAATGGCCGCCGCCGCCGCCTGGTTGTAGGCGGGCCGGGAGGACGTGGTTTCCGCTTCCCCCTGCCTGGGGGAAGCCTTTGATGTCCGGACCGGTCTCCCGTGCCAAGGGGGAGACCGGTTAATGATGCGGGCTGGTGCAGTACTTGTGCGGGGCTCCCGTGTGCTGAGGAGCCCCCGCCTGCACCATTACTGATTACCGCTAGAAGAGCAGAGCGGAGCAGAGATACGGAGCTGCGGCAATCCACAAACCGTGAGTCACGCTGCTCCAGGCACATAACAACAACCGAAAGCAAGCCGCAAACCGTGAGTCATGCTGCTCCAGTCACCTAACAACAACCGAAAACCTGGAGCTGTTTTTTTTTTTAAACGACCAAGTGGCCCAACGGTCTGCTCATAAAATGTTACTTTTATGGCTGTTCGTTTCATGGCTTCGAAATGCAGACACTTATGAAGTCTATTAGAAGTGCTAGTGCAACCTATAGTCTTTGGGCATGTAAACCAATTTACGTCAACACGTGTTCCCTGTGCGCTACGGCCCAACCTACACTGTCTATAATGTAATTCCTCTACTTCTTCCAAAATAAAAATTGTGAGACCCCCAGCCTCCCTTCGGAGCCTTGTTTACACTAACGTAAAATATACACAAGCATTGGCAATGCGGATGGGTCCTTTTTTAAAGTGCTCCACCCTGCTTTCATCTTAGCAACTCACTCTGTATTCACAAGGGGGCATCTCACCCTTCATTTATAGAGACCTCAATCCTACAATCACATAGGCACGTCTATCACCCTGCACTTTACAAACTGCCTACCCTGCACCCATAAACCTCTCACTCACCCTGTCTTAGCCTGTGGTCACAATTCATGTACACTGCACTCTTACACCGGACACAGTAGACACGCCCACCACTCTTCACTCACCTTTTAGTCATGCATTACATACTGTTCTCTACAGACGACCATCATTGCCTCTGCATCGCGGGATGTGCTTCGCCATCTTCCACACTACACACACTCCATTCACCCATCTCTCACCCATCACCCACTCACCATTCACACGGCACCCAGACTCCGCTCACCTCAAACCAGACACCACTCACGCACCACAAACCTACTTCACCATGCACTCACACACTACTAAACACTACTTACGGTCCCTTTTCACTCACCCATTGCTAACCTTTCACACTCAACCTCCTGATCCCTGTTATCACACACCGCTCACCTGACAAAAGTTTCAAGTTTACCCAAAAATTGCTTTAGACCTCCATAAAGGTCACCAATATAAAAACCAATTTTCAGATACCAACGTTAGCTACATTCATATAGCTTTTTATAAATAACAGCTCTACATTTAAAAAAAGTTTGTTACATACATAGTCATTCAATGGGGTCCTAATAAAATTGAGACATTAATCTGCACTTGAGAGGTTATACTTAGAATAAAGTGGATTTAAAAAGAAGTTTCGTTGTTCAGCAATCGCTGGGCACATATATAGTAGTTCTCAAATCTTGAGGTCCTCTCTCCTAAAGATGACACGAGAACGCATCTGATATTTGTTATGACCATTTGCCGACATAGGATTTCAAAAATAACTGTCCTAACCGTAGTTGTAATTTGCACCTTCTGACACTGATTTTTCTATAATGCAACTTAATCTCGGGACAGCATTTCCATGTATAGTCTTAGTTGCTTGGGAAACTAAGACTAGAGCAATTATTGGTGGATTTATCTACTCAACCAGTAGTGGGGGGTGGTTTGGGGTGGGGGGGTTTCCTACAGGCACTGTTGCCCAGTGCCCAATGGCTTGCAATGGAGCCCATGGCATTCACGGGAGTAACAGACTTTTCTAGCTGCAGCATAAAAGACAGCCTTCAAAGTTGCCTGACTGCTGTGGCCTGTTTCGGCCCTGATTGACGTTGCTTTCATAAGTACCTGTTGCCAGTCCGCAAACACCTGGCGTCCTGGAGTCAGTCCCAGCGTTCGGCCTGACAGCATCGCAGATCAAAGTCCTTTTCATTTCCCTGACGCTGGGCGTGGTAGGGACCTGCGTAGCCTTGCTGCCGTCTGAGAGTCAACCCCTTCTGTTACTAAAAGTGTGAGGAGTGGGCGTCTTTTGTACTCTCACCTATTCCATTACTTGGCAACATCTCTGATCGGGCAGCTCGGATCAGGAGGGACATTTTTTACAAGGTAAACAGTATTTTTCACTACCCTTTATTGTGTTATCAAGATTTTATTAGAGGTATTTTTAAATAATGTACAACTTGAATAACTAGCGCAGCGAATTAAGACGAATAATGAAGAAAAAAAATAATGTCTGATAAACGTATGTTTTATTAAAGTAACCATAACGTAATTTTTTTTTTTTGGTATAAGCTTATTAGACATTCTGCGAATAAAATCAATTTCTTGAAAACAAACCAGGACATTTTGAAAGAATATATATATATATATATATATATATATATATATATATATATATATATATATATATTCACTGAAAAACCATAGGTTATACATTATATATAGTTAGAAATTAGCCTTTAAAAAACCAATGAAAAAAAAAAACATATATATATATATATATATATATATATTTCACTTTCACTTCCTCCATGCAAACCGGGACTCTTCGCTGGCGGTGCGGTCGGGTTTGGAGGATCCCGAAATTATGCCAATCTTCTCATACAGAAAGTACAGCACACTCCACACAGATAAATTCGGACACAATGCTGTCTGCTAGTCAAATCCTGGGTTTATTTCATAACCACAAGCCAAAAACAAACCCTACGCGTTTCGGCGGACAACCGCCTTGCTCACGGGTAAGTGTTGTTGTTTTACCATTGGTTAAATAAAGTGCATGTGATACATTAGAACAAACAACATCAAAGAGGGACAAACGTGCTGTTAGGAGTCAGCCATCTTTCAATGGGTTAGTTGCAATGCGTGAAACATTATTGTATATGCATTAGAGCCAAAATTCAATTAATTCATCAGTGTGCTAACTTGAATTAGAAAATGTTTTTAGAAATAATAACATGTTAGCTGGGATAGAGCCTCCCGCGTTTGTTATGTTGGACAGCCATAGGACACGCCTGCACGGATAATGTATTGCCTTTGGCATATCGTTTGTAGGGAAACTAGGAACATTAGAGTATTGTATTAGCCAAGTGGCATAACCCGATATCATATATATATATATATATTCACTGAAAAAACCAAAGGTTATATACTATATATAGTTAGGAATTAGCCTTTAAAAAACCAATGAAATTCACTAAAAAAAACATAGGTTTTAGGCCTTATTTGGTTAGGAATTAATATATAAAAAAACAATTGAAATTCCTCCTATATATATATATATATTAGCATTTAAAAAACCAATGAAATTCACTGAAAAAACCAAAGGTTATACACTATATATAGTTAGGAATTAGCCTTTAAAAAACCAATGAAATTCACTAAAAAAACCATAGGTTTTAGGCCTTATATAGTTAGGAATTAACATATAAAAAACCATTGAAATTCCTCCTATATAGTTCCGCAATCCAATGCTGATGATGTCACATATTACATCATTCATGACATCACTGATGACATCACTGAGGACATCATCCAGTGTCTGTGTGTTTTTGTAAAGTTTAAATATGTTTTACATATTGAAGAATGAGAGGATGTATAAGAGTATGGATGAAGGATTTGATTGTATAAGTGAGTAAGTATGTGTTTGTATATCTGTGAAAATGTAAGCTGTTCTGTGTTTAACTGTATAGATCAAGAAATCAAAGTGTGATTGATTCTTTACAGGACTGAGTAGGTGTGTGAGTAACTCCATGGATGAGTGGCAGTGTGTGCGTGTCTGCATAGGTGTATGAGTGCATATGATAGTGTTGCAATGATGAGTGACAGTATGTACGAATGACCTTATGGGTGAATGAATGAATGTGCATGTAGACGTAGGAATTAGTTAGTGGGTATGTAGTAAATGGTATTGGTGTGTCAATAGTTTTAAAAATGATACTTTGTATTTTACACTAGGTGTATTAGAGTGTAAGGAGGTGCATTGTATTATCACATAGACGTAGGAATTAGTTAGTGGGTATGTAGTAAATGGTATTGGTGTGTCAATAGTTTCAAAAATGATACTTTGTATTTTACACTAGGTGTATTAGAGTGTAAGGAGGTGCATTGTATTATCACATGAAGTATATCATTAGTGGTGTAATTATTGATGTTAAATGAGCTGTCATCAGTGATGTCATGAATGATGTAATATGTGACATCATCAGCATTGGATTGCAGATGCGCGAAATATATAGTTAGTGGACCTAACTATATCTCGAATTTCATTGGTTTTATATCAATAAAATGTCCAGCTAACTATATAGGAGGAATTTCAATGGTTTTTTATATGTTAATTCCTAACTATATAAGGCCTAATACTTATGTTTTTTTAGTGAATATATATATATATATATATATAAACACACACAGGTTTGGCGTGCTTGAGCCGTCTTCCACGGCGGGCTCTCGACGGGGAACGCCAACCCCTATAACTCAACACACTCCTGGTTACAGCACTTCATAAATTGAAAAACCAGAGTCGGAGCCCAAATCAGATGCGGTGTTGTCAAGGTTTATTCGGCAAAGGAAACACCCAACGCGTTTCGTGATCCGCTGACCACTTTCTCACGGGTGGAGTTTACCTGGGTCAACCTCCATTTAAAGCAACATACTGTTTTAGAATTTTACACACGTGATCATAGACATGGAAAAAATAATGAATAAACAACTTATAGCTATGTCGGCAATTTTAGAAACATTGTTTCAAGTGAAAATTAGTATCACATCCAGGAATAACGGATACATATACAGTCCATAATAATGATGTGCAATTCCCTGGGTATTACACAGTTTAAGCCTATTTTGCAAACTGAAACCAGGTAATTTCATATGCGCCAAGGTTGGCCAGCCCCATTATGCAGTACCATGTTGCACATTCACATCAGGCTGGCAACATCAAAACTTACCAGCCAGTACTCAGGACTTGGGGGAGGAACTTGCAATCCATCTTCATACGTAAATGATTGTGACTAAATCATGTGAAACTGTAATGCTGCTGCTTCTTTGGTAACAATTTCAAAAGCTTTTAATTGGTTTTAACTGTGCACTGATCCAAATGTAATCACTATCACCTATAGCTATTCCCTTTTTCATTTTTTCCAGGAATATGGCCTCAATTATTGTCCACTTGGAGCTCATTGAAAACCCTGCCTGTCATGTAATGGACTGAATTGCCCACTGGGGCAACACGACCTCTGACTAACCCATCATAAGTACTGATGTGAATGTGCAACATGGTACTGCATAATGGGGCTGGCCAACCTTGGCGCATATGAAATTACCTGGTTTCAGTTTGCAAAATAGGCTTAAACTGTGTAATACCCAGGGAACTGCACATCATTATTATGGACTGTATATGTATCCGTTATTCCTGGATGTGATACTAATTTTCACTTGAAACAATGTTTCTAAAATTGCCGACATAGCTATAAGTTGTTTATTCATTATTTTTTCCATGTCTATGATCACGTGTGTAAAATTCTAAAACAGTATGTTGCTTTAAATGGAGGTTGACCCAGGTAAACTCCACCCGTGAGAAAGTGGTCAGCGGATCACGAAACGCGTTGGGTGTTTCCTTTGCCGAATAAACCTTGACAACACCGCATCTGATTTGGGCTCCGACTCTGGTTTTTCAATTTATATATATATATATATATATATATATTCGCTCCACAACACACCAAAATTATTTATGAGAAACGGAACACCCAGAGCTGCAGTGTACAAAAGGTTTATTCGGCAGATGAAAAAAGTTCCACGACGCGTTTCGCCATTACGGCTTGGTCACGGCGAAACGCGTCGTGGAACTTTTTTCATCTGCCGAATAAACCTTTTGTACACTGCAGCTCTGGGTGTCCCGTTTCTCATCAATAATTTTGGTGTGTTGTGGAGCGAATTGAACAGCCAGCTGGTGGCTGCAACGGGACCGCCCACGCCAGCTCTTCTCCTAACCAGCGGTAGTGGGGATTATATATATATATATATATATATATATATATATATATATATATATATATATATATATATATATATATATATATATATATTACCTACTATAGTTAGGACCTAGTTACCATAGGAAATTTCGAACATTCTATTGGGCATAACTTTGGCGCCGAATAGGGGATCTGTTTCTAATTTTCCTTAAATTTGCCTCGCTCCGCTCCGCTCCTTCCCTGAAAGTTTCGGAGGGATTCGTCAAGCGGGGGCCGAGAAAAAAGGGGGGTCCCAAAACGTGTTTTCCCCATGTTAATTTCCTTAGGGACATTCTGACACGGCTACAGCTCGAACGGCTGAACGGAATTACACCAGATTTGGCAAAATGGTAGGGACTGGTATGCAGCAGTGCCTTTTGCATGTTTGGTGTAAATCCCTCCAGTAGTTTTTGTAAAAATTGAATTTGAAATTTTTAAAATGCCATTTTCTATGGAACCTTTAGACATGGCTACAGCCCGAACGGCTGAACGGAATTACACCAAACTTGGCAAAATGGTAGAGACAGGTATGCAGTAGTGCTTTTTCTATATTTGGTGAAAATCCCTCCAGTAGTTGTTGAGAAAATTGAATTTGAGCAAATTATATATCTATATGCGCTCAACATTCTATTGGGAATAACTTTGGCGCCAATTGAGGAATCTGCGTGTAATTTTCCAGAATTTTGGCCAGCTCCGCTCCACTCCTTCCCTGAAAGTTTCGGGGGGATTCGTCAAGGGAGGGCGGAAAGGGGGTCCCAAAACGTGTTTTCCCATGTTAATTTCCATGAGGGCCTTTAGACACGGCTACAGCCCGAACGGCTGAATGGAATTACACCAAACTTGGCAAAATGGTAGGGCTTGGTATGCAGATGTGCCTTTGCTATGTTTGGTGAGATTCCCTCCAGTAGTTCTTGAGAAAATTGAATTTTAAAATTTTCAAATGGCATTTTCTATGGGACCTTTAGGCACGGCTACAGCCTGAACGGCTGAATGGAATTACACCGAAACTTGGAGTGGAAAACACGAAAAGGGGGCAGGGTAGAGACCCCCCAACCCTCTAGCCCTTCTCAGGGGGTCCCATAAGGACCCCCAAGGGCATAAAAAAAAAATCGAAAAATTTGCGGGGTATGCGCACCTTGCGCGTACGGTACGCGTACCGTGCGCGTACCCCACGATATAAAAAAAATAAAAATGTTGCACTTGGTAGTCCTTCTGGGACCCCCTGAGAAGGGCTAGGAGGTCAGGGGGTCTCTACCCTGCCCCCTTTTCGTGTTTTCCACTCTTGTTTTGTGCTCTCTTGTGCCTCACTTCTCCTGAGAAACAAGATGGTTGCTCAGGTGGTCCCAGAAGGATAATAACATATATAAACGTTATCCGCTAATAGAATTAGCATTTACATAGGTTTCACGTCTGATATAGTTAGGAATTAGCATTTAAAAAACCTTGCAAAGTCACTGAAAAAAACATAGGTTTCAGGCCTTATATAGTTAGGAATTAGCATTTAAAAAACCTTGCAAATTCACTTAAAAACGATAGGTTTCAGGCCTTATATAGTTAGGAATTAGCATTTAAAAAACCTTGCAAATTCACTTAAAAAAACAAAGGTTTCAGGCCTTATATAGTTAGGAATTAGCATTTTAAAAACCTTGCAAATTCACTTAAAAAACCATAGGTTTCAGGCCTTATATAGTTAGGAATTAGCATTTAAAAAACCATTAAAATTGCTCCTATATAGTTAGTTTTACTAACTATATTTCGCGCACCCGCAATCCACTGCTAATGATGTCACATATTACATTATTCATGACATGGTCAGTGACACCTCTGATGACATCACTGATGACATCTTATTTGACATCACTGATCACATCACTGATGATATCATTCATGTGATTATACGATGCACCTCCTCACACTCTAATATAACCTTTGATACACCCAGTGTTAAATACAGACTACCATTCTTGAAACCATTGACACACCAATACCAGTTACTACATACGCACTCACTGATTCCTAGGTCTACACACACATTCACTCATTCACCCATACAATCACTCATACATACAGTCACTCATGAATACAACACTATCATATGCACTCATACACCTATACAGACATTCACACACTGCCACTCATCCATGGAGTTACTCACACACCTAGTCAGTCATAAAAAAGAATCAATCACACTTCCATTTCCTCAACTATACAGTTATACATACAACACCTACTTATTCAAACATATACTAACACATACTTACTCTCTTAAACAATCACTGATACATGTACACAATGATCCATACAGCCACTCGCACATTCACTGGCTCTCATGTATAGTCATTTATATGTGCCAACTCTCACATGCACTGTGTTTTACATATGTACTTACTTGGACATGTAGCACTGAGATATCCATTCACTCCCAATGCACACAGTCAACCGCCCATATAGCTGTTTCTACATGCACTCTTGAACTCATACACCTAGTGAATCAACTGCTCACACATCTATGCACAGAGTCACACACCTCCCATATATATATATATATATGGAATCCAACCTGTTGCCGGCGGCAGCCGTCAGCCAGCACACACGTACACAGACTTCTTCAATAATTACCGCAAACCAGACTTCTTTGCAGAAAAATGTATTACCGATCAAATGGCAAAGGTGGCGCCAGTCATCAGACGCGTTTCGGACTTACGTCCTTGCTCACTGATGAGCGAGTGAATTGGAGGTCAACATTATATACAGAAGTAGTGCACATTTGGATTTCGCGCCTAAACCAAAGGCTAAACATAGTTGGTGGACTCACATGTAAAGTCATATACCAAGCCCTAAATGATGGGCGCCATTTTGTAATGGTGTTTGGTGGAATACAAATGTGTTCTCAGACCATCATATGCATCTACTAATAGATTGCATTGTTTTAGTAACATCGAGTATAATCCAATGGAAACATGTCAAAAAATAATAAGTGCTTTTTAACATATATACACACAAAAGGAGGGCATTGTGGCAAATTTCACAAGAAACTATAAACATGCTATGTGAGACTTTACTCGAATACATGTAAATTCTGCAAATTTATGAGTGCCTTACAGTGTAACAGTTGGAAATGTACAATGCGCTATTGTTATGTATCTCCTCATGATATGACTATAGGACATGGCAATAATCTCATTATCCTGTTTAAGTCAATCTACTCGATGCACTGTGTTTATGCAACAGTATGTTATTAAAATTAAAGACGAGAGGGCAATGTCCGTACAAATACGTTTAGAAACTCATTTCTTGAGAAAATAAATTAATTAACAATAATTGTCTGGAATTGAATCAGACAAATAGGTCTTATTCGAGATATAATTCCATATTTAAACCGTACCCCTTGGTACTCGCTATGAAATGTGTTTTTAAAAAATACCTCAAACTAGATAATCTTACATGGGATGTTTGCAGAAATGTGGCCAATGCTATAAGAATTAGCCAACCATTGTGCTCCCCAGCAATCAACCATTAATGAGTTTTTCAACGCAAAGTTTGTTCTACTCGTCATCAAATATGCATGGATGGTCATATGTTAAATGTTTGAACACTCCAAAAAAGTGAAGGCTTAAAAACGGTACTGCTCATATAAATATCATGAGAGCCGTAATGATGTGTGTTTGAACTAATAAAGTGCTAAAGTGTGAATATATAAATAAACAGTTACAAAAAAAGATCTATATGCCCCAGTTACTTTTTATGTACAAATGCTTAAATTTACTGATCTAATTCAGGTTGCACTGGACATTTCTAAAACAACTGACACATAAGGGAAATTATGGTATCTGTAGACTAATCCAATACGCATTATGGACACATGTTGAAACTCTAGTTCAGCCATATAAGTTCACATTCACCATTTTAACTAAAACTCTAGGTCTGATACATTCGTATTGATGACAAATAGGTAACGTAAGTATGGGATGGCCTATAAGAAATTGCGCAGATCTTCCCCTGTGTTCAAACCCCCAGGATGTTTACTATTGAGCATAACTATATATTTTGACTCCAGTTGGCGTAGGCGTTTTTCGTTGTCGCCTCCTCTTTTATTGGGGATTATCGCATCTATCACAAAGTATTTCAAGTGATTTGGGTTTTGTTTGTGAACCGACTGAAAGTGCCTCGCCACCGGGTAGGTGGGATCTGCATTTACTATGGCCCGTAAATGCTGTAGGATGCGTAAATATACCGCCCCTTTGGTGCTCCCTACATATATCAAGTTACAGCTGCATTGTAGTATGTAAACTGCTAGCTCAGTGCGACAAGTGTAATGAGACTTGAGCATGATAGGTTGTGTATCAAATGGTGTTGGTAAAGATTTCATATTCACACCAAAGTTACATGCCCTGCAGCTTATGCAGCGAAATAAACCTTTACGTGGGGATAGCCAGTTATCAGGTGGTGTTTCCGGGCTGTTCCTGACTAGGTTGTTACGCATAGAATATGCCCTCTTGAAGGTGACAGTGGGGGATTCTGGCATAATGTCTCTGAGGACGTTGTCGGTCAGGACAATAGGCCATTCACGCTTAATGAGTTTGGTGATTGCTTTGGCTTGACGGCTGTACCCCGTTATTAAACGTATGGTATTGCTGTCCTGTGTTTCAGAATGGGTCACATTGATTCTCGGTCTGAGGGGGTCCAACAGTACTTGTCTATCCATTCTATTGGCTTTTGCCATGCTGGATAGCAGTTTTTTATCTTCATAGCCCCTCGCTAGTAGACGACGTCTACATTCCTCCTGATGGTAATCTCTTGTTTCTGTGGTACTGCACGATCGATGAATTCTTAAAAATTCACCATATGGGATGGCAGCGATGGTGTGTCCTGGATGGAAACTATGTGCATGGAGGATGGTATTCACTGAGGTGGTTTTCCTGAACAACTCTGTGGTAATTTTGCCCTCAATAATTTTAACATGCACATCTAGGAACGTGGCCACATCCCTACTAATGTCTGCTGAAAACTGTAGGTTCAGATGATTGTCATTGATGTCCTTGACAAATGTTTCAGCTTCCATCATATTGCCCTGCCATATGATGAAAATATCATCTATATACCGCCAATATTTGACGATATTCGAGTCCCACCATGGTTTATGGGTTACTTTGAGGACATGTTCCTCCCACCACCCCACGTGGAGACCAGCGTAGGTGGGGGAAAAACATGCCCCCATCGCCACCCCTCTCTGCTGTTTGAACACTTCATTGTTAAATAGAAATACATTATTATTCAGGCATATCTCTATCATGGATAGAAGCATCTTATTATGGCAGTGAAATTCTATAGGTCTTTGATCTAGAAAATGCTTTACCGCTCTGATGCCATCCTTGTGTTCAATACTAGTGTAAAGCGAGGCAATGTCCATGGTGATTAAAAGATGAGCAGCAGACCAAGTGCACTGGTTAAGTTTGTGTAAAAAATCAGTTGAGTCTTTGAGATATGCTGGTAATTTCAGAACAAAGTCTTGAAGATAAAAATCAATGTACTTCGATGAATTTTCAAAGATACCGTTGATGGCGGATACAATCGGCCTCCCAGGCACTGGGGTGGTCTGCTTGTGCACTTTCGGGATGAAATAAATGTTTGGAATCACTGGATGTAATTTGTGCAAGAATTTTAGTTCATCTTTGGAGATTAAACCCTCCTTCTTCCATTGTTGTAATCTCTTAGCATATACATCTTCTATAGTCCTGACCGTTTTCATGTCAATTCTACTATAGCAAGCAGGATCATTAAGTTGATGATATGCCTCTTGGATGTAGTCCTCTTTAGCCCAGAGAACTATATTACCACCCTTATCCGATTGGTTGATAACAACTTTAGTTTCTTTTTGCAGTTTGTTCATAAGGGTGTGATATGCTCTCATTCTGTGGTCTTGGTGTTTGCGTTGTTTCATTGTCTTGATTTGTAATTTTTTAAGTTCTGCCACTAGTCTGTCTGCATAAATGTCAATAGCGTCTCTGGGCATGTTGGGGACAAAAGTTGAAGGGGGTTTAAAGGGAGTGCCGGTTGACTGTGCCATATCCATTTCTTCAAATTCCGCCATATCTTGTGTGCTTATGGGGTCATCTATATCCAATTGCAGTTGGTGCACAGTTTTCATAAGGGTGATGTCTTTTGCTGCCAATCCACTGGGCATAGGTCCTCTCTTTTTCTCCTGGCCCAGCTTTGAGGTTGTGCTGTTTTTTATGGCATAGTATTTTTTGAGTTTAATTTTCCTAATGTATTTAAAGATATCCACCCTGGTGTTAACATAATTGAAATTGCTTTCGGGACAGAATGAAAGGCCTAGCGAAAGCAATTGTTTCTCAGCTTCATCCAACTGAATTCCGGATAAGTTGACAATGGTATTCTCGTTCACTGATTTTTGTTCTGCCACTGTTTCTTTTTTGATGGCCTCCCTCTTGGCTTTGGCGCATCTGCGGCGTTGTTTGCGTCTCCTGTTGCGCCTTTGGGTAGAGTTGATTTTGGAGTACGTGCTCGTAGGGTCAATTTTCTCTGGAGTCTCACGTATTCCATCTCCTCCCCTAATGTTAATTGGCCCAAATCCTCATCATCTCGGGCATTCACTGCGCCATCATCGGAGCCATCACTGCTAGGGACTAGACTCAATTCTGATCCTGAAAGGGTGGAGCTCATTGTTGATGTTGTTGCTTGTTGGGTCGGAAGTGCTCCTTTGTTTGATGCATTCTTTTTTTGTTTTCTTAGCTGGTCATATTTTCTAGCAAAGGTGTATATTTGCCCTAGGGTGTAGTCTTGCTCATCCCGGGCAAATTTATATGCTTTCCTTGTTTTGATTGTCGCTTCCTGTTTTTTCAGGCGTTCCGTTATTTCATTGGTGGTTTTTTCGATGAAAGCTCTATCTGTATCGAAAATGTCTTTTTTCAGTTCTTCATTGATTTTGGCTATTTCATCTAAGTTCTTCTGCCGATCCACCTTAGCATATTTAACAAGCAAGCATAACAAGCGCATCGATGCCTCCAGATTGCTCTCAGCCCAGTCCTTTAATAAATCAGGGTTCGGATTTTCAAAGCTGGGAACCAGCATTATTCTGAGGCCACGGGGCACCCTTCCAACTTCACGATATTTCTCTAGGGAGCGAATCTCCCACCACTTCGTGAGCTCCCCCCTCCGGTTCTTTTCAAGTTCTCGCATTAACTTTTTTACTTCAGTGTCACTGTCAGTCGTTTTATTCAGTCCAGCTTTAGCATTTTGTTTAACTTTGGGCAAATTCAAAAAGAGCTCCTCAAAAGCCTTCTCTCTCTCCCGCTCTTCTGACATGGCGCCACCCAATTGAAATTGTTCTTCAGGAATCAAGTGCTATTGTATTTCAGCACCTGAAATGCTGGCTTATCGCGGTACCTCCCCAACCTGCAACTATACTTTTTACGATATCGACTCACTGCGGTTACCTCTTCCGGTTGATGTCCTCCGACGTCTCCCTCAGCGGTAGCCGAGTGGTTCCAATCGCTGTTATCGTATCGTGCAGGGGGCTGACCAAAGTTGCTCCTCACTGGAACAAACACTCCAAGACAGTCTGTGTCAAGTCAGCTCACTTTGTGGTGGAGGGGTCTGTGCTTTCGGAGAACCGACCTCGTCCCGAATATATGGAATCCAACCTGTTGCCGGCGGCAGCCGTCAGCTAGCTCACACGTACACAGACTTCTTCAATAATTACCGCAAACCAGACTTCTTTGCAGAAAAATGTATTACCGATCAAATGGTAAAGGTGGCGCCAGTCATCAGACGCGTTTCGGACTTACGTCCTTGCTCACTGATGAGCGAGTGAATTGGAGGTCAACATTATATACAGAGTTAGTGCACATTTGGATTTCGCGCCTAAACCAAAGGCTAAACATAGTTGGTGGACTCACATGTAAAGTCATATACCAAGCCCTAAATGATGGGCGCCATTTTGTAATGGTGTTTGGTGGAATACAAATGTGTTCTCAGACCATCATATGCATCTACTAATAGATTGCATTGTTTTAGTAACATCGAGTATAATCCAATGGAAACATGTCAAAAAATAATAAGTGCTTTTTAACATATATACACACAAAAGGAGGGCATTGTGGCACATTTCACAAGAAACTATAAACATGCTATGTGAGACTTTACTCGAATACATGTAAATTCTGCAAATTTATGAGTGCCTTACAGTGTAACAGTTGGAAATGTACAATGCGCTATTGTTATGTATCTCCTCATGATATGACTATAGGACATGGCAATAATCTCATTATCCTGTTTAAGTCAATCTACTCGATGCACTGTGTTTATGCAACAGTATGTTATTAAAATTAAAGACGAGAGGGCAATATCTGTACAAATACGTTTAGAAACTCATTTCTTGAGAAAATAAATTAATTAACAATAATTGTCTGGAATTGAATCAGACAAATAGGTCTTATTCGAGATATAATTCCATATTTAAACCGTACCCCTTGGTACTCGCTATGAAATGTGTTTTTAAAAAATACCTCGAACTAGATAATCTTACATGGGATGTTTGCAGAAATGTGGCCAATGCTATAAGAATTAGCCAACCATTGTGCTCCCCAGCAATCAACCATTAATGAGTTTTTCAATGCAAAGTTTGTTCTACTCGTCATCAAATATGCATGGATGGTCATATGTTAAATGTTTGAACACTCCAAAAAAGTGAAGGCTTAAAAACGGTACTGCTCATATAAATATCATGAGATCCGTAATGGTGTGCGTTTGAACTAATAAAGTGCTAAAGTGTGAATATATAAATAAACAGTTACAAAAAAGATCTATATGCCCCAGTTACTTTTTATGTACAAATGCTTAAATTTACTGATCTAATTCAGGTTGCACTGGACATTTCTAAAACAACTGACACATAAGGGAAATTATGGTACCCACACACACACTCAGTCTCCCATTCATATACTTGGCAACCAATCAATAACCCATATAGCCACTCATATAGCTACTGATCAACACATGCAGCAGCTTACACAACACCAGACATACTGATGCACACATTCAAACAGTTTAGTCACTAACCCATGCATTTAGTAAGACACATTTAATCACTCACTCATACAGTCAGTCACGCACCTACTAAATCCTTCATCCAGACACTTATACATCCACTCATTCTTCAATATGTAAAACATATTTAAAGTTTACAGAAACACACAGTCACTGGATGATGTCATCAGTGATGTCAAATGAGATGTCATCAGTGATGTCATCAGTGATGTAATTTGAGATGTCATCAGTGATGTCATCAGTGATGTCACTGACCATGTCATGAATGGTGTAATATGTGACATCAGCAGCAGTGGATTGCGGGTGCGCGAAATATAGTTAGTAAAACTAACTATATAGGAGCAATTTCAATGGTTTTTTAAATGCTAATTCCTAACTATATAAGGCTTGAAACCTATGGTGTTTTAAATAAATAAATATATATATATATATATATATATATATATATATATATATATATATATATATATATATATATATATATATATATATATATATATATATATATATATATATATATATATATATATATATATATATATATATATATATTACCTACTGGCTATCGCCAGTAGGTATATATAGTTAGGATTAATTCCCTATGGGATTTCTGAAAATTCTATGCCTAATAACTTTGGCGTTTGAGGACGGAATCGGCTGAAATTTTCAGGAAAATGGCACATTTTGTTTCTGAGCAGCCCCTGAAAATTTGGTGGAGTTTCGTCAAGGGGGGGCTGAGAAAAAAGGGGGGTCCCAAAACGCGTTTTTTCCATTCATTTTTCCATAGGGCGGTTGGACTCACTTTTAGCTCGAACGGCTGAATGGATTTGCACGAAACTTGGCAAAATTGTAGGGACTGTTAGCCCGATGTGCCTTTGCTAGGTCTCAATATATGTGCTCCAGTAGTTTTTGAGAAATTAACGTTCAAACCAAGATATATATCTGTAACAGCGCTCTGGGCAGCGATCCGGTCCGCTTACTTTTCGCGAAACGGAACTTTGCGCGCAGAAAGCTGATTGGCTCTCCGGTGTCTGTCAACATTCTAAACAGTCCGGAGCGGCCGCCATCTTATCTCTCGGTAGGATCGAGAGAGAAGAGGTGAAAAACGAAGGGGGAATTTATTGAAAGGGTGCAAGGTATACCCCTCTTGACCCCCTAGGATTGTTGTTGGGGTTATTAAAGGGTCCCGTGGGGAAAATAAAAAAAATGATTTTTCACGGTAGAAGCGTTTCCCGGGCCGCGAACTGGGCCGCAAACTGGTAGCGAAACGGGAATTCGCCATTTTGTGCTTCGTTTTAATTGTTTAGAGACAAAAATTATCGCCGCACATCGGCCACAATGCATGAATATCGTTGAAAAGTCAGCGATATTCATGCATTATCCAGCAAATGCTTTTAGCCATGTTATCCACCTTCCATTGGATAACAGAAAGCTGATTGGCTCTCCGGTGTCTGTCAACATTCTAAATAGTCCGGAGTGGCCGCCATCTTATCTCTCGGTAGGATCGAGAGAGAAGAAGAGGTGAAAAACGAAGGGGGAATTTATTGAAAGGGGGCAAGGTATACCCCTCTTGACCCCCTAGGAATGTTGTTGGGGTTATTAAAGGGTCCCGTGGGGAAAATAAAAAAAAAATTATTTTTCACGGTAGAAGCGCTTCACGGGCCGCGAACTGGGCCGCAAACTGGTAGCGAAACGGGAATTCGCCATTTTGTGCTTCGTTTTAATTGTTTAGAGACAAAAATTATCGCCGCACATCGGCCACAATGCATGAATATCGCTGAAAAGTCAGCGATATTCATGCATTATCCAGCAAATGCTCTTAGCCATGTTATCCACCTTCCATTGGATAACATGGCTAAAAACCGCTCTGTGCGTGAGCTTTTTTTTTTTTTTTTTTTTTTTGCTGCATGACGTTTGTTAACGTTCAATTCGATGGAAATCAGGAAGTGTTGAACACCATTTTGTCACTGCGAGTAAATATTTTGTTATAAATGAATCCTTATTGATAAACATTGTCTGCGCCATCTTGCGTTTTTGTCCAATGCCACAATTTTGTCGTGCACGGCAGCCATTTTAGATGCCTTGACCAGGGCCACTCTCTGCACGCCGTCGATTCTCAGCATGGCTCCCCACCCTCGCACGCATCTCCCCCACGCAATGGTCACCCCCGCTCTCTCTCTCATGCATGGGCCATATACTTCCCCCATCTGCGCTGCTCTTCTCTGAGAATCACACCCTGTGCCCGTTCGACACCTCCCTTTCACCCTATTCACTACCGCACCCTCTGACACTTCTCTTCCTCTGTGTCCGATTGTCCAGGCCGGACCTAGGCTATCACCTAGCCCTGCGGATGTAGTGTATGGCTCCAGCTGTAGAGTATCCAGACATGCCAACCCTCCCGATTCAGGTGTGAGACTACTGATTTCAGTGCTAGTCTTTCGTTTCCCGATTCCTGCAAGGAAAAACCCGGGGGCATATTTCCAACAACTAGCGGTAATTTTTGTCTCTAACTTGTTTAGAGACAATAATTATCGCCGCACTTCGGCGAATTTTATCGCACATAAACCTTGCTATTAGCAAGGTTTATCGCAAATGCGATAAAAAACGGCCGCAATGCATGAATATCGCTGAAAAGTCAGCGATATTCATGCATTAGTCAGCAAATGCTCTTAGCCATGTTATCCACTTCCCATTGAACAAGCGCATGGTCTTTTAAAGATTTGTGAAGTACTCGGGCGGGGGGGGCACTGGCAGCAATTTGCAGGCCAGGCAGTGTTCAACACGTGCATCACCCTTTCTCTGCCTGCTATCGCTCCATGTTTCGGAAAGGTAAGAAAATGAACGTGCATTTGAGTTTGAAATGTCCGATCTTGTAGCAGTACACTTGCAAAGCCCACACATGACAATAACCCGATTCAAGGCCCCATTCACCCGATTTTTAAAAAAAATATAGTACTCCAAGACAGTTACATTTTAAAACTTTATTAATATTTAAATATAACGAACGCAACAAAAACTGTAAATATATTTAACCATTTTTTGAAATTAACCAGAACTATAACGATAACAACAACAACAACAATAATATAACTTTTATGCCTAAATTACGCAAACATTTAGCTAATCTGCTAAAGGGGGGAGTCGCCATTTCTTTACAATAATCAATAATGAAAAATCCACATCAATAGGGTTGCCCGTTTTGTCGATGCAGCACTATAGTGCAATATACACAGCACCTGGGGTGTCAAGAGTGAACAGGTCTTTCTTTGTTCCTTAAGATGTTATCTGTGTCAACCTCTTCCGAGAATGCTGATGCGTTAGGGATTTCCTTGTGACAGCTGCTTCATAGACAGACGATATCTTTGTTAAGTCATTAGTGTTAAGTGTGTCTGAAACTACAGTGCCCTTCTGTTTTACTTTCCACAGACACTACAGAGTTTTGTGTGTTGTTCTTCTGAGCGACAATTATTCCAGAGGTTTCAGGTTCACTTGTTTTGTTCTGCAGTGAGTTAACAGCTTTAGAGAGTTCATGTTTATTTGCTATGTCCTGCTGTTCGTGAACTGCTTCAGAGACGTCAGCCTCATTTTTTATGTTTCAGTAGATCCTGGACCTGCCCGGCCGCGCCCAAAATGGCGCCGGTGTAAATGGGACTCGTAACTGCTTGTTCTGTACTGGTTGCCCAACCTTGATATCACGAGATACATATGCAGTTTTGAAGCACATGGCGGAGGCTTGTCTGCTGTAGTGGGGCGCCCCTTTATCGTTTCAGTCGCCATTCCGCCCGCTTTTGCTACACTGTGCCTCATCCGCCATTCAGCTGTTTACCGCCCGCTCTTACGGCTACAGCGTCTCGCTCACCATGTAGTTGAGTTGCTCCCACTCTTGCGGTGCAGCGGTAGGCGGCTTCCACAGGACTCTTAAAATGGCGGCCGGCTCTTCGGATTTGGGCCTGGTCCAGTAAAATGGCCCTGGGACACCTTGGAACTCGGACGCTTGTCTGCCAGGGCTTGGGTTCCATTCTCGAAAGCGTCCCCTCAGCCTTGAAGATTGTACAAAAGTCTTGGGGGCCCTCGACTCCCGCAGGCTTCCGGTGGGGAGCGGCTGCCATGATTGCTTGCGGAATGGCCACGACGGAGCTACGAGATGGTGGTGCTCTCATGGTGACGCCAGCTTCAGTCTGAAACATCCAGAAACAAGGTGGGGCTTTCATCGTTTGGGGAAAAAAAATGTTTTAATCCAATGAAAAGTGTTATTTTTAGGTCACATGACCTAGTCTTACATAATTAGGAAAAGAAAAGTAAAATGAACCAATGAAAAGTTTTATTAACAAGTCACATGACCTGTTATGCTTACGTTACGCGCTGCGCGGCGCGCTCTGGATCGTTTCCGGGAAGCTGCGCCTTGCTCACCGGAGCACATCCGGGTGCGCTAACGCGTCGCGTCATATGACGCATTACGCGACAATGCAGGTGCAGAATATAGTCAAAATGTCTCCACCAACCAGCGGTCGGAATTCCACCGCTTTCAGCAGTCCAAAAAGTTCGGTCAAATCTTAAGAGCGGGAGCAACTCAACTACATGGTGAGCGAGACGTTGTAGTCGCAAGAGCGAGCGGTAAACAGCTGAATGGCGGAAGAGGCACAGAGTACCAAAAGCGGGCGGAATGGCAACTAAAACGGTAAAGGGGCGCCCTACGACAGCGTGTCTTCAGGTGAAACGGATTGTGGGACAAGGTCCAGAATGAAAGATTCTTCAAAAGGGAAAAAATTCCGCCGGACCCCGAGAGCCGGCCACCTATGCCGGGGGCGATCTCAGGCCTCACCAGGGCAACACGACTTGGGGAGGGGGCAGGAGCCAAGCGCCCCCTCTCAGTCCGCGCCATCTCACCGCCCCTCGGGAGCCTCCGTCAAGCGGTTTAGGGAGGCACCGTATCACATTGTTTTCCAATGCAGTCAGGTCCACAAATGGACCCCACTACTTTGAATAGTGAAGCTGCAGCAGGTGCAAATAAGGTTTAAACAGTGTTACAAGAACTGCTTAGAACTCTGAAGTATGGCACTCAATAACCAGGACTTATGCCATTTATGTAAGGCAGTGACATGGAAGCAACTCAGGGACAAAAAGCATGAACGAACATTCACGTATGAAAATCTTATTTGGAGAAGGGGTAGAATCCAAACGCCCCCTGCCAGTTCGCGCCACTACACTGTATGTGGAAAATCTGAAGACATCATTCTACAAACTCTCAACGCTTGTTATCAGTGCATGACTTTCATGCTCGATCGATTGAGCTAGCCGGATCGGGCAATAAAAAGTATAAAATAGTTATGTAAATAGTTATTTAATAAAATGTTTTATTCTGTTTCTTTGGTGGTGTGTTGTGTATATTTATAATATTTGCATAGGGTTTGCCGTTATTTTTGGCGGTGTGGGTGGCGGAGTCGAGCTGTTTTGCAGCCCTCATGGTGTGGAGCTCAATTCATTTCACTATTTTCGTATTTCTCATGAAGGGTTATTCCTAATGTTTGTATTTTACCGAGGTTAAAAACAGATCGAATTAGTGGTCTACTGATTTTGCTCGATTACTTTTATTTTTTTACACGATTTTTCACTATCTGCAAAGACTAAACAGAGTATTGCGACTTTGTGCTTGTTTGTAAATAGAGAATGATCCAAAGAGAACCAATTGTAAAACAGTAAATGCTTGGATAATAATCAATCAAATGGAGAGACAAGCAGGTACGACGGATTACAACAGGGGTAAAGGTCTGCGTTAACTACCGTTCACTATCTGCAAAGAGAGAGTACTACTAAGAGAAAAGAGGGGAGTGGGGGGGGGGGCAGCGTTCAAAGCACATCAGCGTGCATAAACACGAAAACGTTTTTACCTATCACGTACTTGACATTTGACAGCTTTTGATGTTTGCTATTAAAAAACCATTGAAATTCACAGAAAAAACCATAGGTTATACTCCATATATAGTTAGGAATTTGCATTTACAAAACCTTGAAAATTCAATGAAAAAACCATTGGTTTTAGGCCATATATAGTTAGGGATTTGCATTTAGAAAACCTTATTTTACTCGCATAAAACCATTGAAATTCCATATATAGTTATAAGCGCTAACTATATATCGCGCACCCGCAATCCACTGCTGATGATGTCACATATTACATCATTCATGACATGGTTAGTGACATCACTGATGACATCACTGATGACATCTCAAATGACATCACTGATGACATCACTGATGACAACATCCAGTGACTGTATGTTTCTGTAAAGTTAAAATATGTTTTACATATTGAAGAATGAGTGGATGTATAAGTGTCTGGATGAAGGATTTAGTAGGTGCAAGACTGACTGTATGAGTGAGTGATTAAATGTGTCTCACTGAGTGCATGGGTTAGTGACTAAACTGTTTTAATTTGTGCATCATTATATCTGTTGTTCTACAAACTGCTGCATATGTTGATCAGTAGCTATATGAGTAACTGTATGGGTTATTGATTGGTTGTCCAAGTATTTGTATGGGAAACTGAGTGTGTGTGTATGGGTGGCTGGGAGGTGTGTGACTCTGTACATAGATGTGTGAGTAGTTGATTCACTATATGTATAGATTCAAAACTGCATGTGGAAACAGCTGTATGGGCGGTTGACTGTGCATGAGTGTATTAGTGAGTGAATGGATATCTCAGTGCTACATGTCAAATTAAGTACATATGTAAAACACAGTACATGTGAGAGTTGACATCTATAAATAACTGTGCATAAGAGCTAGTGAATGTGTGAGTGGCTGTATGGATCATTGTGAACATGTATCAGAGATTGTATAAGAGAGTAAAGTAAATATGTGTTAGTATATGTTTGAATAAGTAAGGTGTGTATAACTGTATAGTTGAGAAAATGGAGGTGTGATTGATTTTTGGCATAACTGACTAGGTGTGTGAGTAACTCCATGGATGAGTGACTGTCTGTTTACACTGATTGTATCTAAGGTTATATTAGAGTCTGAAGAGGTTCATGGTATTATCACATGAATGATATCATCAGTGATGTGATCAGTCATGTCAAATGAGATGTTAGCAGTGATGTCATCAGTGATGTCATTTGAGATGTCATCAGTGATGTCATCAGTGATGTCACTAACCATGTCATGAATGATGTAATATGTGACATCATCAGCAGTGGATTGCGGGTGCGCGATATATAGTTAGCGCTTATAACTATATATGGAATTTCAATGGTTTTATGCGAGTAAAATAAGGTTTTCTAAATGCAAATCCCTAACTATATATGGCCTAAAACCAATGGTTTTTTCATTGAATTTTCAAGGTTTTGTAAATGCAAATTCCTAACTATATATGGAGTATAACCTATGGTTTTTTCTGTGAATTTCAATGGTTTTTTTAATAGCAAACATCAAAAGCTGTCAAATGTCAAGTACGTGATAGGTAAAAACGTTTTCGTGTTTATGCACGCTGATGTGCTTTGAACGCTGACCCCCCCCCACTCCCCTCTTTTCTCTTAGTAGTACTCTCTCTTTGCAGATAGTGAACGGTAGTTAACGCAGACCTTTACCCCTGTTGTAATCCGTCGTACCTGCTTGTCTCTCCATTTGATTGATTATTATCCAAGCATTTACTGTTTTACAATTGGTTCTCTTTGGATCATTCTCTATTTACAAACAAGCACAAAGTCGCAATACTCTGTTTAGTCTTTGCAGATAGTGAAAAATCGTGTAAAAAAATAAAAGTAATCGAGCAAAATCAGTAGACCACTAATTCGATCTCTTTTTAACCTCGGTAAAATACAAACATTAGGAATAACCCTTCATGAGAAATACGAAAATAGTGAAATGAATTGAGCTCCACACCATGAGGGCTGCAAAACAGCTCGACTCCGCCACCCACACCGCCCAAAATAACGGCAAACCCTATGCAAATATTATAAATATACACAACACACCACCAAAGAAACAGAATAAAACATTTTATTAAATAACTATTTACATAACTATTTTATACTTTTTATTGCCCGATCCGGCTAGCTCAATCGATCGAGCATGAAAGTCATGCACTGATAACAAGCGTTGAGAGTTTGTAGAATGATGGCTTCAGATTTTCCACATACGGTGTAGTGGCGCGAACTGGCAGGGGGCGTTTGGATTCTACCCCTTCTCCAAATAAGATTTTCATACGTGAATGTTCGTTCATGCTTTTTGTCCCTGAGTTGCTTCCATGTCACTGCCTTACATAAATGACATAAGTCCTGGTTATTGAGTGCCATACTTCAGAGTTCTAAGCAGTTCTTGTAACACTGTTTAAACCTTATTTGCACCTGCTGCAGCTTCACTATTCAAAGTAAGTGGGGTCCATTTGTGGACCTGACTGCATTGGAAAACAATGTGATACGGTGCCTCCCTAAACCGCTTGACGGAGGCCCCCGAGGGGCGGTGAGATGGCGCGGACTGAGAGGGGGCGCTTGGCTCCTGCCCCCTCCCCAAGTCGTGTTGCCCTGGTGAGGCCTGAGATCGCCCCCGGCATAGGCGGCCGGCTCCCGGGGTCCGGCGGAATTTTTTCCCTTTTGAAGAATCTTTCATTCTGGACCTTGTCCCACAATCCGTTTCACCTGAAGACACGCTGTCGTAGGGCGCCCCTTTACCGTTTTAGTTGCCATTCCGCCCGCTTTTGGTACTCTGTGCCTCTTCCGCCATTCAGCTGTTTACCGCTCGCTCTTGCGACTACAACGTCTCGCTCACCATGTAGTTGAGTTGCTCCCGCTCTTAAGATTTGACCGAACTTTTTGGACTGCTGAAAGCGGTGGAATTCCGACCGCTGGTTGGTGGAGACATTTTGACTATATTCTGCACCTGCATTGTCGCGTAATGCGTCATATGACGCGACGCGTTAGCGCACCCGGAAGTGCTCCGGTGCGCAAGGCGCAGCTTCCCGGAAACGATCCAGAGCGCGCCGCGCAGCGCGTAACGTAAGCATAACAGGTCATGTGACTTGTTAATAAAACTTTTCATTGGTTCATTTTACTTTTCTTTTCCTAATTATGTAAGACTAGGTCATGTGACCTAAAAATAACACTTTTCATTGGATTAAAACATTTTTTTTCCCCAAAGGATGAAAGCCCCACCTTGTTTCTGGATGTTTCAGACTGAAGCTGGCGTCACCATGAGAGCACCACCATCTCGTAGCTCCGTCGTGGCCATTCCGCAAGCAATCATGGCAGCCGCTCCCCACCGGAAGCCTGCGGGAGTCGAGGGCCCCCAAGACTTTTGTACAATCTTCAAGGCTGAGGGGACGCTTTCGAGAATGGAACCCAAGCCCTGGCAGACAAGCGTCCGAGTTCCAAGGTGTCCCAGGGCCATTTTACTGGACCAGGCCCAAATCCGAAGAGCCGGCCGCCATTTTAAGAGTCCTGTGGCAGCCGCCTACCGCTGCACCGCAAGAGTGGGAGCAACTCAACTACATGGTGAGCGAGACGCTGTAGCCGTAAGAGCGGGCGGTAAACAGCTGAATGGCGGATGAGGCACAGTGTAGCAAAAGCGGGCGGAATGGCGACTGAAACGATAAAGGGGCGCCCCACTACAGCAGACAAGCCTCCGCCATGTGCTTCAAAACTGCATATGTATCTTGTGATATCAAGGTTGGGCAACCAGTACAGAACAAGCAGTTACGAGTCCCATTTACACCGGCGCCATTTTGGGCGCGGCCGGGCAGGTCCAGGATCTACTGAAACATAAAAAATGAGGCTGACGTCTCTGAAGCAGTTCACGAACAGCAGGACATAGCAAATAAACATGAACTCTCTAAAGCTGTTAACTCACTGCAGAACAAAACAAGTGAACCTGAAACCTCTGGAATAATTGTCGCTCAAAAGAACAACACACAAAACTCTGTAGAGCCTGAAGAAAAAAAAACAGAAGGGCACTGTAGTTTCAGACACACTTAACACTAATGACGAAACAAAGATATCGTCTGTTTATAAAGCAGTTATCATCTTGACAGAATTGACAAAGAAGTGTACAGACACCAATGCATCAGCATTCTCGGAGATAACATCTTAAGGAACAAAGAAAGACCTGTTCACTCTTGACACCCCAGGTGCTGTGTATATTGCACTATAGTGCTGCATCGAGAAAACGGGCAACCCTATTGATGTGGATTTTTCATTATTGATTATTGTAAAGAAATGGCGACTCCCCCCTTTAGCAGATTAGCTAAATGTTTGCGTAATTTAGGCATAAAAGTTATATTATTGTTGTTGTTGTTGTTATCGTTATAGTTCTGGTTAATTTCAAAAAATGGTTAAATATATTTACAGTTTTTGTTGCGTTCGTTATATTTAAATATTAATAAAGTTTTAAAATGTAACTGTCTTGGAGTACTATATTTTTTTTAAAAATCGGGTGAATGGGGCCTTGAATCGGGTTATTGTCATGTGTGGGCTTTGCAAGTGTACTGCTACAAGATCGGACATTTCAATTTCAAATGCACGTTCTTTTTCTTACCTTTCTGAAGCATGGAGCGCAATAGCAGGCAGAGAAAGGGTGATGCACGTGTTGAACACTGCCTGGCCTGCAAATTGCTGCCAGTGCCCCCCCGCCCGCTCCTGAAAGAGGACACACACACACCGCCGCCCCGAGTACTTCACAAATCTTTAAAAGACCATGCGCTTGTTCAATGGGAAGTGGATAACATGGCTAAGAGCATTTGCTGACTAATGCATGAATATCGCTGACTTTTCAGCGATATTCATGCATTGCGGCCGTTTTTTATCGCATTTGCGATAAACCTTGCTAATAGCAAGGTTTATGTGCGATAAAATTCGCCGAAGTGCGGCGATAATTATTGTCTCTAAACAAGTTAGAGACAAAAATTACCGCTAGTTGTTGGAAATATGCCCCCGGGTTTTTCCTTGCAGGAATCGGGAAGCGAAAGACTAGCACTGAAATCAGTAGTCTCACACCTGAATCGGGAGGGTTGGCATGTCTGGATACTCTACAGCTGGAGCCATAAACTACATCCGCAGGGCTAGGTGATAGCCTAGGTCCGGCCTGGACAATCGGACACAGAGGAAGAGAAGTGTCAGAGGGTGCGGTAGTGAATAGGGTGAAAGGGAGGTGTCGAACGGGCACAGGGTGTGATTCTCAGAGAAGAGCAGCGCAGATGGGGGAAGTATATGGCCCATGCATGAGAGAGAGAGCGGGGGTGACCATTGCGTGGGGGAGATGCGTGCGAGGGTGGGGAGCCATGCTGAGAATCGACGGCGTGCAGAGAGTGGCCCTGGTCAAGGCATCTAAAATGGCTGCCGTGCACGACAAAATTGTGGCATTGGACAAAAACGCAAGATGGCGCAGACAATGTTTATCAATAAGGATTCATTTATAACAAAATATTTACTCGCAGTGACAAAATGGTGTTCAACACTTCCTGATTTCCATCGAATCGAACGTTAACAAACGTCACGCAGCAAAAAAAAAAAAAAAAAAGCTCACGCACAGAGCGGTTTTTAGCCATGTTATCCAATGGAAGGTGGATAACATGGCTAAGAGCATTTGCTGGATAATGCATGAATATCGCTGACTTTTCAGCGATATTCATGCATTGTGGCCGATGTGCGGCGATAATTTTTGTCTCTAAACAATTAAAACGAAGCACAAAATGGCGAATTCCCGTTTCGCTACCAGTTTCCGGCCCAGTTCGCGGCCCGTGAAGCGCTTCTACCGTGAAAAATCATTTTTTTTTTATTTTCCCCACGGGACCCTTTAATAACCCCAACAACATTCCTAGGGGGTCAAGAGGGGTATACCTTGCCCCCTTTCAATAAATTCCCCCTTCGTTTTTCACCTCTTCTTCTCTCTCGATCCTACCGAGAGATAAGATGGCGGCCGCTCCGGACTATTTAGAATGTTGACAGACACCGGAGAGCCAATCAGCTTTCTGTTATCCAATGGAAGGTGGATAACATGGCTAAGAGCATTTGCTGGATAATGCATGAATATCGCTGACTTTTCAACGATATTCATGCATTGTGGCCGATGTGCGGCGATAATTTTTGTCTCTAAACAATTAAAACGAAGCACAAAATGGCAAATTCCCGTTTCGCTACCAGTTTGCGGCCCAGTTTGCGGCCCGGGAAACGCTTCTACCGTGAAAAATATTTTTTTTTTTATTTTCCCCACGGGACCCTTTAATAACCCCAACAACAATCCTAGGGGGTCAAGAGGGGTATACCTTGCACCCTTTCAATAAATTCCCCCTTCGTTTTTCACCTCTTCTCTCTCGATCCTACCGAGAGATAAGATGGCGGCCGCTCCGGACTGTTTAGAATGTTGACAGACACCGGAGAGCCAATCAGCTTTCTGCGCGCAAAGTTCCGTTTCGCGAAAAGTAAGCGGACCGGATCGCTGCCCGGAGCGCTGTTACAGATTTATATCTTGTT
This sequence comes from Lissotriton vulgaris, assembly GCF_964263255.1. Taxonomy (NCBI): domain Eukaryota; kingdom Metazoa; phylum Chordata; class Amphibia; order Caudata; family Salamandridae; genus Lissotriton; species Lissotriton vulgaris. The sequence goes on along the minus strand of NC_141694.1, from coordinate 1,194,825,927 downwards.
TTGAACGTTAATTTCTCAAAAACTACTGGAGCACATATATTGAGACCTAGCAAAGGCACATCGGGCTAACAGTCCCTACAATTTTGCCAAGTTTCGTGCAAATCCATTCAGCCGTTCGAGCTAAAAGTGAGTCCAACCGCCCTATGGAAAAATGAATGGGAAAAACGCGTTTTGGGACCCCCCTTTTTTCTCAGCCCCCCCTTGACGAAACTCCACCAAATTTTCAAGGGCTGCTCAGAAACAAAATGTGCCATTTTCCTGAAAATTTCAGCCGATTCCATCCTCAAACGCCAAAGTTATTAGACATAGAATTTTCAAAAATCCCATAGGGAATTAATCCTAACTATATATACCTACTGGCGATAGCCAGTAGGTAACATATATATATATATTCACTGAAAAAAACATAGGTTCCAGACATGTTATAGTTAGGAATTATCATTTAAAAAACCTTTTTAAATTCACTGTAAAAACCATGGGTTTCACACATGTTATAGTTAGGAATTAGCATTTAAAAAACCTCAGAAATTCACTGAAAAAGCCATAGGTTTCACACATGTTATAGTTAGGGATTAGCATTTAGTGAAACCAGTCAATGTTAGCCTACGAAAGGAAATTCACTTAGCAGGTAAATAGTGTTATCGTTACCTTTTCTTACTCAATGGTGCATCCTGCATCCAGCATCTCCTCTAAACAGTTGAAATAATGCAAATAACCAAAGACCCGCCAAAGCCCACGTCTCTATTTTTGTTTTAAATATCACTAGAATGCGCGGATCATACGTGCACCACGCGATTTTACCCGAAAAAATTAAAAAATTAGGGACCCTGGGGGTTCTTATGGGACCCCCTGAGCAGACCTAGAGGATCAGGGTGTGTCTACCCTCCCCCTTTTCACATTTGAAACACACATTTCACACGCTTCTTCAGCCTCCTTTGTACCGAGGCATAAAATGGTTGCCAACAGTTTCTAGTTTCGAATGTTGACAACCACATGACAGCCAATTAGCATTCAACGTGTGATCGGAAGGGTGTGCTTATGGTACGATGACGATCCCCGCAGATGAGCCTCAATTACTTCTCTTTTATCAATGGGCAGAGGTGTCATTCCCTTTCTCTCACTGGTGCTGGCCCAATAACATATGCTTATTGAGCGGGGGCAGGGAGCCTGATCAATAGTGGCCTCACTTGTATATAGGTGTGTTTCACCAGTGCAAGCTACTCCGTGCATTTTTCGTAACCCCCTTTTTTTTATAAAACGTCGCTAAAGCAGTGTTTTGAAAAAGGCAATATGCAAATGTGGGCCACTTTTTTATCAAATTTTAAAGGAGAAAGTAGAAGATGAAGAACATAAGTAGGACGTTACATCTCAAAGTGAAAACATTTATAAAAAAGACGGACCAAAGTCTGCATGTACAGTGGCCAGTGGAAGCGTTTTGATAGTGGGTACACCCAAGGTGGTGTATAATATGCAATATCTAGTAGCAGTACCACCACGCACAGAGTGGGTAAGGGCACATTAATTAATGAATTGTATGGACTTGAACTATCAGGAGAATAGCCTGGAGGAGGACCAGGTCAAGTGAAGAGATTTGATTGATAAGACATAGCAAAGGAGGTGGCAACAACAGGGAGTAAGGTCCATGAGTGGAGGAGACTGAGTTTCTACATCTATGTCTTACCTACTATGTTGCAAGCTTAAGACACAGTAACAACCAGAACCCCTTATTTTGTGTCCCCCCATTATTTTGACAATTAGAGTAGAGGGAGGAAATGGAAAACAGTAAACAACATATCTACAAATATACTTGTATGTGCAGAACACTAGATCAAGAACTGTAGAACAAAGGTCACAAATAAAAGAAGAAGTTACACAAAGGAAGGCTGCACAAGAAAGATAACAGATCTTGAACACAAAGAGGAAAGTCAGCAAAAGAACAAGTGAACAAGACTAAGAACACTGCAACGAACGGAGGCGGTGGAACAGATTGCGATAAGACATAGAAAGATACTGTTAAAAAAGCAGAGTTCAAATAAAGAAAAGTTTAAAAATATGTCATACGTGATGACAAAGACCCTTGAGTAACACTATTGTCCAACACTTTTAATGATACTCCCGGGATGGCTCCCCTTTGGTCAAATTAAAACAACAATGCTTATGAAGGACAAGTTTGGAGAATTATATAATATATTGAAGACCGTGAAGGAAGCCCCATTGCCCCCACAGTCCAAGATGGCTCCTCGCATCCTACGGAAGGCAGCATTACTTTTCCCCAGGGAGAGCAGCTAACATGCTGCTCCCCAGGAGGGAAAGCAGTTTGCAATGGCAGGGTGGTAGCCATGAGGATCACGCCCTGCCATTGCAAACAGCAGTGTCCTGGGGGTGGACACCCCGGGACACTAAAAAACCCGGCCCTAGGGGTGGAGGTCCCCAGGGCCATCTGCGGCTCCCCTCTCACACATTAAAAAAGCCCAGAGGGTGGCAGTCTCCGGGGCTGTGGGGGTCATACAACCCCACCACCCTTTTTAACAAGCCCCAGGGAGTGGTGATCCCCGGGTCTGTGGAGGGGCAGTAAGCCCCCCACATATATTAACTTAGAGCCTGAGGGGTGGTGGTCCCCGGGGGCACTATGTGGGGTATGGGACCCCCACACTATTTATTTTAAAAATGCCCCCAGAATTTGGCCGCCCCAGGGACTAATAACTTTTTAAAGCACGAGAGCCTGCGCTCCGATTTTTACATTTTTCTGCCGCGAAACACTCACCCCGTGTTTAAAAAAAAAATAATAATAATTTTGCCCTAGAGGTCCTTCTGTGACCCCCTGAGCAGACCTAGGGGGTCAGGGTGTGTCTACCCTGCCCCCTTTTCACACATTTCACACATATTTTAATGACTTCCTCAGCCTCGCTTCTACCGAGGCACAAAATGGCTGCCAGCAGTTCCTGATTTCGAATGTTTACAACCGCTTGACAGCCAATTAGAATTCAGCGTGTGATCGGGATGGTGCGCTTATCCGGGATGCCAATCCTTGCACAATCCGCTGATCCACAGCGCCCATAGATATATAAATTACTTTAATCGTAGTGAGGAAATATAAATTTTTTGGTCATGTTATGTTCCCTAGCGCGTACCCCACCGACTCCATGTACCAGCTTAAAGTGCATGTAACTTCCCTCCTGTACCAGCTATGAAGACGCAAATACATTTGCGTCCAACGTTAACTTGTCCTCTTTCAGATCCACCCTGAATGGATTATATAGTCCGTTCCTAAGTATGCTATGCCAACGTCTTTTTGTAGTGTACTTTACATGTTTTCCTGCTCTGGCAAAGTAGGCCCTGAATTCCTGCCATCGAGCCTCTTTTCTGGCTTCTGACTCTGACAGCCTCTGCCCAGGCTACCTCTGTACCCGTGAACTCTGACTTACTTCCAGCGCGGCCCCTCGCGCTCAGCTCAGCCTGCTTTCTGCCAAGACTGACTATAACCTTCGAGTTATCTGTTCCGCTCCTCGAAAATGCATTCCTGCCTACTAGCTTCAGTAAACATCCTCCCCAGCTGCAGAGCCAAAGGGCCGACCTGTCTCAATGCAAGTAAATCATAGCTTCTGTTACCATGTTTCCATGGAAGGCCCCGTGCCCCACGCTTCTCATTCAGACACTTAGGCGCTTATACACGCATCCACAGTTAGCATAGAATAGCTTCTGCCCTAGAGACCTTTCCGTCCAGATAATGTGGTTCCTAAACATCAGATATCAGATATGATAGAAGTACAAGTTGATCTGACATGCCAGACTTCTGTCTCTTGCCGTCAGTGTAAATGTCAAGTCCCCTGCACCCCGTCAATCACACGTCATGCAGCTGCGCGCGCATCCAAGCTTCCGATTTCTGCTGACATTGCAACAATTCTGTTAGCACCACCCCTTGGTGCCACCCACTTGCGTCACCTATCAGTGACGTTTCTAGTACACACCTCCAGTTCACGCCTAGTTCACGCCTCTTGATTACGTACTAGTACCACGTGTATACTGTTATCTTGTCTTCTCTCAGCTGTTACGCCTCTTGCACTATTACTTATGATGTGAATTAAGTATATAAGCTATGTATTGTTAATAAACTGTAGCGCGCTCATCTATCCCTTCTGACACCCCTGTGGTGTTCAGAATCCGATATCTTGGTCACGACCATTCCTTTATGAGGAATAAAACCCTTAGAAACTCTAACACCACGGACTCTGTCTTTTTTCATCCGATCTGAGTTATTATTGATTAAGTACTTACCTGCATAGAAATTAAGAAAGTAAATTAATTATTTACGTCATTTTGGCGCCCGAACAGGGACCCCTCCCCCACCTCACGCGCCGGTTGGTGCGTTGCAAGCTCTGTCCCCTGCCATCAGTTAGACGGAACCTACGCGTACTGGCAGGATTTCCTGCATCTCCCTCTGGCCCACGGAGGTGACGAAGACTGCGATCAGTGCCCAGACGAGGCGGTGAGGAGTGCGGAGGATCCCGACCAGAGCCTAGCCGAAAGAAGCAAGGTCCGAGGTGTCAAGAGGCCCACCAGGTTTCCGAAGTTTTCCGAAGTTTTCCGAAGTTTTCCGAAGTACCGAGTCGAGTCCAGTCAAGTTTTCCGAGGCCTTCTGTTTCCGTGCTTCCCGGTGAGTACCATTGCTGGGACGTATCTAGACGGGTTTGGGTACACAAGTCCGGTCTGCACTGTTTTTAGGCAGTGTATCTGTACTGTTTAGCAGTATATCTAGTATTCCGAATTTCTGCACTGTTACACCAGTGTATCTGTACTGTTGAGCAGTACATCCAGTATAGGGGGTAGTCATCTATGTCTCTAAATGTCTTCTTATGTGATTAATGTCGTGGTATGAATGTGACCGTTTAATGTGCATTTTTGTGTTTCTTGTATAAGGTAGCTGTAACCAGTATTAAGTAGTAAGGATTGAGTATTCAGTAATAAGTAAGCAAAATGCCGTTTTTCAACAAGTTAAAGCAGATAGGAACTAGGAAAGGGATACTGGAGGAAGAAATTCCTATTCCCCCTAGGGACACTCCAGGTAACTTTATGTATCATAAACATGGCATAGATGCCATATTGTATCTGGATTTGTGGGCCGATTACACCAAGCACTTAGACGAAAGACACAGGTGGCCTGTTACCGGAACATGGGATGCCGAGTGCATCATGAAGGTAGAAGAAGTATTATGGAAAAAGAAAGCTAGACAATCTCAGAAAGACGCCATAGAATTTTGGCGTAAGGAATCACATAAGCGTGCTGAGAAAGCACTCCGTAGAGAAGACAGACTTAAAGAATCAGAAAAGGCCCAAGAAAACGAATTAGTTATTGAAGGGATCCGAGTAAAAACAGAACAAATAGACCATGCCCGAAACAATCTTGTAAACGGTATGTATCTTGCAGCCGAGGGCACATCTGAGGCCCTATCAGAAATACCGAAAAACTTACCGCCACCATTAGTTCCAACTAAAGTAATGCATAAGACTACTAAAGACATATTCCTAAATTCTTATCTAGAGGATGTAGCACCAGCTTACACCAATTTGCCTGTTCGTGCCCTGCCTACTGACAGGGACGGGGGTGGCACTACGCCCCCAGATCATGTTCCGCCAGTACCGCGACAGACCTCCCCCGTTCCGCCAGCTCCGCCACTTCCCGCACTAAAAACTGACCTGCCGAAACCACTCCGACCTGATCTTACTAAACGACAAATTCAAGTTCAGATCCAGACTCCGCAGGGAGATAATGCCCAAGCATCCGCTTCAGGAGGTGCGACTGCGGGTCTTCGGACCCCGCCATTAACACGCAGATTCAATCTCAGGGATATGCAGAGTCCTCCCACGTTCCAGTCTCCCCGCCTTGACGCATTAAAGGAAAACATGTCAGTTTGCAGATATGATCCAGTGCCCGGAAAAAACGATCTAATGATATTGGCATCACTACGGTTAAGATCTGCTACTGATATCTTGCTATGCTATGTAGGAATGAAGGACCGTCTAGATAGGATATATGAGTTTGTTCAGACAGGGAAAGACCCTGACAGTATCAAGGATGCCATGGAGAAACAGAAAGTTGACATTCAAGCACAAATACTACGATTTTTCATAAATTGTCTAATAAGAGAACGAGACAGGCCTGAAACAGATCAGAGTGAATTAGATGCACTGAACAAGTGGGGTCAAAATATAGCCGATGGAAAACATGACAGGGGGGCTTGCATAGCCAGTATGTACAAGAAAATTAGAAAAGCAGTGATAACGGTACACCAGAAAGGGAATGACAAAGCTTCCTCCGAGGAGGAAGAAGAACTTGAAGAACCAGGAAGGACTACAGATACTATAGCATATGTAGGTAAGGGAAACTACCTTAGGAAAGGCATCCGTCCGGAAAACAAGAGAGTTTTTCTCTCTGCTTTAACAAACCCGAATTCTTCTGAACATCAGTTCCAGGAAACTGATAAAAGGCTTCGAGACCGAATGGGGTACCATGTACTGAATTCTATGGATGAACAGGAACTAGCTCGGTCAGCCGTGTTATGGGCCGAGAATCCAGACATATATAATGATGATACGTTAGCGCAGACATTCTTGAACCTCTCCCCAGACGAGCAGAAATTAGCAGGTGTATACATGATTCAGCACCTCCTCATCAAGTACAGGAACCATCATTCCGATCCAGGTCCCTTACATGAAACATTAGAAGCACTACTCATGGATAGATGGAGAGGTTTCAGTACCAAGTTGATACAAATAATTCTAGAACAACGACATAAATATAACACCTTTATAAGCTCCGAATATGTTCCGGCCCCACCTCCAGAAAGGAAAATGTACCACATGCAATGCAGTAGTGGCATTGAAAGTCAGAACCCCTTACGAGAAGTACACCCAGTTATGGGTACGGATCACACCTTGAAACGTGTATATGTGCACACGCCACTGACTAAGTTAGAACTGTTAGAAATGAAGAAACTAGTTCCGTGTCATGATAAAGACCCTGCAGGTTTTCACAGAGAGCTTAAAGACATGTTGTTAATGGGGGATTACACGTATGATGATATCATGAAAATGTTGAAGGTACTGTTGCCCACGGGCATTTACGAGAAATTAAAGGAAAAAGAATGGGAGGTGGGGGACACAAAGATTGCATGGGCAGAAATAGAAGACGAAGAAAGCAAACGGGTCCCAGGGTTAGGCCTTGGGGACAAGACTAAAGCATTACCCGGATTAATAGTACAGGTTTTGCCAAGATTATTGACAACTAGAAAGGAAGATTGGGACGCCATCTCGTCCTGTAAACAGAAACATGATGAAGATACTAGTGACTTCTATTCAAGATTCGAGAAATGTTTCATTATAAATAGTGGCCTACAACCAAGCAGCGAGTCATATCCACACCTGTTTGTATCAAAACTAGTCGAGAACTCCCTACCATTAGTTAAAAATAGAGTGTACAAAGTTGAAAGTACTTGGCAGGCAAATACGCCATCCCAGATGTTACAAATGTTACAATATCATCAGAACAGAATTAGAGAAGAACAAGATCAGGAACAGAAACGTATGAAAGACACAAAGATGAAAATGTTAGTAGCTCAGACGGTCCCAGCCGACGGTCAGAGAAAAGGTGGGACCCAGACAAGTCATACTACAGCTCCCGTTAAGGGGACATGTAATTACTGTAAACAGCCAGGTCATTACGTACATGAATGCCCAGTCCTGAAACATAACATATCAACAGGTAAAACTAAAGAAAGACCGCATCCGCCTAGACAAGATCAGGTCCAGCAACAGACCTCACAAAATGTACAGCCAATGCAGAATACACAGCCTATGCATGCTCCATCCCATACAGCACAGACAGTAGCAGTACCACAGCCACAGCCCATTACCGCGACTCAACAAGTTTCACAACAGATGTACCAGTATGCCCAATCTGCATATCCAGATTACCCCCGATATACATGAAACAGCCTAGAGAGGGAAGGTGGTTTGCCTCTTATTGAAATTCCTGTAGATCAAGAAGGTCCTTATGTACACAGTCACGTATTGGGAAAAGACAGAAAGTTTTTAATTGACACAGGGGCAAGCCGCACCACAATCAGTCATAATGAAGTCCCAGGGGCACCCCTCTCAGGCTCGCAGAATGTTTCCCTTGGTTTTTCAGGACAGCCTATTGTAAATGAAGTATCGGAACCAGTACCCTTGGCTGTGGGCCCATTATCACGAGTTACAGATTTGTTACTTACGAACTCATGCCCAGAAAATCTGTTAGGAATAAAAACACTGAAGGCTCTAGGAGCTATAATATGCTGTTCCCCGGAGGGAGTTAGACTCTTTCTACGGGATTTCAAGGGTCATTATGTTTTACGAGAATTTGATGTCAGATTGAAAAATGTACCAGATCACCTATGGGCAAAGGGCCCAGCTGATGTAGGTTGTATGCATATCACTCCATACCGTGTTACACTCAAGACAGGAGTTGTTCTACCCAGAATCAGACAATACAAGTTACCACCCGATGCTGTAGTGGCTTTACTGAAAATCATTGAAGAGCTCATTGCCCAGGGAGTGGTCGTAGAGACAGAACCCAAACTCAACACTTGACTATAGCACGACTGACAGGTTACGAATTGACACTATTCCAGCCACACATAGAAATCAGACGCTGCAGTATCTTGAACCCAGCAACACTGTTACCTACAGTTATGACAGATCCAGCTCCGCATGATTGCATAGAGATCATTAATGCAGTAACAAAGCCCCGACGAGACTTAACAGATGTTCCATTGACAATTCCAGACCTGACACTTTATGTGGATGGTTCATGTATGAGAACAAGTACAGGAGAGTTAGTGGCCGCATATGCCGTGACCACTGCTCAAGCGGCCGAGCTCATCGCTCTGACCCGAGCCTGTATTCTAGCCAAGAACAGAAATGTCAACATATACACTGATTCCCGTTATGCGTTCGGAGTTGTACACGACTTCGGCATGCTATGGCAAGAACGAGGTTTCCTGACCTCTCATGGTGTCAAGATCCAACATGGCCCCCTCATTCAAGCACTGTTAGAAGCAATACATCTGCCTTCAGCCATATCCGTCATGAAGTGTAAAGCACATACTAAAGTCACAGATTCTGTCTCCCAGGGTAACGACCTGGCAGATCAGACAGCAAAACATACAGCATTGACTCACACTCAGACAACTGATACGACAAAGACAACAGATCCGACAAACTGTATGACAGTCAGGGATCCCACACTAGATGTTATCGACATTCAGACACATGCTACTCCAGAAGAAATAAAGAAATGGATTGAACAAGGAGGGATCCAAACAGATCAAGGTTGGGTGACGAAGGGAAAATCTACATGGTTTCTCCCTGACTCAATGGTTCAAGTCATGATAAATACAGCACATAGCCCAGCACACCTAGGAGAGAAAGCGATGTTAGACAGTTTACAAAATCTCTGGAACAATAAACACTTACGAGCAGCAGCGAAACAGAAAGTGCGTACTTGCATGATCTGTTGTCAGTTCAATCCAGGTAAAAGTGTCCCTGTAGAGCAAGGTGGATTCCATCCTCCCGATCACCCTTTTGAAGTCCTCCAGATGGATTATATCCAGATGGACCGTTGTCGAGGATTTAAATATGTTCTCGTAGTTGTCTGTGCTCTGTCCCGCTGGACCGAAGCATACCCAGTCCCAGATTACACTGCTCCGACCACTGCCAAGCAGCTGGTTCGTGAATTCTTCCCACGATACGGCTTGCCTCGTGTCGTGTACTCAGATAACGGTCAGCCATTCTCATCTGCATTAATGAAAGAAGTTTCTTTATTATTGGGATACCAGTGGAAATTCCATTGTGTCCGACATCCTGAAGCCGCAGGCCTTGTAGAAAGACATAACCAGACACTAAAGATCCGCCTTGCCAAAATATGTCAGGAGAAAGGGGTCGACTGGATAGTCGCCCTGCCAGTGGCACTATTCTACATGAGAATGGTCGCCCATTCGAGATCAGGGCTATCCCCGTACGAGGTGGTCTTTGGCAGACCACCGAATATGTGGGGGACGCCCATTCCGAAAAAGATTACTGATGTTGATTGTAATATGTTGACAGATTACCTTGCCTCCTTGATGTCTGCACTCCAATCATGTCGTTCACAGGTTGCTGCAGCCTTCCCTGACAACACTGATGTAAAGCCACACGACGTCCGTCCTGGCGACCTAGTCCTGGTGCGCAATTTCGACAGGAAAAGTCAGTTGGAGCCCCGCTGGAAGTCCCCGAAGACCGTTCTTCTCACCACGAGGACGGCCGTGAAAATCGAAGGAAGAAAGGGGTGGGTTCACACGAGTCATGTGAAAAAAAATTTTGGACTGAAACCTGATCGAGACTCGTCCACCCCCACCAAAGACTGTGTCGAGCCAAAAGACTTTACAGAATCTGAACGAGAAAAAACTCCTCAAGAAGAGTATCGCATGAAACTCCGATCTAGCAAGTCAGACAGTTTAATTGTTTAAGTCCTCCCCTAGGTGAATCGGTTAAATAGTTTCTGACATGTATCCCCTAGATCGAGATAGAGAGAGAGAGAGAGAAGCCAAGAAACGTACATACTGTAAATCACTTCGTAGTCACTGTATAGTGACACTATTAATCATGTTTATTCTGAGTATTTTAATTATTGTTGTTAGCATCGTTTTACCTATCTACTACCCTATTTTCAAGCGTGAACAATCTGTCTATAATGTATCTGCTGAACACACTTTTAGTGAGTTACCTCCACACGAGCTTTCCTACAGACTTGCGCTGCGTAACAACACATTCATCAGTATGTTACACCATTCTCATCAAACTAACAATGCTACAAATTGCTGGATATGTGGCCGACTCCCTCCCTACCAGAACTACAAGGGAGCTCTGCCCCTCTTTCCGTACCCATTCACTCACAATGGCTCTTGCGGAGCATGGTTTAAAATAATTAATTCCTTAGATCCTGATATTGCTGTTTTCGATGGGGGCTGGGTTTGGGGAAACCTGAACTTAGTCCTGCTTGACGTCTGTTTCCCTGATAAGGAGGGACTCCCCACTAGAATAGGAACTGATCTAGAAAATGAAGTGTATGGATTAGGTAATTATACAATTAGCCTTATGATTCTTACTGTTGAATCCGAAGACAGGCCAATTCTACCCATCATGTCAGTACTGCCAGTCACTGGTGAATTATGTATCAGGAAGAAAGGTTCAGTACACTTAGGCCATAGTAAATGCACTACTGTGGTCGAATTCAGTGATCATGGAAAATCGTCCTTTAAAGCTGTTAGTCATTCTTACTTTGTTTGTGGTCATACCGCATACATACGCTTACCTCCAGATTGGGATGGTACCTGTTACATTGCATTCCTCCTGCCACCTGTTTTCCTAGCTCCCCCTGATTACCATAGAAATACCAATCTAGTGAAGAATAGACCCAGAAGAGATATCCCACTTGTCGACTACACAGAAACGGCATGGGAACAGTACACCGATTTTAATAAAGGATTCTTTTTCTTTTTAGGACCTGTTCAGAATAGTAAATTAATACGCAGATTAACTAGAACACTTGAAGCAGTAGTGAATGAAACTGCCTCCGCCTTAGGTAACTTAACAGAAGAGCAGTCCGCCATGCGGGTTGTTGTCCTTCAGAACCGTCTTGTTATTGACGTCATCTTGGCAGATAGAGGTGGAGCCTGTAAGGTCATCGGGTCAAGTTGTTATGTTTTCATACCACAAAACGCACCATCTGTATATCAAGCTATCACCCGTCTCCATAAAATTGCAAATCAGATACATCAGAATCCAGGCCCCTGGACTTGGTCCGGTTGGTTCTGGACAACGTTAACAGCTTGGGGATGGAAGATCCTATCCTTCCTAGGCATTGGCCTAGTCCTAGTATTCAGTTGCTGCCTGTGCCTACAGTGTGGGCCAGCGATTTGTGGACTATGTGCCACCTCTTGTATTGAACATTCCAGTTTTCTCTCAAAACGTAAACGAAAGAAAGAAGAACAAATGATGTTACAAGAACAAACTGATCGATTTATGAGGATCGATATATCATGAAGGGTCCGTAGGAAACAAGGAGGGAATGAGGAAATATAAATTTTTTGGTCATGTTATGTTCCCTAGCGCGTACCCCACCGACTCCATGTACCAGCTTAAAGTGCATGTAACTTCCCTCCTGTACCAGCTATGAAGACGCAAATACATTTGCGTCCAACGTTAACTTGTCCTCTTTCAGATCCACCCTGAATGGATTATATAGTCCGTTCCTAAGTATGCTATGCCAACGTCTTTTTGTAGTGTACTTTACATGTTTTCCTGCTCTGGCAAAGTAGGCCCTGAATTCCTGCCATCGAGCCTCTTTTCTGGCTTCTGACTCTGACAGCCTCTGCCCAGGCTACCTCTGTACCCGTGAACTCTGACTTACTTCCAGCGCGGCCCCTCGCGCTCAGCTCAGCCTGCTTTCTGCCAAGACTGACTATAACCTTCGAGTTATCTGTTCCGCTCCTCGAAAATGCATTCCTGCCTACTAGCTTCAGTAAACATCCTCCCCAGCTGCAGAGCCAAAGGGCCGACCTGTCTCAATGCAAGTAAATCATAGCTTCTGTTACCATGTTTCCATGGAAGGCCCCGTGCCCCACGCTTCTCATGCAGACACTTAGGCGCTTATACACGCATCCACAGTTAGCATAGAATAGCTTCTGCCCTAGAGACCTTTCCGTCCAGATAATGTGGTTCCTAAACATCAGATATCAGATATGATAGAAGTACAAGTTGATCTGACATGCCAGACTTCTGTCTCTTGCCGTCAGTGTAAATGTCAAGTCCCCTGCACCCCGTCAATCACACGTCATGCAGCTGCGCGCGCATCCAAGCTTCCGATTTCTGCTGACATTGCAACAATTCTGTTAGCACCACCCCTTGGTGCCACCCACTTGCGTCACCTATCAGTGACGTTTCTAGTACACACCTCCAGTTCACGCCTAGTTCACGCCTCTTGATTACGTACTAGTACCACGTGTATACTGTTATCTTGTCTTCTCTCAGCTGTTACGCCTCTTGCACTATTACTTATGATGTGAATTAAGTATATAAGCTATGTATTGTTAATAAACTGTAGCGCGCTCATCTATCCCTTCTGACACCCCTGTGGTGTTCAGAATCCGATATCTTGGTCACGACCATTCCTTTATGAGGAATAAAACCCTTAGAAACTCTAACACCACGGACTCTGTCTTTTTTCATCCGATCTGAGTTATTATTGATTAAGTACTTACCTGCATAGAAATTAAGAATGTAAATTAATTATTTACGTCAGTAGTTTTCAAAAAAACTACCGAAAAAATTTAAACCAGATAAGCGAAAGGCACAAGTCGGAAATGAAGACTGCCTCCCTGCCAAATTTGTTGTAATTCTGTTCAGCCGTTCGAGCTGAAGCCGTGGCTAAAAGTCCTATGGGAAATTGCATGGGGAAAACACGTTTTGGGACCCCCCTTTTTTCTCAGCATCGGCTTTACCAATCACCCCCTAACTTTCAGGCAAGAAGCGGAACTGAGCTGGCGAACAGTTCAGAAAATTTCAAGAAGATTCGTCAGTCGACACCAAAGTTATCCCCAATAGAATGTTGCACTTTCCTATGGATAATAGGTCCTAACTATAACTATCTCCACCAGTAGATAATATATAAATATATATATATATATATATATATATATATATATATATATATATATATATATTAGAATTTTTTTAATCTACTGAATGTTTCAGTAATTCACACATTAGAATGTTTAATATTAATGAATAGAATGTTGCGGTTTCCTATGGATAATAGGTCCTAACTATAACTATCTACTGGCGACCACCAGTAGATTATATATATATATATATATATATATATATTACCTACTGGCGGTCGCACAGTAGGTAGTTATAGTTAGGACCTAGCTACCATAGGAAATCCGCAACATTCTATTGGAAATATCTTTGGCGCCGGTTGAGGAATTTGCGTGTAATTTTCCAAAATTTTGGCCAGCTCAGCTTCGCTCCTTCCCTTGAAGTTTCAGGTGGATTCGTGAAGTGGGGGCTGAGAAAAAAGGGGGGTCCCAAAACATGTTTTCCCCATGTTAATTTCTATAGGACGGTCTGACAAGTCTACAGCCCGAACTGCTGAACAGAATTACACCAAACTTGGTAAAATTGTAGGGACTGGTACGAATATGTGCCTTTTCTATGTTTGGTGAAAATTGCTCCAGTGGTTTTTATGAAAATTAACTTCAAAAACACATATATTTCTATAGGCGCGCTCCGAGCGCTCACTGGTACGTGTACAGGGGAGCGCACTCGGCGCGCTACGGGAGTGCGCGAGCGGAAAGCTGATTGGCTGTCGGATGTCTGTCAACATTCTAAACAGTCCGGAGAGTCCGCCATCTTGTGTCTCGGTAAAATCGAGACACCTGAGGTGAAAATAAAAAGTGGGAAATGATTAAAAGGGGGCAGGGTAGACACCCCCTGACCCCCTAGGTTTCCTGAGAGGGGCCTAGAAGGACCCTGCAGGGCAAAAAAAGTATTATTTTTATTTTTTTAAATTCACGGAGTAAGCGCTGGGTGTGTTCCCATGTACGCTCTACGGTACGCCCACCCTGAGCGCACCACAGGGTAAAACAGTGAAAGAAAATAGTTTTGAATAAGAATTTGGATTGCTTAGAGGTAGGATAGTTCTAAAAAGAGCTGTTGTGTTATGTGGGTGACTCTGTTCTCCTCATCTGAGAAATGTACATCGTTTCCTCTGTAGATATCTTGCATGTTGTAATGCAAGTTATTGTGGTATATTCAACTCATACCATAGTCTTTCAGGAAAGCAGAAACAGATCCTTTTGGAACCTCCTGAGAAGGTCTAGGGGGTGAGGGGCACTCTACCCTGCTCTCTTTTCAAGTTTTGAAGTATTACATTTCATTCTCTTCTGAAACTACACAGAATGGCGGTGATAGGGTGCATCAGAAACAGACAGTGAGAGAAAGGAGGCGGGAGATGAAGAAGAGATGTCAAATATACATTGGTAAAAATACAGTGGGAGAAGGGCAGTAAATATGAGTAAACTTGCTATGTAACATAAAAATGTTGCACTCTATACTAAAAGTATTACATTATACTACAATCACTTCGCTTTTACCTCATAAATTAGAAATAAAAATGTATAATATGTCAACTAATTTTTAATTTGTAATTAATAATTTATTGTTCAGATTTCTCATAATTTAATAGAACTTGTAGCATGTCCTCATCTGGTATTTCATCTTCATTCATAAATTTAATCTCCTTCATGAAAATTTTTCATTGATGTTTGTTGGCATTCTATTTCATGCAAACATTCAATTAATTCTTCATCTAGAGATTGATTTAAAAAATCTTTTAAGTCATCTTGTCCTTGGGAAGAAATGGTGTTTTCATTTTCCTTGACATTTTCATTTTCAAGATATTTTGATGTAATTTCAAATGAAATTTCCTTCCTCTCCTCCATTTTAATTTCAAATTTCTAGCTGTAAATTGCAAAAAAAAGTAATCACTTTTATTTATCGTTTTTGGTATTACATAACATAAAACTAGCTTAATCAAGCATTATGGGCCGGATGTAGGTCGGTCGGTAACGGCCGAAAATCGGTATTTTCGGCCGTTACCGACCGAGATTCACAAAATGGTATGTAGGTCCACATATTTTACAGATTCGGTAAATTTACCGATCGGTAAATTTACCGAATCTGTAAAATACTGAATCGGTATTTATACCGATTCGGTAACAATGAGATGTAGGTGGGACTCTTCTGAGTCCCACAAGCCTTACAGAATCGGTATTTTACCATGAAATCCAACTTCATGGTAAAATACCGATTCCGGTGTGCATGCACATGTGTGCATGCACACCTGTGCCATATGACAGGCAGACCTGCCTTTAGGGCAGGTATGCCTGCCATATGTCTCCCGATTCTTTTTTGGGGGTGCTAGAGGGTGTCAAAGTGACACCCCCTGCACCCTTGTCAAAATCGGTATTTACCGATTCGGTAAATACCGACCGGTAATGCCCCATTCATTCCTATGGGCTTCAAAGCCCATAGGAATAAATGGGGCATTACCGGTCGGTATTTACCGAATCGGTAAATACAGATATTTACCGATTCGGTAAAAGGAACATCTGGATGTTCCTACATATCCACCCCTTAGATTTACCGATTTTTAATTACCGAATCGGTAGAATTCGGTAATTAAAAATCGGTAAATCTATTATACCTACATCTGGGCCTAAGTTCTTTAAAATTAATTGGGCAGTGTATAGTATCAGGCAGGAACTAGAAATATAAAGCACTGCATGAGATGAAGCCTATGCTAATTCATAATTATAACAGAAGGACTGTAAATAACTAACAGAAAACATTTTTCAAACGATCTTAAAGTGTACAACATAGTTCCCCTTACAAATTAACAACGCAACTTTTTGAAAGTAGAAGAGTAAGTACTGTGTATTTGAAAGTCCAGAAATTGACCAGCCAAAATTCCTCTCAAAGTACCTCTGACAGCAGTATCACAAAATGGCCATGTTTTCCTCTCACTCTCTCACTCCTCTTCCATCACGCTTACTCCCTAAAACTCACCCACTCACTCTCCCTTACTTACCTTTCTTTGCTCTCTCACTCAGTTCCTTTCTGCCATTCATTCCTTCACTACCTCTATGTTCTCACTCCTTTCTTTCCTTTGTCTCATACTCAATTGCTTTTATCCTCTGTCTATCTTTCAGTTTTCTTCAATTTCACTGCCCTTCACTCGCCCTCCCTCATCCTTGTTCCCTTATTCCAGTTCCTTCAGTTATTCTCATTTATCTTCCTTAACTCCCCTTCCTCTTTCTCTCCTCACGCACTTACTTTTTCTCAGTCCCTTTGCTTCACTTTTCTTCCCTTTCTTCACTTCCTTTGCTGTTGCAGTCATTTTCCTTCCCTTAATCACCTTACTACCCTTTATTCACTCTTTCTCTTACTCCCTCTGTTCTCTCATATTCTCACGTGTCTTCCCTCACTCCCTCTCTGTTACCTTCACTCCCTTTGTCTCCTCACTGTTTTCTGACCCTCACTCACCATCCATGCCTCATTGTCATTAATCCACAGTTATTCACTCCTGCTTCCCTGTCACTCACTCCCCTTTC
The DNA here is from genome assembly GCF_964263255.1 of Lissotriton vulgaris. Lineage (NCBI taxonomy): Eukaryota > Metazoa > Chordata > Amphibia > Caudata > Salamandridae > Lissotriton > Lissotriton vulgaris. Next base: position 1,194,808,678 of record NC_141694.1, on the reverse strand, counting down.
TTTACTTCCCTTTCTTTCATTAGTTTTCCTAATGTACATTCCTTTATTATCTTACTCACTTTCCCTTCATTTCTCCCTCCTGGTCTTCTTCTCTGTCACTGAATGTATCCATGTCATTATCCTTTTAGTAATTTGCTCTTCCTCTATTTCTTTTTCACTTTCTCTGACCTTCACCATTCCTTTGTTTTCCTTTCTGAGTCCTTCACTCCTACTTTATCTCTTACTATCCTTTTATGACTTTTAATCTCCTACTTTGTCTCTTGTATTGTAAAATATATATTAAAAATATTCAAATTTTTTTGCTCTTTCACAGATATGAAATTTACAGAAAATATGTAATTAGGTTTACATTACTTATAAGGTAAGTCTGATGTACAAAATTACTGTTCTCCCTACTCTTTTCTTTAACCTCACTACTCTTCTCTGTACTTTCCTTTCTCTCTCTTCCCTCCTTTCACTCCTTCACTCTTTTCCCTTCCCTTACTGTCCTTACTCCACTATACTAAGGGGCAGATTTATGAGTTCGGGCGCATCTCTGCAAATCAGCAGGGATGCACCAGAACTGATGCGTCACGCAATTCCCTCCTTGCGGCACCACAGATGCGCCGCATTTACAATGCTGCGCACCATGGTGCAAGGAAGGGCAGATGCGTGACGCATCTTGTGGTGTACGGGCGGCGCATTGCTGGAGTAGCGCCGCAAGTGCGACGCAACTCCTGCAATGTACAGAGGCCACCCATACATAACGTGGTGCGTCAGCCTCCTTCAAGCAGGTGTAAGGATTTGACGCAGCAGCCTCGTAAAACTGACTCAGTGAAATCTTGTAGATTTCACTGCGTCAGTTTTACGGGGCTTTCCTACGAGGGAACGCCCACCCTGCGACAGAACGCCCATATGAAACCTGACGCAGGTTTCATGTGGCGCAGGGCTTTACAACGTGACGCATCTGCCTAGATGCGTCACGTTGTAAATAGGGCGCAGGGATGCACCACGTTTCCGCGCCGTTGCGTCATGCAACGGCGGCGTAAACGTGGCGCAAGTCCGTCATAAATCTGCCCCTTACTCTTTCTCTTACTCCGTCTGTCCTCTTAGTTCTACACTCCCTTTGCCTCATTCTCCCTCAGTTAGTCTCATTTTCTCCATCCCCTTAGTCTCTCACTCCTCTTCTGTTACGCTCAAACCCTGTAATTCAGCCATACTTCCACACTCCCCTTCTTTCAGACTTTCTCCTTTACTTTCCTTCCGCTCTCTTCCCTTCTTTTGCTCCTTCACTCTTTTCTCTTCCTTTATTCTCCTTACTCTACTTTACTAACTTCTTCTCTTACTCCCTGTGTCCTCTTAGTTCTACACTCCCCCTCCCTCATTCTCTCTCTGTTATCCTCATTCTTTCCGTCCCCTTAGTCTCTCACTCCTCTTCTGTCACACTCACTTCGTATAACTCAGCCATACTCCCACACTCACCTTCTTTCAGACCTTCTCCTTTACTTTCCTTCCTGTCCCTTCCCTTCTTTCGCTCCTTCACACTTTTCCCATCCCTTACTTTCCTTACTCCACTTCACTAACTCCTTCTCTTACTCCCTCAGTTCTCATAGTTCTACACTCCCCTTCCCTCATTCTCTCTCTGTTAGCCTCATTCTCTTAGTCCTCTTAGTCTCTCACTCCTCTTCTGTCACGCTCACTCCCTATAACTCAGCCATACTCCCACACTCACCTTCTTTCAGACTTTCTACTTTACTTTCCTTCCTCTCTCTTCCCTTCCTTCACTCCTTCACTCTTTTCCCTTCCCTTACTTTCCTTACTCCACTTCACTAACTCCTTGTCTTACTCCCTCTGTCCTCTTAGTTCTACACTCCCCTTCCTTCATTCTCTTTCTGTTAGCCTCATTCTCTCCGTCCTCTTAGTCTCTCATTCCTCTTCTGTCACGCTCACACCCTATAACTCAGCCATACTCCCACACTCACCTTTTTTCAGACTTTTTCCTTTACTTTTCTTTCTCTCTCTTCCCTTCTTTTGCTCCTTCACTCTTTTCCCTTCCTTTATTCTCCTTACTTCACTTTACTAACTCCTTTTCTTACTCCCTGTGTCCTCTTAGTTCTACACTCCCCTTCCCTCATTCTCTCTCTGTGAGCCTCATTCTTTCTGTCCCCTTAGTCTCTCACTCCTCTTCTGTCACACTCACTCCGTATAACTCAACCATACTCCCACACTCACCTTCTTTCAGACCTTCTCCTTTACTTTCCTTACTGTCCCTTCCCTCCTTTCGCTCCTTCACACTTTTCCCTTCCCTTACTTTCCTTACTCCACTTCACTAACTCCTTCTCTTACTCCCTCTGTTTTCTTAGTTCTACACTTCCCTTCCCTCATTCTCTCTCTGTTAGCCTCATTCTCTCCGTCCTTTTAGTCTCTCACTCCACTTCTGTCACGCTCACTTCGTATACCTCAGCCATACTCCCAGACTCACCTTCTTTCAGACTTTACCCTTTACTTTCCTTCCTCTCTCTTCCCTTCCTTCACTCCTTCACTCTTTTCCCTTCCCTTAATTTCCTTACTCCACTTCACTAACTCCTTGTCTTACTCCTTCTGTCCTCTTAGTTCTACACTCCCCTTCCTTCATTCTCTCTCTTTTAGCCGCATTCTCTCCGTCCTCTTAGTCTCTCACTCCTCTTCTGTCACGCTCACTCCCTATACCTCAGCCATACTCCCACACTCACCTTCTTTCAGACCTTCTCCTTTACTTTCCTTCCTCTCTCTTCCCTTCCTTCGCTCCTTCACTCTTTTACCTTCCCTTACTTTCCTTACTCCACTTCACTAACTCCTTGTCTTACTCCCTCTGTCCTCTTAGTTCTGCACTCCCCTTCCTTCATTCACTCTCTGTTAGCCTCATTTTTTCCGTCCCCTTAGTCTCTCACTCCTCTTCTGTAACACTCACACCCTATAACTCAGCCATACTCCCACACTCACCTTCTTCCAGACTTTCTCCTTTACTTTTCTTTCTCTCTCTTCCCTTCTTTTGCTCCTTCACTCTTTTCCCTTCCTTTATTCTCCTTACTTCACTTTACCAACTCCTTTTCTTACTCCCTGTGTCCTCTTAGTTCTACACTCCCCTTCCATCATTCTCTCTCTGTTAGCCTCATTCTTTCCGTCCCCTTAGTCTCTCACTCCTCTTCTGTTACACTCACTCCGTATAACTCAGCCATACTCCCACACTCACCTTCTTTCAGACCTTCTCCTTTACTTTCCTTCCTGTCCCTTCCCTTCTTTCGCTCCTTCACTCTTTTCCCTTCCCTTACTGTCCTTACTCCCCTTCACTAACTCCTTCTCTTACTCCCTCTGTCCTCTTAGTTCTACACTCCCCTTCCCTCATTCTCTCTCTGTTAGCCTCATTCTCTCCGTCCTCTTAGTCTCTCACTCCTCTTCTGTCAAGCTCTCTCCCTATAACTCAGCCACACTCCCACACTCATCTTCTTTCAGACTTTCTCCTTTACTTTCCTTCCTCTCTCTTCCCTTCCTTCACACCTTCACTCTTTTCCCTTGCCTTACTTTCCTTACTCCACTTCACTAACTCCTTGTCTTACTCCCTCTGTCCTTTTAGTTCTACACCCCCCTTACTTAATTCTCTTTCGGTTAGCCTCATTCTCTCCGTCCTCTTAGTCTCTCACTCCTCTTCTGTCACTCTCACTCCCTATAACTCAGCCATACTCCCACACTCACCTTCTTTCAGACTTTCTCCTTTACTTTCCTTCCTCCCTCTTCCCTTCTTTTGCTCCTTCACTCTATTCCCTTCCCTTACTTTCCTTACTCCACTTCACTAACTCCTTGTCTTACTCCCTCTGTCCTCTTAGTTATGCACTCCCCTTCCTTCAGTCTCTCTCTGTTAGCCTTATTCTTTCCGTCTCCTTAGTCTCTCACTCCTCTTCTGTCACGCTCACACCCTATAACTCAGCCATACTCCCACACTCACCTTCTTTCAGACCTTCTCCTTTACTTTCCTTCCTCTCTCTTCCTTTTCTTCGCTCCTTCACTCTTTTCCCTTCCCTTACTTTCCTTACTCCACTTCACTAACTCCTTGTCTTACTCCCTCTGTCCTCTTAGTTCTACACTCCCCTTCCCTCATTCTCTCTCTGTTAGCCTCATTCTCTCCGTCCTCTAAGTCTCTCACTCCTCTTGTGTCACGCTCACTCCCTATATCTCAGCCACACTCCTACACTCACCTTTTCTCAGACCTTTTCCTTTACTTTCCTTCCTCTCTCTTCCCTTCTTTCTCTCCTTCACTCTTTTCCCTTCTCTTACTGTCCTTACTCCACTATACTAACTCTTTCTCTTACTCCCTCTGTCCTCTTAGTTCTGTACTCCCCTTCCCTCATTCTCTCTCTGTTAGCCTCATTCTCTCCGACCCGTTAGTCTGTCACTCCTCTTCTATCACGCTCACTCCCTATAACTCAGCCACACTCCCTCACTCATGTTTCCTTCCTCCCTCACTCAGTCCTCTACTCTCACTTTTTCTTTCACTTTCTCTGTCTCTTCACTCCCTTACTCCCCTTGTCTCACACTCACTTGCCTTTATCCACTCTTTCCTCATAATCACTACTCTTTTCTTACCCTTCTACACCCCCATTCCTTTACTACATTTTCTTCACTTATCCTCATTCCTCTTGTTCACTCTCCTTCTCCTCACTCACCTCCCACACTCACCTTCTTTCAGTCAACCTACTTCACTTCCCTTCCCCTCTCGTCCCTTTCTTTGCTTTCTCACTCATTTTCCTTTCCTCTCTCACTGCACTCCACTTCAGTTACTTCTTTTGAATTTGTTAAGAATACAGCTCTTTTTTGAGAATTGGAGGTAGTTCTAAAAAGAACTGTTTTTTTTCTTCTTTTTTTGTTTTTTTCTGAACAAAAACAAAAACAGGCAATGCAAAACTACTCAACAGGAGCAAAAAAAGGTGGAAAAATTTGGGCTGGGAAAGGCAGCGGTGTTCTTGCCTCTTGCGTGCAATAAGCTTGATGCTCTGCTCAACGTAGCAAAGCATTTCATCGCATTGCTTGCACTTTATAGTAATGTCACTAAAAACAGGTTCAATGTTCGGAATCATCTCCAATTCCGCTGCACGTTCTCTCCCTGATGTTGTGGCTCCTCCTGTAGATGTAGAGGCACCATCCCTTGGGGGATTACGTGCCAGGTCTCGGACACTCTCCCGGGCATAGATCTGGGGGTGCCTGCGTTGGACGTGACGAATCATTGTTGAGTTGCCAAAACTGTACTTCCTTCTAGGATCTCCTCGGGAAAGCACTGTTTGGCAGATTTTGCATTCAACTTTGGGAGCATTCACCTTTTTTAATCATTCAGGTATTGAAAAAAACTTCCAAATAAAATGCTCCTTGACCTTGGGCTTAGGAGGCTCTTCCTGAATGAAGCCATCTGACTCCTCGCTGCTGCTGGGTGCTCTGGCAGCCATTCTTTACACAAAATGGTAGGACAGAAAAAAAACAGGTCTTGCTGTCTCCAAAGTGAAAGAAGAAGTGAAGGAAATGGGTGGGGTTTTCATTAGTTGTAAAAAAAAACTGTTAACAACCAATGAAAAGAGTTATTTTAAGGTCACATGACTTGACACGCTTACGCTGCGCGCACCGAAGCGCTTCCGGGGGCGCTTACGCGGCACGAACGTAGGTGCTTCTGGGGGCGTTTACACGGCACGTACGTAGGCACTTCCGGGGGCGATTATGCGGGCGCTGACGCGGCGCTAACATTACGGAAATACGTTTAAAGTTATAATACGGGTATTTACAATCAAAAATACTACTTTTATAAGTATACTACTGAATGTCTTGCATTATTATTTAGTTAAATACATACTTTTTTTTCCGCACGAAGAAATGGCGCTCATGCTGCGCTCTCGGGTGAGCTTACCGGTGCGCGCACCCTGAGAGCCCCAAGACAATATGATAAAAAAAAATGAAAATTACATTGAAAAAATTATTCTTGTGAAAAAAATAATAATAAATAGTTATAAAAACAGGTAATAAAAAAAATTTCAGTTTAAAAATCGTAGGTTACAAACTTGATATACAAAGGAATTAGCTTTTAAAAAACCTTTGAAATTCACTGAAAAAACCATAGGTTTAACACTCGTTATAGTTAGGAATTAGCAATTAAAAAACCTTTGAAATTCACTGAAAAAAGCTATAGATTTAACACTCGTTATAGTTAGGAATTAGCATTTAAAAAACCTTTGATATTGACTGAAAAAACCATAGGTTTAACACCAGTTATAGTTAGCTAGACATTTTACTCATACAAAAACATTGAAATTCCCATGTTATAGTTAGTTGGACTCACTATAACTTGCTCGCCCACAATCCACTGCTGATGATGTCACATATTACATCATTTATGACATGGTCAGTGACATCACTGATGACATCTCAAATGACAGTGTAGGAAAAGTGCAATTATAGCAAACATTCAATTAATAAGTGCCATATCTCTCAAAATGACAAACATTTATACTATATAAAAAAGGGAAAAGCGACCTAGCTGCTACTCTTATAAGTATTGCAACACAAATTATTTTGATATAAACATTTTATTTCATATATTAAAGCCAGACATAATTAATTCTCAAATATTTTTTCCATTTTACAATTCATTAAATTGTGAGATCTACAAGCATAACAAGCAATTGACAAATTACATAAAGGAGGACAAAAAAGACACACAAAAATTACAAAATGTCACACTGGACCGGTCTATATTCTATTGTTGTAGGCAAAGCGCTTGGATTTTACTACGCGCGTTTCGGCAATCTGCCTTCATCAGGTGACCGTCATTCGCACATACATTGGACAGGACATGAACTGAAAGAAAAATACAAAATATATATATATATATATGTACATTTTATACAGCGGTCGCATATGAAATATTACAGATTCTATTTACAAATATCAACAAGAGAGACATGTTCACTATTTATATTAAAATCTATATAAAAAACAGTTGAAATATATACAAACATAGCAGCTCATGTATTGTAATCCATTTTTTGATCAAAAGTTATTGTTTTTTTAAGTTTAAACATACACTCTGAACCATTTCCATATTCATATTATCCTATCATATCTCCTTTCAAAAGACAGATGCTCAATATCGCATATATGTACATCTTCAGTTTACTAAGTAAATATATAATAAAGACTGGGAAGACATCTAAACACCATATTTATGTAAGTATCTTCAAAATATGTTAAAAACGATTCTTTCCGACCGAGGTCCCAACACCTGTGATATATACATTTATCAGCTTCCTTGTCAGTCAGAGACTCTAAATGTGGAACATGCGATATGATCTCTTGATCTGTTTTTCCTCCTGTTTTCATCTTTTGTTTACGCTTCTTGTTTCTTATAACCTTTTGGAGTAACCACAGGTGATTTATTGACACCATGAGAGAAATACCATAGAACTAGATACTACCCCTGTAGGACATAACATTGTCTACCCAGTCTTTATTATATATTTACGTAGTAAACTGAGGATCTACATATATGCAATACGGCCCCTACTCTACTGCAGTCATATCCATATTGGGAGCAGCAGCACGAGGGGACTCAGTGAGTTGCCGTGGATGTTGGACTTCATGTGGGGACAAGCATCACATACCTGCAGATTTAGCACACGCCCGCACCAATGTGTTTCACTGCTCCCCATGCCGCCAACCCAGGTGCATAATCATGATGCACTCTGGGAATTGTAGTTGGTGTATTTGGCGCAATGAACAACAGGTGTGCGAAAATAAACTCTTAATTGGGGGAGGAGTAATCAGGACGTGTCAACATATTGTGAGCAGGATTGGGCACATTTGAAGCAGAACTACATGCAGTTAAGGGGCTGAGGAAGGCTTATTGCGGTTTTCCTCACTGAAATCCTCTCTGGCCTCTGATCTTTTCGTTGGGAGAAATGTGGTGATATATACAAAAAAAAGTTTTCCAAATGTGTTTATTAGTCCGCAAAAATTACAAAACCTTGAACAAGGCCTCATGGAGACCGAAACGCCTTGGTTTGGGACCGTTTTTTTGTGATTTTGAAGGAATAATAAACGTTTTTGGGGAATCTTTTGGGAGTGCACTCCGTGTGTCCTTTCGACAAGGGAGGATTTATTGGATGATAAACAACGGCTGGGCTCAGGAAGCAAAGGAATTTGCAGTACTAGTAGCTAACTTGGCCAGTATAGTAGAGAGCTTTCCGATCTTCAGGTCATTCAGAATCACCTCTACAGATAGGATGATGGCACTGAAAATATCACACACTACTTAAGCTTCACTAACACCTCATTTTGTTCTGTGTTTCTTATCCCACACCTGATCATCAAAATGCTCTACATGGTAAATCTTTTGAAAACTATACCAACATAGCATGTAGCATGCCATGCATGGGAAAATGTATAATATGCATGTTGTCCTCATATAAAATACACTCCAGGAATCACAGGATCCTGTCCCTCTAGACAACAAAAATTATTTCTTCTCCCCTCAAAAACATGCTCACAATCACTCTCTCCCAAATATATTGGATCAATAAAACTCTAGTCAACATGTATACATAACTTCCCTTTATTCTGCTCATCTAGTGTTAGAGCCGGTACATTTCCCTTTGACTGATGTTTAATCTCTTCAGCACTCCTTCAAGGTTGCCTATGTGGGTCTGCATCATTTCTATATCTAGACTGGGGCACATGCATCATTGAAAATTGCGTTCGCAAAGGGTGCGAATCGCAAAATTCACCCGTTTGCGAATGCAATTTCATAATTTGGTATGCATCATAATTTTTGTACTTTTTCGCAATTTAAGGAATCGCAAGATTTTTGCGATTCCTTAAAATAGTGTTGCACTTAAGGAATCGCAAATATTGGCAGAAAATGTGCATGCATGAAAATTCGAAAATTGTGATTCCTTAAAAATCGCAAATTACATTTCTTAAAATTAGAAGTCAGACCAGGTGGTAAAATGTGAGACACAATCAAAACATGTGGAAATCATTATGATAGTATTTAAGGGGCCCCAGAATGGCTCCAAAAAGTCTCACAATGGCAGCACTCTTCGTCTTGGCACAGAGGCTGAGGTTGAGAGCAGCAGCAATGAGGAGAAGGAGGATACAGGAGAGGATTTTTAGAGTTCGCATCACCTTACTAGGGCAGACAGAAGCTGAAATATATGATAAGTATAGACTCAATCTTGGATTTGATTACTGAATTAGACCCAATCTTGCAGAGACAGACACGCAGGACACAAGCCATACCAACACATGTACAGGTCTTGTATTCCCTACACCTCCTTGCAACGGGGTCCTTCCAAGGTGTCATAGCTAGTGCTGGAGGTGTGTCCCAGAGTTCCCTTTCACGTTTTTTCAATGCTTTCCTCAATGCCATGTTGCAAAGGATAAGGCATCACATTACATTTCCCAACACACCTCAGGATTTGCTACAAACAAAATTAGATTTTTACAATATGGCACATTTTCCCAATGTGATTGGCTGTATAGATGGCATGGATGTCCCTATTTGTCCTCCGTTAGAAAATGAGTACATTTACTGTAACTGGAAATGTTGCCATTCACTGAACATTCAGGTGATAAGCAATTCAAGAACTATCATTACTGACTTAGTTGCAAGTTACCCTGGCAGTGCCCATGATTCGTACATTTTTAGGCAAAGTGGCATCCACAAACGACTGCTTGCTGGTGAATTCGGAGATGGATATTTGCTTGGTAAATATATTCCCTTTAATTGTTGCACATTTCTGTACCATGGTGTCACATTGGACTACTAATTTGTGTCTTCCATCCCATTCCAAAGGTGACAGTGCATAAGCTGTGAGGTCATTCATACTTACTCCCTATCTGAATCCAACAACACGGAAAGAACTGCACTACAACAATGCAAACATAGCAACTCGCAACGTAATTGAGAGAACATTTGGTGTACTGAAGTCTCGGTTTCGCATACTACATAAGACTGGCGGGGCTTTACAATATTATCCTGAAATTTGCTATAAAGTAGGTGCAACATGTGCCATGTTGCACAACTTAGCCACTAGAAGAGGCTTAGCACTGGAGGAGGAGGATGTACTGCCTCAAGTTGATAACCAGCCACAACAACCACAACCAAGACTACGTGGACCTGATGTAGCAGAGGGAGAAGAAGAAGGGCAGAGAAAACTCAACATTACTTTTGACATAGGTAGGAACTACACAACACATCTGGATCATAACTGTAATGTTTAAATTGTAAAAGTGTTAGCATTGATTTTGGGTACTTAAGACATCTTAGTGCATGCAGTGTGCTGACAGCACATTTAAATGCATTTACTGTTCACAGTCAAAGCTATGCAGTCTCTTCAGACGTCCCTTGTTCCAGACCCAAATGGGTCATTGAGTCATATCTTACTTCTTGCGCCCAAGCACCCCTAATGCCTTTCCTGTGTTTTTCCCCATCAACTGTAGTTGGGCTCTCGGCACTGTCATGTCTTCTGGTGCTATGGCGTCCCCCGGCCACAACAGGTTCAAGTAGGCTACTCACATTTGAGACCCCATCACTCCGACCACCATGCACTAGGCTCCCACTTGCAGCTTCAGTCTGCATACCCTCTACTACATTCATGACCTTTATTATGCCCCTGCAAACATCTCCACAACATTGTGAAATCTTCACTTGCATGGCAACAGCACGTTTTGAAAGCTGCGCAGTAGTGTGGCAAAGACGGTTGATTGACCTGGTGTACCCTTGCATGCTGAACATTGCCCTATGATGCCTACGGTCACTTGCTAGTTGCTGCGCTGGTATTGTTTTACATATTGCCTCCATTGCTGTAGCCACATGGTCCAGTTTTTCAGATAATGCCATCTGTCCATTCTCAATCACATTGGACATGTGCTATAGACAGTTGTGTATGGCACAAATGTCATGACTAATTTTAACCATTTTACCTTTCATGACACGTATGTCTTTGCCTTGCAGGCGCTGTACTTTAAGAATTTTGACCTCCACAACACTGGGGTTCCTCTCCTCATCTTCTGCTGTTTGGCTTTGGGAATTTCGTGGCCTGCGCCTATACAACTGTTGCAACCTACTCCGCCTGCTCTGCTGTGTTTGTGGGGTCGTTGGTGTTGGAGCCGCTTGTTGTTCTGGGACATGTACATCCAAGTCATCCTCACTCTCTGACGGTTGCAGTTGGCGCACTCTGCTTCTGTGACTTCTATGTGCAATTGTGGGTTATGATGTTGCTGAGTTTGAGTCATCTGTCTGTTCTGTATCTATGATTGAAACAGTGCAAAAAGTTACTTTTTTTAGTTTGCATTTTGTCTATGTAAAATCCAGAAAATTAGAAATAAACACCTCCATTTTGCATGACATGTCTCCTAATCTTTCATTAAAAATGTGCAATATTCACTTTTGAACTCATTGCCTCTGTATTTCACACTTATTTTTCCTTGACTACAACTCCCATGATGCTTTGGTACAGTTAGTACATGGGGTTCTGGATACTGCTGTTAAATACGTATCAATTACTACATTAGAGGGATATAATCTTAACTACTATGACAACCTTAGGGGTCTCTTACACTCACATTTGCATGTAATACACATGATGTTGTGGTCTTACCTTTGGATGTGCCGACATGGTCTGAGGTGTCAATTTCTATGACACCAACAACTGCCTCTGTTGCAAGGGTGCCTTCCACCAAGTCCTCAAGGGGGGTATTGGGCTATCCCTGGATGGTCCACCGCTGGTCCTTTTGGCTGCCTTTATCCTGTTTCCAATCCGTTCTTTTGCACGACTGCGCAGATCATACCAGCGCAGATGAAAATTATTAATGTCACGTTGGACAACAAACCAAAAGCACTAGCCTTTGCTTGGATTGCAAGCCACAGTTTCCTTTTCACAGCGTCAGGCACTTTCAATGCTTTTTTCCCAAAAAGCTGCTCCTGCCTCATGGTGACTTCCTCAATAAAAATTTCAAGTTTCTGGTCACTGAATTTAGATTTTCTCTTTCCTAGCCTGTAGTTGTTCTCCTGCATTTTCTGAGGCCATTTCCCCTTTTGCTGCTGGCTCAGACTCAGCTCCAGTTGCTCCTAGCTGTGCTCCAACTGCCAACTGTCTCTCCTCCAACTCTCCCAGGGAACAGGTGTGTTCAATCAGTAGACTTGCTTCCTGGTTGTGATGTAATATGAATGCAGCAATATGGGTAATTCGCAAATTGCAAAATCGCAATTTGCGAATTCGCAAGTACAGATTCTCAAAAATTATGCGATTTGGAAGAAAAAAAAGCGAATTTAATCATGCATTGCATTTTGCGATTCCTTATTTGCGATTACTTATTTTTCGCAAATAAGGAATCGCAAAAACAAGTGTTGATGCATGTGCCCCTAATTCTCTTCTCCTCAATTCGTTTAAATTCAAACATGTATTTTCCATATCTGAAATCAAGACAGTCAAATGATTATCATTTACATTTTTGAACATAGGTATTTCTGACAAAACTAAATCAAAGTTTGAAAAAAAATATTGAAAAAAATTCCCCTGTCTATAAACTCAGCTCAACAAAAGACTACATGTGCTTCCATAATTCAAAGGGATATAATGGTAAGTGATGCCCCCAGCTACACACGCAGGCAACTGTGTGAGCACATAGTAATCTCTTGCACTCGTGGAGTCAATATATTCATTCAGCAATCTAAAATTTACATTTGAAGAATAGTCTCCCCTTTATACGTCTGAAAAGAAACATCCTAGCCCTACACACTTGTATAATATTATTTGCAGGATGTGATGCAGTAGGAGTAACAGTTGATCTCATTCCTCTATCCAAAGTGTAGTTGGAGATAACCCTATAAGCAATATAAATAGCACTACAAAAACAACTATTAATGTGCCTAATATCATGTATCTATGCCTATTAGAACTAGTGTTTAAATTTGTATTGGCTTTCATTTCTTTGCTAATATCTAAACCCTTGGGTGGAATGTAGCAGCTACAGAGTCCTTTCTGTTGGCTTCCACCTGTGCAAACAGCAAAACCAACCTCAAACGATATGCAGCAAGTTATGTACAAAGTCTTTGTGAATCTTCTTTTTTCCCTACAAAGTCTAATTCATTTCTCTAATGATAAAAGTTTCTAGTGCACTCACAAATAGTTCCAAAATGAAGTGTTTCAGTTCATCAACTAACACAGAAAATTCATTAACATCAAGCAAAAGAAACTTAGCCACATCCAGAATTAAATGTCTTTAGGCACTTAATTTCACTAAAAGAGGAAGTTCAAACGTAAAATCAAACTGAAAGTCAAGTTCTCTCGGCCAGAAGTTTACTCTCACTATGAATCCAAAACTCCCACAATTCTTTCTCTTGAACATTTTCAAGGAAATACGTTGTTTCAGGAGAAGTGTACCTCTGACAGGACAGTCTTGCTCATTTTGATCTTCTAAGTGTATTTCCTTCTCTTTCACTCAGATTTGAGTTCTCAGCTTCTTCTCCTTGAGGGACCAGTCTCCCCTTTCCTGTTGTTTTGGCTAACGTATGGCAGCTGCCACTGGCAGTTCAACAGCACTAGGCCCTTCGTCGGGATACAACTCTTGGGCTGACACAACCACAGAACTAGCTTCTTTTCCAGCCTCAGCAACTGACTCTTCAGGACCCCCTCAGACCAGACAAGTGCTGTTTGAATTTCTTGTTGATCCCCAAAAACTTGACTAACCTGCTTCTGTGGTCACTTGGCCACCACTGGAGCTTCTGGGAGTGGTGCTGTTATATAATCGAGGGATCACTTATCTCAGTGAGTGTGAGCAGCGTGCACCCAGTTGGAGAAACCTCTGTACTTCGCACTGCCAAAGAGGCTCTAGATAGCTTTTCTTTACGTGTTTCTTGACCAGGACCCAGTCCCCGGGACTCAAGTCATGGCACTGTTCATAATGAGGCAGGCGGTAGCAGCTTCAGGGCCAGCTTTAACACTGGTGGTGCCCAGTGCGACAATATGTTTTGGCGCCCCCCCCCACTGACCACCTCCAACATGGATTCCCCTCCCTACCACCCTTTAAAGAGTCACCATAACCACTCTCTCTTAGATGCAACTAATACATTTTATAGTGTCACTCATAAAAGTGAAGGGTGTCAGAGCACTGCACATAACAAACACATTACATAGAGACTATCAATCATAGGTGTGTAAAACAGTGTATAGGACATGCTATATAAGACAACGGACAATAAGTCGTGAATTCACATGTCATCTATATTGGTATGCAGTATAGTTGAAGAGTACTTGGTCTGGAGAAGCAAAAACTCTGAATTTAAAATGTGACACAATGGATTGATGCTCTCTTTAATAAGGGCTGATTTGTACCCAGGTGAACCCTTTTCGCAACATTAGAACAATGAAAGTCTGGGGAAATAAATCCATACGCTGTGATCCATACCTTGAAGTCTGCACACAGTTCTTTGATGACAGTTAATAGCTCACTGTAAACTGCAACTAACAAAAGGAAGTCTCTGACAAAAGCAGCAACCCACTGACCTGTTTACATTACATTCACTTTGTTATATGCATGGTGCATATTTTTTGCAGCAAGCATATATCCCTCTGCACTACCTTACCATGATTCAAAACTTCCACAAGCCAAATCGTCTATTAGACAAAACTCCAATCTCACCTGGAAGAACATTAATCACCGGAGATTTCTTGACATTTTAGTTGCTGCCTGGACATTGCTAGAGGTAAGGAACGTGGCAGCAGGTGCTTTTATGCACAATATAAACTAGCAAACACCAAACAGGCGCCCCCTATGAAGTCTGCACCTGGTGCAGTGGCACCGGTCACATCGCCCTAGAGCCGTCCCTGAGCAGCTTTGACCTGATGAGACACAGAAAGCACCACATCAGCCATCCTCTTAAAATAATCAAGTGTTAGATCATCAGTAATGTTCACAAGTGCATTGATAGGCACTGCTGGCAATCTCATTGCCCTGCCTATAATGCCCTCATGGGTGGACAATTCTGTCCTTCGATCAGGTATGCTGCAGAGACTCATCAACACAGGTGGCAAAACATCAGGCCATTCCTATGATGTGGATGCACACTTTGGCAGGCCTCGATTTCAAAGCCCCATAATTCTGCTCCACCAGACCCCAAGTCTCAGGTCTGTACCTACAATGAGGTCTCTGTCAAACAGCTTCCACAAGATTTTATTATTAAATTGGATGTCATGGTCAGATTCCAGCAAAGTTGGGTAGTAAAACTTTCTGATTTGCAACTCGCTCCACTTGGTTTCTATGTATGCGGATGACGTCACCCTGTACATCCGGAACCCTCAAGACAATCTCAGTCCTCTTGTTCGCGAAACCATAAGGTTTGTTGGTTATTCTGGCGTACAGGTGAACAGGAACAAGTCGAACCTTTTCCCTCTTACTGACACTACAGTGCCTTTTACCCCTGACTTACCTTTTGTTTGGGCACTACTCGTTATTTAGGAGTCTGACTTAGCAGAGACGTGGTCGAGCTTTGGAGGGCTAATTTTGGATGCGTGGTTGACTGGCTTGAGTCTAAGATTCCCCTGTGGAGCCGGCTGCCTCTGTCGCTTGTAGGTCGGATAGCAATCACTAAGATGGTAGTGCTCCCGAAATTTTTATACTTCTTCCTGAACATACCTGTTCCCCTTACTGCTCAATTTTTCAACTGAGTCTGCTCGCTGCTCAGCTCATTTCTCTCCTCTGGGCTGGCAAGCAGCTCAGGATGGCTTACGACACCCTCACCCTTCTGATGTCACGGGGTAGTCCTGGTGCTCTTAATTTCAAACTGTACGCACTATGGGCTCTGGCCAGTTTCTTGCATTTTTGGCTCCAGCCCACTCCTTTTCAGCCGCACGTGGTGGTGGAGACAGAGCTTGATGCCCCGTGGCTGTTTTATACCACCCTGTTTGCTCCGGCTGCACTCCCACACACTGAAATAGATACGGTCGGGACCCTGCACTGGGCCTGGGACGGTCCCCGATGCTTTTCCGGCGATCCCATACTCTCAGCGAACTTGATGCCTATCAATCGTCATCCGGTGTTCCCTCCTTTTCAGCCCTCAGGTATGGTTAAACATGTTGCTCACTTAGGGTTGAACACGCTAGCAGATCTATATCCTGGGAATACTTTATTTTAGCTTGCAGATGATTCTGGCCACATGGACACTTTTCTTTTTTATCAGCTTCTGGCTATCAGCAGGGAGCTGCACCCCTCATTCCCCCTGCCTCCTCCCTCAATGGTCACTCTTGATTTCCTATATTCGGCCTCTTCTCCTCGGAAGTTGGTGACCAAGCTCTATGGCCTATCGCTGGCAGCCTCCTACATATCCACTGATAGTGCACATGTGGACCTTGGTATTGACATTTACCAAGCTGACTGGCTATATTGCTGTAACCACACTAAGCGTTTGTTCCCCAACTATCGCCTGCCCCTTATTCATTTTAAATAATTGCATAAGTTTTATAGCACTCCAGTTCAATTGTATAAGTTTGGGCTCATCCCCACTGACAGATGTCTGTGTTTCTTTGCTCCTGGAGCGGACAACTCCAACCTCGCCTGGCTATGCCCCAGGGTCTCCGACTATTGGCGTGAGGTCTGCACTGCTATTTCTGAGATCACCTCCTTGCTTGTTCAGCCTGATCCCCCACTCTGCCTCTTGGGCTTGGTTAAATTCTGCCCAGATGCTTCCCGTCGCTTGATTGCCATGATGCTGGTTCTTGCTCATCGTAGGGTTTCCATGTGCTAGGGTTGCAAACCTGCTCCCAAGTTTGCTCAGTGGCTCGAGGACTCCTTGCACTGCCAGACCTTACTATCTGAATTTTGGGACCTTGTGCCTGCCAGATCTCACCCACTTGACATATGGGGTCCCTTGGTGTCATATCTTCTTGCCCGCAACCCCCGAGCCCTGCGGCCTCTCCTGCGCTCCCCGCCGGCACTGCGCCCGCAGTGGCTGCGGGTGTTGGTCCATGATCAGCTCTTCCCCTTTCCCCGCTTCCTTTGCTTGGGCCTGTCCCTCCTCCAGCCCCCCCATCAAGTAATGTTCTCCATACCTTGCTTTGCCTGATGAAATGTGTGCCCTACCACCGCCTTTTCTTGTATTCTATGCTGAGTCATCCTCGTCCTCTTCTACTGTGTACAAATGTATGATGCTTCAAATTTGGTGCAATTATGTAACCTGTCTTTGCAATTTTTCAATAAAGGTTTTTTAAACCTCCCACCTAAGAAAAAAAGTTGGGTAGTAAAACCTAGGTATCTACTCCCTGAACAAGAATTTTGTTACTGTGAGACTGTTGTTTCTTCATGTAGGGAATGCCTAAAGCCATTGTGAACAGATGCAAACAACAACCAGCACATACCTCAATCCATTACATTCAGGCATCTCAATGAAATCCAACTGCATCCTATTAAAAGGTCCACCTAACCTTCTGTTGTAACTCAATGTAACTACCATCTTTTCCCCCGCATTTGTGTGTTGGCAGACAACACACCTGTGACACAGCGCTTCAGCCATCTACCTAAATCTGAGATTAAGCCAGGTTTGTCGAAACAATCTAACCATGGTTTCTCTCCCTACATGAGTTGAACCATCATAATGTCTTTCCATTGGAGGTAAAAGCTTTTGGGCAAGACTTGTCTTCCATCTGCCGAAAACCAGATATCATCTTTATGTCTCTTAACACAAGCTGCCTTGACCCAACTCTTCAATTTTCCTCTTACACTTCCTCCTGCAACCTCTTAACTTCTTCCCAAGTGTCTGCTGTAGTTACCAAAAGGTTGTAGTTGGTCTCATCTGTTCCCTCATTTGTTTATTCACCATCAAAAGTACAAGCTTTATAAGCAGAATATTTAGCAACTCCTATCAGCGTACCTCTTACCTACTGTTACATATTCATGGCCTTTACAATGTGCTGCACACTTAACAACAACAACGTGGGCAGGCATTTGAAATGCTTCAAGGAGTTTTCAGGCTTGCTCCAATTTCGAATAGGTGAAACTGAAGATGCCATAAATCCTCTCTGGGGCTATAACTGTCCAACATCGTAAACAATACTAAAGCCATATTGACTATCTGTGAAAATGGTTAAGCTCTGTTGGTTTAAGACACAGCAGCTACTTGTGTTGTATAGATACCTGGAAGCCACAAAGTTTCTACTACCTGTCCTTGGCCTGGTGCACAATACAGTGACATTGAGACAGTCATGCTTCACCTAATTTGTGTTGCTATCAGTGTTAGGAATAGGCAACAAGGTGGCAGGATTAAGAACAGAACACCTCTTTACCTATCTCTCAGTCCTGATTCCTTTGGCCGCCATTGCATTAAGCCCCCAGGCAGAGTCGCAGCTACTGGATTTAAAAAAGCTGAAAATTTGCTTCTAGTCCATGGTCATTTCCATGCATCTGTAGAACCACTGAGAGAGTGCAGCCCTCCCTCTCACTGCAGAAAATCAAAAACACTTTGTTGTAATCAGGAATTCCTAGGGCTGGGGCACAGCAGAGAGTTTCTCTCAACTATAGGAAGGAAATAGAACATTGATTGTCCCAAGATACCAGATATAACATATCCTTGCATGTTAGCCTCTCTAAAGGCTTGGCCACTAGAGAAAAGTTGGGTAACCACTGGCCGACAGTAGCCCACCATTCCCAAAAACATCCAGACCTCTTTTTGAGTTGTTAGTGGTTTCAATGTAAAATCACTGAGATTCATTCCTGTAATGCCTTTCTGACGCCCTTCTCAATGTGATAACCAAGATATTATAAATATTTTAAACAGTACTGTAACTTGCTGGGGGACACTTTATGTCCATTCTCAGCCAAGTGGTTAAGCAATGGAATA
Source organism: Lissotriton vulgaris (assembly GCF_964263255.1). Classification (NCBI taxonomy): domain Eukaryota; kingdom Metazoa; phylum Chordata; class Amphibia; order Caudata; family Salamandridae; genus Lissotriton; species Lissotriton vulgaris. The sequence continues at coordinate 1,194,789,792 of NC_141694.1, read as the reverse complement.
GTATCAGTCTTGCATGCTTCATGAGTATTTGAACCAACCAACAAGTTGTCAACATACTGAAACAAAACAGAGTTGCAAGGCAATGACAGAGACTCCAAATTATTTTCAAAGATCTGGATAAAAATAGAAGGACTCTCTGTATAGCATTGTTGGACTCTGTACCATACCAAAACATGATTGTTGAGCCAAAATACAAATAGGAAGTGACTGCCGTCATGCAAGGGTATTGAATAAAATACCTGACACAAGTCAATAACAGAAAACCACTCAGCCTCACTTGGAATGTGAAACAAAATTACAGCAGTATTTCGTACCATGGGACAACAAGAGACCACAATATTATTCATTTTGCACAGATCCTGCTATATGCAGTACTTAGAACTTGGCTTGTGCAGGTCCATAATGGGTGAGTTACATGGACTCCCCATAATCTCCTTCAGTATACTTTGTTGGATCGTTGACTTGATTACTGGAGCTACTCCAGAGATCGTTTGAGAGGACAATTTATACTGAAGGGTTCTGGGATATTCTGCATTTGGCATTATCTGTATACGGGCAGGCTTGACTCCTATATTGATTCAAATGTCCTTTCATGAAAAATCCCACACCGCAACCATCACTGTATCTCCAAGGTCTAAAGGCAAGTCATTGTTTGTCATCGTGGGGTACATTGCAACAACTGGGGTTTGATTTACAATCTCAAAAGCCACGTCCTAATCGTAAGTCTGAAATTCCACACCTCCCGGTGTACAGTAAATGGTGCAATTCAATTTCCACAACAAATCCCACCCTAACAGGCTCACAGGATTTAAGTCACAGACCACAAATTGATGAGCATCCTCAAAATTCCCTATTCTGAGAGGGACTTTGCTAGACCTGGAATCCTTGGCGGGGTTTTCCCTGACTTTTTGACCCTACCTCCTATGTTTTTGATGCTGTGCTAGATTTCATATTTGTCTGTTTAGATGCTTAGGGCACTTTGCCTCTGCTGATTTGTGTCAAAGTGCAAGTGCTCCCCGTGTAAACTGATATTGTGAATGGTCCTCCCTGACTGGCACATTTGTTTTACCAGTAGGTCCCTAATAAAGTGCAATGAGTGGGCCAGGGCTGGTAAATCAAATGCTTCTAGTGGACTTGCAGCACTGATTGTGCCACCCACATGAGTAGCCCTAAAAAGGGGTCTCAGGCCTGCTACTGCAGCGCCTGTGCGCAGTTTGTTAACTGGTATGTCGTCCTGGCAAGTGCACCCACTTGTCAGGACCTCGCCTTACCTTTCCTTGCACATAGGACTCCCCTATGGTAGGCCCCAGGTCCCCCCCCCCCCCCCCGGGCAGGGTGCAGTGTATGTGAAAGGTAGGACATATACTGGTGTGTGTGTAACATGGCATGATAGTGAAATACTGCTAATTTTGTTTTTGACTAGTGAAAGGCTATCTTGCCTATAGGACAGAATGGGGAATGCTTTGTAAGGATGGTTTTTAAATTATGTGTTTGAAAATAGCACTTTTAGAAAGTGTCTATTTTCTTGTCCAACCTTTCTGTGTGCCTCTGCCTGTTTGTGGATTGACTGTCTGGGTTCAGTGTGACAGAGAAAGAGGATCTGCATTCCATGAAGACATCCTCTGGGGGCATGAGGTGTGCCTGGCCCTTCATGGATGACCCAGCCCTAAGCTGAATAGGCCCTGGCTGCATTTAGAGTGGTGGGAGGATATTTAACCCTGCACCTGAATGGGGCCTGTCTCCCTTGCACAATGCTGTCTCCACCTCCTGTAGTCATTTTGCACCAGTGAAGGCAGAACTGGTTTGAACTGCGCACAGAGCCCCTTGCACAAAGGGATCAAAGGCATTTTGGGGTATAAGTATTAGAACTAATACCGCTGAACTTTAGACTACTACTAGAATCAAGAGGAACCTTTGCAAAGGAGAAGAGCTGGCAAAACTGAGGAGAAGTATTGCTCTTGCTGTGTGTCTGGGGTTGGCCTGCAATTGCTGTTTCTGCCAAGGAAAGGAGAAGGACTTTTCTGTGTGCTGTGTTCCATGCTTGAGGGGAGTCTCTGAGGGCTTGAAGAAAAGCTTTCCTCCTGTTTTGAAGTCTCAGGGACATAAAGACTTCACCCCCCCTGCTCTCCTGAACTTCCTTGCTGGGAGTTCTGACCTGCCAGGAGGTGCATGTAACTGTGTTGGTCCTCTGGAGGTTGTTTATGCTGTTGGGAGCTGGAAGAAACCCAAGAGAAGTAAGAAAACTTGTTTCTGACGCCGTCGATGATGACGCGGTGACGACACAACCTGCACCGAGGCTCAGGGAGCTGTTCCTGAAGTGAACAAGGCATTGCCCGTCCTGATCTGCAGCTCTGATGCCCTACGAAGCCCGCCAACACCGGCAGTGATCAGCCGTGCCCAACGCCAGCACACGCATCCACTCGGTCATCTCCAGCGCCTGAATCTTCTTTTGGAGGCGCTGATTGCCGCCAAGGTCGACTCGATAAACTTGCCAACGTCTCATCATCAACAGAACCAACTTCAGCATCTTCGACCCCGTGCATCGTTACCGACTTCATTTCCAAGGTGCTGTTTGTTTGGGGGTCTGTGTGACTTCATGCCCGATGCCGCGAACCACGCGGTCTGCACTGTACTTTGGATTTCTTGCTATAACAATGTCGCAATAGCCCCAGTTGGTGCTATTTGATTCCTACAAGCTTATTTTTGCAGTAACCTTTTAAAAGTTATTTTTCTGAATATCTGTATGTTGGTTTTTGTCATGTTGGTCTTGTTTAGTTTAGATACAGTTATTTTATTTTTCTAAATTGGTGTGGTGTCCTATTCTGGTGTTTTCACTGTGTTACTGTGAGTGTTGTTACAAATACTTTACACATTACCTTTGGGATAAGCCTGTCTGCTCGTGCCAAGCTACCAAGGGGGTGAGCAGGTGTTATCTAGTGTGTGTTTTCCCCTTACCCTGACTTGAAGCAAGGGTCCCTATTTGGACAAAGGCAACTACCTCTGCCAACTAGAGACCCCCATTTCTAACAGACTTCTTCAATGATATGCTTTTCTCATTTGTTTATTAGCAGCTCCAACAACTTTTATAGTTCTTTTCAAGAGGGGTATGTCTGGAACGTCCACAGTTCACACAGTAGAACAGGTAACATCAGTATCAACCAAAAATGATACAGTGTTGCCATTTAATTCAGCATCCTTATATGGGCCACTCGGGTCTACCTCCAGGACTGTGCCAAGCACGCAATCCTCCTACCCCCTCTGGCACTGTTAGGCTGACTGATCAACACCAACATTCTCAACAGTCTCAAACATGGGATATTGCTGGAAGGGAATTTTACCCTGAAAAGAATTTCAATTCCCATTCAGAACTTGATTTGAAGCAAATCTGGGACCAGCAGCAACTGGCTGCAGCATCAGGGGTTGTGGAACTTGCATCACTAGGGCTTGGGGTGCATTATAATTTCGAGCTCTTGCCCTAGGTACATTCTGCGACTGCATAGGACTATAACTCAGTTGCAGTTCAAACCCTGGATTCTGCCCTTGATTTGCAGGATTAAGACAACATTCTTGGTCCCAATGTCCCAACCAGTTACAGTAGTGGCATGGATTAGACTTTTCCAATGTGGCTACAAGTCCATCTTTTTAGATTGGTGACCCCCACCATTAGAAGCTTTTTGGGGACCTTGTGAAGACTTCTGGGGGCCGATTCACAGAACTAACTTAAGACAAAATCCTAAACTTACTACTTTTGGTATTCAAAGAAGTTAGGATTTTGTCTTAAGGTTGTCTTAAGACAAACTTAAGACAGACTTAAGACAGACTTAAGACAAAATCCTAACTTAAGTCTGTCTTAAGTCTGTTTTAAGACAAACTTAAGACAAAATCTTAACTTCTGTGAATACCAAAAGTAGTAGGTTTAGGATTTTGTCTTAAGTTAGTTCTGTGAATCGGGCCCCTGGTCTTTACCCTTCTCCCCGCTTTTTTGGTCTTGCTTCTTTTGGTCACCACCTTGGTTCTGTAACTTCTGCTTCACCCTGGTTCTGACCCATTTGTCTTTCTTCTTTCCCAATTCTTGGGGAGATGTCAGATCAGAGTCTACCAGGTGCTGATGCAACTGCTAGTTTTGACAGTTATTAAGAATTTGTTCTCTCATGATCAGATTATACAATCCTGTATAGTCACACACTTTACTGCCCAATAACCAGCCCTCCAGAGCCTTAGTAGCATAATCTACAAAATCAACCCAGTCCTGATTCTGTGCCTTCTGGGTGTCTCTGAACTGTATCCTGCACTGTTTAGTGGTTACGCCAAACCCATCTATCAGAGCACTCTTCAGGACTTTGTAATCATCAGCATCCTCTCCTCTTACAGTGAGGAGCTTAGGTCTACCTTTGTCTGCAAAGGAGAGCCACAAGATTGCTGCCCACTAATCCTGGGGTACCTTCTGTACTTTGCAGTCCCTTTCCAGTGCAGTAATCCATTTGTGGATGTTATCCCCATTCTGATAGGGAGGGACAATCTTGCTTTAGGTTCTATGATCATTAGACCTATCCCTACCACTAGGCAAATTGCTGCCACCATGGGGCTCTAGCCCCATATTTTGTCTTGCTCTTTCCAGAACTAGGGTTTCCTTTTCTACGGTTACTCTTTGTCTTCTTATTCTCAATTGAGCTTCTTCCATTCTCACCTGATACTCCCTCTTCTCCTGGGAGGTAGCCCTCATGTGAGAAGAGGCAGAGGGCCCTATAGATGTGCCAGAATGATTAGACTCCACTGAAGGTGATCTTGGTCTTCTGGACACACCACCAACTCTTCCTGGGGAACAAAGAGAGGACCACTTTGGCATTCCTCATCTCCAGTAGGAGCTGGGTTCTCCAGGTCTAGTTCATTGTCAACTTCCTGGTCTGAATCCTGTGGGATTGGACCACTAGGATCTTCCTCATATGCTGCTCCCAACCCGCTGCTTATCCTTCTAGGCTCTGAAGCCTTCTTCAGGTCATCTAACAGTAGTACCTCCCTGAGGCGTTGGGTGTTGGCACCTTTACCAGTCTTCAGTTGTCTAGCTGCACACAGAGCCCTTAACTTAGATAGAGGGAATGTGTCATACTTAGATGTCTGTAAAATACTGACAACTGGCAAGGACACACTAGGTCCTGCTTCTGAAGTCATAACTAGTGAGGTGTGGTGCATGAATGAATGAATGAATATAAGATTTTTAAAGCGCGTACTTAGCCCAGGGGCATCAAGGCACTGCGGACAGAGATCATTGTGTCAAAAGTTCACAAGCTGCAGAGCTAAAAGATTAAGGCAGATGACAGTTAGAACAGGTGAAAAGCCAGGTCTTCAAAGATTTCCGGAATGAAGAGTGTGTTTCCAGATTGGAAATTGGGAGAGGAAGCAGATTCCACAGGATGGCTCCTATCAGCGAAAATGCTTCCCCCCCCACCAACCTGACTTTCCTAAACCTAGAAACTGTTACCCAATTCTTGCTAGCCGATCTCAAATGCTTGCTGGGGATGTAGCTGTGAAACATTTTATTAATGCCTCCAGAACCCCTATTGTGAACGGCCTCATGAACCAGGCATAAGGCCTTAACCACAATTCTCCTCCCAAGCGGGAGCCAGTGAAGGTTCCTAATGGTGGCTGAGACCACGTGAAATTTAGGGAGACCCATAACCAGCCTGGCGGCTGCATTCTGCAACAATTGGAGTCGATGCAGGAGTCCCTTATTTATCCTTAACCCTTTGGCAGCTGCCGTCGGCCAACGGTCGTCGCGTGCACTACCTTGGTAGTGCTGGGCACGTCCGTTGGCCGACGCTGCCCCACCCGTTTTTCAAACGTTCAGCACTGGAGCTGAACATTTGACGCAGCCAACGGGTTAAATAAAGGGCATTGCAGTAATTCAGCCTGGATACCACAGGGGAAACCACTGCCTGTTTCCGAGCTGGAAGAGAAAGAAAACGGAACATCTTCCTAAGAGTCCATATCATCCCAAAACAGGTCAAAACAGTTCTGTTTATTTGTGACCTCAGAGACAAAGAGGAGTCTACAATAATGCCTAGATTCTTGGCACTGAGATAAGGGACGGGGCAAGATCCTAGAGAAACAGGCCACCAGGCCTTTGACCATATATCCAACTTGTCTCCAAATATTAAAACCTCCGTTTTATCCCCATTGAGTCGAAGATTGTTTTCAACCATCCATACAGCCACCATTGGTATGCAGTTTTTGAAATTTACTGCTGCGGCTGAGACACTCTCTGTGATGGAAATCAGAATCTGAGTGTCTTCAGCGTAGGAAAGGACTTCTAGACCAAAAGACCTAACCATGGCGGTGAGTGGGGCTACATAGATATTGAAGAGAGTAGGACTCAATGAGAATCCCTGAAGGACTCCACAAAACAGTTGTTCGGGGGCAGATAGAAATTGGCCCATCTGAACTATTTGTGAACAATCCATGAGGAACGATGACAGCAGATTAAGTGCTGAATCCTCTATCCAAATTTGCAGGAGCCTACCAACTCTTGTTGGTTTCCTACTAAACTCTCTTGAGTTGTAGCGAGGGTGTACTAGGCCCTTACCACTCACAACTCTAAGTTCAGTAGAACTTACTGTATTCTAAGCTTGGTTTATATGTACCTACTTGTACCTTTAGTGGTTTTTCAAATGATAATCTCAAGATTATCTGGTAAAAAACAATGCAAGCTGGAATCCCACATGCTGCACACCAATGTGAGAAGTTGGCCTGGCATATGATGTCCACTATTCTAGTGGGCACCTTGCACCAGTCCAAACGACCCTTACTGATGGTAGGTTTAAGACAACCTTTAGAGAAAGCTATTCTAGTGGTAGCTGTGGAGAGCAGCCTTCAGGCTAAGTCTTGAAGGAATGTAAAGCAGCTTGTTTTAAAAGTCTGTAATCTCTTGAATGCTCGAATGAAAAAGCCACACCAGGTATATATCAAATATATACGTATTCTAAATATATATTTATTCTAAACACAACCCCTCTAGTCTCTTTATGAGGCTGGAGGCCAAAGTACAATACAAGAACTTAAATAGCACACACTAAATAGCACAGTATACGTTTTGCCCTAGGGGCCTCACAAACTATATACTAAAATAGTGGTATTAGAACCACGTGAGGGATAGAAGTGAGGCCTAGGGCCTGTAGAACCGCTGGGGCAACCAGGAACCACCCAGGGTAGGGACGCAGGAGACCCACGGGGGACTTGTGGAGTGTCTAAACACAGCCACGAATCACCATAGACTTCTATGAGGAAAGTTTAAGTTACAATTTCAAAGTTTAAGGACACTTAGGAGTGGACTGAGGTGAAACCCCTTTAGACTAGGACACTTCGAGAGTAAAGACCCAAGGGAGCACCGGAGTTCTCATTTTACCTCACACAGGGAAGCCGGGTGCATAGATGTCTTTTCGTGTCGGGTTTCGTCGTCGATTCCAATGGAGAGCTGCAAAGAAGTGCTGGAGGCGACCAGAGGAAAAGTGTCGGGGTGGATCCAAGGGCGGATTGGAGATCTGAAAAACCTGAAAGCAGAGGGAACAGAGTTTGGGTCACTAGCCAGTGACCAGGATGGTGGCAAGAAGATGCCAGCCGATGTCGGGTGCCTTAAGGTGAAGTAGGTGAAGTTTGACTCTTCAGCCACGAGGACCAGGAGGTGTCAACGACAACCAGGAGCTGGATTTGAGCTGTCCCACAAAAGATATCGAGTGCTGCAGCATCGGAATCCTGATTGGACCAAACAAACCTTGGCAACAGCAACCTACGTAAGATGCAAAGATTGGCTTCGGTGCAGACTAGCAAGGTCTGAGGGACTCACCCTTTGGAGGGGAGTCATAGCACATCTAGCACAACCAGGAAAACTCAAGAAACAAAGGAATGTCCTTTGTGGGGACCCACTAGCCAACAGACTAGAGATCGCGAAGGAGCCTCAAGCTACGTTGAAGAAAACAGGCCTACGGAACACTCATGGAGTGTAGGCCTCTCAGCTTCAGTGCAAAAGGTGCTCAGGGCAAGGGCAACAAGTAGCCCAATGCACACCTTTGGGAAACTTTGGGAAGTAGGTGCACTTGCAAACTTGCAGGATGCCCAGGAGTCCAGGTCCCACGCCTCTCGTGGTAGCTACAGGTCTCAACTTTGCTGGGGACTCGTATTAGCCTGGGAGATGTCTGGAAGTCCATGTTCTGTGTCACAGATTCTTCTGTATTTAGCGGGATCCTCAAAAATGCAGACTGACAAGATGCTCCTTTGGTGCCTGTTTGAATAGGGAGGTCACTCCTTGACCCCAAGGGAGATTTCTGCCGTCTTCCAGTCAATATGGAATGTTGAAGGTCCAAGAATTTGTCTTCAGAGTTTCATCCAGGGTAATCTTAAGTCCTAGAGACTGGGTTCCTATACTTATACTAAGTTTAGGGGTTGGACCAACTCTAGGGTCCCATCTATGGGAGGACCTGGGGAGAGGGTGGTTACAACCCTTCCCTTTTGTCCAGTTTCATGCCAGAGCTGCGACTGAGTGCCCCAGCAACCGGTTTGAACTGGGAAATGCATGGAGCGCCTTGTGTGCCCCAGGCAGTGTCTGAAAAGCATTCACTGAATGCAACTCACTCTGCTGGCACCTCCCTGGACAGGAAACCTATTGTTCAGGCCTCCCCTGCCAGAGTTTTGTCCAGCAGCAGGAGGTCAGACTCGTGTCTGTGGCAGCAGGATCCATTTTGTGATGCTGAGGCTCTTTTAATCTATTACCGTGAAAGTAAGTGTTTACATGTCTTGTCCCTCTAGGAGGGTGGAATGCTACCCCACCGCCAGAACTGGCGGAGGGTAGTATTCCAAAGTGTTTGACACCAAGCACAACATGTTTTGATGAAGCCAAACCAAAGTTAGCATTAACCGCAAGGATTATATTGCACTTAAGAGTACATGGGATGGCCATATCACATAACAGCTATAAGGAAGGAATTCCGAAAGCTGCAGAGGGGCTCAGCTCATGCTAGGGGACCCTCTCACACAAAGCCAAGCACTCTGTCTTCAGGATTGTCAAGGCCTGCCATAGGAGTGACTTATAGGTTAATATGTGTCTGTTTTAAATGGTGGATATGGGTATACTATATCCCAGTAAGGGGTGTTTACACCACCTTGCCCAGGCTGCAAGTGAAGACCTGTGGTGTCATTTTGGAAGGCTACCCAGGGGTGGCATAATACATGCTTCAACCCCTGGTAGGCCACTGGGGTGCCTATGCCCTTGGTACCTAAGGTACCATATACTATGTGCTCACATGGTAAGTCAGTAACCAATCTGGTATGTACCTATAGCACATGCAATCAATTTAGAGAGAGAGCAGTTAGGCTGTGGTCCTGATTAGAAGGGCCACAGCCAGACAAAAGTCGAAAAACCAGTGATACACAGCAAAAAGCGGGGGTATAAATCACTTGGGAAAACAATATCAAAAAGAGTATTTAAAGCCGTCAACAAAACCATTGACAATTTCACAAACCACTCAACTTTTTTATACCATTCTACAGGTTGCTCTCTTAGCCTGGGAAAAATATTAGTGAATGATGCAAGATCACTTCAACTCCAGGGTACATTAACATAACTGGCCCTTCATTTCTTGTAGGATGTGGATCCCCCATTAATCTTTTTGGACTTTTCTTTTTTGAGTATTTCACTTCCCATTTTCCAGATTTCCCCAAATCTGTATGCTTTGAATTAGTTCCCGAATTAGTATTTTCAAACCTGTTATCCTCATCTTTTCCAGATCTTGGTCTAAGAAAAAAAGCTGATGATTTTTCTGAAAATCTACCTCATATTTTTGTGCTAGTTTATCATGAGCCTGTCTCGTCCGTCTAGTAAAATTTTTACTCATAAATAAAAGCTCATTTTTTGATAAGCGTCTATCCAAGCCAACTCTAGACTTCAACTTATCATCTCATCCAAATCGAATTTTAATTTAATTATGTCTAACAAATGTACCGTTAATGTTGACAGAATCATTCCTTACCTTATTCCTGTACTACTGGTCTCATTTGAAGAGTCACTTTGAGCCCTTAACCACTCATATACATTCTGATCAGTTAATATGCTTGTCTTTGAAGCATCCTTAGGCACGCTACTATGAAAATTCAAAGGTGATTCCCATACAATAGGATCTAATTCTGGTATTCCCACCATTGACCTTAAAGGTTCATAACCTCTCTGACTCGTTGATGAAACTGCACTTGTACCACAAAGAGAACTCACTTTCATGAGGACTACGGAAACAAACTTCACATTGGATTTGGTCAGAGGTTTCTCCTGAGTGTTTGTTTCATTTGGTACCGGCAAATCACACATAACACTTGGAACTGGGATTATATATCGGTACTACAGGGCCAATAGTAACCTGGAATGTAAGAGTATCTGGAATGCTTGAGACTGTTAAAACATTTGTGGCTATGGGGTGACTAGGTATACAGATCCGTGAACTTCCTCGTATAGTATTTTGATTCATATTCATAGAGCAACCCTTACTGCATTACAACTCATACTCATTGGTGCAGTAGCAATCTCTGAACTTCCACATATCATTAAACTTCCACCTTACCTTGCTTGAGTTTCATTGTACGAAGGCAGACACTCCAACAACAACACATCTAAAAGACTGTTGCTCTTATGACTTTCAACTGTTTCACCTCCCCCAACTGATTCCTTTGGCCAATTTCTTCCCACTTTCTTTTTCTTCTCTTGTCCTTCTTTCCCAATCTCCTCACCCATCAATGCCGGATAAAATTTAGCTCCTTCTATCATATCCGTCCTCTTCCTTTTCTGTCCTTCAACCCATCTTTCATCTGCATATGTGCATTCTCTCCTACTAGCCCTTGCCTGATATCTCTCTTTCTCCCTAGCATGGCCAACACACTCCCAAGCACTTTTAACTGCATAGGTCTAGGTTGTGGTTTCATTTCACTTAGAATATTTCTCATATTTTCGATAGTTTGTATGTTACATGTACCATAGTAAGGTAACACCAGTGCACCTTCCTTTTCAGTGTACGTGTGCAATTGTTTAAGCCAAACACAAGTGTGAAGTCCTACATTTATGGCCATATAATGGCCTGAAGTATCTTCAGGTGGCCACTCTACTCCACCTCTAATGGGTAGAGACACATCTCCCCTAACCACGTCCTGTATCACTTTAAAACATTTTATTTTGGGTTCAATATGTCAACATTCAGTGTCAAGTTATCCAATTCAAACATGGAAACAACAATTTCACACAAGTGGTTTTCAGACTCAACAGACAATACTAATGGAGCACCCTGTGACACAACCAACCATTAACAGTGCAGCTTTACCCAAACCCACAAATTCCAAAGCGGCCCACTGTGACATTGATCTCACACCTTTCAGCAGTTCACCCTCCTCTACAATATTCATGAACGCACACTTCAACAGAAAGCACACGTCCGAATACAGTACAATAGTAACAAATAATATTTATCTTCTTTACTAAAGAAATTAACAGAATACAATCACCCAAGAAACTCTATTCTAACACGCATTCAATCAAAAACCTCGACCTGCATGGGATCCCCCTTATCAGTACAGGTCCACCGTACCAATCGTGCTTCTTAGTCACATGTAAACATAAATCTCCTATCTCCATTGGGCTGCCTATGACGTCTCATGACAAACCCCGGAAATCTCTAGCAGACAATTACAACACAGTGTTTTCTACATCTTTAATACTATTCTGGGATCTTAGGCCACACTCACACAACATTTGTAACAATCCACCAGACATCACACAATTATTAAAACACTCCAAGCTAAGTATAAGCGATACACACAACCATATTGATAGTCTGTTATTCCACCACTGGATACTGGAACTCCGTTGATCCTCCAAATCACCTGGGTCTACTCTTAACTGAACTGGGACATTAGCTATTCTCTCAAAAATACCCCTTACTCCCTATCTCTGGACTCAAACCATCCTCGCCTACCATTTGCTAATGCAAAGAAGTTAGGCCCCCTTTCTTACCCCCTGCGATGGACCTTTTTAGGATGCTTGAAAATTAAAAGAGTTTGTTTCAGTTTCAATTTACAATTGCAGTGCGACCATTTCGTCACACATTGAAGCTCAGAGTCGATAAGTAGGACTAGGTATACATTTTTTACACATTTAAAGCCAAAGTAATATAAATCAGTTTACGAAATATAGTACAGCAGTGCAAGATTGTCAAAGGAAAGCCAAAACATTGCACAAAGTTTATCCTCAATAGAATGTAACAGATAAGGACTTCAGTAGCAAAAGTACAAAGTATGAGAAAGGTAATCTGATGGTGAGATTGCAAATTGCAGTCCTTCTGCCTATAATCCACAACGAATTCCAATTTCTCCAAATAATCACTCTAAAGAATAATAAATGAAACCCTGATTAGATCCATTAAAATAGAAAGGGTCAGAATAGGAGAACTTCTGTAGAATTTCTTTAAAGAAGAGGTATTGCAGAGCATGAAGCCATGCAAAGAGAACAGCGCATAGTGGTCTGTACCTCTCCTAGTCTGAAAGAAAATCTGAACAATGCTGAAGAGTATTCCATAGTTATATCCACAAAAGACCCTTCTAGAACAGGATCAAAGGTTCAATTAGTGACCACTTTCAAATAATACTATTTGGCAGACGCACTCGTAATTCTTCTTCTATGAGCCACATATTCAAAGCTACCTTGGATTACATCAGCTCATTCCACACAAACAGTAGTACTCCCTTCTGCATTTTGATTTTTATCACCATCGACTCCCCTCACGCTTCCATATTTCGTTTCCACAATGTGTCATTCTCTATTCATTAGGTCATGCATCATACACCTGCGAAAAAATGAAAACGCTGCACTCAAAGAAAAAAATCACATTGAAGGTTAAACATTGCAAACCCCAAATGCTTAAGGCCTTTGGTCAAGTTAGCAAGCTAAGATTCAATACACATTTTCCCTGCATGAATACAGAAACATAGACAGGCACAATATTAGTGCAAAATGCAAATCTGATTGATACATGTTCCATTATGCAGTACGTGCCGAATACCTTTGAGTCAGAAGGTGAATACGTGAAGATTAATCAATGGTATTGAAACGCACACATGTAAATATGTTTGAGAATTGCAATTCTTTGTAACTGTAATTAAAGCATTAGTGAACACATACATAGAAATTTCGAGATTACATGATAAATGCGCTTTCTATATGGCTTTAAGTGTACTTTACTTCATTAGTCACACCATAGCACATTGGTACATTAGACCCTTACTACACAACCTGTGACCTCATCAATAATAATGAGGGCAGAGCCGTAATGCACTACTCCAGTTTACAGAAAGCACTGAACACATCTGAAAATATATATTTCCCTTCAAGAATTCTAATGCACATCTATGTTTGAAGCCTTGTAAACTAAAGAAAGAAGCATCCTTGATGTAAATAGCATTTAGTGGGAAGGTGAAAATGTGTGGAGCAATGGAAGAATCATAGAGGGACAATCAGGTTACCGATTAAAGAGTCAGAACTATTTATCAGTTTAGAAAGTAAACAAGATGAAAAGGAAGTGGATGTAAAGTAATTAGAAATCAATACTGCCCTGTTGTAGCCAAGGATATTGCGAATTATACGGAGCTTATAACTATAGAACTAACGCCATACTAGCAAAAAAGAAAGAAGTGACAATTTAGAGGAACATCTGGAAAAGTGTTTTTGAAACCTACAGTAACATTACTTTGACTCTATTGGTTTTTAGTAATGCTATTTTGGGAGTGTCATTATCCCACTTCCTACATTGCTAAAATTATGGATGGGTAATAACCTATTGGCAAATTATCTGACCTATTCAACATTTTCAGCCTTCTACTCCCCCCTTTGAAGTCCTGGAACTAAGCTTTGACTAACTCTGATCTAGAATGTTTGATGCAGATGAATCTGATGGAATAGAAATAGAAAAGAGATCAATAAAGCCACCAGGTAATATGTTATGGATGGGCGCACTGTCCCTTGTTTATGTATGGCACTCTTTTAAACAAGTGTGCCGGCACAAACAACCTACTACAAATAATGGGCAGTCTTGAGGCCAATGAAATACTGACCCTCAAATTGGTGGCAACACATTCGTGAAAGGAGGACTGGCTGTTTGAACTAGAAAGTAAGTAAGTAAGACAGGGCCCGATTCACAGAACTAACTTAAGACAAAATCCTAAACTTACTACTTTTGGTATTCACAGAAGTTAGGATTTTGTCTTAAGTTTGTCTTAAGACAGACTTAAGACAGACTTAAGACAAAATCCTAACTTAAGTCTGTCTTAAGTCTGTCTTAAGACAAACTTAAGACAAAATCCTAACTTCTGTGAATAGCAAAAGAAGTAAGTTTAGGATTAAGTTAGTTCTGTGAATCGGGCCCTAAGTATTTTATTTGCATAATTAATTAAAATCATTGCAATTCATACAGGCACTGGTTAAAAATTAAAAATCACTAATCAAATTCTAGTAAAAGCAGTGAGCATAGAAAAAGGGAAAATTAGTTTTGGAAATTAGAGTTCATTCTTGGTCATCTAGTGGTATCAAAAGGTTAATTTCAAACATAAATTTAACAAAGCGAGTAGCCATCTGTGATGAGTCGCCCCTCATGCATAATTCTAGTGCTTCTTGACATGACCTGATGTTAAGAGAAAGCCAAATCGGACAAAGCCAAAAAGTTCGTAGGGCAAGTAAACGTCTACAGATACACAAGATATGGATTAGGTTTTCCTCTTGTTTGCAGAAGGGGCATTGTGTGGAGGCAGCTTTCTTATATCCTTGACCGAACTTATATGCCATCAGTAGGATTAAGCCAAAACGTAATCTCATTAGTTGGAGTTTTACATGTGGTTTCATAGGCGATGAAAGGTAGAGCGGTAGTGTTTTTGGAGCGTAGAGTTTAGAAGCCCAGCTGCCATGAAAGAGCTTTAACACTGATTTTGCGTCACCACAAAATCGGCCACGATGATTTCCCATGATGATGCTGTCAAATGACCACTACAGTCTAGTTCCCATTTGGTCAAAAGATCATCCACCCTCGCTTCTATTACTTCCCGGTTGTCCTCATACCATCTCAATTTTCTTATGATCTCTAGGTTGGATTAATTTCCAATCCATAGGAAACTTTAGACAAAGCTACAGCCCGTACTGCTGAACGGAATTACACCAAATTTGGCAAAAAGGAAGGTTTTGTTTCAGAAAAAGCCCTTTTTGTTAAATGGTGTAAATGCATTCAGTAGTTCCTAGGAAATTTGGAAAATAAAGTTTCGATATCTAGTAATGCAGTGGATTTGCGAAACCCCCCGGGCACAAACTTCATTCACATTGGCTGCCAACACTCCAAACCGGTAACTGTTGGCAGCCATTTTGTGACTCAATAGAACTGAGGCACAAGAAAACAGTAAAACTAAATGTTTCAAAACAAGAAAATGGGGCAAAAATGAAGCCCACGCTTAGTTTAAATGAGGCCCCCAGGCGGCCAGGTCCTGGGGCATTGTACCCCCAGCCCTGGGCACCACCAGCTCCCCGGGGCTTTTAGAAAAAAAAATTAAACCTGTGTGGGGGGACTTGAGCCCCCCCCACACGCCCCAGGTACCACCACCTCCCCGGGGGTATGTAAATAAAGAGAGGGGGTCTGCTTCGTCCCCCTCCTGGAGCTCTTGATGGCCCTGGGTACCACCACCCCACAGGGCCGGCTCCTGCTATGTACTGCGATGCCTACACCCAGGACACTGTGGTTTGCTGAGACAGGACGGGAGCATGGCTCCCACCCTGTCATAGAAAACTTGCTTTGGATTTTGGAAGCGAGAGCAGGGAAACCTGCTCTCACTTCCAAAATCCAAAGCAGATTGCTTTTCCACACAAGAGCTGCATGTCAGCAGCCCCCCGTGTGGAAAAGCAATTCCGGCTCCTGCAGAAGGCGGGGAGCCAGAGGAACCATGGGAGCATTGGGGCTTCCCCACGGTCTTTAACCATGCGGCCAGGTCCTGGGGAAGGGGTCCCCGGGGACCAAAATGGCCGGGGGAGGGAGATGGCAGTCCCCGGGGCGAATGTAAAATAATGAAAGTGGACGTTAAAAAAAATAATTTGGAGTTGTGACCCTAGCGCGGTGCTCAGTGTGGCCCCCAGGTGTGAACGTGGGGGGTGCGTCCCAGCATGGCCCCCCCTGGTGTGTACGCAAGGGGTGTACGGCTCCTAGCGCGGTCTCTGGTGTGAACTCAAGGGGTGCACAGCACTCAGCGTGGCCCGAGAGTGAACGCGATGGGTGCCCAGCTCCCAGCGTGGCCTCTGATGTGAATGCAAGGGGTGAACGGGGCTCAGCAAGGCCTCTTGTGTGAACGCGATGGGTGTCCTGTGGTCCCTACCCCCGGGACACTGCTGTTTACTATGACAGGGCGGGAACAAACTTGCTTTGGATTTTGGAAGCGAGAACAGAGACACCTGCTCTCACTTCCAAAATCCAAAGCAGATTGCTTTTCCACATGGGAAGCTGCATGTCAGTATCTCCCACTGTGGAAAAGCAATGCCGGCTTCTGCAGGAGGCGGGTAGCCGGCGGGACCATGAGGGCATTGGGGCTCCCCCCAAGGTCCTTAACCATGAGGTCAGGTCCCTGGGGATGGGGTCCCCGGGGCCCAAAATTGCCAGGGATGGGAGTGCCAGTTTCCCCTCCTCTTTTTTTTATAAAAACTGAAAAAAATAATATTTTCCCCTGCCTCGGGGGATGGGGTCCCCGGGGCGAACGTAAAATAATGAAAGTGGACGGTATAAAAGAAAAAAATTTGGAGTCGCGACCCTAGCCCGGCTCTCAGTGCAGCCCTCTGGTGTGAATGCAATGGGTGTGAGGCTCCCAGCACGGCCTCTGGGGTGCACGGCGCAGCGCAGCCCCCTAGTGTGAATACGCTGGGTGCTCGATTCCTAGCAAAAATAATTATGATTTTTTTATATATTAACCTAGGTTATTTGTTGGGTTATTGGGAGCTCTAAAAAGAACCCTTGTGTTTATCATGAGTTTTTTGCAGCTACATGTAAGTGCGAATGCAGAGCTTTAGATTGTTGAGAAACACTCTGTTACCTTCATCACTCCTGTAGAAGCCCTCCATCTGGACACGAAGATTGTTGTTATATATGGAGCCTATTTTATGGTCTCTGAGGAAAGCAGAAACAGCTTTATTGACATTTTTTTTTAGCTTTCTCAATCTGAGGAGAAAATTGATTTTACCACTTCCATTTCTGTCTTTGGCATATGTTAGAGTATACAAATGCAGTTGGGGGAAAAGCTACATCAATTCTGCAAAGGTGTCCTTCATTAGCATTTGCAGACCTACCCCAGCCAATGTGCCTATGTTATTGCCTCCACAGTGCACAATCATGAGGTCAGGGGGTTGGAGATGTAAAAAGGTTGTAATCAAAGGCATCAATTGGTGCCACTTTAATCCTCTCTGTCCAATCGATTTAATGTCTACATTTTGAAAAGTTAGGTCTTTGTCAATACCTCTGTGTTCAGTATACCTTTTGCACCAGAATACACAACTGTGCCCAAGAATCAACACTGAAAGCACCTTTAAGGGATCTCTGTAGGTAATCAAAAGAGTTCTGTAGCTGGCGTAGTCAGTTGGTAGAATGAGAGATATCTAAAATGGTGGAGAAGATGCTGTTTTTAAGAAAGTAGGGGCATATTACCAAGCAATAGCGATAATTATCGCTATTGCTTGGTTAGAGACAAAAATTTACCGCTGAGCTGCGGCGATTTTTACCGCAAATAAACCTTGGTATTACCAAGGTTTATCGCAAATGCGATAAAAATCGCCGCAATGCATGAATATCGCTGAAAAGTCAGCGATATTCATGCATTACCGAGCTAATGCTCTTAGCCATGTTATCCACCTCCCATTGGATAACATGGCTAAGAACTGCTCAGGGCAGGTGTTAGCTTTTGGAGATATTCGCGCTTAGCGCGAATATCTCCAAAAGTTGGTAATAGGAGATAGCGATGTTAGCAACTGTTTTCAGTCGCTAACATCTTGGCACACCCACTTTGCATGTCATTAGTGATAAATATCACTGACATGCAAAGCAGGCCGCAAGATGGTAGCTATCTCCTACTAGCTGTTGCTAACTGGTGTTAGCGACAGCTAAGTAATAGGGAGATAATTTTATCTCCGCTTTCTTGGCTTTTAAAGCCAAAAAAGCGGAGATAAACCCCCTTGATAATATGCCCCGTAGAGATTTGAATGGCTGTTAAGAAGATTATACATTCAAATGTAGGGTGCATTTTACTTTGTTTAAAAACATGTTTCTTATTGGTTAGTAAAAAATGTTTGAAAGGTACAGCATAAATGATAAGGGCATGTTTTGCAAAGGCAACCACACTTGCTGTTCTTATTTGCAACATTCTGTGGTGAACTTGTGACCTGTCAGTTAAGTTGAAAGTTGCCTGACCTGTTGCTATGGAAACTGGCATTAAGCAGAAGGGGTGACGAAGTCAGTTGAAAAGGGTTATTATCTATGACCAATGGAAATGTGTTTTTCAATTTAAAAATCTCTGGGAAGCAATTTCATGTGTGCATATGTGTATTTGTATTGAAAAATAGAGGGAAACCTTGCCATTACTGGTTTCACCTTGCAGAGTCTGATGATCTATATTGACTGTGTGTAAAAGAAAATCCTGTCTGAGTGTATGGGATTTTCCATTCAACAGATTTATTTGAAAGGTGAGTTATATATTTTTGAGGTTTATTTAAAAAAGATTCAACATTATTGTAAAATTGTGTTGTTTGA
The DNA here is from genome assembly GCF_964263255.1 of Lissotriton vulgaris. Classification (NCBI taxonomy): domain Eukaryota; kingdom Metazoa; phylum Chordata; class Amphibia; order Caudata; family Salamandridae; genus Lissotriton; species Lissotriton vulgaris. Next base: position 1,194,770,956 of record NC_141694.1, on the reverse strand, counting down.
AATATATTATTAAATGTAGAGATGTATATTGGAATTAGTTTCATTGTAGTTTAAGTTTCTTTGAAAAACAGTCTGTACAAAAATATTTATATATTTTAACTCTGTTCAAAGGATTAGCTGAATGATGCTTTATATTTTTAGATACTTGGTTGAAGATGCTGTACAAATGTGTATTTTGAAAGATGTTTATATAAGTTGTAGTTTATTAGGCATGATTTTTTTCTTCTCTCTACAAAGGAATAGTTTAATGATACTGCATAATTATAGATACTTTGGTAAAAATGCATCTGAACTGTGGTGTTTGAAAGATGATCATATAAGATGTTATTAATTCGGTTTCTGTTATTAGTTTGTACAGAAGGTAAAGTTAAATTATGGCATATAATTAAAGATAGTCTGGTGAAATAAGGTGGTGTTAATTAGTATTTTTTTTAGTTCAAGCAAATGTATAGTTGAATGATGCCACATAATTTTAGAAACAAAGATGAAGATATATGTGTTTTTGAAAATGATCATTAAATGTGTTGTTAATTGCTCTTCTTTCTTAAGTCTGTTCCGACGTATAGATTAATGTTGTTGCATATTTGTAAATTGAATGGTGAAGATGTAATTCAAAAATAAACCACCATATATTACCCTTTGTGGCTTGTTGGACTTATCTACTTAACTAGATAGTATGTATTGAGTTATCTATGTCTTCAGATATTATTTTTACAGTTGCATGTATGCTTAGTATACTCATGGAGTGACCCAGACACTAACTCCTGCACTTCTACAATCATTTGACTGCTGCCTATACAGTTTAGTAACCTCCCTGTTACTACTTATGCACTCCTCCTATTGCCCAGCCAGTTCCAAGTCCTTATGCAATCACTCTAGCAAAACCCAAGCACTTTTAAACTCACCATTCACTCTCTGTGCAGCACCTCTAGTAACCAGTCACTCTACATGCACTCATGCAATGACTCAGGCATTACCACATGCAGTGCTACAATAAAATGTGCACTATCCATAGTCTTCTAACCACCTCCACACTACTGATTCACTCCTCCAATTATCCAGCCAGTACCATGTCCTCCTTATCTGATCACTGCGCCAAACCCAAGCACTTATTAATTCAATATGCTGTCAACTTGCAGCACTCTAAGTATCCAGTCACTATCCATGTACTTGTACAATGACTCAGGCATTAACACATGCAGTGCTACAATCAAATGTGCACTATCCATACAGTCTTCTAACCACCTCCACACTACTGATTCACTCCTTTAATCATACAGCCAGTACCATGTCCTTATCTGACCACTGCGCTAAAACCCAAGCACTTATCAATTCATCATGATGTCAACTTGCAGCACTCAAAGTATTAAGTCACTATCCATGTACTTGTACAATGACTCAGGCATTAACACATGCAGTGCTACAATCAAATGTGCACTATCCATGCAGTCCTCGAACAACGTCAACACTACTGATTCACTCCTCCAATTACCCAGGTAGTACCCATGCAGTCCAGCAATCACACTGTCACTCTTCATGCACTCCTCCAATCATCCAGCCAGTACCATGTCCTTATGTAATCACTGAGCCAAAACCCAAGCACTTATAAATTCACCATGCTGTCAACTTGCAGCACTCTAAATATCCAGTCAAAATCCATGTACTTGAACAATGACTCAGGCATTAACACAAGCAGTGCACCAATTAAATGTGAACTATCCATGCAGTATTCTAACCACATCCACACCACTGATTCACTCCTCCAATTACCCAGGTAGTAGCCATGCAGTCCAGCAATCACACTGTCACTCTCTGTACATTCCTCCAATCATCCAGTCAGTACCATGTCCCTATGTAATCACTGCGCCAAAACGCAAGCACTTATAAATTAAATATGCTGTCAACTTGTAGCACTCTAAGTATCCAGTCACTATCCATGTACTTGTACAATGACTCAGGTACTAACACCAGCAGTGCTTCAATCAAATGTGAACTCTCCATTCAGTCCTCTAACCACCTCCACACTACTGATTCATTCCTCCAATTTACCAAAGAGTACCCTTGCAGTCCAGCAATCACACGGTCACTCTACGTGCACTCCTACAATCATCCAGCAAGTACCATGTCCTTATCTAATCACTGCACCAAAACCCAAGCACTTACAAATTCACCATGCTGTCAACTTGCAGCACTCTAACTATACAGTCACTATCCATGTACTTATACAATGACTCAGACATTAAAAAATGCAATGCTACAATCAAATGTGTACTATCCATGCAGTTCTCTAACCACCTCAACTCTACTGATTCCCTCCTCCAATTACCAAGGTAGTACCCATGCAGTCCAGTAATTACACTGTCACTCTCCGTCCACTCCTCCAACCATCCAGCCAGTGCCATGTCCTTACCTAATCACTGTGTCAAAACCCAAGCACTTATAAATTCACCATGCTGTCAACTTGAAGCACTCTAAGTATCGAGTCACTATCCATGTACTTTTACAATGATGCAGGCATTAACATGTGCAGAGCCACAATCAAAAGTGCACTATCCATGTAGTTCTCTAACTACCTCCACACTACCGATTCACTCATCCAATTACCAGGTAGTACCCATGCAGTTAAGTAATCACACTGTCACTCTCTGTGCACTCCTCCAATCATCCAGCCAGTACCATGTCCTTACCTAATCATTGCGCCAAAACCCAAGTACTTATATATTCACCAGGCTGTCAACTTGCAGAACTATAAGTATACAGTCACTATCCATGTACTAGTACAATGATTCAGGCGTTAACACATGCAGTGTTACAATCAAATGTGCACTATCTATGCAGTCCTCTAACCACCTCCACACTACTGATTCACTCCTCCAATTACCCAGGTAGTACCCAGGCAGTGTAACAATCACGTTGACAATCTCAGTCCACTCCTTCAATCATTCAGCGAGTACCATGTCCTTATCTAATCACTGCGCCTAAACCAAAACACTTATATATTCACCATGCTGTCAACTTGCAGCAAATGTGCCCTATCAATGCAGTCCTCTAACCACCTCAACACTACTGACTCACTCCTCCAATTACCCAAGTAGTACCCTTGCAGTCTAACAATCACACTGGCACTCTCCGTGCACTCCTCCAATCATCCAGTCAGTACCATGTCCTTATCTAATCACGGTGTCAGTACCCAAGCACGTATGAATTCACCATGCTTTCAACTTGAAGCATTCTAAGTATACATTCACTATCCATGTACTTTTACAATGACTCAGGCATTAACACATGCAGTGCTACAATCAAATGTGCACTATCCATGTAGTTCTCCAACCACTTCCACACTTCTGACTCACTCCTCCAATTACCCAGGTAGCACCCATGCAGTCAATCAATCATGTTGTCACTTCAGTCCACTCCTTTAATCATCCAGCCAGTACCATGTCCTTATCTGATCACTGCGCCAAAACCCAAGCACTTTTCAATTCGCCATGCTGTCAACTTGCAGCACTCAAAGCATTAAGTCACTATCCATGTACTAGTAAAATGACTCACGAATTAACACATGCAGTGCTACAATCAAATATGCACTCTCCATGCAGTCCTCTAACCACATCCACACCAGTGATTCACTCCTCCAATTACCCAGGTAGTACCCATGAAGTCCAGCAATCACACTGTGACTCTCTGTGCACTCCTCAAATCATCCAGTCAGTACCATGTCCCTATGTAATCACTGCGCCAAAACCCAACCACTTATAAATTCACCATGCTGTAAACTTGCAGCACTGTAAATATCCAGTCACTATCTATGTACTTGTGCAATGACTCATGCATTAACACATCCAGAGCTACAATCAAATGTGCACTATCCATGCAGTCTTCCAACAACCTCCACACTACTTATTCACTCCTCCAATTACTCAAGTAGTACCCATGCAGTCCAGCAATCACACTCTCCGTGCTTTCCTCCATTCATCCAGCCAGTACCATGTCCTTATCTAATTACTGCACCAAAACCCAAGCACTTATAAATTCACAATCTTCTTTCCTTGCTTGCAGTACTCTAATCATCCAGTTACTACCCATGTACAAATGCAATGACCCAGGTACTAATACATGCACTATCACAATCCTCTATCCACTGCCAATGCAGTCCTCTAAATACGTAAACACCACTCATTCACTCCTACAATTATCCAGTTAGTACCTGTGTAATGCAGTACATGCATTGTTATTTCAAAACAAAGCATTACATGGTTTTCATGTAGAACGTGTTTGTTTAGTAATAGAATAGTATATTTTATAGATTAATTTTAATAATATTATATATTTTTTTACAGTTATTCTTAATCATCTTTCAAAAGAACTTACCATGACTAAAAGAACAGAAAAGAGGAGACAACAAAAGAAGGACTATGATTTGAAGAAAAGAAAACAACAATATTTAAATGAAATATAATATGTGGGATAAAAGAAAAAGTGTTGTGGTAAGAGAACAAAATAATTTATTAAAAGACTTTCAAAGACTAGAAACAGTTTGCAAAATGTAGAAAGTAGAAAGAATATCTCAACAACAAAGAAGAATGAGAAGAAAAAGGGAGAAATTAATGGGAAATCACGTTATCAAAAACAATGTATAGTAAAAGGATAAAGAATCAATTTGATGAAACATGGAAAAGAATGTTTCACAATAGAGGTGCCTTTAATTTGTTAAACAATGTGAAGAAATATAAAAAAAGGTCAGCATTTTACAAAAAGATGAAACAGATTGAAACTATTGTTGAGAAGATTTTGAATTAAAGAGGAAATTATTCATTTTAGTTTTAAACAGAATTTGGTCATTAGATAAGCCAATACGTTTCTTGAAGGACAAAAGTAAAAAGAAGAGACTAATTAACAGAACTAACTTTTGTGATAGTTTTTAAGTGAATGGAAGCACAGTTCAAGTTCAGAGCCATTTTTTAATGACGAGACTTATTTGCAAACCAGTATATTACTGAATGCAGTTGATACCAGTGGTTGTGCTTATGAGTGTTCGCGGAAAAAGTTTGAAAGCTTGTTGTTTTACACAGCTCTTTCCAACTGGAAAAGGTGGACAATATGATGAACGATCAGTACAGATTCCCTCATCAGAATATCGGACCCCCAGATTGTATACAGAAGATCCAAGATTTTTGACATTGTATCCCATATATATTTCATATTTTGTTTGAAAGTGTCTTGTCTGGACTTTCATATACACATATTAAACACAGGAGTTCATCTTCTGCAAAGAAACTCATGGACAAACTACATTAGAGAGATGATCATTTAGAATCTCATTTGATTAATTTGATGGCGTGTCAGCGTGATACTAATGAGTATTGGCATCATCATCATGGAGAACTTAAATGCATGTTAAGGAACTTAGAAACTCCGACGCAGTTTGTTATGCTAAGCTGTTCTGAAAAAGCATTGGACGATTTACTTGAATTTCTTCGAGAAACAAATTCAAATATTAAAAACATTGAGTTCAAGACACCTGGAGAACTGTGTTCCTTGGATCATGTAAATGTGTACAGATAATCATAGGTTATAAGCTATGATGTCTTTTATTTGCAAAAAAAACAAGTTATTTGTCATGAGTTCACATGCAGCCGTTACTTAAATGTTTTTATGCATTCAGCTCATCGTTGTTATTCAATGCCATTCTATGCCACTGTATATTATTTGTTTGAATCTTGGTTGTAGGAATGCTTGTTTGGAGATATGGTCTTATTTTTAGCAATGTTGGTTTGCTCCCATGCTTTGGTAAACTCGTGGCAGATAATGAGACTTTATTTGATTTAAAAAAATCATAAAAGGGTGGACTTACCACCATGCAAGCGGTATTTACATCATAAAAACAACGCAAAATCAACTTTAAATCAAGTTAAGAATTAATATCATGCTATACAAAAGTAGCGGGGTAAAGGTCTAAAAGGAAAATAATAAAACGAATGATGTGAGTTCTTGCTGGGGACACGTTAATTTTGACTCATGATGAAAGGGAAAAAAATAAAAAGTATAGAAGAATAATGGTAGTTCAAAACAAGAGGCTCGTTATTTTTAACTCATGATACAAAAAGACAACCGTTTGGAGAAGAGGGGAAGAGAGTGGAAAAGTCTGTGGCCTGCTAAAGCCTGGCCTATTGTCCAGAGACCTCTTTGGATGCTACCCTTTTTTCCAGGTCTATGTCGGCGAGATTCAAAAATTTTATGGTTTTACATGAGAGTTCTATCCAAGATCCACTTATCTATCTTATCACCGCCGCCCTGCAAGCTCTCACCTGGACTTCTCTTAGAAGAGATCGAAGAAGCGTTTTTCTTAGATTATAAAGTGCCGGGCATATGCATATAAGGTGCAGTAAAGACTCTGCGCCGTTGCCACAGAGGCGGCAATCGGGAGTTGCCCACAACCGTAGCCATTTGGGAGTGAGGTCTTTGGACGAGAAGCAACCCAACCTTAAAAGGCTTAATTTCCTTTTGCAGTGGTCCCTGAAGCATTCTTTGAAATGAAATGAAATGAATGAAATGAAATGAAATGAAAATTCACTTGTATAGCGCTATCTACCCGGAGGCCTCGTAGCGCTTATGACAGAAGACTAAGTTAGCGCGGGCTCGGGTAGATCAGCAGGAGTTGGCAAACAAGTGAGTTTTCAGGGCTTTCCTGAAGGAAAGATGATTAGTGGTCCCTCTCAAGGTTAGAGGAAGAGTGTTCCAGAGCTTAGCCGCGGTGTGTGAAAAGGAGCGGCCTCCCCAACGGGCTCTCCTAACTCTGGTAGAGGAGGCCAGCTGGAGGGTCCCAGATCGAAGGGAACGTGACGGAACATAGGGAGTGACAAAAGGCTGTAGGATTGCACGGCCCAGGTGATGAAAGGCTTTGTGAAGAGTGCACATAGCCTTGAATTGCACTCTGGCCGCTATGGGGAGCCAGTGAAGTTCCCTTAGGGCATTCCTTGCTGATTGCCAGCGGGGGAGGTTGTAGAGCAGACGAGCTGCACTGTTTTGGGTGACTTGGAGCTTCTGGATAACAAAGGAAGGGGCTCCCATATAGAGGACATTCCCATAGTCCAGGCGAGATAGTATGAGAGCCTGGACTAGGATCCTCCTTGCCTGAAATGGAAGCAGAGGGAGCACCTTCCGCAGCATCCTCATCAGTCCAAAACAGTGTCAAGCCAAACTCCCAAGCTTTTTATTTGGTCCTTGGGGGCTGGGGACGGGCCCAGACATGGTGGCCAGATGGAAGCAAAGACAGAGGGGGAGGGGTTACCTAATAAGATAACATCTGTCTTCTCCCCGTTGAGTTTTAAACAGGAAGATTGCATCCATCTGGCAACAGCCTCAAGACAGGGGCCTAGAGTGTTGGACGACACCTCCGTGTGGTCTAAAGAGACCACCAGTTGGGTGTCGTCCGCGTAGGTGATAATACGCACACCGAAGGGTTGGACAATCCTGTCGAGGGGTTCCATGTAGGTGTTAAATAAGGTGGGGCTCAGGGAGGAACCCTGAGGAACCCCACACCTGAGAGGAAGTTTAGGTGACACTGCCTCACCCTCGAAGACCTGGAAGAAGCGGTCAGTCAGGAATGATGTCAGCCAGTCCAGAGCCGGGCCCGACACGCCCATGTCTGCCAGACGTTGTAATAGCGTGACATGGTTAACCGTGTCGAACGCGGCGCTGAGGTCTAATGAGATGATGGCAACTTTGCCACCCTGGTCCAACACTGCTCTTGCTTCCTCTGTTACCGCTAGGAGGGCGGTTTCGGTCCCATGTAGGGGGCGAAACCCTGTCTGGGAGGCACGTAGAAGACTATTTGACTCCAAATAGTTCATCAGTGTGTTATTTACATGCCTCTCCAGCAGTTTGCTCAGCCAAGGGAGCAAGGAAATAGGACGATAATTCGCCAAATTGGATTGGTCGAGACTGGGCTTCTTCAGCAGGGCCCTCACCATCGCGCACTTCCAGGGGGGAGGTACGGATTTAGAGGAGATGGAAGTGTTGAGAAGGTCCAGTATGACCGGGCGAACTATGTCCATGGCCTCTTTCAAATAGCCCTGAGGTTTTAGGTAGGTATTTGACGGCAAAACGATCCAGGCGTGGCTTTTGCCAGCCACTGCTGCTTTATCCATGAGTAGTGATGTTTGTTTGACTGCTTTCTTGATTATCAGTTTGAAGGCGGAATAAGTCATGGGCAGACACCAAGATTCTTCTAGTTTTAATGCCTCCAAGCTTGCCTCAAGATCTTGTATGTTGAGTCTGGTAGCCCGGCCTGTTTTTCGACTTCTAACCAGCAAAGGTGGGCCAGGGATTCGTCTTCTGCGTCCCTCATACGCCAATAATATTTGGCGAGTGCTCCTTGTCTTGCTAGGAGCTGGTTAGTAAGACCGAACTCCAAACGAATTTGGGGTTGCGAAATATGTCTCGGGATTGAGAAAAGAGTTTTGAACAGCCTGGATTGGGCGTGATTTAACGCTGTGGCATCCAGGATTGCCAGTAGTTCAGAGCCGTATGTCAGTGATGGCAGAAATTTTGGCGGCTGCGATGTTAAGAATGTGGCCGGTGGAATGTCCGTTTAATTGCTTTTGAACAGTTTTGAAAGCAAATTGAAGCTGCTTAGCTTTGGATTCCCTCTGTTCTAGGTGCTGTTTAAACTTTAATCGGTGGTCCAATAAGATTCCCAGGTATTTATAATGGTCTACCTGGATTAGAGGGGTAGAATTTATCTTCCAGACGAAAGTTTTTTTTTGTGTAGCCACAGAAGCATATGATGTTAGTTTTCTTTAGGTTTATAGTCAGTTGTGCGTTTGAGAGGTACTGCAACAGTTTGGAGGTCAAGCGTTGTAGACCGATGTGGGTTTTTGAGAGGAGCACAATGTTGTCTGCGTATTGGAGACTTGTTATAGGTGAGTGAGCCAATTTTGGTGGGTCTCCCTGGATGGTGTTTAGGTCACTTTCCTTGTCAGGCGTCGACCATCTCCTTTTTTCACTTGGACCCAGGTATCTGTATAGAGCTCAATAATTGCTCCCAGCAACTTTGGCGGCACGCCCCAGGCTTTCCTTTTGGCCCAAAGATTAGATCTTGGCACTTTGTCAAAGGCCGCTTTTAGGTCCAGGAAACAAGTGTACAGCGGGGTGGAATTGTAGATAGCTTTGTTAACAAGGAGGGTTAGCACAGATAGATTGGTCAAGGTTCCCAGTCCTGGCCGAAAGCCTGTTTGTGTCCGGGGAATTATCCCTGTACTGCTCACCCAGGATTCCAGTTCTACCAACAAGTTGGAAGCGTAGATCTTAGCCTCCACGTCTATTAAGGCTATAAGCCTATAGTTGTTAGGGTCTGAGCGGGACCCGGATTTATAGATTGGATGCAGAATGCTGCCTCTCCATGATTCGGGAATGTTCCCGGTCTTTAGACTCTGACCAAATAAAGGTGTTAGTTGACTGGCCCAAAACGATGGGTCTTTCGTAAATAAGGCGTTGGGAAGCCCATCTGGACCTGCTTTAGTGAGAACAATTCCATGTCTTCTGCAGTCTTTGGTGGCGGTAGATTCCCAGTGATTATTGGAACTGGCATTTTACTCGGGCTGGACCGGAGAAGCTCCACAAGATGTTCGGCATTATTGTCCTTAAGTGAATTGTACGAGGAATTGTATAATAATTCGATGTGACTACTCCAGAGGTGGTCCGTCATATCTGAGTTAAACTGGCGATGTTTGCCATTTAGCATAAGGTTTATTTTTGCCCCAAAATCTTTCGAATTCTGCAATTTGCTTGCATGGAGTATGGAGCATGCAAGTTTTTCCCTGTACATTCGCTTGGCCAGATTTATCTCTCTTTTTAGTTCTTTTTCAATTGTAATCAGCATGGGTTGTGAGAGCTGGGGATCTTTTTTGCGTTCGGCCCTGAGGAAAGCGTTTATTTGCCTTTTTAGTTGGCGCAGTTTCGGTGTGTACCATTCCCTTCTTCTTTTTCTTATGGGTTTGCGTCCTCTGTTGTTGGATTGGTGTTTCTTATTGATCTCCATTACGAAGTTTTCCCAGGTTTTGACTATGTCTCTCGATTTTTCAAATAGTTGGGGCAATTTGTGGCATGATGCCATTAAGATAGAGAGATTTCCTTTGTTCCAGTTTAGCCGTTTTAGGTTAAAGATTTGTGTATTTAAGGACAAAGGCCCGGCCTTCTCTAACTTTGTAGGTTGAATGGTCAGGATGTGGGTCTGTGGAAAATGATAGCTTTCTACGCGTTCCTGATTCCCGAAATCACTAATGTGGTGGAGTACGTCGGGGTCAGCCAAGGTGTAATCTAAGGTAGAGCCTGAGTTCTTAGAGACCCTTGTTAGGGCGGCTGGTCTGTCCAGATGGCCTCTCCCATTTAGGGTGTACAGGTGAAGAGCTTCCAATTCAGAGGCACATTTCCTTCACAATGCACTTTGTCTGCATTGATTGCCTTGCCGTGGCTCGATGTGAGCAGGGAGGGTTCCCTCCTGTCCTCGAGTTAGGTTCAGATTAAAATCTCCCGTTATGATCATGTTTTCGCTTGAGTAGGTTGATTTCAGTGTCTTGATTGTGGTGACTAGTTGTTTTATCCTTTTCCCTTTGTGTTTTCTGCTGGGGTGCATGTAGAGATTCACGATCAGGAGGCCCAGGGTAGAGGAAACTTCCACTTTGATCCATTGCATCCATGTAGAGTCTAAGTGGATGCAAATTGGTGACCAGGTGAAATCTGTTGGTGTGAAGATGGATAGGCCCCCTTTGGCCCTACTGGAACGTCCCTCCTTCTGGGCTGGAACAAAGAATTCTTTGTATCCCACTAAAGGCGAGTATTTGGTCTGCCATGTTTCTTGAAACAGTAGTATTTTAAATTGGGTTATGAACTCAATAAAGTCGTCTTCCTCCAGCTTTGTATTTAAGCCATTGATGTTCCATGAGCAGATCATGCAGCCCTGCTTTTCCCCCATCGTTGGTCTGCTATCAATTCAAGCTGCGTTACTGTGGGATTGTGCCCGAATAGCGTGTTGGGGCCTTTCGGGCATATCTGCCTCTTGGTGAGCGAAAGTGATTGTAATTTGTCTTAGTCGCTGCACTTCCACTTCAGTACTGCTTCTTAAATCTGGTCCTTTGGCATTTTTTAAAAGGCTTATTTTGGGGATTTGTTTCCGCAGCGGGCTGGGATATCGTGCAATTGTGCGCAGGAAGTGCAGACATGTGCCCCCTCTGCCACCTTTGGAGGATGATATGGGCATTTATGGGGATGCAAGAGACAGTGGCCAAGACACAGTGGTCCCTGGTGAGAGCCAAGGCCAACAGCAACCCCAAAGAAGAACACGAGCATACAGTGCTGAAAGATCCAGGAGTAGCAGTGTGCATGTTGAGACACCCACAATATTTGCTGGTCTGGAGTAGGACATGCTTGGTGTGCAGTGCCTGCAACATAAGGCACTGCGGTCAATAAATAGACAGCTCACAAAATTAAACTACAGTCAGCAAAACATGGGTGAGGGCATGAAGTCCATGACAGCTGCAATTGACAAATTATGCATTACACTGGAGCGCACAGAAACACCTAGAAACAGGGCTGCTCATTGTGCGCATGAACGAATGCATAGTTACACAAAGGCAATTAACCGCCTCTGTACAGTGACATCTAACTTTACTAGGCGCAGCATCACCATGCAGATGGAGATGAGTCAATGCACTCAAAACATTGCTAGAGGCCTGGATCAAGTGACAAGTGCTGTGGAAATCCTACAAACTGCCAACTCTGGTGCCAGCACCGTAATGGCTTCTGCAGACAGTGAGGACACCTCTAGCAGGAGTAGTAAAAATCCAACTCTGACAGCGCAAGTCACTCAGCGCAGAAGTGGCAGGCATGGTGCTGCTAATACACCTGTAATGGAGAGTACAGAATCCGAACACCGCCCTGCACCTAGCCCCCACCATAGAAAGTGAAGTTCTACATTGCACTACATTTTCCTATGTTGTTTAGACATATGTCTGGTATTTTACTTTATGGAACAGTGCCATGACTGTGCTGTAACATGTCATGGGTTATCATACAATAAGGTGTGTGAAGTGTGATTAAACACAGCACCTGCAAAACACAGATATGTTGTGAGACTACTTATCTTACCTAAAAGTAATTTTGTGGGATCCCAGACCGTCTCTTGCGTCCAGCCGCTGCTCCTAATCCTGCTGTTGCCCTGCCAGGGGGAGGTACACAATCATCATCAGATGTGTCTGAGTCATGGAAATGTTTGCTCCAGGAAATTGGCAAGATGGCCGCCGAGACGCTGTTGAGGAAAGTCGCGCCTGGCTCTCCTCCTGATGGCAGTGTAATCAATCTAGTTGGTGCTCTCCCCTTGGCTTGTTTTCTCTTCGTCTCATCATCTCATCAGCCCTATCTATTACAGTTAGTGTTCTAATGGATTACCAGATTAAACTGAGCTGAGCTGATATCGAGACAACATCGGAGAATATCGAAGAAAGCACACAGAGAGCGAACAACTGCTGGACATAGGTGGTCGAGCGTGATGTTTGGAGTGTCCACCTTTTGGCCTGTACAAGTAGAGGATCTGACTCAGAGAAAGGAAAAGACCCTATTTAAAGTCATTTCCTCCTTAATAGTACGATCTCTCCGGTCTGGGCGAGTTTATTGGAGGAATATGTCGAAGGCAATGGCTCCTAAACTCTTACGATCCCCTAAGAAAACTCGTGATCGTGATGGATGGTTCAATGAGGAGGAGGAGGCACCCACAGACGATCCTGGCGCCCCAGCCTCTAATCTGAGAGGCAAAGTGAGATCTAAAGCGCAGCAGAGACGGGAGGCTGCGAAGGAGGTAAAAATGCGGAAGCTTCGTGAGAAAGATGCGGAGAAGAAAAAGACGACGGCCTTAGCAAGGAGAAATAACGAGGTGCAGTCTGTTGTTGGCGAGGTGGAAGGAAGAGAGATAGCACTTCGGCAGAACACAATAGTGGAGACATTCTCACCTGTGCCGAGTGCTCAGCCAGCTCTACAGCGAGTGTTCCTGGTTCCGACACTGGTATCCCTGTGCGGAGAGAGGCAGCGTGGTGCACCCATAGAAGCGGCCGGGCCAACTGGAGTAGCTGAGAGTGTGAACTGCGCGGCGGAGATCGTCATTCAGAATGAAGTTACAGAGCCCGCGGGATCACCAGGCTTTTCTACAGTCACGGTAGGGGGCGGGGCCGAGCAATTAAAGGGGAAAGAAACATTTAATAATGACTCTGACGTTAAAGAGACAAACGTACCCTCTGAACCAGCCGCTGACATAGATGTGAGCGATCCTAATGGGGACTCTAATGAAAGAACAATGCCAGAAAGGATACAAGAGAATGTAGTTGATGAGGAGATAGCCCTCGAATTAGCGAAATCAGGGGCCAAGAATCCCATAAATGCAAATACAAACGCAAACCATAAAATTGGCAAGAAAGCACCAGCTGTCTCAGGATCTATTCTGGCCTCCCCCAGCGAGGATGTTTTTTTTACAGGTAATGATGAGGCAGATGACGAAGATGAGAGCGAGAATAGTGGCTTGGACCTGGAGTCTGCTTCTGACTCAGAACTGGGAACATCAGTAGGCTCTACAGTGGGTACTGATTCAGAGATTAACATGTCCGAATCAGATAGTACCTCAATTTCTTCAGACAGCGACACGGAACCCATCGAGTCGGCGCAAGAGACAGTCCAAAAGATCACAAAAACAAGACTAAAAACCGCTGCCACAGAGTTGAACAAAACTGCAGTGAATACCAGACCCAAATACAAGAACAAAGTTAAAAACAATTCTAGGCGTAAGAATCTGGCGAGAGTATCTCGGGGAGCCCCTGCGAAATCAGTTGTAAAGAAACTTGACTGGGACAATACATTGGAGAGCTGTGCACCATCTATGGGGGGGCTTGAGAACGCAGATACAGGTACTCACGAGGCTATCTCTCAGGGATCTGAGGGAGGTGCCTCTAACTTTGAAGTCTTATTCTCTACCTTAAAGCAAATACAAGGTGAGGCTCGCGCTGAGAGTCAAAGGGCAAGCAGGAGAGCCAGACATGCAAATAAAAAAATACAATCTTCTCTGCAAAAAAGTTAATAAAATGTATGAAGAAATGGTTGGGAGAGTATCTGAGGTGGAGGCCAGAACGGGAAAACTGGAGGATGATTTCGCCAAAATGCAGGAGGCTAGGAGAGACCAGGATAAGACAACGGCGGACATGCTTTGGAAACTGGAGGATTTTGAAAACAGACAAAAGCGTAATAATGTCAGACTACTTGGGATTCAGGAAGGAAAGGAGGGGGGCGACGTACAGGGGTTTGTTGTTGAGCTACTAAAAGGTGCCTTTCCAGAGCTGTCTTCATGGGATTGGGAAAATGAGGTACAAAGAGCACACCGATTCCCCATGACACGGAAGGAGACACAGGGTAAGCCCCGCGCGATATTATTCTATGTCGGGAATTTCCTATTGCGTGAAGAGATAATCAGCAAGGCAAAACCCCAGGCCAAGCGCACCTATAAGGATGTTGTATTCTTTGCCCGCCCTGACTTCTGCCACATCACCGTGGAAAGGCGGTGGCGGATGAGGCAGCTTATTACCCCCTTCCAGAATATAGGTTGTGAGGCTTATCTCATGTTTCCAGCACGACTGAAGGTTGGTTTAAATGGAAACTTTAAAGTTTTTTACTCTGAAATCATGGCACAAGAGTACCTCAGCTTTTTGCGTGAAACTAGAGGTCAACATAAGTCACACCATAAGGAACCTGTGGAGCATGACGCGCAAACTGTTGCTATCAGAGACATTCCCCGCAAGAAGGAAAAAAAGAGAGAGACTAACAATATTATGGAACAGTAGAATTCTATTGTATGTTTAAATTCTTGGCTCCTGAGTTAAGATTGTATATTTTTATCTCTGGGTCAGGGAGATAGGTGGGCCTGTATCGGTGTCCCGGCAGGCATCATTAGTTCTAGATTGGTGGTTGGGGTTTAACATTATTTTGGGGGGAGCACCTTGAGCAGCATTTATGGTTTAAGAGAATCAGGGGACGGAGGGCGTGACATCCTGTAGGCATCGTCGGTCAGACATAGGTCCTTTGGACCTATTTGCCTGTAGGGGGGTGGGTTTCTGTTGGAGGGTTGTCTGGGGTGGGAGAGGGAGGGAACAAGGGCAGGGCACAAGGGCATTGGAATCTGTTGGGATTATGAAGAACACAATTTGAAATGGAAGCATGAGTATGGTTATCGTATTAAAGGGATTGTGAACACGAAAATGGGAATCTGTGTAATCTGTGTAATCTGTGTAACAGATACAGCGAGGAACGAATTTGATAGCTTGATAAATAAAAGTGAGCAGGCAGCCGATAGTCCCTTAAAAATTAGATATGTCTCTTAGATTTGTAACGTGGAACGTATGTGGCCTAAACGATGTCCAAAAGAGACAAAAGATAGGAGTCCGATTGCGACAGATGAACGTAGATTATGTATTCCTGCAAGAGACACATATAATGAGCACTCAAGAGTTCTGTCTCAATCAGTTGGGGTTTCACTTAATAGCAAGATCCAAGCAAGGGACAAAAAACAGAGGGGTAGCTATTCTTTCAAGGAGTAAAAATGTGGTAATCGGGAAAAAATTAGAAGATCAATGGGGTAGGTGGGCTATGGTTGAGATCTTGATAGAAGGAGTATGGACAACACTAGTGGCGGTGTACGGTTCAACCCAGGATGATCCAGAAATCCTACAGTTCTTAGATTCTGAGTTAGCAGTAAGCATGGGCGAATTTTGCGAATCTCGCGTTCGCGAATTTTGCGGATTTGCGAACTCGCAATCTGCAAAATCCGCAAATTCTCGCGAATTTGCGGATTTTTTTTTTGTGTGTTTGCGTGGGTTTCTGCCAGTTCGCGAG
The DNA here is from genome assembly GCF_964263255.1 of Lissotriton vulgaris. Classification (NCBI taxonomy): domain Eukaryota; kingdom Metazoa; phylum Chordata; class Amphibia; order Caudata; family Salamandridae; genus Lissotriton; species Lissotriton vulgaris. The sequence goes on along the minus strand of NC_141694.1, from coordinate 1,194,755,032 downwards.
GGTTTTGTACAATTTCACAAACGCGAACTTACCTGTCGGGTCGCAAGTTTTGCGAACTTGTTGTTTCTACGTGTCCAGCCTGTTTGGGACACTCTTCTTCATCACTGCCACTCTCTGTCACCACTGCCACTCTCTGACTACTCGTGCCACCCTCTGGCCCACCCATGCCACCCTCTGTTTCATCACAGCACCCTCTGGTTGTCCAGTGTACATTATTGTGGCAAAGCAAAGCACACCTTCCCTGCCTCAAGTGACCTGAATTAATTTGGGGCTGATTAATGTGTCACAGAATATTTTTTTAGCTGGCACCTGCTTCCTTAGTGCTTCCTGATTAGTGATCTTTTGCACTTGCTAAGTGCTTTCATTGTTGCAAAATTAGTTACAACACCTGCCCTGCCCCAACTGACAATAATGAATTAGGGGCTGATTAATGTGTCGCTGGATTTGAACTTCCAGCCTGGCTCCTGCTTGTCTCCCTTAGCTGTAATTCAGGACCTTTGTGGCATATGTGTAACTATTCTGAGGGTCAGAGCAGGGTCACATAATAGTTGCAAGTAGGCAACTGAACTCTGGAGGGGCCCCTCAGGAAGCACTACAGGAAATGGCTACTAATGATGAGCTTGAACTTTTGAACCTGGTAAGTAGTTTCAGTTTTGCTAAGATCGTATTTCTGCAATTTAGTGCTTATTCGCGGGGCGCGAAGTTGAACTGGGAAGCCGCGAACTCACGCGAACAGTGCGAGCAAGCCATAAAATCCGCTGCTCGCGGATTTGCGGATTTTGCGGGAAATTCGCGAATCTCGCGGATTGCGAATTTACCGAAAATCCGCAAAATCCGCGAGCGGAACGGATTTTCCGCCCATGCTTAGTTAGCAGCCTGGCCCCCTCAGGTTATCATAGGAGGCGACTTGAATATTAATGGGGCGGAGGGACTGGGAGTAGGCTTGACTAGAAGCTATAAAGGTAGGAAGAAAAGAGTACATAAAGCTCTGGTTGATCTTTTAGAAAATAATACTTTGCGAGATGTCTGGGGCACAATCAGATCGGAGCAAACAGGCTTTACATATTACTCTGCACCACATCATATTTCTGTCAGATTAGATTACTTCTTGATATCTAATGATCTAATGACTAGAGTAAAAATCGATAGGCTCCCACGAATTTTTAGTGATCACAATCCCCTAATATTACCGATGAAGCTAGAAGGGAGAACAAGATCGAGCAGGGTTTGGACATTTGAAAGAGGGCTCCTCTTGGATAATGACTATATATCACATATGTCCAAATGGATCAGTGAGTTTTTTGAAAACAATAGAGGGAGTGCCCCGGTGGGAGTTATATGGGATGCTTTTAAGGCGGGTGCCCGTGGAGAGACATGCAGCTATAGTGCTTATAAACGGAAAGTAGAACGACTCCGGCATAGTGATATAGAGAGGGCCGTTTCAGAGGCAGAGGAACAGCTTAATAAGTGTGTCATAAGGGGTGAACCAACTGAACAATCCATTATAGACTTAATGAAAGTAAAAAGTGAAGCTGAAGATGACCTGGGAAATAAGGCAGCACAATACTACACTATTAGAAGGGAGAGGTGCTACGAGTTTAGCGAAAAAGTTGGACATGTTCTTGCCATGCTCACTAGACAAATAGCGGCAGACAGGACTGTCAGGGAGATCAGGGACGAAAACGGAAGGCTACACTCAGACTCTGAGGAAATTAGGGAAGTGTTTAGGAAATTTTATCAGACACTATATGACGCCCAACACCCCAGTAGTGCTGAAGAGATAAGCGAATACCTTCAGAATATCCCAGTTGAGAGGATCTCTATCGAAGATGCAGAAGGGTTAGAGAAATTACTAGACCATACTGAAATTAAAGAAGCTATAGGCAATCTCCCTTCAGGAAAGGCCGCTGGCCCGGACCAGCTCCCTTTAGAGTTTTACAAGACTTTTTGGGTAAGTTTAGGGCAGGACTTAAGCAGAACGATCCAAGCTGCCCAGATGGGTGAGTCTATCCCAAAATCTTGGGGGGGTGCAGATATAGTCCTAATATTAAAAAAAGGGAAGCCGGCGACTGAGCCAGGGTCCTACCGACCAATTACGTTGATGAACAACGATACCAAAATATACTCGAAAGCTCTGGCAACGAGATTTGCTGGAGTAATAAGTGCCCTAGTCAGCAGTAATCAACACAGCTTTATCCCCGGAAGAGGGATGACACACCATACCAGGAAAGTCATAACCATTTTTGATGCCACCGAGGTCACAGGAGATCCGATGGCAGTAATGTTGCTGGATGCTGAAAAGGCATTTGATCGGGTCTCCTGGGACTATTTGTGGCACACCCTAATAAGAGCTGGGTTTGAGGGTGGTTTCGTGAAAGCTCTACAGACCCTGTATAAGGAACCGGTCGCAGCCTTAAGAGTTAATGGGGGCATCACGGGACAATTTATGATCAAGAGAGGTACACGGCAGGGGTGCCCATGCTCCCTGCTGCTATTCGCCATGTATATGGACCCATTAATTCGTAGGATAGAGTCATGTGCAGAAATCATCCCGTTACATACATCATTGGGACCTTGTAAGATACTTGCCTACGCTGATGATGTGGCGGTAATAACACCAAACCCCACGGAAGCGACTGAGCTGGTAGAGGCAGAGGCTTGCAGATTTGGGCAAGTTTCGCGCTATGCCCTGAATGCTTCAAAGACCCAGATTATCAAAAACTCAGTGACCTTTTGTGACGATAATCGAGTGGTCCAGGCAGGGATGTCTCTAGGAATCAATATTTCAACTGACTTAAATACTCTGGTGGAAAAAAATATTGCACCAATAATAGATAAAGTAAAGAAAGACTTGGACCGATATGAGAATCTCCACCTGTCGCTAGTAGGACGAGTTAATATTATTAAAATGCTGGTTTTGCCAAAATGTTTGTATATTTTTAGGGCAATACCACTCTTAGTTGATAACAAATGGTTCAAAATTTGTGAACAGATGATTAATCGTTTTATTTGGGCTAAAGGTAAGACACGGAAGGCATTGAGGTACATGTCGCTCCGGCGGGAAAGAGGGGGCTGGTCACTACCGGATTTAAAGCTGTATTATTGGGCTGCAGCATTGCAAGGCATGGTGGGACTGATTGGAGGGGCTGAGGTGGATGGTTGGGACAAGATTGGTTCACTCGCTATCTATGGTTTGGTTCTGGGTACAAACGCTGAAAATGTATTTCTGAGATGCACGGAGGAAAGTTACTTCAAAAGAACACGATTTAAGACAGTAATGGCTGCCTATAGTATATGGAAAGGATTTGACAAAAAGGTTGGAATAGGGAAGTTCAATGCATATACTAGATTTAAAAACAACCCTTCTCTATCTAGTGCGGTTTTCTCAGGAGCTGTATTTCAAGAATGGGAGAGGCGGGGGATAAGAAAGTTTGGAGATATGTTGGGCGGTTCCGGTATATTACAATTTACGGAATTGCAAAACAGGCATACCTTGAAAACAAAACATTTCTTCAAATACCTCCAAATAAGAAGCTGTATATTGAATAAAAAAGGGGGATCATTGGGCTTTGAAAGAACTATAATGATGGACCTTATAGAAGATGGCTCTGATTGTACTATAAAGAGGTTCTATTTAGAAATGACAAAACTAAAGAAAGATGACCTGGAGAAATGGATAGATAAATGGTCTGTTGATTTAGATATAGCCAGGGATATCTTTACTGAATCACTAGAAATGGGAAGCAAAATGTTGTGTTCATCGTCTCTTCAGGCCCAACATTATAAGATTTTATATCATTTATATTACACACCTGCGAAAATTGCTCAGTGGAGGGGTTTATCCGGAACTACCTGTTTTAGATGTGGCAGCACAGAGGCGGACCTGATACATATCTTTTCAGTCTGTCCACATCTAGATAAGATTAAACAGGATATTGTGAATTTTTTCAGAATGCACTATCAACAACAATAGAGTTAACCCCAGCTGTTATGTTATTGGGGGTTAGTCTTGATGGACATTCAAACTGTAAAAACTTTATATTTGTAGCAATGGCGATTCTTAGATTGTTAGTGGCCTCGGCTTGGCTTGATCCAAATCCTCCATCATACCATCAATGGCTGGGTAAAGTACTATCAGTACAAAAATTGGAAACTGCCATATATGCTAGGAAGGGAAAAAAGGGTAAGAAATTGGGTATGCAAATCTGGGGTCCTTTTATTCGGTGGAAGTTAGGAACCGAATGTTGAAAGATGAAGAATTTGTTTTATTGAATATCTGAATATCTGAATATGCATGTACGATTATGTGTTCTATGGCTTTGTATTTTGCATATACGATTTTGTGTTCTATGATTTTGTATTTTATTGTGCCCTGCTCATGTTATAAAGAAAAAGGGGGGAAAATTTTCAATAAAAATATTTTAAAAAACAAAAAAAACAGATGTGTCTGAGTCACTCACTTCATTGTCGGTGCCTTTCCTAATTACCATGTTATGTAGCATCGCGCAGCTTGTTACAATCTTACAACATGTTTCAGGCCTGTACTGCAATGCCCCTCCACTTTTGTGTATGCACCGGAAACAGCTTTTTAAAATGCCAAATGTGCTTTCTATGATGCTGTGCGCTGACCGGTTTGCCCTGTTGTATCTTCTTTCACTTGCATTTGATGGATTTAAATATGGCGTTAGGATGAAGTCGCGCACTGCGTATGCACTGTCACCTGCATGGAAGGAAAGTAAGAGTAAGTGTATGTTCCACTGACAATTTACCAATGTATGGAAGGATGGATGTGTGAGATATATTTACCAAGCAGGTATCCCTCTCCAAACTGTCCAGCACTCAGTCGTCCATGAAATCCTACTATGTCGGAAAATGAAGAAGTCATGTGTGTTGCCTGGGTATTCGGCCACATTATCATTGATTATGTATTTGGCATTGCACACAATCTGGATGTACAGGGAATGGTAACTTTTCCTATTCCTGAAGACATATTCTGTAGCTGATGGTGGTGTGATGGCAATATGAGTGCCATCAATGCAGCCAATCACATGGGGAAAACGTGCAATTTGGTAAAAAATCAAGTTTTGTTTCTTGCAATGCCTGTTGGGTGTTTGGAAAGTAGATGTGATGTTGAAGCCTGTTGAGCATTGCATCCAAAAAGACATGAAAAAAGTGCGAAAGAGCACTATGGGACACCCCACCCACCTCTGCTATGACGCTTTGAAAAGACCCTGAAGCCAGAAGGTGCAGTGAGCACAATACCTGCCCATGGGCAGGAATTGATTGTGTCCTGCCTGTTGGGTGCTCCAAAAAAGGTTTCAGTTCATCCATGAGGTCCAAGATGGTGTGTGGGTGCAGCCTGTACTTATCATAGATGTCCTCTTCAGTCTGCTGAAGCAGTGTGATGCGCAGTCTGAATATTCGCTCCTGTCTCTGTCTCCTCTGTGCAAGGGCATGGAAACACAGCCTCCTGACTATCAGGTATAGTCCAGCCATTTTGGAACTTTTAATTGCATTGTGGGTTACTTTTTATACTTTCAACCTGGTTACCACCTGCATGCACTTGGTGTTAATTGCGATTTCTAAAAATGCGAATTTCTCAAATTCGCAATTTGCGAATTTTTCATACATGTCAATGCGATTTCTTAATTTGCGATTTCTAGTTTGCGATTATCGCAAACATAAAAACTCGCAAAATTAGAAATCGCAAATATAGTCGCAGAAAAGATGGTCTCACAACGTAAGGAATCACAATTTGTGCGATTCCTTATATTGCGATGCGAATTCTTTCATATATAACATGTCACTATTTTTTGTTGCAAACGCTGTTTTTTTGCGATTCGCAGCGTTTGTGACTCAAACATTGCTTGATACATCTGCCCCTAGGTTCCCCAGACTGGCATGGCTCTTGTCCTCAGCTTGTGCTCCATCGCAATCAGCTTGAATTGTTGACTTTGCCCCATTCCACCGCGACCCGATAACGCCCATAGGCGCTTATGCTTCTAAGAGCTAGAACTCTTATATTTCTTGACAAAGTCATAGCTCAACTTCTACATATGAATTGTTATCGTTTCAGTCTTAATTTAATTATAAAGTTATTTTTATTTTTCTAAACAAATATGTAGTCTTTTTGTGGTGTTGGCATTGTATTACGGTGTGTATTTGTGTTGCAAAAATACTTTACACATAGCCTCTTTGGATAAGCCTGACTGCTCCTTGCTTAGCTACCAGTGATTGAGCATAAGTTACAGTGGCAGCTGCCTCAGAATGGGAGTTGGTTTGGAAATGGAGTTAAAAATATATATATATTAAACGTTCCTTTTTCTTCACCGTTTCTCCTCTGTCCTCTTCAGGTCTGCTACAGCACCAGAACCACTTAGGCTTCTGGGTTCTCCAAGCCAATCATGGCACTGCAGGAGCAGCATTCTGAATCGTCTGAGCATCCTGTTTGGACGCTCGGACAGTGCCTGGGGAGGCTGGGCATGTCCTCCATGGGGCGTGCTACACAGCCTAATAGAGAACATGCAAAGTGCGCATTACGGTTTGCAGGCCCCAGAGGGTCAGTCAAACTGTCATGTGCACTTAGAGGAGCGCAAACCACTCCTTACTCTGCTTGGCATCACGGTGCCCAGTCCCGCCCACAGCTGGCTCTGAGTGCCGCATAGAAAAATAAAATGATAATAATGTCCTGTTATTATCATTTTATTTTTCTTTTTTACACTGCTTAATTAGCAGTGGGGCGATGCTCCTTTGCCTTAGCAGAGGAGCCGTCACTGACAGGTTATATTATAGTGTGTTTCTAGCTTACCCTGACTAGATTGGTGGTCTCTACTTAGACAGGGGGCATACTTCTTCCAACTAGAGACCCCATTTCGAACAGTGTTTAAATACAGCTATTATACATGGATTCTGAAATCCCTGTATAAAAACCCATCTCTAACTTCTTTATAATAGGTGACTTGTGACACAAGCAGCTACCTATTATAAAGAAATGATGTAACAGCTCAACTATAACAAATTATCAAATCTGAGTGCTGACATCACAATGGCTGCTGGCAGTAGCCAAGAGAAAAGGTAAGTCAAGTCACTGAGCATAATTGCATCAGCTGTTTAAAGAATACAAACAAAACATTGGTTTTCTTTCTCCTGATGCGTTTTTCTAACTGTACAGTGATAAGCAGAAAGAAGATATTTATTGCAATATGCTTCTTTTTTGCATTCCTTGTGTAATTATATGAAAGGTGGCATACTTCTGCATATTTCTACACATTTCGAGTGACTCGTATCAAATTGATTCCAATACCTGTATGCATCACATTTCTAACAGCTTTTTTTGATGCATTTAATTTTGCATTAGAGATTCCATTTCTATTCTTCATGTTTGGAAACATGCTCTCTCTTTCATATGAAAGAGCTAAGCACCAGAGAGATTCAAGCAGTTTGTGAGAAAGGTGATGGTATGGTCATGCATTGTCAGGAATAAAGTACCCCTGCCTACATGACAAGGGTATTGCAAGTCACTTTGGAGTTCTTGAACTTTATAAATGAACTTGGCCTTTTAACTCATTTCTCATTTCTTTATATGGTCATGGGTGTCTTTTGTGAATTGCAATATCCTTATAATATTCTGCATGAGAAACATTATCCCATATGGAAGTTCTTCCTGGTAATGGCATGTCTCCAAAGGGATTTTTGAGAAGGAAGCTAAGAAAAAACGCTTCACCATTTGTGTATAAGCATAGCCGTATAAGTGTGCTCGGCCCAGTTTGCACAGGGAAACTTGACCTCTGTACAAAGGTTGGCTTTTCTGCTTGGCATGATCTTAATGCACTTCTAGGATATTTGTGTATGTATTAATTATGATGATGAGCTCCAAGTGTGAAACATAATGATATGTTGAATACTTTTTTTTTAATGAAGGTCAGAGAGAATAAGCAAATCCTGGAAAGACATGTCAGGCATAATATGCAGCAAATGTTCTCCGATAAGCCATTCTAAGATGGTTTTGTTGATCATTTTCCCGGCACGGCTCAAGATACCAAAAGTATCCTGTGTTTTTCTATAATTGTTTGCCAAAACTCATTTAAGTAAAAGAGACCACATTGTCAGGCACGGCATAATCAGGTCAGGAACTGGAGCTGAAATTGATTGAGTGCCGTTCGTTCACACTTACAGTATTTCAATTTCTTTTTTAGGCGCAGACGGATGGCGAAAAGGTTCAATTTCCATTGGTGTTGTTTTCGGGTTCCCTGTAATGTAATCATTAATTGAACATGCTCGGTGTCAGCGTGGTGTAATCAAGCGTGCCCATTTTTCATAAATGAAGGCCACAGGTCAATCGCAAGCAGGTTCCGAGAAATCTTGTTATATGAATGCATTTACATTGAATTCACTGTAATGGGAGGCTGCAGTACTGAAAAATTTGCATCAGTCGGTCAGAGACAGGCATCACGGATTAGCAGATGTTTTCTGTTTCGCAAAGAGAAGCCTAACCACCTGCCAGCATTCCTGCTTGTCTTATCTAATTCAAATTTCCGCACAGGACTGTCTAAGGTGACAAAGCCCAACCTAAACATTGCAATACAGGCATACTAGCGTCCGGGTCGAGTAATCTTGATGAATAGCCTTAACTAGCAGCATGTCAAGATTACTACCTTCAGTGTCAGTCTTGTGCTTTTTATCCAACAGTGCTATGCACATTAAGAAATGCCGGCTTTTGCCACGTGGCACGTGCAACCCATGCTGCAGTTGAGCGATTTATAGTGCATGTCACAGAAGTGAGTGAAGAGCACTGGAAAGTAAGCAAATGCCTGTTTTTGGCATGGGAATGAGAGAGCGCAATTTGAATAAAACGTATATCCGAGCCATATTTACAAGCATATTGTATAAACGTAGGAATGAAATATATACTGTAACATGAAGTTAACACCTATAGCATATAATTAACCGATGTAATCAAAGTAATATAGGAAATAACTGTATTTACTCTTGAACATGCATTAGATTTAGAAGGCCCGTATACATAGTGGGCGAATGTAGAAATGTGTAGAAATGCTTACGAACTGAAGAACGTGCAAGGTAGAATTCATGTACGTGTGTAACTTTAAATGGAGAAACGGCGAGAAATGTAACATGGAGAAGTGTGCAGAGAGCATACATAACGGTGTAACGGATGAGAATATAAAGTTATATTCCATGTAATTTGTATTCTATGTAGAATGTATTTGCGTATAATCAAAAGGCTTTGCTAAATGCGAATATATATATAAATGTGTGTTAAAGGTTATACTGTGTAGAAGGTTTTTGTAAGAATGTTAGAAGGTTTAGGTCATATGTGATTTTAACCTAGCTGACCAAGAGTTCGCAGGAGTGTAGTCCGCTGTATGTAATTTAGTGGGCTCACAGGAGTCGTGAATAGCCTTGGTCTGAGTGTGCGAGACAAGAGTCTAGTTCTTGCTAGATTTAAGGTGACAATGCCGGACGAAGTTTATGGCCTAAACGTGATAAGAGGCGCTTGGAATTTGAGTGTTGTTTAGAGAAGACCGTTCACAGGACCAACTAAGGTTACGAATACAGCCGTAAAGAACTAAAGTTCTACTGAGGTGATAGACTTTGCGCCGAAAGTGTCAAATGTAATGTCGAATGAAGTCACCAGCAAGAAGACGAAGATGGCGCCTAAGGAGAAGGGTCAACTTAACGGACGACGAGAAGAGATGAAGTTATGGAATGAGCGAAGAATGACATCATTAAGAAAGTACGTGGTGGGCGTCGAAGGGGCGTTCCACCCATACTGTGATTGTGTATTTAGGGACAGTACCACGGGGAGAAGATAGCAAAGAGCGCAGATGACTTGAGCAGATGTCTTGAGAAGTCAGAGAGAGAGAGATCAGAGCGCAAGAGAGCAGTAGGCCGAGGACCCTTAGAGAGCGGATGGGTAGGCAGAGAGGGTACTGCTTCTCGATAGAAATTACCATTAGGGGTTAAGAGAGTTTGAACTTCTTTGGAAGTCAAACTGCTGACACCTTTTTAGGTAAGGAATGTGCGAAGTAGGGATGTCACATAGTACAGAGTAGGGACAGAATTAACTTATCTATTCTTTTTGTAGATGACGCAACAGGACCACATTGTATCTATGTTTTAATTACAGATTTGGAACAGATTTGGAATTGATTAATTGTATTTCTTTTGTATACTTATTGGACTTATCCTGAGAGGATTGTATATGCATTTAATTCTGATTTTATAAAAAAACTTTTAAAAACTTCATCAGTCGTAAGTGGTCCTTCAGAGTTGCGTCAGTTTATGGGGTTTATCTAACCTATGCGGGGGTTGTCTTTTACTCAATGACAGAAAACAACCGATCCAAATTGATGAATGAGATTAATATCTAAGTGATCAAAAACGGTATCAAAATCTCATTCCCCGCAGGAACATAGGACCAGAACAGTGTGTTTTGCAGCAGACACACTCGCTTGTTTATACATTCCCATGCATTGCCCGGCGAGTTCATAGATATTGTGGGGTGTAGTGGCTTGCGATGTTTTATGAGGCAACCCTTTTGGCTCCTAACGGAGTCCAAAGAGCTGTGACAGAGCGCAATTCCATGACAGCTGGCAGTACAGAGGGATACCTTTCACATCAAGCAAAACGTGACGTCACTTCCGTTTTCGGGACTTCCAGGCTGCTGGAGGCCCGCCCCACCATTGATGTCACTTCCTGGGGGGGGCGTGCGTTGTCATACGAGCATGTTTGGTCATGTGTGTTGTAACATCACTCTAGTCACGTGCTACTCACAAACTCATGGTCCTAAAATGTGGTTAGGGCTATGCGTCAGCCCCCAACGAACCAGAGCCCCTGGAGATCATATGACCATGGTGTTGCGGGGAATGAGATTTTGATATCTTTTCTGATCACCTAGATACCTATCTCATTCATCCAATTTTGGATCGATTATTGACTGTCATTGAGTAAAAGGCAAACCCACATAAGTTAGATCAACCCCATAGACTGACGCAACTCTGAAAAACCACTTACAACTGGTAAAGTTTAAAAGTTTAATATAAAACTAAAGACAATTGTAAATACAATCCTCTCAGGATAAGATTCAACAAGTATACAGGAACTAAAAGGAACATAAATTCCCTAAAGAATCTTAGTCTACAAAAGAAAACGATTAAAACCAATTCTAGAATCAACAAATTGAATAGCATAGACACAAAATGAATCTGTTGCGTCATTTACAGAAGAGAATATACAAGTTAAATCTGTCCCTACTCTATGCTAGATGACATCCCTACTAGCAAGTCCTTTTACCTAAAAAGGTGTCAGCAGTTTGACTTCCAAAGAAGTTCAAACTTTCTCAATCTCTGATGGAAACCTATGTCGAGAAGCAGTACCCTTTCTGCCTACCCATCCGCTCTCTAAGGGTCCTCGGCCTACTGCTCTCTTCTGCTCTGTTGCTCAGGCCATCTGCTCTATCTTCTCCCCGGGGTGCTGTCCCTAAATACAAAATCACAGTATGGGTGGAACGCCCCCTTGAGACGCCCACCATGTACACATTTCACGTGATCCCGCTTCTGGGTTTTTCCATAGCTTCATCTCTTCGCGTCGTCTGTTAAGTTGACCTTGCTTCTTAGGCGCCATCTTCGTCATCGTGCTGGTAACCTCATGACATTCCAGTTGACACTTTCAGAGCAAAGTCTATCACCTCAACAGAGTTCCATTCATTACCGATGTGATTGTAACCTCTTTTGGTCCTGTGAACGGTCACTTCTAAACAAGACCCCAAATTCCAAGCGTCCCTTATCTCACTTAAGCCATAAACTTCGTCCAGCATTGTCACTTTAATTTAACAAGACCTTTGACTCTTGTCTCGCACGTACAGATCAAAGCTATTCCCCTCTTCCTGAGAGGCCACTAAATTATATGCAGTGGACTACTCTCTTGCGAACTCTTGGTCCGTTAGGTTAAAATCACATATGACCACACTATTCTAAAATTCCTACAAACTCTTCTACACAGTATGACTTTTAACACACATATATATATAATCGAATTAGCAACTTATTCCTTATAATCGAATCCTTGTTACATAAAATACAATGTTATACTCTCGTTCCTACACAGTGCTATATAGTCTGCACATTTCTTCACTTTACATTGCACCGCTTTCTCCGTTTAATAATTACATACGTACATGAACTCTGTTTAGCACGTTCTACTGTTCTTAAGCATTTTCACATTTCTATATTAGCCCAACCTATGTATACGGGCCTTCCAAATTCTAATGCACATTCTAGAATACATACGAATACATTTCCTATTACTTAAGTTACATCGGCTAACTTTACGCTACAAGTGCTACTTCACGTTACAACTTCTAACTTTATGCTATAGGCTTGTAAATATGGTACGGACATATGTTTCATTCAAATTGCGCTCTCTCAGTTCCCCCCTTTGATGACCTCTAGGGGTCATCACTAACACCTCAATTTGAATGTCACTTTACACAGAACTAGTTACAAGGTTCCCTCTTTTTATCGTCTCGAGAGCTCTTAAACTTTTATACTGTTGATCTTGTAAAGCAGCTAATCTCCTTTCTTGCTCTCTCATGGACCTTTGTAACCGGTTTGTCCTATACCATTTGTACAGTCTCACTAAACCCAACAATGTAATTATGCAAATTAATATTATTAAGACAGGTTTCAAGATGTACCACACAACACTTTTACCAAGGTTGGCAAACCAACTTCCAACCTTTCCCATTCCATGACCTACTTTCTCCCAAACATTTACTTTTGTTAAATCTTCGATTTCTTGATGTATCTCTGTAATGTTCCGTATGACTTTCTCAAGTGGTTTTGAATTGTCTGGAATAAAAGTACAACATTCCTGGACCTTCAAAGCCTTGCAGACTCCGCCCTCTTTCGCTAGCAGAACATCTAAAGCAAGACGGTTTTGAAGAACCATTGCCTTAATCGACTGCATCTCTCCTTCCACTAGCATCAATGACCTTGCAGTACTAGCAGACAATCTATCCACAACTGTAGCTAGTCTCCTGATCTTAACATCATTAAGTATCAAACCTAAAAGAGGAAACATTGCTCCAAATATGTCTCCAACTACTTCAGCATCTCCTACTTCCCTTTTCGCTCTTGTCGAAGCCTTTCCTTCTATGATCTCTAAATCCTTTGCATGATATATTTTGGGGAAGACAATTGCCAAATAACACGAACCATACCAATTGTCAGGCAATTTTACATAGGCATTTCTTCCACATACAAAATATACATTAGGAATCGCTTGCATCCCTTTCATGAAATCTTTTGTATAATACTCTAACCGAAAAGCATGTTCGCAATTAACTTCACCTACAAATACACTCTCATAATATGTCTTGCTTCGAGTTAAACATAACTTTCCCTTCTGCGTTCTATCCAAAGCTATTGGACCATTACTACCCTTCTTTTTGTGTGCTTTTTCTTCTTCGGTCCAATCAGTTTTCCACTGTCCTGACATTTTTAGAATCTTCTGCCTCCTGTACCTGTCATCTACTTGTCCAATAAACTTCTTCTCAATCTCTGACACTTTGCAAGTCAGAATATTTCTGCGTGCATATGAAGTATCTAATGTATCCCAAGGAAGAAAGAATTTTGCTAATCTATCTTCCTTTTTGTGATAGTCCCACTTATTCATTTGTTTATAATTCGGGACTTCAGGCAGTACCGAATCATAATTTGAAAAGTAGTACTCAAACCCTTCTCTACCATAAAATATACTGAGCAATAAACTACATGTTATCCCATATGTCAGTGGGAGATGATGATATCTGATGCCTTCATCTACAGAAGCCGGCAATTGCATGCAAACATAACAATCTTTGGCCTCCATGGCATCAATATACTCATATAATAACTTGGCATATGGGTTTGATCTAAAATTTCCCTGCGACTCGTCTACGTGTAACCTACGAGCTTCATCTGCCAGTAACGCCTTTTCACGAATTACATTGCTCTCCTCCTTCTTCCCAACATGAGCAGGTTTTAAAGTCGTTACAGGCTTTACATCTGTTGTCTCCTTTACGCTTGTATGTCCTACTATGTATGATATGGTAACTACTGTAATAATGAGAAAAATTACTACTGCTACTAGTGTACCTATTATACATTTGGCTTTTCGGTTTGGGTTGCCATTCTCCATGTTATCAAACAATGTAGCTCTTTCTCTTTCGAGGAAAAAGTTTTCTTTTTTCAGGTCTTTGCTTTATTTGCTTCCTCCGTCTGTGAAGCACTCTTAATCAACAAAAGTCTCTTTTTCACAACAATGTCTTTTTATCTTCAGCAACAGACAACCCTAACCCTTCTCCGTCCTCTAAATGTAATCCCTAATTTGATTCTTCTTTCCACTCGGGGCTAGGTTATCTTCTTCTTTATCTCTTAATTATAAAAGTCTTTATGCATCTACAACAATTCTCGTAAAGATCAGTAACTCCTCAGACTCGATTCCAGGAGTCAACATCCATATCTCCACTGTCACAATTTGATCGATATTGGTCGCTTGCACTTCTCTCACTCTCCCAGATCTCTGTCTCCAGGACATCTGCTAGATAAGTCCATTCTGGGGTGGCGTATCTTCTGCAGGGCAAACGTACCCTTCTTGATCTTCTCGGACTCTCAGAGCCTGAGTCCGTAACTTCGTCTTCTAGATCTGAATCTTCAGAGATCGGGACAAGGGTTCTCTCTGGATTTGCTCTCAAGCTTGACCTTCTCCTTCTTTCCGGCCAACTAGCTTCTCCATTCCTTGTCCTCCTGCTCCTTGTTCTTGGACTCGTCTCTTGATCACTTACAGCTTGTTCGGTATCTGACTCGAACTCCCAGCTGTTTTCTTCCTCTGAGGCAACTTCGGTCTCACTGGTGTCCTGACCGTCATCAGCCTGTTCCGACACAGGCTCAGCCTCTTCGATCACCTCTACAGCTTGACTTTCCCTCTCTGTGGCTTCTCCGCTTTCCGCTGGATTTTCATCCGAGAGAGGAGCTGTTTCTTCCAGAGGTGCTGGAACTCTTCGGGTGTGTGAGGCGTGTATCCAGTTGGGCAAGCCTCCACACTTTACTGCAGTGTTCGTAACTAGTATGACTTGGAATGGTCCACGCCAACGCACGTCTAGACAGTTCTTCCTGACATGCTTCTTCACCAGGACCCAGTCCCCCGGACACAGGTCATGGCACAAGTCTTGTGCTGATGGAACCTCTGCAGCCTGGACCTGGAGGGACACAGAATGAATGGCATCAGATAGTCCCTTGCAGTAGTCCAAGATCAAATCGTCTGTGATGTTCAACAATGCTGCAGTCGGAACCGATGGCAGTCTCATAGCTCTCCCCATTAGCACCTCGTGTGGAGAGAGACCTGTCCTTCTATCTGGTGTGCTACGTATGCTCATAAGGACCAATGGAAGTGCATCAGGCCAACTCAGGGATGTCGATGAACAAACTTTGGCGAGTCTGGATTTTATTGTGCTGTTGATTTGTTCTACAATCCCCGAAGCTTCTGGTCGATAACTACAGTGGAGCTTCTGGTCGATACTTAAGGCTGAACATAGCATCTTCACTATTTCGCTGTTGAAATGAGTTCCTCTGTCCGATTCCAAAGAGGCTGGCACCCCAAACCTCGGTATCAACTCTCTAAGCAACAATTATGCTACTGTAAGTGTATCGCACCTACGTGTAGGGTAAGCTTCAACCCATCTAGAAAATATACAGACAATCAGTAAGACGTATCTGAGTCGATTGCACTTGGGCATTTCAATAAAATCCAGCTGCATTCTATTGAAAGGCCCCCCAGACCTCCCTATGTGACTCAATGTGACTGGTGTTCTTTTTCCTACGTTTAGTTGCTGACAGATAGCACAACGCTGACATACTGCTTCTGCCGCTACTCTAAACTTCGGATTGTACCACGTTTGTCTGAATACTCTCACCATGGCATCTCTACCTATGTGTGCTGGTCCATGCAATCTCCTTGCCATTGGACTAACAAGTTCGTTTGGTAAAACTGCTCTCCCATCTGCAGAAATCCAAAAATTCATCTCACTTTTGGTACACCCAGCTGTTTCCCATGCCTTTTTCTCAAAATCTGGTGCATTTTCCTGGACACACTTCAGTTCATCCCACGTGTCTACAGTGTCTAACAACATAGTCAAGTCAGTTCTTTCTTGTATTCCCCCCACTTCTACCTTGGTGTGAGAATACCCCTGTTCCGCACAGTAACGTGCGACCTCATCTGCGTATCGGTTGCCTTGCGACACAAAATCTCTATTCTTTGTGTGCGCGGCACATTTGACAACCGCTATAGCTTCTGGACCTTGTAATGCTTCTAACAATAATCTCACGAATTCTCCATTCCTAATAGGAGAACCCGAGGAGGTCATGTAACCTCTTTGAGACCACAACTGCCCGTAGTCGTGAACTACCCCGAAACCATACTGGCTATCGGTGTATATGGTGACTCGAATTTTGTTGCCTGCCAAACAGGCACGGGTCAAAGCAATGATTTCAGCTACCTGAGCGGAGTGTACTCCTTCCAGGCAGGCGGCTTCCACTACTCCGGTAATGGTACAAACTGCATATGCTGCTCTCAGCTGACCGATATCGTCTCTTACGCATGAACCATCAACAAAGAATATTTCATCAGGGTCAGTCAATGGCTCATCTACGATATCTGGTCTTGGTTTGGTGCATAGTTCAGTCACATCAAGGCAGTCATGATCTGTACAAATTTCATCATCAATATCATTAGGAAGTGGCATCAAAGTAGCAGGATTCAAGACAGAGCATCTCTTTAGGGTCACATTCTCAGCAGCCAATATGACTTGCTCATAGCGTGTGAGCCTGCTATTCGTCAAATGCTGAGTCTTGGTCCTGGTCATTAACAATTCCACAGAATGCGGTACGTACACCACTAACTGATGTCCCATCACCACATTTTCACACCTTTCAATGCTGACACCCGTTGCAGCAACGGATTTGAGACATCCGGGCAACGCTGCGGCTACTGGATCAAAGGTAGCCGAAAAATATGCGACTGGTCTACGGGCATTTCCGTGTATCTGGGCCAAAACTGCTAAAGCACAACCTTCCCTTTCACAGCAGTAAAGCAAGAATGGTTTTTCGTAATCAGGCATTCCCAAAGCCGGGGCACGACACAAGTCCTCCCTCAGCTGCAAAAATGCCATCAAACAATCTTTGTCCCATGGTACCGGATCACTTACCCCCTTGTGCGTCAGTTTTTGTACGGTTTTGCCTTCAGTGAAAAGTTTGCTATCCACTGCCGACAATAACCAACCATGCCTAGAAACATCCTGACTTCTCTTTGTGTTTTAGGCGCGTTCATTTTCATGATCGCCTCTATTCTGTCTGGAGACACCTTCCGTTTTCCCTTTTCAATACTATGGCCCAAGTATTGTACTTCTGTCAGACAATACTGCAACTTACTTGGGGACACCTTGTGTCCGTTCTCGGCCAAGTGATTTAGTAAAGTAATGGTGTCTACTTTGCAAGCTTCCTCAGTTTCTGACGCCACAAGTAGGTCGTCTATGTACTGGACCAGAACCGAGTTCATGGGCAGTACTAGACTTTCAAGATTTTTCTTCAGCAGCTGGTTAAAAATCGATGGGCTCTCTGTATACCCCTGGGGAATACGACACCATGTTAAAACGCAATTTTCCAGCTTAAAAGCGAACAGATACTGGCTTTCCTCATCTAGAGGGATCGAAAAGAAAGCCTGGCACAAGTCTATCACTGTGAACCATTCAGCTTGGAACGGTATCTGAAACAATATCACTGATGGATTCGGTACCACTGGACAACATGAAACAACGATATTATTAATCTTTCGAAGGTCCTGCACTATTCTGTATTTCCCACTAGGCTTCTGCAAACCCATAATCGGGGAGTTACATGGACTTCCCACGATCTCCTTCAGTATTCCCTGTTTAATCATGAATTCGATCACAGGCTTTATTCCTGCAATTGTCTCCGGTGTCAACTTATATTGTGGTGTTCTTGGATACTCGGCATTGGGTTTTACCATGATCTTTACCGGTTCTACCCCTTTGATCAGTCCTATTTCTTCTCCAGTAAAATCCCACACCTCAGCTGACACTGTCTCCTTCAAGTCCTGTGGAAGCTCCTCCACCGTTAGGGTAGGGTATAGTTCCACGCATCCCTGCGAGTTTACAACCTTAAAATCGGCATCATCATCGTTAGTCTGCACTTCTACTCCTTCGGGTGTGCAATATATTGTGCAATTTAATTTACACAACAGATCTCTTCCTAGCAGACACACAGGGCTAGAATCACAAATCACAAACTGATGTTCATCACTGTAATTTCCTATCTTCACTGACACTGGTTCTGTCAGAGGATTCGTCATTCTCCTATTTGCGACTCCTACCACCTGAATCGTCTCTCCCGACATTGGCAGACCTGGGACTACCGCCGATCTCAAAGTGGATCGAGTGGCCCCCGTATCCACCAAAAAGGTCGTAGGACATCCAGCCACCTCAGCCTCTACGTATGGTCCTCTCTGATCTACCTCCAGGTTTGCTCCTAAGGTACAGTCTTCTTCTCTATTCACTCGTTGTCCCGTAAGGGGATCAACGTAGTAGCATTCTTCTCCTCCTACGAACAGTGGCAGTTGTCTATAGGTTTTTCCTCCATTTGCAATGCGAGGCGGTTGAGGGAACTGAGCTCGAGGAGTCTGAGTCCCCCCTTTGATAAACTTTCCCTTCGGGACCGCTGTTCCCTTTACCAAGTTGTTCTGAACTTCATCCTCCTCCTGTTCTATTTCCACCGTCTCGACATTATAGGGACACTCGCGTCTCCAGTGTCCCACCTCGTTACACTGATGGCACCTCGTTGTCTTTTTCAGTGTCGCGATATCTACCCTAGGTCTCGGTTTTTCCTCCTCATCTCTGCTTTGATTATTCTGTTTCTTCCCTAGGGTTCCTGTTCCCTGTTGTCGCTGTCCACCCTTTCCAGCTGATTGCATCTGCACCAACATCAGCTTCTCCTTAAGTTTCTTTGCTTTCGAATCTATTTCATCGCTACAGTACCTCGCATACCTCAGAATCTCATCTAAAGGTTTGTTTTGCAAACAAATCAAATGCTGTTGAATCATTAAGCTTATGTCTGATCTCAATCCTAGGACGAACTTCGACACGAACTGTCCTATGTCTTTAGGATCCATTACGTCCACTCCACTGTACTGTTTGAATGCTTTCAGCAATCTCTCATAGAACTCGTGAACGGTCTCTTTAGGTTCCTGAGTTGTTCGATCTATCTTAACCCAGTCTATGTCCTGCAACGGCACCTTCTCTTTTAACCATGCAATTACCCTCTCGTACTTTTCCATGACTCTCTCTGATGGACCATTCGTCCGGGCATCCCTATCTGGCTCACAAATGGGCCATTCGACACTAAGCTTACATGTCGTCCACAAATCTCCGGGTACTACAATGTCAAACAGGGTGTTCAAGTCGACCCACAGCACCTTAGAGATCTTCACGAACCTCTCTACCTGTTTGTACCACTCGACGGGGTTCTCCCTTAACTTTGGGAAAGAATTGGTAAATGCCGCTAGATCCCCCCTACTCCAGGGCACATGCACGTAGTTTCCGTTCGCGATCTCTCGCAAAGGGAAAGCCTCCATTCGCATTAGCCCTCCCTCCGGGGACCCCGCGAGTGTACTCCTTCTGACGGATCCCCTCTTGGACCATCTTTCCTCCCATTTATCCAAATTCCTCCACAATCTGATACTCAAGATCAGTTCCTTTATGTGTACTTTCAGCCCAATCGTCCTACGCTCATCTAGATCCTGATCCGTGCAGTTTAACCTATGGTTACCCTGTAACGCTTTAGTTTGTGATAGGTCTATCATATACCTGTCTGCCAACTCAGATAATTTTTCATGAACTGACCTCGCTTTCCGAGTAACATCCTTAGATATAAACAGTATTTCATCCTGTTCATACAGATCGATCCTTTCCATTGGCAATGTGCCATCTATTATTTCATCCAAATCTGACTTCAAACTAGTTACATCGAGCCGTTTTGCTTTTATCTCAGCTCTCAGTACCTCACTCCTAGGTGGTTGGTTTACATCCCTCTCACCCCCACTACGAGTCCTACGTCTGGGCACAGGTGAGTTATGAGGCGTCCTTCTTGCTTCTCTTTGTTCCCACCTCTCTAGGTCCCAAGCTTTTCCATCTTCCCTTGGGGTATGGTGGAACAATGTTCTATTCCCCATCACTACATTCTGTCTTTTCAGCTCGAGCTCTCTAGATGCGAGATAGGATCCTCCATTCTGTTCTAAATCACTGCTATTCCCTTGCTGTCTGGTGTCACTCAATAAACGGAAAGGTCCTTCACGGCCCTCCATGTTCCCGCGATCCCGTCCGTGATCACCGGATGCATGGCGAGACCCTTCGCGACTCTCCATATTCTCGTGACTCCAATGTCGCACATTTTCATCCGGGGTATGGTGAGTGCACCTGAAACTATCTCGGTACTCCTGTGTCTTTCGTTCTCCCTCACTAAGGATGGGGCGAGGCACTCCCCCACATCCTGTACTCTTGTCTTCACACATTTGTCTATTGCCACCGATGGTATGGCAAGTATCTCCCTTGCTTCCTTGACTCCCTCCCTCCCACTCCGGGCTGCTTTCGCCAGCTCCGCAGTGAGAGAGGATCCTGTTATCTTGATCTCTCCATTCTGTTTCTGTTTCTATTCTTTTATTCTGAGTTTCTACGGCAGCATCCTATTCTTTCAAGTACTCTCTTAACTCCTTAAAGGATTTCGGTTTCGGTCCCCTCAGATCCATCTGTCCTCTCTGACCCCCCTGTTCTATCCAGGGATCCGTTACTGGACCCAATGGGGTACTCCGATTCCTTGGTCCTAGCAACTGCCTTTGGGAATTGATCGTATTATTCCTACTTTCCATCTCTGCCCTTTCTCTGTCCCACCGTGCCTGTTCCTCCTGCTGGGCTCCCTCCGGGTTGTAGATTGACACTATAGGACCTATGGTAACAGGTACTTGTAGAGCATCTGGCAGTTGATACGACCTTGCGTACTCTGTTTCTGGTGCCTTCTGGACCACGAATCTTCCTACTACTCTCTGTACGGGACTAGATTGAGGTACTTCCTCACCTTTCTTGGGATCCCACTCTGTTACTGGGAGCGGTTTATATTCCCCCCACCTAGCCCCGTCCCCTTGCTGTAGTTCGGGAATTTCGGCTTCTCTATTGTACGGAGGTGGTCTGTCCATTAATAGCCTCTCTATCAGACCATCATCCGACTCGCTGTCCTCATCTTCTTCTAGAGGCTTTTTCCCTCCCGTAGCCTCTAGCATTGGGTACAATTTGTCTGCTTCTATTTTTTGCACCCTCCACTTTTTAGCTTCATCATCCCATTTAGCATCCTGCACTGCTTTTACCGATCGTCTCACTCTTTCCTGGCGTCTATTCAAGCTCTTGTCGTGTGCCGCCCTGAACCATGCACTAAGGGCTTCGAACTGTGTTGGCCTCGGTAGAGGTCTCGTTGCTAGCATTACCGCTTTCAGTTGATTCAATATTTCTAACCTAAACGTCCCGTATCTCGGGAACGTCAGTTCCTCATTTCCTTCTGTTAGCTTACTCCACTCAGAGATCCATAGTATTGAGTGTAACCCTACATTCACAGCCATATAATAAGCTGGTGTGCCTTCTGGTGCGGCTTCTTCCCCTGCATACAAGCTTCCTCTATCTCTCTTAAAGATCGCCCTTAAACGCTTAAAACACTTCATTTTCAAAAATCTACGATTTTCCTTATTTCTCTTCCTTATTTACTTCTCGCTGACAAACCACCAATCCCTGCGCGGCTCTCGCTGACCAGCCTATCCCAGCGCGACTCCACGCTAACCAGCCAATCCCAGCGCGGCTCTACGCTGACGTCACTCGTCCCCTCTGCAGCAGTTCCCCTCCTTTCTCAGCTCGTCTCACGGTCTTGCATGCGTTTTCATTCATACGCCGAAAAATGACTACTTCCGTCCAAGCGATCACTTTTCTTGACTGTACGTCCACAGTCTAACTGTAATTGTCACCTCAACTGACGAGACGTCTTTCCTCTCACGTTCAGACGCTCGCCTTATCTGATAGGTTACTTACACACAGTAAACGTCCGACCAGCGTCCGTTACTCATACACTCACTCAGACATTCCCCCTATCACGGTCCTGCGGGCGATCAATGGTACCTCATGACCCCCTTTAAAATGGTAGACAATTACTCTGGGTGTTCGATACACCCGAACCACTTAAGCCCTTCTCTGGACTTAAGATTTTATCCGGTTGCGCGCGCTCACAACCTTCCCTCAATCACACTACAGGCATTCAACTCCGCTTGACATTACAACGCAGGTACAACACAAAACACCGCAATCTGGCAACGCATGACCCTTATACTCACTCTCGACCGATTCTGCTGCTTTTCTCTCTCGCACCGTCAGCACCTTCTTTGGCAGGGATTCTTCTTCTGGTCGTCGATGACTAGGGACCTTGGGGTAATCTAAACCTGACCTAGGTTGCCTTCCTCAAGAAGCCAACCATCTTTCTCTGCTACCAACTGCGGGGAATGAGATTTTGATATCTTTTCTGATCACCTAGATACCTATCTCATTCATCCAATTTTGGATCGATTATTGACTGTCATTGAGTAAAAGGCAAACCCACATAAGTTAGATCAACCCCATAGACTGACGCAACTCTGAAAAACCACTTACAACTGGTAAAGTTTAAAAGTTTAATATAAAACTAAAGACAATTGTAAATACAATCCTCTCAGGATAAGATTCAACAAGTATACAGGAACTAAAAGGAACATAAATTCCCTAAAGAATCTTAGTCTACAAAAGAAAACGATTAAAACCAATTCTAGAATCAACAAATTGAATAGCATAGACACAAAATGAATCTGTTGCGTCATTTACAGAAGAGAATATACAAGTTAAATCTGTCCCTACTCTATGCTAGATGACATCCCTACTAGCAAGTCCTTTTACCTAAAAAGGTGTCAGCAGTTTGACTTCCAAAGAAGTTCAAACTTTCTCAATCTCTGATGGAAACCTATGTCGAGAAGCAGTACCCTTTCTGCCTACCCATCCGCTCTCTAAGGGTCCTCGGCCTACTGCTCTCTTCTGCTCTGTTGCTCAGGCCATCTGCTCTATCTTCTCCCCGGGGTGCTGTCCCTAAATACAAAATCACAGTATGGGTGGAACGCCCCCTTGAGACGCCCACCATGTACACATTTCACGTGATCCCGCTTCTGGGTTTTTCCAAAGCTTCATCTCTTCGCGTCGTCTGTTAAGTTGACCTTGCTTCTTAGGCGCCATCTTCGTCATCGTGCTGGTAACCTCATGACATTCCAGTTGACACTTTCAGAGCAAAGTCTATCACCTCAACAGAGTTCCATTCATTACCAATGTGATTGTAACCTCTTTTGGTCCTGTGAACGGTCACTTCTAAACAAGACCCCAAATTCCAAGCGTCCCTTATCTCACTTAAGCCATAAACTTCGTCCAGCATTGTCACTTTAATTTAACAAGACCTTTGACTCTTGTCTCGCACGTACAGATCAAAGCTATCCCCCTCTTCCTGAGAGGCCACTAAATTATATGCAGTGGACTACTCTCTTGCGAACTCTTGGTCCGTTAGGTTAAAATCACATATGACCACACTATTCTAAAATTCCTACAAACTCTTCTACACAGTATGACTTTTAACACACATATATATATAATCGAATTAGCAACTTATTCCTTATAATCGCATCCTTGTTACATAAAATACAATGTTATACTCTCGTTCCTACACAGTGCTATATAGTCTGCACATTTCTTCACTTTACATTGCACCGCTTTCTCCGTTTAATAATTACATACGTACATGAACTCTGTTTAGCACGTTCTACTGTTCTTAAGCATTTTCACATTTCTATATTAGCCCAACCTATGTATACGGGCCTTCCAAATTCTAATGCACATTCTAGAATACATACGAATACATTTCCTATTACTTAAGTTACATCGGCTAACTTTACGCTACAAGTGCTACTTCACATTACAACTTCTAACTTTATGCTATAGGCTTGTAAATATGGTACGGACATATGTTTCATTCAAATTGCGCTCTCTCAGTGTGATGTACGCTTCCCTGTTTTTATGCTAAGAATACCTATCAGGAGCCCACTAAGCAGCCTATGCCAAACTCTGGAGCCCCCTCTAGAAAGAGATTGCTCTGTCGTTCAGAAGAGAAACAATGGAAATACTGGAAACAAGTTCACCGACATGGAAGATGTTGAAGAATCTATAACAGCTCCTAACTCACCGACCTATGAAGATATAGGGTCTCTGGAGGAATCAGCTTCGAAAGCTATCGTCGTGCAAAAGCCAAGCGCAAACTCCGACGTCAGTCATGCCTCGATGGATCTCAATGACTCCCAAGATTTCAGAGGTGCCATCGAGTCCAACAAAAATGACGAGGTTAGTAAAAATCATTATAAACACTCACTTATATTAATATTTTAACTAATAGTTTGTCTTTCTTTTTTATTTTGAACCGTAGAAAGCATCAGCAAAAAGAGTCATGGTAGAGGGGACTCAGCCAAAGGTTAATGCTGTAAATGTTTACTGTTTATGGTGTTCGAAACAGACTGAAAGTTCCACAATACAAAACATACAGCTGCATAAGAAATGTGTTTGTACCTACATTATCACAGATTTTAAAATGGAATCTCCAGGCATACCCCATGACACCATATGGTCTGTTAAATGTTTTGCTGCAATTCTTTTGAATACTTGTGTCCAATGTGTCTCTGTTACGGCCATAAAATTAATGATCTGCAACAGGAGACTCAAGAGTGACTATACAACTCGTACACTTCAAGAACAGTCCACCATATATGTAGGTTGTTGGACCTGCACATTTTTTTTTAATTGTTATGGTTGGTGTATGATTTGTCTGCAGAAAAAAAAATGTCCACCCTGATATGATAAAGGTCGTGTCGACCACGCTTAAAGAGATCCAATGCTCAAGTGTGTCAAGCTCAAAAGTCTGTCGTATGCAAGATTTGGGTACATATTTTGTTAGAAAGATGTCTGAAAGGGCTATACAAAGGCATATGTGCAATATATATTTTGAAAGCCATATGAGTCGTCTCTTTAGCCCCATGAAAACTGTTTTAAAAAACGATGAACTCCATGTTGTCTTGTTATTAATGTATTATTTAACATTACATACTTACTCAAGTCAAGTCAAGTCAAAAGAACTTTATTCGAATGTACATAGTAACATTCATAAAAGCACATTTCAATAAAATTTTTACAGTTAATTCATACATTATAGAGATCACAAAAAGTATCAGTTTACAGGCAGAATACAAAGTTTAAAAAACATTCAAATTTAAATAATTAAAAAGAGAAACACTCGACAAGAACACAAATTATCCCTCCATGCTTTTCCTAAATTTGATCGCAAGTTTAAAAAAATTACATACAAACAAAGTGCAATCACTACTTAGTAGTTGGAGATAATAAAGTGCTGGTCGAATTTGTGCAAAGTTCAGCTTTTTGAGTATTGGTTTTAGGTATAGTTTCCTCGGTATCAAGTAAAAAGGGCAGATGAATAAAAAGTGTGCAAAATCTTGCGGAGACTTATCGTCGCAGCCGCAAGATGGCAACACTTGTCCCCGATGGGCCCCCCTCGGTACTGCCAGTAGAAGGTGGAAAAGATCTAGGCGGAACCTCAAGAGTAAAAAACGGTCATAGCCTGTCAGGGGCCATGACAGGTACGGTTCCATATGTACAGAAGTTTTTACAAGTACGTGTTTCCGTACACTGTCTTTCTTTAATTTGGCCTCCTCCCGGGCTAGGTACCTAGAGGAAAAAAATAACTTCTTCACAGAAGTAACATCCGTTTTCCTAATGAGTTCAGGGGTTGTAAAAAGATTAGGGCGCCCTAGTTCAATTAGGCACTTTCTAATATATTTAAGCCAAGGAACTTTAAATCCGTTTTCCCAAGTTATTGCTTCTTTGAAAAATTTTTGGGTTAAAGGTATTGCAGTATTTGTCCAGCAGTTTAGCCAACAAAGTACAGGGTTTAAGGCTAAACTGTCGCTCAAGTATGACATACCTAATTCTTCATGAACGGTAAAGTTACCAGTACCCCTTGGTACCCTCAGAACTCTTTTTAGGAAGTTATTTTCTGCAGTTTCCAGACCTTTATGGGAAGTAAACCCCCATAATTCACTACCGTAACACGCAATGGATATACTTTTTGCTTTATAATGTTGGAGCAATGCAGCCACTGGTGAGTTACCCATTTTCCTTGCAAAATCAAGTATGGCAGCATTAGCCCTTGTTACCTCTCCAATTTTCCTCTGTATAGCAGGTCCCCAATTCAACTGGTGGTCCAGAAGGACACCCTGGTAGGAGAATGTCTTTGTCACAGGAATTTTTTCCCCATCTATATTAAAGGTATTTGATTTTTTGTACCCCAGGCCTACCTTCATGACATAGGATTTTGAGTTGTTAATACTCAAATCCCGGGATTGCATAAAGTCATGAAATGCTTTTAGTAGAGTTTGTAATCCCGCTGCTGTCCTGGAGATCAGGACTGCGTCGTCCGCATAAAGCAGTACCGGTAGTCCTTTCCGGCCTACGTAGGGGTAATCGACTCCCGTGTCTAAGAGATATTGTTCTAAGTCATTGATATACAGATTGAATAGGAATGGGGCTAGAATACACCCTTGGCGAACGCCACAATGTATTCCAAATTCCCTTGTTACTTTTAGATCTTGAGTATATCTGACATTAGCTCTTGTATCGGAGTGCAGGTCTTACATACTTACTCACTTTCAGAACAAGCATTAGAATGTCAGTGGACAAGGTACTTTTGAGTTACGGCCAGGATCATGTGTATTGCCTGACTGATATATGTGTTGCTTAAAGAAAGAATAGCTGAATAACAACCTGTAATTCTACAGTATCTGAAGCTTGGTGAGCCACCCACTACGATGCACTGTGACAGACCTGCATGCATAGCCAACTGGTGTTTCAGTCCATGGCTACCTACAATGTATGAATACTGGAGCACGTATAAATACAATACAAGGGAGTTAATACTACCACGGACGAACAGCTTACATACTGCCTCGGAGCATCTGACCAAAGATTATTTCAGAAATAAAGGTTTCGTATTGTATGACAGAGAATTATACCTTCTTTTGAATGCCATCAATAACCTGAGTGTACAAATTTATAGGAGGGGTGATCAGGAAGTCCTAGAGCTGTAAAAATATCAAAAATTGTGATGCTGCGACAAATTATCTGCCAGGCCCCTAGTAATGTATAATGTATATAGCATGTGTCATATTATGGATACGTAGTGAAAACGTCAGCAATCTGTCCAATAACAATGGCAAGACATGTATCATGAAACTGTAAATTATGTCCTGTTTATGTGTTGCTAATGTTCTTTATTTTTTTTATAAAATGCTCTACATAAAACTAGTGTCTTTCATTACTTGAGATGCAGAGCCTGATAACATGGTGGGTCTAGGGTTGAGGACGTTTTATTATGATACAAGCAGGATCAGATGCATTTGAAATGTCCAAGCTCTGTTTAGAAGGGCTCTAGTTGAAAATGAGTCAGTAACAGAGTACAGGTGAACACCTGGGGAAGATGTGGATTTGCTCCATAAACCAGGCAGGAGGCATTTTAAGAGGAGGCAGACCATTGTTAATGCTCAGCTAGATTATCAATGGCAAGCAGACATAGTCTTAGATCTAGCCAAGCATAATAATGGAGCTTGATGTATATTGACGACAATAGATGTGTTGTCCAAGTGCGCCTTTGCAGAAGCACTAAGTAATAAAACTTGTACCAGCATCAGCACAGCCTTTAATGCCATCTTCAGGAAAGTGTGAAACCCTCAGAAACTGCAAACAGACGCCCAAAAATAATTTTTAACCCTTGCGTGCAGCAGGAATTCCAGCCCATGTGCTGGACATTCCAATTGCGGGCATGGTTGTGATGGAACCATTCCGTCATCAGCACAGCCCAACCATGACTCATGACGGAATGGTTCCATCACGAACATGGCAGGGGTTAAACAAGTTGTTTCAGAAATTATGAAAATAGCATGATGTTCATCATTTTGTGATGAACACAGAGGTAAAAGCTGCTGTGATAGAGTGTTTTATCAGAACAGTAAAATCTAAGATGTGGAGATATTTCATGGCATACAACACCTACTGATATGTGGATGTTCTACGGGCGTTTATAGATGTTTATAATGCCATTTATCACAGAACCATCAAACCATCTCCCATAGAGGTAACATCTGATAATTCCATAGAATTGTGGTGAACAGTGTACAGGAGCCACTTCGCTGCCAAGGTAAACAAGCCATTTTTGTAAGTAGGTGATCATGTTAGGGTGTCAACGTTGAAAGGGGTCTTTACGAAGGGCTACCAGTAAACCTTTAGTGACTAAATATTTATACTGGAGAGTGTAGACCGTAAAGAAGGAATATATATTTACAGGTTAAAGGCCTATGACGGTGAATCTGTGTTGGGTGCCTTTTATAACAGAGAGTTACAGAAGGTGCCAGATGATCCACACCGGGTGTACATGGTTGAAAAGGTTCTGAAATAAAAAGGTAGACGGGCTAACAGATAGGCCTTTGTCAAATAGGGTGGATGGCCTGAAAAATGTAACAGTTTGGCCAGCTTACTGCAGGGAGAGTGAGTACAGGGGGCTCTCTGAAGGTTGCAATTTGTAGACAATGTCATTTTATGTTACCTTGCCATCCAATGCCTTAAAAGACATGTCCACAACAATCAAATTCCTAATTATACTGTGAAATGGGCTGACCCTGTGGATCTGAAAGGAAACTGGGAGTTAGTCATAACTGAATTCCAATACCGTAACATGGAATACATTTCCAATGTTCAAGGCCTAGGTTACCATAAAGCATGATCAGGACCCCTTGATCATCCAATCTGACTTTACTCACGGCTATTACTCCAGCATCATGGTGGTGGTCACAGCCATCAACAAATCTATAGCCAGCATTGAAACGTATTTGACTATTCAGCTAGTATTAGATTACATTCGTAGGAAGGTGTTTTCTTAACCTCATAGCTGCTATGGAACGTACAGCTCCAGTGCTGGACGTTCCATTGCGCAGGTGAGGTTCGAACGTTCAACGGCCGACGGCAGCACTACGGAGGTAGTGGTGCCGTCGGCCGCCGAACGTGCGCAGCACCTAAGGTGTTAATGATCTATATCGTGATACAGAATTTTACAGTACAGGTAAATTAGTAAGGATTTTAGGCACAGGTACAACATATAAAAAGCCAAATTAAGTCAGACCTTTTGTGCCCAAATATTAACTGAGGGTTCTATACACTCTACATGTTTAGTGACATTGTAGAGCCGCAGAGGATCGGGATAGGTATTCACCATTTTCACAATGGATCCTAGTGAAGGGGGAAAATAACACAATGATTAATATTCAATATATCAAACCAGAATACATAGCAATTTCTAAAAATACATTTTTACCCTATTTTGATCATGTCTTCGACAATCAATCTAAGTCGGTGTCTTTTAAATATAGTAAAGTTACTGTTAAGCTTCATTTAAGGCTGGGACATGACAGGGACTATTAAGAAGTCATCATGGTATTCACGAAAGCATACGGCGACCCTGCTCTGCACAGTGACTATTACAGGCACCAGGCCGGATATGGAGGGCCACCATACTTTCAAGGGGCCCTTGTTATGTACGGATGGGACTGGGAGATTGTTTCCATAGTTTTCTTCAAAAAGTTTTGTCTTTCTTGAGAAGAGGCTACAAAATTGCAACACCCCACATTAAAGCAACGGCCTCAAACATTGCCCAGGATGTGGTGGAATCTGTGACTTCCACTGTCACTGTAAGAATGAACAAACAATCCCAAGAAGGAGCAGGACTTGTGTACAGGCCAAGCAAAGCGCAAGTATTAAAAGGAAGGAAAGGTCTTAGAGTCATAGGGGTCCGCCGGCACTCTATAAAAAAGGTAATGTTCTTCAGAAAGTGCTCTCAAAAGAGGATTCGTAAGGTGGAAGAGAGCCTCGAAAAACAAAAAAACATCATCTAGTGTAAATATTTGTTTAAATGCAACAACCTGACACATGGCCTTTGTACACTGCACCCTGGAGAATTCGCCAAATCTGAGTTTCTCCAGGCAACACTCTACTTGATGAAATATGGTCAGAAAGACCTGGCATGGTTGTCTTTAACACTGAGCTGCTCTACATGGAAGAGACCAAATGGGTGGCCATGTAGTTGGATAAAGACAAGGTTACAGTGTTTTGACAGCACAGTGGCATTCCCCAAGCATAACATCTATGGTAAATCTATATTCAAGTATGTAAAAAAACTGCTGTGAGGTTAGAGTCCAACAATATCCAGGTACAGGTTTCTCTCGTCTACACATGTGGGGAGCATTGTAAATATTTTATTAGTAAAATATGTGAGGGTATGACATTTATGGTTAAATTAATGTTATTAAAATAGGTTATGATATCTCCGTGCACTCACTGAATTATTCCAATTCAATTCGTTTGGGCGCGTTACCTTGTCGCACTATGCCAGGTAGTGCCTTAAATCATGAATACAAGATGTGATGCAAGAATCACTGCAAGGCGCGCATTTTCACATGAAACTGGTGGGTTTCTTCCAAAGCTTATGCAAAAAATGCAAAACAAACTTGCTTCAATGCTTAATTGCGAATTTATTTCATTCCAATAGAGGGAAAATTCATCAGGTTTATTCTTGAAATGTATCCAACATAAATCAATCTTCGCATTACTTGATGCTTGCCCAATGCATTTCGGGTTAAAAAGATGTAACCCTTCGTCAGGGGCCTAAAAATGAAAACATACAAGACCATAACTTTCAGGAAAAAGAACCATGGGGTCATAATGACCTAACATATACAAAACTGCTATTGTTATGCCTGTGGCCAATTCAACATTATCAAGCCTCAACGTTGCAATTTACATCAAAAGGAAACTGACACGTACTTCATAAAACAAATATAGAGATAGAAAGAAACTAACACCGTAAACCATCGGTGTACGCTAATCAAGTGTATAGTGAGAGCGAGTAGGGTACTCTAAGCGTGTGGTTTGAAAGAAAGCTGTGGATGCGAGAAAGGGTGGGGTGCGAGACTAACCGTAAGGCGGATTACGTCAAAAGGAGAGAGGCTTACCGCAAAAGTAACGGGTGGTCGTCTCAGTGTTCCGAACGCGGAACCGGTCCAAGAAGCAGCCTTTTTTAGACATCAGTCCTGCAGCCAATGCACCACCTATAATCGTATCAGGAGGGGGAGAAGAAACTCCCGAAGAAATAGCCAAACGAACAAGGAGTCATAAGTCAACAAAACCGACTTAGTTATCAATATTTCATCTAAACCTCTGACACCAGCCCAGATGGCGGTATTGAATAAAGGAACTACATTTGTGCCTACATATAAGACCAACTTGGCGGAAACTGAGATAGCGCTCTTTAAGTTCTTCAAAAAACTCAAACTGAAATACTTTTTCAAAGATGCGACACCTCCCTCTACCACCGACATTACAGTCTTTAAACCCAAGAGCACATTCTGTGCACCATATTCGCACAAAACCATAGAAACTGTGGAAAGAATGATACTCACTGACATTCAAAAAATCAACTTCAATAAAAATACTAAAAACAACATGTCTAAGAATGAACTGAGTACTATCATGCAGTTGTCAAATGATACTGAAATCACTTTCCAAAAAGCAGACAAAGGGGGAGCCCTCATCGTCATGGATACCATCTTTTATAATTCTAGTGTCAACCAACATGTACATGATGAGAACACGTATATTCCTTTGGATATTGACCCCACTGAAGAATACCAAAAAATCCTCACAGTAATTCTGGATCATGCCTTAGAACAAAAATGGATCGACGAAAGAACATACAAATTTTTGGTAACCAAATACCCAAGGAGGCCAAAACTTTATATGTTACCAAAAATCCACAAAGACTTGAAAAAACCACCCTTCAGACCCATAGTGTCTGCGTGCGGGTCTATATCTGATAGCATTGGCAAATACTTAGACTGTTTTTTACAGCCGATCGTACAAAGAGGTCAAACTTACATCAAGGATACCACATCTTTTCTCAACTTACTCAAAACCATAGAGTTGGAACCCAACACAGAATATTGGCTCAGCACTATTGATGTAGTGTCACTATACACTTCCATACCACACAATGAAGGTCTTGAAGCTTTCGAATGGAATCTTCTAAGAGATGATCAATGTGAAGCCAATAAAATCTTCCTAATGGAACTCATGCACTTTGCGCTATATCATAGCTATTTTGAATGGGACAACAAGTTTTATAACCAGTGTAATGGAACCTCAATGGGTTTTGGGGGGGCCCCCTCGTATGCTAACCTGTACATGTCTAAATTTGAACATGAGAACATACTGAACAATACCAACTGGACTGATCACCTAGTAACATTCAAAAGATATATAGATGATTTATTTTTAATTTGGAAAGGTGACAAAGAACAACTGTTGACTAACATCATGGAAATAAATCAACTAAATCCTAGGATCAAATTCACACACACCATCCAAAAAGAAACCATCTCTTTTTTAGATGTACAGATAACCATCATCAACCAAAAACTACACACTCAAGTGTACAAAAAACCCACAGATCGAAATTCCAGCTTGTTGTACCAAAGCTTTCATCCGGAAACTTTGAAAAAACATTTACCCACGTCCCAATTCATCCGTCTCAAAAGAATCACCTCGGACCCTCATAGATTGGAAGAAACCCTTAATGATCAACTACAACAATACCAAAAACGTGGATATCCTAAAGATGTCCTAGAGGAATCCATCAAAAAAGTAACGAACCTCACAAGAGATCAACTGTTAACATCTAAACCCCCATCCAAAGAAAACAAGACAGTATGTGTTTTAAAATATTCGACAGCATCTGCACAAATCAAGAGAATAATTAACCACCATTGGAACCTGATCAGAACGGAACCAGACTTAACCAACCTCTACAGTGATCAGTTGACGTTTGCCTTCAAAAGATCCAAAAATCTCAAAGAGACACTTAGTGCCAAAAAAGTCACTAAAACTTCATCAAAAGGTATGCTCAAATGCCTTAATTGCATACATTGCAATAATATAATACCTGGCAATACTTTCATGCATCCAACTAAAGGTCACAAAATTGATTTACAATATACAGGAACTTGTGACACTAAAAATGTGATCTACGCCATCAAATGCCCATGTGGCAAAATTTATGTCGGTCAGACAGAAAGAAAGATCAAGACGAGAATATCAGAGCACAAAAGTAATATTCGGACAAAAAATATGAAATCAGCAGTAGCAACACACTGGCTTGAAAACAATCACCAAATCACTCAACTCAAATTCACCATATTAGAGATACTCCTGCAACGTCCAGACATTGACCCAACGAAACAACGACTACAAGCAGAATTTTACTGGATCAAGAAACTGAATTCCCTCCAACCAGCAGGGATCAATGATCGAATTGAATTCTCATGTTTCCTGTAACCTAAGACACTCCAATCGGCTATATGAGTGACCCCCTACTCCTCTATGGATGATCCTAATGACTATTTTGAATTTGTTACTCCTATTTTTCTAATGCAATTTATTGTCTTCTTCATGTAATCTTCACGCACCCCAGCTTTTTGTGCTAGTACATTTTTATCTACATTCATTGATTGCATTTGTTGACATTCCGCCTATCACGGATCTTTCATGTTTTGTGTTTTTTCACTCATATTTTTCACCACAGTGTATTATGCTCATGTTATTTCTTTTCACCTTACACCCCCATCTTCAGATTCGTGCGTTTCCTATGTATGTTGCACTTCTCCCTAGTAACCTTGCACGAGCCTTTGTTTACTTTCCTTCGTTGTATCACGTGACCCCAGCGCACCTATTAGAATACACACAACCGCACGCTACTTCGCGCGTCTTAAACTTGTGAATTCCCTTTTATTCTTCGCTACTATTGTTTTGTGGTGCACCACCCTAGTTCTATTGCTATCCTCATAAAGTTTCGGCTTCTTCTCTCGTTTTATGTAATTATTTTTTGTACCCGCATCACGTGACCCCCTTACATACCTATATCTAACCTTCCTATTGGTCCTCCGCTTATTGGACCGGTTCCGCGTTCGGAACACTGAGACGACCACCCGTTACTTTTGCGGTAAGCCTCTCTCCTTTTGACGTAATCCGCCTTACGGTTAGGCTCGCACCCCACCCTTTCTCGCATCCACAGCTTTCTTTCAAATCACACGCTTAGAGTACCCTACTCGCTCTCACTATACACTTGATTAGCGTACACCGATGGTTTACGGTGTTAGTTTCTTTCTATCTCTATATTTGTTTTATGAAGTACGTGTCAGTTTCCTTTTGATGTAAATTGCAACGTTGAGGCTTGATAATGTTGAATTGGCCACAGGCATAACAATAGCAGTTTTGTATATGTTAGGTCATTATGACCCCATGGTTCTTTTTCCTGAAAGTTATGGTCTTGTATGTTTTAATTTTTAGGCCCCTGACGAAGGGTTACATCTTTTTAACCCGAAATGCATTGGGCAAGCATCAAGTAATGCGAAGATTGATTTATGTTGGATACATTTCAAGAATAAACCTGATGAACTTTCCCTCTATTGGAATGAAATAAATTCGCAATTAAGCATTGAAGCAAGTTTGTTTTGCATTTTTTGCATAAGCTTTGGAAGAAACCCACCAGTTTCATGTGAAAATGCGCGCCTTGCAGTGATTCTTGCATCACATCTTGTATTCTAAATTTATTTTATTGTCATGTTGACATATTACAAACCTTTGAGTAAGGATCTTCTTATAAAAGGTCAAAGCTTACATGGCATTTCTTCAACAATAAACAAAAAACAACTAACAACCACCCTTTGCAACCCACCACCCTCAACAACCCCCCCTCGCCCCTGGTACCAATTGCTCAATGTCTAGCACAAACTATGTGTCTATGTCTGCGTAAAGGTTGCTTATTGTGGGGCATCCCATCGTGTAGGTTGAGGTGGGTCTGTAAATCTCAACATACACAAATACCAGGGACAGGTCGGTGTGTGAAATTCCTGAGAGAGTGGTGATATGAACCAGTGCCATGTAGTGTGGATAGTGTTGGCTCGCCCTGCCAGAGTAAGGGTGAGCCTTTCGATTCCCAGGACTCCCCACAGGCAATGCAGAGAGCTCAGATATTTCTGAATGGAGGCAGTTACCCACAGTGAAAGAGTTTGATGTGCAGCTCTCAGTGCTATGCTGATTTGATGTCCTTTGCAGGAGGCAAGAGGGTATATTAGGGATTAGGGATGTCAGTAAGATGTAGGACGGGAATCTTGGGAGTTGTGTTGAGAAGTGAGTGTCGATGTCATCTAACACCGAGTTCCAAAATAGTGCCAGTTTTGTACACCCCCAAAGGATATGTGTAAGTCTACCTTTCTCACCACATTGTGTCCAGCAGGTATTGCTACAACCTGGGTTTCCCTTGAGGATGCATAGGTAAGGTACCAGTATGAAGTGATTTTCAAAGCTGTCTCGGTGCTTGCTATATTGTAAGTCGCACACCTTGCTCTATGGTAGATGTCCTGCCATTCCTTCGTAGAGAGCTGCCATCCTATCTCTCCCTCCCATCATAGGGCTGGGGTTTTTTCTGACATTTGTATGGGACGCAGAGGACATACAACTCAGAGAGAATCCGCTTATCAGGTCATTTGCTCGCCGTCATTTTTCGAAAGGGGTTAGGGGCCCTTCAACCCTACTCCTCATAGATGAATGTAAGAGCCAGTGCCTTATCTGAAAGAATCTAAAGTGTTCACTCTGTGGAAGGGAGTAGTCTTTCTTGAGGACGTCAAACGGTATTGGGCCATCCAAATCTAAGAAGTGGCTGTACATACAGCTTCCCTCCAAATCTGGAAGGCTGGTTTGGTCCCAGATGAAAAGGCTGGGTTATCAACTACCAATGACATCGGAGAAGGGAAAGTGGTTAGGTGTCCCCTACATGTGCATCCATCCCAAACCCTCATGAGAGACTGTGTGACAGAGGAAATATATATGCTAGGAGCCCGATGACAGCAAGGCAAGAATGGTACTTTACCAAAAGATGTCCCCGCTATCGCTCTATCCATGAACAGCCAGTGTTTTTTCGAACTGGTCTGGACCACTCCACCAAGTAGCATAACTAAGCTGCTTGGAAGTATCTAAGGAAAAACAACAATTGATGGACGGAAGGTTGCACAATGGCAAAACTTTCACCCCCCAGTCACAGATCTGGGTTTAATCCATCGTTATTTTGCTCACCAGACCACCCCAGTTCAGACATGGCCATATGCAAATCAGTCTTGACCCTGTGCCTCTTGGGAACAGTTCATCCCGAACTGCCAAGCCATGTCTTCCCTGGACCGGAATCAAGCATCCTAGGACCAGTTTCTGGCTATCAGCCGTCATCAGCCAGGATATCTTGATTCCAGTGGCCTGGAGAGCATGGGACTCACGTCTGAGCATTCCTATCCCACTCAGGGTGACAAATGCAAAAACAACAATTGATGGACGGAATGTTGCACAATGGCAAAACATTCACCCCAGTCACGGATCTGGGTTTAATCCATGGTTATTTTGCTCACCAGACCACCCCAGTTCGGACATGGCTTTATGCAAATCAGTCTTGACCCTGTGCCTCATGGGAACAGTCCAGCTCGAACTGCTAAGCCATGTCTTCCCTGGACCGGAATCAAGCATCCTAGGAATGGTTTCTGGCTATCAGCCGTCATCATTCAGGATAGCTTGATTCCAGTGGCCTGGAGAGCATGGGACTCACGTCTGATCATACCCATCCCACTCGGGGTGACAAATGCAAAAACAGCAATTGATGGACGGAATGTTGCACAATGGCAAAACATTCACCCCCATTCACAGATCTGGGTTTAATCCATTGTTATTTTGCTCACCAGAGCACCCCATTTCAGACATGGTCATATGCAAATCAGTCTTGACCCTGTGCCTCATGGGAACAGTTGAGCCCGAACTGCAAAGCCATGCCTTCCCTGGGCCGGAATCAAGCATCCTAGGACTGGTTTCTGGCTATCAGCCGTCATCAGCCAGGATAGCTTGATTCCAGTGGCCTGGAGAGCATGGGACTCACATCTGAGCATACCCATCCCACTCGGGTGACAAATGCAAAAACAACAATTGATGGACGGAATGTTGCACAATGGCAAAACATTCACCCCCAGTCACAAATCTGGGTTTAATCCATCTTTATTTTGCTCACCAGACCACCCCAGTTCAGACATGGCCATATGCAAATCAGTGTTGACCCTGTGCCTCATGGTAACAGTCCAACCCGAACTGCCAAGCCATGTCTTCCCTGGATCGGAATCAAGGATCCTAGGACTGGTTTCTGGCTATCAGCCTTCATCAGCCAGGATAGCTTGATTCCAGTGGCCTGGAGAGCATGGGACTCACGTCTGAGCATACCCATCCCACTCGGGGTGACAAATGCAAAAACAACAATTGATTGACGGAATGTTGCACAATGGCAAAACATTCACCCCCAGTCACAAATCTGGGTTTAATTCATCGTTATTTTGCTCACCAGACCACCCCAGTTTAGACATGGCCATATGAAAATCAGTCTTGACCCTGTGCCTCATGGGAACAGTCCAGCCCGAACTGCCAAGCCATGTCTTCCCTGGACCGGAATCAAGCATTCTAGGACCGGTTTCTGGCTATCAGCGGTCATACATTCACCCCAGTATAGGGATCTGGGCCTAAATCCATAGTCTTTTTTGCTCACCATGCCATTCCAGTTTGAACCCAGCCATATGCAAAACAGTCTTCTCCTGTGCCCCATGGGAACTGTCCAGCCCGAACTGCTCGAGCATGTTTGTTCCCGGGAGCAATGGGATCTTGGAGAAATATCACCCAAGGACTCTGTGAGGCTGTAGTATGTGTTCACCGAGTGTGTTCACCGAGGTTAGACCCTGGAGTCACCAAGCCCAGAGAGGCACAGTCGTCATAGAATCAGGTCCCAAACGTGAGGCAGCAGGGTCTTTTGTTAGTCTGTATACGCTCTATATGGGAGCACTCTCTCCAAGAGGGCATGTCTTTGCAAGGTCTCAGCGTCTCCCTTCCTCGCTCCCCAGTGCTCCGCCAAGGATGAAATGCAAGGCCTGCCAAGGTCCTGAAAAAAAGGAAACCAGTTCCTGGGGCATGGGGTGTGGTCTGGACCCGGATGGCAAGGCACTCCTTTGTCCTGTTGGGAGCACTCTCAGGCCTTCCACTCTGTGAGCCCCCCACGGCTTGCTGGGTGCAGGCCTAGTGCAGCTGGCAAACCCCTTCACCAAGGGGTAATACCACAGTATGTAAGTCTCCGCAAAGCTATCAGCAGGGACCCTCAGCTGCAGAGACTTTGTTGGCAGCAGTAGGATACAGGGGCACAAAGGGTTCCCTGTGCGGACCTAGTAGGGCTTTAGACTGCTGGCTGCTAGGCTGCCATGCCACCACCAGGGTCTCTAAAGTGTCCTTGGGCCTGTTTCTGGAGTCCACTGATCTTGCTGCCTATATATCTGTACAGCTTGTTCGTTAAGGTCTAGAGGCTCCAGGGATTCTCTCGCTGCTCTTCGGGTTCTCCCCCGTGCACCCTGTGTTCATTGCCTTTTGCTGCAAGTCGGGGGCCTCCCCTCTCCTTCTGGCCCACAGGAGGGTCATGTGGTCGCAGCTGCTGTTGTCGTTGGGCTCACTCCTCCTTATTTCCCCCTCTGATTTCAGTCCTCCAGCCTCTCGGGCCGCACTTCAGGGGTCACCTCTGGGCCGTAGGTCCTCCTCCAAAAGCTGGGCCTCAAAGCCTACCTCTGTGCTCCATAGGCTTCCCCCATCATCTCTTCTTCCTGGCTCCACAACTCCCTCAAATGACCGTGGCCCACCCTCTCCTTGAATGGGTCAGCACACACTCACAGGGACTCCGCTCCACCTCTCGGTCCTTCGGCTTTCGATTTCTACACAGGCCGTCAATGAGGGGGCACTCCCAGATTCGGGCTCCAGGTCCTGTTTGTCGTGTTAATTGGGGGGGGGGGGTAGGTCATCAGCTCGGTTCTTCAGCCGGCCTACCCCTGGGAAGGAGAGGATTGATAGGGGCTTCCCAGATGCACCTGGGGTGTATCTAGGTTGCGGGGCCTCTGACGTCCAACAGGCCTCCGCGACAATCCCTCCTTGATTAAGGGGTCATCGCCGCCTCATCAGCTATGGGTGCTCTTGCCCTGATCCTCCAAGCATTGCAGCATGGCCCAGCATACTTATGGCCTGGATCAGGTTGATGCTGGTAGGCTGCAACCTCTTCCGTCAGTGCTCCGGTACCCTCTAGGCAACCCCTCCCAGGGTGTGACATTTAGAAATGTTTTAATTTATATTTGAACAACCTAGTTAACAATGATCGTTTTGTCACGAAATATTTGATAGAAAACTCGAAGTCTACATCAAGCGTTGTTAAAACAGAATATAAAGTTTGTCAAAAGTGTAAGATCATGTAGCACCTTTAATATGTAATGATGGATGTCTAAAATGAAAAAATAAAAATCTAAATACAGACTGCGCATCTTTATTCTGATGCAAAGGTACATATTTAAACTGTCTTAAAAGGTGACAGAAACACGTTGAAAAATTAAAGGTTAATTTACAAAGCAGTTTTTTCATAGTACAAGCAACACACTGATAAACCTACTAAAGAAATAAAAAAAGCAAAGTGCAAAAATTTTAACTATGGAAAAAATATACACACAAACAAAGACACACATATACATAGGTTCAAAAGTCAGAAGAAACATAAGACATTTAACCATGTATTTATTTTGGACACTATTTTTTTAGGATCCAAAGGCAGAGCCTCGGTGCTCCAAGAGGGAAAAAACTGAGGAAAGAAAGGAAATGGTGGCATCTTAGGGTGGGGGTCAAATTAACAGGTGTTGGAGTACTTGGGGGCTGTAAGTTGGATCTTTCAAACTTTTCATCAGCTGCCTGTGTTCAGTGTTACCAACAATCATCAAATGAGTATTGAATTCTGCAGATGCTCTGGAAACTGTTCAAAACCTCTAGGGACTTTCTGAAGCAATAATGTTTTGGGGTGTGTAAGACCTTTGACCAGGTCATACATGTGGGAGTCAACAACCGGCTGACCTTTGTAGAGGAATTCACTACTCTCGTTTCAAGAGGTCAGGTCTTTAGAAACTGGCATTTTACTTAGCAACACTTACGGGGAACCTTTATACATTTGACTTATATTTTTTCAAAGTTCTTCAACCATGATGTCTAAGGATGGTGGTGGGTCTTGAGGCATTGAAAAGAGTGGTGGAGGCTGTTCAGAGTTAGGGGCATATAAAGTCAACCTGTTTCTTTCAACAACCCCATGCGGGTAATGTTTTTGAAAGTTTTGAAGAGTGCTGGAGTAAAGACCTGCTTTGTTGTAAGGTTTTAAATGTGTACAGTTCAATTTGTCTTTAATCTCAGCATCCAAGCAATGCATCTAATTTTTCTGGTTATCCCGGGAGTCACCTGTAGATGTCCCCAACAGTTCCAGCTGCTGCTGTGGTACCAAGTACATCTTTTGGGCATACTCCATCAGTTCCCACATAGGAGGCTGTTAATTATCAGTATGGCTATGCCCAACAAGGAACCTATAAAATTCCCCCCTGCTTTACAAGGCTCTTAGAAATGAGGGAAGCCATTTTATTACTGAGCTTTTTGATAACGTTGAGCTTCTTCTTCAAAACATGGAACGGGAGCTCTTAAATAAGGATTTTACCTTTTAGGGTGTTTATCGTCCGAAGCAACACACAAGATGGCCTTTCTTTGCTGAGGGCTATCGGTGACTAGCATCTTTAGGCTAGCCAGATTACGGAGTAGACAGGCCAACACGGTCAATACTGGGTATTATAAGGTCTAGAGTGTAAACATATGGGAGTCTCCTTACTGATTCTTTTTATAGGCTTTGGGCTTGGTTTTAAGTGCATAAACGATGGAAAAACACGTGGGGAAATGTCAGCATGCAGTCTGTAGTTGACTAGAGTAAAAGGGGCCATTTCACAGAACTAATCAGAGATGAAATCCAAAGCTTACTATTTTTGGTACTCACAGAAGGCCTTTAGTAGTAGTAAAGTTAGGACTCCTAACTTCACTACTACTAAATGGTTTTTCGAATACCGAAAGTCGGAAAGTTAGGATTTTGTCTCAGTTTAGTAGCAGTAAAGTTATGAGTCCTAAATTTACTACTACCACCATGCCTTCTGTGAATGCCAAAAGTAGTAAGTTTAGGAGTTCATCTCAGATTAGTTCTGTGAATCAGCTCCTAAGATTTTATTTTGAGCTAGAGACCCTTAGCTTCATTTTTCCACTGCTAGTGCCTATTTGTTTCAATGCCAAATCTGCTAGCCGCATTTTTGAGTAATATTATGCAAGGTAGGCATTCCCTTGGAAGAACTAGGCAAAACTGATGCTGCCATATCTACAAGGATTTTCTGAAACAGTGCTACTTTTGAAAAACAGGTACTGAGCCCCATTAGCAGCTGAATGTTTTTACTGCTAAGGAAAGGCAGGTCTTAGAAATGAATGACACATGTACAATGATATAAAACATACCCAAATCACTTTGGCAAGCTCAAATATGCCATGGATCTACTACCAGGGCAGCTTGGAGCATCAAGGAGATGACCACCACTACCACCACAGAGGCAGCAAAGGAGAAGGGAGGGTACATACCATCCTGGGATAACCCTCATTGACCTTAGGGAGGAGGAGGTCATTGCTCATTACAGGCTTAGGCAGGAGGCCATTGTCCGCCTCTTGGACCAGATACCACCAAGGCTACAGACAACACTGCAGCGCTGCACTAACATACGTTCGCAGGCCAAGCTACCTGCTGTCCTGTACATACTGGCATTTGGAAATCACCACAGCCAGAGTGACAGGAGTATTACAGGCATCCTTCTCATGGTCCCTCCTCACTGTCCTGGATGCTGTCATAAATTGCATGCCCCAGTACCTCTACTTCCCCAACAGAGCACAGCAACAACAACAACAGGAGAACAAGCAAGGCTTTTATTCTATGGCAGGATTCCCACACATGTTGGGGCAATAGAATGCACCCCTATGCAACTTGTGCCTCCAGTTGCAACATCATACCTCTTCCGCAACAAGAAGCAAACCTATTTGATGAATGTGCAGACAATTGTGGACCATCTGGGCCTCTTCATGAATGTCCTTGCGAAGGACCCTGGCAGTGCTCATGACTCATTAATCTTCTTGCATTCCACCATCAATGAGCACTTCCCGAATGGGACCCATAGGAATGGCCTACTGGTTGTTAAGTACACCTCAAGCACACACCAGTCTACATGACAGTCAATCATGTATCTATGAATACGTTGACATATTAGTCTTGGGTTAAATGAGACAGTGCATACATTGTTGGTGTGGGTATACATACTTACACCATACTACATGGCCTATGTACAAAATAATCCTACAAGTCACACAATTTGAGACCACATTCGCCGCTGTGGGTCACATGTACAAGTGAACAGTGCTGAAGGATTATCACTATTCATGATGCTCTGGTGAAGCAGCTCCCAAAATCATTTCAATGTGGCAATGCAAAGTCTGTCTGCAAGACATTGCATGGCCTCATTGGTATGCAGTTAAGCAAGCCACACCAATTTGCAGCATTCACCCTACGTCAAGGATGTCTATCATGGGCCTTGCGATGGCCTTTCCCATCCAACAGCAATGAAGATCTCATACATTTCCACACAACCTATTTTCAGCGACCATGGGATAGTGTGCAACTACTGTGCTTCCCAAGGGGAGGTGAAATAAGTATATGGAATTACATGTCTCTTTGTCATGTGCAAAAACTATGAGTCCTGCATTCCGCATGAGACATAGGAGGATATTGCAGAGTGTGTTTTGAGTGGTGGAATGTGTCTCTTAAAGCTTGACATCATGTGAGGACACTAAGCTGACACACATGCAACATGGTGCAAAGGGGGGTGTTAGCACTAGTCACTACCATGTGATGTTGCATATGTGGTCAAATCGTGGATGAGCTGTATGTTATCTGAAAGGCACGTTCCACCACTTCACTTTGGATGCAGGTCAGTGCAGCCATATTACAATCATTGCTTCCTAGTGGAAACAGCTGATTAATGAGGCCCTGATTGTGCATTCAGTAGTGTCAGGGACCCTCACAAATGCAGCACCTTATAAAAAGATGGGTCCAAACGCCCTGTTAGGATGGGTCCAAATGCTCTGACATGTAAATCCCATGATCAGGAAGCATGAGATGTATCCCACATCGGCAAACTAAGAAATATAGTCATATATGAACCTCACAAGATCATCTCTACCATGCTGCATTATATCCAATACATATACAAACATCAAATCCTATGTAAACAACATTTTGTTAGGCACAAACCGCTATGTCATTTATCCAATGCCCCTGATTGTACAGCAAGGTGCAGCCTCTTACACAAAATACATGTCCAATGACAGCGAACAATAGAGTTTTCATGGAATAATGCACCTGTCTTGGAGCAATGCTGCTTAGGTTCTGCTAC
Organism: Lissotriton vulgaris; assembly: GCF_964263255.1. Classification (NCBI taxonomy): domain Eukaryota; kingdom Metazoa; phylum Chordata; class Amphibia; order Caudata; family Salamandridae; genus Lissotriton; species Lissotriton vulgaris. The sequence continues at coordinate 1,194,711,208 of NC_141694.1, read as the reverse complement.
AGCAGCCACAGAACCCTGGAGACTGAATGCTGTGGAAGATATAGCCTACACTGTCCACAAGCATTTTGTCACTGTAGTTTAGTTAGTCTACCTGTTGCACTGTACAGTGTACTGTCACCATAGTGGACACTGTCCTATGCCGTGTGTAAACTATCATGTCCCACATTGATTTCCACTCATTATCCCTCCTAGGGCGGAAAACATTGAACAACATTGACTCTAACTCTGAATACAATATATATGTGACTCAATTATGCCACATCACCTGCTCCAGTTACACGTTGTCAAATCAGACAGGTATCAGTTCAGGAATGGCAATAGTAGCCATAAATTGACAATAGATTCATGTGAGCCGTGCCTACTCAATGGCAAATTGACTATCCTTACTGGTGACAAAACATCACCTGCATGACATTGGCATTCACCAGTATGACATATAGTATGTGCATTACAGAGGACGGCACACCTGAATGTGTAGCACAGTGTCAGTTACCACCCGTTTTTACTTGCCTGTATGCCACACAATGCCATAGCACAGCTTTTACAGTAAGCAAGGTGACTGAGTCAATCTAGACACATAACAGCTTGCAAATGAATGTTGGGCCATTCCTTATCAACACTCTTAACTAATTGTACACCTCCTTTTTTTGCAACGGACCAAGGATATGCTCGGCTGCTGTGGGTCATGACTCCTCCGAAAAACACACAAACAGAAGCCTTCAAACCTACAAGGATGCCCTATACAGCACCGGGTCAATCGTTGAGCAGACATTTTGGGTAATGAAATCCTGCTTCTGGAGCCTTGACATATCTGGAGGGCAGATAGCTATACTCACTAGTGGTGGGCGTAGTGGGAGTAGCGGGGCTATGTGGAGTGCCACGGGGACGGAACCTATCTCCTCACACTCCATGTAGCTCTGCTACGCACCGCCCGCCTCCCGCAAGCACTGTCAAAATGTTAAAAAAGAACAATTTAAAACACATTACCTTATAAGAGCATCCCTGGGCTTCCCTCTTCCTTCATTGCTCCTTCTTGAAAACTGCGTATGCATGGGCACCCGTGCATGCGCATTCCTCGCAAGAAATGCGCTTGCGTGGATGCCCGCGCATGCACAGTTTTCAAGAAGGAGCAATGGAGGTAGAGGGAAGCCCTGGGATGCCTTCGATAAGGTAAGGTGTTTTAAATTGTTCTTTTTTAACATTTTAACAGAGCGGGCGGGTGGGAGGCCAACTCCGCTTCCCCACGAGTGTGCGGAGAAATGCCTGCTCACCCTACTTCGCGGAACGCAAAACAGGAAAAATTCTGCACATTCCGTGGGCTGATCGAAGTTGTACGCCCACCCCTAATACTCACCATCTATGATGTGCAGAATTATATTGGTATGCTGCATATTACACAACATATGTGTGAGGACAAATGTGCCATGGGTTGATGAAAATGGGGAGAAGGAACTGCCAGGCGATGAGGAGGAGACAGACGAGGAGCCTTATCGAGTGGGACCATCAGTTGCTGCAACATGGCGGTGCGACAACATTATAATTATTTTCTTCACCATGATTAAGTAACATGAAATCACACAATGGTAAAAGATCAAACATTGTTCATCTATTTTTATCAAATGTATGAGCACTGACTCTGTTTATGCAGTTTGATTCCATATTCACAGTAAATATCTAAACATTGAAATGTTTCTGCTACTAAATGTCACAAAGATAATGTATGGAGCTATGTGTAACAAACAGCATCAAACATCATCTGGTATGAATGAAATAATGTACATGCTAAATAGCATGAGACAATTGTCCACAATTGTCAGGCACTAACAATGTAATGATTTAACATAGATAGTGTGCCATGCCTATGGGATCTCTCATTCAACTAGACATTCTTACTGCATTGTACATGTTTACTGTATTCGAGATCCCTCACAGTAAGATTACCGTGAGCTGAGCCACGTAAGATGTGCATGGGAGCACAGTCCCAAACCTACTGTCTACACATGCTACAGCTAATACAGTATTCACGAATCCTAACCATCATGAGATCACACATACAAAATCTACATACCATACATGATGAAGCAAGAGGGTCCCCTACTGTGTACATAGCCACACTTGCATCACCAGGCCAAGGTGCCGATGGAATAAGCTGTGATGTACCCCACTGTGTTGAAGTATTGCACTCAAATACAAACATTGGTTGCAATCCCCTCAGTGCAGTCTTACTGAGAATGTAAATACCCAGCACCCAGATACTGAGCTTGTCCCAAGTCTGCGTCAGACATCACATCAAGCATGGTCAAAATAGGCAAGTGCTATGCACCAATGTGCCACAACATATGCTGTCCCAGTGTGGCTTCACTTATGCAAAGGAATGTGATGTCACAATGAAGAGTTTCCACCAACCTATTACTTGACATACCACCTAGAAAAATATAGGGGATGATTACGATGCTAGTTGGTCTGACAACAACAGCACATCAGTGTCTGACCCACTGACATCTTCCCCTGCAGTCCGAGCCACTGCATTACGATGCAGCGGGCAAAAGCATCGGGTGGATAAACCATCTGCGTCACTTCCGAAGGGCTCATGTACCCTGTCAGTGAGTTGAGAAATGCCCATAATCCTCTAAGGATTATGATGTGATTTTCTGACAACCTTTCTATGTTGGCCTTTCTGACATAGAAAGGCAGGTGGAAAAATTACCCTTGCCCCAGCCCTCCACTATGGGGGGCCCACCAATGCCCCTCTAAACATGAGTTGCCTACCACACGATCAGGGATGTTTATAAACATCCATTTCACTATGGCAGCTTGCACTACTGGACTTTCCCACCCTCTGCACAAGCTGCCATTATGAAATAGTTCTTTCCGACCGCCCTATGGGCGGTCGCATTCAAATTGCTAGGTCAGAACCACCTACCTATGGTCAGGCGGTTACAGACCGATACAGTAATCAGCCCCATAGTGATGGTTTTCCATGGCAAATTGTTTTTAAGAATGAACAACACGTAACTAATCATTGCTAAACAAGCTGGTCTTGTCAGCCGCAATTCATAGGCTACCATTTCCATCAAAGATCATGTCTTTTGACAACGTGCATGGCCAAGGCATATGACTTCAGACACAGGGCCACACTGCCAATTTATAGGTTACCCAACATTAGATGGGTCATTCTACCAACACATCCCTGCACATGTGACACCCAATGAATATGTCCACATTACCAAGTGATCAACAGCATGCAGGACACACGGCAACAGATGAGCCAATGTGACATGAAAAATCACATCTGTGTAAAAGCTTACCTAAGAATTTTTGTCACTTTTGGACTGTTTCAGGTCCATGTGAGTCTCATCACTGGTGTCAGTATCATCCTACATTAGTGTAGCATGTGAACACCCACTGCTATGCACAAGCTACACAGCCCTAAAGCTGACTGTAATCATGGTGTCACATTTGCAGCATTACTGTCTGCAACATGTAGGAGGTCAAGGCAAGCCATACCTATTGATGTAGGGCAACACCTTCAGCATGAGTGACAATTATGGTGGCCACTACTGCTCACACAGTTGGATACCATTGGTATATGACCCTACCATTGAATAAACTATACACACAATCATATAGGGCAATTCATACATCACCTCCTAGGCGTATACAGCCAATTGCTATTGTCACATGTAAATTGCAATTGAAACGTCCAAATCAACACACATTGCATGCACGTTACATGCAAACTGCTGTGTGAAAAAGGCCCATATGAATGAGGCAACGTTAATCCACTCTAAGTCGCTTTGTGCTGCTTTGCAATGTGAAGCATGGTGTAGCGCCACTGGAGGATATGTAAAAGTGATACTCTGGTGGCACAAGGGTCCTGTAAGCAAGACACAAACTTTTCTGACAAAGTCAGTGGTAGTGAAATTCACAAGTGATATTGCTGAGCAGCCCAACTCAGATTTTCACTGTGCTGGCAGCAGAACATAGGTAGTGCAGATATCTGCAGGAGAAATTGAGGAAGGGGCAGTCAGTTGAGCATTAGGGGACCCCCTTACCAACGATGGTGTCTAAGTCAAGGCTTCTTGCTGTAGTGGTGTGGCAACATACACTTGTCTTATGGTGTGGCCTTAGCGGTGCAGGCTACTTGTCCTTCTTCACCTTATTGTTCTAGGCATACTCACCCACACTTGACCTATGCTGCACAAGTGTGTGCATTGCTGGCATAAATGGCATGCTACTGAAAGGAGCAGTTCTCAGCACACAGGAAATCCAAGGCTGAATGTAACAATTGTGAAAGTGTGCATTGAAAATGTTCACACTTGTAATTTACATTTACACATGATGGTGTGCCAATGACCCTTCTTGCAATGCCTCCCCTGGGTAGTCAGTATTCGTTGGACCCCTGTAGGCCGTTTTTGTTTCAGGGCCGTTTTTTGCAGCATAGAAAAACCGGGCCCGCAAAGAGCTCGGCGGTACCTCCAACCCCCTGAGTGGGGAGGGGGGGGAAGGGGGGCGGCCGAGCACTTTGCCAGGGCCGGTTGTCATCCCAGTCCGGCCCTGTATGGCTCTTTGATGTTCACAATAAAGAAAGTTGAGAAAATACCTGAGCTATTCTTCAGACAGCACAAACTGCATGATGCAATATTGTGATACAAGTGGAGATGTGTAATAACGGCCACAGCTGCTAACTTTGAAAATGAGGAACATTGTTTGAATCCTGATGTCGGTTCAGCATCCTATGATTCTGAGCAAATTAGTCATTCTCCCCATGACTAGAAAAAACATTTACGGGACGTGTAATTATAACATGCGCATTTAATACTCTCCAATGCCCTTGAACCAAGTTCTCACTACCTAAAACAGGATGAAATGAATTATGTTTTTAAGTATATAGTAGTCTGTATATTGTAATAAAATCAGGCTCCCTAAGATTGGCAAACAGAAGACTGGTGGCACAGGGGAAAGATTCCTTTATGCAATCTGATGTTACATCTACACTTGTCTCCATTAGTTCACTAAAGTTTGGTGGACATCTGGTACATTTGGAAGCATCATGGTTAAATTTGGCTTATTTCTGTGATGAAAAATCATTTCATTTTTTTATTTCTCTCTGTAGTGGTGGAAGAAGTCAATTGAGGAGTAACTAAATGTACCTGAAAAAATTGGTCAGAAGTAGGGAAATACGTTATTAATTCTCTAAATACTGACATGTCTACAATTTGGTCAACATAAGGGGATCATTGCAATATATAATCTACCACCCATAGAATTGAGTAATTTGGTTTTGTTAGGGAATTTATCATTATTAGATCAGAAATATCTGAATCTTGATATCCTTGGCCCATGAGATATCATCCCAAACATGCAAAATGGTATGATATTGCATTAATAATGGTGCAATCATTTTAGCTTTCAACATATATCTAATTTCTACAGGTTACAAATGCCTCAATCCTTTAAAAAAAAAATAAGAGTAAGATCCACGGCACAAAAGTACAGCTTTGCTTAAAACTCGCACTTGACTCCTTCATTATAGCCTTGTTTTATTGAAAAATAGACAAAGTATTTTCATGCCATATCTGCTCATTAAATGGTCAACCCATAGCAGGGGCGGCTCTAGGGTCATGGTGGCCCTGGGCAGGGAGTGCAGGTAGGGGGCCCCGGAAGAGGGGTTCCGGACGGGGTGGAGCGTAGAGGCCAGTAAAGAGGGGGGTCAGGGTGTTTGGAAGTGAAACAGAGCCGGAGGGCGCCAAATCCCTGCCAGGGGCTGCCACGCAAATATGTATCCAACTTCAGAGGATTATTATATTAAGGATATATATTGGCGTGGTGGACCCTGGGGTTTGGTGGCCCTGTGCAGGTGCACAGCTTGCACATGCCTAAGGCCACCCCTGCCCATAGTCCTGTACGGCAAGAGGACAATGGTCTGCCACAGAGAAATACGACTCTGTATTACAAGCAGCAGACCTCAGAAGTCCATCAGTGGTTTGTCTTGTGGGGCTTGCCCATCAAACTACCCATTAATTCTGTATAGTTGCCCACAAACCAAAGACTAGCCAAATAACACTATGAAAGATAAACAATTTCTAAACTAAGCCAATTTTAGAGCCCGTAATGGTTTTCATAGAAGTATACATTGAAGTATATCCCTATGCCCATTTAAGGATCAGGGAACGGAGTTTGCTTGACTGTGGTTTTAATGTTTCTCATCCGTTGTGGGCTTCGTATTTTCGTTTTTAGGAAAACACAACTAGACCTCTGAGGGTGTGGACATCCTGGATTGTTTTAATAGGCTACAAAGACTAGTGTTGCAAATGCAATTTCCAGTTGTCTGGAGGTTAGTGACTCACCGTAAAATGATATCCATGACGAACTTTGAAATCCCATCCAGCTGCTGTTCATTGTCTGCTTCTTACTCCCCCCCCCCTCCATCAAACTTTACTCACTGACAATGAATGTATAGAATGTTCTGTTCGTTTTTTATGCTTTGAGGACCTGGGTTTCATACTGTGTCGTATTTGGCGCAGGGTAGCATTCAGTGAATGGCACTCACTCATATTGCTGCGTGACCACGCCTTGCACTCTCTGAGATGGCAGAAAATCAAACCATTACACAGAAATACTGTTTTTTGTATCTGTTTATGGTTTTTAGTAATGAACACCTTCCGATTCGAAACAAAGTCGCGTGTGGCGACTGATACAGAATAGTAATTGCCTCAGCTATGAAGACACTGAAATACTGATTTATTCTGGAAATAGCCTTTTTTCACATCTATGGGGACGTTTATCCATTTTGCTATCGTTGTATATTCTCTACTTTTAATTCTTCTGCACATCTCTTCATAATGTTGTTGTCCCTCTCTGGTATAGTTTCCTTCCAAATACTCTTCAATTCTCTTTGATCGAGTTTTCATAAAATCCAGGCACGGCCCGTGCAGGGCGTTATATTGGGGCGGTGACGTCAGGCAGCGGAGGGTCAGGGTGGGGGGTTGTAAAATGCGGGATATGGACCATTAGAGGTAAGTACCGAAAAAAATGAATAAAACGAATTTTGTTGCCTACGCTGCATCACATTTGGCGATGCAGCGTGGGCAACGAAATTTGTTTTATTTTATTTTTTTGGTACTTACCTCTAATGGTCCATATCCCGCATTTTACAACCCCCCACCTTGACCCTCCCCTGCCTGACGTCACTGCCCCAGTATAACGCCCTGCACGGGCCGTGCCTGATAAAATCACTAGACGGATGCATGCTGCTACAGCTACATTTCCGCAGTACTAGAATTTACTTTAGCAGCTTATTTTATTCTGGAAGTTTAAGTCCTGGTTTGCTCCAAGAGATCATATTAAATTTACACATCTGCAAAGAATAATTTACAAAACAAAATCCTAGGATTTAAGCATTCAATCTGTGAGGTAATAGAATCATCTGGGAGTTATTTGTCTTTGTTAGACCTGGCACCCATGGTGTGGCTTCCCCAACCTTTTTGCCCTCAGACCTCCTGTTTTTGCTGACTTCATTTCTGCTGGCTAAAGGATTCTGCTCACCAGTTCTAAAGTGTTTGTGCTCTTTCCCTAAAATGATGGAACAATGGGTTATTCACAATTGGCATATTTCATTTACTTTCAAATCCCTAGTAATGTGTACTGCCTGTGAACAGGGTCTGTAAATGAACTGGTACTAGAGGGCATTCAGCACTGATAGTGCCACCCACTTTAGTAGCCATTTAAACATTTCTCAGTCTTGCCATTGAGGAGCCTGTGTTTGAAATGTTTAAATGCAATGTGGGCCTGGCATGTTAAACCTCTTGCCAAGCCCAAACCTTCCTCTTTAATACATACCTCACCCCTAGGGTAGGCTCCACGCAGTGCAGAGGACAGGGTGCAATGTATTTAAAAAGCAGGAAATTCATTTTTATTTTTTACATGTCTTGGTAGTAAGAACATCTTAAATTTGCTTTCGCTACTGCAAGGTCTGTCTCTCCCAAAGGATAACATTTGAGTTGCCTTATTACATTTTATAAGAGTCATTTCCCAATTGAAAGTGATGACCCCTTCGAGTTTGGTGTCTCTGGAATCACAATTTAAAATCATATCTTATGGTGAAGTCGGATTTTAAATTGCAATTCTGAAAATGCGACTTTTAGAAAGTTGGCATTTTCTTGCTTGAGCCATTCGGTGCCAGCTTCCTGTCTCTGATCACATGTCTGAGGTGATGACAGCCGGGCTTTGTGCATTCTCCCTAGACAGCCAGACACAATGGTTGTTTGAGTGTGACTTGGTGGGCCATCCTGGCAGGATGAGGGGGAGGAGCGGGACCCAGCATCACTTACACCTGTATAGGCTGAACCACTCACATAATATCAATCACAAAAATATAGATGTCACAAACATCGACAGTCAAAATATCAACATCCTATATTTAAAATATAAATGACAAAAATATAGATGTAAAAATGATCAAAGTCCAAAACATCGTTTTTTATGTATAAAAAATAATATCAAAGCACATATTATAAAATTAACTAAAAAAATAATTACTTAGATATAATAAACATTAAAAAATATAATAAACACATTTAATTGAGCAAAATGTAAACAGAGATATATAAAATTAAATCAATAAATGTATATTTTCTTTAAAAATATTTATAAACGAATAACTAATTTATTTTTAAATATAAATATATGAAAAAAATATCGAAAGCCTATATTTAAAATATAAATGACGAAAATATCGAAATAAAATATAGATGTAAAAATTATCAAAGTCCAAAATATTGTTTTTATGTATAGAAAATAATATTAAAACACCTATATTATAAAATTAACTAAAACAAGTAATTACTTAGATATAATAAACATTAAAAAATGTAATAAACAAATTTAATGTAACAAAATGTAAACATGGATATATAAAATTAAATATATAACTGTATATTTACTTAAAAAATATTAATAAACTAATAACTGTAATTTATTTCTAAATATTATAAACATATCAAAATTAACTATGATATATATACATACACCTATAACATAAAATATAACAATAAAAACATTATATTATAAAACAAAAACTAAAATATGTATACATTTTTAAACCTACATTTTGCACTCCATTGAGTGCAACAGTAGGAAAATTGTTGAATAGAGTAGGGGTAAAAATGTACTATTCCTACTGCAATTACTGCAACAGTACAGAAAGTGTTGGATAGTGCAGGGGTAAGAATTACTATTCACTCTCCAGTGAGTGGAACAGTAAGGAAATTGTTGGATAGCGAATGGGAAGCAATTACTATTCCCACTCCAGAGAATGCAACAGTGGGAAAAGTGTTAGATAGCATAGGTGTAAAAATTACTATTCCCAATCCAGAGAGTGCAACAGTAGGGAAAGTATTGGATAGCGGAGGGGTAAGAATTACTATTCCAGTCGGCTATTATGGTCCAAATCAGGATGACCCCTCTTCATTGGAAACAATTTTCTTGCAGTTACTCTCCATTTCTGGACCTATAATTTTAGCTGGAGACTTTAATATTGTGTTGGACCCCATCTTGGACAAGTCCCCGAATAATCGATCTATGGTTTTGTCTAAAATTAGATCTTTTTTACTAGATGCTTTGAGACAGCACGGGTTTATGGATGTCTGGCGACAACAGGGGGTTTCTAATAGGAATTTTACATATCACCATAAGTCAAGGATTGACTATATTTTGATTACTCAAAGATTGGTTGATTCTGTCAAAACAATAGAATATTTTCCTTCGCATCTCTCAGACCATTCTGCGGTTAAACTGGCGTTAGGTTTCTGTAGTAAAAAATCCCCGACTACGTGGTCCTTTGATCGCTCTCTCCTCACTAATAAGGAGGATATCTTGTATCTAAAGTCAGAGACTCACAACTTCTTTTCGTCTAATAATGGAACTGCCTCTAATAGAACTATTTGGGACTCGTTTAAGGCAACGTTGAGAGGGTTGATTGTTTCTAAAGTTGCCTTCCGGAGGAAGAGCTATAACGAAACGATTTCCTCTTTAGAATCAGATATGGCTCGTGTTCAACATGAGATCGACCTTAACAGTATAGCTTTAAGGTCTATTCTAGATCCTCTTCACAATCAACTGGTGGCTCTGAAGGGAAGTTTGGCTTCGATTCTAAATTTGAGGGTCCAACAGAGATGGGAAGCCAGTAAGTTGGCTCACTTCGAATCCAGTGAAGGCGCTGGCAAATTACTGGCTTGGAAGACCAAAGTAGATCAGGTCTGGAACAACATTGCATCTATTAAAGTAGGAAACATCAGTCTCTCTTCAGATGATGAAATTAGGAAGGCATTTAGGGAATTCTTCCAGGAAATATATCAAGAGGATAAAGTAATATCGGCTGAGTCTGCTAAAAGTTGGTTGAATAAAATTACTCTACCCTCCTTTTCTCTTGAACAATCCCAATATTTGGATAAACCAATTACAGAGAGTGAGGTGATATCTGCTATTAAGAGATCTAAGAACGGGAAGGCGTCGGGACCCGATGGCCTGCCAGCTAAGTTATACAAGATCTTGGACTCAGAGATCTCTCCTTTCCTCACTAAGCTGTTCAACCAAATAGTTTTGGAAGGAATGTCCCCTCCATCATCTTGAGATAACGCCTCTATTACCCTCATCTTAAAACCGGGTAAACCTAAGGAAGAGTGTGGGTCGTATAGGCCAATTTCCATTCTGAACGTGGATTATAAAATCTTTACCACAGTTCTATCCTCAAGACTGGCCGATATCGCACCTTCTGCCCTTCATTCGGATCAAAAGGGGTTCTTGAAGGGCAGACAGTTATATGAATTGACCTATGATTTAATTGGTGCCATAGATATCGCAACATCCAATAATCTTCCATTGGCGGCCCTTACGCTAGACGCAACCAAGGCTTTCAACAGGGTTAATTGGGTATACCTGTCGGAGGCCTTGGCCAAATTTGGCGTCGGGGAGAGTTTCCGTAGGGCGATCAGCCTGTTGTACAGTAATCCGTCTGTATCTCTTCTCATTAACGGTGATCTATCAAGCCCTTTTTCTATCACTAGGGGAACCCGACAGGGGTGCCCGCTCTCCCCCTTGCGTTTCGATTTTTACATTGAGCCTTTTGCACAATATCTAAGGGAGGAGGTTTCCATCAAACCTTTCTATTATCAAAGCTGGAAGAGGAAGGTGGCATTATATGCTGACGACGTGCTTATCTTAACATCAGAAGCCGCTATGGCTCTTCCGGCTATTGTGAAACTCGCTCATGCTTTTGGACAAGTGTCTGGTTATGAAATTAACACAGCCAAAACTGAAATGCTTGTTTGGAATGATAATAACCCTCCAACAGATCTCCAACCAGGCATTTCAATGCGATATCTAGGTTTGACAATAGTAAAAGATATTAATAAAGTAGTCCAAGTTAATTTGTCCACAGTATTTAAAGATTGCCGCAAGCTTCTCCAATCTTGGTCAAACCTCCCTCTGTCATTAATAGGTAGGATCAATCTTATCAAAATGTCTATTCCAAAAATTTGTTTTTATTTAACACCATTCCTTTATATTTCGATCCAAAAATCCTAGCCAAATTTCAATCAAATATCTCATCTTTCATCTGGAACAATCATCTTCCACTGATCGCCTGGAAAAAACTAAGATGGCGACGGGATAAGGGTGGTTTGGCAGCCCCGGATCTAAAAATGTATGCTTGGGCCTTTCAATTATCTCACTCACGAATGCTATTGAAGGGTCCCGTAACCTCGGGGGTGGGTCTTATGTATGCAGCTATGATGGAGGGGGAAAAAAATTAACCATTTGATTTTATTTTTAAGTTCGGAAATCCTAAGTTTTAAAACAAAATTAAACTGAAGACTCTACAAGGTTTTGCTAGAACATGGGCTGAAATTATGAAATCCATAAAAGTAAATTACTTTTGTGAGAAAACTCTACTTTGGGACTTGCCTGAAAATCCAGCCTGGCTTGATGACACCTTAGCAATCCCTCTGAGAGAGGCAGGCTTGGAAGTATGGGGTGACCTCTTTTATGAGGGAGATCTATTTTCGTGGGAACATCTGCAAGCCAAGGTTGGCCCTAATTTCTCCCGCTTTAAATATATACAGATTCACAGTTGGACTGTAGCTTATAAAGCATCTCCTGCCAATAAGAATAAGTTTAAACTTGGAGGACACAGCCCATTTATTACTGAATTACTAAACAGAGGTCCAGCAAAGAAATAAATATCTAAATGGTATAATTTTATCCTGGAGGAGTCAGATGGAGACTTTGTTTTGCCAGACTCATTATGGGGTTCTGTTCTGATGGATTTGAATTTACAAGATCTTTGGAAGTCTTCTTTTGAGCTTCTGTGGAGCATTGTCAAGCCATCCTGGCTTCGCAGAAATCATATTTTTACCCTGCATAGGGCGTACTATTCCCCTTTAAGACTTTCTAAATTCACAGGAGGCCAGTCAGTGTCTTGTACTAAATGTGGTTTGATTGCTGCTTCGGATACACATATGTTTTTTGAATGTCCGGTAATAGCCACATTTTGGCAGGATATTGGCAATTCCCTTACAGAATCTTTAGGAAGACCTGTCATAATGGATTTGTCTCTAATAATATTTGGAGTCTTAGAAGGTGTACAATATCCACGTAGATGTTTAGTCTTTTATTCCATCCTGCTCGCAAGAAGAGAGATCTGCAGGAAATGGAAAGACCCTCTACCTCCTTCCTTTAGAGATTGGCAAAACTCAGTATTGCAGACCTCAGTCACAGATCTGGCTAGATCGGGCAATTACAGAAAAAGGACCTTTTGGCATTTATTCTCATGGCTTCAGTGATTCACTCGGGGTTTTTTTTTTCCCGAGTCCAATGATTGATCTCCTAAGGTGCTTCTATATTTTGTACCAATGGAACAGCCGATATCCGGTTCATGCCCAGGCCCCACCTGGCTGCTAAAACTACCCCAAGGCTTGCCATAAATTGGCAAATCAAGGACTCAGTGCCTCTTTGGAATACGGTGGAAAGCTGAGGGAGAGGTGGCCCCCATAAGATTTGTGTCCCTTCCAGTTTTTCAGATAAACTGAGACAGCCATTCCCCGTTAATTCCTTTGGTACTTTGTCTATATGGTGGTTATGAGGACAAAAAAAAATAAAAGAATTACTATTCCCACTCCAGACAGTGCAACAGTAGGGAAAGTGCTGGATAGCGGAGGGGTAAAAATGACTATTCTCACTCCAGAGACTGCAACAGAAGGGAAAGTGTTGGATAGCGTAGGGGTAAAAATGACTATTCCCACTCCAGAGAGTGCAACAGTAGGGAAAGTATTGGATAGTGGAGGGGTAAAGATTACTATACCCAATCCAGACAGTGCAACAGTAGGGAAAGTGTTGGATAGCGGAGGGGTAAAAATTACTATTTCCACTCGAGAGAGTGCAACAGTAGGGAAAGTGTTGGATAGCAGCAGGTTAAAATAAATATTTCCAAAATATTACAAGAAAAAGAAAAAAGAAACAAAATACCAACTGCAATACAAAAATTGGTAATAACACAAAAATAAAATACATATCAAAATATAATACATTACAAAACATAGCAAAATATTTTATTTTCAAAAAGTACTAAAAATTAACTACAAAACTTATATGAATATACATTAATTTTAATCAAAATAATAATTATTAATGATTTCCAAAAATTTACATCACAAAATATTCCCCTATAAACGCATAAAAGACTCCTACATAATTCACACAAATAACATAACAATTAATTAATTATAATTAACACACCATTCATAATTAAATAATAATAACAAAATTACCACAAACAACATTTTAAAATCAAGTTATAAAATAAATACTAATAAATAAAAAGTATTAATTACTTCATTCAAATAAATTACTTCCCACCCTATTCCCCTCTACACACACAACTCACTCCCCAAAAAATGACACAATTTACATGATTAATTAATTAATCAATGAATATAATTTAATAACAAATGATTATTTAATTAATAAAATGTTCACTATAAATATTAATCAATAACAATTATTAATTACTTCATTATATTTAAATTACTTCCCACCCCATTCCCCTATAAACCCATAACCCACTCCTAAAACAACCCACAGTTTACATAATTTTCAATTAATTAAATAATTATAAAAACACCTATTAATAAGTATTTTTCTTTTAAAACCTTTATTTAACATTTGCAATCAAATACAGACAAGGGCCTACAACCCCCAGGGCTGGCCGCTAAGCGTTTCAGTACGGTATTACAGTCCAACTTCAAACCCGCCTCCCTTGGGAGCATAGGGACTCCATCCACAAAGCGCATCGGTTGCAAAGGCAGTTCAATTTGGAAACAGGATGGGAGGTTTTCATTTTACAATAGTAAATAAAAAGGATCAGGTGTCGTACAGTGTCTCGGATCACAAAGGGGGGCGAGCAAAAGAACAACGTGTCCAAAATAAGCTCGCTATAATGTAAGTCTACGGCGTTAAGACATACGGCAACAGGATAAACTGGCACATTATTATTCGTATACGCCATCATTATTGTCCGCCCCATAGCACCAAAACCTCAGAAAAGTCAAGATACAGATGTAGAAACAAGGATGTAAGAAAGCCGAACCCACTACACTAACCCGGAAAAGGAAAAAGAAGAAAAGACAAGGGAAGAGAAGAAAGAAAAGAGGCCATAGAACAAAAAAAAAAACGAACACCCATCCCCACACCCCCCCACCCTGCACCCCTGCTGATGACTACGGCCACCACCCTCGCAGCGTGCCTGTCGCCCAGTAACCAGAACCCGAAATATAGAAGAAAGGGAAAGAAAAGAAAAGGCAAAGAACCCCACTCAATGAGGGAAATCGGAGGAGGGCATATTTCTACGGACTCCCGGTTCCCTTCCCCCGTCGTAGCCAGCCCCGCCCGGGACTCCGTTAGGTCAATAAAACAATCCCGTTAAACATAGTGCCACAATGAGAGACCCAGATAAAAATCTCAACCCTGGCCCCGTCGATAAAAATTCACTGAAGTCGTCAATTAAGAAAAGCCCAGTCCACAAAATACTGCAAAAGTCTGCAGAACAGGAGTACACAGATGAGAAAAGAACGGCAGGTCCCAATGTAGATGGCTGGTACCAATGTTGCCCCTCCCTGCCTTCGAAGCCAAGCTTTACCCCATCCGCCATCTTGAAGGACCGACAGGGTAGGGGAATCGACACAATCCGAAACAGCAAAAGAGAGAAAGTAGAAAGTTCCAAAATGGGGACGACATGCAAATGTTCCGAGGTATACACAATCGGGGGTTCCAACGGTTCCATTGGGTGACCAGGCACAGTACATTCAGGTAGATCCATTACAATAGGGGCAAACCCTGCTTCCAGCGCCGGCTCAAAATACGTCTCCGAAACATCTATTGAAAAGCGGGCTGGTTGCCGGGTAGCGGGTGTTGAGTCAGGATCCGGTCTCAGGCCTGTGAGTCCATCCGTCGCAGACAACAAACTGCAAGTCTGGACTTCAATAGTCCACTTAAGTGCCGTGAGTGCCTCCAGCACCGTTGGCAATGACGGGCCAGTTCGAGCCTGCTCCGCTAGATGACTTTCGTCCTCCAACATGGTGGTCCCCATGGAGAGGCGCCTTCTCCGGGGCAAAATTAGGTGGAGCAGAAGTAGGCCATGAGGGACTGACGGTTAGCGAGCAGTAGTACTCAGCGAGGCACCGACCCGGGGGACTCGGCGATGTGAATGCCGAACCCCCGGTCAGGGACCCCCGCGACACAGCACCGTGCGTCACTCGTCACCTCACCTACTGTAGGGCACCAGGCAGCTGTTGGTAGCAGAACAATCGAAAAAGTCTGAGTGCTCCAGAGACTGGACCCAACCACATTCAGCAGTCCGTTGTTATTCAACTCGGACCCGGCAGAGCCAGCACTCGAGACCCCGGCTTCCCTGCTGGGTTAGGCCTCAATGCGACACTCGACATAGCTCCGCTCCGCAACAGCGGAGAAACTCCGGGATTGCACCCCTGGAATGCGGGTCGGATCACACACACGGATCCGGTACAGGTAATCAGGATAAGCAACAGGATAATAGGCGAAGGACGGAGGTCAGCGGAGCCGGGAGACTATGCAGCCATCTTGGTTGGTGTCGTAGCTCCTGCCCTATTAATAAGTATTGTATAAAAAAGAATATTAAATAATAATAATAATAATAATAATAAAGACATTTATAGAGCGCCATGGTTACGCCATCCCGGCGGCGTGTCCCCGCTCTAAAAAGAGAGAAGAAAGCTCACCAGGGGAGAGGACAGTGCAAGGCCAAAGACATAAATTAAGACTTATAAGGAGAACAGATGAGTTTTCAGTTGACGGCGGAAAATGGTTTCCGAAGGCTCCAGGCGGAGACTGATGGGAAATCAAATAAATCAAAATATTACTTTCTTTATTAAAATTAAATGACTTCCCACCCTATTCCCCTATAAACCCACAACCTGCTACAGAACTAAAATACGCTAAATGTATTTGACATTTATTTGACATAAAATAAATCACTTCTAAAAATTTCACACATACATTAAAAAAGCTATACTTGTACAAAAAACATTAGATCACATACTTTTAACATACTTACTAAAAATATCGATATTATTAACTATATTTTGACAAACGATATTACTGACTTTGATATTAGAAAACAATATTTCTTACCTTCAAGTCGATATTCTGGTCACTGATATACTTGAAGTCGATATTCTGCCACTTCGATATTACCAACTCGATATTCAGGCACTTCGATATTTCCAACTCAATATTATGTCTGTTCACTGTATAGGCTGTATCCTGTCCCCACACAAAGGGTTGCATATCCCCCTATAGTGAGTATAGAGCCACTCTAGGAAAGGCAGGACATGCATACACTTCAAAGACTTGTCTTTGAGGTCTCCCTTACTTCAAAGGCACTGCTGGGTATAAGTACTGGACCTCAGACACCACCACTTCAATATACTTTGGGACCTGTGGATATTCTGCCAGGAAGAAGGACTGTTGTGCTGCTGAAAGGACTGCCACTCTGCTGGACTCCTGCTGTGCCTGCTGCCTTTTGCCTGTGTGAGAAGGGCTAGATTCTAAGGGCCTGCGCTCCATTGCAGTTGGCCTGAACCTTTGACTTTGTCCCGGCCTGGCACAACCAGCTAACCCACATAGCTCTTTTTTTCTTCTCCGCACTACTTCTACTTACAAAATTCAAAATTCAATATCCCAAGTTCCACTCATTGGATTGTTGTCACTTTGGTCTTGTTTCTTTCCTTAAAAAACATTTTTTTCTAAACTTGTGCAGGGTCTTTTTGTGTGGTGTTTTTACTGTTATACTGTTTGAAATTTTGCAGAAATAATTTACACTTTGCCTCCCAGTTAACTCTGATTGCACTGTGCCAAGCTACCAGAGGGTAAGCACAGGTTGAACTGGGGTTTTCTTATGCCTTACCCTGACTAGGAAGTTGGTTGCTGCTTGGCCAGGGCTCACATCCTAGTCAACAAACAATCGCATTTCAAGCAGTCTTCTTCTCTCTCATATTATATCTCTTCCTCCTTTGCTTCTATTGTACCTAAACTTCCCTGAGGTGTACGCTCATATTGTCCTTTTCATTGTTGTTGTGTCCTGTTGGACACAGTCTAGTGTTTCTGCCAGCCACTCCCTAGAGGGATGGCCCACACACACACAACCCCTCACCCATCCAACACGGGCGTCACCAGTCAGGTGACCCCGCAAATAAAAGAGCCTGAGTGCACGTGCTCGTGGCTAGTTTCCAGTACAATACACTAGTGTCTGTGTCGTCACTTCTACAGTATGTGGGCCTAGTGCCCAGAACTTAACAATTGTGTTGTTTCCCTTACTCTTTAACTCGTTCTTCTGATCTGTACCTTTGACTCCTTCCTCTCATTCATAAACCACTATCAGCCTATTACATCCTCCATCCCTTCATTTATCCTCTTCCTTCTATTCTCTAGATCCATTGCTATTAACTGGAGCCCCAGTTTAACAATATGATCCTTATTCTGTGACCATCATTTCTTTCACAACAAAGCTCTCAAGTTTCCCAGGTACTTGTATGAGTTGCTCAGTAAATCCAAATGTTTGCTCTGAAATTGTAGTCCAAATTTTCAATGAGTGAAGAGGACTCCAAAAGCAAAGTCAAACCTGGACTGGATGAGACATTCTTGCATGTACCTGGGAAACTTGAAGACGTTGTAACAAAATTCCACCAATCCCCTGACCCTCAAGCCCATGAAAGGGCGTGCCCTTTTTCCTCAACTCAGTAAATAAACTTTAGATGACCCACTGCAGCACCCTCTCCTTCTGAGTCACTTTAAAAAACATCTCTTGTGACTTTCAGTCCAATGGGTTCACATACACCTCTACACATTTGAGACTCATAAAGGTCTTTTCTGTATCTCAGAGTAAGGAGGAATGGACCTGCATCTTCTACTCAGCACCCTCAGACTGACTCTAAGGGCTAGTTAGCTGACTTCCTGATCAGAGCCTGAGGAACAGAAAAGGCTCCACCCATCTTGAACCCTGCACCTCTGCGCTGCCAGCTGTGAGTTGTAATCTCTTCAAGTGGTGCCACCACAGTCCTGGGCCATTGGAAGTGAATTTAAAAGTGGTCTGCCAGCCCAACTGTGGTGCCCATCAGAAACAATGTGAAGTGTAATGAAGCAATGCAAAGCACCACAAAGCCCTGCAGTATAGCTGTCAGCCTCAACTGAACTGACATCAGGAAGCCCATGCAGTACAGCTCATGAGAACCAAGGCAGAGTGCTGCAAAGACTTGTGAAGTCTTGCAAAGCAACACTGCGTAGACTGCACACCAAGGACATAAAGTACAATCCTCAGTGGACCAAACTTGGACCTATGCCCGACCTTCGCCCCATCACATTCGGCCTGAACTTGTGACTTTGTCCCGGTCCAAGGAAAACAGATACCCCCAGTTGGCGCTTTGCACCTTTGAGTAATACTTTTATCTAAATGTTTTAATTTGCACATCTTCAGTTCTACTATTTGGATTTTTGTTCTTCAGGTCTCAGGTAATATATTCAAATTACTCTATTATTCTAAATCGGTATAGGATTGAAGTTAAGCCTGACAGATTTTCTGCCAAGCTACCAGAGGGTTAGGGGGATTGTGGTAGTTGGTTTAGCAGGGTATCACTGCCCAATTTCTCAGAATCCCAATTCACAATGAACTTAAAAAAGTTCATGTTGCAGCAGAATATCACTGTCAGTGATATCCGGTGAAAAATAAGTATTGGCAAGCTGCAGCAATTGTTATTCATTAAATATTTTATTATGCGTACATGCGTTAAGATAGCAGCCAGATGCTTGCAACCAAATCTTATTTTCTTTAAAAAAATAAATAACAATTGAATATATTTTTAACAGAACATAACTACATTCTTGCATTAGTTATGTCAACCCTAAATTTGTCCTGAAAGCCCAGAGATTTGCGTGCTTAATATATAAAATTCTGACATTCTAACTGTTGTAGATTACTGTTGCTCGGTTATCAGTGCTGTAGAACATTTCACATTTCACAAAAAGAAATACAACTTTTGTGTACATCAACTAGACCACGGATTGGACATAAATTACTTTGTGTAAAGTCAGGTGATGTCTTTTTCTGAAATTGAAACAAATCTCATCAAAATGCTTAAAAATCCTGTTGAGTAAAACCAATTACTTTTCCACTGGGTGTAGTGGTAAACACATCATATTAAACATGCTCACAAGAAGATAGAAAGCAAATGAACTGATGTATCCAGAAAAAGCTATTATTCTTCCAGACAAATAGGTTGAGGTCACCACTGAAATGCATTTGATTTGACAATTATAAAGTTACTTTCACCACCAATGGATGTGGTCTAGCACAGTAACCAGTCACACATGAAATCACAAATATTAGCATCATAACTGAAACACACTAAACATTTGACTGTATTTCCACTGCCTAGAAACAGTATGAGCAAAATGAAGGCAGCACAATTATACATGTGCAATTGAGCACTGAGCAATTGAACACCTGAGCAATTTCTTACAGCCAAGGAGTCCGAGTAATTTAAACAGAAGCCATTAAATACGATTCCGGCAAGAAAATAAAACGATGGCAAATTTAAACCCCATTTCAACAGATGTATGTTATACATTTATATATATCTTTTTTTAACTCTTTAGAGGTTCATCTTTGATTTGACAGACACATAAACCAGAATTACATTTTCTTATCATCAACTGCTGGGAAAAAAACGATATGTTAGAGAAAATATTGCATTTTGCTCAAGGATTAAGTTGTACAATAAATGTGTTCATGCGCAAAATGAGATATGGGTGTGCTAAGTTTATTTGTTTATTTGTTTACATTTGGTTCAGACCTCCATTTATGTCAGCAGCCCTGTTTTATTTTAAAGAATATAGCTACAATTTACAAAGGGCCTTATTGCGAGGATGGCGGTGGCACAGGAGTGGTGATACACCGTTTTGCCGATCATGACATTGTAAGTCATAATGGTAGAGGACGGCCGGATGCTCAAGAGAACAGTCGTTCCCTGGCAGTTGCGCAGGAGCACCACAATGCATTATGCTGAGCATAATTTGAGTTCCTGGACTGCCAACCTTTAAATGGCAGAGTTCCACCATGAAACAGCTGGAAGTGCAGAAGCAAAGGCGGACCTACAGGGCCCCTATGCCCCTTCCCCCTGGGGATATATTTAGAGGGGTACAACATGTGCCCCACTGTCTGTATTTCCCGCAGTTGCAGTACAGCATGGGCATCAATGTCAATGCCGAGCTGGAACTTTTTGGCCTTTCCCATTGCGGTCAAGACAGGCACTGCCAAGGGAAAGGCAAATGGACCGCTGACCATCTTACGTGTTGTACTTTAACAAGTTGTACTTTAACAATTCGTAATACGAGCCGCAGTCCATTCGCGGATTTGGCGGAGCCGAAGTTGTGCCAGCACCGCCATGCCATCAGTCCCAAAGTATTCATCACAAGAAATTGCTTGAAGTCAATTAATGAACGCTTATTAACACATTTTTCTGGAGTGCCTTTCACATAACCCTTCTGCAAACAACGCAAGTGCAATATTTGCGCTTGGCTGCCATGGTGCAGAAGTTGATGCACTACAGCATTCCGTGCACACAGTTGATGCAGAACAAAGCACCATGCTAACAAGGGGCAGGAATGGCTCCTGCAAGCACTGCAAACCCCTGCTAATGGGGGATCTGGGTGGAGTACA
This sequence comes from Lissotriton vulgaris, assembly GCF_964263255.1. Lineage (NCBI taxonomy): Eukaryota > Metazoa > Chordata > Amphibia > Caudata > Salamandridae > Lissotriton > Lissotriton vulgaris. The sequence continues at coordinate 1,194,689,904 of NC_141694.1, read as the reverse complement.
AAACTTCGAGGACCAGAAATTGAAGCAATTATTGTTTTGCCCCTGGTTGACACTCAGCAATATTCTGGTCTTCTTGTCAACTGGCGATAGAGAGAGAAGACAGACTTACTGGTTACATTGGAATGTTGTCAGTGACAACAAATAGATTTCAAGGTAGATACCCTGGCCTCAACCAAACAATAGCAAGTTAGTGTAATCTGTATAGAGGCAGCGTATAGAGTGAACATTAGGAGGCGTTTCCCAAGGGAACTGCTGATGAACAAAGTGGTGAACATCCCCTTTAAATGCACATATGGGCTATGGCACAGATTTGGAATAATGGAATGGATGATGCATCTTCACTATCAAATACACTAGTTTTGTGAATATTTAATTAGTGCAAATAAAAAGCACGCTTAAGGAGCTCATTAACAATGATGGGCCGCATACCAATTAGCACATGCTTAATGAAAAAGTGTAAAACGTTGAGTGAACTGGATTACCAGATGTGCACCAGAAGTCGCTGCGAGCTCACATAGAACTCATTTCAGGGCTTCCCACATGGCAGCCTTCAATTTGAAGTGTGCCAGGCTGGAACTTTCACAGGTTCCCATAGGGAACTGGCTAACTCTGTCCCCTCTGAGGAGAGAGGGGTAATGGGCAGGAAATTATTGGCCCTACCTCGCACCCCTTGTGCCACATCCAAATCCAAATATTTATTCGACCTTACACACATAAGATTAAAAAAAATTATTAAAAGTATATCAAAATTCAATAGTTAAAAACATGGTTCAATAAAAGCATGAATCTCAATAGTTCATAGAATCAATATGTCATACAAACTATTTCATCCATATATACATCATCTCATTGACACCAAGTTAAAACAATTATGAAAAAAGTACATTTGAAAAGACAGTCCCATTTGCTAATTATAGGTTCACGTGTCTCCTTTTTTTCGTGCATGCCCATAAGAATGATGCAAGTGAAAAGCATACCAAAGGATTCGGAAGCGATTAAAAAAATTACAGTGCTACACGCAAAGATGTAAAATGATAGGCTTTACAAATCGGGTCGATAAAATTCTGTCTTTTCTGCCGATAAAAACCACAGAAAAAGAAAACGCGATGATCATTTTTGGGTGAATGGTTATCGCACGGGCACGCGGAGAGTTCAGAATGTTTACTTTTCTTCCTTAGATATCCTATCATCAACGGGATCAGGTTGAAGCGAAATCTTAATAAAATACATCTGTGGTGTGTTATAGTGACCTCTACCAAGTAGAAAGTGCCTCCCTCATGCACAGATGGAATTAATTCATACATGAGAGCTGACCGTGTTTGGTCCTTTCTTTCCCTTCTCTGATTTCGGGCCTGCGACATAAATACGGGGCGACCGCCTCTTAATCAAGGCACAGGTGACTTTTGCACCACTCTAATGCCCAGAGCGAGTCCTCCATGGTACCACAACAATAGGTTTAATGTGCCAGAGCACATGGGGCCTCATTTATGAGGCTGTGCGTCACTTTTACGCCGCAGGTGCGTCACTTTTTGTGAGGCACCAGTGGCGTAAAAAATGCGCCTTGTTGCGCCATATTTACAAAGTGACGCATCTAGGTAGATGCGTCACTTTGTAAACCCCTGCGCCACATTATACCTGCGCCAGGTATAATGTATGCAAGGGGGGCGTATTGACGCAAGGAAGGGTCGTAGAAGTGACGCAGTGAAATCTATGAGATTTCACTGCGTCACTTTTAGGACACCGTTGCGTCAAAATCTTGCACCTGCCTCACAGCAGGCGTAAGACTGACGCAGGCCCTTTCACATGCCCCATGTGAAAGGACGCATTGCTGGAGTTGCGTCACTTTTGTGACACACTCCAGCAATGCGTCACTTTTGCGCTTACAGATACGTCAGAAATACTGACGTATCTGTAACTCCTTGCGACATGATGCGTCATACATTAAATATGACGCATCAGGAATGTCGCAAGGAGTGCGCACTGAGAAGTGATGCATCGCTGTTTTCACGCAGCGATGCGTCATTTCTCATAAATGAGGCCCATGGCATTTATTATGCTCCCAACAAATAATTAGTGCATCTTCTGACTTTTGGAAGATGGCCCGTTTCCACCCACAGCAAAATGAGTCAGACTATTTATGGAACGAGCATTTCTGTTTACTATTTACTGTTTTTGATAATTTGTTCTTAATTTTGTGGCATTATTTTACTGTGAGGAACAGAGTGGCAGAAGAGAAGCAGAACCGTAACAGACTTTACCTCAGCAATCACATCAACATAATAGAATTCTTCAGAAAAGAGGCAGGCCAGCATTCTCCTTGAAGTAACCTTGCCTCGTCTGTACGCCATACAAGTCCAGTTGAAATGCCAGAGATATAAGAATGCAAGAATGCAAACAACTGCAAAGCAGTAAAAAGAAAAACATTATGGGATCGTGCTAAAGTAATGAAATGACTGTGAGAAAAACAGTAATGATGAGAAGTAGTAGGATGCATTTAATGATAAAGAACGTGTCACCACAATTGATAAAAAAACAGCAGAGGTCACACAAGGAAACACAGGAAGAGCAGCATGGTAATTCTGCCTGTTGTAGGCGCTAGCAGAAAGTCAGCTTGTCATCAGTGCAAGGAGCGAGCTTCCAAGCTAGTCCTTGAGGAGGAAACAGAAAGAGGACAGGCTGCATATAGCAACGTGCTTGATAACAAGAAAGGAACACTGATGCCAGGTACCAAATTGTGTTAGAGCTTGGAGTGGCACTCGAGAAAAGATGTAGACACAGCCCACCTCCACTTTAGAAGTTTGTCTCTGAAATACAACAAATTATGCCGACCGGTCCACTGTGGAACCCTGACAAGACAGGGGGGTTGAATTTTCGCAAACAGTGCTGCTGCCATGTTGGTGAGATTACTTTAGATGAAAAGTCTTGCTGTTGCCACACAGAACTTTAAAGTGGTTGAGCAGATGCCTCTGAGGCTGGACTTTGACATTGGGCTCAAAAGACCTAAAAGAGAACCTGAATGTCCAGCAGAGACGTTCAGCGTGGCAGAATCCTGGGAGAGGATAGAAGGATTGTCAAGAAGTCAGTCAACCCTGAAGTGAGACAGAAAGTTATTATGAGTTTTGTAGTGAAGTGATTAACCTTTCTCATTCCTTTATCCATTGCAATGATGAAAAACTATCTCTGTGCAAGTTTTAAGTGATGCAAAGAAAGTGCAGTACAGGTTTTTTTTGGTGATCTAAAGTAATCATACTTTATAGGCTTGGTCTTCTGCCTCTTCCATCAAAGCAGGGTGGTGGGCCTCTCTACCCAAGACTTACTGTGCCCATTCCGGATGGCACATGCACACAATACCATGGTCACGGTACAGCACCTGCTTCTAGATCATCTTAACTGTACGTATGAAATATTTGTGTTTGAGCATTTGCAGCTGGGAATTTAACCCAAGTATAGAACACCTCTCTCATGAATGCTTTGTGAGCCTCAACCATGAACTTAATGTCTGCACCCGTAGCCGGGAGACCAAAATGGAACAATTTTGTCTGCAGTTCTCTACTATGTTTAATGATCCTTATTTATCATTTTCAGACATTGTTTTAAAATGTTTTGAAGAAAAAGGAAATGAGTAAATTAATTATGGAGATAGGGCAACACATTTTTTGTGAGTATATCCTTCAAGTTTATATAACCTACAGTCAATACATAGGTTCTACCTACTCTAGTGAGGCAGATTTCCCTACTACCACAGACGTCATTGGTTTGGAGGTGAGTAGGAAACTCTGAGAAGGCACGATTTATCTACTCAGGTGATCTGAAAAATAAGTACCTAGCCCAATGTTGAGGACCATGTTGTGTAGTTCCCACATAGGATGTGTGTGTTTGTGGACAACATAAACTTTGGGTGAGGAGCTCAGGCTGATTCCATGCAGCCCCATAGTATATGTTGACCTAGAGACCAGCTAGATCACACTGCCACCATAAGAACCACTAACCAAACAGGGCACAAATGGTATCTGGCAACTACTTAACATGACTACCCTGTCCCCTCAGGGATTGTGGTAACAGATCTAAAACCCCTTCCCTCAGTCACTCATGCACTTGTGTTCTCAGCGATACATACAGAGAATACACAAGGGGACGTATTTCAATCTATTTTCTGAACCAATGTGATTCTTGTATAGAATGCATGTGCTGCGATAATCAGTAAACTGAAGCACATTAAAATGATTACAAGCACCAACAGAGTAAACAGCAGATATAGTTCCACCATGGTGCTAAAACAGTGTATATATGCAGGCATATAAAACAAGGCAGTAATCAAGCGTACTCCATCTATGCAAGTCCTGCTCTATGTGTCTCTAGAGTGTATGTAGGTGTAGAGCCAGACTCCCCCCATGGGATGATCCAACCCCATTAGCCAGAGGACTGAATGTAGGACCCCATTTTGGTCATGAAGTGGACATCCCTCACAAGGATGTTAGGCAGCTGCTTGGCGAAGCTCCAGCATGCAGGGACCCCTCTATGTCAGCTGATATGTCTCCTCTGCTAACCCCCGGAAATGTTTACATATTTATAATAAAAAGCATCCTTGCAATGGATATGTAGAAAGCCCTGTCACCCCTGGATGAACACAGAACAATAATTGTACAGCATGCATAAAAGGCCTTGTACTCAGTGTTTCGAGGCATCATGATAATGTTGCACTAAGCCAGATGTAAAAGCAGAGCTGTTTCAGAGAAACTAATCCAACATTGGCACGCATGCAAATGTGTGAAAAAGGTTACACTGAAATTTTCTTGTGCAGAAAGAAGACAATGTAAGTAAATGCACAGCTTTGCTACATGGGCCTAACCAGGGGACATAACTAGGGGGCGTAGAGCACAAATGATCCCAAGCTGCAGCACTGTTTGATGCCAAACACTTGGAAGGAGGGGGAAATAAAACAGGATGGATAGGGAAGGTTAACGGAGCTAGGGAAAGTGGATAAGCACTGCCTACATTAAGGATGAGCTATAGAGAATAGTGGGGCATGGATTTCTATGCAGTCATAAATGGTAAATGAGGAATGAAACACAAACATATGAAATTCAGTTCCATGATGTCAGCAGCAAAAGGATACAGTTCATCCAATCCAAAGAGAAGATTAACCAGAATATTCACTGGTGCTGGACAAACTCAAGAATATGGAAGAAAGATATCCAATAGAGAGTAGAGTACTAGGCTAGAAAAGAATGACATCGAATCATGAGTAAAGTCTAGAGCGTAGCTTCAAAAGGGGTGTTTGGGGTGTGACACCCCTCAAACAAATGCATTCTTGGCTTGGTAGGTAGGCCTGGGGGCCCTGAGTCAGGTCTGTTATCTCTGTTTCAGTTTTTCTTGTCCAATCTAAAAAAAAAAAATTGAAACCAGATAACCTGGAATCAATATTGGCTTCCCTGCTTTTCCAAATTCTTGTGATCCTAGGCAAATATTTTATTTCTCAGAGCCTACTTTTTCTTTATCATCAACTATAAGTGTACTTTTAAATTCTGGAATTAAGTATGTGTGCTGAGCAAGCACCCCTTATATATGATTTAGTAGACTGTCATTTTGTTACATCTATAATAAGTATCTCGGCCATGTTTTGGATTTAAATGACTACTGACTTGCATTTTCGTTCATTAATAGCATTGTTGTTGGGATAAAGTCGTAAAGGTTTCTAAAAACTATGGGGCATATTATCAAGGACAGGCGATTCATTATCGCCGCTTTTATCGGCAGGAAACTGCCGATAAAGCGGCGATAATGGCCTTGATAATATGCTCTATGAATTCCCATCGAAGCCCATGTTAGATGTGTTCACATCTAACATGGGCTTCGATGGGAATTCATAGAGCATATTATCAAGGCCATTATCGCCGCTTTATCGGCAGTTTCCTGCCGATAAAAGCGGCAATAATGAATCGCCTGTCCTTGATAATATGCCCCTTTCACTTTTAACAAATGTCTGTCTATGAAATGGTACGATCTGAAAAACTAAGATGAAACGGTTCCGCATGTTCAAGAAATACACTTTATAAATTTTGAAGAACTTGTATCATATTTTTACATTATATTTTTTGCATGAGATACATGCCAAAAGTGTTTATGTCTCAACTCATGAACTGACTCTTGGAGCCAAGCCAGACCAATGGTTCAGGCTGAGGCTCTGGCTCAACCCACCTTATTATTTTGGCATGTCTGTTTGCAACTAGGGGTTAGTACATGGGGCAAACAGTCAGATAAGATGATTTGTAAAAGGTGAGGACTAGAAAAATTGAGCCCTACGCACATGCACCGATTTGACAACTCTACCAATAATGATTCCTGTATCAGAGATGAAAAAGAGTGCATTCAGTGAAAATACATTTAAAATACTTGATCCGGGGGCAGGGACTCCAAGTGGTTGTACTGTATGTGAGCATATTCATGAATTTTCATGGAGAACTACAAGGCACTAGGTGGAGGTGTAGCTTCAGCTCGGGTGTTTGAGTTGTAACACTCCTCAAATGAACTCTTGGTTTCGTAGTTGGGTTTGCTATATCTATGTCAGATTTTTTACATTAATCGTATTACACTATGAAGTTTTAACATTTTCATTTTTTGGACCGTGATCTTAAATATATATAGTGACTGGTCTCCCAAAAAAAATGTAATTCTTCACCTGTAGAACAACTCATTGAATGGGTGCAAATGTACTACTTTCTAGAATTCACAAACATTGGGTGTTAGACCTGTCATCCTCAGGGTCGTCTTCCCACAAACCTTTTGCTTTTTCCATCCATGTTTTGAAGATTTTTTGTGTTGGCCTTTGGACTCTGATACTTCAAAACACAAAAGTGTGTCTGCCCCTTAGCATAATAAATAGGCTCAGCTAGAGTCCAGTATTTGAAAAACAGCAGAGATGAGCTCACTGGCACCAGAGGGGACAAGTCACACAATCAAAGTCACACCATGTTTAGAAAAAATACAAATCATTTTATTTATTTTCCTCAGTAGCAATCCATAATGTCATTAGAAACAAAGTACCATCATACGGATAATGTGGCACTAAAAATAAATAGATACATACACCCCAGACAACCTACAATTTCAATCAACAAACACACTAAACACACTCATTCAAAAGGGTCATACATTTCATACTAGCAATCATACCCAAACAAACTAGATACATTCCAGACTCATCAAGCTTCAAGAGTCAGATGTCGCACTATTGGTCTATCCCATAGGCTTCCTCCGGCACAGAATTGGAAACAAGATGGCCAGGAGGAAGGACAGACTGCAAAACGCCAACGGGTGTTACGGTGCCAGGCCAGTTCTAGGGCCACAACTTCGTCAGGGCAATCGGAGTAGGGGCAGGGGAAAAGAGGGATACCGCATTCAATCCGTCGAGGAGGAATGGCGTCGAGGGGTCTCAGTGGGGGCTCAGGGTCAAGAATCACCATAGATTTCAGATGGGCCCCACCTAATGGCTCAGCAGTTGATAGCCAGCAAGATACAGATCAAATAATTCTATCCACGGAGATTCGGTCACTCATAGGTTCCGGAATCAGCCTGCAACGTGTGTTCAGTTCAAGCAGAGCACAAAAAACTGGAATGATATCCACTCCAGCGCTCCTCCACGGCGCATCAGACATGTAGCAATCTTAGAAAAGCTGTAAGCTCCGAACATGAAACGTTCTGGGAGGTGGAACAATAAAATGCTTCAAATCAGTGCCTGAAGAATCCAAAAATACCACAGTCCTCAAACGTCAGGCGGGCGCGAAACCCCACATGGCCCTCGGGTTAACACGGAAGTATAAAGTAATATGTATAGTGACTGGTCTCCCAAAAAAATTGTAAATCTGCACCTGTAGAACAACTCATTGAATGGGTGCAAATATGTTACTTTCTAGAATTCACAAACATTGGGTGTTAGACCTGTCATCCTCAGGGTCGTCTTCCCACAAACCTTTTGCTTTTTCCATTCATGTTTTGAAGATTTTTTCTGTTGGCCTTTGGACTCTGAACACTTTACCACTGCTGAAGCGTGCTAAAGTGCATGTGTTTCTTCCCTAAACATGTTTGTAATTGGTGTATACATGATTCGTAATATTTTTATTTTATTTTTAATTCCCTTTTAAAGCGATATACCGTTCACCCAGGCGCCTGTAAGTTAAATGCTACTAGTAAGATTGCATCACTGATTGTGCCATCTGCATAAGTAGCCTTTCAAACCTATGTCAGGCATTTCACTGAACTGCTTGTGTGCGCAGTTTACTGCTACTTCAACTTAGCATTTAAAACTACTTGCCTACAAGCCTTAACCTCCCCTTTTCTTAATACACATGCCACCCCTAAAGTAGGCATAAGTTAGCCCTAAGGTCAGGGTTGGGTGTAAGTAAAAAGATGGATATATACTTTTATGTTTTGCATGTCCTGGTAGTGGCAAACAGCTAATTTCTTTTCCCACTATTGTGAGATCTACCCCTCTCATAGGTTACCATTGGGAATTCCTTAAAAAACATTTTAAGCTGTGATTCCTGATTGAAGAGGAGTAGACAATTCATGATTTAAATCTTTAAAATGATAATGATAAGTCCTCCTTACTGGTGAAGTTGGATGTATCACTACTGTTTTAGAAATGCCACATTTAGAAAGCGGACATGTCTCTGCTCTTTCTGCTCTGTGCACCTTGCAACCTGTCTCCAATACACATGTCTGTGGTGGATGACAGATATACGTTGTGCATTCCCTCTAGACAGCCACAAACACACGAAGGTGAGAAGTATCTGAGTACTCATCTACATACATCTGCATTCTGATGGGCTTGCCTGAGTAGAATGGAAGTGTGGGGCTAACACTTCACTGAATAGGTAATGTCCAATCACCACACAAAGGACTTGATTTACCCCCCCCCCCCCCATAGATATCCTGGCAGACTGGGCAGGATTTAAAAGATACTTGTGCACTTCAGAGACCACTCTTTGAAGTCAAGCCCACTTCAAAGGCACTTTTGGGAATAAGTACTGGGTCTCTTACCCCATAAAATCAGACAGTCTTTGATTTGTAACTGAATGTCTGCCAGAAGGACTGCTGCACTTCTTAGAGGACTCATTTTGTTTGCTGATCTGGAATGCCTGCTTTTCTTTTTGTTGACCTGCTGCCTGCTGCTCTCTGACTTTGCTGACGAATAGTTGGACTCTGCCTTTTTCTCCAAATGTGGTCCAGTAGCTTGTTATCTTACTTCCAGTTGCCTCAGATTTATGTATATCAAAGTCTCAACCCCTTCTCCCGGGACTGTCTCTCTAAAAGTGACCCCAAATACTTGCACCACCGAAATAAACGCATCTCCTTTCTGCAGGTAGCTGAACTGGTGCATCAACCCGGTTGCAGGAGTAAAATTGGCCCTTTGCCCCAGAACCAACACAGCGCCTTGAGTGCTCCACGCATCTAAACCATGCATCACTGTTGCAGCATATCAGAGAGATCAACACATACCTCAACTGCATGGAGAAATCCAGCTCATTACTCATAGAACCAACGTATCTCGCCCCAGTGTCTCTCCTTTGGAACCAATGCATCGCCATCACTGGATGGTGAACTACCGATGCATCCTCGACATGTGGGTTCAACATCGACGTATCTCGCAGTTGTGACCAGGAAAGACACTGTGATCATTGGGGCCTGCAAGGGTCATATAGATGGCCAGTGTTCGAGCACAGTTGACCCAAACTTTGACTCTTTCCCCGTCTAGAGTGACCTCAAATAACCGCTGGGGTGCTATTGGCTCCTGCATGCTTTTTTTTCAATAGCATTTGATATTCATATCTCAACTTGAACTCATTGTTTTTTGTAACAGGCTATTTATTAGTGTGTACTTAGCTTACCCTGATTAGTATGGTGGTTCTTGCCTGGCCTGGGTGCATACTTCCGCCAACCAGGAATCCAAGTTCTTGTCATGATCGCGCTGTGTACTGAACTATGGTTCCCGGCATGAAGCGGTGGGGAACTACCACTCCCATGCTCCTTTGCGGTTCTCGCAAGACTTGATCGTGGAAGTATAAGGAGGAAGACTTACAGCGCTCAGTGTCGGGAATTCATCCCGTCCGAGCTGTCGTTGAAGAAGCGGTTCGTTGTTGGGTGCGGTAAGGGTGCTTGCACCTGGATAAAGTTACCGTCGTCTTTTGGAGACGTTTGTGGTTCGTGTTAGCGACCTCGCTAGACACGCTTGGTTTGTTTGTTTTCGGGAACAGTTTCCCCTTCCAAGTAATAAGGATTTGTCCCAGTCGGTATTGTCGGCCGACGGAGGAAATGGATGCTGATTAATCTACGGAACCCTTTTGAGTACATATACCTTGTCTCTATTTTGCAATTCTAATACAAGAAGGGGATCATAGAGCTCTTGGCTCCCTTACTGGATAACTGCTCAATGAGCTTCACAGTAACGGAGAACGTCCTTGTGTGATGTAACATCGGGGCAACATCATTTAATTATTTCCAGTGTAGATGGATGGGGTATGATATGCATGGTGTTTATTCCAACTGTCTTTGACTCATTTATTAACAGGTATTGATCTGGAGTGGTATTCTTTACTCTCGATCCTTGTGAAGCATGCACGGAGTGAGCTAGGGGTATGTGATCACCTCCTTAGACAAATGTTACTATGCTGTGGGGTAAGCAGGCATATCAGGAGGTGACATGTCATTGTTGATTTTGTATTACTGCAGCAACACCTCTATCCCATCATCTACCATCACCTACCTCTACCCTGAAGGATTATTTTTCTATACAGGTATTTAGAAGAGGTAAAGGTAGCACTTTGAATTACTGTATGTATAATGCCAGGAAAGGAATGATATTTATGAGCTTTGCTCTCTTTGTCTTTTCCAGATCTCCCTCCCTGCTGTCCCCTTCCTTTCCTTCCTGATTCCAAACCCCCCCCAAAATATCCCTCACTTAATCCGTTCAATGTGCTGTGCCATTACGGTATTCCATGTAAACAAAAACAATTCCCAACAGGTATTATTTAAAAGACGGTTTCAATTGAGTATGCCACAGGCATTACTGAGAACAGAAAACAAGGAGTCAAAAGTTTTGAAGGCGGGGTGGTATTATTCACCAAGAACAAAGGGGCATTCAATATGCATTTACAGTTAAGACAGCACTGTAAAGATTAGATCTTGTGACAACCCAGTGGCACTTGGTGCAAGGTGCTATATACAGTTTTAAGTGAGGTAAAAAGTGCAAGTGCTTTTAAAACAGCATAAGTGGCGCATAAATGAAAGTATATACATCAATTAAAGCTTCAATTACAAAACAAGTTACAATCACTTGGAAAAACAATTATTTTCTGGTAAGAGCTTTAAGTGCGATATGCGTCATATGATTCAGGCTGTGTGGTTGACGGCGTTTCGATCCCCTTGGGTCGGGATCGTCATCAGGACGGGGTTGTCGATGAGTACAGTGCTGTGGACAAAGGAGGAGTAGTGAGCGGGGCAATCTGTAGGGGCGGGGGGAGGGGGGTGAGGGGTGGAGGAACATGCATTCGGACTGAATCGCATCAGGTATAACGTGAAAAGGGGAGGGTGACTGTAGTGGTGGCCAGAAAGGGAGGGAGAGTGCAATTTGGGGGTGGCTAGTGTGGAGGGTTGGCAAGGAGTCCAAGGAACCTCTCAGTGGAATGGTGATCCACGCATAAGAAATTGGGGTGTACACTTACAAGCAGCCAAGCAAGGATGCGTGGCTGGCGGCACACGGCGGTTGTTAAGGCCAGTTGCTGGAGATAAAAATACTAACATTAGTACAGAAACCGCAAGTGTGTTTGGTGATTACGAGGGAGGGTCTAGAAATGTCAATACCTGGTAGTGGTACGTCCTATGACTGCTCACGTAGTTGGGCAGCGTCTGGGTAAAGGAAGAGAGCGAGCGGTCAGTCAGCTAATTATAGCTCCGTGATCGAGCAGGCATTTACTCCTGCGCGGGATCTAGGCGTGCAGTCTCTGGGAGAGGCTCTTACCTGAATGAAGGAAGGGCACAGAAGGCAAGGGCTCATCTGGCGTGGCTATTCGGCAATGAATGCGGGAACAGACCGCGTCTTGCCTGTGTCCTGGAATATATCCAGGCTGCCGCGAGGGGGAGGCGGAGTTAGGACGCATGCCAGGGGCGGGGTGTGTGGGGAGGTGTCGCAAGGCGATTGGCGAGTGTGGGAGCGGGGGGCGGGAATTGGAAAGGCTGGGGAGGGGAAGAAGGGCGAGGGCTTCGGTTCCTAAGGAGACCGAAGTAAACAGGAAATGGCAGTATCAGAACGTAATGAAAGCGGGCGGCCGCGCTAGGGGAAACACAGAGAGAGATGTCCAACCAATTGGAGGCATGTGTGATAGTCACATGCCTGTAGTGACGTTGTGGACAACATCTTGGGCCAAAGGATACAAGAAAAAGTATTACAATAGTTATCACAATACAATAAGCATAATAATACTACTGCACTGTAAGATGAGAGCGGATCACAATCGATCATGTATTTAACATGGAAAAAAGGGGGGTTTGGAGGTATAAAACCGGATGGTTAGCTTACAGGACGGCAATAAGGCTGGGGAGGTACATTGGGACCATTCTATAGTCCTGGTCTGGATTAAGGATCATTTTAACAGCAGTACATAAAGACGCCAGAAATCCACCTGGACGCCCGATCGTATCGGGTTGCGGTTCCATCTTGGAGCCCCTTGGAAAATATGTGGACTCCGTGATAAAAGAGTTTGTGCCCATCACGGACACCTACATCCGTGACACTATGGATCTAATTAACACCATTGAAGATCAACCCTTCGATATGGACAACCAAATAATGGCAAGTTTAGACATTGAGTCCCTCTACACAAACATTCCCCATTGTGAAGGACTCAACGTAATTAAAAATCTACTGATCACTAGACCACAACCATCCAAGATTCCGACTGATTTCATTATGGACCTTTTAAGAGTGGCCCTACAAAACAATTACTTTCTGTACAAGAACACATACTACCTGCAAATCAAGGGAGTAGCAATGGGGGCTTGCTTTGCTCCAAATTTTGCCATTCTATATGTACATGCCCTTGAAAAGTCATTGTTCCTTAACCCAATCAACCCGTATCGACCCCAAATCCATCTGTGGCGTCGATACATCGATGACATTTTACTAATCTGGAATGGCACAGCTAACTCTTTACAGCCGTGCATTGATTGGTTAAACTCTTCCCAGGAACACCTTAAATTCACACATGAAACCAAGTCAAATGACCTACACTTCCTGGATGTCACGATACATGCGGAGGAAGGCAAAATTGGAACTGTGCTCTATCGCAAGCCAACTGAACGGAACACGTTGCTGCACTATTCGAGCAACCACCCCAGAGGTCTACGCGATGGTCTCCCGTTTGGCCAATTCCTCCGCATCCGGAGGAATTGTAAGTGGCGTAAGGATTACTTCAGGGAGGCGGACATCCTAGTCTCCAAATTGATCAACAGAGGTTATCCACGACGTCTGGTGAAACAGGCTAAGAAACGGGCATGGTATAACCACCGGGAGGACTTACTAAGGCCAAACCAAAACAATAAAACTTTGAAAAGGATCCCTTTTGTCTCAGTCTTCAGCCCGGACAGTAACAGAGTTGCTAAAATAATTAAAAAGAACTGGACTGTGCTACGATCAGAAGAACAATTCAACGCACCTCCCTTGTTCTCTTACCAGAGAGGGAGCAACATCGCTAACCACCTTGTTCGTGCTATCACCTGGCCGACCACCAGCACTGAGAAAAACACCATCACAGCAGCATGGGGCATGCCCCCTGTCATTGGACATTTCAAATGCCAGTCTTGCAGTGTATGTGAATTGACACTTAACACTAAAGAATTTAAATTCAGGGGACAAACACACCAGCTCACTCATCAAACCAATTGCAAAACTCAAAACGTGATTTATGCTATCCGATGCCCGTGTGACCTGATCTACATCGGCCAGACAACGCAAATGGTGAAACAGCGGATCATACAACATAAAAGCAGAATCAACTGCAAGGTACTCACAGCACCTCTGGTCTCACACTTCATTGAGCATTCTCATAAGGACACGGACCTCAGATGGCAGGTCATTGAGAAACCTACCCTACCCCTCAGAGGGGGTAACATGACTGCTCTGCTCAACAGAGCCGAATGCAAATGGATCGCCAGGGCTGACTCGGTTAACCACGGGCTCAACACCCTTGATGAATGGACCAGTACCATCTCCATCTAATTCTCTCCCTTACTCCCTGTCCTTCATTTCACGCCATGCTACATACACCATATGTATGACATATGTACTGCTGTTAAAATGATCCTTAATCCAGACCAGGACTATAGAATGGTCCCAATGTACCTCCCCAGCCTTATTGCCGTCCTGTAAGCTAACCATCCGGTTTTATACCTCCAACCCCCCCTTTTTTCCATGTTAAATACATGATCGATTGTGATCCGCTCTCATCTTACAGTGCAGTAGTATTATTATGCTTATTGTATTGTGATAACTATTGTAATACTTTTTCTTGTATCCTTTGGCCCAAGATGTTGTCCACAACGTCACTACAGGCATGTGACTATCACACATGCCTCCAATTGGTTGGACATCTCTCTCTGTGTTTCCCCTAGCGCGGCCGCCCGCTTTCATTACGTTCTGATACTGCCATTTCCTGTTTACTTCGGTCTCCTTAGGAACCGAAGCCCTCGCCCTTCTTCCCCTCCCCAGCCTTTCCAATTCCCGCCCCCCGCTCCCACACTCGCCAATCGCCTTGCGACACCTCCCCACACACCCCGCCCCTGGCATGCGTCCTAACTCCGCCTCCCCCTCGCGGCAGCCTGGATATATTCCAGGACACAGGCAAGACGCGGTCTGTTCCCGCATTCATTGCCGAATAGCCACGCCAGATGAGCCCTTGCCTTCTGTGCCCTTCCTTCATTCAGGTAAGAGCCTCTCCCAGAGACTGCACGCCTAGATCCCGCGCAGGAGTAAATGCCTGCTCGACCACGGAGCTATAATTAGCTGACTGACCGCTCGCTCTCTTCCTTTACCCAGACGCTGCCCAACTACGTGAGCAGTCATAGGACGTACCACTACCAGGTATTGACATTTCTAGACCCTCCCTCGTAATCACCAAACACACTTGCGGTTTCTGTACTAATGTTAGTATTTTTATCTCCAGCAACTGGCCTTAACAACCGCCGTGTGCCGCCAGCCACGCATCCTTGCTTGGCTGCTTGTAAGTGTACACCCCAATTTCTTATGCGTGGATCACCATTCCACTGAGAGGTTCCTTGGACTCCTTGCCAACCCTCCACACTAGCCACCCCCAAATTGCACTCTCCCTCCCTTTCTGGCCACCACTACAGTCACCCTCCCCTTTTCACGTTATACCTGATGCGATTCAGTCCGAATGCATGTTCCTCCACCCCTCACCCCCCTCCCCCCGCCCCTACAGATTGCCCCGCTCACTACTCCTCCTTTGTCCACAGCACTGTACTCATCGACAACCCCGTCCTGATGACGATCCCGACCCAAGGGGATCGAAACGCCGTCGACCACACAGCCTGAATCATATGACGCATATCGCACTTAAAGCTCTTACCAGAAAATAATTGTTTTTCCAAGTGATTGTAACTTGTTTTGTAATTGAAGCTTTAATTGATGTATATACTTTCATTTATGCGCCACTTATGCTGTTTTAAAAGCACTTGCACTTTTTACCTCACTTAAAACTGTATATAGCACCTTGCACCAAGTGCCACTGGGTTGTCACAAGATCTAATCTTTACAGTGCTGTCTTAACTGTAAATGCATATTGAATGCCCCTTTGTTCTTGGTGAATAATACCACCCCGCCTTCAAAACTTTTGACTCCTTGTTTTCTGTTCTCAGTAATGCCTGTGGCATACTCAATTGAAACCGTCTTTTAAATAATACCTGTTGGGAATTGTTTTTGTTTACATGATACACCCATCCCAACGTGGTCTATGGGTTCCCTCCTGTCTTTCCTATAATTACGGTATTCCAGGCATTGGATAGATTGAGAGGTGGAACATAATCTTCAAACCGATCCCGAGGACGTCCAGCACAACAGTTCTAGTATTGGTGATCAACGGTTAGGACAGAACTTGCGTTTGTGAAGTACCATATAGTATCTCATTGTGCACTACAACTCTATACCAAGACCAATTCAAGTCTTTTTCAATTCTCCCTAAATTGACATCTTCGATTTTTCAAAAGGCTTTTTGACATAGTCAAATTTTTTCTGCAATGTCTGTGACTTTAACAGGCAAGATGGAATTCGACCTGGCCAATTAGGAGGCCTACACAGTGGTCCAACTGAAAGGGTTCTGCCAGGAAAATAGGCTGTTCATTAAGGGTAGTCCCAAGAAGGCAGAGCTTCAAACAATCCACCAGGCTGGTTCAGAAGATGAGCTGGAAGGGTATGAATCTGAGGAGAAGTTGGAGCAGGACCTGTCTGGAGGTCTTGTCATGCATCCTACTGTGGGAGAGGATAATTCCCCCACAGCTGGAAATTCCACCCAGAGCAAGCATTAGTTTGTTTTTAAGGAACCAGACCCTGGAGGAGCTGGAGGACAGGAGTAAGGAGAGAAAACTGAAACTAGAGCTTCCCAAGATAGAAAAAGAGCAGAAACCTGCTCTGGCTGAGAAGAAACAGGTTCTAGAGGAGCAGACTAGCATGGAAGAGAAGAAAATGTACTATGAGGTCAGTCCCAGACAAGCTAAACTGCAGTGTAGGCTGTCTTGGTTAGTAAGTGAGGGCTGACACCTGAGAAATACTGACAGAGGTTTCTGATCAGTCACAACATCACATCATAGAGCTGGGTAGACAGTTTATATTTTGCTACCAAGGCACCTAAGGGCTGGGTGAGGGACAGCAAAGTAGATGATTATTCAGGACTGTACAACTTGATTTTAGAATGAGCACATGCTTGATGTTTGTTCCACAGAGCTGGGCCAACACCTGGCTGATAGTAAGCTTTTTGACCCCAGGAAGCTTACTGAGGAGGCGGACATCTGGGTCAGGACCAGAGTATCCAAGAAAGCAAAAGGGTGGTCAGGGTTCCCACCAGAGCAAGGAGGGGTACATAAAAAACAGATCTCTAAATGCTCCCAACACAACCTACAGGGGAACGGAACAGGTGCGTCTGGAATTAAATCATCTTAATTTCAGGAAACGGCTTAAAACCTTTCTCTTTCTTTGATTTGTTTTTAATTTAGTAAGGTGCCACATTAAGCACTGGGATGCCCTTGGGTAGCCATGCGCTATATAAGTGTGTATTCAATTCAATTCAATTCAATTCATTCACAATCTGGCCACTAGAAGAAAACCAACACTGACAATGGTGAGCAGCCAAAGGCCATTAAGTGCTATGTGTGCTACAAGTATGAACTCTACAAGGAAACTCCCAAGTATACAGCAATCTACAACTGGAAGAATGAATCTAGGGGTGGCTATTGAAGTACTAGGGGGGGAGGTTGTCCCACTTAATGGGGGGAGTTTAGTGGGATTATTCCAGTGTCCCTGGGTGACAGAAAGATGTGCCTTTAAATCTTATACAGCATAGGCAACAAGTCACTGAACAAGGTGTTGAGACTCTGAGGGAAACAGGGGCCAGTATGACTATAGTAAGGAGTCAGTCTGTTTCCCCAGAGCAGACGTTTCCCAAAGCATTTCACCAGGTTGTGGGGGATGGCAACAGAGAAGGTCACTATCCAGTCTCCCTGGTTCCATTTGAGTAAAGGGGTTCAGGTCTTCTGAAAGTTGCAGTGAGCCCTGCCATGCCTTTGAACTGTTTATTAGGTAATAATTTTGAGAGCACTACCTGGAAGGAAGTGGAGCTCAAGGCTCATGTGGAGATGTTGAAGTTACCTGATTAGATCTGCGCCACGACAAGGTCTATGACTGTCCAGGATGGGGGTCCAAAAGGACTGGAGTCTGGAAAAGTTGGCTCAGCCAGCTACTAAAATGAGTAAAGGCAGAGGCATGGGAAACCAGCCCCTGAATGTACTCCCATTGAGGTTGATGGCTTACACCCAGCGCTTGGACGCCCTCGGGCAGCAATCGCGCTTAATAAATCGATTTCCAATTCCAATTACAGTGGCCACTCTGGAGCCCTCTGAGGAGGGCATTGCTCCTCTTGGTGGCCTGCCTGCCATAGCTGTATAGTATGGCGAAAGAGAAACTCCCAAGAAGAAGTTCAATAAGAAACAGAGAGAGTGTCCATCCATTGAAGGAATGAGGCAACAGGCTGAATTCCAAGCAGCAGGTGATGCCTCGGGTACTCACATTTATTAGAAGAACAGCCTCCTTTACAGTGAGCCTAAGTTTCCTGTGCATAGGACAGCAAGGTTCCTTGTGGTCTTCCAATGATACAGGGCCTTCCTACTGGAGCTGGTGCATGAAATTGCCCTGGCGGGACACCTGGGCCAAGACAAGTCCTTTGCAAGTCTTGTCCCACATATGTATTGGCCAGGATCAAGACTTACATCCTGTAGGGCTTGTGCAACTTGCCGGGCTAATGGGAAGACCGAGCAGAGGCTTAAATCCCCCTTTAACCCACTGCCTTTCATTGGCACATGCTTTAAGAGGGGGGCATCAACATTATAGGGCGTATGGATCCCTGTATTGCTTCAGGCAACAGGTTTCTGGTGGATCATGCCACTAAATTTACAGAGGCAATTCCTCTGAGAACAAGCAGTGGCAAAGGCCCTAATGGGGATTTTTACCCAAGTGGGTTTCCCCAAGGAAGTTGTGTCTGACTGGGACACAAATATTATGTCTGCATACATTCAGTCAAAGTGGAAGGAGTGTGGGGTTACCTACATGTCTCCACTCCTCACCATCCACAAATCAATGGGCTTGTTGAAAGGTTCAACAAGACCCTGAAGGGCACAGTTAGTGGCCTACCTGAGGCTCTGAGGCATAAGTGGGACATCCACTTACGATGTCTGTTGTTTGCTTACATGGCGGTTCTACAGAAGGCAGTTGGTTTTAGCCCCTTCGAGCTTCTGTTTGGACACTCTGTTAGAGGACCTCTGAGTTTTGTCAAGAAAGGATGGGAGCAAGTTCCCAGGAAAACTTCCCAGGATGTAGTAAGCTCCATTCTGGCTGATGACGAGGAAGAAGAGGAGGGTGAGCCTCTCCATGACTTCTAAGCTTAAAAGGAGAAATATGGGACATCCTTTCCCCCACTCTAAATCCTGAACAACAGAGAGACTGCCACCAAATGTTGGGAAAGTGGTCCTTTCTGCTCTCCCTTATTCCTGGGACTATCCACCTGTGAACCCATGATTTGCACACATGGAGCAAACTCCCTGCTAAGAATGTCTTATAGGATGACAGATAAGGTGAGGTTCAGCATTAAGGAAGACATTTTCAAAATGCTGGAGTTGGGGTGATAAACCCTCTAGTAACCCCATGTCCAGTCCTGTGGTTCTGGTACCAAAAGCTGCCCCAGTGGACACCACACTTGAACTGAGTTTTTGTATAAACTATAACCCCTTGGCTGCGGGGCACATTCCCCTGCTGTGCTGGGGGGAGGGGGGCACACACAGCGCCCCAGTGCTCATGACGAGCTCAGCTCGTCATGAGTCATGGTTCTTGTTTGCTCATGATGAGCTCAGCTCGTCACGACCACGCCCGTTTAATGGAACGCTCAATACAGTAGGGGAATTAGCCCCGCGTGTGAGCCTTCCAACGGTCATGATGAGCACAGATCGTTATGAGCACATGGGATTCGTGGCTCATGACGAGCTGAGCACATCATGAGCATGGGAGGGGTTAAAGGGATAAACTTAGTAATAAAGGAAGATGCTCATCCCATCCCCTGGGCAGATGAGCTGATCGACAGTTTAGGGGCTGGCTAGTATTTAAGTACCTTTTTTTAAACAATGATTTTGTTTATTTTTTGTAAGACGATAATGGAATCAAAGAAATCATGAATACATGATACAAATTGGTTTTTGGGCAATAGCATTTGGTGTAGGGCAAAAAAATAACAACAGTTCCTCTGAAAAAGAGCATGAGGTCAAAGTCCAGTGTTATATACATACATGTGTTAAGGGTCACATTAGACTTATCTACACTTATCAACAATGGGTCAGGTAGCACAATTTTCAAAGCTGTTTCCCAGATCTTCCCATTGGCATGTCCAATCCCTCCTCTTCCGCACCCAATTCTAAGCCATAATACTTTATCCATGGCGCCCATATTTTCTGGAATTTTCAAGGACAACCCCTCGCCCTATATTACACTTTCTCCGCAACCATATAGAAATCTAAACATGTTCTCCATTCCTTGAGTTTAGGGAGTCGGTGGGCACACCTATACCGAGCTATGTCTCTCTTGGCTACTACGATCCCCAAGTTAGCCAACAGGAGTTTATGACGTGGCTGGTCCACATCCGTGGGGATTCCCAGCATGAGGAATCTTGCTTCCAACTCAAGTTGGGCTTCCAGTCTATTGTTTAGTTCCTTCACTACCTTACTCCAGTATATTTGAACCATACTGCACTCCCAGAGGGTGGTATAAATGTACAGCGCTCTGTATGGCACCTGAGGAAACCCGGATTGTCCGCTCTCCCCATAGAGTAGAGTGTGACCTTGCTCTATCAAGTCTTGTGCACGATTTTATACTGAATGAGCTGTAATAGTAGTTTAATTGCCCCTTCACGTGGGTGCATAAGCGCGGCTTCCCAGTCAAACCCTTCCATTGGGCCAGTGGTGAGTTCCCATTTAGCTTGAAGTGGGCCTAGTTTGTCAGGCATATTGTTAATTAATGTTTTATATGTCTTGAGTCGGAATTTCTTCCAGCAAAAGTCTTCCTTCTAATGGGGCATATTTCAGCAGCGTCTCTGTGTCTAGTCCCTCTGCTTGCCAGACATGTTTTAGTCTGAGATAGGCATAGGATTGAGTGGTGTGAAGCTGATATGTGGCGTGAATCAAAGTGAATGGGGCCAATGTGCCTTTCTCTAGCACATCTCCTATTTTAGAGATCCCTATTAGATCTCATTGTTTAAAGCCTCCCAATTTTATAATCTCGGCTAGTCTAGTTACCTCCCATGAAGGGGTCTCCATTGTTGGTTTCCAGCACTTTTCTATGCCTCTAACACTCATTGGGTAGCTGGTAGGAGCCACTACAGCCTTTACCTCCGTATATATAGTGTAATTGTGTGCGTTCTCTGAATTGTAACCTTTCCAACCTGTAATTGGGGTGGTTTCCCGGAGTGTGGTTCCATTCATTAATTACAATGAGATGGGCCACTCTGTAGTAGGCTCTGATATCTGGCAGGGCCGGACCCCCTTTATACGGGGTTCTCTGAAGCATTTGCAGCGCTATTCGTAGATGGGCCCTGTCCCACAGCAGCAAGCTTAGCTCGTTGTTGAGGGTTGTGAACACGGTCTCTGGTATTTTGCAATAGATATTTTGCAAAATATACAGCAACTGAGGGTGTATGATCATCTTGTACATAGCAGCCCTCCCCATGATCATCAGAGTGAGTTTTCTCCACCTCTTGACATCTTCTTGAAAGTTCAAAAGAATTTGTCTGATATTGTTTACTGTTTACTGAGGCATTCAGCTAAATCCATTCAGTGAGCTGACTACACTTGGGACCAATAGACTGTGGTCCACTCTAGCAGCGCCTAGAGACCTATGGTGATTGGCGCTCTACAAATCGAAACTAACAATAACAATAACAAATGTGCTCTAAGTTAGTTGCTACCTCAGTGGTAATATAGAGTCCAAGGTAACTGAACCCCTCTGTGGACAACTGAAGGTAGATTGGATAGGTTTGGGGCTCCACCACCCCGCCCACCAGGTATAAGGTAGATTTACTCTAATTAATCTTATATCCGGTTTGTCTGCCATATTCCTCACAGATGTGAAACATTTTGGGGAGCATCTAGGCTGGGTCTGTAACATATAATAAAATATCATCTGCATAGATTGATATGCGTTCTTCCTCTAAAAATTAGGACTTGTCTATGAAAGCACCGAATCCTTGGCAGGTTCGAACTACACAGGCCAGAGGCTCCAGAAAGAGGACAAAGAGTGGGGGAGACAGGGGAAAACCCATTTTAGTGCCTCCTTGATGCGGCCAACTTGCTGAGAAGACCCAGTTTACCCGAACTTTAGCCTTAGGAGCATTATAAAGGAGTGCCAACAATGACCTAAATATTTATTTATTTTATTTTATTTGCGTGTTTGTACCGCGCTAGGATCACTTCCCGAAGGAGTATCTCCGCGCCTTTGGCAGCCAAAAAAGCAACTAGCGGACCCTAACCATAAACATAAGTCAAACTTTTCCAAGGTGCATCTCATAAAGGGCCAATGAATGGTATTGAATAGTTTCTCGGGGTCTAGCGAAAGGAGCAGATGTTGGCTATCCCGACTCTGAACTGTCGCCATCCAATTAGCCAGTCGTCTTAGGTTAAAGCGTATAGCTCACTTGGGTGTAAAACCAGATTGGTCTCTATGTATCAGTGGGGTAGTAACTGTCAAGAGACGCATCGCAAGGATAGTGGCCAGAATCTTTGTCTCAATTTTGAATAGAGATATGGGTCGATAGGACCCACAGTCTACTGGAAGTTTCCCTGTTTTATTAATTACCACTACAGTAGCCATTAGTAGATCTTATGGGAGAATCCCTTGTTCTTTGGGCTTCTTGAACATATTTAGTAGGTGTGATGCCAGCAGGCTACGAGTTAATAAAAAAAATTCTCCCAGGAGTCCAATTAGGACTGGGGTTTCCCCGACTTTTGGCAACCAATGGCCTCTGTCACTTCTTCACCGGTGATGTCTTCCTCTAGCCATTTCTCTCCTCCTGGGAAAATGAGGAAAGCTCAATTTGGGCAAAGTATTTGATTATTTGCGCCTCATTCATCTGTGGTTTAGCTGCAAATAATCATGTGTAGTACCATGCAAAGGCCCCCACTATGTCTTTGGGTGTGGTGTGCGCATGGCTTTGTTCTGTAATGGACATTACCCATCTCGACTCCATTTCCTTCTTGCCCAGCCATGCAAGCAGTTTCTCTGCCCTCCCACCTGTCTCATATAGCAGATGCTGAACTGCCAATTGTTTTTTTTTTATTTTAAAAACTGTATTGTGCAAAAAATAGCATTACAAGTATGGGCCTACAACCACAAGGGCCGGCCGCTAGGACATGTGAGGCATTTATGTCATTCACAAAGCAGCGACCGCTCTTCCGTGGTCCAACTTAACACAGGATACCTTTTCGGCAACACAGGATGTAGGCAGGATATAGAAATTTTTAATTTAAAAAAAAAGAAAACGAAAAAGAAAACAAAGGAAAGAGACTCAGGGCGATAGACGTTATAGACAATGCCAAGCTCCGATGGGGGGACCCACAGTACCAGATAACGAATCAGGAGGGCATGAAAGATAATCGGGGGGGGAGAGGCAGTGGGGAAGTCAGACAATAGGAGAAAAGGAATAAATCGTTCCAGGAACCTCTGGATCAGGGGGAAGGTGGGCTGTCCAAAGCGTCTTCGAGGGGGGGTGTGCAAATGTTCCCTCGGTAGGCGTTCCACTGACCCCAGATTTTGCTCCACGCCCTAGGCTTGCCCCTAGCCAGATATACCGTCTTCTCTCTGAACATGCACCAGTTCATATTCTCCTTCCATGCCGACACGGTGGGAGGCCATGGGGAACCCCAGGACTGCCAATTGTTGAGCCCTTACCTCTCTAGTCGCCAGCGCATGATATTCCCTTTTGGTTATTTCAATTTGGCGAAGGGAATGCCCAGTAAGTGCGGGGGTGACCCTTCCTTCTAAACTTAACAGCTTGCGTTCTAATGTCGCAATCTCTTGGGTTTCTTGTCTCTTTTCATGGGCAATTATATTTTGTGCTTTATCCCTAAGCACCATTTTATATGATTCCCATAAGGTGACTGCCGACTGTACTGAACCTATATTTTCCTTAAAGTAGAGCTCTGAGTCCACCCTGAGCTCTTTAGCTACTCTTATATCTTTCAAGGCCCAGGACCGCAGTCTCCAGTTCTCTACCCGGTGGCCACCCCTTCCTCCCTTCGTTAGTAGAAGCAGTTATTGGTCTGAGATGCCCCTAGCTAAGTATTCTACCCTCTCTATCTGCCCGACCTCCCCTGCAGGAGAGAAGAGATAGTCCAGTCTAGAAAACACCATGTGAACCCCCGAGAAATAGGAATAGGCACGTACATTTGGGTGATGTCGTTGCCACAAATCAGTCAGTCCGAAGGCATCTTGGAATTTTGCCAACATTGTGGGGCCATGGGACCCAGGTCTTAGTTGAGTTTTATCTAGGGAGGGCACAATCCCATCATTGAAGTACCCTCCTATAATATGCATTGTGGGTCTGTAGTGTAGTTCCTAGTTTCCCACTAGGCCCTGTGCATTGGAATAACATAAACAGTAGTATCGACGTAGAAGTGCGGATCTTCCAGGCCTCTACTGACTATGCTAAACTTAATTGGGTTTGTTACCAACTAGCTCAGAGGTCACTGGAAACTTTCTTCTCTGTATAGGAAGTGATCAGCTTCCCTGGCACAGACAAGAAGGGATTCAGCTTTCCAACAACCGTGCAACATGACAACTTTGCTCCTCAGATCAAGAGTCGATCTCTAGGGTCGTGTGAAACAATAGACAGGTATTTCACTCAGTCAGGTTAGTGCAGTTTACTTTCACGAGATGTAGAGAATAGAGAGACGGGCGTTTGTCAATAAAGGGTTAACATTTATTGAACAGTCTTTCTTCTCGTACAAGAGAAATGTATTGCCACAATTGCAAGACTTGTTATTATAAAAAGTACGTACAGTAAGATAAGTATTGCGAAATAATACTGTAAAAGCATTGATATGGTTTCTTAGCCATACAATGGTTTAAAAGTAATAAAACATATATACAGTCATATATACATTAGGCTAAAATACTCAACTGGTGCTTCTAACTACGCCTACCCCAGTGTGCCTGACCTAAGCATAACACGTGGAAGGGGAGTAAGTAAGTAGCTTTAAGTTAAGTTGGTTTTGCCAAGGTTTGCTTCAAGAATTCTCGTCTAAGGGTTTAGTCAACACCATACCTCTGAATAGAATGATGGAAGTCTGGTATTTCCTTCAGGGGGCACTCAATATCCCAGTCACCCGCGAGGGCAGACCGGAAACGCTGGAGCTGGATTTCTCTGCAGGAGAAAGGCAGCGGCTCTCTTCTCAGCGCGTCGGGAGGAGGAGGCGGGGGACAGCGTCCGCGGCAGCTGGAATCTGCTGGGCTCTTCGCAGAGGGACGGCTGTTCAGCTCCTAAGCTTACCACACCATCGTTCGCGCTTTATCAGCGATAATGGTATCAGTAGCTTCACCACCAAGGGGACAGCAGCAGCATCAGCGTACTGCATGCAGCATACAACAGCAATGGGATGCACAACAGGGTGCACGACAGCAATTGCTTAAGGCAACGTTGGTAATATTTATACCTGACAGGTGCCGGGTTTGACGCAAGTTTGCTGGACATAAGACGTCAATTAAAGATGTCACTAGGAAGTGATAGCTATCAGTTGCTCATTAGAGTTCCATTACTAATCAAAACACAGCAAGCGGGGATTTCCAGGTTTGCTGAGTTTTTATCTTGTTGAAGAACTCGGAGTGTTAATCTAGGAATATCAGATAGTGACTTCTGCTCTGTCATTGCACTAATTGGTTGCAAAGGAAGTGGCAGAGAACTATGCTGGAATGTGGCTCTGTTCGTGTGAGGCCAGAGATGGCTTTTCTGAATATCGCACTTGAACGGTTATGCCAATATAGGGAATAAATGGATTTATAGCCGAATAGGGGCATAAGGTCGCAGTATCGATCAGGAACCTAGATAAACACGCAACACCCACTCCACGTTTTCATGTCCATCAAATTACTAAAACTAGAGCAATTAGATGCATGTGTAACATTGCCCACCCCAAAATACATAAATGCATTCGAAATAGGCGTATTTGTAATACGTGAAATTTAGGTACTGTATGTCTTTGAAGCATAGAAATCATTCAAAAATTATTGCATATGAAATCAATGAACGATTATGCAAAAAGAATTACACATGAAATATCTCTTAACAGAAGAAGGGCGAGATAAGTCATCACATATAAATGCATTGCAATAAATGTGTGCTAGAGGCTGATGTAAGTTGTTATGTCTCTAGATGTGTTTAGAAATAGAAGTGTGAAGCTTCTGTTCTCTAAGAATAGTTTTTACCTTAAGCAAAGAATTGTTCGTGCCAAAAAAAGGTCAATATTAAAAAATGTTCAATTCAAAAGAATTATTGCTTGAACGGGAAAATAGAGTTCCAACGCTTTTAGCAGTTTTTGTTGATCAAAACTGAAGGCCGAATTCAGGGTTCAGGGGAACGCTGTGTGTCGGAAAGCTTCTCCTAAAGTTATTGTTTCTTTACGGGTGAGAACATCGTATCAGACAGGCTCTCAAAGAATTGGTCTACAAAATCAGGTGACAGTTCAACCAAATTCGATAGCGCTGTAACTTGGCAGGTGTGAGAATGATTGCTGTCATCGTAGTCAGGAGCAGCAATGCTCACAGAAGGCCGTACCTGGGTGATGTTGCTTTTGTCACTCGCTCCACTGTTACCACCTAGTCGTAGTACAGGTGTCTCAATGAATGCCGTCATCAGGATTGGTAGCCGCTGGGGACAACACAATGCGTGAGCCGTTTTTGGACTGAGCAAAGTATCGACGTCCATTGGTACTGCTGATGGAAGTGAAAGACAGATGTCCAACGCGCATTCATCTCCGCATAGCATACATCGAAGTACCGGTAAGATACAGTTCTGCCACATCGGTCTGAATGAAAGGAACCAGGTCATGTTTAGATCTCTCAGCCTGGCCAATCCGAGGACGTTAGTTATCCTGTCCCGGTAGCGCATTGCTAGGATTGTCTCTTCCATTCCCATGGGAGCTATGTCGGAGTTTCGGCTTGCCATAACGAAGCAGGAGGGTCAAAAATAAAATCCCTGCTACAAGTCCCAAAAATAATGGTATGCCGCCAAAAAGAGAGTGTACAAAATTAGGAACGATTCCCAAAATTGCCTGAAAAGGTGTTAGCAGTCCCGTAAAGACTGTCTTAAATATGCCTGGGATGCTTGTGGCACTAGACATGTTAAGGAGTTGGCTGAGCATTTCTACGAAATGCACGGGGCAATTTGTTGATAAAAGGTCATGAACTTCAGTAGCTGTCCTTGCAACTAGAAGATCATACGTCTCTTTTGATGACGTTATAGGCACTGTTGTCTGTAAAAGTACAGATTTCATTTTGCCTAAAGTATCAATTCGTATAGAATAGAGATTCAGACGAGGCCAGATGGGAGTCACTGTGTCTGCAGGCCAACTTGGGAACAATGCTTGCATACAGCATTTGACCATGGATGTTACTCTTACTAGATAACTTTTCCCTGGCACAAGGCCACAACATCTGTGATCCATTCTAAGAATGTAACTCCCGTTTGCGAGTTGCATAAAGAAGGGCTCTATCTGAGTTGCAGGTGTGACTAGCTGGTGGCATGAAAGGTTGTTAGAATTTCCATCATATGCTCCGTGTAAATTAATACCCTGACACAAAAGTATACCGCTTAGTGAATGTTTACAGTTGTCACCACTAAGAAATACATTTTTGTCGCTGTCACTATAGCAAGAATGTGTGTATGGTAATTTCCATTCAGATTTTACATATCCTTTACCCAATTGTTCATACTGGCCAGCAGGTATGTACTCAAGGCACTTTTTAAATCGGAAAGTTGTTATCGAAATTGTGATAATTCTGTGTATTATCCATTCAATGACAGGACTCTCTGACATTGTCAATGGTAATCTCTCAAGTTTTTCGATGCTCAGGATTGTATAGTCTGCTCCTTTCTGTGCCAAACTGATCTGTTTATCAGTAAGGTTAAAAATGGAAAATAATGACGTTGTGTTGATTAAACACCAAGGCACATAGCCTGAACGAAGATTTCGCAGCGTCCAGCCTAATTGTATATTAGAACGTAATTGAGATTGGCCATGTTGTAACATTAGCAAGTCTCTATCTATCACATCAAAGGCAGAGGATACAATATTGTCCAACGAATATATTCTGGAAGACAGAGTCATTAACCCATTGTCTACTACAGAAAGCGATTTCTCCAAATTAATACGATCAATTTCTCGTATTTTTTCAGCTGTTTCAATTTGTGTGACTTTCCAAGCCTCGTTGCACGCAGCATAGATACTGGTCGCTATGAAACGCTTTTGACGCTGTTTACGTGGTCCAAGAATGAAATCGCGCAAATCAGCACCATCTTTTAGTAAAGACAAGTGTTGCTTAATTTCAGCCAGTGTGGATGATGTTAGCCATTCAAGGCAGAGTTTCCCTACACTGTATGTTGTTATTATCCCTGGATGTTGTCTCTGGGAGTATCTCGGGTCTAGTCTGGTCATTTTTAACCCCTGTGTTTTATTCAGGAATCTATCTTGACAGTTGTTTGTGTCAGTAGGCCAGATTAACCACTTTTTCCAATCAGGATGTGATCTGTTAAAATGTAAAATTTGTGACACGTCTAACTCAATATCTGTGGTTGCATTTTCAGGTATTGGCTTTGGTATAGACGGTGTTTTAAGGTCTTTGATCTTAGCTAGGCCAAGACAGGAGGTTTGGTGTATTGTGTCATTTAAAAACAACATTTGTTCTGGTATCATGCAGGTTCTAAATAGTGCTTCAATGCCCTGTACCTGCCAATCTTTTGTACCCCAAATTGTTTTCGTTTCAATGTTATTTTTCCAATAATCAAAACCAAATGTCATCATTTTATCATAAAATGCTTCTGAATATATCAATTTAGAATTTGTCAGCATTGTTTTCATTCCTGTTTTATCTAACAGTTTGTAATAAAACGTTTCTGCATCACTGGTGTTAAACCCTGAGAAGTATTTGAATTTCTCAAAAAATGCTTTAGAACTGCTTGTAGGTGGTGTAGCACAATGTTCCCATTGATTATACATAAAAACATTTCTAGGCTGTGCAGATTTATGCAAATAATGATCACCATAATGTGTGTAACAGAATAACTGCTCATAACTAGATGAACCTTGTAAATAATCATGATCTGTGAATCTAGCTGACATTATTAAATCAGACATCATGTCATTAATACTGTTAAAGTCCCAATCATCAGAGAATGTACTAGGTTTTACAAAGTCACTTAAGGAAACCTTCAGTTGATGAGGATACTTCAGGATTTCGACCGGACCATATATTTCATAGTCTGTTTTCTCCCATACTACCCCACCAGGTATTGGAATTGCTGTGACATTTACTGTTGACAGTTCTCTTTTCTTCACGTGGGATGATCTGTGTGGTTTCAGGACTAGGTTGATGTTCTGACTTGCTGTGTCCATTCAATTGTAATAAACTTCCCTAAAATTAAAACTAAAATTAGGCAGAGTAGGAGTAGGAATACCCCTGAAATAATCCACTGCTCAATCAACGGTGAATCCAGATATAATTCTTTGATTTGTTGAAGGAGTCCTGTTGTATTTTCTTTAGAATACTTTTTTGTTTCTGGCATCACTTCGGGGTCGTTTTGATCTTCAGAGAAGTTGTCGAAGTTGATGAAATAACCAGAGGCAGTTCTGTCAATTGATGGGATTGTTCTTTCAATCTGTCTTTCGGTAGCATTTTCTGATGCCACATTAGTGTAGACTGGTGTTTCTTGATGAACTGTTTCAATCTGTGTCTCAAGAGGCACGAGATCCATGGCATTATTGCTTAGTCCTTCATTGTGCACTGCAGGCTGATCGAATGTGATTAGTCTTTCAGTTTGAACCTCTTGGATTGTTGCAAGTTTGGGTATTCTGTTGTTTCTTGGGAGTCCACTGGGCCTACTGTTGATTATAGGCCACATGCTTGTGGTTTTACCAGGTCAATGGACACGACTCTGTTCTCCTTTTTACCAGCAAGGGGCGGTAGTACTACTGATCTTGTTCCGGTGACTGCCAAGACAGGTACTGCTTTTCTGTAAGAAGGCCCAAATTCCTTCTTCACCGCGATCTTTTCTCTGACTAGATCCCCAATCTTTGGAATCCAGACAGGCCTTGCTGGGGCTGTTGCTTGTGGTGCCTCGTCAGTGGTAGTTGGCTGTTGCTTTAATTTTATGTTGCTTAAGGATTTTCTTGTTTCATTCAGTTCCTGTAAAACAGCCAAACGATCCTTTACATCAAAGTGCGTTGTTTCTTCTTGTACCACTGACATCTGACTATCGAGGTCCTGAATATTCATTCTAATTCCGAACAATAGTTCGTATGGGCTGAAACCTTTTAGAGAATTTCTTGGCAAGTTATTAAGACTAGTCTGGACACTTATTAGATGTTTGACCCACCCAGCGTCTGAACCTAATACCTTCGCTGTTATAGATCGCTTTATGTCTCGGTTTTTTCTTTCTACCACACTATTCCCTTCGGGGTGCGACGGACAAGAATACCGCAACCCAATTCCCATGCTAGCCATGGCCTCCTTATAGGCTCGAGAGCTGAAAGCAGGACCCTGGTCAGAATGGAACGTGGTAATTGCGTATGTGCCGATAAAGACTCGCAAATCTTTCTTATAACAGTTCTAGGCGTCAGCCGAGCGCTGGAGGCCACATTATTTAAGTGTGTTTAGCCTTAACTGTGTACAATGGGACGCGCTTTTCTTCTTTGATTGCGCAGATAGACCGCCTTATGCTGTCTAGCAGGGATCCTGAAACTACACTGGCCTGTTCATTACTGCGATCTCTGTTGCAGTTTTCACAATTTTGAGCAAAACATTGAATATCTATACTCATTCCTGGCCACCAGTACTCTGATTGTAATTCTTTCAGAGAAACCTTGATTGTTTGGTGTCTCAGACCAAACCCCATGTGTGCTTCCTGTAAGAGGAAGCCCCTCCTGCTCCTGTTTGGAATTATTCTGTCCCCCACTCCAGGGATTCGAGCAAAAGGAACGGAGGTTGCATTGATTACGTATGCATAATTGAGTGGAAAGTTTACGGGTAGTGCTGCACAATCGCCTTTTACGGGCGTTTTTACTGCCAGCACGGTTTCCCCGTCTATGTATTTATCTGTACGCTTTTTTGTGGCTACGGAAGCCGGTTTAGTTGCTTCCGCTGTGGCTGTATTAGCCAATGAATTCCCTGCAACGTGAACGCCATCACGTCGAAGACTCTGTGCGTGAATCACGTGAGTCTTTTGTAGTTCTTTGTGTAAAAGAGCTACCTGTTTCCAGAGCAATTTATGCTTTATTGTGGCACCTGTGTCGTCTTTGTAGTCGTTTTCAATCCAACTCTGCAGTTTATTGTTGTAAGAGTTGACGCAAAAATGAGAATCGCACACGATAAGTGTCGGGAATTCACGTTCTGCATTTTCAAGCGCCATCTTTAAACATCTGATTTCAGTTCTCTGAACCGAACAGTTTCTTACAGATTCAGTTTTAGTTACTTCCGGTCTGAATTTACCGCACAGCCAACGACCTTTAATGATCGCACATGCTGCATCGTAGGATTTTCTCTCTACGTTGAAATGCTGTACAAATCCATCTGTATAGATTATACAGGCGTATTGTGGGAGAGGCAGAATTTCGATTGGCAGAGGACATTCATATTCATATTGTAAAAATTCCTGTGTTTTTAAGTTAGGATCAAATTCGTAAACTACGTCTGTTGCAGCAAGAGAATTAACCCACTGGATCCATCTCGGATGCAAAGCTTTAGCATTAGGAATGCTTGCTTTAGTTACCGCTTCTAAAGCCGGTATAGGTGTTACGATTATTATTCGTTTACCTTGTGCTAGGGGCCTTTCTTTCGCTACAGCAGTCTGAACCGCAGTTAGAATTTTCTCTGTTGAACTGAATTTTATTTCAGCCTTTGTGTACAAATGTGATTTGTAAGCTATTGGTACCTTTTCTCCCTCATTAGAGG
This sequence comes from Lissotriton vulgaris, assembly GCF_964263255.1. Classification (NCBI taxonomy): domain Eukaryota; kingdom Metazoa; phylum Chordata; class Amphibia; order Caudata; family Salamandridae; genus Lissotriton; species Lissotriton vulgaris. The sequence goes on along the minus strand of NC_141694.1, from coordinate 1,194,657,872 downwards.
TTAGGTACGTGAATCCGCATCTTCCTGGGATGACTCGGATTACAAGATCACATGTGTATCTAATTTCTCTTTTTGCTAACATGTCTGTTTGCAGTGATCTCAAAGTTTCTGTGTGTTTTTGAGTCCAATTGGTTTGTTTAAAATCAGGTTTAATTAGTTCGTAGAGGGGTTTAACCCTCTGTGCGTAATTTAGAATGTATGTTCTTCCGAAATTCAGAAAACCTAGTATGGATTGTAAGTTCTTCAGCGTTTTTGGAGCTTGGAGTACAGCGCACTTCTCTAAGAAGTTGTCCGCTAGGCTTTTCCCTTCACTTGATAACTCGTACCCTAAAAATAGTACTGTCAGATGGACAATTCGGGACTTTGTAAAGTTGAATTTGTAACCCTCTGCTGCGAACCCAAGTATAATGGTGTTCACTCTTTTCAAGTGAGTATCCAAGTCGTCGTCTGTGAGATAGATATCATCTACGTAAGATAATGCCTCATCATCATATATTTGTAGTAACTCTGTTACCCTAGCTGAGAATAGTCCTGGGCTGTTCTTGAACCCCTGTGGGAGTCGACAGAATTTTTTCTGCGACCCAAATGCAGAGAAAGCGGTCAAATATCTGCTTTCTGGTGCAATGTTTTGACAAAAGAAACCATTAGATATGTCTAATGTCGTTTTATATTTTTTCCTAACTATGTTATTCATTAGGGCTGCACTATGCGAGTTTTGTACTGCAAAAGTTTTGCAACATGTATTAAGGTGTCTGTAGTCCAAAACTAGACGATATGAATTGTCTATCTTGGAGACAGGAAACAAAGGATTGTTCATTTGAGAGGTGCATGTTTCAATCACCCCCTGGTACTCAAGTTGATCTAAGATCTCCCTGACCTGTTTTTTAGCTTTTTGCTTTATGGGATACTGCCGTTGGGCAGTTGGTTCACTTTTTAACTGGATTTTGTGAGGAGGTGAGTCCTCATCCCATCCTACATGATTTTTATATAATGCCGGTGCCTGGGCTACCGCCCATTTCCTTGCATAAGTATATTTTTTGTGAATCGGAATGTGATTCGAGAAGGCAGGCATAATCACTTCTTCGCCACGAGGGAACTCCCTGACAAACCCTGGGGGCCAATCTTTTTCAGCTAACAGAATATCATAGCCTTTTGAGAGCTTATCCCAAAATAGACCTCTTATTTTCCTAGTCTTATCACCCTCTATACGCAATGTTATTTCGTATATTTTATGGGGCTCGCTAAGTCTGGTGTCGGCAGTTTCAACCTGAATGAATTCATTCGTGTCCACTGTCTCCAGATGACTCATCAAGATCTTGTGCGCTATACTGATTTCTGCTGCACTGTCCAACATTGTCAATGCCCACTCCCCGTTTTTCAACTGTGTCCTCAGTATTCTCGGCATGGTTGATTACTCTAATACTGGCTACCTTCTTTTTTGAAAAATTGAGATTTTTTACTCTGAGCAGGTTCCTTGTCTTTGGACTTGGTGTGCTCTCCTGGGTCTGACCGTCCTCTTCTTTCCGAATTCTGTGAAAAAGATCGAGAGGGACGTGTATCAATACTTTGATATCTATCAGGTTTTTTCAGATTATCCCTATTTCTAAGGTTATATCTTTTCTCAGAGGGCTCCCTCTGGGGAGTAAAAACAAAGCCCCTGCACTGGAGACAAACAGTAATTTCTTGGTGATTTACAGTTTCAATGAGAAAAGTAAGATGAGCACATCAAGACTTAAGTGAATCGACCAATTGATGCAAAAAAAGAGTTCAAAGGATGTAAAGTTCTTGGTGTATAACACCGGTTTAATGTTCCTCTGTACTGGCCAACACGTGTTTCATCGCAGGGAACAGACTGCGAATCTTCAGGGCCTCATAAGCTATGAAACGATAATGGTAATTTGGCCACCCGGATGGGAAAAGACGTGTAGAGAATGAGCGTTGCTCGCGTAGTTGGCTGCCTCTCATTAGTGTTCAATGGAGGCCACAAACCGGGAGGAGAAGATTTAGCGCAGTAGCGCTCGAAATCTAAGACAGGCGGATACACCTGACTATCTGCATTCCCCCTCCTGTAGTTCCCGGCGCCGTTTTTCGAAAGACGGTGCCGGGAACTACAGGAGTAATTTCATACCTAGATTTAAAGGGGGCTCTGTACCGAATTCATTCTGAATCTGTTTTAGCACTTCTGGTATTACCGCCATAGACGGAACACCGTGTGTTTTTGTGTAAATGGAAGCAAAGACTGTACCCCAAGTGTCGCAGTCCTCCACGTGTGGTGCGATTCCCAAAGGAAGGCAGATTGTCAAGATTCTGTGTTTCTCTATAGGGGTAGTATCAGGAAATACTGCCTCTATTTCAGTGATTTTCTGTGCTAACCAGAAAGGAATTAGTTCCCGTTTTATGGGTGTTTTACCAAGACATGACTGTATGTTCTGTGGTGTTATTTTATTAGTGTTCCCCTGATGAGGGGTCAGCTGTGATGCATTAACAGCTGGCTGGACTGTTGCAGTCCGCATTAAATATTGGACTAATTGCCTATGTATTTTTATTAATGTTTTTAGCTGTACTAACAGCTCTTCCTTTGACATTTTTACAATGTCCGGATGTGGTGTGTAGCTGGCTAGAACCGGCCACGTTGCTCCTGGTCTACCTAGTGGACCGAGCCTGGTTATGTGATCTTTATGTTTTGGGGCGCCATTAAACCAGAGCAGGTGCTCTTGAAATTTAAGTGGAATTTCAATCTCCTCGAAAGGAGCGTACTCTTCTGGAGGTTCCTCTATTTTGTAATAGTGAAACTCTTTTGTTGTAGCGTTTGCCGCTGGAAAGTTTATCCATGAATAGAATTTCTCTGTCTGCCGATACTCGTGAGCCTCTATCACGAAAATTACTGTACCACCTTGAGGTGTCAGTCCCTTTTCTATAAGTTTTAACGTTATAGATTTTCTTAAGTGGACCGGGATGATAATTGCATCCGGGTCTGTATGTTCGGGACCTTGCTGAGTCGCATCTGCTGCGGCCCCAGTGGTTCCGTTTTCTCCTGGCATTGTTAAAATGCAAGGTTTGCAGAGTTGGTCTCCAAGGAGACAAAGATTAGGTGCACAATATTTTGGAACACTGTATCCTTCAACGTTGAATAAACCAGAGCTTTACATAGGAATCTCTTCCTACTGAGTTCGGGCGGATTTTAATCTTTCACCCACTCCAGACGTCTATTGGAGTATTTACGGGAAAAAGGGGTCTGTGTGAAATGTGCACGACTGAGTTACTCTAACGTCTTGCGTTAGTTTATCGCCTTACCAAACGTTGGGCGCCATGTAGTGTAGTTCCTAGTTTCCCACTAGGCCCTGCGCATTGGAATAACATAAACAGTAGTATCGACGTAGAAGTGCGGATCTTCCAGGCCTCTACTGACTATGCTAAACTTAATTGGGTTTGTTACCAACTAGCTCAGAGGTCACTGGAAACTTTCTTCTCTGTATAGGAAGTGATCAGCTTCCCTGGCACAGACAAGAAGGGATTCAGCTTTCCAACAACCGTGCAACATGACAACTTTGCTCCTCAGATCAAGAGTCGATCTCTAGGGTCGTGTGAAACAATAGACAGGTATTTCACTCAGTCACGTTAGTGCAGTTTACTTTCACGAGATGTAGAGAATAGAGAGATGGGCGTTTGTCAATAAAGGGTTAACATTTATTGAACAGTCTTTCTTCTCGTACAAGAGAAATGTATTGCCACAATTGCAAGACTTGTTATTATAAAAAGTATGTACAGTAAGATAAGTATTGCGAAATAATACTGTAAAAGCATTGATATGGTTTCTTAGCCATACAATGGTTTAAAAGTAATAAAACATATATACAGTCATATATACATTAGGCTAAAATACTCAACTGGTGCTTCTAACTACGCCTACCCCAGTGTGCCTGACCTAAGCCTAACACATGGAAGGGGAGTAAGTAAGTAGCTTTAAGTTAAGTTGGTTTTGCCAAGGTTTGCTTCAAGAATTCTCGTCTAAGGGTTTAGTCAACACCATACCTCTGAATAGAATGATGGAAGTCTGGTATTTCCTTCAGGGGGCACTCAATATCCCAGTCACCCGCGAGGGCAGACCGGAAACGCTGGAGCTGGATTTCTCTGCAGGAGAAAGGCTGTGGCTCTCTTCTGAGCGCGTCGGGAGGAGGAGGCGGGGGACAGTGTCCGCGGCAGCTGGAATCTGCTGGGCTCTTCGCAGAGGGACGGCTGTTCAGCTCCTAAGCTTACCACACCATCGTTCGCGCTTTAGCAGCGATAATGGTATCAGTAGCTTCACCACCAAGGGGACAGCAGCAGCATCAGCGTACTGCATGCAGCATACAACAGCAATGGGATGCACAACAGGGTGCACGACAGCAATTGCTTAAGGCAACATTGGTAATATTTATACCTGACAGGTGCCGGGTTTGACGCAAGTTTGCTGGACATAAGACGTCAATTAAAGATGTCACTAGGAAGTGATAGCTATCAGTTGCTCATTAGAGTTCCATTACTAATCAAAACACAGCAAGCGGGGATTTCCAGGTTTGCTGAGTTTTTATCTTGTTGAAGAACTCGGAGTGTTAATCTAGGAATATCAGATAGTGACTTCTGCTCTGTCATTGCACTAATTGGTTGCAAAGGAAGTGGCAGAGAACTATGCTGGAATGAGGCTCTGTTCGTGTGAGGCCAGAGATGGCTTTTCTGAATATCGCACTTGAACGGTTATGCCAATATAGGGAATAAATGGATTTATAGCCGAATAGGGGCATAAGGTCGCAGTATCGATCAGGAACCTAGATAAACACGCAACAGGTCCAGAGGGCAATAGGAGCTCCATTAGTCTATCTAGCGCACATTGTTGCAGTTGTGGGGACGCGTAGGCACTGAAAAGGAAAAACAGATTCCAAATTCCCTGTACTGCACCGTATGTCCTGTCCGAGTCCATCTACCGTTGAGTAACACGAAAGGGGGGTGACTTTTTGATGAGAATTGCCACACCTCTCAAACCCTTATTAAAACATGCATGTGCCAAGGTAGTGTAATGCCCTCTACCACGGAAGGAACAACTCAAACCCATCAGGTGTGTCTCCTGTAGAAAGAATATGTCGGGGTTAGGTCTTTTGAGGTAGTGAGATACTAGACTCTGTTTGATTTTGTTTCCTAACCCATTGACATTCAATGCCAAAGACGTGAACCTGTCCTCAGCTATTGCAATGCAGATTTTGATTCCGCACATGCCCAGCCCTCCCCCAGATGATTGCCCACATCCCCAATTCCCATCTCAGTCTCTGTATTAATTTGATCTAACTGAAAAGATCAGTCCCCTCCCTGCAGTGATCGCAACTCACAACATTTGACGAAGTCACCCTCCGCCCTACACACTTCAGGTCCCCCCAATTTGTCAACATGACAATTCTGGCACGAGTATTCCACTAAGAGGTCTGTAGCCCTCCCCCTTCACCTGTTTCAATTAACTATACAATAATACAATAGCAACACACAGTATATTTCCCTTTCTCAGGCCAAAGTTCTGCACTGTTTGCCAAGCGCTGTCTTTTGGCGGTCATCCTGCCCCTCATCTCAGTCCTCTTCGCCATTGCTGGGTGGATGCAGTTGTTGCGTAGTTGTGTCGAGCAAGATTGGGTCTGGAGCTTCCAGCTGTTGAATACTCTCAAGTATGGGTGTTCACTATTTGCATCCGCTGATTCTTCTCTCTCTAACAGTTCAGTGTTGAAGTTGTTACATGATCTCCACAAGGTTTGTACCGCGTGGTCCAGAAAGTCGTCGTCATCCGAGTCCGCTATGTGTGGCTTGCTTTCTCTAGACCTCAAAGACCTCACCGGTGTTCCCACAGCTGTACTTCAGACTTTCAAAGTCTTTCCTGACTTGAGCCCATCCATTTTTTCTGTGAGCTGATCTTGAGCTTGGGGTGTTCTACGCCTTAAGTAAGGTCATTCATCGATCCACAACCATGCCTCGTCTGAGTTCTGAGAAAACAACGTGGTGCCTTGGAAGATAACTTTAAGTTTAGCCGGGAACAGTAACATGTATTGGATCTCGAGTGCTCGAAGTTTGGCCTTGATCGGGTCAAAAGTTTGTCTTTGCTGTTGCACATCCCTTGAATGGTCCAGGAATACCATCACTCATGTATTTTCATATTTAATCTCCCTCTTCTTCCTCACCTCGTGTAGTATTAGATCTCTATCTTAAAAGTTCAAAAATTGTGCTATCAATGGTCTAGGGGGCAGACATTAGGCATCCTGTGCACTCGTTCTTTGACAAAGCAGGTGGAGAATTGTGTACCTGGAAAGGTGTCTTTTAGAAATGTCAGGAGAAATTGGCCTGGATCTGTTCGTTCTGCATTTTCCAGAAAACCGATAAATCTGAGGTTATTTCTGTGGGTCCTGTTTTCGGTATCATCGACCCTCCAGGCCACCTCTTTCATTGAAGCTAAGAGTCCTGCCACTTCTTTCCGCATGGAGTGAGAGGTATCTTCGAGTTCCGAGATGCGGTGTTCCGCCTCAGTAACTCGCTCCAAAACTTTTTATAGATCATGGCATAGAAGTGTGACCTTCGAACGTATCTCCACCATCTTCCCTTCAAGCTTTCTCTTGATGCATGAATTGCTTGTAGCTGGGCCGCATTATCTGGAAGGGAAATAAAAACCTCCCTCTGCTCCTGCCGGCACAGGGAGCACTTTGGCCAATTGGTCAAATGTTCCCTGTCTTAAAGACTTAGGCTCCTCATCCCTCGCCATCCTGAGTGATTCAGCATTAGGTTGTGGCTAGGCACTTTCTCTCACAGTTATCGCCTCTGTAACACTGCTGGTGAATTCCTAAAAAGTCACCTCCTAGAGTTTATCATAGCTACCAGGATAGAATGAATGGTGTGCATAAGGCTGTGTAGGCTAGTGTATGGCCCAAGCATCCCTTCTGCCATGGGCGATTTCCAAAGAGGGCACCAAGGCTCACGCCTCTGTCTAACCCCTCACCGATTGCCTCGGTGTACTTTTGGAGGGTAGAGGGACCCACAGAGGGGGGAGGCAGAGTCAAGCTCCAGGCCCACCGGCCTACTTGTAGGACATTCTCTTGGTTCCATCATGTCTAGGAGTTGGACTATTGTGCCCCTTGTAATTTTGCGTCTCTGGCCGGTGCCCCTGTGAGACTACGCCTGGAGCATGGGTATGAATGCCATTTAGTTTCCAGGTCATTGAAGCCCAGAAGTGCTAAGGCCACACTACGCAGCCATGGCGCTGCAAAATCTTCACCCCCAAAATCTGGGACCCAAAATATGTACCGGTCCTGCAGGTTCACCATTTCCCTGTGCACATTTCCCAGCTGCCCACACCTGTGTTATTGTAATCAGCGGGGGAGAAGAAGGAGTCTGTTGAAAGTCCCACCGGACATCTCGCAGCAGTGCTGTAGCATTTAGCACAGTCCGCAAACTCGGGTTCGCTGTATCCCTGTCGCTTCACAGCCGGTTTGAGAGGAGCTCCCCAGGGCCACCCAGGTTCAGGTGGGCTGGGCTGCGTGATCTCCACAGCGGTCTCTGCCACCCACTGTGAATATGGAAATGCACGGTCTCTCTCTCAGCCCTAGGACGGCTTACCAGGCTCCAGCAGTCGGTCCACACCACACCTATGTGTACTGCTTATAGGTAGGGAACCACTCCACCACCAGCAAGGTGCGGTTGAGTTCCTCGGTTCGCCTCCGCAAATTAGGATCTCCACCTGTATCGAGTTGGCATTTACCACTCTTTTAGTGGCGTGAAAGAACACTGTTGGTCGCTAAGCCCAAGGCAACCTCCCAAGTGTCTCTATGGTGCACTCCGCTTCCATCTCTCAGTGTGAGTGTGTCACAGATCCATTGTGTTGCCGAGGGCTGCACAGGCTGGGCGCCACCTTGGAGAGCATCTTGCTGATGGTGCCATAGGAAAGGCTCTAATTAGGCCTTATATCGCCTGTTCGCCGGTGTTCCAGCACTCCTCCTCAACACACCTTCCGATCCCCACTGATGTAATTTGTGGCGTTGAGGGTCAGAATTTACGTCAGGATGTATTCAGGGCTGGAGAAGCTCGCTGAGAACGTATCTACCCGGCCATGTTGTTGGCCACGCACCCGTACTTAAGTACCTTTGGTCTTACAACAAGGTACTGGCTGATCGCCCTAACAGAGGGAGCAAAGGAGAGGTCAGCCTTCTCCACTCCAGAGGGCCACTATCAGGTCTTTGATGGTATGGAAGCATTCTGTGCTGCCTATATGGATGGCGCAGCTGTCTTCGGTAGCAGCTGGAAGGGACGTCTGTTTCACCTCAAGGTAGTGCTCAAGGCTTTGCAACAGGCAGGCCTGACTATCAAGTCCAGATAGTGTTAGATAGGTCAGGGTTCAGTGGTGTACCTGGAAAACCTGGCTAGCAGGGGGAAGATGTAACCCCTTCATGCCAAGATAGAAAAAATCATGGTCTGGCTGCCCGCCCAAAACCCAGACTGAGGTCAGAACGTTCTTGGGCCTCAATGGGTACTATAGAAAGTTTTTCAATTGATATGGCACCATGATTGCCCCCTTGACTGAGCTGACTTCCAAGAAGTAGTTCAGAAATATGATTTGGATTGAGGCATGCCAAACTGTATTGTACTGCCACTTAAATACCACATGCACAACTCCTGTGGCCAGGGTCCCTGACTTTTCTAAGGAGTTTATCATTCATATAGTTGCCTCACAGCATGGAATAGGGACAGTACTATCTCAACTTAATGAGGAGCACCTTGACCAACCAGTAGCCTTCATCTCCAGGAGGTTACTCTCCAGAGAACAAAGTTGGAGTCCTAAGAAAGAGAGGGTTTTGCTGTGGTTTGGGCACTGAAGAAGCTAAGGCCATACTTGCTTGGCACTCACTTCCTGATTCAGACTGACTACAGACCCCTTAAGGGGCTCATGCAAATGAAGGGTAAATAATCAAAACTGTTGAGAAGGCTAATTTCCCTACAGGGTGTGGACTTCAGGGTGGAAGCCAACACGTGTTTCGTCGCGTCCAAAAAAATAAACAGCGACTTCTTCAGGGCTAAACTCCTGTTATTCTGGTCCTTAGTCTCAGTTGTAATTCCGTCCTTAGGGGTATCAAAGTGCTGTTGTCTCCATGTGTAGAGACCACATTTTATATTTCTAATGTCTTGTTAGCAACAATCTCTATCCAATTAGAGAGCTCAATGCCAATTGCTGCCATGTAAGGGTTCTCTATTCATTGCAATTGTTATCACAAGTGAGCATGTATGTTTCTCCAATAGCAACTGTTCCCCTTCTTAAGTGTTGTGGCGGTAGGCCAACAACAATACTGCAGCCGCTGGTCACCTGATCCGGTAACCTGCTTCGTGATTCCTCTGGCATGTGAATGAGATGGCATGACAATTGCAATGGATAGGGAACCATTATATGGCAGTGATTGGCATTGAGCACTATGCTTGCATAGATATTGTAACTAACAAGATATTAGGAATATAAGATTGGTCTCTACATGTGGAGACAACAGCACTTAGATACCCCTAGGGATGGAATTAAAACCAAGACTAAGGACCGGAATCACAGGAGTTTAGCCCTGAAGAAGTTGTGACAAAATACTTGTTGGCTAGGCTAAGGTTTTGAATGAAAGTGCTCACAATAGGAACAATGAACCCTGAATGGAAATCGAGCAGTGGATGAAGAGCGTTTTTACATTGTCAATAATTTGTTTGTAAACTACAGGCGTGTGCAGGGAACTTTTTGTGTTTCTTGTTAGTGCTTTCACCACAGTTTAGGTAGAGGGGTGGTTCTCCCTACCCCTTTGCACCACACTCATACTAAACTACACCCAAATAATACCGGGGTAATTCCTAGGATGGCTAACACTCTATTAGAAAAGCCATCAAACATGCAGCCTACCACTGAAATGCCTGTGTGCAGTTTACTGCCACTTCGACTTGCCAATTAAAACTACTTGTGGAGTAAACTCAATATGTAGGGTATCCCTACCAACCTACTAAATGTTATTCATCAACCTGGGTGGAGGGTCAAGCTCTCGGACACAGCTTATGGAAAAAGATCAACACGAACCAGTCCTAAAACAAGGACACAGACTAGCCCCTATGTTTTTGAACTTTTACACAGCATCTATGTCCTCGTCACTAAACCGCTCCAATCTAATTCCTCCAAAAATAAGAACTACCAATATCACAATACCACAGTACTAGTAGTAGTTTTGCTTGACAATTTGAGAATAGGGATCCATAGAGCCCTTAGTGCCCCCAATATATACAACACCACAAAAAAGATGGTAGTAAATGCATCAAAAACACAGGCGATATCATTTGGAATGATGCATAAACAAACAAAATGTCACTGGCTACTTGAACCCTTAAAAATAACAGGAGCAAAATCCTATAACTACTAGGCATATGGTTTTCAGCAAACAGCAGACTGAAAAAAAAACTGCATTTGTGTCACCTTTAAGATAAGGCTTCGGTAATCACCACCAGACTTTACCAATTGAACACCTCTCTTTAAAACCCCACCTCAGCCCCAGTGCGAAAAGCGCATAGGGCCACATTACTATCTGTCATCACCCATTCCAGTGCAGCTTTTCCAGGATAACCTATTAGGATTTGGAAAAACTACATCTAAAAGCGTATAAAAGAGTTTTTAGGCTGCCATATTACACCAGTGGCTCTTTGGTGAGATTAGAATTTGGCCTAGAGGGCCTTAAACGGAACAACATGGGCTATATTCTAACATATTACCCCAAATGCACCCTGGCCATGACCGTCACGTGCAAGTCTGTCCTCGAAAACATCTTAAAACCTAAAAACAGCTCTTGGAGAACATATCTAATGACAGCACTAAATGCTCCATTGCTCTCACATACAGTAGTGAAAAACATTTTGAAGCAACAAATAAAACTCTCCTCAAAGAATGCTGATGTGGAAAGTTTTATGACCACTTCACTTTCGCAGGCCCTGGCTATATCATACGAGAATAAAATATTAAGACCACTCCACTTTCGCAGGCCCTGGCAATGTCATATGACAAAATGACAACAAAGATGGCCTGACATCACAGCCTTATCTTAGCTGCTCAAATGGTAAAGTCTGCCTCACTCAGATCTTGGCTAAGTGGATGATGACACTACAAATTAAAGACTTCAATCCAAACTGGTCGCTCCTTTCCGAAATTGTGAAGTGCAGGTTGTGTGGTTACAAATCCGAAACCTTCACACATTTAGTCTGCTGCTGCCCGTCGCTGTTCTGCCACTTTTTTAAACCACAGCTTAGGAATGTGCAGCGACACCATGACCTAGATTTTCAGCACCCTGGTCTATCGGTAACTAGCTAGAATCAGCAAATATTTCAAGGCGGTGCAGGGATACCTCAAAACAACCACAACAAGTATTGCTATTACCGCTGATTAACAAAATACACCTTGCTTCCTGGCCTATCGGTAATAGACCATAACCTATTACATAGTCTTTCACGCAATGAATGCTACTATCAAAGCATGGATTTTATTCTCTGATACCATAACGCTTGTGAAGATTAGAGGGCTTTACAATCATTGATCCATTCTAATGCCCTCGACCTACCTGCAACCGATTTTATGACAATCATAATGTCTTTCAGGCAACTATCGTTCATTTTATATTATCAATATATTTATATTGGTTCTTGTTACATGGCACTATGATGAATTAACTACTCCCACATGTTTCTTGCACATTTTGATTTGAATTTTTTTCAAAATTGTTATACTTTCAAGGTTTTAATGAACCATACGATACTATTTTAATACTGCAAATACTTCTTTTTTTTTTTTTTTAAAAAGGTAGGTCATGTATGTTTATGGTTTGCATGTCCTGGGAGTGACAAACTGATAAGGCCCTTCCGATAGGTTAACATTGGGAACTACCTAATACACTTTTAAGCTGTAATTCCTAACCAGAGAGGTATAGTCAGTTCATATTTTATGTCTTCGGATTGGTAATGATAATTCCTCCTCACATGTAAAGTTGGATTTAACATTACTGTTTTAGAAATGGCACTTTTAGAAAGTGTTTAGTTTTTCCCTAGTCACTGAGAGTGATCCCATTACTTATCCATGACACAGTTATTCAAGAAGAGCATAATAAACAACATAGAAGTGTTGAAATAAAACCAACTGTATTTAGTTTTAACAAATAAAACTAAAACCAGTGGGTTTTATTTCAACACTTCTATGTTGTTTGTTATGCTCTTCTTGAATAACCGTGTCATGGATAAGTAATGGAATAACTCTCAGTGAAAAACTAAAGACTTGAGATAAAGAAATCCTTAGAGAATATTTGTGTGAATTAACTAGTTTACCCAGTTCCTTAGGCAAGATTTGGTGCACTATTATGTTGTAAAACCTTTAGAAAGTGGGCATTTCCCTACACATACTGCTGTATGTATCTATGCAGCCTGTCTCCAATACAAGTCTGGGGCAGATGACACCTGCACTTTGTCCATTCCCTCTCAGAGCCACAAACACAGGAAGGCCAGGTATGTCTGAGTACTCATATACATTCATCTGAATTCTGATGGACCTGCCTGAGCAGGATGGACAGTGGAGCTAACACTTCAATGAAGAGGTAGTCTCCTGTCCCCACACAACGGGCTAATTTACCCCATAGATAGCATTGCAGACATGGATAGAAAGGATATTTGTGCACTTAAAAAAATACTATTTGAAGTCACCCCAACTTCAAAGTCACTTTTAGGTATAAGTACTGGGTCTCTGATCCCCAAAAATCAGACACTACTGGACTTGTAACTGAAGGTCTGCCAGAAGAGCTGCTGTGCTGCTTAAAGGAATCTAATGGACTACTGGTTTCGAAGGTTTGCTTTTCTGTTTCTTGCCTTGCTGGGTGCTGCTCTTTGATGGTGCTGAAGGAGAGATGAACTCTGCTTTTTTTCCACGTGTGCTCTAAAGGCTTGTAGGCTTGTGTCCTATTGCTTGAGACTCAGGGATAGCAAAGTCTCTACCCCTGCTCCTGCGCATTGTTCAATAAATGTCTGCCCTGATACTTGCAACACAGACATCGATGCATCTCCTGTCTGCATGTAGCAAAACCAGCACACCGACCCTCCGTCAGAAGTTAAATTGGCGATTCACTCTCGGAGCCAACATAGCGCCTCAGGAGCTCGATATATCAGAACCATGCAGCACCGTCACAACAGCTCAGAGAGAGCTATGCATTTCTTGACTGTGTGGAGAAACCTGGCACATCACATTATGGAACCAAGGCATCCCGGACCAGCGTCTCACCTTCGGAACCAATGTTTCTCCATCACCTGGTGGGGATGAACCGACGCATCCTCAACCTGCGGGATAAACATTAACACATGTAATTGTAACCAGAAAAGGTTCTTTGTTCACCAGGGCCTGCGTCAGTCCTGTAGAAAGCCAGGGCTGCACCGAGGTCTGAACTTTGTTTTTGCCCTGGTCCAGAATGACTTCAAGTATCCCCAAGGGCGATATTTCCTTCTAAGTAAATATGTGCACTTATTCTTCTAAAATTCATATCTCAACTTGTACTTCTTGGATTTTTGTCATTTCGGTCTTGTTTGTTCGGAATATAATAATCTATTCTTCTAAGCCTGTGTGGAGTGTTTTGTATGGTGTATTTATTGTGATTCGATGTGTGTCTTTATTGCCCAAATACTTTACACATTGCCTCTTAGATAAACCTAGCTGCTCTGTGCCAAGCTACCAGAGGTTGAGTGCAGGCTACCATTTAGAGTCTGCTCGGCTTATCCTGACTAGAGGGGTGGTTCCTGCCTGCCAGGGTGCATACCTCAGACACCTATACAAACAAAAGAGGAGTAGGAGTATAGAGAAACAAACAGCTAATATGGATTGTGGCATATGCTTTGTTTTTTAAAACTGCTCTTGCCCACAAATTGTGGCATGCTTCATCTTTGTGCTTGCTATAAAAACCCCTGTGCAGCCCAACGCCTGAGATGGAGCAAAGGGGGAGGTTGACACAATACAAACAGAACGTTTTAGGGACAAGAAAAGAATAGTGATGTAAAAATAAGAATTTAAAACTGCCTCGGGAATATCTGCTGTCAGTTTTATTCCTGGACTTCCTGGTCACGATTGAAATATATAAAGGATGGTCGTGTTTTGGAGACTTAGTAGCCCCACACCCCTTCTATTTGCATGTATATCAAGATATTTCAGCAGATTTGTACTAGACCGAAAAGGGCCGTTTTCAAAAACAAAGCGTGTGCTACAAACTAAATTAGCTATTTGTTTCTCTGTACTCCTACTCCTCTTTTGTGTGTATAGATAATTGTGGGGATGTTGTTGTAGGAGTGTAACCTCTTCCTTCTTAGTTGTGTGAGATTCTGTTTACCTCTGACAACTAGGGATCCCAGTTCTAGCAGTAGGCTTGGAAAGCTGTGCTATGCTTAACTTTCTAGGCAGTCTACTACCAATCAAACATCAAAAAGATGATGGGATGGATGCTTGCAATTAGTCTAATAAGGGGCAATTGCTCAGGGTAGCATTCTAACACATTGTTTTACACCAACTGCCCGCTCTAGACAGATGGCTATTTAATGTAAATTATTACTGACCCTGTTCCTCCTGGAAATATTCCATTACAAAGTTGTTTTTTTTTGCCCCATGCTGCCCACTGCTTTTTTATTTGGAAAATTTGAAATTCACACTACCCGCCCCAAATCTCACTGACATAACTATTCCCGTCCCTAAGTCCTCTTTGTGTAGTATTGTATGTAATGTTGTCAGCAACAGACAACTGAAGCTGACTATAGCAAAATCACAAAAATGCAGGAGCTTGGATTTGCTGAAGAGGGGATATTCTACCGGCGTACTATTGGATGCATCCATGCATCAGTGAGGAATGCACATATATGGCCTTAGGTGTAGGACTCATCATTTTCAATAACCCCCCATGGGATGTGATTGAAAATGATGAGTCCCACACCTAAGACCATATTTGTGCATTCCTCACTGATGCATGGATGCATCTAATAGTAGGCCGGAAGAATATCCCCTTATGATAGATACAAACAGGCACTGTGGATTTCTCAAATCTTTAATGAAAACGTTAAGACTTTAGAAGTGATCAGACAAAGAGATTAACAAAACCCAAGGTAGCTGGCAGTTCACGCTGGCCTGGAAGCTGAGATGTATTAAAATCCATAACAACAACAAAATATGAGGAATGGAATGTATTGACAAACATTCAATCCCAGTACAGTGATCTGGGCCTAAATCAATCATTTTTTCCCTCACCATGCCATTTCAGTTTAGACCCAGTCTTGATCCTGTTCGACGTGGGAACAATCCAGCCCGAATTGCCAGCCTATGTCCTCCCTGGACAAGAAAGAAGTGTCCTTCCTAGTACCGGTTTCAGGATTTTACCCCATATCAGCCGGGATAGCTTGAATCTGGTGGTGTAGCGAGCACTGGACCCCTATCTGGGCATACCCTTCCCACTTAGGGCGACAAACGCAAAAAGAACTGATGATGGCCAGAATGCTGAATCAATCAAACTTTCGCCCCCAGGCACAGATCAGGGTCAAATCCATTGTTTTTTTACACACCAAGCCATTCCAGTTTAGACCCAGCCATATGCAAATTAGTCTTGACCCTGCTCCCCATCGGAACAGTCCAGCCCAAACTGCCAGGCCAGGTCCTCCTTTAACTGGGAGGGATGAGAGTTTGAAAAGTTTCAGCACTGCGTCCGTTGTCTTGTTGTGTTTGCTGTAACATGAGAGTTGGCATTTTCACCTGTTTTCTTTAATAGTTGTATGTCTTTTAAAAAAGACTGATGGCGAGTTTTTTGATTTTTTTAAAAATGTAAATGTATACATTTTAAGCAGGTCTTTGAATATACTTAATCACACGTATTGTACTGAAATCTTTTATAAACTATCCTGTACTTTATGGTCTATCTCAATAGATCGAATTAAGTTTATTGTATTGTATTGTATTGCATTGCAATGTATTGTTGAGGCATATAAAACAGGCTAAGAGTAGTATTTTTAAGCCTGTGCTGTGTAATCATGCAATTATGTGTCACTGCATCACAGTCATCATTAAGGGAAAACAACAGATTTTTTGAGTGTGGAGACCAGCTGCATGGATGACTAGCTACATCATAGAGAGCGTTGGGAATACCAGGGGCAAAGCTGTCAATATTGCAACAGACAGTGACACCGGGGCCCATAGCTCTGTGGGCCCCATTGCACCACAATTAATGATGTTTTTTAACTGCTAAAGGGGTGGGTCAATTGTTGTGCATGTATTAGAACCGGTGGCAGCGTTGCTACGCTACTGGGGTGAGCTGAGGATATGAGAATTAATACAGTGTCCTTCAAGGTGTAAAGAAAGCAGTCAGATGATTCCTCCATTTACAACTGACGGATCCGTCTACTTTGAAACACGACAACCATCAAACATTACGAACCGCACTAAACATGCATGTTAATCATCTGCTGTCGAAAGCACCTGGCAGAAATACATTTACAGCCAGTCATTCTGTCATGCGGAAACCAGGGCGCCTCAATTATTTCTGCTGCTGATATTTCCTCGTCTGGATTTAGATTTAGCTCCTGGAATAAACAAACTTGAATCATTTTCAAGCTGATTTATTTTGTAAACGAGAGCAGAGATTTTACAAATTGTTATCATAAAAAAAGTTTATGTAAATGGCTCCAGATGGCATGCAAGGATTAGTACACGCTTTTAACTTTTTTTTGCAAATGCATTCCTATTAATTCATAATTCTCACATATACACCCTGTACACGAGCTGCAGCTTGCGCTGTCCTTTCTTCCGTCACAGAGCCGGATTGCACAAATTCTTCTTTCGGATTTTGCTCATTATCTCCTGTCAGAAAGTATGGTTTTTCCAAAAACCGCCAGTTCAGGCATGAGCTTCCATGACAATGTTTCCTCTAAATTTATTTTTCAACGGGGTTCATTATTTTACTGTATATGCCCCTTGTTGAATTTCATAGTACAGTTTGAATATCCTGTATTGTTTCTATTTTTTACTTCAAAGGCTACCATTAAATCTTTCCTTTTTAAGAATGGAAGGCCATCGTGGCAACAATGTAGGACCCTTTTGATCAGAAAACTCCGTTTCGGTTGTATCATATAGATTTTTGTTCTAATTATACCCTAAAAACACCCTGCAATCTTGTGACGAACTTCGAGGCATATTTATCAAGCACGATGTTAACATTATCTCCGCTTTAGAAGCAGAAAACTGCTGCTAAATCGGCGATAATGGGCTTGATAATACGCCGTATAGTATTCCCATAGAAGCCCATGTTCACACCAGAGCATGGGCTTCTATGGAAGTTCACAAGGGCGTATTATCAAGCCCATTATTGCAGATTTAGCGGCGATAATGTTAACGCTGTTTCTTGATAATATGCCCCTTTTTTTTTTACTTTAACGTTTTAATATTAGCACCTCAGCACCATTTCTGTGTTTTGACAGTTACCATCTAATGAACAGGATGCTCTGAAGGCATCGAGACAGAAAAGTGACAAATAGAATAGGAGGCTTGAATTAGTCTGTACCACTGATTGGAGTGTAAAAAATCGCAGAGTTGACTTTGGACAACTTTATGCCCATTTTGTTTTTCACTTTCACAACGTCACAAACTTCAAGAAGCTACACATTTCTTTAACCCCTTGCGTGCTCGTGACGGAACCGTTCCGTCACGAGCCTCGGGTGGGCTGTGCTGGTGACGGAACGGTTCCATCATGGCCCTCTCGCCGCGCCTGCGCGGCGCGAATTTCGCACCTGCGCTGAGCTTTCTATTAGGTGGGCGGGGCCGTGACGGAACCGTTCTGTTACAAGCACAGCCCACCCGAGGCTCGTGATGGAGTGGTTCCGTCACGAGCACGGGAGCGCCGCGCGGCCCCCCTCCCCCTTAGCACTGCAGCGGAATAGCCACCGCAGCTAAGGGGTTAAAGAAAGGTGAAACTAAATGGAGATAAGACAGAGATTATTCTCCTAGGTAACTCTCCTGTCTTTGACTCAGGGTTACTGTGGCCTAATTGTCTTGGCCCTGCCCTGGCACCAAAGAATCAGATCAAAAGTTTGGGCATGTGGCTGGATCACTCCCTGAATTTTGAATATCAGGTGGCGAAACTATCGTCAATGTGCTATGGCATTCTGAGGATGCTCCGCAAAATCCTTCCTTTTCTCCCATTCCTTGCAAGAAGGATAAAGTTCCAGGCTCTTATTCTCTCATGCCTGGACTATGGAAATGCCCTCTAACTAGGAGCCCCCCAAGCTACAAATCCTTCAAAACTGCGCAGCTCGCCTGCTCCTCCAGACCCCTTACCGGCAGTTTGCCAAGCAGGCACTGAAGACCCTTCATTAGTTGCCTATATTGGAGAGAATTAAATTTCAGCTTTATGTATCACTCACAAATCCTTCTGGGGGAAAAGACCGAAAATGAGTTGATCTATTGCCACTCCTTACTGCCCTAACAGAAGCCTCCGCTAGGCTAACCTCTTGCTCGCTGTAGTTACAAAAATAAAGAGAGGGAGAAGCAGTGGGCATTCATTTTCTTAAAACACTGCTAAGCTTTGGAGCGCCCTCGCTCCCCACAAACATTGGGAGTCCAACCTGATGCCCTTCCGGAAACTCCTTAAAACATTGCTTTTCCACAACCCTACCTAATAAGCTATCTTCTTTGTCCGCTGATAGCGCTGGGATGCCTTAGGGGTACTACACGCTTTATAAATTCTTTCTCACTGTCTCACACAGGGTTTCAAACTCCAGCTCAGAAAAAGTATTGTGGCTAAAACTGCAAAACATCTGACCATCATAGCACGGCCATGAAGCAGTAAGATCAATGTTGAAAGTCACCTTGCTGTGCTGTCCTGCATGAAGGGGAGAGGGCAGGAATGCACTGTAATTGACATTACACCACACATTCCTCTCTTCTGCCTGTGCTGGCGCACAAACTGCTTCCCAGCACTAATCCAGGCACCCTTAAACCATGGTGCAAGGGGGCCTGCTTTGTAGGCAGGATTATGTTTGTGCAGGAAGGGACATCTTCCTGCACAAAACCAATCATCACCGGCATTTGCCTCTTTCTACATGTGCTGCACAATGCAGCACACTTAGAAAGAGGAATAAACAAGGAGAGATAAAGATATTTCTCCTTGTTGGTACTATGATGAGGAGGCGTGATATTCTGATGCATCCCCAAGTCTACCAGTGTTGGTATATCTGTAAATGTGTCAGAATGCATGGAAACACCCATGCTCCATCCATGGCATGCCTCTCTGGCGCAGAGTAACACAAAGCAACGATTTGCGCTGCCTTGTGTTACTCTAGGTTTATCAGCCACGCAGGACCATGCAAGGTGGCCTTGCATGGCTCGGTAAATCTAAATTAGGTTTTGTGTAACCCTTGCATCCCCTTACATTGTGCAAAAGCTTGTTTAATATGGGCCTAAATGTTTTATATCCAAAAACGTGTTCATGGCCGATGTCACTACAGGCTAGTGGTTTAAGCAGTCTTGATAGGGGAAAGTAAGCTGTTGAATTGTGGCTTTAGAGAAAAACTTAAAAGTGCTGTTCATCAGCTCAAACCACAGCCAGCCACATGATTCGAAATATAAAATATATATGTTTGGGAACAGATTATCAAATGTAAGATAAAAGAAAAACATTAGATTTAGCCTGAATTAATATCAGCATAAATGAGACTCTGTTAAAAATGGAGAAGCAATGCTGTTGGCCTTCCCACTTCTGCCACGGCTGCCTCTGTTTAGGTTATTTTGTTAACAGTTAATGAAGCGCATCATGACACAATGAATGTGAGAGATGGAGCTGAATTGAGTGAAGTAACATTCCAACACTCTACCAACGTCCAACCTGGGGGAGCTACACAGGCCTGCTGCTCCAATAGCCCTTTCTTTATGGAAATGGGTGCTGCTGTGTGGATTAGTGCACATCCAAGTTCAAAAGTACTTTATTTGGTTAAAAACAAAGAATAACCATGAAAGTAGCATGTAAAATACAGTTTACAATGGGTAGGATGACCATTATTTAAAATCACAGCAAAAAGACATATTAAAAGACATAAATACATCATAAGAATTAATTCATACGAAGGGTTTTACGACAGTTAAAAACCAATTTAAGAAATTCGGAGATTGACGCTACCATAAAAACAGTTTCCATTTTTTGAAACTCTAAAAACGCTAGGCGGCATCTATATACATTTAAATCTTTAAGAATTGGGATGATAAGTTTTCTGCGATAATAAGTATAACATTTACAAAAAAATAAAATGTGAATGCCGGATTGCGGGGACACATCATCACATGGACAGGGACACAAGTCTTTCAGCCAACAATTCATCTCAGGGAAAGATAGTAACCTAAAAACAATGTTGAGTCTAAACCGGGTTAAAAGGAAACGTTCATGATTGGACATGTATAGAGATAAATATGGCTGTAGTTTCTCTCCAGTTATGATCGCCTGGTGGGCAAAGACAGTCTTTTTTTTCACCTCTAACCGTCTTTTTTCCATGAGGTGGTCGATACACAAGTTTTTTAGTCCACTTCTTGAGATGTGTACCATAGATGATGGGTCCTCAAAATATTGAACACAGCTCAGTTCTTCAAGAAAATTTCTAACATAACATATCCCTTTAAAATTATTAATATTATCAAGTACTAGTACGTCCTTTAAGATAGCCCGGTTGACAACACAATCATCGCTTGTCCAAACCCTGTGCCAAAGGAGAATCGGCTGGATCTTAATTATATCAGTAATGTACACCAAACCCAATTCAGCATGGCATATAACAGTCGCAGTGCTTTCTGGAATGGACAAGATGTGCCGTAAAAACTTATTTTTCACGGTTTGAATCGTACTGACATTAGAATAACCCCATAATCCAGAACCGTATATAGCTACAGCTATACAAGTGGCATTGTAGATGGTTAAAATTTCCCTTATGGGTTTTTTCCCCAACTTTTTTAAAAAACACTGTAGGGCCATAACAGTTTTAGAAAACAACAGGGTTCTAGCATTAATTGCACTAGTGCATGAGCCACTTTCATGAAACAAGATGCCCAGATACGGGAAAGTAGAGGTCTTCTCTAGGGGATTGGAGTTTATAAAAATAGGCTACAAATGCCTGCTTGTTCCTGTCCCGCAGTACATAGAAAATGTCTTGGAGCAATTGATTTTCAGGTCCAAGCTAAGCATGAAACTATTAAAAGATGTAGCCAAAGTTTGAAGTGCCATTGGGGTGCGTGCCATCCGGACTGCATCGTCCGCATACAGTAGTGCAGGGACAGGTCTCCTTCCCACCATAGGCATATCCCTGCCCTCCTGCACGAGGCGATGCTCCAGACCATTTATGTACACTAAAAACAAAAAAGGCGCTAAAACGCACCCTTGGCGTACACCGCAACCAATCCCAAAGTGTCTGCTACTCACCCTCTTTCCCGTACCGGACCGTTGCAGTGGCCCCAGAATATAAGTCTCTCAGGAAGCATATAATAGCATTATCTACCCCCAGTTCAGCCATTATTTCCCACAGCTTATTATGGGACACACAATCAAAGGCCGACGATAAGTCGACAAAAGTGAGGTATAGGCGTTGTTTTTTAACCCTTATATACTTCTGTTGCAAAATAAATAAATTTAACCCCTGCTCTATAGTCCCTAAACCCCTTTGAAATCCGTATTGAAAATCGCTTATCACCCCATTTTCTTCTGCCCAGCTTTGCAGCTTAACTAAAACCACTTTCCCAAGAATTTTTATGGAGGAATCTAATAGAGATATTGGCCTATAACATGTGCAATTCTGCCTATCTCCTTTCTTAAAAATCGGGACAATGATTGACGTAAACCAGGTAGGGATTAGGCCTTTTGCCAAAGCAACATTAAATAGCTGGACCAACATTGGCCCCCATAAATCAGTATTAGCCTTATAAAGGTCAGCTGGTATGCCATCGGGTCCAGCCGCCTTACCCCCTTAGTTGCCTTCAGACTCGCAAGGACTTCGGGAAGGGTTACGACCAAATCTTTTGGTAGATCCATATTTACCAACATGGAATCAGGACCTGTATCGGGCACTAGTTCAGCAGTCATGTAGAGGGAGGAAAAATGAGCCACCCACTCATCTTCTGTAATGGCAATTTCCATGCCTGCTTTACTGTCATAAAGGAGCGGAGTATTTATAACCCTCCAGAAAGCAGCCTGATCCTTCGATTGTGACGCCGAACAAAGTTCATCCCATGCCTCCCTTTTTATCAGATCCTTCCTGTCTTTCAGTACTGTGTTGTAGTTCTTCCTTAATTCTCTGATTAGAGTTACATCCCGAGGTCTCTGATGAATTGCATGTTTAAGCTTGGTTAAGGCTTTAGTACAATTCTTATCAAACCATTTCTTATTAGTCTTTAGGCAATGTTTACGTGTAACCCACAAAACCTCCTTAATTGTAGTAGCAATAATTTTAAAATGAGCTAAAGTATCATTACTCTCTGCGTGTTCATCCAGACAGATCAAAAAGCTATTCATACACTTATTCGCCACTTTGGACAAAAAATAATCCGGGACCACTTTACTCCATTTAAGAGTATAACCATTTTGGGTACCTAACTTCACATCCTGCGCCATATACTTAGAGCTTGGTACATTTTGGGATGAGACAAATAGGTTCTCCATTTCTACTACCTGTGGGAAGTGATCACTTAATGCTAGGTCCATTAAGCTAGAGCTAGTCAATCTTCCAGCAGAGCTATTTGTACATAGGCTAAAATCAATGATAGTCGAGGCCCCCCGACCCACAAAAGTTGGAGCAAATGACGTTGGTTGGTGGGCTATCTCATCCGTAAACCCAAAATCATAGTTAAAAATCATCTCATTGACTAAATCTCCAAATAGGGTATGTTCAAAATGCGTTAAATTAATATCCTGTTCCAACATCATGCCGCATATACCCTTTTGACCCTTTTTGCACAATGAGCAGTTAAAGTCACCCCCCCATAATATCATTACTTCACCCCTTTTTTTATCAATTTCAGATTGTATATCTTCAGTTAACATAACTAGTACTTCCTTAATCATGCTACTTGGAAGGGTATAGAAATTTAAAAAGACCATCCTAAGACCCATCCTTGTATCTATCACTATTTTCTGGTAATAACTGGATCCAGGGGAGAAAGAAATCTTATCATATACTAACAAGTTAGATATATACGTTATCAATCCTCCCTTAGGTCTTCCATATGAACCCCCCACCGCAGGAGTAAAATAGGTTTTGTAGCCATTTAAATGTATCAATGCAATGGCCCAAGTTTCTTGTAGGGCTAAAATGGCTACACCAGTAATTATGTTAGGGTTTGGGGTTAGACCTAGTCCCTTTTTAGTGACCATGCCTTGACATCACATGACTGTGGTAAGGAGGATAAATGTTGGTCCTACCTTTAGTTCGATGCTTGATATTGCCAGTGTTTGGATTCCTGTATCCTGGTTGTTGGCTGCTGTTTGCTGCTGTTTGGAGACTATTCCTGCATTTGGATACCTTTTTTGTTTTACCCTTTCTCACGGGCTCGTGAGAAGGGTTCTTTTATTTCTTGATGGTTTGACTGTTTCCTTCCCCCCCCTTTTTTCCCTTTTAGTTAGAGAGTTTTTGGGTACCGGGGTTTCCCTCCCCCTTTGCATCCCCGTTTTTCTTGTCCCTGCGTTTTTGCCTTAATTCTGGGTGTTCGGGGGCTCCCGTTCATTCATAGCGTTGTCGGGAGATATTTCTCTCGTGAAGTGTTAAGAGGCAACGCTGAGTGCCAACAAAGCTTTGTTTTGTTTTAGCGTGTCTTTGCCTAGACGCCGCTCTGCTTCGTTTTGGGCGGAAGTGACGTTTTGGGTCACTCCGCGAAGGCTCCGTTGGAGAACGCTGGGATTGTTTGGTATTCCCGAGAGGTGTTCCTCTGTCCCTGCCCTATCGGTCAAACCTACGAGAACGAAGGGGTTTTTTCAGGCAGTGGCATAAACCATTGTAAGTCCTTTTTCCCCTTGCTGTATATTCCTTCAGGACATTGATAAAAGACTCCCTCCACTTCCCTGCTATAGAGACTTTGCTGCAGATACCAGAGTGCCACGTTTTTGTTTTGAACTCCATACCTTTACGAAGCTGAGCCTGCGCTTCACACTGGTAAGAGGGGTCATGTATGTTTGGCAAGGCATGGTCATTGGGGTTGAGATTTAATAGTATGGAACAGATATACATGAAGGGTTTGTTTTTTCCCTATTGTACATAGGTGCAGAAGCGTAAAGGAAGGAGGGAGCTGTGTCCTATCGTTACTAAGGGTAGAAGACTTGGTGTCTCCTCAACATTACCACCCTCTTTTCGGGTTCATTGGTGCACTCATAGTGGTTGTCCTGTGAGTGTCCAGTGGGCAGGTAAAGGGGACTGGTGCATGCTACGTTCCTGCAGTGCTTGGGCTGGTCGGAATCCAACAGAATATCAAGCCCACGACAAATAGCACTGCCCGGAGTAGCATGGATGAGGATGGGAATCTGATAGGTGGGGGTACAGGTGGTCCCTCAATGCAGGATATAATGGGAGCCGTACAAACCCTACAGGCACAGGTGCAGGAGTTGCAACAAGAGAATGTAGGATTGAAACAGGAGTTGGTGGCTGTAAGAGCCAGAGAGCAGTCACAGCATAGAGGGACGGGCCCCGTTATACAGCCTGCTACGTTTCAGTATACAGGTGGGGCGGGACCAAGTACTGCTGGTGGCAGCAATCCCATAGCTGTGACGGTAACAACCCCTGTTGCAGTACCCTTAGCCCCCCCTGAGAGATTTACAGGAGAGAGTGATAAGTTCGGGATGTTTATGAACCAGTGTCAGCTGCACTTCATGTGTAGAATGAATGCCTTTCCCGACGATTCTGCGAAAGTCGCTTTTATACTGTCATACCTGGCTGGCAACGCGGCCCAATGGGCAATTCCATTGGTGGAAAGCAATGACCGTGTGTTGTATAATTATCAGGCATTTAAAGAATTGATGCGGGGTCTGTTCGCTAAACATTCGTTTATGCAGGCTAGTGATGCGGAACTGTTAAAGCTACGGCAGGGCAGGCAGGACTTATTGTCTTATATAGCCAACTTTAATCGATTAGTAGCCGAGACGCATTGGCCAACCGAGAAAAGGACGTCCCTGTTTTATCAGGGTCTTTGTGAAGAACTGAAGGACATAGTGTCACAGGTGGTGGATCCGCCTGAGGATTGTGCGGCGTTCATTGATCTAGTGGTCAAGCTAAATCATCGAGTGACGGAACGGCGTGGAGAACGTAGTCGGTTTCAGTCCTCACGAGGTAGCTATGTGAAACCAGAGGCGAAGTCAGGTGGGGAGATCAAAACAGTACCCAAACCAATGGAAATAGGAGGGGTAAGGGGTCCCCTGACCTCGGAGGAGAAAAAGAGGAGGAGAGAGATGAATCTGTGTCTTTATTGCAGGGGACTTTGAGGGCCTGTGTTGACTATAGAACCTTGAACACAGCCACTGTAAAGAACAGGTACCCTCGTCCGCTGATCTCCGTGTTACTGGACCAGCTCCGCAAAGCTACGGTGTTTACCAAATTAGATTTGCGGGGCGCTTACCATCTTATAAGGGTTCGGCCAGGAGATGAGTGGAAGACGGCTTTTAAAACAAAGTACGGACTGTTCGAATACACAGTAATGCCGTTTGGCTTGTGGAATGCGCCAGCGGCGTTTCAGTTTTTTATCAATGAAGTCCTTAGCAAGTACCTAGATCATACTGTCATAGTATATCTGGATGATATACTTATTTATTCGGAGAATGGGATCGAACATACCGAGCATGTGTTACAGGTGTTACAAACTTTACAGGAGCATCATCTATACGCTAAACTGGAGAAGTGCCAGTTTAGTTCTCCCGAAGTAGAGTTTTTGGGATTCATTATCTCGGAGGGAGGTATACGGATGGACCCGAAGAAGATCCAGGCCATAGAGACCTGGCCAGTACCAACGAACGTGAAGCAAATACAGGTGCTTCTAGGTTTTGCCAATTTTTATCGGCGTTTTATATCGCATTTCTCCGATATAGTGGCTCCTATGACCCGCCTCTTGAGAAAGGGCGTCCCTTTTGATTGGACAAGTGAGACTCAGGATGCTTTTCGTTTGTTGCTGAGACAGTTTACGTCTGCACCAGTATTGGTGCACCCTGATCCTGCCCTGCCGTACTTTGTAGAAACCGATGCCTCCTTGTGTGCCGTAGGCGGGGTGTTGTCGCAACGTGATGAAGCCACTGGCCATATGCACCCAATTGCGTTCTTTTCTAAGACCTTGTTGCCGGCGGAACGTAATTATACTGTGGCAGAACGCGAACTGCTGGCGGTCAAATTGGCATTCGAGGAATGGCGCCACTATTTATGGGGTGCCATACATGTAATTACCATCTACACCGACCACAAAAACCTAGAGTTCTTTCGTTCTGCTAGGGCATTAACTCCTCCTCAGATGGGATGGGTTTTATTCTTTAATGAGTATGACTTCATCATAACATACAGACCTGCAGCCCAACAGGTGAAATCCGATGCTCTTTCCCGGATACATGTTGATCCAAAGGAAGAAGGTTCCTTGAGTGTAAGCAGGGCTATGATTGCGGAAGAAAGGATCATAGGGGCTTTGGCTGTGGAAGACTTCCCTGCTCTAGTGAAAGAACGATTGAGCCTATTGGATCTGGCTCCTTGGTTGTCCATGTCCCAGGTAACAGAGAAGGAAGGTCTTTTGTATCATGAGGGCAGGTTGTTTGTTCCCCCTGTGCTGAGGGAGGAGGTTTTGGAGTGGTGTCATTCCTCTGCCTTGGCAGCTCATCCGGGAATAAGGAAAACCAAGGAACTGTGCATGAGGTGGTTTTGGTGGGAGTCCATGACTAATGATATTCAGGGATATGTGAGTGCTTGTCCTGTTTGTGCGATCAGCAAGCCCTCGCATTGCAAACCCTCCGGACTCTTACAGCCTTTGGAGGTACCGCCTGGTCCGTGGCATACTTTAAGTATGGATTTTGTAACAGATTTACCCTCTGTCTCTGGTTGCACCGCCATATTGGTGGTGGTGGATTTGTTCACCAAAATGGCGCATTTCATTCCGCTTCCTAAAATCCCTACGGCAAAGGAGATGGCGGTGGTGTTTATGTCTTCAGTCGTGCGGTTACATGGGTTGCCTGCGGTGATAATATCGGACAGGGGGGCACAGTTCGTTTCGCATTTCTGGACTGAGCTGTGTCTGGTACTTAAGACAGAGATACGGTTATCTTCGGCTTACCATCCTCAGTCTGATGGTCAGACTGAGCGAACTAATCAGACGATGGAGCAATACCTGAGGTGTCTGATAGCTTCTTTATCCTGTGATTGGGTAACTGCTCTGCCCATTGCGGAGTTCGCTTATAACAACAGTTTGCATTCCGCATTGGGTATGACTCCTTTCTATTGTTCGCTTGGTTACCATCCTAGAGCGGTAGCTATCCAACCCACGGGACGCGTGCCAGCCATCGATGACGTGTGTGGGCGGTTGAGAGACATATGGGGTTTGGCCAGGGACAGCTTATTGGAGGCTAAGGAGGCTATGAAAGCACAGGCAGATAAACATCGAGTTCCTGCTCCTGCATATAAGATTGGTGATTTAGTGTGGCTGGCTTCACGCAATCTGCGATTGCAGGGATCTCGCAAATTGCAACCCCGGTTTGTGGGTCCGTTCTCTATATTACAGATCATTAACCCCGTGGCGATGAAGCTCAGGTTACCACGAGAATACAGGGTGCACCCCGTTTTTCATACATCGTTACTTAAACCCTATATACCATCGGGCCAGGTGTTGCCTCCTCCTCCTCCAGTGATGATTGATGGGCAGGAGGAATTTGAAGTTCAGGCTATCCTAGATTCGAAGCGGGTAAGGGGTCGCCTTTTTTACTTGGTGGATTGGAAAGGGTATACACAGGAAGACAGGACATGGGAACCAGCTGGGGGGGGTGCATGCCCCGCGGTTGGTTCGGTTATTTCATAGGCAACATTCCTTAAAGCCCCGTCCAGTGGGGAGGATCATTGGGGGGGTACTGTTAGGGTTTGGGGTTAGACCTAGTCCCTTTTTAGTGACCATGCCTTGACATCACATGACTGTGGTAAGGAGGATAAATGTTGGTCCTACCTTTAGTTCGATGCTTGATATTGCCAGTGTTCGGATTCCTGTATCCTGGTTGTTGGCTGCTGTTTGCTGCTGTTTGGAGACTATTCCTGCATTTGGATACCTTTTTTGTTTTACCCTTTCTCACGGGCTCGTGAGAAGGGTTCTTTTATTTCTTGATGGTTTGACTGTTTCCTTTTCCCCCCCTTTTTTCCCTTTTAGTTAGAGAGTTTTTGGGTCCCGGGGTTTCCCTCCCCCTTTGCATCCCCGTTTTTCTTGTCCCTGCGTTTTTGCCTTAATTCTGGGTGTTCGGGGGCTCCCGTTCATTCATAGCGTTGTCTGGAGATATTTCTCTCGTGAAGTGTAAAGAGGCAACGCTGAGTGCAAACAAAGCTTTGTTTTGTTTTAGCGCGTCTTTGCCTAGACGCCGCTCTGCTTCGTTTTGGGCGGAAGTGACGTTTTGGGTCACTCCGCGAAGGCTCCGTTGGAGAACGCTGGGATTGTTTGGTATTCCCGAGAGGTGTTCCTCTGTCCCTGCCCTATCGGTCAAACCTACGAGAACGAAGGGGTTTTTTCAGGCAGTGGCATAAACCATTGTAAGTCCTTTTTCCCCTCGCTGTATATTCCTTCAAGACATTGATAAAAGACTCCCTCCACTTCCCTGCTATAGAGACTTTGCTGCAGATACCAGAGTGCCACGTTTTTGTTTTGAACTCCATACCTTTACGAAGCTGAGCCTGCGCTTCACACTGGTAAGAGGGGTCATGTATGTTTGGCAAGGCATGGTCATTGGGGTTGAGATTTAATAGTATGGAACAGATATACATGAAGGGTTTGTTTTTTCCCTATTGTACATAGGTGCAGAAGCGTAAAGGAAGGAGGGAGCTGTGTCCTATCGTTACTAAGGGTGGAAGACTTGGTGTCTCCTCAACATTACCACCCTCTTTTCGGGTTCATTGGTGCACTCATAGTGGTTGTCCTGTGAGTGTCCAGTGGGCAGGTAAAGGGGACTGGTGCATGCTACGTTCCTGCAGTGCTTGGGCTGGTCAGAATCCAACATAATTACATCGTCCCAGGATGGATTGAGGACTTTTTGTTTAATGCCTGCCACATTCCAAAAGACCACCTTACTTAATTCTTCTTTAGGCAACACCTCTACAGCAACCCCTGCTTGGCCATCCAGCATCCCTTGTGTTATCATGGGCTCCACTCAAGTTTCGTGTGACACATCATACCCTGATGAGTTAATCTCCCCCAGACTTACAGAAATTGGTGACTTAGATACCTCTTCAGCCTTTGGGAGTCAATCCACCATTTCAAGACAATCAAAACGATTATAGCATGGAGTAAGTGGGGGAGGAAATTGCTGATGTCCAAACCATCCTGGATCATGCCTTTGCGGGAAGAAATTAGGAATCCTCTCCCTACGTTTCACCACGGTCCACCCATCTTCATTCACCCCTCCCCATTGTGTATTATACTGATTCCTGTCATAGTCCACACCATTTCCGCCCCTTGGATAACGGCTGTCCCTAGTCCAGCTCCATCTGTTATCCGGATGTTCCCCATGAGAGTAGAAATAGGGTAATGCCCTGGCCACAATGGACAGGCCATGGTTTCTAGGGGCCCTCGTTGTGATGTACTCCATGGTGCGGGGATTTTCAAAAGTTATCACCACACAGTCACCCTGTGCCCTTTTTCTGTTATACCCAATCCACTGTACCCTTTCTACCATCAAAATGCTGCTGCTAATAGCTGGCGGGAGAGGGTAGTTATTGTTAAGCCAATGGATAACCTTGTTAACGAGAGATCCGTTGGTTTCAGTGGATTGTGCTCCCAGTTCCGGGACCCCAGTTAGAACCACAACATATGGTGATGCTCTAGGAGGTAAATTTATACTTCTACGCACATCAGTTTTAGCTGGTTGGCCTTTATCAGGTAATTGGACAGGAGTTTGTGGAGCTGATACTTCCTTGGCAGGTGGGGCTGAGATTTTAAGTACTGATTGAGTTTTTAATAGCTGTTTACTAGGGAGTTTACCTTTTTCAGGATTAGTTGTACTTGATGAGGTGCTATTTGGGACACCCTTTGCCAATATAGGGCCAGAATTATTAGATGTCGTTGCTATGGCTTTGGCCTTGGGCGCGCTTGAATCGGCTATCCGTTTGGCCAGAGTCTCATACTGCATATGTGTGTCTCTCTTCAATTCTTGAATTTGTTTCTCAATCTCCTGGAGAAATTCTGTCAGTGGGGTAAATAAAGTTTTCATTACAGTCCCCAGCATATATAGCATTGTACTCTCTTTTCCCCTGCTAGTATTAACGCTTCCCTCTGGGGAACTATTTTTAGAGCTATTGGAGATTAAATCAGCCATTGAGTCATCCAATATGGTGTCATCTAGAATAGCTAAGGGCAGTATGTTGGGGGGCAGGCCGTCTTCTCCTTGTATATCAGTATCAGTAGCAATAAGTGCATTACTTGTATGTTTGGATAGATCTTTACCACGAAGTTTAATAGCCATATTTTGGTTCGTTCTCTTTTTAGGAATTGCCCCTTCCTTTACCCCCTGTAACACGACATTTTTATCTTTAGGTGAGGCTGCTATATGTATCAAGACACTAGTAGATGCCTGGGGGGATGGTAAGGTATGAACTAGGGGAGTCTGAGTAGGATTAGGGGTTTGAGTAACAGCTGTACTAATCATGTCCATAGGTAATATAATATTCTCTCGTCTGTTAGGGCTCCGTACATTAGCAAAATGGCCCATAGAGGACCGTTTTGCAGAAGCCAGATCCTGCGATACCCTTCTTTCCATCAAAGAAATAGCCTTGTCTATTAATGTATTTGTTCTTACAATAAAATCGTCTAGGGTGTCTGTTAATTTCTTTCCCCCCCCCCGCTGCTGCCCTGCTTCTTGTCTCACGCATCTCCACGCTATTTATAAAGTATCTCTTGAGATGACCGTCTCAGTAGATGCAGCCGCCTTTGTAGGACAGAAAACCCTGCTCAATGAATACAATAAAATAGGCAACATCTATTCACGCCACCCACCCATTGGTGGCTTACAGATGCAGATATGTATACCAGGACGACTTTAGGTCAGGATTACTGGCCCAGTCCAGTCTCTTCTGGCCGATGAGGGCCGTAGAGGGCCCGCCTTTGCCCGGCTTCACCCCGGGCGCTCCCGCGCAGTGAATACCTCCGTCAACTATACTGTGAGCGCGATGGACAGTGGGCGGGGCCGAGCACCGAACGCGGACCAGGTGTTGCAGGTCACGCAGGGACTCCTGGTTACTGGACTCCCTGCAGCGCCCCTTCCTTGGTCCACAGCACAGCGCCTGCTCGCAAAATGCAGTGGGCACTCCTCCTGGTATCTTCGGCGTGAAGCGGCACCCGCGGAGCGGGTGCGGCGGAAAGTTGGTGCGAATTAAAGTGTCAGCCTCCAGCAGAGTCCTCCTTAATCGAGGTCCCGCTCTAAACAGAGAGTGCAAAGTTCCCGTTGCTCCCAGGAAACACACGATTTTCAGCAGCGCGATGGACAGTGGGCGGGGCCGAGCACCGAACGCAGACCAGGTGTTGCAGGTCACGCAGGGACTCCTGGTTACTGGAGTCCCTGCAGCGTTTTAGATGGCCAGCTCTAGCCCCTTCCTTGGTCCACAGCACAGCCCCTGCTCTCAAAATGCAGTGGGCACTCCTCCCGGTATCTTCGGCGTGAAGCTGCACCCGCGGAGCGGGTGCGGCGGAAAGTTGGTGCAAATTAAAGTGTCAGCCTCCAGCAGAGTCCTCCTTAATCGAGGTCCCACTCCAAAAAGAGAGTGCAAAGTTCCCGTTGCTCCCAGGAAACACACGATTTTCAGCAGCGCGATGGACAGTGGGCGTGGCCGAGCACCGAACGCAGGCCAGGTGTTGCAGGTCACGCAGGGACTCCTGGTTACTGGAGTACCTGCAGCGTTCTAGATGGCCAGCTCTAGCCCCTTCCTTGGTCCACAGCACAGCGCCTGCTCGCAAAATGCAGTGGGCACTCCTCCCGGTATCTTCGGCGTGAAGCGGCACCCGCGGAGCGGGTGCGGCAGAAAGTTGGTGCAAATTAAAGTGTCAGCCTCCAGCAGAGTCCTCCTTAATCGAGGTCCCGCTCCAAACAGAGAGTGCAAAGTTTCCGTTGCTCCCAGGAAACACACGATTTTCAGCAGCGCGATAGACAGTGGACGGGGCCGAGCACCGAACGCAGACCAGGTGTTGCAGGTCACGCAGGGACTAATGGTTACTGGAGTCCCTGCAGCGTTCTAGATGGCCAGCTCTAGCCCCTTCCTTGGTCCACAGCACAGCGCCTGCTCGCAAAATGCAGTGGGCACTCCTCCCGGTATCTTCGGCGTGAAGCGGGTGCGGCGGAAAGTTGGTGCAAATTAAAGTGTCAGCCTCCAGCAGAGTCCTCCTTAATCGAGGTCCCGCTCCAAACAGAGAGTGCACACCCAAAGGGAGACAGATCCAGACAGAGGGACAGTCATTGTAATCGAGGTGTTAAATTTAAGGTAAAGCATCACATTTTAAATTGTTCTTTATCTAAGGAGCGGTGTAAATAACTTTTGAGATCCGTTTTTAAAAATTGTTCAATTAAAATTCTGACAGATGCTCGGTTATTGTTGTTTAAAATGCAATGTAAGGAGATAAGTGGCATTCGTGGTTTAGTTTTAAAAGTTGTTAAGCTTACCATACATAAATTGTGAGTGAAGCAGTTTTATCTGTTTGGCCATAAAATTTTGTGAATCACAATATTTTATTATGTCCATACATTCCGAGATATGATTTAAAGTTTTATAAGACTTTGGCTCTGAGTACACACAGTTCGGAATTACGAGTTGGTAGGTATTAAGCACATCAGGAAATTATCTGATCGGTTAAATACCTTAACCTTTATTAAAATTCGACAGATACAACACGCCGAAATTTAATGGGTAAAAAGCACACAGTATTTACTGTATTATGCAAATTTTGGTGCGTTAAACACCAGAAGCTGCATTTTATTCCCCACTAACTCATAATAGGTGTTCTTAATCACACCCGATAAATAGCTTATCCCGAAGTACTGTTATTTAGCTCGCAGCAGTGTGGTGTTGCTGTGGTCTTTTACCTGGGATACGGAGGCGCATTGAATGGGACTGCGAGGACCAGCAGCCTCACAACTTCACACAGCTGGGTCCTCTTTCCGCCCCTCTCCTGCTGCTTGAAAACTGCTCGCAGCCCCTGCTCCGCGGGAGCCGCTCGCAGCAGTGTGGTGTTGCTGTGGTCTTTTACCTGGGATACGGAGGCGCATTGAACGGGACTGCGAGGACCAGCAGCCTCACAACTTCAAACAGCTGGGTCCTCTTCCCGCCCCTCTCTTATTAGCTGTATATAAATCACGCCTATTCTCCGCCGCCCAAACGTGCGCGGCCCGTTTAAGCCCGTTGTAGCCCGGTGGAGACCGGACCGGGCCATCCCTCTAACATCTGGACTACACACTGAAGGTCGTACTGTGACTGTAATTACCTGCTCTATTTATTCACATTAGTACTAGGGTAATGGCGGGGCGCGAAAACAGAAGAAAAAAAACTACAAAGGGAGTTCATTCTGCAGGGACCCTGGACAGTTTTATTTTGAGGGCAAATACATTACTGGATCATGAGATAACCCTGTTTGAGCACCGGATCTTACAAGATATTGCCCTTGCTAAGAGATCCTCGCTCGGCCACCTTGCAAACGCTCGCACCCCAGAACGCCGCTCCTGCCACCTGATAGGGTTGAGCTGGATACTAGTTTCACTAGTGACATTACCCATGGTGTGGGAAGATCCATTCTAGATATGGAAATGCAGCAGTTGCCAACAGTAAAGAATAATACGCCAATGGCACTCGGCCCTAACAAGGGAGCTGGCGGACTGAATGATCCCTCCATCCGCCAGCTAAGAGGAAGAATGGAAGGGGCTATACCTAAAAGGAAGCGCGGCGGCGGAGCTACCGGCGGTAGAAAGCCCACAATACCCAAATGCTTGGAGAAGGATTGCCCCGGGGCCGCTAAGGCTACAGGCAGTGGAACAGTTCCACTTTTACCGACTCTGTCAATAGCACCCATGCCGGGGGGGTCAAACGTAGCAACTATACTACCGATAACGGAGCACTTGCTCTTGGCAAAATTTGGCCATCTTCTGCACACTGCACTCCAACCATTTGAACTGAGACTCTTACGGATAGAGCAACAATTGTCTACGATTTAAAACGCAACAGTTAAGACTATGGACAGTGTTAAGCTACATAGTGTGAGCTCTGTCCAAGCCTCAGTTGAAAAGGGGGGCCTTATGTTGCAAAATCCTGTAATACCCTCTGATTTACCTTGCGTTCAGGTGACATGTCCAACGAATGCAGTTCTTGTTGGTCCATTGGCAAGTTTGCCTTCTGTAGCTCATTATGGGACCGCAAACAATGCTTCAAGTACGCTAATCAGAATTGACTTACCCCCAGAATCGAGCCCGTATGTGGTGGTTGTAGCTGGAGTACATGAACACTCTAGCACCAGAGAAGAACACCATTAGTCCCTAAAAAACAAGGTTACAGACTGGCTGAGCAGAAATAGACCGCTTCCCACCCATAATAGTAGCAAAATCTTGTTAGTTCGAAGGGTAGCCTGGGTAGGGCATAGAGTTAAGAACATCAAGGGAGATTGTGTGCTGGTAAATTTTAGAGATGCACGAGTGGTATCTCACATTTTCGGGTGGGTGCAGTCTAACTCTGAGTCAGTAATACAACCCCTGCCACTGACACACTTTTATCCTCCTGGCCCTGTCCGTCCAAGGCAGTTTATTGATCAGAGCTGGAAGGCGGTGGGGTCCTGTGCAAGGGTGGGATTTAATAGAGAGAGGCATGGAGCTTTACCTGTACCCCTAGATATTTGCAGACAAAATAGATACAGTTGTTTGAACATGGTTGACTGACTGGAGTATGGTGATGTAGATCTTTGTGTGGCTCCTATAGGGAGTAAGAGGGTTGAAGGATGCAAGAGGACAAGAGAGATCTGCCCTAATATGTCTAACTTCATAAGCATAGGACAAAGTATGTTGAAGTCAGCTTCCCTCGCCCCTCATACTATCCAGCAGATACCTATTGTAAGCAATCCGAACCTGTACCTAAAAAATCAATCAGCCTACTGATGACTATCCCGGTGGAAGGCTGCCCAACGGGCACCGTGCTTCATGGCACGGCAATTGCACAGGATGACCCGAACGACCTGACCCTGTTTACTGATCAGGACAGGAAGGCAGGAGTAATCAAGATACTGTCGTGGAATGTGGCTGGCCTACCAAATAAAATGGCCTGCCCTAACTTGGGATCTTTTGTAGATGACAATGATGTGTGTCTCTTCCAAGAGACATGGGCGTTTGAAGAACAGTACCGACGGGGGTTTGCCTCATTCCATGTGCCTCAGCAAACAAACTTTGCCCTCTCTCTCAATCACTTAACACTGGGGACCAAATAAACATTGACTTTGAATTTGGTCCGGTATATTTATTTTATACCTTTTCTTTAAATGATTATTTCAAACTTTTTTTAGGCAAAAAGAGAATACACCATACAAAATTATTTACAATTTGGCAAAACAAAATTAACACGATGACACTTACAAACTGTGTAAAAAGGAAAATTACAAGTGTTACATCCCACAAACAATATACAATACAGTGCTAGACGATAGACATAACAATGCGACAATTTTGTGTAAAATACAAATGAATTATCAAAAACAAATCAATCTATGAAAAGAGCCAATTCAATACAAGAGCAAACGAGGGCGTGAGGCAATTATATTTTGATAAACATTCAATGTGTATAATTAGCTCTTGCTGGGTTGCCGACGCGTTTCAAGTTTGGGCCAGGAGTGTCCAAACTATCATCAGGGCTCCTGTTATTCTTCTGTTAGGATGTAAAAACCAACCGTTTTACTACAACCGAATGGCCTCTTCTACAAAAATATATATAGCACACCGTTTGGAAAGAGTTAAAAGTACCTGAGTGTTGTTATACGGTTGGTCTGTAGGGGTTTCTAAAAATGGACCAAATCCTTTTTCAAGACACAACCAGGAATACTTCAATAGCAGCACCAATCTGGGAAACGAGAGGTGTTGTCTATATTTACAATGTGTGCGCTTGGGGGTCTCATGACACCCTACAAATTATTAGCAAAACCAAGGGATAAATTGAAGAATTCATACCTTCTGTTGAGCAATCTTGTGACAAAAAGGGGGGGCGGAGGGATATCTTTTCTTTGAATCCTGTGTAAAAAATGCGTACCCATTTGTCATATAAGGGGATACTAAAATAGTTACATAGGTATTTTTATGAGTGACGAAACTGCCATACCTGTCCTGTTCTTCACTGTGGGGCTGCGGATACTTTTCCCTTTGTGCCTGTGAGGGCAATGCACTGAATGAGTGTGAAGTTATTCAAAAATGCGCACAGCGTGTAACGACACTTTATGGTTCTTAAGTACGCCGAAAAAAATATCGCACGTACCTTCAATCCTGCTGAATGCGGAACCACCTCTCACCCCCAGTCCACGGCCCCAGCCGGGGCTTTAGGGAATCACTTTCCTTAGTTACACTTGGCGCTTCCACAGTCACGGAACCGTCGTGATCTGAAAGGGGACGATTACTGGTCCATACCACCGACTCAGGCTCCATCCCCGAGAGCATGGTCACCGTTGGCAATACAGATCACGGCGTTAACATTAAATCACTCTTTACGAGCCTGTAATGGGGGTACTCCATCTGACAGATCAGCCAAGTGTACCTTTATCAAACCTGGCCAGATGTCACGCTTGGACTACATTCTGGCAGAAACACAGCTGTGGTCACTAGTCATAGACTTTAATGTAGTTACGCGAGCTGAGAGTGACCACAACCCGCTGATCTTAGAGCTGGCCCGCTTGGCGTCAGGGGAGGTAGTATCTCAGCTCCTGGGGATGCTGCTGATAGGCTCATTCTTACAAATGATAGGCGCAGAGTTATATGGGACAAACTCGCTGATAACCCGGAAGTATCATTGTCCCCATATTAGCTGAGGTTGATGTGCTAATCATGCAACCAGTTCTTCTAGACCATTATACTAAAATGCAGGTGTTTCACCTGGATTTAGTTTCCAAGTTGGCTAAGGTATTTAATCCTCAGAGAACAAAGAAGAGCAAAAGGCCCAGGCAGCAGTCATGGTATAATGCACTTTGTAGGAAGGCTAAGTCTGAATTAATACAGGCAGTAAAAGAGTATACTGACAACATTGAAATCAAAGCCAGGAGAACACACTATAAAGAAATCATGAAATATGTAAAGGAGGAGTGGGTTTATGAAAAGTGGGCTAATCTATCTGCTGCACTAAGACATAAAGATCCCCGGGAATTCTGGTCAATAGTAAACAATGGCTCGGGGGAACCTAAACTGGCCATTA
Organism: Lissotriton vulgaris; assembly: GCF_964263255.1. Lineage (NCBI taxonomy): Eukaryota > Metazoa > Chordata > Amphibia > Caudata > Salamandridae > Lissotriton > Lissotriton vulgaris. The sequence goes on along the minus strand of NC_141694.1, from coordinate 1,194,620,180 downwards.
AGTGGAACATATCATCCGAAGCCTGGGAAAACCACTTTCGGGCTTTGTACCAAAGTGAGGACCAGCTAGATGCCCCTGAGCTAATGAGGGTACAGCCAGCTTCTAATTTACATCCAAAGGCAGAGGCTGATTTTACGCTTACTGAAGGCTGTAATGCGATATCTAAGTTGGCCTCGGGCAAAGCCCCTGGTTTAGATAAACTTCCAGGTGATCTTTTTAGGCAAGAACTGAGGATATGGGGGCTATACTTCCTGATCCTATACAATGCAGTTCTGGGGGGTATGACGGTGCCCTGCACTTGGCTGGGTGCGGAGATAGTCCCTATATTCAAAAAGGTTTCTCCTCTGCTCCCAGCCAACTACAGGCCCATCGGCCTCATAGATGTTCCACAGAAGATCTTTGCCAGGCTAATCCTGGATCGACTGCGGGATTGGATGGAAGAGTACTCAATCCTGAGTCCTTATCAGGCAGGGTTTAGAAAGAGCACCTCTACTATAGACCAAATTTTTTGTTTATTATTATTTTGGAAAACAGTAAATATAGAGGGTGGCAGCCTCTATATGGTGTCTGTCGACCTCCGCTCGGCCTTTCATTTAGTTCCACGGCCGAAACTATGGATTGTCCTCCTCAAACTGAGCATACCACTTCCACTGCTGACAATATTGATGGGACTTCATGAGGCGAATTTTGCCCAAGTCAGATGTGGGAAAAATGGTGCATTGTCGGCGAGATTCCCCGTTGACAGGGGGGTAAGGCAGGGTTGCGTGCTTGCACCGACCCTGTTTTGCTTCTATGTCAACGGGGTAATCTCGCATTTGGATGGACTGCAGAACAACGATGCTCCAAAGTTGGCAGGTAGTAGGGTCCCCGCCATCATGTTTGCTGACGACACCCTCCTGCTGTCTTGTCCTGCTGTTTTCAGGATTTTTGTAGACTGAGGGGTTTGGAGATCAATTCACTTAAAATGAAATTTATGATCCTCAACCCCCCAGTAACTACCCGTCCAAATTCAAGACTAGGTACATCAAGCTTGGAAAGGGTATCGACTTTTGACTATCTGGGGGTCACCCTAAATGAGGATTTGACGTGGGGCCCACAGATAGCCAAATCTCAACTAAAGCTGATATTTTGAAACTATCTAATACTTCCTCCAACAAACCGGTTGCCCCACCTTTGGAGGTATATAAGACGCAAGCGAGAAGTGCGATCGTCTATGGCGGGGAACTATGGGGATATTTACGGAGGACTGAATTGATAAGGACAGAAAACAAATGTATAAGACAGCTGCTGGCCCTACCTTCTAGCACTCCTCGTCTGCCCTTAAGGCTTGATTTAGGACTAAGGCCTATTGATGAGGTGTTAGCGCTTAAAACCTCTAAGGTTCTGGTGCAGGCTCTGGGTGACTCCAGAGCTTGTAAATTATAGACAGGAACTAGCAGAAGTACTGAACCTCCCTGGGGCTGGGACAATTCCCTGGGTCATATTCATAAAGAACGAATGTCAAAGGCTAGGATTGCATGCCCTGTTGACTGACTCGGGGAATGCTGCCACAAGGATCACCCGAAATAATCTTACTAAGATTTACTATGAAAATAATTACACTGCTACCATAACTGCTTTGTTCTTAACTGTTAAAGACTTTTATAATTTTGAAGAATTCATGGATGAAATGTATCCTATCTTGGCTAGAAAACTGTATATACAGTGGAGATACGGGGTTTTACCCCTGCGAGCCTTTGCCAACAGGTGGTCACCAGCAGGAACCGAAAAATGTCCTGGGTGTAACTGTGACAGGGAAAATGATCTGCACGTTCTATTCTTCTGTCCAGCCTATGATAAGCCCAGGAAGTACTGGCTTGTGCCCCTGTGCAAGAATCTGGGATTCAAGCATTGCATGCATGCTTTTAGAGTTTTAAAAACAAACACAACTAGACCAATTGTCTTCATCGTGTCACAATTTCTAGTAGCAATGTGGCACAAGCGAATGTTTTTAATTAAAGCACTATGAAAGCGATACATAGCTACCATATCACGGACATGCTGATCTCTTTGTATCTGTAATTCTTCCTGCTTGCCACACTGTATTTCATTTGTAACTGCTGAGACTGTATCTGCTTGTTTCTGATACACTGAATCAAATGTCACCCATGAATTATTGTTTTTATATTTTCTGTATTTTTATTAAATTATTGATTTTATATATGTGTATCTTTTATGGCACTTGGCCGAAATAAAGATTTCATGATGATGATGATGTCATTTATCAGGTGCTAAAAATAGCACCTAAACTCGTAATCACAGCCTTTGTCTTGATAAACTAGTACACAATTTAAAGTATCCAAGATGGCTCCCTGTTGGTTTAATATGTGGCAGCACTTCAGCCGCTCTTCACCAATTAGGGAGGGGCCTGGCTGTTTCTGCTGCTACCGGTCTTCAATCTTGCTGGTGCCACCACCTAACCCAGCATAATTCAAGGCTCCCATAGTGACCAAATGCCAGCAGCACCTCCTGATGTGATATCTGAAGTTTAAAGGGGAGACAATGTAGCCCTACGGGTAGAGCAGTTGATCTCGAAGCTGGAGAACCGGGTTAGAGTCTCGACAACAAAGCTCAACATCCTGTGATTCTGGGAAAATCACTTCATCTCTCAAGGCCTAACAAAAATGAATGTGCCCTTCTGTAACGAAACTGGTGCTATATAAAGTGCTCTGATACACGATGTCTCGGGTCGAGTTTGCGCTATAAAAAACTCTAAAAAAAGAAAAAGGGGGGAACAGAGGGAGTTTCTTGTATTATTTAGGAAGGCTGCAAACCGCAGAAATTTCATGTTGCAATTCCTGGGGCATCCTTTTGCCCCTGTCTGTAATTCTACACAAAGTTGAATTCTGCGCAGAGGGAATGGAGTCTACACCCCCAGCAAATCTAGGGTTGATCTATTCCCCTTCCCATGCTGAAAGGGTAGCTATTCCAACCAATGTCTTGATTATCTTTCTGAAAATGTTCAGGGTAAAAGTGGGTGAAATTGGAGTTGGTTAATACTCACCAACATGTATCTAAGCACTCCCAAACTCCCAACTCAAACCACAGCTTGAAATGGGTACTTCCCAACCCTTGAGTGAAATGTATTACTGCTGATTTCTCAGAAATGTTGAGGTAAATATATTCATGCCTACCTGAATTCTCTTTGTGATTTCCCGACAGTTGGAAATGAGGTATTTGTTGGCCATAATTATATGCTTATTGCTGAAGGTACCTATGTGAATTACCCTACCTTCGTGGTAAAAATACACAGTGAATGCTCAGGAACCACAGAACGTCCTTTTCTCATTTTTTTCTTTTTTTTTTGTGCAAAATGTGTCCCCATGTCAAAAACTGACAAGGGTGCATTTCATGCTTAAATGTAGTATGAAATGACAGCTTGGTATTTCACGTCATTTTGCTTCATTTTGCCAAAACTTTGTATAACTATGGAAGGTAATATAACTGTACTTCGCACACCCCGACTCATCCCTGGATATTCTGACCCTGAAACAACTCTTGTTCTTTTTAGTCATCAGTTTTTATTTTTGTGTGATATATCGCAGAGATGGCTGTAGAGAGCAATGAGCATCACATATCTCCTTTCAGATAAATGTTTTGCTGAATGCACTGAAATTTATGCTTATGTTTTATTGTATTATTTTTAAATCATTGTCATCTCCTAAGGTAGTCTAAATAACAGGAGTTTACATTCAGTTAGTTTAAGAAAAAGTCAGTGATGGGTGGTGACACACGTATACAGTAGCAAACGTGGGTCCCGTGCTCACTAAGCCACTAGAGTCAAGCTATCCTGGCTGAAGACGGCAGAAACGCTTGATTCCGGTCCAGGGAAAACGTGGCTTGGCAGTTGGGGCTGGACTGGTCCCATGAGGCACAGGGTCAAGAATGATTTGCATATGGCCATGTCTGAACTGGGGTGGCTTGGTGAGCAAAATAACAATGGATTAAATCCAGATCTGTGACTGGGGGTAATTGTTTTGCCATTGTGCAACATTCCGTCCATCATCTTTTGTGTTTTGCTGTTCACCCTATGTGGGAAGGGAATGCCCAGACGTGGGTCCCGTGCTCACTAAGCCACTGGAGTCAAGTTATCCTGGCTGAAGATGGTTGATAGCCAGAAACCGGTCCTAGGAGGCTTGATTCCGGTCCAGGGAAAACGTGGCTTGGCAGTTCGGGCTTGACTGTTCCCATGAGGCACAGGGTCAAGACTGATTTGCATATGGCCATATTTGAACTGCAGTGGCTTGGTGAGTAAAATAACAATGGATTAAACCCAGATCTGTGACTGGGGTGAATGTTTTGCCATTGTGCAACATTGCGTCCATCATCTTGTGTGTTTTGCTGTTCACCCTATGTGGGAAGGGTATGCCCAGAAGTGGGTCCCGTGCTCACTAAGCCACTGGAGTCAAGCAAGCTATCCTGGCTGAAGACGGCTGATAGCCAGAAACCGTGCCTAGGAAGCTTGTTTCCGGTCCAGGGAAAGCGTGGCTTGGCAGTTCGGGCTGGACTGTTCCCATGAGGCACAGGGTCAAGACTGATTTGCAAATGGCCATGTCTGAACTTGGGTGGCTTGGTGAGCAAAATAACAATGTATTAAACCCAGATCTGTGACAGGGGGTGAATTTTTTGCAATTGTGCAACATTCCGTCCATCATCTTGTGTGTTTTGCTACACGTATACAGTAGGGCACTCTCGCTACATACATTAAAAAACACACACACGCCCCTGCATTAAAGAACACATTAAAATAAACATCCAGGAAACAGAAAATTGAAGTTACTTACCTTATTCTTCAGCATGTCCTCAATGCTCTCCCGTCCCTGGCTCCAGACTCCTCTGGGTGCGAGGTGAAAGTCACACAGTCAAATACGTTATAAAATCCAGACGCTGCTCTCATGATGTGAAGCAGCATGAGTGAAGCATCTTGATTGTTGGAAGCAGACTGTCTCAGTGCTCTGAAAAGCACTGGAAGTCTGTGCATGTTCTCAAACCCATCTGTCTAAGACAGCTGGGTTGGAGAGTTTGAATTGCTAATGCTGGTTTGGCCATAGAAAGATAGCCAACCAAACCAACATGCACAATTGAAACTGAAGAAGCCACTCATCCTTACTGCCAATCAGCAGTAATAATACACTGACCCCGCCCTGCCTTCTCTATTTGGCAGAAAGCTGAAAAAATACAATGGTAATACAATCCTTATATTGCCATTTTATTTTTACAGCTTTCTGAGCTGCAGTGTGTGTGGGGGGGGGGAGTGGTTCTTCTCTGCTCCTATGGAGAAACTGCAGGTGGAAAAGTATGAAAAGAAACACATGCTTGAAAACAACACAATAAGGAATCATCAAGCATACCTTGTAGATTTCAGCTTCATTTTTCATAAACTAGACTGAAAGTAAGCTGGTTCACATTCATCCTTTCATCTCACTGCCTTCATACATAGTGTATATGGAAATATTTTTCAAGGCTAATGACAAATGAGAAATTTCTTTTTACCACAAATATCTTATCGAAATTTAAATGGCATTCATATGTACTGATTTAGAGTTAGAAAAGTGGTCTGCAGGCCCACTCGGTGAGTGGACCCTGAAAGGGCCAGGCCCATACAATCTAGATCTGTTATAGAATCACAAGTTTATGGTACTTTTGCTCAGCATGAAATCGTGGAGGAGAGAGAAATCGTTAACAATGTCAGCCAGATCAAAAGCACTTTCTCTAGATGCTTAGTAAACACAGACCACCAAATATTGTTGGTTAATATATTACAAAGCTAAAAATAACTGGACATAAAGACTGTTGGACTTGGCCCTTTTTGCAGGGTCATCCCTAAACTTTTTGCCTTTCTCCTTGCCTTTTTCTGACATGGTGTTTGTGGTTTTAGTACTCTGGGCACTTTAGCACTGCCGTCCAGTGTAAAGTGCGTGTGCTCTCTGTGTTAAATATGGTAACATTGATCTACACCTGTTTGGCATATTTAATTTACCTGTCAGTCCTTTGTAAAGTGGTATCTCATATGCCCAGGGCTGGTGAATTAAATGTTACTGGTAGACTTGCAGCGCTGGTTGCGCCACCCACCAAAGTATCCTTTCAAACCTATCCCAGGCCTCTGCCATTGCAGGGCCTGTGTGCACAGTGTCACTGCCGCTGTGACGTGGCACCTAAAGTGTGTGCCATGTCCATGACTACTCTTTTCCTGCATGTCAGTCACACCTAAGATAGGCCCTAACTAGCCCTATGGGCAGGGTGCATTGTAGGTAAAAGATAGGATATGTACCTTAAGTGTGTGACATGTACTGGTAGTGACAAACAGTCCTTTTGGTTTCTCACTACTGTAGGGCTGCCCTCCCATAGGAATGCCTTGGGGATTCCCTGATAAGTGTTTCAGTTGGTAATTCCTGATATGAGAGAAGCAGCATTGTCAAGTTTAATACATTTGGAATTGTCATAATAAATACTGCGCAATGGTGTGCGCAGATTTATCATAACTATTTTAGAAATGGCACTTTTAGAAGTTGGCATTTCTGTGTGCTATGTGTCCGCCTGCCTGATGTGAATTGCATGTCTAGCTTTTGAGTGACAGGGGCTGGGAGGTGTGTGTGGCTCCAGGAGGAGCAGGGTGAGTCAGCACTAGGCTGTATGGGACATCTGCATTGGGAGTAGTGGGCAGAGTAATCCCTGACCCTGAATAGGTCTGTGCCTAGCCTGTACAATGCTGGCTCTGCCCCCTGTGGTGTGTCTACTCAACTAGCCCCCACCTGACAAAGGGGAAGAGGAGCCTGGTAAACAAAGTGCTCCAATTCCCCCTGAACCAGTTGCATCTGATTCCCCCAAGCCCTGCACTACAGACAAAGGAAAAAGTAGTATAAATATAGGGGCTGTGACCCCATGATTTGGGTGCTATTCCTGTACTTGCTGGGGACTTGCTGCTGCTGGGGTCCAGGAGGAACCACCACAAGGGCTTGCCGCCCTGCTGCAGGGCCCTGTGTGCTGGCCTCCTTGGGCCCAGCTGTGACTCTTGGAGTTGGAGGACTCGTGAGCTTTTTTTTGTAATTCCCCAACAAAGGAGCCTTTCATGGCTTGCATCCCGGTGTGGGGACTCCGCTGTACTGCTATCGGATGAGCGTGAGCCCATCCTGCATTTGTGTTATCAAGCAGGAGCCTACCCCGCATATTTGTATGCCTTGAAGCTGGAGCCCACCCCATGATTTTGTGCATCTGGAGAACGGATGCCCACTCCACTTATGGGTTTATTTTGCGGGCGTCTCCCCTGTATTGGAGTTTTATTTGCATGTGCCCACCCCGCATTGTGGATTTATTAGCAAGCGGGTGCCCACTCCACATTGCTGACGCGAAAGGGAGTGCGGAAAACGGAAGTCAGGCATCCGCGCCTGACTGTGGGCAGGGCCTGCAGAGATTCCAAGAGCTGTGCGGGCTCCATTTCCGCCCCTGTTGCCAGGAAGTGGAAGTCCAGCAGAGGTGCAGCCAGTTGCTAATCCGGGGCTCTCATGACCTACGTGGAGAGCCACGCGTGGTTTGTGGTGATCGGGGCAAGGAGGAACGTTCAACACCCGGCAGGAGAGAAGGCGTCTCCGGAAAAGCCCCGGTGAGTGGGGCTGCCTGTGAGCTTAGCTTTGTCCTCGTGGTGCCGAGAGCGGCACCAAAGGAGTCCTCAGCGAGTCCCGGTTAGCGGGGGTTCCTTGATGTATGGCGGATGCCGGGAGCAGCCCCAGAGGAGACCTAAGGAGCCTGCAGAGCCCGGTGAGTGAGGCTAAGTAGAAGATTGTTGGTGCCCTCCAGGGTACGGTGGGGCTTTCTTGAGTCACATTGTCGATGCCTGAGGGGTCCCGCAGGAGAGCGGGCCGCTCCAACGTGGGGCATATCGTTTTCAGGGACCCAATGGGGGTCCAGAGGGCACGGAGGTGCCAGTATCTGTATTTGTTCCTTCAGTTGCGCCACCGTAGCGGGCAACTGCAACGATTGGGCACCTTTGTTTTAAATAGTCCCAGTGGGGCCTGAGAAGCACAGTGGTGTCTGTGTTTCGATTACTGATCCCAGCTGCCCTGCGAGATCGCACACAGCTGCACCATGAGGCACGTTTGGTTAAGAGTCCCAGTGATGGTCCGAAGGGGTCCAGAGGGCACAGTAATTGCCAGTGCCCACATTTTCGCCTGCACAGCTGCACCGCAATTAGCGGCAGCTGCAACATTTAGGCCAGAGCATTTTTGGAGGAGTCCCAGTGGGGACCCAGGATGCACAGTGGTGCCAGTGCAATTGCGCTCTTTGGGATTCTGCTTTTTAGACCAACAACGGTCCCATGCATGCAAATATACACAAAACAATAAATATAGACAGAATCAGATCTATATTTGGAGCGACATATCCAGCCGGACAGAGGTCTTCAAATTTACTCAATGAAAAGATAATTCATACAGAAAGAATACCTTCAACAATTCACCAGTGTAGGGCACAAGCCTGTGCCCAAACACTATCAGATCAAATACAGAAGGTTGATCAAGAACATAAAAGGGCTTTTTAAGGCAAAAGTAACGTTTTCTGTTTAAAATTACATTGTACAGTAGTAACAAGAAAGCACCATTACATCACATATAAATCAAGTTTTGTATAGGGTGCTAGACAGGTCGACGGCGTTTCGGTCCCCCTACTTAATCATGGGGAGCATCATCAGGACATTTGTGTAATGCCTTAACGTTATTGAGCCTCTGATTTCCTGAGAGAGAGATTGGGAGAAAAGCATATGTACATTTTTAGAAACAGAATCATAGAATTATTTACATACTAAATCAGGTGACTTGAGGTGAGTAGTGAGCCTAATTACGTTATTTACACGTGGATCGCGGGAGCCGCTAAGCTCTGTGCCGTGGAAGCATGATTAAAGGGGTAGAGACCGCTACTTATTTAATACGGTATGGCGGGGACCGTGTGGAAAACCGGGATACAATTTTTTCAAATGGGCCGGTATAGTGATTGGTGCAGTAGTCCGGGCGGAGCGAAGAAGTGATTCCTTAATTGTGCCGGTATTGTGGTCAGCGCAGTGGTACGGGCTGATCGAAGAATCTGCACAGGGGAGTGGAGCCGAGAGTTGTGTGTAGATAGTGATTGTGGGGGCAGCTGGAAGCATGTGAACTTAGGACAGTAATGCAGCGAGTGCGAGTGAATTCCGTAGTAGTGAGGCGTGGTTTGTGCAATTGGAGCGAGACTATTGTGGGAATACGTGAAATTGCTATCAGGCTTACCAGGGCGATACAATCCACTGTTGCAGGCAATAGGGTGGTAGTCTTATGAAGGCAGGTAAGCCCTGTGAAATGAGGGAGTTGTTAGATAAGGAACCACATCGCGAGCTAGGCGGTTAAAGTGAACGCGAGAAGATTCTTACCAGAATCGGACAAAAATGAGTTGAACCGCGTTACAATAGCGTAATCCGACGGTGCCAGGATTCTACCTGTTGGAAAACAGGGTCCATTAGAAATTGTGAAGGTTTAGAAAACCAAAGTTGGTGAACCGCGGGCTGCAAAAGACTTACCGGATCAGTCGGTAGTTCGGTCTATTCCCTGGCGTACTAGGGTGGAGGGAGGCGGTTGGAGATAATTGGGCGGGAGGGATCTAATTGGTCGGTGGTTGCAGGATAGCTTGGGCATAAAAATAAAGAACGGACACGTTGCTAAGCGGCCATATTGGGTGAGACAGGGTGCAGTTAACCTAAGTGAATGGTGTACTTAACCAAGGTGAATAGTGCACAGTGAAAGTGACTTCAACATAAATCACATTGGATTCAGCAATTAACAATACAAAAATTAAAAAAATGTAACCTAGAGAGGAGGAATATCCAAAGGGTGACATTGTATGCGACTACAAAAGCCAGGTCAGAGTGTTTTCAGTTCAAGAGTGAGTCAGACTTCAAATGAGGGCAGTCCATTCCTCCTGAAGTTTTATTCAGAATTTAGGCTGTCCGTTTTCAATATCCATTTAAGCTCTTCTCTGTTGAGCATTCGGGTCAAGTCACCACCTCTTGGTGGGATGATAACTTGGGTGATTACAGTCCAGCGAATTTCATTTTCTGTGTGCCCTTTGTTGGCAAAATGTTCGACCAAGGGAGCATTAGGAGTACTACACCGGATCCGGCTCTGATGCTGGGATATTCGTAGCTTGATTTTCTGCTTGGTTTGACCCACATAATCTAAATCACAGGGACAAAAGATAGCATAAATGATGTTACAGCTATTACAGTTAGTAAAGGTCCTTAGCTCATTCTTTACCTCTTTGTATACAAACTCTTTGCAGTCTATTGAAAAATCACATACAACACATGATCCGCACTTGGAGTGGCCTCGAAGGGGTGGTAATGACCAGTGGTCATGGAGAGTGGTATTTAGTGGGGTTGTGGGAGGCAGGGCTGCCCTAACCAACTGATCTTTGAGATTTTTGCTTTTTCTGAAGGCAAAGAGGGGAACTTCCCATTTCAGTGGTCCTGAGTTCAGTATGTGCCTATTCCTTTTTATACTCTGTTTGACACGATTAGAAATGGTGGAAAAGATAGTGACACATACCATTTTTTCGGAGGTTTGTTTAGGTTTTGGCTCCAAGAGGGTCTCACGGGGGAGGTACCAAGCCCTTTTCATTGAGTTTTTTATTAGGCGTCTTCGATAGCCTCTAGTTCTTAGTTTATCTGAAAGGGTGTTAGCCTCAACAAAATAATCTTCCTTCTTGAAGCAATTCCTCCTTAATCTAAGGAATTGGGAGTATGGTAGGCTTTCTCTCAGAGCCCTGGGGTGACAGCTACCATAACTGAGCAGGGTGTTTCTTTACATCGGTTTACGGAAAAGGGATGTGTAGAGTACCCCATCTTGATGTTGGACAGTTAGATCTAGGAAAGCATTGCTAGTCTTGCTGTGAGTTAGAATACCTTCAACAATTCACCAGTGTGGGGCACAAGCCTGTGCCCAAACACTATCAGATCAAATACAGAAGGTTGATCAAGAACATAAAAGGGCTTTTTAAGGCAAAAGTAATGTTTTCTGTTTAAAATTCAATTGTACAGAAGTATCAAGAAAGCACCATTACATTACATATAAATCAAGTTTTGTATAGGGTGCTAGACAGGTCAACGACATTTTGGTCCCCCTACTTAATCATGGGGACCATCATCAGGACATTTGTGTAATGCCTCCCACAACCCCACTAAATACCACACTCCATGACCATTGGTCATTACCACCCCTTTGAGGCCACTCCAAGTGCGGATCATGTGTTGTGTGTGATTTTTCGATAGACTGCAAAGAGTTTGTATACAAAGAGGTAAAGAATGAGCTAAGGACCTTTACTAACTGTAATAGCTGTAACATCATTTATGCTATCTTTTGTCCCTGTGATTTAATTTATGTGGGTCAGACCAAGCAGAAAATCAAGCCACGAATATCCCAGCATCGGAGCCGGATCCGGTGTAGTACTCCTAATGCTCCCTTGGTCGAACATTTTGGCAACAAAGGGCACACAGAAAATGAAATTCGCTGGACTGTAATCACCCAAGTTATCATCCCACCAAGAGGTGGTGACTTGACCCGAATGCTCAACAGAGAAGAGCTTAAATGGATATTGAAAACGGACAGCCTAAATTCTGGACTAAACCTTCAGGAGGAATGGACTGCCCTCATTTGAAGTCTGACTCACTCTTGAACTGAAAACACTCTGACCTGGCTTTCGTAGTCGCATACAATGTCACCCTTTGGATATTCCTCCTCTCTAGGTCAAATTTTTAAAATTTTTGTATTGTTAAGTGCTGAATTCAATGTGATTTATGTTAAAGTCACTTTCACTGTGCACTATTCACCTTGGTTAAGTGCACCATTCACTTAGGGTAACTGCACCCTGTCTCACCCAATATGGCCGCTTAGCAACGTGTCCGTTCTTTATTGTTATGCCCAAGCATGTCCTGCGACCACCGACCAATTAGATCCCTCATGCCCAATAATCTCCAACCGCCTCCCTCCACCCTAGTACGCCAGGGAATAGACCAAACTACCGACTGATCCGGTAAGTCTTTAGCAGCCCGCGGTTCACCAACTTCGCTTTTCTAAACCCGCACAATTTCTAATGGCCCCTGTTTTCCAGCAGGTAGAATCCTGGCACCATTGGATTACACTATTGTAACGCGGTTCAACTCATTTTTGTCCGATTCTGGTAAGAATATTTTCGTGTTCACTTTAACCACCTAGCTCGCGATGTGGTTCCTTATCTAACAACTCCCTCATTTTACAGGGCTTACCCGCCTTCATAAGGCTACCACCCTATTGCCTGCAACGGTGGATTGTATCGCCCTGGTAAGCCTGATATCAATTTCACGTATTCCCACAATAGTCTCCCTCCAATTGCATAAACCACCCCTCACTACTACGGAAATCACTCGCACTCGCCGCATTACTGTCCTAAGTGCACATGCTTCCAGCTGCTCCCACAATCACTATCTACACACAACTCTCGGATTCACTCCCCTGTGCAGAGTCTTCGATCAGCCCGTACCACTGCACCGACCACAATACAGGCACAATTAAGGAATCACTTCTTCGCTCCGCCCGGACTACTGGGCCGACCACTATACCAGCACATTTGAAAAAATTGGATCCCGGTTTTCCACACGGTTCCGGCCATATCGTATTAAATAAGTAGCAGGTCTCTTCCCCTTTAATCATGCTTCCACGGCACAGAGCTTAGCGGCTCTCGCGATCCACGTGTAAATGACGTAATTAGGCTCACTACTCACCTCAAGTCACCTGATTAAGTATGTAAATAATTCTATGATTCTGTTTCTAAAAATGTACATATGCTTTTCTCCCAATCTCTCCCTCAGGCAATTAGAGGCTCTATAACGTTAAGGCATTACACAAATGTCCTGATGATGGTCCCCATGATTAAGTAGGGGGACCGAAATGCCGTCGACCTGTCTAGCACCCTATACAAAACTTGATTTATATGTGATGTAATGGTGCTTTCTTGATACTTCTGTACAATTGAATTTTAAACAGAAAATGTTACTTTTGCCTTAAAAAGCCCTTTTATGTTCTTGATCAACCTTCTGTATTTGATCTGATAGTGTTTGCGCACAGGCTTGTGCCCCACACAAGTGAATTGTTGAAGGTATTCTTTCTGTATGAATTATCTTTTCATTGAGTAAATTTGAAGACCTCTGTCCGGCTTGCTATGTCACTCCAAATATAGATCTGATTCTGTCTATATTTATTGTTTCGTGTATATTTGCATGCATGGGACCGTTGTTGTTCTAAAAAGTATGTTCCCAAAGGTCCCCTGCTGACTGAAATGGGGTCCCTTGTTGTTGTTAACATAACTTTGGGATTCTGCTGCATTGGCAGCCAGCCCTGAGATTTTGGGACAGAGGGCATTTGAGTCCCAGCAAAAGGCCTGTAGGCCAGGGGATCAGTTCTATTTTGGTAGGTTGCAAGGCCCTAATGTAATTGCATAATGTGATTTTTGCTTGTGATACCTATGACATAATGTGCTTATGTTTAGGATGTTTATGCATAATGTGTTTATGCTGGTGAGGCCCAGTGCATAATGTGTTCATGCTAATGAGGTTTGGGCCTAATGTGATTTATTGCCTAATGTCATGTTATGATATTTTAGGATGGTGTCTAATGCTAATGTGATATTGCTTAGGTCATTATGGTACCAGTAGTTACTGGTTGTGTTTTGCATTAACTTACCTGGTCTGATGGTTCTGACAGTGGCCCGATTGGTCTGGCCCCGTATGTAATCCCCTGTGAATATTGCCAGTGCTAGTTGGCATAGTGTAAATGTGTGATTATATTTCTAATGTGTTTATGATAATACAAAAGCTATTTTTGATATAACCTTGTGTGGAGTTTCTTTTGTGGTGTGCCTAGTATGTTGCTGCTGTTTGTGTGTTTTGCGCAAACGCTTTACACATTACCTCTGGGATAAGCCTGACTGCTCGTGCCAAGCTACCAAGGGGGTGAGCAGGGGTTATCTGCAGCGTGTATCTCCCTTGCCCTGACTAGAGTGGTGGTTTCTGCCTGGCTTAGGCGCAAGCCCTAGTCAACCAGAAATCCCATTTCTAACTCAGACACATCAAAATTAGTTTAGTTTAAAGGAGCTTGTAAAGCGCCTGGTGACGCCTCCCGGCGTGTCCCCGCGCTGTGGAGAGAGTGAGTTTTGAGGAGAAAGAGAACCTATCATGGATTAAAAAGGCAAGTTTTCAATTTCTTCCTAAAAGAGGTCTCATTCACCTCTACTCTGATGTCCATGGGCAGGAGGTTCCAGTGCTTCGCTGCCATTGTGCGGAAGGATCTGCCTCCCATTCTGACCTTTTTAGGACGGGCAATTCTGAGCAGACCTGTACCTTTGGATCTAAGGGTTCTGCGGTGTAGAAATGAGGGTGTAGAAATACTTTGAAATCAACATAATGCCAAATATGTGAATAAAGTTGAGTAGGTGCAGCATTTCCAAGACAATTAACTCAAGAAATAAAATGCAGAGGATCAAAAAGCATGAGTCTAAATTTCCCTGCATCGATTGCTGATGAGTATCAATTATCAATCTATCCCTACATTGCCGCGAACGTGAAATCCCTTCTTAAGTTAAGTATCCTTCAGGGTGAAGTGGATAAGAAGGTGCCAGCATGTGAGGTCCTCCTAAGGAGTTTCGCCACTTCATTGGATCAGGTAGCATGAAGCTTCTGCGACAGAACTCAGTCTAAGGTGTTCTCTCTCCAAAGTAAGAGAAGTAGAGCACTTTCCCTACTTGCAACATCCACTCTGACCACATTCTCATAGGTAGATTTCCACAGCAACATAATGACCTTGATTCCCACGCCTTCTCAAGTGTGAAAATATAAAAGTTCTCCTTATCAGACTTAACTCTTCTTATATCCACTTCTCTCCTAACTAATTCCTAAAACAAAGACATTCTACCCAACAAGTGCCCTTCTTCCACCGGCAACGCAAACATGAGACAGAACAAAATCCACAGCACACATGACATTAAAACTGTTAATTCTGAAGTGAAAGCTACCAGGGAAATGCATTTCAGGCTAGCAAGATTCAGCTAACATAAGAAAAATAGAGCATGATCTTTATGTAGCTGCATACAATATAAGACACATTCGATTAATATTCCTACCTACAAATAAAATGACATGAATAATAAATACATGAAATAATAAATGGTCGTCAGCTGCAAAACAATAATTCTTCTCGTTAGTGTTTTCTGCTAGATACCTTTAAATTCCATATCATATCTCACGTTTTCTATGGAACAACCTAAATACATCACAGTTTATGTTATTACATTTCAAAATCCTTACACGACAAAAGATTATACGTGGATGCGCTCTACACATGTGATTATAATGCACCCCTACAATTTAAATTAATGTTGTGTTTCATCAACGGTATGGCCCCTGGTGAAAAACTTTCTGTCATACTTCGAGAACGCCATCAGTTAGGAGGGGATCGCTTTGCTTTCAGCTGAGTTTTTACTGCGGTGGCACCACTGAAGGCACCAAAGCTTTCCTGAGAAAGACAGAGGGGCATATTATCAAGGGATTTATCTCTGCTTTTTTGGCTTTAAAAGCCAAGAAAATGGAGATAAAATTATCTCCCTATCAGCAACAGGGTGCTAACACGCAAATGTGCATGTTAGCACCCTTTTTCACTATGCTTCCCTTTGCATCTCTAATGAGATGCAAAGTCGGCGTTCTAGAGCAAAATAATAGGAGAAATGTCGCTAAGCGACATTTCTTCAATTATCAAGCTTTACACTAACCCTGTTAGAGACAAAAAAAGCAGCGCTAACCACTGTTAGCGATGCTTTTTTTACACCTGGTATTTTCCTGACTTAGCATTGATATCCTATGGAAGGTGGATATCATGGCTAAGTTTGTGAGCCCGTATCATCAAGCGAATGCCAAACTTTGAGAGATTATCGTTGGTTTTCCAGCGATAATCTCTCATTTGGCAGTTAGCGTGAGGATTTTTATCACTTCTGAGATAAACGTTGCTAATAGCAAGTTATCTCAGCAATAATTTCCGGCGATGCTTAGCGATAAAAAAAATCGTTGCAAAGCCAAGTTAGCGATAAATATTGCTACTCGTTGGTAATATGCCCCAGAGTTTGTTACTGAATAACAAAAAACAAATAGCCCTAACACTGAGTGTCCTACCAGCGAATGATGGTAGATTCTTTTGCCTCCTGATTGGGAACATCTCACTTTCTCACCCAGAAAAAAATGTATGTCAAATGACCACTCTAAATTGTGGGAGGCATTCTGAAGAACAAAGATTAATTACCTTTGGCCGATGGGTCTTCACTCAAATGTTTTTCCCGGTGGAGCCAAATGACATAATATGGATGTAAACTTTCCACTATTAAATGGGACGGGTGGCCTGTGAATTTGGTGGATGCCCCACACCCGCCAAGCTGTAAATGAGGCTCATGATACCTAACCAAGCATCAAAATACAACATAAAGAGTATATATTTCATAACTCCAGAGCACCAAAACTTGGTGTAAAGTAACCAAGACTTAATGTCTACTTTATTGTCTGTCATTGACTACCAACAAATAGACTCATGGGTCTACTTTGACATTTAATAAAAGGGAGGCAGATGACAGATACCACCAGCTAAATATATTTGCTGCACTCACCATCCAATATGACCTTATGATAGTGATTGTCAAGTAATTTCTCGGCTCTCCTCACAAGCCCCTTCTTTTCAGTGTCGAGTGCTACAATCTCCTCCCCACACAAGCTGTAAGTCCAAAAAGCCTCTAACATAATGCTTTCCGGAAAAAGATGCTTTTAAGAAACAGAATAGATCTACTGCTTTAGCTGACAACAGCAAATGCATTACTTTATTTATATATGCAAGATATATCATTCGGCCTGCATCTTTTTACAAAAAGCTCCTGTGTTTCTTTAAAAACCTTTCCAGACACAGGGAAAATGGTTTATGGTGCGGGGCAGCTTAACTGTTGTGGGATTGCTCTCTGGTGCATTAGGGAGTCCATTTCTGTGGTACTTAAGTCAGCTAAAGTAATAAATATAAAATGGTAATTTGTTTTCTCTCCACAAGCCATGCTTTCTGCTCCTCTGAGGATTCATTCCCACCGAGCAGCAATCGAACTGCCTGTTCGTAATATCCCGGATGTATGGAGTGAAGCTTGCAACTGGCACTTTGTTAAGCCCGCCTAGGCGAAGTGCGCAATTGCAATTAATCCTTGACTTGCCTGTGCAGCTTGTCGCCATTTTTTCAAGCACCGCCATGGCCTAGACGGAAACAGCATGGGACCAAATAACGTATTAAATAAATAAATATGCAAATTGAACAGGAAAGTTAAAGTTGGCAAAAAGTCATGAATCGTTGGCCTCGAATCCTAAACATACCTTAATACATATTAATGGTATCACAAATGTGCTTGCAAAGCATTTATTGTTTGGTGCAATATTAAATATCTTTATGAGGACGAGTACGCATTAACCGCTTTTTTTTGTCTAAGTAGTTGGTTTGCCTTGGCAAGAAGGCATTTTTGGAACATAAGGTTAAAAAGATCAGTGCTAGTTTGCATTTACAGGAACTTTTATGCAAGCAGGAGAGTAGCATAATTTAGCACGATATCACTGAACACAACTGCAGGGGCGCAGCTATAATTAGTGCTGCGGGTGCAGTGGCATCTGGGCCTTGGGGTATGAACGGTCGCTTCACTTCTATCACGTGTTTCATTACCTAACCGGGGAAAGAGGAAGTGGAGTGATACAAAATGAGGGGGTCCCCCTGCAGAAACACTGAGTAGCCCCTGAGATTTGCATATCTCACGTAATTCATGGACCTTATGATGAGTAGCGCCCACTGAAGGGTTGGGGACTCCATCCCTGCAGGAGTTGCAGGGCACTGCATTTCGCCCCTGGGGAGAGGGAGCCATTTTCCTTGCTTCCCCGAGAGCTCCTGGCACACTCGCTACATCATTACGGAAATGTAGCTATGCATTATAGCAAAGATACATATATTGGACTCACTGCTTGCTATGCATAACAGTAGGTGTCTCTAGTGGTGATAAGTTGGCCGAGGCTGACTTATAAAGGGTTGACGTCTATTCAGTTATTGGTGTGCTTTTATGAACTACAGAGATTTCCGCATTTCTCCAGGTACACACGGGTCGACATCAATACTCAAGAAAAATCTACGACTTTTTTAGATTAGCAGACATATGCATGTCAGACCTCACTTTATATCTGAGAATTCTAGACAGAGCGTACAATTCATTGGAGTAGGATCAGAGGGAATCTGCATTTGTCCTTTTCCCTCTTTTTCACTCCATGCAGAAAAACATTTCCATGTGGCAAAATCCCTTTCCATGCCTTCCCTGAAATAATTGGGCTATTCTGTTAATGTTTGCCTAATTTATTTCATCACAGTGTGGAAGGCAGCCCAAGGCCAATGAATAGCTAAGAGGTATGGGAGAATCAAGGGTCCTGCATTTTGCTTCACACCACTGTGTATCATTTACTGGGTGCACTGCCCCAATGTGCGCAGTGGCATACCCTCACTGGGTGTAGGTGCCGCAACATTGTCAGTAATCATGTGCGTGGTACAGAGCTGTAGTTAAAAAATGCAGCAGCATCTTTCACAGACATTTGACTTGTTCCAGTTAAGAGGTGATAGAGACCTTCCCACAGGTGGGTGCTTTGGGCGACTCTACTGTCTGAGGTAAGGTCAGTGGGTCCCTGAGAACCCGAGGGCCCCATCTCTATGGCTCATTAGGAAGGCGCACTGAATTAGCACCACCTCTCATGGTTTTGTTTTAATCTTGAGCCCATGTGTGTGATGGAGCGAGGGCGCTTGAGGAAAGGCGCTTCTTCTTTTGCATTGGGCCATGTGTCCCTATCAAATAAGAGAAGGCCCCTTAAGGAAACAAATCTGCAGGTCAGACCGGGATTATGGTAATGAGAATCTGGAATACACAGGTACAGATTAAGCATTTTCGACTTTGGTGTGTAGGAATGTTTTATGAAGCCTATCAAGAATGAGCACAGGCATAAGATTGCAATACAAATGAATGGGGGTACACAAAGGGGCACATTTCTAAGGGCTTGCGTTGCCCTTACATGACGCAAGTCATTGCAAGGCAAGACATGTTCTTACATGGTATTTACCATGCCATGCAAAGCCACTTTGATTGGCTCTGTGTAGTTTAATAAATCAAAAGTAACGCAAGGCAGCTCACTAGTGTTACCTCGCCGCAGGAAGGCATTCCACAGGTGGAGTGTTGGAGATACCCATGTTTTTTGACACAATCCCAGATTTGCTAAATTCATTAAACCTGGGATCGCCCTAAAATGCTCAGCCTTTTTGTCGTAGGCTTAATGAGGAGAAGTATCTTTATTGCCTCAAAGGATTGTTTTTGTGCAGGAAGGTTTCCTGCTACTAACGCAGACACCTCACAGCATGGCGCAAGGATGCCTGCATTGGATCTAGGCTGCCACAAGTGCGCCAACGTTAGGAGTTAAAAAATGTGCTCTATATCTTAGTAGATATTGTGCTTTTCTGTTGCTTACCTTTCGCCCAATGCAGCAAAGCAAGTTGCCTTGCTGTGCTGCGTTGTGTGGTAAGAAAGTGTAGTTTATTAGTCAATTAAAACCATAAACAAGATCATACAATTCATAAACTTTAAAAAAGCAAACATGAGGATTTACATTTTTTTTGTCCTACATTTAATTCAACCGGTAAACATCTTGTCATTAGTCCTTCGGTTTCCTTTGCTTTTCTTCCAAAAGTATGTTGGTAGGGGTGCCAGATTAAAATAATAAATGAACAGGAATTGCTAATTGGAGACTGATTATTTCCCTAATGTGCAAAGTGCAAAATGGCCATTCAAGTAACTTGGATTCACATACATAGGTCGCTATAGATGATTAAGTGCATTATACAGGGCTGGGGTGGGTATTTATGCAGTACCAGATGGGCCATGGTTTCCCCCCTATACAAATGCATGTATACAGAACTATGGGTCATTTAAATGCCAGTTTTAACCCCTTCGGTGCTGATGACGGCCCCCAGCCGTCATGCATCATGGTGCTCGAGTGCTGATGACGGCTCTGGGCCGTCATGAACCCGCTCACTTCGAAAAACGCCGCACAGGTGCAGAATCGCGGCCGAACCCAACGGGTTAAACACATTGGTTACTTGAGCCAGACGGGCTAGAGAACCAGCTAGTTGCAACGATTCCTAGCAGCCCGCCCGTTCGTTAAAACATTACCTACTCAAGCAATGTTTAACTTAAAAACTATAAATTTATCATGTCCTATAGTGAGGATTGGGAACTCCCACCAGATTACCCTTTGTCCACCCTATATAATGATCATAAAAAAATATATATTCCACAACTGGGTTAGTCTAATGTTCAGCATTGTTTTGCATGGGTCCATGGACTCAACGAGAGCAGGTCGACAGGATCTAATTCCCCGGTGGAGGGACTCCTGTCTTAATAGAGATCTTCGTTGGGCCATCAGAATAGGACAAATGCATATAATGTGGAGCAAAGTCTCATTCCCCTGGTGGCATAAACGGGAGGACCAATCTTCTACAAATCTAACCATCCTCCATTTTGGCATAAGGTGCAGGGAGGGTATCTCTCCAAATCTTAAGGCAAGAAACAACTGTTTGGTCTTTCGTTGGAAGAGAGCAGCCAGCAGGGGTGATTCTCTTAAAATGGAATATGATTTAAGCACCAGCCACCCATGGAGGCGCCTAGACAGGCTTTCCTTATCAGCTGTCCAGCTTTGCAGTCTGGATGATTTATTTACCAGAGTCTTGAAAGTTTGCCCAGAAAGATTAGAAATCCACTAATCTCCCAATTCAAGAAAGCTAACGCTATTTTCTAGATGTGTCTTGTGATGGCCATTTCCCTGTTGTAAGTTAATTTCAGACCGGACTAAATTGGCCAGGATCTTTTCTGCTGCTCCTCGGAGATTATGACAAAGCTTCACTAACGCTGCCAGCCTAGCGAGAGTCTGTTTTGTGAGTACAACTTCTACCCAGAGCTGTGCATGCGAGGCCGACCTAGGGAGCCTAAAGGTTTGTTTATAAGCTCTTATCAATAGTTTGTCCAGCAAAGGCACCCCATCACCTAGCATTATCTCAGATCGATATGCGAGAGTTGGCAACAGTTTAGCTTTCCTTACTGTTCCCATAGGTTTAAGATTGTGGCCTCGAATGGATCTGGCAAGTGATGAGAAGCTGTAATTAAGGGCCTGTAGTTTTGCCCTTATCGCCTTCTTTTGAGAAACAAAGGAGCCATTTGTGTCTATTTTCACTCCTAAGTATACATAGAGTTTAACCTCCTCAATTCTATTTCCCTTGATAAGGCATTTTTGCTTTTTCCTAAAGGCACGATTACATACCATCACACTTTTTAAAAAACATTTTTATTTTCAAGCTTTTATTTTTTAATATAGCCTCCAAGGGAATTAAGCAGCCTTTGACAGCCTATTCGAGGGTAGCTAAACAATACCAGATCTTCAGCTTAAAAAATGTGGAATATTGTTGGCCTCCTATGCTCTGTGCAAGGGCCTTCTGGTCATCAAGTTCTGTGGATGGGTCTGCCAAGAAAAAATTAAAAAGGAGGGGGGCTAGAACACATCCCTGTTTTACAGCAGTTGTTGTTTGCACCTTCTTTGATAGGCACAAGATGTCTCCATTTTTATCTTGACCCATGTGTCTGAATGTACCAGTCTAATTGCTCGTAAAATATTTGGTGGAATATCCCATCGCTGAAGTTTGATTCATAGTTTGTTCTGAGGGACATGTTCAAAAGCCACCTTAAAGTCAACAAAGCACATGTAAAGAGGTGTCCCAGTAGCTTTTGCTCTATTTATATTATGTTATGTTATGTTATATGTTATGTTATAGAAAGCTTGTATCGCGCACTAATACTCTAGAGTCTCATGGCACGAAGTGAACTGGGGCAGAGCAGATGGAAGTCAATTAAGGGAGCTGACTGAACAGGTATGTCTTTTAACGTTTTTAAAAGTTGGAAGTCTTGAGTAAGCTGAAGATCCGCAGGGAACGAATTCCAAGCCACTGCTGTTCTAACAGAAAGAGACTGGCCTCCCAAGCGAGCTCTGCGGAAACGCAGCATTACCATTCGGCATAAAGAGGCAGACCGCAGAGATCAATTGGGTACATACAGGGTGAAGCGCCTCCTAAGGTACAAAGGACCAAGACCATGAAGGACCCTGTGCGTGAGAGTGAGAGCTTTGAATTGTACTCGCTGGGCCACAGGTAGCCAGTGCAGATCCCGCAAATACTGTTGAAAACTAGATCTCCTAGAGATGTTAAAAAGGAGTCTAGCTACGACATTCTGTATAGTTTGTAGTTTTTTCAGCAAATACCCAGGAATGCCAATGTACTAGGCATTGGCATAATCAAGACCGGAAAGAATCAGAGCACAGGCTACCGTCTCTTTGGCCTCTCTAGGGAGCAGAGGAAAGAACTTTCTAAGTACCTTGAGGGTGCCAAAGCACACACCAGTCCATTTATTAACATGGTCAGTGAACCGAAGATCCTCACTAAACCATACCCCTAAATTTTTTGCCGGGGCTCCCACAGAGTTAGGGCACGGGAAATCAGGGGGCCACAGAGATTGTCTGAAGGCCAGAGGGAACTGGCCGTACAAGAGGACCTCCAATTTGTCCTCATTGCACTTCAGAGAGGCACGGGCAAGCCAACGAAATACGGATGCTGGGCACGTCTGGGCGATGTTGGTGTCCAGATCTGAGCCCCTCCAGGTAAATACCAACTGGGTGTCATCCGCATACGCTATGATTTTTCTCCCAAGCTCCTCTGCCAGATAAATGAAAGGGGTCAAATAAACATTGAAAAGCAGAGGACTCAGAGTAGAGCCCTGTGGCACCCCCATAGCGAGTTTCCTGACAGAGGATAGACAGGGAGCCATGCAGACCTGCTGCGTGTGAGCATCCAAAAAAGATTTAATCCACTCCCAAGGCAGGCCCGTAATGCCAATAGAAGAGAGCCGGGCAAGAAGCATCTGGTGAGGCACCGTATCGAAGGCAGAAGAGAGGTCAAGTAAAATCAGGGTCACCCTGCCGCCCCCGTCCAGGCACTCCCTGATTGCCTTTGACATCTCCACCAAAGCGGTCTCCGTGCTGTAGGCAGTTCTAAACTCGGACTGGGCGGGGTCTAAAGCACCCGAGGATTGGACAAAAGTCCCAAGCTGCCGAAAAACAACCTTCTCACAGACTTTGGCTAAGGCAGGTAAGATAGAAATGGGCCAATAATTAGCTGGCACCAAAGGGTCCAGCGAAGGTTTCTTGAGCAGGGGTAACAGTTTGGCCTGTTTCCATCTCACGATGATTGTGGCAGTCTGAAGGGAGAGATTGACAATCGCCACTACTTCGAGCCAAACCTCCTCGGCCACCCCAGCAAGTACACAACCCAAACATGGATTAGTGGGAGAGCCGGACTTCAGAGATCTAAGAATGGCCAAAATGTTGACCTCTGCGGCAGGCAAGAATGATGTGAACCGAGGGATAGAAACACTAGGTATAGGGGGAGACACCACCAGGAGTGAATCCAATACCCTGTAATGAAAGCCCACACTATCCTGGTTCCCTGATATCTTGTCGACAAAAAAGGTGGACAGCACCTCACACCATTGTTGGGAGACCGGGAGAGTCCTTTGCTCCGCACACGGCGATATAAAGGTCCTGACGATGGCAAAGATCTCCTTGCTGTTATTGCTAGCCATCGCAATCTTCCCAGCAAAGTAGTCACTTTTGGCTTTCCTAATGGCCATATAGTACTCCCTTTGAGATATTCCAAGGGTCGCCTTGGCGAAAGTACAATACTTCTGACGCCAACGGCACGCCAGGTTTTTGCACCCCAATTTCAGTTCCTTAAGAGCATTAGAAAACCAAGGCTGTGAGGGAGGAGAGCGCTGTTTGCTACAACAAACTGATTTGGCACAGACGCTAACCCTCTGACTGATTCAATTATCAAAACTCTTAATCGTCCCTTTGAGATCCGAGGCGGGGACCGGATGTGACTAAAGTAAAGCTTCCAAAAGCGGGAATATTAATCTTCCCAGGGAGCAGGGCGGGAGGTGGGATAGGACTTTAAGAGGACCTACCCAAGGCCCAAGAAAACCTGATCAAATAATGGTCCGACCAAGTAACGGGTTCTGGATCTCCTACCTTCAGGGCAAAATTGGTGCACAACAGGTCAATAAGATGGACACCAGGATGTGATGGCATATTGACCCATTGAGTCAGCTGGGCCAAGTTGAGAGAATCCAAAAAAGCCCTTGAATCATGTGCATCTGGGGTATCCAGATTTATGTTAAAATCCCCCAAAAGTAAAAACTTAGTATAGCTAAGGGAGCGTGGGATAATGATGTCATCCAGCGCCTTCAGAAAGGCTCTGGGGGGACCGGGCAGACAATAAACCAACGTTCCACCCAGTGTAAAGTGAGGGTAAAAGAATGAAATTAAAATCCAGAGCCTCCCCCTCCACCCAATCGCCCACGACTTCACTGGAAAAGGTGCCTGAACACCACTGCTGTTCCCCCTCCTCTTCCAGTTCTGCGGTCGCCACAGGCAATTTTATATCCCCTAGGAATAGCTAGTTCCACTACAGGGGCACAGGACTCACTAAGCCAAGTCTCCGTGATAAAGAGAATATCTAATTTAGCATCCAATAAAAGCTCATAAATGTCAGAAGCATGCTTGGCCAAGGAGCGTGCGTTAATAAGTGCAGCCTGTACCCTGGGAGCACTGGAGGCCAGGATAGGAGGATTTAACAAGCTGGTACTGTAACAGAATTTACAAAAAAGACAAGATCTAAAAAGGCAATGGAGGACAGCCCACTGCTCACCTCCACCACAACTAGAGCCTTTGGGCGTAGCCTGACCAGCGTAGCTGGTGCTGGTCGCATCCGGGGTGCAGACGGGCTTGCCTTTGGCGCACGCGCTGCGCGCGTCCACTGCGCATCCGGGCAGGCATGTGTAATTTGTAGACAAACCCCTTCCCCAGTTAGACCACTGCCTACGGTCCCGCTGGGATCCGGGACTGCCCCAAGATGGAACCCTGCTATTTCTGATTAGACTCAGGGTCATGAGATTTGTTAAAGTGCCTTCGTCCCTTAAAAAGTCAGTTTGATTTAAGGGGAGTCTTCCGTTGTCGAGCGACCATGATTCCAGATCATGCAATAACAACGTGGAGAAGTGTTTTGACTCAACGTCCATCAATGTTATTAGTCTATATTTATTGGGTGAACATGCCGCACCTTTTTTAAAGATGGGGTGGAGCATTGAGCCACTCCAACTGTCAGGGATAACATTGTATTCTAGGATGAAATTAAACATGGATGCTAGTAAGCTGGCCCATTGTGGGATATGGTGTTTAAACAACGCTTGCAGGAGCCCATTTGGACCAGGGGCACAGTCAGCCCGGGACTTTTTGCTAACCTTCTCTACCTTGATCGCTCTGATTATCCGCTGTTCCACAGAGGCTTTAATAGAATTGTAGGGGCTAGTTATGGACGTCAAATCACCCTTAAAGTGTGACTTTAAATAATTAACCCATTCCATTCTCACTGATGTTAGCAATATTTGCAGCTACATGGAGTTTTTTGTTCCTGTTGTTTATGAGGCTTGTAGAAACTGGGCCCATAGTTTTTCTTGTTTAGATTGTTTGTACATCCATGTCTCTTTTTTTAGCCGCCTTCTAAGTTGTTGTAATAAATCCAGATCTCTTGGATATTGACGTGATTTACAGAAAAAAGTTTACCTATGTCCTTTTTTATGTTTCAAATATGAGCACCATCAGGATTCAAGCAAGCCGGGCCGAAGACGGCTGAAATGCCAGAAACCGGTCCCCCGGAAGCTTGTTTCCTTCCCAGTATAAGAATTGGCTTGGTAGTTTGGTCTGCCCTGTTCCCATGATGCACTGGGCCAGGGTCAGACTAATTTGCATGTTGCCAGGTTCTGAGCTGGGATGGTGCAGTGAGCTAAAAACGGTGATAGATCAAGCCCTGATCTTTGGACTGGGTAAGAGTGGTCTGCTTAATTCAAACACTCTGTTCATCACCACCCCCTTTTCTGAATCGTTTTTGTCCACCATAAGCGTGGAAGGGTATACTCAGATGTGAGTCCCTTCCTCATTGCACCATCAGGATTCAAGCAAGCCGGGCCGAATACGGCTGAAATGCCAGAAACCGGTCCCCGGAAGCTTGTTTCCTTCCCAGTATAAGAATTGGCTTGGTAGTTTGGTCTGCCCTGTTCCCATGATGCACTGGGCCAGGGTCAGACTAATTTGCATGTTGCCAGGTTCTGAGCTGGGATGGTGCAGTGAGCTAAAAAACTGTGATGGATCAAGCCCTGATCTTTGGACTGGGTAAGAGTGGTCTGCTTAATTCAGACACTCTGTTCATCACCACCCCCTTTTCTGAATCGTTTTTGTCCACCATAAGCGTGGAAGGGTATACTCAGATGTGAGTCCCTTGCTCATTGCACCATCAGGATTCAAGCAAGCCGGGCCGAAGACGGCTGAAATGCCAGAAACCGGTCCCCGGAAGCTTGTTTCCTTCCCAGTATAAGAATTGGCTTGGTAGTTTGGTCTGCCCTGTTCCCATGATGCACTGGGCCAGGGTCAGACTAATTTGCATGTT
The DNA here is from genome assembly GCF_964263255.1 of Lissotriton vulgaris. Lineage (NCBI taxonomy): Eukaryota > Metazoa > Chordata > Amphibia > Caudata > Salamandridae > Lissotriton > Lissotriton vulgaris. Next base: position 1,194,593,412 of record NC_141694.1, on the reverse strand, counting down.
GCCAGGTTCTGAGCTGGGATGGTGCAGTGAGCTAAAAAACGGTGATGGATCAAGCCCTGATCTTTGGACTGGGTAAGAGTGGTCTGCTTAATTCAGACACTCTGTTCATCACCACCCCCTTTTCTGAATCAAATATGAGCAGGCATAATTATCGATTTGCAATAATCAAGTCGAGATCCCTTTTAGGGGTTGTTCACACTATGGCTTCTAGTCATGTTGTTAGAGAAAGTTTCCCATGCCACTATAGGATTGAGATCTATTTGAACTAGGTCCGGTACACTAGAAACTGCATCCTCTGCCATTGAGTTAATGGTACCGGGACACCACTTCAGTCATTTCAGATTTTCTGAACATATTTCACCCGCCAACGTCAAACTTGCTTTGTTGAGTTGCGTGAAATATTAGATAATATATTCCCCTTATTCAGGGGTCTTCAAACTTCTTTCACTCTCAGCCCCCACTACCCAAAATGTTTTGAAGTCAGGCCCTCCTCCAAAACTTTATGGTACGACTTGGGGGTTTGGAAGAGCACAGGGATCAGGATGTATAATTTTATTTCAGGAGCACTTTTTCAGTACCCCACAAGCCACAATAAATGTGCGACATACATGGGAAAATTCATTTAAAAAAATTAAATAGACAAAAATCAACACTCTTATTACCTGTGTTCTTGTGAACCCCTCACACTCCTGGGCCACAATGCAACTGCACTTTCTGCATTAATGATAGCTGCATCCTGGAGTAGCAAGCTATCCCCTTTCTCTTTTTCTCTCCTTCCCCAACAAGCTTGGCCATCACTCCGATCTTGAAACAGACTCTACCTTTTCGGGAAAAAATGAGCTCACATGTATTGCCGGCCTCTTTGCAGCAAGGGTGCTCTCATCTCTAATGCTACCCACCATGCCTGAATGTAAAGTAAGACAGTCATAATTATGATGCAGAGGGCCCTTTACAATCATGTACCCTGGTGAAACTGCACCTGCCTATCTAATGAGAGCTAATGCCTTGTGAAGCTGGCAGTCTCCTCTGCCCCTTGCAAAACTGGTACCATCTTTCTTTCTGCCATCTATTTCTCTGAGGCTCTCTGCCCTCTCTACTTCATTGTTCTCCTCTCTTGAGCCATCTGTTCAATGCCTAATATAACACAGGCATAACAACTGTGTACTGATCCCTAATACAGTCAAGGAATGTTAGTAACGCAGCTATAATAGAGGTTTGGATAGGCCCACACAGCCATTGCCTCCAGTGCCACTGCACCTGCAGCACCAATAATACCTACTATTTTGCCTGAGGCCCAAATCAGGCTGCCTGCCCCTTTGTATAAACAAATTGAAAATATTTCCACATCTCACCACTCTGTTGCTCAGAACCTGTTCCCTGTGGAGGGAGGGGGGCTTGGGCCCCTATAATAATGAGAAAAATAGCTCACCACCCCCTTTTTGTTAGTAATATTTCCTTAGTGTAAAGTGGTCCCTCACACTATTGACCCGGTGCTAATGCACCTGCTGCTCTGATGGTCATGATGGTACTTAAAAAAAAGTCTGGATTTCTCAACACCTTCTACAGAGGCATTTATTTGAGTAAGGAGGGAAGCTGTCTCTGTCCATTTGTGAATCAAAAGATTAGACCCACGTAACGTCTCCTTGCTTAAGCAATCCCTGTGAATCCATCCGTGGATTTGCTTGTCCTCCGCTTTCTCCTGTGCCATTACTCTGAGTCTCAAGGGATCAGGGCAGTCAGGGCTCTGCTAATGACCCTGTTGGCATCCTCCCTGCCACCATCTCAACTCACCTGAGAGAACATCTACATGTAAACAAAGGTCTAAGTTAACCAGGTATATGGGATCCAAAGTGTTTTTATATTTACAAAAACAGCTCACATTTTGTTAAAAGCAACCATTCCTGAATTGTTAATAGGCACCTGGAGTACTTGCAGGGTGCTGACAGGGAAGGGTCTCTAATGTGCTCTCATTTAGGGGGTCACTTGAAAAATCATGATGACAAAGATTTATTATTTTTGAAGAATAATATAAGGATGTTGAGTTTAAAAAATGTCCTTTTAATGGACTTATAAGAATGTCTGCACTAGGTATAGTCTGGTTAGCTATTACTAATATGTATTCTTGGAATGCATTTGTTTGATCATATACACTAAATCAGTGACCGGCATCTTATCTTATACTGTGAATAATACAATTGTAAAATATTGACTTAAGTATTCAAAGTGCTTTCTGTTACTTGCTGTGATATGAATTTTAAAAATGTGCCCAGAACTAGTACCACAAATCTCAAAATGCCATGTTAGTCTTTGGAAGCACTAGACCAGGAGCTAGGTGCGATTTGAGGCTGACCATGGTGGAGTCCTGGTTGAATATGAAAAGTGGATTGGTCTTGGCGAAAATCTGGAAATCAGAAACGTTTGGTAACGTTTCCAAGTCCTAAAAAGTTGTCCCTCTGCAATGCAATTCTAATATTGTAGCCATTGTTGTGGATATGTAGGCAGATATCTGCTAAAGTTTGATCCACCTAAGGTACTGGACCTTTTGCATTTTTTGCTTATAAGAATTTCTAAGTCCCAGAACAGAAAGGGACTATTTCCAGAGATGTTGGAGCCTTTCAGGAGGATGAGCCTGAAATTCAGTTCCACACCACTGGGTGCTTTTCTCTGTAGGTTCCCTTGGATCTTTACCTCTATAGCAAAGGTTTTCTAAAGTTTCCAAACATTTTCCAGGTGCCCACGCTACCACAGGCGTACACTTCTAAGCACCCCAGAACCTCAAGGGGCTCTTGGATACTCCCAGCTTCCCAGACCGAGGTCATCACACACTCTAGTCCAAGTACCAGTTGCCACTAGTCAGCTGGAAATTCTAGGGAAAATGCCTCACTTATTTTGTGTACCTGTAGCACCACAAAAGTATAGCCAACTGACCCTTGGAATCCACATCTTTGTCCTAGGTACAAGGGGGAGCAGGTCTAGTCCTTCAGTGCTCCTCACAGGTCACAACAGCATGTCCAGTCCTCTTCACAGGTATACAGAGTGTTTTGAAAAATGTTCCTGGGTTGCAAAATGTATGCCTGGCACCAGTTCATGGGTGGAGGTGACTCTTGGGCACTTTCTAACCAATGGGATAAAAATCTCCTGGGCAATCCTGCCCACTATTTCAGTAGTTCCTGTTTGTTCTACTGGAAACAGGCCATTAATGTCATTTACTGAGGCATTTTCATGATAGCTATAGTTGTTAGCTACACTAAACTTGGGCTCTAATGGTTGTGGGTGTATAGGGTAGTGCACTATGGTAATCCTCTATGTCCTCCCACAGATAACATTAAAATCCAGTACCCACAAAAACCTACAGGCAGAAGTAAGACAAAGTCAGAGCCCTACATCACCCAGAAAGTAGAAACATAAGAATTGTTCTGTTCTCTACCTTTCAAGCAGGCCAAAGTGTTGCATGTGACCCAATCTGATGTGTCATGCAAGATTTGACCCTGTGGTGTGAAAAGGATGCCAGCAGCCCCCACCGCATATTCTGCTGAACTCAGAGGTGTCATCTTTGCCCTTTGAGGGCAACCTACAGAGTAGCTCCTGGTAGGAAATCCACTCCTCTTTTTATGCCTCATTTAGACCATGTATTAAGCTTGGCATTTGCCAGAGCTAATGCAAATTAGCCTCCAGCAGTTTCGGTCAGCATAAAGGTATTTTTCTAAAAGTTACAATTCCCATATTCTTAATACATTCTGACTTTAACATTAGATTGCATTTTTATCAAGGATACAAATACGTCTTCGAATGAAGTCTGTTGCTGGAAGAGTTAAAAAGTTATACATGTTTAGTCGTTGCGCGAAGTGGTGCCTCCCAGGGATTGTTTTATCTTGTGTAGCTTACGCTTACAGAGGGGTGATGGAGGGGGATTGGCGGGATGGGCTGGGGTGCGGGGTCCCTGCCATTGTAATGCTGCTGATTGAGCGGGGTGGGGTGCAATGTCCCCGATGCCTATCACCTTGGGAACGTGGAATGTGAAGGGTCTGAACTCCCCCCAGAAACGCCAGAAGGTGTGGAAATATGTACTAGACCATCATTTAGATGTGGTGGGTCTTCAGGAAACCCACCTAGCTCGTAAAGACGAATCCCGCCTCAAGAACAAGCAGTTCCCCCTTATTTATAGATCCTCGTCCTCCACGAAACATAGAGGAGTGGCCCTTTTATTTCGCTCAACCCTACACTTCCAACCTATGGGCGTACGAAGCCATAAGGAAGGCCGATGGCTCATGGTCAAGGGTGGGCTCCTTGGTAGGGCGTGCACATTCTTGGTCCTGTATGCCCCCAATATGGGTCAAAACAGGTTCCTTCAGGGCCTGCTAAGGGGAAGTGGAGGACTTCGTTGAGGGTTCCCTGGTTGTTATGGAGGACTTTAACTTGGTGTGGAATAAGGAATTAGATAGCTCTCATCACCAGAGATCCGATGCAGGTCTCTTTTCCACAGACACACAGCACACCATGGAGGGCCTAGGTCTTATAGACGGGTGGCGCGTTCTTCACCTCCATTCTAGGGATTACACCTTCTTCTCCCATGTTCATCACTCTTACTCTCGACTGGATCATATCTTTTTAAGTCAGTCTCTGAGGGGCGACCTCTGTGAGGGCAAAATATTCCCCCTATCTGTCTCAGATCACAGTTTACTTGCGATTTGCCTGAGATGGGCGCCGGGAGCGAACGTCTAACGCAAATGGTATTTCCCGACCTCTCTGACCCCAGACGAACCATCCTGCAAGGAACTACGTGAGGTCATACGTGACTTTTTTTAATTCAACCACGAGGATGACACCTCAATTTCTAATCTATGGGATGCCTTTAAGGCAATCATACGGGGCAGCTGCATAGCTCTCAACTCTGCCCTTAACAAGCGAAGGCGGGCGGAGAGAGAGGAACTGGAGAGGGAACTCTCCGCGCTTGAGCTGGCACATGAACAAAACCCCTCGAGAATAACGTTAAGACCACTGACGGCGGTTAGGGGCAAACTCAGAGCTCATTATAATAACAGAGCGGAATTCACCTTACTGAAACTGAGGCGCCTCTCCTATTCCCAGGGGAATAAGGTAGGGAAACACTTGGCCCGCCAACTCAGGGTTAAGAGAGAGAAGGAATATATAGGGGGTATTCAGGACCCAACGGGCGCCTTGACGCACCAGGATGAAGCCAAGGCTGGCCTCTTCGGTGACTTCTACGCTGCTCTGTACTCGGCGGACACTCTTGACCCCGAGGAACAAAGTGCTTACCTGGGGACGCGCCCGCTCCCCCAAGATTCCGCAGAGTGGAACGAGCTGCTCACGGCCCCCTTCACCGGGGAAGAGGTATTAGCGGCCATTAAAGAGCTGAAGCCGCATAAGGCGCCTGGCCCGGATGGCTTCACCGCCCTCTTTTATCAAACCTTCGCCTCGGAGGTGAGTGACTTCTTGGTGCGACTGTTTAATAGCATGGGGGAGACGGGCGTGACTTCGGGCTCCATGGCGGAAGCTGTTATATCGGTCATCCCTAAATCTGGGAAAGACCCTTCTCGATGCGCATCATACAGACCTATAGCCCTGCTTAACATAGACGCCAAGTTGTATTCCTCATTATCGCGAATAGAATCCTGGACCTGATGCCGGCCCTCATTCACCCAGACCAATCTGGCTTCGTTAAAGGGCGTCAGACTCATGATAACACCAGAAGAGTTATCCACCTAATTGAGAAGGCCAACAGGTTCAAGATTCCAGTGGTCCTGGTGGGCCTTTGGGGCTTCCTATTTCAAACCTTGGCAGCATTTGGCTTCCCGGCTAAATTCCTGTCAATGTTGAAAGCGAACTACAGCAGCCCCCGGTCTAGAGTCACGGTTAATGGTCACTTGTCTGCGTTCTTTCCACACTCACGAGGCACTAGGCAGGGTTGCCCTCTTTCTCCCCTATTTTTCGCCTTGAGCATAGAACCTCTGGCACTGGATGTGAGGGAGGATTGGGACATTCGGGGACTGCCCTTCACTGGGGAGCAACATAAGATTTCCCTCTTCGTGGACAATATCCTGCTTTCCCTTTCAGACCCTGCTCACTCTCTCCCCCACGCCCAGGACGCCCTGTCACGCTTTGAGAAGGTGGCAGGTTTTAAGATCAACCACGGTAAGTCCTACATTCTTAACATCACGCTCCCGTCAGCCGAGGTGGACCACCTCCGGCTGCTTTCGCCTCTGCCTTGGTCCCTCTCCTCCATATTGTATTTGGGGGTCCATTTGACCCCCACTGTAGGGAAGCTCTATTCTGCCAACTTTCCCCCCCTCCTGGCGAGGATTCAGGGCGATCTGGCCCGGTGGAAGCCTATGTTTATATCCTGGCTGGGGCGCATTTGCGCGCTCAAGATGTCCCTGCTCCCTTAACATTTGTATCTCTTCCAAGCATTACCTATTGTTTTTGAAGGAGACTTCTTCTGACGCATTAAATCGTTGATGCTCCGTTTCATCTGGCAGGGTGGTCGTGCTTGATTCTCATTTGCCACCCTCCGGCGCCCGAGGAAGGAGGGAGGGGTTGGGTCTCCCCGACATGCACCTATACAATAAGGCGGCACAACTGCGGGTCCTGGTGGAGTGGACTCAGCCTATGTCCGAGAAACATTGGCTGCATATGGATAGAAGTGTGGCGGGGAGGATGATTTGGGACCTGGTGTGGAAGCCCAAGGGAGATAGGCCCAGGAACGCATACATTAGTACGCCCACCGGCACCACCCTGAAGGTCTGGGACTCGGTCTCCGGGGATGAGCATTGGACGACATTCCCATCCCCCTTTACGCCTATACAGTTTAACCCAGCCTTTCTTCCTGCTACACGAGAAGGTCCCTTTGACGCCTGGAGGTCCGGGGGCTGCCACGCTCTAATGCACTTGTTTCATGGCTTCGCCCCACTCACTTTTGGCAACTGTATGCAAGATTATGCAGTCCAGCGGTTGGAGCAATTCCGCCACACCCATTTACTCCACTGGGCACTGTCGCCCTCGGTCAGGGACACGGCCACCAGCCGCTTACCCCCTTTGAAGCCTTCCTTTCTAAGACCTCCGCCATGCGGGGGGTCATTTCTTTCATTTACAGACTCCTTCTCTCTACCACTATTTCTCCTAGACCACGTTACATGGGTCTCTGGGAGGAGCTCCTCGGTCGCAACATCTCGGACGAGGAATGGTCCCATCTGTGGCACGACATAGCGAAACACAACCATTCGGTAGAGCTTAGAGAGGCCCATCTTAAAACGATGATGGACTGGTATTTATATCCGGCAAAGTTACGAAGGATATTCCCGAATTCTTCGGACAGATGTTGGAGGGGCTGCGGCCTGCTGGGAGACTTCCTCCACATTTGGTGGGACTGCCCTGTCATCCGTCCCTATTGGGAAGAGATTCTGTCCCATATCAAGGGAATACTGGGCTACCCGATCTTGGATTCGTTGGCCCATGTGTCTGTTGGGCCTTTGGGACCCGGATCTCTAGCACCAAACCAAGGCTGACAAAAAGATACTCTGGCTGTGTATAGGGGCGGCGAAATTAACCCTGGCAGCGGCTGGAAGAAAAAAGAAGCCCCAGCGATTTCCTTAAGGCATGCGAGACTGTGGAAGCTGTTAAGTATGGAGCGCATGGCTGATATCTTCCGGGGGCGATTTAAAAAATTTCACAATCCGCTGGGGCCCCCTGGTCCGCTTTCTCTCCAAGGGTATGCCATTCTGCGGTCTGCCCGCCCACGATGCGAGCCCTTCATTTATTCCAAGTATGAATGAACCCACCCGGATGAATGTGTGAGTACGGTTAGGCTGCCACCACTGGGGAGGGGGGTGGGATATGGGGTGGGTAGGGGAGTTCTTGGTTTTAGTTCTAGTGACACCCGCTACAGTGAGAAGGCGGAGAGATGGACAATCCGATGAGGGGGTAGGCCTGTCTCATTACTAAGATGGCTCTGTGGTGACACCCACTCCTGTTAGTGGCTCCAATAGTGTACTGATTCCACGTCCTTGGCTGGGACTACAGTTCAATTGCTTTCATGTAACTTTGGCCTCCCTCGATCCAGATTCCTGTGCTTATCTTTGACTCCTGCTATCTCTCTAGCCTGATTTCATATTAGCCCCATGCGTGGGAAGTTGTGCGGGACTGTCGCATATTTCCTCTGTTTTCCGTTCTACAAACTATTAATAAAAACAACTTTGACAAAAGTTATACATTAAAGTGTATGATTCATGTTTTTACTTTTCTTATGCCCCAGCTAGAGTCTGACTAATTATAGTTTAGTTTTGGGCCTAGTAATTGGGGAACTTGCCATTTCCAATGTCACACATGTTCCATTCTTTAATATTATGCACCATTGCTTGTGGGCAACAAGGTGCACTAAGGGACGAGTTATTTAATATTCAGGTTTTCTTATCTGTCAAACATGTGATTTCAAGAAGTCTGTGTAGCAGGGTCCAAGGTGCTGCTGTCAGGCTACACAGGGTAGGCCTGGAGGCATGTTTTTATTACCACTGTCGTAGTGGATGGCACAATAGATACTGCAGTTCACAAGTGCCATTCAACTCGTCATGTCATCTGTGTATTTCAACACCATATACTATGTCCATAAAGGTAAGTTAAATGTGTCAATGAGTTTTAAGCTAATATCAACATCGTTTAGAGACCTAACAACATACCCTGGGCAAAAAATTAAAACATGGGGTAACAGCCCAAAAAGGGGTCAATACAGCAGTAGATCTAGCCATATGCAGCATTTAACATACCAAAAATGGTAAAGTCTGCAGGAACCAACAATCTCATTTTCAGTAGAGTTAAGAGGTTAACCTACTGCCCAAAAACTCCAAACAAGGTATATACTTAAGTGTACATATCTATTTAATTAAGAATAGCTTAAAAAGGAGAGCAAATTGGAGGAAAAAAAATAATATTAATCATAAAGTCAAGAGGGGGTTTTCTTGTCAAAAGTTCCTAGGAAGCCTTTTACGTGTGGATGACTAGACAAAGTAAACCAATATACTGAATGTATTTAGGGGTCTCTTCAACTAAACATTTAAGAAAAAGATAGGACCATAACAGGACTTGGTCAGCTTAGAGGTGGGGCGTATGCTCAAGTGCAAAATATATTTTGGAACTTACATGAAAGACTAGTGCAAAAATACCTATCTGTGGCTGGTAACAAGTGCTGTACTAAGTGATGTAGTAATCAACGACAAGTACTTGCAGTGAGGAAAAATCTATCTAGGAGGCAATTGTGTTCATAAACTATTAATACATAGTCTTGTGACTAGTAAACAAGAAGGGAGTTTCTCCTTCATGTGTCTTGCATTAGTGATCGAGACATGGTGGCCTTTTAGAAGTAATATGGGCTTTTATGACTTATAAAAGGGCTTTGCAAAATGCTGATTTGCAGTTTTAAATCAAAAATGTATTTATAAACAGAGTTTACGACCATTGAACTCCTTTGTACATTGGACGCCGTTGTACTTGTATTCTCTTTCGTTGCCTTGAGAAAGTCTCAATGGACAAAGCACATGTTAATTGTTTTGCAGATAAAGCACCAGTTCACTGTTTTGATTTTAAGTACAGTAATGAAATAATTGTTTGGTCAGGGGTAATGTGTTAATCATTTGGAGTGTCTATCTAAGGAGTGCATATTATTCTATTGAATTCAAGTCATGCAAAATATTTATTTCCAAGAAAAAAGTCTAATAGAAATGTAAAAGCATTAAAATATTTGACAATTAAAAAACATTCATACATCAAAAATATTGAGGGATTTCGTAAATACACTATACACAATCATTATTCGGAGCATATGCACATACTCTACTACTTGCCACAAAGCAACAATACTAAATAAACTTTAGCAAAAGTAAAAGTTTTTTTTGTGTGGATTTACCCAATATAATTTGCAATTCCAATATCAAAACATGTAATTGAAAATAAAGTGACTCGTACATAGTTTATGAAAACAGGACAAAGATCTCATGTAAAAAAGTAGACAGTTTAAGAGGATACTTTAACAACAATTTATCACAAATACAGCAACAACTATTTGTAAATATTATGCCTCTAAGACGAAGAATTCTCCAGCCAGGGTCAATTCCAATATGAATTTGAAGTATCGGGTTCCGATTTCGCTTATCAGGGATTCGATGCAAGTAAGGAAAGACCTCTTCATCCCGGAAGTTGGCAATAAAATGAGCCACAGACTTCTCGATGAGCAGAAACATCCTGCCTCGGAAACGAATAATGTCCCTTTCTCTTCCATGAAGTAGGCTCGTTTTTTTTAGCAAGTTTTCGATATCGACACCTAGCCCAGAATTAGTAACAAAAGGTGAAATGATTGAATGTAATTAGCATCCATCATCACTGCTCCTGACAACTGAGCAGAGACACCACTCAGCACTACATTGTTCGTTGGGGTCAATGACTTGATCACACTTGGCGGAGAGCACAACTGTTTCTGCAATTGCCAGTGGCCTGTTAAATTTAACATGTTGAGGTAAATCATTGACATATGCCTGAAGAAGAGTTCATGGATTTCACATATTTTCTGACATTATTATAGCCTTATAGCCCGCCGTAGCGGGCTATACCGGATATTAAAGGCCCGCTGATTTGTTAAAGGCCCGAGCCGAAGGCGAAGGACTTTAACGAGACAGCGGGACTTTAATTGCCGGTATAACCCTGCTACGAAGGGCTATAAGGCTATTAGAACATTCTGCCACTAGAGGGCAGAATATTCTAACAAATTAAACAAAGGATTCTCGAAGCCTGATGGGATATAAATCCCATCGAGCTTCTAGAAGCTTTGAAGAACATTGGAATGTTGCTCTGCGGGCCTTTACCGGCCCGTAGAAGCAGGGAGCACTCCATTGTCTGCAATGGAGCTCCCAACATTCCAATGTTCGAATAAAATTGAAACCATGAATGTCTGTGCATTCTCCTCACTAGTCAAACATAGTGTGCTATGTCTGTAACCTACTAAAACCTTCGCTATGCCATGACATTGTATCTCAGTTATCTATAGGTTACATATCGCTCTTCTGAAAAAGGATGAATTAATTGACTTAGAATAGTGTCTGGGCAATTCAATCACATTTATTAGCTACAGAAACCTGGTGTCCCAACAAGCTAAACGCCCAGGGTAATGCATATCTGCAAGAACAATTGGCACCTACACACTCATACATGAAGGGTTGTATAAGCTTTTGTGAAAGTTTGCAAATCATGTGAAAGTGTGACATTTGGTACATGCTTGTCTCGTGGAAAAGTGTGTGGACTTCAGCCAGTCACAAAAAAAAGTTGGTGTGCTCCAGTTAGAACTAGATAGCTATGATCACTTGGGTTCACAGCAGTCACCAACCAGCAGAAGACCCAACCCACCATGTTCTACCCTATTCTTGAATTGACTGTTTTTACAATATCAGGTTCATTGATTATGGACACCCCAGACCCATTAAAAACCTTTCCTTGTTGCTATCCCCACACACAGGAGACACAAAGGAACACATATGGGGATGATCTTTGCTACAAACATTGTCATCTGTAAAGGAAACTAAAACAAACTGTGTGAGAATTTGACAAATATGCTGCAAATTTCTGAAAGCTGAGATCTTATGTGTACTCATTTGACCAGCTCACAAGTGCAAGATTAGCATGTCACCTATCAATCGCTAGGTTAAGGTGGACATATTCAGTAGGTTTTCTAGTTTGTCCATCAACTCAGTGCTGTAATACATTATTAAACAAGAATATCCAATAATTAGTGATGATTTAATTATGTTGTAGTACCTGCAAGTATTAGATATGATCATGTGCATATTTTTAATTACTGCTATGACTACATTTCTCTGTTTAGCATATCAGATTCTACCTCTGTCTCCTTGAGAAACACACCAAAGAATTGCCCAATTGCGTTGCATAATTAAAGCAGCTGCATTTATTGACACATTGTACAAAGATATAAACAAGATGAAAAAATTTAACAGATGTGCAGCTTGTTTGGTTAACATGGTCTTTCACCCACTGATCCGAAAGCTATTCATCACTGGATATGGCCATAAAGGGATTTCCTTGCTCATACATTCTGGGTCAAAAATGTGCGACACTTCGCAGGAAGTGGTCTTAGTAGAGAGGGGGTAACCTTACCTCTATTGATTGGGGTGCTCCCACACTTGCCAGTCCAGAATGTCAGCTAAGTATGGAAGAGCTGAAGAAGCTACCCAGAACACTGCCTGGAACAAAGGAAGAGGAAGGACTGCCCTTTCTGGACCCTTGGACTGCACCACAGACGGCTTGCACTCCAAAGTACTGCATCTGTTGCACTGCCAAGGCTCCCCAAAGGATTGTGCCTGACTCAAGGGAAAATAAGTTGACTCCCTGATCAGCAACAGGTACAAGAAAGCAGGACGAAGTCAGCTGCAAGTCCAAAGAGAGGATCACCCCAGCTGACCAACTGCAACTGGATTTTCCTGGACTGTGCAGGTTCCTTGTGGGAAATTGAGTTCTAACCCCTAAGAAGCAATCCAGAGTCTCAGTACCCAGGGACTGAGCGAGTCAACACTTATTCTCCCCAAAGGAACCAAGAAACGCCAAGATTTAATAGTATGGATAATTTCTGCATAGTTTTGCAGAAAGGTTCCAGGAAGAGACTGGTTATACATTGAGAGTCAAGCAGCCTTCCTCAACTCACAAATCAGGCTGACCATGCTGGTTTGTCCCTCTGAAAGCTCAGAGTTCCTTCCTGTTGATGATGAGGACAAAGAGCTCCTGAAACTCATCAAAGTATTGCTCTGCATCAGACTGCCATCATTGAATCGAACTATGGATCCGAGAAGCCAGAGGGCCCCCAACGGACCCATCAGCGAACAAAATTGTTCCAAGAAAAAGAATAAGAGTCTGATTTAGATCTTGGCAGGACTCCTGTTGTCCCTGCATGAGAATGTTTACAAGCACTCTGTCCCGCTCCCCATATTTAGATTTGTGATGGCTGATCCTCCATCAGCATTGACAGAGTGTTTTCCATCGTATAAGGGGCTCGCCGATGTCAATGCGGCAAACTGCTCTGCTGGCTAACATTATTCCGTTGCTGTCAGGGTGGCGTGATTGCGCCAAGACTATTTAGATTTCCCAATTTTGCTGGCATTCTCCTAGTGGTGGATTGCCAATGGAGGGAATCCATTGTGCGACATGTTTAATATTGTACTATTCCTGTGGCTTTCGGAATGATGCTAGCATCTCACACATACACAATTAGTGTTTTGGCTAATTGCTCTCACCTGCATACCACACTATATTACACACTCCATTTCATACCATGATTCTTTGCCATTCCAAAGCAGCAGAACATTGTGCATGAGGACTTTTTTTTGTTAAGTAAGGGTTTTGTTTTTGCTTTCTCTCTTTCTTGTTAATTTTGTCTTTTTTTATTCATTATCTTGTAGGTTATTACATTCAATTAATTTTATGATTTTAGAATGGCAGGGAGGAATAATCCATGTTTTACTGAGTAAGAATTGTCAGTCATGGTGGATGAAATTATTAGAATAGAGCCCTAATTGTTTTGACCGCAAGTACAAAATACAACTATAGCTCAGAAAAGGCAAATACAGGCCAGAATAGTTAACAGAGTGAATGGTGCAAAATACAACCTGCGCACACAAGAGGAAATAAGGAAGAGGTGAAATGACCTGCGGAGAAGACTGTGTTTTGTGACCTCCAAGCGTCACCTGGAGGCCCAGAGGATAGGTAGTGGTTCTCCCAGCCCCCCTTACAACTTTATACCTGGATGGAGAAGGTCTTGCAGATCTGTCATCATGAGGGCTTGACATGAATCCCAATTGGAGTGGAGACTGGTAAGTTATACTCTTTATTGTGTCACTAAAGCTAAATGTCCTTTTTGCTTTTAATTTAGGTGTCGCTAATGAGATTTTCACCTTTTTTTAACCTATAAACCCATATATACATTTATTTTTGAAGATTTTTTGCATTCTTGGTTTTTCTCTCAATTTGCTAATTGTTAATATGTGTTGTCAATATGTGAGTTTTCTTCTTGTATGATTTTTGTGTTTTCATTGTTTCTTTGATTGTTTGAATATATGTTGTTGTACTTAAGATTACAGGTTTAAATTTCCAATACATTTCGCATGATGTAATGGTGCTTGTAAGTGTTTTTTCACCCAATAACATATTTCATAAATGTGTTCAATATTGTAAATATCTGTTAATTTTCACTGCATATATTTTAGTAGGTATATCCAACTTCCATTGTTCAAGTGTTATCAATGTTCAATTGAAATGACTACAATTACCATGATGTCTAGTTTTGTTTTGTGAAAGTAATATTGCAATGCTATTGTGGGCATTCTCTCTTTTCTTTCACCTTTTAAGATATGCTAAAGTGCTATGTATTTATCCAAGCTCTAGTTTATGCTATTTTGAAAATGTCATTTTTTTGTGTAATTTTGTATGTGTCACTTTCTTGGTAATTTATTGTATTGTTGTTATTTATTTTACAAAATAACGTGTCAACTAAACTTTTTTATGCATGTTAAATTGTTTGCTGAATAAAAGTAGTTTTGATGATAAATGTACTTTACAATGTTTATATGATGACTTGCATGATGATTAACGCTATGTATCCTTTGAAGATGTTTAATTTTCTCAATTTTACCCTGCTAAGTCTTGGAATGTTTTTATATATACTTCCAAAATGTGTTTTCCATTTTAGGGTATCATTTTACATGTTTTTTTGTGTGTCATTTCAACTTTTCTTGTAATTTATTATAATACTACCGAAAGGTAAATTCATCATATTAATACACTTTCTCTTTTTTACGTTGCTTTATTTATTGATACAAACTCATTTGATGTATCATCTACATTTTTAAAATATTTTTCATTTTATTTCATAATAGGTGCAAAACAAAAAGTATGTGAGCGACCATCTGCCACTGCTACTGACGATTCCTCCACTCCAGACCAGGTACAAGCCTTCAGTGAGGAATCCACTCCTGCAAGTCCAGATGATGAGCAGCAGACTTGTCCATTTGGTCTGCCTGGGCAGACAGCTACAATGAGTCTCACTTGACCCACACATACACCTCCCACCCCAGCTGTTACGACACTTCCACCTCTGTATACCTCCACTTTGTGTGTTCAAAGGATCATCACCCAAATCTTGGGTCCCCAGTCATGGGTGCTTTTTATCCAGCACCACCACAAGGAGCAAGTGGAATGGGGCACCCTGGGTCAAGGGCACAGGGCATTAGGGCTGGGTGTCGTGTGAGGTAATCTGTTGGGCAGCAAAATGAGCTCACTGGGCTCCTTGCTACCCAGGCCACCTTTGACCAAGTCTCAAGTAATTATTGGCCAGGTCTTTACAGAGCTCCGGGAGATGAAGCAGTTGCAGAAATAGCACAATGTTCAGATAGATAATCTAAACTCCAATTTGGGCCCCCTGACTGGGGCATTGCATGATTGATTTATCCATATGTGCAGGGCATTTCCAGAAACATCTTCCCCTTTCTGTGGTCCAACAACACCTAGGCCAACTACATCTGCCTCAGCCATGGAAAGGGAGGGCCTACCACAAGGGAAAACCCCTGCACCTATTCCAGTCTCAGCAACTGTGGATCCACCACACTCTCAGGAGGGGATGTTCATCCAGACCGGCAGGAGAGGATGACAAGACCTCCACCACTAGTAAGAGATGAAGAACCTAATTTCCTCCAGTGTGAGACTACCGTTCACGCTGTGGATTATTTTCTGGACACATTTACCTTTTTGATGCCAATTGTATTTTGGACACTGGTTTTCAAACAATTTTGGCTATTCAGTATTAGTTTCATTCACCATGATTGACTTACTATGTATTTGTTTGCCTTTTTGTATTCATCCTGTTTTAGTTTATTTGGTTTTCCCCAATATTTTCACTTATTTTTTTTTCCATCTTACATTTTCAAAAGTAAAATTAGAAAATATTGTTTATTCATAAACAAATTCCTTGTAGCTAATGTTTTGCCCATTTTTTTTAAATGATGTGTCTCAACATTGAAAAAAGAACTTCTTGTAGCATACCCCTGAAAGTTGGTTGTGACATTCAACCAGATACTGCAACAATATATTGGAATGATCCTGTGACCACAAAATGGGGTACTTCCATTAATTTCCATTTTGGTGTTATTCCTGTGGAATTCCTATTGTGAGGCAGAACGTCTGGCTCCAGCTGATAACATCAGTCAATAATAGTTTACCTATTTAATCTGAATTTGACTATATTCCATACTTCCATGTTGGCCAAGTCTGGAAATGGTCTCATAACTTCAGATTGTCATCTTCTCACTCTCTCACTGGGTTCATATGTCTTCATATAATAGTTAAGAAACTGTTGTACATTTATGCAAACATATTTTCAAAATAAAACACACATTTCATTTGGTTTTCAAAAAACATTTTTAACATAATTTAACACAACCTTAATAAAAAAAATGTAAAATTTTGTATATGTCTATTTTTTTTGTAAAAAAAAAGTGTAAAGAATACATTTTAAATGTGTTCTTTACACTTTCTATTTTTCTTAATCAAAAAGCCTATCAACGGAAGCGTAAGCAAAACCACGCAACCATCTAATTTAACCCCATAGCTGCTAGGCCTTTCCCAGCGTGCTAAGCCTTTTTTAATATTTGGGGTAGTTTGCGCTTAGGCCCCTGTAACTTTTTGTCCATAAAAGGTACCCTTACCAAGTTTGTGTGTTTTTCTTCCAACATGTTGAGGATTCTAGCGGTACCCAGGCTTTGTGTATTCTCTAGTAGGGGACCCACAAAATATCAAACTACAGCTATATTATATTCATTTTTTTAAATGGGAATAAGGTGCTGCAGAAGAAAGTGTCTGTTTTTCCCCCTGCATGGTATCAACAAAGGGGTTGTGGTGATGAAATCAATATCTTCTCAGCTTTCATGAACAGGCAGACTTTTGTCAGAAAACCCAAATTGTCTACATAGTTTTGTCATTTTACTGGGACATAGTCTTTTTGCTATCTTTTGTGCTTTCAACCACCTTCCAGTTATTGGTAGAAATTGGTATAAAAGCAATATTGGATCCCACAATGCAATACATGTATGAAAAGAAGACAGCATACTGAATTCAGTAAGGGATAATTTGTGCAGACGGTTCAAGGTTTTGCATTTATAGAAACTAAGAGTTGAAAATAAAAAATATTGAAATTGAGTTGAAATAAACAGCCATTTGTACCAACGTTTTCACCTGTAACTTCTTCTAAGTATGACATATTTTCAAAACAATATACTGTTACATCTGCTGGACTTTTCTGGCTACGGGGATATATAGGACTTGTAGGTTTACCAAGAACCCAAGGATCCCAAAGCCAAAAATTGAACAGCGTCTTGCAATGGTTTTTCAATGGGTTCCAGGTATATAACAATTAATTTGGTAAAATATAAAGAGTGAAAAAAAGGTACCAAGAAAACCAATATATTTTCGAAATAGAAACAGAATATTGAGTTTAGAAGCAGTGGGTATTTGCACATCTCCAAAATTACGGGTACCCATACAAGAATGTGAATTAGAGGTAATTTTTCAAAATGACATCTTTATTACAAAATATCTTCTATTTGGAAGGTAGAAATGCAAATAAAGACAATTGGTTATAACATTTGTTCTACTATTGTGTGTTCCCTCAAGTCCCCAGATAATAATGCTGCCTCACTTGTGTGGATAGGTCTAGTGCCTGCAACTGGAAATGGCCTAACACCCAACTTGAACATATCACATTTTTCCACTGAAAACTGACCCTTTTTTTGCATTGTGCCTAGTTGTGGATTTTGGACCCTATTACCTAGGGAAATCTAGAAAACCTATATGTTTTAAAAACTAGACACCCAGGGGATTTCAGGATTAGGGGACTTGGTTGGATCACACCAGATTTTATTACCCAGAAACCTTTGCAAACCCCAAACTTTGTAAAAAACAACTTAATTTTCCTCACGCTTCTGTGATGGAAAGTTCCGGAATCAGTGAGGAGGCACAAACTTTCACCCACCCAGCATTCACCAAAGTCTTCTGATAAAAATGATACCTCACTTGTGTGGTTAGGCCTAGTACCCGTGAAAGGAAACAAGCCAAAATGCAACGTGGACACATCAAATTTTTCCACTAAAAACTGACCTTTTTTTTCAATGTGCCTAGCTGTGGATTTTGGACACTAGCTCAGCCGACAACTAGGGAAACCTACCAAACCTATACATTCTTGAAAACTAGACACCCAGGGGAATCCAGGATCAGGTGACTTGGTTGGCTCTCACCAGGTTTTGTTACCCAGAATCCTTTGCAAACTCCAAACTTTGTAAAAAACAACTACATTTTCCTCATTTTTATGTGATGAAAAGTTCTGGAATCTGTGAGGAGGCACAAACTTCCACCCACCCAGCATCACCAAAGACTCCTAATAAAAATGGTACCTCACTTGTGTGGTTAGGTCTAGTACCCGCGGCAGGAAACGGGCCAAAATGCAAATTGCCTAGCTGTGAATTTAGGACCCTAGCTCTACTGGTACTTAAGGAAACCTAGAAAGCCTGTACATTTTTGGAAACTAGAAATCCATATGAGTTCAAGGTGGGGTTACTTGTGTGGTTCTCACTAGGTTCTGTTACCCAGAGTCCCTTGTAAACCTCAAACTTTGTAAAAAAAAGAAATTGTCCTCATATTTATGTGATGGAGATTTCTAGAATCTGCGGGCAGCCAAACATTTCTAGCCACCCAGTGTTCCCCAAAGTCTTCCAATAAAAATGGTACCTCACTTGTGCGGGTTGGCCTAGTACCCACAGCAGGAAACGGCCCACAAGACAACGTAGACACATCACATTTATCCAGTGAAAACTGACCCTTTTTTCGCAATGTGCCTAGTTTGGGATTTTGGACCCTAGCTCTGCCAGCAGCCAAGGAAATCTAGCAAACCTGTAAATTGTTGAACACTAGACATCCAGAATGGGGTGACTTGTGTGGCTCTCACCAGGTTCTGTTACCTAGAATCCCTTGCAAACCTCAAACATTGTAAAAAAAAAAAATTGCTTCCATTTCTCTGATGAAAAGTTCTGGAATCTGCGTGAATCTAAAAACTTCTACACACCCATCATTCCCAAAAGTCTCTAGATAAAAAAGTTACCTCACTTGTGCAGGGAGGCCTGGCGCCCATTACAGAAAATGTCCCAAAAACAACGTGGACACAGCACATTTCTCCAGTGAAAACTGACCATTTTTTGCAATGTGCCTAGCTGTCAATTTTGCATGCAAGCTCAGCAGGCACCCAGGGAAACCCTAGCAAACCTATATATTTTTGACAAGTAGACACCGAGGGGTATTCATGATGGGGTGACTTGTGTTGCTCTCACCCGGTTCTGTTACCCAGAATCCCTTGCAAACCTCAAACTTTATTGAAAAAGATTTACATTTTCCTCACATTTCTGTGATGGAAGTCCTGTTATCTGCGGGGAGACAGGCCATCTGGGGAAACCTACCAAACCCACACATTTCTGAAAACTAGACCCCAGTGAAAGTCCAGTGAGGTGTGATTTGTGTAGACCCCCCAAAGTTTTCCTATCCTGATTCCCCTGGAAACCTTAAATTTAGCTGAAAAAATCTAGTTTTTCTCAGATTTCTGTGTGGGAAAGTTGTAGGACCACCAGGCTCACACAAATTTCCCACCACCCATCATTCTTATAGGTCTTCTGATAAATATGGTACCCCACTTGTGTGAGTTGGTCGAGTACCAGCGGCAGGGAAGGGTCCAAAACGTATTGTGGAGACTTCAACATTATCCATCTCAAAACTGCCTGCTTTTGTAAGGGGGCCACCAGCGTTTTTAGTCCCGGGCTCGACGGCCATCTAGGAAAACGTACCAAATCCAGACGTTTCTAAAAACTGGACACCTGGGGGAGTTTAGGGCGGTATGGCTTGCATTGATCTCCCAATGTTTTCGTACACAGAATCCCCTGCAAACCTCACATTTAGCAAAATAAATCACATTTTTCTCATCTATATATGGCTGGAATTACAGCACCGGTACACATATCCTACCACACAGCGTTCTCCCCGCAGTCATGTGAGTAAAATGATACCTCACTTGGGTGGACAAGGAATACATGTTTAAAAAACGAATCCCTGATGTCTAGAGTGCTTTCTGCCACTTGGTGGTGCAGATTGGGGGCTACTACCCCCATATCCCCACAAGGGGGACAGAAAGACTGAATATGCCACTTTTTTATGAGGGAAGGAAAGGCCCTTGCCCAAGGGGCCGCTCCCCCTTCCCTGATGCCTAGTTTGTTGATTCTGGCTTAGGGATCGCCCTCCTGAGGTCATCCCCAAGCAGGGATCCACTAGAAAAGGGTTCAATTGGAAAGGGGAGATTCTGCCCTTTCCAAAGATACCTCTCCCATGTAATTCAGTGCTCATGGGCTGGGATTGCCCATGAACACAGAAAACAATGAAACTGTATCTACTTTTCAGTTTCATTTACAATATAATAATATCAGCGTGCCATGCACGCGATTGCCATTACAACAGGGGAAAAAAGCTTTTGAAGTTGGGGAATCTCTCCCCCACCTTTTGAGGCAAAAATTTAAAAAAGGAAATCCCTCTGCTGTCTGTAGCAGAGGGATTTTGTGCATGTGTGAATGATTCCGTCATGAGCACAGGAGCACTGGTGCTCATGACGGATGGTGGTTAACCACATAAAGGCACTACATAATACTCTTCAGGTAAAAAAAAACATGAATAACATTAGCAATTGTATATGTAAAAGAACTAGCCACAATTTTGAGTGGTGGTGATGCACTTAACATTCACAAACACAATATTTCACAATCTAAAATGGCAGACACCTGACCTCACCCTCAGGACATTTCCAATTATACGGAAGTCGTCTGAAGTTGAACAGGTAGTGAGTGTGAAACTCTATGATAGACACAGCCTTAGGCTAAAATGTGTGAAAGCAATGTACAAAAGCCAATGGAAGTATCTGTTTCTGTTGAAAAACCCGCACATCGTGTTGATGTAAGTGGCATTTAAATAAAGCTCACTTGCCTCCTAACAGTGCAACCAACAACACATCCTAAACTTTTGCTTTTTTTTCTGACCTCAGGGAGCCACAATGTCAGGAAAAGGAGGAAAGGGCCCCAAACCTCTCACCAAATGAGCTGGAGTTGCTGGGTACTGAAGTCCTCACCCTGTACAGCCAAGTGTATTGCTCACCAGAAAAAAAGGGTACATGTTTAAAATAAAAATGTAATCTGACAAACTTTTTTTAAATGTAAACACAGGCTAGAATATCACTTTTAGGGCTAGATGTAGGTAAATCATTTTTACCGAATTTTACAGATTCGGTATTTAAGAATCGGTAAATCTGATGTAGGTAAAAATTCGGTATTTTTTACAGAATCGGTAAGATTCGGTATTTACCGATTCGGTAAATACCGAATCGGTATTTGCCATTGATTCCTATGGGCCTTGAAGCCCATAGGAATCAATAGCAAATACCGATTCGGTAATTACCGAATCGGTAAAAATACCGAATTTGCTTGGGGGAAAGGGTGTCACTTTGACACCCTGTTACACCCCTGTTTCTGGCTTGTGTGCCATGTGGCACACATACATGCCCTAAGGGCATGTATGTGTGTCACATGGCACAGGTGTACATGCACAGATGTGCATGTACACAGGAATTCGTTATTTACCATGCAATAGTATTACATGATAAATAACGAATTCTAAAGGCCCTGTAGCACTGTTTAAAGTGCTGCCTACGTAAGAAAATACAGATTCAGTAATTTTACCGATCAGTAATTTTACCGAATCTGTCAAATTTACCAAATCTGTAATTTTACCGATTCGAAAATTTTACCGATTCGGTAAAATTACTGAATCAGTAAAATTACCGAATCTGTATGTTTTTTAAAGCCCTACATACCATCAGTAATCAGTATTTTTGGCCTTTTCCGACCGGTATTTGGACACCTATATCTGGCCCTAAGTTCCTGAGTTGAGTGTCGTTATGAAGTGACATTTCTGTTTTTTCAGAACAACTGATGGTGTGTATTTTTAAACATATTGCAATTAGACACCACCACAACATTATTATGTGTTGTATGTTTGATGCCCCATTTTATTTGACAGGAGGCACACTTCTGGAAACAGTAATTCCAGTGGAACGATTCAGTAAACTGAAAAACAAACATCCACAAAAACTCTTTCCTACCTTGAACGGAGCACTAAGGACCACAGGTATCATCATGCCAGGCGCAGCTTGAGTATCGTAACAACCACCAGAGGGCCGGCAGTGACGAATGCTTTGTTCACGAAATTTTGGCTACCTTTGAAAAAGTTCGGAGCCCCGAACGAAACGTGTCAGGACTTCAAAAACAGAATTACCAAATATATGCTTCAAGCAAAAGTGTGCAGTGTGCGGCTCCTTTTTCTTTGGGGAGATATCGTTTATATATATAAACAAAAATGATTAGTCGAACAGTTAGCAGGGTAGTCAAATGAATTGCTCATAGCAAGTTGGCACCCAACTGGTGAAGTTAACTATCAGGGGCAAAGTGCTCCAAAAAGACTACATTGCTAATGTAAACATTGACCAGAGAACAATATCACGGCAGGTCAGTAGGCATGTAGGCATAGTGACAAAATTGTGCTGTGTTCCCATACATTATGGGTAGGTCTAGTATGTTTGGTAATGTTCCGAATGTCAAAACAATTACTCAAAGTGAGTGCACTGGACTAGTGCCCTGACTCAAGTTGACAGTAACTGCATAATCCACCACTTTCCACTAAAATTACAGCTGAAATGAATCATGCATGAATCTTATCTGTGATAGAATCCAAGAAGTGAAGATGTAGAAAAGGGAAGGGGGGCATGTGCAGGTAAGTTTCTAGTGATGGGTTCCTTCCTTTCCTCCTACAAAGAAGAAAACAAAGAAAAGTGAAAAATTGTTAGCATCAAAGCGCAAATTTAAAAACACTTAATGTATGTCTGAACATACAAACTGTACAAGTTTCATTCTCATTGCAGGTGAAGAAAAATAAAGATTAGGTATAGAAGTGAAGTGATCATTCTTCTTTGAGTTGAGCTGCAAGTTCCTCATCCTGGTTTAGCCCTCCCAGCATTTTCATCTGGAAGTCAACTATGTACTTGGACTCACTTTTCCTAAGCTTCAGGACCCTGTCCCCACCCATGTGATCATTGGCACAGTATGTAAGTTGGGATTAGTTTGAAAAATGCTTGTCTTAGAAGTGCCGGGCTACCGGATACTTGGGATCCCTGTTGTTGACGGCACTCATGTGTTCTAAGATCATCTTCTTTGCCATCAGGGTGGTACTGCCAATGAACCAAAGCTTACTAGGACATTCAAAAACGTAGGTGACAAAGTTAGTACTGCATTTGAGAAATTTTGAGATAACCTCCTTGGTAGGACCCCATCTCATTTCTTTGTGCATCAGACTGTTCTGGCATGCTTACAGTGTTCCACAGGGAAAGAAACCTTGTAAAATATGTATGCTGCCACCACTGATTGTTGTAATGCAACTGTGTACTAACATGTCCCTGAGGCTGTGCCCTTTCCTGTAGGTAATATGGGGTCTGTCGTCTATGCTGTTACCTATGGTAGTGTCACTCTTGAGGATGTCCTAGTTTTTTACAAGAATCTGCTTGACATTACTGGCATTGCCATCATATGTCAGGACGATCCTTATGCCATCGTCAGAGCATTCAGTCTCAGTGTTGATCTTGTCAGCTAGCATCTCCTGCCTGGTAATTCCCTCAGCTCTCTCACTGGCCCTCTTGAGGACCCATTTGTGTAACCTCTTTCCCTGAATCTTTTCAACATGATCTCACGTTCATGTTGATAAGTTTTCTCGGTGTTGCAATTTTTGTTTTTGCTCTCAATAACTCCCCATAGGGGATGCGCTACTTGAGAGTCTCCGGATGGCTGCTAAGTGCATGCAGTAAGCTGTTGCCATCTGTGCTTTAACGGAAAAGCTCAGTGTGGATGGTTTTCTGCCTGATGTCAATCTTGATGTGAAGGTACTCTACTGTGGTGCTACTGATCTTGCCCGTGAGTTATCTGTTGCAATTGCTATTATTCAGCTTCCTAATGAAGTCAATGGCCAGATTCTCAGAGCCTCTACAAATGATGAAGAGGTCATCTATGTATCTGAGACATACCACTAAACGTCCAAAGTCTTGTGCAAGCTCTGGGCTCTGGTACAGTTCCTACTCCCACAGGTCCATGAACAGGTAAGCAAAGCTGGGTTCGAAGCACAAGCCCATGGCTGTCCCTGTAATCTGCCTGTAAATAACACCATTGAATAGGAATATGTTGTTCCTAAGCCAATGTGCTATCATCTCCAGGATCATGATGGTATGTTCCCTGTACCTGATTTGTCTCCTGCGTAAGAAATGGCGGCATGCTTCAGGTCCTTGTTAATAGGCTATAATGGTGTAAAGTGAATTG
This sequence comes from Lissotriton vulgaris, assembly GCF_964263255.1. NCBI lineage: Eukaryota > Metazoa > Chordata > Amphibia > Caudata > Salamandridae > Lissotriton > Lissotriton vulgaris. The sequence continues at coordinate 1,194,568,864 of NC_141694.1, read as the reverse complement.
ACATCGAGAGTGACCAGCAAGTAATCATCCTTAATTATGCCTACACGCCTACTGTCCTGACGTGATATTGTTCTCTGGTCAAGGTTTACATTAGCAATGTAATCTTTTTGGAGCACTTTGCCCCTGATAGTTAGCCTTCACTAGTTGGGTGCCAACTTGCTATGAGCAATTCATTTGACTACCTGGCTAACTGTTCAAAAATTCAATTTTGTTTTTGTTTGTGTAAATTTGCTATTAGGCATGATATGCACTCTCCTTGGCATGTACTACTCTCACTGGCTTTGAATAACCATGTTCCAATATGGCAGACACATTAGACTCTTATGTGTCCCTTGCTTTAGTTCTACCATGCATTTTTAAGGACACCCTAGTGGTAATGTATGCACATGTGACCAAGGCTGCTGGGCAGTCAAAATGCATTGTAAGGATAAACAGCTTCCTGCAACAAACACTGTGACTACTTTTGCTGTATCTTATCTAACTTTGTAGTGGATTTATAGCCAGTACACTCTGCTGGCTTGCGCACAACCTCCCATCGGTACCTCAGTTCAAGAAAGGGCAAAAAGATATATATATATATATATATATATATATATATATATATATATATATATATATATATATATATATATATATATATATATATATATATATATATATATATATATATATATATATATATATATATATATATATATATATATATATATATATATATATTCACTGAAAAAAACCATAGGTTTCACACCAGTTATAGTTACCTGGAAATTTTACTGACATAAAACCATTGAAATTCCCACGTTATAGTTAGTTGGACTCACTATAACTTGCGCGTGCAATGCACTGCTGATGACGTCACATATTACATCACTCATGACGCGTAAGCGCGTCGGGTCATATGACCTAAAAATAACACTTTTCATTGGTTCATAACAGTTTTGGTTTCATAATGATGAAACCCCTGGTCATGTGACCTAAAATTAACACTTTTCATTGGTTCAGGATATTTTTTTTTCCAAATGAAGAAAGCCTACACCTTTTTTCCTTATTCTACCTTTTTCCTTTGAGAGAGGAAGACCTATACTTATATCTGTCGAAAATGGCTACATTAGCTGCAGCTGCTGGATCTTCTGGACCACCACCTTCACCACCACCACCACCACCACCACAAAGACCTCCACAACTTCACAGTGGTGGAGATCAAGAACAGGAGGAGGATGAGGACAAAGAGGAGAGTAGATTCGTCCGAGAGGACAACATAACCTACAAGCCAAAAGAGCACATCATATGGCAATTTTTTTCTATCCCGAGTGACAAAAAGAAAGTAAATGCACCTAAAGCAACCTGCCTAATCTGTCATCAGGAGCTGTCAAGGGGGAATCCCAACAAGAAATACTCCTTCGGCAACCACACAATGATTAGGCATATGCTTAGAAAGCATCCCAATAACTATTCTAGGGCAGAGGTCAGGGAACTGGCCAAAAACCCTGTCCAATCTTCTGCCAGCACCTCCCAAACTACTGTTTCCACCCCATCAGGACCGGAAGTTAGGTAGACATGCTTCATCATACAAACCAACTTTTCAAATTTTAAAATGGTTTGTAAATTTTGTGGTCAAACAATTTGCTATGGTGAACAATGCATCACACTTATTAATCGTGCTTGGGATAACCACAAGTGCCAAAGGAAATATTAATTTGTTGCACTTTTTTTTTCTCCTGTTGAGCCCTTTTGAAATGCTTGTTTTTTGTTTCTCCCCTTAAAAAATACAAAAAAAACAAAAAATGTTCAGAAAAACCAAAAAAAGAAAAAAAAATTTAAAACCCCCCCAAAAAAATATAAAACAACAAAAAGAATAAAAAAACAGTTCTTTTCAGAACTACCTCCCATTTATATAAAATGACTTAAATTTTAAAACTCTGCCATTCTCTTTTCTCCCTGGTGCGCTCATCGGTGCGCGCACCGGGCGCTCCCCCCGCGCAAATTGAAAAAAAAAATATTTTTTTTTTGCCCCGCAGGGCCCTTTTATAGCCCCCACATGAAACCTAGGGGGTCAGGGGGGTCTACTCTGCCCCCTAATGGTCTTTTCCCCCTTTGTTTTGGCCACCTCTTGTGTCTCGATCATACCGAGATACAAGATGGCGGCTGCTCCGGACTGTTTGGAATGTTTACAGACACCCGAAAGCCAATCAGCTTTCCGTGCGCAAGTCGCGTAGCGCGCCCGGAGAGCTCCCCGGAGCACGTACCGGGGCGCGCCTACAGATATATATTGTTTTTACCTAAATTACTCAAAATCCACTGGAGCACATATCTTGAGACATAGCAAGGCACATCGGGCTACCAGTCCCTACAATTTTGCCAAGATTGGTGGAAAACCATTCAGCCAAAGTGAGGTCGACCGCCCTATGGAAATTAACATGGGGAAAACGTGTTTTGGGACCACCCTTTTATCTTGGCCCCCGCTTGACGCATCCTCCCCCAAACTTTCAGGGAAGGACCGGAGCTCGAAGAGGCCATTTTGAGGAAATTTTCATGCAGATTCGTCAACCGGCGCCAAAGTTATTCCAAATAGAATTTTGAGATTTAACATTGAAAAAAATCCTAACTATACCTACCTACTGGCGACCACCAGTAGGATATATATATATATATATATATATATATATATATATATATATCTATATATATATATATATATATATATATATATAGATAGATATATATATATATATAGATATATTACCTACTGGTGGTCGCCAGGAGGCAGTTATAGTTAGGATTGTTATCCATAGGGAATCCGCAACATTCTATTGGGAATAGCTTTGGGTCCGGTTGAGGTATCTGCCTGAAAATTTCCTGAAATTTGCCTCGCTGCGCTCCTCTCCTTCCCTGAAAGGTTGGGGGGGATTCGTCAAGTGGGGGCCGAGATAAAAGGGGGTCCCAATGTTAATTTCGATAGGGCGGTTGGACTCACTTTTAGCCCGAACGGCTGAATGGATTTCCACCAAACTTGGCAAAAATGTAGGGACTGGTAGCCCGATGTGCCTTTGCTATGTCTCAAGATATGTGCTCCAGTGGATTTTGAGTAATTTAGGTTAAAAAAAATATATATCTATAAGCGCGCCCCGGTACGCGCACCGGGACGCGCTCCAGCGCGCTACACGAGTTCGCACGCAGAAAGCTGATTGGCTCTCGGGTGTCTGTCAACATTACAAATAGTCCGGAGCGGGCGCCATCTTGTGTCTCGGTAGGATCGAGACACAAGAGGTGGCAAAAACAAAGGGGGAAATGACCAAAAGGGGGCAGGGTAGACCCCCTCTGACCCCTAGGTTTGATGTGGGGGCCATAAAAGGACCTAGCGGGGCAAAAAAAAATGTTTTTTTCGATTTGCGCGGGGGGAGCGCCCGGTACGCGCACCGGGGAGCGTACCGGGGAGCGTACCATCGGGTAAAAAGAATGACCGTTTTTAAAAAATGTAGCATTTTTTTATAAATTGGAGGTAGTTCTAAAAAGAACAGTTTTTTTTATTGTTTTTGTTGTTTTATATTTTTTTATTGTTTTTTTTAACATTTTGTACTTTTTTTGGCTTTTATGAACAATTTTATATTTTTGGGGGAATTTTTATGGGGACAAACAAAAAACAGGGAATTGTAAACGGCTCAACTGGAGCAAAAAAAAACAGGAAAAAATTAAGGTTTCTTTGGGCACTTGTGGTTGTCACCAGCACGGTTGATGAGTTTAACACTTTGCTCACCATAGCAAATTGTACGCCCACAAAATACGCAAACTATTTTGAAATTTCCAAACTGGGTTTGGATGTTTGGGACCATCTCCCTTGTCTCTGGTCCCGATGGAGTGGGTTGGGTACTTTGGGAGGTGCTGGGAGAAGATTGGGGAGGGTTTCTGGTCAGTTCTCTGACCTCTGCCGCACTATAGTAGTTAGGGTGCCGGCGTTGCATGTGGCGAATCATGGTGTTGTTGCCAAAAGAATATTTTTTGGCAGGGTTCCCCCTGGAAAGTACAGTGCCACAGATCAGACAAGTCACCTTTGGCGCATTTACTTTCTTGAGGCCCCTTGGGATTTAAAAAAATTCCCACACAATGTGCTCCTTTGGCTTGTAGGGGGTAGTATCTTCTGGCAGGTAGCGCCGCCTCTCCTCCTCCTCCTCCTCCTCTTCTTCATCTCCACCACTGTGGTGTTGTGGTGGTCCTTGTGGTGGTGGTGGTGGTGGTGGTGGCTGAGATGCTTCTGCTGCTGCTGCTACTGTAGCCATTTCTGAATACAAATAGGTACTAATAGCTCTGGAAACAGGTCTTCCTCACTCAAAGTACAAAGTGAGAATGAGGAAAAAAGGTAAGGGCTTTCATCATTTGGAAACCAAAACTGTCCTGAACCAATAAAAAGTGTTATTTTTAGGTCACATGACCCGACGCGCTTACGCTACGCGCCCCGCCCCGGGGCGCTTACGTAGCGTGATCGTATGCGCTCGGGTGCGCTTACGCCGTGCGTATCACGCGGACGCGGCTACGCGATACGTCACAATGATGATTTTGTTCGCGGCAATAGTGCTAATGGGACACTCACCGGTACACGCACCGGTACGCGCCGCAAGACCGCGCTTACCGGTGCGCTCACCGGTACGCGCACCGAGAGCGCTCAAGGGCAAAAAAATAAAAAAAAATATATACATATAAAAAATAGTATTACATAAATATTCAATATAGGATTCATTATAAAAATATTATATTTGATAGCAATAGAAATTTGCTATTAAAAAACTTTGAAATTCACTGAAAAAAACATAGGTTTGAGGCACTATATATAGTTAGGAATTAGCATTTAAAAAACCTATGAAATTCACTGAAAAAACCATAGGTTTCACACCAGTTATAGTTAGGAATTTGCATTTAAAAAACCTATTAAATTCATTGAAAAAACCATAGGTTTCACACCAGTTATAGTTAGCTGGAAATTTTACTGACATAAAACCATTGAAATTCCCACGTTATAGTTAGTTGGACTCACTATAACTTGCGCGCCTGCAATGCACTGCTGATGACGTCACATGTTACATCACTCATGACATGGTATGAGCGTGCACCCGTGCGCGCACCCCTGTGCGCGAGCGGAATTCTGATTTGCTGTTTGACGTCTGTTAACATTCGATTTGGAGGAAATCAGGAAGTGTTGTCCGCCATTTTGTCAGTGCGAGTCAACATATTGTAGAGAACAAAGGGGCAGAACGTGGAAATGTGGCAGGGTGGAGACTCTCTGCCCCCATAGGTTTTCTCAGGGGGTCCCTTAAAGACCCCGACGGCCCAAAAAACAATTTCTTTTCTTTTTTAAACGCGAGGTGTGCGCACAGTGCTTGCACCCCCGAGGCAGAAGAGAGTTCAAAACAAAAGTGGAAAACAGGAAAAGGGAGCAGGTTATACATTTCCTGACCCTCCAGTCCTACTCAGAGGGTCCCTGAAGGACCTCGAAGGGCAAAAAAAAGTTTTATTGTTTTTAAAAGAAATCGCGAAGTGCGCGCACGGTGCTCGCACCCTTCAGCCGCCAATTTGTGTTTTTTCAAACTGAGTGCAGGGGTGCGCGCACGTTGCGCGTACGCCAAAAAACATATAAAAAAAAAAAAACTAGTTTGAGTGTTTTGATGTTGTATTTATATTCATGATAAAAAACATAGATTTTCACACATATTTTATTTAGGGGTTAGCATTTAAAAAACCTTGCAAATTCACTAAAAAAACTATAGGTTTCACACACGTTATAGTTAGTAATTAGCATTTAAAAAACATTGCAAATTCACTAAAAAAACCATAGGTTTTACACACGTTATAGTTAGGAATTAGCATTTAAAAAACCTTGCATACGCACAAAAAAAACCATAGGTTTTACACACATTATAGTTAGGAATTAGCATTTAAAAAACCTTGCAAATTCACTGAAAAAACCATAGGTTTCATATCAGTTATAGTTAACCAGACAATTTACTCATACAAAACCATTGAAATTCCCATGTTATAGTTAGTTGTACTCACTATAACTGGCGCGCCCACAATGCACTGCTAATGACGTCACATATTACATCACTCATGACATAGTCAGTGACATCACTCATGGCATCACTGATGACATCTCAAATGACATCACTGATGACATCACTGATGACATCATCCTTGTGAAAGAGAGGCAGACCCTCTCTAAGTGTAATATAAGTTTTGATACACACATTAAAAAATAGAAACAAAAAAATTCAATACAATGGAGAAACTAATTCCAGTTACAACAACCTATTCAGTAATTGCAAAATCTACATACACATTCACTCATTCACCAACATTTCTATATAGTTACTCATACACATACTCAATCATCATATGTACTCATTTACCTATACATCTTGTTACACACACCGACACTCATCCTTAGAGTTACTCACACACATACTCCTACATGCAAATAATTATTAAAACAACCATTCACTTGCTTATACAGCTATACATACACCACTACTCTTACTTCTTCAGAAACGTACACATACTTATTTTCTAAAACAATCACTTATAGGAACAAAAACCTATTTATTCAGGAACTCTTACAATCTCTCACTCTCACACATACTTACCTATATGCATCAATTCTCACATATACTACTTTAAAACATATGTAGTTACTCATAAAGATAAGATTGAGACAGTCATTCACTCACTAACACACCCATACACACACTCATCCACCCATATAGTCCTGCACACATGCTGTCTTCAAAACATATACAAACAGTAGGCCACTCATTCATTCATCTATGCACAAAGTAATACCCCCCACCAAACCATACAGACACTCATACTAATACTCAAAAAACTAACTGATAACCCATATAGACATTCATGTAGCTGCTCACCAACCCAAGCAGCCGTCTATAGATAAAGGGAGACAGTGATACAGATATTTACAAATGTAAACAATAATTGCTAATACATGTATTTAGTAAGATACACTTAATAAGTCAGTTATACAATCAATTAAAAAAATAACCATCCATTTAGACACTTATTTAACCGTTTGTTCTTCCATCGACGTTTAGGTACACATATATAAAACATTTGTTTTTCAGAAAAACACTCTTTCACAAGGATGATGTCATCGAGGATGTCATTTGAGATGTCATCAGTGATGTCATGAGTGATGTCACTGACTATGGTTTTGAAGAAGTAAATTGTCCGGCTAACTATAACTGATCTGAAACCTATGTTTTTTTCAGTGAATATATATATAAATATGATTTGATATTTGTTCCATCCCACAAATTATTCAGCCTTGATGATGTCACTGGCCTGGATTTGCTAAATTAAGTACAAACAAGGGATAAGGTTACTACAAATGTTTTTTAAATAATAATACAAATAAATACAAACACTGCTGTTGTCACTTTTTCAAAATGCTTTGATTTTGCAAAATTGTGTTACATCACTGAAAACAAACAAAATGTAACAAACATTTTTTTATTCATGTATTTATATTTTATTTATATCCATACAGGTCAGGTGCGGACCCTGGGGGGTCGACAATCAGCACAGCATCCACTTCAAGAAGCAGTGGGAGGACCTACAATGCTGAGCCAAGAAGTCAGCAGTAGTCCAGCTCGGCCAGTCCTCCCAACATGCAAAGTGTGTGTTCTGCACCCTGACCCCACAAATGGCCTACATAATTGCAGTGACCTATCCCCAGATTGATGGGCGGTTGAGAGCACAGCAGCAGCATCAAGGGGGTAAGTTCTTTTTTGAGTTTTTCATTGTAAACTATTAACTATTTTTTGGTACAGCAACACATTGTGGCATCAACATAAAGGTTGACATATGTTCAAAGCACAAGAAGAGTTGTTGAAGGTGTATGTTTTGCACAGGGTGTATGATGATGTGTTTTGTATTCATTTGTGAAAAATGATTCCAATATGTTTCTGATCACTTCCAAAAGACTATTTTCAGCAGACACAAGCCCACCTTAAAATAGTTACACATGAGTCTGTTTGATGTTATGAGGGACAGTTGTACCAAACAGGCCAACATTGTTAATTGTATCAGGTTAGATGATCCATCACAATTGTGAAAGATGTTATGTTAGCCCTATTACAAGTGATAAAGCATGAAATGCACTTATGATGCAGTGGATTTTCCAAACGTCACATTTGTGAGTTAGTATTAAAAATAAACTATAGTGAGCATGTGAACCATAAAGACTAGAAACATAAGATTAAATGGCTACATTTTTATTGAACTGTTATGTTAAAAGTGACGGATTCGCATCATGGCTTACCCCTTCACAAATTTGCACGTAAGCCAGTCTGAATATTGAAAAATGAACTTGATAGGAATACGTTTTTAGTAAAACATACCCAAAAACATTGGGCCAGATGTAGGACCATGTCATTTAGCGACTCGCAAATTGCGCTCTATGCCTCATGCATATTAATAAGGCACTTGCGAATTGCGACCCCATTAGAAATGGCTGGCCCTCCCAGGTAAGGTTGCCTGCTGGGCTCAACAGACCTCCATGTCTGGGACTGCTTTTAAATGAAGCAGTGCTGTTTTTTTTTAATGCAACCCATTGTCCTTAAAGGAAAACGGGATGCATTTAAAAAAAGAAAAATGAACTGTTTTTGTTTCATTTTTTAAGGGCAAGTGGTGGTCCCTGGGACCACTGCCTGCCCCTAAAAAATAGATTCCCCAGCATTCGCAAAGGGGTAGGGGTCCCCTGCAAGTGCTTTACCACCCTCTTGAAGAGGGGGGTAAATTGTGAGTCCTTTGCAACCTCAATTCTGGTCGCTATACATTCTTACATAGGCCTCTGACTCGCTATTAGGAAGGGACACCCTTTGAATGAACACCAAAAAAATGCGACTCGCTAAATAGGGATTATGAATAGCCTTTTTAGATTTTGCATGCGCACACAGGTTGCAAACCCGTTTGCTCATGCCAAATAGGGTCGTACATCTGACCAACTATTTTTATATCCTTTGTTATGTCCAGATGATGAATCAATAATCAACAACAAATATTAGAAATGCATTAAGGTTTAATCTTTTTCATTTTGTAATTAGTGTTTATGTGAATCAATTTGTTTATAATGTACTGTCATGTTGTACCAATTTGTGACTACCCTGAAGGCCAAAATATTTGTTTTACTTTTGTCACAATGGTAAAACTAACTACAAATAACTTTTTTTGGAGTCAATATTTTTTTTAACTCTGTTCTAGAGTGGATTAGAAATGTATCAGGCACTATATATTTACCTAGGCGGTAGAAGTAATTTGAAACTGCCCCCCCAAAAATTGGGGTTTTCATCAGCAGCATAAGTAAATACATACATTGATAAGCAACTTAAGTACTGAATCCATAACATTAATTTTAACATTTGAAAGTTACTTGAAGTAGTTTTAACCATTTTGAAATGCCTAAACAAACTAAACAGACTTTCAATTTATACAAAGATTGGTACAACATTGCAGCAAATGTTAACAGACATTGGTTCATATTTTTATTTTTTTAAATAAAAATAAATCAGCTTTTTTGCTTTGTACACACAATATGTAAGCATTTTTTGCTTTATATTCATTTTTGTAACTTAAGTTCACTGTTCAAAACAGCAAATAAGAACCATTCAGAAGTGTTAAACAGTTCTTGGAGAGAATTTTAAATGGTTAACCCCTTTACCGCCGCACAAATACCGCCGCGGTGCAGGTGTTCTATTAGGTGGGCGGGGCCGCATCGGCAAACGGACGTGCGCAGCACAACAGAGGTACTGCTTGCGACAGCCGTTGGCTGACGCGCGCAGCAAAGAGGTTAAGAGAAATTATCAAAAATAATATTGTAGCAATAATGGCACATCACATAACTGTGACCAAATGGTTAATGAAGATGTTCCCTACATGCAGAAGAAGCTGATAAAAAAAGGCCAAAGTTTAAAAGCCTTGAAGCAGGTGACATATGAAAATTTGGAAACTGTTTAGAAAAAATATTCATGATCAGTTATATTTATGCAGATACAATAAAACTATTGTATATGTCTTTACTGTATCTTCAGGAGCAGGCGAAGAAGACATTGACCAAGAAGGTGGGAAGCAGTTGTCTATTGTATTTGGATGGTAAAAATTCTGACACCAATAGATGCAGTGGCATGGAGGGTAAGGGGACTGGAACGGAGACCACACCTTATCATCATCTTTGTAGGCATCCACAAGTGACCAGTCCCTGGTTGTGGTGGATCCGACCGACCAAGTTCATCCTTGTCCACCACCCAGAGACCCATCTACAACCTCCCTCGTTTTCTCTCACCCAGTTGGCCAAACCTGATCCCTGAAAAGGGCTGGGGTCTACTTTTCCACAGGCACCTCAGCCTCTACCCTTGTCACCCCGGCTGCACTGAGTAAGGACGCTATAGACCTCTTACACAACATCAGTGTAGGCCAGATTACAATAGTGAATGGTATCCAGGGGCATACCTGCCGAATGCAACACATGGTTGCATTTCTGGATGCCCTTCACAGTTCAATGTCTGGCAAATAAATATTGCTTGCAAAAATAGCTTTCTCACTCAGCCCAATCTCCCAACCAGTCCAAACAACTGCCCCAACTCAGGTCCCTTCCTCAACCCAAATCCCAACTCCCACCCCAATCCCAGGCACACACACTTCTTTGCAGGCACCCACTCCAACGGATACAAGCAATACAATCATGTATACTCATAAACACAAACACACAAAGAAACACAAAAAAACACAAACAAAATACGCACACTTTTGACAGTGCACCCACAGGCACCACAAGCACAGCACCCACAACCACCACAGCCATAATTTCTACCATACCCAAAAGCACCATAAACACCACCACACCCACAACCATGATATACCACAGCCACCACCACACACAAAACCACCAGCACATCCACATGCACCACAACTACCACCACACCCAAAATGACCACCACACGCACAACCACAAGCACCACAACCACACAACCATCACAAGGCACTCATCAAAACCAATACAATAACACAAAGCACACCTACACACAAAACACCAACCAAAAGCAAACACACACTCACCATAATACCAATCACCACCCAAAAAACATACATCCAAACATAAACAAAAAACACCAGACCAACATGCAACTGACAAACATACAGACACATGCACATCACCCACTTCTGCTCCCTCAGCCTCCAATACCCAGTCCTCTACCACCCCTCCCATCTGTACTCTTCCTCCTGAATTCATATCTTACCTGTCCTTAATCCCTGTCAAACCCAAACTCAGCCTTTCCAAGAAATATCCTTCAGGTGCCTGCTCTGTGTCCAAGAAATGCCCTCTCTTGAGGAGGTTACTCTTTGGCAGTATGTTTAGAAGGCAAGTTATGGGCAACAAAGCGAAAAGGAAGTATCTCATTTATAAATAAAATGTTTTTCATTTTACAAAGTTTGTCCTAAAATTTTATTTATTTACAAGTCTTTTATTATTGAAATGTTAATGATGAAAATGTGACATACATATTCTTACTTACATTTATTACAAACGTTTTTTAAATGACATATTTGTGCAGTCTAAATATTGGTGATGATGAAATTCTAATGAACATTACAAATTTGGTTCAATCTTTCATCATGATAAGTGACATGTATACCAAAAAACAATTGTTTCTTTTTTCCACATGTTAAAACATGTGTGTTTATTTTAACTCAATGAGTGATTAAAATAAACAGATATGCATTACACTTTAAAAAATAAGGAGAACATTACAATTTCATAATGTTCTGAAAATGCACTACACAAGGGGTAATTTTACATTATTAAATACATTTAATGCTTTAAGTTTAGAACTTACATTAATTTTACATTTATTTAAAAAAAACATTTAACCTTGTCTAGTGCCATTTCTAAATTATATTAAATTACAATTGCTCAATTAATATGCAATGCAGATGTTTATAATTTGATAGTTCACAAAAACGATTGAACACACCTGTATAGACACATTTCAATGTTTTTATTAATGTCAGTTTTTGTGTCAGTGTCAATTATTGTGTAAGTGTCAATTATCATGAAGGCAACTTTACATTACATTACATATTAGTAAACTACTACTTGTAAGAGAGATCTAAAAATGCACGAATCCAGAGCTAAGATAAACAGACACTTCAAAAGGAAAAAAGGAGACTACCTCAGATTCGGTGGACGACAGGGGTGGATATGCTTCGCGGTCAAGAAGCAGCAACAAAGGGAGGACCTGGACAATCGGGTGCATGATGGAAAAAGAAGTGGAAAAAAGAAAAAAAAGGGATGTTTCTACCTTATATCCCTTCAAAATTGCCAACTCAGCTTTGAAGGTTTACCTGCCACAGTTACATCATCAGGAAGGCACATCGTGATTGGCTCAGCATAAATATTGTCTGGACTCCTGCGGACGGCTGCTTTTGCCAATGGTGCCGTCAGAGCGGGAGGAAAATTGTGCTGGAGATAGCAGCAATCAGATTGACTATATTCCTTAGACCTGCCAGCATCTAAATTGAGTGGGCGGACCTCCTAGTAGACAGGCGGTGAAACCGACGGAAAAGTCCATCATGGTTGGCCTAAAACTTTGACTTTGTCCCGGCCCAGTGCGCCAGATATTCGTGAGCGGCATTTAAGCTTTTTGGCTCTGGAATGCACAATTTCTAATGTATTCTTTTAAAAAATCATATCTCCGGTTCCCCACATTGCATCTTTGTCATTTTGTTGTCATTTTAAAATTAAGAATAGTCTCTATTTGTATAAATTGGTGTTGGATTTGTATTGCGTTGTCTCTTTTTCTTATTCACTATTTTGGTGATATTAAATGCTTTACACATACCCGTCTTCTAAGTTAAGCCTGACAGCTCATTTGCCAAGCTACCTAGAGTTGAGCAAAGTTAATTTATTGAAAATTGACTGGAGATAATAGTGATTGTGATATTATTACTGCCAGAAGGTGCATACCCCCTCCTACTAATAATCCACTTACCCATACTGTGCATCAAAAGCATTTCATGATCCCCATGTTCTCCAGTTGAACACTGCCAGCAAGCAGTGGCTGGATCAGCACACAATATGTTGAGAGACATTCTCATCAACTGGCCATCAGTCCCCTTTCATATAGGTACTTGGTCTGGCCGTTATTGTGTTTTCTCTTTTTTTACCTTTGTTCGTATTCTCAGTTCTTTTGTTTGCCTGACAGGAAATTGTGAAATAAAATTACTGTGGTAAAGCCCTTTTTTAACTATATTTCTTCAATTATCTAGTCCCAACACTTACACAATGATTCTGACGATTTTACACATATAGTAGCCGCAAGGGTTGCTTATGCTAATATTGTTGTATAGATTGCCTGTACGTCGTCATTAACAAAAATTTGCAATAAACGTGTTTCAAAAAAGTTGGTTAACAAGGCAGTGAAGGTAACAACAATCAAATAGAGTGTGCAAATATTCCAGGAGTCAAATGATTAAATAATTCCTTTAAGTCAAAATGTGTACACAGCAGAAATCAAAGATCATATTATCCTTAGAAGGGCTAATGTCTGCTACATTTCGAAAAGGTGGCTTGTGAATGAATGGCCATTACTTGCCTTTAAGAGCGAGAACTGTCAAAGCCAACAGGTCTGGCTTTAATGTGCTGATCAGTAACACGTGGCAATACTTGACGCCTCAGTTGCACAAGGGTGTAGATTCTCCAGCCATTACTAGATCTTCATGCAGGGTCAGCAGCACAATCCTGCAGGCTGCTCCTAGATATCCCTCTTGATTCAGCTGCACAAAAGTACAGGGGCAACAATCATTAGCTGATGTCCTTATTGAGGCAGCAACACAGGGGTGAGCATAAACCACTATAGAAGCCCTTGCTGAGTCTGCATCACAAGTTGGGCGGATTATGATTTCTTACTAGGCGCCACTATTATGTTAGCAACTCCAGGATGCAATATTACTGGCTAGTATTAGATGTCACAGTTGACTTTTGAACTCTTTTTTTGTAAACAGCAGAAAAGTGAATGAATGATTTGGTATATTATCACTTTATATGTGATTTATAAAATGTTAATAAACAACACAAATAACCTTGGGGCTAACTTCGATGTCAGTCGGAGTTGCTTCCAACCGACACCGTTTCTGTGTGGGAACTGGCTGACCATAGATCGGCGGTTCCATACACCTCACTACAATGCATTCACACATAGTACGGTCGCAAACTCCCATTGCTCTATGGGAGCTTGTGTGGCATGGGGAAACCACCCGCAGCACAAGCTTCCATTGAGAAATGGGAGTTTGTGTGAATCCCCGCGCTGTGTGGCACATGGTGCAGGGATTTTATGGGCTGCACCATGGGTGCCCCCGAGGGCCACAACCAGGGGGCCAGGTGGTAGGGAGCCCATCTAGGGGCCCCCAAATAAACTTTCCGACAGCAGTTCTATTTCAGAAAGGCCAACATGGAACAGCTGTTGGAAAGTGCCATCACAATCCTGATTGCGGAAACGCCCTTTTTTAGGGATTATGATGCTCTTCCGACTGGCCAACTGGCTCCTTGAGCCTGTCAGAACGTAGTCAGATTCACCTGCCGTTTTGGACTCCGACCGGCATCATTGTGATACGGCGGTCAGAATTTAAACCTACAATGTCGGTCAGAAAGCCTCAGACCAGTAGTTGGAGGCCTTACGATTGAAATAATGCCCCAAGTGTCGAAGCAACGACATATGTAGTACCCTGTAGTGGACATTGAAGGCAACAACTCAGCTCACAATACATTCATATCTAGAATTCTATGAACCGAGCCTATCATTTTTTTCATTCTTACAGGAAAAGGCATTCCCGAAATATATTAAGTAGCAGAAAGGTTTTCCACTTTAGCCACTTTATTGTTTTGTGTAAAAGCATGGTACATTAAGAGGACCCTGCTACCAAAAGAATCTGAATATCTCTTATTGGCAAGGATTCAATTCCTAATAAGGAAGGATGATCATGTTTTATAATGTTTCTGGTGTGGGGGAAGGGAGGAATCTTGTTGAACAAGTGGCTTAACCATAAGAAAAACTGGGTAGGCTAAGCCCTCAACAAAACCTGCATAAACAGACCCACAATCCACTATACAATATCTGAATTTACAAAACCTATATCACAATCCCAAACACTTTTTCTCACTCATGGGATACAATGTATTCCTTTAATAATAGAAGTAAAATCAAAACAAAAATCCATTGAGGCACAGGGGCTCTCTTCTTGGATACCAAGGATCATTGAAATTCCGAATCTTTCTAGACTTCTCAGTGCCGAGTCCAGTTCTGTGGTGGAAATTGTGTATTATACTGATTCTAAGTGTTACCAAAATTCCCGAATATAATGTGTGGCAAATCCCTTCTGACGTTGTCCAAATTTCTTACGTCAATCTCTTTCCTATGTTAAAACAGAAGGTGGCGATAACTCTAGTTTCCTTGTTTCACGGTTCCGATGTTAACAGGACAAGTGCAGTTTTCACAGACTTAATATGTGACTTGGTTGATTTCTCTTTTCAGCATATAAAAATTGTTGCACATGTTGGAAAGTCCTTCTTAGTGCTCTACTTAATGATCTGGTCTCCTATATTCCAAAACCAAAAAATGAAGCATATGAAATTGTAAAAATGAGGAAGGGTCCTAAATATACATCATTCCACTTGTGTTGAAACTTTAGTTTCTACACTGTTCAACTGTATTGAGGTCTGTGTGGTCCATGTAACGAATCGCTACCAGACCATCAGTTACTCTCATAAAATAGCTTTAGCAATACTAGTTGTATTACTTCTATAAGGTGGTGGACTATACCTCACCTTAATACTTTTTACCACAGTGCAAACATCGCTTTGAATCTGAAGCTCCGAGTTTGGTAGTTTCAGTCGCTTCTTCAGAAACAGGAATACATCATTAAAAATCTGAGCGAAGACCAGAGAAACTATGTCAGTATCCGCATATTTCATTGTATGGTTTAATCTTAAATCGGTTCAGTTTTGAAAAAGTGAATCTTATCTCACCTTTCATATCAGAGAAAGCGATGTACGAAGATTAATCCGCTAGAGTGCGCCTCATATGTGTATGTAAGGTAAGGTCACACAACTTTCCTCGCTGCTCCTTTAAAGCACGAAATCTAATACACATGAACATATGCGTTGATAATAGGCGATAGAGATGCTAGCGACTGTTTTCAGTCGCTAACAGGTTGGGTACGCCTACTTTGCATGTCATTAGCGAAAAATATCGCTGACATGCAAAGTGGGCCCCAAACCACTCTCTATCAACTAAAAGCTGATGTCAGAGACAGCTTGCTAATAGGGTGATGACATTATCGCCGCTTTGCGGCTGAAAATGGCCGCAAAAGCGTCGATAATTTAATTTAGCCTGCCTTGGTAATATGCCCCAGAATCTCTATAACTATAAGGTAGTCTCATATACTAGCTAGCTCATGTGCATAACCGATCAACCCCAAATGTCTGCAACATCTTCACCCCGGGCGAGTTCTTTAAGAGAGTTACCCATACCGAGGATTAGCTTACAGCAAAGCATTGTATCTCATTTTGGGTCCATCAGCAGTACATTGGGACCATAACAAACATTTTTATTTTTTAATTTAAAACACCAGCGGGGGTCCTTGTGGGCTCCCCCAACACACTGGCTTGGGTGTTAAGGTGTACTCACTCTACCACTTTATATGCCCCTTTCCCAGGACTAGCAGACCCGTGTAGTTATAATTAGGTAAGACTTGTCATAGTATAGGCATTTTTTTTGTTTGATGAATCTGCAAGAAACTTTACAATAAAGAGGCTCATCCACTTTGGCAGTTTCATGGAAAGGTTTGTGCCGCTCATCAAACAGGGGCTAAGAAAAGGGCGAGGGCCCAAAAGTGTGATTTTCCATTTTAATTCCTTGCTCTACATTACAGAAAAACCAGCTTAATGAATAAAACCAAATTTGGCACAGAGTTAAAACGTCACTCAGAATGCATCCTTTTAGTGATTGGCTGTAAGTTGGTACTGTCTGTTTTGAAGCTTTGCGTTTAAAAACAGACACAGATTAAAGGAATGAAAGGGTTAACCCTCATGAAAAGTTTGAGATATCTGAATGGTTGAGACCGTGGTAGAAACAATTGGGAGCTTTGGCTCCCGTCAGTCATTTTGGTACTGTGGAACCGGTACCGTGGTACAGAAATGATCTGATTGGCTTACTGTAAAATTAGAGAAAATATTGAGTCAACCATCACAGGATTTTTGTGGCACAGTCCTGAGTCCTGAAAAAAAATAAAAGGCCATATAAGGAAGCAGTTTTGGTACAGCCTGAGACCAAGGACCATATTTTTGACCTCAGTTGTATCGTGCTTGAACCACACAATGCGGTAACAGTGCAGCAAAAAATTAGATTTATGAAGAAGTGCAAGGTCACTTTGCTCTGCCCTGGCTTCGTAAATCTCGCATAAAGCAACTCGCTGTGTTGCCTTACATAGGGTGGCATTCTATGGACGTTGCATAGGTGTTCCCACACTACTTCCATAGTTTTTGACGTATTCCTAGATTTACCAGAACTAGTAAGCTCGGGAATACACAAAACAAATATTTATTTATTCATTTATAAAGTTTTGTATAGCACGAACATGACCCAGATAGGTATCAGAGCTCTTCACACTTTGGAAGAGTAGCAAATAGTAAAGGGGAACTGACAAAGGGGGTAACAAAGAATATCACATTTAGTTAATACCAAAGCGTACTGGGAGAAGAGCAAACATTTCTAAATAGGGTATAGCAGACGTCCCTGAACTTCACAAGGTATTAGACCAATGAAGTACGTAGTCAAAGGGGCATTGAGAAAAACAGATGAGTCATGACTATTTAAGGCAGAAACTTGTTCATTAGGATTATTTGTACTTCCTGTTTGAAGGCAGCAGTAGAGGAGATTCTGCGGACATCCAGGGGGAGAGACTTCCAGATCTTCGGGCCGACCCTGAGAAAGCTCTGTGCCTTGTTCTCTTTTTGCGAAAAAAACTGTGGTTTCAAGAGGAGAGAGTTTGCCCTTCTTAATGGTCTTCCCCCTCTGCATAATTCTAGATTTTGGGAATGGTAACCTGGGGTTTTCAAATGAGGGGCTTTGTGAGTCAATCAGGCAACCTTTAGCTGTATTCTTGCTTTATAGGGCAACCAATTTAGGGATCTTAGGGCTGGGGATATGTGAGCATTTCTTTTTGTACCCATAATTAATCTGGCAGCGGCATTCAAGGAAGCCCTTAGTGGGACCTAGGTATATTTGGGGAGGCCACAGAGTGTAGCGCTGCCATATTCTAGCTCGGCAAGACAAGCGCTTCAACCACCTGCTTGAAGTCATCCTGTTGAAGTAATGGTTTGAGATTTGTAAATATTCTCATATAGTAGTTAGCACCCTTGCACACATTACTAATATGATTCTTCATGTTCAGGTGCATGTCCAGGGTGATTCCAAGAGATTTAGCTGAATCGATAATGTGAGGAGAGCAGTTGAAGGCAGTGAGGTGTTTCATTCAGAGGTCAATCTTGAGGTTGTGGTTAGAAGGAGATATGAGAAGGAATTCTGTTTTGGAGGTGTTGAGCAGGAGTTGGTTCTCAGTTATGCAGTTTTGAGTATTCATCAGATTGGAGTTGTGTGAAGTGCAGGTGATTTTCTGCTAAAGATGTGTATCATTTGCATGCATATGAAAAAGATTGTTCGTGGAGTTTAGTGCATTTGCTAATGGTTCCAATATTTTTTTTAAGAGTATGGGAGATAGGGCAGACCCTTGTGGGTCCCACAAGGAGACTGTAGACGGCTGGGATATGGATTGATTCACCTTGACTCTTTAAGATCTGTTGTAAAGGAAGGACTAGAGCCATTTCAATACCAGACCGGAAAGGCCGGTTAAGAGGTTGTTGTGATTAACAGTTTCGAAAGCCGAAGAAAGGTCAAGAAGGATTAAGAGGCAAGAGAGGAGAAACAAGTTGAAATAGCTTTACTTCTCCTTGTTACTTCCTCTTTCTATGTGTACTGCACTCTGCAGCGCACACAGATAAAGGAATATTCCTCTCAGGATTGTTTTTTGAGCAGTAAGGTGCCACTTCCTGCACAATACCAATACTGCATGCAACACAGGGAGGGTTCAAGGGTGCCTGCTTTGGCGCTAGGCAGCAAAAATGCCACCAGCGAGGGGGAAAAGGCAGGAATGCACAATATTTTTTAAATATGGTGAATTACTGTCCTTTCCCTGTTGTGCAGTGCAGCCCAGCAGGTTGACTTTCTGAGCTGCACTGCGTGATAATTATCATAAATAAGCTCCCAAGTGTCATGGTGGGGGATCTCACATGGACTGCCCCTTATGTAAAATTTAAAAACAATTGTAGCCTTTGCCACAGTATCTGGTTTAGGACCACTGTTTTCAGCTTGGCCAACCCTGTGGTAGTGTGGTATCAATCGGGTACTGCAGTACCCAATTAAAACCTGTAAAAAATAGAGTGGTTTATTGATAGACCAGACCTTTGTGCCAACATAAATTGTCCAGGCTTTAGGCCACTTGCAGAGGGGAATTGCCACTTGCAATGGATTGGGAAATGGGCCAATCCACCGCTTTGCTTGGCTGAAGACTGCACACAGCAGACCCGATGACCCATAGTGTGGGGTGGGGGTATGCTCAGCTTAGAATATGATCTAAATATAACAGAAATTTACACAAAAAAATGAATGTCAAAGTAATGGTTTAGTTAGGTATGATAATAAGTTCTTACTATACATTAAAAAGACCCAGAAATTAGAAGAGAACTAATGTTTAAAAAAATGGAAATCCACAGAAATTCAACAATTATGGTATCATGAGCTTACTAAAAATTGCTTCCACATCATGTACTGTTTATGATCTCTTATATTACTCACTCATAATATTTAAATGACAACATTAATGATATCTCAAATTATTTTATTGATGACATCTCAAATGACATAATTGATGACATCACCAATGACATTATTTAAGATCCTTACATCGGGTGTATGACACTATATTGAGTAAAACAATAACAACATTCTCAAAAATATCTAAAAAAAAATATCACAGCCCCATACCTAAATAGCAAACACAAAAATATTGATGACAAAAATATTAATAAAGTAAAAAAAAAATACTAAACAAATATAAGGAAATAAATATTTCCAGCACATTAACGAATAACAGTAATAACAAAACCAAAAGTTTGAAAATTGACAGAATTGTAAATATAACACATTATATAACATGTATAGGCCCTTAAAATTCTGTCAAAAAAAGATAACAAATAAATAAACGAATACCAAAAGCAAGTTATTAACATTACTATAAATGGTGCTAGAAACAACAAAGTCAAGCTAGCTAATCAGTCAACATAAACTTTAAAAAAATTTAGAAATTGAAATACTTTTCCAATTAGCAAAAATTACAAAGAGGTCACACAAATGCACAACAAAATGCATCCTAAAAATATTTCCAGCAGAACATCATCAATCTTCCAGATTGCAAACCTAAAAAAAGACTGCAACACTTCAAGGATCCACTAAATGCTCCAAGGAAAATACATCTGCAATAAATAAAAGCAAACAAAATGAAGAAATAAATGAAAGTATAGTAAGAAGACAAATTAGTAAAATCATGTTACATATGTATTCCTCCAAAGTACAGGTGCTTCTCTACAAAACAGAAAAAGTGCTACATTGAAAAGGAAATAAAGAAACAGATGCAGAATTACTCAAAAAAGCACAAACCTAAAATACAAATAAAAATAAAGCTTTAACATTTGAAGAAATAAAATAAAACAAATAATAAACAAACAAATATTACCATACATAAATCTTAGATCAATGAATAAACCAACACGGCTAACATATTATACCACTGAACAGACTGAAAAAAAAGAAATCTATGCCAAAAACAGAACCCAACAGACCTGCAAAACAAAATTCTACAACTAAAATCAAGTAAAGATAATGGCCAGAAGGTAAATTAAAAAATGTGCACCTGCAGTGTAAAAATTGTTAAATAAATATAACATTGCCTATTGTTTTTTATAAAACTAATGTATATTTTCTATACTTTGAAACATGCAGATACATTGTTGGACACAGCAACATATATTAAATCTCAAAAAAGGAAGCTGTTAAATAATTTTTGGGGAAATACTTACAGTAAGGAGAACACCACAAGTACACCAAATATTATTCAACTTCATCCCATGAGAAGCTAGCAGTAATTTTTTGAAAGAATTATGGAAAATAATAATTCCCTTAATATTACTGAAATGGAACTTAGAAATACTTTACAGGACCTAAAAGAAGCCAGTACATACTCACTTGAGCCAACAGGAATGGCATTTAAAACTATTATACCATATGTTTTTGAAGAAGTAACATGTCAACTTCCTGGCACACCAACCCCAAAAAGATTAATTGCCAGAAAACAAAGAACAGCAAGGAAAACTCCAGTAGCAACCAAAAAATATGAACATATATATATATACATACTCCAACACTTACTAATTACACATAAAAAGGCACCTGTTTATCATAACACAACATAATATTGATACAAAAAATCATATATGTGACCTACACTTTTACTAACCTTGACTTAATATATGGATGATGGATCATACTTGTAAAATAAACCTTCCACCAGTATATCAAATATAAGGAATATATGGTCAATATCAACATTCAACATGCCATTAGTATATGCGCTGGCACATAACATAGGGCCTGATTTAGATTTCGGAGGATGGGTTTCTCTGTCACAACTGTGATGGATATCACATTGAAATAACTAAATCAGGGCCATAGTGCAGCTTACAATGTAATCCTAATACATATAAAACATAAACTAACAGCTGTAACCCAAAAATCATCATCATGGATTATGAAAAGGCAATGGTTTCGACCATGCTTAAAGTGTACTAATCCGCAGGACATCCTAATTATTTGGACAACATAAACTAGGGGCTTGGTGCCAAGACTGATTCCAGACCACCCTGCAGGATATGGTAGCCTATCGACCAGCTAGCTCACAGTGCCACCGTAAGCCCCCAACCTACCAGAGAGCGAATGGCTTCTGGCATCAATTAAGCATGACAACTTTGAACCCTCAGGGATTGTGGAAATAGCACAGAACCTTTCGCTCAGTCACTCATGCTCACTTGTTCTCAGAGAAGTATACAAAGAATGCACAGAGGGAAGTTTTCAATACATTTCATGAGCTAACATTATTCTTGAATAGAATACATGTGCTGAAATGATTAATGGACAGAAGCAGATGCAATTGATTACAAGCACCAAAAGCATGAATGGTAGACATAGGTCTACCCTGGTGCTAAAACAATGTATATATGCAGGCATATAGAACAAGGCAGTAATTGAGCATAATCCTACTATGCAAACCCTACACTAAGTGTGCCTCGAGTGTATTTAGGTGTAGAGCCAAGTATCCACCCAAGGGGTGATCCAACTCCATAAGTTGGTGGGAGTAAATGAAGGACCCTGATTTGGTCATGAACTGGACACCCCTCACAAGATGTCAACCGCTGCACAGTGATTTCTCAGCATGCAAGGACCTCAGTGTCAGTGGAAGAGCCTTCTCTGCTAATCTATTGGGATGCTCATCTTTTATAATAGAAAGCAGCAGTGTGATGTCAGTATTGATTAGAGATGTTGTAGATATGTAGAAAGCCCTGTCGCCCCCTAGATGAAGATAGGGATGACATTTGTGCATAGAGCGAAACGAGGCCTTGTACATGATGTTCAGAGCATTGTGATAATGCTATGCAAAGCTAGATGTGTTAAAAAGTTTAGTTTCAGGCAAACTAATCCATATTGGAGAATTCTCCAAGGCGAGACGAGTAACGGCTGGATATTTCACCCTCAGGTCCCACCATTTCACGGACGCACCCGCCCGTGTGGCATTTGTTGTTTCTAACTGCCCTACCCGTGGCTTGTTACTGAACCCGTATACTGGGTTGGAATTATCACCGGTTCTTCGATATGCGAAACACGCACCTTTCAGCCCTGAAGAGTCACAGGTAGCAACTTGTTGACGAAACACGTGTCGGCTGGCGTTTGGTCTTTTTTCCCGAAAATGACTTATATAAAACAACCTTCATAGAACTACTGATGTCAACTACATTATAAACTCGCTACTGTATTAACTGTATACTATATACGTGTGCCCAGGACTTGTTTTATGTTTGTTGTGCTATGGACTCTTAGCTCATACCTTATACATGGGTTTTGGGTCTTCCCCTGAGCTAGCGGCACCGTGAAGCACTTGTTCTTCATTCTCCTAGAACCCTGCATCGTTACCTGCCTGAGCTCCCCACACCTGCTACCTCAAAACCCCCAGCAGAAACTAACAACATGCAACTTGATGGAGTGCTTATTGAAGGAAATTGTTGCATGTAAAGCAGAGATGCCGGTTGTATGTGCATGTGTATACGGTCCAAGTACAGCGTGGTTAATGCCTTCTACTTAAATAAATTATCGGTCACTGTAGGTTCAAGGCAAATTCTCGATAACATTTTGATGGCAACCTTAATAGTGAATAAGAATGGAATATTCCTGTATGTCAAACAGTTGCCCAAACAATCAAATAGTATTCACTTAACATACATTTAGCATGTGAATTACTATACATCAAATAAACAATTTAACCATTGGCATTATTGTAAATAAATTTAAACACATGATTGTCGTAACCTGTACCAGGAACAATTTCATCAATGTAACATTATTTTGTTGGCATAGATAAAGTCATTCAAGAACAAACTTTATGGTCTGAAATCTTTCTTGAGCAGAATTGGATTGGCCCACGTTATGGGAAGAAAGAATATATAGTAATTAGTCAAGAACCTTTTGGTTGTATAATAGGAACGACACTTGAAATGAATAGGTGAAGTCCAGATGGTTACAGTGAGCAACTAAACAAATTCATGGAAATGACAACACAGTACAACAGATGAAGATCATAGGTGCAGTTCAAAGGGCGTTCACACCCATAGATACAGTTAATAACCATGAGGTAGGTACAGTCAGCCATGCAGAGTGCTTTACCAAGACATAGTGTGTGTAGCATATGGTTTCAATGTGCAATAGGCCATGTGCGTGTTGCCACTCATAACAGACCCATTTGTCTTGATGTCTCTTCCTATTCATTAACCCCATTGGCGACCATGTCCAGGGAATGGATCCACTTACACTCTTTGAGGTTTAGGGAAGTGGCCATCAAGTCTCCTCTGGGGTGCAATCCTATTTTCTCCACTACCCACAATTTAAGACTTTAAGATGTGTTGTTCAAGTGATTGAAATGCTCAACTAGTGGGGCTCCCTGTACTTTGCATTTAATTCTACTCGTGCTGCAGCATCCTTGCCTTCACCTTTTGTGTGGGCTGTCCTATGTATAACATGTCACATGGACATTTGATTGCCTATATAACATTGGCACTGTTGCAGTTTGTGTATAGGGGAAGATTGTATGTCTAGTTCTCATGAGTAATTGATGTGCCTACCATGGTTTATGAGCAGGCCTTGCAGTGGCCGCACTTGTGATGCTCTGTCATGGGGGGGCAGGCCCAACTGACTTCTGATATCGGGAGATTTAGAGGGTTCGAGATACGCTTTAACTACAATGTCCTTGACATTTTTTCTTCTCTTGAAAGCAAATATAGGATCTTTTTTGGTGCCTACTTCACTGGAAACTAGGCCCCAATAGTTTTTGTCAATCTTCTTTATCTTGTGGCTTTGTGTATTGAACGTTGTAACACATACAATGTTCTCCTGTATGGTGGTTTTGGATTTCACTTCTAGGAGAGGGTCGCGGGGACAGTACCATGCTCGTTTTCCAGCCCACTTGACTAATCCCAGACGGTAACCTCTCTCTCGAAGTCGATTGGTAAGGGTCTCAGTTTCCTTGAAAAAGTCAAATCTTAGGGGAAAATTTCACCTGAAAAACTGCCCATAGGAATGGTTGTCTCTCAGGCACCTGGGATGGTGCGAGTCATATTTCAGAAGTGTGTTGTGTTCCATAGGTTTCCTATAAAGGTCAGTATAGAGTACTCCTTCTTCTATTCTGAAAGTGATGTCAAGGAAGTTAATGAATTTATTGCTGTAGGGCATGGTGAATTGGATGTACATGGATCTGTTATTAAGGCAATCCTTGAAGGCAAGCAGACTTGTTTGATTGCCGGTCCATATCAACATCACATCGTCTATATACAGCTTCCATATACATGTGTTCTACGAAAGGGTTGTTAGTACTATGCAAATGTTCATCCTCAAAATGGTTCATGAAGAGATTGGCCATGCTGGGGGCAAACCCTGCTCCCATTGCAACACCTTTGCATTGATAGTAGTATTCATGCTTAAAGACAAAGTCATTCTTCATCATTGCGATGTCCAGCATCTCAAGAGCCTCCTCTGCTAATCTATAGGGACGATCATCTTTTGTAATAGAAAGCAGCAGTGCGATGTGCGTATAGATTAGTGATGTTATGGATACGTAGATACCCCTGTCACCCCATGGATGAAGATAGAGATGACATTGGTTCATAGTGCGAAAAGAGAATTTGCACTAGATGTTCAGGGAGATGTGATAATGTTGTGCAAATCGAGATGTGTAACCAAGTTTTGTTTTCGGGTCACTAATCCATTTTGTCATTCTCGCGAATATGTTCAAAAGGTCACAGCTGAAAATGTTATTTTGTAAGGACAATGTAAGAAATAAGTTGCTTCACTACATGGGCCTAGCTTGGGAAAATAACAAAAGTCTACCAACACACAGCAATTCAGGGAAGATCCTATCACTTTAATTAGAACAGATGTTTAGCACCTCCAAAAATCTACCTTAAGCATGGAATATGCAACTAACTTAAAACTTGCACACAAACATTAAAAAGTTAATAGGTTTAGCATAGTTCTCTCTAACAATAGTCACTAAACATTATAAGAAGCTAAGTGAATCCCACTATTACCAACCACATGAAAACAAATTAGTTCCATTAATGGAATATTTTAAGGATGCTTGAGTGGGGTGCCTGCACAGATGTGAGTACCACTGCCAGCCAAAGTATTACATTCTTTGGCGAAATGTCTATGACAGCATCATGTCCCAAGAAACAAGACAAATAATGCATTTGAAGCTTGGAACAATTCCTTCCAATAGACACTTGGAAGAAGACAACGTATACTTTACCAATTACAAGAGATACCAAAAATAGAACAAAGCTCCCAGGAGCTACAAGAGGAACAACTCCTATCCCAAATCAAACCAAAACTTTACAAAAGAACTTAACAAATGCATAAACTCTAGCATTCAAAGTAAGACTTTTTACTTAGAATGCTGGAATCCAGTCCTACCATCGCTTGAAAAAACACTAAACAACCAACCACTACCTACCTGAAACACAAACACTCATAATGTATTATTATGCATTTCTAAATATTAGAAAAGGAAATGTAAAAATACCAGGCTGGATTAAAAAATAATCCAAAAGAGCAAAATGTCTGATTGGTAATTAAAAGTTACTATAATATATGTTTAGCTGTTTTTTTAAATCCAATGCATAAAAATAAAATTATTGTAAATAAACTAAAACATTTTGACCTAATATAAAGATACAAAAAATCATTGAAAATCATAAGTAGAGACATTTAATAAACAAGTATATGCTGAAAAAAACGGAACATTGCCCAGGCGATAATAACATACATAAATAAAATTGGATAACATAATTTTGCAGATGAAGTCCTAGTCAGTGTATGAAAAACCAAAAAATAAAATCTAAAAAATAAATTGATAAGAAAGAGCGCAAAGAAAATCTAAGATAAACCAAAGAAAAATTGAACATCCAATATAAGTCCAGTCATCCAAAGATTTCATCAAAAACAAAAAAATTGGAAAAAAGAAATAAATGATCAAGGAAAACCAAAATATTAAAGAAAAATAAAATAAAATCAGTGAATAAAATAATCAATGCGTTTTCCTTGAAAAAATATAGTATGAACCTAAGTTAACAATAAATCCTAAAGTCTGAAAATAAAAACTTGTAAATGAAAAACCATGTAAGCCCACCCAATAAACATTTGAAGCCCTGGTTTAATGTACGGTAAAAAAAAAGATTAAAATCAATGTAAAACACATAAAACACTGGTATATTATACAATTCAACATTGCATTTTACAATAAACCCTGCTTCATTACTCTAAACTAACTAACACATACTATTGTAAAACATATACCAAATCAGCATCCAATTACAAACACTATCTGGGAGGAACTGTTTCGCAACCCCCATAACCCATAACTCACCTCCCGGTCCTACTCCATGTTTTCCATGTGCCCCACGACCCGGTGAAGATGGCGAGAGCCAGGACATAACACAAATATTGAAGAAGGACTCTCGTTTACTTCCACTGGGAGGAGCCACAGTGTCCCTGAGGCTGAACCAACCACGCACTAGGGAGGTGTACACCAGGGAAATTCAGAAGGGAGAAGAGGAGGAGAAAAAGAGGCAAGAACACTGATGAAGGACAAGCAGGAAGAAGAAGAAGACGCCACGAATGATGCCATGGGAAAGAGTGCCGACCAGGAAAAAGACGCCGGGGAGGAGGACGATACTACAGTCGGGCTGTAGGGTGTCGCTCACGGAGATCTCAACAGAGAGGACGCCTCAACAGAAAACACTGAGGATGGGGAGCATCCTGACCTCTGGTCCGAGGAGTGGTGGTTCCCGGCGGAAGCGAGGAGTCTGCCGCAACTCTGGAGAGTTGGGTCATAATGCGGTACATGATACGGGAGAAGGGGCGCGGGACGGGCACCAGGTCAAACTAAAAGAGTATCATTTATAACCTGCTTCTAAGACACACACAGTGTTACCCTTGTGCGAGTTTTGCTATTTTGTTTCTTTTACTCTCTACCTTCTCTTATGCACCTTTCCCTCACCGCCTGGAGTCGCACATGCCTATTGTCCTCTCCCACCAATGGGGGCCTCCTGTTGTATTAGGAGATCAATATTATAAGGAAGAAAAGAGACATGAGGGAGAACTGATACCCTTATTTGGCATTTTCATTGTTTTCGCACTCACTTTAGCACACATTCCTCCACTTGGGTATGGTGAACGGATACCGATAGGCTCAGCGACCATACTTATCGCTTCTTTACTTTTGTCTTGTCCCACTCCAAGGCAAGCTACCCGGGACCCCTCCTTGAAGAGATAGACTCACCTAGAAGAAACCAAGAAAAGAAAGGACAATCAATACACAACCATGTAAACTATATGAACCATTACAACATATGAACCCTTACTAGACTCTAGTGTTAAGCCATTCTACCCCTTCCCTTTCATGCAACTGTCAAGTGATTGACCCAAATAAAAGAACCACTATTAACCCTATACGGCCTCCTCGCTTCTGTTTCTGCTCATCCCTCCAACACTATCCTAAATAACTCAAATCAACTCCACTTCAATCAGTCAATTAAGGGCTTGTAAAGCGCAGCTATTCACCCGTGAGGGTCTCAAGGCGCTGGAGGAGAGGGGCTGCTGGTCAGGTTAGGGGGAAGATCATTAAAAGAGCAAGGTCTTGAGGTCCTCCCTGAATTTAGTCAGTGACTCTGATTGCCTGAAGGATAGCGACAGGGCGTTCCTAGTCTTGGCGGCGATGTAGGAGAACAACCTTCCTCTGGTTCTGGTCATGTGCATCCTGGGGATTGAGGTGAGGGCGAGTTGGATCGGAGTTGTCGGCGGGTACATGGCATGTGAGGCGGTGGTTCAGGTATGGTGGTCCTTCGTCATGTAGGGCTTTGTAGTCATGAGTGAGGAGCTTAAAAGCATCTCTCTTGTTCACTGGGAGCCAGTGGAGTTGTAGGGGATGTTGCATGATGTGGCTGCAACATAGGAAGTCGAGGATCATCTGGTGGTGGCATTTTGGATGTTCTGTACTTTTGTGAGTTGTTTCTGGGTGACACCGCCAGCATAGAGTTCATTGATGTAGTCAAGTCTGCTGATGTCAAGTGTGCTGGTGACTGTCCTTCTGGATTCTGTGGGGATCCTTCGCAATGTCTTTCAGATCAGGTTGAGCATGTGGACGCAGGCTGAGGAAACTGCATTGATTTGGCAGTTTATTGTGAGCGAGGAGCCCAGTATGATGCCAAGGTTGCGTGTGTGGTCCGTAGGGGTGGGGGAAGATCCCAGAGTACTGACCAACAGGAGTCTTTCCAAGCTGAAGGTGTGGGTCGCAGAATGAGTACTTCGGTCTTGTCTGAGTTGAGCTTGAGCTTTTATTACTTAATCCTTTGAAAATTAGTTCACAATAGTTTGCCTGAACCGGAGAACAGCAATGAAAAACCACAAACTCAAACACCATGAACAGCCCAAAATGACTGCAAAATAAAAACAAACTGGCAGAAAAATTAATATTAAAACAATACTTCCTTCCCTTGGAAGTCAATGTAAAAGAATATGTTATCTTTTATTATTTGTAAAGTAATAAACAAAATGTTAAAAAAGTTATACAGATGTTCTGGGTTTAAAAAATACACAAGAAGGGTTTATGCATAAATATAAACTAATAAATGCATAAAATAATGTATCAAAAATGTTATCAGAGCTTTTTAATATATTAGGATGTTTAAGAAAAAGTAAGTAAAGATAAAAAACTTACATGTTTATCACAAATTACTAAACAATATATTTTAAAAAATTGTTCTAGCCACAAATATAAATGAATGAACACTACAAGTACATTATATGTGTAAAAGCCATTATTCTGAAGTAGAAAATGTGTTTTTCTTCAAATTCTCAAAAGAGTTTTGCCACGCAGTTCGCACTGTTCTTCCTGTTATTCGGGTAGAAATTCAACCTGAGTGGGAGATCGCGCTTGGGAATTTGCCATTTGCAATCATGACTAGGAAAAGAAACTCTGCTGCACTACATGAAGCTGCGTTTTCTGCACTCCGGGAGCTCTATGGAGCATGGAGTGCAAAAAACTCCGCAAACTCTGTGAACGGAGTGGAGTTCACCGCCCAAGCCTAAAAAATACATTTTAGAAAAATAGTATGAATTACATTTGGAAAATAAATGTAACAATAAAATAGGAAAAATAATACTTTATACAAGCTACATTAAAAAATAAACAAACTAGTTCAACTATAAAACCGTAGCCACATTGAAGAATGTATTACATTTGAGAAAAGTATAATTTACTGCTCCCACTCCAAACTTAAAAGTAATTTTCTCCCCACTCTATTCCCCTATAAACCTAACATGCCTCTCCTAAATCTTATTGTACTAAAAAGGCAAACATTTTAAAAATGATACAAATTACAATGATACAGTGCACAAAAATATTTTCAACGACAATTAAAGAATATTATAAAAAGCAATTATCTTCTCATCAATATTCTGATTATTTTAAATTCTTTGTTGATAGGCCTACACCACTCCCCCACCCCCTCACCTGGCTAAGCCCTTTTTTGGATGTTTGAGTTAGTTTGTGCTTACAACAACCATTTTTGTGCAAAAGTTATCCAAGCCAAATTTGCATCCATATTTTCCAACATCCGGGGATTCCAAAGATACAAATCATTTGTAGATTCACCTTGATAGAAACAAGAAAATGGCCACTAGACCTAAAAATTTGGGATCTTTGGGAAAAATAGGAAAGACAAGAAGGCACTTTAAAAAATGGCATCAATGAAATGTTTCCTACACTATGATTACCATCTTCCCATTTCCTCACCTTTACTGTCATTTTTGGATTTTGGCTAAGGGGTTTGTCCATTTTTCCTAAATTTTGAGGTGTCAACCTACTTGTAGTTTGTGATAGAAAATGTAAAACCTGTGGATGATCCGGGAAATTATGCATTTTACATTTTTAGGAGGGCGTTGGGCATGCCAACTAAAAATATAAACTTAACAAAGTTAATTTCTGATTATGGTCCTCCCCAATTGATTGAAATACATAAAATGACTGGACTCAAAGAGATAATCTCCCTAGTCTGAGTTATTTATTGTTTATTTGATTCACAAAGTGCTAGAACATTTCTTGTTGTGAAATTCTTTTAATGTGATCATTGTAAACAGATTTAGGACCTGCATCCCATCATTATGGTAAAGTGAGGGTGCGGTATAGTGTGTTTTTTATGTTTATTACAGATGGTATAAATGTATGTAGGTACCTATGTAAAGTTTTATTGTTTTGTGGATTAAAACCATAACAATTTTAGCACAGTCACACATAATCCAATTAAAACGTAATAACACCTCGAAATAAAACACTGTTTTAAAATCCCCAAAAAAGAAAAATAATGCATCCATTTATCTTCTAAGATCAATAAAAATGTGCAAATAGGCTTAATACATAGTTGGATGGGTTGAATATTTTTTTACCTATTAACAAGTACCTAGGGACAGGACTAACTTTGTTTTTAAAAAGTGTCTTCAAACATTCTCCTACTATAATCCTTTAAACATTAACTGTTCTTATAGTCCAAAATGCTTTTATTGCCTTTCTTCACTCCGAAGTGTGTCTTCCCCTTTCTTTAAAGTGTTTCCTGATGTGTTGTTCTTACCATGTGATCATAAAATTTTAAATATTTCATCAGTTTGAAACTCAACTGTGAAATTGATGGGTCCAACACTTGTATGATTGCTGCTCTACAAGTCCTCGTCCCTTTTGCAAAAAATTATTTTTTCAATAAAGTTCCACCACAGAGTGTACATGCTATGGGCCCACTATAATTCTAAGATGGTTTGTTGGCCAGTGATGGTAGATGGCCAAAGTGGATTGCCATCAGATGTTTTTTTATTCATGTCGAGAAGGTTAGAACCTAGGTAGACTGAAGTTTGAAGGGTTTTGTGATTTTATTAATCACCATCCAACAATGTGATCTGGAACTAAACATATCTGTATCAAGTAGTAACTAAGGACATTTCTCAACTTTATTCAGTGTGCATTTAACAATATCAATGGAAAGGTTCTTATTCCAGGGGTCTGAGGAGTCGGTTAGTGCTAGTGCTAAGAATAGATACTGGTTCTATGTTAAGTTTTTGCTTTTTAAACCTCTTCCCACAGAGCTTTGTTAATTGGGCTGTGCACCACATTTTGTTTTATTTTATACCAGCACTATATTGTTGAGTACAATGTTCCTACAGTTTTATTAATCAGGCCTATTTCTAGATGGAATATATTCATGTTCAGAGGTAGTAAGGGTTGAACACTTTGAAAAAGG
The DNA here is from genome assembly GCF_964263255.1 of Lissotriton vulgaris. Lineage (NCBI taxonomy): Eukaryota > Metazoa > Chordata > Amphibia > Caudata > Salamandridae > Lissotriton > Lissotriton vulgaris. Next base: position 1,194,536,535 of record NC_141694.1, on the reverse strand, counting down.
ATAAGAGTGGCTGAAACGTGTCAGTGTCTGAATCTGCTGTAATTAAAGAAGCTGAGTGATTACATGCTACCTGGTGTGCTGCTTCCTTCGCTTTGCCAAATTTGAATGTCAAATATAGAGGCTGGAGTTGTGACGGCCGCGGTGCACAAGTACTGACGTGGATGTGACCCCCATTCACGGCATCGCAAATAAACTTTGTTCAATGAGTGGTTTCTGACACCACCATATTAAAGATTGGCAGTAAGGTCGAAGTGGTTGAGTCTCCTCATGAGTATCCTGGAGTGGGCATTCTACCCTGACTGTCTCCTGGGACCGATACTGATACATGCGAAATACAGCAGTGTCTGCAAGCGGAGGTGGAGGAAAACTTCTAGTTATAAGGAGGAGCATGTTCTCAGATTAGGAAAGAAGCAGCTTTGGATTCAATGAAGGGTGACTTAGAGAGGCAGGAGGCAACCAAACATGTCTTCTATGATTAGGAGGAAGCCAAAACGTCCGGCACATAAATGGTACAAAAAACGCCAATACAGGTACCGTTACCTTAAAACAAAAATGATTGCATTTGATAAACTGGCCAAAAGTGAAATTAGTAAGTGATGGAAAAGGATTTCCATGATGCGCCCTATAGAAGTAAACAGGGTCCCGAGGGCCTTGCAGATATTTACGGTTCCCACATTTTAAATCCCGCATCCAGATTTGTTGGTTTGAATGGGCAGACGTTACCGCAAAATCTAGCAAGGGGATGATGGAAATCCTTGTTAAATATGTGGAACTGGATTTAGCCCGTATCTGCAAATAATTGAAAGACCTTAAAATTGATATTGAGGAGATGGAAAATCAAGCTGGCCTAAAAGATTTACAAACAAATATGGCTGAAAGGTTGTCCAAACATGAAGATGTGGTGAAACTGCAGAAACCACAGTCTTGCGACCTAAGCATGAATATGCAGATGGGCAAACCCTCACTTCTGCAAAATATATGATATCTGCAGGTAGGCGATGCTGCAGGAAGATATACAGAAAAGGCAAGATCGGATCCAGTTCAGATCTTAGCACAGATAATGAAGACACAAGTGACCAGGCAAGAAGAATGCTAACTTCATGTTTTCACAACGAGTATCATTTGTTACAGCAAGCTGACATACGCAAGAAGGATCGACCAGCATTAATGAGGAAAAGCGAGAAGAAGAAGAGGAGGAGGAAGAAGTGTGAACAAAAGTGCAGGATCAGGAGAAGGGGCAGTCGAAGCACCGCAGCATGAGTGTATGATGCTCCCGAAGAAGAAGAATTGAGTAAACAAACATTCATGAACTTATCACACCATGCACTTTCTAAACATGAGATTTCCCTTTAGAATTAGGACTGACATTCTGTTTGTGTTCCGGTTTCAGCTATGCCCAGTTAAGAATTGAGCTATACTTATTCATAAGGAAATAAAATTGAGTGAAATGAATGAAATGTCTGAGCTCAAAATCGGTATTATGTCTGGTGGCCCTGTGAGATGTGATTTACAAATTGGGGAAGTAGATGGGCATATGGCATTAGAAATATTGCATAGAGAGAGTGAATGTGGCAATACCGAAGTGGTATTGGAATAAGTACTGGATGTTTTGGGTATAGAAACACAATCACTTACTATTAGTGGTTTTAAGCCTGAAGCACAATTGCTACAAGCCGGGCCGCATGATAATTTGGATGTGTTCAATGAGAGTGTAATTAAACAGTTTTTCTATGGGGGCAAGATGGCGTCCGTGAGCTTGGACGTGTGAGCTGATCATTCCTGGGTTCCCCCATTTGCGCACAGAATGATGTTTTATTCGGAGATATATCTCGCACTTCCATTCGCTTTAGCTGTTTTTTTGGATGAGCAAGGTGATATGCAAAACTATTCTTTGCACTGAAATTTGAGCATTGCTAGCACATTAGAGTTTAGTGCCTTAAACTGCTGCTGCGGCTATTTTCAGGCCTTCTGCCTCATGAACGTGTAATAACAGCGGTACATCGCCGTGGGTGTTATTAAGCTGTTAAAAACGGATCACTGAAATAATATAGACTGCCAAAATATCGACCTGCAAAAATATCGTTGACAAAATATCGACAGACAAAATATCGACTTTCTATCTACAAACAGGTAAGTACAAAAATATCGAGTACAAAATATCGTTAACAATAATATAGATGTAAAAAATATCGACTTTATTAAAAACAGTGTTAAATTAAATTAATATTAAATTTTAATGACTAAAATATACTTAAAAATACTTAAATTAAATTATAATAATTAAATAATAAATGAAAATAATAAAAAAAAATTTTTACAATCTTATTTGTTGACCCTGAACCCTAAAATATACCCCTTTACCCAAAAACCCCAAACTGACCCTGAACCCTAAAAATACCCCTTTACCCAAAAACTAAAAACTGACCCTGAACCCTAAAAATGCCCCTTTACCCAAAAACTGAAAACTGACCCTGAACCCTAAAAATGCCCCTTTACCCAAAAACTGAAAACTGACCCTGAACCCTAAAAATGCCCCTTTACCCAAAAACTGAAAACTGACCTTGAACCCTAAAAATGCCCCTTTACCCAAAAAAGTGAAAACTGACCCTGAACCCTAAAAATGCCCCTTTACCCAAAAACTGAAAACTGACCCTGAACCCTAAAAATGCCCCTTTACCCAAAAACTAAAAACTGACCCTGAACCCTAAAAATACTCCTTTACCCAAAATTTATCAATATTATTTAATTACCAATTAATTATTATTTAACAATAACAATAAAGTAAATATATTAGCACATTAGCTGTAATTATTTTAATAATTAATATTATTTTTTCCCAATTAATTACTTAATAACACAAAATTATATATATTAAAATGTACTCTAATTAATGTAATTAACTAATTACAATTAATCAATTACCAATTAATTACTAATTCAAAATATGTACACAATTATATTAATTAATTAACTAATTATTATTAATTATCAATTAATTATTAATTATAAATATTTACAAACATATATTAATTAATTAATTATTATTAAATTACTTCCCACCCTATTCCCCTATAAACCCACAACCCGCTACAGAATTACATAACGCAATTATTAAAAAACAAATTCCATTTAATAAAATATTTTATAACATTAATACACACTTTTCACACATATTATTACATAAAAATACACTATAAAATATTATATATTATTAAAAATTCGATATTTTTGCTATCTATATTTTAAACAGTCGATATTACTTCACTTACCTGAAAAACGATATTTTTGTAGTCGATATTATGTCCAGTCGATATTTTGTCCAGTCTATATTTAAAACTCGATATTATGTCCAGTCGATATTTTGGAGTCGATATTTTGTCTGTTCACCGTTAAAAACTATGGGAAATCATACCCGGCTAAGGTGTAAAGGATTGAATGCTTTCCCCGGAATGCTGCGTCTCGCAGTGGCTGGGATAAAACAGGGGCTGCGATGACTTCAAAGAGACTACTGGAGCGTTCGGCGTGGTGTTTTCGTGACTGCAGCATTATACGAAGGCCGATTAGGTTCACGCTGCGCCGCCCACCCCTCTTGTGTTATGTGGGGACTTTAATATTAATCTGGTACAGGGAGAACTACTAGCAGTAATGGATTTTCAAAATGGGAAAAAGAAAAGTATTACGACCATTCAGAAGGAAACAAAAGAATTACATATTAATGAAAAATCAGGTTATGGGAAAAAAATCTATGTTGAAAGATGGATGAAAGCCTGTAAATAAATTAGAAAGATAATGTATAAAAGTAGAGTAGTACAAAATGTATTTGAAGATTTAAAAAAATATAAAGAAAATCAGCATTTTACAAGAAAAAACAACAGATCAAAAGTGTAGTTGAAGAGGCTTTTGAATTGAAATGAAGATTGTTTATATTGGTATTGAAGAGAATGAAAACTTTGAATGAAACAATGCACTTTATGAAGGAGAAAAGTAAAAAAAAAAGACTGGTGAATAGAACAAATTTTTTCAAATACTTTTCGAGTGAATGGAAGCACACTTCTAGTACTGAACCTTTTTTTAAAGAAGAAAGCTATTTTCAACAAAATACGGGGCAAATTAACAAGGAGGGTGTTAAAATTATTGCAGAGTTAGCGGCAGAAAAGTGCTGCTAAAGCGGCGATAATGGGCTTGATAATATGCCCTGGAGAATTCCAATAGTAGCCCATGTTCACACCAGAACATGGACTTCTATTGGAAATCTCAAGGGCATATTATCAAGCCCATTATCGCTGCTTTAGTAGCAGTTTTTTGCCGCTACACCGGCGATGTTTTTTAACGCCGTCCTTGATAATATGCCCCTTAATTAGTTCATGCAGTTGATACCAGTGGTGGTTTTTATGAGGTTAAAAACGATTGTCAAATTGAAAAAGAAAAGATGTTTCCTAGAAATGTGGAAGAAATAATAGCTGAAGAAGGTCAAGGGAGACGTACACAAGCTCCAGTGTATATGTGGGATTGTAGTAGTATTTGTAGTATACAACAGGAATCTATTGATATATTATGAATTTTCTTTCGAGATTGTTGGAAAAAAAGTGTTAAACATAAGATTAAGATGTTGTATGGACTAGATCCTTGTAAAGTGATTAAATATACTAACTTGTAGTGTCATTCTCTGGCTTGTATTTCTAGAAGAGTGTGTCAAAGTACTTTTTTCGTTTAAGAATGTTAGCAGTACATCACTCAGAAATGCGGAAGTTAGCAAGAAGATTGTACGGTGTAAAACGTCCTGCATTATCTTTAAGTGAAATAAACACAGCTCTTTTGCATGGTTAAGTATTGGATGTAAAAAAAACTTTCTGATGATATATAGTTTCTTTTCTTTGGTCCTCAAGAGGAGTGTAGAGAAAGTGAGAGTTTCATAAGTGTAGGTGTTGAAGAAGAGGTGAAAGATAGTACTATTGAGAAGTTTGCAGAATAAATTACAAAGTTTGAGGTCGTTTTTTGTTAAAAACCAAACTATGGGGGTCATTAGGATTGCGGTTTTTCCGCATCCTCCGGGCCGGCAGAAGTGTCAGCCGGCACGGAGGATGCGGAAGAACCGCTGCAGAGTCTTCAAAGACCCCCAGCCAGATTAGGATGGCTGGGGGGTCAGGAAGACCGTCTGCCGTTTTTCCGCTGCGGTCGCCTTACGACCGCGGTGGAAAAGCTCTAATATGGAGGCGGTGTCTGTTAGACACCGCCAGCCATATTAGGATGGGGGTGAACAGATGCCTTTCCGCGGCGGCTTCTCCGCCGTGGAAAGGCATACAGTGATTTCTTTGGGGGGCCGTTGCGGGCCCCTAGGGTGACGGGGTGTGGGGGGTGCACATGGGGGGTACCTATGGTACCCCCCTGCATTTGCATGCACATAGCGGCAGGCACCGCAACGTGCCTGCTGCTTTGTGAATGCAAATGAGAAGCATGCTTTTTTACCATTGCGGCGGGTGCTGCTTCAAGCAGCACCCGCCGCAATGTTAAACATACAGGATGTGACCGCCAGGGTGGCAGTCACATCCTAATTTGCACAGAGGGACCGCCGCTGCCCCTGCGGACGGTCCCTCCTCCTCTGGTGTGGCGGACGGACACAGGTCCGTCCATTCCATCCTAATAGGGCCCAATGTTTGTACTTATTGTCGACGTACTCACTATAGAACTCACACTAAGAATGTTGAAGTGTAATTAAAAAGTGAAAAGGAAAACAATGATAAGTGTTTGTTGGTGGAAGGTAGTTTTGAGTTGGGTAGTGATCAACTTATTTGTAAATATTGTTACAACAAAGTAGAAGAGAACAAAATACCAGCTAGCGCTGTATATAATAACCTAGAGTTGGTAGCTATTCCTCCAGAACTGGTAGATTTAAATATGTATGAGGCCATTCTCATACAATCTGTGCACCTGTTTCAGGCTATAGTTCATATGGAGCCTAAAACAGTTAAGCTGCCTCCAACAGATTTACAAGAGGTTTAAAAGGAAGAGCTGTGTATTTACCTTTAGATTTTAAGAAAAATATTAAAACTGTTGGTGTAGAGAGAGAGGCAAGTGAATCTGTAGTTATTCTAGTTAATGGTGTAGCAACAAAGAGTCGGAAAATATGACAAGGGTTAGTAGATGTCACCAAACTTCAAAAGGCTATATTATATCATATACAAAACAATATCTACTATAAAAATGTATATGTGGAAGAACAAGAAATATATTTAGAAAATGATAGAGAAATTTCAACTGGCCTAATCGAAAAAGTGGACAATTCCAGGAGTGAAGAACTTTACGAACATTACATTATACATCCTCTACGTTCAAAAGAAGTGATTTTAAACACTATTGAATTATTCCAAAAGAAGAAAGCACAGGGAACTCCCATGAGTGTTTGGGAAAAAAGTTTAGAAGCTCATTGTTTTCCACAATTCTTCCCCACTGGAAAAGGTGGACGATATGATGAACGACCAGTACAGATTCCAACTTCAGAATATCGTCCAACAAGATTGTACTCAGAAGATCTACGATTTTGACAGTGTGTTCCATATTTATTTCCTCCTCTGTTTGAAAGTGACTTGTCTGGACTTTCATAAGCAGAGAACCACATATTAAAAACAGGAGTTCATCTTCCACATGTTCAGCAAAAAATGCTTGGACAAAGTTTAACAAAGAGACACTCATTTAGAATCTCAGTTAATTATTTTGATGGTGTGTAAACGTGGTACTAATGAGTATTGGTATCATCATCATGGAAAACTTAAATGTATGTTAAGAAACTAAGGAGCCCCTAAATGGTTTGATATGCTTAGCTGTGCTGAATATGCATGCGATGATTTACTTGAATTTCTACGAGAAGCTAATTCAAATGTAAAAAAAATTGAATTCGAAGACCGCTGAAGAATTGTATTTATTGGATCCTGTAAATGTGTACAGATATTTTATTCATAGATTTCAAGCTATGATGTCTTTTATTTGCAATAAAAATAATCCACCTCTTGGAGAAGTAATTGATTTCTTTTGGAGAAAGGAGTACCAAGCCAGAGGTGCTCTTCATATGCACGTGTTATTATGGATCAAGAATGCACCTAAATTTGGAACTGATTCTGATAAAAAATGTTTTGTCTTTCATTGAAGACTATGGGCCAGATGTATCAAGAACTGCTTTTGCGATTTTATAACAGCAAATTTTACCGTTTTGCTATTACAGAATTGCAAACTGCAATGTATCTAGGTTTCGCTGAAAAATTTGTGATCCCTACATATTACTTATTTGTGACTCACAAATTGCGAGTAGCAAATAAGGAATGCCTTCCCATTCGTTCCTACGGGCCTAGAGGCCCATAGGAATGAATAGAAATTGCATGCGCAATTTGCGAGTACCTAATAAGTACTTGCAGATTCCGCATGCAATATCAAGGGTGCCAAATGGACACCCTGTTGCACCCATGAAATATGCATGTTTGCACATGTGGCACGCATACATGCCCTAAGGGCATGTATGTACGCCACATGACATGTTTAAAAATTGCAAAAAAGTAAATTTTTCATGGAATTCGCATATTACCACCAACTTGAAGTTGGGGGGAATTTGCGATTCCTTAAAGCCAGGTCACAAATATTTTTTGCTTCCTGTATTTAATTTAAGGAATCACAAATTGGATTCCTTAAATGTATTCGCAAATTAGGGAATCGCTAATTTTGTGATTCCTTATTTTGCCAAGGCCTTTTGGGATGATACATCCCAAAAGGCTTTTTCCTGTTCCCAAACGGGCCAATTCTATGAATCGGCCCATTTGCAAACGGGAAAAACCTTGATACATCTGGCCCTATGTTACCTGTGCCATTCCAAAAAAACGGAGGAGTACATAGCTTAAGACAACAAGTTTTACAGTTTCAAAGTCATTGATTTGGAAAATATTGTCGACGGAAATACAAACCAAAGGGAAAATGTTATACAAAATGCAGTTTTGGATTCCCATGTCCACTAATTTCAAAAGGAAGAGTCAACAGTTTCATGTCAGCATTAAGACATACTATAACTCATAAATCTCTGAAAAACACTTACAACATAAAAAGAAGTGAAGATTTAGAGTATATTAATGACTACAACCCAGTAATTTTGACAATGTGGAATGCAAACATGGATATCCAGTATGTTGCAGATAATTTGATTGCTGTTGCTCGTTATGTTACATCATATATAACCAAGTCTGAAAAGACAGAGTTGAAAGAAATATGGGAAGAAATTTCACAAGAGAAGACGCTTAGTAATAAATTGTACAGCTTTAGTTTGAAGATGCTTTCCCATCAAGAGATTGGATCCTATGGATTTTTGGATTGGTTGACCTCTGCAAGTTTATATTCAAAGTCATGATTAATCATTTGGGTAATTTTAGGTCAGCTGAAACACAAAATCGAGTTTTAAAATCTCTACAAGAAATTGAATACTTAGCTTTGAATGAGCCGGAAAGTACATATATTGTTAAAACAAATATGTTTGATATGTACTATCCGAAAAGGAGTCCACATCTGGAAAACATATGTCTCTATGAAATCATTGAACATTATAGTTTTCAGCGAAATGTTACAGAAAACATACATGAAGAAAAATATGCAGTAATTTGATGTGATGGATGTTTGGTAAAACCTGCCAAAGGAAATCTTATTAATCACAAGAAAGTCAGTTGTGATACTCCAGATAAAAGGGAATTTTTCTATTTAGCACTTCTGCAACTCTTCAAGCCTTGGCGTAGTGAAATGGAATTACCTGGCGATTTTGACTGCTATGAAGATTCGTTTAAAGCATGCAAGGATAGCATTGAATGTACAATTTTGCCAAATTATCTAGAAATGTTGAATGAGGAGATTGAACTAGAAACTACTATTGCAGCTGAAATAGCTAAAGACAGTTCTCACGATAGTCAAAGTTCTGCTCCACTAAATCACGATCCACTAGGACAAGCAATTCTTGAAAATGAAGCAGCAATAGCCACGGGTGAAATAGAAACGGCAGTACAACAGGATATTATTGAGTTAGGAAACTTGGAAGAAGAACTAAAGATTTAACAAAAAGAAATATATGAGCAAGTGACACAACAGATACAGCACGGTTTACTGTATAAAAAAGAATGCCAATGCACATTATTTAAACCGATTCAAATGTATATCAGTGGGCAAGCTGGAACAGGAAAAGGTTTCTTATTTGAAGTTTTGGCCAGTATCTACACAAAACCACTGAATCACATTCATCTTGTGTTGTAATCACTCCAACTGGGTTAGCAGCACATACCATTAAAGGGATTACATCATATCGATTATTCAGGCTACCAGTTGAACATGAAAATAAGTTGGATTATCGCAAGCTATCTGGAGAAGCTTTCAAGAATACTCTAGAAAATGAAACTTCTAAATATTGATGAGGTGAGCATGGTGTAAAACATAATGCTTGCCTTTGTACATTTAAGAATGCAACAGATTTTAAAAACAGATTATGATGCTGGTCTATTTGGAGGAAAACATGGAATTGTATTTGGCGACCTACTACAACTTACTCCTGTAAAAGGGCAACTTGTTTTTAAAACACTTGTCTATGAAGACACTCAGAAATCTTTTGGAAGTATTGGGAATGTCAACATTTGGTCTCATTTTAAGTATAAAGAACTTAATAATAATATGCAACTAGCAAGTGATGAACATTATGGAAGCATTCTTCAAGATATTAGAATTGGTGTTTTGACTAAAGATGGTAAAGAAGCTTTACAAAGTCGGCTCTTAACAAACATTTTTGCAAATGAAAACATAGCACTTGAAAAAATTCCAGAAAAGTAGTCTATAGGTAGCCTAATGCCTACACTGCAAGAGTGTTCTACGTTCAATCAGTAACTTTTGAAATTGAAAAAACAACCAATAGTGAAAAAGGAAGCTATTGATAAAATGGAACACAAATGAGTTACTATTCCTCTCTCGGAGAAATTACAGTTGAAATTAGATTCTTTGGATAAGTCAGTGTCTAAGACTGCAGGTTTAGAAAATACTTTATATGTATGTGTACATTTTTGGGTAATTTTCCGGTGTAATTTAAATGTAGAAGAAGGTTTAGTAAATGGAGCAATACGAAAAGTTGTTGATTATATAAATTTTCAGAACAGAGATGGAATTGAATTTGTGAAGATTAAATTTAATCAGATTGAAGAGGTAAAACAGATTGGACGTTGTACTGATCGTTTTTTTGTTTGTATAAGACTTGTATGTTCACAGAAAACAGTTTCCTCTTTTTTAGAATATGCTTTAACCATTCATAAATCTCTAGGTTTAAGTGTAGACTGTGCTTTGGTACATATAGGAAGTACAGTGTTTAAAGAGGGCATGGCATACGTTGCATTGTCTGGAGTAAGAACATGATCTGGTTTGTATTTGATTGACTTTGATGAGAAAAAGTTTAGCAATTGTGCCAATTGTATAAGAGAGTATAATCGGTTAAAAAAAGGATATGCTCCTAACTTAGGTGAATATCCCGTATATGAAAAACATGTAGTATGTCCAAAACAAAAATATGACAAACATTCTAGTGAAGTAAAAACAAAAGAAAACAATTCAAGAGAATGATAATGCTGTAGAGAAAATGGACACTGCTGATGATATTGGAGATTACCAGTTAGAAAATAGTTCAGGTATTAACTGATATGCTGATATAATTGTGAATGTTATGCTTTATCTAGAAGATGAAATTGTGGAAAATCGAGAAAAAAGAGTCTGTTATTTATTACATTATAATTTTCAAAAGTTGGTAACTGATAGAACTAAAATCCATACAGCTTCTGGCGTAAGGCATCTTTTGGTTATATGTACCAGTTCTTAGCGATTTACACTTAATGTACAACAAAATGCACAAGATTTTCTTATGTTTATGCTTGCAGTATTGGAGGATGAAGGAATATTAATTGAAAATGTGTTTGGACAAATTTACAGATGGGATCATAAATGTGAAGAGTGTTAATTTTCTTCTACCACTGAAATATACACTGAACGATTCATATATTTGACGATACCAGATTGCAAAACAGTGGGGTATATTCACAAGAACGTGTGATAACTACTGCAAGAGTAGCGTAATGCAACTTTCAACATTGCAGCCTATCGCAGGAAAATAACTCTGTGTCAACATGGAATTCACAATGCGGCGGTAGCATGCGATAGACACCAGATAAGGCATCAAATGTTCGCGTGAAAATCAACGCCACACTGCAAAAATGCGATACGCGAACGCTCAAAAACATGAGATGAGGCCAATCGAGGTACAAAAAGTAGGAAAACCAGCCACAAGCCTGCAAATTCCCCTCGTCTGGCTGGACAATGCACCATAAATAACACAAAAACAACACACCAGAAACAAGCCAAAGCACGTAGCAACATAGATGCTCCCTGACCCAGCGCAGAGGAAAACCCGAACCCCACAACTCCCACAGACAGCCAGCAAGGAACAATGGGTCAGGGAAGGCCAAGGAGAAGAGGGAGAGGAAGACAGGGTGCAGACTACAGGAAAACAAGACCAGCAACATAGAGGTGACAGAACACTACCAGCAACTGACCAACAAGCAGACCACCTGGAATGCAGTCGGAGTGCTGAGGACGCCAATTGAGGAGGCCAGCAGGCGCCGGCATGACGTGATAATCTAAACCAGGCACAAACCCGCTGCCAACAGGAAGGCAGCAACGGCGACAGGAGGTGGCAGTCCAGTGCCACAGGAGGAGCTGGAGGAAACCCAAGCCACTGTTATCAGTGTGGAGACTGTGCAAGGAGTAGGGAGTCTGGACACAGCTCTAGAGTATCTTACACAATATCAACAGGGAGCGCAACAAACAGGGACTGGGAAGACGGTGGGAGATGGGCACAATGGCACACATGGACAATGAGGTGTAGCACACTGCACATACACAATTACCCAGGCGCATGTCCCAGATCCCCTTGGCACACTGCAGGGCACACACATAGCAAGAACAGCACACCCACATTGACGACAATGTGCATAGCCACACTGCAGAACAGAGGACAAAACTGGCTCTGCACATGCACAGAAACATGCCTACTACATGTGAGAGAGCCGGACACTGTGAAATGGAATTGTACCCGTACAACCTCACATACATCATGTAGTACAATTGTACACCATCCTGCAGAAGAATCCAGCTCCTCCCAGTCACAATGTACATTGCCATACAGTCTGCATGCAAAGCAGCACAATGCGCTAACATACATGTCAACACAATGTCAACCTGAACCTCCCCTTCACATTGCCGAGGGGCACACAACAACTTCAGCAGAACACAGAATATAACACATCTTTGATGCCGGGGAGGACCACCACACCCACGACACCGACCCTACAAAAGCCCATGAATATCCCACCCAAACCCCCAGGACCCGGCCACCTAAGCTACTCAGAGGAGAACACCGAGCCTGGAAAAGACCACACAGCAGGAAGCACACGCAAGCACAGCTGGCTCGCAACACCTCACCCACCAACTCTTGACCCCCAAAGCCATGTGTCAGCACGCCAAAAATAGGTGGCGAAACAAGTGTGGGTGGGGGCCGAACCCAAGGAATGCGAACTAGAACACATACGTAGATGTTTATTACCCTTCAGGGACCAACCCCATCCCACTAAGGAGACCCACACTTCCATAGAGACACATACAGATGCAAATTCAGAGTACAGAACCATGCCCAGGGGCGCTCAAATAGCAGTCACACATACATGTTGACTCTGCGTACGATGACCCTGGCCACTCCCCTTACAAATTGAGTGGTGGACGACAGAGCTACATGTCCAAGCTCTAACCTACAGCCTGTGGTGACACATCCATATCGGATGTACACTGTACAATGTAATTTCATAGGGCCCAGGGCCCTCATGCATACAACAAGACCACAGCGACGCATGCATATATCATGTTGAACTGGCTATGGGCACATTGCCCAGCCTCTTTATTGGCAGGTCCACATGTACAGTGACGCTCGTGCTGGATGTGTGTGGGGTGAGTGTAAGCCATTCCGTACGGAATGTGTGGTGCTGGCAACCATTTTAACATTGGACACCAGTGCAACGGAAACAGAAAACACATGCATAACTGCTGAGCAACATGGAGTGAGCCAGAGAAAGTCCAGAGAACAGCCAACATGCAAACAGAAGTGTCCGTGAGTTGCAATGCACGGGGGTTGGGACACTAGAGATGAGCGTGCTCCTGTGAAGAAAAAGTCTTGGATTGTGTCTCTTTGATACATTCCTGATGCAGATGAAGTGGTGTGTGATAGACCTGCACCATCTTCCCCATCAACGTCTCAGGGCCCTCACACAGTTTGAGGTGACATAGCTTTGCAACCGCTCCATAGCACAAAACTCAATCAGCAACGGACAATGGCCTGTGGTGCACTGAGTTATTGGCACCTGGAGTGCTGAGGAGGGTATCAGGCCGATGATGGCATCCACGACAGGTCTGAGCAACTCTGTAAGTCTGTCAGGACCAAGGTTTTGCTTCTGACTGATGGCGGTTGGAGGTGGTCCTTGCGGTGGTGGCGTGTGCCTCCTGCAGTGATGTGACATCCAGGCCGGTCAGGACTTGCTTTGGTGTGTGAGCCCTGGTGGGACGTAGTTGGGCCAGGAGGTTGCGTACAGCAGAGGGCCACAGAGAAATGGCATTGATGACCCCAAGACCAACACTTCAGGGGCCATCCAATATCTCAGAAGAAGGGGTACCAGACCGGACCAGCACAGAGTTAGTGGCCCTGGATGCACTGCGGTCAGCACAGGCACCCAGCCGTGGGACTGTGACTTGCGGTGCAGTCAGTTGGGCCATGCGACCTGAGTCGGTCCTCATCAATGTCCGAAGTGTATGTTGCGGAGTGTTGTGAGGGACAGTGGAAGGTGTCCTCCAGGGCATGATGCGGAAGGTTTGATTTTATTTGGAAGCAGCAAATAGTGGGGTGGAAAGCGCAAGCCTTGTTTTCACCACCAATTCAGTATCAGCTACATGAGGATGAAAACTAGCCCCTAGTCCATGGATTCAGATGCCACCAATGTACGACCAGTTAGTGCCCATGAATGTCGGGGAACAAACTTATTGGTACCGTTGCTGAGAGGGGATGCAGTCTGCAATGATGCTTGTACACTAATATGAACTCTGCTATCGCTAAATCAAGACTCGTTGACCTACTGGACCACAGTGTTGCCCGCATAGGTTGGTGGCCCCACCGGCCTGCGTAGTTCAGGTTCAGTGGCACCACATGTTCGGTAACCTCCGTGTCTGTGTCACAGCTTTCATCCAGACTGATCACATCTTCCTCTTACTCCTCTCTGTGCGACCACTGGTGTGGACTCTGCCATTCGTGATTCATGACTAGGTGCTGGATGCGAGACCTACTGGTCTGCAGGGTAGTCCTGGTTGCTCATCCACGTGTCGCCGGCTGGCGTTGAACAGGGTTAGTGGCACCACGTGTCGCTGGATGGTGTCGAACAGGGTTAGTGGCACCACATGTCACAAGATGCCTACATGGAACCATGCCTCACAGATCGGGGGGTCTGGTGCTGTGTCTGCTGACCCAGATTTGGGGTCACGGCCATTCAGGACCAAGGACACAGTTTCACATATAGGACCTACTGAGCCGAAGAGGACACCAGTGTAGTATGTGAATGAGGAAGGAGTAATGTGGGCCAGCGTCGGGGGGCCAACGATGGTCTGAGAGGCTGGCAGGGTCGCGGGCCTTAGGCTTGGAGCTTGCACAGGCATGTGGTGGGCCCTCCTTGACACACACTAGTGTCAGCAGGTGATCAGTGTGGCTTGGTGCGCAGGGGAGGCCTGATGGTTTCCTGGTCCAGCAGGCCGGGGTACGGCAGGTGCACAGGATCGCAGGCAACTCCACTCATGAGGACAGTGTTAGTCTCGTGGCGGGGTGAGAGGCACTGACCTGGCAGAGATGTTGGGCTTTCCGGAAGAAGACCATGCCCAGGGCTATGTGCTTTTTATTCACACCCCTATGCTGGCTTGGTGTATGCCATCCCACTCTGCTCAGGCAAAATTTCCGTGAGGACCCCAACCGGCTAGGGTGACAAGGTTGCATCCACTGTCCACGACACTCCATACACCAGAGGTGTATGTCGCCGTGGATATGGTTGTGTTCTGCATACTGCAGCCTGTCCAGCACGTCGCTGCCACTCTCGGCATTGTTTACTTTCCCAATCATGGTTCTACTGCATCCTTCACACATGCCTGGCTGCCACCTCTCCCCACATTCGGCTATTGTGTGGCTGAGGTGCCATGCCGTTGATGGCTCATGTTCACTGCATGCCCGGGTTACCATTGTAAGTTGTTCTGTCGTGTTTGGTGGGTGGGCATGTTGTTGTGCATGTTAGTTGGGATTTCGAGACGTGTGCATTGCCAGAGTTGTGAATTGCATGGTTGGGGAGTTGAGGTGAGTGGGGTGTTAATTTGGAACTTGCCAAGGCTCTTTGCATTTCCCTTGGTGCCATCCTGGGAACGCTGGTTGCTGATGGACTATTGGAGGATGAAGGAATCATGCACACTGGTTGTGTATTTGGAGGCGACATTGGTGAAGGTCCCACTGTGTTTTGATGTTGCCTGCACATTGATGTATGAACTGTGCTTCCTGGTGCAGTGATTGTGTGCTGTGTCACCAGGGGGCACAGGTAGGAAATGTGTGCTGTGGATTGCCCCCAAAACTTGCATGCATCCAGCTATGGCGGATGGTCCTTGCTTGGTCTCCAGCGGATCCTTTGCGTTGTGTGGGATGTATGGGGGCTGGGGTGCCAGGGTGAGGATGATGTCAAGAACGGGTGTGGGGGACTTGGTGTGACTGGCTGTGAGACTCCTCCGACTCTGGCGGGTGTTGGTTGGGGTGTGCCAGGGGCCACACAGGGATTGTCCTCTGTGTTGGTGCCATAGACCTGTTAGGTGCTGATGGTCAGGATGTGTAGGATGGTTGACCCTTTCAGCCTGTAGTGGACAGTGACATTGTCAGATTTTGGGTCTGTGAGGCAGGTGCGTTTCCTGGAGGGCCACTGTCTTTGTCTGCACTCCCTCTGTGGTGGTCCGGGGGGGTTCCGGGTGAGGGTTGGGGTCCTGGGATGGTGGCGGTGGGTGTTGTGGCCCTCTTGGGTGTCCGGGTTGCATGATGAGTTACTCCATGGCATCTGCTGCCCTTCCAATGTCGCCCTGGGCTGTGCTCCAATTTGTGGAGCAGGCTGCTGTTCGACTTTACACCAGGTCAGAGCAGGTGTCAATTTTCTGCTGCTAACGTGCCTTATTACCTGTTTTGGGTTCTTATTGCCGATCTGGCTGATCGTTGAGAGTGTTAAGGTGTGGTGTTGTCACGGCTTTTTGCACGGGAATGCCTACTCTGCATCTCATTAGCGATAGTTGCAGGGTCCTCTGTGGCAATGTTTTTTGGAGGCTGCTATTGCGGGTAAACTGGTGCTTTAGGTTGTTAACACAAGCTTGTGAATGGGGATGTAAATGTATCATGACTTTTGCTGCGATAAAGTGCCTTTAATTCGGCAATAGCTCCTTGTGAATATGCCCCACTGTCTTTTAATAAATTAGTTAAATCAGCTAATCAAGATATGAAATGTTCTCATTGAAAATCAGAAATGTTGTCAACATTATTCACAGAAAGATTTGGACAATATATAATTTTAATGCTACAAAGTTGTAGAGCACATGGAAGAAAATTGGAAACCAAAATCAAAAATGTTGTGGCAAGTCAAGTATCAATTTCAGGAAGAACTTTTAAAGCAGTGTCTATTATTTTTCATGATGGACCTACTACAACATCTGAACACTATACTGTATATTTGAAGTGCAATAAAGGATGCCTCACAAATTACCAAATTCATATCTGATACTTTTGATGCCAAAGTTTTTAAAACACAATTCGGGCCAATTGGGAAGATGTGAACATGCATTAACAAGTTTATTTTGGATATTTTCAATGCAAATCGTTTTGGAAACATTATTTGGCCTAGATGTTAACAATTACTGTTTGAATTATTGTTTGTTTTAATTCTTATTGAATTTGCAATATTGTGTTTGAAAGAAGTAGTTTATATATATGATCTTTGCATTAAACGTGATGTAAATGAGAGTGTATATTTTACAAAATGTACTTGAGAGAAGTAAAAGATTTAATGTAGTTGAAGAATATAATATACAAACTGTAGGCAGGTAAATAGATAGTAGCAGTTGTTATAAAAATATTGTAAATATTTTGTTGTATGATGATCTACATTGAAATCACTGTGTATGGTGAAATTCAGTAGAATCTGAGAACAGCAAAAAAGGGAAACTGAATATGTTATGTATTTCTAAAATTATGTTGTGTTCTTAAAACTATAATATTATATGCAGTATCACTGTTTTCTTCTTTTCTTACAGAAGATAATACTAAAACTTGAAAAGATTTTAAATTCAATTTACAACAAAACTACTGTAAAAAGTTCCCCTTAGTTTTGTATCTTCTTTATTAAAAAAGGTAAGGTGAAATAATGTAATAAGCATGATAATATGAACTAATATTTACAGTGACTTTTACTGTGCTCATCCATTTTTTCAAACGCTACCCATGCAGTCTATACAGTTAGGTACTGTTAGCACACTCCTCCAATCACCCATGCACTATCTATGCAGTTCTGCAATCACGTGGCCAGTACCCATACACTTATAATATCACCGAAACACTACTTATATACTCCTTCAATCACCCAGGCACTATCTGTACACTCATGCAATCAGCTAGACTTTACCGATACACTCTTCCAATCACCCAGGTATTACCTATATACTTCTCTAATACTCTAAAATTACCCCTACACTCATACAATTACCCAGGCATTACCTATGCATTCTTCTAATCCTCAAACATTACACTTGCACTCATGCAATCACTCAGATATTACCCCTGCAGTCATGCAATCACACAAACATTATTCATGCCCTTTTCCAATCACTCAGGCACTACCCATGCACTAATGCAATTACTCAGGCATTACCTAGGTACTCCTTCAATCAGTCAGGCAGTTCCCATGCACTATTCCAATCACCAAGACATTACCTGTGCACTCATGCAATCACTGAGACACGACCCATGCACTTCTTTAATCAATCAGGCAGTACCCATGCATTTATGTAATCACCCTTGCATTTTGTATGCACTCCTTCAATCACTCAGGCAGTACCCATGCACTCCTCCAATCACACACACATTACTCCTGCCTTCATGGAATCACCCAGGCATTACCCATACACTCCTTTAACCACTCAGGCAGCACCCATGCACGTCTCCAATCACCCAGCCATTATGCTTGCATTCACGGAATCACCCAGGTACTACCCATCCACTCCTTCAATCACTCAGGCAGTGTACATGCACTCTTTCAATCACCCAGGCACTGACCAGGAACTTATACAATCACACAGGCATTACCCATGCACTTACAAGATCACTCAGGCATTATTAATGCACTCCTTTTCTCACTCAGGCAGTACCCATGCACTCCTCCAATCACCCAGGCACTACCCATCCAGTCTTGCAATCACCCAGGCATTACCCATTCACTTCTTAAATCACTCAGGCATTACCCATGCACTCCTGTAATTACTGATGCAGTACCCATGCACTCCTCTTATCACCCAGACATTGCCCCTGTACTTATGCAGTTACCCAGTCACTACTCATGCACCTTTTCAATCACTCAGGCAGTACCCATGCATTCCTCCAATCACCTAGGCAGCACCCATGCACTCATGCAATCTCCCAGGCATTACCCAGCCACTCCTTCAATCATTAGGCAGTGCCCATGCACTCCTCCAATCATCCGAGCATTACACCTGCACTCGTGCAATTACCTAGGCATTACACATGCACTCATTCAATCACTCAGGCAGTTCCCATGCACTCCTCCAATCACCCAGACATAACTCCTGCACTCATGGAATCACCCAGGCACTACCCATGCACTCCTTCAATCTTCAGGCACTACACCATGCACTCTTCCAATCACCCAGGCACTGCACATGCTCTTATGCAATCACACAGGCATTACTCATGCACTCACAAAATCACCCAGGCATTAGCCATGCAGTCACTCAAGCAATACCCATGCACTCCTCCAATCACTCAGACATTACCTCTGACCTCATGCAATCACCCATGTATTACCTATGCACTCTTGAAATCACCCAGGTAGTACCCATATACTCCTCCAATCACCCAAACATTATTCCTGCACTCATTGAATCACCCAGGCACTACCAATGTGCTTCTTCAATCACTCAGGCAGTATCCATGCACTCTTCCAATCACCCAGGCACTACCCATGCACTTATGCAATCACACAGGCGGTACCCATACACTCCTCCAATCACCCAAACATTACACCTAAACTCATACATTCACCTAGGCTTTACACATGCACTCCTTTAATCACTCAGGCAGTTCCCATGCACTTCTTCAATCATCCAGGCACTACACCTGCACTCATGCAATCATTCAGGCACTACCCATGCACTCCTTCAATCACTCAGGCAGTACCCATGCACTCCTCTAATCACCCAGGCACTACCCATGTACTTATGCAATCAAAGATGCACTACCCATACACTTCTCCATATATTCCACATACCATAATTCATACAACACTTACAAATGTATCTATTTTTAAACTAAATAAGCGGTTCTGAAAGAACCGTTTTTTTCTTAATTTTTTGTTCTTATTTTTTCAGTTTTCTTAACTTTTTTTTTATTTTTTTGGGTGCTTTAAAAAAAAAAGAAAAAACAGGCCAGAACCAACAGTGAACATGTTAAAAAAATTATGCAATTATCAACTCATTGCATAGAAAAAAATCATTAACACTTGTGGTTCCTAATAACAACCAGGATAGTATCCAGTGATTGCTCACCAAAACATAGGATCTTTTTACATTTTACACAATGCTGATCCACTTTAGCCAACTCAGGGATGATATTTGGTGTGCCAGATGAGGAAGAAGCAGATGACGTGCTCTGTCTAGCAGTATTTTCCCCACCTGCCCAGCGCGATTCCTGAAAAATATATTTTGCGATAATATATTGTTATTACAGTTACACATATATGGTTTTTATAATGAGAATATATATTCTCTCACTATAATATACATATTAAACTTATATATTTATATATATATATATATATATATATACACTTTCAAAACATAACAATTTACGGTGGATTCGTGCACCTGACGCGACCCCTGGAAATACATAAGTGACGTTACGCGGGGCCGAGATCCACACACCCTTCGCATACCGAACACGTATCCTAAATGACTTAACTGAGATGGCGGCAAAATTCTTGGATTCACGCACCTACTGAGACAGGTACACGATCAGTATGCAAATCCACTTTAAAAAATTGTATTTATATTTTAGAAAAGGGAAAACATTACAGTATTTTTATAACAATTAATAAACTAGGAAAACATTTTTGGGGGACATTATACTTAGAAATTAGCTGTTAAAAAACCTTTGAAATTCACTGAAATAACCATAGGTTTCAGGGACGTTATAATTAGTAATTAGCATTTAAAAAACCTTAAAAATTCACTGAAAACAACATAGGTTTTAGGGATGTTATTGTTAAAAATTATCGTTTAAAAAACCTTTGAAATTCACAGAAGAATCATAGGTTTCAGGGACGTCATAGTTAGAAATTAGCATTTTAAAAAACCCTGAAATTCAATGAAAAACCATTGGTTTCAGGGACGTTATAGTTAGAAATTTGCATTTAAAAATCCTTAGAAATTCACTGAAAAAAACATGGGTTGCAGCCACGTTATAGTTAGGAATTAGTATTTAAAAAACCTTAGAAATTCACTGAAAAAACCATAGGTTTCACACATGTTATAGTTAGCTGAACATTTTATTCATACAAAACCATTGAAATGTCCCCGTTATAGTTAGTTCAGCTAACTATAACTCGCGCGCTCGCATTGCACTACTGATGACGTCACATATTACATCACTCATGACATGGTCAGTGGCATCACTCATGACATCACTGATGACATCTCAAATAACATCACTGATGGCATCATCCTGTGAAAGAGTGGCAGACCTCCCCTCACCGTAATATAACCTTTGATACACACATTCAAAAATAGAAACTAAACTAGTCAAAAAATGGAGATACCAATACCAGTTACAGCAACCTATTCAGTATTTCCAACATCTACATACACATCCACTCATTCACCAACAGTTCTATATTGTCACTCATACATGTACTCACTCATTATATGTACTCATACATCTATACATCCTCTTACACACCGATACTCATCCATAGAGTTACTCACACACATACTCACACATACTCACACATGCAAATAAACATCCATTTACTTGCATATACAGCTATACACACACCACTACAGTTACTTCTACAGAAACATACACATACTTACTCTCTTAAACAATCACTTATAGAAATACATTATTATTTATATAGGAACTCTTCCAATCTCTCACTCTCTCACTCTCACATATACTCACTTATATAAATCAATACTCACATATACTAGTTTAAAACATATGTAGTTACTCATAAAGATACTAATGAGACCGTCATTCACTCACTAACACACCGATACACACACTCATCCACCCATACAGCCCTGCACACATGCTGTCTTCAAAATACATACAAACAGTGAGTCAGACTTTCATGCATCTGTGCGCTAAGTAATACCCCCACCAAACTATACAGACACTCATACTGATACTCAAAAAATCAACTAATAATACATATAGACACTCATGTAGCTACTCACCAACCCATGCAGCCACTTATACACAATACTGATACAGATTTTTACATATTTAAACATTACTCGCTAATACATGTATTCAATAAGATACACTTAATAAGTCAGTTATACAATCAATTTTACAAAAAAACCATTCATTTAGACACTTAACCATTTATTCTTCCATCGACCTTCAGATATACATATATAAAAAATATTTATTTTTTAGAGAGACACACATTCACTGGATGATGTCATTGGTGATGTCATGAGTGATGTCACTGACATGTCATGAGTGATGTAATATGTGACGTCATCAGCAGTGCATTGCGGGCGTGCGAGTTATAGTTAGCTGAACTAACTACCACGGGAAATTTCAATGGTTTTGTAAGAGTGAAATGTCCAGCTAACTATAACATCTGTGAAACCTATGTTTTTTTTAGTGAATTTCTAACGTTTTTTAAATGCTAATTCCTAATAACGTGGCTGAAAACTATGGTTTTTTCAATGAATATATATATATATATAGATATATATATATATATATATACCATACTTAAACTTTTCAGAAGCACCCAGTCACTAGATGATGTCATCAATGTTGTCTTCAGTGATATCATTTGAAATGTCATCAGTGATGTCACTGACCATGTCATGAATGATATAACACGTGATGTCATCAGCAGTGCATTGCGGGGGGGCCGAGTTATAGTTATCTCAACTAACTATATCGGCAGAATTTCTCTGGTTTTTGTACGAGTGAAATGTCCAACTAACAATGACGTCCCTAAAACCTGTGTTTTTTGTGTGAATATAGATATATACATATATAACAGATGGAAACAGCCTTTGAAAAAGCTATACTAGCGAAACGCGTCAGGATGCAGTTTGTGTGCAGAGGGGTTTATGGGGCATAACTGATCCCGGAGTGCACCTTCGCCAGCTGGGGCGAACTTGGAGCAGTAATATATATATATATAGACCTAGGGACTCTATGGTCCAGTGGAAGGCAGGAGCCGAAACGCGTAGACCGTCCATTTGATGCACGTTACTTTTGCACTGGTGTGTAAATAAAAAACACTAAAAACCATCTGTTGCTGTGCCGTGTCTTTTGATCTACTCAACGTAGAAAGAAGAAGCTGTGGCTATATATATATATATATATATATATATATATATATATATATATATATATATATATATATATATATATATATATATATATATATACGGAGAAGGCAGTCAGTGGGGCCGCCTCCCTGAGCTGTTTTTGCCCCCCGTGACCCCATCCCCAGAGCCTCAAAATGGCCTGGGGACACTTCCCTCAGGACCATAGCTTAACTTTAAATTGAGGGGGCTGTGTGGTTCCTTCTCTGAGACCCGGGGACCTAATCCCTTGGGGTCGCTCACCTGCTGTGTCCTGGGTAGTACACCCCTGGACCACATTAGTTCCCCTGCATGCACCAGTTTGTGCAGGGAAATGTGTAACCACAATATCTTTTGTGGAAAAAAGTATTTATGACAAACAATGTCACAATAGAGTAAAGTGGCATTAAGTGGTGTAGAGGGAGTAGTGTAGAGTATTGTAGAGTAGATGACATTGTCATAAAGTGGCATAGAGTGCAGTGCAGTCCAGCCCAAACTGCCAAGCCATGTCTTCCCTGGACCGGAAACAAGCTTCTGAGGACCGGTTTCTGGCATTACAGCCGCCTTCAGCCCGGCTTGCTTGAATCCAGTGGCAAAGTGAGCAAGGGACTCACGTCTGAGCATACCCAGACAACTTTTGGCAAACAAAGAGGTACAAAAGGGGGTGGTGATGGACCGTGCATCTGAACCAATCAAACACTCACACCCAGTCATCTCCGTCCATCATCCCCTTTTGTATCGCTTTGTTCGCCCTAAGTTGGCAGGGTATGCTCAGACGTGAGTCCCTTGCTCACTTGGCCACTGGATTCAAGATAGCCTGGCTGATGAGGATTATGAAACCAAAACCGGTCCCAGGATGCTTGTTTCCGGTCCAGGGAAGACGTGGCTTGGCAGTTCGGGCTGGACTGTTCCCATGAGGCACAGGGTCAGACTGATTTGCATATGGCCATGTCTGAACTGGGGTGGCTGAGTGAGCTAAAGAATAGTGATGGATAAAACCCAGAACAGTTGACTGGGGGTGAGTGTTTGATTTGGTCAAACGCTCCGTCCATCATCCCCTTTTGTATTGCTTTGTTCGCCCTAAGTTGGCAGGGTATGCTCAGACATGAGTCCCTTGCTCACTTGGCCACTGGATTCAAGATAGCCTGGCTGATGAGGATTATGAATCCGAAACCGGTCCCAGGATGTTTGTTTCGGGTCCAGGGAAGACATGGCTTGGCAGTTCGGGCTGGACTGTTCCCATGAGGCACAGGGTCAGACTGATTTGCATATGGTCATGTCTGAACTGGGGTGGCTGAGTGAGCTAAAGAATGGTGATGGATTAAACCCAGATCAGTTGACTGGGGGTGAGTGTTTGATTTGCTCAAATGCTCCGTCCATCATCCCCTTTTGTATCACTATCTAAGTGGGACACAAATATAGGCATCAAGTTTCATTACTGCATTCTAGCCATTAGCAAGGGGATGGGTAATAACTGCCTAAAACTGAAATCCGATAAAAAGGAAGTCATTCTTTCCGGCAATAATACTTACTTCTGGTCCCCTTTCTGGTGGGCTGATGAATTAGGTTCGCTGCCTACTCCTGTTAGGAAAGCTAAAAACCTGGGTGTCCAAATTGGCCTCCAACTTGTTTACACTGAAGATGATTGAAAAGATTTTGTGTTTGATTCCCTTTGAGTTTGAAAAACTATTGTGACCTTCCTTATCCTGTCAAAACTGGACTATTGTAACATACTTTACCTCATTTTACAGCAGCAACATCTTAAGAAGCTACAACTGTTGCAAAACGTTTGAATCTGAAATTTAAAAACTTCACTGGCTACTGGTAAGGCACAGGATCAAATTTCAAGCTCTTTCTACAGCTTTTAAGGCACTACACAATATTGGCACCTCCCATCTTAGGCACAAGTTTAGTTGGTATGTTCCAAACAGAACTCCCCATTCCTTGGGGTATAAAACCCTGACGGTTCCTAAATTTGAGAGAGCTTACTGGGGTGGCAGAAGTTTGCACAGTCAAGGCATGGAACGAGCTTCCTCACACCAAACACCCTGCCTCAAATCTGTTCAAATTCAGGAAAGAGTTGAAACTTGGCTGTTTAACATCTAGTTCCACTTTCATTTCAGGCCTTTTTGTACATTGATTTGAGCTAGTGCCAGGACATCTTCGGGGAACCGTGCGCTTGACAAATCAACTTAACATTAACATGGTGTGCATGGCTTTTCTTGCTCTCTGGATATCTCAGGTCAGAATTTCAGGAAGATAAACTTCTCCAAATCATACCACTCTCAACAGTCATTTCACCTGCTTATTTGCCACCAGACAGGTGGGTTGACTATCAACATACAGAAGGTTAAGATTACAAAAAAGGTTTTAAAAAATGCAGAGATTGATGAACCCTAATAAACTTTTCCCTTGGTTTAAGTTACCTGCTCATCACACTCATCATCACAATTGAGGGTGTCCCCTGAAGACGAAAAGGCAGGAGAAGAGATCAGAAACATTTAAAGATTAAATGATATCTAAGTTTCTTTGTAGCAGACACATTGGAAAGCATTCATCAGGAGCGATCCATGCTTTTTTTCTGTCACTCTCTCTGAGAAAGTCTGTGCAAATCAAAATAACATTTATCATTAAAACAGAATCTTGTCTGTTAAACATGAAATTGAGTAGTCTCTTTCGCTGTATGTATTTGTCTATCCTTCCATCACTCGAGGAAGGCTGTGACTAATTTCACTCAAACGTGTTGTGTAAGTCTTAGGTTCCCACTGATTGCTGCACCATGCTCCGATATAAGGGCCTTATTTCACAAAGCAGTGATGCAACACTTCTTAGTGCGCCCTCCTTTCGACACCATGGATGCGCCACATTTACAGTATGGTTCATCATGTCGGAACAAGTTGCAGATATGTTAGTATTAGTGATGTATCTGTAGGTGCATAAGTGATGCATTGATGGGGTGTGTCTAAAAATAGACACAACTCCAGCAATGTGTCTTTTGCCATGGGGCAGGCGTAAGGTTTTTCCGGAATGGCGTCCTAGTAGTGGCGCACTGAAAATCTTATAGATTTCATTAAGCCACTTCTACAAGGGTTTGATATGGGGGATCGCCCACCATGCACACATTCTACCTAACGCAGGTAGAATGTAGCACTGCTGTTTAATAAATGATGCATCTGTCTAGATATGTCTCTTCGTAAATATGGAGCAATGTGGCACATCATTTATGCCACTGCAGAGTCACAAAAAGTGATGCAAAGGAGGTGTAAATGTGACACAGAGCTTCATAAATAAGGCCCAGAATATCTGAAAGCATGCTCAAGAAGCACTTCAAGTAGGTCGGAGGAGCAATATCTCAACCCTACCACATTCTGGCAGAGGTACTTTACAGAGAAGGTAGAAATAATGTATATCGATGTCAGCATCTACCAACAACTGTATCTAAATGCTGTAAGAGGATTGGACCCTAGCAGCAGGCTGTCACAGGTTTTTGATCAGTTCTCCTTTTTACTAAAGACCTCGCTGGAGGACATACCTTCCTTGAGGAAATTGAAGAAACAGGAAACACACATCTTAGACCAATGAGCATAAGTCGGCTCAAGAGAAATGTGGGAAGCGATCTCCCTTAGTTGTGCCTCAGTCTGAGCAGGATTGACATGTCGTTGAGACAAACAAAAGCTCATTGGGGTTGTTTTGTTTTATGAAACAAAAACAC
The DNA here is from genome assembly GCF_964263255.1 of Lissotriton vulgaris. NCBI lineage: Eukaryota > Metazoa > Chordata > Amphibia > Caudata > Salamandridae > Lissotriton > Lissotriton vulgaris. The sequence goes on along the minus strand of NC_141694.1, from coordinate 1,194,509,816 downwards.
AAAAACAGAGAGAGTATGCACCTCTGAGAACACTGTACGCTGAAATTAGAGGTTGAGGTCTAGTAAGTCATGTTGCAATGAAGATTATCAGCATAGCTTGTGTTTTTTAGACCACCAGGTTTTCAATCCAATATTGTTGTCAGTCTAACTTTGTTTGAATCACAAGTACTTGGGGGGTTCAACATTATCCCTTGTATAAGTAAAGTGGGGCTTATTTACAAGCCGCTTGCGCCTCTGGTACGTAACTTTTTCCCATATCAAAGCAGGGCTTAATTTGACCCGATGGTTTCTGGTACTCTGCACCAGCACTTAATCGTCCGCACCAGTACCTATGACAGTCTGCCACATGGTTGCACTTTTTTTTTTAATTCAGATATGAGCATAACAGCTGTTGATTCTTAATTCAATATACATTACAAATTACTAATACCTGCTGCCAAAGACATTCTTTTAACTTTGGGGTCCAGAAATTGTCAGAATTGTCACACTTGTTGCAGTTGTGACTTATCAGTTATGCTGGTAGTGTAATTGACAGCAGTAATGGACAGTGCAAGCGGAAGTGGCCCGCTGACTAGAGCCCTGGCACTTATTGTTTTATAAATTAGGCACTGATTAAAAGTGACGCAACAGCAGCACACGGGGCTTGTAAATAGGCCCCACTAGGGGAGGTTGTACTTCTAAAGTCAACTTGATCAGAAATGGGTTTGTGCAATGCTTACAAAAAAAAGGGTACTGGCACCTAAAGCTGAGAACCCTATTCCGATCAGCTACAATATGGAACAAAAATAATCATTATCCCAGATTACCTGAAAGTAGAGAGGAAATAATAACACTCTGAACAAATAGACCTTTGAAAAAAGATAAAAGGAAACCATCTTCCTTTTGACAAAGTCCATAATTTAGTTCACATCTTCTTTTTGACAAAGCCCATAATTTAGTTCTGTATTCATAATGGAAAGTGCCACTTTCACAATGTTCCCATGTCTCCGACTTGAATGCCAGTGACCATAATGGTGCATAATAATAACAAAGTAAAGTTCCAATATAGGAGTACAGAACACATGAGATCAGTAATTTTGGAAAGAGATCGTTATCTGAAAGAAAGCGCTCAAAGAAAGTGGAAGGCAGGTGTGAAATTCACAACATGCCTTTTTTGGTACCAATTTTTAGTATTTAACTGAAGCAGTATATGGAGCTGATACTCAGGAGAGGATGTGGCCTAAATGGCTAGAGAGGTTGACCTCGCAACTGAAGAGTGAGGTCCGGTTCTCGGTAGGGACATTCAACATCCTGTGATTCTCGGGTAGTCGCGAGTTTAAGGTATTGGCATTGTAAATGACAATGCCTTTTATTTATGTTTTAAAAACACAAAAATAAAACGCACTGTCATTTACAATGCTAATAGTTCCAACTAGCGTAAATATGAGACTTATTGCATTGCAAATGCATGTTTGGAAGGTAATTGAGAGTCAGCTGTCTGATTTTGGAAGGAAGAGAATTTCACATTGTTGTTGCATTACCAGAGAAGCCTTAATTAGCTGTGTTTAGGTTTTAACTTTCTTGCACTTTATAGTATGCTTCTTAGACATTTTAGGCTTTTATTTCTCCAGATAATATCTAGGATGACGGTGGATATTCAGGTGTGTTAAGGACTAATGCTTTGTAGGAAATAGACATAATTTTAAATATTAATCCCCATTAATCCTGCTACAATCAGAGGCCAAGTTAAGTCTTTAAGTACCAATTTTTGTTTGAGGACGAATATCTAGCTGCTAAGTGGATCACATCTTGATGACATTAAATAACCAAAGAGAACACCATATAGGACTAAAGTCTTCTAATCAATTTTGGATCGAACTATGGATTGCTCAGTTGTTCTGAAATCATTGGGCTCTGTGGAAAAGTTTTAGGGGTATATTCACAAGAATGTGTGATAAAATCTGCAAGAGGAGCATAACGCAACTTTCAACAACACAGCCTATCACAGGAAAATAACCCTGTCTCAATGTGGAATTCACAACGCGACGGTTGCACGAGATAGACACTAAATAACATGTCTCATTTCCGCGTTAAAATCAACGGCAAGACGCAAAAATTAGAAATGCAAACGCTAAAAAACATGCACTGAGGCCAACTGCGGTACAAAAAGTAGCGAAAAACAGACACAGGCCTGAAAATCCCACGAATCTGGCGGGACAATGCACCATACAAACCACAGAAAGAACACACCAGAAACAAGTCAAACCACGTAGCAAAATTAATACACCCAGAGCAGAGGCAAACTCGAACCCCACAATCCCCACAGACCACCAGCAAGGAACAACGGGGTCGGGGAAGGCCAAGGAGAAGAGGGAGAGGAAGTTGGGGTGCAAACTGCAGGAAAACAAGACCAGCGTCACAGAGATGGCAGAACACTACCAGCAACTGACCCACAAGCAGACCACCTGGAATGCAGTCGGTGTGCCGAGGAGGCCAATAGGCGCCGGCATGACGTGACAACCTAAACTTGGCACAAACCTGCTGCCAACAGGAAGGCAACAACGGTGACAGGAGGTGTCAGTCCTGAGCCACTCAAGGAGCTGGAGGAAACCCAGGCCACTGTCATCAATCAGTGTGGAGACGGTGCAAGGAGTAGGGAGTACGAACACAGCTCGAGAGGACCTGACACAACATCAACAGGGAGTGCAATGAACAGGTCCTGGGGGGACAGGGGAGATGGGCACAAAGGCACACATGCACAACGAGGTGCAGCACACTACACACCCACAATTACCCAGGATCATATCCCATATCCCATATCCCCTTGGAACACTGCAGCACACACACATAGCACGAACAGCACACCCACATTGATGACAACGTGGTGCAGTGCGCATAGCCGACCATGCAGAACAGAGGACATAACTGTCTCTGCACATGCACAGAAACATGCCTACCTCATCTGACAGAGCTGGAAACTGTGAAATGGAAATGTACGCGTACGACCTCACATCCGTCATGTAGTCAAAATGTACAATGTCCCGCAGAAGAATCCAGCACCTCCCATACAGTCACAATGTACATTACCATACAGTCTGCATGCAAACCAACACAATGCGCAAAACATACATGTCAACACAATGTCAACATGCATATCCCCTTCACATTGCAGAGGGGCAAACAACACCTTCAGCAGAGCACAGAATACAACACATCTGTGATGCCGGAGAGGATCACAACACCGTCGACACCGATGCCCTACAACAACACATGGGTATCCCACGCAACCCCCTACCAGGACCCAGCCAACCAAGCTACTCAGAGGAGAAAACCAAGCCTGCAACAGACCACTCAGCCGGAAGTACTCACAAGCACAGCTGTCTCACAACACTTCACCCACACACACATGGCACCCCAATGCCATGTGTCAGCACGCCAAAAAAAGGTGGCCCAACCGGTGTGGGTGGGGTCCGAACCCATGGAATGCGCACTAGAACCCATACGTAGGTGTCTATCACCCTTCAGGGACCAACCACACCCCACTAAGGGTACCTACATTGCCATAGAGACACATGCAGATGCACATTCACAGTACAGAACCACGCCCAGGGTCGCTCAAATAGCAGTCACACACCAATGTTGGCTCTGCGTAAGATGCCCCTGGCCACTCCCCTTATGAATTGAGTTGGTGACGACAAAGCTACATGTCCAAGCTCCAACCTGCTGCCTGCGGTGACATGTCTGCATCCGATGTACACGGCACAATGTTTTGTTGTAGGGCCCAGGGCCCTCATGCATACAACAAGACCACAGGGACACATGCATATATCATGTTGAACTGGCTACAGGCACATGTGCCCGGCCCCTTTATTGGCAGGGCCACATGTACAGTGAAGCCTGTGCTGGATGTGTGTGGGGTGAGTGTAAGCCATTCCGCACGGAATGTCTGGTGCTGGCAACAACTTGAACATTGGACACCAGTGTAACGGAAACAGAAAACACATGCATAACAGAGCCAACTGCTGAGCAACATGGAGTGAGCTGGAGAAAGTCCAGAGGACAGCCAACATGCAAACAGAAGTGTCCGTGAGTTGCAGTGCACTGCCCCTTAGTTTCCTAGTAGCAAACAATGTAGTGTGGCTCTTAATGGCGTCTATCCAACATAATCTGCCTTGTAGAGTCAAGCCATTCACCCAGTAATTTTACCTCGGTTGACACAGCAGGAGAAACATCTTTACACTAGTTCAGAAAGCCATGTTTCATGCCATTTTTAATAATTTTGATGTTGGTTTAAGAGGTATTTTGTTTTTACAGAATAAGGGGCCTGCTGTACAAAATCATTTTGTGGTTGGAAATCATACCATCTGCAAAATCACACTGTTTTTTTGTTATTTATTAAGCCAGTTTGCAATTGAGTAGGTTACTGATTATCAAAATGGATTTCGAAGCCCACAATGTACCGCTATTTGATAGGGGCATATTTGTGGTGTCCCTTCGAGTAGTGATTTGTTGAGATATGTACCAATGTTTTGACACCGAAATCCCGTCGTGAAACATTGCCATTTTACAGACATTGCACACAATATGGCAACTCATTCGCAAATGTGAAGGATTTCCCAGGGAACCTCTTCGCATTTGTAATTGTTAAAAAAAATAATGTTGCTAGGGAGTAAAAAGTTACCCATGAACCTACGGACAACTCTCAAACACAAAAATCCTTTTCGTTTTAAATGCAGCCCTGTTTATTTAAAAAAAATGACGGCTGCATTTAACAAACAGTTTACTTTATTAGTAAACTACCAAGTCCATATGTCTTATTGGCTCAAGGTGCTGCATGGGTTATATGTCAATGTTTTACTATGTTTATATGCACCTTTACGTATTCAGAGAATCCCTTTGTGTAAGTTGCTGGTCCCATGTTTTGTGATACTGTTGTGGGGACTTTATACTGACAACCTGCTTCAGCCTCCCCTACATGATTATGATCCGAGAGGCTTGACGCCTTGGCAGTTCCCTATTTACTTCACTCAGAAGTACCCAAAACTATTTCTCAGTTATCACCTTTACTCATGAGTGTACCCCACCTGTAAGGGCCTATGACCAGCTGATAGGCAATGCTGTATTTTATTTATTGAAAAGTAGTTAAAGTGTGGGGTCTCTGCTGCCACACAGAGCACTATGCTGTTTGCTTCATGTGGTTCCTTCACTTTTCCTATGTCTTAGAAGCAGCTGTGCTCGGCTTGTGACTGTCCATTCCCTCTTGAGCCTTCTATGATTGTATTGCATTCCTAAATTTCAGTTTCAATGGGTGTTTTTTGTCTTACTTTGCACAGTAATATTATTTGATGGGCTCTGGTAGCTACCATCTGAGTGTTAGACGCTAGGCCATGACCTTACCCTTCGTTGCCTGGCGACAACTCACTCCCAACTCAATATTCGCTCACATGTCTGCACCTAAGCATATGAAGTTGTTGCTCTTGATGACCACAGCCAATGTTAATGGGGTCCTTCATTCTGTGAAAAGGCAGGAAATTCTTTAGTATAGAAACTATAAAGGTTCTGTCCGCGCTCTCCTCCAGAAGACATTGTTGTCCAAAGTTTAGATGGGTAAACTAAACGTGGTTGGGGAGATTGGTAATCAGCAGTAGCCCTACTAGGGCAGATACTGACTCTTCTACACCCATACAGAATACACCTACCAAATGTGATGCACAGTCTCTGTGGCACAAAGTCCTCAAATCACTGGGCACATCATTCTTAATCAGAACCGTATGTGCTCCCAATTTCGACAAATTACCCTTTTGATCACAACCGTCGAGACAGCTTCTTGGCTTTGGCAGGGCCAGTGTAGTGATAGGCAGGGGCTGTAATTGGCCCCTTGATCCCAAGCTGGGTAGATTTCAGCAGACCAATGGAAGCAGTGATAATGGCAGTGTTGCCCGTTGCAATATTATGGGCAACCCTTGCCAAGTAAATGCATGAGGGAGAAATGCTATAGGTATGGATTATTTCAGACCCATGGATCAGTACCCAATGGCATTTCCCTATCTGAAATCCTTGAATGGGGAATTTATGATTGCTCTCCTGTGCAATTGGGGCTACACTTTGGTCACATTGCTCCTCCAGCTATGTAGCGATTGCCAGCGCACAAATTCAGGCTACCTAGTGCACTATCACAACATCTCAAACTACATATGTGGCATTGATAGCTCAGTGTCATCATATGCATGCAATAACAGCTGGCATGGCAACATAAAATCAAATAACTTTGCTTTGAACAATGCTTTAGGCGGCTGACAAATCACTCTGAACACCATAACTCCACCGCCGTCTTGAGGTGGAAAAATTCTTCCTTAATTTACCCTTTGCTGGAAACCCTCCAGAAATTATAATTGAGGAATTACAAGCTTGTGGAGAAGGCTGGTAGGTTTCTTGCCTTCTAATTGAGAGACAGAGAAAGAAATACAGATCATGATTCCAGAAGGGCAGAATGGTCTACCACCCATAGGACATCTTGGAGGCCTCTGACCACGTAGATGTGACAGTGATAGACACCCCCGCGCCGCACGGCCACCAGCTGCTGCGTGTGCCCCGTTGCCTTGCCTAAACTGCCTCGCCGCCTGCCTCGCTGCCGCTGACCACGCCCCCTCCTCCGAGCGGCGTCGTCCGTGCTCGGCTGCCGGCTGCCTTTGCCTCTGTTTGTATTTGGTCTTGTTTTTGCCATCCATTTGTGCTTGTATCATTGTAATTTGTATTTTGTGCCCGTGTTAACGTTTTCCTTCCTGTTTGCCTGCCTACCTCGCCGCCCTCCGCTCTCCCTCCCCGCTTCCCGCCACAGCCGATTACCCCGCCCCTTTTTCTCTTCTGTACCCTCCCCGCTCCCGCCTCCCAGCTTCTCCGCCCACCCGCGCACTTGGCCTTATATGGAGACCGTGCGACGCAGGTGAGTGTGACCCACTTGTGGGACACCCCCGCGCACTTCGCCTTATATGGAGACCGTGCGAACGCGCAGCGGTCACGCGCAGCGGGTGCGCCGATTGTGCGCCGAAGGCTCGACAAAGGTAAGCCCGTCTGCGCCCGTCCGCGACCGGATCGCGACCAGCGCCAGGACCCCTGGCCCCCGAAGACCCCGACCGACCCGCCTGACGTACTCCGCCGCCACCCTCATCGCACTCAACACCGGCCGACTCCCAGAATGCCACCAAGCCACACCACGACGCACCCACGGACCCTTCAGCTGCCACGCCTGCAAATTCACCTGCATCCGGACCTGCTTCGCACCAGCACCCGCCAAGTCAAACACCAGCAGCACCCACCTCAAGTGCATCCTGCTCAACACCCGCTCCGTCCACAGACACGCCATCGAACTCTGGAACTTCCTAGACACCACAGCCCCTGACGTTGCCTTCCTCACAGAGACCTGGATGAACGCCTCTTCAGCTCCCGACATCGCCATCGCTATCCCAGAGGGCTACAAGATTGTCCGGAGGGACCGCAACGCCAACCAGATGGGAGGAGGCATCGCCATCATCCACAGGAACACCATCCGTCTCACGACCAGCACCGACAACTCCCTGACCACTGCGGAACACCTGCATTTCCAGATCCACACCGACCCGAACACCACCCTCAGAGGCACCCTGATCTACCGACCCCCGGGACCACGCACACAATTCAGCAAGGACATCGCCGACTTCGTCAGCCCGCATGCCCTCCCCTCCGCTGACTACATCCTCCTGGGGGACCTCAACTTCCACCTGGAGAACAACAACGACCGCAACACCAGCACCCTGCTCGACAACCTCGCCAATCTTGGACTCAAGCAGCTTGTGTCCACCCCCACCCACCTCGCCGGACACACACTCGACGCAGTCTTCTCTTCCAGCACAGACATCGACTTCAGCCACGCCACAGAGCTTCAATGGACGGACCACAGCTGCGTCCACTTCACCTTCAAGAGAACGACGACCCACCACCACCAGCAACAGGCCGCCTGCAGAAGCTGGAACAAGATCACAGCAGACCAGCTCGCCACCTCCCTGAGCCAGCACCCTCCTGCCAGCTCAGCGAACCCCAGCCAGGCCGCCGACAACCTCACGAAGTGGATCAGCATCTGCGCGGACGAGCTCGCCCCGCTGAGGACCCCGCCCAGCAGACCCGGCAGCAAGAAAGCCCCGTGGTTCAACGACGAACTCAAGAGCTCCAAGAAGAACTGCCGAGCCCTCGAGAAAGTCTGGAGAAGGGAACCCACACCGGACAACAGGACCACCTTCAAGCTGGCCACCCGGAAGCACCACCAGCTGATCTGCGCCGCCAAGAAAACTGCATTCAAGGACCGGCTGGACAACAACGCACACAACTGCAAGGAACTCTTCAACATCGTGAAAGAGCTATCCAACCCCAGCGCAGGAAACAACGACATCACCCCATCGCAAGACCTCTGCAACTCCCTCGCTTCATACTTCCACAACAAGATCGCGGACATACACAACAGCTTCAACAACCAACCAACGCACACCAAGACCGAACAACCACCCCCCACCACCACCCTCCACGCCTGGACCCCGATCAGCACCGAAGACACCATCCGCACGATGAACTCCATCCACTCCGGATCACCGACCGACCCCTGCCCTCACCACGTCTTCAACAAGGCCGACGCTGTCATCGCACCCCACCTGCGAGACATCATCAACACATCCTTCGACACCGCCACCTTCCCTGAGAGCTGGAAGCACGCCGAACTCAGCGCTCTACTCAAGAAACCCACAGCGGACCCCACCGAACTCAAGAATTACCGCCCCATCTTGCTCCTCCTGTTTCCAGCCAAAGTCATTGAGAAGACCGTCAACAAGCAGATGGCCGCCTTCCTCAAGACGAATGGATCCCTCGACCCCTCACAGTCCGGCTTCCGAGCCATTCACAGCACCGAGACCGCCCTCATCGCCGCCACCGATGACATCCGAGCCCTGATGGACAACGGAGAAACAGTGGCCCTCATCCTCCTAGACCTCTCCGCGGCATTCGACACTGTCTGCCACCGCACCCTAGTACAGCGCCTCAGCAACGTCGGAATCCAGGACAAGGCGCTGGAATGGATCATCTCCTTCCTCGACGGAAGAAGACAGAGAGTCCGCCTACCACCGTACAAGTCAGAGGCCACCGAAGTCATCTGCGGCGTCCCCCAAGGATCCTCACTGAGCCCCACCCTCTTCAACGTCTACATGAGCCCCCTCGCGGCCATCGCACGCCAACACAACCTCAGCATAATCTCCTACGCCGACGACACCCAGCTGATCCTCTCCCTGACCAACGACCCCGCCGCCGCCAGAGCCAACCTGCACGAAGGGATGAAAGAGGTAGCCGAGTGGATGACGACCAGCCGCCTGAAACTGAACTCGGACAAGACGGAGGTCCTCTTCCTGGGCTCTTCACCCTCCGCCTGGGACGACTCCTGGTGGCCTCCCGCCCTGGGCACCGCACCCAAACCGACAGACCATGCACGCAACCTGGGCTTCATCCTGGACTCCTCCCTCTCCATGACCAGGCAAGTCAACAACGTCTCCTCGGCGTGCTTCAACATCCTACGCATGCTACGGAAGATCTTCTGGTGGATCCCCACCGAGACCAGGAAGACCGTCACCCAGGCCCTCGTCACTAGCCGACTGGACTACGGCAACGCCCTCTACGCCGGTACCACCGCCAAGCTCCAGAAGAGACTCCAGCGGATCCAGAACGCCTCAGTCAGACTCATCCTCGACATCCCACGAACCAGCCACATCTCCGGACATCTGAGAGACCTTCACTGGCTCCCCGTCAACAAAAGAATCACCTTCCGCCTCCTCACCCACGCACACAAAGCCCTACACGACCAAGGCCCGAGCTACCTCAACAGCCGAATCAACTTCTACGCTCCCAAACGCCACCTCCGATCAGCCAACCACGCCCTCGCCGCCGTCCCCCGCATCCGAAGAGCGACTACAGGAGGAAGGTCCTTCTCTTACCTGGCCGCCAAGACCTGGAACTCCCTCCCGACCGACCTGCGCCTGACCCAAGACCACCTCTCCTTCAGGAAGAAGCTGAAGACCTGGCTGTTCGAGCAGTAGCGGCACCACCCCACCCCCAGCGCCTTGAGACCCTACGGGTATGTAGTGCGCTCTATAAATGTCAATGATTGATTGATTGATTGATTGATTGATTGATAGAAGAACACTTTAAGTTGTTTCTCTCTCTTTTGTCTCTCACTCATGAAGGCGTAAGCTTCCTGGAGGAGAGGCTATGCGTACAAAATGAGGGCGTCCATTGTTGATCTCCAAACACGTAACTCTGCAGGGGATTCCCTGGAGGGCTCTACAAGGTCACATACAATATTCTTGCCCCCGTTCTATATCATGCTGTGGTTCTTGTTGAACAAGGCTATCATCTCAGGCCTCCCCAAGGAACGGAACATTCTTGCCCCGTTCTATATCATGCTGTGGTTCTTGTCGAACAAGGCTATCATCTCAGGTCTCCCCAAGGAACGGAAATACAGTTTGGAATGCCTCAATGACATGGCAATAGCTATGATGTTATGAAGATATTGTCCAAAGTACTTTTGCCTAAGGTAAACAAGGTAATCTCTTAGCTAATACATGAATTGTAAGTGGTCCTTGCCCTAGGAAGGTCCTCAGGAAAGCACACTGTCCCTCGCACTGTGGTTGCCTAAAGATACATCAGAGGAGATGCTTGCACTCTCCCTTGGCATGAAGAAACCTTCCATCATATCTAGAGGAGTTACCTTTTCAGGTCTCTAGAATGAACGTGGTCGGGCCCAGACTTTATACCCAAGGTTTGCCGGCTTTACGACTCCTTGCAGCCCAGGTGGAATGTGGTGACTTTCTGTAATCTAACAGACAAATAACAAGCATTGTTACTACCCAGCTCTCAATCCACAATCCTTAGAAAAATGGAAATGCAAGATTTACTTGCAGTCATTTGAAGTTGTGCTCAGATCACATCTGAATTTGGGCAGATCCCTTAGCACACTGAGGAACGTGGCTGCTCTGACTACTTCTAAACCTGATAATCTTTCACTCATGGAATAAACTTTGCGAGATAGCCCTTATGTTTTTCAATTGTAATTTCCATAAATCGTGTTTTCTATTGTAATTACAGCCCAGTAAACATCAATATCGTGTGGTGTGGTGTTTGGGGGTTCTGAATTTGCTCATACACTTGGACCACGGGCTGGGGAATATCGCACACACGATCTTTCATTTTACTTCGTTGTGAGCTTCACAAGAACCATTTTTTTGTGGTTTGCTAATAAGATTTGCACCGCGTTTTACCAGGTGAAAATCACGCGGACTAACAGTAATGGGGTGGATTCGCCAGGTCAGATCTCTTGATCTTTTCCATGGTGGATGTGGCAATCACGTTTTCGAACTGAAAACATGCAAACACTGCCCCCGCCAAGCACCAAATGGTCCTAACTAATGTAACTACCCACCATCGTCCGGAAATAATCAGAGAAAGGCAGAATATCTGCAGCCACCCTATCCTACACAATTACAGAACATTTCCCATTACATCTCCTTCTGCTGCGGAAAGGCATTTTTTGGGCCACTTCTGATTCTATCAATTCTCTTCCAACTTTACATATTTATCACCCCAGGCAGAGGGCTGCATCTTCCAGGCACCTTTCAAGCAATGTGTTTTATTTCCCATTTCTTCCTCTTGCCAAACTCCACATCTGTCTCTGCAGGCAGGCACCACCATGTGGTCAGTATCTCTAGTTCTTAGTGGTAGTCACCAATCCTGTCGTGCCACTACAATCTCCACTAACTCTACATTTTTTCAGCTAATCACATTCTGTGACCAGCTGAGATTCACAGACTTCCATTTTGCATAAAAGGTCCATAATATTATCCCTTATTAACGTTCCTATTCATTCTCCATTGGGTGCATGTTGCACTATCCCTACAATTCTCTGTCTTCTCCGATACTGGGGTGCTCATTGCATCGTTTTTTTTCGCTTCCCTCCTCTGTTTAGCATCAACACTGAAGACTATTCTGCCAAACTGAGCGATGGAGAGAGTCATGCACACAAATTATTACAAATCCAGCCAAGCATAGCCCCTCTGCCATGTGCTGGGTTGACATGTCCTCACATGTCTTTCTGGTGCACCTCACACTTTTCTTCCTTTTGTATTTTTCAGAATGCTGTTTGACAAAAAGCTTGAGAAAGAGCATGAACCAATTTAGACAAAATTGGTATTTTAGAGAGAAAGGAGCTCTGAGACCACTCAAACATGTGCCTAGGCCACCAGGCTGAGAGTCTGTGTAAGAGGCTCATGTTATCTCCTCACTGAGGGAAAAGGCAAATCAATGTGTAAGGTTGCTTGTGACATAGAGGACATCCCACACAATCTGTTAAGTAGCCCGCGTAAATCTAGTACACCCCTAATAAGTCCCTGGGTGATGTTAGTAATCCCTGTTATTGTAGCTGTCCTCACAACATCCCCACCCATCCAATTATTCAGTCCACCCTTCATTGTTACCGACCGGGCACGTTGGTACATGGGCCTCCTTCCTCTCTCTTATGTTTCAATCTACATTCTCACACTCAGTAGTTAACCGCCACTCCTCTAACTACTCCTTTATCTACCCCCCTCCTACCACATATTTCCAAAATCCCATGAAGGAAGTCTGGAGCTGTCTAATTGTCACTACAAGCACAAACCATATGCTGGCTCCTTTGTTGTTGGGAGGAAGAGAACCACAGAGGTGAAAAGAAGGGAATGCTCCTCTTTGCAACGGGCTTTCTCAAGACAATAGTGGTTATATTTCAGCAAATAAACATCTGATTTAAAAAAATAAAACCAAAAATCTGCCAAGATGAGCTGCATTCCAGAGAGGAATTTCTCGAACCCTTGGAGAAATTCTTCTTTGGACGGCAGCTCATCTTGGAAGATTTATGGTTTTATTGTTTGAAATCAGATGCCTATTTGCTGAAATATAAACAATATTGTCCTGAGAAGGCCTGTTGGAAGACTTCAGAAGCCTGTTAATAGTTCTGCTGATGGTTAAAGTGTTTTACAATGCACTTGGTTGGTTCCTCATTCACAGTGGAACAGCGTAGTTTGGCTCCATCCTTTTACGTTTTGCTATATACACTTCGCCTTCTGTACTCATATGGTGCAATCGAACTAACGACATAAGGTGCACCAAAGGCATAGAAAGTGCATCTATTGTGTGTTTTGAAATGTGGCTGCATATTATTTTTTTTTCCATTTCAGAAACATCTGGATTGCTGATATTAATCTTTTATAGGTTTCGATTGTAAGGTGATGCACTAAAATGCATCCAATGTAGTGCATTTACCAGGGATTAGTGAGACTGCATCACATGTGTGTTTAATGCTTTCTTAATAAATTGTGGCCAGTTGTCGTTTTTGCTTAAAATTAATGGGCACATGCCTCAAAGGAAATTGCATTCGCAAATGGTGCGAATCGCAAAATTCGTCCGTTTGCGAATGCAATTCCCATTTTTGGGATACATTAACATTTTTGTAATTTTCGCAATTTAAGAAATCGCAAAATTGTGATTTCTAAAGTTGCAATTGTATTTAAGGAATCTTAAATTGAGATTCCTTAAATGCAATGCATCAAACTCAAAAAATTTGCGAATTCGCAAATAAGGGGAGCAAATTACCATGAAGTTGACCTTCATGGTAATTTGCGAAAACTTTGAAAAATGCACTAAAGTGCATTTTTCAAAGTTCCATTTTATACACACACATGCCCTTGAGGCATGTGAGTGTGCAAAACGTACTTCTAAGTACATGTACTTCTAAGCAGATTTCATATTTCAGGGGTGCAACAGGGTGTCCTTTGGACACCCCTGCACCCTTGAAATTGCAGTCTTAATTTGCGAATTTCTAATGGTGAATTGCAAATTAAGAATGTCTTTCCATTCATTCCTATTGGCCTCTAGGCCCATAGGAATGGATGGGGAGGTATTTCTTAAAATCCTTAATTGTGATTCTCTAATTGAGAATCGCAATTAAGGAATTTTAAGAAATCGCTATTTTTATAGCGATATCTTGATGCATTGCAGTTTTCAATTCCTTAATTGCGAATCCTTATTTATTGCAATTTAGGAATCGCAAAATTCAATATTGTGCCATATATAAGAGTACTGCACAATATTGCTTGATTCATTAATAAAGATTTCATTTATTGGATTGTGGAACTACTATGTTTTTAATGAGAAAAGTAAAGGTAGCGCGATTTTGAGCCTTAAGCTTACAGTTGAGACATTTAACCTTAATATGAACGTTGTTTTTCTGCATGTTTTTCTCCTCTGCAGGTGCAGACCAAAGGCATTGTCAGTTAGTGATAAGCACATTGTATTTCAGAGATAGGGATGCGAAGAAGAGCTGGCAGGGTCAAATTATTTTAAATGAGAACAAAGGGAGTGTTACCTGTTGGCACTATCAGATGAAGGGAGGAACCAAGGAAACTTTGGAATAGGAGACTGGAATATGAGAGTAATGTTTAAAGTGCCAAGTTCTTTTCTGGGAACTATAGAGCGTATTATGGTGTGTATGAGGTCATGTTTTCTTGAATATTCTTTGTATATTTCAATTGGTGAATCCTCCTTGGGTTTAGTCAGATTCCCTTCAGACTTGGAGAGGTACAGACCTCTCTTCACGTTTCTGATTGGGTGGCTTCATGCTATACATGACTCAATACCTGCAGAACATATACAGAGGTTCTGATGCTGACACCTTTCTTTCCACCTTGATTCTATAGAGTTTCCCCTATCCTTAGTGTAGAATAGGGTTTAGTAGATGCTGCAAATCTATTCCATGTATGGGGAGAAGGATCTAAACTATTTGTCTTGTTATCAAGTCCTTACCCTTATAATCTGTATCACACCTACTGAGATCCTTGTATGCTCTTTGCTGTTGAGGACCAATATTGTAAGATGCTTTGGTCTTTCTTTAATAATATTATACTTTTACAGTTTGTTAATGAGATTTACTTATATTATTCTGGCTTTGAGTTTGCAGTAAACCTTTTAATGTCATGGAACTGGCTCTGACTTTAATTGTGTGGTCCTAGTGTTGCACTGTTGCCTTAAGATTTAAATTGTTTTATCCCCTCTTCCCTTTATGCTACTACAAAGTTCCATTGACCAGAGTTAAATTGGAACAAACTACGCAGAGTGTTCTCAAAAGCAAACTCTGGGCAGCAGTATCTTCTCCTAGTGCAGGACAGAAGTGTGCCCACCTGTGATAACAGGATTTAGCACTCCCAGGAGCAGCACTTTGTCAGCTTTGCATTATCAAGTTGATGGTCATGCCTCTGGAGGCTGTGGTTTCTGTGAGTCAGAGGTAAAGGAACTGTAGCTACTTGGCAAACAGGCATTGGCAATGTCAATCCATATTGATGTTCCTATTGTCATTTTCACAGTTATTCTTTCTTCCAAGTGATGTCAGTATGCAGCTTTATTCCAGATGGTTACCTTACTAGAGTAGAATTACTGTGCACACTGAGCTATTGTTTTAGTTTAAGGTCTGATTGAAATTGGAGTAAACTGCTCCATAACAAGCTAATAGGCAGAGGACCACATTGCTGAGGAGTTCAAAGCAGATCAATGGGATTATAATTGACTGAAGCTGGGACTATATAGGCAATAATTGTGTGATGTATCTCAGATCATCCCAAAAGCACATGAGAGAGATGTCTTCTTCCTATTTCGATCTACACCAGTTTTCAATGCTTCAAATGATCATAATATATGCAGTAAATTATATAAATGTTATATGGAAGGGGATTGTTATTTTACATTGAATGCATAGCATTTAGAAATTCGTTTTGATATATGCCACTATATTATGTTTTCTGGTGCAACCTTGGGGATGCCTTCTTTGATCCAATCTAACACTATCCCCTTGTTGCAGTGGGTCCACTATCTTAATTGATGTACTTGTCTTGATTTTCCTATGCTTTGTGGTCACTGCTATTGCCTTTGTCGATGACAGCACATTTTGGAGGCATCTGGCATTAGCAAAGCCAACAGTGGCAGCCAGAATGGAGCAAAGAGAGACAGTTGGAGAGGGACACTGAGAGACAAGGGGGTAGGGAGGGAAGGCTCTTGATAGTAAACATGAAGAGGCACAGAAAAGTGCCACAGGACAATATCCAGGGCATCACCAAGTCCGCTATATGTTGCATGGCTAGCTACCGAGGACTCAAGCACATCTCGAGACTAGTCTATTACGAGACTTGTGGGCGTTCAATGTCTTCCTCGAGCCAGAAGAAGAAGGGGAAGAGGAAGGTTGAGAATGGGCAAGCCAAGTGTAGGAGGGCAGAGGGTGCGAGGAAACAGACAGGAAGGAAGAGTTTGGGAGAGCAAGGGAAAATGCACAAGCACATTTAATTTGCAAAAAATGCCACTGGAAGCATGAACTACCACGGATTGCTAAATTAGATTGAAATAAACAAATGCTACTTGAGATCATCACTGGGAAGGTACAACCTAGTACATCTAAAGAAAAGGTAAAAAGGAAAGTTTCTAGATGCAGGACAAAAACAAGAATAGGGTTGAAATCCATCCAATAAAGACTGGGACTAAATACCTGATAGTGAAACAAGCAGAAAGCTATAGATACACTTCGATGAGGAAAACGACATGGGGTTATGTTTTTGCAAAATTCTTCTCAGGGTGTTGGGATACACAGTACGCTACAAAAAGCTAACATCAGACAGACCCTTCATTTTTTTTTAGGTCTGTCCTTTCAGACAACTTCAGCTGCTCATCATAATAAAACAATTTCTCTTCAAAATCGTACATACATAGAGGGACTTTAGTCATTAGGCTTCATCCATTGAATTGTCAATCACATTCTGCTTCCATCCACCACATAACACAATATGGGGCAATGAGCAGACCGCTTTAACTATTGGGCCCACATGCATCAAGCATTTTTGTAGTTGCAAACGGTGCGATTTCTTAAAATCGGCCGTTTGCGAATGCAAAAGTGCTTTTTGGGATGCATGAAGCAATTTTAGAATTCGTAACATGTTTGTGAATTCTAAAATTGCGGGTGCTTTTAAGAAGTCGCAGATGTGCGATTTCTTAAAAGCAATGCATCATTATTTTAAAAAGTGAAAATTCGCAAATAGGGTGCCAAATTTACCGAGTGGTTGAACCACTCGGTAAATTTGGAAAAAGTGTTTAAAATGTTGAAAATGCTTTTTTTTCAACATTCATGTTACGGACACACATGTCCTTAGGACATGTGTGTGTGCAACATGATGCGAAAAATACATTTCACGGGTGCATGGGGGGGTCCTTTGCACCCCCCCCCTGCACCCATGAAATTTTCTAAGTGCCACTCGCAATTTGCTTTGACTCCTATGGGCCTTTTGGCCCATAGGAATCAATGGGAATTGCGAAAATTAACTTAAGAATTCGGTATTTCTTTGGGATTCGGTAAAAATTGCGATTTTTACCGAATCACAAAGAAATACAGAAAAAAATGATGCATAGCATTTTGCACTTCTTAATTTGCGATTCCTTATTTTTCGCAAATTAAGAAATGCAAAATGACACAATGATGCATGTGGGCCTTGGCTCCCTCCACTTTGAGTGACTGCACAACAGTTGTGTTAAATGTTCACCTCTGCTTAACAATAGTTAATTTCACTTTGTTGACTAAGTTTTTCGAAGTGTGCTTTTTAAATTGTATTATTGTATATTCGCTTGAAAGATGTCTATTTCTTTTACCTGCACTTCAGGTGTCTGGTTAGATTGTGCTTTATTTTCTGCCCCTTTTGAAGTTGCTGTTAAAAAGTATTTAAGTGACATTGGAGTTGCTTGCAATTTTAGTGCTTAGCTGAGTGATGATTTCTTCTTGTGGTTTGGAGAAAGAATAACAGTAAAAAGCACAATACAAATTTAAGGCTCAAAGTAAAACAGCAACAACAGTGATTTTTTTTAAATGTAGCATTTTTATAGCAAGAATAAGATACCCTTATTAAAGTGGCACTCTGTATTCTGTCACTACTTTTTTTCATTTTCTTTTTATAGCATATGATTGCATTAAAAGGCAAAAATAATGTAACTATTGCAGCAGCATGACAAAGCCAGTCCTAATAGATTTGCCAGTGCTAGTTCTGTTCTTTTCCAGATCTGAGGAATTCAGTTTAGCTGTGACTTTGTTCCTTTGTCTCTAGACACTGTTGTGAGGTAATTCCTTCTTTCTATTGAAGCAGCATAACTTCACAGTCCTGTAAGGCGTTTTATAGTTTGTACATATTCGGCTTATGATTCTATTTTCTAAATGCTCATAAATAGCGAAGACTTATGGCGCCCCAAAGTTGGTGACCCTAAATCCTCTGGGGAAGTGGTACTGTTTTTGAAAGTGGTACTGTTTTTGAAAGTAGTGTGGCTCACTGGTTAGAGGCGGCAGACCCGAGAGCAAAGGACGGCCCGGGACCAGGGTTCGATTCCCGGCGCAGCAGGTTTCTGGACCAGGGTCAGCGGACTCGATAATTCTCTCGCCTCGGTGCCCACTCTGATCAGCGATCACACTCGGCAACTCTGGGCATTAGCTTGCCTCATCTTCACTAACGGCCCCACCAGACCGCCGGGGATGCCTGGTCTCACCCTGGAGATACCCATTAAGGGACCATCTCTCAGGGAAGCCAGGAAGGGTTTCGCAGCGGTCGAAGCGCCTTGGGACCCTACGGGTAAGTAGTGCGCTATATAAATGCCTATACATTTCAACACGTAAAGGGCGGTGGCGGCTAGCATAGAACGGGATTGGTAGGGTGGAGGAAGGGGGTGAAAAATTTAACTATAAAAAAAACACGTAACTCTTCATGGCTGCCATTTCTTTTCTGTCATTGCTTCTCTTCCTTTCAAGTCCCAGAAGCGGGAAGCATTTAGGTTCCCCTAATTGAATCACAATGCTGCAATACAGCATTGTGTATTGGAGGTCTGTGAGTTGTGATTTGGCACTCAGATGGGGACTGGCATCCTGTGCATATTACCCACCAGGCTGTGCATTACATCCTGGTGGGAAACATGCAAAGTGCTCAGGACGGTTTGGCTGGCCCAAGACGGCTGACCAAACAGTCATGCGCACTTAGAGTGTGACCACCATTCCTACCCCTGTGACCCCAGCCCCACACTGCCCTCACCTGGCCCGGTATACAAACAATGAAGTTATTATCATTTTATTTTTCCTTTTTTGAGTGCTTTAAGAGCAGTGGGGTAATGATCATCCACCTTAGCGGAAGAGCAGTCCCTGATAAACTGTGTAGGAGGAGGGGGCAGAGGACTGCTGAAAGTCATAGTGCTGTTTGGCCTTCATGTGAACAGAGTTCATCTCACCTATTTTTACCATCAATAAATGCTAGCTTAACATACGATTTTCTGTGTGGTGGCTTGCGTCTTCATTGGGGATTGTGTCAAGCTTTTACACATATGTTTATTTGTTCATTGTGCATACAGTTCTGCTCTCACCTTAGTACGCTCACAACATGCAAGTCGCTGGCATACACATATCATACTGCAAACCTGCTCCTCATAGTCATTAGCAACATTCAGTGAGAGTCAATATCCAGTTGGGTGATCAAATAAAGACTTAGTTATTTATTCACAATCATAGATCAAAGCATGGTGAGACAGTTATATTCACAAGTTATATCAAAGCATTACTTTAAATTTTGCAGCTTTTTACAATGTTTGGAATATTATTACAGAGAACCATACTGATACATTCAACATGAATCAGTCGTTATAAAACAGCACACGATTCCAGACCCTAATTCCACACTTTAAATGCACCTGGCAATGGTAGCATTGCAAACAAAAAAATACTATAACATCCCCCCAGGGGCAGGCTCATGATGACAAATCTTACCTCCAACACCCAATGGTTCATTGACAATGCCATCAACATTTCTAAAGCTTCATAGCTTAAATTTGTGAGTGGTGTAATAACTGAAATCGGATTAATACAGAAAAACACTCATCATCAGGAAAACACATGACGCACCGTCCCCGGCAGAGCATGAGTGACTTGTCCAGCCTCCTAGGAAAGTCCACCAATAACTAACCATGGGAATTCCAAGGGTTGTGCTAGAAGGTCGAGATCCACCAGCAAGTCAACCGCTCTTCATCCAGCCCTGATTTCAGACAATCATTACCCCGTGAAGGGGACATATCAGTAAAGTTGCAAAATGTCTCAGCTACCCCCCATATCTTCTCTCAATATTACCACCACAGGGCAAAAAGCGTAGTGGTGAACATACCCCCCTCCCTGCAAGGGCTGTACGTCTACTGCAATAGCTACAATGATTGTTTCAAATATCATCTCCTGGCTTTGCAAGAGAGCTGCACCCAGTGGCGGCTCCCGAATTGGGGCGTGGGGGCGGTGCCTCACTGCTTTCTCGCAGTGCGAGAAGTTTGAAACATAAATGGTAATAACTACCATTTTATGTTTTTGCCTTCTCGCTTGGCCAGAAAGCAGAAGTGCCTGGTTGGCGGTGGGCGGTCCTGCTCGAGGGCAGGGGGGAGTGGCTTACCCACTCCTGTGCGTACTGACTGTTTGGTCCAAACATTCAGTACGCACAACTGTGGGCAAGCGACTCCCGTCTGCCCTCGAGCAGGACCGCCCACTCTCCCTTTTTCTCGATGCAGCCTACATCGAGAAATTGGCCCGGGTGGGGCACGCTCCGCTGTGCCTCACCAATCACAACACTGCCATTGCAGCGTTATGATTGGCAGAGGGGAGGGTGGGTGGCTGCCTCCTGGCTGATGACGATGCAGGAATTCAATTCAGGGACGGCGGGAGTCAGAAGTCGGACAGTGGACCCATCCAGAAGCTACAGTGGCAGCGACGCAGGACGGTAAGTTAAGTTTTAAATAATTTTATATAATTGTTTAATTAAACAAACCCCTCCCGCCTCCCCCATGCCCCCCGCAAAAATCCCATTTCCACACCCTCTCCCCCCACCCGCCCATCATGCTGGCCGCGACATGGAGAGGGTACAAACAGTCAGAGCACACAGAGACACCAAACCGACATGCACCGAACAAGGTGGATGCAAATAGAGCCAAGAAACCTCTCTAAATGTGCTCTTCAACCAGCCTGTGATGTTAACCCTGATGTGTGCACCAGAATTTGGGCACTAGTGAAAGGATGCACTAGAAATGATGGTGCCAGTTGTGGGGTTCACTCACCCATCAGGATGCGCTGCACACCGCCGTCCATGGTCTGGTCCTAGGGGTCGAGGCCACAGACACCCAGGCATCCGGCTGGGAGTGTCAGGGCATCACCAGGGCTGCAGATGTCTCGGTCGACAGTCTGACACTCCGGGCAAGCAGTAGGGGCCTCGACAGAGGGACAGCATGCGCATTTCTCTCTCCCACAGGGCTCTTTCTCTCCCACAGAAGGTCTCTTTCCCCTCTCTCACGCGTAGTACTGGAGCCACTCACGCAGCGCTGTCTCTCACAGCGTTTCCTGTTCCACGCTCTGCTTGATTTACTCTCAGGCAACGCTTGTGTCTCTCGCTGGAAGAGCTGTTTCTCTCACCTGCAGCGCACTCTCTTGCAGTGCTCGGGATGCAAAGCCCCCCAGGAAGCGCTGTTTCTCTAACAGTGCAGTCTTGTTGTGCAGTGCTCTTCCCTCACTCATTTTTTGCAGTGCTGTTTATTCCTCCCCAGCACTCTCCCTCCCCACAGGTATGTTTGCATTGTTGAGATGCTTCCCATGCTCTCCCTCTGTGATGTAACCTTTCCCCGCGGCACTCACGCCATCTGTCTCATGCAACCCTTGGATCGCCCACTTTGGATGCAAGTACAATTGTAAAGCAAAGCGCAAAAGTCAAGTCTTAACATAAAAGTCATGTGCAGTTCGTAAGAGAAAATATTTTCGACCAAAATCTATAATTATCATCATTGCGTGCAACCCTTTTCGTTGTGCACCCTTACACTGCAGCTAGAGACTGTGCATCATCATAGACATATCCAGCAGTGGGCATCTACGGCCCTCTGGCTACTGTGGTTGACAAGGCGCCCCCAAGTTAAAACAGCGACTCTGTGCCCCTAGTTTAGACTGCATGTCCCAGGTTAACACAGAGATCCACTGTGTTACGATATTATTTCCAGATAAACGCAGTGTGTTACGTTGGCACATTAGTGAGTGCTGTCCCCTCTTACCCCAGTGAATCCCTTTACTGTCTCCCACATGGCACAGTGTTTGCCATTTGCTAATGCCCCCTGTTGGCCCACTGCCCCCAGCTCTTACTGCTCATACAGGAGCAGATTTACAAGCCCCTTGCGCCTCATTTACACCACAGTTGCGTCACTTTTGGTGCGGGGTACTTACAACATGACGCATCTGGGAGATGCGTCACGTTGTAAAGCCCGGCACCACATGTAGGCGTTCCTGAGCAGTGGGGGGCGTCCCAGCGCAGGGACGCCTCCTAAAAGTGGACGGAAACAAGCTTCCGAGGACCGGTTTCTGTCCCTTGCTCACTTGGCCACTTGATTCAAGATAGCCTGGCTGATGAGGAATATGAATCCGAAACCGGTCCCAGGATGCTTGTTTCCGGTCCAGGGAAGACATGGCTTGGCAGTTCGGGCTGGACTGTTCCCATGAGGCACAGGGTCAGACTGATTTGCATATGGCCATGTCTGAACTGGGGTTGCTGAGCGAGCTAAAGAATTGCAATGGATTAAACTCAGATCAGTTGACTGGGGATGAGTGTTTGATTTTCTTGAGCGCTCCATCCATCATCCCCTTTTGTATCGCATTGTGAATGCGGCGCATCCATGATGGCGGAGCTGTGGCGCACAATAACTGGTGTATCCCTGCTGATTTGCAGGGATACGCCAGTTATTGTAAATATGCCCCTCCGTCCCTTACAAGCTGTTTAATCCTATGTGTGTTGTGTGAATCCACGGGCCACTGGTGGGTGCGCTGGTGTGCCTCAGAAACAGAGTGCTAGTCGAAATGTGTTTTTGTTTGTGATGCAAAAGAGTGTGGGCCTCTTCACACACAAACACACATTCAGACAAGGCAAGCTACAGCAGGGACTATAGAGGAACAATAGGCGTACTGGGCATGTGTCCTTTCTTTGGGCCCTGGGCCTCTTTGGTGATGCTAGGTGTTCACTGGTGATACGACCTCCTCTGTCTGAATCTGAAAGCTCGGCCCTCAAGAGTAAGCAAGCCAGAAGGCTCTGGAAACAACCACCAACCATAAACTGGGGTGAGCTGACCTCTAGATTTGAGGGATTCTCTAAAGCCCCCTTATATTTGTATTCCATGCTCCGGAAGTAGCGCAACCAACCAAGAACTCAATCATATTCCTAATCAAATACTACAGCGGCATAATCACTCCATCACCACAGCAATGCTCCGCTCTCACCATCATTACGTGTCATTAATTGCAAGCTACTCAACAGAAATGCCAAGTGATCCCTCTCTTGGTCTTTATGGCACTCCTGTTCTCCAAAAGTTTGTTACTATTCGCACTTGCTGCCGCCAATGTCTTAAATATTGTGTTGTTGCTGTAATGTTGTTTGTAACCTGTCATTGCGATCAGTAATTGAGCCATTTTAATTCTGTAAATGTGGAGTATTTTTAATATTTCAATATTCCAAGTCTACGCTGTCACAATTGCTTTATAAACCATCTAGCTTCATCAAATGTACATTAAAATGCACTATTTTCCCACTTATTTTTGAAATTCTCACGACACAACACTCAGCAACAACTTTTACACCCTACCACTTTCAAATGTCACCAGCAGCTACTGGGTGCACCCTGTCTCTGGCAAACAAACTCATGCTCCTAATCTGGATTAAGTTATGCCTGTTGGTACTAATGGACAAGCCTGCAAATAGCTTTTGAGGTGAATCATTTAGCTTTTTGAGTGATTTATTCATAATACTGTGACAAAAACCAATAGGCCATACCAACGGAGGTATGACCTCAGAATAGAAATAGTTTTCTTCCTCAGGTGTCTTTCTCACTGTTGATATGCCACAAAGAATAATCCTCTAAGAAGAATACATCATTACCCCCTCATATGGATGACTAAAGTATTTCACGGTTGGGATCGCCCCTGAATCCAAACCCTCTTCAACCTGACAAAACAGGTGCTCCAGCATCACCCCCCCAAAAAAAATTAACCCAGTGGTGTCTAATCCCCACTGACAAATGGATTGGTCTTGTAAGAAAGTGAATTACTAATTGGGATGAATTGGAATTCAACCACAAGTAATACGCCACTAACATATTTGGCCAGGCAACGGTTTTAGTCATTTAAACCTCAGCTCATTCCTGGTACCTATGGAACAGAGTAGACGTGCTTAAGTTAAAGAAAATGTGTAAATCATTTAGGAGTACCAAAACAGTTGAAAAGTCAGGGGCACAACACAAATCCTTCTCTAAGTTTTTAAAAACAGAACAAGTAAAATGACACCAACATGACAAAAATCCAATAAGGGGAATCAGAAATATATATCTTCAAATATATAAGGAGAAAAAGCAACTAGAAACATAAAGCACTCAATGTAAATCAATGGTCGCGGTGGACTGGGAGCAAGGTGCAACTAAAGGCTGATGATAATGGACCTCCGGTTTGATACACCAAGTG
Organism: Lissotriton vulgaris; assembly: GCF_964263255.1. NCBI lineage: Eukaryota > Metazoa > Chordata > Amphibia > Caudata > Salamandridae > Lissotriton > Lissotriton vulgaris. The sequence goes on along the minus strand of NC_141694.1, from coordinate 1,194,485,170 downwards.
GATTAGTCCTGTGACTGTCCGGAAGTCAAAATCTTGAAAAAGTTTGTAAGTCCCACTTCAGAAGGACATTGAAATTGCTTCTAAGTTCCAAACAAGAATGGGACTTTGTCACTTTTATAGAAGAATTCTTCTGTCATCAGTCTCTGCTGAAGCTGTAGCCACCAATATATGGAGCAAGCTGATGGATAATTTTTGTGACAGGTCCCTCTGAAGCTCTGGAGAAAATGATTTCAAACATTTCCAAACATTTATCTGGTACTCAGACAACTACCTGAGCACACGTATAAGGCCCCCAGGACCTCAGGGAGTCACTTAGAGACTCTCAATATGTCAGGAAGAGTGCAACAGCAGTGTCTAGTTCGTGTCCAGTTGCTACCGATCGGCTGGGCACTCCAGGAAAAAGACCTCTTGCAGATTGCGGTGTCTCTGTAGCCATACAGGAGGTCAGCCACTTGGCCCTTTGAGTCAACCTCTTTGTCTTGGGTAACAGTGGAAGCAGATCCAGCCCTTCAGGTTTCCTAATAGGCCTCATGCAGAGGTGCAGTTCTTCTTCTGTTCTTCTTTAAGTCCCCAAAATATTTTGAGGGTGGTGAATTTAAGTCTTGCATCAGCTAGTGGGTGGGGAAGGCCAATGGTGTTAAAGTTTCCATGGGAAACTGTACCTCCCTTTTCAGCAGTTTCTGTTTGGCCAACTACATATAATTCTATTGTACATCTTATTTCCAATATCCAAGTTGGAGAAACCTTTCTCCCCTTGTACAGAGCCTGTGTGCCCCCCAGAGGTGTGAAAAGGGTAACTAGTAACCTCTGCGATAGGAGAGCACCCAAGAGAGCCTGGCACTGTCCAAGGGACGAACTACTCAAAACTAAAGAAAAAAAGAGCATAGACAAAGTGGTATGGGTTACAACTTTTAGTACTCATACCAACCAAATACGTAATCTGATCACAAAAAATTAGGGCATTATTAAAAGCATAGACCCCACTTTTGAACTCCCCTTGTTTGCCTATAAAAGAGGAAAAAACATAAAGGACCATCTTGTAAGATCAGCAACTGACAAAAAGGAGCCCACTCGCAACACATTAACAAGCGCATGGAGCTTACCAAGAATTAAAGGTCATCACAAATGTGGAAGCTGTGTTTCTTGTGAAATCACATTTAACACCACCACTTTTGAACATGCCAACATCAAGCATACCTTAGATGGCTTCTCAAATTGCAACACATGCAAAGTAGTGTATTGCATCTGGTGCCCGTGCAATCTGCCATATATAGGCCAACACAACAACCTATCAAAGCCAGAATCAGCCAACATCGAAGCAGGATCCGCAGGTCCGTCCCCAATGCACTGCTGGTATCTCACTATAATGAAAAAAACCACACAGCTGAGGAACTGAAGTGGCAAGGGAAAGAAATAGCCACTTTACCAGAACGAGGAGGAGACTTAGCCAGCATACTACAACGCACAGAGTGTAGATGGATTGATAAAGCTAATTCAATTGAAGCAGGATTGAATTCAGCTGAAGAGTGGAGAGGTTATGTAACTACATTACATTAATTAACCAGAACATCAGTCCGGTATATCACTCAGGTGCCAACAGGTTCCCACACACAGGCCCTTGACACTTGTCATACATGAATTTCCTTAGCACAGGTCAATGACCTCAGTAGACATCTTGCTGAGTACTTTCCTCTTTGAACCTGTCTTGCATGTACCATTAGAAACTTCTAATTTACCAGTCAAAGAATGAGAGCGCGAACTGACAAAGTGGGCTCGCAACAGTGTTCACAATATACTAATGCAAGGACATATGTAAAGAAAATGTTCGGATGTCATCAATGCACAGTAATCTAGTAATTGCAAAAATGTAATCATTTATTATTTTTCATTTCTCATATGTTAATATTATTGTTGCAATTGCACATGTCTATATTGAAATGTGAATGTGCGCAGGACGATATTCCCTAATATCGCCTAAGCGGTAGGATAATAGCTTGCACGCAGGAGGTAGGGGCAGCATATCCGATTGGCACGGATAATGCACACCAAAGTATCATGTTTTGACTGACACATACTGCACCCTGCTACTCACCCGGCAGGCTCAATCGGCACAAACCAATGTTTAAACAGGCCCTTATGACACACAATATGCCGATAAATGCGAGCGCATGACAAGAACTGGGCCAACTAACGAACCAGTGACGTATATGCTGTATGTGGTAGGCACGTCTGCGTCTCTATGACAACACGATTCTGATCGTCGGATCGATCCAAATAGCTGTGCTCCTCCAGCCTCCATGCCCTGAGCAAACGCAGGAAGGCAGAATTGAAGTTTAAAAAACAGTCCGGTTCGAGCTCCTGGTGTCATCACACCACGAGCCGGACATCGTTACGCCAAGGCTGCTGATTCACTCAAAAGCCTAAGTATAAGACAGAGATTGTTCCGCCTTGAAGGACCAAGTAAGTAGGCATGGCGCCTAATCTAAGCGTGTCCCATACCTTTCACGACCAATTCCTTTTTTAAAAGAAATACAGGAACTACACGCTACGGACGTAGCAGGGCTTTGCAAGAGCCCGTTTTCTACATTGGAATAGCCAGCTTTCTTCCCTCACAGTGAGGTAAGATACATCAACATGCTAGTTGTCAAAAGCACGTACTCCCCCTTGTAATTATCCCATGTAAGCATGTCCTTTCCTCCCCTGATTACACAATGAAGAACCCGGCCGGGTCCTCACATGAGTCCTTTAAACTTTTCTTCACCACTACGGGTCCCACCACTCACTATTAAGCTGCACCATTAGACATCAGGTAAATGTCTTCCAGTATGACCCTTCCCAGTTTATCACATTTGTGCCATTAACATGGGCCTAATGCTATTTTTATCCCTTATAGATGCCCCCTGAGGAGACCCCGCATACATAGTGGATCGAAACGTCGTCGACAACCTTACAAATCAGACCATCCCACAGCCAGTGTAACCATACACTTAGGCTGAGAACAAATGTACAAATTGAATGGTCAATTTCTGTTTCTATGAAAACACCTTGCAAATTGCACATTGTATATGGTCACAACTGCTTTGTTTTCATGTTTCACTTGGGGATATAATGCACATAATGTAGTGCTTTTTGAATCTAAGAAAGTGTCTTATATTATGGAACTGTGTAATTATTAAAACATCAAAGATAAAACTGTTTAGAGTGTCCCCTCTGCCCTCTGATGTTAATAGGGTCTTTACAAAACGTACTGCCATTGTGCATACCTATCATCATAACTGTGTATCTATTAGCCACCAGAACCTCTGTTTCCCTATATAAACCCAATACCCTGGTTCCGAGTGAGTAGGGGTCCCCTGTCCTGAACTGTGTTGTGGCCCTGTGGCACATAACAAAAGACCAGCCAACTGGCACTTGGAGCCACTTTGGAAGTGCAAGGTTCAAGGTGCAGATTGAGTTATTCTTCCTCGGGCAAGCAGAGCAGTTCTTTTTGCAGCAGGGCAGCAGAGCATCAGAGCAGCTGGGCAACTCTTCTTACAGCAAAGTGAGCAGTCCTTCCTCCAAGTCTTCCACAGGTTCAGAAGTGATCTGAAGAATTTGGTCTGCGTGTCCACTCTTTATGCCTTGTGCCCACTTTGAAGTGGGAGAAGCTTCTGGAGTTTTCCCCTACGGAGGTGTCTGGAATTTCCTGCCTCTTTGCACTGGATCCAGACTGTCTGGGGGCACAATAGTCTAGTGTGAAGTCCTTTGTGTGTGAGCTGATTCAGTTCCTTTTAAGTGTAAGTGTGGTAGGTAACAGCTCTAGCCCTCCCCATCCTGCCAGGGATGGCCAATACTGGCAACCTCCAGACCCTCTATTGTGGTGCTGTTTGGGAGGAATACACAAAGGCTAAGTGCTAACTACAATAAATGATGTGACCCAGGAACCAGCTGCAAGCACCAAATGGCTGGGAGAAGAGAATGCCAACTTTCAAAATGTATATATAACACAAATTGCCCAAACCACAAAATCTCTACAAGCTTATTAGGAGGATGTGTTCCCCTCGACATCCTACTTAGTGTCAATGTTTATTATCTTTTTCAAGTTATGACAAGCTATATGACAGAAAACAACAATTCATTAAAAATGTACACACCTATATATACTTTGTACATACATGAAAAACAGATTCTTTACACAGTACAAAAAGAAAATTTCTTGCATCAAACATTACAAAAAAACTAAGAATACATCACAAACAACATTAGAACAAACATTACAATCAAAAAATGAGAAAAATAGAAAAAACCAATCAAGAGGGAATTATAAGCAAATGAATGGCTCTTAAACAAATCAATACTGGACCAGCCGGTCCTAGTATCATAGAGATGACATTTTATTCCACCCTATGAAAGTGCCGATGCGTTTCGAGATCAGGCACAGTGTCGCTGATCTCTCATCAGGGCTGTTTTATTCTTTGTATCTGTAAGATGCAAAGAAAATATTTTACTTATCACTCTCAAAACCGAACTTCTTTTAAGGCAATAGGCTGAGAAAGAAAATTGCTACATACCAAACTTGGTTGTAAGTAGAGCAGGTCATTAAGGCGTAAAGGATTTCAAACCAAATATTTCTAAACGGGCCAGGCAGGACAACCTACAAAAAATGTTAAGAACATTTTTGCATTGGTGAATCTAACCAGCTCGTGGTTTCAATACTAAGGATTCACCCAGTGCTACATAAAGCATACCTTGCTATTGTCGACTGCCGCCAACCGGCGTTCTTATATATAATCCACCACCATGAAGGTAGGCTCCTAAAACAATAGTGACAAATGTTTTAGTGGTGGGGCTGTTGATTGCAATGTTCGCATGGTGCATGCATTATTAAAATACCAGGAAAGGCAGGAATCATTTCGCCTACCTTAATGATGTATTTCTATTCCCTTTTTAAAATTTGCCGTCCTGTGTTAGCGAAAAAAACAAAAAGCGAGTGTAAGCGCTTGTAGCCAAAAGTATGACAATTCAAACAGATTATAAGCGTGAAATAGACAGGAAACATGTCCTGGCATTTACCTGCTCGAAAATAACAGCATACCGCTGGTGTGATCAATGTTTTCTCACTAGAAATGGGCACCCAAGCACTTCCTGTATTTAAAGCCCACCCCTCAAAAAAAAAGCATGATAGGACTTGTAGTGTCCTCATAATTGCGCTACGAGAAAATTATGTTTAGTATGGGAAGCGCATGTAAAATCAGGGTGCGCCTGTTACGTAGTGTCATTGTCAATGAATGGAGGCAGAAAATCTATTTTTTAACTATTTTGGTTACCCGCTGGGTTTAAACTAAAAAAACTTCAAAACTTTATTGGCAACTCGTATCTGAACACTAATGTTAAAACCGGCCATTTCATTTAAATTTGATGAATGCTGATTTGAATAGCATTTATTCCACAAGTACGGCGAGCACATTGAGGGTCATTATTGTGATCGTGTATTGCATGCACCCTTAAAAAACTTTCTAAATGTGGCATTTTAAAAATTCAAACGTACCATTACACAGGATTTGTAAGTATAATTTCATAGATACCAAATATGAAATGCTCATCTATTCCCAGTCAAAGGTTAGCACTAAAATTAAATTAAATAAGGCAACCCTATGGTATACTATTAGAAGGTAGGCATCACAGTAGTGGAAAAGGAATTCCGCACTTTTTCCGTACCAGGACATGTAAAACGTAATAGTGCATGCTCAAAATTTAATTTACAATGCACCCTGCCCTATGCGCTACCTAGGGACTACCTAGCTACCTCTAAGTTTTTCTCTGCAGCAACAAATCCTGTTCAGTGTCCGTTTGCCAAAGGGGTAAATGGCCTCCTGGAACTCTCATTGTCTAATATTAATAATAATACCAACATCTATAGAGTGCAAACAGCTGCCTCAAATAGAGGTGTCCCAGCGCTATAGCAAATAAGCGGCACGCAGAGAAGACACAATAGCAGAAAACCCTGAGAATTTAGCCTCGGCTGAAAAGCCACTTTTTCACTGCTTTTCTACATAGTGGCTCTGATTCAATATGGTGAATGTTGTTAGGCAGGCAGTTCCATAACTTGGTAGCCCCAACTGTGAAAGATCTACCGCCTAGCCAGGCTTTCCTAACTCGTGGAGTACAGAGCAAATTTTGCAAATTGAACCACAACAAACGTTTCTGCTTGTAGCTGCATAACCGTTGGTAAAGGTAACTAGGGCAATTACCATTGATTGACCGGAACGCCAAAGTCAAGGCCTTAAAATTAATTCTTCTTGCCACCGGCAACCAGTGGAGCTCTTTGATATGCGGAGAGATGTGATGACGAAATGGTTCACGTCTAATCAGTCTCACAACCGCATTCTGTACCATCTGTAATTTTTTTACTAGATACACTGGCAGGCCCAAATAAATGCTATTGGCATAGTCCAGTCTAGATGTCACAGTGGCATGGACTATGGCTCGGTAGTAATCCTCCGGCAGCAGATGTAAAAATTTCCACAAATTTCTCAATTTGCTGAAACAGGAAGCTGTCACCTGCCGAATTTGGGCAGAGAAAGAAAGACCTACCTCCCACTTTACTCCCAGATTTCTTGCTGTACCTACTGTGACGGGAGGTGACCCCATTTCCACCAGCCACCACAGATCTGATAATGGTGGCAAGTCCTTGCTGAAAAACAGCAGTTCCGTTTTCTCAGCATTAAGTTTGAGTTTATTGTTATTCATCCATAGGGCAATTAGACAGCCCTTACAACTCTTGAAGTAGTCCTCCGACTGATCCTACAGACTCCTATCCTCATCCCGCAGGGGATTTTCAACTTCCCAAAAAAGTGACAATGTCCGAACATAGAAATCTTCTCTGTGACTTTGTCCAGCGGCTCCATGATGACAAAACTCCATCCCTAGACACTCCCTACAGCCTTGCCCATTGAACTTTACTTTCTCAGAACTTTTTCTTCAATATATTTTCAAAGTTCGAAGGTAAGCGCAGACCAGGCCCAATCTTTTCCTTTTATTCAACCTGCAATCCATCGCGGTCAACCATATTGTTTCACTTTGACCCAATCTCACAAGACTAGATGTCTGCCGTTGTCACATTGATCTTTTAGGTGCTAGTTTTTACGAAATACTTAAAAAATCATTAACTTCGGTTCTACTGATTAGATTTCTGTTGTTTTGGTGGCAAATAATTTATTACATTTTACTCTAGTTTACAAAATTGGTAGGGGAATTCTTCTTGTGTGGTCTATTCACTTTATTACAGTTTAAGTTTTCCATAAATACTTTAAACATTGCCTCTAAGTGAAGCCTGACCAAAGGTTAAGCAAATGTTAATTTATTGATGTTTGTGGATCACCCTTAAAGGGATTGTGGCTGTTGCTTCAATAGGGGCGCTGCTGGGCCAAGGATGGGACTTTCTCAGTTAGGATTGCTGCATATATAAAGAGCCCAGTAACCCAGTTTCTCAGGGACCACTAGACCCACACCCTCCTATGCTTCTGCTCACCATTTTTCCCCAACTTCCCCTTTTAGAACTACACCTGCATTTAGCAAATTAAACACATCGTCAAACTCATATTTGTGTATCTTTTCCCTCATTTCTGCAGGGGCATGCAAGCTATGTCTGAAGAACATGGATGTGAAGGTGAAGCCTACCAAAAACGATTGGGCTAGAATTTAGGGACACTTGGCCTGTGCCCACTTTAGCAGGCAGTGTGTTTGATGAGGGTTGAAACCAAAACTGAGCAGCAGGGCTCTTGACTTCCCTTCTGTAACTGCTCAAAGACTGCAGGCAACAGGTGGTTACTTGAAATTTGTGCTGCTAAATCTATAGAACCTGACATTGGGAAGCTAACATCTGGGGCAGCTGGCTGTGACCATGATAATACGGTAGCTGCCAGAGATAGCTATTAAGAAGAGGAAGGTGTGGCAACTAGTGCTGGGTTATCACCATGAGGTGTGGAAACAATAACCACATTGTTCTGACACCCTAAACCCACATTTGCATTCATTATTGATAGAACTCATGGACCTCTGCCTCTGTCATTTGACCCACTACTGACTCAACATCTGCATTAGGTGTCACTGGAGGTTAGTTCACTGCTCAATCCCAACTCACCCAGAAAGGAATCCCTGAAGCCAGTCAGTTCTTTTCTAAGTCTCTTGTAGGCCTGGGTGTAAAATTCAGCTCTACTCACAGATTTTTCCCCACTGCGCGTAGAGATGGAATTTCTGAAAGACTCCACATAACAGCAAGGAAAATCATACGCTAAACCACTTCCTGGTGAGATTTCTCAAAGCAGGTGGTCACTGCAGGGCTACTGCTCGCGTTGAGAAACCTGCAGCTCGAGTTGAGGAAACTGCCACCTGAGTAGAACATCTACTCGAGCATCAGAAATAAGCAGCACCCTCTTGTGCAGGGGATTCTCCTGGTGCTAAAAAATCAGCGCTATCAGCATGACTTACCAAAGTCCGCCACTTGCAGAACTCCGCTAAGCACAGCAAAGTTTTTTTGATCACTTCATGGAGTTTCACATATCAAAACTCTTCTAATTATTCCCAGGTCTAATCTTTTGGAAAGGTTTAAAAGTGGCTGCTGCTCAGCCCAGGCCTGTAATGCCTAGTCAATACCATGGATCTTTTCTACTTCCCAGAGTTTTCCAAAGAAGTGGAGTTCTACTTTTGTGTCTATGTACGCTCACATTCATGCCATGTACGAAATTAAGAAACAATAGTTAGAATGGTGGTGCTACCAGTTAATACCTCATTTCTGTCCTCACCTGCCGCTAGAGGATACTCAGATTGACAACAATACTTAAAGCTTATAGAGATAAGAAAGCAGAGTGAAGCAGAAATATGAACATAAAGACTCCAGGACTCGAACCCTTAATATTTAAAGCGAGATTTGCACTTTAACCATTTAGACTCTTTCAAGCTTAGCCCATATGCCACCAGATATAAGTGTTCTCACCAGCCATCCCCTTAGAGAGTTCTGGACCCTTCCAGTCCTGGTATTTTGCCACCCCTTTACCTAACCTTGATACACATTCTGACCTAGACTTCAAAGCTAATAGTGTATACTGGTTTTACAAACACTTGGGTTTATTTACAAGGAGCTTGCACCACCAATGAAGCAACATTTTTGGTGCATTGCGGCGCAATCAAAGCTCCCTATTAGCAAGGAGACATATCTTTGAGGAAGCATCACTTTTTAGACTCATACAACAAAAGGAGTTTGAGTCGGAATTGCCGGTGTCACGTAGGTATTAATATATGCAAGGTGGGCATTCCATTGAAATTTCCAGCGTAAAAGTGGCACATGGATATTTATGACATTTTTAAAAAGTGACACAGTGGCTGCAGAAATGGCACAGCATTATTGTAATGTCAAACTTCCTGCGCATGTGAAACTCATGTGCAGGAAATGATGCATCGACTTTGTTATATAAAGAGAAGCTTGACAGGACAGTTTTGCAACCAGAACTACACAATGGAGGTGGGTATTTTGTAGCTGGGAGTTGCACTGAGATGACCACCACCATCCACCCCACCCCAACCACACTGCCCCCCTCACCACCATGAAGGCAATGCAGGAGTAGGGAGCACAGTAAACCCCAGAGGACCACTTGGATAGGACTCAGGGAGGAGGAGGAGGTAATACCTCTTTGCTGACTGAATTGCCAGTCCATTGCAGACCTAGTACACCTGATTGCCCCAAGGTTATAGTCAACAGTTGACAGGGCTACCACCATTCCTCACAGATTGAGCTAATGGGGGTACTCCATATGCTGGTGACAGAGTGGCTGAAATCTCCCAGCCATCTTTCTCTTCATTCCTTCTCTCCATCCTGGATGCCATTATCCTCCTGACACCATACTACCTTCTCTTCCCCAACACCTAGGAACTGCAGCTACAGACCAAGCATGATTGTATGCAAAAGGTGGGTTCCCACACATGCTGAGTGCCATGGACTGCACACATGTGTAACTGGTACCTCCTGCAGGCACCACACATCTCTACAGGAATCAGAAGCTCACACACTACATAAAGGTTCAGGCCAATGTGGACCATCAAGGCCTCTTCACCAACATGCTGGCCAAAACCCTGGCAGTGTGCATGATGCCTACATATTCAGGCACTACATCATCAATGACTGATTCCAGAATGGACAATATGGGTATGGAATACTTGTAGGAAAGTTTAATTCTAATACCTAACACACCCACAAACAGGTAGAAATGGAAGACATCATAGCCATGACTGTCTGTTGATGCACATAGGAACTTAAGTCTCCTATGCCAACATCTACCTAAGGAGGACCAGGTGCCCAAATATGTACCATTATCGGCAGGGCTGACTTTGGGCAGCGCAAATGGTGCAGCCGCACTGGGCGCTGACTTGGAGGAAGGGCACTAATCTCAGGGGGATTGCAGTGTTTAGCAATACCTTACAATTCAAGCACCTGCTGCAGAGTTCTTTGTACATCCAGCTTTCAAGCAGGAATAAAAATGGCAAGATAACTCTTGTGGTTCATGTTCCTGCTAGAGAGAGAAAGATTGGAATTTTGTCAAGGGATAGTTTTGACTCTCCATGAAGTAGTGCAGAGGGTTAATGTGCCTGTAAATGTATGTGAGAGAGGGGCCCGGAGAGCTGAGGGGCACTTTTGCTGGGTGATAGTGAGGGAATCTGAAGAGGATGTCATGTTGGGGGCACCATTAAAGATTGTTGCTTCACGCAACACTTAATCAATCAATCAATCAATCAATCAATCATAGCATTTGTAAAGCACACTACATACCCGTGAGGGTCTCAAGGCGCTGGGGAGGGGGGGGGGGGCCCTGCTACTTTTCAAAGAGCTAGGTCTTGAGGAGTCTCCTGAAGGTTAGAAGGTCTTCGGTTTGTTGTATTCGAATGGGGAGGGTGTTCCATGTCTTGGCGGCGAGGTGGGAGAATGATCTGCCGCCGGTGGTCACTCTTCGGATGCAGGGGACAATGGCGAGGGCGTGGTCTGCGGAGGCGAGCGGAGCTTGAGGTTCCGTGAGAAACGTAACGACGTTTTGGGCTTGTTCGGATATGGTTATAGTTTAGTATCTACGAACCGCAAATGACGAGATTAGTGGGTGTACGCGTTTTTGCTACACTACTTGGAAGGGTTCGTCTTATCTACGAGTTTCTCCATCTGAACCCTCGGGTTCCATTTTAGATACAACATCCATTTTGTTTCTTGCCCTCACGTAGCCGGCGAACGGACAATGTCCGCTCAATGACCCTGGGATTCCCAAGCTCTTGCAGAAGATGCATATTCCTTTGAGTGTGCCTTTATGACTAGGGGAATGACACGGCAAAGGCAGATGGCTCCGCTTGTGGCTCATCTTGCCGAGCCGGTCTATTGTTTCAGCCTTGCATGCGTTAGGCTCGAATCCTTTGATCCTGTGATCACGCTTCCGATATTGCCCCCACACTCTTTTCAATCTGTTGTCTGTCTTTGTTTTCCTTGCACCTGTTCCTGTCCCTTCTCTTATCTCGTTTACGACTAGAATGGAATGTGCCTAATGGTGGGATAGCGTGCTTTTACAGTTGGGAACCGGCAATGTAACTGTAATTATGTTCCGGGCTTCTGAAAACATGAATGCGATCCTTTTGAAGTTTACTGTGGGAACTGAGTTGTAACCTTTTGTTCGTTATGTTGTTCAATGACGAAAATGTGTATAAAAGGAGCGATCCACTTTTGCAATTCGAAGCAGACTCTCTGAACATACACTCTGTTGTACTTCTAGCGATTTCTGTGACCCTGCAGAAAATAAACGCTGATCTTTGACGCCGAAGGAAGTGTCCCGTGTCTCTGTGATTTGTACGCCGGAACAAGTATATCCCACGAAGGTTTCAGGTGTTGTCCCCTGGCACCGCTGGGCCTTAAATTAGCCCAGTCCTTCAGTTGGCGCCCAACGTAGGGCGACATCATGCGGTACCGGTCCAAAGCCTGACGATCGTGAGGAACTTCGTGTGAAATCTCCGAGGAAAGGTGCACCCCGCTTCATCGATCCTGTTGTCGAAATAAGTGGTCCGAAGATTTTTCCCGCGAAGATTCCCGCTTCCTGACAGCTGCGACAGACTGATGCCCTGACTGTCGACCTGTTTTGGCGCCTGGCGTAGTCCTTTGAACGGCGAGACGATAGACGGGCCTTCCTGGTGACGCCATTGTTCTTTCAGTTAAGTATTTGTGGGTCGCTCCCAGTCCGTAGGTTAATTCTTTGGTTCCTTTTTGGGACATTTGTTTCAAATTTGAAAATTTGGCATTTGTGTGACATTTGCTTCATACTTTGAAACTTGGTTGTTGTTGTTGAAACTTGGTTGATTGCATGGTTCCATTGCATTTGTGGTCCTTAGTTGTTGGTTCTATCTTTTTGGGTTTTTCTTTGACAATTGCAATTGCCAAAAACCGAGGGTCTCGTATTTTTGCGAGGATATCGTAATTCGATAACCCTTGAAGTTTGAAACTCGGTTAGTGTGCACGATGCCTGGCCGTAGTATTTTGTTTGGTTTCTTTAAATGTTGCAGCACGGATTCCCGGTTGGAGGACTCGTGTCCGATACCTCCAGTTGGAACTCCGATTTATGAGCTCTATAGTCGACATGGAGTAGGTCCCATTGTATATAATGAATTTTGGATCCGTTATACGAGAAACGATGGTGTCCTTAGTTGGCCACCCCATGGTAGTTTTGAAACTGAGATTTTAGATAATCTCGAAGCAAAATTGTTTAAAAAGAAAGCTAGGCCAGCGATGTTTGATTCCTTTCGGTTATGGCGTAAAGAGGCCAAACAAAAAGAAATCAAGCGATTTAAGAAAAATAAGAGAGAGGGTATCATTACGATGATGCAAGGTGCGGAACAGCATCAGCGAGACAAAGCAGAGAAGGAAAAGGAAGTTTCTACCAGACTGCATCGCATGGCGGTGGATAAATGTTATCCGGCTTTACCGTCAAGTTCTGAAAAGAAGGGAGAAGAATCGAAAGAGGATCCTTTGTTATCTTATTTATTAAAGTCAACACCTCCTTATGTACAGGGTACTACAGCCCCTATAGTTCCCCCTGTTCTTCCGCCTGTCGTTCCAGCGGCTGCTGGTCAGCCTGTAGTTGGTCCTGTTCCTCCGAATCCCCTTGTTCCTCAAGTGGGCCTTGCTCCTTTAGCTCCTCTTCTTCCTACTGCTCCTTTGCCTGTACCTTCTCAGTCTATTGTTACTACTACACCTGTTGTCTTGGCTACTCCCACTGCTCCGACGTTCAGTCCTCATATTGTTGCTCCTGTACTTCTCTCCTCTTCTCCTTCTGTTCGTAACCGCATACCTAATTCTGTTGCTAATCTCTATTCTCCACTTTTCGGATCGTTATTTGAATCCGATGCCTCTGAAATCTCCCAGAGACGGAGTCAAATTCCTGGTGGAAGGGAGAGTGCGACGTTAGTAACTATGGCGCGCAGGTGGATTAGACACCCGGCTAAGTACACTTCGCGCATAGTTTTCGATACGTTTTCTCAGTTTAATGAGCCCACGCAGAGATTCGTGTTTGAAGAGATGTGCAAATCATTGAGAGAAGAGTGGGATAATGATGAGCTAGATAACGTACCGCCCGATATGACTGAACTTCAGAGTCAGTTTTCGAAATGGTATGATTGTAGGTGGTGATGTACGGCGTGCATTAGAGCGTTTGTTAGCTTTTAGGTCTACAGTGCCTTCACGAGTGTCGTTTGACGACGACTCCGATGATCCGAAAGCGAAATCTGGTCAGTATCCTATGCGAGAAGTTCCCCCAGTGTGGATGCCAGGTGATGATACTGCTAATCCTGCAATTTTGCCACACTTCCTGAGAGTTTGGATACATCTCCCATGGAAGCGATCAGGAGTCTTGCAGGTGAAACAATCCTTGCCTGACCCCCGGAAGAATCCAGCAGGTTATTACAAGGAGTTATCCCAACTTGTGGATGCTTCTATTATGAACCTTGCTGATATCGACATGTTGTTTGGTAACGTTGTACCGCAACCGATTTGGGTGAAAATTCGTCAAGAGAATCCTGCAGCTGAGTTAGGTGGTGATTGGGCTGCAATTGTAGCGGCCGATGGACAGCAAGTTGGTTGGGCCAAGTCTGAACAGTTAATTACGGATCTGCCCCAAAGAATCATTACGCTCATAAAAACACTCATGCCAGCGATGAGGGTGAACTGGGATAAATTGTCTGCTTCCAAACAAAAGAAAGACGAGAGTGTCTCTGATTTCTTTACTAGGTTTGAGGAGGCATTTATCGATCATAGTGGTCAGGACATGAGCACTGAGGGAGGTCAGCGATTGTTTGTCGATAAGTTTGTGTTAAATCTGTTGCCCGACCTATGCAATAAATTGAAAAATTCTGAAAGTGCATGGGCTGTTTCAACCACGGCTCAAATATTAGCAACGGCTCAATATTATGAGAATAGGGAAAAAGAGGAGAATGATCGTGCAGATAAGAAAACGAAGGAGCTAAAAACTAAGGTCTTGTTGCAGCAAGCGTATCCTCCACGCTCGAATCAGAATGACTTGCAACAGCAGCATGTGCAGTATCGACCGCAAGCGCAGCCTTCTAGGATGCAGTCACGCTCTGACTCCTCTGCATCCAGATCTATGCTTGGGTATAATCAGTGTGCATATTGTAGGGGTGAGGGCCATTTAAAGTTTAATTGCCCTGTTTTACGTGACCGAACGAATGGTGTTTCGGTTCGAGGAGGTCGTGGTGGTCATCAGCAAGCATCTCAAGGTAGAGGTCGTGGCACCTCTTAAAAATCAAAATGAGCGTTCTGCTCCTTCATCGGACGCGAACAATTGTTTTGATCAGCGAAATACATCGTCTGGTAGATCTGCACAGTACCATGTGGATGACTATTATGTTGAGCATGAGATTGGTGCAGACAACAATTACTAGGACAGCCATAGACAAAGAGAGGGAGTAGTATCAGTTCCGGTTGATCAGAGAGGGCCTTACGTCGTAGTTGCCACATCAGGCGTAGTTGAGCCTTTTCTGTTGGACACTGGTGCAGCAAAAAGTTCCATCATGCATTCGAAACTCCCTGGCGCACCTTTGTCTGGCTTAACAAATGTTTCCGTTGGATTCTCTGGTGCCCCGGTTAGCAATCCAGTTTCTAGCCCTTTGTCCCTTACGATCGGGCCACGTGAGCTAGAGGCTCCTCTGATTTTAACTACTGGTTGTGGTGGGAATCTCTTGGGTCTGGTTTTGATGAAGCGGTTATATGCGACTCTGTACTGCTCTCCTACGGGAGTGGAGCTTACATTAGGTCAGAGAGTGATCTCTCCTATGTACTTGTCAACTGATAAGCTCCCGCCGGAATTGAGTTCCCTTCCTGAGTCTTTATGGGCAACAGGTCCCAATGATGTGGGCCTACTGGACATACCACCTTATGTAGTCCAATTAAAATCACATGTGAGATTACCACGTATCCCCCAATATCGTATCTCTCTTGATGGTGAGCGAGCGCTATTAGCGATCATTTATGACTTGATCGAGAAGGATGTTATTGAAGAAACTCGGGGAAATGTGTGTAATAGTCCTGTGTTACATATTTTGAAACAAACTGACCCATCCAAGCCTCCTGCGTACCGTTTTGTAATTGATTTGAGAGAATTGAATAAAATCGTGATTCCACAGTTTCCAGTGGTGCCTGACATTACAGCTTTGCTGACCCTGATTCCAGCCTCTGCCTCCTGGTTTTCGGTGATCGACCTAAAGAATGCTTTCTTTAGTATTCCGATTGCTGAGGAAAGCAGAGATCTATTCGGCTTCTCATTAGGTGGTCGCAGTTTTAGGTTTAAACGCACACCACAGGGCTACTGTGAGAGTCCATCGATCTACAGTCAAGCCCTTAAGAGTCAACTAGATGCATTTGTGTTACCTGCTGGTGCGGCCTTGATTCAATACGTTGATGATCTGTTAGTGGCTGCCGACACTGAGCAAATTTGCAAAACCGCTACAGTATCGTTGTTAAAGCATTTATGTGACTTACATCACAAGGTGTCCCCTTCTAAGCTACAGTATTGTTGTCAAGAAGTAACCTATTTAGGTCACTTATTGTCAAAGGAGGGAAGAAGGTTGACCCCAGAAAGAATTGCAGAGATTGCTCGAATGACTGTGCCAACAACTCAGAGAGATGTACGTGCCTTTCTAGGTATCACGTCATACTGCAGACAATAAATTCCAAACTTTTCATTGTTAGCGAGGCCATTGTTAGCTCTCACGTGCAAGGATGTTCCGACTCCTTTGCCATGGACTGAAGAGTGTCAGAAAAGTTTTTCTGAATTGCGTGATGCATTGTGTTCGGCTCCTGTGTTAGGTACCCCTGATTACAGTAAGCCGTTTACACTATACGTTCACGAGAGAGAAGGTTGTGCGTTAAGTGTTTTGACGCAGCAATTTGGCGGCAAACAGCGTCCATGTGCATATTTTTCCTTGACTTTAGACCCAGTAGCTAGAGCATTGCCGAGTTGTCTAAGAGCGACAGCGGCAGCTGCGGTGTCCATTCGACAGTCTGCAGGTCTGGTCATGGATAATATGCTTACAGTGATGGTTCCGCATGCAGTTGACACTCTCTTGAATCGAACGAAGACTCAACACTTGACGAGCGCAAGGTTGTCCGGTTATGAGTTGACACTTTTGGCAAGTCATATACAGATAAAACGTTGTAATGTGTTGAATCCAGCGACATTGTTGCCGATTAATATGGAATCAGGTGATGTAGCACCACATGACTGTTACTTAAGAACTGACGAAGAGACGAAGGGTCTTATTGACCTGAAAAACACTCCATTGGTAGATCCCGATGGTACTCTGTATGTTTATGGTTCATGCTTCAAGTTGGCGAATGGTGATGTGACGACTGCGTATGCTGTAGTAACGTTGAGTGCGGTTGTTGAAACTGCGAGATTGAGTCAGAATTCGGCGCAAGCGGCAGAGTTGATTGCTTTAACGAGAGCGTGTGTTTTGTCTAAAGGAAAGCGAGTGAATGTGTTTACCAACAGTCAGTATGCATTTGGCGTAGCGCATAGTTTTGGTCGATTGTGGAGAGAGAGAGGATTCATGACGTCGCATGGCACGAAGATCCAACACGAACAGCTCGTGAATGATCTTTTAGATGCACTTACATTGCCTAAGCAAGTGGCAATCATTAAAAGCAGCGCGCATCGAAAGGTTACAGATGATGTTGGTCGTGGTAATGCGTTTGCAGATGAGATTGCTAAGGAAACGGCCAAGAATCTGACGAATCGAATGTATGTTACGAGTTCAGTGAGATGGCCGGCGGAGACTGGTATGTGTGAGGACACAGTTGAGAGTGTGAAAGCGATTCAGAATGAGGCTACCGAAATTGAAAAGACTAAATGGAAAGAAAGCACGGGGAAGTTAGACATGAATGGATGTTGGGTTGATTTGTCAGAATATCAGAGATGGATGTTACCGGATGCGTATGTGCTTGCTGTTGTTACTATGGCCCACGGCATGTCACATATTAGCGTGAAAGGTATATGTAAGTTGTTGTCTCCTGTATGGAAGAATGATGGGATTGCTAAGTGTGCTGAGAGAGTGGTCAAGACCTGTATGGTGTGTTTGATGCATAATACTGGAAAGGGCACCCCCACTCCACCTGGTCATTTTGCTCCTCCTACTTGTCCCTTTGAAGTTATCCAGTTGGACTTCATCCATATGGAGAGATGCAATAATTTGAAATATGTATTGGTTGTGGTTTGTGCATTCTCCAGACGGATTGAGGCCTACCCTCTTAAGGATAATACTGCCCTGTTCACAGCAAAAGTTCTACTCAAGGAATATTTCCCCAGATATGGCATGCCACGGATCGTATGGTCTGATAATGGTAGTGAGTTTGTGGGAAGTGTGATGAAGAGTGTGTGTGCCGGTTTGGGTATTCGCCAAAAATTTCATAGTGCTAACCATCCTCAATTGACGGGTTTGGTGGAAGGTTACAATGGTACTCTGAAACTGAAACTTGCCAAAATTCAAGCAACGACTGGTTTATCATGGCCTGATGCATTGCCTTTAGCTCGCTTGTCAACCAGGGCGACTGTGCACTCTCGAGTAGGGCTTAGCCCATATGAGATTGTGTTCGGCCGTCCTGCGAATGTTTGGGGAGTTCCAAGGCCTAAGGAATTTTGTAGAATTGAATATCCAATGTTGATTGACTATCTTTACGATCAGACTGCTAAATTGAGGTTGATTCATCAACAGGTTTTTGAAGCTCTACCGGCACAAACAGAAGGACCTGGACATCGGCTCCAACCTGGAGAGTGGGTCCTCGTCCGCAATTTTGGGAGAAAACGAAATCTCGAGCCAAGGTTCGTGGGACCCTACCAAGTCTTGTTGGCAACGAGGACTGCTGTTTGGCTGGACGGCAGAAAGCACTGGGTGCACGCCACCCACACGAAGAAAGTCCCGCTCCCATTGCCAGCAAATAATTGGATAAGGAAAGGGTTTGCCCCGACTGAGACCGATGTCATTCCAAACTATGTGCCATTTAGTGATGCTCAACCTGTAGAGATCGATCCAGCTCAGTCAGATACACCTGTTGAATCATCTGGAACTGTACCTTCGTCTTCAGCATTGGAGAATTCAAGTTCTGAACTGTCACCTGAACAATCGAACATTGTTTTGCCATCTGAACCGTTGTTTGAAGAGCAAACTCGACCTGGAAAATGTCGATATTTTCTTCGATCGCATGATGAAGGACAAATAAAAAATTCCCTTTTGTTTTTCAATTTATATTACCCCCTCACTGTTGCTATGAACATTGTGGATATTTGCATTTTTTCCTGATTTTGAGTTCTTTTTATATATCACGTGTGTTCCTCTTCTGTGCAGCTAGGAGACTTATATTAAATTGAATGCTTAATTGATTAAAACCTTCCATCTGGGTTGGCCGTAGGGCCATGCGGGTACCTACTTCTGTTTAGCAGGTTTCTGACACTAGGTCGGTTACTTTTGTCGGTTTCTGGGAACTCCTGGGAATTGATAATCGCTACTCAGAACCAGGTGCGTCAAGAACTACGGACGGTCTTTAGAGGATGGAGTTCTCTAAGCTGTCAGAAATAGAGAGGATGTCGGCGCAAAGATATAAATTGCATAAGATTCTACAAACAAAATGTTTTTTGTTTCAGATTTTCATGTTGTTCCTAACTGTGTCTATGTTATTGGTGGGTGGAGTGTATTTTGGGATTCAGTCGCTATTGCCTTCCACTTCACCTACCTCCCCCTCTCATGATTTGAATTCTGTTCTCGTTCCCACTATTTCTCCACATTCCTTTCATCTTCTGCCCCAACATGAACAGGTCAGACGTGCGGAATTTATGAACAATTCCTTTGTCCAACTTTTGCATCAGCATCAGTTGGTGATGAACACTACCAACTGTTGGGTGTGTGGGTTAATGCCACATACCATGGATAAGGGTATTCCATATTTGGTTCTTCCCTACAGCTCCCAGGGATCAGCTCGAGCATTCCAAACCATGTTCCGTAGTGCACTAGATTCCTACCCCCGTTGAGAGCCACGCTCCACAGACCTTGGTTCTGGCCCGTACCACAAGTCTTTGGCTATAGCAATTGCTGATCTGGATAGAGATATTTTTGATACATCGCTTATTCCAGAGGAAGAAGTGCGAGGCTACAAGGATCTGAGTGAGGCCGAGTATAGTATGTCAGTGGGTGATAGACAGCTTAAGAGCTCGTCTCCGATCTGGATCGTACGTACCCCACCTTGGTCATTTCTGCCTGCAAGGTCTTGGTCGAAATCCAAGAGCTCAGCTTGGAAAGAGTGCTTGTACTGAGACATACGTTTTACCGGTGCTCTCTTCCCCTGTATTTCTGACTGCCAAGGGTACTTATTTTGCCTGCTATGATCGCGCTTATACGTGGTTGCCTCGTGACTTCTCGGGCACCTGTTATATCGCAAATCTTTTGCCACCGACTTTCACAGTTGCCTCAGACTATCACAAGTCAAGAGTTGTGAGAGGCCACTGCTGGTCAAGAAGCAGGAGACTTCTTTAAGGGTTTCCTACCGTTTTGGGGACCTATGGTTAATAGTAGGAACCTGAGACAGTTGACTCGTGTGGTAGAATCGACTGCTAACATAACTGCAAGTCCTCTTGGTAATCTGACAGCAGAGCTTCAAGCGGATAGACTTATGACGTTACAGAACCGTATGGTTCTAAACGTTGTACTCGCAGATAGAGGTGGTGTGTGCAAGGTGATCCATTCGAGCTGTTGTATTTTCATACCTGATAAAGCTCCAACTGTTTATCAAGCCATCTCGAAGTTGCATAAAATCTCCGAGTCCATACACGTGGACGAAGGTGATTTGACGCTTCTTGGATGGTTTTGGGGTCTGATGTCGACTTGGGGTTGGAAGATTCTGATGATTGTAGGGGTTGTTGTGACGTTTCTGTTCACGTGTTGTCTTTGTGTGCAGTGTGGTCCAGCCTTATGTAGCCTTTGTGCTACAACGTGTATAAGAAGGCCATCTGTTACCAGAGAGACATTGATGGATAGAATAATGTTCCAGCAACATCTAAACGATCTGATGAATATCGATATTGATTCTGATATCGACTAGTGCTTGCCTACATGAGGGCAAAAGGAGCGTCTGAGGTTCCGTGAGAATCGTAACGACGTTTTGGGCTTGTTCGGATATGGACGAGATTAGTATCTACGAACCGCAAATGACGAGATTAGTGGGTGTACGCGTTTTTGCTACACTACTTGGAAGGGTTCGTCTTATCTACGGGTTTCTCCATCTGAACCCTCTGGTTCCATTTTAGATACGGCATCCATTTTGTTTCTTGCCATCACGTAGCCGGCGAATGGAAAATGTCCGCTCAATGACCCTGAGATTCCCAAGCTCTTGCGGAAGATGCATATTCCTTTGAGTGTGCCTTTATGACTATGGGAATGACACGGCAAAGGCAGATGGCTCCGCTCGAGGCTCATCTTGCCGAGCCGGTCTATTGTTTCAGCATTGCATGCGTTAGGCTCGAGTCGTTTGATCCTGTGATCACGCTTCCCATATTGCCCCCACACTCTTTTCAATCTGTTGTCTGTCTTTGTTTTCCTTGCACCTGTTCCTGTCCCTTCTCTTATCTCGTTTACGACTAGAATGGAATGTGCCTAATGGTGGGATAGCGTGCTTTTACAGTTGGGAACCGGCAATGTAACTGTAATTATGTTACGGGCTTCTGAAAACATGAATGCGATCCTTTTGAAGTTTACTGTGGGAACTGAGTTGTGACCTTTTGTTCGTTATGTTGTGCAATGACGAAAATGTGTATAAAAGGAGTGATCCACTTTTGCAATTCGAAGCAGACTCTCTGAACATACACTCTGTTGTACTTCTAGCGATTTCTGTGTCCCTGCAGTAAATAAACGCTGATCTTTGACGCCGAAGGAAGTGTCCGGTGTCTCTGTGATTTGTACGCCGGAACAGGTATATCCCACAAAGGTTTCAGGTGTTGTCCCCTGGCACCGCTGGGCCTTAAATTAGCCCAGTCCTTCAAGCTGGCGGGCTGGGGTGTAGAGGCCCAGCCGTCTGTTGAGGTATGCTGGTCTGGTGTTGTGGAGTGCTCTGTGTGCGTGGGTGAAGAGCTTGAAGTTTATCCTCTTGTTGATGGGGAGCTAGTGCAGGTCTTTCAGGTGGAGTGTGATGTGGCTGCCCTTTCATGCAGAGTAATGCATGAAAGGGGATCATATTTCCAAGGCCATGAAAAGCCACGCATGGTGGCTTTATGTGGCCTTGTAAATACGGGTAGAGCACACTGCGTCATCAGTGCACCAGCAATAAGCCCCTCAGCATCTGTAATTTAGGTAGCACGTATCATGCCATAGTCACCTATATACATAGCTGGCACTTTGCGTTACAAAAGTGTGAAGAGTATCTACAAGCAAGGGGCTACACGCTTATGCTATATGGGAACTTACTGACATTCACTCCAACTTATAGCCCCAGATGATCAAGGAGATCCTGCTCCCTGTTCAAAATGTCAGCCCACCGGTCTTTGTATTGGAGGCGGTTTCGTTACACACCAAACAGTCTTTACATTTGAAGATGTACCTTCACCCACCAGTGCTTCCTCTGCGGCCACCACTTCCTATCATGTTTGGAAGCTATTTGAATATGAGCAACAGTAGGCCCCCAAACTGCTCCTTAGTCAGGTTCCTGGCCCTGCCCCTGCATGATATCTCCCTACACCAACATTTGCCCCAACCCCAACACTAATTAACCACTACCCCTTTGCCCTGCAACTATGACTAATAACCCCTATTTAGACAAACACCCCACAATACACTACACAAAACACCACAGAATACAAAAACCAGGATAAGTATGACTATTTTGGGACAGGACACAGACGCACTAAATGACCATGAAACACCACCAAATGCCAGCAAACACCAAACACCTACATCACCAAGAACAGACAAAAACCATAAGCAAAAGTGAAAGAAACTTCACTTACATTCTGTTTTGTAGCATGGCTGAGCCATTACATCATTTCCTGTGCGGATGCAACATATTTTCATAGTCTGTGCCATTTTTCTGTCTAAAGCTTGTTTTTTTCATGCATTACAAGGCAAATGTCCAAGTTGCAAGTAACATTATGGGCAAAGCATTTTGGCACTGTGCCCTTGATATGTGGCGCTATTTCCACTCATGCATCACATTTAGCAGTGAAGCTTCTGTTTATCTACAAAAGTGTTACATTCTAAACAGTGAGGTCACTTTTATTCCATTGAGTCATTTTTGTTAGTCCAGTGCCACTTTTAATGGCCATGCATGAATTCTCATGCCAAAATGTATCTTTCCTACAGTAAAGTCATCTTTCATTCCATTTAGTCATTTTTATTAGTTCACTATCACGTTTAATGGTTATGCATTTATGCATGAGTTTGCATGACAAAAGTGACCTTTCGTACAGTAAAGTCACCTTTAATTCCATTGAGTAATTTTCCTTAGTCCAATGTTGACTCAGCCTCTACACCCCCGCCCGCCAGCTTCGCACTGCAGACCACACCCTCGCCACCGTCCCCCGCATCAGAAGAGTGACCGCCGGTGGCAGATCATTCTCCCACCTCGCCGCCAAGATGTGGAACACCCTCCCCATCTGCCTACGGCAGACCGAAGCCCTTCTAACCTTCAGGAGACTCCTCAAGACCTGGCTCTTCGAACAGTAGCAGCACCCCCCCTAGCACCTAGAGACCCTCACGGGTATGTAGTGCGCTTTACAAATGCTATGATGGATTGATCGATTGATTCGATGGGAGTTGCTATGGGTGGATGTCCCACGCTACATCAATGGAACCTGATACACTCTCAGATATATAAGGTTTAGTAAACCTGGGAATGTGTCAGATTCCTATGCCTCCCCAGCGGAGGTGAAGGGAGGGTTAAGGTGGATAAATACCTTTATTTGTCCTCCATTTCCGTTTTCTGTGTGCTGCATTCTGCAGCACACAAAAAAAGAGGAGAATACCTCTTGTGATTGTTTTTGTGAAGGAAGGCGTCCCTTCCTTCGCAAAAATAATAACCCCCACAATGCATACACCCTTGCACCATGGCGCGAGGATGCCTGCGTTCGTAAATGGCTGTCCATTGCATACCAGCACTGTGGAAAAGTACAGGAATGTGCCATTTTTTGTAGATACTGCACATTCCTGCTCTTTTATTTTCATGCTCGTTACCAGTAAGGCTTGCTGAGCTGCCATGCGTCAAGATATTGAAAGTGAGGCCACAAACATGACACACAGGCCCATTCACAAGGACATTATAGTGGAAATAGCAGAACATGCAGTGCAGGGGAGGCCCATTGGCGAGGAAGGACCATCCTGAACTGTGCAGGGACTTAGAGTTTCTAGGCCATTAAAAACTCTGAACTGTGTGGCCTATTCCACATGTTATATGCAGGGTAGTACACTCATATGTCATCAGGCCACAGGTTGGAAACGGTATCTGTGTCCCCCAAAATAGACATACATACGTCTCTGTTACATAACTACATCCTCATATCTTTATGAGCCTGTACGGGCTGTGATTGAACTTTGTTCATTTACAGTGCATTGCTCATGTGACCATGTGAAAGGAGCTAAGTGAAGGAGACAAACAAGCATGGCTGACGTCTGTTGTGTTTAGGCTGGTAAAGTTTACATATGTACTTGAGAAGGCTCCAGCACTGTCATACTATGCAGAGTGTGGACAATCAATTTGGACTGTTCATACAGGCATCAAAGCCAGGCATTCTAGCACCCTGTTACAATATAGGCCGGTCTTGTACCTTGTAGGAGATTAATGGTGCCAGCAAGGGAATTTGTTTCAGAATATTACTTTCCAGTTTAGGATTAGACATAACAATTTTTTATAAACCTATCTGATAAATCAGAAACTGAAGTTGGACATTTTAAATGTAATCGATGCACTGCCTGTGCCTCAACAAAAAACATAAAATCTTTCGAACTAAATGGGAGAACAACATCAATTAAGCACTTTTCCAATTGCAATACCACTAATGTGGTTTACTGCATTATGGCTGAGATACCCGCCACCCCCTCTCAACACAATCCCCAAGGATGGGAAACCGGAAACGGTTCTGAACTTTTGGAAGGCGGGAGGGAGTGACCCTCCCGGCCGTATTTATTAAAATATGAAACAAAATCAAAACATTAAAATAACAGTTTCATATTATGTACAATTTCATTTCCACATTACGATGTTTGGCTAACCTTAACAGATCTCTAATACAAAGGTTCTCCTAGCCGAACTAACATCCTACAAAAACATTTGACTTGAAATTGTACATCCTAACGTTAAGGGCCAACGGCAAGGTCATAACCGGTGTCAGATCCCTAAACCAGAAATACCACCCTCACTTGTGAGGGGACCAACCGCACAGAGGCGTACCTCAAGTGCATCTACCAATTTCCCTTGGACTTGACGGGGGCCCCAATGAACTCGACGCCATTTAACGGTCGTCCGAGGACTCGTGTGAGGTGTCTAAAAGGTAGCGTAAACCCCCTCCCGAACCCCACACAACTTACCCATCTGCCGTCGCAGATGTCCTGGCCCCAGGAAATTCCCCAGGAGGGCCCGTAGCCCCTCCTATCCAGGAAGGGGCCTTGACCACCTTTCCTTTCCTTCCGGCGGCCTATCCTTAGACGGGACCGCCTCCCCGTTGAGGGGCCAATGGCCACCTCCCCCGAGCGCTCCCATCCGTAATGGGTGACGCCCCCCCCATAGGGATCTTTCAATTACTGCTCACCGATCATGACCTTACCGCCGACAATAAATACGACAAATCTACCTAAATTACTAAATTACAAAAACAATTATGACTTATTACAAGAATGATTACTGATCAACATTAGTGCAAAACACTTTATTTGCAAAACATACTGAAAGTGACCATCTTTATTGCATATTCAAAAATATTACGACAATCATCACAACCTGCAAGAAATAGAGTTACCACATCAAAACTTTATTCAAAACAACTAGCTGTCCTCAGGGGCTGGTGGGTGGGTCAAAATTGCTCTTCGTTCCGTCTCGAGCTCACGTGCAGCGGGGAGGTGCAGCTTCAGAGCACAGGAACAAGAGGATGCTTTCTTGGCTTGTTGCTCCTTTTATCCGTCTTCAGGGCGGGCGTAAACCCGCCCCCGCCTGCCTCCGAGGGCGTGGCCGGTCGCGTCAGTGTCTAGGACAACCCACTCCAGGGCGGGAAAAGGCGCGCCCCGGCTACGCCGCTTCGGGCATACCAGCCGAGACTCGCCTCCCGCCCAAGATGGCTTCCCGGGGGGATCGTGGTACTCCACCATACGTTCGGGGGGACCGAATGGTCGCCCCTTTCCATATGGCTGAGATACCCGCCACCCCCTCTCAACACAATCCCCAAGGATGGGAAACCGGAAACGGTTCTGAACTTTTGGAAGGCGGGAGGGATTGACCCTCCCGGCCGTATTTATTAAAATATGAAACAAAATCAAAACATTAAAATAACAGTTTCATATTATGTACAATTTCATTTCCACATTACCATGTTTGGCTAACCTTAACAGATCTCTAATACAAAGGTTCTCCTAGCCGAACTAACATCCTACAAAAACATTTGACTTGAAATTGTACATCCTAACGCTAAGGGCCAACGGCAAGGTCATAACCGGTGTCAGATCCCTAAACCAGAAATACCACCCTCACTTGTGAGGGGACCAACCGCACAGAGGCGTACCTCAAGTGCATCTACCAATTTCCCTTGGACTTGACGGGGGCCCCAATGAACTCGACGCCATTTAACGGTCGTCCGAGGACTCGTGTGAGGTGTCTAAAAGGTAGCGTAAACCCCCTCCCGAACCCCACACAACTTACCCATCTGCCGTCGCAGATGTCCTGGCCCCAGGAAATTCCGCAGGACGGGACCGCCTCCCCGTTGAGGGGCCAATGGCCACCTCCCCCGAGCGCTCCCATCCGTAATGGGTGACGCCCCCCCCATAGGGATCTTCCAATTACTGCTCACCGATCATGACCTTACCGCCACAGGCCGGATAGTTGACCGGCTATCCGGACCCCCCACAACAACTCCTGCCTAAAGGTCATGTTTTAAACTCTTTAACCAAGCTATGAGGTCTCCTATGAGTAACTCATTCCCCACCCGGGACAAATGAACACCATCCCCCAAATACATACTGTCCCCTTTGATACAACCATGCGAAACAGAATGCAGTGTACTTGAAGGAAACAATCTACTCACTTTGTTATTTATTTTCCTTACTGAATGATTCAGAGCAGAAACCGAAATAGCCCCCCCGCCACACTTTTCGTGGGATCATATGGGACCATGCAATTGTGCACCCTGGAACTCTTCTTGCCAACCAACTTACTGTGGAAAGCATTGCCTCAAGAAGAAGTCGTCTACCAGTGGCCACCAAATCGTTGCCCCCAAGATGAACTATGATTATAGACGGCGGTGACCTTGTCCGCCCTAACAAACCCTCGAAAAAGGATTGAAACTGGTCAATACAGTGCCCGCCCTTTCCGTAGAAGGACACACTGTACCCGTATTCCCCAGCCACGTGAATCATGTCACCTGCTTTGAATACGTCCGCGGCACGCCTCACGTATGAGTGGCCCACGACCCACACCTCCTTTTTCACAGCCGGTGATGTCTGACCGCT
This sequence comes from Lissotriton vulgaris, assembly GCF_964263255.1. NCBI lineage: Eukaryota > Metazoa > Chordata > Amphibia > Caudata > Salamandridae > Lissotriton > Lissotriton vulgaris. Next base: position 1,194,457,918 of record NC_141694.1, on the reverse strand, counting down.
GGTCCCCAGGTGTCGGGTCGACTGCACAGTCCGCCCCGCCTCGTAGGCTTGCGCAACTGAAAACCAAACAAAAACAGGAAGCGTGAGTACATCATTACAGCTTCACAACATGTGCAACCGCACATACCTTTTATAACAGTTCGAGGACCAACGCCCCACACGTTTTACCTCTTCTACACTCAGACCCCTGGCTGTAGCCTCTGTGGCAGCCCCTATCCGAAAGGAATGGGTCCCAAACTCGCCGGGGTTCAAGCCCGCGGCCGAAATTGACATCGCAAGCACCCGCTGGAACTGAAACCTCGTCATTGGGGTGGTATCAGCGTGTCTCAACAAGGTCCCCCCCCATGATGCCACCCTCAGTGCTAAATATTCCTCCACGCAAAGAACCGGGCACATGGAAGACCCGGGAATCCTCTGTATGATTATGCAGTCCCCAATCGCACCCTGATCGGTTTTGGACCTGACAAACGAGACAGATATCGTCTCCCCTTTGACCTGAATGTGCTCTCGGCACAGTCCCCCCATCGTATCCTGCTTGTTCTTCGCCACTAGTTCGCTTACCCGCATAGCCCCATGGAATGCTAGCGCAAAAGCGGCTCGGAATAACACTGTTTCATACTGGGATGAACATGTTGCAGGGAGTACGGATAATAACAGGGCCAACCTATCCAGACCTATCGGGTGCCTCACATCTGTTCTGCGACCCTCAAGGCGTTGCCACCCACGTAGCGCTTTTTGCACCACGAAAGACGCTGTTGGGTCCTGGATCCCATGAGCCCTTGCCATAAAGGAAATGGCGGCCCGATGCCTCTGGGCCGTAGCTACTGATTTGCCTGCCTGATGTAAAGACAGCAGAAAGTTTACTACAAACTCTTCCTGGCCCCAAAGCTCCCCCCTAGCAGCCCCCAAAAAGGCCCAATAGGAACGGAATGCCCCTTCATATGCCTTCCTCGTCCTGGGTGCTAAACTCTCTCCCACGAGGTTTTGTAGTTCGGGGCACCGAGAGACCAGAGAGCTTCGGGAAAGGGTGCCGCCACCGGGTCCGCTGTGGGCAGAAAACCCCAGAAGGCCTGCATACGGAAACGAGAAAGCGCATCAGCCGCTTGGTTCATTACCCCCGGCACATGTCTTGCCTTAAATAGCACATTCAATTGCATACACAATAACACAATTTCTTTGAGCAGTCTCAGAATCCATTTGCATCGTGCTGCCTGACTATTGATACACTCAACCACGGTCATGTTATCAGACCAGAACACCACAGAGTGATCCCGGAACCCCTCAGGCCAAGTTTTCAGGGCCACCAGAATAGGGAAAAGTTCGAGAAAAGCAATGTTACTCGTCAGCCCGTCCTCGTGCCACCATGACGGCCATCTTTGGGCCGACCATTGTGTGCCAAATATGGCCCCGAAACCAATACTCCCTGCCGAATCGGTCCACAGCCCCAGCTCCTCGGAGGACACCGCTGGTTTGTTCCAGACAATTCGACCATTGAAATCCGCCAGAAATGCCAACCAAATGCGCATGTCCTGGCGAACCTCTGCCGAGAGCCTCGTGCGGTGATGACCCTCCTTCAGGCCGACCATGGCTTGAGCAATCGAGCGGGAAAAGGGGCGGGCCATCGGCATTACTCTCAGGGCAAAATTCAACTGGCCCACCATTTGTTGCAATTGATGCAGTTTTACCTTAGTCTCATTAATACACGTTTCGAGGGATGCCCTGAATTTTAACACTTTTTCTCTCGGTAATCGAAAACAACCTTCCTCCGAGTCGAGCTCGATCCCCAGAAACTCGAGGCAAGTCGAGGGACCCACAGTCTTACCTGGCGCCAATGGCACACCAAAATGGTTCATTAAGACACAAAATTCATTTAAGGCCTGTCCACATTCTGGATCCCCGGCTGCCCCCAGGAACAGAAAGTCATCGAGATAATGCATAACATGTTGAAAACCCGTCTTCCTTGTGAAGACCCATTGCAGAAAACAACTGAACTTTTCAAAATAGGCACAAGATATAGAGCATCCCATTGGCATACATCTATCCATGTAATAGCGACCCTGAAACATGAAACCAAGGAGACGCTGATCGTCTGGGTGTACCGGGAGCAACCGGAACGCTGACTCGATGTCTGATTTTGCCATCAGCGCCCCGGGCCCCAGGCGATTCAACATGGCGACGGCCTCATCGAAAGATGCGTACCGCACCGAACACACTTCCGGGTCTATCGCATCATTCACGGAAAGACCACGTGGGGCCGACAAGTTATGTATCAGCCGAAACTCACCCGGGTCCTTCTTGGGGACCACCCCTAAAGGGGAACAAACAAAGTTAGCAACCGGTGGCAAATCAAATGGGCCGGCGACACGACCTCGAGTCACCTCTTTCCCAATCTTCACCTGTACCACCGCCGTATGCTGCAAGACCGACAGTTGATTCTTACAGTTTGCTACACCCTGAAAATCCCCCACTGGGATGCGGAAACCATATGAAAACCCGTTCCGCAACACCCCAGCGGAAGCATGATCCGGGTATTCGTTGAGCCAAGGAATCATTGCCATGGTATCAATCGGGGTAGGTAAAGGTGCCCCTCGGACTATATCAGACCTGTTTGGCGCCTCCCTTACCACCGTTATCACCCGTTTTGGCTCTGCACATGGACTCAGGATGGGATGGCTGCCCACACCCCCCACACTCATGTCTGAATTTGCATGACCCCTGGGGCCTCGTACATTTCCCTCTGTTGAAATTCCAACAAATCCCCCTTTTACCTGTGTTGCCACTCGGCTTCGAGTGGTACTCGTTACCTGTACCCGTCCGAAAGGGCGTCCCCGAGTATTGGCGGGAAGATTCACCCCCGTTACTCCCTAATAATGGTACTTTCAACATTCCTGTACTCTCCATCTTTTGCCATGACACGGAGTCATAACAATCCCAAGTCAAAATTGGGTCGTGTTCTTTAGCTTTTCTGAAAAGGTTGTCATAGCAAAACCACTGATTGCCCCCATACGCTACGGAATACTCCATGATACGTGATTGATAAATAGGCAACTCGGTCAGCAACTCGGGCCTGCGCTCGCCCATAATGGAGGTAAAAATGCCCCACGCTCTGCCCCAAGTACCAATGTTTTCGTCAACCTTAAAGGCGGCCATTTTTGCGCGCCAAACACTCGGATGCATGAGCTCCTTTTGGCTCTTAACATGCTCCATCTCATAATGATCGGTAAGCAAGGAAAAAATGTTAACATACTTATTCGCCCAAATCTTTTCCTAAATTTCCATTGGGACATGCTGAGCCACCTTTTCCCTCCGCGAAGGTACAGACCCCTCCCCCGCGATCGGCAGTGGCCGCTTACCTGAACCAGACGCATTTTCCCCCGACGGAACCGGCGGGGTAACAGGAGACGATGCCTTCGCAGCCTCCCTAGCTTCCCGCATTTTCCTCATCACTGCCCTGGCGTCGTCAGCCGTGGTGCCCTCGTTATCTTTTCCCAACCACGCTGCCAATTGTGCCGCTAACTCGGGCGGCATATCTTCCCCGCTCACGGGGGTGACCACCACGGGGATCGGATTCCCCTCTTTCGGCACCGGGGTTGGCTCCTCAAGTGGGCTCTCGGGGACCGGGGTCTCCCCCCCGAGTGCCCCTCTTCTGGACCTCTTGCCTCTCCCACCCGGGACTGCTCCCGGCAAAGGCCGTTTCGATCCTCCCTCCCCGTCCTTAGCCGCCATCTGCTTCTTCAAATCGGTTACTTCCTTCATGAGCATGCGGAGCATCTGATCGGTGCTGACCCGCTTTCCGACTTTCTTGGGCATTCTCAGACAGAATCTCTGTAAGACAAAAAGAAAGATTACAACGCTCAAAATTGCTCTTCGTTCCGTCTCGAGCTCACGTGCAGCGGGGAGGTGCAGCTTCAGAGCACAGGAACAAGAGGATGCTTTCTTGGCTTGTTGCTCCTTTTATCCGTCTTCAGGGCGGGCGTAAACCCGCCCCCGCCTGCCTCCGAGGGCGTGGCCGGTCGCGTCAGTGTCTAGGACAACCCACTCCAGGGCGGGAAAAGGCGTGCCCCGGCTACGCCGCTTCGGGCATACCAGCCGAGACTCGCCTCCCGCCCAAGATGGCTTCCCGGGGGGACCGTGGTACTCCACCATACGTTCGGGGGGACCGAATGGTCGCCCCTTTCCAAACATGTCCCTGTGGCCTACCTTATATAGGCAAAACCACACAGATGGTTAAAAAACAGATACTTCAGCACCAATCTAGGATTCGCTGCAAAACGGAAAATGCCCCACTTGTTGAGCTCATAACCAACTTAAACATACTAAAAAGGAAATGTTCTGGTGGGTAATTGAGGTGGTTAAACCTACTATAAGGCACAACAGTGTAGACCAAATCCTGACAATGAAAGAAAATCGCTGGATTTGTAAGGCAGACAGTATCAAATTTGGTCTGAACTCAGTCACAGAATGGCATACTTTGGCATGCATAACCTGAAATAGCTGTTACGTGAACTATCAGGCATTGTTTCTGATCTGTTAGATAAGGTTTTACACCAGTGATTTTATCTAGACAGTGATATTACTAATGTTGTGAATAGTTTTTTAACTAACAATGTGTTTAGATTGTGCGCGTTTGCTCCTTTGAGCAATGTCAGCGGCAATTATGTTGTATTCATGATGACACAACATGCATTCAATGTGATCACACTATTCCATCTATTCAGTTAGTCTTGTGATATGTACCAAAAATATTTGGTAACAGTTTGTCTTCCTATGACTAAGATTTTGATTGTCTTACTCACTTATTTTTTATATGCAAGCATGCACATGATCCGAATAATGTCTTTCTGCGATTTTTTGTGAGGCTTCTGCAAATTTATGGAATAATCGCTGGCAAGATAATTTGCTTAAAACGAGCCGTGCTGTACACTCCTTGTAACTTAATAGTGAACATGAAAAATCAGGCTTGCTGTCAATACACTAGTCTAAAACACTTCCAATATGGCGGTTGCTCGAGTGAACAGCAAACAAACAAATTGGTTTACATTTTTTTGCGGATATATCACTAAGACACCAGAACAGCTATTGATTGCGAGCTATAATCGGTTTGGTCACGCATTGTGTCATATGATTTAGATCTCTAAACAATAAGACTCTAGTAAGTGTTTACCTCTGTTAATACAGCTTAATGCTATTTTGGGAGACATTACAAGATGGCTGACATTTTTTGTCCAATTTAGAACGGGTCCACGTGATCATACACTTCCGGGGCGCATGGTTTAAATAACCAATTCGGTCGTGTCGCTAAGATAAGGTCATCCCTGATGCCAATTAACGTGATATCCTGATCTTGACAACAGGTTACAACACTTTTTTTGAAAGTAAGTCCGTTCCATGCGCTAAAGGGATAATTGTTATGCTTGGTACCCTGGCTTTTAGAACCTAAGGGTAAGCTTTAATACACAAGCGTTTTTGAAATGACTGACGTGTAAAAACTTTGATTTGGTTTAAAAGTCTGTTACATGCTCTAAAGGGATAATTGTTATGCTTGGTACCCTGACATTTAGAACTTACGGGTACGCTTTATTAACACAAGCGTTCTTGAGATGACTGACGTGTGAAAACTTTGATTTGGCTTAAAAGGCTCAAACTCTGATTTGGTCTAAAATATACACTGATAAGATATAACGAGCGTTGCAATATAGACTGAATAACTTTCACGTAGCTCTTTCTGCTTGACTGTGATTTTTCTGCCTCACGCAACAGCGTCAGCTATGTAACCGGACTATTGATATAGGTATTATCTTATTGACCATAATCATGATATGGTCGCCTCATACGAATGTCTTTGTGCTGTGATATTCGTCATATAATAGACAGGTAATCGTCTATTTAGTTATCTCTGGTAACCTATATAAACTATTCAGAGATTATATCCTTGCGTACAAGATTGTAAATAAACAGTCATTTTATGACGCAATATTGATGAAGGCTAGTGTAACCCACAACATGCTCTGAGAATTACGCATTTAGATGTTGAATAAATTATGTGTACGATCCTTTAAAACACCACACACCATTTCTTGTCTAGATTGGAAGATTCTAAAAGTGCATGACGAGATAAAGTGCTATCATTCTTTACAATAGCCAGAAGACTTAGTAAACAGGTAAATAACACATATCATGCTGTGTATGTGATTACAACGTTTTATTAAAAAAAACTTTTGGATCGACAACTTATGATCTTTATCGGTGTTTAAATCCCAGAAACATCACAAACTTAGCTGTTTATAGTGGAAGACCAACAAATGAATTTTTGGACTTTTTGCAGAAGTAAGTCATTCACTACTTGCTTTTTAAAAAAATGATAACTTATCGTGATGAGAATTGGCGATAAGTAGTCTTAAATAACAGACAATATGTAACAATTGGTCATGTCCTTGGTTTGATTTACAAGGATGTTCGTTATATAATAAACGTATTCAATTGTTTTGATGATATCTTGAGACACAGAAGTTTTGATATTGGTTTAGAAATTTAACTGTTTTAAGTACATGACAAATAAATAATTGATTATAAAATGTTTTTAGGGGTCACAACCGCTGGTCTACTGTACTGTCCCGAGGAAGGTCTTACAGATTCATTCTACTGGAGAACGAAACGTCGACTATAGAGTCCCACTCCTTTTTCTTTTGATTAAATCACATTGATTACTTGTTTATTATGCTGTAATAGTAGTCATCTCTTTAGATTGTAATGGACTGCACTCTTACTACAAATGAAGTATAGGCAGATTATACAATTCTTTATTTCATTTGTTCAACGCTGTGTTTGTGACCAGTAATTGTTGATCTGTACCCTGTTTTGATTTTAAAAAGCAATTCATAAACTGATGAACTTTTTTTCAAAAGATTTATCAGTCTGTGTCTTTTTTAATTTTGCTTATTTTGCTCATCTGAATATTGACATATCCAAGATAGTTGATTGATTCTGACTACTTTGATTTTGATAACAAATTATTTCAGTTTCTGATTTATCGGATAGGATTATAAAAAATCGTTATATCTATTCCTAAACTGGAAAGTAATATTCTGAAACAAATGCCCTTGCTGGCACCATTAATCTCCTACAATTTACATAAGCCTAAGCTCACAAGGGTATATTGGGTTCTCCTACCTTCTGCTCTTCTAAGGTCTTATACCTTGTCTGCACTCTGTACACCTCATATGTGAGGTGCCTGATGAATACACTGCAACATGGCATACATATGTCCATTATGAAGGCATTCCAACCTGGCCCTGAGCTGCAAGTCCAACATAAAGACAATATCAGGCATTTCTGAAGACAATGTACTGTGCATCATATGTACACAGGGTACATTTTCAGCATTCACAGAGCTATGTAACTGATTTTGTCTTGTAGGTGGACCAAGCCCATTCACCCATGCAGAGGTTGTGACATTCAGAGATGCCAGTGCTACCGGTGTCTGTCACCTCACTATTACTGTGATCAATAACGAGTGTGTGTGTTTGCAGAAATGGTTTGCTGTGAGATGTGCAAGGGGCCTCATCAGTCTGTAGAGAGGATCTGCACCGTACATGTAGATTCATGACAGAAGGAAAATAAAGATCCATGTGGTAATTACAAGCCCAAATTTTTATCTATAATGATTAGCAATGAGTTCACTCCCACATAATGTATGCCTGTCAATATGCGGTGCTACTGTTGTGTCAGCTATGGTGTCGATACTTATACTACATATACCATCAACTGCCCGAAACCCAATGATGGTAATTGATTATCATGTCTGTCACCCACACTATGGTCCACAATTGCCAACAAGTTACCCCACGTATGTGACAAAAATGCTGCATGGTCTAAACTGTGAACTTCCTGACACAGCAGTATGTGTGCACAGGGCAAATCTTTTCCATGACACAGGTCTGGTTGGGGTGTAACACATATTAAAACACCAAACTTCCAATACTCCTGAGCAGCATGGAGCTGGATGTCTCCAGCTCAGGGACATTTCCATTACTTTGTAGTATTTGTTGAGAAATGAGGCCAATGTATAAAGTCCCACAGGTATAAATGCACTGTGTTGTCAGGATACTAGCCCCGAGATATGACTCAAAATGCTGCAGGTATCCATATGTTTTTACCTAGACTCCCATTTATTCAACAATTCTTTGCAATCTACCTTACGGATACGGCTCCATACACTCACTAATATGCACTCTACTGCATGCATGTACACACTCAGCACATATACTAAATATGATTTGATGTACTACTCAGTAACAACCCATACAGGAAGGTTGAAACAGATTATTGGGTATCTCATGGAGCACATGTTCTTATTAAACTTTTAATAGATGATCTATGGTATAGTAGTGCTGGCATGACCATGTGTCAAGCTCTATAAAAAGATTTACAATAGGGCTGTTGAATGTGAGGCAGATAGCAACAATCTCTTGATGTTTCAAAAACCTGGCAATGAGTTTATCTATGCTGCTATGTGTGCGGCCTGTGTATATGCCATTAACAATGAAGCGTTGCTGGATCATGATGCACGTACTTGCTACACATCACTTATTTCACTTAGCTGTTTTGCTCTACACCCTCTGCCATGTGTCATGGCATACCCCAGTGAGCACAAACATGAACTATGTGTACCATTCCATGTGTGCATAACAGCATATACCAATATATGTCCTCATATGCACATGGATACACAGCAATGAGTCATTGGCCTTTCCTGTACCCACACAGCGAAAACCTGAGTGATTTACCATTGTTATCTTAGGGGAAGAACATCCTTCTCATGATGGTTGGTCATTGTACGTTACTTAGATTTATGTGTGATAGGCAGCCCAGGCCACTTGTGCTTCTAATAGTGAATTGTGCATGTAAATGTCGTCAAGTGTGACAAATCGGCTTTGTCTGATTCACGTGTCCTTCCTCTCCAACAGCCAATGTGACCCTAGCAAAGGTAAAGGGATTTAGGCTCCGACTGGGAAGATATTGGCACATCTGGAAGGTAGCATAGGCCTACAGGCAAATTGGGGAGGCATATGAGTGAGCCAGGGCAGCAGGGAGCTGGATGTCACCAGCTCGGACTTTGTAGTTGGGAAGATAGCAAGAAGCAGCTGTCCTACAGGAAACTGACATGCTGGCATTCCAGGGCCTGTTGCAGGACCCTCCTCTGCCTCACTACCCGGACCCTCCTATGCATCACTGCCCAGACCTTCTCTCCCCTATTATTTGGACCCCCTCTGGCCCACTCACTGGTCCCTTGTCTGTCCCACCAGCAGTGGCAGCACACCCAGGTGATACTCAAGCACAGCAATTGATGGACATGGTGCAGCAGTTGCAGAAGGACCAGCAGGACATGAACTTAAAGTTGGCTGGAGTTGAATTGCAGCTGGCAATATTGCTGCAGATTGTGGAGAGTTTGCAGCAGGCTGTGGACACCATTGAGCAACAGATGTAAGCCTGCCCTCAAACTTCCATGCACTCCCCAGTTATTTTTTTATTAATTTTATAGTATAGACTTATAGCGTAGGTTAGGATAGTTATTAGTATAGTGGTAGGTTAGTTTAGGTATAGCCTTTTTATATAGTTTAGTTCGTGTTTATGTAACAAAAATTGAAAAAATACAAAAATATATATTTATTTAGCTTTTCATGTTTAGGTAGTTTGTGTATAGCTATAGTTGATGTTAGTCTCATGTGTAAGTGTGTTATAAGGGGTGTTGATGTTTAACCTTTCTGTTGTGAAATATGTGTGGAGGATGTTAAGTTAAGGTTAGGTAGGTTAGGTTTGTTTTAAGTTAGGATAGTATAAGAGTTAGATTAGAATAGTTTACGCATGGTTTATATAGGTAATATAAATGTAGATTATGCTTTTTAGGATTTCACATTAATAGTATTTTAAGTAAACCCTGTTTTACACTTTCATAACTGCTTACTTATTCATACTTGTCAGTTGTGACAAATGCATAGGTTGTTTTAAGCACGTTCTGTGGAAGTTGCTGCCAGTGTTATTAGGTGGAGCACCTAAACAGTCTAAATGTCCAAGTTTGCAATGGAGTCACTTAAGGGATATTTAAACGTTAATGGTCACTGTAAGTGACATTCTTGCTGTGAATGGACACTCAGGCCAAAACATGTATTACGTTGCACTGTAGGTGGATGTGATGCAACTTGTTTTGTATGGATGATGAAGTGAAACCATTGTGACTATTCTAGAATGTGTTTGGTGCTACTCTGCTGGCAGTCACTTACACACTCTCCCTAGCACCAAATTGTAGTAGCATCAATGTAGTTTCTCAGCTAGTATGCATGGCTGCATCAGCCATGTGGCCAAAATCAACATTTAACATTGACTGATTGACTATTGTTGCACTTCATGCATTTAACCTTGGATTATGATTTGATAATTTTGTAGTAGTTATGGATCACATGTACTATTTTTCATGCATTGCACATATTTACCCCTGGATCTAAGACCCACAATATACTTTAATTGTCAGATAGTATCTCGAGAGTAAGCACATCCACATGGACAACTTCCTTTGCCCGTGACCAGAAATAGAACATGTTGATCAGTGAAACTAGCTTTATTTACACATCAACCAAGGAGCAAGGTGCAACTGGAAGTCCTTGGGGCAACAACTCCAATATAGCTAGCCATTGGATGTCCAGACACAGAGCATGGGGGAATACATGTCATGGGACATGTGAGGAGAGGAATGTTCCTATGAGGAGGACGATCCTGTTGCCATAATGAAAGAAAGTCCACATAAACAGTCTGCATATGGGTGAGATTAAGAGGTGGGCAAGGAAATGGAGGACAGTATCTGTTGAGAGGTACACTGGCATGGACATTAGCACAGCGCATTGGAGAAACTGGCCATGTGGCAGAGAGATATGCTACTGGGCAGTTTTTCTTCGCAAATAACTGAAGTCCACATCTTCTTCCTATGTTGTGTGGGGTACCTTACCCGAGGATAGTGTTAAAGATCCTGGAGCGATGGAGGCACACACATGTCAGGGGCTGAAGATGTGGATCCCGGTTCCCAGCAGCATTCACTTCTGCTAACAAGTAAGGCAGCAAAGCACCGAGAGGAACCTGCTGGTTTTTCAGCACAGCAGCAAAACTGCGGTGGTAGGCACCTATTGTTGTGATATGAGAGTCCTGCTGCCACCCCACGGACTCCAGGATGTTCTGGATTGCCCCAGCTTATTGGCAACCTTGCTGGTGCCACTTTTTCAGCAAAGGTGCTCATACCTCATGACACTAGCGATGTGAGCCTGGGACCGGTCCAATTCACGGAGTGGAGAGTAAGTGCCCTTACAGACTCCGATGTGTCCTATTTGGGGTTAAGGCACCTACAGACTCCCTATAGGGTGACCACCATGGTCTCTATCCCTGCCCACATCTCATCTACCAGCTCATCCTGAACTTCTACCCCATGATGTTGGAAAACTGTTTAAGGTTCCTCTGAGTCCTGTAGTAGGGGTGGGCTGGCATGTGGTATTTGGTGTGTGAGAGGCAGATCATGCGGAGACCCCGCAATACTGTTGGCCCTTCTCGAACCGGAGAGGGTGTTTGGATGAAGACAAGGATTTCCTGGAGGATGTCTTGTTCAAAGCTTGGCAGTCTGTCATCCTCTGCATCCTCTGCAGGATCCCTTTCCAGGACATGCAGCTGGTCAGGAGTAGGTGTTTCATCCTGTAGAATGGAAAAGATTTATGTTGCTGGAGATCCTTGTCACTTGCTCACAAAAGGTTGACAATCATGGCCTCATTTACAAGTTTTTGGTGTGGGGCAGCATTGTAGGGATCCTGCTGTGCAGCACTACAACACATAGAAAAGGGCATGACTGCCCCACATCTATGAGATACTGTGCATGCCTGTGCTCTTCAATGCCGATGGCGCATAAATGGCTGCCATGCAGGAATGCAAGTACCCTTACACCATGTTGTGGTGCTAGCGTGCATGCATTGTTGGTGTTGTTGGTTTTGTGCAGTGTAGGGGCACTATCCTGACCAGAAAAAAGATATGGAGACTTTTTCCTCTTTCTGTTTGTGCTGCTGCTGAATGCTGCATACATAGGAAGAAACAAATTTGTGGTGAACTGATGTGATTCCTCCTTGTTTTTCCTCCCTTACACCTACCCTGGGGAGGCGTCACATATTGGTGCATCCCCACGTTTACAGTTTGTAATAAATCTCAGAATGTCTCACATGCCATGACTGTTACCTGGGAACACCCGCTATGAGCACCATGGCTCACCTCCCCATTGTAGTGTGAGACAGTGAGCAACTTGCACTGTGTTGCCTCTCTCCGTGTCTACAAACCCATTTAGAGCCATGCAGGGTGGCTTTTTGTGGCCTTGTGGATACTCACAACATTTCATTATTGGAAGAGTAGTTTATCTTCAGGGTATTACACATTATTTAACTCAGGCCCCCTCACATGGACATGTTCATGTCTCCTCTGGCTTTTCTTATTTTGGACCAGGGACACAACTTACTGCCACACACTAATGTTACCCAGGTCTCATGTGCCTGCAATACCAACAATATGCATGAATGTATCCAATGGACTGACTTGGCAGCCTGCATTTGTGGGCGTGGGTCAAACGGAACCCCTCGGGGTGGTAGTGCTGGAATTGGTGGCATATACCGAGCCAGGTTTCCCACACAACTGGGCCACTCGCCCCAGCCTCCTATCATCCCTTACTCAAGGGCTTTGTGGTGCCAAACTATTTCTTCCTATACCTTGAATGATTCCAGGTTCAGACCCTATGATTTTGACATGGGGCATGGTGAGATACTTTGCCCCCAGACTCCATATTGTCACGTGCTCCATCTTCAACCAGGGCCACATCTCTGATAAGATGTAATGCCCAATGGGGTCCTCTCAGTCATGTCTACCCAACTACAACACAAGTGTGACACTGTCAGACACAGCAGTGCATGTGTATTTGCGAGCCAACCTTCCTGTACATATATGCCTTCTCACATCATTCCTATGCAATGTCTCCACATTCACACACACTGGTAGTTGTATGTGTTCAGCCAGCACCTAAATGCAATGCACTACCAGAGGACCCCAGGGCCACACATTGGCCTCATTGACGAGCTATTAGCCCAATGCAGGGCAGCGCCACTAGGAGTCTTACTGCACTGCCCTGCACAAATAGAAAAGGCAGAAATCAATGCAGCCTATCTATGAGATACTAAAGAAACAATACACTTGCCAGTGCTGAGAGACTTGTTTTTCAAAAACTATTGAAATGTGTAGCATACATGACAATGACATGAACACTAGCTTTATAAATTGCAACTTTTTAATTTTCTTTTTCTTTTTAAATGCTATTTCAGTTCTGCATTATTTTAGATTTTGTGCATGGGAATACAAAAAATAATTCTATGTACATTTATATACACACATGAAAAACAAACAATTAGGTATGTACAATGAGTCAACAACTTACATACAACACAATCTTGGCCATCCATTCATACAAATACACATACATACTGGTCCCAGTGTCAAAAGAAACTTTTTTGTTCAACAAATGAAGAGTCCTTTTTTAACGTATTTGACACTTGATTGTGACAGTTATAAGAAAAGAAAAATGTCTTTCTATAAATTGCCTAGAAGTTTTCAGAAAAATCAGGGGAATGACCCGGGACCGGGTCGGTCGACTCGTTTCGAGCCCCGTGACTGACAGGGTTCTCCTCAGGACCAAACAGTAACTACAAAGAAAAGGAAAACAATAATAACTCTTGGGTTCTAGGAGATCAACACCTTGTTCGCAACCTAACTACCCTCAGCCTACCTCTAGTGTTGGGTCATGGCTCCAACTGCGGTTGCAGGCAATTGTATTCCGAATGCAAAGAGTGGGTGGGGGGGAAGTGCTGGTACCAAAATGGGAAAACAAACGATAAGTGCACTGCATTTAAAATGATTGTGTAAACACACACGTTTATCCTAGTGTGACTCATTCGTTAGGTGTGTGTGCGTGCGCCTACCTGAGCTGTTAATGAAGGTTGTCGAGGATAAGTCTCCTGAAGGTCTAGCTCTTTCGTAAAGTTTCGCTCCGAATCTGCTGAAACGATCAATGGAGAAAGCGTGTGTTAGCGCTTGCTGTCTGGCGTGTCATTGACGATGTGTGGGAAAACTCGTGAGCCCATACGGTATCCTTCTTACCGTTATTAAAGCTCCGCGCTGGTTCTTGAAATCAACCGCCGTTCGTGTAATTCTCTCCTTCCCCTTCGGTCTGTAGGGACTGAGTGAGCACACTGACTGTTCTTAGCTGTGGGTGTGGCTACGTGCTGAAGGATTGTGGGGGATGTAGTCCCGTGGGTCTTGATCGGAAAGGCTAAGAAGTTTACGTGTTGGGTTTGTAAATTTCGGAAATCTCATTCAGTCCGGTTGCTGCTGTATAAAATTTCATTATTAACATGGCTTCTCTTTGGTTTAGTCGTGCCTCGAGATTGCCACCTCTCGGATCATTTTCAATTTTCGACATGACAGTCCACTTAAGCTTGGTTTTGTCGTGTTTCATGGCTACCCAGTGATTGACTAGAGGTGCGTTTTCAACTTCTCTACGTCTTCTTGATTTGTGTTGGGTAATACGTTGCCTGACTTTTTGGGTTGTTCTTCCGATGTATAAAATTGGGCATGGACACATTACAGCGTACACGACATTCCTTGTCTTACAGTTGGTAAAAACCTCATGTTTCCAATTGATGTTGTTAAATGAGAAGACTGACTCCTCTATTGTTTCTTCACAGCAGATGCATGTTCCACATTTGTGGTGTCCTATAGTCGGTGGAAAACCGAATAGACTTCTTAGGGTCGGGCCTTTCTCAATGGGTAAAACTGCTCTCACGATGTGATTGGCCACACTTTTTTCTTTTTTGTGCGCGAATAAGGGTGGTGTTTTAAAATCCTCATGTAAATCTTTTACTAGATGCCAGTTAGATGTAATCAATTTCTTTAATTGGTTGGTAGCTGGACAAAAGGTAGACACGCAGGCCAATCGTTTTTGTTCCACTTTGGACTTTTTCTGCAACAGGGATTCACGCGGCGTCCACCATGCCCTTTTCAATGAATTTTTTAATAGTTTATTGGGGTATCCTCATTGGAGAAGCCTCTCCTTCAGTAGGTTGGCATGTTCAAAGTAGTCCTCTTTTCGTGAACAATTCCTACGTATCCTGAGGAATTGTCCAAAGGGTAGGTTTTGTCTTAGGCTGCGTGGGTGATTGCTAGAATACAGCAACGCCTTATTTCTGTCTGTCGCTTTTCGGAAAAGGGTAGTTCCAAGGCCTCCGTCAGATGGTTCAATTTTTACATCCAAAAATGTGATGGATGTATTGGATGATGTGCAACTGAATTTTATATCATCGCTTCGTGCATTCAGCCAGTTGACAAACTCATTCAGGGTTTCAGGGTTGCCGGTCCAAATGAGGAACACATCCTCTATGTATCTCATATAGTGAGAAATCTGTTCTTTAAAAGGATTGTCATTATAGATGATTTTTTGTTCATAGAGTCCCATAAACATCACCGCTAATTCCGGGGCAAATGGACACCCCATAGCTACTCCTTTTATCTGTAGGAAGTATTCAGAGTCAAAAGTAAAAAAGTTTTTTTGCAGAGCCAAAGTAGCCAGTTGTAATATAAATTCTGTGGGTACTTGGACCGGTCTATCACGTTTATCCAGGAAAAAAGACAATGTCTCAAGAGCTTGGTCTTGGGGGATCTGGGTATAGAGTGAGACGACGTCTAGTGTCACCATTAATTGTTGGTTTTTATCAAACTGTATCATCTCGATCTTTTGGAGAAATGCAGTCGTGTCCTTGAGGTGAGCTGGAACCATTTCAATGAACGGTTTCAAAAAGAAGTCTATGTACTTGGCTACCGGTTCGAAAAGGGATTCACATCCGGAAACTATTGGACGTCCTGGAGGGTTGTTTTCGTCTTTATGGATTTTTGGCAGTACATAGCACACTGGGGTTCGTGGATTTTTGTTCTGCAGAAATGCCAATTCCTTTGGGCCCACAAAGCCTAGGTCGAATCCTTTTTGAATAATTTGAAACAGTTGGTTTTGGAATTCATTCGTGGGATTTTTTGGAATGCGTCTGTAGCAAGTGACATCATTCAATTGTCGGTGGACTTCTGTTTTGTATTTGTTAATGTCCCAGACTACCACTGCACCCCCTTTGTCCGCTTGCTTTATAACAACTGATCTATAATTTTTCAACACAAATAATGCCTCCTTTTCTGTTTTAGCAAGATTGTATTTCACATAACTTCTTTTTTTCTCAAAGGCAGAAATCCCGGATAGAATTGTTCGTTCGAACGTGATGACTTCTTTTGGAATTTTAGACCCAACGGGACAAAAAGTGGATTTTTTCTTTAGACCTGTCACTTCAGGTTGATGGTCTTCGATGGCATCTGAAAAAAATGTTTTCAGCCTGATCTTACGGCAGAATTCTAAGGCTTCTAGCTTCATTTTGACATAATCTGTGGGCCTGGATGGCACAAAGCCAAGTCCTTTTGTCAAAATCGATGTCTCCGCTTCCGTCAAACTTCTGTCAGATAAATTGAATATAGGGGGGAGATTTAGTTCTTGTAAAATCGGGACCGTGTCCTCATTTCCCATGGCTGGACTGGTCGTGTATGACCTCTTCCTTTCTGTTGGCCCTGCCCTAAAAAAGGAATCTGATTTTGTTGCTGTCTTTGTTGTTGGTCCTGTTGGTTGCTTTGTCTATTCTGATAGGGTCTATTTGTATTGTTTGATTCACTTCCTGAAGATGATGTGTCTGAAAATGTAACAAACTTGCGACGTGATCGCCCTTGATTGTCCTGTAGGAATCTCTTTGAATCGGTGTTTGAGTAGAAATCTTTTCTAAGATATGGATAGACGGATTCCAGGGAGAAATTGTTCTTATCCAATTCATATTTGTTGTTTTTTTGGGCTACTGTGAAATCCTTAAACTCTCCGATTTCTTTTTCTACCTTTTCCAGCAGTCCTTTAGAGTCCGTTATTAGCTGATTGTCTTGGATTTCTTTCTCCAGCACTGTAATTTCTTCCAATTCTTTGACCGAGATTCTATGTGCTGTCTCAATGGTAAGGACCATCAAATCCCTGCTGCACTTTGTTTCTATTCCACTAAAACCTTTTTTATATTCAGGATCGTCCATGAATACGACTGGGATATTGCGGATTTGAAGGCCTGCAGGGATTGTGCCAGATCTTAAATGTTGGAGTAGAAAATGTCCATGGAGATCCGTCCTAATTTGTTTTTTGCGCAGTCGGAGTAACTTCTCTGACTCGTTTTGGGTGTTCGCCGCGAGGCTAAGGGTTGCCGATGCAAACGGAGGTGGATCTCTTAAAAGATTTTGAATGTGTTCCTCAGTGAAAGCTAACGTGTCCTTTTCAGCCATACCACAACTGAACACACGTGCAAGAAAAAATAATGAAATGATAACAAAGGGGAGGGGGAAGGTTTGGGGGATGATTGACACGAAATTCACACTACTACAAAAACACCAAGCACTAAATCCACCAAGTGAAAAAACTGGTATTAAAGAAGGGTATAACCCTGTGGCAGCTGCTTCTCTGCCCAACAGGACCTCGCGAGCCTAAACACCCGCACTACAGTTTAGGAAACAAAAAGGGTCTTGACTCCTAAACTCAGCAAGGCTGAGCCAATTTAAACTAAAGAAACAATACACTTGCCAGTGCTGAGAGACTTGTTTTTCAAAAACTATTGAAATGTGTAGCATACATGACAATGACATGAACACTAGCTTTATAAATTGCAACTTTTTAATTTTCTTTTTCTTTTTAAATGCTATTTCAGTTTTGCATCATTTTTGATTTTGTGCATGGGAATACAAAAAATATTTCTATGTACATATATATACACACATGAAAAACAAACAATTAGGTATGTACAATGAGTCAACAACTTACATACAACACATTCTTGGCCATCCATTCATACAAATACACATACATACTGGTCCCAGTGTCAAAAGAAACTTTTTTGTTCAACAAATGAAGAGTCCTTTTTTAACGTATTTGACACTTGATTGTGACAGTAATAAGAAAAGCAAAATGTCTTTCTATAAATTGCCAAGAAGTTTTCAGAAAAATCAGGGGAATGACCCGGGACCGGGTCGGTCGACGCGTTTCGAGCCCTGTGACTGACAGGGTTCTCCTCAGGACCAAACAGTAACTACAAAGAAAAGGAAAACAATAATAACTCTTGGGTTCTAAGAGATCAACACCTTGTTCGCAACCTAACTACCCTCAGCCTACCTCTAGTGTTGGGTCATGGCTCCAACTGCGGTTGCAGGCAATTGTATTCCGAATGCAAAGAGCGGGTGGGGGGGAAGTGCTGGAACCAAAATGGGAAAACAAACGATAAGTGCACTGCATTTAAAATGATTGTGTAAACACACACGTTTATCCTAATGTGACTCATTCGTTAGGTGTGTGTGCGTGCGCCTACCTGAGCTGTTAATGAAGGTTGTCGAGGATGAGTCTCCTGAAGGTCTAGCTCTTTCGTAAAGTTTCGCTCCAAATCTGCTGAAACTATCAATGGAGAAAGCGTGTGTTAGTGCTTGCTGTCTGGCGTGTCATTGACGATGTGTGGGAAAACTCGTGGGCCCATACGGTATCCTTCCTACCATTATTAAAGCTCCGCGCTGGTTCTTGAAATCAACCGCCGTTCGTGTAATTCACTCCTTCCCCTTCGGTCTGTAGGGACTGAGTGAGCACACTGACTGTTCTTAGCTGTGGGTGTGGCTACGTGCTGAAGGATTGTGGGGGATGTAGTCCCGTGGGTCTTGATCGGAAAGGCTAAGAAGTTTACGTGTTGGGTTTGTAAATTTCGGAAATCTCATTCAGTCCGGTTGCTGCTGTATCAAATTTCATTATTAACATGGCTTCTCTTTGTTTTAGTCGTGCCTCGAGATTGCCACCTCTCGGATCATTTTCAATTTTCGACATGACAGTCCACTTAAGCTTGGTTTTGTCGTGTTTCATGGCTACCCAGTGATTGACTAGAGGTGCGTTTTCAACTTCTCTACGTATTCTTGATTTGTGTTGGGTAATACGTTGCTTGACTTCTTGGGTTGTTCTTCCGATGTATAACATTGGGCATGGACAC
The DNA here is from genome assembly GCF_964263255.1 of Lissotriton vulgaris. Classification (NCBI taxonomy): domain Eukaryota; kingdom Metazoa; phylum Chordata; class Amphibia; order Caudata; family Salamandridae; genus Lissotriton; species Lissotriton vulgaris. The sequence goes on along the minus strand of NC_141694.1, from coordinate 1,194,438,719 downwards.
ATTACAGCGTACACGACATTCCTTGTCTTACAGTTGGTAAAAACCTCATGTTTCCAATTGATGTTGTTAAATGAGAAGACTGACTCCTCTGTTGTTTCTTCACAGCATATGCATGTTCCACATTTGTGGTGTCCTATAGTCGGTGGAAAACCGAATAGACTTCTTAGGGTCGGGCCTTTCTCAATGGGTAAAGCTGCTCTCACAATGTGATTGGCCACACTCTTTTCTTTTTTGTGCGCGAATAAGGGTGGTTTTTTAATATCCTCATGTAAATCTTTTACTAGATGCCAGTTAGATGTAATCAATTTCTTTAATTGGTTGGTAGCTGGACAAAAGGTAGACACGCAGGCCAATCGTTTTTGTTCCACTTTGGACTTTTTCTGCAACAGGGATTCACACGGCGTCCACCATGCCCTTTTCAATGAATTTTTTAATAGTTTATTGGGGTATCCTAGTTGGAGAAGCCTCTCCTTCAGTAGGTTGGCATGTTCAAAGTAGTCCTCTTTTCGTGAACAATTCCTACGTATCCTGAGGAATTGTCCAAAGGGTAGGTTTTGTCTTAGGCTGCGTGGGTGATTGCTAGAATACAGCAACGCCTTATTTCTGTCTGTCGCTTTTCGGAAAAGGGTAGTTCCAAGGCCTCCGTCAGATGGTTCAATTTTTACATCCAAAAATGTGATGGATGTATTGGATGATGTGCAACTGAATTTTATATCATCGCTTCGTGCATTCAGCCAGTTGACAAACTCATTCAGGGTTTCAGGGTTGCCGGTCCAAATGAGGAACACATCCTCTATGTATCTCATATAGTGAGAAATCTGTTCTTTAAAAGGATTGTCATTATAGATGATTTTTTGTTCATAGAGTCCCATAAACATCACCGCTAATTCCGGGGCAAATGGACACCCCATAGCTACTCCTTTTATCTGTAGGAAGTATTCAGAGTCAAAAGTAAAAAAGTTTTTTTGCAGAGCCAAAGTAGCCAGTTGTAATATAAATTCTGTGGGTACTTGGACCGGTCTATCACGTTTATCCAGGAAAAAAGACAATGTCTCAAGAGCTTTGTCTTGGGGGATCTGGGTATAGAGTGAGACGACGTCTAGTGTCACCATTAATTGTTGGTTTTTATCAAACTGTATCGTCTCGATCTTTTGGAGAAATGCAGTCGTGTCCTTGAGGTGAGCTGGAACCATTTCAATGAACGGTTTCAAAAAGAAGTCTATGTACTTGGCTACCGGTTCGAAAAGGGATTCACATCCGGAAACTATTGGACGTCCTGGAGGGTTGTTTTCGTCTTTATGGATTTTTGGCAGTACATAGAACACTGGGGTTCGTGGATTTTTGTTCTGCAGAAATGCCAATTCCTTTGGGCCCACAAAGCCTAGGTCGAATCCTTTTTGAATAATTTGAAACAGTTGGTTTTGGAATTCATTCGTGGGATTTTTTGGAATGCGTCTGTAACAGACGCATTCCAAACAATCCCACGAAGTTTTTGGAATGCGTCTGTAACAGACGCATTCCAAAAAATCCCACGAATGAATTCCAAAACCAACTGTTTCAAATTATTCAAAAAGGATTCGACCTAGGCTTTGTGGGCCCAAAGGAATTGGCATTTCTGCAGAACAAAAATCTACGAACCCCAGTGTTCTATGTACTGCCAAAAATCCATAAAGACGAAAACAACCCTCCAGGACGTCCAATAGTTTCCGGATGTGAATCCCTTTTCGAACCGGTAGCCAAGTACATAGACTTCTTTTTGAAACCGTTCATTGAAATGGTTCCAGCTCACCTCAAGGACACGACTGCATTTCTCCAAAAGATCAAGACGATACAGTTTGATAAAAACCAACAATTAATGGTGACACTAGACGTCGTCTCACTCTATACCCAGATCCCCCAAGACCAAGCTCTTGAGACATTGTCTTTTTTCCTGGATAAACGTGATAGACCGGTCCACGTACCCACGGAATTTATATTAGAACTGGCTACTTTGGCTCTGCAAAAAAACTTTTTTACCTTTGACTCTGAATACTTCCTACAGATAAAAGGAGTAGCTATGGGGTGTCCATTTGCCCCGGAATTAGCGGTGATGTTTATGGGACTCTATGAACAAAAATTAATCTATAATGACAATCCTTTTAAAGAACAGATTTCTCACTATATGAGATACATAGACGATGTGTTCCTCATTTGGACCGGCAACCCTGAAACCCTGAATGAGTTTGTCAACTGGCTGAATGCACGAAGCGATGATATAAAATTCAGTTGCACATCATCCAATACATCCATCACATTTTTGGATGTAAAAATTGAACCATCTGACGGAGGCCTTGGAACTACCCTTTTCCGAAAAGCGACAGACAGAAATAAGGCGTTGCTGTATTCTAGCAATCACCCACGCAGCCTAAGACAAAACCTACCCTTTGGACAATTCCTCAGGATACGTAGGAATTGTTCACGAAAAGAGGACTACTTTGAACATGCCAACCTACTGAAGGAGAGGCTTCTCCAACGAGGATACCCCAATAAACTATTAAAAAATTCATTGAAAAGGGCATGGTGGACGCCGCGTGAATCCCTGTTGCAGAAAAAGTCCAAAGTGGAACAAAAACGATTGGCCTGCATGTCTACCTTTTGTCCAGCTACCAACCAATTAAATAAATTGATTACATCTAACTGGCATCTAGTAAAAGATTTACATGAGGATTTTAAAACACCACCCTTATACGCGCACAAAAAAGAAAAAAGTGTGGCCAATCACATTTGAGAGCAGCTTTACACATTGAGAAAGCCCCGACCCTAAGAAGTCTATTCGGTTTTCCACCGACTATAGGACACCACAAATGTGGAACATGCATCTGCTGTGAAGAAACAATAGAGGAGTCAGTCTTCTCATTTAACAACATCAATTGGAAACATGAGGTTTTTACCAACTGTAAGACAAGGAATGTCGTGTACGCTGTAATGTGTCCATGCCCAATGTTATACATCGGAAGAACAACCCAAGAAGTCAGGCAACGTATTACCCAACACAAATCAAGAATACGTAGAGAAGTTGAAAACGCACCTCTAGTCAATCACTGGGTAGCCATGGAACACGACAAAACCAAGCTTAAGTGGACTGTCATGTCGAAAATTGAAAATGATCCGAGAGGTGGCAATCTCGAGGCACGACTAAACCAAAGAGAAGCCATGTTAATAATGAAATTTGATACAGCAGCAACCGGACTGAATGAGATTTCCGAAATTTACAAACCCAACACGTAAACTTCTTAGCCTTTCCGATCAAGACCCACGGGACTACATCCCCCACAATCCTTCAGCATGTAGCCACACCCACAGCTAAGAACAGTCAGTGTGCTCACTCAGTCCCTACAGACCGAAGGGGAAGGAGTGAATTACACGAACGGCAGTTGATTTCAAGAACCAGCGCGGAGCTTTAATAAAGGTAAGAAGGATACCGTATGGGCCCACGAGTTTTCCCACACATCGTCAATGACACGCCAGACAGCAAGCGCTAACACACGCTTTCTCCATTGATCGTTTCAGCAGATTCGGAGCGAAACTTTACGAAAGAGCTAGACCTTCAGGAGACTCATCCTCGACAACCTTCATTAACAGCTCAGGTAGGCGCACGCACACACACCTAACGAATGAGTCACATTAGGATAAACGTGTGTGTTTACACAATCATTTTAAATGCAGTGCACTTATCGTTTGTTTTCCCATTTTGGTTCCAGCACTTCCCCCCCACCCACTCTTTGCATTCGGAATACAATTGCCTGCAACCGCAGTTGGAGCCATGACCCAACACTAGAGGTAGGCTGAGGGTAGTTAGGTTGCGAACAAGGTGTTGATCTCTTAGAACCCAAGAGTTATTATTGTTTTCCTTTTCTTTGTAGTTACTGTTTGGTCCTGAGGAGAACCCTGTCAGTCACAGGGCTCGAAACGCGTCGACCGACCCGGTCCCGGGTCATTCCCCTGATTTTTCTGAAAACTTCTTGGCAATTTATAGAAAGACATTTTGCTTTTCTTATAACTGTCACAATCAAGTGTCAAATACGTTAAAAAAGGACTCTTCATTTGTTGAACAAAAAAGTTTCTTTTGACACTGGGACCAGTATGTATGTGAATTTGTATGAATGGATGGCCAAGAATGTGTTGTATGTAAGTTGTTGACTCATTGTACATACCTAATTGTTTGTTTTTCATGTGTGTATATAAATGTACATAGAATTATTTTTTGTATTCCCATGCACAAAATCAAAAATGATGCAGAACTGAAATAGCATTTAAAAAGAAAAAGAAAATTAAAAAGTTGCAATTCATAAAGCTAGTGTTCATATCATTGTCATGTATGCTACACATTTCAATAGTTTTTGAAAAACAAGTCTCTCAGCACTGGCAAGTGTATTGTTTCTTTAGTTTATATTGGCTCAGCCTTGCTGAGTTTAGGAGTCAAGACCCTTTTTGTTTCCTTATCTATGAGATACAGCGCATTTCTGTCCTGTTTCCTTGCTCTGGTGCACAAATGGCTGCCATGCCCCAACACAGACACCCTTGGGCACTGATGCAAGGGTGTCAGTGCTGTAGGGTTGACTGTATTTGTGAAGGAATGGACACCTTCATGCACAAATACAATCACAAGAGGTGTTTTCCTCTTTCTATGTGTACATTACAATGCAGCACACATATAAAAAAGGGAATATGAGAAGAAATATAGGTGTTTCTCTTTATTGCCCCTCTCTTACACCTCCCCTGGGAAGGCATAGGAATCTGACACATTCCCAGATTAAGGAGATCATTTGAATCTGGGAGTGCGTCAGATTCTATAGATGTTCTCTGGGAACACCCACAGCAACACCCATGGATCGCACCTTCCACGCAGAGTAATATGTGATAAGGGGCATATACTTGTGTTGGCATAGGATAGATCTGCCTTGGCAGTTCGGGCTGGACTGTTCCCATGAGGAACACGGTCAAGACTGATTTGCATATGGCTGGTTCTGAACTGGGGTAGTTAAGTGAGCTAAAGAACGATGATGGATTCAAACCAGATCTGTGACTGGGGGTGAGTGTCTGAAAAGTTTCAGCCGCCCATTCATTATCTCCTTGTGTTTGCTTTGTTCGCCTTGGTTGGCAGGATATGCCCAGACATGGGTCCCTTGCTTGCGTTGCAACTGGATTCAAGGTAGCCTGGCTGATGAGGGATTTTACTTCGAAACCGGTCCCAGGAGGTTTGTTTACGGTCCAGGGAAGACCTGGCTCGACAGTTTGGGCTGGACTGTACCCATGAGGAGCAGGGTCAAGACTGATTTGCATGTGGCTGGGTCTGAACTGGGGTGGCGAAGTGAGCTAAAGAACGACGATGGATTCAGTCCCAATCTGTGACTTGGGGTGAGTGTCTGAAAAGTTTCAGTGCTCCGTCCATCATCTGCTTCTGTTTACTTTGGCATATTTACCAAGTCATGAAAAGCCATTTAGGGTGGCTTTACATAGACTTGTAAAGATGAGCAGACCCATTGAGCCGCCAATGCATAACAAAATAGTGATGCATCGGTGGTACAATGGCCATGTCAATAAGGCCCACCATAGTTTGTTTCAACACTACTGAATGTCTGGTATGCAATACTTGCATTCACCCCACATCCATGTGCTTATTATAATCTCAGTATGGCCCATAACCTCACCTTTCTTGACTACACCGAGGCTCGCATTGCAGACCCATCCCTTGGAGGCCAGTCTGAGCCACATGGGTATAGAGAAGGGCAAGGCAGCCATTTGCACAGCTTTGCCTTAATCCACACCTATGGGGCAATTCAAAGCAACACAGGGTGGGTCAGCTTCGCAGCACTAATATGATTGCGAGACCAGCACCACCAGTGCCATGAAAAGTGAGGTTCACGGCAGCACATGCCTCTGGTGACTGAGGTCCCATGTTTTTCTGCTTGGTATTGTGGGATTTGTTGTCCTGGGTACTCATGTTGTACAAACGACTAGAAGCGGTGGTTAACAGAGGTGACAGAGAACTGGTGCTGCACTTTATACATGGAAGTATATAACATGACGGAGCTAGAGTGAAATGTGCACCTGTAACTGGCCATTGTGACTGACAATACATATAATGCTTAACAGTACATGACTGACATACCTGCCATTTCCCTGCGCATAGTGTAATGGAGAGCTGGTACCAAGCTAGCTGAAATTAACAAGATTACCTTTATTTAACCCATTTTTGCAACTTACCCTGTAGGTTGTGGTACTGAAAATTCTGGACTCAGGTGTTCTGTGGTACCGAAATTCTGCACTCAAGTCATAAACATCGTCGTATCATGACGAATTTGATACTAGCAGACCGGTAATGGTTTAAATACTATGCTTAAGCATTTTCGTCGCATTCGTGTGACAAAAACACCCTGAAATCGAAGTTTTTGTCCTGAACCCTCGGGTTCCATTTTGTGAGCGGCAGCCATTTTGTGATTGCCCTCACATAGCCAAATAACTAAGGCCAAATTCGATCTGAAGGACACGTATACCTTCGCTGACTCCTCTGTGACCTGGGCGAGCTGAGTCCACTGCCTCTAGCCAAACCTGTTCGGGCAGTTCCTTTCCCAGTGGCCGAATGAGATTAGTAACAAGGCACAACATGTCATAAACCGTTCACCACACACAAACCATGTCTAATCTTACGCACACCTGTCCTTGTTTCTTCTTTATGAACTGTTTTACGAGGAGGAGGTGCTCGTTTATTATTAGGGGTCCGTCGATATCTGATGAAAGTTCTGGGCCTTGCCGGGTAATTTATTATGGACTGGACAAACTGAAATGTGGGCTTGTCATCATGACTCTGCTTTTCCTTTGTAGTGAAAATATGTGTATGGTCAACTGTAAAATAAGGAATGTTTGCCTGAATCATATTATTTTGTATAAAAAGAGAAGGCTGGCTTTGTAAATTTGAGCAGTCTCCTGAGAACATACATGCTGTTGTACTTCTAGGATACCTGTTACTGGCTGCAGCCAATAAATACGATCTTTTAGTCCACCTAGAAGTCTCTGTGTTTCTGTAGTCTGAAACAGGAAGGACTCATAGTCTTTGGGTGTTCTCCCTGGCACTGCTGGGTTCTTAAAAACGCGGTACTTCAAGGTGTTGATGTTCCTCATGGGCTGCAATGTCTTATCCTGGAAGTCCTGCCACCAACTCCTCTGAAATGACAGCTGCACCCACTCCTCCAGGGCATCCAACTCCTCCTGGTCCGCTGGGCTCCCGCCTCTGGTCTGCAATGCTGCCTTCAGCTTGCTACCCATTTTCTCCTTCATCCTGCGCTTTATGTCATGTCAGCATTTCTTCAAGTCAGTCACTGTCCTCTTCCTTTGTCCCACGATGTTGACGTTGACCAGTATGAACTGCCGAATGGCTTCTTTCTTTGATAATGGCAAACAGTTGGTGTTGGTGGTCTGTCACCTCTGTGATCAGGATCTCCTTCTCACTAAAGTTTCACTTCCTCTTCCCCAGGAACTCTGCCTGTACATCCTGGTTGGTGCTGGAATTGTTAGGGATGCTGCCTTGGTTGCTGCTTTCTTCTACCTGCTTCATAGCTGCCTTCAGTGTAATCTGATTGAATTGTTTGAATTTGCGTCATTTTTATCAATTTTTTCACATTTTCACACTGTAAAAATTGGAACTAGGGTTGTTTGCTTGTGTTTCGTGACACTATTCTGCCTTTAGACACTTTTATAGCAGATGCGTCAGTTTTTGCAGCGCCATAACGCAAGCAAAATAACGATGGATTAAACCCAGATCTGTGACTGGGGGTGAGTGTTTTGCCAATGTGCAACATTCCGTCCATCACCTTGTGTGTTTTGCTGTTCACCCTATGTGGGAAGGGCATTCCCAGACGTGGGTCCCGTGCTCACTACGCCACTGGAGTCAAGCTATACTGGCTGATGACAGCTGATAGCCAGAGACCGGTCCTAGGATGCTTGATTCCGGTCCAGTGAAGACATGGCTTGGCAGTTCGGACAGGACTGTTCCCATGAGGCACAGGGTCAAGACTGATTTGCATATGGCCATGTCTGAACTGGGGTGGGGTGGTGAGCAAAATAACGATGGATTAAACCCAGATCTATGACGGGGGTGAATGTTTTGCCAATGTGCAACATTCTGTCCATCACCTTGTGTGTTTTGCCATAACGCCAGCACCAGCATAATTTTTTTTGTGACGTAGCTCACAGCTTACGACACGGTGCACCATACCATTAATGTGCATCCATGTCGCAAAAAGTTAATGGAAGGTTTTGTAACTGATTTTTACGCTTCGCTATGTTTCTGCAGTGTCCAACATTTCTTGTAAATGAGGCCCAAGGTTTGCAAGACAAGTCAAAGTACATCACACAGCTGTATGAATGTGTGAATTGTAATTTAGTTCCTAGACTGTCCAGCACTCTTTATATCCTTGAAATATATATTTTCCTAACAGATACCATAGCCTAAACTAGCAAGCATCCGCTTTGAGACCTTTGTTTACAAAAATAAATGTAAGGTGTTATACATGTTATGCTTTGGCTTATTACCTCTGGAAAAACGAAATACACATCGTAAGCGATTCCCCGGACATGCGCTGTTTGTTTGTTAGCTGTATCCAGTTATTCCGCACTATTCCGCATACCTCGCTGCTTCGTCGTACCAGACAGGGGAAACTGTTCGCACTTAGACCTTAATCTAGCAGTATAAAAATGTCAATCTAGTGTTTGAAAATGCCTCTTAGCTTCGCCTTACAATGAAATGTATCCCTTTCTAGACAACCTCAAACCTAAATGGGTTGCATTTCCGCCCAAGGCACCTCTGTTGCCAATCCTCGTAAAACATTCAGGGTGGTGATGAACAACGTCATCAATTCATATTGAGGTAGCAATATGTCATGCAGCGGTCTCAGATGAAGGCCAAAAATCAATGATTGAGGTAGCAGAAAGTGTTTTAGCTTGCGTTTGCTGTCTTTGCAGAAAATGCATGGCATTGTTCCTGTAAGAGGACAAGCAGTGCCTGTGTTCAGAAGCTAACAAAGCCACCTCATCTGAAGCACATATCAAAATTATTGTGGAAATAAATCACGCCACCAGGAAAAGAGAATGGATTCTGAAATTGCAGCTGATGAAAACTGCCTGCTTGTAATATTTTTCCATCTCTTGCTATTTATTATTTGTGTTGCAAAAAAAACGAATTTGCCTTTCACAGCATATACTATACATTAACTTACAATCATTATGCAAAAATATGTGTTTTTGTGTAATTTGCAGTCACCTAAGAGAAGGAAGGCAGCATTTTCAAAGCAAATGTCATGCTGATTTGCTCCGACTGCTCTCAGCCCTTCTGATTGTGCGCTACTTTCATCACTTCGAGCCTAGCGAAACACAACAGGGTGCAATCAGCATGGGATTGCTTCTTAAAATCGCAAGCCCCATCTAAATGCGATAATAAAAGTATAAGGAGCTGAATCGAAGCACTTGCAATTATGCCCTCTGTACATGTACATCGATTATTGGATGCATGGATGTCGGGTGAACAAAATGGCTGGGTAAGTGGAAGTAGCACCACATGTCCTTTGACCCCAATGACATCACATGAAGTGATATCATACAACTGGTGACCTGCCGTAACTCCCCCCCCCCTCAGCTATCTGTTCCACTAAGCCTTTCTCACTGGTCTCCTTATAATATCCCACTTGCATCTGACTTTCTCTCGTGTTCTTTCTGTTTTCCACCTCTCTGTCAGATGTCTCCCATGTATCTTACTTCCTTGTGTGTCTTTTTCTCACCTGTTTCTGTCTCAAAATCATCTCCATATCTCCCACCTTTCCTCCTCCCCACTTATTCCTCTGCTGTCTCTTTCAGTGTCTCTAAACTGTATAGCCATTCTGTCTCTTGTTCAGCTCTCTCACTTTATCACCACTCTTGCAATTGCCTCCCTTCTTTCTTTCAGATACATCTTTCTCAGCTGTCCACTCTCCCACGTGGCTTAGCAGTCTAACCTCTCTTTATCTCACATCTCTCGTACAGCTATCTCCCATTCTTTTTGAGCTGTCTCTCACATCATTCTCTCTATCTCCTCTCTCACCCACCCTCTTCCTCTCGTTCCCTCTGAACACTCTTTTTCAGTCATCTCTCTCCTCTGAAATGTCTAGACACAATCTCTAAGCTGTGTATTTTACCTTTCCTTTGTTCCATCACTGAGCTGTACCCTTCTAACAAGTCTTACTTACCTCCCTCTTCCACTCAGATGTCAATGACCAGCTGTCACTTTAACACTTTTCTCACACTGAAACTCCATCACTTCTTGCCTCTTTCAGCTATCTCTTTTTCATATCTTTTATATTTTGTGTTTGATACTGTCACCCCATCCAGTGTTCCCCTCTATGACTCTCTGCTGCCTTTGTCACTTGTCTGTGTTTGTCTTACATTGCTGTCACCTATTTTACTCTCTATCACATCTGTCTATATCTCTCTCACACTTTTCACCTGGCTCTGTTTCTCTTTGATCCCTCTGCCTGTCTCTTTCACACACACACACAGCTCTGTCCTTGTCTCCTGATCCTTCACCTGTCTCTCTGTAGTGTCCCCTTGCTGCTCTTTTTCTCGTTATATTCCCCTAATTTTTCATCATAGTCTTTACTCTCCACTCACTCTCTCTCTTCACCTGTCTCTCCTGTATTTCTTGCTTTTTTCACATGGTCAGCGGCAGCAATGGCACAGAGACAACTCTTTGTTGGGGTCCGCTTCACTTGCAACAATAAATAATTGCTTTGCAGGTGTGTTAATTTTCTCTGACTCTTGACTATGCTAGGACTGGTTCTATTGGAGCTGGGTCATGGCAGCTTTGCAGACTGATCAGTCCATCTTGAGGTGGCACGATGGGAAAAATTGTGATGGATTGGAATGCCACCCAAGTGATTGCCAGTGGCCAGACGTATTGCACGCACTCCTCATAACACGTTCTTTGTGTTTGAGGACCTCCTTATCTGGACATGACCATGGTCCAGGACATCTTGGGGCCGAATATTCAGAGGCACACCAAACATCTCCAGCTCACAAAAATTGAGTTTTGGACCCTGACAAAGGCTTAGCTTATCCTGCATTACTAACTGGAGACACATGAGCAGCGGCATAACAGTGAGCATTATTTCAGCAATAGAAATGTGTATGTACGTACTTTAAATATTATTGTGTCATGTCGTTTAATCAATCAATCAAACAATTTTTAAAGCACGCTACTCACCCGGTAGGGTCTCAAGGCGCTGGGGGGGAGGGGTCCGTTACCGCATGAAAAGCCAGGTCTTGAGTTGCTTCCTAAAGAGGAGATGGTCCTGGGTCAGCTGTAGGTGGATGGGGAGGAAGTTCCATGTCTTGGCCGCCAGGTAGGAGAAAGATCTTCCTCCGGTGGTGGATCTGCGGATGCGTGGTACGGCGGCTAGGGCAAGGCTGGTCGTTCGTAGCTGGCGGGGGGGCGTGTAGAAAGTGAGGCGGTTGTTGAGGTACTTGGGGCCCAGGTCGTGGAGAGCCTTGTGTGCATGGGTGAGGAGTCTGAATGTGATTCTTTCGCTGACGGGGATCCAGTGCAGGTCTCTCAGGTGGCCGGAGATGTGGTTGTGGCGGGGGATGTCCAGGATGAGTCGTGCAGAGGCGTTCTGTATGCGCTGGAGTCTTTTCTTTAGTTTGGCAGTAGTTCGCGCGTAGAGGGTGTTCCCGTAGTCCAGTTGGCTGGTGACGAGTGCCTGGGTGACCGTCTTCCTGGTTTCGGTGGGGATCCAACGGAAGATCTTACTGTAAGCTGTATAATGTGCTTTTTAATATCTCTTACCTGCTATTGAAAGAGTTAGGTACACCGAACAACTTTATTGCAACATTATATCTTCTGAGTTAGGCCCACATGTGAGAGCATTCAATTGTTTTAGTAAAGAGCTTGAGTAAGATCTCAGTTGTGTACACTTTCTGTCAAAGAGGTAAGAATTTAGGATTTGCTTTACACTTTTGTTCTTAGACACTCTACTCGAAATGGTGCATATTCAACATAGACCATTAAACGGAACGTGGTAATAATGCTAGTTGTCCACAAAAACATTCAAGGTAAATATTACTTAAGAATTCAGTGCTCAATTTGTAAAATAATAACTGCCAGGATCCTGACCAGGAGGCCACTGTAGCTTGCACAACCCATTGCCCTTGTCATCACTGCTAAAACGTCTACTAACCATCTCTCTCACCTGCAAGTGCGACAGTTATGATTATTTCAAGTCCCCAAAGCTAAAGGAATGGCTAGGGAGGCAGGTATCAGTAATGATTTTTTGTATATTGTATTCATAAGCAACCGTGTTTCTGCTCATCTCTAAATTAGATGAGCAGCCATGTGGCAGACAGTCCTATGCGCGTAAACCACCGGCTCAAAATAAACACTCCTTTAGATGCTCATGTTTCAGTAAACAAATCGAATAATGAATCATCTCTCTCTCTCTCTCTCTCTCTCTCTCTCTCTCTCTCTCTCTCTCTCCCTCTCCCTCTCCCTCTCTCTTCCTCTCCCTCTCCTTCTCCCTCTCCCTCTCCCTCTCTCTTAAGAACCATGTAGAAAGCAGCAAGATCCGAGATACAAATAGAGGACCAGTTGCAGGACAGTCTCTAACCACCACTACCACTGTGAAAAAAGTGGAGTATGTCACCTGCTTCATAGGGAAGACAATATTTGTACAGGCACAGGCACACTCCATCACTAATCAACTCCAGTTTACTCACAGAAAAGGCTTTGTGAATCAAGACTGGATATTCATCTGTAACTCATATCTGTGACAGGGTAACACACCAGTACTCAAATGAAAAGCCGTGCAAATTTGACCCTATGATTCATCACTGGACATTAAGTAGGATGTTGAAACCAGGCAATGTTGAACCTTAAGCGTACGTAAGAGGCCAGGCAATGTAATAAGCAGATTACGTATGCATGGATGCTTCCATGACTCTTGTTACTGTAGGCAGGCCCTCAGAGTTCCAAAGGAAGAAGAACGTAGGTTATGGTGGGAGAAAGTACCTTCCCGTGAGAGGTGCTTGACAATCGGAAACCAGATTTTATTTAGTGCCATTTATTGGTGCCAGCGGTTATGGACTTTGATTTTCAAACAGAGGGAGGAGATACATCTTTACTCTGTCGAGAATATGTCCATCTCATATGGTTATTGGGTGAAACCCTCCAAATTTAGACAACGTTTGTTGCAGCAGTGATTCTATCACCATATCACTACTGTTTTTTAAAAAAATTGCAGATTCTCAAAAAAGTCCCATTTTCTTAAAATTGCAATTCTGTTACTATAGCAGTAACATCTTACATCACCAATATGCAAATAAATTAGTATTAGCTCTAAATGTATATGTAGGGCCTGATTCACAAATGCAAACTTACACTTTCGGGTATGGTACAACAAAGAAATGGTCACAGAGGAATTAAATTACATTAAAGCTTGAAGATGACAGATTTCAATCATGCAAGTAGACAATTTAACATCACCACAAGGAATCAATGAATAATTGTGATTTAATTTTTATCACAAACATAGGAAAGAGGTAGCTTGAATCAAATGGATATTACAATAAATGTACAAATTAGAATCATGAACTTGGTGCTCAAGAGGAAAGGGAAGGGTGTGAGTGTTTATGAAGGGTTGCGTGATGGTGCAAAGGGAGGGAATCGGTATTGTGTTATAGGTACATCCCAAGATTGTAGTACCTATTCCGCCTATTAATTGGCAACGGAATGTAAAATAAGACATAACTTAGTAGGTGCATACACAAAATCTCTGTCACCTATATTTGCTATACAACAAAATATGGCGACGTTTCGGCCCCCTGTAATCATAAAGGTGACTTCAGCCTTATCGGGGGTCTTAATCAGGACCATGGGGTACTCATGAAGGGGAGGGGGGACAATAGCACCTGGAAATAATTAAGCACACATTAGTAAAGTGATGTAAATAAAGGGAAAACTAGTGTTTCCAAAAATTTAAAGGGATTTACCAATGAGAGACAGCATGAAGATTCTGGATGCACTTAGAATGGAGGGCCTGTGATGTCCTAAACAATCAGAGATGATAAAAACAATAGTTGTCTACACAGAAGATCAGTGGCATAATACTGTACACTAGTTATTAAAATGCTCAGGTGGACTCCCTGTGTATGAATTACGATGGTACCAGTCCGTTAAATGGAGCCGGTTTGTGTTCCTGATACACCAAGATGTCCTATGAGGTTGATGAGTAACCTGCAGCAGTGGGAGCACTGTGATTAAAAACTAATTGTGGAGCGAAGAGCGGGAGCCAAAAGTATTCACTTATGTAAATGAGGAGTGCTCTGTGAACAATACTCCAACATAATGTCACATCAGGCGTGCTAACATAATAAGTTGAAAAACAACTATTGTCAGCTCCACCACAAAACACCTCATTGTAGGTTTGTTGAGGGTAAGCTAACTTTTTTTCTGGTATTCACAAACTCTGAGCTTAATATGACTGACTGTAATTTTACTCATGTTGACCGTCCGCAGGCAGGACTGGGTGCTCCACACATATAGGACAGGCCAAACTTTTTATGTAGGAGTCTATGCCACGAGTGCAGAGTCTTGCAGTTGTAAAATTAGTGAATTACTGTTAGTAAATTTGTGAATGCTAAAAATAGTAAATGAAAGTGTAAGCTTCCCTTTGTGAATCAGGCCTGGAATTAATAAAAAAACTTTTTTCTGGCTAAACAAATTATGTCATACCATAGTAATCTAAAAGTGCTGAACACAAATGGTGTTTATTGGACATAGAGTGAGCTTGGAAACGTAGGATCTTTGGGAAATTGGGTTCCTTGTATTACATTTACCTTTTACCAAATACTATCATTGGGTCTATTGACTCCAAAGGGGCAGATTTACAAGCCCCTTGCAACACTTTTGCACCACCGTTGCGTCACTTTTGTGACACAGCAACACTGTAAAAAATGCAGTCAATTTACAACGTGACGCATCTAGGGAGATGCATCACATTGTAAAGCCCTGAGTCACATTATACCTGCATCAGGTATAATGTATGCAGGGTGGGCGTTCCAACGCTGGAAAGCTTCACAAAAGTGATGCATCGAAATCTACAAGATTTCACAGCGTCACATCTAGGACGCCACAGCGTCAAAACCTTATGCCTGCTTGAAGCAGGCATAAGGAGTGATGCAGTGTAGTGGGAATAGGCCTCAAAATGCATTGCTGGAGTTGCGTCATGCGTGCAACACGACTCCAGCAATGCATGACTTTTGCCCCAACAGATGTATCAGAATTTCTGATGCATCTGTCAATCCTTGCACCATGGTGCGCTGTATTGTAAATACGGAGCATCCATGGTGGCGCAAGGGTTTCTCAGGGTTGCGCAGGGAAAGTGACCCATCTCTACAGATGGGTCACTTTCTTGTAAATCTGCCCCTAAGTTCATTACCTTCTAACTACATTATTGTTGCGCCCTGTCCTCACGTCACTAACAGGGCAAGTCCTTAAACTTGAGCTACGGGTTGCCTGTGGCAGACAGTTGGGTTGCTGTTGTTCGGATTTCATTAGTGAATGTAATGAAGTCTTTCATCACTCTCACACATTTACCAGCCAGGTGAATTTCATACAGTTTTTATAAGAAAGAAAGCTAGAAAGAAGTAAAGAAAAAGAGAAAGAAAGAAAACTGTCGACAATGATAGACATACAAGAAACAAAAGAACAAGAAAGAGCAGAAAGAAAGAAAAAATAATGAAACATGGTAATGAAGAACAAGAAAGAAGGAAAGCCAATAACAATGTGAGTAACTGTATTTCTTATCTACAATGAACCATGTTAGCTAGTTTACAAATATCTAATGTGGAAGTGTTTAAAGTTTGAATTTTACGTTTTCATGTTTTACTCACGAAGTTCCATCTGCTCCTTATCCTAGATCTCTAATTAACGGAGATTAAAGAAAGCCAATTTACAAAAACAATTAAAACACATATATAAACAAAAGCTCAAGAATGGGGTGAAAGTAAAGAAGTAAATTGCATTTCTTCGGAGAAGGTCATCTTGATGAGCAGACAAGTAGAAATCAATGATTTCAGGCTTTGCGGTCAGACAATCTATCATATGGATTGAAAGCAGTCACTCAGGCTCCTGCAAGGACCGCCTCCCCCTTGATGCTGCAAATGTCACATCTGAATATATTTACATGCCAAGTCCCACTGGGATGCGTTTACCAATTTCGCAGCTGCGGGAGACATCACCTAATGATATATAAATTGTAGAGCACGCCATCTTGATTCAGTTTCCTAAATTCAAAGGCAGTGGGAGGGATGCAGCAGCCACAGCGTGATAGGAAGGAAATGACAGTACAGATGAAACTTGTTGTTCCTGAGTAAACACCTGTGTTGTGGTGCCTTTGTATTCTAATTAAATAGTCCAATAAAGCAGTGCACGGGCCTGACGCCTGTGCATTTTACACCAACCTACACAGCACAAGCAGGCGCATTTCTAGCGAGTTAACAATAAATGTAAAACTTTATTTCATGCTGCTTGACTGTTTGTCTCTAGCTTCGTAGCTTTTCCCAAATTTGTCTAATTGTGTCTCCTAGTGAAACCCCGGAGAACAGAGCACAACACTGGCAACGTTTTTAGACATATCTACTTTGTCGTTCATTCCATTATACTGTTTGCAACAAGATAAGGCTAAGGGCTAGATGTATCAAGATACACTTTAGCGAATCTCAAAATGCGATTTTTTAGGAATCGCTATTTGAGATTTGCAAAATGGTATGTATGTAGAAATTCGCTAATTTTTAGCAATTTCTTAAAATTCCTTGATTGCGAATAGCAAATTGCTAATCGCAATTAAGGAATAATTTGCCATTCATTTCTATGGGCCAGGAGGCCCATAGGAAGGAATGAGAAATTATTCTCAAATTGCAATTCGCAATTAGCTAATCGCAAATTGAGAATAATTTCAAGGGTGCAACGGTGTCTTAAGGACACCCTGCTGCACCCCAGAAATTGACATGTGTGCGCATATGGCGTACATACTTGCCCTAAGGGCATGCATGAGCGTCACATGCCACCTTTACAAATTGCAAAAAGTGCATTGGTAAAAGAAATCGCAAATTACCAATAACTACAAGTTAGTGGTAATTTGCGATTTCTTAAGGGAAAATCGCTAATTGGAAATGCTTGATACGTAGCATTTAAGGAATCGCAATTTGCGATTGCTTAAATGCTGACGCAAAGATAAGGAATCGCAAATTTTGCGATTCCTTAAATTTGTGATGCGATTTCTTCATACATCGCATTTCTCGTTTTTTTTGTCGCAAATGCTGCTATTTTGCGATTTGCAGCGTTTGCGACAAATAAAACGCTTGATACATCTAGCCCTAAATCCCTTCTTCATAACATTAGTACTAACTGCTGCTACATTTCTGACATAGGAAGTAGGGTGGTGGGGTGGGGGAGCTGCAGCAATGCTGGAGATCTGAAAGTGATTGAGCATTGAAAATTACATTACGCTTTGTTTTTATATTGTCACATTTGCAGTAGTTCAAAGACAGATGTTAAATGCCAGGCTATGTCTCCTCCCAAATTGCTACTTGGTTTTTTCACATGGACATTTCTTTCTCTGCAAAGTGAGAGGATTGTTGAAAGTGAAATGTGGCAATCTTACTGGTGTTTGTAAAGTGAAATATGTGATAATTTTGTTAGTGTGAAAGGAAAAACTGTAGGATGCTGTCTTTTCTAACACACAACATGTACATACATATAATTGAAGAGTACGAATATACAATCGGGAAACCACAAGTGAGGCGAGTTTTTCATAGGATCCAACAAACAGGGACACTTCACTTATTTGCTTGTAGGTGTGCCAATGACAAATATTTGCAGAAACCCACACATTATCCAGGGGCGGCTCTAGGATCATGGTGGCCCTGTTCAGGGAGCGTAGGTAAGGGGCCCCGGAAGAGGGGTTCCGGGCGCAGCGGGAGGAAGGGGTCCGGGCGGGGTGGAGCGCGGACACCAGTGAAGAGAAGGGGGCAGGGTATTTGGAAGTGGAACAGAGACGGATGCCGCCAAATCCCTGCCAGGGGCAGCCACACAAATATGCATCCAACATCAGAGGATTATTATATTAACCCCTTTACTGCGGCAGCTATTCCGCCGCAGTGCTAAGGGGGGATGGCGGGCGAGCGGCGGGTGCATGCTTGTTACGGAACCGCTCCGTCACCAGCGTCGGTTGCGCTGTGCTCATGACGGAGCGGTTCCGTCACGGCCCCGCCCGCTCAATAGAACGCTCAGAGCAGGCGCAGGCGTGCCGACCGGGCCGTGACGGAACCGCTCCGTCATCAGCACAGCGCGACCGCGGCTGATGACTGAGCGGTTCCGTCACCAGCAGGGGAGGGGTTAAGGATATATATTGGCATGGTGGCCCGTGGGGTTTGGTGGCCCTGTGCAGGTGCACAGCTTGCACATGCCTAAGGCCGCCCCTGCATTATCGCTTGGGCTCTATATACTTGTACCACTTAAACTGCATGTCTGTGCAAATTTAGTTCTCATTTCAATGAAAATGTGCGATCAGTAAATCACATTGTGCTATCCCACCATGCTTTAGTAATATATTTGTGACAGTGTGCTCCAAAATTCAACACCAGCGACATAATACACTCTTACACACTCCCCTGCTGAATGAGCATGGCACATTTGTGACACATGTTCTTTGTGTGATGCTTGAATTTTTCAGAATCCTTATGAGTAGCTTTGATTACAGCAACCCCACTCTGAAAATTGTTCCAGCACTGCTGGTTTCTCAAGCTCACCTAGAAAGTTACGAAGGAGCTGAGCAAACAGGGTGAATATTTGGAGTATCCATAGAGTAAATATGGATTGAGTGCAACTGACTTTGAGTTTGATGCCTGAAGGGGATTTGAAGATACAAAACATGTGCTGTGCAAAGTGACATGCTTTGCATATGTAAATTCCCAGAGTACATTATAAAAAACTGCTCTTGCACTGTCCAAACGCTTTTGCGAATGGCAATTTCCACACTGTGAGTCATTTCGAGTTGCAAGGAAAAGGATGTGGTAACGCAGAGCTCCCAAGGCCATCTTCTGCTTGTGGGAAAGGTGTACCTACGGTTGGTGCAGTGCGTGGATTTCTACAGTTGCAAAGCCTTGATCACATAGCAACTGTACAGTGGTGGCTGCCATCTACGGGGGGCACACGTGCAAAAATATAAATCTCAACAACTGGATGCAGTACGGGCACCAATCCTAGTGCTGCTCTTATGCTGTGAGAGCAGCACCCTGATTGGAGACAGCGGCCTCACTCACTGCTCCCGAGGACACTGGAATCTGGGATTTCAACCTCTGTGATAACATTCAAACGAGTAACAGGGAGAGCAATACGATCACACACTGGACGTTTTGAATGACCAAGTGCTGTTACAGTCAATGTTTATGTGCACCTAAGCTATGGCTTCAGCTTGGTTTAGACAACAATGTTCAGAAAATGCAGTAGCAAAGCAAGCACCAACTGGATATAGTTCTCATATGTATGCCTAGTTAATGCCTGTGCTGTGGCAGTCACAGCTGGTGTGTTCTGTACCACAGTCATTTCACAAAAGCAAAGAGGAACAGCGAGGATAACGACCGCGGGGGCTCCTCCATTATAGGGGAGTGCGTTGCCCCGCTTGCGGCAAGGGCAGCAGGCACACACATTCATAAAATTGTAATAAATGCCTTTTTATTGATGTGTTACAGCGTGATGGCTGATGGTGGGGCTGATCAGTACGACTGCACTAGAAATACTGCCCCCTGCCAGTGCAGAGGTCAGATTGGCCAGCTGCCTACAGCCGACCAATCTGACCCTGCGTACTACAGACCCTGCAACCGCAAGGCTGGGAAATAGTCAAGCGATTGCAGCCGCAGGCCTCCAGCCTCAAAATGAGCACAGGTTTAGCCTGCTCCAGCCAATCCTACAGCTGCGCTGCAGCTCCAGTAGTGACTGGTTTCGTGTTGTCCTAGGGCGGAAGTTCTTCCCTTCCTGCCCGAGACAGCCAAGGAGAGTGCCGGAAGGAAGGAGCCTGCATCCTGAGCCTTCTGCATCGAGGACACGGGAATGAGTCGGGCAGCAGGTAAGTTCTTTATATTTTGATTTTTTTAATGTGTTGCCTGTTTCCCTCCCACCTCCCCGTCGTCGTCCCTCCTGCCCCGCCACTCTACCCCCACACCAGCTGCTACTGGTTAACGAAAGAGGAAGTAGGGGAGTCTGTCTGGGTTCACTGCCTGTGCTTGGGTCAAACAGGGGAATCTCCACCCACGAAAGGTCGTCACACAGGGTAGGTCAATGTGCGCTGTCTGGGTATGCTTTCTCAAAACTGTTTCTTTTTATGTACTTTTGAAGCACTACGGATCCTAATCAGGGAATTTAGCCAAGATACGTAGAATGTTCTTCTTGTTCAAGAAATCCAAAACACTGCAAATGGTAGTCTTAAAGCAAAAATCTATCCCATACTTATCCAATGTTCTGGAAGCAGGTCATAACTCTTCTATATCAAAGGTATACCTTTTTGAGAGGGTAATGGGGTTGGGAGGAGGAAACAGATGTCTTTGGCTTCTGCAGAATCAGCGGCTGTCTGCTTGAGCCTTTAGAACTCTGACAAGAAGTGATGAATGTTTTCAGCTATTGTTATGAAGATGGTTTGGGAATTTTGGTAGAAATCGTTGACTGGTATTCAGATTGAGGTTATCACATCCTCTGCATTCTCTGGGACTTGCATAATGTTGATGGTTGTCCATTACTAATCCAGGTGGGAAGGGAAGTATGCCGGATTTCAATATTTCCAATAACATGTACTCAAAAGTAACAAGTACCCATTTCTGTAGTAAGTGTGGGAGGGTGCAGCTGTGAAATGGAGAATGCTAATTACAAAATAGGTGGTATTTAGAGAGAGATATGGTGGGATAAGGGGAGTAATAGAAAGGGATTTAGGGAGAGACAAACACCCACCCACAAAGGTAAACCCATTATTATTTACTAGCTGCACTTCAATACAGTCAAAATGGCACCCAAACAGTTGTAAATGCATTCCCACTCAGACCTGGAGTAAGTCCAGCTCTATTTAACCACTGGTACTGCAATACTCTCCCACAGAAAATAATGGAGAAAGGAACATGAAATAATACCCCATAGGAAAAAATGAAATATTATTATAAATGTATTTAAAAATATTGTTATGACACAAAAAGATTCTACACTTAACTTTTAGTAATTTCTACTTCGTAATTAATCCATATAAACAATTTACCTTAGGTAGGAATTTGTAATATGTTTAAAATTTTTTTTAAATATTTTTAAATAAATAAAATCTTTAACTCAAAATTAAGTTAATGGCTGTGTAGAATTTTCTATTTTGTTCTACATTTCCAATATATAAATTTAATTCACATTAATATTTAATGTAACAAAAAAATCACTTTTTAAAATGTCCCTATACTTTACCTTAGGGAGATCTCTGACCCAGTAGTGAAGAAAGGTTACCAGTAGCAACTTTACTCTTGTAAATATGGCTGTTCCCCTTGCTTGCAGGATGCAGTTATATGTGAGTCTAAACTTTGTAGTGTAGATTTATTCACATGTAAATTTACTTTTGTGAATAGGATCTGTATTGTTTAGTCATTCGTTTATTCTGCCAACCATTCCTGTTCACTGCCAGATAGCTAATCTCTCCCTCCACTTCTGGATTTCATAGGCAGGATGTATACTTCTGAGCCATGGTGACTAACACTTTCAGCCAAGAATGTGTATTCCAACTCTAAAGGTCTGATAAGTGGCAGAACAGTAGACCACAAAAAGATTCAGTGATCGTAAAAATAAACCTTTTTCCTGTAACAACCTGGTCATAGGGACAGAAGAGTTTATAGTGGACCAGGAAGCCTTGTCAACACTGTTGTGGCATGCTTCTTCATAGGTCACCTTATGTGTACCCCCTTGCCTCACATGCCTCAAAATGACTGAGAGGCGAGGAGCTCCGGCCGGGGATAGCCTTTTTGGCTCAAATTCCCAAATTTTCAACCCCCCTTTGGTCATTTCAACTCACCTGGAGGTCGCTCATCTGCAGTTGACTCAGTTTCTCTTTTATATCCTGTTTCTGGACATCGGATAATTTGAGGATCAATACTCGAACCTGGCGGAACCGAGCAACATGGCCATTTCCCGGTGGAGCTGCATCGTCAGCTAAAGGGGAGATTAGCCCCGGCACACCGCCAGGGCCGTCACCTACCCAGCCGGACCGCAGACTAAGTATGGTCGCAGGCGAATTTGCGGATTTTTGGCAATTTCGCGATCTGCAAATCATGCGAATTTGCCCAAAAATCCAAAAATTCGCAAGCTTCAAATTATTTTGCTTGGTCGCGCTTGAAAAATACAATATCGCGTGCGCGGCATTGACTTACCGTGATTCTGAGTCCGCGAGTTGTTTTTCTCCCGGTTTGCATGTGCTGCACCATTTTCGATCTTGCTGCGTGATCGCGCAAGATTTTTTCGAACGCAATTACGTTATCGCGGCTCGCCATCTTGCACAGCGAGAGTTTGACAACACGAGTACGTCATAAAGGCCCGTGATCACGCATTGCGGGAGTAAACAATGCTGAACACGTAGATGCAGCGCACAGGTGACTTCCGGCGGGAGATTTGAACAGCTCGCGCTCCCGAAATTGCAAAAATTGCAATTCTGCACAAGAAATCCACTGCAGGAAGCATAAACCTTGTGAAAATGATGATTTTGATCAGAATAACTCCTCAGATTGACATTTAGCTGCACTTTTTGGTGCAAGGAGTCCATTTTTTTGGGGGGGGAGGAAGGAAGTGCCCCAGAGTCTCCAACTTCCTGTTCCTGTCCAGCAGGCTCCTCCCAGTGCTTTGTCCACGTCCTGGTCACTTTTGATTTGGATATGGAGCTGGAAGGATTAATTTTTGTGGCTGCTGCTGGATATTTGTATTTGAGGACTTTTTGGACTTTGGAGTTTGGATCACTTTTGGACTTGAGATTTTACAAGTAAGTTGGTGTTATTTGTTTGGGGCATTGCAGTTGAGGCAACTACAGTTTTAAAACTTTTTTCACAACTACAAAAAATATATATATTGTGGGTAGTCACAGTATCCAGTAGGCCCAGGGTTAGCCATGGGTGCAAGATACAACTGTTTTTGTGATTTTCTTTTAACTTAATTCTCATTTATGTCATGGAATTTTAGCTCACTGTTATATGTTGATTTTTTTTTAATTTTGGGGTGCCTGTAAAGCCTCACTAGCCAGTAGGCCCAGGTGTAGTGAGTGGTGCATGGACCTAGACTTTCTGTGGGGTGTCTTGAATTTAAACATCATTGAGGGCTTGGATGGCATTGGATTGTCGTGATTTTTGTGTTTTTTATGACTTTTTGGGGTGTTGTTGGGGCCTCGCCATGTGGGTGGGGGCCATTTTGAGGCATGGGACAGGCAGGGCCTGGCCATGTGGTGGGGGTCAAGGGGCCATTTTGAAGCCAGGCAGTGTGCTCAGGCCTGCACCCAGTTTGCATTACTTTCAACCATTATGCCCAGGGGTACTCAATGGTGCATTGGCCTAGTCTTTCTGTGGGGTGTCTTGAATTTAAACATCATTGAGGGCATGGATGGCATTGGATTGTGGTGATTTTTGTGTGTTTTTCGACTTTTTGGGGTGTTGTTGGGGCCTGGCCATGTGGGTGGGGGCCATTTTGAGGCCTGGGACAGGCAGGGCCTGACCATGTGGTGGGGGTCAAGGGGCCATTTTGAAGCCAGGCAGTGTGCTCAGGCCTACACCCAGTTTGCCTTGCTTTCAACCATTATGCCCAGGGGTACTCAGTGGTGCATGGGCCTAGTCTTTCTGTGGGGTGTCTTGAATTTAAACATCATTGAGGGCATGGATAGCATTGGATTGTGGTGATTTTTGTGTGTTTTTCGACTTTTTTGGGGGTGTTGTTGGGGCCTGGCCATGTGGGTGGGGCCATTGTGAGGCCTGGGACAGGCAGGGCCTGGCCATGTGGTGGGGGTCAAGGTGCCATTTTGAAGCCAGGTAGTGTGCTCAGGCCTGCACCCAGTTTGCCTTGCTTTCAACCATTATGCCCAGGGGTACTCAGTGGTGCACGGGCCTAGTCTTTCTGTGGGGTGTCTTGAATTTGAACATCATTGAGGGCATGGATGGCATTGGATTGTGGTGATTTTTTGTATGTTTTTTTACTTTTTGGGGTGTTGTTGGGGGCTGGCCATATCGGTGGGGGCCATTTTGAAGCCTGGGACAGGCGGGGCCTGGCCATGTGGTGGGGGGTCAAGGGGCCATTTTGAAGCCAGGCAGTGTACTCAGGCCTGCACCCAGTTTTCCTTGCTTTCAACCATTATGCCCAGGGGTACTCAGTGGTGCATCGGCCTAGTTTTTCTGTGGGTTGTCTTGAATTGAAACATCATTGAGGGCATGGATGGCATTGGATTGTGGTAATTTTTGCGTGTTTTTCAACTTTTTGGGGTGTTGTTGGGGCCTGGCCATGTGGGTGGGGCCATTTTGAGGCCTGGGAAAGGCCGGGCCTGGCCATGTGGTGGGGGTCAAGGGGCCATTTTGAAGCCAGGCAGTGTGCTCAGGCCTGCACCCAGTTTGCATTACTTTCAACCATTATGCCCAGGGGTACTCAGTGGTGCATGAGCCTAGTCTTTCTGTGGGGCGTCTTGAATTTAAACATCATTGAGGGCATGGATGGCATTGCATTGTGGTGATTTTTGTGTGTTTCTCGACTTTTTTGGGTGTTGTTGGGGCCTGGCCATGTGGGTGGGGGCCATTTTGAGGCCTGGTACAGGCTGGGCCTGGCCATGTGGTGGGGGGTCAAGGGGCCATTTTGAAGCCAGGCAGTGTACTCAGGCCTGCACCCAGTTTGCCTATCTTTCAACCATTATGCCTAGGGGTACTCAGTGGTGCATGGGCCTAGTCTTTCTGTGGGGTGTGTTGAATTTAAACATCATTGAAGGCATGGATGGAATTGGATTGTGATGTTTTCTGTGTGTTTTTCGACTTTTTGGGGTGATTTTGTGGCCTGGCCATGTGGGTGGTGGCCATTTTGAGGCCTGGGACAGGCAGGGCCTTTCCATGTGGTGGGGGTCAAGGGGCCATTTTGAAGCCAGGCAGTGTGCTCAGGCCTGCACCCAGTTTGCCTTGCTTTTAACCATTATGCCCAGGGGTACTCAGTGGCGCATGAACCTAGTCTTTCTGTGGGGTGTCTTGAATTTAAACCTCTTTGAGGGCATGGATGGCATTTGATTGTGGTGATTTTGTGTGTTTGGGGGGTATAACTGATGTTCCTCTGGCTTCCATTGCTTTTAAGTGCACAAGAGAACCACCAATGCCAGGAAGAAGTCCTGCAGCGGTGTGTGCAGAACAACGTCACGTGACATCCCGTGTGGCCACAGACAAGACACCTCTGCAACTCGTGCAACTGCGGCCTGCTGTTCTGACATCTGAAGAAGATGACCCCAAAGAAAGGTGGCCGTAGAGCCTCAGCGAAAAAAGTTGCCAGTGCCACTGCCAGTAAGAAGGAGCAGACGAAGCAAGTGGCACCACCTACTAAGGAGACTGGTGTGCCCACCGACACCTTTTTTGGGAGAAAAAAAACCTATGCCTGCAGCAGCAGCGGTGTCCGCCGAGGACCAAGCTGGAAGCAGCACCTCCACTTCATTGGGCTCAGTGCCACCAAGCCAAGTTAGATCCAAGACCATGAGTGCTGCTGCGGCAGCCACTTTGGTTGTTCAATCACCATCGACCAGTGATCCTGGCTCATCACAAGAAAGTACCATCCAATCAACGCCGGGTGTAACTCAGCTGGCGAGTGTTCAACAACCACAGCCACAACGACAACCACAGGTGCAACTAGTACAAGCGCAAGTACATGGGCAAGGAGAGGCGCAAGGAGAGGTGCAAGTAGAGGTGCAAGGAGAGCCGCAAGTAGAGCCGCAAGGAGAGGCGCATGTGATGTATGTAATGTAATGTAATGGTACTTGTATAGCGCACAAATCACCATGATGCATCTCAGCGCTTGTACGAATACCGCTGAGGAATGAATGAATGAATTTGGAACTTATATAGCGCATGGCTGCCCGTGAGCGGCCCAGCGCTGAGATTGCGAAAACATCTGGGGTTAGAAGCCGAGGAGTAAGGAGGAAGGTTATTGCGGGAAAAGGTGGGTCATGAGTAGCTTCCGGAATTTCATATGGTTGGGCTCGGAGCGAAGTAGAATTGGCAGAGGAACCCTTCCTGGCCTTTCCCTGTGAAGTGCCCACTCCTGGGCACCCCCAAGGTGAAGCCAGGCATCCTAGCGTTGTTGGGGCCGTTGTGGAGATTAAGCAAGCTATTGCCCAGAGTTGCAGAGTGGGACCCATGATTAGAATGGGCACCGAGGCGAGAATTATTAGGTCCGGGGAAATTGAGCCCAAGAGCCGCAGAGGTGGGAATTGAACCCTGGTCCCGAGCCAGACCTCTGCATCAGGGTCTGCCTCTCTAACCATTGAGCCACACTTCTCCACTATGGACAGGTGCATAGAGAGGTGCAACTTGAGGTTCATGGAGCAGCACAACTGCCTGCAACGCTTGTTCGTCTGTGAAACAAACAAGGACCCCCTGATATGGATCAATTTCCTGGGTCAGGGCAAACAATTAGTGTGAATATAATACCCAGGCAAATCTCTAATAACCACTAGCACATGAATAATGGCATTTGCCAAACAAAATAACAGTGATCAACAAACGTTTTTGCATATAGGATACATTTTAATTCCTTTTATAAGACATGATTAAATGATAAAAATTGGTACATAATTATACATAAATGGTAAAATATTTCAGCATTATAGCATATGCATAAATTCAAAAATTCATCAATTATAATATAAATAAACTAAAAGATGGTTTCCTGTCTACGCGTTTCGACACAGGTGTGTCTTCCTCAGGACTGTACCATCGTATTTCTGTAAAACATATTTAAAAAGATATTTTAACAAGTTTATATTTATAGTGCAAAAAACAGTTTGTGGTTTAGATTATAATATTATATATACAAGGCTAGTGGTTTTCACATCTTGGATATTACCGCTACATAATGATATACAGATTTACCAAAAGGAAACATCATTTATACATATATACACATCTTCAATCAAGTCTATACATATCTATTTACATAATTACAACATATTTACGAACACCTAATGTGTTCAATATGAGCATTTTTTACTAATTCCCTCATGTTAAGAAGTTTATTATATATGAGACAACCTTACGGTAGGGAAAATAAAGAAATATAGGTGGGAGAGGAAGGAAGATAAAGAGAAATTTTTTTTTTTTTTTTTACTTGATTGCGAGTACATTGGCAAGACATTTGAGTTATTTTCCATAAGTTGCCCATAATGATTTTTTATGATATATATAATGTAACTCTTCAGTATTATTTTGTCATATTATATAATCCATTCAGATTGTTCAGTTACTCATGAATCCATCTAATGACAGTTACTACAAACTCAACGTTTCACTTCGATATATGCTTACCTAGGTAGATTAATTATAACGGCTAACATCGAATACTGGCATGGAAAAAGATTATGCCGATATAAAGGTAGAGGCAGATGATTAAATTACCTGAAAGTGGATAACAATCATTAGAACCTGCAAAAGGGTCATTATTCATTGCAGTAATCCAAGTTCATTTTTGGCGCTATCTTATTTATTCTATACTAAAGCACGCTTTCGTTTTGTGTTACTATGCGTTTTCCAGATGTTTCTTACTTAATTTAAAAAAGAAGACATATCTAGTGCGCCATAGTCAACCGATGTTATACTCTAATGATTAAGTTCATAACACATGCTATTACGCTTACCCTATTGATTTTTTCCTTTATTCCTCTACTGCTTTAATGTCATCTTCGAAGGACGCTATGTGATATTGATTCCAGTCTGAAAACAAATGGGAATACAACCCACATGTAGTCACCTAGTTTATATATAGAATTTTCCTTACAAACTAATATGCAGTAGCTTTCTTACCAAATTCAAAGGACTCTGTTCTCTGCAGTAATGGTTTCTTTGAGGCGCTAAATGGCACTGGTTAAAACGAACGTTCCTGGTTAGAAATTTTTTATCTAGACCATAAAGAACGTGTGACGCGCATTAGATTTTATCGACTGAACAGAATAATTTACCATCTATTATAAAAAAGGACAGCTAACATTTATAGTTATTAGGGTATTGTGCATCTTTTATATTAATTTATCGAAGGATAATGGCCTTCTTACCAACTTTAAAATTCTCAAGCGGTATAGTTGCTGTGAGATGCCACGTGTCGGTAGTTTATATAAACGTCCCAGATGCGATCGTCTTTACTGTAGATAACAAGAAAAATGCAATACGGATGCTATTATTCTATATGAGTCATATTGAAAAATCTCATAAATACAGTCCGCCTGATACCGAGAATTCATATTGTTACCTGTATGGGTGTCGGTTAAGACAAACCGGCTGGCAAAGGTTCCCGGCGTCTTTTTTCTAAAGAGAAAACAAAAGCGCGACTCGCGTCATACTACAGAAGATATTAGCCGGTTCCTAACGCGTATTCATGCAGTGTGAGGCTTACCGTGATTTGTATCAAAAGAGCAGACCGGTAGCGTTGTGATCCCGGCGGTATCTAAATTTTCAGGCAAGAATCTAACAAGCAAGTTTGCATTGGTTTATATAACGCCTACGTCCATTGCTTTACTTGTTATCACGTGTGTCTTAAAGGGAAACACCTCACTCTTTGTACTAACGGTGTACCCAGATATAGTATAGACCGTTCTATGGGAATAGTTTTTATGGAAACTATGCTTAAATCCTGTGGAAAGCCCAAGTATATACTTATTCTACATATTATAGGTATTAAGAGTGACACATTTATTCCATCTATTTGTTACAGTATTGCGTTTATCCATGGTAGGTCATTGTTTAAACCATGGGTGAATGTGTTTAAAGAAAAAATCCAGTACACCTCTCTTTTTTTTCTTATTTTGTCTCCGCCATTACTATTGGGTTTATGGATCTTTTCTAGGATCCGCCATCGAATCTGTGATGGAGAGTGATGAATTTCAGAGAAATGCAGTGCCAAAGGAGCTGTCAATTTGCATGTTTTGATAGCAGACCTGTGTTCTGTAAGTCGGAGTTTCATTGTTCTTGAGGTTTCTCCGACATAACCTAAGTTGCAAGGACATAATAAAAGATAAACAATATTACTGGTATTACAGGTCCATAGTTCCTTGGCTTGTATTTTTACTTGATTGAATGTGAATGTTTCACCTGATATGATGCCATCACATTATTGACATGTGCCACATCTCGAGGTTCCTTTAATCGTGTTACCACCATCAAATGATTTCTGTATGTATGGGATTTTGTTGTTAGATCCCTCGAAACGTGATCTCACCACTAGATCTTTTAAATTTTTGTTGCGTCGATGCGCAAACATTGGCTTTGGTAATTTTGGTTTGGTAGGTTCTACATTCAACAGATGCCAGTTTGAGTTGATGATTTGTCTGACTGTGGCATTTAAGGGAGAATGCTTGGTGATACATACTAGATTTTGTTCTTTTTGATGTTTGTTGGAGTTGAGTAAAACGTCTCAATCAAAGTATCGAGCTCGTTTATATGCTTCACGTACTAGTCTGTGTGGGTAGCCACGTGCAATGAATTTTTGTTTCATTTGTTCGGACTGAACATCATAGTCTTTAATGTTGGTACAATTTCTACGCACCCTAAGAAACTGAGAAAACGGTATGCTATCCTTCTGGTTTCTTGGGTGGTAGCTGCTGAAATGGAGCAACGTGTTTCTTGCCGTTGGCTTAGTATGTAAGTCAACCTCCAGTTTGTTAGATACGTGTTTTATATATATATCAAGAAACTCAACCTTAACTGCATCTATGTGTGCAGTGAAGCGAAGATTGCTATCTGCCAGGTTTATCCATTCCAAGAATTCTTGTAGAGTCTGTTCCCCATTGGTCCAGATGAAAAAAATATCATCTATAAACCGGTACCAATGGGAAACAGACTCGTAGAATGATGCCATCTCATTATGTATATTTAGAGATTCAAATTTTGCCATGTATATACTGGCTATTGATGGGGCCATTGCTGCCCCCATACTGACGCCTCTCGTCTGTTGGTACATATGTTCCCCAAATTGGAACACATTCTCCTTAAGTACTATTGACAAACATTGTAAAATAAATGGCTTATTGCATGGTATATGATGTAGATCAATAAACCAACTTGTGGCCTCTATAGCTTCTTTTTGAGGGATATTGCTATAGAGGGATTCAACATCCAAAGTCACTAAAAGGTCTTTCTTCTCGTTGAATGGTAAATGTTCAACTTTAGCGATAATGGCCCCGTATCTTTAATATATGAGGGAGTGAATTGGATGTATGGTCTTAAAATGTTGTCAAGGTATTTTGATAAGGCTTCAGTGGGAGTGCCAATGGTGGACACAATCGGACGATAGGGAGAGTTTTGCTCATTTTTGTGCATTTTAGGAGTACCGTAAATGCAAGCTATCTTTTTCTGGGATTTGTTTAGGTAATCATGTTCCTTTTTTGTAATTATATCATTGTTCAGAGCTTGAGTAGTTATTTTCTGAATTAGTTTAGTTACTCTTTCTGTTGGATTTTTTGTGACTTTTTTATAGAATATAGGGTCATTTAGCATTGTAAGCATGTTTGTTTCATATGAAACTGAATCAATCAAAACAATGCCAGCACCCGTGTCACTACTTTTTATTACCACTGATTTATTGTTCTTTAAGTTATATAGGGCAGTATGCTCCTCTTTAGAGATATTATATATCGGTTTAGGTACATACCGAAGAGCTGATGTTAATTTATTGATGACTACTTTTTAAAAAATAGCCATCTCAGGGCCCAGCTGGTCTAAAGTCGGGGTAAAGGTCGATGGTAATGATACGATAATATTCGTATTAGCATCTATTTCTATATTCTCTCTGTTCATGAAGAACTTCTGTAATCTGATCTTTCTAAAAAAGGAGTGTATATCTTGGTGAAGTTCAAACAGATTGGTGTTTGAGTGGGGCACAAATGATAAGCCTTTAGTTAAGATAGCAACATCAGAATCTGAAAGAACATGATTGGAAAGGTTAAAAATGGGTATTAAATCCACTGCCTTTGATATTGCTTGTTGCGAGTCTCCAGGTATTGTTGAGGCTCTATCGGATATTGATGGGATTGGTAATGGCCTCTCGACTGTGGCTGAAATCGAACTCGTTGTCGCCCCCGTTTCGCTCCGCGATATCGTAAAAAAGGTTGGCGCTGGTTTCTGCGTCCACTATTTGGATTGTATGGGCCCTCTTCCTGATAGTTGGAATCACCATCTGGTTCTGGGTCTGAGGAGTCAGAAAAGGTGTTAATTTTAGTTGGATTATAGTTAGCTCCTCCTTGTTGGTATTCTACTTTATAGAAACTATCCCCAAGGTATGGGTAGGTTCGTTCAATTGTGTAAAATCTTTTATCCTTTGAGAATTTCTCATATGGCCGGGATGCCCGCCACCCCCTCCCAACACAATCCCCAAGGATGGGAGAAGTCGGACACAGGTTTGAACTTTTGATAGGCGGGAGGGAGTCACCCTCCCGGCCGTATTTATTAAAATATGAAACAAAATTTAAAACATTAAATAAAAGTTTCATCATTATGTACAATTTTACATTTATTATATTTCGATGAAGACATGTTCTTTGGCTAACCTTAACAGATCTCTAATACAAAGGTTTCCTAGCCGAGTCTAACATCCTGAAAATGCATACATTCTAAATTAAAATTGTACATACTAGCATTAAGGGCCAACGGCAAGGTCTTAACCGGTGTCAGATCCCTACTACCAAAACTCTCGCCCTCACTGTGTGAGTGGCGCATGCGCAGAGGACTCTACCCTCATTGCCAACTGTAACTTCCCTTGTCGTGGTGGGGGCCCCCTTTCCACTCGACGCCATCTTAAAGGTCGTCCGAGTTCCCGTGTGAGGTATCTGTAGGAAGGACAGCGTGGACTCCCCCCCATCCCCACACTCTCTATCCGCCGTCGCGGATATCCGGCCCCCGGGAAATTAGTAGGAGGGGCATCTAGCCGCCTCCCCCCTGGGAGGGGCCTATGGCCGTCTCCCCCTAGGCGACCCATCCTTAGTGGGTGCCGCCTCCCCGTGGAAGGGGCCAATGGCCACCTCCCCCGGGCGCTCCCATCCATTCTGGGTGGCGCCCCCCTCTAGGGACCTTGAAATTACTGCTCACCGATCATGACCTTACCGCCCGACCAAAAAATAAATACGACAGTTGTTTACCTACTAAGGAAGGAAAAAATTCTAACATAGCCTTGATGTGTCATCAACTGCTCTCGCCTACAAAGAAAAACATTATCCTACAGGCAGAAGTCACATCCTTATCTTAAACATTACTTTACTTTTTCTACAAAGGAAAAAAGGCCTATCTCAGCAAAACTTTATTTAAACCAAACATTGCCATAAGGGGCTGGTGGGTGGGTCAAAATTGCTGCTTGTTCCGTCGAGGGCTCACGAGCAACCAGTGGGTGCAGCATTCAGAGCACAGGAACAAGAGGACGCTTCTTCGGATTCCCGCTCTATTTATTCTTCTGCGGGAGGGCGTGTACCCTCCTCCGGTACGCCTACTGGGCGTGGTCTTCGGTATAGGTGTCTAGGACAACCCCTCTTGGGCGGGAAAAGGCGCTCCCCGGCTACGCCGCTTCGGGCATACCAGCCGAGCCACGCCCCCACCCAAAATGGTTTCCCGGGGGGATCGGGGCACCCAACCAAACGTTCGGGGGGACCGAGTGGTCGCCCCTTTCCATATGGCCGGGATGCCCGCCACCCCCTCCCAACACAATCCCCAAGGATGGGAAAAGTCGGACACAGGTTTGAACTTTTGGAAGGCGGGAGGGAGTCACCCTCCCGGCCGTATTTATTAAAATATGAAACAAAATTTAAAACATTAAATAAAAGTTTCATCATTATGTACAATATTACATTTATTACATTTCGATGAAGACATGTTCTTTGGCTAACCTTAACAGATCTCTAATACAAAGGTTTCCTAGCCGAGTCTAACATCCTGAAAATGCATACATTCTAAATTAAAATTGTACATCCTAGCATTAAGGGCCAACGGCAAGGTCTTAACCGGTGTCAGATCCCTACTACCAAAACTCTCGCCCTCGCGGTGTGAGTGGCGCATGCGCAGAGGACTCTAACCTCATTGCCAACTGTAACTTCCCTTGTCGTGGTGGGGGCCCCCTTTCCACTCGACGCCATCTTAAAGGTCGTCCGAGTTCCCGTGTGAGGTATCTGTAGGAAGGACAGCGTGGACTCCCCCCCCATCCCCACACTCTCTATCCGCCGTCGCGGATATCCGGCCCCCGGGAAATTAGTAGGAGGGGCATCTAGCCGCCTCCCCCCTGGGAGGGGCCTATGGCCGTCTCCCCCTAGGCGACCCATCCTTAGTGGGTGCCGCCTCCCCGTGGAAGGGGCCAATGGCCGCCTCCCCCCGGGCGCTCCCATCCATTCTGGGTGGCGCCCCCCTCTAGGGACCTTGAAATTACTGCTCACCGATCATGACCTTACCACCACAGGCCGGATAGTTGACCGACTATCCGGCCCCCCCTACTCCTCCTAAAGGTCATGCTTCCTTAAACCCCTTAGCCATGCTATGAAGTCTCCTATGAGTAAGTCATTCCCCTCCCTGGACAGGTGAACCCCATCATTCAGATACATGTGATCATCCCGAATACACCCGTGAGGAATGCTATGCAACTGCGAAGAGCGAAACAATTTACCAATTTTATTGTTAACCCTTTTCACCGAATGGTTCAGTGCTGACACCGAAAGGCCCCCCCGCCACACCTTCCTGGGACTCATGTGGGACCAGGCAATCGTGCACCCCGGGATTCTTTTAGCCAACCAGCTAACAGCCGACAAAATTTGTTCCAATAACACTCGTCTACCCAGTGTCACCAAGTCATTGCCCCCCAGGTGTACTATGACTACAGATGGCGGTGACCTTTGCCGCCCTAAGAGACCCTCAAAAAATGATTCGAATTGGTCAAAACAGAGCCCGCCCTTCCCATGGAAGGCCACTCTGTACCCGTATTCCCCAGCTGCGTGAGTCTTGTCACCTGCTTTGAATACGTCCCCGGCGCGCCTCACATATGAGTGGCCCACGACCCATACCACTCTCTCTCCAGACGGTGATCCTTGACCGCTGGTCTCCTGGTGCTGGGTCGACTGCAAATTCCGCCCTGCGTGACAGGCTCGCGAAACTGTAATTCAAACAAAAGACAAGAAGCGTGAGTGCATGTCAATTGATCTCTACAACATGTGCAATCGCACATACCTTTTGAAGCAATTCGAGGACCAACGTCCCAACTGTTTTACTTCCTCCGCACTCTGACCCCTGGCTGTAGCCTCAGTAGCAGCCCCTATCCTAAAGGAGTGGGTCCCAAACTCGCACGGGTCCATGCCCGCAGCAGCGATTGTCAGTGCTAGCACCCTCTGGAACTGAAACCTCGTCAGTGGGGTGCCATCCTTGTGCCTCAGCAAACTCCCCCCCCCATGTAGCCGCCCTTAGTGCCAAGTATTCCTCTATACACTTTATCGGGCACGTGGGGGACCCTCGCGCGCGCTGCACGACAACACTATTTCCCATAGCCCCCTTGTCAGTCTTGGACCTGGCTATCGAGACCACCATCAAATCACCCCTAATTTGGACGTGATCCCTGCACAAGCCTCCCTCAACATTTTTCTTATTCCTTGCGACCAGTTCGCTCACCCGCATAGCCCCATGGAACGCCAATGCGAAAGCTGCGCGGAACAGAACTGCTTCGAAATGGAAGGAGCACGTCTCATCCAGTTTTGCTACGAGTAGAGACAACCTGTCTAAGCCAATCGGGCGCCTCGCATCTTGCTTGCGACCCTCGAGGCGCTGCCAGCCGCGAAGGGCTTTCTTAACCAAAAAGGAACCAATCGGGTCTTTTATGCCATGCACCTGCGCCATGAATGAAATGGCCGCCCTATGCCTACTGGCCGTTGCCGCTGATCGGCCTTCTCTGTGCAGCGCTACCAGGAACCCCAGGAAGGATTCCTCCTTACCCCAGCTCTGACTCCCTGTTGGACCCAAAAATGTGCAGTAGGAACGAAACGCTCCTTCGTATGCCTTCCTTGTCCTGGGGGCTAAGCTTGCTGCCACGAGGTCTTGTAATCCGGGGCACCGATTAGCCATAGCGCTTCGGGGAATGGTGCCGCCACTAGGTCCGCTGTAGGTAGATAGCCCCTGAATGCCTGCATATGTGAATGAGAGAGTGCATCAGCTGCATGATTCAGTACGCCTGGCACATGTTTCGCCCTGAACTGTACATTTAATCTCATGCAAAGCAGTACAACTTCCTTCAACAATCTCAAGATCCATTTGCAGCGTGCTGCCTGTTGGTTAATGCACTCGACAACAGTCATATTATCAGACCAAACCACCACCGAGCGGTCCCTGAAGTCGTCTGGCCATGCCATCAGAGCAACCCAAATGGGGAATAACTCCAAGAACCCAATGTTACCTGTGAGGCCGCTGGAGTGCCACCACGTCGGCCATGTTTGCGCCGACCATCGGTTACCAAAGATGGCGCCAAATCCCACGCTCCCAGCTGAGTCAGTCCACAGACCTAGTTCATCTGAAGACGCTGGTGGCTTGTTCCACACAACTCGACCGTTGAAGTCCGCCAGAAATGCCAACCAAATGCGCATATCCTGGCGAACCTCTGCCGACAGTCTCGTACGGTGGTGTCCCTCCTTGAGACCAACCATAGCTTGTGCAATAGAGCGCGAGAAGGGGCGGGCCATTGGTATCACCCTCAAGGCAAAGTTAAGCTGACCCACTGTTTGCTGTAACTGGTGCAGAGTCACTTTCTCCTTGCCCAGGCATTGCGTCAAGGAAGCCCTAAACTTGGCCACCTTTTCCGTCGGTAAACGGAAACATCCCTCCACAGAATCAAGCTCAATTCCCAGAAACTCCAGTGAAGTAGATGGTCCAACCGTCTTACCTGGTGCCAATGGGACTCCGAACTCCCGCATGAGGATGCAGAAGTCCTGCAGCGCCTGCGCACATTTCGTATCGCCGGCTGCTCCCAAGAACAGGAAGTCATCCAGATAGTGCATAACATGCCTATGCCCTGTGGCCTCGGTGAATGCCCACTCTAAAAAACAGCTGAACATTTCAAAATAGGCACAAGAAATGGAGCAACCCATAGGCGTGCATTTATCCATGTAATAACTCCCTTGAAATGCAAAACCTAGCAAGCGCTGATCCTGTGGGTGTACCGGGAGCAACCGGAACGCCGATTCGATATCTGATTTCGCCATCAGCGCCCCGGGGCCCAGGCGATTTAACATGGCCACGGCATCATCGAACGATGCGTACCGCACTGAACAAACTTCTGGGTCAATGGCTTCGTTCACCGAGGAACCCCTTGGAGCAGACAGGTTATGAATGAGTCTAAACTCCCTAGGGTCTTTCTTCGGGACAACCCCCAATGGGGAACAGATGAACTCCGCCACCGGCGGGTGATGAAAAGGCCCTGCCACCCGCCCTAAGCTGACTTCTTTCGCAATTTTCTTCTCTGCCACGCTTGGGTTGTGCTGTACCGATAACTGGTTTTTACAAAAGGAGTCCCCCCGAAAATCCCCCGCCGGGATGTGGAAGCCATGTAAGAATCCCTTCCTCAACACCCCAGCGGATACATGATCAGGGTATTTGTTCAACCAAGGAGTCAGAGCCATGATATCAACGGGTGTAGGCAATCGGTCACAACGTCCTACCTCACTCCTGCTTAGACCCTCCTTTACCTCCCGTCCCGCTGTTTTTAGATCTACAGGTACTCTCCGGGTGTGAGGAATTCCCACAGTCCGCACACGCATGCTTGAACCTACATGTTCCCTGCGGTCTGTTACAGTTGCCTCAATTGAAGCCCCAACAAACCCCACGCTTGCCGCCATTCCCGCCTGCCTTGGGCTGGTAATCCCCACCGGCGCCCGCTCGAAAGGGCACAGCGGGCTTTTGGCGGACGAACCCTGACCCGCTCCCGCCTGGCGAGGACGTACCTGCCGCCCCTGGCAAGAGCTGTTTGTGCCATGACACCGAGTCCAGGCAATCCCAAGTCAAAGTAGCATCGTATTCTTTCGCTTTCCGGAATTTCATATCGTAACCTTTCCATTCATCCCCCTCATACATTGAATAAAAATCCATAATACGATTTTGATAGCAAGTTAACACAGTCATTAGCTCGGGTTTTCGTTCCCCCATGACTGCAATAAATATAGAAAAGGCCTTAACCCAGTTCGTTACTGTCTCATCCACCCTGAACTCCGCCATCTTGGCGCGCCAGACGCTCGGGTGCCATAAATCCTTCTGGGTTTTAGCATATTCCATCTCGCGATGGTCAGTCAATAATGAAAACATGTTAACATATTTGTCTCCCCATATTAATTCTTTCGTGGCCATAGGGATGTGCTGTGCCACCCTCTCCCGCCTCGAGGGTAATGAACCCTCCCCCGCCATTGGCAATGCGAGCTTACCAGGTTCGGCCGTTGTTCCCGCAGTCTTCTCGCAACCAACTGCAGGTCCTACCGGTGCCACCTGTGGGGAAACAAGAGGAACATTCACCATTGCGGCCTCTCTCGACTGCCGCAATTGCTCGATTATTAGTCTGGCCTCCTCGGCCGGGTCTCCCGGGTCCACTGCTCCCCCTGCTTTTTTCTTGAGCCATGGCAACACCGTTGCCAACTGGATGGCCAATTCGGGAGGCATCTCCTCATCATTAGCGGGAGTAATCACTACCGGGATCGGCAGACCTATATCTGGATTTGGTACCGGGTTGTCTGCCGGCGTGACGGGGGCGACTGGGGGTACCTCTGGAACCGGGGCCTCCCCCGAAACCGCCCTCTTCTTGACCCGTTTCCCTCTACCCTCGGGGACGACTCCCGGCAAGGCCGGGCCTATTACCTTCTTAGGGTGACCCGAGTTGCTCAGTGCCGCCAGCTGTTTTTTGACCTCCGCCAAACCTCGACCGATCGATTGGACCTTTCCGAGTTTTCGGTCCATGCAAGCCATCCGGTTCGACAATAGGCGTAATACCTTATCCGTCTCGGAACCCTTTCCTGCTTTCTTGCCAGCCATGGTTTCGAGTATTCTGCTCCTAGTCGATCAATGAGGTCCTGGATCCTTCGTACTCCAAATAACTGAAAGAGAAACAACAAGATTACAAGTTCTCAAAATTGCCGCTTGTTCCGTCGAGGGCTCACGAGCAACGAGTGGGTGCAGCCTTCAGAGCACAGGAACAAGAGGACGCTTCTTCGGATTCCCGCTCTATTTATTCTTCTGTGGCAGGGCGTGTACCCTCCTCCGGTACGCCTACTGGGCGTGGTCTTCGGTGTAGGTGTCTAGGACAACCCCTCTTGGGCGGGAAAAGGCGCGCCCTGGCTACGCCGCTTCGGGCATACCAGCCGAGCCACGCCCCCCGCCCAAAATGGTTTCCCGGGGGGATCGGAGCACCCAACCATACGTTCGGGGGGACCGAGTGGTCGCCCCTTTCCATTCTTTCTTTTTGTGAGAATTCAGAAAAAGACAAAATATCCTTTTTTAAAGCTTCTAGTTGTTTTTCTGCTTCCTCTAGGGTGGTAGATTTTTTTATTTTGTCCTCTAAATCTTCTATCTCTTTTTTCACTTCTGTGGCCAATTCTTTCGATGTTGCGATAATAAGGATCATAAGATCTCGCGAACACCTGCTCGCTATCATACTCCACTTGTGGAGGAATGTTTTTACATCTACGAACAAATCTGGGATGTTTCTAATTCTTAGGCCTAGTGGAATAATACCTGCTTTTAAATAGTTCAACATGAACTCACCATGGGCTTCTATTCTTATTAGTTTTTTCCTTAAATTAGATAATTTTCCTACATCACTATTATTTTGAAAAGTGGGGACCAAACTATGATTTTGAGGTACTGTTATGCCTACTAATGTGGCAAAGTCTTCGTCTGAGAAGCCAAAGGTTTCCATCTGAGCCATTTTTTGTGAGGGTGAAGACAGTATAGAAAAAGAAAGAAAGATGAAAATGGAATGTTACATACAAAAATTATAGGATATTATCTCTCACACACAACAATTTTTAACCAAATCTAAGCTATTACATTCAAATTGCATCAAGCGGTATATGGGTAGTAGATAGCAATTAAAGTCCCACACAGAAAGTCCGTGGGTAGTAATCTGTGAAACAAACAAGGACCCCCTGATATGGATCAATTTCCTGGGTCAGGGCAAACAATTAGTGTGAATATAATACCCAGGCAAATCTCTAATAACCACTAGCACATGAATAATGGCATTTGCCAAACAAAATAACAGTGATCAACATACGTTTTTGCACATAGGATACATTTTAATTCCTTTTATAAGACATGATTAAATGATAAAAATTGGTACATAATTATACATAAATGGTAAAATATTTCAGCATTATAGCATATGCATAAATTCAGACATTCATCAATTACAATATAAATAAACTAAAAGATGGTTTCCTGTCTACGCGTTTCGACACAGGTGTGTCTTCCTCAGGACTGTACCATCGTATTTCTGTAAAACATATTTAAAAATATATTTTTACAAGTTTATATTTATAGTGCAAAAAACAGTTTGTGGTTTAGATTATAATATTATATATACAAGGCTAGTGGTTTTCACAGCTTGGATAATGCCGCTACATAATGATATACAGATTTACCAAAAGGAAACATCATTTATACATATATACACATCTTCAATCAAGTCAATAGATATCTATTTACATAATTTAAACATATTTACGAACACCTAATGTGTTCAATATGAGCATTTTTTACTAATTCCCTCATGTTAAGAAGTTTATTATATTTGAGACAACCTTACGGTAGGGAAAAGAAAGAAATATAGAGAACTTTTTTTTTTTTTTTACTTGATTGCGAGTACATTGGCAAGACATTTGAGTTATTTTCCATAAGTTGCCCATAATGATTTTTTATGATATATATAATGTAACTCTTCAGTATTATTTTGTCATATTATATAATCCATTCAGATTGTTCAGTTACTCATGAATCCATCTAGAGACAGTTACTACAAACTCAACGTTTCACTTCGATATATGCTTACCTAGGTAGACTAATTATAACGGCTAACATCGAATACTGGCATGGAAAAAGATTATGCCGATATAAAGGTAGAGGCAGATGATTAAATTACCTGAAAGTGGATAACAATCATTAGAATCTGCAAAAGGGTCATTATTCATTGCAGTAATCCAAGTTCATTGTTGGCGCTATCTTATTTATTCTATACTAAAGCGCGCTTTCGTTTTGTGTTACTATGCGTTTTCCAGATGTTTCTTACTTAATTTAAAAAAGAAGACATATCTAGTGCTCCATAGTCAACCGATGTTATATTCTAATGATTAAGTTCATAACACATGCTATTACGCTTACCCTATTGATTTTTTCCTTTATTCCTCTACTGCTTTAATGTCATCTTCGAAGGACGCTATGTGATATTGATTCCAGTCTGAAAACAAATGGGAATACAACCCACATGTAGTCACCTAGTTTATATATAGCATTTTCCTTACAAACTAATATGCAGTAGCTTTCTTACCAAATTCAAAGGACTCTGTTCTCTGCAGTAATGGTTTCTTTGAGGCGCTAAATGGCACTGGTTAAAACGAACGTTCCTGGTTAGAAGTTTTTATCTAGACCATAAAGAACGTGTGACGCGCATTAGATTTTATCGACTGAACAGAATAATTTACCATCTATAATAAAAAAGGACAGCTAACATTTATAGTTATTAGGGTATTGTGCATCTTTTATATTAATTTATCGAAGGATAATGGCCTTCTTACCAACTTTAAAATTCTCAAGCGGTATAGTTGCTGTGAGATGCCACATGTCGGTAGTTTATATAAACGTCCCAGATGCGATCGTCTTTACTGTAGATAACAAGAAAAATGCAATACGGATGCTATTATTCTATATGAGTCATATTGAAAAATCTCATAAATACAGTCCGCCTGATACTGAGAATTCATATTGTTACCTGTATGGGTGTCGGTTAAGACAAACCGTCTGCCAAAGGTTCCCGGCGTCTTTTTTCTAAAGAGAAAACAAAAGCGCGACTCGCGTCATACTACAGAAGATATTAGCCGGTTCCTAACGCGTATTCATGCAGTGTGAGGCTTACCGTGATTTATATCGAAAGAGCAGACCGGTAGCGTTGTGATCCCGGCGGTATCGAAATTTTCAGGCAAGAATCTAACAAGCAAGTTTGCATTGGTTTATATAACGCCTACGTCCATTGCTTTACTTGTTATCACGTGTGTCTTAAAGGGAAAAACCTCACTCTTTGTACTAATGGTGTACCCAGATATAGTATAGACCGTTCTATGGGAATAGTTTTTATGGAAACTATGCTTAAATCCTGTGGAAAGCCCAAGTATATACTTATTCTACATATTATAGGTATTAAGAGTGACACATTTATTCCATCTATTTGTTACAGTATCGCGTTTATCCATGGTAGGTCATTGTTTAAACCATGGGTGAATGTGTTTAAAGAAAAAATCCAGTACACCTCTCTTTTTTTTCTTATTTTTTCTCCGCCATTACTATTGGGTTTATGGATCTTTTCTAGGATCCGCCATCGAATCTGTGATGGAGAGTGATGAATTTCAGAGAAATGCAGTGCCAAAGGAGCTGTCAATTTGCATGTTTTGATAGCAGACCTGTGTTTTGTAAGTCGGAGTTTCATTGTTCTTGAGGTTTCTCCGACATAACCTAAGTTGCAAGGACATAATAAAAGATAAACAATATTACTGGTATTACAGGTCCATAGTTCCTTAGCTTGTATTTTTACTTGATTGAATGTGAATGTTTCACCTGATATGATGCCATCACATGATTGACATGTGCCACATCTCGAGGTTCCTTTAATCGCGTTACCACCATCAAATGATTTCTGTATGTATGGGATTATGTTGTTAGATCCCTCGAAACGTGATCTCACCACTAGATCTTTTAAAGTTTTTGTTGCGTCGATGCACAAACATTGGCTTTGGTAATTTCGGTTGGGTAGGTTCTACATTTAACAGATGCCAGTTTGAGTTGATGATTTGTCTGACTGTGGCATTTAAGGGAGAATGCTTGGTGATACATACTAGCTTTTGTTCTTTTTGATGTTTGTTGGAGTTGAGTAAAACGTCTCGATCAAAGTATCAAGCTTGTTTATATGCTTCACGTACTAGTCTGTGTGGGTAGCCAAGTGCAATGAATTTTTGTTTCATTTGTTCGGACTGAACATCATAGTCTTTAATGTTGGTACAATTTCTACGCACCCTAAGAAACTGAGAAAACGGTATGCCATCCTTCTGGTTTCTTGGGTGGTAGCTGCTGAAATGGAGCAACGTGTTTCTTGCCGTTGGCTTAGTATGTAAGTCAACCTCCAGTTTGTTAGATACGTGTTTTATATATATATCAAGAAACTCAACCTTAACTGCATCTATGTGTGCAGTGAAGCGAAGATTGCTATCTGCCAGGTTTATCCATTTCAAGAATTCTTGTAGAGTCTGTTCCCCATTGGTCCAGATGAAAAAAATATCATCTATAAACCGGTACCAATGGGAAACAGACTCGTAGAATGATGCCATCTCATTAGGTATATTTAGAGATTCAAATTTTGCCATGTATATATTGGCTATGCATGGGGCCATTGCTGCCCCCATACTGACGCCTCTCGTCTGTTGGTACATATGTTCCCCGAATTGGAACACATTCTCCTTAAGTACTATTGACAAACATTGTAAAATAAATGGATTATTGCATGGTATATGATGTAGATCAATAAACCAACTTGTGGCCTCTATAGCTTCTTTTTGAGGGATATTGCTATAGAGGGATTCAACATCCAAAGTCACTAAAAGGTCTTTCTTCTCGTTGAATGGTAAATGTTCAACTTTAGCGATAATGGCCCCCGTATCTTTAATATATGAGGGAGTGAATTGGATGTATGGTCTTAAAATGCTGTCAAGGTATTTTGATAAGGCTTCAGTTGGAGTACCAATGGTGGACACAATCGGACGATAGGGAGGGTTTTGCTCATTTTTGTGCATTTTAGGAGTACCGTAAATGCAAGCTATCTTTTTCTGGGATTTGTTTAGGTAATCATGTTCCTTTTTTGTAATTATATTATTGTTCAGAGCTTGAGTAGTTATTTTCTGAATTATTTTAGTTACTCTTTTTGTTGGATTTTTTGTGACTTTTTTTTATAGAATATAGGGTCATTTAGCATTGTAAGCATGTTTGTTTCATATGAAACTGAATAAATCAAAACAATGCCACCACCCTTGTCACTACTTTTTATTACCACTGATTTATTGTTCTTTACGTTATATAGGGCAGTATGCTCCTCTTTAGAGATATTATATATCGGTTTAGGTACATACCGAAGAGCTGATGTTAATTTATTGATGACTACTTTTTCAAAGATAGCCATCTCAGGGCCCAGCTGGTCTAAAGTCGGGGTAAAGGTCGATGGTAATGATACGATAATATTCGTATTAGCATCTATTTCTATATTCTCTCTGTTCATGAAGAACTTCTGTAATCTGATCTTTCTAAAAAAGGAGTGTATATCTTGGTGAAGTTCAAACAGATTGGTGTTTGAGTGGGGTACAAATGATAAGCCTTTAGTTAAGATAGCAACATCAGAATCTGAAAGAACATGATTGGAAAGGTTAA
The DNA here is from genome assembly GCF_964263255.1 of Lissotriton vulgaris. Classification (NCBI taxonomy): domain Eukaryota; kingdom Metazoa; phylum Chordata; class Amphibia; order Caudata; family Salamandridae; genus Lissotriton; species Lissotriton vulgaris. Next base: position 1,194,394,715 of record NC_141694.1, on the reverse strand, counting down.
AAATGGGTATTAAATCCACTGCCTTTGATATTGCTTGTTGCGAGTCTCCAGGTATTGTTGAGGCTCTATCGGATATTGATGGGATTGGTAATGGCCTCTCGACTGTGGCTGAAATCTAACTCGTTGTCGCCCCCGTTTCGCTCCGCGATATCGTAAAAAAGGTTGGCGCTGGTTTCTGCGTCCACTATTTGGATTGTATGGGCCCTCTTCCTGATAGTTGGAATCAGCATCTGATTCTGGGTCTGAGGAGTCAGAAAAGGTGTTAATTTTAGGTGGATTATAGTTAGCTCCTCCTTGTTGGTATTCTACTTTATAGAAACTATCCCCAAGGTATGGGTAGGTTCGTTCAATTGTGTAAAATATTTTATCCTTTGAGAATTTCTCATTCTTTCTTTTTGTGAGAATTCAGAAAAAGACAAAATATCCTTTTTTAAAGCTTCTAGTTGTTTTTCTGCTTCCTCTAGGGTGGTAGATTTTTTAATTTTGTCCTCTAAATCTTCTATCTCTTTTTTCACTTCTGTGGCCAATTCTTTCGATGTTGCAATAATAAGGATCATAAGATCTCGCGAACACCTGCTCACTATCATACTCCACTTGTGGAGGAATGTTTTTACATCTACGAACAAACCTGGGATGTTTCTAATTCTTAGGCCTAGTGGAATAATACCTGCTTTTAAATAGTTCAACATGAACTCACCATGGGCTTCTATTCTTATTAGTTTTTTCATTAAATTAGATAATTTTCCTACATCACTATTATTTTGAAAAGTGGGGACCAAACTATGATTTTGAGGTACTGTTATGCCTACTAATGTGGCAAAGTCTTCGTCTGAGAAGCCAAAGGTTTCCATCTGAGCCATTTCTTGTGAGGGTGAAGACAGTATAGAAAAAGAAAGAAAGATGAAACGGAATGTTACATACAAAAATTATAGGATATTATCTCTCACACACAATAATTTTTAACCAAATCTAAGCTATTACATTCAAATTGCATCAAGCGGTATATGGGTAGTAGATAGCAATTAAAGTCCCACACGGAAAGTCCGTGGGTAGTAATCTGTGAAACAAACAAGGACCCCCTGATATGGATCAATTTCCTGGGTCAGGGCAAACAATTAGTGTGAATATAATACCCAGGCAAATCTCTAATAACCACTAGCACATGAATAATGGCATTTGCCAAACAAAATAACAGTGATCAACAAACGTTTTTGCACATAGGATACATTTTAATTCCTTTTATAAGACATGATTAAAGGAAAAAAAATGGTACATAATTATACATAAATGGTAAAATATTTCAGCATTATAGCATATGCATAAATTCAGACATTCATCAATTACAATATAAATAAACTAAAAGATGGTTTCCTGTCTACGCGTTTCGACACAGGTGTGTCTTCCTCAGGACTGTACCATCGTATTTCTGTAAAACATGTTTAAAAAGATATTTTTACAAGTTTATATTTATAGTGCAAAAAACAGTTTGTGGTTTAGATTATAATATTATATATACAAGGCTAGTGGTTTTCACAGCTTGGATAATACCGCTACATAATGATATACAGATTTACCAAAAGGAAACATCATTTATACATATATACACATCTTAAATCAAGTCTATACATATCTATTTACATAATTTAAACATATTTACGAACACCTAATGTGTTCAATATGAGCATTTTTTACTAATTCCCTCATGTTAAGAAGTTTATTATATTTGAGACAACCTTACGGTAGGGAAAAGAAAGAAATATAGAGAACTTTTTTTTTTTTTTTTTACTTGATTGCGAGTACATTGGCAAGACATTTGAGTTATTTTCCATAAGTTGCCCATAATGATTTTTTATGATATATATGTAATGTAACTCTTCAGTATTATTTTGTCATATTATATAATCCATTCAGATTGTTCAGTTACTCATGAATCCATCTAGAGACAGTTACTACAAACTCAACGTTTTACTTCGATATATGCTTACCTAGGTAGACTAATTATAACGGCTAACATCGAATACTGGCATGGAAAAAGATTATGCCGATATAAAGGTAGAGGCAGATGATTAAATTACCTGAAAGTGGATAACAATCATTAGAATCTGCAAAAGGGTCATTATTCATTGCAGTAATCCAAGTTCATTGTTGGCGCTATCTTATTTATTCTATACTAAAGCACGCTTTCGTTTTGTGTTACTATGCGTTTTCCAGATGTTTCTTACTTAATTTAAAAAAGAAGACATATCTAGTGCGCCATAGTCAACCGATGTTATACTCTAATGATTAAGTTCATAACACATGCTATTACGCTTACCCTATTGATTTTTTCCTTTACTCCTCTACTGCTTTAATGTCATCTTCGAAGTACGCTATGTGATATTGATTCCAGTCTAAAAACAAATGGGAATACAACCCACATGTAGTCACCTAGTTTATATATAGCATTTTCCTTACAAACTAATATGCAGTAGCTTTCTTACCAAATTCAAAGGACTCTGTTCTCTGCAGTAATGGTTTCTTTGAGGCGCTAAATGGCACTGGTTAAAACAAACGTTCCTTGTTAGAAGTTTTTATCTAGACCATAAAGAACGTGTGACGTGCATTAGATTTTATCGACTGAACAGAATAATTTACCATCTATTATAAAAAAGGACAGCTAACATTTATAGTTATTAGGGTATTGTGCATCTTTTATATTAATTTATCGAAGGATAATGGCCTTCTTACCAACTTTAAAATTCTCAAGCGGTATAGTTGCTCGAGATGCCACGTGTCGGTAGTTTATATAAACGTCCCAGATGCGATCGTCTTTACTGTAGATAACAAGAAAAATGCAATACGGATGCTATTATTCTATATGAGTCATATTAAAAAATCTCATAAATACAGTCCGCCTGATACCGAGAATTCATATTGTTACCTGTATGGGTGTCGGTTAAGACAAACCGGCTGCCAAAGGTTCCCGGCGTCTTTTTTCTAAAGAGAAAACAAAAGTGCGACTCGCGTCATACTACAGAAGATATTAGCCGGTTCCTAACGCGTATTCATGCAGTGTGAGGCTCACCGTGATTTATATCGAAAGAGCAGACCTGTAGCGTTGTGATCCCGGCGGTATCTAAATTTTCAGGCAAGAATCTAACAAGCAAGTTTGCATTGGTTTATATAACGCCTACGTCCATTGGTTTACTTGTTATCACATGTGTCTTAAAGGGAAACACCTCACTCTTTGTACTAACGGTGTACCCAGATATAGTATAGACCGTTCTATGGGAATAGTTTTTATGGAAACTATGCTTAAATCCTGTGGAAAGCCCAAGTATATACTTATTCTACATATTATAGGTATTAAGAGTGACACATTTATTCCATCTATTTGTTACAGTATCGCGTTTATCCATGGTAGGTCATTGTTTAAACCATGGGTGAATGTGTTTAAAGAAAAAATCCAGTACACCTCTCTTTTTTTTCTTATTTTGTCTCCGCCATTACTATAGGGTGTATGGATCTTTTCTAGGATCCGCCATCGAATCTGTGATGGAGAGTGATGAATTTCAGAGAAATGCAGTGCCAAAGGAGCTGTCAATTTGCATGTTTTGATAGCAGACCTGTGTTCTGTAAGTCGGAGTTTCATTGTTCTTGAGGTTTCTCCGACATAACCTAAGTTGCAAGGACATAATAAAAGATAAACAATATTACTGGTATTACAGGTCCATAGTTCCTTGACTTGTATTTTTACTTGATTGAATGTGAATGTTTCACCTGATATGATGCCATCACATGATTGACATGTGCCACATCTCGAGGTTCCTTTAATCGCGTTACCACCATCAAATGATTTCTGTATGTATGGGATTTTGTTGTTAGATCCCTCGAAACGTGATCTCACCACTAGATCTTTTAAATTTTTGTTGCGTCGATGCGCAAACATTGGCTTTGGTAATTTTGGTTGGGTAGGTTCTACATTCAACAGATGCCAGTTTGAGTTGATGATTTGTCTGACTGTGGCATTTAAGTAAAACGTCTCGATCAAAGTATCGAGCTCGTTTATATGCTTCACGTACTAGTCTGTGTGGGTAGCCACGTGCAATAGGGTAAGCGTAATAGCATGTGTTATGAACTTAATCATTAGAGTATAACATCGGTTGACTATGGCGCACTAGATATGTCTTCTTTTTTAAATTAAGTAAGAAACATCTGGGAAACGCATAGTAACACAAAACAAAAGCGTGCTTTAGTATAGAATAAATAAGATAGCGCCAACAATGAACTTGGATTACTGCAATGAATAATGACCCTTTTGCAGATTCTAATGATTGTTATCCACTTTCAGGTAATTTAATCATCTGCCTCTACCTTTATATCGGCATAATCTTTTTCCATGCCAGTATTCGATGTTAGCCGTTATAATTAGTCTACCTAGGTAAGCATATATCGAAGTGAAACGTTGAGTTTGTAGTAACTGTCTCTAGATGGATTCATGAGTAACTGAACAATCTGAATGGATTATATAATATGACAAAATAATACTGAAGAGTTACATTATATATATCATAAAAAATCATTATGGGCAACTTATGGAAAATAACTCAAATGTCTTGCCAATGTACTCGCAATCAAGTAAAAAAAAAAAAAAAAAAAAAGTTCTCTTTATCTTCCTTCCTCTCCCACCTATATTTCTTTCTTTTCCCTACCGTAAGGTTGTCTCAAATATAATAAACTTCTTAACATGAGGGAATTAGTAAAAAATGCTCATATTGAACACATTAGGTGTTCGTAAATATGTTGTAATTATGTAAATAGATATGTCGATGAGCTTGCTCGGGAATTCGGCCAGTTGGCCGGGGGGGCGATAGACAAGCAGACCAGACAGGGATGTTACAGGTGAGATTTGGATAGAAAAGTGGCAGCTTTCGCAGTCTTTGATGTTACCATTGGCGATTCTGCAGGTAACGGTGTCCTTGAATATTATGGCTAGGCCACCTCCTCTGCCGCGCGGTCTGTTCAGAGACCATATCACCCTCGAGTGTATTACCTCCTCTAATTATCTCTTATTAGGGGACCTCAATCTACATTTTCTGGACCCAGTCGATCTCTTACAAGACATCTCCTCTACTGGCCTCTGCCTAAAGAACCCACAGGCCACACACGACAAAGGAGAGCTACTTGATCCCATCTTTACGAACATTCAAGACCTGATCACCCGCGCCCACCTTCCTCTCCCCTGGACCGACCATTTCCTGGTCCCCTTTGAATGGCGCATTAATATTCCTCCTCCCCAACCTCCCAAAATAAGAACCCTCATCAGACGATGGCACAAACTGGTACCAGATGAATGGGCAGCCAAACTTAGAGAAGACACTCCCCTCCCTTCTCAAGACACCATTACTGCTGATAATGAATTTAATACATGGGGCACCCAATCTCTGGACTGCCTCCTCCCGAGAGCAAGTACCCTTAAACGTACCAAGAGAGTCAACCCTTCCCCCTGGTACAACCCTGAATTGAACCTCCTACGAAAAGAATGTAAGAGGAATGAACGTTCATGGAGGAAAGACAAGACGGCGGACAAGAAAGACTTATTCCGTGTCTCCTTAAAAACTTACAAACAGGAGCTCCACAAAACCAAGAGCGCGTTCTACGAAGACAGAATCAAAAAATCCTCCTGCTCGGCTCATGAAACATTTACCATACTGAAAGAACTCCTCCATGCTCCAGACCCTCCCGCGAAACCTCTGGACCCCAAAGCAGCGGAAAGTAAATGCATCAAACTGGCCACGTTCTTCGACGAAAAAATCCAAAAAATCCTCGCGGCCCTTCCCCCCTCCGACGCCGCCCAAACGGACGCAGATCCTGACTACCACACTCAGTCTGCCGACGACCCAGCCCCCCTTCTCGACACCTTCGGCCCAGTATCCACGGAAGATGTAGCCGCAACACTGGCCACAGTCAAAAGTGGCTCCCCCAGCGACCCTGCTCCGCTTCGCTTCCTGAAAAAAGTATCCAGCACCATTATCCCTCCTCTCACGGCCCTCATCAACACCTCCCTGTCACAGGGAGTAGTCCCTCCCAGCTGGAAAGCGGCGGTGGTCAAAGGTCTTTTGAAGAAACCTTCACTTGACCCTCAGGACCTATCCAACTATAGACCAATCTCCCTCCTCCCGGGAAACAGTAAAATCACGGAGAAGCTAGTGAATAAAAAACTATCACTATTCCTAGAGAGTAACAACTTACTCAGGAACTCCCAGACAGGTGTCCATCCAGGCCAGGGCACCGACACCGCCCTCCTGGCGGCAGTGGAGAAGGCCAGAAGCATTCTGGACACAGGAGGATCAGTGGCAGTGATCCTCCTGGACCTCAGTGCGGCCTTCGACACTGTAAACCACCAGACCTTAATCCAACGTCTGGGAGACATTGGAGTCAGAGGCACGGCCCTGAAGTGGCTGATGTCCTTTTTGGATGGCCGCTCCTTTCAGGTCTGGGAGAATGACAGCCTCTCCCCAGCAATCCCCCTCCGCTGCGGAGTACCGCAGGGCTCATCTCTTAGCCCTACGTTATTCAACGTTTACATGTCCCCGCTGGAGCAATTGGTCAACCCGTTCGGCGTAACGATCATCAATTACGCTGACGATACCCAGCTGGTGGTGACTCTCTCACACCCTCACCAAGACCCCTCCGACCTTCACAGCTGTCTCACAGAAATCCACAGCTGGATGAACACCTCAGCTCTAAAACTGAATGGGTCCAAGACCGAGATCCTACTGCTCGGACATAAAGGAGCCTCCCTGCCGCCCAACATCTGGCCCGACTGTCTAGGTGACCCCCCCGCACCCAAGGAGGAGGTCAAGAGCCTGGGCGTTTGGCTCGGAAAAGATCTGAGCTTCAGAACGCAGGCCAAAAAGACGGCAGGTATATGCTTTGGTCTCCTTAGGGCCTGCAGGAAGGTCTTCCCTCTGCTCCCTGCCACCTCCCGGAAACTATTGATCCAGGGCCTCATCCTGGCAAGGCTAGACTACAGCAACGCAGTCTACCTGGGGGCCCCTGAAGCTACATTTAACACGCTGCAGAGAATACAAAACGCCGCTGCCCGACTACTTACCCACACCCCTGCAAGATCCTTGGCAAAGCCAGCCCTGAAGCTCCTTCACTGGCTCCCAGTCAGAGAAAGGGTTGCTTTCAAAGCCCTTTGTCTGGCCCACAAAACCCTCCACAACAAAGGTCCACCCATCCTCAAAGAATTCATCTCCCCCTACAAAACGACAAGAGACCTTCGATCAAGCGGAGAGAACCTCATCACCGTCCCCAGAGTAAGGAAAGCTCGGTCTGGAGGACGCCGCTTCTCGGTACACACGGCCAAACATTGGAACAGTCTCCCCCGGAGACTAAGAACTGAATCTAACCTCCTCCAGTTCAGGAAGGCTCTAAAAACCCTTCTCTTTCCGTGATTCTTACCCCTTCCGCTGCCGTACCCTCCGGAATTCAGGTTCAAGCGCTGGGATGCTCAAGGGTTACTACGCGCTCTACAAAAACCTTAAATAAATAAATAAATAAAATAAATATGTATAGACTTGATTGAAGATGTGTATATATGTATAAATGATGTTTCCTTTTGGTAAATCTGTATATCATTATGTAGCGGTATTATCCAAGATGTGAAAACCACTAGCCTTGTATATATAATATTATAATCTAAACCACAAACTGTTTTTTGCACTATAAATATAAACTTGTAAAAATATCTTTTTAAATATGTTTTACAGAAATACAATGGTACAGTCCTGAGGAAGACACACCTGTGTCGAAACGCGTAGACAGGAAACCATCTTTTAGTTTATTTATATTGTAATTGATGAATGTCTGAATTTATGCATATGCTACAATGCTGAAATATTTTACAGTTTATGTATAATTATGTACCAATTTTTATCATTTAATCATGTCTTATAAAAGGAATTAAAATGTATCCTATGTGCAAAAACGTTTGTTGATCACTGTTATTTTGTTTGGCAAATGCCATTATTCATGTGCTAGTGGTTATTAGAGATTTGCCTGGGTATTATATTCACACTAATTGCAACGCTTGTTCCTCCATAAGTAGGGGCACATCAGGAAATTGATAGTCAAGCGTTATCATCCGAGGAAACCACTCCTACTGAGGATGATCCATTGTCTTCCAGATCCCCAGCAAGCAAAAGGTCATGGAGGGCTACCACTACTACAAGTTCTTCTTCAAGCCTCCTTCATTCTGATGACCTTGATCCTGATTGGAACCCACAAATGCAGTCTGAGAGTGAGGCACGCCATGAGCCGAGTAAGGTAGCTAAGCCTAAAAGATAGGTTCCCGCAAGGCTTCGACTTATGTGTGATGACGACGAACAAGAAGTGGTGTCTTCTGCTCCTGATAAACAGTCTGACGACGACCCAGTCATCACAGTCGTCACTCCAGCCCCAGCAGGCATGCAGCAGACAGACATTTTGACCCTATCCCGAATGGCTGCTAATCAGGATGTGGGCGGCGTGGCACTGCTATCACCACCAACAAAGTTAACTACACCACCAACACGACCTACAGCTTCCATCTTTTTTAGTCAGAAGGGCCGGCAGGGACCTCCATCCAGCTCAACCTCAAGTAGTGGTGCTGTAAGTGAACAACAGAAATGAATTCAGCCACGCCAATCCTCCACTTCATCTGGAATTGAAATTTAAAGTAGCACCTCCACCACCAGCAGACATCACCAGTCCCCAGTTTGGGACTTCTTTACTGTTAGCGCAAAGGCAGAAAACATGGTCGTTTGTTCGATTTGTAAAGTAACCGTTAGTCGGGGTAAGCTTGGTACCAACTATGGTACCGGAGGCCAGAGAGGTCATCTCTAAAAACTCCACCCTATCCAGTGGTATTCGCACCTAAGTAAGATCGAGAAAGTCCAACAAAGTAGTACTGATCCAAATGTATCCATTCACATTGCATCTGATGCTGACAAGGGGCTGATTGTGCAGGGGGGAAGTCAAGAATTGAGCGACATTTTTTCTGGTTCACCCAGTACCCCTAGCAGTAGCACTGCAGTGGTTGCGCCCACACCCTCTACCCCTGCAACATGTATGAGGCACACTAAGAGTCTCGGAAAGACACCAATGCAAAAAAGTCCATCAATGAACCTAACTGGTTTGAAGACTGCATCATCATCATCATCACGTAAAACGGTCCAGCCCACCATTAAAAGCATGCTTTGGTCGGAAGCGCCATTTGAACGCAATCACCCAACGGTACGTCTGTATAACGCAAAGCTTGCTAAAATGCTAGCGCTGGACCTTCTCCCTTTTTATTTTGTGGAAGGGGTGGGGTTTCTAGAATTAGTGACAACAGTCTGCCCTAAATGGAAGGTTCCTAGCCGGTCCTATTTTGCCAGAGTTGCGGTTCCAGCACTACATCAAGATGTGCTGGAGGCGATTGGGGCAGCTTTGCAGAAGAGTGCTGTTCACACTATCCACTTGACAACAGACATGTGGACCAGTTGCCAAGCCCTTGATTACATGTGCATCACTGCACACTGGGTCCCTTTTGCAGAGGTTAGAGACAAGTCAAGTGCAGGTGTTGACCCGGACACACTTTTTCAAGCTACTCTGAAACATGCAACATTAGCCATGTTTGCCATGGAGAAATCTCATACTGCAAAAAACATTTTGGAGGAGTTTAACAGTAAGATCTCTGAATGGCTTTTAAGGCCTGGAAGTAGCTGAGGGACATTCAACATGAACGTAAAGTGCCAGTTAAAGGACTCATCCAGGAGGTGGCAACACATTGGAACTCAACCTTTTACATGCTTGAGCGCCTGTCTGAGCAGTGCAAGTATGTCTTTCGACGGGGTTCTACTATGAAAGACATGAGGCTAGAGTTGGAGGAATGGAAGCTAGTTAAAAGCCTGACAGACCTGCTTGGTCCTTTTGAGGTCTTCACGCGTGAAGTCAGCAGGGAGGACTGTTCTTTGGGCAAAGCTAACCCATTGTTGGTCATGCTAGAGCACCAACTGAAGGCGATGTCTTCAACGTTCAGAGATGATGGTGAAAAGCAAGACGCATATCAGTTGCCGGAGAGTTTATTAAACCGCCTAGTTGACAATGAAAGGCTTAAAAACATACATACAGAACAACATTACATTTGTGCCACTATTCTGGATCCACGGTACAAAAAGGCAGTGGCCAGCAAAGCATTCATTCCTTTTGATGAAGCAGATGTTTCAAAGTACAAACATTGGCTAGCTGTGTCAGCCACTCGGTTCGAAAAAGATCGGCAGAAAATTCAAGGAGTCGGCAGAAGTCCAACTGAATCAGCAGGCCACCCGACGTCAAGTTCCACTTCTGAATCTGTGGGCGAAGGGAGTCACTTTCCCTCGCAGCCGTTAACAACACCAGCAGCAACCGTATCATCATCCTCACCTGCACCAGGCCCAGCCATAATATTGTCGGAAGCGGATTGGCTAACTCATCAAGGGTTTGCTCATTCCAGTGCTGCAAAGGCCACAGATGGTACGCAAAGTGGAGCAACCGTGGAGAACCTTGAGTCGATGGTGCAGGCCTATCTGGATGACCCAACAGAGGTCTTTGTTAATAAGAACCCATTGCTGCATTGGTACAGGAAAATGCCTTTTTGGCCACTGATCACTAACCTGGCTCTAAAATATGTGTCTTGCCCACTCACAAGCGTGTCTTCTGAAGGTGTTTTCAGTGCTGCTGGTGCCATTGTAACTTCAAAAAGGACCCGCCTCTCGGCCAAAAATGTGGAGAGGTTAACACTGATCAAGATAAATCAGCACTTCATACCACCAGATTACAAAGTACGTGAATGCACGCAGGAAGAAGAGGACACCGACTTAGGTGACGGAAGTTCTTCTCTGTTACCTGACCTACTCTCGTCTCAATTCATGGAGTTTGAGGACTAGCTCTACTTCCCTGACACCGAGGCCTGAAAATTACTTCCTTTTTTTCGACCTATTCACTTTTATTCCTGTGTGTCTTTCTTTGTTTTGCAACTTTTACCACAACAAAACTCTAATCACCTAATCACAACAAGTCCATCAGCAGCACTGTCTTCATCTTATATTCCTTATTGGTTTGAAGGTGCCGCAGTCTGCATTCCTGAGGCTCACAAGTTCACAATTCACTCATGCTCCTCTATACTCCTCCTCCAGACTCCCCCTATCCATTTCCCTCAAAGCAGATGAATGGATTACGATGAGTCCCCTCAAGTGGGACTGAAATTATTGACTGACTACATGCTTTCTGATTGCTGACAGAGTTACTTCTGATATTGATAGGAGAGGCTGCCCTGTGGGCCCCCACTTTCCAAAGAAGATGCGGACAAAAAGTAGAACAGGTAATGAATAATTGAGAAGATGGCATGCAGTGGGCAGCAATGGCTGTCTGGCTCTGATGAAACCAATTGCTGTTTGTTTTTTGTGCATGAAATGATGAATCATATGTCTTGTCTTAGTTATTATTTAATCTTTTACACAGTAATTGTAACTCATGTCAACTACTCTGTTTTTTTTACCTTGTTTAATTCAAATTGTACTTCAAATTAAGGGGCCACTATGTTGCATTTCACAATATGCTAAATGTCCTTGGAGCGGACTCACTTTACAATATACCATGATGATTGATTAAATAATATATCTTTTTTCTTTACAGTCACTCGCTGGTATGTATGGATCATCAGCGTCGGTTTATGGAACAACTATGGCAAATTCGTGAGTGGCAAACAGGTAAACCAGTCTACACCAACTACTAAAGCAGAAATACATGTCTGTCTATTCGTGGTATGTAGTGGTCGAGGGCGAGGCAGTGTACTGTTCTTGTTATCCCAGGCAGAGTCCACTCCAGACAGCAGTTCATGTAAAATTGGGGCTATGTGGCTTGCTGCATACAATTAGATATGCTTTGTCTGTCTGACAAAGAGCCTAGGTATGCACCATCAGGTTGCTTCACTCAGTGGTGCCTGCCTTGACCGTTTGCATGGCACTGCCTCAAGCTTGGGCCAAACATCCGTTATGTTTGGAAAGGTTTCTGTTTTTCGGAATTTCGCAAATCTCCCGAAATTACCGAAAAATCGCAAATTCTTGAGCAGAACTGATTTTTGGCCCATGCTTGCGGCAGGGCCATGCAGACGGTCAAGGCAGGCATCACTGAGTGAAGCATCCTCCTGATGTAGCATACCTAGGCTCTTTGACACAGACAGACAAAGCATATCTAGGGTTTAGGGTTCAGTGCAATTTACTAGGGTTTTTGGTTTTAAGTTGGTATGGTTCATGCTGAGTCTAGGGCTCGGGGCCCGATGCAGGCTCATTCTTATTGATGTTGGCAAGGTTTTAGGGGGGTTTGGTTTTCTTTGGTCCAGAATTGGCAGAATTTTGGCCTTTTTGGGTGTTTTGCGGGCGCATGTATTTGTGTGAAAACTAGTCATAGACCTTCTTCTTCTTCTTCCTCTTCTTCTTCTTCTTCTTCTTCTTCTTCTTCTTCTTCTTCTTCTTCAAAGAGCGCAGTGGTTCGATTTTGTTCTGCCTTGCTGAGATTCATGGGAATCGCTGGAACAAGTGACTGTCCAGGTAAGTTTCAAGACGATCAAAGTAGTGGAAGTGCTGAAAACAGCAATGTTTTGTGAACAGCACAATTTGCCATGTTTTGAATATACCAGTATTGCATGTTTTTGGGGGGCTGTTTGGGGGTGTTCTAGATTTCTGGGGGTGGGTCGGGGGCTGGCAGCACTGCTGGAATAGTCTAATTTTGATTGCGAGTGGTTTGAAGAAAATCCATGGTGGAAAAAGGGGGTTTGGGCCTAGTTGCAGACAGCGTTTTGGCACAATTTAAACTGAGGCCTAGCAGTATTGTGTGTTTTTGGGGGGCTGTTTGGGGGTGTTCTACATTTGTGGGGGAGGGTCTGGGGGTCTGGGAGCACTGCTGGGATAGCATAATTTTGATTGCAAGTGATTTGAAGAAAATCCATGGTGGGAAAGGGGAGTTAGGGCCTAGCTGCAGAGCGTGTTTGGACCGATGTTGACTGGTTGGCTGAAAATTTTCTAAGTATGAGTTTTTGCATTTTTGCCTGTTTGGGGGTGTTCTGCTTTTTTGCGGGTGGCTGCAGGGGTCTGGGGGCATAGCTGGGAAGGTCTAATATCGGAATCAAGTGGTTTGGACAAAATCCATGGTGAAAAAGTTTTACCGATTTTGCTCACTTGCCTGTTTTTGAGGAGCTGTTTGGGGGGCTTCTAGGTCATTGCGGGTGGGTTTTATGGTCTGGGGGCACTGTGGCACAGTCTAATTTTGATTGCATTTGTTTTTCAGAAAATCCATGGTGGAAAAGGGGAGTTAGGGCTTAGCTGCAGAGCGCATTTGGAATGAATTGAAGGTAGGCCCATTTTTGCTTTTTTCCTGTGTGGGGGTGTTGTGCTTTGTTCCGGGTGGCTGCAGGGGTCTGGGGGCATAGCTGGGAAGGGCGGAATCAAGTGTTTTGGACAAAATCCATGGTGAAAAAGTTTTTCAGTTTTCAGACTTTTCGCTCACTTTGGTGTTTTCAGGGGGCTGTTTGGGGGGTTACTGGTGTTTGGTGGGGGGGGGTTGGGGGTCTTGGAGCAATGCTGGGCATGCCTAATTTTGGTTGCAAGTGGTTTGGAGAAAATCCATGGTGGAAAAGGGGAGTTAGGGCTTAGCTGCAGAGCGCGCACGGAGTGATCTGGGAACTAGGCCAAAATTTGTCTAAGTTCCCATTTTTGCATTTTTGCTTTTTGCCTGTTTGGGGGTGTTCTGCTTTTTTGCCGGTGGCTGCAGGGGTCTGGGGGCATAGCTGGGAAGGTCTAATATCGGAATCAAGTGGTTTGGACCAAATCCATGGCAAAAAAGTTTTTCCGTTTTCAGACTTTTCGCTCACTTTTGTGTTTTTTGGGGGGCTGTTTGGGGGGGTTCCTGGTGTTTGGGGGGGTTGTGGGGTCTTGGAGCAATGCTGGGCATGCCTAATTTTGGTTGCAAGTGGTTTGGAGAAAATCTATTGTGGGAAAGGGGTGTTAGGGCCTAGCTGCTGAGCGCGCTTGGATTGATTTTGGAATGAGGCCTACATTTTTCTAAGTGTGAGTTTTTCCGGTTTTGCTTTTTGGCTGTTTGGGGGTGTTAAACTTGTTTTCACCTGGGTTGACGGGTCTGGGTGCATTGCTGGGAAGGTCTAATACCGGATGTAAGTGTTTTGGAGAAAATCCATGATGAAAAACGTTTCCACTTTTCAGCGATTTTGCTTAATTTCGTGTTTTCGGGGGCTGCTTGGGGGGTCCTGGTGTTTGGGGGGGGGTTTGGGGGGTCTTGGAGCAATGCTGGGCATGCCTAGTTTTGGCTGCAAGTGGTTCGAAGAAAATCCATGGTGGGAAAGGGGCGATTTGGCCTAGTTGAAGAAAGTGTTTGACACTATTTTTAACTTAAGGCTCTTTAGGGTTAGCAGTATTGCATGTGTTTGGGGGTGTTCGAGATTTTGGCAACTGGGTTCTGGGGTCTACTCTTGGAGCACTTGTTTTGTCACCATTTTCCACTAGGCCTCAGACAGGTAGCAGTATCGCACATTTTTTGGGGTCTGATAGGGGGTCTTCTACATTTTTGCGACTGGGTTTAAGGGTCTGGGAGTACTGCTGGGAAGGTCTAAAATCGCAGTTTACAGTACACCTAGCTTGAGCGGAAAGATCCGTAAAATTCGCCCATACTTATTTATCCTTCAAAAGGAGACTCAGAGTACCCCCTTTCGAAACTATTGTACTGTCGATTCTGAAACTGAAAGTGTGACTTTTTGCACTACACAGCGTACGTACCTTATATTTTTTTCTCAGTGGTGTTTTAATATCAGTTCCTGTTTTTGCATCAACATTTACAGGGCGGCTTTCACCCTGTGCAATGGGAAAAAGGATGAAGTCAGGCTTCACATTAGCGAGCCACAATTCAGCATCCACAATGCAGGCAGTGGGAAGGGTGTCTTCTAACCCTGGGCGTAGTATGCATAGTGGGGCTACACGAAGCTACGCAAAGTGGGCGAAAAACTACGGCCACTTACACACTTCGCGGAGCCCCACTACGAGCCGCCTGTCCCCCTCCCCTACATTCCCAATTTGTGTTACATAGAAAAGTAAATAAAAAGCACTTACCTTGTCCACCACATCCCGGGGCTCCCTCTTCCAATCGCGCCGCTGTCTTGGATACCAATGCGCATGCGCGGCCGCCTGCGCATAGTATGGCGTGCAAACCTGCCAGGGTGGTAGTGATTGGACCGCCACTGCAAGTATGGCGATTGCAGTGTTGTGTGAATAAAAGTACCTTTTCAAAAAATATAGCACAGGATATTGACTTTTTAAGACTTAGGCACTTATTTACAAGCCCCTTGCACGCATTTGCACTGCCGGAGCATCACTTTTGTGACACACCAGAGGCACAGAGGGCTGACCCATATCTTTGAGGTCACCCAAAGCCACTTTGCATGACTTTTTATTGCATCATAGATAGAGAGTAAAGCAAAACAGCTCATGTCGCTACCTTGCCTTACTCTGAGTCAAAGAGTTGTTTCATGAGCTTTGCAGGGGGTGTTCCCATGCAAAGTCCATGGATTTTGACACATTCACAGATTTACAACATGGCATAAACCTGGTAATGCGTTTTTCATTTCAGGATACAGATCGGCGCAGTGTAGCAGACTCGGTAGGGCGCAGATTGGCCCAACTGCCCCGAAGTGAAAGGGAGGGTAGAGCCTTGTGCGCCACTTTCCGTACCACCGAGGGATCCCATTGCAGTCAGCATACGAAGGTCTGGTGTGTCCTCGCTGGCCCCAACGACTAGCAGGTCTAGGTGGTCTACCTTACCAACGGCTATGGAGCTTCAGAGTCAACGCATGGGGGATCACCAGCGGGTACAGTCGGCTCCCCCGCCAGGAGGACGCTCAGAGGCCATGAGGGCGATTGTTGGTAATGCTTGGTCTGGTAGGACCCGTGAGGTGGATTTTGATAATGATGTGCTTCAGGTGGTGGAGCTGATTTTGCTTGATTATGACGAAGATAGCCCAGAGGAAGGGGAATTGCAGGATATGGAGGGAGAGGGCCTTCTCACTTGTCTCATAGTGTTTTACAGGTTTCTGGTGGGGTACAGGCGACAAGAGACAGAAGAGAGCACGGCCCCTCTGTGAGGGCTCCTCAAACAAGGGATAGATTGGATGTTTCATCACGGTGGTCTGAGTCCGCTAGAGCAGCTTCTTTAGAGCCAGGTTAGACCGCTGGAACACAAGCCAAACCAAAAATGGTGTCTGTAGGGACAGGGGTGGAGGGGGTGGGGGTGGTGTCGGAAGGGAGACTGCTAAAAGGTAAATATGTCAAGGACACAGGAGTGGGCACTGATGACGGAGGTGTAACATTGGGTACTAAGGTGGAGAGTGGATGCAGCTGGGGGAGTTAAGGAGCCGCTTGACAGTAAGGAATTAAAAATTAAGAAGCTGCCTTACATGGGAGTAATCAAGCCTTTAGGTGCTCATTTAATGTTGGCAACCAAGGAGCGCATATGGAAGGGTGAGTATGTTGAGATACTGAAACTCCTGCATAGGGAGGTCAGGTCTAAAGAGGGCTCCAAAGAAGAGGAGTATGAGTTGGCTAAGCGCCCTAAGGTGCCATTGACCATTGAGAATTGGATGGCAGCATTTTTAATTTATGCGAGCGTATATTGTGAAAAATTCCAGGAGCGCAGCGTGTCTATATTCAAATGTATGGATGTGATTCGCAAAGCCCAGATTACTGGTGGAGGAAATGCATGGGCTCAATACAATGAGGAGTTTCGGGATCGGATGACATGGGACCCAGAAGCAAAGTGGGGGGAGTTAGATACAGATTTATGGCAGCATTCAATGGGGGCGACTGCAGGCGGCAAGACCATTTTTACAGCTAGTGGGCTGCTGTTAATATATCAGCCCTTTCAGGGGAAGCCCACCCGGGGTGGGGTGGGAAGTGCAACGGCTACATAGACTGGAATGGGGGCATGTTGGGATTTCAATAAAGGACTATGCACCAGGGACTACTGTAAGTATAGACACAAATGCTCCAGGTGTGGTAAGCGGCATCCCCTTGTTAGCTGTTGAGGAGCTAAATCGCAGGGAGGTCAGCAAAGGCATCAGACAGGCGCAGATACATCTGGCACCCCACAGCAATTTTAGGGGGGTCAGGGGGTAGAGGGGTGCAGGGCACTGGACCAAAGAGCTCCTACGCCAGTTAGGCTGTCAAAACTAGAACACGCACTACAAGGGTATGAGGATGTAGGGGTGAAACAGAAGCTTTTGGAAGGTTTTCAATATGGTTTTCATTTGGGTTATCAGGGACCATGGCAGCGAAGGTGGGCAGATAACTTGAAGTCAGCGGCAGAGCATAGCGGGGCGGTGCCAGAAAAACTGAGCAAAGAAGTGCATGAAGGAAGGATGGCAGACCCTTTTGATGATTAGTCAATTGAGAACTTGATAATATCACCTATTGGAGTGGTGCCCAAAAAAGAGCAAGGGCAGTACAGGCTACTTCTGCATTTGCCATGGACTGAGGGGTCTTCGGGAAATGATTTCATTGATGAGGAGGCTGCCTCGGGTTTCATATTCCTCAGTTGACGTGGCCATGGCACTAGTGGTGACCGCGGGCGCAACTGCAGAGATGGTTAAATGTGACATTAAGTCTGCGTTTCGGTTGCTTCCAGTCCATCCAGATGATTTGGATCTTCTTGGTATCCATTTTGAACGTAAATGGTACATGGACAAAGCATTACCGATGGGTTGCTCCATGTCATGTGCTCTATTTGAATGTTTCAGCACCTTTTTGCAATGGCATTTCATGCACCACACAGGTCATTCATTGGTAACACACTATTTGGATGATTATTTCTTTGTTGGTTCCCTTGGCTCCGTGGAGTGCCAGACAGCTCTGGACACTTTCCATGCGCTCATGGAGGACCTGGGAGTGCCCTTGGCTCCTGAAAAAACTGTGGGATCCGCTACAGTTTTATCCATTTTGGGTATCGAAATTGATTCAGTGGCCAGATGATAAAAAGTTGAAAATGCTACACTTGTTGGACACTATGTTGTTAAAACAGAAGGTGAAGGTGAAGGAGGTTCAGGTGCTGCTGAGACATCTTAACTTCGCTTGTAGGGTAGTCAGCGCAGGGAGGAATTTCTGTAGGCGCTTAGGTAGAGCTTTAGCCGGTGAGCATTTGCCTTACCTCCAAGTCCGTTTGTCAGCAGGAGTGAAGGAGGATCTGCGTATGTGGTCCTTTTTTCTTACTTCATTTAATGGAGTGCCACTGGTCAGGGAAGAAGATGTACAGTGGGATGTTCAAATGTTTTCGGATGCAGCAGGCAGTGACGGTTTTGGTTTCTACTGGCAGGGCAGGGCAGGTGGTGTGCAGAGAAGTGGCCACAAGAGTGGAGGAATGGGGGAAGGAGCATAACATTTCTGGAACGTGTAACTTGCTCCACTTTCTGAAACTACTCGGAAACTTTCGGAAACTACTCAAAACTGTCCTCTTTAGAGAAGTATTAAATGCAGAGTAACTCTCCTTAGATCTATTTCCTTTTACCACCCATGTAGAAAGCCGTCTCCCCCCCATGCTCCGAGCGCTAAGAGACCTGGCGGTGATTTAGCGCTATATAAATCTCAATTAACAATAACAATAACAATAACTGTTCCCATTGTTAGTTGCATTGACCCTTTGGGGGGAGGAAATAGCACACAAGAAGGTTCTCTTTCGTGTGGACAACATTGCAGTGGTCGAGATCGTCAACAGGCAGTCGGCGAGAGTTGAACAGATTTTGAAGTTGATGAGGGTGTTTTTGTTAGGCTGCCTGAAACATGACATTACATTTCGAGCTTTGCACATTCCTGGTGTGGACAATGACATACCTGCTTTGTCTCGTTCGCAGTGGGGGAGATTCCGTGGGCTCGAACTGCATTTTCCCTTGCATGGAAGGAATTTTTGGCGTCTGGGGCATGTAGACAGGAGGAGGCATGGCGTTGGTCGGAACATGTAGTACAGTTTATCTTGGATCTTATTAAGAGAGGCCTCTCCCGGGTTACCATCGCCGGGAAATTAGCAGGTATTTCTTTTATGGGGAAACTCTTTTGGGGTTATTCTCCTTCTGCTGGCGAAATAGGGAAGAGAATGCTCGAAGGTTGGGCCAGGGAGCGGGGAGGGGTTCACTTGTCTCGTTTTCCTCTCTCATGGCAGAATTTGGCTCGTTTTACCTTTGGTCTGCAGGGATGACTTTGAGGCTTGTTTGTTTGCCGCTCTGATGGCCGTCATGTTTTTTGCGGCATTTCGAGTCTCAGAGTCTCAGAGTTATTGGGTACCAAATTGAAGAACGGACTCACTTGGTGGAAAGTATTTTTCTCGGAGGAAGGTCTGCACATTTGGCTGTCTAGTTCTAAAACTTATCACACAGAAACCGGTAAAGGGGTTTGGTTGGAAGCGAGGACTCCCAAAGCTAGTTGCCCGGTGTGTTTGGCCCATCTTTGGAAGACCTTGTCAGGGGGGTCAGAGTGCGATTTTGTTTTTCAACATATCAATGGGGCACGAGTAACTCCATATCAATTGCGCATGGTTTTGCATAAAGCTTTGCGGAAGATTGGGTTGGACGGGTAGCAGCATGGAACTCACTCTTTTAGGACTGGTGCTGCGACTGAAGCGCATAACAGGGGCTGGTCTCAGGGAGAAATTATGCGGTTGGGGTGCTGGTCATCAAACTGTTTTCAGTGCTATGTAAGGGGAAACTGGGGGAGGCGCATGCGTCATCCTCCTTGCTGTGAGACTCATTGTATTTTTCTCTTTACAGGTTCTGTGGCTGGGCCCCAGTCTAAGGAATTGACGGTTTGGATAGTGGGGCATTCGTTCATCAAATGGGCACAGGTTCAGGTCGCCCAGAGTTATTTTGGAAAAATTTTAGATTTTAATGACCAAATGTTTAACATTGTGTGGAAGGGAAAGGGGGTATGCTCCGGAGGGAACTCATACCTTGCTTGAATAAGGCGATGGTGAAGGGCCTATGCTCGGATGTTTTATTGTTGCACCTGGGAGAGAATTACCTTTGTGGGCTAAAGGAGGTGGTTCTGCTGAGGGCAATGAAGAAGGATTTGTCTTTAATTAAGGAACAATGGTCTGGTTGTCATGTGTTATGGACGTAATTTGGTTCCGCGGAGGATATGGAGAGAGGCGGTGAACCCCAGAGCCATTGACAGGACAAGAAAGAAGGTGAACTCTAAAATTTCAAGGTTTTGCCATCAATTGGGTTTCAGGAGGGTGTCACACAGGGAGATCCGTTTTGAGTCAGCAGAGTTTTTTTTGGGATGATGGAGTGCATTTATCCAGGCTGGGTATGGATCTCTATTTGCTGGAGATCAGAGAAGTTTTGTCCAGATGCTTGAATCTTCAGAGGTCAGGAGTGTAAGGGTTTTTTCCTACTTGGAGGGGCAGAAAGGGGGGTCAGTTCCTTTCCCCCGTCTTTCTGGGTGGCGGGGACTATTTGTTTTTGGACAGTTTTGGCAGAAGTTTGTTGATTAATGGTTAAGTTGTGTTATCGAAAGGGAAAGGATAGGTTGGTTGTTTTTGGTTCGGTTATACGTTTTGGGGGATTGACAGATGTGAAGGGGCAGGCAGGAGTTGCTTAACGGAGGGCTTGTATTTATAGGTTTATACTGGTTTATATGGTGATGTAAGGTTCTTTTAATGTTTGAAATGTTGTATTGTGTGGGTGGGGGCGTGGTCATGAAATTTTAGGGGAGGGGGCGGGATTAGGCATGTTATGTATTTAGTGAGGCGTAGTTTTGGAAGGCTTTTTGCCGAGGTTTATTTAATTTGTGATGTGCACCTATTCCAATAAAAGCGGACTTTTCCATACATTTCCTTGTCCGTGGTCTGCTTCACCCCCCTCACCGTTCCATCCAAAATCGAGAGCCGCGCCAGGCGCTGTGCTGTGTTCCAGCTCTGTCATGGTGTAATGTTCCTTTGAGCATCAATGGCTTCCTCTAAGGTGAGGAAAAATGATTCTCTACAAATCGGATTTGCGTCTCCTTCCATTAATGCACTTCAACATCTTCAGCACCTGAAGCTGTCAGTGGAACTAGTAATCGGTGGCGCACAGGCATTCGAGAGACCGTAATTGCACAAGTGACGCCAGTGCCGGACATAGAGCGCACGTGCCCCCTGTGACAATTCAAAACTAGATTACTGACCTTGATTGCCATAACTGTCAAGGAGTTGTGTCCTTCAGGCAGTCTTGAAGATTGTTTTTCTTATAGCCTAAATTAATTGACCATTGGGACATTTAAACTCAAAAGTATAATTTAAAAAGTAAATCTAAAAGTCCCAGAATGCATTTCATTTTGGTTAAAATGTCCGACCTAGCTTTATCGCCCATGCTAATGATCCATTGGCAGCTTCATATTGTTAAAATGGCGTTTCCATTGTATCATTAAGGAAGAACAGAAATGTCGGAAGCCATGAATGCTAGTCGATGCAAATGATTTTACCATGGGACAGGTGAGGAAATGGATGGAACACCAGAGCTTTTAGTTCTTTCGTGCATGCTGTGAATAATGTGTCAAGGAAAACTTGAACGCAATATTGCAATGCACATAGTTAAAAAAAGAAAGATAAATATATTCTAATAAAAGCACAGCATTGGCAATTGAAAGGGACCAGCTTTACTTGAATATTTACAAGCGCTTCATGTATTTTTATAAACCAAAGTCCTCAAAGAAGATTGTTTCCATCTCACATAAATAGATTCAGTGAATTCATCATAATATCTTTATTCGGTCATTTGTGAAAAAAGCCATCAAAGTACACAAGGAATAAAACATAAATATATCTGCAATTAAAAATAGCATTAAACCATTGGGATCTCAAATACAAATGACATCTTAAATCATTTTAAGAATATAAAAGCATATACCAACAATCTAATCATGCTAGGGGGAATTCATTATTTAAATAGCCACCTTAAGTTGCAGTATTGCATAGCAAAGATCTCAACCTGTCTCCTCAGATGTAGTTTTTTGTTTTTTTTTAAACCCCGTACTTGTTATTTTAGAAAGGGCTACAAGTACCACAATAGAATGCATCAGTTACTCACCTCTCGAGAGGAACAATGTGATGTCACTGTGTAAGGCTTGATGGATAGTTTATTGTACATATATGGAGCATGTAAGCATTTTCCTTCATTGTTTCCGCACTGTACGTTTACGTTTTCGTTGAGGTAGCTCCCATAGCGAGAATGTACAGCCGCGGTACGTTTTGCTCATGTATGACGAGGCAGTTTGTGTCGCTGACGAAATGTCTAAGGGTCTGTGAAGAAGAGGCCAAGCATGAGAATTGTTGCAGGTGATAGTGGAAGGGAATTAATGGCTAAAAGGGGAGTCTCGATATTATGGGCGGGCCAAATGCTGCTGTGGTATGTACAATTCCTGGGGAAGTGTCAGTTAAGGTGAAGCTACCTGCAAAGGGTCGGTGCACGTGCCTCAGGGAAAATAATTGCTACTGGTGCATAAAAAGTATCTGCTTGTGTCAGAGACAAACCTTGTCCTAAAGTGTCACGTAGAGAATCTTACTTGAGACCTGAAATTGCACACATAAGCCAGAGCAAATGTCGCTCATAGGCAGACTTAAAACTTGGCAGCCCTGCAAAGAATGCTGGTAGAATGTAACAGCAGCATGCTACATCCTCTCTTGACCTTAGTGCTCTATTGGTCCAATGTTAGCACAGGTTGTGAAAGGACAGGGAGCAGACATATTGTTTTCCTGACTTCTGCTGAAGAAAGTACACAGGAGAACGTTGTTCAAAGCCACCATTTTCGCAGGGGCAAGTGCTACCTGCAGTTGGGGAAAAAGGGAAATGAATTAGGAAAGGAAAGTGTGTCAACCTCCTGATGCTCTGTACTCTAAACCTGAGTTATGGAGAGCTGTCCACACCTAATAGTTTTAACCAATGATAGAGAGAGAGAGAGAGAGAGAGAGAGAGAGAGAGAGAGAGAGAGAGAGAGAGAGAGAGAGAGAGAGTCTTCCCTTTCCCCTCTTTTCCTTTATCTCCCTTTCTCTCTACCCATCTCTTCCTTTTTTGGGAGGCCACTGCAGTGCTACCTTCTTAAATCACTCTACATTCAAAACGTATACTCCTAAAATGAAACAGAGTTGAAGTTGTGCGCTTATCTTCATTTTTCTCTCTATATTGCTTTCTCTCTTCTTTCCCTCTTTCTCTCACTGTCTCGCTATCTCTCCCTATTTTTTAACATCAGAATGAATTACTCTGTTTTGCTAAAAGAAAAAAACATCAGACATATTGTACTCCCAAAACGGGCAGACTCAAATCAAAATAAACAAGCAGTCTTTGATCTTTCTGTAATAATGCAAACCCATAGAGAGACCAGACAAGAATGCACACAGTAATGCGCACTGACAGGGCATAATGTTCTGCAGTTTCTTCCTTACTCTGATAGTTTTATTAAAGATAAAAGGAAAGTGATTACTACAGAAACCAATGCATCACACCTCTTATAAGGCTTTCCGGGAGGTCTGGCAATGTACTGTCAAATATCCGATTTTTTTCTTCTTCAGTAGAGATCCCAGGTGATGGCTGTATTTTAAGGATTTAACGAGATTTTATTCTATTGTGTTATGAAACAGCTTCTGGAGCACTCTTGCAGACTAGTCTAATATTTAGGCTCCAAAAGCAGCTTTGATGTCTAGGGAGACTCAATGCAGGCACTTATCTTCCTTCTATGCAAAGGTAGTAACAGTCAATGTCCTTTTATTTTCTTCCACGCTTCATCATATGGCCGGGATGCCTGTCACCCCCTCCCAACACAATCCCCAAGGATGGGAAGACGGACGCAGTTCTGAACTTTTGGAAGGCGGGAGGGAGTTACCCTCCCGGCCGTATTTATTAAAATATGAAACAAAATTAAAACATTAAAGTAACAGTTTCATATTATGTACAATTTTATATTTATGACATTACGATGCAGACATGTTCATTGGCTAACCTTAACAAATCTCTAATACAAAGGTTCTCCTAGCCGAGTCTAAGCATCCTGCAAATGCATACTTTCTAAATAAAATTGTACATCCTAACATTACGGGCCAACGGCAAGGTCGTAACCGGTGTCAGGTCCCCACTACCAAAATTCCCCCCTCACGGTGTGAGGGGCGGGCGCACAGAGGACTGTACCTCTGTGCCAACTTCCAATTTCCCTTGTCTTAGCGGGGGCCTTTTATTTAACTCGACGCCATCTTAATGGTCGTCCGAGGACTCGTGTGAGGTGTCTAGAAGGTAGCGTAGACCCCCCTCCCACCCCACACTGCTTCTCACATCCGACGTCGCGGATATCCTGGCCCCGGGAAATTCATAGGAGGGGCATCTCGCCGCCTCCTCCCCTGGGAGGGGCCTATGACCGCCTTCCCTTCGGCGACCCCATACTTAGTGGGTGCTGCCTCCCCGTGTGAGGGGCCAATGGCCGCCTCCCCCCGGGCGCTCCCATCCATAATGGGTGGCGCCCCACTCTAGGGACCTTGAAATTACTGCTCACCGATCATGACCTTACCGCCACAGGCCGGATAGTTGACCGGCTATCCGGCCCCCCAAACTCCTACTAAAGGTCATGCTGTTTACAAACCCCTTAACCATGCTATGAAGTCTCCTATGAGTAAGACATTCCCCTCCCGGGACAAATGGACCCCATCTTCGAGATACATGTAATCCCCCCGAATACATCCATGCGGAATACAGTGCAACTGCGCTGAGCGAAACAACCTACCAAGTTTGTTATTGACTTTCTTTACAGAATGATTCAAAGCTGATACTGAGAGGGCCCCCCGCCACACCTTCCTGGGAATCATGTGTGACCATGCTATCGTGCACCCTGGGACCCTTCTTGCCAACCAGCTGACAGTGGATAGAATGCTCTCGAGTAGTACTCGCCTCCCGAGCGTCACTAGATCATTGCCCCCCAGGTGTACTATGATTACAGACGGCGGTGACCTTGTCCGCTTTAACAGTCCCTCAACAAAACGTTGAAATTGGTCAATACAGAGCCCGCCCCTTCCGTAGAAGGTCACCCTGTACCCATATTCCCCAGCTGCGTGAATCATGTCACCTGCTTTGAATACGTCCGCGGCACGCCTCACGTATGAGTGGCCCACGACCCACACCACTATCTCCTCAGTCGGTGATCTTTGACCGCTGGTCCCCAGGTGTCGGGTCGACTGCACAGTACGCCCCGCATCGTATGCTTGCGAAACTGTAAACCAAACAAAAGACAAGAAGCGTGAGTGCATGACATTGGCTTCACAACATGTGCAACCGCACATACCTTTTATAACAGTTTGAGGACCAACGCCCCAATTGTTTCACCTGTTCAACACTTTGACCCCTGGCTGTAGCCTCTGTAGCAGCCCCGATCCTAAAGGAATGGGTCCCAAAATCGCCCGGGTCCGAGCCCGCTGCCGCGATTGCCATTGCAAACACCCGCTGAAACTGAAACCTAGTCAGTGGGGTGGCGTCGGTGTGTCTCAGCAAGCTTCCCCCCCATGTTACAGCCCTTTGCACTAAATAATCCTCCACGCATTTCACCGGGCACATGGGGGACCCTCGCATGCGCTGGACAACAATACTGTCCCCCATAGCACCTTGATCGGTCTTGGACATGGCTATTGTGATTACCATAGAATCACCCTTGATCATAATGTGTTCCCGACACAGTCCTCCCCCCACATCCTTCTTATTCTTAGCCACCTGCTCGCTCACCCGCATAGCCCCTGGAATGCTAATGCGAAAGCGGCCCGGAACTGCACGGCCTCGGACTGCGGGGAGTACTGACATCAACAGGGACAATCTTTGTAACCCAATCGGACGCCTCTCGTCCTCTTTGTGACCCTCGAGGCGTTGCCACCCACGTAGTGCCTTCTTTACCAGAAAGGATGATGTGGGGTCCTTGATACCATGCGCCTGTGCCATGAAAGCAATGGTGGCCCGGTGCCTATTGGCCGATGCCGCAGATCGGCCTGCCTTGTGGAGTGCCACCAAAAACTTCAGGACATACTCCTCCTGGCCCCAGTTATCCCCTCCCGCTGGACCCAAAAATGCACAATAGGAACGAAACGCTCCTTCGTAAGCCTTCCTTGTCCTGGGGGCTAGGCTTGCTCCCACGAGGTCCTGTAATCCGGGGCACTGAGTAACCAGAGAGCTTCGGGAAATGGTGCTGCCACTAGGTCCGCGGAAGGTAGATAACCCCTGAAGGCCTGCATATGGGAACGAGAGAGTGCATCAGCCGCTTGGTTCAACACACCCGGCACGTGCCTCGCCCTAAACTGAACGTTCAGTCTCATGCAAAGTAGTACAATTTCTTTCAGTAATCTCAATATCCACTTGCAGCGTGCTGCTTGACTATTTATACATTCAACAACGGTCATGTTGTCGGACCACAACACCACTGTGCGATCACGAAACTCGTCCGGCCATGCCTTCAGAGCCACAAAGATAGGGAACAGCTCAAGAAACCCAATGTTACCTGTGAGCCCACTGGTGTGCCACCACATCGGCCAAGTTTGTGCCGACCATCGATTACCGAAGATGGCGCCAAATCCCACGCTCCCTGCCGAGTCGGTCCACAAACCCAGCTCGTCCGAGGACGCGGGTGACTTGCCCCACACCACTCGACCGTTGAAATCCGCCAGAAATGCCAACCATATGCGCATGTCCTGGCGAACCTCTGCAGACAGTCTGGTGCGATGGTGTCCTTCCTTGAGACCAACCATGGCTTGTGCAATAGAGCGGGAAAAGGGTCGGGCCATTGGTATCACTCGTAGGGCAAAGTTAAGCTGGCCCACCACTTGTTGCAACTGATGAAGAGTAACCTTCTCTTTACTAATGCACAGTTCCAGGGAGGCCCTGAACTTCGCTACCTTCCCCACCGGCAAACGGAAACATCCCTCCATTGAATCGAGCTCAATTCCAAGAAACTAGCGTGAAGTGGATGGTCCGACCGTTTTACCGGGTGCCAATGGCACCCCAAACCTCTTCATGAGAGTGCAAAATTCCTGCAATGCCAGTGCACACTCTGTGTCGCCAGCAGCCCCTAGGAACAAAAAATCGTCAAGGTAATGCATAACCTGGGTATGGCCAGTGGCTTTGGTGAACGCCCATTGCAGAAAACAACTGAATTTTTCGAAATATGCACAAGAGATAGAACAACCCATTGGCATACATTTATCCATGTAATAGCGTCCCTGAAACGCAAAGCCTAACAGATACTGATCCTGTGGGTGTACCGGGAGCAACTGGAACGCTGACTCGATATCCGATTTAGCCATCAGCGCTCCGGGCCCCAGGCGATTCAACATGGCGACGGCCTCATCGAAGGATGCGTACCGCACCGAACAAACTTCTGGATCAATCGCATCGTTCACCGAAAGACCCCTTGGGGCCGACAGATTATGAATTAACCTAAACTCACCTGGGTCCTTCTTGGGGACTACTCCCAACGGTGAACAAACAAAATTATGGACTGGCGGATGCCCATATGGGCCAGCAACCCGGCCCCGGGCAACCTCTTTTGCAATCTTACTTTTCACCACTGCCGTATTCTGCTGTACCGACAGTTGGTTTTTACACAGTGATTCCCCCCGAAAATCCCCCGCCGGGATGTGGAAACCATACGTGAAGCCATCCCGCAACACCCCAGCGGAGACATGATCAGGGTATTCATTTAGCCAGGGGATCATTGCCATGATATCTACGGGGGTAGGTAGCGGTACCCCGTGGTCGATATTGGACCTGTTTGGTCCCACCTCTACCTCCTGTATCACCATTCTTGGCTCTGCACGAACTCTCAGGGTGCGAAGAGTGTCCGCACCCTGCACACTCATGCCTGAACTTACATGTCCCTTGTGGCCTCGTGCACTTGCCTCTGTTAAAGTTCCAACAAACCCCTTTCTTACCTCCGTTCCCACCATTCCTTGATTGGTGGTCACCGTTGGTGCCTGCCCGAAAGGGCGCTGCCGAATGTTGGCGGGAGGGCGCCGACCCATTCCCGCCAATCGAAGGCGGCTTGGTCGGGCCCGGCAGGAGCTGCTTCTGCCAAGAGATGAAGTCGAGACAATCCCACGTCAGGGATGAATCGTGCTCCTTGGCCTTACGAAACTTACTATCATAACCCAACCATTCATTGCCTTCATATGATTCATAAAAATCCATTATACGCGTCTGATAGCAGGCTAATTCAGTCAACACTTCGGGCCTACATTCCCCCATGATAGCGGTAAACATTGCAAATGCCCTGGCCCAATTTGAGATCGTCTCATCCACCCTGAATCCCGCCATTTTTGCACGCCACAAATTAGGGTGCCACAAATCTTTCTGACTTTTAACATATTCCACCTCGTGGTGGTCAGTCAACAAAGAAAACATGTTAACATATTTATCAGCCCAAATCAACTCTTTCGTGGCTAGCGGAATATGTTGGACCACTTTTTCCCTTCTTGAGGGTATCGCTCCCTCCCTCGCCATTGGCAATGGCTGCTTTC
This sequence comes from Lissotriton vulgaris, assembly GCF_964263255.1. Taxonomy (NCBI): domain Eukaryota; kingdom Metazoa; phylum Chordata; class Amphibia; order Caudata; family Salamandridae; genus Lissotriton; species Lissotriton vulgaris. The sequence continues at coordinate 1,194,366,116 of NC_141694.1, read as the reverse complement.
CCGAATCCGTAGCTGTTCCCGCTGTCTTTCCAACTCCAGACGCCGGTCGTTCCGAGGGGACCTGTGGGGATACAACAGGGAGATTCGCCTTCGCAGCATCTCTCGATTGCCGCAACTGCTTCATTAGTAATCTGGCCTCTTCGGCCGTGTCTCCCGGTGCCTTTGCACCTTCGGTATTTTTGCCGAGCCATGCGGCTAACTGGGCGGCCAGCTCCGGAGGCATATCCTCCTCGTTAGTGGGCGTCACTACAACCGGAATCGGTTGGCCTGCATCGGGGATCGGAACCGGGGTCTCTACCGGACTAACCGAGCTTGCCGGGGGTGACTCGGGAACTGGGGCCTCCCCCCCTGCCGCCCTGTTCCTGGCCCTTTTACCTCTCCCAGCGGGGACTACTCCCGGCAATGCTGGGCCGATTACCTTCTTCGGTCTGCCCGAGTTGTTCATTGCCGCCATTTGTTTTTTCATGCTCGCCATTTCCTTCATCAACATGCGGAGCATCTGGTCAGTCCCTGCCTTCTTTACGGGCTTCTTGCCAGGCATCGTTGTCGGATAATTGATCCTTGTTGCGTACGAAGTCCTGGATCCGAGGTACGGAGTCGCTGAAAGAGAAACACAAGAATTACAAGTTCTCAAAAATTGCTCCTTGTTCCGTCGAGGGCTCACGTGCAACGAGACGGTGCAGCTTCCAAGCACAGGAACAAGAGGATGCTTCCTGGATTGTTGCTCCTTTTATTCTTCTTCGGGAGGGCGTGTACCCTCCACAGGTACGCCTACGGGGCGTGGCCGACGGTGTAGGTGTCTAGGACAACCCTCCTTGGGCGGGAAAAGGCGCGCCCCGGCTACGCCGCTTCGGGCATACCAGCCGAGACACGCCCCCCGCCCAAAATGGTTTCCCGAGGGGATCCGGGCCCCCTACCATACGTTCGGGGGGACCGAGTGGTCGCCCCTTTCCATAACACTCCACAATAGGAAATCTACATTTTTTAAACTGAACCCTTAAGAGCCAGAACACAAAGGGGCAGATTTACAAGAAACTGATGCATCTCTGCATTATAGCAGAGATGCTTTAGTTTACTTGAGACACGCAAAAAAATACTTGCGCTATCATGGATGTGTCGCATCTACCATGCGGCGCACTGTGGTGCAAGGATTGACTGATGCTTCACGTATCTGTTGACGTAAAGGTAACGCATTGCTGGGGTCGTGTCGCAAGCACAATGCAACTCCAGCAATGCTCATGAATGCCTAATCCTATTGTACTGCGCCACTTAAGGTTTTGAGGCAGTGGTGTTGCAGAAGTGGCGCAGTGAAATCTTTAGATTTCACGGCGCCACTTTTAAAAGGCTTTCTTGCATCGGAACACCGACCCTGCATACATTATACCTAGGGCTCCCGGTTTTCCATATTTACGGATTTTTACATATAAATACAGACGGAAATCAATATTTCCTTTGTCTGTATTTATATTTATATACGGCAAAATACGAGTAAATGTTGCTGCGCTACCGCGCTCTAGTGCAGTTTCCTTGCCACGCCCCTGCTTCCAGGAAATCCCTTCCAGTCTTCCAATCAGGGCCTTTTAGTGCCCTTGTGTGGACCTATGGGCTCAGGGTTTTTCAGTGACGACCATTCACTTCAGCCAATCCTGGTCTGATCCAAGCATCACTGTGAGGGCGTGCCAACACCTCCGGACCCTCCCTCATAACTTTTATCCTTTATTTTGGGGGTTCACCTGCCTATTTATCCTGTTTTCCTGCACTACAGACCACTGTTTGCCTGCACTACGGACCACCAGGTGCCTTCCTGTTACCACCATCAGCTTTAGCTCTGCGCCAGACTGCCGCCATTCCTACTCGCCAGGTAAGTGTGTTACGACGGAATTGTTTGTTGCGAGCAATGAAGTCGCACAGAGGCATTTGTAATACTGCTGATTCCATCTGCTTGGCAATCGAATTTAGATGTGGCCCCGTGCGCACTCGTCCCCCGCTCCACGCACTCGGTCTTCTCCTTTTACCGAACTCAGCATACTCTACCGCACTCACGTTAATCCAAGTGACCCTAATACTTGTGGGACCCGGGTACAACAGCATGCAAGACATGCCCCTGATGGGGCAAGGATGCACACGTAAAGCTACTTGCTTGTATTCAGCCCTCTCGAAAATAATATTAATGTACTAACTAACATGTTTCGTCATATTAATATTACATTATAAAACATTTTGTATCTAGAGGAAGCTCGACAATGTGCTTTTACTAACTGTAATCCATTTGCATTAAAATGGCTGCTGCAACGCGGGATTTTCTACTGCGCATGCGTCTGTCACACTCACGTGACATTACATATTACTTCGCTTGGTGGGAAACCTTTGCTTCTGCGCACTAGAACTAAGACGGCTGTTCTGTATCCTAACGTGAAAGAAGCTTGTATCGCAGCTTTTGCTCAGCTGTTCGTTCTGCCTAACCCTTAATGCAATAGTTTAAATAAAAATAATGGGAATAGAATAGAGATAAGTGGTATACAGTGCATTAATTTACTCTGTGTTTCTAAAACTGCTTCTCTTCAATTTTTGCATGTATCGTATTTGGGCCTGAAATGTACTTCTGAGCTCCATCTTTGGAGGAACTGCGCCTGCGCAAAGAAAACTCGAGCTATTGAAGCCATGGCATTGAACCATTGCCAGCAGCAGACATGAACTGTGAAACTATGAGAACATGAACTCCTAACCCTGCCAGAGGAAGCTGAAATGTATAATTTGTTAAACAAAATTATGTTAATGATACAAATCCTGCAGGGTGGAATAAAAGTTCATTGGAAGATAAAGTCATGGAAGGGCCCGAATGACAGTTACTTCATATTAATATGGTGTGATGACCTCTCCTCGTCTTTTGACCAATAAAATTGTGGGATTCACACATTTGCAACATTGGAGGGTGGTACACTGACCTGGAAAATAATATAACTAGGTTATGCTTTGCTACTTAGATTGTCCGATTAGCTGACCTGTCACTGACCCAACGCACTCAATAGGTGATCGAGAGCAGAGGTGCTGGCCAAGCACTCTGTCAAAAGATTCAATAACCCAATCAGCGTTTTGGCAAGGCATTTGATAACCCAATCTGGGTTCGAATGTTAGCTGCAGAGAGGGTTTACAAGGTGGGCGTTCTGAACTTTAGCTGTGGTGCCGATCTTAGCCTGTGGTGGTCTAGTCCTGATCCAATTTGGTCCATAACCTGTCCTGATTATGGTCTGCACCTGTTCTTTCTCGCTGGCACCTGCACTTTGGGGTTCCTATCCTTTATCCTAGCCCGTGGCCTGGGTTGGTCTACACACCATTCTAGGTATCTATAAAGTGTGGGTTTGTCATTGTATTGTTTCCCCTTTTCTATCCACCCTGTGTTTAATGCTTAAAAATATTTTTCCAAATTATTGCACATTTTGTTTCAACCTTTATCATTTAATTAGAAATTATTGTTTATTTGTGGTTTCAACATTTAAGAATTTGCATTAGATAAAAGAACTTAAATCTTTTTCGAGTTTGTGGTTATTTATGAAACGCTAATGTTATTCTACTACCTATTTTTTGCTAACTCCCTTGATCCTCTAGAACTTTAGGAATCAGTGATTTGGATTGGTAAGTCAAAATGGTATAGGTCCTGAATGGTTAAATCAAAATTGATTGAGTGTAGGTTTACCTGATCAATTGTGTATATAGTTTATGGACCTTGGTGAATATGATAAATTGAGCAGGTGAGCCTGTGCTCTATCAGTTAATTTGGTAGCAGCAGTATGGTTAGGGTTTAGTTAGGATAGGTAGTTAGTTGTAGTTAGTTGGTTAATTGAATTGCGTATTTGAAATTATATTGATTTTTATGTATTAACCAAACTTGTTTGTACCTGTTATATGTTTGTTTTGGAATCCCTGGGGGCTGAATAACAGGTGGTAAGTGGAAGTCACTCTGTAGTGAGGTCACTTGCCTGTGGAAGTAAGTGCATGGTTAGGTATAACCAGAAGCACTATTTTAGGGACCTTCTGTATAAATGTGTGAATAATTGATAGCAAAGAGTTCACTAGTGAAACTTTGGTGTGATAACACCTAGAAAGGGTCACACTAAAAGAGTAACAGGTTCTACTGAGCTTGATTGACAGCAAAGGGGTTCGCTGGTGAAACCTTGGCCTTATATCACTTAGGAAGGGTAAGCCCGAGGGAGTAACAGGTTCTCCGATGCTTGCGTGAAAGGTAGACGGAAGGGATCTACTTGTAGTGTATAAAGAGTAAACGGAAGGGAGTTACTCTCAGTGAATAAAAAGCATTATTTTCTTTGTATTAGTCACTCAGGCACAGTGGTGAATGTTTTACGTCATTAATTAATGAAAAGGAACATTTAAAAGTGAATAGAAATAAGTTCTCGTATTACCTTGCAAAGGAGGGAGTCAGTTGCGGAGCTGGGCTGACGCCATTTACAGCTGCGCTGGTATTGGTTGAGACAGCGGGTGTGTAGCTAAGGTAATATTGTAAAGGAGGGGTGAGTACAGGAGCGTGAGAACTTGACTCACGAGGAAAGCCGCACAATAATTGGTTGGATTTATTTGAATTCTAATTGTTGATTGGTCATTGAAAATAAGAAACTCATTGGTATTGGGGGTCTTTAGTAAACAACCAAGTGTCATCACAAAGTAAAGCTGCATAAAATATATGTGGCATTTAGATCCAGGATTCATAGGAAATAGACCGGATAGAAAATATCTAGGTTTTGCAAAGGAACAGATAATTAGAGGGAGACCTTATATCACGTACGGAGATAAAAGAAAAATGTCATTTGGCAAGAAAGTTAAAAATGTCTTTAAAAAGGATAAATCAATAAAAACCAGAGAAGGAATTATTATTCCACCACCGAATACGCCCGCATTATACATGATGGTTGAAAAAGGCTATCACACTTGCGTATGGTTAGAAAACTGGATAGAATATGCAAAAAATGATGGAGTATTGGCATTTCCAGAAAATGGTACCTTCAATGGTAGAGTTTTATACAATTTAAGAGCACGTATGAATGAATTAGATCCTAGACCTAGATTAACCCAATACGAAGCATTAGAGGAATGGGAAACAGAGGCTTTTGAGCGAGATAGATCTAGAAGTGACAGAAATTGGAGTAAATTCTATCCCAGAATTTCTAAAGAGACAAAGAGATAAACAGATGAAACAATGGAGGCAGTCCATGTTAGTGGAAGGGTTAGACCCTGTCCAAGCTTTAGAAGAACAAACAGGAAGTAAAAGTACAGAGAAAACAAAATATAATGACAAGTGTTGATCCAGAAGATGATTACCTAGAGGATTTAATAATGAAAAATCCGCCGTTTTATAATGAGGAGTCAAATCAAGTTAATCCTAGTGCTCCGTTCTCCGTTCTTAAAGCCACCTTTAGTTCCGCAAGTAATACACAAGGCATCATTAGAAAAAGTGTTACAGGAAAAGGAACGAGAAGCAATAAATAAACAAAGAAATTGGTTAACCCCTTGCGTGCGGGGCGTATTCCCCGCCTGTGCTGACTCCGCCTTGCGCGGGCGGAGTCATGACGGAACGGTTCCGTCATCAGCACAGCTCAACTGATGCTGGTGACGGAACCGTTCTGTCATCAGCACGCAAGGGGTTAATTCAGAAAATTACACAGTAAAATACAAGTCCTAAAGCCTTAACGATTCCAGTGACTATAGGTCCTGTTGTTCCTTTATATGGAGATAAGCAAACCAGTCCTAGACCTCTCGTTCTAACTACACCTGTAGTGCAGCCAAGAAAAGAAACATTAATAGTGGATGATCAAGCAAGTAAATGTGAGTCAGAAATTTCTGTGATGGATTTACCTACAAGAGAACCAGTAAATAGCACAGCTAGGAAAATTATAGAGAGGTACAAATAGAATCCTCCTCAGGTACGAGAAGTACTACTGTAGTTACCCCAGAGGAAATTGAAAGATAGTCTCGAGAAATAGAAAAACCAAAATCACAGCCAAAGACATTGGATATTTTGAAATTAAGAGTTGAATTCGAAGAATTGCTTGCTGGCAATGTGGGGTTAGACCGATTAAAAGCATTAAATGAAGATGAATTGTTGTTTGTATGTCGAAGTATCACTCGAAATGGAAAAACATTTCATGAAAAGTTAATGAGTTTGGCAAACGAAATGGGAATTGATATTGGTAAATCTAAAGTGTTACAGAAACCATATTGAGCTGAATTTTCTGACAAAGATTTAGAAAACATGAATGTGTCAGGACGAAAATTACAGATTAAAGAGTTGTTATCAGTATTGCAAAAGTGGGTTGATTTAGACAGATGGAAAGCTAGATGGATAAAGAAAAAGAAAGCAGCTCAAGCAAAAAGCACTGTATCTGAATATGTATTGAAAGAATCAGAGAACGTAGAGAAATTGTGCACGATGAGAGAAGTGGCAGGAGGAGGTTTTGTGCATGTCCCATTTCCCAACAGGATATTCTATCATTTACGAATGATTTCCCAAAACTCAGAGAGAAACCTGTAGAGTGGTACAGGCAGGTCGAAAGTTTTGTAAAGGTCTCGAAAGTGTTGCTAAAGGATTTGGATGAGTTATTTGACATTGTTGTTCCTGTAGATTTATGGACAGAGTGCAAAATAGCAGTTTATTGGCCTAATGATGAGTACCCTAGAGATCCAAAAACAGGAGCTCCATCAGATGAAGTAATGAAAAAATATAATAAAGTAATACTGTACTTGAAAGGAAAAGTACCCCCTAAGGCAACTGATTGGACTAGAATAGACAGAACCATTCAGAACAAAGATGAATCTGAACATGCATATTATGAACGCCTTTTACAGGTATTCAAACAGTATAGTGGATTGGAAACCATTGATACGCAAGATATGACCCTTTTTATATATCGTTTTGTGTAAGGATTAAAACCAGAAATCTTGCAAATGATTAAAGATCGTAAGATTTGCTCGCAGAACAAACCCATTGACAAAATATTAAAATATGCAAAATGCTGTGGAGATGAGATAGACAATAAACGAAAGAATTGGGCACAAAAGGTAATGTGGGCACAAGTAAAACTAACAGAGCAACAAGAACTCCAAATAAAAAATATTCAGACCCAAGGAGATGGAAATGGGGGTAAACGTAGGGGAAAGTTTAATTTCCTTGTCATGGGTGTGGAAAATTGGGATGCTTGATTCCGGTCCAGGAAAGACATGGCTTGGCAGTTCGGGCTGGACTGTTCCCATGAGGCACAGGGTCAAGGCGGATTTGCATATGGCCATGTCTGAACTGGGGTGGTGTGGAGTGCAAACAAATGATGGATTTAGGCCCAGATCTCTGTACTGGGGTGAATGTATGCCATTGTTATAGATACTGTCCATCAACTATTGTTTTTGCATTTGTTAGCCCGAGTGGGATGGGTATGCTCAGACGTGTGTCCCATGCTCCACACCACTGGTGTCAAGCTATCCTGGCTGAAGACGGCTGATAGCCAGAAACCGGTCCTAGAATGCTTGATTCCGTTCCAGGAAAAACATGGCTTGGCAGTTCGGGCTGGACTGTTCCCATGAGGCACAGGGTCAAGACTGATTTGCATATGGCCATATCTGAACTGGGGTGGTGTGGAGTGCAAAAAAATGATGGATTTAAGCCCAGATCTCTGTACTGGGGTGAATGTATGACATTGTTCTAGATACTGTCCATCAACTGTTGTTTTTGCATTTGTTAGCCCGAGTGGGATGGGTATGCTCAGACGTGTGTCCCATGCTCCACACCACTGGTGTCAAGCTATCCTGGCTGAAGACGGCTGATAGCCAGAAACCGGTCCTAGAATGCTTGATTCCGTTCCAGGAAAAACATGGCTTGGCAGTTCGGGCTGGACTGTTCCCATGAGGCACAGGGTCAAGACTGATTTGCATATGGCCATATCTGAACTGGGGTGGTGTGGAGTGCAAAAAAATGATGGATTTAGGCCCAGATCTCTGTACTGGGGTGAATGTATGACATTGTTCTGCATTCTGTCCATCAACTGTCGTTTTTGTGGAAAATTTGGGCATTGGAAAAACGAGTGCAAGGCTGTATTAAATAATAACATGCAAACTAACAATTTGAATTCACAGACGCAGAATGAGGTATAGAAAAAAAAGCAACAACAGGTAATACAAAACCAGTTACCATTGGCGCCTATGCTAAATCCTGGGAGTCAAACCACATACAGTGTGGATATCACAAATTGGGAGGGAAATGGTAAAAGGGACACAGTGACACCCCAATTTCTTTTGAGTTTACATATTTTGATGAAGATAGTTTCTGACGGTGCCTGAGAGGTGAGGACGAGGAGTGCGTACTTGGTGCATCCTTGCAGGTAGGTCAGTTAGGTCCATACTTTGAGGGAAAGGTTGAAGGAAATGATGTTACCTTTCTGTTGGACACTGGCGCTACCCGTTCTACACTGAGAACAGCAGACGTTCCAAACCTACCCCTCTCAGGAGAAGCGATCCAAGTAGTGGGCATTTCTAATAAACAAATTAGTACCCTAGTTACAGAACCAATGGAAGTCAGAATAGGCAATTTTAAAGAACTGCACAAGTTTGTTGTATGCGACACCAGTCCAGTAAACCTGTTAGGTAGAGATTTACGGTGACATGCATCAACAAAACGTTTCGCGATTCCCTATTAGCGATTTTTAAGGAATCGCAAATAAGGAATTGCAAAACGGGATGCAACAAGTAAATAGCGATTTTCTAAGGAATCGCTAAAAATCGCAAAAATATTTGCGATATTGCAATTTGCGATATCACAATTTGCGATATCGCAAATTGCGAAATCGCAAATTGCGAGGTCGCACATTGATGCATATTGATGATGTCAGAACCAGGAACTGTGCACTCCAAGCCTCATTCTGAAACAGGAAGTTTGCTCTGAGAGCCTCATTTTCACTCCAGGAGCACAGAGAGAGGAGGGAGCCGGTACTGGGAGCAGGAGAGGAGTGTGCTTGATTAATAAAACCTGTAAGGTACACAAAATGGAGCCTGCAGAAACTGTTGAGGACTCTCAAAGTGGCAGAAAAAGAAAACTTAAGTTTTCTGAAACAGAAATTGAAGCCCTGATTGAGGGAGTTGTACACAACAATGAGAAACTGTTTGGGAAGGCTTCTCTCAAGGTGCCTGAGCAGGAGAAAAGGAGAATATGGCTCATGATACAAAGCAGAGTGAACACAATTGCGGTCACTCATTGTACCACCGACGAACTGAAAAAAAGGTGGTATGATTTGCGCAGTAGGGCCAAGGCATGCATCACAGACCGCTTGAAGGCTGCACTAGTAACTGGAGGAGGGACACCACCACACACCGGAAACACTCCCATGGAGGATTTAATTGAGAGCACAACCCAGAAAGAAGCTGTTGTCGGTGTGACGAATCTGGATACCTCCGGAGCAGCACACACGTCCCAAGGTAAGAGGAATGCATGTGTACATTGTCCCGATCACTGCAGTGTGAATGGTAGCTCTGCATAGCGCACACGCAAGCAGTGAAACATTAACATCACTTTCAATAGTATAGCAAGTGCATCATGGGAGATGTAGTTTGGTCAAGCAGTTCCAGTCACAGACACACATACCATTTAAACCAATTCCAAAAGTGTAGTAACTGTGCCAAAGTATTAATGTTTATTCATGATACAACAGTCACATAACCTAATAAGCATACATTAATGCTGTTGTGCACTGTTTAAACTCACAGATGCAGAACATGGTGAGGCCGGGGACAATGATGTCCAGGACATCCAGCTCAGCAGCGCCTCTGAACCAGAAAACACACCAGCTTCGAAAAGCATCCAATCACGAGTCCCACAATCACGTAGGACACCTGTCCAAAGTTTGGTACCCTATCACACGGATGATGAGGCTGATGCAGCACCTCATGTCAGCAACCCACAAAGTAATACCGCCACAAGTAGATCATCCTTCAACCGGAGAGCCAATTCAAGGTTGCCAAGGAGACGACGCAGAGCACGAAGGCCACAGCAGGTGGAACAGTTGAATGAGGTCTGGGGTGGCTTGGAGGGACAGATGCTTCGGTCACATCGCCTGCAGGCAAAAAACAAGATTGATCAAGGGCAAAATTGCAAAAATGTCAGGTAACCTAGCTGTGCTTGCCACTAGTCTCCAGGAAATGACAAGAGTAATGCTGGAGGGTCAAAATGCACACAATGCACAGCATCAACAACTCATGGAGCAACTGAAAATGCAAGTGGCGTCCAATAACACACTGGCCACAGCAACAGCTATGTTGTCACGTAGAATATCAACAATGCATACCGAAATGACCAATGATAACAGTGATGTTGCTACAGGATTACAGCAAGTCACAAACGCAGTAGAGATGGTGACTGCATCTACAAGTGGTGAAAACATCCCTGCACCAAATGTAATCAGTGAGGGTGCCTCAGGCATGATCAATACACCAATGCCAATTGTTAATGAGGCTAGACGTTCCAAACGCTGTGCCATCACATCCAGACCCAGCCTAGGGCAAGAAGATGCTGCTGCCGAGAGGCGTTTCGGTGTTCGGGGCAAGAAACGCTAGGCTCACGTGCACAAATCCTGTTGAGATGGTGAATGAACCATTCTCACATTGTGACCTCATCACTGACTGACAAGTATTTTAATTTTTTTAGTAATAGTAAATGTTGTTGGCAACAAAAGTGTGCCCAAAGTGACTTTTAAAGTGCGCCTCTGTTTCCAGGTCACATATTCTTATTATTAAAAATTACTTCGCAAATCATACTGTCTTCGTGTCATCATTACTCACCTTAAAAGTAATTTTGTGTAATCTCCATTCTGCGTCTTCGTCCTTCTGCTGCGCCAGATCCTTGTTGGGCACGTTGGTGAAGGATTGGCTGGTTTTCATCCTCAGAGTCACTGTCAGAAAGGTCAATTTCCAGGCCTCCCTTTGTCGCTATGTTGTGCAGCATGGCACATGCTGCCACAATTTTGCAGCATTGTTCTGGGTTGTACTTCATTGCTCCCCCTGTCTTATGTAGGCATCTGAATCTGCTCTTTAGTAGCCCAAATGTTCTCTCTATCACATTCCTTGTTGAGATATGCGCTGCATTGTATCTTCTTTGGGCGGCTGTTGCAGGATTGAGATAAGGTGTCATGAGGTAATTGCGCAAGCCGTATGCGCTGTCGCCTACATGTGAGAAAAGAAGATATGTCAACTATATGTTTCAGATATGCATTTGTGACAAGTTTGTAATGCTGTGTAGCACATATTTACCTAGCAAATGTCCCTCTCCAAACTCTCCCCTTGCAAGTCGGGTCTGCATGCCACTTTGCCTGAAGATGAATAAATCATGTGCACTGCCAGGAAATTGCGCAACAATGTCTGTTATGATGGTTTTGGCATTACACACAACCTGAATGTTGAGGGAAAGGTAGCATTTCCTATTTCTATACAAATATTCCTGTGTAGCTGGGGGACATATTGCAACATGGGTGCAATCTATACAACCACTTACCTGTGGGAAGCCAGCTATTTGGTAAAATTCCTGCTTAGTCTTAGCTAGGTCATGGGCTGAGGTTGGAAAACTGATATGTGCATGTATCCGAGAGATCATGGCATCAAGGAACGCTTTCAACATTCTTGATAATGCACTTTGTGAGACACCTCCGGCTACTGCAATTACACCCTGAAAACTGCCTGATGCCAGTAGGTGTAGGCAACATAATATTTGTACGTGCTTTGGGATAGCTTGGGTCTTATGTGTCTGTCGTTAAAGAATGGAGTCCAATTCATTAATTAGATCAAGTATCATTTGTCCATTTAGCCTATACTTATCATATATTTCGTCATCCTGCTGCCCAAGCAAAGTTATGCGCACTCTGAATATGCGTTCATTGATTCGCCTCCTTCTCTGTCGAGCACCTAGCAGCCGCATCCTCCTCGCCATCAGGTACAGACCAGCCATTTTGAGCTCTGGGGCCTTGTGTGGGTGTGTTTTATGCATTTTCAGTTGGTTTGCAGATGTTTCAGGTTAGATTTTAATTTTTACCACCTGGTTGTGTCCCTTCTTAATTTGCAAGTGCAAAATTGCGATTTTTGAGAAAATCGCAATTAGCGATTTTTTATGCTTATCAATTGCGATTCCTTATTTGCAATTCGGTAAATGCGATTCGCAGATAAGGAATCGCACATGTATTCTCAGATTATTTTTTGCGATTTCTCATTTTTTGCGAATATTTTGCGATTTTTGCAAATATTTGGATGATGCATTCCTACACTGGCAATTGCGGACGCTATTGCTCTAAAATTGCGATTCGCATCATTTGCGAATTCGCAAACGCTTGATGCATGTGCCTGTTACTGTGCATAATAAATTGCACAATCTTCTGCACACCAAATGGTGTTGAAATTCAATCCCCAGATTAAGATGGAATTTATAAATGAATGTTAGCAAAACAAGGAACTGAAAATAAAAATTTTACCTTAGGAGATTTGCCAAAAGAGTTACAACATACGGTAAATTTTAAAGTAAAAGAAGGTGCAGTTTACCCAAATATTCGACAGTACATAATGAGCCCAGAAATAAAAGCAGGAGTTGCACTAGAAATAAAACGTCTAGTTGAAGCAGGTATTTTGCAGGAGATAATGAGCAGTCCATGTAATTCACCCATAATTGGCATAAAGAAACCGAGCAGAAAGTACAGGGTCGTACAAGACCTCGGCAAAATTAATGAAATTGTTGTCCCATGTAAGCATGAGCGAATTTTGCGGATCTCGCGTTCGCGAATTTTGCGGATTTGCGGATTCGCAATCCGCAAAATCCGCGAATTCCCGCGAATTTGCGGATTTTTTTTTTTTTTTGTGTTCGCCCGTGTTTCTGCCAGTTCGCGAGGGTTTTGTACACTTTCGCAAATTGCGAACTTACCTGTCGGGTCGCAAGTTTCGCGAACTTGTTGTTTCTACGTGTCCAGCCTGTTTGGGACACTCTTCTTCATCACTGCCACTCTCTGTCACCACTGCCACTCTCTGACTACTCATGCCACCCTCTGGCCCACCCATGCCACCCTCTGTTTCATCACCACACCCTCTGGTTGTCCAGTGTACATTATTTTCGGCAAAGCAAAGCACACCTTCCCTGCCTCAAGTGACCTGAATTAATTTGGGGCTGATTAATGTGTCACAGAATATTTTTTTAGCTGGCACCTGCTTCCTTAGTGCGCCCTGATTAGTGATCTTTTGCACTTGCTAAGTGCTTTCATTGTTGCAAAATTAGTTACAACACCTGCCCTGCCCCAACTGACAATAATGAATTAGGGGCTGATTAATGGATTTTAACTTCCAGCCTGGCTCCTGCTTGTCTCCCTTAGCTGTAATTCAGGACCTTTGTGGCATATGTGTAACTATTCTGAGGTTCAGAGCAGGGTCACATAATAGTTTCAACTGGCAACTGAACTCTGGAGGGGCCCCTCAGGAAGCACTACAGGAAATGGCTACTAATGATGAGCCTGAACTTTTGAACCTGGTAAGTAGTTACTTTCAGTTTTGCTAAAATCGTATTTCTGCAATTTTGCACTTATTCGCGGGGCGCGAACTCACGCGAACTCACGCGAACAGTGCGAGCAGTGCGAGCAAAATCCGCTGCTCGCGGATTTGCGGATTTTGCGGGAGATTCGCAAATCTCGCGGATTGCGGATTTCCCGAAAATCCGCAAAATCCGCGAGCGGAACGGATTTTCCGCCCATGCCTAGTCCCATGTTGTCCAGTTGCACCAAATCCTGCTGTAATTTTGTATCAAATACCGTGGGCAGCAGGCTGGACTACTGTAATAGATGTGTGCCATGCATTTTTCTCCATACCATTACATCCAGATAGCAAATATCTTTTCTCATTCAAGTTTGATGACCATATCTACGTTTGGAATCGTGTCCCTCAGGGGTAAACAGAATGCCCATCGATTTTTAATCAGAATTTGAAAAAGTGCCTTGAATCCCTGATATTACCCAGACAATCAGTCCTGGTGCAGAATATAGATGCCCTACTGGTGGCGTCTAAAAATCGAAATGACTGTGTTGTTGATACCATTGCTCTACTGAATCAATTAGGTAAAGGAGGACACAAAGTATCTGCAATTTTGTACTACATCAGTGAAATATCTGGGGCACCAGATGGAGAGAGGGGTCAAAAGGATTACTTCTGAAAGAATCAGAATAATTCAAAACATGGATCTTCCTCAAACACAGAAAGAAATCAGAATGTTTCTTGGAGTTGTAGGTTACTGCAGGCAATGGATTGTGGGATTTGCAGTCCTAGCAAAACCATTGATACAAATGACAAAGAAGAGAGCAAGAGACCCAGTAGAATGGGATGATGAAAGCATGTCAACTTTACTAAAATTACGAGATTGTCTGTGTTCAGCTCCAGCATTAGGGATGCCTGACTATTCAAAAGATTTTGCATTGTTTTGTGATACACAAGACAACTGTGCACTTTCAGTTCTGACTCAGACCCATGGTCTGATGAGACATCCTGTTGTATATTTTTCTTCTACATTGGATCCAGTGGCAGCTGCATTGCCAGGATGTCTGAAAGCAGTAGCAGCAACTTGCATGAGTCTTGCGCAAAGTGAATCCATTATTATGGGACATCCAGTAACCGTATACGTCCCACATGCAGTTGTGATTTTGTTGACCAGAACTAAAACTTAGTACCTAACTCCTAGTCGGCTGACTACGTTTGAACGAATTCTTGTAGGTGCAGAAAACGTGATTATTGCTAAGTGTAATATTCTGTACCCAGCAACATTATTGCCTGATTCACATTTTGAAGAAGTCAAAAATGAAGTTGAATATAATTGTATTGACTTTACAGAATACTGTACTAAACCTCGCCCAGATATAAGAGAAGAGCCATTATTAAACTCAGAACATGAGTTATTTGTAGATGGTTCATGCATGCGACATGAGGAAGGAGGTTTGAGTGCTGGTTATGCGTGTGTACTCTATGGGGTCCGGTTGAAGCATCCTATTTACCTGGAGTCAAATCTGCACAAGTAGCTGAATTCATTGCATTGGCAAAGGCTTGCAAAATTGGGAAAAATTGAAAAGTGACCATGTATACTGATAGCCAGTATGGCTATGGAGTTGTGCATGATTTTGGCCAACTCTGGATGCAAAGGGAGTTTCTGACCTCATCAGGCACTCCTATTAAAAATGGAAATTATGTGAAAGATTTGCTGAAAGCAATGCAATTACCAGAAACAGTGGCTGTGGTCAAGTGTGCTGCTCACCAATCTGGCAATGACAGTCTGACAGCAGGTAACAGATATGTTGATCAATTAGATCAATATTGCGCCAAAAATAAAATGGCCATAAACCAGAAAATTGAAACAAATGGAAACAGCTGCCAACTTATGTTGCTTGGAAGAGTAAAAACATGGGAAGAAGTGAGAGACTTGCAAAATGACGCAGAACAAAAAGAAAAGGGAGAGTGGGCAAAAATAGGTTGTCAGAGAAGGGCTGAAAATGGTGTAATTGTTTACCTTGATGGAAGGCCTGTGTTACCAAACTGTATGCTTGCTCCTATATCTAGCATGTACCATGGTGATTCTCACCTAGTGCGGGATTCCTTGATTAGATTGTTTAGACAAACTTGGTTCAATGCGAAGTTCAGGAAGGTTGTATGATGTTACAACACGATCCAAAAGATTGCGGTACATCACAACGCATCTTTTACAATGCAAGTTGTTACCACGACTAGCGCTGTAGGGTGCTGGACTTAGGAATAGTAAGATTTACTATTCCAACTCCAGCCTACGTACAGGAGGGAAGGTGTTGGAATAGTAAATCTACTATTCCTTAGTCTAGAGCGCCCTCCAGCGCAAGTCGTGGTAACGACTTGTGTTGTAAAAGACGCATCGTAATGGCACTGCGGTGTTTTGACCGCGGTGTAAAGGCTGTTTACCTTCAGGAATGTAGCAGAGAGTCTTTGCCATAGGTGCTTCATTTGTCAGCAAATAAATCCTGGGAAGAAAACTGTAGTGTTAGCAGGAAAGATTGGGGAAGCAGAGGTCCTTTTAACCATCCTCAGATTGATTTTATTCAGTTGCCCCCTTGCAGAGGACTGAAGTATGTCCTTGTCATTGTCTGCATGTTTTCAAAAGGAGTGGAAGCTTACCCTACTCGCAGAAATGATAGCATTACTGTAGCAAAACTACTACTCAGAGAGCTCATTCCACGTTTCAGTTTCCGGTAACAATTGAATCAGACCGAGGAAGTCATTTTAATAATGAAATAATTGGTCTAATCTGTGAAGCATTTAAAATTGAGCAAAAGCTGCACTGTGCATACCTCCCAGAGGCTTCTGGAGTAGTGGAACAACTGAATGGCACAATCAAATTAAGATTGGGAAAGATATATGAATCTACTCGATTAGATTGGCCTGATGCTTTACCTCTTGTTCTGATGGGGCTCAGAAGCATTCCAGACAGAAACACAGGCTTGAGTCCTCATGAGAAGAGCAATGAGGCAGGCATGTGTGCCAGGACACAAGCTGATAAATATATCTGATGACTTAGTACTAGAGTACTGCAAAGAACTGGCTGACCAAGTGTGTTCTATCTCTCACCAGGTTGGAGAAGATGCTGTCGCCAGACAATCAACTCCAGCAAATTATCTGATTCCAGGTGACTGGGTTGTGATAAAGGAACATACTTGAAAATCTTGCCTAGCTCCGAGGTGGGGAAGGCCTAAACAAGTGATATTGGTCACCACTAGAGCTGTAAAGTCACCACTACAGCTGCAAGGGAATTCCGAATTGGATCCATGCGAGTCACACCGAAAGAGTGACTGAACCAGATCTAACTGAAGCTGAAGGTTGTGCAGCTGAGGAGTCCCAGAAAAGTGATTCCGAAGTAGTTGTTGATGAACAACCGAGCACCAGTCAGGGCTAATGGATTCCAGTGAATAACATTCCTGCAGATGTTGTGAGAACCAGAAGCCAGACCTATTTAGATAGACAGAGTGATAGTGAGGATGAGTCAGGAATAGAAGATCGTACTCAGATTACAAAAATCAAAGCCAATAGTAATCCTGAGGAGGAACAGATAAGGAGAGATCAATATACTCAGACATTTCAGATACCTGTCACACTTCCAGAGTCTGAAGGGGGGTAGATAGGTAATAGGGCGAAGGCTCAGGAACAAGAAAAACAAAAGATCGAGTTACATGAGCAGGATCAGTTAGATGTAGAAAAATGTATTCAGGAAAAAAAAAGCGAACCAGATCAAAGTCAAATACAGCACACTCCTGAACAATGCCAGATTAGCATCCAGGCAGAAAAAACAGAAACAAGACCTGGACCAAGCCACATAGAGAGGGATACAGACAATGAAGATGTACAAATTGTGCTGCAACTGAACGAGAATAAAAGAGCAATTGAAGAAAAACAGAGCACAGTGCCACCTAAAAGACTCAGAAAGGGAGATAAGTGTCCTGGTTTTGTCAAAAGATTTAACTTACGCCTTAAAACAATAAATGAAGAACCAGAGCAAGTAAACGAAATATCAAGTCAAACTGGGCTTTCCACAGAACAACCAAGAAGGTCGAGTCCACGCCTGAAAAGACTAAATAATAAGTTCAGAAGGCCTGAATGGACCTATGTCATCCTTGAAGATTTTGAAAATTTAGAACTAAGTGATGAAAGTAATGAAAAACTAATTAATATTCCAACAGATGAAGAAATGAGACAAACTTGAAAATTTCACACGTTAAAATTCTGTGAAAAGTCTCAAAAGAGGGGCTAAGTCTCCTTAGTCGAAAAATGGCCGATCATACTGTTAATGGTAAACTGAAAAGAAACTGCTCAAAAACATGCTGGAGGATATGCACATGTAGTATAGTGATAATACTCATAGTATGGTTAGGACTGACGGTAGCTATTCCTTATCTAATGAGTAAAAGTGAGAAGAATAGCACTAACATTCCTGAGAAAGTAGATGCACCTGAAAAGTTAAATATACATGGAAGAATAGATAGTTTTAGACAGCAAAAGGTAAAAATAGAAGCATCAGATGAGGAAGGATTGTATTATAATAGAGTCAAAAATAGAACACACTTGAACATATTTGCAAAACTGTTAGTACATTATGTAGAAGCAATGGAAATAAGTTATTGCTATGCTTGTATGACGTTACCTACATCTGTAGCCAAAGGTCTTACTTACCACCATTTGCCCCTGACTTATGGTATTTCATGTAGTATTTTAGCTAGTTGATTTCATAAGAAAGGACCTTTACAATATTATTATTCTAACTCAGACGTGATTTTCTCCGAACTTCCTATACATAGTAACCTGAATCCTGTACATACCAAAAGAGACATAACACATTATATGGGTGAATATTTTCCAACAATAGGTACAATGGATATAGCTGAAGCACACAAGAACAATTTAACATACATTTTACATGAAAAAGAAAAAATATTTATGAACTTAGTTGAGAAAAGGAGAGAAGATTTTCAGAGAAAGGCTACTGAACAGAAACAAAAAATTCCAAATGGGCAGAAAATAGAATACACCTTGAATGGCAAAACTCATGCTGCTATGTTGCTGGATTTTGAAAAGAAAGGGAAACTCTGTCTCCACAGGGAGAGAACGGGGTATTATAACAATATATTTATTGGTTCTAGGGAATGTGAACACAATTACAAAGTAATTGGAGGTTGGGGTTTCAAAGATGAAACTGAGACAGTGTTTCCTGGAATTTATTACATACATGGGAACAAAGCATATTACAAATTGCCAGATCATTGGTATGGGAGTTTCTATTTTGGAATAGTATTCCCAAAAGTATATCATGTAAACAAAATCACTGGAACCAATGAAGAAACTAATGGACTAATTTGTAGTAAAAGAGCTAGTTTTGCAGAAATTGTAGGTGATATATTTAGTGCATTGATACCTTCAGTAGGAGTGGTTCTGAATACACAAAGAATTTGTAAATTCTCAACAGTGGTGGATCGCTTATCAACTGACCTGTTGGAGGATTCTTAATGATCAATACCGAATTGCTTGCAATAGGGTCAATGGTTTTACAAAATCAAAAAACAGACTGCGGAGTCTGCAGACTGCTGAAAGTGCAACATTGTTGCACTTACATACCTGACAGAAGTATAGAAATTAAGGGATATGTAAGGAATATTACACATTTAGAAAAGGAACTCAAACCACTGGAGGTTGATAGTGCATGGAAGAGACTTATAGATGGTCTCTCTTCTATAGGTAGTTGGTTTTCTAACGTAGAAAAACGTTTTGAAGGTAGAATACTGATGTCAATGGTGGGAATAGCCCTACTGATTGTAGGGATAATAATTTGTTGCAAATGTCGCAAGCATAAAAAGACATATACAGTGAAAAAGAAAGGAAAGAAAAGAAATATTAATGAAATTGAATTAGAAGAGTTGAATGGACATTTGTACAAGAAAGTGAACATCTTTCACATGAATAATGAAAAGAAACTTAACAGAAAGTTTGAAGAAATTGAGTTGGGTGAAATGTGAAAGTTGGCTTCTGTTTCATTATTTGGTGATGATATAAAATATCATCAAAGAGGATTGATGGAGCAAGGTTGCACACGTAAAGCGACTTGTTTGTATTCAGCCCTCTCGATAATAATATTAATGTACTAACTCACATGTTTTGTCATATTAATATTACATTACACTACATTTTTAGTATCTAGGGGATACTCAACAATGTGCTTTTACTAACTGTATTCCGCTTGCATTAAAATGGCTGCTGCTACGCGGGATGTTCTACTGCGCATGCGTCTGTCACACTCACGTGACATGACGTATTACTTTGCTTGGTGGGAAACTTTTGCTTCTGCGCACTAGAACTGAGATGGCTGTTCTGTGTCCTAACGTGCAATAAGCTTGCATCGCTGCTTTTGCTAAGCGGTTCGTTCTGCCTAAACCATAATGGGAATAGAATAGAGATAAGTGGTATACAGTGCATTCATTTATTCTGTGTTTCTAAAACTGTTTCTCTTCTATTTTTGCATGTATCGTATTTGGGCCTGAAATGTACTTCTGAACTCCATCTTTGGATTAACTGCGCCTGCGCAAAGAAAACTCAAGCTATTGAAGCCATGGCATTGAACCATTGCCAGCATCAGACATGAACTGTGAAACTATGAGAACATGAGCTCCTAACCCTGCCAGAGGAAGCTGAATTGTATAATTTGTTAAAACATTGTATGTTATTGAAACATTCACTGCCGGGTGGAATAAAAGTGCATGGGAAGAAAAAGTTATTTATTTATTTATTTATTTATGGAATTTTTCATTGCGCATACAAATACCCGAAGGTGTCTCGGCGCATATGTAGGCTAGCGGGACCGAAACAACAAAATTCACTGATTAAACAACCATGTCTTCAAGAGCCTACGGAAGCTCATCAAGTTGGGGGCGTTTTTGATAGTGAGTGGCAGAAGATTCCAGAGCTTTGGCGTAGCAACCAGAAATCGTCTGTCCCCCCAAGTTGCTGTTCTTGTGCGGGGTACCGGTAGGAGGCAGGTGTTGGCAGATCTCAGCAGCCTTTTAGGGTGTACAACTGAAATGCATCGATCAGAAACTTGGGTCCGATGCCATGCACTGCCTTATAGGTAATGCAGAGGGCCTTGAATTTAATTCGGCTCTCTACTCTAAGCCAATGAAGCTGGCGAATGGCGAGAGTAGTAGGCTGGCGGCGAGGAATGTCTAAGAGAATTCTAGCAGCCGCGTTCTGTATAGACTGTAGCTTAGACAGAACGAGTTTCTGAGAGTTGAGAAATAAGGCATTTCCGTAATCAATTTTGGAGAACACCAAGGTGGTAACTAGGGTCTTCCCAGCTGAGATGGGGAGGTAAGGCAGCAATTTCTTAATTTTCTTTAAAGTAAAGAAGGCAGAGGACACAACCTTGTTGACGTGAAGGTTGAATGTCAACTTGCTGTCGAAAATAACTCCCAGGTTTCTCGCCTTTTCCACTGGGACAGGTGGAGAGCCCAGCTGGTTGGGCCACCAAATGGAGGACCATTCTGGGGAGAGATTGCCAGAGGTCATAACCTCGGTTTTGTCCGAGTTTAGCCTCAAGCAATTGGAGGACATCCAAGTACTGACAGCGAGCATGGCCTCCTGGAAATTGGCTGCCACCACTGGACCGTCCTTGTGAATCGCCAACACCAGTTGGGTGTCGTCTGCATAAGATGTCAATCGGACCCGTGGGCCTTTATTACCCTCGCTAAGTCCGTTACGTAGATGTTAAATAACGTGGGACTTAGCGAGGAGCCCTGTGGAACTCCACAAGGTAGTGCAGAGACGGGAGAGTAGAAATTACCCAACTTAACTGTCTGGGTACGGTCGGCCAGAAAGGATGAAATGAGATCTCTGGCCGTGCCGTTTATCCCCAGAGCTGTGACACGGTCGACCAAAATTGCATGGTCGACCGTGTCAAATGCTGCGGACAGGTCCAGAAGAATCAGGATGGCTGCACCTCCCTGGTCCATAATGGCTCTGATCTCATCTGAGGCCTTTATTAGAGCGGTCTCGGTTCCATGCCCTTTCCTGAAACCAAACTGCGTTTTGTCTAAAAGTTGGTGAGTATCGATGAACTCTGAGAGTTGTTTATTCATCAGTGCTTCGCATATTTTGGCAGGAAAGGGGAGACACGCAATGGGTTTGTAACTGGCCAGCGCAGTGGGATCCAGGGAGGGCTTTTTCAAAAGAGGCTTAATCACTGCCTTCTTCCACGGGGCAGGATAACAGCCAGTTTGAAATGCGGTGTTACAGATTTCCATAAGTGGGCGAGAAATCACCTCACTTAAATTGGCCATCACTGAGGCAGGGCAGGGGTCCACGGGGGAGCCAGACTTGGTGATGGAAATGAGTCTGCTAATTTGGTCTTGTGTGGTGGAGACGAACGAAGAGAAGGGATCATGGTCCGTGACAGGTACTTCTTTACTGCTGACAGTAGATCTTGTCCCTACATCCCCAGCAAAAGATGCATAGATATCTGCCACTTTAGTAATGAAAAAGGTGGACAGCGCATTACAGAAAGGCTGGGAAGGTTCCACTCCAAGACCCGAGGAAGGAGTGGACAGAGAGGTGACCACTGAGAACAGTTCTCTGGCAGAGTTCCTGGCATTATCTACTTGGGTCGAGAAAAAGGTCATTTTTCGAGCAGTGATAGCCTTTTTATATATTGTCAAGGTATCTTTGTAGGATTGCTTAGCTATGGGGCAATAGGATTTCCTCCAGCGCCTTTCTAAGTTCCTACAATGTTGTCGGTGGAGCCTAAGCTCTTCTGTGTACCACACCGCCGACGGGGATCTTCTGTTGGGTCGAATAGACTTCTCCGGGGCTACCTGATCAGCAGCGTTCCTGATCCAATCGTGGAAATCGGAGGCTGAGGGGACAGGATTGGGTCCTCTTATAGGGGAGGATAGTGTTAAGATATCTACCATCTGAGGGATATCAGCATTTTTCCAGGCACAAATTCCTACCCTACTGGGCGGCCTGGAGGTGGGAAGATTAACCGGTCGAGTGTATATACCGAAGATAATGGCCCTGTGATCAGTCCATGTAAGGGGCAGGATATCTAGTACAGAGATGAGAGGGTTGTTAGTGAACAAACCATCTAATGTGTGTCCCGCCTGGTGAGTAGTTCCCTTTACCAATTGTTGAAGTCCTAGGGTTAGGAGGTCAGCAGTGAGTTGAATAGTGTCGTGATTTCCCTGTTCCTCCAAAGGGAAGTTAAAATCTCCCAGTATCGTGTAGTCAGTCGAGCCTATGATATGATCATTTAGCTCGGAGAGGGAACCAAGGAAGGAGTTCCGAGGTCCAGGGGGTCGGTATAACAAAATACCTTTAAAGGTTTGTTTAATAGCCCTCCACCTCTTCCTATTTGTCTGTCATGTCTCACCACACTGTAACCATCAGGGGTTGCCTGGCAGAAGTCTGGTCCTGAGCCCGCATCTCCCCAGGTTTCAGTGGCAAAAAAGAAGTCAAGATCGTGAGCAATAATAAACTCACTAATATATAAGCTATGGCATGGAAGGGAGCGCGTATTGATGAGCGCTGCTCGACAGCCATGAAAGGAAGTGATATTCATATTTTGAAAGCATATGTTAGTGGGGGCGTCAGAGACTGACGAATCTGGCAGACATGGAGGCGGAAGTTGGTATTGGCATCCAGGACAAGGGAGGGGGGTAGTACCCACAGCAGTGGAAAGAGGCAAGGTGATACAGTGTTGACAGAAGTAGCCAGGGTTAAGCTGTCTAAGTTGTTGGGAAGAATAACACACTGAAGGGCCAGGGGTCATTGCCCTGGGCCGTGTCCGGTCGCGGACGGGCGCAGACGGGCTTTCGCTTAGGTGCGGCTTCAGCGCGCATCCGGCGCGCCCGCTGCGCCAGCCCGCTGCGCCGTCTGGTCATGGTACCACTTATATAGGATGAGAGGAGGGCGGGAGGCCGGCGCGACTAGAGCGCAGCCCCAGCCACACCAAAGATGGCGCCCACCGTCACCAACACCAGCTCAATAAACGGCTGGGCGAGGCAGGGAAGGAAACAGTAGCGTGTGAAGAGGTGTCAGTGTGCCTGGGTCAAATTCCCAATAAAATAAGTAATTTAAAGCCCCCGACAATAAAAATTTGATACAGTTTAAAAGTCCTTAAAAACGAAATTAGACAGCGTGATAATTTCAGCAAAGTTGTGTGTTCGCTCCTACTAGCTCGCAGCCCTAGTACTCTCACTAGGGAGAGCTCTGGATGGGCCAGAGGAAGCTGAATTGTATAATTTGTTAAAACATTGTATGTTATTGAAACATTCACTGCCGGGTGGAATAAAAGTGCATGGGAAGAAAAAGTTATGGGAGGGACCGAATGACAGTTACCTCATATTAATATGGTGTGATGACATCTCCTCGTCTTTTGACCAATACAATTGTGGGATTCACACATTTGCAACATTGGAGGGTGGTACACTTACCTGGAAAATAGTATAACTAGGATAGGCTTAGCTAGTTAGATTGTCCTACTTGTCCAAATAGCTGACCTGTCACTAACCCAACGCACTCAATAGGTGATCGAGAGCAGAGGTGCTGGCGGAGCACTCGGTCAGAAGATTTGATAACCCAATCGGGGTTCGACTGTCATCTGCAGAGAGGGCTGACGTTCTGAACTTTAGCTGTGGTGCTGATCTTAGCCTGTGGTGGTCCAGTCCTGATCCAATTTGGTCCGTAACCTGTCCTGATTCTGGTCTGCACCTTTTCTTTCTCGCTAGCACCTGCACTTTGGGGTTCCTATCCTTTATCCCAGCCCGTGGCCAGGGTTGGTCTACACACCATTCTAGGTAACTATAAAGTGTGGATTTGTCATTGGATTGTTTCCCCTTTTCTACCCACCCTGTGTTTAATGCTTAACAATATATTTCCAAATTATTGCACATTTCGTTTCAAGTTTTATCATTTAATTAGAAATTATTGTTTATTTGTGGTTTCAACATTTAAGAATTTGCATTAGATAAAAAAACTTAAATCTTTTTCGAGTTTGTGGTTATTTATGAAATGCTAATGTTATTCTACTACCTATTTTCTTGCTAACTCCCTTGATCCTCTAGGACTTTAGGAATCAGTGATTTGGATTGGTAAGTCCAAATGGTATAGGTCCTGAATGGTTAAATCAAAATTGATTGAGTGTAGGTTTACTTGATCAAATGTGTATATATTTTATGGGCCCAGGTGAATATGATACATTGAGCAGATAAGCCTGCGCTCTATCACCTCTACGCACTCTCCCTACCAGGCTTCTGTTGCCTCAGTATCTAGAAGCAAGAGTATTCCTTGAGTTACCAAACTGGTAAAGAACTACTATTCAAAACATGACCGGTACTCGTTTTATTGACCTCAGCAAGATGAAACGCCAAGCTTGCCCCTTAGGTGTTCGAGCTCGCGGCTGCACCAGGCACGTTAGTCCATTGCGCTGTTTATTTTACCATCTCAGCCTTTGTATTGCCTGTGTGTTGGCACCAGTTTGAAGCCCGCCCGTGGGGTTACTGCGAGCCAGCATTGCTCCCGCCAAGGACTTTATGATACCTAAAACCAATGGTCAGTCTCAGAGCATTCTTGCTCTGAGCCCCCGGCGCTGGGTTGGAATGAGTTCAAGTCTCGATCTTAAACCTTTGCACGTTTTGCTTGGCATGCATCCAGCATTGCCGGGTCCCACAGGCAGCATTCCTGGGCCCACCGCAGAGACCCACCACGAACGGCTGCACCGGGCCAGGTCAACTCAAGTCCTCCACTGCAGGCCCGAATAACAGAAAGTACACATACACCGTGCACACACCTGCCCAATTCCACGGGATAATCTTCCACATTTATACAGCAGCATGCACTTCTACCAAGCTGCCAAAGCAGGCTCTCTACAGATACCTTTGCCATGCAACAGCAAGGCTCCCACAGTCCAGTAGCACAATGCCACATATGCCAACGCAGAACTAAAGGAGGGGAAAAAGTAGCCCAAGCGTGCAGGTGGAAGCAATTACAGAGGGGAGGAAACAACAGGAGGGCAAGGGAACAACACGGGGAGGCAGAAACAACGCGGCGTCACGAGGGAAAAGCAACACAGGGTTCAAAGTGGGAAACAAATAGAGAGGAACGTGAAACGATGGAAACAAACAGATGAGAGAGGGTGCAACATAGAGTTGGGGAAGAAGCAGACTGGCACATAGGAAGTAGAAAATACACAAAGGAGACAGCTGGAACACACATGCACTCTCATGGAGTGATTAAACATAAAGAAAAAAGTAGTGCTTTAAAAACGAGCAGTGAAAGGACACAAGTAATGCATCAATGCTTCAGCAGAGGAACAAACACACAAAGAGGAAGTCAAGCCCAAACAAGCTACCAAATAAGAAGCAATCCAATGAGAGTGACATGGAAGCCAAACTATAGTAAGCAATGGGCGGGCTATAGGCCCACTGTAAGCTGACAATATGTCTCTCAACAGACAGTGCATGGGCTGTCTATTAGGCAAGACCTGAAAACAACAGCACACCCCTTGACAATATCACAGAGCACACCCCCATAGTACAACGGCAGGGCTCCCATAATACCACAGCACGTGCCATCACAGAAAAACTAAACTAATGTGTTATAGAAAAGCAACATAAAGCCATCTGGGCCGGGAGGTTTGTTAGCTTGGCGTCTGGCTATGCTAAAGACGATCTCTTTCATTATGATTCCATGGTGTCTGCTTGGGATTACATACGTTTTGTGATATTAGTTTTTGAGAAATATTCTCACATTTGTGTTTGGTGACTTGTTTTCAGCTGCATATAGTGCACCGTAGAAGTCTCTGAACTTGTGTAATGTCAATAGTCTTTGCTAACCTGCCTGTGCTGACCTTTCACTGTTATCTGCACTCTCTGCCTACCTTAGCTCTCCTTTTGCATCCAAGTATTTTGCCTGCTTTACATCCTCCTGCCTAATAGTTTTATTTGGTCTGCTAGAGTAATGCATATATTGACCTGTAATCTAATAGCTGAAAGTAAGTGCCACTTTTTATGTGCACCTGTCCTTTTCTATATTACTTTCACTACCGCCGATCGGGGTAGGGCGGTTCCGGTGTTAATCTGGCACCTGCTTTGTTAGCGGTGGCCATGCTGTCTCCTGACGCAATCTGTACTTTGTGGTTTGCTCCCTGCCTCCCCCTGAGCCCCAGGACTATCAATATGAGGTTGGGGATGGATCACTCTAGTCTCATGTTTAACTGGGTGCAAGGGGCCGAACTACACACAAGCTTTGAACTCTGGGTGGTGAACACCTGATGGTGGGTATGGGAGACATGGGGGCTAAATTGACTCTATGGTCAAGGATGCCCGCCACCCCTTCCACCACCAATCCCAATGTTAGGAGACAGACACAGTTTGAACTTTTTGGAAGGCAGGGGGGCCTCACGACCCCCCCGGCCGTATTTATTAAAATATGAAACAAAATTTAAAACTTTAAATTAAAACGTTTCATGTATCATGTACAAAATTCAACTTTCATTACACTTGATGAAGACAGGTATCCAGGCTAACCTTAACAAATCTCTAATACAAAGATTTTCCTAACCGAGTCTAACATCATGACATAATGCATTTGCATAAGAATTTTGTACATCCTATCATTAGGGGCCAACGGCAAGGTCTTAACCGGTGACAGGTCCTATAACAGAGAACGCTTTTATTGCATATAATTCATTACATTTCTACACAGGGAAAAAAGGCCTATAGGCATGTATTCAATTGCGTGCACATTTTTGGCATCAATTGTAGGTGAGAAAAACGATTCTAGCAAGACGTTTATACATTACAATCAGCTTGCAAATTAGAACTTAGTTCACTTCCAAACTTCTGCAATAGGGGCTGGTGGGTGGGTCAAAAACTGCAGCTTGTTCCCTTGAGGGCTCACGAGTGATGAGTGGTGCAGCCTTCAGAGTGCAGAAACAAGAGGACGCCTGCCAGGATTCCCGTGCCTTTTATCTTGCAGCGGGAAGGTGGGGCAGCATCCCCATCCCGCCCAGAAGTGCACAGACTTCCGGGCGAGTGTTAGGACAACACTTTTCGGCAGCGGGGGCGTGCTCCAACCACGCCACTATGGGCATACTGGCCGGGACACGCCCCCCGCCTGCAAAGGTTTCCCGGGGGATCGGGGCACCCAGCCATACGTTCGGGGTGACCGAGAGGTCTCCCCTTTCCATATGGTCAGGGATGCCCGCCACCCCTTCCACCACCAATCCCAATGGTAGGAGACAGACACAGTTTGAAATTTTTGGAAGGCAGGGGGGCCTCACGACCCCCCCGGCCGTATTTATTAAAATATGAAACAAAATTTAAAACTTTAAATTAAAACGTTTCATGTATCATGTACAAAATTCAACTTTCATTACACTTGATGAAGACAGGTATCCAGGCTAACCTTAACAAATCTTTGATACAAAGATTTTCCTAACCGAGTCTAACATCATGACATAATGCATTTGCATAAGAATTTTGTACATCCTATCGTTAGGGGCTAACGGCAAGGTCTTAACCGGTGTCAGATCCCTATCACCAAATTCCCGCCCTCACGTGTGAGTGGCGCATGCGCAGAGGGCTTTACCCTCATAGCCAACTGTAACTTCCCTTGTCATGGGGCCCCCTTTCACTCGACGCCATCTTAAGGTCGTCCGAGTTCCCGTGCGGGGTATCCGTAAGAAGGACAGCGCAGACTCCCCCCCTTTCCCCGCACTCTCTTCCGCCGGAGCGGATATCCGGCCCCCGGGAAATTCATGGGAGGGGCATATAGCCGTCTCCCCCTGGGAGGGGCCTATGGCCGTCTCCCCCTGGGTGACCCATCCGTAATGGGTGCCGTCCCCCCGTGGGAGGGGCCAATGGCCGCCTCCCCCCGGGCGCTCCCATCCATAATGGGTGGCGCCCCCACTAGGGACCTTGAAATCACTGCTGACCGATCGTGACCTTACCGCCACAGGCCAGATAGTTGACCGACTCTCAGGCCCCCCCCACACCTCCTATAGGTCATGTCTCCTCAATCCCACTAGCCAAGCTATCATGTCTCCTATCAATAAGTCATTCCCCACCCTGGACAGGTGTACCCCATCACTTGAATAACAGTGGTCCCCCCAGATGCACCCATGCGGTATGCTTTGAAGATGAGCAGAGCAAAACAATTTCTCCATTTTATTGTTGACCCTCTTTACCGAATGGTTCAATGCTGTCGTGGACAATCCACCCCTCCATACCCTCCTCGGAATCATGTGTGACCAAGCTATTGTGCACCCCGGGAGCGTCTTTGCTAACCAACTAACTGCTGAGAGTATGTGCTCGATTAAAGCTCGTCTGCCCAACATTACCAAGTCATTGCCCCTTCAGTAATTTACAACATGTGCAGCCGCACGTACCGTTTGAAACAATTCGAAGACCAGCGGCCTAATTGTTCAACATTGTCTGCCCGCAGACCCCCAGCCGTTGCTTCTGTAGTGGCCCCTATTCTGAATGAATGAGTCCAAAAATCACTCGGGTTCAAGCCCGCAGCTGCAATCGGGATTGCCAGCACCCTCTGGAACTGAAACTTTGTTAACGGGGTGCCGTCAGCATGTCGCAGCAAGGCCCCCCCCCACGTCGCCAACCTTTGTTTTAGGTAGGCCTCAACATGCCTCACTGGACAACAGGGACTACCCGGAGCGGGCTGCAAAACAATGCTACTCCCCTGGGCTTCCTGGTCTGTCTTAGACCTGGCTATAGTGATCAGCAGGGAATCCCTTCTCACTTGCGTGTGGTCCCTACGCAGACCCCCCTCGGTATCCCTTTTGTTGGCAGCCACCAGTTGGCTCACCCGCAGGGACCCATAGAATGCCAATGCAAATGCTGCCCAGAATAGGACGACCTCACCAGGTGAGGAGCATGTCTCTTCTAGTGTAGTCAATAAGGAGGTCAATCTCTCAAATCCTATTGGGTGCCTGGTATCCTTCTTGCGACCCTCTAGGCGCCGCCAGCCCCGCAGCGCCTTTCTGACTATAAAGGAATCTGTCGGGTCCCTAATCCCCTGGAGCTGAGCCATAAATGATATGGCGGCCTTATATCGACTGGCGGTTGCCACCGACCGGCCCTCCTCATGAAGTGTCACTAAAAATTCGGTAAAGGAACCCTCTTGACCCCAACTATGCTCCCATGTAGGGCCCAAAAAAGCGCAGCACGAGCGGAATGCCCCTTCATAAGCTTTCCTTGTCCTGGGCCCTAAACTGGCTGCCACGAGGTTTTGTAGTCCGGGGCGCCGATTTGCCATAATGCTTCGGGAAATGGCACTGCCACTAGCTCCGCTGAGGGTAAACAATCCCTGAAAGCCTGCATTTTTTAAACGAGAGAGCGCATCAGCTGCATTATTCAGTACTCCCGGCACATGTTTTGCCCTGAATTGCACATTTAGTCTCAAGCATTTCAACACAATTTCTTTCAACAACCGCAATATCCACTTGCAGCGTGCTGCCTGCTGGTTAATGCACTCAACCACGGTCATGTTATCAGACCAAAATATCACCGAGCGGTTTCGGAACTCTTCCTGCCATGCCGACAACGCCACCCAGATGGGGAATAGCTCTAGAAAACCAATGTTGCTTGTCAAGCCAGTTGCTTCCCACCATGCTGGCCATTTCTGGGCCGACCATCGGTTACCAAGGATCGCACCAAACCCCACACTGCCCGCAGAGTCGGTCCATAAACCTAATTCTGCTGATGAGGCCGGGGCCTTGCTCCACACTCCTCGGCCGTTGAAATCCGCCAAGAATGCCAGCCAAATGAGCATGTCCTGGCGAACCTCTGCCGACAGCCTCGTACGATGGTGCCCTTCCTTTAGGCCAACCATGGCCTGGGCAATCGATCGGGAGAAGGGCCAAGCCATCGGTATAACCCTCAATGCAAAGTTAAGCTGACCCACAGTGTAACTTTGTCGTTCCGAAGACATTGCAACGGTAAATGGAAGCAACCCTCCACGGAATCTAGTTCGATACCCAGAAACTCCAGGGAGGTAGTTGGACCCACTGTCTTACCTGGCGCCAACGGTACCCCGAAACCCCACATGAGCACACAGAAATCCTGCAATGCCCGTGCACAGTCCTGACTCCCGAGAGCCCGCTGGGCCGAGAAACAGGAAATCATCGAGATAATGCATCACATGTTGGTGCCCTGTGGCCTTCGAGAACACCCACTCCAGAAATGAGCTAAACATTTCGAAATAGGCACACGAAATTGAACAACCCATCGGAATGCACATATCCATGTAGTACTTCCCCTGAAATGTAAAACCCAGCAAGTGCTGATCCTGGGGATGTACCGGAAGCAACCTAAATGCGGATTCAATATCCGATTTTGCTAACAATGCAAAGGGGCCTAGGCGATTCAACATTACCACTGCGTCATCGAAAGATGCGTACCTCACACTGCAAATGTCTGCATCGATCGCCTCATTAACAGAAGCCCCCCTTGGTGCCGACAAATTATGAATGAGCCTGTATTCTCCCGGCTCCTTTTTGGGAACTACCCCTAATGGGGAAAACACAAAATCGGCCGTTGGGGGATCACTAAACAGTCCTGCAACCCGCCCCAAGTGAACCTCTTTTGCGATCTTTGTGGCGGCCACCGCCGGGTTGTGCTTAACGGACAGTTGGTTTTTACATGAGGGGGCCCCCGAAAATCACCCGCCGGGATCCTGAAGCCATACGAGAAGCCATCTCGCAGGATCCCAGCGGACACATGATCAGGGTATTTGTTCAGCCAGGGAGTCAAAGCCAGAATATCCACGGGTGATTGTTTGGACCTCCGAGGCACCGTGTCAATCCTGCTTGGTACCCCCTTTTCCTCCGGTACCATTGCCTCTGGATCGGCAGATAGTTTCGGGGTGGGAGGTGTTAACACAACCATAGCAGGCATGCCTGAACCGACATGTTCCCTGCGGCCTGCTACACGTTCCCTTATTAAAACCCCAACATACATCTCGCTTATTTCCATTCCCGCCGGATCTAGGCTGAGTATCGCCCCCGTAGGTTGGCTGAAAGGGCTGAGGATGTTTCTGTTGAAAGGCCCTGGAGCCGTTTGCGCTCGACCCCGATCCACCCGCCGATCATGGCAAGAACTGCGCATGCCAAGATACAGTATCCAAACAATCCCAAGTCAGTGTTTCATTAAACTCTTTCGCTTTTCTAAATGCCATGTCATACCCTTTCCATTCATCTCATCCATACTTCTCATGGAAGCCCGTGATCCTGCTCTGGTAGCAAGCCAGGTCACGCAACAGTTTTGGTGTTCACTCAGCGATAATTCCTACAAAAACAGAAAAAGCCCTGATCCAGTTCATCATAGACTCTTCCACCCTGAATTCTGCCATTTTTGCCTGCCATACACTGGGGTGCCATAAATCCTTCTGAGTCTTGGCATATTCTAACTCACGATTATCTCTCAACAATGAAAACATATTTATGTATTTATTAGCCCACACCATTTCCTTAGTTGCCATAGGAACATGTTGCGCCAAGCATTCCCGCCTTGAGGGTACAGCGCCCTCCCCCATTATTGGGAGCGATCTCTTACCGGCTTCTGTTGTACCTCCAGTCGTGTCCGTCGACTTATTCCAATTTTCGACCGCGACCAGGTTTGCCACCTGCAGAGAAATAGAAGGCCCGTTTGCTGCCCCAGAGCCCATTTTTTGCTTGAGCTGCTCGATAATCTGCCTAGCTTCTTCGGCTGGGACTTCCACAGCCGCGGATCCCCCCGATCAAAAACTGCAGCTTGTTCCCTTGAGGGCTCACGAGCGACGAGTGGTGCAGCCTTCAGAGCGCAGGAACAAGAGGACGCCTGCCAGGATTCCCGCGCCTTTTATCTTGCAGCGGCAAGGCGGGGCAGCATCCCCATCCCGCCCAGAAGTGCATGGACTTCCGGGCGAGAGTTAGGACAACCCTTTTCGGCGGCGGGGGCGTGCTCCAACCACGCCACTATGGGCATACCGGCTGGGACACGCCCCCCCGCCCGCAAAGGTTTCCCGGGGGATCGGGCACCCAGCCATACGTTCGGGGTGACCGAGAGGTCTCTCCTTTCCATTCAGAGCAGGTAGGATTAGAACGTGCTACATGTATTTGAAGAAACAAGTACCAAGTATTTTAGTTAGTATTCATTCTGTAGGAAACCTAGGAAGCTGGTGACCATAAGATGTTGCCTCTAAATCATTGCAACAAGTACTTCCCGGGCTAATGTCACTTGGTGACTTCCTCTCCAAAAAGCAGGCATCGTAGAACAGGTAAGATGCAATCTTGCCAGTTTGGTCTGAATGACAGGAACCATGTGGTATTCAGATCTCTCAAACGAGCCAAGCCAAGGATCTGTGTTATTCTGTCACGGCACCTTATATCCTACAGCGTATTTTCCATGCTGACTTGGGTATTGCTGGTGGCCGGATTTGCCATAACGGAGCAGGAAGAATAAAAATAGGATCCTTTCTATGAGTCCCAAAATGAGACGAAGTTAGCAAAAAATGCCCGGGACTGCTTCAAAGGGTGCTGCTAACAGTCCCGAAAAAATTGTCTTAAATACATGTGCAATACCGCTGGTATCAGACATGTTAAAGATACGACCTAACATTTCTGCGAAATGTACTGGGCAGTTTTTTGATAATAATGCATGTATCTCTGCAGAAGTCCTTGCAACTTGCAGATCATACGTCTCTCTGGACGAGGTCAGTGGCACAGTTTTTTTGCAAAGGAATGGCCTTCATTCTGCTTAAAGTATCAATTCGTATAGAAGAGATGTTCAGTGAAGGCCATAGTGGCGACTCCCCGTCTGTCTTGGTTTTAGGAAACAATACTTGCATACAGCAAGTGACCCTGGCTGACACCGTAACGAGATAGCTTATTCCTGGCATCATTCCACAACAGCTGTGATCATTTAACATAACGTAGCTACTATTGGAAAGCTGCCTGAAAATTGGATCTATCATTGCTGTGGGCAAACCCTGCAGGTGGCAAGAAAGGTTATTGGAAGAACTTTCGCAGGCTCCATGTAAATTAATACCTTGCACAATAGTGTACCGCTCAGTGAGTTTTCACAATTTTTACCACTAAGAAATACTTCCTTTCCCCGCACTCCAACATTTGTGTGTGTATGGTAAATCCCAGGTCGACTTTATGTAATCTTTACCCAACCTTTCATACAGGCCTGCTGGTATGTGTTTTAAGCAATACTGAAACTGGAAAGTCGTCACTGGTATCGTGATGGTGCCATGTATTATCAATTCAATGATGGTTTCTTAGAAACGGTCAATGGTAATCTCTCCAGCTTTTCAATGGTCAGCACCGTATAGTCTGCTCCCCTCTGTGCCAACGAGATTTGTTTATCTGTAAGGTTACATACAGTAAACAGTGACGTAGTGTTGATTAAACGCCAAGGCACGTAGGCAGAACAATGGTTTTGCAACGTCCAGCCTAATAGCATTATAGAACGTAATTGAGACTGGCCATGTTGTAACATTAGCAAGTCCTGTTCCATTATGTCTATGGCAGATGATACAATGGTGTCCAAAGAATATATTCTGGACGACAGAGTTGGTAACCCGTTGTCAACTACAGAGTGTGATTTCTCTAAATTAATACAATCGATTTCTCGTATTCTTTCAGCTGTTTCCATTTGCGTGACTTTCCAAGCTTCATTGTAAGCAGCGTATATACCGGCTAATATGAAACGTTAATGACGTGGATTACGAGGTCCCAATAAGAATTCTCATAAACCAACGCCATCTTTAAGCAAAGATAAGTGTTGTTTTATTTCTGGAAGTGTGGATCTCTGTAGCTACTCAAGGCATATTTTTCCTACACTATAAGTTGTTATTATCCCTGGATATTGTCTTTGGATATATCTTGGATCTGGCCGAGTTACTGTGAACCCTTGTGTCTTGTTCAGGAATCTATCTTGAGAGTTATTTGTGTCTGTGGGCCAGATTAACCATGTTTTCCATTCAGGATTTGTTCTGTTCTGTTGTAAAATATAATTTACGTCTACCTCCTCATTTGAAGTTAAATTACTATCAGGGGTGGACTTAGGTATGGACGGTTTTTTAGATCTTTTATCTTAGCAAAGCCAAGACAAGATGTCTGTTGAATAGTGTCATTTAGGAACATCATTTGTTCTGGGAAGATGCAGGCTCTGAACAATGCTTCTAAACCTTGTACCTGCCAGTATTTTGTGCCCCAAACAGTTTTTGTCTCAATGTTGTCTTTCCAAAAGTCAAAACCTAAGGTGGACAATCGAGCATAAAAGGCAGCAGAATAAATGTGTTTAGTATTTGTCAACATACTCTTCATGCCTGTCTTATTCACATTTTTTAAGTAGAACATTTCTGGGTTTGTAACATTAAAACCTTTGAAATTTGGAAATGTTCTAAGAAACGTTTTAGAACTACCTTTTGGAGGAGTTGGACAATGTTCCCATTGATTATAAGTTAAAACATTATTAGGGTTTGCAGATGTATGCAAGTAATGATGGCCAAACTGATTAAAACAATACATTTCTTCATAATTTGACTAACCTTCTAAGTATTCATGTTTTGTACATTTTGCTGACATTTCTAAGTCTGCCATCTTGTTATTAACAGTCTCAAAGTCCCACTCATAAAAAAATGTGGTTGGTGAGACGAAATCACTCAAGGAAACCTTACATTGATGAGGAATCTTTAGCAGCTCAACAGGGCCATAAATGTCATAATCAGTTGTATTCCATGCTATTCCACCAGGTAGTGGGACAGCTGTGATGTTCACTGATGACAGGTCGCGTTGTTCACGATGATATGATTTGTGTGGCTTCAGGAGCAAGTTGATGTTCTTACTTGCTGTGACCATTTTATTGTGCTTTCCCTCTATCAGCTTTCCCAGACTTAAAACAAGAATGAGCCATAGCAGGAGATAAAGTACACCTAACACAATCCAAAGTTCAACCCATGGTGAAACCAGATATGTATTTGTAAGCTCTTGACCAAGTTCCTTTACTTTTTCCTGGAAAGATTTGTTTGCTGGCATAGTTTCAGATTCCCTAGGATCCTCGGAAAAGTTATTGAAGTTGATAAAATAGCCAGAGGCAGTTCTGTCAATTGTTGGTATCGCATCCGGATTCCTTGAAATCGCTGGAGTTGCTTGTTCCCTTGACATGTTTGAATAGTCAGAAGCTACATCATTGTAGACGGGAGTTCCTTGACGAACTGTTATTTGGGTTTCAAGAGGCACAAGTTCCATGGCTTTATTGCATAGTCCTTCTTTTCTCACTGCAGGTTTATAGGTGATAAGTATTTCAGTTTGAGCCTCTTGCATAGCAGCAAGATTTGGTCGTCTGCTACATCTTGGGAGTCCAATGGGCTTACTACTTATTATCGGCCACATGGTGTGGTTTTACCAAGTCCATTGACACAGACCGGTTCTCCTTTTTTCCAGCAAGGGGCGGCAGTAGTACTGTTCTTGATCCGTGGATTGCTAGCACAGGTACTGGTTTTCTGTAAGAAGGCCCAAATTCTTTCTGGTCCTCTATTTTCTCCCTGACCAGATCCCCAATCTTTGGAATCCAGACAGGTCTTGCTGGGAAAGGTGGTTTTTCTTCAATGGTCATTTGTTTTTTGCTGGTATTGGTTAGACTTCTTCTTGTTTCATTTAAGTCCTGTAAAACAGCCAAACGATGTTTGATATCAAAGGGTTTTTGTTCCACCACTGAAGTGTGACAATCGAGATCTTCAACCAACATTCTAGTACCAAAAAGGATTTCATATGCAGTGATTTCACCCAGAGAATTTCTTGGCAGGTTATTAAGACTACGTTGGACATTTATTAGATGTTTGACCCACCCATTACTGAACCTAATACCCTAGCTGCTATAGATTGCCTTATGTCACAGTTTTTTCTCTCCACAACCGAATTTCCTTCAGGATGGAATGGACTCGAGAATCGCAATGCAATGCCCAAGCTGGCCATGGCCTCCTTGTAAGCCCTAGAGCTAAACACAGGACCCTGTTCAGAAGGTAGCATGCCTATTGCGTATGTGCCGATAACGGCTCGCAAATCTTTTATAACAGTTCGAGCGTCAGCTGAGTGCTGAGGTCACATCCAAATGAATCTTGTCTTAATATTTGTGGGAATGCATCGGTCCATTCGGACATCCCCATGTAGGTAGCCTTATGCTGTCTAACAGGGGTGTCTAAACTGAGCTGGCTACGTTGCAGTCAGGAATCTGGTGGTGTTCAAAGCTGTGGTCTCTGTAGCAGACATCACAATTAATTCCAAATTCGTAAATGTGGAGACTCATCCCTGGCCACCAGTACATCTTTTCTAGTTCTACTATCGATTTTGAGATCCCTTGATGTATCAGACCCTCTCCCATATGTGCTTCGAAAACAAGAGCACCTCTCCGGTTCCTGTTTGGAATTAACCTATCCCCCACTCCAGGGATTCGAGCAAAAGGAATAGAGTTTGCATCAATTATGTATGTATACTCGAGTGGATAATTTAGAGGTAACGTGGCTCCACTGCCTTTGCTTGTGGCATTGACAGCGAGCATGGTTTCACCATCTATCGTTGTTTTCAAATGATTGATTGTAGCTCCGGAAGCCGTTTTCACAGCTGCCTTCGCGGCTTCATCGGCCAATTAATTCCCTTCAACGTGATCGCCATCACGCTGATGACTCAGTGTATGAATCACGTGAGTCTTTGTAGTTCTTTCTGTAAAAGAACTACTTGTTCCAAAAGCATTTTATGCTTGATTGTGCCAACTTTTGTATCTTTAAAACCATTTCGAACTGAGTTCTGCAGATATTCATTGTAAGACTGAACGTAGTAATACGAGTCGGACACTATGAGTGTGGGGAATTCGCGATCTGTATTTTCCAGCGCCATCTTGAATGTCTGTAGTTCAGCTTGCTGAGCTGTAAAGTCTCAGAGAGATTGAGTTTTTGTGACCATAGGTCTGAATTTACCATTGTGCCAGCGACCTTTAACAATCGCGCTCGCAGCACTGTAAGCTTGTTTACCCCCAATCGCGGGTTGTACTGATCCGTCTGTATATATTATACAGCTGTAATGTTCTAGAGGTAGAATTTCAGTAGGCAGAGGACATTC
Organism: Lissotriton vulgaris; assembly: GCF_964263255.1. NCBI lineage: Eukaryota > Metazoa > Chordata > Amphibia > Caudata > Salamandridae > Lissotriton > Lissotriton vulgaris. The sequence goes on along the minus strand of NC_141694.1, from coordinate 1,194,328,390 downwards.
TTGTTCGTATTGGAGAAATTCTTGTGTCTTCAAGTAAGGGTCAAAAACTAATTCAACGACTGTTGCAGCAAGAGAATTAACCTATTGTATCCATCTTGGATGTAGAGCATTTGCATTTGGAATGGTTGCCTTCGTCACTACCTCTAAGGCAGGTACAGGTGTAACGACTTTAATGCGTTTACCCTGTGCGAGGGCTTTCTCCTTTGCTACAGCAGTCTGAATCTATGTCAGAATTTTTTCTGTTAAAGTAAATTTCATTTCAGCTTGTGTGTACAAGTGTGATTTCTAAGCTATTGCTACCTTTTCACCTTCATTAAAGGTTAGGTATGTGAATCCGCATCTCCCTGGGATGATTCAGATTACAAGGTTGCGTACATTGCGCATGTTTGTAAGTGTGTTGTTGCCAACATGTCTGTTGGCATTGAACACAAAATTTCTGTGTGTTTTTGAGTCCAATTAGGTGGTTTGAAATCAGGTTTGATTAGTTCTTAGAGAGGTTTAACCCTTTCCGTGTAATTCAGAATGTAAGTTCTTCCAAAGTTTAGGAATCCTAGAATTGACTGTAAGTTTTTCAGCATTTTTGGAGTTTGGAGCAGCGCGCATTTTTCTAAACAGTTTGCTGCCAGGCTTTTGCCTTCACTCAAAAGTTTGTATCCCAAGAATAGGACGTTGAGGTGGGCAATTCTGGACTTTTTAAAGTTGAATTAATACCCTTCTGAGCGAACCCAAGTATTATGGTGTTCACCCTGTTCAAGTGCCTGTCTAAATCGTCATCTGTAAGATAGATGTCATTGACATAAGATAATGCCTCATCATCAAACATTTGTAGTAACTCTGTTACTCTGGCTGAAAATAATCCAGGACTGTTCTTGAATCCCTGGAGGAGACAGAAAAATTGTAGCTGTGTCCCCATGATTGAGAAAGCGGTCAAGTACCTGCTTTCTGGTGCAATGTTTTGACAGAAGAAACCGTTTGAAATGTCTAATGTCGTTTTGTATTTTTTGCGCACAATGTTATTCATCAGTGCTGCACTGTATGCATTTTTTACTGCAAAAGTCTTTCTACAAGAGTTTAAATGGCTGTAGTCTAAAACTAGACGATATGTATTGTCTGGTTTGGAGACAGGAAACGAAGGATTGTTCATTGACGAGGTGCATGATTCAATCACCCCCTGGTATTCAAGTTGATCTAAGATCTCCCTGACTTGCTTTTTGCTTCCTGCTTTACTGGATACTGCCTCTGAGCAGTAGGTTGATTTTTTAAGTGGATTTTGTGGTGTGGAAAGTCCTCATCCCATCCCACATGATTTTTATATAATGCTGGAGCCTGTGCAACAGCCCAGTTTCTGGCATAGGTGTATTTTTTATGAATAGGAATATGATTAGAGAAGGCTGGCATAATGATCTCTTCGCCATGTGGGCACTCCCTGACAAATTCAGGTGGCCAGTCTTTTTCAGCTGGGAGGACGTCAGAACCCCTAGATAGTTTTTCCCAAAAGAGTGGCATTATTTTTCTAGTTATATCCCCCTCTATTCAGAGTGTTACTTCATATAACTTATGGGGTACAATAACCCTAGTGTCGGCAGTTTCAACCTGAATGTATTCATTCAGATCCACTGTCTCCAGATGATCTTTCAGGATCCTGAGAGCTATGGTGACCTCTGCTGCGCTGCCAGCATTGTCTGGGCCCACTCCCCATTTTTGAGTTGTGTCCTCAAGATCCTCGGCATGTCTGATTTTAATACTTGCTACCTTCTTTTTGGAGAGTTGAGTTTTCTTATTTTTTGGAACGTGTTCATCGTCTTTGTTCTGATCGTCATTTTCTTTCGGATTTCTGTGAGGAGGTCCCGAAAGGTACAAGAGGATCGTGTATCAGTATCTTGTTATCTATCAGGATTTCTTAAATTATTCCTATTTCTAAGGTTATATCTCTTTTCAGAGTGCTCCTTTTGAGGAGATCTACCTCTGGACTGAGAGCGCTTCTCTTTAGGAAGTGACTGTACTATTTTCCCATTTCTTTTTAGGAGTAGTTAGATTGTTTTTGATAAAAACATTTTCAGGATTTTCTGTTAGTTCAGGTTTTACAGGTTTCCCTCCCAAACTATCTCTTCCTAGTTCTTCATAGGATTTTTCAATAATTCTGGCAAGTTCATACGGTTGCTCAGTAATATCAAGTTCTTTTAATTTTTGGCGGATTGCCGCGGATGCTGCTTCACCTTTAATGTTAGCTAACAAGATAGCTGGGACCTGTTTGAAATCTTTCAGTAATTTCATACCAAGATTCAAGGCTGGTTCTGGACCGTATTCATTTTGAAACTGTCTCAGAACGTCTGGTATTACCGCCATAGACGGGACACCATGTGTTTTTGTGTAGATTGAAGCATAGACTGTACCCCAAGTGTCACAGTCCTCTACGTGTGGTGCAATCCCCATTTGTAAACAGATTGTTAGAATCCTGTGTTTCTCATGAGGTGTACTATCGGGAAATACTGCCTCTATTTGAGCAATTTTCTGGGCTAACCAGAATGTATTTTGTTCCCTTTTTACGGGCAACTTACCGATTACTGACTGTATAGTGTGTGGTGTGATTGTGTTTGTGTTCCCCTGATGAGGGGTGTGCTGTGGAATTATAATAGCAGGTTGGACTGTTAAGGTCCACATGACATATTGTACCAATTGTCTATGTATTTTTATTAATTGTTTTAGCTGATCTAACAGTTCTACATCTGACATTCCTTCAATGTTAGGATGTGGTGTATAGCTGGCTAGTACCGGCCATGTAGCTCCTGGTCTACCTAGTGAACTGAGCCTGGTAATGTGATTTTGATGTTGTAGGGCGCCATTAAACCAAAACTGATGCTCGTCCTTGAAAGGAACATAGTCCGCTGGGTGTTCCTCTATCTTATAGAAGTGGAACACATGTGTTGTTGGATTTGCCTGTTGAAAGACAATCCATGAATAGAATACCTCTGTCTGCAGATATTCATGTGCGTCTATGACAAATATGACTCCACCCCCTCTCGGTGATAGGCCATTTTCTATAAGCTCAATAGCTATAGTTTTCCTCACGTTTTCCGGGATGATTATAGCATCCGGGTCATTTTGTTGGAGACCTGTCTCATCTAAACCTGGTTGGGCTGTAGTCCTTACAGCTCCACTGTTCTCTTCGTCGCTATCTTGCATTTTGTTGCAAGTTTTGCAGACAAAGTTTTAAGGAAATAAAGATAAGGTGCACAATATTTTGGAACACTGTATCCTTCAACGTTGAACAAACCAAAAACTAATACATAGGATTTTCGTCCAACCCAGTTATGGCGTATATTTTATCCTTTAACCCACTCCAGACGTCTATTGGAGTTTTTATGGAATAAAAAGGGGTCTCTGTGAAAAGCACGACTGAGTTACTCTAGTATCTAGCGTTAAATTAGTGCCTTACCAAATGTTGGGCGCCATGTAGTGTAGTTCCTATATTCCCAATAGGCTCTGCGCATTGGAATAATATATCCTATAGATTAGACGTAGGACTGAGGTTGACTAGGTCTCTTTCGAATATACTAGACTTAATTGTGTGTGCCAGCTAGCTCAGAGGTCACTAGAAACTTTCTCGAATTCAAAAGAAGGGATTAGTTTCTTACAACCGCATAATCATGACAACTTTGTTTCCCCAAGATAAAACGTATCTTCAGAGTCGTGGAAACAATAGATAGATATTTCACTCAGTCAAACGTGCATGCTTTGTTTTCACTAGAGGTGAAGAGAAAATAGAAAGACAGGCGTTTTCAATGAAAGGTTTTATTGAACAGTCTGCTTTCTCAAGAATAAGAAATGAACCGCTAAAATAGTAAAACTGTTTGTAAAATATAATGCGTACAGTATAAATAGTAGAATAAAATAACACTGTAAGAGCATTGTATGGTTCCTAAACCATAGATAAATAAATACATAAATAACAGAGGCTAAAAGTACTCAACTGGTGTTTCTAAAATATGCCTACCCTGGTGTACCTAACCTAATCATAGTACGAGGGAGGAAGTAAGTAAGGTGTAGCATAAATGTCGTATTCTTTTGCCAAGAATCTGCTCAAGATTTCTCTAGGGGTCTAATCAGCTCCATACCTTAGTTTTAAATGAAGAAGGCTGGTCTTGAGACTCGATTTCCCAACAACCCGCAAGTGTAGCTTGGAAACACTGGAGCTGGATTTCTCGGCAGGAGAAAAGACAGCGTCTCTCTCAGTGCGTATGCTGGAGGGTCGGCTTCCTTCGGCACTTGCTGTAGCAGGGCACGTCGGGCAAGTAGATAGTCGAACTGCTCCAAACCACCATGTGTTTGCTTGGGCGAATGTGTGCATATTTATACCTTGAAGGTGCCGAGTTTGACGTAAAGGTGGACATATTAACATCACCAAAGAGTCTCAGTTCTTTGAAAACTCCATGAGTTCTTGGATTAATCAATATTCAAGCAAGGGGAAGTCCCTGACTGCTGAAGGTTTTTTTTTCCAAGAAATCGTTGTGGATTTTCGGAACTAGTGGAAGTAGCCCTGCGGTATTTGGGCTGCATGAGCTATGCCTAATATGGTTAGGATTTCTATGCCTATATAAGGATATGGGGATTTATACCTATATAAGGGCATGAATAGGGAAACTTACAATAGGGTCCTAAAATGATACATAACAATTTAGTGAGTGCTAGGCCTGTATTCCCCCAAATGTTTGCCTACCTGCCTCCCATTTTTGCAGGAAATAAATGTTTGTGGTCTTAGGACTCTATCCACTTTATCACTGCTAACCAGTGCTAAAGTGCTTGTGCTCACTCCTGTAACCATGCTTTGATTGGCTTATACCCAATTGCCTGATTAATTTACTTACAAGTCCTTTGTAGAGTGGTATACCATATACCCTCGGCCTGTAAATTAAATGCTACCAGTGGGCCTATTGCACTTATTGCGTCACCCACTTAAGTAGCACTCTAAAATGTGTTCCAGGCCTGCCATTGCAGCTTGAATGCAGTGCTGCACTGCCATGTCAACTTGGCATTTAAAACCCCTTCTCAAGCCTTAAACTCCCCTTTTATTACATACACTTCACCCCTAAGTAGGCCCTAGGTAGCTCATAGGGCGGGAAACTGTGCTATTAAAAGGTTGGTCATGTACTTTTAAGTTTTAAATATCCTGGTAGTGAAAAACTCCAAAATTCGCTACTCAATACTGTGTGACCTACCCCTCCCATAAGATAGCATTGGGGATTCCTTATTAAATTTCATAAGTGTAATTTCCAATTTGGAGGAGGAAGATATGTCATGCCTGGTACTTATGAAAATGTATTGATAGACCCTTTTTAAAGGTAAAGTCTAATTTTTCATTACAATTTCAAAAGTGACACTTTTAGAAAGTTGGCATTTTCTGCCCTCAGCCTTTGTTTCTAAAGTCTGTCTTTGGTCTCATGATTGTGTGTAGCTGACAATTGGACTTTGTGAATTTGTGAAACATTTGTGAAAAATAAAAGTCTCTCCCATGTTTTAAACCCATTCCTGGACCCATCCTGAATGAGTCCTGAACCCCCAAGAGGTTTCCCTCCAGTTCTGGACCCATTGTTGTGGTGCTAAAAGTACCCACAGGACCATATCCAAAACTGAGAACTTCGGCAAAATGTGGTCAAAAAGTGCTCTGAGAACCTGGTGAGGACCAGGACCAACCTGCTTGTCTATCCGCCTGAAGTCGATCAGCAATGGGATTGACTTTGAAGCTTCTCCTACTACAGTTTTCTCTGTAGCAGCAAATTCATTTTAGCAGTCCTTCACAAAAGGGGTATCAGATCTCGTGGACCTGTCTTTGGCTAGAAACCTCTGCAACATCCCACTGGAGATTTTCGACTTCCATTTGACAACTAAGTCCAAAGGTAGAAATCTTCACCGCAGCTTTTGATCCACGGCTATATGATGACAAAGCTCCCTCTTCAGACACTCCTACCACCTTGCCCCACTGAACTCTACCTTCTCAGACAAGTCCGAAGGTAAGCGATGACCGGTTCCAATACACTTCTTGTATCTGAACTATGCATCACCGTGCTCAACCCTAACTTTTGACTTTGACGATGTCTGCGGTTGGCACTTTGATCTTTTAGATATTAGATTAAGCTAAAGACGTTACAAATTCATATCTCTGGTTCTACTGATTGAATTTTTGTAATTTTAACGTCAAATAATGTATTAAATTGTACTCTATTTTTGTAAATGTGTATGGGATTTTTCTTGTGTTGTGTTTCATTTTATTACTGCTTATGTGCTGCATAAATACTTCACACATTGCCTCTAAGTTAAACCTGACTGCTTTTTGTGCCAAGTGGCCATGGTTAAACAAGGTTAAATTTGTGATTTTTTGCGGCTCTCCCTGCTGTTCCTTGACCAGCGCACAAACCCAGGTCAACCAACAGCCCAATTTCCCACAGTGAGGAGGCCGTGAATGATTTTCTCCAAGACCTTAGCTGGTAGAAGGGAGATTGATTGAGCGTTGAAAGGTCCGCAGAAGGTTTTTTCAGAAATGAGAGGACACTTGCATGTTTCCAAGCATTTGGGAAGGATGTGGAAGAAGTGAAATGTCTAATGCTATCAGTTGTGTGTGTCTTATGGCATATGTGGCTGATTATTGTGCTGGTTAAAGTTTGATTGCATACACAGGTTTCTGTTATCAAGTATGTCTCTTCATGTGGGTGGATATTATGTACTTTTTGTTGGCATGCTTTTGTGTTTCATAAGGATGGACAAGTGTGTGTGTGTGTGTGAATGTCTGATAACAGGTCCGGGAATATGATTTTGTGCATGGCTTTTTGACTCGTGCTTGGATGAATCATGTCATGATTATTTTCTAGCTGTGTGAATCAATGACTCATATTGTATACCGACAGATATTTATGTACACAACTTGATAGTGTAAATAAGGGCATGTTTGTGTGCATGGCTAGCTGAAGTGTACATTGTGTCCGGTAGAATGCAATATGTAAATTATGTGTGGGTGTCATGTAGTGCGTGTCTGGTCTGCATGAGTCTGATCTTTGTGATCATCTGTTCAAGTGCGGTGACTGATTGTTTTTCCAAAAGGCAATACATTTTCCATTGATTTAGGGTTAAAGTTTCTAGAGAGTAATAACTTGCTTGCATCTCCATTTGCATCATAACTGTACTTCATGTATGCTATATCATACTCTATTAAGGTTATTCCACTGGACAGCCAAATACTCCTCATCTAGTGTTAAGCATTGGTCAGATGCATGCACAATAAACTGCATGCTTCTTTTACAGGCTTGTTAATGTGACATCAATCAGTGACTGTGTTGCATCCACTGAATGACACAAATAATTACCTTCATGACATCTTTGTATATGCTCCACCACTGACGTGTCCCTAGAAGTCAGGCATGAAAGATAAAGAACACAAGGCTTATATAATTAGACATTTTCCTCAACAGTTTCAGAATCTACCTAACCCTTTATAGGGCCTGATTCCGATCTTGCTGGGAAAGCCCTATGGCCGACTCAGTCCCGTAAACCTTTCCGAATGACTTGTGCTCCTGGGCTCCGAACCCCGGAGTACGATGCAAGTACGCGTTGATGGACTCGGGTTGCTCGGAGCCATATTGAAGTCAATGGTCAATGGGAGCCTGTTGTACGTTGTGTACACAGGCTTCCTTTGAGAAAAAATTATATCACGGAAAAGGGCGCCCCCTGTCATGGGGACGCGTCTGTGACTGAGTCATAGGGCTACGGGTGAAGGGGGCCCCACTACGGCCCCCCGAAGTCTACTTTCCGAAACTTTTTTGAGTTGGAGGCTCCGAGACGATCCGGCTGCTCGACGCGCACATCATACTTGGTTGCTCGGAAATCAGACTCATTGCGCTGTACGATTCAGCCATGTTGTAGTCGTCCAGAGGGCTTTACTGAAAGGTATGAGTCGCTCAGAGCGCGAGGTGATATTCACATCTTACTCGCTCGCTCGTATGGCATTATGAGTCGGTCGGAAATCGCACTCTCGACTCGGACTCACTCTTGACAGATGCCCGCAGGAGCCCTTCCGAGTGAGATCGGAATCAGGCCCATAATGTTTAAATTTTCACCGCTCATGTCCCACTTCAAACTACCCTTTGTGACTATCAGTCTTTTTTAAATTATGTTTCTATGTTGCCCACTACAGTCAGCAGCAATCTTTTCGTAGTTTCTGAAATTTGAACAGAAATATTGAGTTCTTCTATCCAAAGTTCAACCATTACAAAATGCATGTGACATATGTATTTACATAGCACTCCACATCCTCTGGTTTAATATGAAGAATAAGAATATCAGGCTTACTAATGAATGAATGGATGGAGAAAATAAGCCTTTGATGCACAGTGAAGCAGCAACAAGCTCACTATTCACTAAAATACAGTATGATAAAAATAAAACAATAAAGCAAAACAGATATCCAGTTATATATATATTCAATATGGTGCCTATAAAAATTAATGCTGGTGGCATATTAAATAGGCCCGGACAGCAAACTCCGCTCTGTTCTTGGAGTTTGCAGAATTCTGGGTCTGCGTACTCTGTGAAGTAGCGCGGAGTTCTGAATTCCGCCTTCCTGGCGCAAAGTGTGTTTTCCGTGCACATGCTCAAGATTTGTATTTGGCACTCGCTCTTGAGTGCCCCGACACATTCGGGCCACTAGCAAGCGCAAGCAGGACTTCTTGCTTACTCACACACACAACTTCCAGCCGTGACAGCGCCAATGTAGTGCTGATCGCAGTTTCGAATGCCCCACTTGTGTAACTTGTGTGCTCAAGAATCAGCCAAATAGGCTTTTCTAGTGGATTTTCTTCTACAACAGACCGTTGGAGTTGTTGTTTTGTACACAAAGCCTTTTTTATTTTTTTTTCCAACAGGAAGGAAGTGCCCCAGAGACTCCAACTTCCTGTTCCTGTCCAGCAGGCTCTTCTCAGTGCTTTGTCCATCTCTTTGTCACTTTTCATTTGGATTTGGATTTGAATCTGGAAGGATTACCCTCCTTTTCTGCTGCAAATATACCATTGGATTTAAGGACTTTGTATTTGAGATTTCAGAAGTAAGATAAAAATCTCTTGTATAAGGATGCTGTTTGTTTGATAGAGGGCATGCACCAGTATTGGTTGAAGAGTATAATATGTACATTATAGATTATTCTAAACAATTGGTTTGAGAAAAGAGTAGAAACCCTTTACCTACTATGTGTTAAAGAATAGTATTTGCATATAGCATTGCTTCATTTCGTGCCATTTCTACATTTATTCTTCAGTATTCTCTGTACATACATTCTGTATATTTTCAGTAGAAGCCCTATTTATTTTAAGGAATTTAGGGCTAGATGTAGGTAATTGAAATTTACCGATTCTAAAATATCGAATTTTACCGATTCAGTGTTTTAGAATTGGTAAATGCTATGTAGCTAAAAAAATCGGTAAAAATTACCGAATCGGTACGATTCGGTAATTACCGAATCGGTATTTACAGATTCAGTAATTCCAATTCATTCCTATGGGCCTGGAGGCCTCAGGAATGAATGCGAATTACCGCATCGGTAAATACCGATTCGGTAAAATAGGGAAAGAGTCAAGGGTGGCAGGGTGTCACAATGACACCCTGTTGCACCCCTGAATAGTGCTTGTGTGCACATGTGGCACACATACATGCCCTAAGGGCATGTATGTCTGCCACATGGCACTGGTGTAAATGCACAGATTTTCATTTACAGAGATAATCCTTATTTACCATCAACTAATAGCTGGTGGTAAATAACGAATCCTTAAAGCACAGAAGCACTCTTCAAAGTGCTTCCTACATGTCATTTACCGATTCGGTTAATACCGAATCGGTAAATGATGATTCGGTAAATACCGAATCGGTAAATACCGATTTGGTATTTACCGAATCTGTAAATTGGCCACCTACATCACAAAAGCCTAATTCCGGTTGGTAACGGCCGAAGTTCGGTAATTTTGGCCATTATCGACCGGAATTAGGCTACCTACATCTGGCCCTATGGGTTTCATATGGGATTAATCGATTTTGGAAAAGGGGGTGGTGATGGACAGAGTTTCTGAATGATGCAGAATACTCCTACCCAGTCAAGAGATCAGGGCTTAATCCATCACCGTTTTTAGCTCACTGCACCATCCCAGCTCAGAACCCGGCTACATGCAAATTAGCTTGTTCCTGTCCCAGTGCATGATGGGAACAGGGCAAACCAAACTACCAAGCCAATTCTTATACTGGGAAGGAAACAAGCTTCCGAGGACCGGTTTCTGGCATTTCAGCCGCCGTCGGCCCGGCTTGCTTGAATCCTGATGGTGCAATGAGCAAGGGACTCACGTCTGAGTATACCCTCCCACACTTAGTGTGGACAAAATCGATTTTGGAAAAGGGGGTGGTGATGGACAGAGTTTCTGAATGATGCAGAATACTCCTACCCAGTCAAGAGATCAGGGCTTAATCCATCACCGTTTTTTAGCTCACTGCACCATCCCAGCTCAGAACCCGGCTACATGCAAATTAGCTTGTTCCTGTCCCAGTGCATGATGGGAACAGGGCAAACCAAACTACCAAGCCAATTCTTATACTGGGAAGGAAACAAGCTTCCGGGGACCGGTTTCTGGCATTTCAGCCGTCGTCGGCCCGGCTTGCTTGAATCCTGATGGTGCAATGAGCAAGGGACTCACGTCTGAGTATACCCTCCCACACTTAGTGTGGACAAAATCGATTTTGGAAAAGGGGGTGGTGATGGACAGAGTTTCTGAATGATGCAGAATACTCCTACCCAGTCAAGAGATCAGGGCTTAATCCATCACCATTTTTTAGCTCACTGCACCATCCCAGCTCAGAACCCGGCTACATGCAAATTAGCTTGTTCCTGTCCCAGTGCATGATGGGAACAGGGCAAACCAAACTACCAAGCCAATTCTTATACTGGGAAGGAAACAAGCTTCCGGGGACCGGTTTCTGGCATTTCAGCCGTCGTCGGCCCGGCTTGCTTGAATCCTGATGGTGCAATGAGCAAGGGACTCACGTCTGAGTATACCCTCCCACACTTAGTGTGGACAAAATCGATTTTGGAAAAGGGGGTGGTGATGGACAGAGTTTCTGAATGATGCAGAATACTCCTACCCAGTCAAGAGATCAGGGCTTAATCCATCACCGTTTTTTAGCTCACTGCACCATCCCAGCTCAGAACCCGGCTACATGCAAATTAGCTTGTTCCTGTCCCAGTGCATGATGGGAACAGGGCAAACCAAACTACCAAGCCAATTCTTATACTGGGAAGGAAACAAGCTTCCGGGGACCGGTTTCTGGCATTTCAGCCGTCGTCGGCCCGGCTTGCTTGAATCCTGATGGTACAATGAGCAAGGGACTCACGTGATTATGGGATTAATTCCAGCCCGTGAGCGTGACCTTCACAATGTGGTGATTCTGTGCTGTAAGATTCCAAAGGCTATATTGCAAAGGCTATATGTTGAATGTTTGCAAGAGAATTGCGAGTTTGAGTGTTCTGTTCCTCATGGAAGTACAAGGGATGCGTGTCAGCCCTTCTGGGTTTTCATCTGGTGCAGTAGCTGTCTGGCTGAGGATATTGTCTGCTTTTTCACTTATTGGTTGCCCACTTACCTTACTGCACAGTTTCTGTGTGCTAAGTACAGGTTTATGTGGAAGACGTGTTTGTTAATAAGGCATACTATGTATCACTGTGCTACTACTTTTTTATTCTTTCTTCCCTATTCTTGTCTTGCAGAAATCTGGGCAAATAGCTGCATTCAAAGAAGTGGATATTTTTCACTATCCTATGAAATATTGGCAAGAGTATGCAGTTACATCCAACACTTTGGAGAATATTAGCAAGAACCTCGTTAAAACGATTGCAGTTTTAGCAGCGGATCTGAGGGTTGGAAACACTGTTAGATTTTAGGTCGCTCTCCGAGACTTTCTGTCATGGGTTTGGGTGATGGCAGCTGGTAGTCCAGTTATGTTAATAGCTGTGTAATGCAAGAGCCTATAATTTGGGTCACCTTGTGCTATTGCCACTGATACTTTGTTGTCCCTGCTGTTGTCCTTGAAACTTGAGTATCCTTTACAAAATATCTGTAACGATTCTGATAAATATGTAATTCTGGCCAAAAAAAGTATATTATCTTCAGTGACATCGATGTATCTTTCTGGTCTGCTTAATCACATGCTCTTTATTATTGGCGCATTATCACACCCACTTTAAACTTTTTTTTTTAGATTACCGAAATATCTTTTGAAATTGATTGTATAATCTATTTTAAAAGAAGCATTTTTAACCATTTGAAGACCTGCTAATCTTTAATTGGAATGATAAATGTTCCCTCAATCGTTCTGGACAATGTACTCATTCAAATTTTAAAAGACAGGCGAACATTCTAGAGAGAGGAAGTACAAAGGAAGCTCACCCTTTGAATTCTACTAGAAGAGCTTTTAATTGTTGAACAAAAGCAGATAGACAGGCTTATGGAAAATGAAACAAAGTATCATCACTAACTTTTGATTAAATCGAGAAAGAGTATCAGCTGCACACCAGTGATGCTGGTACCATAAAATCAAATTATTATATTCGTCACTTTAAAATGCATTAGTTGGCAATGAAACCTATATTTCTGTTGACGAAAAAGCTCTTTTCATGAATAATTGCAGTGCTGCTTAAACTGAAAATAATTCATTGCTGGGCCTTAGTTCAACCAGTGGAAGCCATTGTATGTTAAGTGGCCAGGTGGTGCCTCCTTTCCATTCAAGCAAATGCAAGTTCGTTATTTCCTCACCTATTCTTCCATCCAACAGTCAGTAAGCCTTCGTGGCCATCGTTTGGGTATAATTGCATCTTGTCAAAAAGAACCTTCATTTTCTAGACTTGCTAAGGCTTGTGGAACAAAGATTAAGTGTTGCAAACCCTATTTACATTTAAATTATCCAAGTACTTCAGAATAAAATAAACTTCTGCTAAAGTGTCTTTTCCCCCTAAACTTTTTCAGACGTTTAAATATCACACCTGAAATCTGAGATTTTCATTTGCCCTTAGCAAACATTTTTGTGATTTATTTTCGTCAACTTTGGTCTATTGTACTGATACAGCTTAAGTGACTTCATTGGGTTTACAACCAGAGCAAGGTTGCAGTGCATGGGCCTGATAGCCACGGGGAAGTGTCTGATGTGCGATTATCCACAAGGAGCTATACCCCATACATTTTGGCACTGCCCTGCACTCTCATACTTCTAGAATGTTGTTCCGGGACAATTGAAGGTGGTATTGAGCTGGAACATTCCCCGGGATTCCAAACGTATCCTTTTGGTCATCCCAGATGACTTAGAGGGCAATAGCTGTCAAAGGGCACTGTTGTGGCTGGGCTTCATAGTTGCTAAACAGGATATTGCGCAAGCCTTGAAAGACACAGCAGCTCCCCCCGTAGAGACATGGGCATGGACTAGTGTATGGGACTGGAACGCCCGATTTATTTGGCAAAGGGGTGCCCCCATTAAACCTATAACATTTAGTAAGAATGGGCCGGATAGAGGGGCATTCAGTTGGAACCTTGCACAGCCAGACCAAGGTCTATTCTTAGGGTACACATGCTTATTCAACCTTGTAATACACGGTTCTCACATTTGATGAGAAGCCCAAAATATGTTATAAATGTGGGATACTTGTAAAGCGTACTGTTACTCTAACCGAGTGTCCTGGCTCTGCAGACAGCTGGGGAACCCATCCTGGTTTTCCCTGTGAGATGGTCCCTTTCTGGGTATCTCCAGGGTGAAACCAGGCATCCCTGGCGTCTCTGGGGGGCCGTTGTAGAGATTAGGCAAGCTTAATACCCAGAGTTACCGAGTGTGTTCCCTGGTTAGAGTAGGCAAGAATTATCGAGTCCGTTGACCCCTGTCCGTCGGGAATTGAACCCTGGTCCCGGGCCGTTCTCTGCTTACAGGTCTGCCGCCTTTAACCATTGAGCCACACCTCTCCATGAATGTGGCCCACGGCTAGTCTGTCATGGTTTCTTGCACTATTGGGTTGTTGTTCAGTTATGTCATAAATAATGATGTATTTTGTGCCTTGTGCCGCACACTATGTACCAGTACTGGGTACTGTTTCTTAAAACCAATAAAAAAATTTTTTTTAAGGTTTGGGCTATTGTGTCTGCATCCTGCGAGATCCCTGCATGCCATGATATATAAACTCAAAGCTGGCAGTCCTTTTGCTGTGTCAGGAAGGAACATACCATAATGTATTTTCAAGATGACATCTAAAAATAGCAATGTTCCAAAATACAATAAAAGCAAAGTTTCAAAATATTTCACAAATATGCACCGCTACTGTCTTCCCTTAAGTTCTCCACAAGCCATGTCCAGTCTTTCAGTCTGTCTTTCAAACGCCTCTGATGCCTACAAGAAAAATGAGGGAGCAATAATCATCGAGCCTGCTAACATTTCTTACAATAACCTTCACCTATTAAGTGTTCAACCCTTTCAAGTGGGGCATACCATGCAGGTTTTGTGCTTTCTGTACCAAAATCCACGTGTTCCGACATTTACCTAGAATTTTCCTCTGGTAAATTATGTAGTTATAATTGCAGCATAAACAGGAAATTAAGCAATGATCGAAATAGAATGGGTCACTTGTAAATAAAGGCCGTAGTGTTCATTTTGGCATGGGCATCAAGGGCAAGAGGGCGGAGGAGGCGATAGGCCAGGGGCAGAGCAGGTTAATGAGGACAAGGAGGGAGTGGGTGGTAACCACCTAGACGTAGACTCCAACTCCTCCATCTATTCAGGGCCGGCCCTAGGCATGTGCAAAGTGTGCACCTGCACAGGGCCGCCAAACCCCAGGGGCCGCCACGACGAGGATCGTCCCAGGGCCGTCAATCTTGTTGCGCGCCAAAGCGCTAATAATGACGGCCCTGGGCATACTTGGCCTGCCCTCGCGCTGAAATGTAGCACTGCAGCAATGATGCGTCATCACGCCTCGCCTCTCGTGAGAGCGGCTGCGCAGTCCTCAGCACGACTATCACTGGAGGCGAGTGGTAAACAGAAACTCGCACCCTTGCAGCCTGGAGGGTAAATGTTAGGAGGCGGCCGGCAATCCTGAATTGTTACAGCGAGCAGTAGCTGCCCAATTGAGCCTGCAGCCACTGCCTTGAGAGACGGTGTGTAAGAAATGCTTGGAGTGTCTGGTTGCACCCGGACACGTGCTCCGGATTAATGCTATGTCTGACCCAGTGCCAGTGCCGAGAAATGATTTGTGCCCTGAGGAATGACGTTAGCTTCACGACAATGAGGTATGGTGTGTCAAATTATTTCAATGTGAAAACAAAAACATGGAATGTCAGTTTACGCTCCTGCTCACCTGAAAAGTGCTAGCATGATCGCAAACAACAGCAGCTGCAATGTCCTTGCTGAGCTGCATCCATTTAAAGTTATTAGTACAGAAACACAAAACCATGATCAGCAGTCCAGTGCAGGCCCCAGGTTTGTTCTCCAAACTGCTGAATGTATTATCTTAAGAGGCGTGCTTCTCTGAATGAAATGTGATCCGTGGTCATGTAAAGACATTTTAATTCAGGAAATACTGAATAGCTGGACAGAATTACATGTATTTACTGTCAGCGAGGTGGTCTTTGCACAATTTAAAAAGTATTGAGGCTGCTGGCGTCGCGTGTATGGAATACAGCTGCATATTCATTTGAAGTGAGTGTCTAGAGTTATATAAAGCGCTTTGATACCCATATGGTCTTGTGACTGTGTGCACTATAGAAAACGGCAAAGATAAATTAACGTGTAACTTGGAGAAAAACTCAGAATGCTAAACTTTAAACACTATGAGGCCTGCTGCACTAGGAGGCCTGCTGAGCAATACATTCATAAAACTGGAGCTAACAGTCAGACAGGGGTCTGTGCATGCAGAGTCTGAGCCATAGGCTTTGATGCCAAATCTGAGGCGTGCTGCACACAGACAGTTTGAGGCCGGGGCGCACTGCATGTAGGCCGAGTCTGACAGATAAGGCCAGAAGCATGCTATCTACTAAGGCCTGCTGCACACAGCTATACAATGCAAGTCTCCTGCATACATACAGCATCACCCAGCTGCAGACTCTGCTACACACAGAACTAACCTACACAGACAGTAAAGGCCTGCAGGCAAAAGGCAGCGCACTAACTGCTGGACAATTTGAGGCCTTCTGCACACGGACCGAGATCTGATGCGTGCAGTGCTCCGATTGAGGCAGAGATCGAGGGCACACTAAACTCCGCAGTCACTAGTCTGTCTGCAAAGTTGTGTCACTCATTTAATTTACTTTTAGAGGGCTCATGAGTGTCATTTCTGATATATGGTTTCCTTGCCTCCGTTGCTTGATTTTGCCCGCGAAAAAAAGTGTCACCCATAGTTGTTGAATGTCACTCATAATTACACAAATTATGAAAACGTCACTCGTAGCAATCTGAACCCTTGGCAGCTATGGTGCCACCGCCACAATTCTCCGGACTCTGCCCAAGTAAGTGCCACCAGCCTATTGATAGTTGGGTAAAAAATCTGGACTAGTGCTCTGGGAAGGTGGAGGAAAAGTACCCTGCCTCCTCAAGAGCGGAACTTGCGCAGAGGCGGCAGGGGTGTGTGAAGGGAGCTGGGAAGGTTCGGTCCTGGGTGCGGGCAGACGCCTACAGGAGGGGCAGTCAACAAGGCAGACACCTCGGGATACCTGCACAAGCAGTGCTTTAAATGAGCAGGTACAGAGTGCCCTCTGCAAGTGAGAGTACCTGCACTTCTCGGCAGAGGTGCAGTAGTGATTAGAGTACCCACACTTCTCTGTAGTCAGTACCATGCAGCTACTGTGAGTCCTCGAGGGCCTATTCTTCTGTATTCTAGTTTCAAGCATTAAGCCCAAGTGCTGTTCAACAGGTTTTTATTTTAGTGTACTCAATTGCGTATAATGTGCACAGTTGGCTACAGTGCCAATTTTGTAATTTACCACCAGCATATTGATTAAGGGTACGCTGAGGGGATCTCACAATTTTACCCGAGGCAGAACTTGAGTCAATATTTCATAGCTGCAAGATCGGACTGGCCTATAGGCAGGGCCACTTAAATTGTGTGGGTGGCAGGAAAGGGCCAACTTATGCGGAAAGGTTGAGTAAATTCTGCGGCAAGGCAAATTATAAAGCTTTATGCGGCACATTTTGTAATAGTATTACTTCATTACTTCTTTAGTTTTTAAAATTGGTAACACTGTCTAGGCATTGGTTGCACCTCATTAGTACCAGTTTAGTTCCCAAATATAGCAATAAGCAAGAGGAAGGTGGCCAGTCCTGCTTTGTAAAGGGCCTTTCACTACGCTGCAACATATTAGTAGCTTTTGAATCATTTAAGCAAGACATTCTTTTTGTTAAAATCTGCAGATTATGCGGAAGATGATGGACTGTGTGGCAAACATGGGAAATCTAAAATTATGGAAAAGTTGCTGCGGCCGCACAATAGCACAATTTCAGTGGCCCTGCCAATAGGGCAATCTGGCAGTGCCCAATGGTCTGGTCTGATTGGTCCGTGTGTGGTCTGTCTTTTTATGTTTGTGTCCTGTTTTATTGTCTTGTGAGCCGGTTTTTACTGTTGATTTCCCTGATAAACATGGTCTTCAGAAAGCACAAATAGTTGGAGTCTTCCATATCTTGCAGAACACACAGCGTGTTTTACCAACTTTAAAAGTGTCCCAATTTGCATACCTTTTGAGAATTTTTTAGCTTTCTGATTTACTATAGGGGCAACTTTTTATTTTCAGGCCTGGGTCTATTTTTCCCCCAGTGCAATACTGCAGAGCTGCCTTGATAAACCGTGTTAGAGAAAAATAAATTTGAGGCGAATTTCAACCTGCACCTTGGTTTAAAAGGGGACTCCCGAGGGGCAGGCTTGCTGTACGTTCGGGCTGTGAATGTTAAATTAGCATTGTCGATTACATTGAACAATATTAGCGCCTGGCGCTCCGAGAGCACTACGAGAAATAACGACTGGTGGAGAGATCTGGGAAGGCAAGCTGAGGGGACGGGAGGGGACGGTGGTAGGTGGTGGGGGTGCAGAATGCGCCTGTGAGTGGATGTAGCACTGAGAATGGCATAGCAATAAAGCAGTCATGGCTTTGGCAGCAGGGAGGTATCTGGGCAAGTACACATTTGCAAGATTAAACGTTTTCCGGGACAGAAACATGTATGTACAAAGGGGAAAAATGACACATTTTTGACATAACAAACGCTGAATCAAAGGGAGAGAGGAACATAGGGGCATATTTACAAGCCCTTATGGCCCCAGGAATGTCACTTTTTCCAACATTCCTGTGACGATAAACCCTTAGTTGAGGTGGCATTAAACCACTGAACTTGGCTTAAAGCCATCTAGTAAATTAGACCCCATTTCACACTGCATTGTGCAACACATATAGAAACGGCAAAACACCATGAATCATTTAAAGAAAATGACATTGCAACTTCTATGTATGCTGCATAATGAAGTTAAAAATCACGATTTGTTTATGTGTAGGAAGGGACACCTTCCTGCACATAAACGGACATTGAATCCCACCAATGTAGACACCCTTGCACAATGGCTCAAGTTTGCCTGCGTTGGCGCTAGGCAGCTAGATTTAGCACTAGCGCCAGGGGAAACACAGGGGTGCACCGCATTCTTGTGAATACGGTGCATCCCTACATTTTCAGAATGGCGGAGCGAGGCATTAGCAATGTTTGTTTAATGCTACATTTCGGCATGTGAATTTGCCCCTTAGTACCATGTTCATAAGATATGGCGCTGCTTCTCTCCACCGCTGCTGGCACATCTAAGTTCCCTTCCTTTCTGGTGTTTTGCAGCTGTCAGAGTTTCTCTTTGCTCAAATGGGAGTAGTTTCTGATATTTATATGTTTCCCTCGCCTTCATTGCTTGATTTTGCTCGGGGGAAACTGTCATTCATAGTCATTGAAATGTTACTCATAATTACACTAAAATTATGAAAATGTCACACATACCAATCTGAAATCTTGGCAGTTATGAGTCGAGTCTAGGGCAGTGGCAGTGCTGGGCGATTTGCTGCAGACTGCAGCAGAACCAACCCCTTCGGTAGAGTCCTTGCCACCACTGTGGCATACTGGAGCCTGAGGAAGGTAAGAGCTAAACAGTTGTCACAAGGGAGGAAAGGATCTTTGGTGAGTGGCAGGGCAGTGGGCACAAGTCCTATTAAAAAGAAGTGGGGGGGACTAACCAAGTTAGGCAGTCAGCAAATGACATGATGACATGTGCCATCCATAGCTGCCAAGGTTTCAGATTGCTATGTGTGACATGTTCATAATTTCAGTGTCGTTATGAGTAACATTTGACACTTTCTTGCGAGCAAAAATCAAGCAATGAAGATGAGGAAACATAAATATAAGAAATTAGACCAATTTGAGCAAAGAAAAACTCTTAGAAGATCTAAAACTGTTGCAAACGCCTGCTGCAGATGCCTATAATTAAAAGGACAGCTATGGACCTCTAAAAATCAGGTTACATGGCTCCGCTAAGAATTAACACCAAGAAGAGCAAGGACCTGCGGTTAGGCTGTAGAACCGCTGGAGAGAAGCTGTGCAATAAGAGCCACTGACAATACAAGACAACAGTTTAGTAGAGAACACAGATCTTTACTGGATCCCACAAATGTAGAAGGGGTATTGCTGGGTGCACATCAGGCATTCAGAGTTATAGTGGCATGAGCATCACCAGAGCCTGCCTTGATGTCCTGGCATAAATATTTCTAGTGTCGCACAGCGAGTGACAAGTTACACACCAAGTGTAAATACACCAGACACCACTTCAAGCAAGGATTGACATTTTTATTTCTGCCCATGGCACATAAGCAGATTGGTCTTCGTTCTTGGATCTGACTATGTTGGCAGCACACAAACTTCATATCTACAGATGTTGGATTTGTCTTTGTGGATCTTGGTTTGTTTGGCGGGTAGGAGCAGTCGCAGGTACTGGTCAATCATCTAACGACTTTTCTGGACGTATTATTAAAACACCTTCCTGAGCTCCGCCCCGTCCGGACCCCCTCTTCCGGGGCCCCCACCTACGCTCCCTGCACAGGGCCACCATGAGCCTAGAGCTGGCCCTGATCTATTCTCACCCACTGCTGGTTTTCTTTTCAAAGATAAGTGTCAGTCTGAAGGAGGAGTCCTGCAACGGGCTAGTCTTACTTTCAGTTTCACTTTTTCAGACGTGTTGAAGAGCATGTTGTTGCAGAGGAAGAGCTCTTCAGTCAACTCGCTAGTGAGTGCTACTACAACTTTACGTTCAGACCGAGCGAATGCATTCCCTGCACTCCATGTTCAAATAAAGCAAGCCGCCATGACTGAAGCAACAATGAAAGTCATGCACGTCTCTCAGTTGTTCTGATTTTCTTTCCCAACTTTGCACAAACTCTATGGTTCAGGTATTTTGAAATTACCCCAATCCCCCCCTCCCGCCCCGAGAGATGCTGCTAACAATTCAGAATGTGTTTTACCTGGTGTATCCTTTGTGATATGTATTTTTGTCGAGGCGAAACATATTCCATTGATATGATTGGTGTGAAATTTGTTTCTAGGGATGATAAGAGGCTTTCAGCTTCTGTCTTAAGTCACGGACCGATTCATGACAGTTATTAAAGTTAATTTAGTGTGTAAATTAGCAAGGCGAAAAATAAGGTGTCTGAACTGGTTTCAAAGCAGTTTCACTCCTCTTATGAACATTCAAAGTCCCATAACAGCCCAAAGCATTCCTTTTATAGCTGTACTTGGAAATACACATTACTGATTTAAAGATAACATGAGGCTAGCTAGACGGTTATGAAAACATATGAAACCCAAAGTGCAGCTGTGTGCTGTTTTTCAGTCCTTAATGCGAAATCTCAGCACAGATGGGAGTAAGAAATACACAATTATGTATTTTCTACAAGCAAGTCAATATTAATTTTGTTGGAAAACACTTCTTTTGGAACATAGCTCTTTTTCAAGTTAGATCGGTCAGGGTCTAGTAACAGCTAAGACTGTTGAGCTATATATGCAGTCAGGTTGTTATTTCACTCACTTTTTATTTACACCTGGAACAGGTACGCTTCACCACTTTCAAATTTCACCAGCCACCACTGAATTTTGGGCATAATATTTTACAGCTGTTCTCCTGTTGCCTGTCTGAATAACCTCTATGGAGATCAGTGCAGGACAAGGTTTAGTCTGGTGCTAGACACAGTGTGAGAACTGCCCCAGCAATCATTCAGTCCTTCCGTACACTTCACCTCTTGCCCAGCACTCAAACTGTTCCACCTCTTTGCAGTATTCCACAAGCTCTGTTTAGCACAGTCACTGAGACTTTCATTA
This sequence comes from Lissotriton vulgaris, assembly GCF_964263255.1. Classification (NCBI taxonomy): domain Eukaryota; kingdom Metazoa; phylum Chordata; class Amphibia; order Caudata; family Salamandridae; genus Lissotriton; species Lissotriton vulgaris. Next base: position 1,194,306,964 of record NC_141694.1, on the reverse strand, counting down.
GCGGCTGCTACCAAACGGGGGTGGTGAGGCAGGGATGGGGGCGGGGGCAGCGGAGTGGGGGGAATAAAAATAAATCAAAGCACTTACCTGGAAATGGCTGACCGCCACCTCATCTCTGTCCTCTTCTCTTCTCTGGCAGCAGGAAACACACAGCCTGACAGAATCCCCTAGCCAGTCACAATGATGTGTGGCAGTCCCTTTGTGATTGGTCTGAGCACTGTGGTTCAGCATTCAGCCAGGGGCTAGGCATGTTCTCCACCCAGGCTGAGCAATACAGCCTGGTGGAGAACATGCCAAGTGCTCATGACTGTTCGGCTGGCCTAAGATGGCGGGCCAATCTGTTGTGCACACTTAAGAAGTGCCTACCACTCCTTATTATCATTTAATTTCCGTTTTCAACTGCTTGGTGAGCAGTGGGGTGACATTCCTCTGACCTAGGCGGAGGAGCCTAGGTGGAGCCTTCAAACACTGTCCTGAACTACCCCTCATAGATTGTCCAACATAATCCCTCACCACCGCCTATATGGTTCCTGTTCTAAGGGTCGGGCCAAAATTGCCCTTGTACCCATTCCATTCAGTTTATCCCTCCAATATCCAGCACTGTCCTTCCCATCCTGCTAACCAAGACTACTATATCTCCACGACTCTTACTTGCACAGTATTACCAACTGTATAGCATTGTCCCTCACTGTCCACAAAATGATTCCAATACTTGGTCCAGCACTGCCATTCACACTCTGCACACGGTTAAGAGGTACTAGTATCAATTCCAAGAAGCAAGGGTCTCAATGGGAATATAACTCTTTGATGGTCCTTGTTATTTCCTTAATAGAAAAAGTGTTCCTTTAAAAATTTAAAGCAGTTACATAGCCATAAGGTTTCACTCACCTCACAATAAAGTGCTCCTGAAAGTCTTGCTTACAACATTGCAATTATATGCATAAAAATACTACTGAGAAACTAGAAAACTGGATTTACTCATTATGTTAGGATGCCAGCCGCTCGATTCAAGCTTTTAAACAAACTTGGTTGTAGTTTCAAAACGGCTTTCCATGCAAATGTTTGGATTTTGTGCAGAGGATCAGCAGACCTCACCTCTAGTATATAGAGATGGGCTATACCCTGAAAAATAAGACAGACTTCAAAAACTACACAATTACCACATGAGGACTCAAAGATGATGTATTCCTTTAAGAGCAAATCATACGGAAACCTTTGGTGTTCCTCTACCCAGTAAGAGTCTATGGGTCTGCCGGGAGTCACCAAGATGCTGTCTATGGATCATAGAATACAAGCTGAAAATCAAACACTAGAACGTAGGTGTATTTGTAGAGCACTTGTTCACCTGGAAGGGTCTCTTGGCAATACAAATAGATAAAAAATGTATGTTGGGCAACTCAATGGCGGTCATTTTATTGCCCACACATTATAGAAAGGTTGTGACCTCTCATTACCTCTACATGTCCATTAACTCTAAAAGGCCGTACCTCCTGTACCTCTATCCTCTCTTGAACTCTAAAAACTCCATACCTCCCTTTACCTCTACACTCCATTGAACTCCAACAAAGCCTTACTACCCTTTACCCAAATCCTGTATCTCCCTTTATCATTTCCTGCTCCTAAACCCTCATGTTCCTTTAGTACTACCCGGACCTCAACCCTAGAAACCCCTTACCTTCCTCCCTTCACCTCTCATCTCTACCTAACTGTAACTCTAAAAAGTCCATACCTCCTTTACATCTGCATGCCCTTGAAACCTAAAAAATATCTTACCACCTTTACCACTACCTGCCCCTTCACCCTAAATCTCATATAATCCTTTACCCCTACCCTTTCCTGAATCCCTAAAACCCCATTTATTCCTTTAGCCCTATCCCCCATGCCCTTATCACCTTGGAACCCTGACCCATCTGCTACCCTTTAAAACTCCCACTTTTTTTTAAATGACCAAATTATAACATTTGAAAAAAATACATATCCTAGTTGTAAAGTAGAGCAGGGTAAAGGACCAAAAAAGGGGCCTGCGTGTACTTACCTGTATAGGACTCACCTACGTGGTAACGTCCTACTGGGTAAGCACTGTAAGGTGAAGACTGCATACTGTGGTTTATAATGTAATGGTGAGTTAGTATCCCTCTAAAGAGTAGTTGGGTGAATTTGACCTCCCACACTCACAATTTTCATTTCTGACTTATGCATTGATAATACAGACGGCCAAGAAAAAATGGAAGGCTAATGTAAGAGAACCAGATGTGCATGAGGTACTGCAACTATAATTCATTGCTGGGGTGAGTGAAAGCTTGTTCTTACCTTTCCTTGTTGGAGATGGCCAAGCCAGATTTGTTGCACATAAAGGTTAAACGGGAGGCCATATTGGGCGGAGACCTCTGTAAGGAAAGGTGAGTATCTTAGAACACACACAACAAGCAGTTGTCCACGCCGGAAGGCACTGGTATTGACGGCGGCAAGCAGCAGCACTTCACCATTTCACTTCACCCCTTCACTTCACTAGCACCCCCCACTCTTACCTGCAGGCACCAGCCGTGACTGGGTAGCATACTGCAAGATCGCCTTTGGCGGGAAAAAAGCTAGCTACGCCACTGACTGCAGGCTTTCAGAAACATTTGACTTGAATACAACAATTTCATTTCCTGCATATGACATATATGTCTCCCGAGTGATTTAACATGATGAGAGATACAGAAGACATGGTATTTCCTGGGTGTAATTCTGACAATTCCAGCTCCTAGCATATGACTTGGGCTTGAAATGGCATTCAACTCGGTAAACGTTGTGGAGCCATGTGACTCTTTGCCCAGTAGAGTTGGACTGATTACATCAGATGATTGTCTGCTGGAAATGTGTCCGAAACCTAAAACTCGAAAAGCAAGTAACAGGTACAAAGACCTGGCAAATAGTGATGTACTGGAAAGCTAAATCACTCCCTCCCACTGATAATTGGCAGGGGAAACTCCGTTTACAAAGCAGGGATTACATTGCGATGCTATTACTTTGCGGTTTTCACAACACAAGTCGTTACAACGACTTGCGCTGGATGGCGCTCTAAGACAAGGAATAGTATAATTTACTATCCAACACCTTCCTTACTCTACATAGAATGGAGTTGGAATAGTAAATTATACTACTCCTAAGTCCATCGCCCTCCAACGCAAGTCGTTGTAACAACTTGCGTTGTAAAAACTAAGCATGGGCGGAAAATCCGTTCCGCTCGCGGATTTTGCGGATTTTCGGTAAATTCGCAATCCGTGAACTCTCGCAAATTTACCAAAAATTCGCACGCAGCGGATTTTTTTGCTTGGTGATACAATATTGCGGCGTGCGGCGTTCACTTACCGTCATTCCGCGTTTGCCGAGTTGTTTTTCTTGATATTTTGCGAGTGCTGCACCATTTTGGATCTTGCTGCGGGATCCCGCGGGAGTTTGGCGACGCATCGCGAGAGTTCGCAATTGCGAACATGTGGATGCGGCGGGCAGCAACAATCTCGCACTCGCGAAATTACAAAATTTGCAATCCTGCACAAGAAATCCACTAGCAAGCAGCATAAACCTTCTGAAAATGATGATTTTTATCAGAATAACTCCTCAGGTTGACATTTGCCAGCACTCTTTTGGATTTGAGGCCTTTTTGACTTTCTTTGGATCACTTTTGGATTAGAAATCAACTTTCACAAGTAAGTTTGTTTGGGGCATTACAGTTGCTGTTCTGCAGAAAAATGAGTTTTGCAAAACTGAAAGCACTCAGCAGGTGCAAAAGTTCACTCATCATTAGTAACCATTCCCTGTAGTGCTTCCTGAGGGGCCCCTCCAGAGTTCAGTTGCCTATGTTTGTTTGGGGCATTACAGTTGCTGTTCTGCAGAAAAACGAGTTTTGCAAAACTGAGAGCACTCAGCAGGTGCAAAAGTTCAAACTCATCATTAGTAACCATTCCCTGTGGTGCTTCCTAAGGGGCCCCTCCAGAGTTCAGTTGCCTACTTGCAACTATTCTATGACCCTGCTCTGACCCTCACAGCAGGCTCATAGAATAGCTACAAGTAGGCCACAAAGGCCCTGGGAAAAAAAATTGCACTGCAACAGAAAGCAAATTACAGATAAGGAAGCAGGTGCCAGACAGGAAGTTTAAATTCAGTGACACATTAATCAACCCCAAATTAATTCATGTCAGTTGATGCAGGGCAGGTGTGCTTGCTTTCCCCCCCCATAATCTACAGTGATGAATCAGAGGGTGGCAGTGATGTACCAGAGGGTGGCATGGGTGAATCAGAGGGTGGCAGTGGTCAAACAGAGGGTGCTGTGAACCTGTGATGATGAACCAGACGTAGAAACAACAAAGTTGCGACCGTTGCGAGCCGACAAGTAAGTTCCCAATTGCAAACTGGTACAAAATGTGGCGTCCTCAAAACCACCTCTGGATGGCTTTTAACTAAGGGTGGGCGACGGGCTAAAATCCGTTTCGCGGGCGAATTTGCAGATTTTCCGCGATTTCGCGATCCGCGAATCTCGCGAAATCGCTGTAAAATCCGCAAATCAGCGGGGACGAATTTTCAGCCAAGCAAGGGTTACAGCAGCAGGTGCAAAAGTTGAACCTAATTTCTTTGTAACCTTTTACAAAAGTGTTACAAACAAATTAACTTCAACTTGGACACCTGCTGCTAATTGTGTCAGGATACGCTCCACGGGATCCGGATGGTGAATATAAGGCCCACCTCCAAACGTCACAAACACTCTGATATATATATATCAACAGAGGATTTGAGCCATTAGGCGAGGGGTAATTGCAAAATAATAAACAGGGAAGGGAAGGAAGGGGTCTGCTGGGAAGGGATGTACCTGAAACGACAGAGCATACAAAGGTAAGAACACCATACACCCAACACATCAAATAAACCACCAATTCCTCTTGCAACTAAGTACCTGTGAGAACAAACATAAACTCTGCAATTGGGTGGTCTCGAATTCCCCCTCTAAGGATATATGCTTTAGCCCTAATGGAAACAGGCATAAGTTAGGAAAACATCAAATGCATAAGCTCATACATATGAATTCATCAGGAGCTCCTATATACCTTATTGGAAACACAAGCTATCCGAAATAAGGAGTTCTGGGTGAAGGTTTGATAAGAGAGTAACTGAACACAAGGAAAATTATAAGGAGAAGCTGTTGTTGTTAGCCACACAGACACGGCAATGCGTGGGAAGCAAGAACCACAGCACTCCGCTCTGCAAGTAAAAGCACACCAGCCTCTGTTAGGAACACAGGCACTTGAAAGTAACTTTTCATGAAACTTAGCAGTTAGGTTGAACAGTATGAAATACTTTGATACTGTGCCAACGTAATCTAGATATGTACTCAAGTGTTCTCGCCACGGTAACACGCAGTTGAAATCACCGCCGTGCTCCGCAAGCGTCACTAGTATTTATAGACCATAGAACATACAAGCGCTTGTTCTGGCTACACGGAGCAGCTGCTACCACCGTGCACCACCTACTCGAAGTAGAAGAAGAAAGCAACCAATAGAGAGACGGCAGCGTGTGGCTCCTCACACAACTACGCTCCGCTCTAATGTCCATAAGCCGACACGGGCTAAAACCAAAAACTCAGCGTTTGTCCCACGGAGGCGAACCTGCTCCTCCGCGCCCCACAGTAAACGATTCTGAAGCAACAAAACAAGCAAGCGCCGCAGTTCCGTCACTGCGCGCTGGAAATCACGGCAACGCGTGGGAGCCCCCACAGCGCTCCGCTCAATGGCGGTCACAAAAGGGCGGGGAACCGCTCCTACCTGGAGGAAGAGTAACAACGGACACAGAACCTCCCTGCTGGTACACGAATTCCTCGGCTCCTTCACCCTCCGCTCAATCCAAACAGCAAAGCGGAATAACACGCAACAGGATGCGTGTCACAGGAACTCAAATAGGCTACCCGGGGCTTCTGGGAAATGTAGTTCGCTCAGCGCCCGTTTTCTTTTACTGCACATCGTCCCCCCCAGACACAGTAATGCAGGCGCAAGTATGATTTCTGACAAATTGCTTCCTGGCGCCTCGTTGCCTACTTGCAACTATTCTCTGACCCTGCTCTGACCCTTGAAGCAGGGTCAGAGAATAGTTACAAGTAGGCAACGAGGCACCTGTCCAAGGAATTAAACCTCATCAGGAAGCACTTACAGATATAAAAAACAGGAAGAAGGGAGAGGATGGCAAATACACCCATTTTGAGTTGTCAGGAGGGGTTAAACTAAAAGAGACCTTTACAGCACGATTTTCATATGCATTTTGCTAAAAATAAAAAGCTGTATGTTCTGTAGGGGCAACTCAGGAATCTGGCCCTTCAGAGATCCGGCCTCTCTTTCTTTCTCTCGTTCTCTCTCTCCCTCTCTCTTTCTATCTATCTATCTATCTATCTATCTATCTATCTATCTATCTATCTATCTATCTATCTATCTATCTCTCTCTCCCTCTCCCATAAACGACTGCATGGGTAACTTCGCTATGCAAGCGGCTCGCGAAGACGCAAAAAGCCCCGCGAGCACGCAAAAAACCCTGCGAACATGCAAAAAAACAAAAATTCGCACAAATTCGCGAATTTTGCAAATCCCGAATTCGTAAATCCGCAAATTCGGGAATCTGCAAAATTCACCCATGCTTAGTTTTAACAAATGCATTTGGGTGTCTAAACTAGAAGAATCCCAGTGGCAAGGCCCTAATGCCCCCCTTCCCCTTCTCCAGGTCTGAGGCGTCCCAGAACAGTCTGTCAGCAGTACCTCGTTTTTTAAAATTAACAATAACGCAATCCCCTACAACTTGTTTCGGGAAGTTACCTATCCACCCTACCCGCCTAGCCATTATAATACTCAAGGAAATCTCAGTATTTCCGGAGCCGTATTAATCACACAATTTTTTAGCTTTCAATACCAGGGCTGCGGGGGATTTTTCCTCTTTGGCACTCAATGGTGGAATCCTTACACGAACTGCAACCAGTGGGGTTGCTACTGGGGGGAGATTGATACTAAGTTGTTTGTTTTTTACGCACCTCTCATGTGGAGCGGGGAACTCCCTGCTAGCCAGGGTATAGGCATAATCCATTAAAACCGCAGGGTTCCTATCACTACTGCTGGAGTACCCCACACTCCCAATGGAGCCCCGATGACCCCTAACTCTCTTTGTGAGACCTGAGTCAATTCTCACTTGTGATGGGGGAATTAAAAGAACACTCCTGTTGACCTCTCCAGAACGTAACCTAGTGTCTAGTTAAGATTTAGAAGGCTCAATTGGATTAGGGTGGACATGCAGAGTGCTTGGGACTGTTAAAAAGTGTTAATAAGCTCACATTTTTCCAGAAAACTGGCTACACAAATGTTCATTGTATCATTGGTGTCTTTAGCAATACTGGTCAAAACAGATTCCAAACGAGAAGTACAAATCTCCACCACCATATTCCGGACTATCACGTCTATAGTTTTGCTTGCAGCGGTCCCTTGGGTAGAATTACTTTTTTTTAGGCCTTTATCCCGTTTGCCCGTTTTTTCTGATAGGTCTCTTTTTCACAATATGTACCCGGGGCTGCCCTTTTTGTTCCGGTTCATGGACAGGTGATGAATTTTTTGTAACATTCACTGTACCCCTTGTCTCAGTGGCATCAGCAATGGAACCTTGGGCACTTAGCGAAGTTGTTAACAGTACAATAGGTTCCAAGGGGACAGGATTTGTTGCCATAGGATCCAAAGTAGCAATCCCTGCATCTGACTCTTGACTCATGCCCAAGCCCAGTTCCTTTTCTGCATTATCAATTTCTTTATTTAATACACCCACCGCCGAGGTTAGATATGAAATAATAGTTGCCGATTTTCTAGGCACTTTTGCTTTTACCCCCCCTGGTCTTGGGTACATAGATATTTCCGCTTACCCATTGTAGATGTAAGGTGTAAGAGAGGTGGCCCAGCCCGGCCTCTTTCGGACACTGATGGGCCCACACTTGGCCCACGCGCACCCCGCGCGCTCCCACGCTGCGGGAGCCCGAGATCAGCTTAAGCACCGGCAGGCGCGATGCAGTGAGGCGGCTCCTACCGCGGTAGCCCCTGGTGTCTGTGGTCCTGTGGAGGGCTCAGTGACGCGGTTTCCCTCCCTGCGGGAGCCCGAGATCAGCTTTAGCGCCGGTGGGCGTGATGTGGTGAGGCGGCTTCTGCCGCAGTAGCCCCTGGTGTCTGTGGTCCTGTGGAGGGCTCAGTGACGCGGTCTCCCGCCCTGGGGGAGCCCAGGATCCGCTTTAGCGCCGGCGGGCGCGATGCGGTAAGGCGACTTCTGCCGCATTAGCCCCTGGTGTCTCTGGTCCTGTGGAGGGTTCATTGCGCTTTTATTTTTCTTGCCTCCTAACTTGCTTACTTTGCCCATATATCATGTCCATTCAAGGCTGAGGTGCACCGACCAATCACAGTTTCCTTACGCTTTCCCTCTTCAGCTGTTGTGTAGGAGAACTCTTTTTTGTATTATTACTTTCTGTCAATGCTTGTCCCAAAACACAGGAGAGGAAAAACTTGTTGTTTTAATTGGAATATTTGATTCTTGCATTATGTTTGCTTTTCGAAAGAATAATTAATTAACTGTGGTTAATTGCAATCACGGGCGGGCGCCGCACTTCAGGTTTCAGCACGGCAGCCTCGCACATAACTTTACTTTCATATCCTCTGTAAAATACCATGCTACCAGTTCTTGGCGCCTTTGATCAGCACGGTAGCAGTGAACCTGGCACCTGCCTCACAGAGATCTGTTCACTGATAACTCGGTTTGTCAGGGGAAATGCTTGAATCAGCACTAGGAGATGCTTGGATTAGCTCTATGAAATCCATGTATGTACAATTCTTTTCGTGTTTGTGGCCACATAATTGAGTCTTTATCTACTGTGGTCTTTATCTGATCCCAGCGCATTTTTTACCTCCATGTTTCCATAGTACATTCTGCCTCTGGTTGCTGTAATATACCACAGCACAACATCCGCATGCATAACTTTCCTTTAATTCCTTCAGCAAAATGCCCTGCTTCCAGTTCCATGCGCCTGTGATCAGCACAGTAGCTGTGAGCACAGCGCCCGCCTCATGGAGATTCGGTCCCAGATGACACGGGGGAAATACTTGGATTAGCTCTACATCTGTGTAGAATGCTTTTTGTGGCCATAGCATTGGCTCTTTATCCGGTGTGGACTTCATCTGATCTCAGGCCATTGATTATCTCCATAATTAAGTAGTGCACAAACCTGACCTGAAGGTATCAGATAGGGGTGGGCGGCCAGCTACGCTCCGTGCACGGAGTGTGCGTAGTGCCGCCTACTCCGCATTTTGCGTAGCGGGCGTAGCCAGGCGGCACTACGCACGCTCCGCAGACTGAGCGTAGCTGGCCGCCACCCGCCTCCCTCCCCCCCTCCCTAAATACTTTAAATTAAACGTTTAAATTAATTAAAAGGCACTTACCTTGCCCGCCTCTGCCCGCCGCGTCCCCGGGGCTCGCTATCTTCTTTGCTGCCATCTTGTTTACTAATGCGCATGCGCGGGCGGCCGCGCATGCGCATTTCTCACGAGAAAATGCGCATGCGCGGCCGCCCGCGCATGCACATTAGTAAACAAGACGGCAGCAAAGAAAATAGCGAGCCCCGGGGACGCGGCGGGCCGCGGCGGGCAGCGGCGGGCAAGGTAAGTGCCTTTTTAATTATTTTATACTTTTAATTTAACGTATTTAGGGAGGGCGGGAGGGAGGCCGGTGGTGCGTAGTGGGGCTACGCGGAGTGCGGCGCAGTTTCTCGCCCACTTCACGTAGCTCCGCGAAGCCCCACTACGCCTACTACGCCCAGGGTTAGTATCAGAGTGCTTTACCTGAGCACTAGTTGCATTGTAGATGGACACATTAAGCTTGCTCAACCAGTGTCCTAATTGGCCTTCTTCTAGTTCACTTGTATGCTATATTGAATGAGTGTAGAAGTTGGAGGTTCAGGGGCAGAATCCCAGTGATTGTGCAAGCCTTGCACCTCCTTTGAAACCATGCAGACTTGTTGGCTTGTCTGTGTGGCATGCAGGGATTCACAGACATTAGGTAACATTTGTTTTCCTGTTAGATGACATTAATGTGCTTTTATTTTTCAAAGCTAATTTTCCATTACAACAATTTTTGTAGCCGGACATTATTAACACCGTTTCTTGGTATTGCAGTAAGGATGGATAGATGCAGAGGTGCTCACCCACATTGCAACTCTACTGTCACATGATACAACTCCCCTTGACCTGTTATTGCATTGGTAACCAATTTAAAATGAAGTTTAAAGTGAGCTTGTCTGACGTTTTCTCTGTTGAATGCTCTGGGCATTAATGCGTGCATAACATCTCATGGCATATTTTAGTTTCATGATCTGTGAATACTGTAGCTTTTAACTGGAAACAGCCCCTCTCGGCTTAAAAAAAATATAATCAATGATTACGTAATGATATAAAGTACAATTCCAAAGTACACACTACAGATATTCATCTGCTAATAAAGCAAGCACGCTTGGGGATAAATAAGAAGACGGTCGAAGTTTCCTCCTCCCGACACTGACTCGGAATTGGAACATCGACTCACGGTTGGCGGTTCCTCCCGACCGATTATGATGCGGCCGAACACTATATGGTCAGATTCCCATTGACTCCTATGGGAGCCTGTGTTCTGCCCAATACCACAGGCTCCTACGGGAAAGTGTGGGCTGTGCAGAAAACTCTGCACCCTGTGACAGGCACCCCATGGTGCCTGCCATTCAGTGCAGGGTTTTAAAGGGGGCCCCTTAAAAACACCCTCGGCCCCCAACCGGAGTCTGCAGTATGAAGGGGGCCCTGTTAGGAGCCCCAAAAGTCATTTTCCAACAGCCAATTCATGTCAGACAGGCCAACTTGGAAAAGCTATTGGAAACCAACATCGTAATGGCTCAATCGGAAATGCAGTCTGTAGAGCTGTACGATGCGGGTCCGACCGTCACAGATTCTTCGAGAGCCGGTCGGAACCAATTTGGAAAGACTGTGCGGTTTACAAACTCGCCTCAAACATCGTAATCAGTCGGTCGGATTGTATACAGACCGAGTCGATTGGAAGGGTTACGACACGAACTTGAAGATTCTGACTGTCTGGAGGAGGCTTTACGACCGACATCATAATCAGTCCCATAGTTGGTAAATGTTGTCTATGGCCTAGTGTGACACATACTCTAGATATGAATATTAAGTAATTCAGTCAGGAAAAGTCCTTTTTCTTAGCATCTTGAATATACACCGAACAAACAAACGCTGACAAGCTCTGACTCAACTGGTAGGGGGTAGCATGGCTAGCTGTGCTGCCTGGCAGCAAGAGAACACACCTCGTCTTGCATTCGGTGTTAAGTGCGTCACTTTGATTTTAGCATGTTTTCTTCTATAGACTGCTTCTCTTTGACAAAAGTAAACAAGGTAAGTCACAACCTCGTTCTTATTGAGTAGTGACCCTTGCGTGTTAACAGCAAACTTTTCTTTCTGCACAAAGCATATTTATCATCATTCAGTGACTGCAGTACTAGAAAGACGTTTGCTTTTTCAATGTTTAGAGCCACCATTCGCATAATAATAACATCTCTGAATATTAGGTCACACAATATCTAACATCAAAGGACATAACACTCTAATCTGGGTAACCCAGAAAAAAACAGCTTTTATCGACAGGTAGCATTATAAAACATAGATGCCATGACATAAATAAGTAACCTTTGTGCAATAGCGATAATCATTTCACTTGAATACAAAAACACTTTTTTTTCCAGGAAAGCGCTTGGGCACAGAGTGAGGGGAATGTGCCTCTTAGGTAGTTCTGGCAAGATGGCCCGCCACCTCCTTAGATGGTGTAATTTTGGTGCAAGTTGGCAGGTCTGAAGTTGTCATTTACAATAGCTCTAACTCGCACAAATGCAAGACCCATTGCATTGCAAATGCTTGTTCATTTTTGTACTGAAAGTATATGCCAAAACATAATAGAACAAGAAAATATACAGGCACTTAAAATGGTTTTCATATTCTTGCAATAGAATGTTTTAAATGCAAATTTATTCACTAATGTGATGCTCGATATGTTTTTTTTAAATACCAAGCCTTTTAGTTGGTCCATCTATTTCATTATTATTATTTGTAGAGTGGACTGGAAAAAATCACTCACTAAACAAGCATGTAAAGTGCAGGCAGCTACAATGTTGCAAAGCCACATAAACACTTTATAAGAGCAACTTTCAAAAGAGGACAAAACATAATTCACCATCTAACTAGACCCCCAAAGAGCAGACAAAATAAATAGCTTGTATATAAATATTAAAAAACAAAAAACAAACCTTTGACCCAGGTTTGACTTGTAAAGAAAGAAAAAAAATGTAAGTACATGTGAACAAAATGCTTAGCCTTTGGGCAGTCAGTCAAAGTGAATATGGAGCAAAAGATAGAGCGGACTGACCCAATGCTATATGCTGCAATGGTGAAAGCTAAACGTGAATGACAAGTTAACAGATCAATAGATAAAACCTGCTAACCAAATTTCCTCCCATGTATATCAAGATTAACTTTTTGGAAAAAATGAAGGCAGGGAGATGATGTGGCCTAACGGCTAGAGCGGTTGATCTCGAAGCTAGGGAACCGAGTTTGAGTCTCGGTAGGGACATTCAACATCCTGTGATTCTGAGCAAATCACCTAACCTCCCCATACCTCACAAAAAAATGAATGAGTTTGTCTGTATCTCAACTGGTGCTCATGGAAAGTGCTGTGATACCTTCGGGTCTAGTTTGCGCTGTATAAAACTCCCCCCACCCCCAAAAAAATAGTCAGACGAGACAAGTAATGTTGTCTCAATGGCCAGACCTAAAAAGAAGCTATTCACCCCTTCCTGTCTTTCCTCCACCCTCACCATTATTTATATTGTCAAAATTGTATACACATAGGACAGCTGTTATTAGCAAGATCTGTACCGCTTTGCAGTGTCATAAAATAATGTTTTCACTCCCACCTCTACTTTGGACAGAAAAAGACGATGAAATTTATTAAAAAAACACTTTCAGGTCTTATTGATTATGTAATTTATCACAGAAATTTGAAACTGTTATTTTCTAATCTTGTTTTTTGATTGCTTATGATTGTTTATCACATGGGGCGGAGCTTTCCACAGAACAAGATGGCCGTGTGAGAACAGAGCTCTGTGTGCCATCGGCACCATACTTTAATTATCCTGACATTTGGCGCTCCTAGGCGACCACACTACGCAGATTTGGCAAGCTGAGGGCCGGAGGTTTTGTCCAACACCAAAATTGCAAAAGTAATATTGCCGGACTTGGAGGAGTGCAGCCCGTACCCAGAACGGAGGGAGGCGGGCCGACAGAGGCTTAGCGGGCGCGGTCAGGCTTTGAGGCGGATTGGTTGCAGACACTGCTGCACTCCGGGTGCCTCCCCTTCGAGCGAACCAGGACTGCCGTCGTAACCCCCTGATGCAGAGTCTCTAAGGCCGCTGAACTATCCCTGTGACCTACCACGCCCCTGGGGCAATACTACTAAGCATGGGCGAATTTTGCAAATCTCGCGTTCGCGAATTTTGCGGATTTGCGAACTCGCAAATCCGCAAAATCCGCGAATTCTCGCGAATTTGCGGATTTTTTTTTTTTGTGTTTGCGCGGGTTTCTGCGAGTTCGCGAGGGTTTTGTACAATGTCGCAAATTGCGAACTTACCTGTCGGGTTGCAAGTTTCGCGAACTTGTTGTTTCTACGTGTCCAGCCTGTTTGGGACACTCTTCTTCATCACTGCCACTCTCTGTCACCACTGCCACTCTCTGACTACTCATGCCACCCTCTGGCCCACCCATGCCACCCTCTGTTTCATCACAGCACCCTCTGGTTGTCCAGTCAGTGTACATTATTGTGGCAACAAGCACACCTTCCCTGCCTCAAGTGACCTGAATTAATTTGGGGCTGATTAATGTGTCACAGAATATTTTTTTAGCTGGCACCTGCTTCCTTAGTGCTTCCTGATTAGTGATCTTTTGAACTTGCTAAGTGCTTTCATTGTTGCAAAATTAGTTACAACACCTGCCCTGCCCCAACTGACAATAATGAATTAGGGGCTGATTAATGGATTTGAACCTCCAGCCTGGCTCCTGCTTGTCTCCCTTAGCTGTAATTCAGGACCTTTGTGGCATATGTGTAACTATTCTGAGGTTCAGAGCAGGGTCACATAATAGTTGCAACTGGCAACTGAACTCTGGAGGGGCCCCTCAGGAAGCACTACAGGAAATGGCTACTAATGATGAGCCTGAACTTTTGAACCTGGTAAGTAGTTTCAGTTTTGCTAAAATCGTATTTCTGCAATTTTGCACTTATTCGCGGGGCGCGAAGTTGTACTGGGAAGCCGCGAACTCACGCGAACAGTGCGAGCAAAATCCGCTGCTTGCGGATTTTGCGGGAGATTCGCGAATCTCGCGGATTGCGAATTTACCGAAAATCCGCAAAATCCGCGAGCGAAACGGATTTTCCGCCCATGCTTAAATACTACAGCACCTGGGCGCCGACGTCAAAGTGTGAGAGGCCCCAGGAAGCAGAGTGAGTTAACCACAACTGGAGAGGCGCTGCTCCGGCACGTTCCCTCAGTCCTGGCGGCCATTGGACATCACGCCAGAGGACGGCTCCTGAGCTCAGTGTGCTTAGCAACACGAAAGGCGGACATCTGCAAGGGAACATGCCACAGGTGAGACCCGAACCACCGTTCATCCCTTTTGCTGGCTAAGGGCTAAACACCACAAAGACTCCAGGTGCTTGCACTTGGTCACTGGTAGAGACACCCCAAGACCTGCTGCGCAGTCGTGGCAGTGCTGTATCTACCTACGACAGGCGGTTGGGCGGGGACGGGGACCGCCCAGCAGAGAAAGTGAATTCTTCAGTCAACACACAGCGTGGCCTCACCATACCACCCTGTCCCCGCTGACAGACGAGGACACAGAGCCGGGAAGAGCTTCGCACTGGTGAGAGGCGCGCTTCAAGCGGCAGTCACCTATACATCTTCACACTACATTGGGGACCCCAGGCCTATACCATATACAAATACTGGCGCACTAAACCAGATCTTTAGGAGACCTTCCTGGCTAAGCACGCCGCTCGCACTCGGCCTTCGACTCACCACTTTAGGCGTACTCATCCCCCTGCGGGGAGTGCACTCCTGCTGCCAGGTCCCATCGCCGCTGTCCTGCATCACAGAGATATTGGTCCTACGCCTACCACTGAGAACCATCCAGGCACTTAAGCACAATATCGAGCCAAACTAGCTCACAAGGGCTCGAATGTGGAGTATGCCCCACCCCTGAAAAACCATAGCTGAACATCCATGGGAGAAGAGAGCATGAAATGCAAGGCCTGCAATATCACTGGTTCGCCCAGCTCCATCGCTGCTGCCCTGGGGACACCCCCGGCCCATCAAGAAAGTACGCATGGGCAAAGTCGACAAGACACAAACAATGCTACTTTTTGTCCCTAAATGCACTAGAACCAGGGACACGGGTGGCGCTAGCTCCACAGACCGCCAAATGGAAGCCCCAGAGGATGAGCCGGTGGAGGTGAAACAAATGTTCGCCGCAGTCCAGAAAAGCTTACTGATGATAGATGGTAAGTTTGACTCGCATGGACAGAATGTCGGAACGACTAGATAAGCATACGGGGCAAATAGACATGACAGAACGCCGAGTCACCGAGGTAGAAGAGGCACAAACGGAGGCGACCTCGACCCAACAGCAAATGGCCAAAGCGATCACGACCTTACAGGACAGGGCTGAGGACCTTGAAGCCTGATCCAGATGGAGTAACATCCGCATAACTAGCCTCCTGGAGTCCACCCAGATGCCTAAAGCTGAACACTTCATAGAACAGCTCCTGATCACCTTACTGGGATGAGATGCTTTCTCAGATATATTTGTGGTGGAAAGGGCACGTCGCTCTTTGGTACTGTGTCCGCAACCAAGGGCTCCCCACATATGATAATTGTGAAAATGCTGAACTATCACGACAGAGATTCTGCCCTGCAACAAGCTAAGGAACTGGAAGAACTCAAGTGTGGAGGATCGGTACTCTCCCTCTACCCAGACTTCACGATGAAAGTCCAAGAAGCAAGACGCCAGTTCACAACTTTAAAACAACAACTCCGGGATCATAATATCGCCTATGCCATGCTCTACCCGGCCAGGTCGTGAGTCACCCTCAATAGGTCATTGAGCATCTTCTCGGACCCTAAAACATTGCAAAAGACATTTTAAAGAAAGAGAGGCAGACGACAACAACAAACTGGTTGAGGCAGCGACTGGTGGAGCAGACGGAGGTCGAGACGACTCGGAGTGATGCATTGGCACTGGGGAGTCTGTATCACTCAGAAACGCACAGCTGAGACTGCCTAGCTAATGCACAAGACCTCGTTGACTGGCAGGCCAATAAACTGCTGATCTGCTGTGATCCTGACACTGCTTAACTCTACACATGCTCTTCTAAGAGACTCACCCACCTGAACTTTCACAAATATTATTGATATTCCACGGCCTAGAGCCATATGTCACTGCTTATCTTATCCTACTGTAACTGCTTTAAATTAGTTGTGTTTCTTACTTCGTGACAGGAAAAATGTTGAATAGTCATATTGGCATAGCTAAGATCTTCCTCCCCATTACATGTTGAGGCCAGTAGAGGCCTAGAAAAGTCTGAATGTCCACGCTTATGTAAATATACATGGAACTAATGTTTATGGCTGCCCAAAGCGATTTGGTAACATCCGCTCCCACGTGTTACACACTACATGGCCTGTTGCAGAGGTTTCTAATGAGAAGGGTAAGGGGGGAGGGGGGTCGCTGTCTGTGCTAAGTTGGTGAATGCATGGCATGGGTGGGGGGAAGGGAGTTTTGTTGGATTCTTTTTTGTCTCTTATTGTTTGTTGTAATTTTGATGCAACAGGAACATTACACAGGGGTCACATACCTACCGGATCGAGAGACTTACAGTCTCCTAAAGGCTTAGTCATCAGGGAACACTCGCACACTATAGCTGAGGCCCCACCACCCCCTATGTAGCCCACATGGAAAATAGACTATTGTTACTAACTTGGAACGTTAGGGGCCTCAACGATCAATGCAAAACAAGGAGAGTCATTGCTTACCTAACTAGAGACAACATTGACATAGCGCTGCTGCAGGAAACACACCGGCATCTGTCTAGTCTTCCACTGGCGCGTAAACGGATACGTAGAACCTTTCACGCAGTAGGCTTTACCTCACACGCTAGAGGGGTGCCAACTTGATTTAATCCTGGAGCCCAACTCACCCTATAAGAGCTACACACGGACTCTGAGGGCAGATACACGATCTCTACATGCAGAGGAAGGGGTTTGGTGTGCATCTTATTTAACGTATTTGGCCCCAATTATGACTGCCCCCAATTCTTCCACGATCTGCGTGTCCTAGTGCGCCAAATACCAATACTCCCACTTATATGGGGAGGGGATTTCAATTGCATACTGAACCCGGACATAGACCACTCGGGCGGCTCTGGCTCGCGCCAGTCTATGGCAGCTAGAACAATTAGAGATATCCTGCTTGAACTTGATTTGACGGATGTCTGCCGCTCACGCTCATCTGAAGGTGACAGATTCACACATTATTCCGACCCGCACAACCTACACACCAGGATCAATTATTGGTTCCTGGCTCGAACTCTTGGGCATGCCACTTGCGATTGCATGGTGTTCCCTCACTCCTATTCCGACCACTCACCAGTGCTCCTTATACTAGCATCACCTCCTAAACCGCCCCCCCATTCACCTGGCGATTTCCTCCGTATGCCCTTTTAGATTAAGTATTCAGGGCTGAAGTCTTGGAGGCAATTGACACTTTCTTTGTCACTAATATTGGATCAGTTGAACAGTTTGCTATGATCTGGGAGGCTTTTAAAGTCTACATCCGGGGTATAGCTATCTCTAAGCACTTCGGGGTGCTAAAGTCCATAAGAGGGCAGCTTGCTCTTCTGGAACAAACGCTCACCAGGCTGCAATGGGAGACACTAACGGGAGGGGACATTGAGGCCAGTGAAGACCTTAAGTCCACTCTGGAAGAATATCACCAAGAAGCAGATAGAGAGATTAAGTTGATGGGGAAATTTGCCATAGCGAGAACATATGAGGAGGGCGAACGCCCGGGTGCTTCTTTAGCATCCGTCATGAAGGGACAGTGCGCAGCCACTCAATCTATTGAGCTTAATTCAGATTCGGGATAACCGACCTGGATGAAGTTGTTGAACGTTTTAGGGTCTTCTACACTGACCTATACTGCTCCAGAACTCATGACACAGAACATATAAAACTACGATGGTTATCGAATGACCACAGAGCATATTTAATGAGGCCGCTAGAAGCCCAGGAGATCCATGATGCACTTAGTTCAATGCGCTCAGGTAGGGCACTGAGACAAGATGGCCTCACTGTGGGGTTTTATAAACAATTCAAACAACAATTCACTCCTCACCTAATATGCCTGTTTGAGGAAATGGGCAAAAACAGATCCGTGCCTCCCACGATGCGGGAAGCCCTGCTAATTGCAATCCCTAAACCGGGGAAATCCCCACATTACTGTGCCACATATCATCCTTTATCCCTCTTAAACATTGATACAGTGATTTCTAGCAAATTGCCTAGCCCCTTTGCTCCCAACCCTGGTAGGACCAGAACAAGCAGCCTTTGTCCCGGGAAGGACATTAACCCATAATCTGTTTCCCCATCCCTTTTCTTTTTATAGGGTTTGCTTATCCCCCCTATTTGTATGTTTGTACGGAAAAGTTGAATAAAGTAAAACAATTTTTAAAAAATAATGTTTGTTTATCACATGTCGTCAGGGTTTGCTGTTGTCAAAAAATAAACGTTGACTCACTGACATGCTAACATACAAATAAGACTCCAGCAACAAAGTGGCAAGGAGAGCAGTGAACTCTCCTGTAAAATGTCTTTGAGGCTCTCGTCGTCTACTCCGCAGATGGAAACAGAAGGCCTGCGTATGATGTGGGCAGCAAGAAAAGAAACACAGGTGCCACACAATGCAATATCCGTCTGGTATGTTTTCTCTACCAATCAGTCTGCCGGAAAGCTGAGCAGTAGCTAGGCCATTCTGGGAAGTTATGTTTTCCAACGATTTCCACCACTGACCAGGCAAATCCAAAGTTCTCCATAAACATCACGCTGTGGCTGCATGCTCTCCCGCAGCACAGCACAGCAGCATAGTAGGGATAGGGATCACAGGCGCAACAGGCACTGTGCCGTGGAGTGACTCGGCTCCCAGGCCACAGCATGGTTGGAAATTCCAAGCCATCCTATCTGCTAGAAAGCCAGCAAGGAGTGTGAGGGTCCATTTGTGGCTCTTGTTGTTTCATGCTGAAAGACAGTTCTGCAAGGCACCCTGGAGCTGAGTGATTCAGGTCCTGGTGGGAGAGATGAGTCAAATAAGGTGATGGTTAGAAGAGAGTGCCCAGATGCCACGTTTTCCCTTTGCTGAATGTTCATTATATTATTTTCATGTGTACATATTGTGCCTTGGCATGGTGTCACCTCAAGTGATTCACGTTATTCTGCCCTGGCCCTTTGCTGCCCACAGACTGATCTGGCATTCGTCTGCTGCCTGATCTGTGCTAAATGACAATGTTGCTGCTGTGCCCTTTACAGCCTGGCCTCTGCTTTGCCTCAGTATAATGCTCACTGTATATTCATTGGTCGAAGATGTGCCATTTCCTGCCGTAACAGAGTACCGACCCTGATTTAACATAGCACAGTGCTGCCCCTGATGGATCAGGCACTCTGCCCCATCCTCAGCTCAATAGCGTTACTGTACTTACTTTTTCTGACCGCAATAATTCCTCTTTACTTCCTGACATAGAGCTGACACTTCCTCCAACATGACACAGAACTGCCACTCTGCCAGGCTGCCCCGGGCCACCGAAGGAGGCCCCTAAGAGGGCGGCCACCCTTAGTGCCACACGATGGCACAGACCCCGGAGCGGTCTAGTGTTTGGGACCTGGAGGGTCTCACTGCGGGGGAAGGGCAGGGCTGAGGCTATATGGCCTGGGGTCGCGGGCCTGGCGCCCTCTTTAATCCCTGGTTGGCCTCGGGAAAGGATCATCCCCTCCTGGACCCCGATGAGCGGTGCTGCCCGACGCTGTTTTCCCTCCCTACCGCGAACCCAGCGGTCGAGCAGCAGGGGGGGGGAGTTACCTAATTTATTTTGCTTTGTGTTGCAGGCAGAGTTACAGGGTGATCCAACGCTGGAAGGTACAGAAGGATACCCTCTACAGGAGCACAGTAAGGGTGCGAGAGCCAATTATTCCCAGGGAGATCCTCGGTGGGATCCTGGAGGAGTGACAGTGCCCCGTTAGTCCTTTCGGGCGGTAGTGGACCTGAGCATCCGGGGGTTGCCTGCAACGTTCAGCCCACTGTAGTGGGGAGGGGCGTGTTTAAGGGGTGGACTGGAGGTCCGCCGGGGGGAGGGTCTAGCCCTACCCCCAAAATTGACAACACCCCTGCGGTTAACACAACAGGGGGTTTATGGCGCATCAGGTGAGCAGGTGGCGAGAGGCACCCTGATCCTGGATCGCCTGTAAGATAACCCAACATGTTGGCATAATGTTTATGCAAATAAAACTGCAACAACTTTCTCCAAAAAAACATTGTGTGGTGTTATTATGGGGAATTGTTGTGAGCGGGCTGGGGTATGGGCCGATGTTGGCACTATACTGCTCCGCCTCAGTATGCACTCTGTGCTGTCCTGTTATAATTGGGCTCTGCTTTGCCTTTATTCACCACTGTCCCTGCTCTGCCAATGCAAATTACTATCTAGCGGTGCCTTGCTGAAAGCTTTCCATGGATCTTCCTTAGCAAAGCACAGTTCCACACTCTGGCACAGTACTGCCCTGGTACTATTTTCTATGGTACATCTACTGTTATGCCGTTATACACTGCCTGGCCCAGTGCGATCTCTTTCTGGGTGCAGTGCTATTTCCTGGTCTGCCCTGCAACAGGTATGCTTTATGCTGTCCTTGCATAGACGTACCTGTGCTGTGCCTCAGTCTGTGCTGCTCTGTTACTTGGTAGAATTGAGTTCTGGTGGGTGCTTCTAGCAGCTGCTAAAATCTAGGTAAAAGAAATTAAAACACTAATCCATCTCTCTGTGAATCTGTCATATGTCTCTGTGAGATAGCTATGCATTACCCATGTTATTTCTGCCTCTGCACGAATGATTGGTGGTTAGAGCACTTGCTTTATGTACCTACCTACCAGTATCTTCTTTTCCATAAACAAAAAATCCAGAGCTGTTGTATAAGCTTTCTCACTGGACAATTTTGTAATTTTCCCTGCAAGCTAGTTTGATGGCTTTGTGGGCAAAACCATATAGTATAGTGTTTGGCCCTGTGGTTGTGGGTAGAAATCATGCTGCCTCTTCTCCACCTTTTTATGGAAACTTTGACCTAAATTCAGTTACACAGTGGCGACCCCTCACACACATTCCCTTTTTAAAATCTTTTTCTCTCATTTTTGTTTTAGGTGGTTACCTACTCAAACTTTCCCAAACCCCTTACTTTCATTTACCTCTTCACTACCAAGCCTTAAATCTATGACGATTAAATGATACCATTGCGCGGCATAGTAAAAGAACAAGTTGTACATCCCTGCATGATATTACAACGCATTGGAAGTGTCAACATGTTGTAGTGCTCGTGAAGTAAAAGCATGCAGAGTAAAGCCCTGAGTTAACATCTGAAATTCATATATCACCTATTGTCATAAGACCGGCATCAGATCAGGAGGCCAGCATGTAAGCCTGAACCAATCCCTACACATTGGAAAACTCACAGAAATGGCGGCGGCACAGAAGGTACATTGGATGTAATGCGCCCAACACTCCAAAGCAATGGATATCAATATATTTGGTGAAATGGTCTATGCAGGCTGACCTAGGATTTTTGTGATTAGTTCACTCTTTGCTGACTCGAGTCCCATTTGTCCTTTGTTGCTGGGAAGGTCATCCATCTAAACAACGGACCTTTTATCGGATCTGGGCTAGAAAGTAATAGTAATAGTAAGACTTCCAGATTCACAAACCCCAGCCCACCCCGAGGATCGGTCTTTAAATTATTCTCAAGCTACTCTATGACAGCCCTGAGTCCATCCAAATGAAGTCTGCCAGTACCAAGACCATCTCCGTACCAAGACTTTTATATCCAGAGGGTAGATTAGTAAAGTAGTAGAGCAGTCTTGGAAGCGTCACCATTTTAATTAATGCAATCCTGTCCATGATCGAACTGCTACGTTTCCCAAAAGTCAATACTGCCCCTGAAGTTCCATGCTGTGGCCCCTAGGTTACCTGCTATCAAATCTTCTGAGAGGTGATATATCCCAAGCCCCAGATATCGAAATGTGTGTGGTTCCCATCTGATTTCTTGAAAGGCTAATATTTTAGGTCAAACTGGCTATTCAGTCTCATAGAAATTCTCATATTTTCGACAAAAAGGTGAGATACCATGCCACACTTCTCTAAACATTTCCCTGTGGGCTCATGACCCTTGTTACCGTTTTTTACAAACAATTAATAGGTCATCAGCAAATAATAACACATGTAGCCCCTCACAGAAGAAAATGCCTCTACATCTATTCTTCTTCCACAGATCTTCAGCAAAGGGTTTGCTGGCCAGGGAAAAATAATGTTAGGGATAGTGGGCAATCTTGTCTCATACCCCTATGACTGAACAGCAAGGAAAAAATCATCCCACCCATTTTCACCCTGACTGTGATAATTTGGTATAGGACCCTAACCATCCAATACAGTTTTTACCCACACCCATGTATCTGAGGACTCCAAATAGATATTCCTGAGGTAGTCAAATGATTTTTGCAAATCAATTGCCAGGTCTATGGCACTTGGACTTACTCCCTCAGGTATTTCATCCAATATTCTCAAGCAGCATCTGATATTAACAGCCATGTTTGTTGTGGGTATGACACCATTATGATCCCTGTGAACTAGCGGTGTCATGCACAGGTAGAATCCCAAGGCCAATCTTTGCTAAAAATGTATAGTCAATGTTCAACATAGAGAGGGGTCTATAGGAGGACCGATCAGCTAGCTCCCTGTGCAAGTCAGGATTATCAGTGCTTCCCACATAGTGCTAGGGAGTCCGCATGTTTCTCAGACCACCACATACATCTTATCCAGCTTGGCTCTAATGAATTCAGACTAGAGACAGTAAAAGTCAGCAGGCAAACCGTCAACAGTAGGATACTTCCTGATAGCTAACAGCTCCAGTGTGTCTTTATTTCCCCTTCAGTGATGGAATTACTCAGCAGCTTGGCCACCTCCTCTGTAAACCTCAGGATTAACAATCTGCCTCTCTGGGAGCAAAGCACTCCACATTAACCTTTTACAGGTTACTGTAATACTCCCTGAAGGATGAGTTAACACTAAGGTGATCTCCAAGTGTCAGATCTGTTGTGTCATACATTTGGGCAAATATATTTAAAAATAAAATATTTATGAACAGTATAACCACTGGCATAATAACCACCATATTTACCAGCAGGAGCTAAATAAATGCCATAGTTGCAACATCAACAATTGCATGAGAACGCTTTTAGGGAGATTCGAAGGATAGAAAGCAAAATCTCAGAAGTTTACCAAATCCATCTTAAGGTGCACATTTTAATTCAGCCACTGCCGTGGTCATTGACTCCACAGATTGAACTAACAAGTAATCACAACACCTTATACCATATTACAAAAGACATTCATAATTTTCTTATTTTCTCAGGTGTGGCACCAAGAATGACTTTTCAACTTATTTGCATGACACTACAGGCAAGACAGCACACGGACAGGCACACAAACACACACATTGATTGTTGACTGTCCACACGACCAATGGTTGACAATCAAAATAGATCCAGCTTTAGAAGGCATTTTTCTGAAATAATCCAGTATTTGCATAGGTAATACTACGAAGCATAAAAGGCATACTGTTAAGTTCTAGGGTAAGAAAACTGAAATTTGGAGCAATGAATACTAACAAATCAAGAGAATAAACTGATGGGACTGTTCCTGTGCCTATAATGTACATCATTGGATGCAATCAGGCACCCTGTAGGGTCAGTTTGGTGCACCTCTCCATGTCCCTCCTGTCCTCTGTTATCTGAGTCCATGTCCCTACCCCAATTCTTCCTGCCTTCCATGATCCAAGGTACCATACTTGCTAACATTTTGAACTTGGTAAGAGGGAGAATTTGAAAATGAACCGGGATATTGATTTTCCCCTTTGACTTACATTGAAAAAGAGGAGATTGTAGAAAGGAGACAGATCAAATAATGCCCATTTGGGCTTAAAAACATTGGACGTTTCCTGGCTGAATTGGGTCTGTTAGCATGTATGGTTGTACTACCACTGCCTCTTCCTTCTGCCCACAATGATCTATTATTTTTTGTCTCTGGTGGCCATCTTGAGAGACTTATTTGTTATGAAGTTTCCTAATTTCCTCACCTACTGCAATCTCCTCAGAAGGAAATACTGTCAGTTTTTTTACTTTGGTTCCATCAAGAAGGCATTCAGATGTGTCACACATTTGCCATAAATTCAGAATGCTAGCACTCTAGTTGCTCATTAGATCACTGTAGTAAAGCTACTGCTCACCAGGGAAGTCTGCTACTGGTATTCAAAGTGCATGTTTCGGTCTGCATGTCCGAATTTTTTAATGAAATAGAAGAGGATTTGAGAAGTCAAAATGTGCCCTAATTGTTCTTTCTGCAGCACTAATCATAATTTCTATGGCAAAATGAACCTCTCATTTTGCTCCTTTGCAAATTAAATGTTTTAAGTGTTACCACTTTACTCCAATCAAGATGGCTTCAGGTGTGCCATACTTTTGTCATAAGTAAGACTGATAGCGCTCTAGTTGTTCTTTAGATCACTCTGGGACATTCTGTCATTGGGCTATACTTGGGCTACATCTGGGTGATATTTGTGCTACATTTGGGCTCTTTTGTCTCTGGTGGCCATTTTGGGAGACTTATTTGTTATTAAGTTTCCTAATTTCCTCATTTACTATGGTCTCCTCACTAGGAAATACTTTCAGTTTTTTACTTTGATTCCATAAATAAGGCATTCAGATGTGTCACACATTTGCCATGAATTCAGAATGTTACACTCTAGATGCTTATAAGATCATTGTAGTAAAGCTACTGCTCACCAGGAAAGTCTGCTGCTGGTATTGAAAGTGCATGTTTCAGTCTGCATGTCAGCATTTTTTAATAAAATAGAAGAACATTTGAGAAGTCACTTAAAATGTGCCCTAATTTTTCTTTCTGCAGCACTAATCATACTTTCTAAGGCAAAATGAACCCCCTCATTTTGTTCCCTTTTTAATTAAATGTTTTAAGAGTTACCACTTTATTCCGATCAAGATGGCTTCAGGTGTGCAATACGTTTGTCATAAGTAGGACTGTTAGCGCTCTAGTTGTTCTTTAGAACACTCTAGGAAGCTGCAGTAGAACACAAAGGAAACAAGTGACAGTTTCTGCCATTGTTGGATGTACATGTTTTACTGAGAATGTCAGACTTCATTCTCACATGACTGAGAAAGATAATGTGCATTTACAGAAAATATGCTCTCAGTTTAGCTTATAGAACACCTTCTAAACCTCTGTGGGAAAAGCATGACAAAATAGTTTTCTCTCAAACATGATTCATGATATTCCAGCAGAAGGCTTTTTTCACATGGTAAAATCACCTTAGAACACACCACAATTCCTAAAATGAGTATGGTACTGATAGAGCGCGTGGGTCTCCCAATTATAATTTTACCATACTCACCTGGGCCCATAATCAATTTACACATTTACTTAATCAGGTAACCAGATATTTTATTCTACTAGGTCCTATACCATTGACTTACAAATCCTTGTCACTTGTACATTCTTCTAAGGGTGGGTAAGGAAAAAGAACACTTTAAATAACACGAAAATAAATTTAACATTCAGCTATAGGAAGGGTAAGAAAATGGAACACACTATTAAATCAAATGACCAAACTTTAAGCACTTTTAAAGGGAGGGTACGAAAAAAGGAAACCTATTATGCAATCATGAAAACATTTAGCATTCAACTATAAGGAGGGTAAGAAAAGTGGAACACGCTATTTAAATCAGCATTTGTCAAGGGAAGGGTAAGAAATGGAAATATATGCAAATCAAAGCTTCAACGATTTTGGGAGGGTAGAGAGAAGGAACAAAAATATAATGACGATACCCACACAGATTTATATTTAGCTGGAATGGTGTGAAGATCAACCCTGGCCACGGGTCAGTTGAAAAACGGAAAACCCCAAAGGTTGCAGTTGCCAGTAGGCCAGCAGGTGCAGATTAGAATCAGGACAGGATAAACCAGATTTGGATCAGGACAGGACCACCAAAGGTTAAGACCAGCACCCGTAGTTCAGTTGCAATGCCTGCGCTACTCCCTCTCTGCAGCTAACAGTCAGAACCCCGATTGGGTTATCAATTTCACAGACAAAGTGCTTCGCCAGCCCCTCAGCTTCCCAGGACCCCGATTGGGTCAGCGAATCTTCTGACAGATTGCTCCGCAGCCCTCTGCTCTTAATCACCTATTGAGTGCGTTGGGTCAGTGACAGGTCAGCTATTCGGACAAGTCGGACAAATTAACTAGCTAAGCCTACTCTAGTAATGCCATTTTCCAGGGCAGTGTACCACCCCCAATGTTGCAAGTGTAACGATCCCCAATTTTGATTAGTCCAAGAAGGAGGAGAGGTCATCACACCACCCCAAAATTTGTTACTTCAGTGTTGAATATTAATTTTACGTTCCTGCCCATCAATTTATTTTCACATGACATATTCCTTCCACCTAACAATGGCGAATTTGACATTAAATACGTTGTAATATTTTGAGTACAGTTTTGCTTCTTCTAGCAGGGTCAGAAGTCATCTTCCCAGGCATATCTTGGCTGTGACTGTCTTTTGGCTCAAATTCAATGATGAGTTCAGCTCCTGGCCAGGCTGGGTCATACGCAAAAGGACTTTCAAGATGGAGTAATAGCACCTCCCAGGCCCAAAGAATACGATACATGAAAAGTAAAAGAAAACAGTTTTAGAACACAGAATAAATGAATACACTGTATACCATGTATTTCTACTCTATACCCATTATCTTATATTGTTGTTGTATGACTTTATTCAATACAAATATCATAAAAGTGTACACAATTCATTCATCGATTTAAAAAGACAACAATGTTATAGGAAGAAAAAGGGGATCGTTTTGCCATACAAGCAGTACAAAATGGAATTTAAAAACGAGGTGTAAAAAATATAAAAAATCCATTAGAAAGTTGCACAGAATTTAAGAGCAATTTATATACAGTAAAAACCACAACAATAGAGGGACGTTGCTGGAGCTCCATGAACTACAACTTGTTCATCCGGAGGAGCTTAGATATAATTAACCAGGCACATCCCAAATAATTTGCTGTCCCACAGATTACACTGGGGACGGAGGTGTCCGTTGTGAGAATACGCAGTGCCTCCCTATAGTTCTTGGACCCCAGATTGGAACACACAGGTTTCAGCCATCTTTTTCTTGCCTGTCTGTACACTGGACATATCTTATATTTGACTATAGCATTAAGATTAGGCAGAACGAACAGCTTAGCAAATGCAGCAGTGCAAGCTTCTCGCATGTGAGAACACAGAGCAGCCATATTAGCACTAGTGCGCAGATGCGACAGATTCCCTCCAAAGTAAAGACTACATCATGTCACGTGAGTATGACAGACGCATGCGCAGTAGAAACCCTCACGTAGCAGCAGCCATTTTAGATGCAAGCGTATTATGATTAGTAAACACGTAAGCAAGCTTCTCTCGGACACCCGATTTTGATGTAAATTGTGCAAAATTTATAAAACAAACATGTTGGTTACAAAATTAACATTATTCGAGGTTCATGAATACAAGCAAGTCGCTTTATGTGCGAATCCTTGCTCCATCAATCCCCTCTTTGATGATATTTTATATCATCACCAATTAATGAAGCAGATGCCAACTTTTCACATTTCACCCAATTCAATCTCTTCAAACTTTCTATTCTGCTTCTTCTCATTATTATTATGAGAATTTTTCATTTTCTTATATATTTCACTATTCATTTCTTCTAATTTGAGTTCATCAAAATTTCTCTTTACTCTTCGCCTATTTACGGAGTATTTCTTTCTATGTTTTCGACATTTGCAACAGATTATTATTCCTAAAACTAGTAAGCCTATTCATCAGTATTCTACTCCCAAGACTTTTACATAAATTAGAAAAACAACTACCTATTGAGGAGAGACCATCAGTAAGCCTCTTCCATGCACTATCAACCTCCAGTGGTTTAAGCTATTTTTCCAAATTAGTAATATTTCTCACATACCTCTTAATTTCAACACTTTTGTCTGGTATGTAAGTGCAACAATGTTGCGCCATCAACATTCTACAGACTCCACCCTCTTTTGTCAGTAATGTGTCAAGAGCAAGTCGATTTTGTAAAACCATAGATCTGATCGCAACCAATTCGGTATTGACCATCAAGAAACCACCAGCAGTGTCAGTTGATAACCGATCCACTACTGTTGACAATTTGCAGATTCTGTGTGTATTCAGAGCCACTCCCACTGTTGGTATCAATACACTAAATATATCACCTACTATTTCACCAAAACTAGCTCTTTTATTACGTATTAATCCATTAGTTTCTTCATTGTTTCAAGTGATTTTATCCACATGATATATCTTTGGGAAAACTATTCCAAAATAGCAGCTCCCATACCAGTGATCTGGTAATTTGTAATAAGCCTTGTTCACACATATATAATAAACTCCGGGAAACACAGGTTCAGTTCCATCTTTGAAACCCCAACCCCCAATTACCCTAAAATTGTGTTCACATTCACTGGAACCTATGAATGCATTGTTATAATAACAATTTCTTTCTCGGTAGAGACAGAGTTTCCCCCTCTTTTCAAAATCCAGCAACATAGCAGCATTAGCTCCACCATTTGTAGGTGTTCCCTATACTTTCAGCCCATTTAGGAATGTTATAGTTCTATTCATTTGCCTTTCTTTGGAAATTCTCTCTCCTTTTCTCAACGATATTCAAAAATATCTTTTGTTTTTCTTGTAATAAATGTGTTAGATTATTCTTGTGTGAGCGTCAGCTATATCTATTGTACCCATAGTTAGAAAATATTCAGTCATGCAGCGTGCTACATTTCTTGTAGTATGTACAGGATTCAGGTTTCCACGTATAGGAAGTTCAGAAAATATCACGTCTAGATATGAATAATAATACTGTAAAGGTCCTTTCTTATATAATAAACTAGCTAAAATACTACATGAAATTCCATATGTTAGTGGTAAATGGTGATATGTTACACCTTCAGCTACTGAAGTAGGTAACTTCATACATACATAGCAGTCTTCTATTTCAATAGCTTCTACATAGTGTATTAGTAAATTTGCAAATACAATCAAGTGAGTTCTGTTTTTAATTCTATTATAATGCAATCCTTCCTCATCTGGTGCTTCTAAGTCTACCTTCTGTTGTCTAATGCTCAGTGCTTTCTCTTGTATATCTACTCTTTTTGGTGTATCTTGTGTTTGTAACTCTTCTGCATCTTTTTGCAATTGCTCATTAGGGTACAATTTTGTGTCTTTACTCATCATGTATGGAATAGCTATTGTTAGTCCTATCCAAACTATAAGTACTATTGCTATACTACATAAACATACTCTACAGCATGTTCTAAAGCAATTTTTTTCGGTCTTCCATTAACAGTATGATCAGCCATTTCTGACTGAAGGAGATTCAACCCCTCTTTGTAACTTTTACACAGCTTTTACCCTGTGCAAATTTCAGGTTGGTCTCACTTCTTCGTCAGTTTGACCAGTAATCAATTCTTCATCACTTTTGTCACTTATTTCCAGGTTTTCGAAATCTTCCAAAACAATGTAGGTCCACTCAGGGCCTTTGTATTTATTATTCAGTCTCTTTAGTCATGGACTTCTCCGTCTTGGTTGTATCACAGGTTGAAAGAAAGCAACAAAATGTCCCAGGGTTCTACGTATGATTATGTAAGCACAGTTTAGCAAAAAACATATACATAGACAAAAGCATTCTATATCATCAAAAGGAATAACCTAAAACGTCATTGTGTCAGCCAACACTTGAATAAAGAAGAAGAAATATACACCTGCATAACATGACTGGCCAAACATAAACGACCAGGTACTTGACTGTTCCCCTTGTAAAATAAATGGTCACCATTGAAAATAGTTAATAGAGCTAGATTGTGACTCTCACTTTACCCTTAATGAAATCTTAATCTTTGTAGAGAACCAAGCTGGGGCAAAATATCCTTGAGGCGCCCGAGTGTTGGTGACATCTAGCCGTGACTGACAAGCAGACCCCATCAGGTTCCTTGAATAGTTGCGATTTTTAGGCAAGTTAATAGCTTCTTTTTACTGGATGGTTCATTTATTGATTAAAGCCAAAATGCCTCATTGAGTCAATATATATATCTGCTTTCTGTTGGCTTTTTCAGTATGTGCCCAGTGCAATTTTAATGACAAAGACACGGTGGCTCCCTCCAAGGTCCTTAGGAATCGAAAATATTATAATCGGTATGTATATTACATCAGCCTGAGATGATGTAGAATCCATTTAAGCTATGATTATAGGTCTGAGAATATAATGTATATTGTTTATAGATATTCGCTGCAAGTGATTCCACCATTGAAAAGGAGTACTCCACAGACACTGTAGAATCCCCATGAAAACAGTGAGGTAGGGTGAAAGTCTATCAACACTCTTAATGGACCATACCATAGATTGATATATTTGGAATTAGAACTGTTGTCTTAAGAAAAGTAGATGTAGTGGTGCCTACCCACACAAACCTAAATAAACTCCATTCTGGAATGATGAAGGCTAAGTTATACTGAATATACTTTTGTTTGACATTTAACAATGAAATGTTTAAAATGCACATTACAGTATGTACTTTTATAAATTGTCATTATACATGTAAAATAGGCAACTTTAAGACTGAATTACAATACAGAGATAGATCAGTGCATTCTGTTAAAAAGCTATGCTAGTTTGGTGTCAGTCAGCAACACGGGTATTGAATAATAACACACATATTTTCTACTGTTTAGAAAACTGTCCTGAAGAAGGTGAAACATCAATCGAATATCACCGAAACGCTGCGTCGACTTTTGTTTTCTGTAATAAAATGTGTATTAATTGCTTATGAATTTTATGCTTTTAACGATAACTTGTTTTTAAATTATTTGCATAAAAAAACAACACAAATGTATTTTTGATATATCAACTTTTGGATTCACGTGTATTATTCAAATGTTGGCTGACACAATGAAGTTTTAGGTTATTCCTTTTGATGATATAGAATGCTTTTGTCTATGTATATTTTTTTTGCTAAACTGTGCTTACATAATCTTACGTAGAACCCTGGGACATTTTTGTTGCTTTCTTTGATCCTACCAGTCCCTATTGTAATTAGTAGGGTACCTCCCTTCCTTTGTAAACCTGTATCACAGCACAGGTTGATCAGTTTTGACTTGTAACTTCATTCACTTGTTCAGCTTCTTCTTAATTGTCTTCAAATGCTGTCTTAGTCTTTTGACAAATCTAGGCCACTTGTCTCCTTTTCTGAGTCTTTTAGCTGGCACTGGGCTTTGGCCCTCTTCAACTGCTCTTTTATTTTCAGTCAGTTGTGGCACATCTATTTCAATACTGTCTTCCGTTTCCCTCTCTACCTGACTAAGTCCAGGTCTTATTATTATTTCTTCTGCCTGGTCACTAAGCTGGCCTTGTTCAGGTGTTTGCTGAATTTGGGTTTCGTTTGATTCTCTTTCTTCTTCTTGAACACTATTGTCTACCCCTGTCTGGTCCTGCTCAAGCTCTTCAAACCCTTGATTTGTTTCTGCTTGAGCCTCCGCCCTAAATTCTATCTGTCCCTTTTCAGACTCTGGAGTTCTTGGTGGAGTGTTGATTACTGAATCTTTCCCTTCCTGGTCCTCCTCAGAATCACTTTTGACTTGTATTTCTATGATCTGAGTACCGTCTTCTACACCTGTCTCGTCATCACTATCACTCTGTGTATCTTGATAAGTTTGACTTCTCGTTCTCACATATTCTGCAGGTATGTTGATTACTGGAATCCAATCATCTTGACTGGTACTCAGTTGTTCCTCTTCAGCTACTTCAGGATCGATAACTTGAGACCCCTCAGCTGCACAACCTTCAGCTTCAGTTTCATAAGGTTCAGTCACCTTTTTCGTATGACTGGCATGAATCCAGTGTGGAATTCCTGCACACTTTACAGCTGTGGTGGTAACGAAAATTACTTGTCGTGGTTTTCCCCACCTTGGTGCAAGGCAAGTTTTTTGAGGATGTTTCTTAAGCACTACCCAATCACCTGGGTTCAGGTCATGTGCTGGAGTTGCTGGTCTGGCGACAGTGTCTTCCCCAAACTGGTGAGAGATAGAATGCACTTGGTCAGCCAGTTCTTTACAGTACTCCAGGACTAAATCATCAGATATATTTAGCAGCTTGTGTCCTGGCACCCATGCCTGCCTCATTGCTCTTCCCATCAATATCTCATGGGGACTCAAGCCTGTGTTCCGGTCTGGAATACATCTAAGTCCCATCAGAACAAGTGGCAAAGCATCTGGCCACGCCAATCGAGTGGATTCATACATCTTTCCCAATCTTGATTTGATTGTGCCATTCAATTGTTCTACCACTCCAGAAGCCTCTGGGCGATATGCACAGTGCAATTGTTGCTTAATTTTGAATGCTTCACAAATTAGACCCATTATTTCACTATTAAAACGTTTTCCTCTATCTGATTCAATTGTTACTGGAAAACCGAAACGTGGTATCAGCTCCCTGAGTAGAAGTTTGGTTACAGTGATGCTATCATTCCTGCGTGTGGGGTAAGCTTCCACCCATTTTGAAAACAAGCAGACAATGACAAGTATGTATTTCAGTCCTCGACAAGGGGGTAACTGTATGAAATCAATCTGCAAACGTATAAAGGGACCCTCTGCCTTCCCAATTTTTCCTGGTAACACTACTGTTTTCTTCCCTGGATTCATTTGCTGACAAAGCAAACACCTCTGGCAGAGTGTCTCTGCTATGTTTTTGAATCTCGTATTGAACCATGACTGTCTGAACAGACGTATCAGAGCATCTCGGCCCAAATGAGAATCTCTGCGAATCATCCTAGCCATAGGAGCAAGCAGACAGTCGGGTAACACTGGCATTTCATCAAGATAAACAATGACACCATCCTCAGCCCTTCGCTGACAACCTAACTTCCTCCATTCTTCCTTTTCTTTTGGTTCTGCTGCATTCTGCAAATCTCTAACTTCTTCCCACGAATATACACCTTCTAGCAACATAAGTTGGCAGCTGTTTTCGCCCACCTCAACTTTCTTGTTAACAGCCATTTTATATTTTGCACAGTGCTGGGCTAACTGGTCAGCATATCTGTTACCAGCTGTCACTTTGTCGTTGCCAGATTTGTGAGCAGCGCACTTGACCACAGCCACTTCTTTTGGCAACTGGATTGCTTCCAGTAAATCTTTCACATATTGACCATTTCTAATTGGAGTACCTGAAGAAGTCAGAAACTCTCTTTGCATCCATAATTGGCCATAGTCATGCACAACCCCTTAACCATACTGGCTGTCAGTGTATATAGTTACTTTCCATTTTTTCCCAAATTTGCAGGCCTTTGCCAGGGCAACCAATTCGGCTATTTGTACAGACTTGACTCCAGGCAAGTGGGATGCTTCTACTGGACCACTGCGTAAGCAGCGCTCAGACCTCCTTCCTCATGTTTCATACATGAGCCATCCACAAATAGCTCGTATTCTGAATCAATTAATGGCTCTTCTCTTATGTCTGGTCGTGGTTTTGTACTATATTCAGTTAGATCAATACAGTCATGTTCAACTTCTCCCTTCACTTCTGCAGTATGTGAATTAGGTAGCAGTGTTGCTGGGTTCAGAATATTACATCTAGCAATGGTTACATTTCCTGCACCTACAAAGATTCTTTCGTACTTAGTCAGTTGACTAGGTGTGAGATACTGGGTCTTAGTCCTGGTTAGCAAAATTACAACTGCATGTGGAACATACACAGTCGCAGGATGTCCCATAATAATGGATTCACTCTGCTCAAGACTCATGCAAGTTTCAGCCACTGCTTTCAGACATCCAGGCAACGCAGCTGCCACTGGGTCTAATGTGGAAGAAAAATATGCCACTGGAAGTCTCACCAAACCATGAATTTGAGTCAAAACTGAAAGTGCACAATTATCTCTTGTGTCACAGAAGAGTGCAAAATTCTTTGAATAGTCAGGCATTCCTAATGCTGGAGCTGTACACAGACATTCTCGTAACTTTACAAAAGCAGTCATGCTTTCGTCATCCTACTCTACCGGATCCTTGGCTCTTTTCTTTGTCAATTGTATTAATGGCTTCGCTAGGACTGCAAATCCCACAATCAACTGTCTGCAGTATCCTACAATTCCATGAAACATCCTGATCTCTTTTTGAGTTTGTGGCAAATTCATGTTTCTAATTATTCTGATTCTTTCTGAGGTAACTCTTCTGACACCTGTTTCTATCTGGTTCCCCAGATATGTCACTGATGTGGTACAGAATTGCAATTTTTCTGGTGACACATTATTCCCTCCTTCACCTAAATGATTCAGTAAAGCAATGGTGTCGACAACACAGTCATTGCGAGTTTTAGATGCCACCAATAGGTCATCGATATACTGAACCAGACAGTACCAATGACTCAAGGCACTCTTTCAAAATCTGATTAAAAATCGAGGGACTTTCTGTGTACCCCTGAGGGACACGATTCCAAACATAAACATGACTGTCAAATTCAAATGAGAAAAGAAATTTGCTATCTGGGTGCAATGGAATCGAGAAAAATGCGTGACACAGGTCAATGACAGTAAACCATCCAGCCTCCTACGGTATCTGATACGGAGTCACTGCAGGATTTGGCACGACTGGACAGCAAGGTACAACAATCTTATTAATTTTGCGGAGCTCTTGTTCGACCCTGTACTTGCCACTCGGCTTCGCTATACCAATTATGGGTGAGTTGAATGGACTGCTCATTATTTCCTGTAAAATACCTGTTTCAACCAACCGCTTTATTTCTACTGCAAAACCTGCTTTTATTTCTGAACTCATTTTATGCCGTCGAGTATTTGGGTAAACTGCATCTTCTTTTATAGTCACTTTTATTTGGACAACATTTGCCATTAATCCTACATCTTTTCCAGTAAAGTCCCATACATCTGGTTTACCGTCTGTTGCAGTTCTTCTGGTAAGTCCTTTATGGTCAGTCTTTTAGTTTCTGTCTCTTGTTTTGCTAACATTAGTTTGTAAATTCCATCTTCTTCTGGGGTTTGAATTTCAACACCACTTGGAGTGCAAAAGATGGTGCAATTCATTTTGCACAACAAGTCTCGTCCTAACAAGTTTACAGGACTTGAGTCACAGGCAACAAATCTATGCATTTCTTTAAAATTACCTATTCTGACTTCCATAGGTTCTGTAACTGGGGTACTAATTTGTTTATTAGAAACGCCCACTACTTGGATCGCTTCTCCCGAGAGGGGAAGATTTGGAACGTCCGCTGTTCTCTCAGTAGAACAAGTAGCACCAGTATCAAATAGAAAGGTGACATAATTTCCTTCAACCTTTCCTTCAATGTATGGCCCAGACTGGTCTAACGGCAAGAAGGCGCCAAGCACACACTCCTCGTCCTCCCCTTTCAGGCACCGTCAGTAAGGTTCTTCAGTGAAAAATGTATCACTCAGAAGAAATTGTGAGGTTGCAGTATCTCTCCTTTCACTTCACTCCCAATTTGTGGTATCTACACTCTGTTGTGCTTTGCTCCTGAAATTTGGCATAGGTGCAGGTGGTAACTGGCTTTGCATTACCTGCTGCTGGGTCTTCCGTGGCACCTTGTTCTGCGTCTGTAAATTCAAATCATTAATTTGCATATTACCACTCTGCACAGCCTTACACTGGTTCTTCCAGCGCCCCAACTTGCCACACCAGTGACTTCCTCTCTATTGAATTTTGCCCTTGGCTTTCCTACATTTCCATCACCCTGATTCTGGTTACTATTTATCTGGTTTAACTGGTGTTCTTGTTGCTCTGCTAATTTAACTTGTGCCCACATGACTTTTTCTTTTAACTCTTTTCGTTTATTGTCTAACTCATCTTCACAATATTTAGCATATTTAAGGATCTCGTCAATAGGTTTAGCCTGCCAACAAATCTTATGATCTTTAATCCACTGTGAAATTTCTGGTCTTAATCCTAACACAAATCGATAAATAAAATGTGTCATATCTTTCATATCTATGTTATCCAGTCCACTGTACTGTTTGAATACTTGTAATAGACGCTCATAATATGCATGTACTGACTCATCTTTATTCTGTGTGGTTCTATCTATTCTAGTCCAGTCTGTCTCTTTTGCAGGCACCTTCCCCTTGAGGTAGAGTATTACCTGGTCGTACTTCTTCATAACATCTTCGAAAGGAGCCCCTGTCTTTGGGTCTCTAGGGTACTCATCACTAGGCCAATCAACAGCAATTTTACATTCTGTCCATAAATCTACTGGAACTACAATGTCGAATAATCCATATAAATCTTTCAAAAGACACTGTGAAACTTTTACCATTGCACCATTCTACAGGTTTTTCACAAAGTTTTGGGAAATCATTGGTAAATGACAGAATATCCTGTCGGGACCATGGAACATGCAGGTTCCCTCCACCTGGTACCTCTCTCATAGGACATAATTTTTCCACTTTTTTGCTTCTTTTAACCCCTTCGCTGCGGCGGCTATTCCGCCGCAGCGCTAAAGGGGCGGGGCG
Organism: Lissotriton vulgaris; assembly: GCF_964263255.1. Taxonomy (NCBI): domain Eukaryota; kingdom Metazoa; phylum Chordata; class Amphibia; order Caudata; family Salamandridae; genus Lissotriton; species Lissotriton vulgaris. The sequence continues at coordinate 1,194,269,839 of NC_141694.1, read as the reverse complement.
GCCGCGCGGCGGCCGCATGCTGGTGACAGAACCGCTCCGTCACCAGCCACGTTGAGCTATGCTGGTGACGGAGCGGTTCCATCATGACCTGCCCCGCTCATTAGAACGCCCGCGCAGGCGCGAAATCAGCGCCGCGCAGACGCGGCGGCTGGGCCATGACGGAACCGCTCCGTCATCAGCACAGCTCAACTGTAGCTGATGACGGAGCGGTTCCGTCATCAGCAGGGGAGGGGTTAAAACATATTCTGATGTCACTTGCTTTGATCGAACCTCTTCCTTTTTCTTTGCCCATCTGGCTTTCCATTTGTCTAATTCTCCCCATTTCTGTAACAAGGCTAGTAGCTCTCTTATCTGCACCTTCCTTCCTGACACATTCATGTTTTCTAAATCCTTGTCAGAAAATTCTGCTTGATATTGTTTTTGCAATACTTTAGATTTACCAATGTCAATTCCCATGCTAGCTGCGGTATCCATTACTTTTCCATGATACACCCTTGTATTTCGAGTAATGCTTTTACAAATAAATAACAAATCATCTTCACTAAGTGTATTTAGCCTGTCCAATCCCACATTTCCAGCCATCAATTCCTCCAATTCAATTCTCAATTTATATATATCTAATGGCTTTGGCTGTGTCTTTGGTTTCTCTATTTCCCGTGTCCATCTGTCTATTTCTTCAGGAGTTACTACTGTTGCACTTCTCGTACCGGAGGATGTCTCTATCTGTATTTCTCTTGAATTTAAAGGAGTGGTTTTCCTCATTGAACTACCTTCTGGTTCTCTTATTGGTAAATCCATTAAAGATATTACTGACTCACATTCACTTGCCTGATCATCTATTATCAATGGTTCTTTTCTTGGCTGTACTACCAATGTAGTTATAACCGGAGCTTTTGGACTAGCTTGCTTATCTCCGTACAAAGGAACAACTGGGCCAATAGTTACTGGAATTGCCAGAGCTTCGGGACTTGTGTTTAATTGAGAACTTTTCTGAATCAATTCACTTTTCTGTTTATTTAAAGCTTCTCTTTCTCTTTCTTGTAATACCCTTTCGATGGAGGTCTCATGTACCACTAGTGGAATTAAAGGAGGTTTTAAAAATGGGGCGTTCGGATTTACTGTACTTGGTTCCTCATTATAAGGTGGTGGATTTTTCATTAATAATTCCTCCATATAAACATCATCTGAATAACCACTAGTCATTAAATGTTTGGTTTTCCCAATACTTTTACTTCTGTGGGCTCTTCTAATGTTAACACAGGATACAGTCCTTCTACTAGCATGTTCTGTCTCCATTGTTTTATTTGTTTATCTCTGGAATCTTGTGGAACATTAGGGTAGAACTTACTCAATCCGTTGTCAGTTCTAGGTCTGTCTCGCTTAAAAGCCTCAATCTCCCATTCTTCTAGTGCCTCATATTGTGTTAGTCTAGGTCTAGGATGTAAATCATTCATTCGAGTCCTTAAATTGAACAAAACTCTGCCATTAAATGTGCCGTCTAAGGGAATTTGCCAAAATTCCATCATCTTTAGTGTATTCCACCCAGTTCTCTAACCATACACAAGTGTGGTAACCCCTGTCAAACATCATAAATGATGCGGGAGTATTCAGTGGTGGAATAATAACTCCTTCTCTAGTTTTAATTGGTTTATCTTTTTTAAAGAAATTCTTAACTCTGCTTACAAGTGACATTTTTCATTCACTTCCATACATTTTGTAAGGCCTGCCTCTTATCATCTGTTCTCTAGCAAACCCTAAGTATCTTCTATCAGGTCGAGTTTCTGGATTTAAATGCCACATATGCCTTTGGAAAATTGTGAAATTGAACGACAATACTTAATTCTGTTTACTAAATGCTTCCAATACTAGTGCGTCTTTTATTTTCTCTTTAATCAATCAATAATGCGGTTTCAAATAATCTTAACTAATGATTGCGCGGCTTCTCCCATGAGAAAAGTTCCCACGCTCCTGTGCTCACCCCTCCTTTACAATACTATCTCAGCTACACGCCCGCTGTCTCGACCAATACCAGCGCAGCTCTGAGTGACATCAGCGCAGCTCCGCAACTGCATATATATATATCTTTGCTCCAACTTGCCCAAAAAAAGTGAGTAGTACCCAAGCACGTGTTGTAGGTGACAAGCCTTTAATTAGGGGTGCAAACTGACCTCTCTCTGTGATTTTAATCAGGCAGTCCCAGCGCGATAAGCCTGATGCGTTTCAAGAGTTCATCTCTCTTCCTCGGAGGCAATCGCAATGACGAATGCGTGCTCTGGACTTCATTCCACAATGCGAAATCACACCCCAGATGGGCCGGTCGAATGGTACCACGGCATTGTGGGTGATGAAGTCCTTGTTTCTTTAATCCACAGATGGTGCACTAATTTCTGCCAACATTTCAAACCCTGGATGGGTCACCACAGAAAGCGTCCATTTCAAATCCCCAACACATGTTTCCACTACGCGGCCAAACAGGATGTTGAGCCGCACGGCCCCCTCACTTTGCAGGGTGGTGCAAACTCGACGGCTAGGCAGCCGCCTCAAATGTTCGCTCCAACTTGCCCAATTTTTTTATATATATATATATATATATACATGTGATCAAGGCCTGTGAGAGGCCGAAACGTTATGCTGCCGTTTGTTGCCAAATAAAATAACAACTCACGGAATACCTGGTCCTGCTGTTTTCTTTAAGGTAGCGTGGCTGATCGTTGCTCCGAGTGCCTTGCTGAGGACCCGTTTGGATATATATATATATATATATATATATATATATATATATATATATATATATATATATATATATATATATATATATATATATATATATAGCGTTAAAAGGAAATAGCGTGGAGCCAAGTGTAGTTAACCTATGCATAATACCATAAAACTACCTTCACAACATTATGACTGTTGATATTTTTGTCACAATACTTTGGCCTCATGATATTTATTTTGTAGTTGATATTCTGATGGACTGCATATTAGACAAGCAGAGTCCATGGCAATATTTTATACAGTTTCAAAAGATTTGGAGTGCTCTTTGTCACATTTTCTGGAAAGCATTTTATTACCACTTTAAACACCGTTTTAATGATCATATTACAATATATCTTTTTCGCCCACTGAGCAACAGTAGTTCAAGGATGAACAGTTAACGCGGTCAGCAGGAACAAAGACTTGCAATTGTATTTTTAATTTTGTAATGTCCTTACTTTTTAGGGCATATTTCTTTTTTTCCATAGAGCGATATAAAAATGAACTCCTCCAAGATGTCTCACAGAATGCAAATGACTTCTTCTCAGATCCACTGCTAAATTTAAGCCAGTGGTTGCCAGTGGGGCCCACAGGCTCTCATTTTTGGGGACCAGCATTTATTATTCTCATCAAACTTTGTCCCAGTGCAAGACGGGCAAGGCACACAAGGGGAAAAGAAGGAGAAAGAGAAAGACAGAAAAATCAAGACAAAGTGAGAAAGCAAGTGAAAAAGAACCTGCAAGAGTGAGATGAAAGGGTAGGGAGTGTTTGGTGGTCGATTAAAGAAGGAATGTGGTGAAAAGACTATGCAGCCTTTGCATTTGGCAAGCAAACATTTAGACGAGCCAGCCAGCTTCTAAGCAAAACATTGGGGGCATTTTACATTTTATGCTTGCTAATATTTTGCAACTTCATTGGGAAACGTTTATTTTCACTTAATGCATTAAGGGAGAATATAGACCTCTTTCTTGGCACAAGAGATTTTGCCCTCTCATGATTTTATCCATAGCATTCTCTAAGTACCCAGACTTAATAATTGATTATTGCATTTAATGCATAAAAAGGCAGGAACATCCACATGTGTAATTTTGTTCGAGCTTTTTATAGCTGTATACTGGAGCGCATTAAATAAGCATCAGTTACATTACACAAGGACACATTGGGCCATATTATCAAGAACTGCGAACAGCGATAACACTATCGTCGCTTTAGAGGCAGGAAACTGCCGCTAAAGGGTCGATAGGGGGCTTGATAATATGCCCTTTTTAATTCCCATAGAAGCCGAGGTTCACACCAGAACGCGGGCTTCTATGGGAATTCACAAGGGCATATTATCAAGCCCCTTATCGCCGTTCTTGATAATATGGCCCATTCGTCTTTTTTTTATGTACGTGTTCTTGAGCCGTCGGTAGACTCCACCTGTTTCCCCAGCTCCAAGTGGACAACTTATATCCTCTTCCCTAATGCAATGGTTAGTGAATATTCCCACAGTTATAAGTGACACTAATTTCAGTAAGGAAGCATTGTGTATATTCAAATAGATGTAACTTGCACCGATGCAACGCTGAGTTATACTTGTTTTATAACTCAAGCTCAAAGTACTCAGTATGGCCGGCATCGAAAATGTCGGCTCATGACTTCTGCGCGGGATTTCTTTATCTTTTCACATCATTTTACATTATATACTTAATTTAGAGATTGGCAGCAATGAACTAGTGTTGTAGAGGAAAAGCAACTGTGCTCCTTGTTTAAGACATCATAGTTTAATTGCCAATTTGTATTGCAAACCTCCGTTGGAGATCAAAGTAGGTTGATTAATGCCCAGGGAGCCCCAGGGCCTCTAATTTACTAGTTTATTTTCACTCCGAATAAATTACCAAATCGAACGAAAGAGATAGCTTTATCACCTGAATACCTCGCATTACGATGTGCGATGGCCGTTCTCTGTAGTCATGAATGGGCATTTATGGATTCTGAAAATCGACATCAACGGCTAAAAGTTGACAACATTGTGTAGTGCAGCCATTTCCTATTTCTAAGAGGAAAAACCTGTCAAGAATATATACTTCTTCGGAACAACAGAAGGAGGGCGCTTCACTAAAATGGTGATGACGCAGCATTTAACAGAATGTTCAGCGCTATTGAGCTGGCAAGCTTCAAGAATGGTATTTAAAAAAGCAAAAATGAAAAAAATAAAAATTTCAATTCATTAACTTTTCAATGTGCTCCTAAAGTGCGAATTCTAAAACGTCTTCCCTGAGTGCTTTCATTAACCTGAAGTGATTGTTATCTCTTAATATTAACGTAGTCAGCGGTTAGTTCATACTAATTTCTTAAAACAAATTTAATCCGATGTTATTTATTGTTTTATTCAAGCCCTAGAGTTTGAATGCGAGATGCCATTTGACGATTAGTTTTCTGTTTCTTTGGGAACAAAAATTATGCAAGCATCCAAGCAGAAGCAGGTTTCATTTTAAAATAGACGCTCAAGGCCAGAATACTTTATATTTTCAGACATCACCGTTAGCAGATTTCTTTGCTTTTATTTTGCTGAATTTCAAGTATGAACTTTGTACTCTTCGAGAAAAGAAGTCAGAATACTCAGATTTTATGTTTGCATAAAGAAATTAGATGTATAAGAGGGGATGTAGCCTCAACTCATAAACTTAGGGGCAGATTTATGATAACTGGCGCATCCCAAGGGATGCGCCAGTTATTTTGCGCCGCTGCTCCGCCACCCATGGTGCGCCGCATTTACAATGCGGCGCACCATGGGGCAAAAACGGCACAGATGCGTGACGCATCTGTGCCGTAAAGGTGGCGCATTGCTGGAGTTGCGTCGCAAGCGCGACGCAGCTCCAGCAAGGCTCGGGGGTGCCCCATCTTTACAATGCTGCGTCAAGACCTACGCCTGCTTCAAGCAGGCGCAGGGTTTTGACGCAGCATTGGCCTGAAAGTGACTGAGTGAAATCTTATAGATTTCACTCAGCCACTTTTGCGAGGCGCACCTGCCCCGGAACGCCCACCCTGCGCCGGAACGCCCACAAGTGGCGCAGGGCTTTACAACGTGACGCATCTGCCTAGATGCGTCTCGTTGTAAATGGGTCGTAGGGATGCGCCACGTTTAGGCCGCAGTTGCGTGACGCAAACGTGGCGCATTCCCAACATAAATCTGCCCCTAAAAATATAGCTGCAGCAGCTGTAATGTCCTGGCCCAGTACTGAAACAAGGCCCAGATGTACCTGAAAATCTGCAGGACGGCCTTGTGTGAGTAGCAAAAAAAAGTTGTGCTGCACCGGATTCACTAAGATTCATGCACCAATATTTTTATCAGCTAGGCATGAACTGAAAACGACGTTTTAGAGAAAAACGAAACCAAGTGCCATGGAGTATAGGTAAGCCAGTGGTCAGATAAGGCGGAGAGTCGCCCCACTGCTTTGCAGCAGTAAAATAATGGAAAAATAAAATGATAATAACTGGAGGCTATTATCATTTAATTTTTTCCTGCTGCGCCATGTAAGTGCGGATGATTGTTTGGCCAGTTGCCTGGGGCAGGCCAAACAGTCAAGTGCACTTTGCATGTTCTGCACCCAGACTGTATCTATCACAGGCTGGCTCCCACTGCCTGTCAGGGCGCTGAACCACGGCGCTCAGACCAATCACAACACTGCATTGCAACGTTGTGATTGGCTTTGGGGAACTTGGGTTCTTCCTTTTCCATTGCGGTTGGGAGAGACAATGGGAGGATGACAGAGGAGAGACGCGGCGAGAAGGTACGTTTTTCTCCCTTTTTTTACACCCACTTAAACCCCACTCCAGATCCGTTCCGGCCGCCACTCCCAGTGGTGCTGTGATTTTTCTACTTGAGGTAGACGCTCCAGTACAAATTCCAACCAAAGGACAAATGGCCAAGAATAAGTAAGGTAAAATGTGAAATTTTGAATAAAGTTTATGTTTCTTCAGAAACAGGCAGCGCTTATGTAGAAGGCTAATTAATTCCAGGGTTTAGGAGCCAGGTACATGAAGGCGCAGCCATCACCTATGGCTCCTAAGCTTTGAGGTATGGAAACAAGAAGATGGCTGGCAGAGTGATGGTGTCTAGTAGAGGTATGAAAGCTGATGCTGTTGTTTAGATGAGTAGGACCTAAGTTGTGCAGTACTTTGTATGAGTTAGTAGTTTGAAAAGGACGCATTTGTGGATGATGAGCAAAGGAAGGTCTTTGAGATGAGTGGATATGTGGGTTCAGGTAGAGATGCTGTGTGTGATTCTGGCAGCTGTATACTGAATGATTTCGAGCCTTTTGGTGAGATATGTGGAGATTCCTACATAGAGTGTATTCCCATAGTTTTGGTTGGTAGCAGTTATTGTTTGAGTGATGGTTCAAAGAGTGTTGAGAGGAAGCCACCTGAAGTCTCTGCTGAGGATCTTGAGGGTGTGAAAGTTGGAGGAGGCCATCAAGTTACCCAGCCTGTACATATATATATGGTTGTAAGTCGTGATCACTAGGCTCCTGGCTTTGCTGAATGGGGTGGGTATTGGTCCCCGTTTATATGGCCACCAGGCTGAAGATCACATGTAGTTCCCCCTCCAAAGGATACTCCCTCCATTTTGTTCAAGCTCAGGTTCAGGCAGTTTGATAACATCCAGAGGGCGACTTCTGACATATAGTCAATAAATGCTGCTTGGGTGCTGGGGATTCCTTGTTGAGGGAAATAAAGAGCTTGATGCCATCGAGTAAGAGACAATTTTGAGACCATGTGTTTTGATTTTGCAAGAGAGCAGGGTCATGTAGACATTGAAGGCGTTGGGCTCAGAGAAATTCCCTGAGGGATTCTGCATATCAGGTTGGAGACATTGGAGGTGTATTGGGCTAGACTGGCCCTCTCTGACACCTGTGAAGAAATAGCTGATCCATTTAAGAGCTGTTCTGTGAATTTCCGACTCATGAAGGCATTAGATGAGAAGGTGGGAGATGGTTTTGAATGCTGTGGAGAGTTCAAGGAGGATGAGGACTGCGATGCTGCCTTGGTCAATAATGAGGCAGATGCCATTAGTTCTGGTGAGGAGGGCAGTCTCTGTCCTGTGGTTAGGTTTGAATTGTGACTAAGACTGGAGATTTATCCTGTTGAAGTGCTAGTCTTTTGCTGTCAAGTTTCTCTAAGACCTTTGCAGGGTAGGGTAGCACAGAGAGACTGGTCTGTAATTTACTGGTGTAGTCGGATCTGGTGTAGGTTTTTTCTGGAGCAGCAAGATGGTGGCATGTTTCTAAGTGTCCAGGAATGAGGTTGTAGCACTGTTCTGACCCTGGTTCCATTCGTTGTCCTTTCTTCACTTTCACTAAAGATTAATTTTACATAATACTTTAGTAAATCTTTCAAATAAGGGCACAGACATAGAATATGGTCTATTGTTTGAATGGTATTTTTTCACATATAACATTCTCTACCAATATATGTATGATATATCCAAGACCCCTCAAATTGCAATATTGTTATGCATAACAATCTTAGTCCAAGGTGTGCTTTTTTGATACTGAGTCCAAGTTGGGTTCCAAGTAGGATTGGATTTGAATTTTAGAAGCCAAGGGAAACTACAATCATGCACTCTGCAAGACCCACACTATTGTTGAGAGAACCTTCAATCTGCTCAAGGCTAACTTCAGATATTTGTACATATTAGGAGGGTGATTGCTCTATTCTCTCCCTATGGTGTGCAAGATTATACTTGTTTGTAGACACTGCAAGCCCGGTGGTTGTTCTAGTGGGGTGATCGCGCTCTAAGGCTGTACGCAAATATTATAGGGTGAACTTAGGCATATGTGCAGTGCAAAAGGGCAGGGAGAACCACCCCTCTCCCTAGATTGTGGTAAACCACAGACAAAGAACTCCAAGGCCCCCTGCACACGCATGAGGAAACCCAAGATGTTATAAACATAATGTCTAACTCGTCAAAGCTTTTTTTTATATAAAAAGATTGTTTATAAAATGAGGAACAAAACTGTGTTTGGAAAGCACCAGTGAAATTGTGTGACTTATTATCACCGCATTCATGTGGTTGTATGGTGTAGGACAAACTAAACAGTTATTAAAGCCCTGTGGCATGTTAACTTTCATTACTTAAAATGGTGACTGGTGCAAGTGTGACTTTGTGAGCCTTTCCCCCCCTTAATTTTGCCAGTCCAAAGTCCATGCAAGTATTGAAAGAAAAAAGGGATAGAGTTACCTAAATTCCTAATATTATGGTCCTATAGGAAAGCAGGGAAAAGGGTTGAATCGGAGAGATTAGTACTACAGAATAGAGCCATGACATGAAAACACATAATGCTTGGGTGGATAGTAATAAAACCAACCTTATTGTTAGTTATACTTCCGTCCCAAAGGTAATTAGTAGTAGATGCTCTCAAGGATAACATAGACCAGAATTCTGCTAATCTGCTTCATGAGTTTCCTCATGAAGCACATTCTACAGGTATAAGGTGCAAAGTAATAATCAAAGGTCGATATTATGATAGGGAAACTAGGGCTTAAAAAGCATTTTAACATAGTAATGTTTATTGCACATACCTGTATTCTGTGATGCAGATGAGTATTCTGAATATGCAGCTACGAAATATTGTGAGACCCTATTCGTGGGTTCGTGGCTGTAAGCCAGCTTTGATTGTGTTGCCACTGGTCACCCGATCCTAGAGTGGAATCGAGAACAAATAGGTAGAGTTACTCAGGACAAAATTCTATGTAGGGAATACTCCATAGAAATGAGGGGTTTGAACCACCCAACTGGAAAGGAGGTTGTGGCTATGAGTGTTTGGACCCTCAAAGGAATCTCTTACCAGTGACTCAGCTGGTGAAGTCTCCCACGTGTCAGAGGGACGACATTCACCAGCTGAATTATCTCCTCTCTTTAAGTAGAAAAAGTAGGCAACATAGAGAGAGGAAAAATGATGAAATTGGTGCTCTGGAGGCTGTAGTGAAGGTGGCGCGTCAGCCATCTTGGACTGCCCACCTGGCCTATGTTTGTCTATGCAGACCTAGACATGATTGCCTACTAACTGAAGTATCCATAGCCTTTAGTGGTGGGTTATTAGTACGTTTTGTGCATTCTATTAAGGCACCCACATTACCCTATCGTATGTCTCAGTAGAGAAAGCTGTTCTCCATCTGTGTATGTCAAGGTGCTATTACTCGATCGGGTAGCGGCCATTTTGAGCGTGCGTTCCATTTTCAATCTGAATAGAGTGAACAGTTATAGAAGCTAGTTTCCTGAGTAATTATAAGGAATAGATAAAAACCAACTTGATTGCTTTGGACTGTAAGGTCTATTAATGAACCAATTTGTTCCAAGATGCTGTGAAGGATAATTATTACGTAAAAGCCAGTCATCCATAATATAAGTATAACTATATTGTGAGAGAACAAAAACTAAGAGTATGAGATCCTAAACCAGTGGCAACATTAAGAGCCAGTCACACCCGACTTTTAACCATGTTGCAGAATATTTTTTTGCAATGTGTTCCAAACTAAAGAAAATTCCAGCAAACTATGGTGCGACAGGCACACAGTATAGTGGTATGGAAAAGCAGCGAGTAGCTTAACACATCCCAATTAGTTAATCATGAGTAGGGACAGGACCTACAGACACAGTCTGTAATCAAGTTCTGAGAGGGCGCACCTCATTTACTAGATTCAAACACAGAATCCTTATCAATGTACGGTTCAAGTGTTGTGAGAGGAGAACATTAAGAAAGGAGAAACATATGTCCAGAATACACACAGCTTGCAATGCTGATGAGAGAACATACACATCAGTCACCCAGGAAATACTGCAATTCATGATCGGTATTGAGACCCAGTTCCATGCATTTGAGGCGCATGATCCAAGTGGCCTCCTTCCTCCTGAGTGTCAGCTCTCTATTGCCTCCCCTAGCATCTCTTGGTACAGTATCAAACCCGTAGAAGGAGAAGGTTCTGTGGCTGTCCCGTGCGGGACATTCAGCGATGTGCCTTGCTACTGGATATCTGGCATCAGCCTGGTTCACTGCCCTCATGTGCTCCCTGAAAGTGCTGCCAATGTATTGGCGTTTGCATTTGCACTCAATCGCATAGATAACAAACTTGGTGTAACAGCTGATGTGTGTGCCTATTTTATAGGTATGGCTGTTTGGGCCAGTGAAATCCCTCTTCCTGTCTGTGGCCCATCTGCACACAGTGTATTGTCCACATCTGTAGAAAACCAACATGTGTGATGTGAGCCAATGTGCATTCATCCTGAATCTGGGGTAACTGGCACTCAACAGATTCTGGAGACTTTTGCCCCTATGGTATGTCACTTCTGGCCTGAAGGCGAGGAACGACTCCCGGGTTTTGTCAGCGCAGAGTAGGTGCCAATATTTCTTCAAGCTGCGAGTTAGTGTTGTGTTCATCTGATTATAGTCCGTGATCATTGGTATGGTGTTTGTGTCCCCTCTCTTAGTTTTGTCATGCAAAGTGTATTGTCTGTCAATCTTGGAGACTTGTTTAGTGGCATTGCTAATTGTCCTCTGGTTGTAGCCCCTGCATTTAAACCAGTCCTCCGTGCTTTTAAGGCAGATTTTTAAGTCAGGGTATGTACTGCAATTGCGCCTGGCGCGTATGGATTCACCGTAAAGTATGACATCTATCTGTAGTCATGGGTGTGCACTCCTGGCATGCAATATGCTATTGCATGCCGTTGGTTTCCTATATAGTCTACTTTCTATCTTGTTGGTGGAGACAAACAGGTCAACATCAAGAAAAGTTACTGAACGCTTACTAATGCTGCTGGTAAAGCAAATGTTAGCATCATTGCTGTTCAAGTAGGTCAGAAAAGCAGACAACCTCTCATTACTCTCCATCCAGATCATCAGGCAGTCATCAATTTACCTGCCCCAGTAGAGGATTAAGTAATTCCAATCAGTGCCCTTTGTGCCCCAAATCCATTGTTCCTACATCCACCCCATGAAGTCGTTTGCATATGATGGGGAGAATTTCGAACCCATGACTACTCCAAGTATTTGCTTGTACCACTCATCCTTAATAAGAAAGACATTGTTCTCAAGGATTAGATTGACCATTTCTAAAAGCATGCCATTATGTTCCCAGAGGCTGGCTGGGCATGAATTCAGTGTGCGTTCCAGTGCAAAGAGACCTAAGTTGTGTTGAATGCTCATGTACAGATCGCTAACATTCAGGGTCACCAATGTTATGGTGTCTTCCCACGTGATCTCAGCAAGTATACTGAGTACATGCTTGGTGTCCATTATGTATGAGGGCAGATTAACCACAATCGGCGGTAGAAAGACATCCACATATTCCGATAGTTTTTCTTTGCGACCACCTATGCTAGACACAATGGGTCTGCCTGGTGGGAAGTGGAGGTTCGTATGTATCTTTGGCAGTGTGTACAAACATGGGTATCTCGAATGGTCAACTTTGAGGTAAGTGTGTTCATTATATTATGGAAGAGGTGTGGCGCAGCGGCCAGGGTGCCTGACTCCGGACTACCAGGGTTCACAGTTCGATCCCTGTTGCAGGCGGCAGTTTAGCCCAGCACCATGTGACTCTGGGCAATAGCTTTCTTAATCTTGCTGGGGGCCCCCAGCGCCAGGACACCACTTCGGAGGTAGCTGTGCACTTTACAAATACTGGTATTTCATTTAATTTTTAATCAATGGTCATGCCACCCTTTGAGTTTCTGGTTAATCATGTTGGTGAGTGACCAAATGGGTTTGGAAGGGAGCCTCTCATAACAGTTGACATCATTCAGTTGTCAGAAAATCTACCCCTCAAGTTCAGCAGGATTCATGAAAACTACATTGCCCCCTTTGTCAGTGTCCCGTATCTTGCTGCTGTGGTTTGCCATAAGTTTGTGTAGTGCTTGTCGAGTGTGTCAGGTTGTCTACCCTCCTTGTGCAAGTGTAATGTGAAACAGTGTGCCTGTCTAGATCTGACATGACCAGTTTGTAAACACTGTCAATATTGTTGCCAGCCGGCAGCTGTGGAATCCATCTAAATTTAGCCTTAAGAGTACTGCTAATGCTCAGGTCCATTTCGACATTGTTGGAAATGGCCCTTTTTGCAGGGTTATCCACAAACATTTTGCTTCTTCCTCCTTTGTTTTTCCTGACCTTTGGTTGTTGGCTATAGAACTCTGGGGATTTTACCACTGCCGATCAGTGCTAACATGCATATGCTCTCTGTGTAAATTGTTATTTTGATTGGTTATCCATGATTGGCATATTTGTCTTACCAGTAGGTCCCTAGAAGAGTGCACTCAGTGTGCCAGGGCTGGTCATTCAAATGATACTACTGGGCTTGCAGCACTGGTTCTGCCACCCACATAAGTAGCCCTGAAAAGAGGTCTCACACCTGCCACTGCAGTGCCTGTGCCCTGTTTGTAAACTGCCATGTTGAGCTGGCCAGTACTCACTTGACAGGCCTTACCCTTCCCTTTTCTTACACTTAGGAGCCCCCTATGGTAGGCTCAAGGTACTCCCATGGGCAGGGTGCAGTGTATGTAATAGGTACTAATGTACTAATGTGGGTAACATGTCCTGATAGTGAAATACAGCCAATTTCGTTTTTCACTATTGAAAGGCTATCTTGCCCATAGGCCAGAATGGGGAATGCTGTGTAACATGTTTACGTGAATATCTTCCCATAGGAGTAACTGGAGTTTGATATTGAATTGTAAAGTAGGTCAACTCAGGCAGTTCTGCAGGAGCTTTGGATGTCCCACGAAGAGTAGCTCCAGGAAGGAGGAGCTACGGAAGGCCTTAAGGGCCTGGTGGGAGGCCAAAGAGGCTGGGGAGACAGGTGATGCAGAGGCGGATAAGGATGCTCAAGGAGATGGTTTCAGGTCACAGGATCTGCCTGCGTCAATGGCAACCTCTAGGGCTGGCAGCAACCATTCCGCTAGAAGTTTTTCCCCATAGGAGTTGGAGGAAAACCAAAGGGTTAGGGACCATGAGTTGGAAGTCCTGAGGCTTGAGGCCAAGTTGGAAGAAATGAAATTGACCTTGGCACATCAATTAAGAATGAGGGAGCTTGATTTGGAGCTCAAGAGACTTGAGGCCATGAGTGTCGCAGCCCAGCAGAAAGAGATATGTGTAGCTCAGGAAGAGAGTTTTTCTGAGTTGGTGGTGGAGTCCAGCTCAGGTGGTGGCAGCAAGATTATGGTATCTAGTGCTGAGGGAGATGTACACACATCCAGAGATGTGGTGCCTGACTTGAAGGAGGGGGTTAACATACACCAGGGTGTTCAGATTTATGAGGTAGCTCCAGTGGTGTGCAGTGTCTCTGATGTAGATTGAGGAACCGACACAGGGGATCATATTCCTAGTGGTTGGAGGGACACTGTACTGACTCTAGATGAGAGGTGCAGGGAGAGGGGTTCCCCCATGGTAGATGTTCTGGTGTGTGAGTGTGGAGACCGCCCAGAAGAGTGTGCGTTGGGTGACAGACAGTCAGACACTGTCTTGCCAATCTCAGGAGAGTGGTGTGGGATACTTGTGTGAGGCACTGGATGGTGAGGCAAAGGGTAGCTTGGTAACAACTGTGGGGGGCTGTGTAATTCAATTGTTGGAGAGCATATTTTAAGTATCTGTTTTCCAGAGCTATGCCAACACCGGTGGAGTGTGAGTTCCAAGAGTCCAGGGAGCTTGCACAGGAGGCAGAACTCTGGCTATGTGACGTAGCGTCTGAAGAGGCATTGGGGAGTGATCCTCAAAGGAGTGCCTCATGTATCTTCCGGTCCTGTGTAGGGGAACAGGTTCAGAGTAGCCCAGCTAGGTCCTGGTGTAGTAGTAGGGGTGTAGGGGCTGACGTCCTGGCTCAGCAGGGAAGTAGTGAGTGTGGGCTGTGTCCCAAGGTGCACGTAACCCAGTCTCAGGGCCTGAAGGGTTCCCTAAGGAAACACCAGGTTGGGGGCCTAGACTGTACTAGTAGGCCATTTGAGGGGATTCTCCTAGTGTCTGGAGAACCTGGAGCGTCTGTAAATGGAGCTCCCGTGGTTCTGGTGTCTGACAGTACCACTCCTAAGTGGAGGGTACAGAAGTCCAGATTGAGGGGTGAGAGGGGGATGTGTTCCCCAGTGGGAGAACCAGTGGGTCAGGGTCCAGCCATAAGGGCGGAGTCCCCTAGGAGTGACCATGGTGACACCACTTCTGTGGTGGCGGTCTTTACGTACTGTCAAATGGACAGGGGTCAGGATATCAGCGACAGGCGGACTGTCACGCAATGCATGTGTTACCCTCAGGTGGAAGCTGTGTGCACCCGCGAAAGTCCTGCTGTGACGGGCAAGTGCTCAGCTGCGGGGTTTAGCCCCAAGGTTGAGAGGACAGTTTAAAGGCTCTGCCTGACCTAGAGAGAATGACATCTGTAAGCAGTGTCCTGACCGGTTTCACTTTCAGGGGTACCGCTCCAGGTGGGAGGGTGAAGAACTCTGGAAGGGGGTGTAGAGGGAGGGAGTCCTCACCTCTGACCCCAAAACAACCTGAGGGTTTAGATCCTAGGCTGGGAGACCAGTTGCAGGAGAGAGGTCCTCAAATGGTAGAAGAGTTGTGTCCTGAGATTGCGGACCTTGGGCAGGGGGGCCAGTGTCAGGATTACATACCTGACTTGGCAAGAGGGAAAGTGGAGAAAAGGTGCCAGACACCTCGGGTTACTTCCCCCTTCTTTCTAATGCCACAGAGGGCAGAGAGGCCTGACAGGCATGAGGCCTGGCTCTCATCACTGACAGCTATCAGTGGCTACTGTGGCTGGTTGTTTTGATGGAAAAAGTAGCCCCTGGTAGGGGGGCTGGTATCACACCCTGGGGGTGGACTGGGCCACACCACTGTGTTGGCCAGGTGGGTACTGTCTACCAGTGCGGACACATCTGTGAGCAAAGTAAGCTTAGGCACTGCACAGATGGGGTCCCCAGGTGAGGAGAAGGGTCCCCCATGGTTTAGCCTACTGGGTTCAGGAAGGCGTAGAATAGGAGTAGACCCCTGCTGGTCGGGCCAGGTTCTGTGTTCTATCGCCCCAAGCAGGGAATCCCATTGAGGTATCGATCGGTTTACCCTGGCTTTAGGCTGGAAGGGGGTTGTGTTGGAAATTGCCCTTATTGCAGGGTTATCCTCAAACTTTTTGCTTCTTCCTCCTTTGTTTTTCCTGACCTGTGGTTGCTGGCTAAAGAACTCTGGGCATTTTTACCACTGCTGATCAGTGCTAAAGTGCATATGCTCTCTGTGTAGATTGTTACTGTGATTGGTTATCTATCATTGGCATATTTGTCTTACCAGTAGGTCCCTAGTAAAGTGCACTGAGTGTACCAGGGCTGGTAATTCAAATGCTACTAGTGGACTCGCAGATCTGATTGTGCCACCCACATAAGTAATCCTGATAAGAGATCTCAGGCTTGCCACTGCAGTGCCTGTGTGCAGTTTATGAAATTCCTTGTCGACCTGGCCAGTGTACCCACTTGCCAGGCCTTATCCTTCCCTTTTCTTACACCTACGACACCCCTATGGTAGGCCCAAGGTATCCCCCTGGTCAGGGTGCAGTGTATGTAATAGGTAGGATATGTACTAGTGTGAGTAACATGTCCTGATAGTGAAATACTGCCAATTTTGTTTATCACTATTGAAAGGGAATCTTGCCCATAGGCCAGGATGGGGAATGCTGTGTAACATGTTTACCTGCATATCTTCCCATAGGAGTGAGATAGAAAACTGGAGTCTGGTATCCCTGAACTCAGAATTTAATAACACATCTTTTAGGAAGAATGTTCTTTAAATTTTGTATTTGAAAATAGCACTTTTAGAAAGTGGCTATTTTCTTGTTCAATCTTTCTGTGTGCCTCTGCCTGTTTGTGGATTGACTGTCTAGTTTGAGAGTGATAGGGGCTGGGGTGGTTCCAGGAGTCTGGGTGAGTCAGCACTAGGCTTAATATACCTTTCTGCATTTGAAGTGGTGGAAGGAATAGCATCTGGGCCTGCATAGGGCTGTGTCTGCCTTCCACAATGCTGGATCCACCTCCTGTGGTGCGTCTGGTGACCCTGGCCCACATTGACAGAGGAAGAAGTTGTGCACTGGCAAAGGGAACCCAGAACTGGTTTGGACTAGGTCCAGGACCGCTCACACATAGAAAATAAAGACTTTTGGGGTATAAATATGAGAGCTGAAACCCCTGAATTTTAGACCACTTTGGAACCAAGGAGGAACCTTTGCTGAGGAGAAAAGCCGAAGAGCTGAAGGAGAAGTACTGCCGTTGCTGTGTGTCTGGGGTTGGCCTGCAGTGGCTATTTCTGCCAGAGGAAGTGTGCTCTGTCCCCTTGCTTCCCCTTGCTTCACACGGACTTTGCTGTGTGCTGTGTCCTGAAAAGAAAGTCTCCAAGAGCCTGAGAAGAGCTGGCCTCCTGTTTTGGAAACACTGGAATATGAAAGTTTCCAAGACTACTTTGTGATCAAGAGGAATCTGTTGCCAAAGAGGACAGCTGAAGAGACTGAGGAGAAGTACTGCCCTTGCTGTGTGTCTGGAGTTGGCCTGCATTTGCTATTTCTACCAAAGGAAGGACAAGGGGCTTTTCTGTGTTCCCTGTCCCCCTGATTGACGAGGACTTTGCTGTGTACTTGGTCCTGAAAAGAAAGTGTCCAAGGGCCTGAGAAGAGCTATACTCCTGTTGTGGAAACACAGGGATATAAAAGTTTCCAAGATTACTCCGTGATCAAGAGGAATCTGTTGCCAAAGTGGACAGCTGAAGAGACTGAGGAGAAGTACTGCCCTTGCTGTGTTTGTCTGGGGCTGGCCTGCAGTTTGCTGTTTCTGACGATGAGAGGATCAAGGGACTTTGATGTGTGTTGTGTCCCCTGCTTGCAGAAGGACTTTGCTTAGTGCTGTGTCCTTCTGAGGGAAAGTCTCCAAGGGCCTGAGAAGAGCTGACCTCCTGTTTCTAAAGTCCCAGGCACAAAAGGACTTCAACCCCAGTTTCCCTGACTTCCTTGCTGGAAGTTCTGACCTGCCATGAGGTGCCTGTAACTGTGTGTGAGGCCCTTGCTGCTGGGAGCTGGGATCTCAAAGTGCGACGCAATGAGGGAGAAGCGTTACACCGCTGCAGCAGCTGACATCGCACCGCCAAGGAAATGTGACGCCGCTGCCGCTGTTCGCAGTCGCATCACCGGAGAAGCATGTCACCGGACTGTTGCAGCGCTGAGGAAGCGTGTTGCCACTGCTGCTGATCGCCATTGCATCACCAGAGAAGTGCGTTGCAGGGCCTGTTGCGGCTCAAGAAACCACCGATTTCGCAGCATGGCCGTCGAGCGAGCAGGTATCGCATCCACATTGACGCATTGGACCAAAGATACCATTTTATCGAATCGCACCGGATCATTGCAACGCTTCGAGGCGCCATCTTGGCGCATTGCAACAGGGGCGCAGGAAGAATCAACGCATCGCCTTCTCTCCAACCCTTGTTCTGCATGACGCATCTAAGGTACTTTGAGAGAAAAGTGTTGCATTTACGAGCTACAAGTTTATTTTTTGCAACAACCCTTTTTAAAGCCTTTCTACTGAGTATCTGTATGTTAGATTTTTGTTGTTTTGGTCTTCTTTATTTTAGATAAAGATGTTTTATTTTTCTAAACTGCTGTGGTGTCCATTTGTGGTGTTTTCACGGTGTTACTGTGAGTGTTGGTACAAATAGTTTACACATTGCCTTTGGGATAAGCATGTCTGCTCGTGCCAAGCTACCAAGGGGGTGAGCAGGGATTATCTAAAGTGTGTAGCCCCCTTACCCTGACTAGTAGCAACGGTCCCTATTTGGACAAAGATACCTACCTCTGCCAACTAGAGACCCCCAGTTCTAACAGACATCAAGATCGCTAAGAGCCCTATCCATTGTTACTGGGTCCCACTCACATTCAGATATTGACAGTAACAATTTTGTGTCCAACACATCCTGTAAAATTAAATCATCACACAAGAAATTAAGTTGTGGTGTGCTTACGTCTTTATTGGCACACGGAAAAGGGCCTTTTTTTTTCAGTTTGAGGCGTCTCATGAATTTAAATAAGTCAACCTTGGTTCTACATATATCTCCTCTGTCTGGGCAAAAACTCAATCCTTTTTCTAGAAGAGATACCATTTCTTGGCTAATGTCCATGTCCAAGAGGTTGACCACAGTAAAGTCACCTACTTCCCTTTGGTCTAAGACCTTGGGCCTCATTTATGAGAAATGACGCATCGTTGCGTGAACGCCCCCCTTGCATACATTATACCTGGCGCAGGTATAATGTGGCGCAGGGGTTTACAAAGTGACGCATCTACCTAGATGCGTCACTTTGTAAATATGGCGAACAAGATCTTTGCAGATATCAGAGCGCTTTACAGACGATGGGTACAACATGTAAGTAAATAACAATTGGGGTGGGGAGGGTAAATGTAGGAGCATAGTCAGATAGATACATCAATAGTGATACAAATAAAAATAGGTGGCAACGTAAACAATCAGGTAAGTCAATAACACGAGTCATACAAAATGCAAAACGATCAGTAGAACAGAATGGTTCAGCGTTTGTAAAAATCTTCTCTAGTGATAATTCAAGTGTATTTAGCCATGAGGATAGCCTTTACTTCTTTCTTAAAAAGTATGGTGGAGGAGATGAGCCTGGTTTCAGGGGGGAGTGAGTTCCAGATCCTGGGTGCCATTCCTGAGAAGGAGCGTTTATAGGTTTTTTCCTTGCGGAATTTTTGGGGCTTTAGCAAAATATTGTTTGAGCCTCTAGTGTTTCTGGAGCCTCCAGAAATCGTCAGCTTCTGAGCGAGGTATCCGGGTGAGCTCAGGTGGACAGCCTTGTGCGTCATGCAGGGGATTTTCAAGTGTATTCTGGCTTCAAAAGGCAGCCAGTTCAGCGATTTCAGGTCACGGGAAATGTGTGAGTGTTTTTTTGATCCAGTGATGAGTCTCGCTGCTGCGTTTAGAGACGCTCTTATGGGTGCCATAGTAGTTAGGGGGAGACCGCAGAGGGCGATGCTGCCGTAATCTATTCGAGGGATGACTAGTGCTTGTACCGCAGTTTGGAAATCTTTGGCTGGAAGGAAGGGTTTGAGTTTCCTTAGGGTATTGTCCTGAAAGTTCGCATCCTTAGTTGCTTTGTTGATGTGTTCCTGCATGTTGAGGTTGGTGTCAAGTGTTATGCCTAAAGATTTTGCTGAGTCCACGATGGTGGGCTGAACATTGAGTGCCGTTAGGTGTTTAAGCCAAATTTGAGCGGTAGTGATCTTCGCGGGAGGTGAGATCAAGAGGAACTCTGTTTTAAGAGCATTGAGTTTGAGATGATTAGTGGCCAGCCAGGATTGGGTGCTTCTGGTCGTAGAATTCAAGAGCATAATGTCTTTGGGTGATTGTAATTTGAGATACAGCTGGGTGTCATCGGCGTACATGTGGAAGTGAACATTGTATGCTTCTTGCAAGGTGGTGAGAGGCTCCATAACTAGGTTAAACAAAGTTGGGGAAAGGGAGGATCCTTGTGGGACGCCTAGCGATACAGGTATTGGCGAAGACATCAAGTTGTTACTCTTGAATTTCTGCGATCTGTTGTGTAGAAAGGATGTGAACCATTTGAGCACAGTTCCAGATAGACCCATTCTTGTGTTTGTAATAGTTCGAGTAAATTCTCATGTTTGACGGTGTCGAATGCAGACGAGAGATCAAGAAGGATGAGGAGGCAGGTATCATTTTGATCTAGGATTTGAAGGGCGTCGTCAATTATGTGAGTCATAGCAGTTTCTGTACTGTGATCTGCTCTGAAGCCTGATTGATGAGGGTTGAGTAGATCAAACTGATTAATGTGTTTAGTCAATTGTACTTGTGCGCATTTTTCCAACAGTTTGGCTAGAGTCGGAATATTGGTAATGGGACGGTAATTATTTAGATCGGAGGGGTCGGCTGTCAGTTTCTTTAGTAGAGGTGTGACTTGTCCAACTTTAAGGGCGTCAGGGATGGTCCCTTGTTGAAGTGAACTGTTAATAATTTTAGTCGAGAGTGGGAGGAGCGACGGGGTAAGGTCTTTGACAGCGTTAGCAGGAAGGGGGTCCGTGAGGTGATTGGCTGGTTTCACAGTGCTGAGCAGTCTACCAATTTCTTCTTCTGAATAGGTGGCAAAGGATGACCATGTGGCATTGTTTTTTGGTTCAGTGGGTGCTGTGCAATGGGGTTTGGAGTAAAGACTTACGTCAATGAGGAGATCATTCTTTATGTTATCGGTTTTTTGGATAAAGAAAGAGGCGAAGTCTTCACAGGAGGGTGCTTTGTCCAGAGTGCTAAGTGGTTGGGGTTGTTCCTTGGATTGTGTTCTGATTAGCTCAAACAGCTTTCTCGGACGATTTTTGGCTTGGTCGAGCAGCCGGCTGAAAAATTCTGATTTAGACCGTTTTATTTTCCTGAAGTAGGCATTTCTCTTTTTCTTCAGCGTTTTTAGGTGCAGTGCGGAGGGAGCTGATCTCCAGGTGCGCTCTGCCATTCGCATAGCCCGTCTATCGTCATTGAGACTCCAGTCATACCAGGGATTGGACATTTTTGTGGAGGCTCTTTTTAGCTGCATAGGTGCAGCTTCGTTAACTATTGAGGTCATAGCGTTGAGATAGTGATCAGTCAAAGCTTGGACATCCGTGACGCCGGTAGGAGGAAGTAGGAGGTTGCAGCTGTTGGGGGGTAGAGAGTTTGGATTGAGTTTTTTCAGGTCTCTTTTCCAGACTTTGGGCTTGAAGGATTGACCCGGGTTCAATTTGACTTTTTCCTTGATGTAGAATGTGACAATATGATGATCTGACCAGTCACAGGGTTGGATAGATTCAAGTTGGATAGAGTCCTCTTTGGAGATGATAAGGTCAAGGATAGAGCCTTTCTCGTGGGTTGGGCTGTCGCATATTTGGGTGAGGTTGAGGGCGTTGAGGAAATTTTTAAGACTATTTACCACCGCGTCATTATGATCGTTCCAATGGAGGTTGAAGTCACCAAGGTATATTTGTGTGAGTTGTCGACCAGAATTGGTTGAGATCAAATCCATGATTTGTTGCGAGAAGGTACGGTAGTCCCCTGGTGGGTGGTAAATGCGTGAAGAGTGCATATCGGTTTGCCCTCACTGATAATATCGAGGCAGATGTATTCATAGGAGGTTGGGGAGGGTAGGGAAGGGGAGGTTACTTTCAGGACAGAGAGGTTACTCCTGTGTATGCATGCGACACCCCCACCTTTTTGACCAACCCTGTCTAGTCTAGTGATGTGGTAGTTGGGGGGAACCAGTATGTCCATTATAGGTGTAGATGATTCAGTTAGCCAGGTTTCCGTCATGATGATTAGGTCAAGGTCCAGTTTTAGGATGAGATCAGCGATTGCGGAGGAGTGCCTAGAGGCCGATCTGCAGTTGAGGAGGGTGCATTTGAGACGGGGTGCGTCGAAGGTGGAGGCGGGTTCTAGAGAGAGGGGGACTTTTCTCAGGTTACTAAGGATAGAAATTCTGTTGTTCAGTGTGGGAGGTCTAAGGGGGTTTGGATGAATCGTTGGAATGGCGCGGAGGGTGGTGGGTGTGTTGTTATGGGGAGCTGGGTCTTAGGAGCGGAGGAGGGTGACTGTGTCAAGGTCCGATAGTCGGTTGCAGGAGCGGTGGGGACGGTTTTCACGATTGCGAACGGGGATTGAGGTCCAGTGTGAGGGGCGTTGAGTAGGAGAGTCAGCCGACCGGGTGGAGGTCCTGTTGGGAGGGGTGGTGCTGGTGGAGTAGGCGGGTGGGGGGTGTCTGGGATGTGTGTAGAGTAGTTGTTTGATGATGTGAATGTCTTCTTTGAGCTTGAGGAGGGTGGTGGGTGAGGAGTGACTGGAGTGTGTGCAGAGTAGTTGTTTGATGATGTGAATGTCTTCTTTGAGCTGGTGGAGGGAGGCCATAACGTACTCTAGTGTGGGATATGTGTTGGTGGTGGGGATGGTAGCGTTGGGGGTGGATGACATAGGGGGGAGGTTGTTGGTAAGGAAGAGGGTATTGGTCGTAGGCGGAGAGTGCAGGGTGGAGGATGGGCGTATGTTAGTGGTGATGGGGGAGCATGTAGGGTAGTGGGGGGTGAGAATGGGGGGGAAGTGGGATTGTATGTGGTTCTTTGTTGAGGAGGCGTAGTTGAAGTGATAGAGGCGGCGTGTTCTGTGAGGTCGGTTAATGTGTGGAAGTGGGGGCTGAGAATGGGGGGGGATAAAGGATGGGGTTTGTCTGTGTGCGTGTCGATCTGATGCTGAGCTTGATTAGGCGGGATGTGGGTGGGGGCTGTGATGTCATGGGTGAAGAGAATGGGAATGTGGGCTGGTGTATGGGGGGAGGGGGTACGGCTGGTGTATGTGGGGCCAAGATCTATGTCTGTGATTGAGGGGTGTGGGGTAGCAGCAGTGGATGGGTGCATGGCTAAGTTGCCGGTGGTAAAGGAGAGGTGCGTGTCGTTTTGGGGCTGAGCTAGATTAGCGGCGTTGTGGATGTGGGAAGAGGTGTCAGGGGTGAGCGGAATGGGAGTGGTATGAGTGGGGGTCAAGGTGTTGGTGGGGGGAGGGGGTGCGGCTGGTGTATGTGGGGGAGAGGTCTGAGTCTGTGAATGAGGAATGTGGGGTGGCTACAGTAAGTGGAGGAATGACTGTGGTGCCGTGGGTAGAGGAGAGGTGCGTGTCGTTTAGGGGCTGAGCTAGGAAAGAATGGTTGTGGTTGGGGGCTGTGAAGTCAAGGGTGATAGGACTGAGAGTGCTGTGAGTGGGGGTCAAGGTGTTGGTGGGGGGGAGGGGGTGCGGCTGGTGTATGTGGGGGAGAGGTCTGAGTCTGTGAATGAGGAATGTGGGGTGGCTACAGTAAGTGGAGGGATGACTGTGGTGCCGGGGGTAGAGGAGAGGTGCGTGTCGTTTAGGGGCTGAGCTAGGAAAGAATGGTTGTGGTTGGGGGCTGTGAAGTCAAGGGTGATAGGACTGAGAGTGCTGTGAGTGGGGGTCCGCGGTTTGGAGAGGTGCTGTATGAAAGTGGGGAACAGGTTGTCTAGTAGTTCCAGGTTCCTGTCTGTGGATTGGATTAGGACAATCCCGTTGTTATAGATAGTGATGGTGGTTCTGCCCGGGAAGAGTTGGGAAGGTGTGATGGTGAGTGTTCGGCCATGAGCGGATTTCCTAGAATTGGAGACGGTGAGTAAAGAGAGGAACGATTTTCTCCATTGAGCTGTTCGTGTGGTGTGGAAGACGATATCAATGTTTACGGCACCATTGACCGGTGAGAAGTAGGTGTCTGCAAAGGGGGTTTCAGGGTGGGACCTCAGTAAATTGTGTTTAAAGCGTTTTGCAGCGTTTTTGGTGAGTGCGGGTGGGCAGTTGATTTTATATGTGTGCTTGCCGATGAGCTCCATGTTGGGATGACGGAATAGGTAGGAGCATGCGGGTGCCCAGTAATTGCCGGTTGCAGGGAATAAAAGTGACACTAGTGAGCAGCCAAGGTATATGAGGTAGTAGTCAACGCAAACAGGGATAAAAATTGTAGCAGGAGCGGAATATAGATGAAGACAATAAGTTACATGGCACAGGGGCGACACCGGAGAGCAACTAAAATATGTGCAGTAGTAATCAGTGTGTACGGGAGGGAACGGTGTAATGGGTGCAGGTTACATCAATGTGACAAGTCTATATGAGAAATTAATTGGTACATTACAGGAATAGAAGTGAATTCGATGTGGGTTACAAACAAATGCAGAATAAAGTAGACGTATAATGCTAATAATATACTGGAATAAAATAAAATACCTATGCAGGCAGTAAAATACCTGAATCGAAAGTGACAGTAGTGAGTAGTCAAAAATATGTGAGGTACATGTGTCAGTAGCAAAATACAATTGCAAACAAAAGTCAAATGCAGAATAAAGTAGACGTACAATACTAATAATATACTGGAATAAAATACCTATGCAAACAGTAAAATACCTGAATCGAAGGTGACCATAGTGAATAGTCAAAAATATGTGAGGTACTTGAGTCAGTAGCAAAATACAATTGCAAACAAAAGTCCCATGAGACAAGTGACACTAAATACAATACCACTGTAGAAGGCAAAAATATATGAGGTAGCCATCGGTGCAAGATACAATTAGGAATATAAAAATATAATACCACTGTAAACGGCAAAAATATATGAGGTAGCAATCGGTGCATTACAGGTGCAGATAAAGTGAAATGTGCTGGATACAGTTAGGAGTATAGTAATATAATACCACTATAAAAGGCAGACACTCTATCATAGTCCGACGTGAAAGCGCCAAGTGGTGTACATTGTGCAACCGATATGAGTAGTCTAAAAAGGCCATAGGTCCGATGGTAGAGAGGATTAGCCCATGATGGTCGCCCAAAGATAGACAGACTAATATGGCCGAACCGAAAGGGGAGATAGAAATGTTGGTCCTCTGTCTGCCGCTATTGCTTTGAGCCCCGGGAAGGGCAATATCACTTTCTATTTGAGCAAGCACTGCTCATAGCTTGCTGGCAGGGAGTCTTATCTCTATTTCTGTTGGTCTTGCGTGGGGGAGGCAAGCTGAGGAGCCTCGTGTCCATCAAGGATACCGGAGGGGATTTATGGCTACAGTTTTATGGCCCCAGCCATTTTGCACAAAGGAGGTAGTTTAAAAATGTGAGCAGTTTAATGGCCCCAGCCATTTTGCACCAAGTAGGTAGTTTAAAAATGTGAGCAGTCGGGTGGGCTGAAATAAATACCTTATGCCTCCATAAGCGTGTTAAGCTTGCCAGCAGAGTTTTGCAGTTGCAGTGCTTTAATCCAAGTGCCTAAATGCAGTTATATGTGAGCTGTGCGTTTGCCTCAGGGCTCCAAACCTTCCAGGCGACGTGAGCTCAACTGATTACCACAAGAATTCCAAACCTGTATTTCCCTGAGCGGTGGGGAAACTCCTCAGCGAGTATCCACGCCCGGTGCCGGTGGGGGCAGGCTCCTGTCGGCCCCCTAGTTCTCGTTTGACCCAGGGCTCACTTCAGCTGCTCCTCCGGTCAGTGGCGCCACACCTCCGGTCGCATTCATCTTCTGGTGCAGCCAGATGGCAGGCTCCACTAACCGACGACCCTCGGCGGGGGGGGGTCCGCTGTCGTGGCCTCGTTCCGGCCGATCACCCAGCGACCAGAGCCTTAAAGCGGGCGGGAGGGGGGGCCTCTCTCAACCCTCCGGTCCGTCTTTGTAGCCACGTCCCGGCCAGGCAAAGCACCCAGCGACCAGCGCCTTGATGCGGGCGGGAGGGGGGCCTCTCTTGATCCGCCGGTGCTGTGGAGCGGGCGGGAGGGGTCCGTCTTCGTGGCCTCGTCACGGCCAGGCAAAGCACCCAGCGACCAGCGCCTTGAAGCGGACGGGAGGGGGGGCCTCTCTCAACCCTCCGGTGCTGTGGAGCGGGCGGGAGGGGGGACCATCGCGTAGCCTCGTCTCGGCCAGGCAACCCAACCAGCGACCTGCAGGCAGGCTCCTGAAAAGCCTCGGCCGCTTAGCCCAGTATCAGCTCCCAAGTGCTCCGGTGCAGCGGGGCGGTCGGGCTCCCGGAATCACAACCTGCGTCCTCTGCCATGAAGCGGGCGGGAGGGGGCCTCTCTCAGTCCTCCGACGCCGCAGGGGCTCTTCTGCCGGTCGCAGCGCTGATCCGCGGGGAAGTGGAGGCTCGGCAGAATCCCGGGGCTTCAGCTGCACAGTCCAGCAGCGCGATGGGGTGCCTGAAGGCGAGTGTCCAGTAGCCGATCGCAGGCTTTGCAGGTTCCAGGATCAGCTCAGCAGGCTCCCGGGGCTCCAGTAGCCGATCGCAGGCTATGCAGGTTCCAGGATCAACTCAGCAGGCTCCCGGGGCTTCAGCTGCACAGTCCAGCAGCGCGATGGGGATGCCTGAAGGTGAGTGTCCAGTAGCCGCTCGTGGGGCTATGCAGGTTCCAGGATCAGGTAAGCGGGCAATCCAGTTACTTTTGTAGCTTTTCCAATTGTATTCCGTGTTTCCGTTCTTTAGGACTGGTGGGTGCTAGCAGGGATAAAGCCCTAACTGGGATCCCAAGCACTGGGAGCTCTTAACAGGAGCTCCTACCAGGCGGCCATCTTGTTGTTCTTCCTAGAGAGAGATCAGAATTTTGTCTGGTGGAAGTTTTGACTCATGGAAAGGTAGCTCAGAGGGTTAATGTACCGGCTGCAAAGAACATGCGCCATGCAGATCACAAAGTGCACATAATGTAAATATATCAGTGGGCTACTGCTTTTGTCAGAGATCCTTTTGTTACTTGCAGTTTATAAGTGAAAATCCTAACTTAGAACAGTGAGCTATTAACTGTCATCTAAGAGCTGCATACAAAATGCAAGGTATACATTTGAGCGTTATGTCCCCCCCCCCGTCCCCCAGCCTTTGATTATCCTAAAGTCCCAAAAAGTGTTCTTTTGGACAAAAATCCATTCTGATTATTAAGGAGAACCCCCAACCATGGTATTACGTTTTAAATTCCGGATATTGTATTTCTCCAGACCAATCACTATAAAACTATACAGGCTACTAGTATGGTTGTCATTTGACTCCTACACCTTGTAGTCCTTAGTCTTATGTAACATTTTCTATACAGTGATTTACACACATATTGATTGTCTCTGTGTAATGTGTGTGATGTAAAGTGCTCTGACACCCTACAATGGTATGAGTGGCGCTGTAAATCAAATTAAATGCATCTGAGAGAGAGTGGTTATGGAGACTTGGGGGGCACAGTTAAAGGGTGGTAGTGAGGGAATCCATGGCAGAGGTGGTCATTGGGGGGCACTAACAAACATTAATGCACAGGACACCACTAGTGCTATGGCTGGCCCTGCCCTTGAGGCCAGTATGCCTCACCCAAAGGCACCTCCATTGGCCTTGTTTCAGCAGCAGTAGCTCCAATTCATCAGGGTTTGGCAATGCAGGATCTGCACACACCAAACTGAGTTCGCAAACTTCACAGTCTCCCTGCTTCATTCACAAGCACTTTTAACATGTGCTGCCTGCTGTGGGGCCACTGGAATTAATTATGCAGCAAAGGATGACAACATTATGCATTAAAAAAAAGGCTGCAGTGTAATGCAGTATATTTTCAGATATTTTATTATTTTGACGTGTCTACACATGCTAACAGTCTCTGGAAAGATTTTGCCTTATTAGTACCAGTGTTACATACAAATGCAGCAGTGAGAAAGGTGACCAGTCAACCGTTACAATAGGCCATCCACTCCGCAGCAACACAAGTCACATTTTATATTAACTTTTGATATGTTTGAGCTACAAACAATTTATTAGTTTAAATGGTCAGGTCATGCAGCAGATCTTGCATTATGAGCCAAAAATGGCAGAGCCATCATTTTAGAGAAAACATTTGCAAACTAGGATATTTTGCCATTCATGTTTGAACTACTGTTGTTGAAAAACGGTGAAGTGCTGATGCCAGAAACACCATGGCTCGGAGACAAATGGATTGTGTTTCCACATTTTATCATATTTGGTACATTCTGTGATTAGAAGCATATCACACTTTGTGAATATATTTTAATGTCAACAACTCATTATAACCTTAAATAATCATGTGTATCCATTGGTTGATTAAACTGGGCAGTGAAATGCCAAACAAATACTAAAAATTGGGATGTCTGCGCATTCTAGCCACACCTCTGGCTCCACCCACAGATCCAATCCTTGGGTTATTCCCGCCCTCTGATTCTCTGCCCACTGTTCCCCTACTTTTTTTCCCCCACTTCGACCACTGTGTAAGACTCAGCATCCCTGGACCTATGATGTGGCGCAGCTGCGGGCGCCGGATGTGCCAAACATTTACGGTGCCGGGCTTCTGCATAAGGGACTGGCCATTATTGTGTCTCTAAACGTGCGCACAATGTCAGTTTGTCATTGACTACACGTAGAGGGACTCTAAGTTTCATTTAAAAAATATAGCTAACATTTGGACCTATACATTTTATTTTGTATAAATTAATTGAATGTGAGTAATATTTAGCAATGCCCGGGGAATTCTAGGAAAGGGACCACCCACTGTCAAATCACTAGCTTGTGTGATTGCTGCATTATTCATTACTAACATTGACGTTGTGCTTTAACTTTGGATAAAAGTTATCATGAATTCTAGCACCAAGAAGCCAATATTGGTAAATATGTGTGCTACAAATAATCCCTAACATACACTGTGCATAGAGTATATTTAATCTGGTGCTTTAATCATAGGCTGTTTTAAAGTATTCTGATAAAAATCGAATCGTGCTGAAGACAGCCGTGATTGGTGTTGGATCGAGGACCCAGAAGTCTGCACACCTAGCAGACATAGATAAAGCACCTGTCAGAAAGTTTAGCATTTTCCCTACAGGTGGTGTTTGTTGGCCCATGGCAGGGTCAGTCACATGTCCTGGATTCCTGGCATGTAATTGAGTCTATCCTAGTACTGTACCCCAGTGTTTCGTGTGCCCCACCTGGCACCCATCATGTCAGAGGATGGTGATGACGTTAACATTTTGCCTCCCCCTGGAAAAATGTCTGCGGACGCACATGTTCTCAAACCCTCATAATACTTATTTGCGCTATTCTAAACAATGTCTGTGTGCGGACTAATGTCCTGTGGGACGGGGACCATCAGGAGCAGGACCCAATGGAGGAGGAGAAGGAGGAGGAGGATGAGGATGATGGAGACATCCAGAATACAGTGGCTGGCAATAGACAACGCACACACTTTGCACAACATTTGTTCGCCTGAAGCACTTTTACTGTGAAGGAGCATAAACTAACATAAAATGAAGGTTCAATTTAAAAATGCATTTTTTAATCCATTATTTGTCTTTGCATTTATTTCACAGTCCCAGTATACATCAACTCACCCACATCTCGTCAACTAGAAATATGCCTCAAAATGTAACAGTCACGTCATCAGACCTGTTGATCTACATGGGGCCATGCTGCACATACATCAACTGCACATATACAGAAATTCTATGTGAAGCAGTGTACTGTATTAAAGGCAAAGGCCATAGGCATGCCACATTTCTAATTCAAAATCCTCACTCCCCCTTGCACTTGAGCAGTGCAGAGCTGCATAGCTGGCAGTCTTGCTTAATTGTGCAGAAGCAAAGTGTACAACAGATGGCATTCAGTAAAGTTTGGAACACAATTCACCAACTTTGGTACCTGATAATAACTACTAAATGTAGTGTTCCTCACCAAAGTGTGAACATGCAGAAGGACTGCATCTTGCTGCAACTAATCTTGTTGCAGATACCATCAGAGTTAATGTGTGACACTTATCATAGACAAAGGTCTAGTGTCATGCTAACATATATAAATCTGTCACTTCTAAAGAGTGCGTACATGCATGTGAGGCGTCACACAAAAAACAGGACATTTGAAATATTAACTCGTTATATTGTCCCCCATACCACATCATGCTACAGTAGATAAAGGATACACTTGCCATGCAATGCATAGTAATGCAAATAGGAACATGTAAAAATTACATAATGAGCAGATGACATTGTATAGTTAGTAAATAGCCAGGGCAGTATGACATTGTATAGGTAACATGCAAACATCTGAACACTTGAAGAACACTGAGATATCAGATAAAACAGTATTTGCTTACACACAAAATCATTGCATATGGTTAGATGGAGGAATTTAGACTTTGAATTTGGTCTGCATGTTAAGAGTTTTCTCCCTCTGACCTGCGTGTACAAGGGCATAGTAGATCGGATCACTAATCATGTATGCACCCAAAGGTGAAATGTAAGTTGAGTGTATCCTATTAGATATGCCTGAGTCAGCGAATGCAGTATCCCTGCACCAGGAGGCACACACAAAGGGTGGCCCTCAGAGTAGACGTACTGCTACTAATGTTGACAGGAATAATGCAGAGTAACACAGAGATCAAGGGGCTTATTTATGAGAGGTTTGCACCACCAGAAAATCACTTTTTTGACGCTCTGGCGGCACAAGCCTCTCAATCATATTCATCAGGCCATGCAAAGCGACTTTGCATGGCTTTGCATGGCCTCATAGATATGGAGTAGGACAAAGCAGTGTAAGTCGCTGCTTTTCCTTACTCCGGGGAGGTATTCCATGGGCATTACGGTGGATTTTCCCCAAGCAACAACCATGGATTTTGACCCTGCCCCAGATTTACTTCATCACGAAAACCTGGGGCAGTGCCAAAACCTTAACCTCCCCAGAGCTGGTGTAACAAGGAGAAATATATATTTACATATCTCCAAATTTGTTTCTCTTTCCATGTGTGCTACTTTTTTGCAGCACAGAAAACATGTCTGGGGATTGATATTGTGCAGTAAGATGTCCCTTCTGGCCCAAAATCAATCCTGCATGCTGCACAGACACCATTGCACCATGGTGCAAGGGTGCCTGTGTTAGCACTAGGCTGCAAATTGTGTGCCAGCACAGGGGAAAACAACAGGAATGGACTATTTCATAAATAAAGTGCATTCCTGCCCTTTCACATTGGTGTAGGGCAGTGCAGCAAGAAGACTTGCGGCGCTGCCCTACACCAATTCCCAGTAAATGAGGGCACATGTGTCTATGCCAGCATCATGTACATTGAACATCACTGTCATTGTAAAGTGGCACCCCATTAGGCACCACAGAGGTAACACAACATGATCCCTGCATGTTAATGCCAGCGCAAAGAGGACACTTGAGGGGGTAATGACAATGAAGCATCTTTTGGTGTTGCATATGTGGATCAATGTATAGTCTAGATGATTTCATGAGTTTGGAAATAAAGCGACTTAGATTGGCAATGGTCACCGAGTGTCTCCCAGGTAGTCTATCTACACCACACTCATGTTTGTAACCACATTGCATGATTTGCACTGTATCCAACAGGCCTTTTTTTTTAAATGTTGACTCTTGACCTGTGTAGGGACTGGACTGGCCACCTATGGTCAATGCAGGCACACTTGACCCATGAGTTAAGGATGTAACTGTTACATGCAGGAACGGATGTGAATGTAATATTGCATCATACTGATTACCTATATATGCAGGGAGCTCGAGTGCTCCATCTATGTGTGCTGCGCGGGTGGCCGCGCATGCGCATTACCATCCAAGACACGCGCGCCGTTGGCGCAATGACGAGCGGGAACCCCGGGGACGCGGCAGGACAAGGTAAGTGGTTTTATAATTCTTTTATATATATTTATATATTAATGTAAGCATTTAGGGAGGGCGGGAGGGAGGCGGGTGGCGCGTAGTGGGGCTACGCGAAGTGCGTGGGTGAGCGTAGTGTTTTGCCCACTTCGCGTAGCTTCGCGAAGCCCCACTACGCCCACTACGCCCAGGGTTATACAAGATGCTTCTTAAAAATGTACTTTGTTTCTATATTCAAGCACAGTGTTGTTGTTTTTCCCCTTTGGCTCCTTTTCTTGCAACAGGAATGTTGCTCATAAAAAGCTTCTGGCTTTATTTTTGTATGAGAGTGTACAGAAACAGATTTAGCACAAAGCTCGCTGTATTTCGACTATTTCATTTTATAAGCATACCGCGCAGCAAAATCAGATTCAACATGCCATAAATTCTTTAAAGAATGAACCAGAGGAAGCGGGTGCGTGGGCATTCTAAATCGGAGGCTTTAATCTGCCTTTGAATGTCATATTTGGCATTCATGTAAAGTATGCTGGTATTTATGGCTTTATATGATATGCAGATACTTACCTCTGATATGGACAATTCATTCTTAATCAGTATGCGCTGATGTACAACTTATTTGCATAGAGTCACAAGGTCATTCTTCATCTGAGTGAGCAATAAATGAGGTATTGCTTGTACACCCATGTACAGTTTGATAGCAGACTTAGTTTGAATGTACCATTTCAGGCCCCCACACAGAATCAAAGACATGTGAGCACAAAATAATGCATTAATATTGTAAATCTATGGAAAGTGCAACCTAAATCTGGAAAATGTAGCTATAGTCAAAACAGGCAAGTACAATAACAAATACAAGACACTGCATCTACAAACATTCCTTGGTTCAGGAAGTGGTCGGTTGAAAATTGAGGTGAAAATATTAATGGGAAATTTAACAAAAAAGAAATGAAGGGTCTGCCCACATAAGCCGTTTTTCTGCTAGCTGTATGTCAGAAACACCAAAAAAAGGCATTGTGAAATCCTTCACTGCGGGCCGTCGAGGGCTGTGTAGTCTTCGGCTGGACACATTCTAGTGTTCTGCTTGCTGTACCCCACACTTTACACCCACCACAGGCATCACCGGTCAGGTGACCCTGCAAATAAAAGGGGCTGGGCGCACGTGCCCTGGGCCAGTTCCAGTATAGCACTACAGTGTCTGTGTGTTTTTTTTACCCAGCATGTGGGTCTAAGTCTCTAGACACCACAATGGCAACGAGGGGGTCCGACCCCGCCCGGACACCGGCTGCTTGTCTGTCATGCCCGTGAGAGATGCAACCCGAGGCACCCGACACCTGTATGCATGTAAGTCATGACCTTGTGAACCAGGCCCGGTTCTAGAGGGTGGGCCGGGTGGGCCAGGCCTACCTAAACATGAGCCTGGCCCACCCAAAAACGAATCTTGGCCTTTGCAGCGACGTCAAGAACGCAACAGAAAATTTGCACTATAATTTAAACCGTTCCTCTGAACGTAATTTATCATCTCCTTCTAGGAGTTGCGTGATTGGGCCTTGGCGCTCTCTCAGGCACTCCCAATCACGCATCTCCTTTGGAAAGGTGAGTTGTGTCCCAGCCCACTTGTGGTAGAATAGGGACATGGTGAAGGGGACAAATCCCTTCTTTGGCACCAGGTGATCTTTGCGTGCTGCATGGATATTTCCTTCTTTTCAGCTCTGGAGAAAAGGAGTTTGTTTATCCTGATTCACCTTTCCTGACCCCCTTCAGCTGCTTATCAGATCGGGCTGTGAGACAGATTTCCAACCCAGTGGGTAAGAGAATGTGTGACTATTTCGTTTTTAAAAAAAACCTGCAAAGGCCCAACAAGATACATACTTCATGTATGCTCCGAGAATGTGTGGCTATTTTCATATTTTTAAAATCTGTGAGGGCCCAGCAAGACACATACTTTGTTTATGCCGTGTATATTTCACTTAAATTACTTGTATCATTTTCATGACTGGCTCTGCCACAAATTCAAGACAACAGTACAAATGTCCAGATAACTCTGGTGATTAATGGTCCTGCTGGATAGAAATCTTTTGTCTGTTTGTAGTTTTGGGATGCAGATAAACTGTAGTTTATGTGGATAGCTCAGTGGGTTACTGCCTTTGTCACAGAGATCCTTTTGTTACTTGCAGTTCAGAAGTTACAGATCTAGCATAGGACAGTGACATATGAACTGTATTCTAAGAGCTGCATACAAACCTGAATGATATAATTAGAACGTTTTTTGTGTATTGCGATATAGTTAGAATTTGCCCACTCCTTCATTATTCTAATGTTGCTATAAAGAGTTCGTTTTGGCAGATGTAAATTTTTTATCAGTAAAGACAAACCCTAACCACTGGGGTCTGCTTTAAATCCTGAGTTTGTGCTTCTCCAGACCTATCCCTCTTAACACATACACACGTTTGACCGGGGAGAGAAGCATTGAGGGAGTGCGGCGAGACCAGAGAGTGACACCCCCCACATATCCAGCTAGCACGACAGCACCAGTACAGGGCGCGGTTGTAGCCGACAGACGTGGTAGGCCAGCCCACCATGCGGCAGCATTCACAGTAAGCACCAGCAACCCTTATGTGGTGGCCCGACCAGGGTAGTGATGGGAGGAAAGCATCAAACTGCGGAGCCATAGCAGCGGAAATCCCGGCCCCTCCTGCTAGCATGCTGTCTTAACTCACCATGCGACCCAGAGCCCTGTTCCGGGGTCACTAATGTGGTGCAAGCTCCGCAGTCTGAGGAGATACTCCTGCGGCCTACCAGGAGGTGTCCACAGTGCCCGAAAAAGCAGCCCAGGGCAAAGCAACCCGCCTTTCGGTGCAGGCCGGTTCAGCCATCAAAGAGAATGAATGACTAGCGCCTCCAAAACCAAGCACCTGCCTCAGCCTGCCCCACCAGGAAAAGAAGGGGAATACACCCTCCCCAACGAGAAGTGTGGCTCACTGGTTAGAGGAGGCAGACCTGGAAGCAGAGGTCAGCCCGGGACCAGGGTTCAATACCCGGCTCAGCTGGGTCTTGAGTCCTAATAATGTCCATGGACTCGACAATTCTCGCTCCGGTGCCTACTCGATTCACGGGTTCACACTCTGCGACTCTGGGCAATAGCTTGCTTAATCTCCACAACGGCCCCTCTCGGCGGGATGCCTGGCTTTCACCCTGCGGATACCCTGCCGGGGCTATCTCACAGGGGAATACCAGGACGGGTTCCCTAAGCATGCGCTTAGAAACCGCTCGGTGATTTGCGCTATATAAATTCCTGTACATTTACATTTACATTTACGAAGCAGAGCTGCAGCATCGCATCTGTGGCAGTACAGCCCGCAACCTGCCTGCCAACCGCCATCGGAATTAATGAGGATGGAAGATGTACTGCCTTCCTGACTGGTGCCCGTTTGCCACTAAAAGAAGCCCTGCACCTGCAGTGACTACCTGGTGACACCAACATTGCCCAAATGAGGAGTCACAGTGCCCCTCGGTTCTCTGCTGCACCGCTGGTCCTTAACTCCATGTGAGGCCTTCCTCCGTATCTCTGTTCACGCTGCCAGTCTTTTAACACAGAGACTGGCAGCGCCACCTACCTGCTGATCCACTGCACCATTCCACCAACAGGGCACTGGAAACCCTACCGCACAGCGTATTCCTGACCCTCCAGCACCTTCTAGCACCGCATACGTGCCCTAGCCACAAGGCCCTACAGCATAGGGAAAGCTGTTGTGGCCTGAGAGAACCAAGCAGGCCTGCAGCACAAGGAACACTGCTGGCCCTCCAACAAACTGTTTGCAGCGGCATCTAGTGGCAACTAGTGACACTGCAGCCACCAAAGTCCATATAGTGGAAGCAGTCCTGCAAAGTACAAAGGTTCTACAAGCAACATACCGTTCATAGGAGGGAGACCCAGCAGAGTCACACTCACTCTGGTCTTGAATCCCTGGGTACAGTGGGTAGTATTCCCACCCAGTAAGTGAAAGGTGCACAAAAAGGAACATGCTTAAGTATGCTGAAAGGTGGCTGTGGCGCCACCTAGAGGACATGTGCTGCCAGACATATGAGAAAGGAGTAAAAGTAGCACTGCTAGCTGCACACTGGCCTGCCAGACAAAGATGTCAGCTACATGAGTCCCGCAGCTACACGGAGTCTGAGGAAGATATAAAGGGAACGACTTGGGCAAGCCCACACACAACGCGCCAGCCCTGCAGTCCATGAGTATCTGAGGGCTGCATCCTCACCCTATGCAGCAAGTACAGATGGAAGAAAAAGCCCTGCGGCACTGAGTGACTCCCTTCCTAAACTCTGCTTCCATGTCAGTGGGGAGACCAAGAAGGTGACTTATAGCCAGATGGGCATAGGAAAATACAAAACCTGTATCTCCAGTACCACTGCATCAAGGGAGCTGCCCTCAACCTGCAAGATGTGACCGCTGCTGCTCTGCCTGGTGACTTGTGCTCTGCACCAGCCGCAAGAGAATTTCAGCACACTGCCATGCAGTGCCACTGTGAATGTCTTTCTGCCCTAACTCTCAGCACTTGGTCAGAGAAAGAGAGAGAGAACACAATACCAATGAAAGTGCAGCCCGCAGAACTGAGAGTGTCAAGAAGCCCAAAGCGGCCCCAGGACATAGAAGTGTCATGCGACCAAGGCAAGCAAAAGCTATGAAGGCAGCAAGCTCAAGGCAAAGCACAAGAAGTAGGGGTGCAGTGCTCGCAAACCCAGTGGCTGCCTGACACCAGCAAGGAAACTGCGCCACACGCCCCAAGTGGTGACCGGACCCACCGCAAGCTACAACATGGGCACACCAAGTGCCAGAAGAGGATGCCCCAGAAAGAGACAGAGCTCACAAGGTCAGAGGTGCACAGAAGGCTATGCCGGTAACCTGACAGCCAAGCAGACACCTCCACAGAGAAGCACTGCTGAATGTAGCAAGGAGAGCATCCATATATCCCCTGCACCAGCAAAGCAGAGCAGTGGGCCAAACACAGCACAGTGTCCTCCCTCACATAGCCTCAGGACGGAGTCGCCAGTGCCCCAAGACAGGCAAGAAGAGAGTAGTACACCCCACGTGGCAAGCCACCATCACAACATGCGTTCCGACGAAGGTGACACGTGTCCGGGCACCACCGTCGCATCGCAAGCACGGAGCACGTTACTCGAAGTGACCAACCCTGCCAAGCATGCATGAACGGAGGCAGGATCAAGCGCCAGGACGGCGCAGCCTCGAGTCACAAGCACAATGCTCTCGAGTGTAGAGGGGTGGAGCACAGCAAAATCCCTGAGGAGGGGATGCAGCCCAGGAAAGGTCCCCAAGCGGAAAAAGCCAGTCCTACTGACAGGAAAGACCTGCGACAGGTCCGCAGAAAAGTGAAGACCATCCCAAGAACTGGACGCGACCAGCGAGATGTCCATGTGGTGCAAACATGAATCATGTTGCAGGATGCCACATCCAAGTGAGGACCTGCTCAGCAGGAGGAAAAGGAGCAGAGCTAAAGGACAGAGGACTCGTGCCACCACAAGATGAGCGCACCCAGAGACACCAGACAGCCATCAAGCCAGACCGACTTTCCTGGAGACAGCCTAATGGGAGAACCAAACTAAGCCGCAGCTAGCATGAACTGCGTCTCTCTCCAATGCTTCCCAGTGCAACGGTCCAGTCCCCGAAGCCAGACCGACGTTCCTGGAGACAGCCCGATGTTAGAACCAAATGTAAGCCAGCGTGAACCGCGTCTCTCTCCAACGCTTCCCAGCGCGACAGTCCAGTCCCTAGCATCGGTAGTCCAAGTCAGACGGCATCACTGCTCCTCACCGAAGATGACACGGGTGAAGAATAGCCTCAGCAAGATGAAGATTGGGCTGCGAAGTCCCTCCAGTCCTCCTCACTCCACGAGATCACCCAAGGCAAGAGATTGCCGCCTGTTGCCCAACTGAAGGAAAATCACTGTTTTTGTCATTGTCATCCAGGTGCACAATCACCAAGGAGCATCGCACCTCCAGACAACTGGAGTTCCATGAGGCGAGCCACCCAGGAACCTTCTGTGTGCCCCCGTCAACCTTAAGTCTGCCGAAGTAGAGCATACCCGACCATTGGAATATTCACCCTTGGGGTTGCACAAGCCTTGGCTGTGGCCCAGTTGGGAGTTCCGCGGCGGCCCCTCAGTGCGGCCTACGAAAATGCCCACACAGCCCACGCAGTCATGTGGCAAACCGGAGCAATGGCATTGATGGAATTTTAAGTGAGAGGGGAATCCGAATAGGAGAGATGCATCGGCAGCACCTCCACAACAGGCACAGGAAGCATGGCAGTTACAGTCGAAGACTGGTCACCCAAAGACCATCAGAGGAAGAACATCCTGACGGCAAGAACATCTAGACCGAGACACCTCCCTCTGCAGCTAAATGAACGACTTGGCTGTGGTCCTGTGTGAAGTTCCTCAGCGACGCAGCACACACGAAGCCCGCACCATCCACGCGGTCCCATGGCAGCCCGGCAGGAAGTTTCTACAGAAGACTCCAGTGAGAGAGGAGTTCAGGCAAGAGAGGCAAGTCTGAAATTGCACGGTTGTCAGGAACTGGAAAGACCATCAAGCCTGTTGCCTGCAAAGAAAAGCGTCATACATCAAGATCATCCCCAACAGCTGCAGGTTTGTTGTTCACCGGAACCTCAGTACCTGCGAGATATCCGAAATGGATTCCACCCACCACTCCGGATGCACAGATACTTGAACTTTGTACATAGACTCCAACACCGCTAGACCAGGCCGGTCTAAAGTACATCGCCAAGGCAAGACTAAAGGATTCTGACCATGCGGTCCGAAGCTCCAGCGCTGCCTGCTAAAGGCCTAAAGAGACTCATTTGGTGCTATGTGTTTGTTAATTTGTTTTCTACAGTTTGGACTTGTGTTTGTTTCTTTTCATTAAAACATGGGAGGAATGTAGTGTCCGGCTGGACACGTTCTAGTGTTATGCTTGCTGTACCCCACACTTTACACCCACCACAAGTATCACCGGTCAGGTGACCCTGAAAATAAAAGGGGCCGGGCTGATGTGACCTGGGCCAATTCCAGTATAGCACTACAGTGTCTGTGTGTTTTTTTTTTACCCAGCATGTGGACCTTAGACACCACAGGCTGAAAAGAGGCAAATTACATTGTTTTCAGTATAGGCAGTCTTGGAGCACTGAAAAATTGCAATGAAACGTGGCTCTCTTGTAAAGATCAGCACCATTTTTAGATTTTCCTCCCTTATTGTCATTGTTGTAATTACTAAAATCAAACCACCCTCTGTTACAGCTGATATATTGAATAAAAACTGCATATTAGCTTAGGAAAAAATAGAATTTCCAATCGAAGAATTTTTTACGTTTAAAACTAAACTAAAAGTGCACAAGAGACACGATGATAGGTAGTATAAACTTTATTCAGTTAGATAACCATAAAAGCCAGTGCAAACACAATACCTTTAATACATTTCATAAATGAACTTACAAAAAGTGCTTAGGCATATATAGCAGCAAATATTTCCCCAAAATATCAGTAAATACTAAAAGAAAAAACATTATAAGCTAAAACCTTATAAAACTTTATAGAGCGGCACATCGAAATTATTAACAATACACTAAAACCCGGTTAATCGCCACTCGATACACATAATACATGGACCCTTTTCCATCTACTTTGAAATGGAGACAGATGTAAAATGCTCCTAATACACTGCCTTATATAATATATCCCTACAGTTCTGCGACGTTTAACACAGGCAGCAATATATCTATAAACTGTAAAACATACTAGCTCAGTTTGCATCAGTTGCAAATGTAACAGTGCTGGCCTACATTGCCTAAGGTTTAAAATCATAAGCAATGGCCTAAGTTTGCTTTTCCTAAGTGCACTGAAAAGGCTATAAACAAAGAATAAGATGTAATTGTGACTGAGCTGTGTATGAATCACATGGACAAGTTCCAAATCACTGTCACAGTGGGCGGATGCAGGACACACTACCAGAAAATCCGCCATGTTGAGACAAAACCTTACCAAGGAAAAACACTGTACAGTAGGGATGATTTGTAGGTAAGGTCAATACCACTAGACGTCTCCTACATGGCATGTATCCTACTGCTCTTTTTCCACATTCCCTCTCCTCTTTCACCCTTCGCCTGTGATTCAGGGGTGCTTCCTTTGGGTAGTTTCCCCCTCCTGTAATATTGTGCAGACTGTCTAAAAGGTCTTGGTGGCCGATTATAGTCAGTCAATCTTAAAAATACTGCAGCCTCTGGACATTACAAGCCTTATCAAGGGCCACACAGTCCTTAATCACTGCTCTATTCAGTGCAGCTTCAGGGGGATACCAAGTGGAGAACCATAACATGATTGGGTTAACTTAACGGTGCCACACAGATAGCTACACCCTAATTTTTCATGACAAATGGAAGCGGGAACACAATCCTGTAAGCATAATAACTAATAAAGAAAAATATTTTCAGCAGCTTGTAACAAAACTGGATCATTCCATCACCATATGCATGCTCCGTAAGTGGTTGCTGTAATACTTCTAGCCTTCTAAATGTTTAAAATCACACCCAGAGGAGGTGACCCCAACTTTTTAGCAAACTTAAAAATAGATGTAATATTTTGGTCAAGTTGGGTGTGCTTAGCTCTAAAAAGGGGCTTCCAATTACATTTATTGTCAAAAGGGAGCCCAAGATACGTAAAGTATTTACTAACTGCAATTTGGTGTTTTGTATCCAAAAGGTCCTTCCCATATCTTTGGGCCTGCAGCGTACCATAGCAAAAGCTTTTGACGTATTCGTTTTTTAGCCTTAGTGAGTCCATTAACTCGACAAACCCAACTAGCAGCCTTTGCAAGCCTATACTCGCTCTGCCCATTTATACACAATCATCTGTTTACATAAGTACGGGTAACCCTCTTGATCCCACCTTTGGAGAGTCTGCCACTGGCTTCAAAAGATGCTGGTCCAGGTCATTATTATATAAACTAAACAAAATCATAGCAAGAATACAGCCTTGCCATACTCCCTTATTACTCTTGACTGGGGTAGTTCATTGACCATTTGGTCCATATCTAATGCCACAATCCTTACCCTCAATTCCAAAGTCAGCAGCTTCGACCAGAGGTTCCCCTGTCAACATTGTCGAATGCCAGGCTAAGGTCCGTGAAGGCAAGGTATAGGTAACCACCATTAACCCGTACATACTTATTATACAGTCGATAAAAATTCAGGAACTGATTAACTGTGCCTTGGTCATGTCTAAATTCATATTGCACAGGCGATATTATACTCTCCTCCGTTGCCCAGTTGTCAAGATGATCTAAGAGTATCCTACCCAGCACCTTTGCAGTACAATCTATGATCGAGATCGGACGATAACAGTTGGGGTCCCCTCTGTCTCCCATCTTA
The DNA here is from genome assembly GCF_964263255.1 of Lissotriton vulgaris. Lineage (NCBI taxonomy): Eukaryota > Metazoa > Chordata > Amphibia > Caudata > Salamandridae > Lissotriton > Lissotriton vulgaris. The sequence continues at coordinate 1,194,228,446 of NC_141694.1, read as the reverse complement.
TATATTGATACCATTATGGCTTTTGACCATGACCTCAGTCGACAACAAGTTATTGTGCTCTTTAAAACATTTACCAATATTGGACCCCACAGATCCGTATTGCTCTTAAACAGATCTACCAGGACTCCATCTGGAAAAGTGTCTTGGTTGTTAGGAGATATCATCACCTCCGGATCTACTCCACCCAGGGTTACGGTCCATGGCTCACTTGCCTCTAATGCAGACCTAAAGTCATTGCCATGCTTATCCTGGTATTCCAAGGGCCATGCTTTAAATGCCTTTGTATAGTAGGTTTCCCACATAGAGGACTAAATAGGAAGGTCCATATCAGTGTTAGGGCCATTACAAAATTGCGGGGCATTTACCACCTTCCAGAATTTAGTAGTGTCATTGGACAAACTGGCTTTCTCAACCTCTTTCCACGCTTCTTCCCTTATTGTACCTTTCCTTTCATAAGGGTGGATTTATATAACTGTCAACAGGATAGCACTTCGCCCTCATCCCTAGGGGATTGCTTTAAAGGCCTTAATAACAATCTATGAGCTCTAGAGCATGTACCATTAAACCACTTATAAATCATTGATGTACAGTGTTTCCTACTGTCTGTTAAAAGTTTGGAGGTTTGTCTACAGAGATCTAAGTAGGTCTCCAATATGCCCCCTGATGTTGCATCGATATCCAGACAGGTCGCTCTTGCATTACTACTGCTCCTCACTAGACTTCCAAACAGTTCCCTAGAGTCTAATTCTTCCCACTTTTGCCTAACCCCTTTATTTTAGAAGATTCTAGTGATAGCGTAAAGTGAGTGTAATTTGGGGCTGCTAGACCCAGATGCAAGTGGAGCACTATTGGGGTTATGATCACTTTTGTCACTGAGATCAATTGTAAAATGACAAACTTTCCCCTTGTGAACGATACATGCCCATTGGCTTGATCCTGCAACAAATCAACTGTACGTATAAGGTTATATATTACCAATAAGTTGTTCAACAAGTCCCCACATTAAAGGGCTCAAAGTGCTTGGTATCATCAGTATCACTATCCCATATGCCACATACAGAGTTACAAAAAAAAAAGGGCGCCTTCGACAATTAAAATCTACCCCCCACAAAATGTGATTATTCATAGTTACTCTTCCATGATTGTTGAGCCCCTACATCTGTAAATATTACGATAACAGTTTATCAGTAAAATAACAGGAAAGAAATCTTAATAAAACACACTGTCTGGAAGTGGGGAAAGTCAAGATGACTATCTGCTATTTGACAGGACAAAGATATAGTTACCGGGGTCAGTAAACCACCACTATTGTGCCCATGAGCTACAGGCAAATGTGGTGTTGGTAAAGCAGAGAACCTGTTCAAATATATACTTTCTCACATCAAAGTTTCCTGTAAACATACTATGTTATAACCCCGATCATGTTTATCCAATCTGGGTCAATCAGCTTCAGAGCAATCCCTGCAACATTTTAAAATACAACAATAGTGTCAGCTGAATTGATATTTGGCACTCGAAAGAGGACCAAATAAATAAATTTACTTTTAAAAACTACAAATATGGACATGCCTCAAGAATAGATTTTTTCTTAATAGATAAACTTCTAGGTAATTATGTCAAAAAAGTCCAACATTTGCCTGCACACCTTTCGGACCATTCCCTGGTTGTTCTAAAAGTTAAGCTTGATGCACCCCAGGGCGAAAGAAGATGGACTATAGATCGAACACTCTTCTTAGAGCAAGAAATTATTAGCGAGTTGAGTTCTATAACGGAATACGATTTTGAGGAAAATAGTGAAAGAGAAGTGTCTGAAACGACAGTCTGGGATGCCTATAAACAGTGCTCCAAGGTACATTAGTAGGCATAGCGATGGTTAAAAATAAATGAAAGAAGCTAAATATATCACGAATTGAAGCTGACATATTAGGGAGGTAAGCCTTAATGGATATTACAACCGTGGCAGAAAATCAGAATAATCTAAAGAGCTAAATAAATAATCTGAAGCAGGAACTGGTTTTAGATCTAGAGGGAAGAATAAGGAAGAAATGGCAAGCTAGTACTCTGTCAAAGTATGAATATGGGGAGAACAGCTGCAAATTGTTAGCCTGGAAACTTATAACTGATTTAAATAGAAACAAGGTAAGAGCCATCCGTAAGGGAAAAGGTGGACAATTAATCGAAGACAAGGCAGGCATTGAAGAGGCTTTTGAACATTTCTTTCAGGCCTTATATGAGGAAGATTTATTACCGTCTCCCACAGCAATACGCACATACTTAGATACCTCACGTGTAATGAGGTTAGATGCAGATTCATGCAAAAGTTTAAATGCAGACATAACCTTAAAGGAGGTCCTGGATGTAATACCAATCTTAAAAAAAGTAAAGCTGCAGGGCCTGATTCTATACCTAGTGAGCTTTATGTGACTCTGAAAGACTGCCTTGCACCAAGACTAACTGACCTTTTAATGCTATTTTTATGGATGGCCTTCCAATTCCCAAATATTGGAGTGAGGCGACAATTAGTCTGATTCTAAAAACTGGGAAAGATCCCCTCCTTTGTGAGTATTATAGACCAATTTCACTGCTTAACGCAGGTTATAAAATCTTTAGTCAAGTTTTAGCAAAGAGACTAAGGGGCATATGTATGAAAGTCCCGAATTGCGACTCTGAAATTGCGATTTTTACCGAATCGCACTTTCAGAATCGCAAATCGGTATGTATGAATGAAAATGCAAATAAATAGCGATTCCTTAAAAATTGCTATTTATTTGCGATTACCCCAAATGCGATTCCTTAACCAGTAGAAATCGCATAATATCTGAAATCGCACCGGAAAATCGCTATAATAGCAAAAAATCACAATTCGCGGCGAGAAAATCGCTAATTAGCGAAAAATCGCAAATTGCGGCGAAAAATTCGCTAATTTGCGATTTTCTCACATGATCCAATCAGGAACTCTGGTACAGCATCATGACATCACAACCAGGAAGTGAGTGACTTCCCATGCTGCACCTGACTTCCTGAATCTGAGGCAGAGTGAAGGAGTGTTTGGCAGTGAGCAGTGTACACCTTGTAAAACATGGCTGACAGTGGAGCCACGCCCAGGCAGGATTCACAGCAGCAGGAGACTGAGAACACCAGGAAAAGAAAACAAAAGTTTTCAGAGGCAGAATTGGAGGCCCTCATACACGAAATGGTGTCAAACCATGAACTTCTTTTTGGTGCAAAATCCAGGGAGGTTCCAGAGAGCCGCAAAAGGAGGATCTGGGAGGAAATCCAGCTCCATGTAAATGCTGTGGGTGTGACACCCCGGAGTATAGAGGACCTCAGAAAGCGCTGGTATGACCTGCGCCTGCGCTCGAAGAAACTTGCTGCAAGGCTGGAACAGTCCAGGCAGACAGGTGCTGGGACCTCAACTGTACCTGAATCTACACCCCTGGAGGAACTGGTTGAGGGGACCCTGCAACCAGAGTGTGTGGAAGGAGTGGCTGATTTGGACAGCTCTGACCAGCCAGCAGCAGGAAAAGGTAAGATTCATGCCCTCACAACCCTCACACCCCCTCACACCCCCCAGCAGTGAGCCAGGTGCGCAAAACAAGATATGTAGTCCAGAGCAGGCACACAGGCAGCCATAGCAATGCATTATGGGAGATGTAGTCACATATAAATGACAGTGTCCAATTTTAAGCGAAAACAGTCTATCACATTATCTGCTGTTCTTGACAGTGAAACAAGAGCACAATGTAACAGAAATATAAGAGCAAATTTTATTTACACAGTGCAAAATAGTGAAGTAAATTAATGTGTGCTGTTCTATTCACAGCACCATCTACAACACAGCCCTCAGGCAGTGGGACAGTGGCTGAGAGTCACCAGTCGGGAGATGGCGGCCAAGATGACAACACAGATGGGGATGAGAGCCCAGTGACCAGGCGCAGACATGGGAGGAGACAGATTGTCAGGCCTCTGCCACCATACCAGGATGAGGCGGAAGTTATTGGAGAAAATGACAACAATGCTGACACACAGCCAGGGCAAGAGGGACATGCCACACACCAGCAAGTCCCACGTAGTGCAGCCAGGCGCAGACGACGCGCAGCAAATCCATTTGAAGGGCGAGGTGAAGATTCAGTGTATGCAGGCCTGGAACTGAACATGTTGCAGGTGCAGCGCCTGCAGGCAAAAAATATAAAACTATTACAGCGGGAGATGAGGGAGGGCTTCCGAGCACTCCAGAAGGACCTGCAGGATAGTGTACAGGCCGTATGTGACCAAATGCGCACAAGTACGCAACGACAAGACAGGTACACCAGGGCCATCAATCGCTTGGCGGCTATGTCTGGCATACAGGCAAGGCGCAGCATCAACATGCAGCGCCAATTCACTCACGCTGCGCAAGACATTGCCAATGCACTATTGCAGGTGACCACTGCAGTGGATGAGTTGCGCCAAATACACGCAACTGGGCCGGGAGTGCTGACTCCCAGTGAGGAAGAAAACCAGTCTGGTAGGAGCAGCATCACACCACCACCAACCCTTGAGAGACGCCGTAGTGCCAGGACCAGTAGGGCTGCACCTACTAATGACCAATAGGCTGTGCAGCGTTTGACTGGTGAATCATACTTTTTTGTTTTAGAGGGCACTGTGACATTAACATGTGCTAAGGTATTCAATGACACTACTGTTCATTTTCACTTAATGCGTTTCCTGCCATTAAGGAATTAAAGCTAATTTTCACACTTGCATTACTTGGCATTGTGTTGTTTTTTCTTACCTAAAAATAGTTGCGCGTTATCTCATCACGCCTCTGTCGCCCAGCTGCTGCTACCGCGCTACCAGCTACCATACGTGCAGGTCCATGCCCCTCTACATCAGAGGATCCAGAGTCACTCAGTTCCACTGGTGTCCCTTTTCTTGTTGCAATGTTATGGAGCATGGCACAAGCCACCACTATTTTACAACACGTATTGGGGCTGTATTGGAGTGCACCTCCACTCTTATGGAGGCACCGGAATCTGCTCTTCAGTATACCAAATGTCCATTCCATGGTGCCTCGGGTAGCAATGTGTGCCCTGTTATATCTGCGTTCACTTGCATTGTTGGGATTGAGGTAGGGAGTCAAGATGAAATCACGAACAGCATAAGCACTGTCACCTGTGGGTTAGACAAAAAGATGTTAGCATGTGACATGCACATGGTAGTTTCTATAAATGACCCCTATGTGTGAAGGCATTTACCGAGTAGGTATCCCTCGCGAAACTCCCCTCTTGCGAGTCTACGGTAGATTCCACTGTGTCTGAAGATGAAAGCATCATGGGTACTGCCAGGGTACTTTGCTACAATGTCAGTAATGATGTGTTTGGCATCACACACCACCTGAATGTTCAGTGAGTGGTAGCATTTCCGATTTCTGAAGAGGTATTCATTGTGTGCGGGTGGGCATATTGCAACATATGTGCCATCAATACATCCTATCACGTGTGGGAAATGCGCGATTTGATAGAAGTCCTGCTTTGTCTGTGCAATTGCCTGAGGAGTGCTGGGGTGGTAAATATGATGAGGCATCCTCTGGACCATGGCATCTAGGAAGGCATGGAAGAATCGCGATAGGGAACTCTGTGACACCCCTCCTGCTGACGCTATCACCCCTGGAAACTTCCAGAGGCCAAGAGGTGTAGTGAACCCAGGACCTGTATTTCAGTGGGAATGGCATTTGTCCTGCGGGTGGGGTGTTCAAGGTAGGGTCTGAGTTCAGCTATCAAATCATTAATGCTGTCTTCATCAAGCCTGTAATGGGTGTGGAGGTCCTCCTCAAGGCGCTGGGAGATGCTGACGCGCGAACGGAATACCCTCTCCTGCCGCAGCCTCCTCTGTGCAGCAGCTCTCAGTCGCATCCTCCTTGCTATGATGTAAAGCCCCGCCATTGTGGTAAACAGTTTTTTGAATTCTGTTGCTGCTTAAATAGTTTGCACCTGGTTACCACCTGCTCCTACTTGGTGGTAATTGCGATTCTGAATTCTGCGAATTAGCGAAAATCGCAAATTGCGAATTGGTCATACATATCATTGCGATTCTGAGAATTGCGAAATGAGCCAATCTGCGATTTTTATGCGATTCCCTACTTTTGTGATTATCATTTAGCGATTTTCGCAAACGGGAAAATCGCTAAAATGCAATATCGCAATTTTATCGCAGAATGCCTCTTTTCGCATTCTGCAGATTCGCTCTTTTAGCGATTCCCAATTTTTCATAGCTTATACCTTCATACATGCCGTTCTGCCTATTCGCATTCACTAAGGCCGAAATTCGGCGAATTTCGGCCTTTGCGAATGCGAATTTCCTTGATACATATGCCCCTAAGCTCGCTATCTGACAAGCTTATACACAATGACCAGAAAGGGTTTATTAAAGGGAGACAGTTACACAACCCTACACACCAACTGCTTGGAGCCATTGACATAGCCATAAGAGAGAAGGTACCCCTAGCAATTTTCCCTTTTGACGCAGTCAAAGCTTTTGACCATGTCAATTGGGCATATCTACAAAAAGTCATTATACACAATAACTTAGGTCAGAATTTTTCATGAGTAATTAATAATATCTATTCAGCACCAATAGGGAAAATACTTATTGATGGAAGTACCTCAAATGTCTTTCAAATTAAAAGAGGCACCAGGCAGGGATGTCCTCTCTCCCCACATCTCTTTAATTTATATATAGAGCCGCTAGCCAATGTGATCAGGACCTTGGATGAGATTATTCCTTTTAGTTTTACCTGTTGGGATTTAAAGGTGGCATTATATGCAGACGATTTGATGATTCATACCAGCAGTCTCAATGAGTCATTTGATAGCATAACTGACATATTAACAAGCTTTGGAGAAATATCTGGTTACCAAATAAACCATCAGAAAACTGAGGTAATGCATTGGAATATATTAAGCCCACGAATAGTGTCCAAAAGTAAAATCAAATATCTTGGAATCCAAGTCTTGAGAAATATTGATGACATAGCTAAGACAAACATAGAAATAAAAGCTAAAGAGATGAGGAAATTACTGAAATCCTGGAATTGCTTATCGCTTACTTTTATGGGGATGGCCAATGTCATAAAAATGGCCATAGTTCCGAAATTTACGTTCCTTTTCAATACGATTCCTTTGGAGTTTGATTTACGATATCTGAAAAAAGTTCAGGGCGAAATAAATTCATTCATTTGGGCATCCAAAAGTGTCAGGATAGCTTGGAGGAAACTGAGCCAGAAGAAGAATCAGGGGAGAATAGCTAGCTCAGACTTCATATCTTACTACAAAGCTTTTCAGTTCAAGAATATAAGACATCTTTTCGGAGGACATGAGACTTACCCATCTTACTGGAAAGCAGTGATCAAACATGGTCACTGCTTACATAAATTTGGCCATCAAAAGTATTTAAAAAAAAATTAGGTTAAAGATACCAAGAGCTGCTTTCAAACTTTGGACTGGTATGAGGAAATTATGGCGGTATCCATACTATAGCCCCCAAGCTCCGGTATGGAACTCTCCTGGAACCCCTGAATTTATGAGAGACTCTTTAGCACTGCCACTGAAAAGAGCAGGAATTACTAGGTGGGGAGAGTTACTGGAACTTGGTGAACTAAAACCATGGGACGAGTTAGAGGAAATGACAAACAATGGAATATCTAGGTTTAAATTCCACCAGTTGGTGAGCTGGGTTAAGATCAAGCGGCATGGCCAGACTACGTTGAGTCTCTAGACCACGAACTATATAAAGCCCCCGGGAAGAAAGAAGTCTCAAAGTGGTACTGGCATTTAGTGGAAAAGATGGAACCAGAAAACGACTCTCCGGTTCTAAAGTAGAAGAAGTTCTTTCCAGCCCAAGATTTGCAACTAGCAAGGCAAGTATCCTGCACTTTTTTATGGCACATTATAATTTCTACGCCTCTTAGGAAAAATCATTTGTTTACTTTGCACAGATCTTACTGGACCCCAGAAAGGCTATCTAAAATGAATTACCAGGTGACCAACAATTGTCCAAGATGTGGAGAGAGGGTGGCCAATTATATTCATATGGTTCATTCGTGTCATCATTTAGACATATATTGGTGTGAAATTGGTAAGACTATTGGTGAAAGTCTAAAAGCGCTGTTTAAGGTAAGAGATTTTAATGTTATTTTTGGCATATTAGATATCAATGAATGTAATACTATCCTAACAAGGAACCAGAAACACCTTTTGTTCACACATAATAATTGCCAGACGTGAGATCTGTATAAATTGGGTTCTTCCCTCTCCCCCTAAGGTAGAAGATTGGGTTAGGTTAGTAGATACATTTCAGAACTTGGATAGTCTCAGAGAGGAAAGCAAACGTACAAAGTATTGGGGTCTATGGGACACTTATAGAGGGTAGGATAGGAAGAGATGTCCAATGATTTAAATAAATGCGATCAAGAGCCACATGTGGTTTGTAGGGGCTGGGACAGCAATGTAAACCCATGCAAAGATTGTAATCTGATGGCATCAAGACCTGGTCTCCTAACTCTTCCTAAGGGCCCATGGCAAGAGGTGACCCTGTTGTTTTTCACAACAAGATCTCACAAATGAGGACAAAAAAAAAAATAGTGTCCGCTGTGAATAGAAGTGTAAATTTGTTGGGACATTGTGTGCAGACACTATTTATTAGCAGGATCACATTTGTTTCCAGATGGACAGGACAAGCCTGGGCCTGAAAAGAAATATTGGGCCAGATGTATCAAGAATTGCTTTTGCAATTCTTAAATAGGGAATTTTGCCCAATCCCTTTTTTAGAATTGCAAGATGAAATATATTTAGGATTTGCAAATTGTTTCGCGAATCCTTATCATTCCCTATTAGCGAATCGCAAATTGTGATTCGCTATTAAGGAATGCCTTGCCATTCTTTCCTATGGGCCTCTGAATAGAAGGCATTAGCAATTTGCGATTACAAATAGGTAATAGCAAATTCAAATACAATTGCAAGGGTGCCAGGGGGACATAAGGAACTCCTGATGTAACCTCAAAAAAGGTAAGGGTGCACATGTGACGCACACAAATGCCCTAAGGGCCTGTGTATTTGTCACATGGCATTTATAAAAATGCACTTTTGTTCATTTTTCAAAGAAATCGCAAATTATCATCAACTTGAAGTTGATGGTAATTTTGGATTCCTTAATGCAAATTTGCATTTAGCGGTTGCTTCATGCATTGCATTCAGGAAATGGCAAATTGTGATTCCCTAACTGCTTTCGCAATTGAGGGAATCGCAAAAAATTGCAATTACCGATATTGCGAATGCCAAACCTTTCATACGTTTCAGAAGGAATCTTTGCGCTGGCAAACGGGCCAATTCTACGAAGGGACCGTTTGCGAATGCAAAAAGCCTTGATACATCTGTCCCATTACCTCCTATCCCTAAGTCAACCCCTTTTTCTCCTGCTATGCCAATTTCTCCAATCCAATTCAGGTGGTGGTGATGTCTCCTCCCAGAATTCCTTGTGTATGCTTTGTTTGCCCTAAGTTGGCAGGGTATGCCCAGAAGTGAGTGTCTTGCTCACTTTGCCACTGGAGTCAAGCTATCCTGGCTGAAGACGGCTGATAGCAAGAAACCGGTCCTAGGATGCCTGATTCCAGTCCAGGGAGACATGGCTTGGCAGTTCAGGCTGGACTGTTCCCATGAGGCACAGGGTCAAGGCATATTTGTATATGGCCATGTCTGAACTGGGGTGGTGTGGTGAGCAAAAAAACGATGGATTTAGGCCCAGATCTCTGTACTGGGGTGAATGTATGACATTGTTCTGCATTCTGTTCATCAACTGTTGTATTTGCATTTGTCACCCCGAGTGGGAACGGGTATGCTCTGACGTGAGTCCCGTGCTCTCCACGCCACTGGAGTCAAGCTATCCTGGCTGAAGACGGCTGATAGCCAGAAACCGGTCATAGGATGCTTGATTCCAGTCCAGGGAAGACATGGCTTGGCAGTTCGGGCTGGACTGTTCCCATGAGGCACTGGGTCAAGGCTGATTTGCATATGGCCATGTCTGAACTGGGGTGGTGTAGTGAGCAAAAACACGATGGATTTAGGCCCAGATCTCTGTACTGGGGTGAATGTATGACATTGTTCTGCATTCTGTCCATCAACTGCTGTTTTTGCATTTGGCACCCCGAGTGGGACGGGTATGCTCAGACGTTGGTCCGTGCTCTCCACACCACTGGAGTCAAGCTATCCAGGCTGAAGACCGCTGATAGCCAGAAACCGGTCCTAGAATGCTTGATTCCGGTCCAGGGAAGACTAGGCTTGGCAGTTCGGGCTGGACTGTTCCCATGAGGCACAGGGTCAAGGCTGATTTGCATATGGCCATGTCTGAACTGGGGTGGTGTGGTGAGTAAGTATGGGTGGAAAATCCGTTACGCTCGCGGATTTTGCGGATTTTCGGTAAATTCGCAATCCGCGAGATTTGCGAATTTCCCGCAAAATCCGCAAATTCGCACGCAGCGGATTTTTTTTTTCTTCGTGATACAATTTTGCGGCGCGCGGCGTTTATCATCGTTTGCCGAGTTACTTTTCTTGATATTTTGCGAGTGCTGCGCCATTTTGGATCTTGCTGCGGGATCCCGCGGGAATTTGGCAAGCGCGATTACGTAAACGCGGCTTGCCAACTTTTACAGCGAGCGTTTGTCAACGCGAGTACGCCGTGATCACGTATCGCGGTACTTCGCAATTGCGAGCTTTGAGATGCGGCGAGCAGCAACAATCTCGCACACGCGAAAATATAAAATTTGCAATTCTGCACAAGAAATCCACCAGCAAGCAGCATAAACCTTCTTGAAATGATGATTTTTATCTGAATAACTCCTTAGGTTGACATTTGCCTGCACTTTTTTTGCGAGGAGTCCATTTTGGGGAGGGGGGGTGGGAGGAAGGTAGTGCCCCACAGTCTTCAACTTCCTGTTCCTGTCCAGCAGGCTCCTCCCAGTGCTTTGTCCATCTCCTGGTCACTTTTCATTTGGATCTGGAGCTGGAAGGATTACTTTTTGTGGATGCTGCTGGATATTTGGATTTGAGGCCTTTTTGACTTTCTTTCCATCACTTTTGGATTAGAAATTTCACAAGTAAGTTTGTTTGGGGCATTACAGTTGCTGCAAGTACAATTTTGGAATTTTCGATTTTTGGGCTGTTTTGGGGCCTTTTGCCCAGGGGTACTCAGTGGTGGGTGCACTGAGTCTTTCTGTGGGGTGTTTTGAATTTAAACATCATGGAGGGGCTGGGTGGCTTGGGATTGTGCTGATTTTTCTGTGATTTTCGTTTTTTTGGCCTATTGTGGCCTTTTCACCCGGGGTAGTGAGTGGTGCATGTGCCTAGTCTTTCTGTGGGTTGTCTTGAATTTAAACATCATGGAGGGGCTGGATCATGGCATGGGATTGTGCTGATTTTTCTGTGATTTTCGTTTTTTGGGCCTGTTGTGGATGGACAGGCTATATGGTTGGGGGCCATTTTGAGTGCTGCTACAGGCCCTGGCCATGTGCTGTGATGGAGGGGGCCATTTTGAATGTAGGGAGTGTTCTCAGGCCTGCACCCATTTTGCCTAGCTTTCATCCATTATGCCCAGGGCCCAGGGGTAGTGAGTGGTGCATGTGCCTAGTCTTTCTGTGGGTTTTCTTGAATTTAAACATCATGGCATGGGATTGTGGTGATTTTTCTGTGATTTTCGTTTTTTGGGCCTGTTGTGGATGGACAGGCCATGTGGTTGGGGGGCATTTTGAGTGCTGCTACAGGCCCTGGCCATGTGCTGTGATGGAGGGGGCCATTTTGAATGTAGGGAGTGTTCTCAGGCCTGCACCCATTTTGCCTAGCTTTCATCCAATATGCCCAGGGCCCAGGGGTAGTGAGTGGTGCATGTGCCTAGTCTTTCTGTGGGTTGTCTTGAATTTAAACATCATGGCATGGGATTGTGCTGATTTTTCTGTGATTTTCGTTTTTTGGGCCTGTTGTGGATGGACAGGCCATGTGGTTGGGGGCCATTTTGAGTGCTGCTACAGGCCCTGGCCATGTGCGGTGATGGAGGGGGCCATTTTGAATGCAGGGAGTGTTCTCAGGCCTGCACCCATTTTGCCTAGCTTTCATCCATTATGCCCAGGGCCCAGGGGTAGTGAGTGGTGCATGTGCCTAGTCTTTCTGTGGGTTGTCTTGAATGTAAACATCATGGCATGGGATTGTGCTGATTTTTCTGTGATTTTCGTTTTTTGGGCCTGTTGTGGATGGACAGGCCATGTGGTTGGGGGCCATTTTGAGTGCTGCTACAGGCCCTGGCCATGTGCTGTGATGGAGGGGGGCATTTTGAATGCAGGGAGTGTTCTCAGGCCTGCACCCATTTTGCCTAGCTTTCATCCATTATGCCCAGGGGTAGTGAGTGGTGCATGTGCCTAGTCTTTCTGTGGGTTGTCTTGAATGTAAACATCATGGCATGGGATTGTGGTGATTTTTCTGTGATTTTCGTTTTTTGGGCCTGTTGTGGATGGACAGGCCATGTGGTTGGGGGCCATTTTGAGTGCTACTACAGGCCCTGGCCATGTGCTGTGATGGAGGGGGCCATTTTGAATGCAGGGAGTGTTCTCAGGCCTGCACCCATTTTGCCTAACTTTCATCCATTATGCCCAGGGCCCAGGGGTAGTGAGTGGTGCATGTGCCTAGTCTTTCTGTGGGTTGTCTTGAATTTAAACATCATGGCATGGGATTGTGATTTTTCTGTGATTTTCGTTTTTTGGGCCTGTTGTGGATGGACAGGCCATGTGGTTGGGGGCCATTTTGAGTGCTGCTACAGGCCCTGGCCATGTGCTGTGATGGAGGGGGCCATTTTGAATGGAGGGAGTGTTCTCAGGCCTGCACCCATTTTGCCTAGCTTTCATCCATTATGCCCAGGGCCCAGGGGTAGTGAGTGGTGCATGTGCCTAGTCTTTCTGTGGGTTGTCTTGAATGTAAACATCATGGCATGGGATTGTGGTGATTTTTCAGTGATTTACGTTTTTTGGGCCTGTTGTGGATGGACAGGCCATGTGGTTGGGGGCCATTTTGAGTGCTGCTACAGGCCCTGGCCATGTGCTGTGATGGAGGGGGCCATTTTGAATGCAGGGAGTGTTTTCAGGCCTGCACCCATTTTGCCTAGCTTTCATCCATTATGCCCAGGGACCAGGGGTAGTGAGTGGTGCAAGTGCCTAGTCTTTCTGTGGGTTGTCTTGAATTTAAACATCATGGCATGGGATTGTGGTGATTTTTCTGTGATTTTCGTTTTTTGGGCCTGTTGTGGATGGACAGGCCATGTGGTTGGGGGCCATTTTGAGTGCTGCTACAGGCCCTGGCCATGTGCTTTGATGGAGGGGGCCATTTTGAATGTAGGGAGTGTTCTCAGGCCTGCACCCATTTTGCCTAGCTTTCATCCATTATGCCCAGGGCCCAGGGGTAGTGAGTGGTGCATGTGCCTAGTCTTTCTGTGGGTTGTCTTGAATATAAACATCATGGCATGGGATTGTGGTGATTTTTCTGTGATTTTCGTTTTTTGGGCCTGTTGTGGATGGACAGGCCATGTGGTTGGGGGCCATTTTGAGTGCTGCTACAGGCCCTGGCCATGTGCTGTGATGGAGGGGGCCATTTTGAATGTAGGGAGTGTTCTCAGGCCTGCACCCATTTTGCCTAGCTTTCATCCAATATGCCCAGGGCCCAGGGGTAGTGAGTGGTGCATGTGCCTAGTCTTTCTGTGGGTTGTCTTGAATTTAAACATCATGGCATGGGATTGTGGGGATTTTTCTGGTTTTTTTCGATTTTTTTGGGGTGTATAACTGAACTGATGTTCCTCTGTCTTCCATTGTTTTTAGGTGCACAAGACTCAAGAGAACCACCAGTGCCAGGAAGAAGTCCTGCAGCGGTGTGTGTGTGCAGCATAACGTCACGCGATGTCACGTCTGGCCTCAGACAACTCTACAATTCGTGCAACTGCGGCCTGCTGTCTGACCTGCTCTGAAGAAGATGGCCCCAAAAAAAGGTCTCCGTAGTTCCTCTAGCAAGAAAGTTGCTAGTAAGGAGCAGAAGAAGCAAGTTACCAAGGAGGCTGGTGTGCCGGCCGCCGCGTTTCTTGGGAGCAAAAAAAAAAGTACACCTGCAGCAGCAGCAGGATCTGCTGGGGACCAAGCTGGGAGCAGCACCCCCGCTCCATTGGGTTCAGTGCCTCCACCACCACGCCAACTTAAGTCAAAGCCCTTGAGTGCTTCAGAGGCAGTCAGTGTACTTCTCCAATCACCATTGACCAGTGATGTTGGCTCATCGCAAGAAAGTAGCAGCAATGTCCCTGAATCAACACAGGTTGTTGTAACTCATCTGACAAGTGTTGAACAACCACAGCCGCAACAACAACACCATGTGCAAGTACAAGCCCAAGTACATGTGGAAGGAGAGGCAGCGCAAGGAGATGCGCAAGCAGAGGTGCATGGAGGGTCACAAGTGCCCACAATAGTTGTTCCTCTCGAAGTAGGGGCACATCAGGAAATCGACAATCAAGCCGAGGTATCATTGGAAGCCACTCCTCCTGATGATCGTTCATTGTCTTCCACATCCCTAGCAAGGAAAAGATCAAGGTTGGTGTCTACATCTTCTTCAAGCCCACCTCCTTCTGATGATCCCATTCTGGATGAAGATTGGGAACCATCATCACGGCAGTCTGGGAGTGAGGCACCCCATGATCTGACAAAGGTACCTAAGCGTAAAAGGAAGGTCGTCGAAAAACACATAGCTATGGAGTGTGATGAGGCTCAACAAGAAGTGACGGATACTGCTGCTGGTGAAGCCTCTCACGATGACGACGAGCCAGTCATCATAAAGGTCACTGCAGCTCCAGCGGGCATGCAGCAAAGAGACATTTTGACCCTATCCCGAGAAGCTGCTGAGCGTGATGATGATGTCGACGAGGAGGCAATGGAAATGGAAACACAACAATCATTAGATTTGGAGTTAACTAGTACACCAACACCTACCGCTTCCATATTTCTTTCTCGCAAGAAGGGACCTCCATCCACCTCGACCTCAATTAGTGGTGGTGAAAGTGCAAAACGTACTGAAGTTCGGCAATCCACATCCTCCACTTCATCTGGCATTAGCAGCAGGACCACCACCACCAGTATCGCCGCCTCCTCCGGCCCCCAAAGACATTTCAAGTCTCCAGTTTGGGACTTCTTTAGTGTTTGCCCATAAAAGGAAAACGTAGCCCTTTGTAGCATTTGTAAGCTTCGAGTTAGTCATGGTAAGTTTGGTACCAACTATGGTACCGGAGGCCAGAGAGGTCATCTTAAGAGAACGCACGCTGTCCAATGGCTTGCGCACCTAGATGCGGTCAAGGAAGCCCGAATTGCACGTAATGAAAACGTTGATTTTTCATCTGATGATGACGAGGAGGAAGAAGACGATTCAAACACTTCACTTACACCCAGTACCCCTGTCAGCAGCACACCCCATGTGAGCCACACTAAGAGTGTGGGAGAGAGTGAGACATCAATGCGAAAAAGTTCATCAGCGAGCGTAACTGGGTCGAAGATATCATCATCATCCCGTAAATCCTTGGTCCAGGGCAACATTAAAAAGATGTTGTTTACAGAAGCGCAATATGAACGCAACCACCCACTGACGCGTCTGTATAACACTAAGCTGGCTAAAATGCTAGCTCTGGACCTTCTCCCTTTTTCTTTTGTAGAAGGGGTTGGTTTTCTAGAATTAGTGGCAGCGCTCTGCCCTAAATGGAAGGTTCCTAGCCGGTTCTATTTTTCCCGAGTTGCGGTTCCAGCACTACATGAAGATGTTCTGAAGGTGATTGTGGCAGCTTTGCAGAAGAGTGCTGTTCACACTATACATCTGACAACAGACATGTGGACCAGTGGCGCAGGCGCTGATTACATGTGCATCAATGCACACTGGGTCTCTTTTTCAGGGGCTAAAGCAAAGCTAAACGCAGGTGTTGACCCGGACATTGTTTTTAAAGCTGCTCGGAAACATGCAACACTATCCATGTTTGGTTTGGAGAAACGTCACACAGCAGAAAACATTTTGGATGTCTTCAACACAAAGGTCCTTGACTGGCTGTCCCCAAAAAACGCCAGGTTGGTTATGTTTCCACTGACAATGGCTCCAATATAGTTAAGGCCATGCAGCTGGATGACTATTTCAGAGTGCCGTGTTTGGCGCACTGTATAAACCTGGTTGTCAAAAAATTCTTGGGTGATAAAGACAGTGCAGCGTACAGAGTAGTGGAGACCTGCCGAAAAATGTGCAACCATTTCAGCCATTCTTTTAAGGCCCGGAAGCATCTGAGGAGCCTGCTATATGAACGTCAAATGCCAGTGAAAGCACTCATCCAGGAGGTGGTAACACGTTGGAACTCAACCTTCTACATGCTTGAGCGTCTGTATGAGCAGTAGACGGTACTCGATCACTATTTCTTAACACAGGGTACAGCTCAGAAGGAGGACCTGAGGATGGGTGCGGCGCAATGGAACATAGTTAAAAGCCTGACACTCATGCTTCGTCCTTTTGAGTTCTTCACGCGTGCAGTCAGCAAGGAGGACTGTAATTTGGGAAAAGCTATCCCATTGTTGTACATGCTGGAGCACCAACTGAAGGAGGTGTGTTCTGTGTTTGAAAAAGATGAAAAAAACCAAGACCCTTTTGTTCTGGCTGAGAAATTATTAGAGCACCTACAAGGTGATGAACGTCTTAAAATGATCCACTCAAACCAGCATTACATTTGTGCTACTATTCTGGATCCACGTTACAAAAAGGCGCTGGCAGGCCAAGCATTCTTTCCTTTTGCTGATGAAGATGTTACAAAGTACAAACAGTGGATAGCCTCCTCAGCCAAGAGGTTTGAAAGAGAACGGCAGCAAATTGAAGGAAAAGGCAGTACATCAGCATCAGCAGGCCATCCCCAGTCAAAACAATCCACTTCTGCACCTGTGGCTGCGGCACAAGTGACCTCTCAGCCGTTAAAGAGACCGGCAACCAGATCATCTGCACCACCAGACACAACAGGAACATTGGAGGCTGAAGAGGATTGGCTAGCTCGGCTTGGGTTTGGTTCTCAAAAGGTGACAGCAACAGCTAAGCAAAGTGGAGGAACCTTGGAGGAGAACCTTGATTCGATGGTCAAGGACTATCTGAATGACTCAACAGAGGTCTATGCTAATGCTGACCCATTGGCGTATTGGCATGGGAAAAAAGAATTGTGGCCACAGCTCACCAACCTGGCTTTAAACTACTTATCTTGCCCACTCGCAAGCGTGTCTTCTGAACGTGTTTTCAGTGCTGCTGGTGGCATTGTAACTTCCAAACGGAGCCGCCTCTCGCCCAAAAATGTGGAGAGGTTAACAATGATCAAGATGAATCAGCACCTCATACCACCAGATTTCAGAGTACGATAAAGCGCGCCGGATGAAGACGAGGTGGCCAGCAACATAGATGAGGGAATTTCTTCTCTGTCAGGTGACACTGAGCTCACCCTGCCTGAATTCGCAGAGTATGATGACGAAGCCTTATTCTCATTCAAGGACCTATTCTCATTCAAGGACCGTGATACCGAGCCCTGAAAATGAGACAACGAATCAATAACTTTCTTTTTCGTCCTTATTCACTTTTATTCCTGTGTGTCTGTCTTTCTTTGTTGTGCACAGTTAATATAATTCAAACTTTAATCAGATAATCACAAAAACAAGCCCTTCAGCAGAACTGTCTTCACTTGTTTGCTAATTGATTTGAAGGTGCCGCAGTCTGCATTCCTCAGGTTCACAAGTTCAGAAGAACATGCTCCTCTATCCTCCTCCTCCAGACTCCTATTTCCATCAAAGCAGAGGGCTGGTTTACGCCCAATGAAGAAAGACTCAGCACTTGTGGGGGTGTTGTTCTACCTCTTTGCAGGTGAGTTGACGGCTCTGGGGCCATTGCTGGGAAGCTCTAATACCGGATAAAAGTCGTTTGGACCAAATCCGAGGTGACATTTTTTTGTGTTTTTGTTGACTTGCTTGCCTTTGAGGTGCTCTTAGGGGGGGTTCCGTCTGTTTGTGGGTGAGTTTCGGGGTCTGTCAGCACTGCTGGGACACTCTAATCTTGATTGCATTTGCTTTTCAGGAAATCCGTGGTGGCAAACCGAACTTATGGCCTAGCTACGCAGCGCGTTTGGACCGAAGGCCGAGAAATATTGTAAGTAGGAGATGTTGCTTTTGGCCTGTTTGGGGGTGTTATGCTTTTTGGTGGGTGGGTTGGCGGGTCTTGGGCCATTCCTGGGAAGGTCTAATACCGGGTAGAAGTGGTTGGGACAAAATCCAGGCCGATTTTTTTGTTGTTGCTATTTCTGACATTTTGCTCAATGTAGCGTTTTCGGGGGCCTGTTTGGGGGGCTTCCTGGTGTTTGTGGGTGGGTTTCGGGGTCTGGGAGCACTGCTGGCTATGGATACTTTACTTTGCAAGAGGTTTGAAGCAAATCCATGGTGGCAGAGGGGAGTTAGGGCCTAGCTGCAGAGCGCGCGCGGAGTGATTTGGGAAATTTGGGAAAAAATGACTAAGTCCCCATTTTTGTACTTTTGCTCTTTGGCTGTTTGGGGGTCTTCTACTCGTTTTCTCCTGGGTTGACGGCTCTGGGGCCATTGCTGGGAAGCTCTAATACCGGATAAAAGTCGTTTGGACCAAATCCGAGGCAGAATTATTTTTGTGTTTTTGCTGACTTGCTTGCCTTTGAGGTGCTCTTAGGGGGGGTTCCGTCTGTTTGTGGGTGAGTTTCTGGTCTGTCAGCACTGCTGGGACACTCTAATCTTGATTGCATTTGCTTTTCAGGAAATTCGTGGTGGCAAACCGGACTTATGGCCTAGCTACGCAGCGCGTTTGGACCGAAGGCCGAGAAATTTTGTAAGTAGGAGATGTTGCTTTTGGCCTGTTTGGGGGTGTTATGCTTTTTGGCGGGTGGGTTGGCGGGTCTTGGGCCATTCCTGGGAAGGTCTAATACCGGGTAGAAGTGGTTGGGACAAAATCCAGGCCGATTTTTTTTTTGCTATTTCTGACATTTTGCTCAATGTAGCGTTTTCGGGGGCCTGTTTGGGGGGCTTCCTGGTGTTTGGGGGTGGGTTTCGGGGTCTGGGAGCACTGCTGGCTAAGGATACTTTACTTTGCAAGTGGTTTGAAGCAGATCCATGGTGGCAGAGGGGAGTTAGGGCCTAGCTGCAGAGCGCGCGCGGAGTGATTTGGGAAATTTGGGAAAAAATGACTAAGTCCCCATTTTTGTACTTTTGCTCTTTGGCTGTTTGGGGGTCTTCTACTCGTTTTCTCCTGGTTTGACGGCTCTGGGGCCATTGCTGGGAAGCTCTAATACCAGATAAAAGTCGTTTGGACCAAATCCGAGGCGGAAATTTGTTTGTGTTTTTGCTGACTTGCTTGCCTTTGAGGTGCTCTTAGGGGGGGTTCCGTCTGTTTGTGGGTGAGTTTTGGGGTCTGTCGGCACTGCTGGGACACTCTAATCTTGATTGCATTTGCTTTTCAGGAAATCCGTTTTGGCAAACCGGACTTATGGCCTAGCTACGCAGCGCGTTTGGACCGAAGGCCGAGAAATATTGTAAGTAGGAGATTTTGCTTTTGGCCTGTTTGGGGGTGTTATGCTTTTTGGCGGGTGGGTTGGCGGGTCTTGGGCCATTCCTGGGAAGGTCTAATACCGGGTAGAAGTGGTTGGGACAAAATCCAGGCCGATTTTTTTTTGTGCTATTTCTGACATTTTGCTCAATGTAGCGTTTTTGGGGGCCTGTTTGTGGGCTTCCTGGTGTTTGGGGGTGGGTTTCGGGGTCTGGGAGCACTGCTGGCTATGGATACTTTACTTTGCAAGAGGTTTGAAGCAAATCCATGGTGGCAGAGGGGAGTTAGGGCCTAGCTGCAGAGCGCGCGCGGAGTGATTTGGGAAATTCGGGAAAAAATGACTAAGTCCCCATTTTTGTACTTTTGCTCTTTGGCTGTTTGGGGGTCTTCTACTCGTTTTCTCCTGGGTTGACGGCTCTGGGGCCATTGCTGGGAAGCTCTAATACCGGATAAAAGTCGTTTGGACCAAATCCGAGGCTGAATTTTTTTTGTGTTTTTGCTGACTTGCTTGCCTTTGAGGTGCTCCTAGGGGTGGTTCCGTCTTTTTGTGGGTGAGTTTCGGGGTCTGTCAGCACTGCTGGGACACTCTAATCTTGATTGCATTTGCTTTTCAGGAAATCCGTGGTGGCAAACCGGACTTATGGCCTAGCTACGCAGCGCGTTTGGACCGAAGGCCGAGAAATATTGTAAGTAGGAGATGTTGCTTTTGGCCTGTTTGGGGGTGTTATGCTTTTTGGCGGGTGGGTTGGCGGGTCTTGGGCCATTCCTGGGAAGGTCTAATACCGGGTAGAAGTGGTTGGGACGAAATCCAGGCCATTTTTTTTGTGCTATTTCTGACATTTTGCTCAATGTAGCGTTTTCGGGGGCCTGTTTGGGGGGCTTCCTGGTGTTTGGGGGTGGGTTTCGGGGTCTGGGAGCACTGCTGGCTATGGATACTTTACTTTGCATGAGGTTTGAAGCAGATCCATGGTGGCAGAGGGGAGTTAGGGCCTAGCTGCAGAGCGCGCACGGAGTGATTTGGGAAATTTGGGAAAAAATGACTAAGTCCCCATTTTTGTACTTTTTCTCTTTGGCTGTTTGGGGGTCTTCTACTCGTTTTCTCCTGGTTTGATGGCTCTGGGGCCATTGCTGGGAAGCTCTAATACCAGATAAAAGTCGTTTGGACCAAATCCGAGGCAGACATTTTTTTGTGTTTTTGCTGACTTGCTTGCCTTTGAGGTGCTCTTAGGGGGGGTTCCATCTGTTTGTGGGTGAGTTTCGGGGTCTGTCAGCACTGCTGGGACACTCTAATCTTGATTGCATTTGCTTTTCAGGAAATCAGTGGTGGCAAACCAGACTTATGGCCTAGCTACGCAGCGCGTTTGGACCGAAGGCCGAGAAATTGTGTAAGTAGGAGATGTTGCTTTTGGCCTGTTTGGGGGTGTTATGCTTTTTGGTGGGTGGGTTGGCAGGTCTTGGGCCATTCCTGGAAAGGTCTAATACCGGGTAGAAGTGGTTGGGACAAAATCCAGGCCGATTTTTTTTGTGCTATTTCTGACATTTTGCTCAATGTAGCGTTTTCGGGGGCCTGTTTGGGGGGCTTCCTGGTGTTTGTGGGTGGGTTTCGGGGTCTGGGAGCACTGCTGGCTATGGATACTTTACTTTGCAAGAGGTTTGAAGCAAATCCATGGTGGCAGAGGGGAGTTAGGGCCTAGCTGCAGAGCGAGCGCGGAGTGATTTGGGAAATTTGGGAAAAAATGACTAAGTCCCCATTTTTGTACTTTTGCTCTTTTGCTGTTTGGGGGTCTTCTACTCGTTTTCTCCTGGGTTGACGGCTCTGGGGCCATTGCTGGGAAGCTCTAATACCGGATAAAAGTCGTTTGGACCAAATCCGAGGCGGAATTTTTCTTGTGTTTTTGCTGACTTGCTTGCCTTTGAGGTGCTCTTAGGGGGGGTTCCGTCTGTTTGTGGGTGAGTTTTGGGGTCTGTCGGCACTGCTGGGACACTCTAATCTTGATTGCATTTGCTTTTCAGGAAATCCGTTTTGGCAAACCGGACTTATGGCCTAGCTACGCAGCGCGTTTGGACCGAAGGCCGAGAAATATTGTAAGTAGATTTTGCTTTTGGCCTGTTTGGGAGTGTTATGCTTTTTGGCGGGTGGGTTGGCGGGTCTTGGGCCATTCCTGGAAAGGTCTAATACCGGGTAGAAGTGGTTGGGACAAAATCCAGGCCGATTTTTTTTGTGTGCAAATTCTGACATTTTGCTCAATGTAGCGTTTTCGGGGGCCTGTTTGGGGGGCTTCCTGGTGTTTGTGGGTGGGTTTTGGGGTCTGGGAGCACTGCTGGCTATGGATACTTTACTTTGCAAGAGGTTTGAAGCAAATCCATGGTGGCAGAGGGGAGTTAGGGCCTAGCTGCAGAGCGAGCGCGGAGTGGTTTGGGAAATTTGAGAAAAAATGACTAAGTCCCCATTTTTATACTTTTGCTCTTTGGCTGTTTGGGGGTCTTCTACTCGTTTTCTCCTGGGTTGACGGCTCTGGGGCCTTTGCTGGGAAGCTCTAATACCGGATAAAAGTCGTTTGGACCAAATCCGAGGTGGAATTTTTTTGTGTTTTTGCTGACTTGCTTGCCTTTGAGGTGCTCTTAGGGGGTGTTCCGTCTGTTTGTGGGTGAGTTTCGGGGTCTGTCGGCACTGCTGGGACACTCTAATCTTGATTGCATTTGCTTTTCAGGAAATCCGTGGTGGCAAACCGGACTTATGGCCTAGCTACGCAGCGCGTTTGGACCGAAGGCCGAGAAATATTGTAAGTAGGAGATGTTGCTTTTTGCCTGTTTGGGGGTGTTATGCTTTTTGGCGGGTGGGTTGGCGGGTCTTGGGCCATTCCTGGAAAGGTCTAATACCGGGTAGAAGTGGTTGGGACAAAATCCAGGCCGATTCTTTTGTTGTTGCTATTTCTGACATCTTGCTCAATGTAGCGTTTTCGGGGGCCTGTTTGGGGGGCTTCCTGGTGTTTGGGGGTGGGTTTCGGGGTCTGGGATCACTGCTGGCTATGGATACTTTACTTTGCAAGAGGTTTGAAGCAGATCCATGGTGGCAGAGGGGAGTTAGGGCCTAGTTGCAGAGCGCGCGCGGAGTGATTTGGGAAATTTGGGAAAAAATGACTAAGTCCCCATTTTTGTACTTTTGCTCTTTGGCTGTTTGGGGGTCTTCCACTCGTTTTCTCCTGGTTTGACGGCTCTGGGGCCATTGCTGGGAAGCTCTAATACCAGATAAAAGTCGTTTGGACCAAATCCGAGGCGGAATTTTTTTTGTGTTTTTGCTGATTTGCTTGCCTTTGAGGTGCTCTTAGGGGGGGTTCCGTCTGTTTGTGGGTGAGTTTCGGGGTCTGTCAGCACTGCTGGGACACTCTAATCTTGATTGCATTTGCTTTTCAGGAAATCCGTGGTGGCAAACTGGACTTATGGCCTAGCTACGCAGCGCGTTTGGACCGAAGGCCGAGAAATATTGTAAGTAGGAGATGTTGCTTTTGGCCTGTTTGGGGGTGTTATGCTTTTTGGCGGGTGGGTTGGTGGGTCTTGGGCCATTCCTGGGAAGGTCTAATACCGGGTAGAAGTGGTTGGGACAAAATCCAGGCCGATTTTTTATGTGCTATTTCTGACATTTTGCTCAATGTAGCGTTTTTGGGGGCCTGTTTGGGGGCTTCCTGGTGTTTGGGGGTGGGTTTCGGGGTCTGGGAGCACTGCTGGCT
The DNA here is from genome assembly GCF_964263255.1 of Lissotriton vulgaris. NCBI lineage: Eukaryota > Metazoa > Chordata > Amphibia > Caudata > Salamandridae > Lissotriton > Lissotriton vulgaris. The sequence goes on along the minus strand of NC_141694.1, from coordinate 1,194,205,057 downwards.
ATGGATACTTTACTTTGCAAGAGGTTTGAAGCAAATCCATGGTGGCAGAGGGGAGTTAGGGCCTAGTTGCAGAGCACGCGCGGAGTGATTTGGGAAATTTGGGAAAAAATGACTAAGTCCCCATTTTTGTACTTTTGCTCTTTGGCTGTTTGGGGGTGTTCTACTTGTTTTCTCCTGGGTTGATGGCTCTGGGGCCATTGCTGGGAAGCTCTAATACCGGATAAAAGTCGTTTGGACCAACTCCGAGGCGGAATTTGTTTTGTGTTTTTGCTGACTTACTTGCCTTTGAGGTGCTCTTAGGGGGGGTTCTGTCTGTTTGTGGGTGAGTTTCCGGGTCTGTCAGCACTGCTGGGACACTCTAATCTTGATTGCATTTGCTTTTCGGGAAATCCGTGGTGGCAAACCGGACTTATGGCCTAGCTACGCAGCGCGTTTGGACCGAAGGCCGAGAAATATTGTAAGTAGGAGATGTTGCTTTTGGCCTGTTTGGGGGTGTTATGCTTTTTGGCGGGTGGGTTGGCGGGTCTTGGGCCATTCCTGGGAATGTCTAATACCGGGTATAAGTGGTTGGGACAAAATCCAGGCCGATTTTTTTTTGTTGCTATTTCTGACATTTTGCTCAATGTAGCGTTTTCGGGGGCCTGTTTGGGGGGCTTCTTGGTGTTTGGGGGTGGGTTTCGGGGTCTGGGAGCACTGCTGGCTATGGATACTTTACTTTACAAGAGGTTTGAAGCAGATCCATGGTGGCAGAGGGGAGTTAGGGCCTAGCTGCAGAGCGCGCGCGGAGTGATTTGGGAAATTTGGGAAAAAATGACTAAGTCCCCATTTTTGTACTTTTGCTCTTTGGCTGTTTGGGGGTCTTCTACTTGTTTTCTCCTGGGTTGAAGGCTCTGGGGCCATTGCTGGGAAGCTCTAATACCGGATAAAAGTCGTTTGGACCAAATCCGAGGCGGAATTTTTTTTGTGTTTTTGCTGACTTGCTTGCCTTTGAGGTGCTCTTAGGGGGGGTTCCGTCTGTTTGTGGGTGAGTTTTGGGGTCTGTCAGCACTGCTGGGACACTCTAATCTTGATTGCATTTGCTTTTCAGGAAATCCGTGGTGGCAAACCGGACTTATGGCCTAGCTACGCAGCGCGTTTGGACCGAAGGCCGAGAAATATTGTAAGTAGGAGATGTTGCTTTTGGCCTGTTTGGGGGTGTTATGCTTTTTGGCGGGTGGGTTGGCGGGTCTTGGGCCATTCCTGGGAATGTCTAATACCGGGTAGAAGTGGTTGGGACAAAATCCAGGCCGATTTTTTTTGTTGCTATTTCCGACATTTTGCTCAATGTAGCGTTTTCGGGGGCCTGTTTAGGGGGCTTCCTGGTGTTTGTGGGTGGGTTTCGGGGTCTGGGAGCACTGCTGGCTATGGATACTTTACTTTGCAAGACGTTTGAAGCAAATCCATGGTGGCAGAGGGGAGTTAGGGACTAGCTGCAGAGCGCGCGCGGAGTGATTTGGGAAATTTGGGAAAAAATGACTAAGTCCCCATTTTTGTACTTTTGCTCTCTGGCTGTTTGGAGGTCTTCTACTCGTTTTCTCCTGGGTTGAAGGCTCTGGGGCCATTGCTGGGAACCTCTAATACCGGATAAAAGTCGTTTGGACCAAATCCGAGGCGGAATTTTTTTTGTGTTTTTGCTGACTTGCTTGCCTTTGAGGTGCTCTTAGGGGGGGTTCCGTCTGTTTGTGGGTGAGTTTCGGGGTCTGTCAGCACTGCTGGGACACTCTAATCTTGATTGCATTTGCTTTTCAGGAAATCCGTGGTGGCAACCCGGACTTATGGCCTAGCTACGCAGCGCATTTGGACCGAAGGCCGAGAAATATTGTAAGTAGGAGATGTTGCTTTTGGCCTGTTTGGGGGTGTTATGCTTTTTGGCGGGTGGGTTGGCGGGTCTTGGGCCATTCCTGGGAAGGTCTAATACCGGGTAGAAGTGGTTGGGACAAAATCCAGGCCGATTTTTTTTGTGCTATTTCTGACATTTTGCTCAATGTAGCGTTTTTGGGGGCCTGTTTGGGGGGCTTCCTGGTGTTTGTGGGTGGGTTTCGGGGTCTGGGAGCACTGCTGGCTATGGATACTTTACTTTGCAAGAGGTTTGAAGCAAATCCATGGTGGCAGAGTTTCGGGGTCTGGGAGCACTGCTGGCTATGGATACTTTACTTTGCAAGAGGTTTGAAGCAAATCCATGGTGGCAGAGGGGAGTTAGGGCCTAGCTGCAGAGCGCGCGCGGAGTGATTTGGGAAATTTGGGAAAAAATGACTAAGTCCCCATTTTTGTACTTTTGCTCTTTGGCTGTTTGGGGGTCTTCTACTCGTTTTCTCCTGGGTTGACGGCTCTGGGGCCATTGCTGGGAAGCTCTAATACCGGATAAAAGTCGTTTGGACCAAATCCAAGGTGGAAATTTTTTTGTGTTTTTACTGACTTGCTTGCCTTTGAGGTGCTCTTAGGGGGGGTTCCGTCTGTTTGTGGGTGAGTTTCGGGGTCTGTCAGCACTGCTGGGACACTCTAATCTTGATTGCATTTGCTTTTCAGGAAATTCGTTTTGGCAAACCGGACTTATGGCCTAGCTACGCAGCGCGTTTGGACCGAAGGCCGGGAAATATTGTAAGTAGGAGATGTTGCTTTTGGCCTGTTTGGGGGTGTTATGCTTTTTGGCGGGTCGGTTGGCGGGTCTTGGGCCATTCCTGGGAAGGTCTAATACTGGGTAGAAGTGGTTGGGACAAAATCCAGGCCGATTTTTTTTGTTGCTATTTCTGACATTTTGCTCAATGTAGCGTTTTCGGGGGCCTGTTTGGGGGGCTTCCTGGATTTTGTGGGTGGGTTTCGGGGTCTGGGAGCACTGCTGGCTTTGGATACTTTACTTTGCAAGAGGTTTGAAGCAAATCCATGGTGGCAGAGGGGAGTTAGGGCCTAGCTGCAGAGCGCGCGTGGAGTGATTTGGGAAATTTGGGGAAAAAATGACTAAGTCCCCATTTTTGTACTTTTGCTCTTTGGCTGTTTGGAGGTCTTCTACTCGTTTTCTCCTGGGTTGACGGTTCTGGGGCCATTGCTGGGAAGCTCTAATACCGGATAAAAGTCGTTTGGACCAAATCCGAGGCGGAATTTTTTTTGTGTTTTTGCTGACTTGCTTGCCTTTGAGGTGCTCTTAGGGGGGGTTCCGTCTGTTTGTGGGTGAGTTTCGGGGTCTGTCAGCACTGCTGGGACACTCTAATCTTGATTGCATTTGCTTTTCAGGAAATCCGTGGTGGCAAACCGGACTTATGGCCTAGCTACGCAGCGCGTTTGGACCGAAGGCCGAGAAATATTGTAAGTAGGAGATGTTGCTTTTGGCCTGTTTGGGGGTGTTATGCTTTTTGGCGGGTGGGTTGGCGGGTCTTGGGCCATTCCTGGGAAGGTCTAATACCGGGTAGAAGTGGTTGGGACAAAATCCAGGCCGATTTTTTTTGTTGCTATTTCCGACATTTTGCTCAATGTAGCGTTTTCGGGGGCCTGTTTGGGGGGCTTCCTCGTGTTTGTGGGTGGGTCTCGGGGTCTGGGAGCACTGCTGGCTATGGATACTTTACTTTGCAAGAGGTTTGAAGCAAATCCATGGTGGCAGAGGGGAGTTAGGGCCTAGCTGCAGAGCGCGCGCGGAGTGATTTGGGAAATTTGGGAAAAAATGACTAAGTCCCCATTTTTGTACTTTTGCTCTTTGGCTGTTTGAGGGTCTTCTACTCGTTTTCTCCTGGGTTGACGGCTCTGGGGCCATTGCTGGGAAGCTCTAATACCGGATAAAAGTCGTTTGGACCAAATCCGAGGCGGAAATTTTTTTGTGTTTTTGCTGACTTGCTAGCCTTTGAGGTGCTCCTAGGGGGGGTTCCGTCTGTTTGTGGGTGAGTTTCGGGGTCTGTCAGCACTGCTGGGACACTCTAATCTTGATTGCATTTGCTTTTCAGGAAATCCGTTTTGGCAAACCGGACTTATGGCCTAGCTACGCAGCGCGTTTGGACCGAAGGCCGAGAAAAATTATAAGTAGGAGATGTTGCTTTTGGCCTGTTTGGGGGTGTTATGCTTTTTGGCGAGTGGGTTGGCGGGTCTTGGGCCATTCCTGGGAAGGTCTAATACCGGGTAGAAGTGGTTGGGACAAAATCCAGGCCGATTTTGTTGTTGTTGCTATTTCTGACATTTTGCTCAATGTAGCGTTTTTTGGGGGCCTGTTTGGGGGGCTTCCTGGTGTTTGTGGGTGGGTTTCGGGGTCTGGGAGCACTGCTGGCTATGGATACTTTACTTTGCAAGAGGTTTGAAGCAAATCCATGGTGGCAGATGGGAGTTAGGGCCTAGCTGCAGAGCGCGCGCGGAGTGATTTGGAAAAATTTGGGGAAAAATGACTAAGTCCCCATTTTTGTACTTTTGCTCTTTGGCTGTTTGGGGTCTTCTACTCGTTTTCTCCTGGGTTGATGGCTCTGGGGCCATTGCTGGGAAGCTCCAATACCGGATAAAAGTCGTTTGGACCAAATCCGAGGCGGAATTTTTTTTGTGTTTTTGCTGACTTGCTTGCCTTTGAGGTGCTCTTAGGGGGGGTTCCGTCTGTTTGTGGGTGAGTTTCGGGGTCTGTCAGCACTGCTGGGACACTCTAATCTTGATTGCATTTGCTTTTCAGGAAATCCGTGGTGGCAAACCGGACTTATGGCCTAGCTACGCAGCGCGTTTGGACCGAAGGCCGAGAAATATTGTAAGTAGGAGATGTTGCTTTTGGCCTGTTTGGGGGTGTTATGCTTTTTGGCGGGTGGGTTGGCGGGTCTTGGGCCATTCCTGGGAAGGTCTAATACCAGGTAGAAGTGGTTGGGACAAAATCCAGGCCGATTTTTTTTTGCTATTTCTGACATTTTGCTCAATGTAGCGTTTTCGGGGGCCTGTTTGGGGGGCTTCCTGGTGTTTGTGGGTGGGTTTCGGGGTCTGGGAGCACTGCTGGCTATGGATACTTTACTTTGCAAGAGGTTTGAAGCAAATCCATGGTGGCAGAGTTTCGGGGTCTGGGAGCACTGCTGGCTATGGATACTTTACTTTGCAAGAGGTTTGAAGCAAATCCATGGTGGCAGAGGGGAGTTAGGGCCTAGCTGCAGAGCGCGCGCGGAGTGATTTGGGAAATTTGGGGAAAAAATGACTAAGTCCCCATTTTTGTACTTTTGCTCTTTGGCTGTTTGGGGGTCTTCTACTCGTTTTCTCCTGGGTTGACGGCTCTGGGGCCATTGCTGGGAAGCTCTAATACCGGATAAAAGTCGTTTGGACCAAATCCAAGGCGGAATTTTTTTTGTGTTTTTGCTGACTTGCTTGCCTTAGAGGTACTCTTAGGGGGGTTCCGTCTGTTTGTGGGTGAGTTTCAGGGTCTGTCAGCACTGCTGGGACACTCTAATCTTGATTGCATTTGCTTTTCAGGAAATCCGTTTTGGCAAACCGGACTTATGGCCTAGCTACGCAGCGCGTTTGGACCAAAGGCCGAGAAATATTGTAAGTAGGAGATGTTGCTTTTGGCCTGTTTGGGGGTGTTATGCTTTTTGGCGGATGGGTTGGCGGGTCTTGGGCCATTTCTGGGAAGGTCTAATACCAGGTAGAAGTGGTTGGGACAAAATCCAGGCTGATTTTTTTTGTTGTTGCTATTTCTGACATTTTGCTCAATGTAGCGTTTTCGGGGGCCGGTTTGGGGGGCTTCCTGGTGTTTGGGGGTGGGTTTCGGGGTCTGGGAGCACTGCTGGCTATGGATACTTTACTTTGCAAGAGGTTTGAAGCAGATCCATGGTGGCAGAGGGGAGTTAGGGCCTAGCTGCAGAGCGCATGCGGAGTGATTTGGGAAATTTGGGAAAAAATGACTAAGTCCCCATTTTTGTACTTTTGCTCTTTGGCTGTTTGGGGGTCTTCCACTCGTTTTCTCCTGGTTTGACGGCTCTGGGGCCATTGCTGGGAAGCTCTAATACCAGATAAAAGTCGTTTGGACCAAATCCGAGGCGGAATTTTTTTTGTGTTTTTGCTGATTTGCTTGCCTTTGAGGTGCTCTTAGGGGGGGTTCCGTCTGTTTGTGGGTGAGTTTCGGGGTCTGTCAGCACTGCTGGGACACTCTAATCTTGATTGCATTTGCTTTTCAGGAAATCCGTGGTGGCAAACCGGACTTATGGCCTAGCTACGCAGCGCGTTTGGACCGAAGGCCGAGAAATATTGTAAGTAGGAGATGTTGCTTTTGGCCTGTTTGGGGGTGTTATGCTTTTTGGCGGGTGGGTTGGCGGGTCTTGGGCCATTCCTGGAAAGGTCTAATACCGGGTAGAAGTGGTTGGGACAAAATCCAGGCCGATTTTTTTGTTGTTGCTATTTCTGACATTTTGCTCAATGTAGCGTTTTCGGGGGCCTGTTTGGTGGGCTTCCTGGATTTTGTGGGTGGGTTTCGGGGTCTGGGAGCACTGCTGGCTATGGATACTTTACTTTGCAAGAGGTTTGAAGCAAATCCATGGTGGCAGAGGGGAGTTAGGGCCTAGCTGCAGAGCGCGCGCGGAGTGATTTGGGAAATTTGGGAAAAAATGACTAAGTCCCCATTTTTGTACTTTTGCTCTTTGGCTGTTTGGGGGTCTTCTACTCGTTTTCTCCTGGGTTGACGGCTCTGGGGCCATTGCTGGGAAGCTCTAATACCGGATAAAAGTCGTTTGGACCAAATCCAAGGCGGAATTTTTTTGTGTTTTTGCTGACTTGCTTGCCTTAGAGGTGCTCTTAGGGGGGTTCCGTCTGTTTGTGGGTGAGTTTCAGGGTCTGTCAGCACTGCTGGGACACTCTAATCTTGATTGCATTTGCTTTTCAGGAAATCCGTTTTGGCAAACCGGACTTATGGCCTAGCTACGCAGCGCGTTTGGACTGAAGGCCGAGAAATATTGTAAGTAGGAGATGTTGCTTTTGGCCTGTTTGGGGGTGTTATGCTTTTTGGCAGATGGGTTGGCGGTTCTTGGGCCATTTCTGGGAAGGTCTAATACCGGGTAGAAGTGGTTGGGACAAAATCCAGGCTGATTTTTTTTGTTGCTATTTCTGACATTTTGCTCAATGTAGCGTTTTCGGGGGCCTGTTTGGTGGGCTTCCTGGATTTTGTGGGTGGGTTTCGGGGTCTGGGAGCACTGCTGGCTATGGATACTTTACTTTGCAAGAGGTTTGAAGCAAATCCATGGTGGCAGAGGGGAGTTAGGGCCTAGCTGCAGAGCGCGCGCGGAGTGATTTGGGAAATTTGGGAAAAAATGACTAAGTCCCCATTTTTGTACTTTTGCTCTTTGGCTGTTTGGGGGTCTTCTACTCGTTTTCTCCTGGGTTGACGGCTCTGGGGCCATTGCTGGGAAGCTCTAATACCGGATAAAAGTCGTTTGGACCAAATTCGAGGCGGAATTTTTTTTGTGTTTTTGCTGACTTGCTTGCCTTTGAGGTGCTCTTAGGGGGGGTTCCGTCTGTTTGTGGGTGAGTTTTGGGGTCTGTCGGCACTGCTGGGACACTCTAATCTTGATTGCATTTGCTTTTCAGGAAATCCGTTTTGGCAAACCGGACTTATGGCCTAGCTACGCAGCGCGTTTGGACCGAAGGCCGAGAAATATTGTAAGTAGATTTTGCTTTTGGCCTGTTTGGTAGTGTTATGCTTTTTGGCGGGTGGGTTGGCGGGTCTTGGGCCATTCCTGGAAAGGTCTAATACCGGGTAGAAGTGGTTGGGACAAAATCCAGGCCGATTTTTTTTGTGTGCAAATTCTGACATTTTGCTCAATGTAGCGTTTTCGGGGGCCTGTTTGGGGGGCTTCCTGGTGTTTGTGGGTGGGTTTTGGGGTCTGGGAACACTGCTGGCTATGGATACTTTACTTTGCAAGAGGTTTGAAGCAAATCCATGGTGGCAGAGGGGAGTTAGGGCCTAGCTGCAGAGCGAGCGCGGAGTGGTTTGGGAAATTTGGGAAAAAATGACTAAGTCCCCATTTTTGTACTTTTGCTCTTTGGCTGTTTGGGGGTCTTCTACTCGTTTTCTCCTGGGTTGACGGCTCTGGGGCCTTTGCTGGGAAGCTCTAATACTGGATAAAAGTCGTTTGGACCAAATCCGAGGTGGAATTTTTTTGTGTTTTTGCTGACTTGCTTGCCTTTGAGGTGCTCTTAGGGGGGGTTCCGTCTGTTTGTGGGTGAGTTTCGGGGTCTGTCGGCACTGCTGGGACACTCTAATCTTGATTGCATTTGCTTTTCAGGAAATCCGTGGTGGCAAACCGGACTTATGGCCTAGCTACGCAGCGCGTTTGGACCGAAGGCCGAGAAATATTGTAAGTAGGAGATGTTGCTTTTGGCCTGTTTGGGGGTGTTATGCTTTTTGGCGGGTGGGTTGGCGGGTCTTGGGCCATTCCTGGAAAGGTCTTATACCGGGTAGAAGTGGTTGGGACAAAATCCAGGCCGATTTTTTTGTTGTTGCTATTTCTGACATTTTGCTCAATGTAGCGTTTTCGGGGGCCTGTTTGGGGGGCTTCCTGGTGTTTGGGGGTGGGTTTCGGGGTCTGGGAGCACTGCTGGCTATGGATACTTTACTTTGCAAGAGGTTTGAAGCAGATCCATGGTGGCAGAGGGGAGTTAGGGCCTAGCTGCAGAGCGCATGCGGAGTGATTTGGGAAATTTGGGAAAAAATGACTAAGTCCCCATTTTTGTACTTTTGCTCTTTGGCTGTTTGGGGGTCTTCCACTCGTTTTCTCCTGGTTTGACGGCTCTGGGGCCATTGCTGGGAAGCTCTAATACCAGATAAAAGTCGTTTGGACCAAATCCGAGGCGGAATTTTTTTTGTGTTTTTGCTGATTTGCTTGCCTTTGAGGTGCTCTTAGGGGGGGTTCCGTCTGTTTGTGGGTGAGTTTCGGGGTCTGTCAGCACTGCTGGGACACTCTAATCTTGATTGCATTTGCTTTTCATGAAATCCGTGGTGGCAAACTGGACTTATGGCCTAGCTACGCAGCGCGTTTGGACCGAAGGCCGAGAAATATTGTAAGTAGGAGATGTTGCTTTTGGCCTGTTTGGGGGTGTTATGCTTTTTGGCGGGTGGGTTGGCGGGTCTTGGGCCATTCCTGGGAAGGTCTAATACCGGGTAGAAGTGGTTGGGACAAAATCCAGGCCGATTTTTTTGTTGCTATTTCTGACATTTTGCTCAATGTAGCGTTTTTGGGGGCCTGTTTGGGGGCTTCCTGGTGTTTGGGGGTGGGTTTCGGGGTCTGGGAGCACTGCTGGCTATGGATACTTTACTTTGCAAGAGGTTTGAAGCAAATCCATGGTGGCAGAGGGGAGTTAGGGCCTAGCTGCAGAGCGCGCGCGGAGTGATTTGGGAAATTTGGGAAAAAATGACTAAGTCCCCATTTTTGTACTTTTGCTCTTTGGCTGTTTGGGGGTGTTCTACTTGTTTTCTCCTGGGTTGATGGCTCTGGGGCCATTGCTGGGAAGCTCTAATACCGGATAAAAGTCGTTTGGACCAAATCCGAGGCGGAATTTTTTTTGTGTTTTTGCTGACTTGCTTGCCTTTGAGGTGCTCTTAGGGGGGGTTCCGTCTGTTTGTGGGTGAGTTTTGGGGTCTGTCAGCACTGCTGGGACACTCTAATCTTGATTGCATTTGCTTTTCAGGAAATCCGTGGTGGCAAACCGGACTTATGGCCTAGCTACGCAGCGCGTTTGGACCGAAGGCCGAGAAATATTGTAAGTAGGAGATGTTGCTTTTGGCCTGTTTGGGGGTGTTATGCTTTTTGGCGGGTCGGTTGGCGGGTCTTGGGCCATTCCTGGGAAGGTCTAATACCGGGTAGAAGTGGTTGGGACAAAATCCAGGCCGATTTTGTTGTTGTTGCTATTTCTGACATTTTGCTCAATGTAGCGTTTTTTGGGGGCCTGTTTGGGGGGCTTCCTGGTGTTTGTGGGTGGGTTTCGGGGTCTGGGAGCACTGCTGGCTATGGATACTTTACTTTGCAAGAGGTTTGAAGCAAATCCATGGTGGCAGATGGGAGTTAGGGCCTAGCTGCAGAGCGCGCGCGGAGTGATTTGGAAAAATTTGGGGAAAAATGACTAAGTCCCCATTTTTGTACTTTTGCTCTTTGGCTGTTTGGGGTCTTCTACTCGTTTTCTCCTGGGTTGATGGCTCTGGGGCCATTGCTGGGAAGCTCCAATACCGGATAAAAGTCGTTTGGACCAAATCCGAGGCGGAATTTTTTTTGTGTTTTTGCTGACTTGCTTGCCTTTGAGGTGCTCTTAGGGGGGGTTCCGTCTGTTTGTGGGTGAGTTTCGGGGTCTGTCAGCACTGCTGGGACACTCTAATCTTGATTGCATTTGCTTTTCAGGAAATCCGTGGTGGCAAACCGGACTTATGGCCTAGCTACGCAGCGCGTTTGGACCGAAGGCCGAGAAATATTGTAAGTAGGAGATGTTGCTTTTGGCCTGTTTGGGGGTGTTATGCTTTTTGGCGGGTGGGTTGGCGGGTCTTGGGCCATTCCTGGGAAGGTCTAATACCAGGTAGAAGTGGTTGGGACAAAATCCAGGCCGATTTTTTTTTGCTATTTCTGACATTTTGCTCAATGTAGCGTTTTCGGGGGCCTGTTTGGGGGGCTTCCTGGTGTTTGTGGGTGGGTTTCGGGGTCTGGGAGCACTGCTGGCTATGGATACTTTACTTTGCAAGAGGTTTGAAGCAAATCCATGGTGGCAGAGTTTCGGGGTCTGGGAGCACTGCTGGCTATGGATACTTTACTTTGCAAGAGGTTTGAAGCAAATCCATGGTGGCAGAGGGGAGTTAGGGCCTAGCTGCAGAGCGCGCGCGGAGTGATTTGGGAAATTTGGGGAAAAAATGACTAAGTCCCCATTTTTGTACTTTTGCTCTTTGGCTGTTTGGGGGTCTTCTACTCGTTTTCTCCTGGGTTGACGGCTCTGGGGCCATTGCTGGGAAGCTCTAATACCGGATAAAAGTCGTTTGGACCAAATCCAAGGCGGAATTTTTTTTGTGTTTTTGCTGACTTGCTTGCCTTAGAGGTGCTCTTAGGGGGGTTCCGTCTGTTTGTGGGTGAGTTTCAGGGTCTGTCAGCACTGCTGGGACACTCTAATCTTGATTGCATTTGCTTTTCAGGAAATCCGTTTTGGCAAACCGGACTTATGGCCTAGCTACGCAGCGCGTTTGGACCAAAGGCCGAGAAATATTGTAAGTAGGAGATGTTGCTTTTGGCCTGTTTGGGGGTGTTATGCTTTTTGGCGGGTGGGTTGGCGGGTCTTGGGCCATTCCTGGGAAGGTCTAATACCGGGTAGAAGTGGTTGGGACAAAATCCAGGCCAATTTTTTTTGTGCTATTTCTGACATTTTGCTCAATGTAGCGTTTTTGGGGGCCTGTTTGTGGGCTTCCTGGTGTTTGGGGGTGGGTTTCGGGGTCTGGGAGCACTGCTGGCTATGGATACTTTACTTTGCAAGAGGTTTGAAGCAAATCCATGGTGGCAGAGGGGAGTTAGGGCCTAGCTGCAGAGCGCGCGTGGAGTGATTTGGGAAATTTGGGAAAAAATGACTAAGTCCCCATTTTTGTACTTTTGCTCTTTGGCTGTTTGGGGGTGTTCTACTTGTTTTCTCCTGGGTTGATGGCTCTGGGGCCATTGCTGGGAAGCTCTAATACCGGATAAAAGTCGTTTGGACCAAATCCGAGGCGGAATTTTTTTGTGTTTTTGCTGACTTGCTTGCCTTTGAGAGACTCTTAGGGGGGGTTCCGTCTGTTTGTGGGTGAGTTTTGGGGTCTGTCAGCACTGCTGGGACACTCTAATCTTGATTGCATTTGCTTTTCAGGAAATCCGTGGTGGCAAACCGGACTTATGGCCTAGCTACGCAGCGCGTTTGGACCGAAGGCCGAGAAATATTGTAAGTAGGAGATGTTGCTTTTGGCCTGTTTGGGGGTGTTATGCTTTTTGGCGGGTGGGTTGGCGGGTCTTGGGCCATTCCTGGAAAGGTCTAATACCGGGTAGAAGTGGTTGGGACAAAATCCAGGCCGATTTTTTTTTGTTGCTATTTCTGACATTTTGCTCAATGTAGCGTTTTCGGGGGCCTGTTTGGTGGGCTTCCTGGATTTTGTGGGTGGGTTTCGGGGTCTGGGAGCACTGCTGGCTATGGATACTTTACTTTGCAAGAGGTTTGAAGCAAATCCATGTTGGCAGAGGGGAGTTAGGGCCTAGCTGCAGAGCGCGCGCGGAGTGATTTGGGAAATTTGGGAAAAAATGACTAAGTCCCCATTTTTGTACTTTTGCTCTTTGGCTGTTTGGGGGTCTTCTACTCGTTTTCTCCTGGGTTGACGGCTCTGGGGCCATTGCTGGGAAGCTCTAATACCGGATAAAAGTCGTTTGGACCAAATCCAAGGCGGAATTTTTTTTGTGTTTTTGCTGACTTGCTTGCCTTAGAGGTGCTCTTAGGGGGGTTCCGTCTGTTTGTGGGTGAGTTTCAGGGTCTGTCAGCACTGCTGGGACACTCTAATCTTGATTGCATTTGCTTTTCAGGAAATCCGTTTTGGCAAACCGGACTTATGGCCTAGCTACGCAGCGCGTTTGGACTGAAGGCCGAGAAATATTGTAAGTAGGAGATGTTGCTTTTGGCCTGTTTGGGGGTGTTATGCTTTTTGGCAGATGGGTTGGCGGTTCTTGGGCCATTTCTGGGAAGGTCTAATACCGGGTAGAAGTGGTTGGGACAAAATCCAGGCTGATTTTTTTTGTTGCTATTTCTGACATTTTGCTCAATGTAGCGTTTTCGGGGGCCTGTTTGGTGGGCTTCCTGGATTTTGTGGGTGGGTTTCGGGGTCTGGGAGCACTGCTGGCTATGGATACTTTACTTTGCAAGAGGTTTGAAGCAAATCCATGGTGGCAGAGGGGAGTTAGGGCCTAGCTGCAGAGCGCGCGCGGAGTGATTTGGGAAATTTGGGAAAAAATGACTAAGTCCCCATTTTTGTACTTTTGCTCTTTGGCTGTTTGGGGGTCTTCTACTCGTTTTCTCCTGGGTTGACGGCTCTGGGGCCATTGCTGGGAAGCTCTAATACCGGATAAAAGTCGTTTGGACCAAATTCGAGGCGGAATTTTTTTTGTGTTTTTGCTGACTTGCTTGCCTTTGAGGTGCTCTTAGGGGGGGTTCCGTCTGTTTGTGGGTGAGTTTTGGGGTCTGTCGGCACTGCTGGGACACTCTAATCTTGATTGCATTTGCTTTTCAGGAAATCCGTTTTGGCAAACCGGACTTATGGCCTAGCTACGCAGCGCGTTTGGACCGAAGGCCGAGAAATATTGTAAGTAGATTTTGCTTTTGGCCTGTTTGGTAGTGTTATGCTTTTTGGCGGGTGGGTTGGCGGGTCTTGGGCCATTCCTGGAAAGGTCTAATACCGGGTAGAAGTGGTTGGGACAAAATCCAGGCCGATTTTTTTTGTGTGCAAATTCTGACATTTTGCTCAATGTAGCGTTTTCGGGGGCCTGTTTGGGGGGCTTCCTGGTGTTTGTGGGTGGGTTTTGGGGTCTGGGAGCACTGCTGGCTATGGATACTTTACTTTGCAAGAGGTTTGAAGCAAATCCATGGTGGCAGAGGGGAGTTAGGGCCTAGCTGCAGAGCGAGCGCGGAGTGGTTTGGGAAATTTGGGAAAAAATGACTAAGTCCCCATTTTTGTACTTTTGCTCTTTGGCTGTTTGGGGGTCTTCTACTCGTTTTCTCCTGGGTTGACGGCTCTGGGGCCTTTGCTGGGAAGCTCTAATACTGGATAAAAGTCGTTTGGACCAAATCCGAGGTGGAATTTTTTTGTGTTTTTGCTGACTTGCTTGCCTTTGAGGTGCTCTTAGGGGGGGTTCCGTCTGTTTGTGGGTGAGTTTCGGGGTCTGTCGGCACTGCTGGGACACTCTAATCTTGATTGCATTTGCTTTTCAGGAAATCCGTGGTGGCAAACCGGACTTATGGCCTAGCTACGCAGCGCGTTTGGACCGAAGGCCGAGAAATATTGTAAGTAGGAGATGTTGCTTTTGGCCTGTTTGGGGGTGTTATGCTTTTTGGCGGGTGGGTTGGCGGGTCTTGGGCCATTCCTGGAAAGGTCTTATACCGGGTAGAAGTGGTTGGGACAAAATCCAGGCCGATTTTTTTGTTGTTGCTATTTCTGACATTTTGCTCAATGTAGCGTTTTCGGGGGCCTGTTTGGGGGGCTTCCTGGTGTTTGGGGGTGGGTTTCGGGGTCTGGGAGCACTGCTGGCTATGGATACTTTACTTTGCAAGAGGTTTGAAGCAGATCCATGGTGGCAGAGGGGAGTTAGGGCCTAGCTGCAGAGCGCGCGCGGAGTGATTTGGGAAATTTGGGAAAAAATGACTAAGTCCCCATTTTTGTACTTTTGCTCTTTGGCTGTTTGGGGGTGTTCTACTTGTTTTCTCCTGGGTTGATGGCTCTGGGGCCATTGCTGGGAAGCTCTAATACCGGATAAAAGTCGTTTGGACCAAATCCGAGGCGGAATTTTTTTTGTGTTTTTGCTGACTTGCTTGCCTTTGAGGTGCTCTTAGGGGGGCTTCCGTCTGTTTGTGGGTGAGTTTTGGGGTCTGTCAGCACTGCTGGGACACTCTAATCTTGATTGCATTTGCTTTTCAGGAAATCCGTGGTGGCAAACCGGACTTATGGCCTAGCTACGCAGCGCGTTTGGACCGAAGGCCGAGAAATATTGTAAGTAGGAGATGTTGCTTTTGGCCTGTTTGGGGGTGTTATGCTTTTTGGCGGGTCGGTTGGCGGGTCTTGGGCCATTCCTGGGAAGGTCTAATACCGGGTAGAAGTGGTTGGGACAAAATCCAGGCCGATTTTGTTGTTGTTGCTATTTCTGACATTTTGCTCAATGTAGCGTTTTTTGGGGGCCTGTTTGGGGGGCTTCCTGGTGTTTGTGGGTGGGTTTCGGGGTCTGGGAGCACTGCTGGCTATGGATACTTTACTTTGCAAGAGGTTTGAAGCAAATCCATGGTGGCAGATGGGAGTTAGGGCCTAGCTGCAGAGCGCGCGCGGAGTGATTTGGAAAAATTTGGGGAAAAATGACTAAGTCCCCATTTTTGTACTTTTGCTCTTTGGCTGTTTGGGGTCTTCTACTCGTTTTCTCCTGGGTTGATGGCTCTGGGGCCATTGCTGGGAAGCTCCAATACCGGATAAAAGTCGTTTGGACCAAATCCGAGGCGGAATTTTTTTTGTGTTTTTGCTGACTTGCTTGCCTTTGAGGTGCTCTTAGGGGGGGTTCCGTCTGTTTGTGGGTGAGTTTCGGGGTCTGTCAGCACTGCTGGGACACTCTAATCTTGATTGCATTTGCTTTTCAGGAAATCCGTGGTGGCAAACCGGACTTATGGCCTAGCTACGCAGCGCGTTTGGACCGAAGGCCGAGAAATATTGTAAGTAGGAGATGTTGCTTTTGGCCTGTTTGGGGGTGTTATGCTTTTTGGCGGGTGGGTTGGCGGGTCTTGGGCCATTCCTGGGAAGGTCTAATACCAGGTAGAAGTGGTTGGGACAAAATCCAGGCCGATTTTTTTTTGCTATTTCTGACATTTTGCTCAATGTAGCGTTTTCGGGGGCCTGTTTGGGGGGCTTCCTGGTGTTTGTGGGTGGGTTTCGGGGTCTGGGAGCACTGCTGGCTATGGATACTTTACTTTGCAAGAGGTTTGAAGCAAATCCATGGTGGCAGAGTTTCGGGGTCTGGGAGCACTGCTGGCTATGGATACTTTACTTTGCAAGAGGTTTGAAGCAAATCCATGGTGGCAGAGGGGAGTTAGGGCCTAGCTGCAGAGCGCGCGCGGAGTGATTTGGGAAATTTGGGGAAAAAATGACTAAGTCCCCATTTTTGTACTTTTGCTCTTTGGCTGTTTGGGGGTCTTCTACTCGTTTTCTCCTGGGTTGACGGCTCTGGGGCCATTGCTGGGAAGCTCTAATACCGGATAAAAGTCGTTTGGACCAAATCCAAGGCGGAATTTTTTTTGTGTTTTTGCTGACTTGCTTGCCTTAGAGGTGCTCTTAGGGGGGTTCCGTCTGTTTGTGGGTGAGTTTCAGGGTCTGTCAGCACTGCTGGGACACTCTAATCTTGATTGCATTTGCTTTTCAGGAAATCCGTTTTGGCAAACCGGACTTATGGCCTAGCTACGCAGCGCGTTTGGACCAAAGGCCGAGAAATATTGTAAGTAGGAGATGTTGCTTTTGGCCTGTTTGGGGGTGTTATGCTTTTTGGCGGGTGGGTTGGCGGGTCTTGGGCCATTCCTGGGAAGGTCTAATACCGGGTAGAAGTGGTTGGGACAAAATCCAGGCCGATTTTTTTTGTGCTATTTCTGACATTTTGCTCAATGTAGCGTTTTTGGGGGCCTGTTTGTGGGCTTCCTGGTGTTTGGGGGTGGGTTTCGGGGTCTGGGAGCACTGCTGGCTATGGATACTTTACTTTGCAAGAGGTTTGAAGCAAATCCATGGTGGCAGAGGGGAGTTAGGGCCTAGCTGCAGAGCGCGCGTGGAGTGATTTGGGAAATTTGGGAAAAAATGACTAAGTCCCCATTTTTGTACTTTTGCTCTTTGGCTGTTTGGGGGTGTTCTACTTGTTTTCTCCTGGGTTGATGGCTCTGGGGCCATTGCTGGGAAGCTCTAATACCGGATAAAAGTCGTTTGGACCAAATCCGAGGCGGAATTTTTTTGTGTTTTTGCTGACTTGCTTGCCTTTGAGAGACTCTTAGGGGGGGTTCCGTCTGTTTGTGGGTGAGTTTTGGGGTCTGTCAGCACTGCTGGGACACTCTAATCTTGATTGCATTTGCTTTTCAGGAAATCCGTGGTGGCAAACCGGACTTATGGCCTAGCTACGCAGCGCGTTTGGACCGAAGGCCGAGAAATATTGTAAGTAGGAGATGTTGCTTTTGGCCTGTTTGGGGGTGTTATGCTTTTTGGCGGGTGGGTTGGCGGGTCTTGGGCCATTCCTGGAAAGGTCTAATACCGGGTAGAAGTGGTTGGGACAAAATCCAGGCCGATTTTTTTTTGTTGCTATTTCTGACATTTTGCTCAATGTAGCGTTTTCGGGGGCCTGTTTGGTGGGCTTCCTGGATTTTGTGGGTGGGTTTCGGGGTCTGGGAGCACTGCTGGCTATGGATACTTTACTTTGCAAGAGGTTTGAAGCAAATCCATGGTGGCAGAGGGGAGTTAGGGCCTAGCTGCAGAGCGCGCGCGGAGTGATTTGGGAAATTTGGGAAAAAATGACTAAGTCCCCATTTTTGTACTTTTGCTCTTTGGCTGTTTGGGGGTCTTCTACTCGTTTTCTCCTGGGTTGACGGCTCTGGGGCCATTGCTGGGAAGCTCTAATACCGGATAAAAGTCGTTTGGACCAAATCCAAGGCGGAATTTTTTTTGTGTTTTTGCTGACTTGCTTGCCTTAGAGGTGCTCTTAGGGGGGTTCCGTCTGTTTGTGGGTGAGTTTCAGGGTCTGTCAGCACTGCTGGGACACTCTAATCTTGATTGCATTTGCTTTTCAGGAAATCCGTTTTGGCAAACCGGACTTATGGCCTAGCTACGCAGCGCGTTTGGACTGAAGGCCGAGAAATATTGTAAGTAGGAGATGTTGCTTTTGGCCTGTTTGGGGGTGTTATGCTTTTTGGCGGGTCGGTTGGCGGGTCTTGGGCCATTCCTGGGAAGGTCTAATACCGGGTAGAAGTGGTTGGGACAAAATCCAGGCCGATTTTTTTTTTTGCTATTTCTGACATTTTGCTCAATGTAGCGTTTTCGGGGGCCTGTTTGGGGGGCTTCCTGGTGTTTGTGGGTGGGTTTCAGGGTCTGGGAGCACTGCTGGCTATGGATACTTTACTTTGCAAGAGGTTTGAAGCAAATCCATGGTGGCAGAGGGGAGTTAGGGCCTAGCTGCAGAGCGCACGCGGAGTGATTTGGGAAATTTGGGAAAAAATGACTAAGTCCCCATTTTTGTACTTTTGCTCTTTGGCTGTTTTGGGGTCTTCTACTCGTTTTCTCCTGGGTTGACGGCTCTGGGGCCATTGCTGGGAAGCTCTAATACCGGATAAAAGTCGTTTGGACCAACTCCGAGGCGGAATTTTTTTTGTGTTTTTGCTGACTTGCTTGCCTTTGAGGTGCTCTTAGGGGGGGTTCTGTCTGTTTGTGGGTGAGTTTCGGGGTCTGTCAGCACTGCTGGGACACTCTAATCTTGATTGCATTTGCTTTTCGGGAAATCCGTGGTGGCAAACCGGACTTATGGCCTAGCTACGCAGCGCGTTTGGACCGAAGGCCGAGAAATATTGTAAGTAGGAGATGTTGCTTTTGGCCTGTTTGGGGGTGTTATGCTTTTTGGCGGGTGGGTTGGCGGGTCTTGGGCCATTCCTGGGAATGTCTAATACCGGGTAGAAGTGGTTGGGACAAAATCCAGGCCGATTTTTTTTGTTGCTATTTCCGACATTTTGCTCAATGTAGCGTTTTCGGGGGCCTGTTTAGGGGGCTTCCTGGTGTTTGTGGGTGGGTTTCGGGGTCTGGGAGCACTGCTGGCTATGGATACTTTACTTTGCAAGACGTTTGAAGCAAATCCATGGTGGCAGAGGGGAGTTAGGGCCAAGCTGCAGAGCGCACGCGGAGTGATTTGGGAAATTTGGGAAAAAATGACTAAGTCCCCATTTTTGTACTTTTGCTCTTTGGCTGTTTGGGGGTCTTCTACTCGTTTTCTCCTGGGTTGACGGCTCTGGGGCCATTGCTGGGAAGCTCTAATACCGGATAAAAGTCGTTTGGACCAAATTCGAGGCGGAATTTTTTTTGTGTTTTTGCTGACTTGCTTGCCTTTGAGGTGCTCTTAGGGGGGTTCCGTCTGTTTGTGGGTGAGTTTTGGGGTCTGTCGGCACTGCTGGAACACTCTAATCTTGATTGCATTTGCTTTTCAGGAAATCCGTTTTGGCAAACCGGACTTATGGCCTAGCTACGCAGCGCGTTTGGACCGAAGGCCGAGAAATATTGTAAGTAGATTTTGCTTTTGGCCTGTTTGGGAGTGTTATGCTTTTTGGCGGGTCTTGGGCCATTCCTGGAAAGGTCTAATACCGGGTAGAAGTGGTTGGGACAAAATCCAGGCCGATTTTTTTTGTGTGCAAATTCTGACATTTTGCTCAATGTAGCGTTTTCGGGGGCCTGTTTGGGGGGCTTCCTGGTGTTTGTGGGTGGGTTTTGGGGTCTGGGAGCACTGCTGGCTATGGATACTTTACTTTGCAAGAGGTTTGAAGCAAATCCATGGTGGCAGAGGGGAGTTAGGGCCTAGCTGCAGAGCGAGCGCGGAGTGGTTTGGGAAATTTGGGAAAAAATGACTAAGTCCCCATTTTTGTACTTTTGCTCTTTGGCTGTTTGGGGGTCTTCTACTCGTTTTCTCCTGGGTTGACGGCTCTGGGGCCTTTGCTGGGAAGCTCTAATACCGGATAAAAGTCGTTTGGACCAAATCCGAGGTGGAATTTTTTTGTGTTTTTGCTGACTTGCTTGCCTTTGAGGTGCTCTTAGGGGGGGTTCCGTCTGTTTGTGGGTGAGTTTCGGGGTCTGTCGGCACTGCTGGGACACTCTAATCTTGATTGCATTTGCTTTTCAGGAAATCCGTGGTGGCAAACCGGACTTATGGCCTAGCTACGCAGCGCGTTTGGACCGAAGGCCGAGAAATATTGTAAGTAGGAGATGTTGCTTTTGGCCTGTTTGGGGGTGTTATGCTTTTTGGCGGGTGGGTTGGCGGGTCTTGGGCCATTCCTGGAAAGGTCTTATACCGGGTAGAAGTGGTTGGGACAAAATCCAGGCCGATTTTTTTGTTGTTGCTATTTCTGACATTTTGCTCAATGTAGCGTTTTCGGGGGCCTGTTTGGGGGGCTTCCTGGTGTTTGGGGGTGGGTTTCGGGGTCTGGGAGCACTGCTGGCTATGGATACTTTACTTTGCAAGAGGTTTGAAGCAGATCCATGGTGGCAGAGGGGAGTTAGGGCCTAGCTGCAGAGCGCATGCGGAGTGATTTGGGAAATTTGGGAAAAAATGACTAAGTCCCCATTTTTGTACTTTTGCTCTTTGGCTGTTTGGGGGTCTTCCACTCGTTTTCTCCTGGTTTGACGGCTCTGGGGCCATTGCTGGGAAGCTCTAATACCAGATAAAAGTCGTTTGGACCAAATCCGAGGCGGAATTTTTTTTGTGTTTTTGCTGATTTGCTTGCCTTTGAGGTGCTCTTAGGGGGGGTTCCGTCTGTTTGTGGGTGAGTTTCGGGGTCTGTCAGCACTGCTGGGACACTCTAATCTTGATTGCATTTGCTTTTCAGGAAATCCGTGGTGGCAAACTGGACTTATGGCCTAGCTACGCAGCGCGTTTGGACCGAAGGCCGAGAAATATTGTAAGTAGGAGATGTTGCTTTTGGCCTGTTTGGGGGTGTTATGCTTTTTGGCGGGTGGGTTGGCGGGTCTTGGGCCATTCCTGGGAAGGTCTAATACCGGGTAGAAGTGGTTGGGACAAAATCCAGGCCGATTTTTTTGTTGCTATTTCTGACATTTTGCTCAATGTAGCGTTTTTGGGGGCCTGTTTGGGGGCTTCCTGGTGTTTGGGGGTGGGTTTCGGGGTCTGGGAGCACTGCTGGCTATGGATACTTTACTTTGCAAGAGGTTTGAAGCAAATCCATGGTGGCAGAGGGGAGTTAGGGCCTAGCTGCAGAGCGCGCGCGGAGTGATTTGGGAAATTTGGGAAAAAATGACTAAGTCCCCATTTTTGTACTTTTGCTCTTTGGCTGTTTGGGGGTGTTCTACTTGTTTTCTCCTGGGTTGATGGCTCTGGGGCCATTGCTGGGAAGCTCTAATACCGGATAAAAGTCGTTTGGACCAAATCCGAGGCGGAATTTCTTTTGTGTTTTTGCTGACTTGCTTGCCTTTGAGGTGCTCTTAGGGGGAGTTCCGTCTGTTTGTGGGTGAGTTTCGGGGTCTGTCGGCACTGCTGGGACACTCTAATCTTGATTGCATTTGCTTTTCAGGAAATCCGTGGTGGCAAACCGGACTTATGGCCTAGCTACGCAGCGCGTTTGGACCGAAGGCCGAGAAATATTGTAAGTAGGAGATGTTGCTTTTGGCCTGTTTGGGGGTGTTATGCTTTTTGGCGGGTGGGTTGGCGGGTCTTGGGCCATTCCTGGAAAGGTCTAATACCGGGTAGAAGTGGTTGGGACAAAATCCAGGCCGATTTTTTTTTGTTGCTATTTCTGACATTTTGCTCAATGTAGCGTTTTCGGGGGCCTGTTTGGGGGGCTTCTTGGTGTTTGGGGGTGGGTTTCGGGGTCTGGGAGCACTGCTGGCTATGGATACTTTACTTTGCAAGAGGTTTGAAGCAGATCCATGGTGGCAGAGGGGAGTTAGGGCCTAGCTGCAGAGCGCGCGCGGAGTGATTTGGGAAATTTGGGAAAAAATGACTAAGTCCCCATTTTTGTACTTTTGCTCTTTGGCTGTTTGGGGGTCTTCTACTTGTTTTCTCCTGGGTTGATGGCTCTGGGGCCATTGCTGGGAAGCTCTAATACCGGATAAAAGTCGTTTGGACCAAATCCGAGGCGGAAATTTTTTTGTGTTTTTGCTGACTTGCTTGCCTTTGAGGTGCTCTTAGGGGGGGTTCCGTCTGTTTGTGGGTGAGTTTTGGGGTCTGTCAGCACTGCTGGGACACTCTAATCTTGATTGCATTTGCTTTTCAGGAAATCCGTGGTGGCAAACCGGACTTATGGCCTAGCTACGCAGCGCGTTTGGACCGAAGGCCGAGAAATATTGTAAGTAGGAGATGTTGCTTTTGGCCTGTTTGGGGGTGTTATGCTTTTTGGCGGGTGGGTTGGCGGGTCTTGGGCCATTCCTGGGAAGGTCTAATACCGGGTAGAAGTGGTTGGGACAAAATCCAGGCCGATTTTTTTTGTGCTATTTCTGACATTTTGCTCAATGTAGCGTTTTCGGGGGCCTGTTTGGGGGGCTTCCTGGTGTTTGTGGGTGGGTTTCAGGGTCTGGGAGCACTGCTGGCTATGGATACTTTACTTTGCAAGAGGTTTGAAGCAAATCCATGGTGGCAGAGGGGAGTTAGGGCCTAGCTGCAGAGCGCACGCGGAGTGATTTGGGAAATTTGGGAAAAAATGACTAAGTCCCCATTTTTGTACTTTTGCTCTTTGGCTGTTTGGGGGTCTTCTACTCGTTTTCTCCTGGGTTGACGGCTCTGGGGCCATTGCTGGGAAGCTCTAATACCGGATAAAAGTCATTTGGACCAACTCCGAGGCGGAATTTTTTTTGTGTTTTTGCTGACTTGCTTGCCTTTGAGGTGCTCTTAGGGGGGGTTCTGTCTGTTTGTGGGTGAGTTTCGGGGTCTGTCAGCACTGCTGGGACACTCTAATCTTGATTGCATTTGCTTTTCGGGAAATCCGTGGTGGCAACCCGGACTTATGGCCTAGCTACGCAGCGCGTTTGGACCGAAGGCCGAGAAATATTGTAAGTAGGAGATGTTGCTTTTGGCCTGTTTGGGGGTGTTATGCTTTTTGGCGGGTGGGTTGGCGGGTCTTGGGCCATTCCTGGGAATGTCTAATACCGGGTAGAAGTGGTTGGGACAAAATCCAGGCCGATTTTTGTTGTTGCTATTTCCGACATTTTGCTCAATGTAGCGTTTTTGGGGGCCTGTTTAGGGGGCTTCCTGGTGTTTGTGGGTGGGTTTCGGGGTCTGGGAGCACTGCTGGCTATGGATACTTTACTTTGCAAGACGTTTGAAGCAAATCCATGGTGGCAGAGGGGAGTTAGGGACTAGCTGCAGAGCGCGCGCGGAGTGATTTGGGAAATTTGGGAAAAAATGACTAAGTCCCCATTTTTGTACTTTTGCTCTCTGGCTGTTTGGAGGTCTTCTACTCGTTTTCTCCTGGGTTGAAGGCTCTGGGGCCATTGCTGGGAAGCTCTAATACCGGATAAAAGTCGTTTGGACCAAATCCAAGGCGGAATTTTTTTTGTGTTTTTGCTGACTTGCTTGCCTTAGAGGTGCTCTTAGGGGGGTTCCGTCTGTTTGTGGGTGAGTTTCAGGGTCTGTCAGCACTGCTGGGACACTCTAATCTTGATTGCATTTGCTTTTCAGGAAACCCGTTTTGGCAAACCGGACTTATGGCCTAGCTACGCAGCGCGTTTGGACCGAAGGCCGAGAAATATTGTAAGTAGGAGATGTTGCTTTTGGCCTGTTTGGGGGTGTTATGCTTTTTGGCGGATGGGTTGGCGGGTCTTGGGCCATTTCTGGGAAGGTCTAATACCGGGTAGAAGTGGTTGGGACAAAATCCAGGCTGATTTTTTTTGTTGCTATTTCTGACATTTTGCTCAATGTAGCGTTTTCGGGGGCCTGTTTGGTGGGCTTCCTGGATTTTGTGGGTGGGTTTCGGGGTCTGGGAGCACTGCTGGCTATGGATACTTTACTTTGCAAGAGGTTTGAAGCAAATCCATGGTGGCAGAGGGGAGTTAGGGCCTAGCTGCAGAGCGCGCGCGGAGTGATTTGGGAAATTTGGGAAAAAATGACTAAGTCCCCATTTTTGTACTTTTGCTCTTTGGCTGTTTGGGGGTCTTCTACTCGTTTTCTCCTGGGTTGACGGCTCTGGGGCCATTGCTGGGAAGCTCTAATACCGGATAAAAGTCGTTTGGACCAAATCCGAGGCGGAATTTTTTTGTGTTTTTGCTGACTTGCTTGCCTTTGAGGTGCTCTTAGGGGGGGTTCCGTCTGTTTGTGGGTGAGTTTCTGGGTCTGTCGGCACTGCTGGGACACTCTAATCTTGATTGCATTTGCTTTTCAGGAAATCCGTGGTGGCAAACCGGACTTATGGCCTAGCTACGCAGCGCGTTTGGACCGAAGGCCGAGAAATATTGTAAGTGGGAGATGTTGCTTTTGGCCTGTTTGGGGGTGTTATGCTTTTTGGCGGGTGGGTTGGCGGGTCTTGGGCCATTCCTGGAAAGGTCTAATACCGGGTAGAAGTGGTTGGGACAAAATCCAGGCCGATTTTATTTTGTTGCTATTTCTGACATTTTGCTCAATGTAGCGTTTTCGGGGGCCTGTTTGGGGGGCTTCTTGGTGTTTGGGGGTGGGTTTCGGGGTCTGGGAGCACTGCTGGCTATGGATACTTTACTTTGCAAGAGGTGTGAAGCAAATCCATGGTGGCAGAGGGGAGTTAGGGCCTAGCTGCAGAGCGCACGCGGAGTGATTTGGGAAATTTGGGAAAAAATGACTAAGTCCCCATTTTTGTACTTTTGCTCTTTGGCTGTTTGGGGGTCTTCTACTCGTTTTCTCCTGGGTTGACGGCTCTGGGGCCATTGCTGGGAAGCTCTAATACCGGATAAAAGTCATTTGGACCAACTCCGAGGCGGAATTTTTTTTGTGTTTTTGCTGACTTGCTTGCCTTTGAGGTGCTCTTAGGGGGGGTTCTGTCTGTTTGTGGGTGAGTTTCGGGGTCTGTCAGCACTGCTGGGACACTCTAATCTTGATTGCATTTGCTTTTCGGGAAATCCGTGGTGGCAAACCGGACTTATGGCCTAGCTACGCAGCGCGTTTGGACCGAAGGCCGAGAAATATTGTAAGTAGGAGATGTTGCTTTTGGCCTGTTTGGGGGTGTTATGCTTTTTGGCGGGTGGGTTGGCGGGTCTTGGGCCATTCCTGGGAATGTCTAATACCGGGTAGAAGTGGTTGGGACAAAATCCAGGCCGATTTTTTTTGTTGCTATTTCCGACATTTTGCTCAATGTAGCGTTTTCGGGGGCCTGTTTAGGGGGCTTCCTGGTGTTTGTGGGTGGGTTTCGGGGTCTGGGAGCACTGCTGGCTATGGATACTTTACTTTGCAAGACGTTTGAAGCAAATCCATGGTGGCAGAGGGGAGTTAGGGACTAGCTGCAGAGCGCGCGCGGAGTGATTTGGGAAATTTGGGAAAAAATGACTAAGTCCCCATTTTTGTACTTTTGCTCTCTGGCTGTTTGGAGGTCTTCTACTCGTTTTCTCCTGGGTTGAAGGCTCTGGGGCCATTGCTGGGAACCTCTAATACCGGATAAAAGTCGTTTGGACCAAATCCGAGGCGGAATTTTTTTTGTGTTTTTGCTGACTTGCTTGCCTTTGAGGTGCTCTTAGGGGGGGTTCCGTCTGTTTGTGGGTGAGTTTCGGGGTCTGTCAGCACTGCTGGGACACTCTAATCTTGATTGCATTTGCTTTTCAGGAAATCCGTGGTGGCAACCCGGACTTATGGCCTAGCTACGCAGCGCATTTGGACCGAAGGCCGAGAAATATTGTAAGTAGGAGATGTTGCTTTTGGCCTGTTTGGGGGTGTTATGCTTTTTGGCGGGTGGGTTGGCGGGTCTTGGGCCATTCCTGGGAAGGTCTAATACCGGGTAGAAGTGGTTGGGACAAAATCCAGGCCGATTTTTTTTGTGCTATTTCTGACATTTTGCTCAATGTAGCGTTTTTGGGGGCCTGTTTGGGGGGCTTCCTGGTGTTTGTGGGTGGGTTTCGGGGTCTGGGAGCACTGCTGGCTATGGATACTTTACTTTGCAAGAGGTTTGAAGCAAATCCATGGTGGCAGAGTTTCGGGGTCTGGGAGCACTGCTGGCTATGGATACTTTACTTTGCAAGAGGTTTGAAGCAAATCCATGGTGGCAGAGGGGAGTTAGGGCCTAGCTGCAGAGCGCGCGCGGAGTGATTTGGGAAATTTGGGAAAAAATGACTAAGTCCCCATTTTTGTACTTTTGCTCTTTGGCTGTTTGGGGGTCTTCTACTCGTTTTCTCCTGGGTTGACGGCTCTGGGGCCATTGCTGGGAAGCTCTAATACCGGATAAAAGTCGTTTGGACCAAATCCGAGGCGGAATTTTTTTTGTGTTTTTGCTGACTTGCTTGCCTTTGAGGTGCTCTTAGGGGGGGTTCCGTCTGTTTGTGGGTGAGTTTCGGGGTCTGTCAGCACTGCTGGGACACTCTAATCTTGATTGCATTTGCTTTTCAGGAAATCCGTGGTGGCAAACCGGACTTATGGCCTAGCTACGCAGCGCGTTTGGACCGAAGGCCGAGAAATATTGTAAGTAGGAGATGTTGCTTTTGGCCTGTTTGGGGGTGTTATGCTTTTTGGCGGGTGGGTTGGCGGGTCTTGGGCCATTCCTGGGAAGGTCTAATACCGGGTAGAAGTGGTTGGGACAAAATCCAGGCCGATTTTTTTTGTTGCTATTTCCGACATTTTGCTCAATGTAGCGTTTTCGGGGGCCTGTTTGGGGGGCTTCCTCGTGTTTGTGGGTGGGTCTCGGGGTCTGGGAGCACTGCTGGCTATGGATACTTTACTTTGCAAGAGGTTTGAAGCAAATCCATGGTGGCAGAGGGGAGTTAGGGCCTAGCTGCAGAGCGCGCGCGGAGTGATTTGGGAAATTTGGGAAAAAATGACTAAGTCCCCATTTTTGTACTTTTGCTCTTTGGCTGTTTGAGGGTCTTCTACTCGTTTTCTCCTGGGTTGACGGCTCTGGGGCCATTGCTGGGAAGCTCTAATACCGGATAAAAGTCGTTTGGACCAAATCCGAGGCGGAAATTTTTTTGTGTTTTTGCTGACTTGCTAGCCTTTGAGGTGCTCCTAGGGGGGGTTCCGTCTGTTTGTGGGTGAGTTTCGGGGTCTGTCAGCACTGCTGGGACACTCTAATCTTGATTGCATTTGCTTTTCAGGAAATCCGTTTTGGCAAACCGGACTTATGGCCTAGCTACGCAGCGCGTTTGGACCGAAGGCCGAGAAAAATTATAAGTAGGAGATGTTGCTTTTGGCCTGTTTGGGGGTGTTATGCTTTTTGGCGAGTGGGTTGGCGGGTCTTGGGCCATTCCTGGGAAGGTCTAATACCGGGTAGAAGTGGTTGGGACAAAATCCAGGCCGATTTTGTTGTTGTTGCTATTTCTGACATTTTGCTCAATGTAGCGTTTTTTGGGGGCCTGTTTGGGGGGCTTCCTGGTGTTTGTGGGTGGGTTTCGGGGTCTGGGAGCACTGCTGGCTATGGATACTTTACTTTGCAAGAGGTTTGAAGCAAATCCATGGTGGCAGATGGGAGTTAGGGCCTAGCTGCAGAGCGCGCGCGGAGTGATTTGGAAAAATTTGGGGAAAAATGACTAAGTCCCCATTTTTGTACTTTTGCTCTTTGGCTGTTTGGGGTCTTCTACTCGTTTTCTCCTGGGTTGATGGCTCTGGGGCCATTGCTGGGAAGCTCCAATACCGGATAAAAGTCGTTTGGACCAAATCCGAGGCGGAATTTTTTTTGTGTTTTTGCTGACTTGCTTGCCTTTGAGGTGCTCTTAGGGGGGGTTCCGTCTGTTTGTGGGTGAGTTTCGGGGTCTGTCAGCACTGCTGGGACACTCTAATCTTGATTGCATTTGCTTTTCAGGAAATCCGTGGTGGCAAACCGGACTTATGGCCTAGCTACGCAGCGCGTTTGGACCGAAGGCCGAGAAATATTGTAAGTAGGAGATGTTGCTTTTGGCCTGTTTGGGGGTGTTATGCTTTTTGGCGGGTGGGTTGGCGGGTCTTGGGCCATTCCTGGGAAGGTCTAATACCAGGTAGAAGTGGTTGGGACAAAATCCAGGCCGATTTTTTTTTGCTATTTCTGACATTTTGCTCAATGTAGCGTTTTCGGGGGCCTGTTTGGGGGGCTTCCTGGTGTTTGTGGGTGGGTTTCGGGGTCTGGGAGCACTGCTGGCTATGGATACTTTACTTTGCAAGAGGTTTGAAGCAAATCCATGGTGGCAGAGTTTCGGGGTCTGGGAGCACTGCTGGCTATGGATACTTTACTTTGCAAGAGGTTTGAAGCAAATCCATGGTGGCAGAGGGGAGTTAGGGCCTAGCTGCAGAGCGCGCGCGGAGTGATTTGGGAAATTTGGGGAAAAAATGACTAAGTCCCCATTTTTGTACTTTTGCTCTTTGGCTGTTTGGGGGTCTTCTACTCGTTTTCTCCTGGGTTGACGGCTCTGGGGCCATTGCTGGGAAGCTCTAATACCGGATAAAAGTCGTTTGGACCAAATCCAAGGCGGAATTTTTTTTGTGTTTTTGCTGACTTGCTTGCCTTAGAGGTGCTCTTAGGGGGGTTCCGTCTGTTTGTGGGTGAGTTTCAGGGTCTGTCAGCACTGCTGGGACACTCTAATCTTGATTGCATTTGCTTTTCAGGAAATCCGTTTTGGCAAACCGGACTTATGGCCTAGCTACGCAGCGCGTTTGGACCAAAGGCCGAGAAATATTGTAAGTAGGAGATGTTGCTTTTGGCCTGTTTGGGGGTGTTATGCTTTTTGGCGGATGGGTTGGCGGGTCTTGGGCCATTTCTGGGAAGGTCTAATACCCGGTAGAAGTGGTTGGGACAAAATCCAGGCTGATTTTTTTTGTTGTTGCTATTTCTGACATTTTGCTCAATGTAGCGTTTTCGGGGGCCGGTTTGGGGGGCTTCCTGGTGTTTGGGGGTGGGTTTCGGGGTCTGGGAGCACTGCTGGCTATGGATACTTTACTTTGCAAGAGGTTTGAAGCAGATCCATGGTGGCAGAGGGGAGTTAGGGCCTAGCTGCAGAGCGCATGCGGAGTGATTTGGGAAATTTGGGAAAAAATGACTAAGTCCCCATTTTTGTACTTTTGCTCTTTGGCTGTTTGGGGGTCTTCCACTCGTTTTCTCCTGGTTTGACGGCTCTGGGGCCATTGCTGGGAAGCTCTAATACCAGATAAAAGTCGTTTGGACCAAATCCGAGGCGGAATTTTTTTTGTGTTTTTGCTGATTTGCTTGCCTTTGAGGTGCTCTTAGGGGGGGTTCCGTCTGTTTGTGGGTGAGTTTCGGGGTCTGTCAGCACTGCTGGGACACTCTAATCTTGATTGCATTTGCTTTTCAGGAAATCCGTGGTGGCAAACTGGACTTATGGCCTAGCTACGCAGCGCGTTTGGACCGAAGGCCGAGAAATATTGTAAGTAGGAGATGTTGCTTTTGGCCTGTTTGGGGGTGTTATGCTTTTTGGCGGGTGGGTTGGCGGGTCTTGGGCCATTCCTGGGAAGGTCTAATACCGGGTAGAAGTGGTTGGGACAAAATCCAGGCCGATTTTTTTTGTGCTATTTCCGACATTTTGCTCAATGTAGCGTTTTTGGGGGCCTGTTTGTGGGCTTCCTGGTGTTTGGGGGTGGGTTTCGGGGTCTGGGAGCACTGCTGGCTATGGATACTTTACTTTGCAAGAGGTTTGAAGCAAATCCATGGTGGCAGAGGGGAGTTAGGGCCTAGCTGCAGAGCGCGCGTGGAGTGATTTGGGAAATTTGGGAAAAAATGACTAAGTCCCCATTTTTGTACTTTTGCTCTTTGGCTGTTTGGGGGTGTTCTACTTGTTTTCTCCTGGGTTGATGGCTCTGGGGCCATTGCTGGGAAGCTCTAATACCGGATAAAAGTCGTTTGGACCAAATCCGAGGCGGAATTTTTTTGTGTTTTTGCTGACTTGCTTGCCTTTGAGAGACTCTTAGGGGGGGTTCCGTCTGTTTGTGGGTGAGTTTTGGGGTCTGTCAGCACTGCTGGGACACTCTAATCTTGATTGCATTTGCTTTTCAGGAAATCCGTGGTGGCAAACCGGACTTATGGCCTAGCTACGCAGCGCGTTTGGACCGAAGGCCGAGAAATATTGTAAGTAGGAGATGTTGCTTTTGGCCTGTTTGGGGGTGTTATGCTTTTTGGCGGGTGGGTTGGCGGGTCTTGGGCCATTCCTGGAAAGGTCTAATACCGGGTAGAAGTGGTTGGGACAAAATCCAGGCCGATTTTTTTTTGTTGCTATTTCTGACATTTTGCTCAATGTAGCGTTTTCGGGGGCCTGTTTGGTGGGCTTCCTGGATTTTGTGGGTGGGTTTCGGGGTCTGGGAGCACTGCTGGCTATGGATACTTTACTTTGCAAGAGGTTTGAAGCAAATCCATGGTGGCAGAGGGGAGTTAGGGCCTAGCTGCAGAGCGCGCGCGGAGTGATTTGGGAAATTTGGGAAAAAATGACTAAGTCCCCATTTTTGTACTTTTGCTCTTTGGCTGTTTGGGGGTCTTCTACTCGTTTTCTCCTGGGTTGACGGCTCTGGGGCCATTGCTGGGAAGCTCTAATACCGGATAAAAGTCGTTTGGACCAAATCCAAGGCGGAATTTTTTTTGTGTTTTTGCTGACTTGCTTGCCTTAGAGGTGCTCTTAGGGGGGTTCCGTCTGTTTGTGGGTGAGTTTCAGGGTCTGTCAGCACTGCTGGGACACTCTAATCTTGATTGCATTTGCTTTTCAGGAAATCCGTTTTGGCAAACCGGACTTATGGCCTAGCTACGCAGCGCGTTTGGACTGAAGGCCGAGAAATATTGTAAGTAGGAGATGTTGCTTTTGGCCTGTTTGGGGGTGTTATGCTTTTTGGCAGATGGGTTGGCGGTTCTTGGGCCATTTCTGGGAAGGTCTAATACCGGGTAGAAGTGGTTGGGACAAAATCCAGGCTGATTTTTTTTGTTGCTATTTCTGACATTTTGCTCAATGTAGCGTTTTCGGGGGCCTGTTTGGTGGGCTTCCTGGATTTTGTGGGTGGGTTTCGGGGTCTGGGAGCACTGCTGGCTATGGATACTTTACTTTGCAAGAGGTTTGAAGCAAATCCATGGTGGCAGAGGGGAGTTAGGGCCTAGCTGCAGAGCGCGCGCGGAGTGATTTGGGAAATTTGGGAAAAAATGACTAAGTCCCCATTTTTGTACTTTTGCTCTTTGGCTGTTTGGGGGTCTTCTACTCGTTTTCTCCTGGGTTGACGGCTCTGGGGCCATTGCTGGGAAGCTCTAATACCGGATAAAAGTCGTTTGGACCAAATTCGAGGCGGAATTTTTTTTGTGTTTTTGCTGACTTGCTTGCCTTTGAGGTGCTCTTAGGGGGGGTTCCGTCTGTTTGTGGGTGAGTTTTGGGGTCTGTCGGCACTGCTGGGACACTCTAATCTTGATTGCATTTGCTTTTCAGGAAATCCGTTTTGGCAAACCGGACTTATGGCCTAGCTACGCAGCGCGTTTGGACCGAAGGCCGAGAAATATTGTAAGTAGATTTTGCTTTTGGCCTGTTTGGTAGTGTTATGCTTTTTGGCGGGTGGGTTGGCGGGTCTTGGGCCATTCCTGGAAAGGTCTAATACCGGGTAGAAGTGGTTGGGACAAAATCCAGGCCGATTTTTTTTGTGTGCAAATTCTGACATTTTGCTCAATGTAGCGTTTTCGGGGGCCTGTTTGGGGGGCTTCCTGGTGTTTGTGGGTGGGTTTTGGGGTCTGGGAGCACTGCTGGCTATGGATACTTTACTTTGCAAGAGGTTTGAAGCAAATCCATGGTGGCAGAGGGGAGTTAGGGCCTAGCTGCAGAGCGAGCGCGGAGTGGTTTGGGAAATTTGGGAAAAAATGACTAAGTCCCCATTTTTGTACTTTTGCTCTTTGGCTGTTTGGGGGTCTTCTACTCGTTTTCTCCTGGGTTGACGGCTCTGGGGCCTTTGCTGGGAAGCTCTAATACTGGATAAAAGTCGTTTGGACCAAATCCGAGGTGGAATTTTTTTGTGTTTTTGCTGACTTGCTTGCCTTTGAGGTGCTCTTAGGGGGGGTTCCGTCTGTTTGTGGGTGAGTTTCGGGGTCTGTCGGCACTGCTGGGACACTCTAATCTTGATTGCATTTGCTTTTCAGGAAATCCGTGGTGGCAAACCGGACTTATGGCCTAGCTACGCAGCGCGTTTGGACCGAAGGCCGAGAAATATTGTAAGTAGGAGATGTTGCTTTTGGCCTGTTTGGGGGTGTTATGCTTTTTGGCGGGTGGGTTGGCGGGTCTTGGGCCATTCCTGGAAAGGTCTTATACCGGGTAGAAGTGGTTGGGACAAAATCCAGGCCGATTTTTTTGTTGTTGCTATTTCTGACATTTTGCTCAATGTAGCGTTTTCGGGGGCCTGTTTGGGGGGCTTCCTGGTGTTTGGGGGTGGGTTTCGGGGTCTGGGAGCACTGCTGGCTATGGATACTTTACTTTGCAAGAGGTTTGAAGCAGATCCATGGTGGCAGAGGGGAGTTAGGGCCTAGCTGCAGAGCGCATGCGGAGTGATTTGGGAAATTTGGGAAAAAATGACTAAGTCCCCATTTTTGTACTTTTGCTCTTTGGCTGTTTGGGGGTCTTCCACTCGTTTTCTCCTGGTTTGACGGCTCTGGGGCCATTGCTGGGAAGCTCTAATACCAGATAAAAGTCGTTTGGACCAAATCCGAGGCGGAATTTTTTTTGTGTTTTTGCTGATTTGCTTGCCTTTGAGGTGCTCTTAGGGGGGGTTCCGTCTGTTTGTGGGTGAGTTTCGGGGTCTGTCAGCACTGCTGGGACACTCTAATCTTGATTGCATTTGCTTTTCATGAAATCCGTGGTGGCAAACTGGACTTATGGCCTAGCTACGCAGCGCGTTTGGACCGAAGGCCGAGAAATATTGTAAGTAGGAGATGTTGCTTTTGGCCTGTTTGGGGGTGTTATGCTTTTTGGCGGGTGGGTTGGCGGGTCTTGGGCCATTCCTGGGAAGGTCTAATACCGGGTAGAAGTGGTTGGGACAAAATCCAGGCCGATTTTTTTGTTGCTATTTCTGACATTTTGCTCAATGTAGCGTTTTTGGGGGCCTGTTTGGGGGCTTCCTGGTGTTTGGGGGTGGGTTTCGGGGTCTGGGAGCACTGCTGGCTATGGATACTTTACTTTGCAAGAGGTTTGAAGCAAATCCATGGTGGCAGAGGGGAGTTAGGGCCTAGCTGCAGAGCGCGTGCGGAGTGATTTGGGAAATTTGGGAAAAAATGACTAAGTCCCCATTTTTGTACTTTTGCTCTTTGGCTGTTTGGGGGTGTTCTACTTGTTTTCTCCTGGGTTGATGGCTCTGGGGCCATTGCTGGGAAGCTCTAATACCGGATAAAAGTCGTTTGGACCAAATCCGAGGCGGAATTTTTTTTGTGTTTTTGCTGACTTGCTTGCCTTTGAGGTGCTCTTAGGGGGGGTTCCGTCTGTTTGTGGGTGAGTTTTGGGGTCTGTCAGCACTGCTGGGACACTCTAATCTTGATTGCATTTGCTTTTCAGGAAATCCGTGGTGGCAAACCGGACTTATGGCCTAGCTACGCAGCGCGTTTGGACCGAAGGCCGAGAAATATTGTAAGTAGGAGATGTTGCTTTTGGCCTGTTTGGGGGTGTTATGCTTTTTGGCGGGTCGGTTGGCGGGTCTTGGGCCATTCCTGGGAAGGTCTAATACCGGGTAGAAGTGGTTGGGACAAAATCCAGGCCGATTTTTTTTTGTGCTATTTCTGACATTTTGCTCAATGTAGCGTTTTCGGGGGCCTGTTTGGGGGGCTTCCTGGTGTTTGTGGGTGGGTTTCAGGGTCTGGGAGCACTGCTGGCTATGGATACTTTACTTTGCAAGAGGTTTGAAGCAAATCCATGGTGGCAGAGGGGAGTTAGGGCCTAGCTGCAGAGCGCACGCGGAGTGATTTGGGAAATTTGGGAAAAAATGACTAAGTCCCCATTTTTGTACTTTTGCTCTTTGGCTGTTTTGGGGTCTTCTACTCGTTTTCTCCTGGGTTGACGGCTCTGGGGCCATTGCTGGGAAGCTCTAATACCGGATAAAAGTCGTTTGGACCAAATCCGAGGCGGAATTTTTTTGTGTTTTTGCTGACTTGCTTGCCTTTGAGGTGCTCTTAGGGGGGGTTCTGTCTGTTTGTGGGTGAGTTTCGGGGTCTGTCAGCACTGCTGGGACACTCTAATCTTGATTGCATTTGCTTTTCGGGAAATCCGTGGTGGCAAACCGGACTTATGGCCTAGCTACGCAGCGCATTTGGACCGAAGGCCGAGAAATATTGTAAGTAGGAGATGTTGCTTTTGGCCTGTTTGGGGGTGTTATGCTTTTTGGCGGGTGGGTTGGCGGGTCTTGGGCCATTCCTGGGAATGTCTAATACCGGGTAGAAGTGGTTGGGACAAAATCCAGGCCGATTTTTTTTGTTGCTATTTCCGACATTTTGCTCAATGTAGCGTTTTCGGGGGCCTGTTTAGGGGGCTTCCTGGTGTTTGTGGGTGGGTTTCGGGGTCTGGGAGCACTGCTGGCTATGGATACTTTACTTTGCAAGACGTTTGAAGCAAATCCATGGTGGCAGAGGGGAGTTAGGGCCTAGCTGCAGAGCGCACGCGGAGTGATTTGGGAAATTTGGGAAAAAATGACTAAGTCCCCATTTTTGTACTTTTGCTCTTTGGCTGTTTGGGGGTCTTCTACTCGTTTTCTCCTGGGTTGACGGCTCTGGGGCCATTGCTGGGAAGCTCTAATACCGGATAAAAGTCGTTTGGACCAAATCCGAGGCGGAATTTTTTTGTGTTTTTGCTGACTTGCTTGCCTTTGAGGTGCTCTTAGGGGGGGTTCCGTCTGTTTGTGGGTGAGTTTCTGGGTCTGTCGGCACTGCTGGGACACTCTAATCTTGATTGCATTTGCTTTTCAGGAAATCCGTGGTGGCAAACCGGACTTATGGCCTAGCTACGCAGCGCGTTTGGACCGAAGGCCGAGAAATATTGTAAGTAGGAGATGTTGCTTTTGGCCTGTTTGGGGGTGTTATGCTTTTTGGCGGGTGGGTTGGCGGGTCTTGGGCCATTCCTGGAAAGGTCTAATACCGGGTAGAAGTGGTTGGGACAAAATCCAGGCCGATTTTATTTTGTTGCTATTTCTGACATTTTGCTCAATGTAGCGTTTTCGGGGGCCTGTTTGGGGGGCTTCTTGGTGTTTGGGGGTGGGTTTCGGGGTCTGGGAGCACTGCTGGCTATGGATACTTTACTTTGCAAGACGTTTGAAGCAAATCCATGGTGGCAGAGGGGAGTTAGGGCCAAGCTGCAGAGCGCACGCTGAGTGATTTGGGAAATTTGGGAAAAAATGACTAAGTCCCCATTTTTGTACTTTTGCTCTTTGGCTGTTTGGGGGTCTTCTACTCGTTTTCTCCTGGGTTGACGGCTCTGGGGCCATTGCTGGGAAGCTCTAATACCGGATAAAAGTCGTTTGGACCAAATTCGAGGCGGAATTTTTTTTGTGTTTTTGCTGACTTGCTTGCCTTTGAGGTGCTCTTAGGGGGGTTCCGTCTGTTTGTGGGTGAGTTTTGGGGTCTGTCGGCACTGCTGGAACACTCTAATCTTGATTGCATTTGCTTTTCAGGAAATCCGTTTTGGCAAACCGGACTTATGGCCTAGCTACGCAGCGCGTTTGGACCGAAGGCCGAGAAATATTGTAAGTAGATTTTGCTTTTGGCCTGTTTGGGAGTGTTATGCTTTTTGGCGGGTGGGTTGGCGGGTCTTGGGCCATTCCTGGAAAGGTCTAATACCGGGTAGAAGTGGTTGGGACAAAATCCAGGCCGATTTTTTTTGTGTGCAAATTCTGACATTTTGCTCAATGTAGCGTTTACGGGGGCCTGTTTGGGGGGCTTCCTGGTGTTTGTGGGTGGGTTTTGGGGTCTGGGAGCACTGCTGGCTATGGATACTTTACTTTGCAAGAGGTTTGAAGCAAATCCATGGTGGCAGAGGGGAGTTAGGGCCTAGCTGCAGAGCGAGCGCGGAGTGGTTTGGGAAATTTGGGAAAAAATGACTAAGTCCCCATTTTTGTACTTTTGCTCTTTGGCTGTTTGGGGTCTTCTACTCGTTTTCTCCTGAGTTGACGGCTCTGGGGCCTTTGCTGGGAAGCTCTAATACCGGATAAAAGTCGTTTGGACCAAATCCGAGGTGGAATTTTTTTGTGTTTTTGCTGA
This sequence comes from Lissotriton vulgaris, assembly GCF_964263255.1. Classification (NCBI taxonomy): domain Eukaryota; kingdom Metazoa; phylum Chordata; class Amphibia; order Caudata; family Salamandridae; genus Lissotriton; species Lissotriton vulgaris. The sequence goes on along the minus strand of NC_141694.1, from coordinate 1,194,169,300 downwards.
CTTGCTTGCCTTTGAGGTGCTCTTAGGGGGGGTTCCGTCTGTTTGTGGGTGAGTTTCGGGGTCTGTCGGCACTGCTGGGACACTCTAATCTTGATTGCATTTGCTTTTCAGGAAATCCGTGGTGGCAAACCGGACTTATGGCCTAGCTACGCAGCGCGTTTGGACCGAAGGCCGAGAAATATTGTAAGTAGGAGATGTTGCTTTTGGCCTGTTTGGGGGTGTTATGCTTTTTGGCGGGTGGGTTGGCGGGTCTTGGGCCATTCCTGGAAAGGTCTTATACCGGGTAGAAGTGGTTGGGACAAAATCCAGGCCGATTTTTTTGTTGTTGCTATTTCTGACATTTTGCTCAATGTAGCGTTTTCGGGGGCCTGTTTGGGGGGCTTCCTGGTGTTTGGGGGTGGGTTTCGGGGTCTGGGAGCACTGCTGGCTATGGATACTTTACTTTGCAAGAGGTTTGAAGCAGATCCATGGTGGCAGAGGGGAGTTAGGGCCTAGCTGCAGAGCGCATGCGGAGTGATTTGGGAAATTTGGGAAAAAATGACTAAGTCCCCATTTTTGTACTTTTGCTCTTTGGCTGTTTGGGGGTCTTCCACTCGTTTTCTCCTGGTTTGACGGCTCTGGGGCCATTGCTGGGAAGCTCTAATACCAGATAAAAGTCGTTTGGACCAAATCCGAGGCGGAATTTTTTTTGTGTTTTTGCTGATTTGCTTGCCTTTGAGGTGCTCTTAGGGGGGGTTCCGTCTGTTTGTGGGTGAGTTTCGGGGTCTGTCAGCACTGCTGGGACACTCTAATCTTGATTGCATTTGCTTTTCAGGAAATCCGTGGTGGCAAACTGGACTTATGGCCTAGCTACGCAGCGCGTTTGGACCGAAGGCCGAGAAATATTGTAAGTAGGAGATGTTGCTTTTGGCCTGTTTGGGGGTGTTATGCTTTTTGGCGGGTGGGTTGGCGGGTCTTGGGCCATTCCTGGGAAGGTCTAATACCGGGTAGAAGTGGTTGGGACAAAATCCAGGCCGATTTTTTTGTTGCTATTTCTGACATTTTGCTCAATGTAGCGTTTTTGGGGGCCTGTTTGGGGGCTTCCTGGTGTTTGGGGGTGGGTTTCGGGGTCTGGGAGCACTGCTGGCTATGGATACTTTACTTTGCAAGACGTTTGAAGCAAATCCATGGTGGCAGAGGGGAGTTAGGGCCTAGCTGCAGAGCGCACGCGGAGTGATTTGGGAAATTTGGGAAAAAATGACTAAGTCCCCATTTTTGTACTTTTGCTCTTTGGCTGTTTGGGGGTCTTCCACTCGTTTTCTCCTGGTTTGACGGCTCTGGGGCCATTGCTGGGAAGCTCTAATACCAGATAAAAGTCGTTTGGACCAAATCCGAGGCGGAATTTTTTTTGTGTTTTTGCTGATTTGCTTGCCTTTGAGGTGCTCTTAGGGGGGGTTCCGTCTGTTTGTGGGTGAGTTTCGGGGTCTGTCAGCACTGCTGGGACACTCTAATCTTGATTGCATTTGCTTTTCAGGAAATCCGTGGTGGCAAACTGGACTTATGGCCTAGCTACGCAGCGCGTTTGGACCGAAGGCCGAGAAATATTGTAAGTAGGAGATGTTGCTTTTGGCCTGTTTGGGGGTGTTATGCTTTTTGGCGGGTGGGTTGGCGGGTCTTGGGCCATTCCTGGGAAGGTCTAATACCGGGTAGAAGTGGTTGGGACAAAATCCAGGCCGATTTTTTTGTTGCTATTTCTGACATTTTGCTCAATGTAGCGTTTTTGGGGGCCTGTTTGGGGGCTTCCTGGTGTTTGGGGGTGGGTTTCGGGGTCTGGGAGCACTGCTGGCTATGGATACTTTACTTTGCAAGACGTTTGAAGCAAATCCATGGTGGCAGAGGGGAGTTAGGGCCTAGCTGCAGAGCGCACGCGGAGTGATTTGGGAAATTTGGGAAAAAATGACTAAGTCCCCATTTTTGTACTTTTGCTCTTTGGCTGTTTGGGGGTCTTCTACTCGTTTTCTCCTGGGTTGACGGCTCTGGGTCCATTGCTGGGAAGCTCTAATACCGGATAAAAGTCGTTTGGACCAAATCCGAGGCGGAATTTTTTTGTGTTTTTGCTGACTTGCTTGCCTTTGAGGTGCTCTTAGGGGGGGTTCCGTCTGTTTGTGGGTGAGTTTCGGGGTCTGTCGGCACTGCTGGGACACTCTAATCTTGATTGCATTTGCTTTTCAGGAAATCCGTGGTGGCAAACCGGACTTATGGCCTAGCTACGCAGCGCGTTTGGACCGAAGGCCGAGAAATATTGTAAGTAGGAGATGTTGCTTTTGGCCTGTTTGGGGGTGTTATGCTTTTTGGCGGGTGGGTTGGCGGGTCTTGGGCCATTCCTGGAAAGGTCTAATACCGGGTAGAAGTGGTTGGGACAAAATCCAGGCCGATTTTTTTTTGTTGCTATTTCTGACATTTTGCTCAATGTAGCGTTTTCGGGGGCCTGTTTGGGGGGCTTCTTGGTGTTTGGGGGTGGGTTTCGGGGTCTGGGAGCACTGCTGGCTATGGATACTTTACTTTGCAAGAGGTGTGAAGCAAATCCATGGTGGCAGAGGGGAGTTAGGGCCTAGCTGCAGAGCGCACGCGGAGTGATTTGGGAAATTTGGGAAAAAATGACTAAGTCCCCATTTTTGTACTTTTGCTCTTTGGCTGTTTGGGGGTCTTCTACTCGTTTTCTCCTGGGTTGACGGCTCTGGGGCCATTGCTGGGAAGCTCTAATACCGGATAAAAGTCATTTGGACCAACTCCGAGGCGGAATTTTTTTTGTGTTTTTGCTGACTTGCTTGCCTTTGAGGTGCTCTTAGGGGGGGTTCTGTCTGTTTGTGGGTGAGTTTCGGGGTCTGTCAGCACTGCTGGGACACTCTAATCTTGATTGCATTTGCTTTTCAGGAAATCCGTGGTGGCAAACCGGACTTATGGCCTAGCTACGCAGCGCGTTTGGACCGAAGGCCGAGAAATATTGTAAGTAGGAGATGTTGCTTTTGGCCTGTTTGGGGGTGTTATGCTTTTTGGCGGATGGGTTGGCGGGTCTTGGGCCATTTCTGGGAAGGTCTAATACCGGGTAGAAGTGGTTGGGACAAAATCCAGGCTGATTTTTTTTGTTGCTATTTCTGACATTTTGCTCAATGTAGCGTTTTCGGGGGCCTGTTTGGTGGGCTTCCTGGATTTTGTGGGTGGGTTTCGGGGTCTGGGAGCACTGCTGGCTATGGATACTTTACTTTGCAAGAGGTTTGAAGCAAATCCATGGTGGCAGAGGGGAGTTAGGGCCTAGCTGCTGAGCGCGCGCGGAGTGATTTGGGAAATTTGGGAAAAAATGACTAAGTCCCCATTTTTGTACTTTTGCTCTTTGGCTGTTTGGGGGTCTTCTACTCGTTTTCTCCTGGGTTGACGGCTCTGGGGCCATTGCTGGGAAGCTCTAATACCGGATAAAAGTCGTTTGGACCAAATCCGAGGCGGAATTTTTTTGTGTTTTTGCTGACTTGCTTGCCTTTGAGGTGCTCTTAGGGGGGGTTCCGTCTGTTTGTGGGTGAGTTTCTGGGTCTGTCGGCACTGCTGGGACACTCTAATCTTGATTGCATTTGCTTTTCAGGAAATCCGTGGTGGCAAACCGGACTTATGGCCTAGCTACGCAGCGCGTTTGGACCGAAGGCCGAGAAATATTGTAAGTAGGAGATGTTGCTTTTGGCCTGTTTGGGGGTGTTATGCTTTTTGGCGGGTGGGTTGGCGGGTCTTGGGCCATTCCTGGAAAGGTCTAATACCGGGTAGAAGTGGTTGGGACAAAATCCAGGCCGATTTTATTTTGTTGCTATTTCTGACATTTTGCTCAATGTAGCGTTTTCGGGGGCCTGTTTGGGGGGCTTCTTGGTGTTTGGGGGTGGGTTTCGGGGTCTGGGAGCACTGCTGGCTATGGATACTTTACTTTGCAAGAGGTGTGAAGCAAATCCATGGTGGCAGAGGGGAGTTAGGGCCTAGCTGCAGAGCGCACGCGGAGTGATTTGGGAAATTTGGGAAAAAATGACTAAGTCCCCATTTTTGTACTTTTGCTCTTTGGCTGTTTGGGGGTCTTCTACTCGTTTTCTCCTGGGTTGACGGCTCTGGGGCCATTGCTGGGAAGCTCTAATACCGGATAAAAGTCATTTGGACCAACTCCGAGGCGGAATTTTTTTTGTGTTTTTGCTGACTTGCTTGCCTTTGAGGTGCTCTTAGGGGGGGTTCTGTCTGTTTGTGGGTGAGTTTCGGGGTCTGTCAGCACTGCTGGGACACTCTAATCTTGATTGCATTTGCTTTTCGGGAAATCCGTGGTGGCAAACCGGACTTATGGCCTAGCTACGCAGCGCGTTTGGACCGAAGGCCGAGAAATATTGTAAGTAGGAGATGTTGCTTTTGGCCTGTTTGGGGGTGTTATGCTTTTTGGCGGGTGGGTTGGCGGGTCTTGGGCCATTCCTGGGAATGTCTAATACCGGGTAGAAGTGGTTGGGACAAAATCCAGGCCGATTTTTTTTGTTGCTATTTCCGACATTTTGCTCAATGTAGCGTTTTCGGGGGCCTGTTTAGGGGGCTTCCTGGTGTTTGTGGGTGGGTTTCGGGGTCTGGGAGCACTGCTGGCTATGGATACTTTACTTTGCAAGACGTTTGAAGCAAATCCATGGTGGCAGAGGGGAGTTAGGGACTAGCTGCAGAGCGCGCGCGGAGTGATTTGGGAAATTTGGGAAAAAATGACTAAGTCCCCATTTTTGTACTTTTGCTCTCTGGCTGTTTGGAGGTCTTCTACTCGTTTTCTCCTGGGTTGAAGGCTCTGGGGCCATTGCTGGGAACCTCTAATACCGGATAAAAGTCGTTTGGACCAAATCCGAGGCGGAATTTTTTTTGTGTTTTTGCTGACTTGCTTGCCTTTGAGGTGCTCTTAGGGGGGGTTCCGTCTGTTTGTGGGTGAGTTTCGGGGTCTGTCAGCACTGCTGGGACACTCTAATCTTGATTGCATTTGCTTTTCAGGAAATCCGTGGTGGCAACCCGGACTTATGGCCTAGCTACGCAGCGCATTTGGACCGAAGGCCGAGAAATATTGTAAGTAGGAGATGTTGCTTTTGGCCTGTTTGGGGGTGTTATGCTTTTTGGCGGGTGGGTTGGCGGGTCTTGGGCCATTCCTGGGAAGGTCTAATACCGGGTAGAAGTGGTTGGGACAAAATCCAGGCCGATTTTTTTTGTGCTATTTCTGACATTTTGCTCAATGTAGCGTTTTTGGGGGCCTGTTTGGGGGGCTTCCTGGTGTTTGTGGGTGGGTTTCGGGGTCTGGGAGCACTGCTGGCTATGGATACTTTACTTTGCAAGAGGTTTGAAGCAAATCCATGGTGGCAGAGTTTCGGGGTCTGGGAGCACTGCTGGCTATGGATACTTTACTTTGCAAGAGGTTTGAAGCAAATCCATGGTGGCAGAGGGGAGTTAGGGCCTAGCTGCAGAGCGCGCGCGGAGTGATTTGGGAAATTTGGGAAAAAATGACTAAGTCCCCATTTTTGTACTTTTGCTCTTTGGCTGTTTGGGGGTCTTCTACTCGTTTTCTCCTGGGTTGACGGCTCTGGGGCCATTGCTGGGAAGCTCTAATACCGGATAAAAGTCGTTTGGACCAAATCCAAGGTGGAAATTTTTTTGTGTTTTTACTGACTTGCTTGCCTTTGAGGTGCTCTTAGGGGGGGTTCCGTCTGTTTGTGGGTGAGTTTCGGGGTCTGTCAGCACTGCTGGGACACTCTAATCTTGATTGCATTTGCTTTTCAGGAAATCCGTTTTGGCAAACCGGACTTATGGCCTAGCTACGCAGCGCGTTTGGACCGAAGGCCGAGAAAAATTATAAGTAGGAGATGTTGCTTTTGGCCTGTTTGGGGGTGTTATGCTTTTTGGCGGGTGGGTTGGCGGGTCTTGGGCCATTCCTGGGAAGGTCTAATACTGGGTAGAAGTGGTTGGGACAAAATCCAGGCCGATTTTTTTTGTTGCTATTTCTGACATTTTGCTCAATGTAGCGTTTTCGGGGGCCTGTTTGGGGGGCTTCCTGGATTTTGTGGGTGGGTTTCGGGGTCTGGGAGCACTGCTGGCTTTGGATACTTTACTTTGCAAGAGGTTTGAAGCAAATCCATGGTGGCAGAGGGGAGTTAGGGCCTAGCTGCAGAGCGCCCGCGGAGTGATTTGGGAAATTTGGGGAAAAAATGACTAAGTCCCCATTTTTGTACTTTTGCTCTTTGGCTGTTTGGAGGTCTTCTACTCGTTTTCTCCTGGGTTGACGGTTCTGGGGCCATTGCTGGGAAGCTCTAATACCGGATAAAAGTCGTTTGGACCAAATCCGAGGCGGAATTTTTTTTGTGTTTTTGCTGACTTGCTTGCCTTTGAGGTGCTCTTAGGGGGGGTTCCGTCTGTTTGTGGGTGAGTTTCGGGGTCTGTCAGCACTGCTGGGACACTCTAATCTTGATTGCATTTGCTTTTCAGGAAATCCGTGGTGGCAAACCGGACTTATGGCCTAGCTACGCAGCGCGTTTGGACCGAAGGCCGAGAAATATTGTAAGTAGGAGATGTTGCTTTTGGCCTGTTTGGGGGTGTTATGCTTTTTGGCGGGTGGGTTGGCGGGTCTTGGGCCATTCCTGGGAAGGTCTAATACCGGGTAGAAGTGGTTGGGACAAAATCCAGGCCGATTTTTTTTGTTGCTATTTCCGACATTTTGCTCAATGTAGCGTTTTCGGGGGCCTGTTTGGGGGGCTTCCTCGTGTTTGTGGGTGGGTCTCGGGGTCTGGGAGCACTGCTGGCTATGGATACTTTACTTTGCAAGAGGTTTGAAGCAAATCCATGGTGGCAGAGTTTCGGGGTCTGGGAGCACTGCTGGCTATGGATACTTTACTTTGCAAGAGGTTTGAAGCAAATCCATGGTGGCAGAGGGGAGTTAGGGCCTAGCTGCAGAGCGCGCGCGGAGTGATTTGGGAAATTTGGGAAAAAATGACTAAGTCCCCATTTTTGTACTTTTGCTCTTTGGCTGTTTGGGGGTCTTCTACTCGTTTTCTCCTGGGTTGACGGCTCTGGGGCCATTGCTGGGAAGCTCTAATACCGGATAAAAGTCGTTTGGACCAAATCCAAGGTGGAAATTTTTTTGTGTTTTTACTGACTTGCTTGCCTTTGAGGTGCTCTTAGGGGGGGTTCCGTCTGTTTGTGGGTGAGTTTCGGGGTCTGTCAGCACTGCTGGGACACTCTAATCTTGATTGCATTTGCTTTTCAGGAAATCCGTTTTGGCAAACCGGACTTATGGCCTAGCTACGCAGCGCGTTTGGACCGAAGGCCGAGAAAAATTATAAGTAGGAGATGTTGCTTTTGGCCTGTTTGGGGGTGTTATGCTTTTTGGCGGGTGGGTTGGCGGGTCTTGGGCCATTCCTGGGAAGGTCTAATACTGGGTAGAAGTGGTTGGGACAAAATCCAGGCCGATTTTTTTTGTTGCTATTTCTGACATTTTGCTCAATGTAGCGTTTTCGGGGGCCTGTTTGGGGGGCTTCCTGGATTTTGTGGGTGGGTTTCGGGGTCTGGGAGCACTGCTGGCTTTGGATACTTTACTTTGCAAGAGGTTTGAAGCAAATCCATGGTGGCAGAGGGGAGTTAGGGCCTAGCTGCAGAGCGCCCGCGGAGTGATTTGGGAAATTTGGGGAAAAAATGACTAAGTCCCCATTTTTGTACTTTTGCTCTTTGGCTGTTTGGAGGTCTTCTACTCGTTTTCTCCTGGGTTGACGGTTCTGGGGCCATTGCTGGGAAGCTCTAATACCGGATAAAAGTCGTTTGGACCAAATCCGAGGCGGAATTTTTTTTGTGTTTTTGCTGACTTGCTTGCCTTTGAGGTGCTCTTAGGGGGGGTTCCGTCTGTTTGTGGGTGAGTTTCGGGGTCTGTCAGCACTGCTGGGACACTCTAATCTTGATTGCATTTGCTTTTCAGGAAATCCGTGGTGGCAAACCGGACTTATGGCCTAGCTACGCAGCGCGTTTGGACCGAAGGCCGAGAAATATTGTAAGTAGGAGATGTTGCTTTTGGCCTGTTTGGGGGTGTTATGCTTTTTGGCGGGTGGGTTGGCGGGTCTTGGGCCATTCCTGGGAAGGTCTAATACCGGGTAGAAGTGGTTGGGACAAAATCCAGGCCGATTTTTTTTGTTGCTATTTCCGACATTTTGCTCAATGTAGCGTTTTCGGGGGCCTGTTTGGGGGGCTTCCTCGTGTTTGTGGGTGGGTCTCGGGGTCTGGGAGCACTGCTGGCTATGGATACTTTACTTTGCAAGAGGTTTGAAGCAAATCCATGGTGGCAGAGGGGAGTTAGGGCCTAGCTGCAGAGCGCGCGCGGAGTGATTTGGGAAATTTGGGAAAAAATGACTAAGTCCCCATTTTTGTACTTTTGCTCTTTGGCTGTTTGAGGGTCTTCTACTCGTTTTCTCCTGGGTTGACGGCTCTGGGGCCATTGCTGGGAAGCTCTAATACCGGATAAAAGTCGTTTGGACCAAATCCGAGGCGGAAATTTTTTTGTGTTTTTGCTGACTTGCTAGCCTTTGAGGTGCTCCTAGGGGGGGTTCCGTCTGTTTGTGGGTGAGTTTCGGGGTCTGTCAGCACTGCTGGGACACTCTAATCTTGATTGCATTTGCTTTTCAGGAAATCCGTTTTGGCAAACCGGACTTATGGCCTAGCTACGCAGCGCGTTTGGACCGAAGGCCGAGAAAAATTATAAGTAGGAGATGTTGCTTTTGGCCTGTTTGGGGGTGTTATGCTTTTTGGCGAGTGGGTTGGCGGGTCTTGGGCCATTCCTGGGAAGGTCTAATACCGGGTAGAAGTGGTTGGGACAAAATCCAGGCCGATTTTGTTGTTGTTGCTATTTCTGACATTTTGCTCAATGTAGCGTTTTTTGGGGGCCTGTTTGGGGGGCTTCCTGGTGTTTGTGGGTGGGTTTCGGGGTCTGGGAGCACTGCTGGCTATGGATACTTTACTTTGCAAGAGGTTTGAAGCAAATCCATGGTGGCAGATGGGAGTTAGGGCCTAGCTGCAGAGCGCGCGCGGAGTGATTTGGAAAAATTTGGGGAAAAATGACTAAGTCCCCATTTTTGTACTTTTGCTCTTTGGCTGTTTGGGGTCTTCTACTCGTTTTCTCCTGGGTTGATGGCTCTGGGGCCATTGCTGGGAAGCTCCAATACCGGATAAAAGTCGTTTGGACCAAATCCGAGGCGGAATTTTTTTTGTGTTTTTGCTGACTTGCTTGCCTTTGAGGTGCTCTTAGGGGGGGTTCCGTCTGTTTGTGGGTGAGTTTCGGGGTCTGTCAGCACTGCTGGGACACTCTAATCTTGATTGCATTTGCTTTTCAGGAAATCCGTGGTGGCAAACCGGACTTATGGCCTAGCTACGCAGCGCGTTTGGACCGAAGGCCGAGAAATATTGTAAGTAGGAGATGTTGCTTTTGGCCTGTTTGGGGGTGTTATGCTTTTTGGCGGGTGGGTTGGCGGGTCTTGGGCCATTCCTGGGAAGGTCTAATACCAGGTAGAAGTGGTTGGGACAAAATCCAGGCCGATTTTTTTTTGCTATTTCTGACATTTTGCTCAATGTAGCGTTTTCGGGGGCCTGTTTGGGGGGCTTCCTGGTGTTTGTGGGTGGGTTTCGGGGTCTGGGAGCACTGCTGGCTATGGATACTTTACTTTGCAAGAGGTTTGAAGCAAATCCATGGTGGCAGAGTTTCGGGGTCTGGGAGCACTGCTGGCTATGGATACTTTACTTTGCAAGAGGTTTGAAGCAAATCCATGGTGGCAGAGGGGAGTTAGGGCCTAGCTGCAGAGCGCGCGCGGAGTGATTTGGGAAATTTGGGGAAAAAATGACTAAGTCCCCATTTTTGTACTTTTGCTCTTTGGCTGTTTGGGGGTCTTCTACTCGTTTTCTCCTGGGTTGACGGCTCTGGGGCCATTGCTGGGAAGCTCTAATACCGGATAAAAGTCGTTTGGACCAAATCCAAGGCGGAATTTTTTGTGTGTTTTTGCTGACTTGCTTGCCTTAGAGGTGCTCTTAGGGGGGTTCCGTCTGTTTGTGGGTGAGTTTCAGGGTCTGTCAGCACTGCTGGGACACTCTAATCTTGATTGCATTTGCTTTTCAGGAAATCCGTTTTGGCAAACCGGACTTATGGCCTAGCTACGCAGCGCGTTTGGACCAAAGGCCGAGAAATATTGTAAGTAGGAGATGTTGCTTTTGGCCTGTTTGGGGGTGTTATGCTTTTTGGCGGATGGGTTGGCGGGTCTTGGGCCATTTCTGGGAAGGTCTAATACCAGGTAGAAGTGGTTGGGACAAAATCCAGGCTGATTTTTTTTGTTGTTGCTATTTCTGACATTTTGCTCAATGTAGCGTTTTCGGGGGCCGGTTTGGGGGGCTTCCTGGTGTTTGGGGGTGGGTTTCGGGGTCTGGGAGCACTGCTGGCTATGGATACTTTACTTTGCAAGAGGTTTGAAGCAGATCCATGGTGGCAGAGGGGAGTTAGGGCCTAGCTGCAGAGCGCATGCGGAGTGATTTGGGAAATTTGGGAAAAAATGACTAAGTCCCCATTTTTGTACTTTTGCTCTTTGGCTGTTTGGGGGTCTTCCACTCGTTTTCTCCTGGTTTGACGGCTCTGGGGCCATTGCTGGGAAGCTCTAATACCAGATAAAAGTCGTTTGGACCAAATCCGAGGCGGAATTTTTTTTGTGTTTTTGCTGATTTGCTTGCCTTTGAGGTGCTCTTAGGGGGGGTTCCGTCTGTTTGTGGGTGAGTTTCGGGGTCTGTCAGCACTGCTGGGACACTCTAATCTTGATTGCATTTGCTTTTCAGGAAATCCGTGGTGGCAAACTGGACTTATGGCCTAGCTACGCAGCGCGTTTGGACCGAAGGCCGAGAAATATTGTAAGTAGGAGATGTTGCTTTTGGCCTGTTTGGGGGTGTTATGCTTTTTGGCGGGTGGGTTGGCGGGTCTTGGGCCATTCCTGGGAAGGTCTAAAGCGGGTAGAAGTGGTTGGGACAAAATCCAGGCCGATTTTTTTTGTGCTATTTCTGACATTTTGCTCAATGTAGCGTTTTTGGGGGCCTGTTTGTGGGCTTCCTGGTGTTTGGGGGTGGGTTTCGGGGTCTGGGAGCACTGCTGGCTATGGATACTTTACTTTGCAAGAGGTTTGAAGCAAATCCATGGTGGCAGAGGGGAGTTAGGGCCTAGCTGCAGAGCGCGCGTGGAGTGATTTGGGAAATTTGGGAAAAAATGACTAAGTCCCCATTTTTGTACTTTTGCTCTTTGGCTGTTTGGGGGTGTTCTACTTGTTTTCTCCTGGGTTGATGGCTCTGGGGCCATTGCTGGGAAGCTCTAATACCGGATAAAAGTCGTTTGGACCAAATCCGAGGCGGAATTTTTTTGTGTTTTTGCTGACTTGCTTGCCTTTGAGAGACTCTTAGGGGGGGTTCCGTCTGTTTGTGGGTGAGTTTTGGGGTCTGTCAGCACTGCTGGGACACTCTAATCTTGATTGCATTTGCTTTTCAGGAAATCCGTGGTGGCAAACCGGACTTATGGCCTAGCTACGCAGCGCGTTTGGACCGAAGGCCGAGAAATATTGTAAGTAGGAGATGTTGCTTTTGGCCTGTTTGGGGGTGTTATGCTTTTTGGCGGGTGGGTTGGCGGGTCTTGGGCCATTCCTGGAAAGGTCTAATACCGGGTAGAAGTGGTTGGGACAAAATCCAGGCCGATTTTTTTTTGTTGCTATTTCTGACATTTTGCTCAATGTAGCGTTTTCGGGGGCCTGTTTGGTGGGCTTCCTGGATTTTGTGGGTGGGTTTCGGGGTCTGGGAGCACTGCTGGCTATGGATACTTTACTTTGCAAGAGGTTTGAAGCAAATCCATGGTGGCAGAGGGGAGTTAGGGCCTAGCTGCAGAGCGCGCGCGGAGTGATTTGGGAAATTTGGGAAAAAATGACTAAGTCCCCATTTTTGTACTTTTGCTCTTTGGCTGTTTGGGGGTCTTCTACTCGTTTTCTCCTGGGTTGACGGCTCTGGGGCCATTGCTGGGAAGCTCTAATACCGGATAAAAGTCGTTTGGACCAAATCCAAGGCGGAATTTTTTTTGTGTTTTTGCTGACTTGCTTGCCTTAGAGGTGCTCTTAGGGGGGTTCCGTCTGTTTGTGGGTGAGTTTCAGGGTCTGTCAGCACTGCTGGGACACTCTAATCTTGATTGCATTTGCTTTTCAGGAAATCCGTTTTGGCAAACCGGACTTATGGCCTAGCTACGCAGCGCGTTTGGACTGAAGGCCGAGAAATATTGTAAGTAGGAGATGTTGCTTTTGGCCTGTTTGGGGGTGTTATGCTTTTTGGCAGATGGGTTGGCGGTTCTTGGGCCATTTCTGGGAAGGTCTAATACCGGGTAGAAGTGGTTGGGACAAAATCCAGGCTGATTTTTTTTGTTGCTATTTCTGACATTTTGCTCAATGTAGCGTTTTCGGGGGCCTGTTTGGTGGGCTTCCTGGATTTTGTGGGTGGGTTTCGGGGTCTGGGAGCACTGCTGGCTATGGATACTTTACTTTGCAAGAGGTTTGAAGCAAATCCATGGTGGCAGAGGGGAGTTAGGGCCTAGCTGCAGAGCGCGCGCGGAGTGATTTGGGAAATTTGGGAAAAAATGACTAAGTCCCCATTTTTGTACTTTTGCTCTTTGGCTGTTTGGGGGTCTTCTACTCGTTTTCTCCTGGGTTGACGGCTCTGGGGCCATTGCTGGGAAGCTCTAATACCGGATAAAAGTCGTTTGGACCAAATTCGAGGCGGAATTTTTTTTGTGTTTTTGCTGACTTGCTTGCCTTTGAGGTGCTCTTAGGGGGGGTTCCGTCTGTTTGTGGGTGAGTTTTGGGGTCTGTCGGCACTGCTGGGACACTCTAATCTTGATTGCATTTGCTTTTCAGGAAATCCGTTTTGGCAAACCGGACTTATGGCCTAGCTACGCAGCGCGTTTGGACCGAAGGCCGAGAAATATTGTAAGTAGATTTTGCTTTTGGCCTGTTTGGTAGTGTTATGCTTTTTGGCGGGTGGGTTGGCGGGTCTTGGGCCATTCCTGGAAAGGTCTAATACCGGGTAGAAGTGGTTGGGACAAAATCCAGGCCGATTTTTTTTGTGTGCAAATTCTGACATTTTGCTCAATGTAGCGTTTTCGGGGGCCTGTTTGGGGGGCTTCCTGGTGTTTGTGGGTGGGTTTTGGGGTCTGGGAGCACTGCTGGCTATGGATACTTTACTTTGCAAGAGGTTTGAAGCAAATCCATGGTGGCAGAGGGGAGTTAGGGCCTAGCTGCAGAGCGAGCGCGGAGTGGTTTGGGAAATTTGGGAAAAAATGACTAAGTCCCCATTTTTGTACTTTTGCTCTTTGGCTGTTTGGGGGTCTTCTACTCGTTTTCTCCTGGGTTGACGGCTCTGGGGCCTTTGCTGGGAAGCTCTAATACTGGATAAAAGTCGTTTGGACCAAATCCGAGGTGGAATTTTTTTGTGTTTTTGCTGACTTGCTTGCCTTTGAGGTGCTCTTAGGGGGGGTTCCGTCTGTTTGTGGGTGAGTTTCGGGGTCTGTCGGCACTGCTGGGACACTCTAATCTTGATTGCATTTGCTTTTCAGGAAATCCGTGGTGGCAAACCGGACTTATGGCCTAGCTACGCAGCGCGTTTGGACCGAAGGCCGAGAAATATTGTAAGTAGGAGATGTTGCTTTTGGCCTGTTTGGGGGTGTTATGCTTTTTGGCGGGTGGGTTGGCGGGTCTTGGGCCATTCCTGGAAAGGTCTTATACCGGGTAGAAGTGGTTGGGACAAAATCCAGGCCGATTTTTTTGTTGTTGCTATTTCTGACATTTTGCTCAATGTAGCGTTTTCGGGGGCCTGTTTGGGGGGCTTCCTGGTGTTTGGGGGTGGGTTTCGGGGTCTGGGAGCACTGCTGGCTATGGATACTTTACTTTGCAAGAGGTTTGAAGCAGATCCATGGTGGCAGAGGGGAGTTAGGGCCTAGCTGCAGAGCGCATGCGGAGTGATTTGGGAAATTTGGGAAAAAATGACTAAGTCCCCATTTTTGTACTTTTGCTCTTTGGCTGTTTGGGGGTCTTCCACTCGTTTTCTCCTGGTTTGACGGCTCTGGGGCCATTGCTGGGAAGCTCTAATACCAGATAAAAGTCGTTTGGACCAAATCCGAGGCGGAATTTTTTTTGTGTTTTTGCTGATTTGCTTGCCTTTGAGGTGCTCTTAGGGGGGGTTCCGTCTGTTTGTGGGTGAGTTTCGGGGTCTGTCAGCACTGCTGGGACACTCTAATCTTGATTGCATTTGCTTTTCATGAAATCCGTGGTGGCAAACTGGACTTATGGCCTAGCTACGCAGCGCGTTTGGACCGAAGGCCGAGAAATATTGTAAGTAGGAGATGTTGCTTTTGGCCTGTTTGGGGGTGTTATGCTTTTTGGCGGGTGGGTTGGCGGGTCTTGGGCCATTCCTGGGAAGGTCTAATACCGGGTAGAAGTGGTTGGGACAAAATCCAGGCCGATTTTTTTGTTGCTATTTCTGACATTTTGCTCAATGTAGCGTTTTTGGGGGCCTGTTTGGGGGCTTCCTGGTGTTTGGGGGTGGGTTTCGGGGTCTGGGAGCACTGCTGGCTATGGATACTTTACTTTGCAAGAGGTTTGAAGCAAATCCATGGTGGCAGAGGGGAGTTAGGGCCTAGCTGCAGAGCGCGCGCGGAGTGATTTGGGAAATTTGGGAAAAAATGACTAAGTCCCCATTTTTGTACTTTTGCTCTTTGGCTGTTTGGGGGTGTTCTACTTGTTTTCTCCTGGGTTGATGGCTCTGGGGCCATTGCTGGGAAGCTCTAATACCGGATAAAAGTCGTTTGGACCAAATCCGAGGCGGAATTTTTTTTGTGTTTTTGCTGACTTGCTTGCCTTTGAGGTGCTCTTAGGGGGGGTTCCGTCTGTTTGTGGGTGAGTTTTGGGGTCTGTCAGCACTGCTGGGACACTCTAATCTTGATTGCATTTGCTTTTCAGGAAATCCGTGGTGGCAAACCGGACTTATGGCCTAGCTACGCAGCGCGTTTGGACCGAAGGCCGAGAAATATTGTAAGTAGGAGATGTTGCTTTTGGCCTGTTTGGGGGTGTTATGCTTTTTGGCGGGTCGGTTGGCGGGTCTTGGGCCATTCCTGGGAAGGTCTAATACCGGGTAGAAGTGGTTGGGACAAAATCCAGGCCGATTTTTTTTTTTGCTATTTCTGACATTTTGCTCAATGTAGCGTTTTCGGGGGCCTGTTTGGGGGGCTTCCTGGTGTTTGTGGGTGGGTTTCAGGGTCTGGGAGCACTGCTGGCTATGGATACTTTACTTTGCAAGAGGTTTGAAGCAAATCCATGGTGGCAGAGGGGAGTTAGGGCCTAGCTGCAGAGCGCACGCGGAGTGATTTGGGAAATTTGGGAAAAAATGACTAAGTCCCCATTTTTGTACTTTTGCTCTTTGGCTGTTTTGGGGTCTTCTACTCGTTTTCTCCTGGGTTGACGGCTCTGGGGCCATTGCTGGGAAGCTCTAATACCGGATAAAAGTCGTTTGGACCAACTCCGAGGCGGAATTTTTTTTGTGTTTTTGCTGACTTGCTTGCCTTTGAGGTGCTCTTAGGGGGGGTTCTGTCTGTTTGTGGGTGAGTTTCGGGGTCTGTCAGCACTGCTGGGACACTCTAATCTTGATTGCATTTGCTTTTCGGGAAATCCGTGGTGGCAAACCGGACTTATGGCCTAGCTACGCAGCGCATTTGGACCGAAGGCCGAGAAATATTGTAAGTAGGAGATGTTGCTTTTGGCCTGTTTGGGGGTGTTATGCTTTTTGGCGGGTGGGTTGGCGGGTCTTGGGCCATTCCTGGGAATGTCTAATACCGGGTAGAAGTGGTTGGGACAAAATCCAGGCCGATTTTTTTTGTTGCTATTTCCGACATTTTGCTCAATGTAGCGTTTTCGGGGGCCTGTTTAGGGGGCTTCCTGGTGTTTGTGGGTGGGTTTCGGGGTCTGGGAGCACTGCTGGCTATGGATACTTTACTTTGCAAGACGTTTGAAGCAAATCCATGGTGGCAGAGGGGAGTTAGGGCCTAGCTGCAGAGCGCACGCGGAGTGATTTGGGAAATTTGGGAAAAAATGACTAAGTCCCCATTTTTGTACTTTTGCTCTTTGGCTGTTTGGGGGTCTTCTACTCGTTTTCTCCTGGGTTGACGGCTCTGGGGCCATTGCTGGGAAGCTCTAATACCGGATAAAAGTCGTTTGGACCAAATCCGAGGCAGAATTTTTTTGTGTTTTTGCTGACTTGCTTGCCTTTGAGGTGCTCTTAGGGGGGGTTCCGTCTGTTTGTGGGTGAGTTTCTGGGTCTGTCGGCACTGCTGGGACACTCTAATCTTGATTGCATTTGCTTTTCAGGAAATCCGTGGTGGCAAACCGGACTTATGGCCTAGCTACGCAGCGCGTTTGGACCGAAGGCCGAGAAATATTGTAAGTAGGAGATGTTGCTTTTGGCCTGTTTGGGGGTGTTATGCTTTTTGGCGGGTGGGTTGGCGGGTCTTGGGCCATTCCTGGAAAGGTCTAATACCGGGTAGAAGTGGTTGGGACAAAATCCAGGCCGATTTTATTTTGTTGCTATTTCTGACATTTTGCTCAATGTAGCGTTTTCGGGGGCCTGTTTGGGGGGCTTCTTGGTGTTTGGGGGTGGGTTTCGGGGTCTGGGAGCACTGCTGGCTATGGATACTTTACTTTGCAAGACGTTTGAAGCAAATCCATGGTGGCAGAGGGGAGTTAGGGCCAAGCTGCAGAGCGCACGCGGAGTGATTTGGGAAATTTGGGAAAAAATGACTAAGTCCCCATTTTTGTACTTTTGCTCTTTGGCTGTTTGGGGGTCTTCTACTCGTTTTCTCCTGGGTTGACGGCTCTGGGGCCATTGCTGGGAAGCTCTAATACCGGATAAAAGTCGTTTGGACCAAATTCGAGGCGGAATTTTTTTTGTGTTTTTGCTGACTTGCTTGCCTTTGAGGTGCTCTTAGGGGGGTTCCGTCTGTTTGTGGGTGAGTTTTGGGGTCTGTCGGCACTGCTGGAACACTCTAATCTTGATTGCATTTGCTTTTCAGGAAATCCGTTTTGGCAAACCGGACTTATGGCCTAGCTACGCAGCGCGTTTGGACCGAAGGCCGAGAAATATTGTAAGTAGATTTTGCTTTTGGCCTGTTTGGGAGTGTTATGCTTTTTGGCGGGTGGGTTGGCGGGTCTTGGGCCATTCCTGGAAAGGTCTAATACCGGGTAGAAGTGGTTGGGACAAAATCCAGGCCGATTTTTTTTGTGTGCAAATTCTGACATTTTGCTCAATGTAGCGTTTTCGGGGGCCTGTTTGGGGGGCTTCCTGGTGTTTGTGGGTGGGTTTTGGGGTCTGGGAGCACTGCTGGCTATGGATACTTTACTTTGCAAGAGGTTTGAAGCAAATCCATGGTGGCAGAGGGGAGTTAGGGCCTAGCTGCAGAGCGAGCGCGGAGTGGTTTGGGAAATTTGGGAAAAAATGACTAAGTCCCCATTTTTGTACTTTTGCTCTTTGGCTGTTTGGGGGTCTTCTACTCGTTTTCTCCTGGGTTGACGGCTCTGGGGCCTTTGCTGGGAAGCTCTAATACCGGATAAAAGTCGTTTTGACCAAATCCGAGGTGGAATTTTTTTGTGTTTTTGCTGACTTGCTTGCCTTTGAGGTGCTCTTAGGGGGGGTTCCGTCTGTTTGTGGGTGAGTTTCGGGGTCTGTCGGCACTGCTGGGACACTCTAATCTTGATTGCATTTGCTTTTCAGGAAATCCGTGGTGGCAAACCGGACTTATGGCCTAGCTACGCAGCGCGTTTGGACCGAAGGCCGAGAAATATTGTAAGTAGGAGATGTTGCTTTTGGCCTGTTTGGGGGTGTTATGCTTTTTGGCGGGTGGGTTGGCGGGTCTTGGGCCATTCCTGGGAAGGTCTAATACCGGGTAGAAGTGGTTGGGACAAAATCCAGGCCGATTTTTTTGTTGCTATTTCTGACATTTTGCTCAATGTAGCGTTTTTGGGGGCCTGTTTGGGGGCTTCCTGGTGTTTGGGGGTGGGTTTCGGGGTCTGGGAGCACTGCTGGCTATGGATACTTTACTTTGCAAGAGGTTTGAAGCAAATCCATGGTGGCAGAGGGGAGTTAGGGCCTAGCTGCAGAGCGCGCGCGGAGTGATTTGGGAAATTTGGGAAAAAATGACTAAGTCCCCATTTTTGTACTTTTGCTCTTTGGCTGTTTGGGGGTGTTCTACTTGTTTTCTCCTGGGTTGATGGCTCTGGGGCCATTGCTGGGAAGCTCTAATACCGGATAAAAGTCGTTTGGACCAAATCCGAGGCGGAATTTCTTTTGTGTTTTTGCTGACTTGCTTGCCTTTGAGGTGCTCTTAGGGGGAGTTCCGTCTGTTTGTGGGTGAGTTTTGGGGTCTGTCAGCACTGCTGGGACACTCTAATCTTGATTGCATTTGCTTTTCAGGAAATCCGTGGTGGCAAACCGGACTTATGGCCTAGCTACGCAGCACGTTTGGACCGAAGGCCGAGAAATATTGTAAGTAGGAGATGTTGCTTTTGGCCTGTTTGGGGGTGTTATGCTTTTTGGCGGGTGGGTTGGCGGGTCTTGGGCCATTCCTGGGAATGTCTAATACCGGGTAGAAGTGGTTGGGACAAAATCCAGGCCGATTTTTTTTGTTGCTATTTCCGACATTTTGCTCAATGTAGCGTTTTCGGGGGCCTGTTTAGGGGGCTTCCTGGTGTTTGTGGGTGGGTTTCGGGGTCTGGGAGCACTGCTGGCTATGGATACTTTACTTTGCAAGACGTTTGAAGCAAATCCATGGTGGCAGAGGGGAGTTAGGGCCTAGCTGCAGAGCGCACGCGGAGTGATTTGGGAAATTTGGGAAAAAATGACTAAGTCCCCATTTTTGTACTTTTGCTCTTTGGCTGTTTGGGGGTCTTCTACTCGTTTTCTCCTGGGTTGACGGCTCTGGGGCCATTGCTGGGAAGCTCTAATACCGGATAAAAGTCGTTTGGACCAAATCCGAGGCGGAATTTTTTTGTGTTTTTGCTGACTTGCTTGCCTTTGAGGTGCTCTTAGGGGGGGTTCCGTCTGTTTGTGGGTGAGTTTCGGGGTCTGTCGGCACTGCTGGGACACTCTAATCTTGATTGCATTTGCTTTTCAGGAAATCCGTGGTGGAAAACCGGACTTATGGCCTAGCTACGCAGCGCGTTTGGACCGAAGGCCGAGAAATATTGTAAGTAGGAGATGTTGCTTTTGGCCTGTTTGGGGGTGTTATGCTTTTTGGCGGGTGGGTTGGCGGGTCTTGGGCCATTCCTGGAAAGGTCTAATACCGGGTAGAAGTGGTTGGGACAAAATCCAGGCCGATTTTTTTTTGTTGCTATTTCTGACATTTTGCTCAATGTAGCGTTTTCGGGGGCCTGTTTGGGGGGCTTCTTGGTGTTTGGGGGTGGGTTTCGGGGTCTGGGAGCACTGCTGGCTATGGATACTTTACTTTGCAAGAGGTTTGAAGCAGATCCATGGTGGCAGAGGGGAGTTAGGGCCTAGCTGCAGAACGCGCGCGGAGTGATTTGGGAAATTTGGGAAAAAATGACTAAGTCCCCATTTTTGTACTTTTGCTCTTTGGCTGTTTGGGGGTCTTCTACTTGTTTTCTCCTGGGTTGATGGCTCTGGGGCCATTGCTGGGAAGCTCTAATACCGGATAAAAGTCGTTTGGACCAAATCCGAGGCGGAAATTTTTTTGTGTTTTTGCTGACTTGCTTGCCTTTGAGGTGCTCTTAGGGGGGGTTCCGTCTGTTTGTGGGTGAGTTTTGGGGTCTGTCAGCACTGCTGGGACACTCTAATCTTGATTGCATTTGCTTTTCAGGAAATCCGTGGTGGCAAACCGGACTTATGGCCTAGCTACGCAGCGCGTTTGGACCGAAGGCCGAGAAATATTGTAAGTAGGAGATGTTGCTTTTGGCCTGTTTGGGGGTGTTATGCTTTTTGGCGGGTGGGTTGGCGGGTCTTGGGCCATTCCTGGGAATGTCTAATACCGGGTAGAAGTGGTTGGGACAAAATCCAGGCCGATTTTTGTTGTTGCTATTTCCGACATTTTGCTCAATGTAGCGTTTTTGGGGGCCTGTTTAGGGGGCTTCCTGGTGTTTGTGGGTGGGTTTCGGGGTCTGGGAGCACTGCTGGCTATGGATACTTTACTTTGCAAGACGTTTGAAGCAAATCCATGGTGGCAGAGGGGAGTTAGGGACTAGCTGCAGAGCGCGCGCGGAGTGATTTGGGAAATTTGGGAAAAAATGACTAAGTCCCCATTTTTGTACTTTTGCTCTCTGGCTGTTTGGAGGTCTTCTACTCGTTTTCTCCTGGGTTGAAGGCTCTGGGGCCATTGCTGGGAAGCTCTAATACCGGATAAAAGTCGTTTGGACCAAATCCAAGGCGGAATTTTTTTTGTGTTTTTGCTGACTTGCTTGCCTTAGAGGTGCTCTTAGGGGGGTTCCGTCTGTTTGTGGGTGAGTTTCAGGGTCTGTCAGCACTGCTGGGACACTCTAATCTTGATTGCATTTGCTTTTCAGGAAACCCGTTTTGGCAAACCGGACTTATGGCCTAGCTACGCAGCGCGTTTGGACCGAAGGCCGAGAAATATTGTAAGTAGGAGATGTTGCTTTTGGCCTGTTTGGGGGTGTTATGCTTTTTGGCGGATGGGTTGGCGGGTCTTGGGCCATTTCTGGGAAGGTCTAATACCGGGTAGAAGTGGTTGGGACAAAATCCAGGCTGATTTTTTTTGTTGCTATTTTTGACATTTTGCTCAATGTAGCGTTTTCGGGGGCCTGTTTGGTGGGCTTCCTGGATTTTGTGGGTGGGTTTCGGGGTCTGGGAGCACTGCTGGCTATGGATACTTTACTTTGCAAGAGGTTTGAAGCAAATCCATGGTGGCAGAGGGGAGTTAGGGCCTAGCTGCAGAGCGCGCGCGGAGTGATTTGGGAAATTTGGGAAAAAATGACTAAGTCCCCATTTTTGTACTTTTGCTCTTTGGCTGTTTGGGGGTCTTCTACTCGTTTTCTCCTGGGTTGACGGCTCTGGGGCCATTGCTGGGAAGCTCTAATACTGGATAAAAGTCGTTTGGACCAAATTCGAGGCGGATTTTTTTTTGTGTTTTTGCTGACTTGCTTGCCTTTGAGGTGCTCTTAGGGGGGTTCCGTCTGTTTGTGGGTGAGTTTCGGGGTCTGTCAGCACTGCTGGGACACTCTAATCTTGATTGCATTTGCTTTTCAGGAAATCCGTTTTGGCAAACTGGACTTATGGCCTAGCTACGCAGCGTGTTTGGACCGAAGGCTGAGCAATATTGTAAGTAGGAGATGTTGCTTTTGGCCTGTTTGGGGGTGTTATGCTTTTTGGCGGGTCTTGGGCCATTCCTGGGAAGGTCTAATACCGGGTAGAAGTGGTTGGGACAAAATCCAGGCCGATTTTTTTTGGTGCTATTTCTGATATTTTGCTCAATGTAGCGTTTTCGGGGGCCTGTTTGGGGGGCTTCCTGGTGTTTGTGGGTGGGTTTCGGGGTCTGGGAGCACTGCTGGCTATGGATACTTTACTTTGCAAGAGGTTTGAAGCAAATCCATGGTGGCAGAGGGGAGTTAGGGCCTAGCTGCAGAGCGCGCGCGGAGTGATTTGGGAAATTTGGGAAAAAATGACTAAGTCCCCATTTTTGTACTTTTGCTATTTGGCTGTTTGGGGGTCTTCTACTCGTTTTCTCCTGGGTTGATGGCTCTGGGGCCATTGTTGGGAAGCTCTAATACCTGATAAAAGTCGTTTGGACCAAATCCGAGGCGGAATTTTTTGTGTGTTTTTGCTGACTTGCTTGCCTTTGAGGTGCTCTTAGGGGGGGTTCAGTCTATTTGTGGGTGAGTTTCGGGGTCTGTCAGCACTGCTGGGACACTCTAATCTTGATTGCATTTGCTTTTCAGGAAATCCGTGGTGGCAAACCGGACTCATGGCCTAGCTACACAGCGCGTTTGGACCGAAGGCCGAGAAATATTGTAAGTAGGAGATGTTGCTTTTGGCCTGTTTGGGGGTGTTATGCTTTTTGGCGGGTGGGTTGGCGGGTCTTGGGCCATTCCTGGGAAGGTCTAATACCGGGTAGAAGTGGTTGGGACAAAATCCAGGGCGATTTTTTTTTGCTATTTCTGACATTTTGCTCAATGTAGCGTTTTCGGGGGCCTGTTTGGGGGGCTTCCTGGTGTTTGTGGGTGGGTTTCGGGGTCTGGGAGCACTGCTGGCTATGGATACTTTACTTTGCAAGAGGTTTGAAGCAAATCCATGGTGGCAGAGGGAGTTAGGGCCTAGCTGCAGAGCGCGCGCGGAGTGATTTGGGAAATTTGGGAAAAAATGACTAAGTCCCTATTTTTGTACTTTTGGTCTTTGGCTGTTTGGGGGTCTTCTACTCGTTTTCTCCTGGGTTGACGGCTCTGGGGCCATTGCTGGGAAGCTCTAATACCGGATAAAAGTCGTTTGGACCAAATCTGAGGCGGAAATTTCTTTGCGTTTTTGCTGACTTGCTTGCCTTTGAGGTGCTCTTAGGGGGGGTTCCGTCTGTTTGTGGGTGAGTTTCGGGGTCTGTCAGCACTGCTGGGACACTCTAATCTTGATTGCATTTGCTTTTCAGGAAATCCGTTTTGGCAAACCGGACTTATGGCCTAGCTACGCAGCGCGTTTGGACCGAAGGCTGAAAAATATTGTAAGTAGGAGATGTTGCTTTTGGCCTGTTTGGGGGTGTTATGTTTTTTGGCGGGTGGGTTGGCGGGTCTTAGGCCATTCCTGGGAAGGTCTAATACCGGGTAGAAGTGGTTGGGACAAAATCCAGGCAGATTTTTTTTGTGCTATTTCTGACATTTTGCTCAGTGTAGCGTTTTCGGGGGCATGTTTGGGGGGCTTCCTGGTGTTTGTGGGTGGGTTTCGGGGTCTGGGAGCACTGCTGGCTATGGATACTTTACTTTGCAAGAGGTTTGAAGCAAATCCATGGTGGCAGAGGGGAGTTAGGGCCTAGCTGCAGAGTGCGCGCGGAGTGATTTGGGAAATTTGGGAAAAAATGACTAAGTCCCCATTTTTGTACTTTTGCTCTTTGGCTGTTTGGGGGTCTTCTACTCGTTTTCTCCTGGGTTGACGGCTCTGGGGCCATTGCTGGGAAGCTCTAATACCGGATAAAAGTCGTTTGGACCAAATCCGAGGCGGAATTTTTTTTGTGTTTTTGCTGACTTGCTTGCCTTTGAGGTGCTCTTAGGGGGGTTCAGTCTGTTTGTGGGTGAGTTTCGGGGTCTGTCAGCACTGCTGGGACACTCTAATCTTGATTGCATTTGCTTTTCAGGAAATCCGTGGTGGCAAACCGGACTTATGGCCTAGCTATGCAGCGCGTTTGGACCGAAGGCCGAGAAATATTGTAAGTAGGAGATGTTGCTTTTGGCCTGTTTGGGGGTGTTATGCTTTTTCGCGGGTGGGTTGGCGGGTCTTGGGCCATTCCTGGGAAGGTCTAATACCGGGTAGAAGTGGTTGGGACAAAATCCAGGCCGATTTTTTTTGTTGCTATTTCTGACATTTTGCTCAATGTAGCGTTTTTGGGGGCCTGTTTGGGGGGCTTCCTGGTGTTTGTGGGTGGGTTTCGGGGTCTGGGAGCACTGCTGGCTATGGACACTTTACTTTGCAAGAGGTTTGAAGCAAATCCATGGTGGCAGAGGGGAGTTAGGGCCTAGCTGCAGAGCGCGCGCGGAGTGATTTGTGAAATTTGGGAAAAAATGACTCGGTCCCCATTTTTGTACTTTTGCTCTTTGGCTGTTTGGGGGTCTTCTACTCATTTTCTCCTGGGTTGACGGCTCTGGGGCCATTGCTGGGAATCTCTAATACCGGATAAAAGTCGTTTGGACCAAATCCGAGGCGGAATTTGTTTTGTGTTTTTGCTGACTTGCTTGCCTTTGAGGTGCTCTTAGGGGGGGTTCCGTCTGTTTGTGGGTGAGTTTCGGGGTCTGTCAGCACTGCTGGGACACTCTAATCTTGATTGCATTCGCTTTTCAGGAAATCCGTGGTGGCAAACCGGACTTATGGCCTAGCTACGCAGCGCGTTTGGACCGAAGGCCGAGAAATATTGTAAGTAGGAGATGTTGCTTTTGGCCTGTTTGGGGGTGTTATGCTTTTTGGCGGGTGGGTTGGTGGGTCTTGGGCCATTCCTGGGAAGGTCTAATACCGGGTAGAAGTGGTTGGGACAAAATCCAGGCCGATTTTTTTGTGTGATATTTCTGACATTTTGCTCAATGTAGCGTTTTCGGGGGCCAGTTTGGGGGGCTTCCTGGTGTTTGTGGGTGGGTTTCGGGGTCTGGGAGCACTGCTGGCTATGGATACTTTACTTTGCAAGAGGTTTGAAGCAAATCCATGGTGGCAGAGGAGAGTTAGGGCCTAGCTGCAGAGCGCGCGCGGAGTGATTTGGGAAATTTGGGAAAAAATGACTAAGTCCCCATTTTTGTACTTTTGCTCTTTGGCTGTTTGGGGGTCTTCTACTCGTTTTCTCCTGGGTTGACAGCTCTGGGGCCATTGCTGGGAAGCTCTAATACCGGATAAAAGTCGTTTGGACCAAATCCGAGGCGGAATTTTTTTTGTGTTTTTGCTGACTTGCTTGCCTTTGAGGTGCTCTTAGGGGGGGTTCCGTCTGTTTGTGGGTGAGTTTTGGGGTCTGTCAGCACTGCTGGGACACTCTAATCTTGATTGCATTTGCTTTTCAGGAAATCCGTGGTGGAAAACCGGACTTATGGCCTAGCTACGCAGCGCGTTTGGACCGAAGGCCGAGAAATATTGTAAGTAGGAGATGTTGCTTTTGGCCTGTTTGGGGGTGTTATGCTTTTTGGCGGGTGGGTTGGCGGGTCTTGGGCCATTCCTGGAAAGGTCTAATACCGGGTAGAAGTGGTTGGGACAAAATCCAGGCCGATTTTTTTTTGTTGCTATTTCTGACATTTTGCTCAATGTAGCGTTTTCGGGGGCCTGTTTGGGGGGCTTCTTGGTGTTTGGGGGTGGGTTTCGGGGTCTGGGAGCACTGCTGGCTATGGATACTTTACTTTGCAAGAGGTTTGAAGCAGATCCATGGTGGCAGAGGGGAGTTAGGGCCTAGCTGCAGAACGCGCGCGGAGTGATTTGGGAAATTTGGGAAAAAATGACTAAGTCCCCATTTTTGTACTTTTGCTCTTTGGCTGTTTGGGGGTCTTCTACTTGTTTTCTCCTGGGTTGATGGCTCTGGGGCCATTGCTGGGAAGCTCTAATACCGGATAAAAGTCGTTTGGACCAAATCCGAGGCGGAAATTTTTTTGTGTTTTTGCTGACTTGCTTGCCTTTGAGGTGCTCTTAGGGGGGGTTCCGTCTGTTTGTGGGTGAGTTTTGGGGTCTGTCAGCACTGCTGGGACACTCTAATCTTGATTGCATTTGCTTTTCAGGAAATCCGTGGTGGCAAACCGGACTTATGGCCTAGCTACGCAGCGCGTTTGGACCGAAGGCCGAGAAATATTGTAAGTAGGAGATGTTGCTTTTGGCCTGTTTGGGGGTGTTATGCTTTTTGGCGGGTGGGTTGGCGGGTCTTGGGCCATTCCTGGGAATGTCTAATACCGGGTAGAAGTGGTTGGGACAAAATCCAGGCCGATTTTTGTTGTTGCTATTTCCGACATTTTGCTCAATGTAGCGTTTTTGGGGGCCTGTTTAGGGGGCTTCCTGGTGTTTGTGGGTGGGTTTCGGGGTCTGGGAGCACTGCTGGCTATGGATACTTTACTTTGCAAGACGTTTGAAGCAAATCCATGGTGGCAGAGGGGAGTTAGGGACTAGCTGCAGAGCGCGCGCGGAGTGATTTGGGAAATTTGGGAAAAAATGACTAAGTCCCCATTTTTGTACTTTTGCTCTCTGGCTGTTTGGAGGTCTTCTACTCGTTTTCTCCTGGGTTGAAGGCTCTGGGGCCATTGCTGGGAAGCTCTAATACCGGATAAAAGTCGTTTGGACCAAATCCAAGGCGGAATTTTTTTTGTGTTTTTGCTGACTTGCTTGCCTTAGAGGTGCTCTTAGGGGGGTTCCGTCTGTTTGTGGGTGAGTTTCAGGGTCTGTCAGCACTGCTGGGACACTCTAATCTTGATTGCATTTGCTTTTCAGGAAACCCGTTTTGGCAAACCGGACTTATGGCCTAGCTACGCAGCGCGTTTGGACCGAAGGCCGAGAAATATTGTAAGTAGGAGATGTTGCTTTTGGCCTGTTTGGGGGTGTTATGCTTTTTGGCGGATGGGTTGGCGGGTCTTGGGCCATTTCTGGGAAGGTCTAATACCGGGTAGAAGTGGTTGGGACAAAATCCAGGCTGATTTTTTTTGTTGCTATTTTTGACATTTTGCTCAATGTAGCGTTTTCGGGGGCCTGTTTGGTGGGCTTCCTGGATTTTGTGGGTGGGTTTCGGGGTCTGGGAGCACTGCTGGCTATGGATACTTTACTTTGCAAGAGGTTTGAAGCAAATCCATGGTGGCAGAGGGGAGTTAGGGCCTAGCTGCAGAGCGCGCGCGGAGTGATTTGGGAAATTTGGGAAAAAATGACTAAGTCCCCATTTTTGTACTTTTGCTCTTTGGCTGTTTGGGGGTCTTCTACTCGTTTTCTCCTGGGTTGACGGCTCTGGGGCCATTGCTGGGAAGCTCTAATACTGGATAAAAGTCGTTTGGACCAAATTCGAGGCGGATTTTTTTTTGTGTTTTTGCTGACTTGCTTGCCTTTGAGGTGCTCTTAGGGGGGTTCCGTCTGTTTGTGGGTGAGTTTCGGGGTCTGTCAGCACTGCTGGGACACTCTAATCTTGATTGCATTTGCTTTTCAGGAAATCCGTTTTGGCAAACTGGACTTATGGCCTAGCTACGCAGCGTGTTTGGACCGAAGGCTGAGCAATATTGTAAGTAGGAGATGTTGCTTTTGGCCTGTTTGGGGGTGTTATGCTTTTTGGCGGGTCTTGGGCCATTCCTGGGAAGGTCTAATACCGGGTAGAAGTGGTTGGGACAAAATCCAGGCCGATTTTTTTTGGTGCTATTTCTGATATTTTGCTCAATGTAGCGTTTTCGGGGGCCTGTTTGGGGGGCTTCCTGGTGTTTGTGGGTGGGTTTCGGGGTCTGGGAGCACTGCTGGCTATGGATACTTTACTTTGCAAGAGGTTTGAAGCAAATCCATGGTGGCAGAGGGGAGTTAGGGCCTAGCTGCAGAGCGCGCGCGGAGTGATTTGGGAAATTTGGGAAAAAATGACTAAGTCCCCATTTTTGTACTTTTGCTATTTGGCTGTTTGGGGGTCTTCTACTCGTTTTCTCCTGGGTTGATGGCTCTGGGGCCATTGTTGGGAAGCTCTAATACCTGATAAAAGTCGTTTGGACCAAATCCGAGGCGGAATTTTTTGTGTGTTTTTGCTGACTTGCTTGCCTTTGAGGTGCTCTTAGGGGGGGTTCAGTCTATTTGTGGGTGAGTTTCGGGGTCTGTCAGCACTGCTGGGACACTCTAATCTTGATTGCATTTGCTTTTCAGGAAATCCGTGGTGGCAAACCGGACTCATGGCCTAGCTACACAGCGCGTTTGGACCGAAGGCCGAGAAATATTGTAAGTAGGAGATGTTGCTTTTGGCCTGTTTGGGGGTGTTATGCTTTTTGGCGGGTGGGTTGGCGGGTCTTGGGCCATTCCTGGGAAGGTCTAATACCGGGTAGAAGTGGTTGGGACAAAATCCAGGGCGATTTTTTTTTGCTATTTCTGACATTTTGCTCAATGTAGCGTTTTCGGGGGCCTGTTTGGGGGGCTTCCTGGTGTTTGTGGGTGGGTTTCGGGGTCTGGGAGCACTGCTGGCTATGGATACTTTACTTTGCAAGAGGTTTGAAGCAAATCCATGGTGGCAGAGGGAGTTAGGGCCTAGCTGCAGAGCGCGCGCGGAGTGATTTGGGAAATTTGGGAAAAAATGACTAAGTCCCTATTTTTGTACTTTTGGTCTTTGGCTGTTTGGGGGTCTTCTACTCGTTTTCTCCTGGGTTGACGGCTCTGGGGCCATTGCTGGGAAGCTCTAATACCGGATAAAAGTCGTTTGGACCAAATCTGAGGCGGAAATTTCTTTGCGTTTTTGCTGACTTGCTTGCCTTTGAGGTGCTCTTAGGGGGGGTTCCGTCTGTTTGTGGGTGAGTTTCGGGGTCTGTCAGCACTGCTGGGACACTCTAATCTTGATTGCATTTGCTTTTCAGGAAATCCGTTTTGGCAAACCGGACTTATGGCCTAGCTACGCAGCGCGTTTGGACCGAAGGCTGAAAAATATTGTAAGTAGGAGATGTTGCTTTTGGCCTGTTTGGGGGTGTTATGTTTTTTGGCGGGTGGGTTGGCGGGTCTTAGGCCATTCCTGGGAAGGTCTAATACCGGGTAGAAGTGGTTGGGACAAAATCCAGGCAGATTTTTTTTGTGCTATTTCTGACATTTTGCTCAGTGTAGCGTTTTCGGGGGCATGTTTGGGGGGCTTCCTGGTGTTTGTGGGTGGGTTTCGGGGTCTGGGAGCACTGCTGGCTATGGATACTTTACTTTGCAAGAGGTTTGAAGCAAATCCATGGTGGCAGAGGGGAGTTAGGGCCTAGCTGCAGAGTGCGCGCGGAGTGATTTGGGAAATTTGGGAAAAAATGACTAAGTCCCCATTTTTGTACTTTTGCTCTTTGGCTGTTTGGGGGTCTTCTACTCGTTTTCTCCTGGGTTGACGGCTCTGGGGCCATTGCTGGGAAGCTCTAATACCGGATAAAAGTCGTTTGGACCAAATCCGAGGCGGAATTTTTTTTGTGTTTTTGCTGACTTGCTTGCCTTTGAGGTGCTCTTAGGGGGGTTCAGTCTGTTTGTGGGTGAGTTTCGGGGTCTGTCAGCACTGCTGGGACACTCTAATCTTGATTGCATTTGCTTTTCAGGAAATCCGTGGTGGCAAACCGGACTTATGGCCTAGCTATGCAGCGCGTTTGGACCGAAGGCCGAGAAATATTGTAAGTAGGAGATGTTGCTTTTGGCCTGTTTGGGGGTGTTATGCTTTTTCGCGGGTGGGTTGGCGGGTCTTGGGCCATTCCTGGGAAGGTCTAATACCGGGTAGAAGTGGTTGGGACAAAATCCAGGCCGATTTTTTTTGTTGCTATTTCTGACATTTTGCTCAATGTAGCGTTTTTGGGGGCCTGTTTGGGGGGCTTCCTGGTGTTTGTGGGTGGGTTTCGGGGTCTGGGAGCACTGCTGGCTATGGACACTTTACTTTGCAAGAGGTTTGAAGCAAATCCATGGTGGCAGAGGGGAGTTAGGGCCTAGCTGCAGAGCGCGCGCGGAGTGATTTGTGAAATTTGGGAAAAAATGACTCGGTCCCCATTTTTGTACTTTTGCTCTTTGGCTGTTTGGGGGTCTTCTACTCATTTTCTCCTGGGTTGACGGCTCTGGGGCCATTGCTGGGAATCTCTAATACCGGATAAAAGTCGTTTGGACCAAATCCGAGGCGGAATTTGTTTTGTGTTTTTGCTGACTTGCTTGCCTTTGAGGTGCTCTTAGGGGGGGTTCCGTCTGTTTGTGGGTGAGTTTCGGGGTCTGTCAGCACTGCTGGGACACTCTAATCTTGATTGCATTCGCTTTTCAGGAAATCCGTGGTGGCAAACCGGACTTATGGCCTAGCTACGCAGCGCGTTTGGACCGAAGGCCGAGAAATATTGTAAGTAGGAGATGTTGCTTTTGGCCTGTTTGGGGGTGTTATGCTTTTTGGCGGGTGGGTTGGTGGGTCTTGGGCCATTCCTGGGAAGGTCTAATACCGGGTAGAAGTGGTTGGGACAAAATCCAGGCCGATTTTTTTGTGTGATATTTCTGACATTTTGCTCAATGTAGCGTTTTCGGGGGCCAGTTTGGGGGGCTTCCTGGTGTTTGTGGGTGGGTTTCGGGGTCTGGGAGCACTGCTGGCTATGGATACTTTACTTTGCAAGAGGTTTGAAGCAAATCCATGGTGGCAGAGGAGAGTTAGGGCCTAGCTGCAGAGCGCGCGCGGAGTGATTTGGGAAATTTGGGAAAAAATGACTAAGTCCCCATTTTTGTACTTTTGCTCTTTGGCTGTTTGGGGGTCTTCTACTCGTTTTCTCCTGGGTTGACAGCTCTGGGGCCATTGCTGGGAAGCTCTAATACCGGATAAAAGTCGTTTGGACCAAATCCGAGGCGGAATTTTTTTTGTGTTTTTGCTGACTTGCTTGCCTTTGAGGTGCTCTTAGGGGGGGTTCCGTCTGTTTGTGGGTGAGTTTTGGGGTCTGTCAGCACTGCTGGGACACTCTAATCTTGATTGCATTTGCTTTTCAGGAAATCCGTGGTGGCAAACCGGACTTATGGCCTAGCTACGCAGCGCGTTTGGACCGAAGGCCGAGAAATATTGTAAGTAGGAGATGTTGCTTTTGGCCTGTTTGGGGGTGTTATGCTTTTTGGCGGGTGGGTTGGCGGGTCTTGGGCCATTCCTGGGAAGGTCTAATACCGGGTAGAAGTGGTTGGGACAAAATCCAGGCCGATTTTTTTTGTGCTATTTCTGACATTTTGCTCAATGTAGCGTTTTCGGGGGCCTGTTTGGGGGGCTTCCTGGTGTTTGTGGGTGGGTTTCAGGGTCTGGGAGCACTGCTGGCTATGGATACTTTACTTTGCAAGAGGTTTGAAGCAAATCCATGGTGGCAGAGGGGAGTTAGGGCCTAGCTGCAGAGCGCACGCGGAGTGATTTGGGAAATTTGGGAAAAAATGACAAAGTCCCCATTTTTGTACTTTTGCTCTTTGGCTGTTTGGGGGTCTTCTACTCGTTTTCTCCTGGGTTGACGGCTCTGGGGCCATTGCTGGGAAGCTCTAATACCGGATAAAAGTCATTTGGACCAACTCCGAGGCGGAATTTTTTTTGTGTTTTTGCTGACTTGCTTGCCTTTGAGGTGCTCTTAGGGGGGGTTCTGTCTGTTTGTGGGTGAGTTTCGGGGTCTGTCAGCACTGCTGGGACACTCTAATCTTGATTGCATTTGCTTTTCGGGAAATCCGTGGTGGCAACCCGGACTTATGGCCTAGCTACGCAGCGCGTTTGGACCGAAGGCCGAGAAATATTGTAAGTAGGAGATGTTGCTTTTGGCCTGTTTGGGGGTGTTATGCTTTTTGGCGGGTGGGTTGGCGGGTCTTGGGCCATTCCTGGGAATGTCTAATACCGGGTAGAAGTGGTTGGGACAAAATCCAGGCCGATTTTTGTTGTTGCTATTTCCGACATTTTGCTCAATGTAGCGTTTTTGGGGGCCTGTTTAGGGGGCTTCCTGGTGTTTGTGGGTGGGTTTCGGGGTCTGGGAGCACTGCTGGCTATGGATACTTTACTTTGCAAGACGTTTGAAGCAAATCCATGGTGGCAGAGGGGAGTTAGGGACTAGCTGCAGAGCGCGCGCGGAGTGATTTGGGAAATTTGGGAAAAAATGACTAAGTCCCCATTTTTGTACTTTTGCTCTCTGGCTGTTTGGAGGTCTTCTACTCGTTTTCTCCTGGGTTGAAGGCTCTGGGGCCATTGCTGGGAAGCTCTAATACCGGATAAAAGTCGTTTGGACCAAATCCAAGGCGGAATTTTTTTTGTGTTTTTGCTGACTTGCTTGCCTTAGAGGTGCTCTTAGGGGGGTTCCGTCTGTTTGTGGGTGAGTTTCAGGGTCTGTCAGCACTGCTGGGACACTCTAATCTTGATTGCATTTGCTTTTCAGGAAACCCGTTTTGGCAAACCGGACTTATGGCCTAGCTACGCAGCGCGTTTGGACCGAAGGCCGAGAAATATTGTAAGTAGGAGATGTTGCTTTTGGCCTGTTTGGGGGTGTTATGCTTTTTGGCGGATGGGTTGGCGGGTCTTGGGCCATTTCTGGGAAGGTCTAATACCGGGTAGAAGTGGTTGGGACAAAATCCAGGCTGATTTTTTTTGTTGCTATTTCTGACATTTTGCTCAATGTAGCGTTTTCGGGGGCCTGTTTGGTGGGCTTCCTGGATTTTGTGGGTGGGTTTCGGGGTCTGGGAGCACTGCTGGCTATGGATACTTTACTTTGCAAGAGGTTTGAAGCAAATCCATGGTGGCAGAGGGGAGTTAGGGCCTAGCTGCAGAGCGCGCGCGGAGTGATTTGGGAAATTTGGGAAAAAATGACTAAGTCCCCATTTTTGTACTTTTGCTCTTTGGCTGTTTGGGGGTCTTCTACTCGTTTTCTCCTGGGTTGACGGCTCTGGGGCCATTGCTGGGAAGCTCTAATACTGGATAAAAGTCGTTTGGACCAAATTCGAGGCGGATTTTTTTTTGTGTTTTTGCTGACTTGCTTGCCTTTGAGGTGCTCTTAGGGGGGTTCCGTCTGTTTGTGGGTGAGTTTCGGGGTCTGTCAGCACTGCTGGGACACTCTAATCTTGATTGCATTTGCTTTTCAGGAAATCCGTTTTGGCAAACTGGACTTATGGCCTAGCTACGCAGCGTGTTTGGACCGAAGGCTGAGCAATATTGTAAGTAGGAGATGTTGCTTTTGGCCTGTTTGGGGGTGTTATGCTTTTTGGCGGGTCTTGGGCCATTCCTGGGAAGGTCTAATACCGGGTAGAAGTGGTTGGGACAAAATCCAGGGCGATTTTTTTTTGCTATTTCTGACATTTTGCTCAATGTAGCGTTTTCGGGGGCCTGTTTGGGGGGCTTCCTGGTGTTTGTGGGTGGGTTTCGGGGTCTGGGAGCACTGCTGGCTATGGATACTTTACTTTGCAAGAGGTTTAAAGCAAATCCATGGTGGCAGAGGGAGTTAGGGCCTAGCTGCAGAGCGCGCGCGGAGTGATTTGGGAAATTTGGGAAAAAATGACTAAGTCCCTATTTTTGTACTTTTGGTCTTTGGCTGTTTGGGGGTCTTCTACTCGTTTTCTCCTGGGTTGACGGCTCTGGGGCCATTGCTGGGAAGCTCTAATACCGGATAAAAGTCGTTTGGACCAAATCTGAGGCGGAAATTTCTTTGCGTTTTTGCTGACTTGCTTGCCTTTGAGGTGCTCTTAGGGGGGGTTCCGTCTGTTTGTGGGTGAGTTTCGGGGTCTGTCAGCACTGCTGGGACACTCTAATCTTGATTGCATTTGCTTTTCAGGAAATCCGTTTTGGCAAACCGGACTTATGGCCTAGCTACGCAGCGCGTTTGGACCGAAGGCTGAAAAATATTGTAAGTAGGAGATGTTGCTTTTGGCCTGTTTGGGGGTGTTATGTTTTTTGGCGGGTGGGTTGGCGGGTCTTAGGCCATTCCTGGGAAGGTCTAATACCGGGTAGAAGTGGTTGGGACAAAATCCAGGCAGATTTTTTTTTGTGCTATTTCTGACATTTTGCTCAGTGTAGCGTTTTCGGGGGCATGTTTGGGGGGCTTCCTGGTGTTTGTGGGTGGGTTTCGGGGTCTGGGAGCACTGCTGGCTATGGATACTTTACTTTGCAAGAGGTTTGAAGCAAATCCATGGTGGCAGAGGGGAGTTAGGGCCTAGCTGCAGAGTGCGCGCGGAGTGATTTGGGAAATTTGGGAAAAAATGACTAAGTCCCCATTTTTGTACTTTTGCTCTTTGGCTGTTTGGGGGTCTTCTACTCGTTTTCTCCTGGGTTGACGGCTCTGGGGCCATTGCTGGGAAGCTCTAATACCGGATAAAAGTCGTTTGGACCAAATCCGAGGCGGAATTTTTTTTGTGTTTTTGCTGACTTGCTTGCCTTTGAGGTGCTCTTAGGGGGGTTCAGTCTGTTTGTGGGTGAGTTTCGGGGTCTGTCAGCACTGCTGGGACACTCTAATCTTGATTGCATTTGCTTTTCAGGAAATCCGTGGTGGCAAACCGGACTTATGGCCTAGCTATGCAGCGCGTTTGGACCGAAGGCCGAGAAATATTGTAAGTAGGAGATGTTGCTTTTGGCCTGTTTGGGGGTGTTATGCTTTTTCGCGGGTGGGTTGGCGGGTCTTGGGCCATTCCTGGGAAGGTCTAATACCGGGTAGAAGTGGTTGGGACAAAATCCAGGCCGATTTTTTTTGTTGCTATTTCTGACATTTTGCTCAATGTAGCGTTTTTGGGGGCCTGTTTGGGGGGCTTCCTGGTGTTTGTGGGTGGGTTTCGGGGTCTGGGAGCACTGCTGGCTATGGACACTTTACTTTGCAAGAGGTTTGAAGCAAATCCATGGTGGCAGAGGGGAGTTAGGGCCTAGCTGCAGAGCGCGCGCGGAGTGATTTGTGAAATTTGGGAAAAAATGACTCGGTCCCCATTTTTGTACTTTTGCTCTTTGGCTGTTTGGGGGTCTTCTACTCATTTTCTCCTGGGTTGACGGCTCTGGGGCCATTGCTGGGAATCTCTAATACCGGATAAAAGTCGTTTGGACCAAATCCGAGGCGGAATTTGTTTTGTGTTTTTGCTGACTTGCTTGCCTTTGAGGTGCTCTTAGGGGGGGTTCCGTCTGTTTGTGGGTGAGTTTCGGGGTCTGTCAGCACTGCTGGGACACTCTAATCTTGATTGCATTCGCTTTTCAGGAAATCCGTGGTGGCAAACCGGACTTATGGCCTAGCTACGCAGCGCGTTTGGACCGAAGGCCGAGAAATATTGTAAGTAGGAGATGTTGCTTTTGGCCTGTTTGGGGGTGTTATGCTTTTTGGCGGGTGGGTTGGTGGGTCTTGGGCCATTCCTGGGAAGGTCTAATACCGGGTAGAAGTGGTTGGGACAAAATCCAGGCCGATTTTTTTGTGTGATATTTCTGACATTTTGCTCAATGTAGCGTTTTCGGGGGCCAGTTTGGGGGGCTTCCTGGTGTTTGTGGGTGGGTTTCGGGGTCTGGGAGCACTGCTGGCTATGGATACTTTACTTTGCAAGAGGTTTGAAGCAAATCCATGGTGGCAGAGGAGAGTTAGGGCCTAGCTGCAGAGCGCGCGCGGAGTGATTTGGGAAATTTGGGAAAAAATGACTAAGTCCCCATTTTTGTACTTTTGCTCTTTGGCTGTTTGGGGGTCTTCTACTCGTTTTCTCCTGGGTTGACAGCTCTGGGGCCATTGCTGGGAACCTCTAATACCGGATAAAAGTCGTTTGGACCAAATCCGAGGCGGAATTTTTTGTGTGTTTTTTGCTGACTTGCTTGCCTTTGAGGTGCTCTTAGGGGGGGTTCCGTCTGTTTGTGGGTGAGTTTCGGGGTCTGTCAGCACTGCTGGGACACTCTAATCTTGGTTGCATTTGCTTTTCAGGAAATCCGTGGTGGCAAACCGGACTTATGGCCTAGCTACGCAACGCGTTTGGACCGAAGGCCGAGAAATATTGTAAGTAGGAGATGTTGCTTTTGGCCTGTTTGGGGATGTTATGCTTCTTGGCGGGTGGGTTGGCGGGTCTTGGGCCATTCCTGGGAAGGTCTAATACCGGGTAGAAGTGGTTGGGACAAAATCCAGGCCGATTTTTTTTTGTTGCTATTTCTGACATTTTGCTCAATGTAGCGTTTTCGGGGGCCTGTTTGGGGGGCTTCCTGGTGTTTGTGGGTGGGTTTCGGGGTCTTGGAGCACTGCTGGCTATGGATACTTTACTTTGCAAGAGGTTTGAAGCAAATCCATGGTGGCAGAGGGGAGTTAGGGCCTAGCTGCAGAGCGCGCGCGGAGTGATTTGGGAAATTTGGGAAAAAATGACTAAGTCCCCATTTTTGTACTTTTGCTCTTTGGCTGTTTGGGGGTCTTCTACTCGTTTTCTCCTGGGTTGACGGCTCTGGGGCTATTGCTGGGAAGCTCTAATACCGGATAAAAGTCGTTTGGACCAAATCCGAGGCGGAATTTTTTTTGTGTTTTTGCTGACTTGCTTGCCTTTGAGGTGCTCTTAGGGGGGTTCAGTCTGTTTGTGGGTGAGTTTCGGGGTCTGTCAGCACTGCTGGGACACTCTAATCTTGATTGCATTTGCTTTTCAGGAAATCCGTGGTGGCAAACCGGACTTATGGCCTAGCTATGCAGCGCGTTTGGACCGAAGGCCGAGAAATATTGTAAGTAGGAGATGTTGCTTTTGGCCTGTTTGGGGGTGTTATGCTTTTTCGCGGGTGGGTTGGCGGGTCTTGGGCCATTCCTGGGAAGTTCTAATACCGGGTAGAAGTGGTTTGGACAAAATCCAGGCC
Source organism: Lissotriton vulgaris (assembly GCF_964263255.1). Lineage (NCBI taxonomy): Eukaryota > Metazoa > Chordata > Amphibia > Caudata > Salamandridae > Lissotriton > Lissotriton vulgaris. The sequence goes on along the minus strand of NC_141694.1, from coordinate 1,194,133,071 downwards.
GATTTTTTTTGTTGCTATTTCTGACATTTTGCTCAATGTAGCGTTTTTGGGGGCCTGTTTGGGGGGCTTCCTGGTGTTTGTGGGTGGGTTTCGGGGTCTGGGAGCACTGCTGGCTATGGACACTTTACTTTGCAAGAGGTTTGAAGCAAATCCATGGTGGCAGAGGGGAGTTAGGGCCTAGCTGCAGAGCGCGCGCGGAGTGATTTGTGAAATTTGGGAAAAAATGACTCGGTCCCCATTTTTGTACTTTTGCTCTTTGGCTGTTTGGGGGTCTTCTACTCATTTTCTCCTGGGTTGACGGCTCTGGGGCCATTGCTGGGAATCTCTAATACCGGATAAAAGTCGTTTGGACCAAATCCGAGGCGGAATTTGTTTTGTGTTTTTGCTGACTTGCTTGCCTTTGAAGTGCTCTTAGGGGGGGTTCCGTCTGTTTGTGGGTGAGTTTCGGGGTCTGTCAGCACTGCTGGGACACTCTAATCTTCATTGCATTTGCTTTTCAGGAAATCCGTGGTGGCAAACCGGACTTATGGCCTAGCTTCGCAGCGCGTTTGGACCGAAGGCCGAGAAATATAGTAAGTAGGAGATGTTGCTTTTGGCCTGTTTGGGGGTGTTATGCTTTTTGGCGGGTGGGTTGGCGGGTCTTGGGCCATTCCTGGGAAGGTCTAATACCGGGTAGAAGTGGTTGGGACAAAATCCACGCCGAAAAGCCTTTTGGCACTTTTTGTAACTTAGGGTTCGTTAGCCCTAGCAGCAGGATTGCATGTGTTTCGGGGTGTTCTACATTTTTGCAACTGAGTTCTGGGGTCTTAGAGCACTCGTGCGAATTTGTAATTTTGGTTGCAAGTCATTTGAAGAAAATCCATGGTGGGAAAGGGGGGATTTGGCATAGTTAAAGAAAGCCTTTGCCACTATTCTTAACTTAGGGTTTGTTAGGGTTAGCAGTATTTCGATTGCATGTGTTTGGGTGGGGGGGTTTTCGAGTCTTGGAGCGATGCTGGCTATGGATACTTTTGCTTGGTTGCTTGCAAGTGATTTGAATGCAATCCACGGTGGGTAAGGGGGTATTTGGGCCTACTTTTACTTTCAAAGTTTGTTTTGTCACCAGTTTTCTGCTAGGCCTCGTTTTTTGCGATTTGATTGGGGGTCTTCTACATTTTTGCGACTGGCTTTAGTAAGGGTCTGGGTGGGAGCACTGCTGGGAAGATCTAATTTTGTTCTAAAACACAGTTTACAGTACACCTAGCTTGAGGGGAAAGATCCGCTACATTAATTTGCCCATACTTATTTATCCTTCAAAAGGTGACTCAGACAGAGTACGCACTGTCAAAAATATTGTACTGTCTACTAGGAAAATCAAAGTGTGAGTTTTTGCACTCCACAGCCTACATACCTTATATTTATTTATCAGTGGTGTTGTAATATTATATCACTTCCTGTTTTTCGTTGAATAATTACAGTCCGGGTTTCAGTCTGTGCAATGGGGAAAAAAGGATGGAGTCAGGCTTCACATTAGCGAGCCGCAATTCAGCATCCGCCAGGCAGGGAGTGGACAGGGTGTCTTCTGGTCACCAACATTGATGGACGAAGCGTCAGCTGCAATGGAGGAGTGCCGCTAATAAGAGGATTTTTTTTCTGCATGCAACTTACTTACCAAATTCAACAGGACAACTACAACAACATACAGATACAGTATCCATTGTGTTTTTCTAGGACTGTGACTGCATTTCTTGAATCTCTCTCTGCTTCTAAATTGATCCTTTAACACATCACTTAGTCCACTCCACTATCACATCTGCACCACACATAGTCATTTGTAAGTGCTCCTACGTAATTCGCAAGTTGCAGCACGCCCCAGCCCGTAGAGGACTGGGATGGCCCCAATGATGAAGCACGTCACCAAGGGGCAACCCTGGTGAGTGAGGGGACACCTAGAAAAAGAGCAATTTCTCCTTTTCTATCTACTATACCTTCCAGACCAACCCCATTGAGTGTTGTGAATGGATTTATAGTGACCAACAAGGCTCTCAGGTATCTGGCAACAGAGACCTTATGTTGAATATAGTTATCAATATTTCCACACACGCCCTGTACTGTCGCATTCTTTCTTCCACAGTTGTCGAAAGTACTACTTACTTTTCACTGACATGCATGCAGTAGTGCATGCACTTTCAAAGATTGATGGATAGGTTTGTACCCAAAGATTTGTTTATGTTCACAATTGTTTGTCCATGCTGTGCTATTTTTTCTTGTCTCCCAAAACCTTTCCCAAAAACCCCCGTACCCATCCATTTTTCAAACCCTAACCCTCTTCCCCCGGGCTGTGTGGTTTTGATTGATGTGTGACTAAATTACAGCAATAAATCCACACACTTGCTGGGGAGGATAAGGTGATAGCAACAGGCTGGTGAAGAAATCCGAGGATATATTCTTACTCTGCTTGACAAAGACCCATGGCTAATGTCAAAGAACTTCAACCGAATTAGTAGTTATACTTTACCATTTGTTAGGCTACAATGTGGCACTGTTCTAGTGTACTGTCACCTGCTATATTCTCTATTGTACCATTGTATTGCTCAGGAGGACAAACCAGATTTCATTTTCTTTTTTTTTATAGGCATGCAACTGCCACTGTGTCACACCACTAGTACCACCGCTATGAGGAAATTTTATCCGCCCAGGATCGCCAACCTTATTCGCTGTTTCCCCTGGAGCCAGCCCTGGGTCTAGCCCTACTTTAAAACACAAATTACAGGTACGATAAGCGTTTGGTGGGAGGGAGTACAATGGAGGATTAGGAGAGACGAGAGACTGACGGTAGTACTACTAAAGTCCTAGGACTCTTGAATTCACTTCACTAACTCTGTGAGAGGCACTTAGTGTTGAAAACATTTGGCCATTTACACTTAAAGGAAGAAAATGGAACTAAACTTTCAGGAAAACAAAGTTACTGTTAAACCCCCACCCACCAGGCAAGCAGTAAAAAACAGGTATGCTCAGATAAAGTTTGAAAAAGTATATTTATATCCCTAACAAAATAATCTCCCGCAAGACCCTCCCTAACCCCAACGGTTGTCCTTTAAAAGTCCCAAACCCAACTCCCGATTCCCACCCCCCAAAAGTCTCTAAAAAAGGGGCAAGGGACACTATGGGTGGATGCTGTTTACTTTTTGGGCCAGGGCATCATACTCCTGGCGGAGCAAGGCGTGCTCTTTGCGGAGCCCCTCCAACACGTTTGTGAAGTGGTGGAGCTCCTGCTGAAGGCGGGACACCCTCAGGGTACTGCGGCGCAGGCGTGCCTTGCAGTTACAATGGCTGTGAGAGGCAGCTGTTGTCCTTGCTGCTCGGCGGTGGCGTTTGGCTTTGGCAGCCCGGCTCAGTCTGGCTGGAGCACTGTGCTGTGTGGCAGCCCGTGGGGGCACGGAGGCCGATGCAGACGACGTTGTTGTTGTGGTCGACTGCACATTTTCGTCGTCCTCCAGGGCCACCAGCCGCCGATATTCTGCAACAGTGGCAGCGATCCTCCGTTGCCGGGCCGCTCTAGCCAGCTCCTTCCTCCTTGTTTGTTTGGAAGGAGCATCTATATGAAGAAAGAAAGACATAGTCTGTAACCAATGCTCTTTAAGATTAACTCAATCATTCAGCAGAAATTTGTGTTGCAGTACAACTAGCAACTTCCAAGCGCATTACATAACTATTGAGGCCAGTATCTATCTAACCTCCCACTTCTTCATCCTTGCTCTAACATTAGTGGGAGTTTAAGGAACAAATTCTACGAGCACTATGGACTTCCATTGGAGTCGACTATGAAAGTACACCAGTCTTATTCTTCTTCTTGTCTCTTGTTTAGGAAAATTGGTACGTTATCTTCTGCAAGCCGGCATAATGCCAGCGCAGTGAACTTGCACCCGAGAAAAAGAGACGCACGCCATGATGAGTGACCTAGACTTGCGTTACTGTACCGGTCCAGTACATGCAGGTGGTGAAGCTCTTACTTTTCTATTACGGGTGGCACTGAGAATACTCTGTTACAAGGGCTACTGCTTAATTAATTTAACTTTCACCCTACAGTGCAAATGAGTACTAGAAATGGAAAAATGAAGAAGATAAATAATCTGATTATCTATCACTTCACATGGGATGTTTTTGCTTACATATGGGATGACTTTAGGTGCTTTGCTTTTTATTGAGTGACCAGTGATACATCCATACATGAATGACTGAGTACTACTAAACTTATTAAGAGAGGTAGGGAGTGGCCACCGTAATAACCGGATCTATGCTGTGCTTGCAATACAAACTACTGCTACTATTGATGGTAGTATTTGGACAAAATTACAACTTCTTTTCCTTGCCTTTCCTACACTGGAACGGACGTGCGGGTGCTGTGTTACATGCTCTTCAAAGTTACACTTAGTTCATCCACTGACCGTCTACTCTCTCTAGATCATGGGTACTCACAAACTTTCTCTCAGGGGCTAAATTTACAGTGTAGTTTGTGGCCGAGGGCCGCACTGGTGGGGGCCGAGTCAGAGGGGGCAGGGCTAAAGCAAAACAAAAACTTGTGACCATGAGGTTGCACACAGGTCCCTGCAGCAGATGCCTTCATCCACTGAGCCACCAGACCCAGCATTTACATACATCTCTCTCCCTCCTGCTCTCCCTCCTGCCCTCCCTCTCCATCTCTCTCTCCCTCCTGCCTTACCTCTCCCTCCCCCTCTGTCATCTCACTGTGTGTGTGTCTGTCTGTGTCAGCCTTCAGCCCGGGCTGAGACAGCTTCCTCAACGCGCACACACAGACAGCCACACCAAAGTACTTAACAGGTCTTTAAAAGACCATTAACATATTATTGAGGCTTTGTTTGTTGTAGCGCCCCTGCATCTCCACCCTGACAATCACTGCTTGCCCGGCCCCACAGAGCAGAGGCTTTGTTCTGTTTCACCTCTTTGTGGCCCTGCATCTCCACTCTGCTCTGTGGGGGCCGGGGGAGCAGTGATTGTCAGAGTGGAGATGCAGGGGCGCTAACAGGTGAAATACAACAAAGCCTCTGCTCTGTGGGGACCGGGGGAGCAGTGATTGTCTGCAAGGTCTGCGCACCGCCAAGGAAGGCTTGCCGGGCCGCCACCGGCCCGCGGGCCGTACTATGAGTACCCCTGCTCTAGATACACATATGCTATCTAAGAGTCAGATAGTAGCATGATCCAGGTATATTATGGACACATACAGTTTCTGTGTCACCCACCCAGGCTGTTGTCCTTCCACCAATCATTGCTTCATCATTCACCCAGCCATGCATCTCATATTCTTTCCTTCCCAGCCACGTCTTCAATCTCAATAAGTAAGGAATATATAAGAGCTTACCTCTGCCCGCCACCACCACCGTCTGAACTCTCACAGCCGGCACTGGAACCGCCGCATCCTCCCCTGAGGAATTGCCCTCCGCCTCCATGTCGAGCACCACCACCTCCGCGTTGGCCCCGCCACCAGATGTTCCACCTACAAAGTACATTTAAGAATGTTAGAATAAACCACTCACTAGTATTTGGTCTAGGAATGAAGACATGTGAAAACAATGTAATTTGTGACTGTGTACTCTAAAGTAAAAAAAAATGTCCCTTTTTCCAGGGAAGGGTGTTGTCTTGCTGCACTTTTTGGCACAACTGATGAAGGCTGGCTTTTTAACACGCACCATTTTTCTCCACACAGACAGAAGATGGACTTCTAACAACAAGATCAAGTTGAAACAAGGTGAGAGCTCGGCTCGACCACAAGAAATGTCTTCAATTAATCGTCAGCACTAACCACTTTTCCAGTCTCAGTTAAACGTTTAGTTTTTTTATTATGACTTCATTTTAATAAATGTGTTTACTTTTAATAAAGCTTTTAAACTTAAATAGACTCTGTGTTTTTTGGTCCAGACTAGAGTGACTGAGCGAAAGGTTTTGCAATTTTTGCAAGCATGAGTCCGTGCCTCTGACACTTCTTGACTCTGACTCCGTACTCTTGAGCTACGTTGGATAATCATCATTGGGGATCAATGATGGATGAATTCGGGAGGTAAATGACTGTGCCACACTATGTAGTCACTCAGTAAGGACATTGGGGGTTCAAAGTCTGTTATCACAGAGGTATGTGGAAACTCTAACAGCGCCTATTATAATTGATAAGCAATGCACTATTTATTGTCCATAGTTGTTTCTGCAGAAGAATTGTCCCCTCAACAGTAGTGGTATGGATTGTCCTCCTATCCAAACCAAAAGGTAGTATCTTATTCTTTCTTGGTGGTCATTCACATTTTATAGTTGGGAATTTTCAAAGCAGATAGAACACTTCAAAAGACATTATGGACAATCCCAGAGGACTGCACTGCACTAAGTTGATAGAGCTATTGCTGACTAGAATGGGAGTTTCGCCAACCGTGCAATCTTAGTTAGCTACACAGACAGACTAAAAAGAATAATCTAGTAATACCACAGGGAGTCATAGTAGAGGCAGGATAAGAATTTAGATACAGTCTACAAGAAGATCAAAGACGATTTTGAAAAAATCAAATGAGGAACGCTAGGAAAAATAGGTACTAGTCTAAAATGAAAACTTACTGGGGCCAGCAAAGGAGCCCTCGCCTGCCCGATCCTGGCCCTGTTCATCAGCATCCGCCGCCTGCTGCTCCTGTGTCCCCTCGCCCCTGGGGGGAGCTGACGTACAACATGAAAGAAAGAACAGAAAACATGGATGATTGTTGCTTGTCAATGTCAACCAAATCAAACATTTCAAAACAACAATAACAAAATATTTCCGTGAAATTATATTGAGTAGGGTTAGTTTTCATTGATTTGCGGACCTGCGACTTCGAAAGTCACGTAACTCACTAAACAAAGTACTGAAAGGTTCACCTAGGACTGGCAGGCAGCAGTCCGCAGGCAAGACGCAAAGTGACAGACAAACTCCATTGTGATTTCAGTCAGATCAGTGACAACACTAACAGTTGCCTGCTACATAACCAGTCATTTAAATAGTCAAACTATCAATCCACCGCCACTATTTTTCTTATTGTCAGGGGTACAAAGGAAGGGGCAGATTTAAGCCCCTTGCGGCTCTTTTGCTCCGTTCTTGCGTGACTTTTGTGACGCAGCAGCTAAACAAAAGAGGCGCCATGGTGCGGCGTATAATATTATAACAACGTGACGCATTTGGGAGATGCATCCCGTTATAAAGCCCTCCGCCATCAGGGGGCGTTCCGGCGCAAGGGAGGGCATTCCTGCGCTGGAACACATCCTAAAAGTGGCTGAGGGAAATCTACAAAATTTCAATCAGTCACCTTTAGGACAATGATGCGTCACACAAACCCTGCACCTGCTTGAAGCAGACGTACGGCTTGACCCAGCATTGGGGAAATAGGGTACCCCAGAGCATTGCTGGAGCTGCGCCATCGTTGCGGCGCAACTCCAGCAGTAAAGCTTCGGTGACGTTTTGGGCCCATGGTGCGCCGCATTGCAAATACGGCACACCATGTTTGGTGGTGGTAGCGGGCCGCACAATTACTGGCGCATCCCTGCTACTTTGCAGGGATGCAACGGTAATTGCAATTCTGCCCCTTAGGGGCATACTTACTTACGCGTTCTGGCGCATCTCCAGAGATGCGCCAGATCAAATGAGTCACGCAAAACTACCCTTGCAACACGGCAGATGCGCCTCATTTACAATGCGGCGCGCCCTGGCGCAAGGGTAGGCACTTGCGTGACGCATCTCGTCACCTAAGAGCGGCGCATCGCTGGAGTCACGTCGCCAATGCAATGCAACTCCAGCAATGCTCAGGGCCACCCAATACTTAACATGCTGTGTCAGTCCTTACGCCTGCTTCAAGCAGGCATAAGGAATTGAATTGACGTAGCAGCGTCGCAGAAGTGCCTGCGTTAAATCTTGTAGATTTCACGCAGGCACTTTTGCAAGGCGCACACCCGCAGAACCGCCCACCCTGAATACTAGGATTGCGCCCATTGTGGCGCAGGCCCATGGCTTTATAATGTGACGCATCTCCCTAGATGCATCACGCTGTAAATGACTCGCATGGATGCGCCATGTTTACGCCGCTGTTGCGTCACGCAAGGCAACGTAAACGTGGCGCAAGGGGCTTGTAAATGTAATCTGCCCCCTAGTGTCTAGCATTACGCAGTTCTGTAAAGTACACTCATACATAATTGTTACTCAGGCCAATGAGACCACAAAATAGAAAACAAATAAGCATAGTAGCAACGCCACTGAGAAGGAGAGCAGTGCACCTGAAATGCACAGAAGATTTTGAAATATAATTTAACTACACTGTAATCGTCAGCAGCATTATTGGCTTGCTCCATGTAAAAAACAAATATTTTCAATACAACAACACAGAGCAGGAGAAAACATAGTAGTGAGTGATGAAATAGCTACTACTACTCACCAAGCCCGGGGATCTCCAAGCCGAGCTGGTCCAGCAGGTCGCGCTCCCTGTCCAGGACGTCCGTCCAGCGGTGGGTGACCTGGCTGTAGGTGCGCTGGACCCCGGAGAGTTGGGACATGGCCCAGCACACCTTCTGCCACCGCTTCCGGCGCTCCCGCATGTTGTAGCCGGCCGCGATCCTGCCGCCTCCCGCGATGGTCCTGGGCAGGCGGCGCTGGACGAAGTAGACCAGCGCGCCCACTTCCTCCGGGCTGAAGATCTCCCGTCGGGTCACCTGCTCCTCCCTCAATCGCCCGCATGCTGTCCTGGCACGGGGTCCAGGACTCCTCCTCCCCGCCGCCGCTGCGTCCCTCAAGTGCCTGGGCAGCTTCACAGCGCCTGGCTTCATCATGGTCTGTTTCTCAAAAAAAGAGAGTTTCCCAAGGACCAGAAAGGACTGGGTCAATAGGTAGTATCAAAGAAAAGATTCCTTTCTGGGTACTGTTTCTCTAAGACTTCTATCTCCTCTCTTTCTATAATGATAATGGCCTGAGCGGTCTCTATTATAAAGGAATCTTTTCTTTGATACTTCATCATGGTCTGGGCAGGTAAGGTAGTAAGTAGAAAATACAGAAGGAATAGGATAGGGAAGAAGAAAAGAAAAGAGTTTAAAAAAAAGTTTAAAAGTAAACAAAAATAGCAGAAAAGACAAAAATATACAGCTAGGAAAAGAGAGGGATAGATAGGAAGCAAAATCGTTGGAAAAAAACCTGAAAACAAGCAAAGGATGGCAAAGATAGCAAGAGGATAAACACCATGCCCAGACACAGGAAATGAATGAAAAACAAGATGGCCGCCCGTTCACGAGCGCGAAAGTAAGTTCGCACGCAATTTTCCTTGCGATCTCGTGCAAAGTTGTACTCGCAATGCGCTTACCTCGCGAGATTATACGTAGCGGGCGGAAACGGAAATACGTCACGCAAACAAAATGGCCGCGCCCGTACTTGACCTTGGGGTAAATTCGCGTGTTGCGCTGCAAGCGGCTCGCGAATACTGCAGAAAAACTCGCGAAATAACACGCTGCAAAAAAATATAAAGCTCATTCGCACGAATTGGCGGCTTCCGCGGTCGGTTTCGCACGACGCCGAGCCTCGCAAATAGCGCAAAATTACCGAAAAACGATTTTTGCAAAAGCAAAACAAATGAGCAGGTGCAAAAGGTCAATCTCATGATTTGTAACGATTCCCTGTTGTGCTTCCTGAGGGGGCCCTCCAGAATTCGGTTGCCTGCTTGCAACAATTGTGTGACCCTGCTATGACCTTAACTGTATGCCACAAAGGTCCTGATTTACAGCTAAGGGAGCAGACAAGCAGGTGCCAGGCTGGAACTTCAAATTCAGTGACACATTAATTAGCCCCTAATTCATTATTGTCAGTTGGGGCAGGTCAGGTGTTGTTAATAAACTAACCCCAAATTAATTCATGTCAGTTGAAGCAGGGCAGGGCAGGTGTGCTTGCTTTTTCCCCCATCTTCTACAGTGATGATGAACCAGAGGGTGGCATTGATGTAACAGAGGGTGGCATGGGTCAAAGAGAGGGTGGCAGTGGTGAAACAGAGGGTGCTGGGAGGCTGTGATGATGAACCAGACGTAGAAACAACATAGTCGCGACCGTTGCGAGCCAATAAGTAAGTTCGCAATTGCGAACTACTACCAAATCCTCGCGAACTGGCAGAAACACTTGCGAACACAAAAAAAAAAATCCGCAAATTTGCGGGAATTCGCGGATTTTGCGGATTGCGAATTCGCAAATTCGCTAAATTCGCGAACGCCAGATTTGCAAAATTCGCCCATACTTAGTGGTGAGCAAGAAAACAATGGATTTAGGCCCAGATCTCTGTACTGGGGTGAATGTATGACATTGTTCTGCATTCTGTCCATCAACTGTTGTTTTTGCATTTGTCACCCCGAGTGGGGCGGGTATGCTCAGATGTGAGTCCCGTGCTCTCCACGCCACTGGAGTCAAGCTATCCTGGCTGTAGACGGCTGATAGCCAGAAACCGGTCCTAGGATGCTTGATTCCGGTCCAGGGAAGACATGGCTTGGCAGTTCGGGCTGGACTGTTCCCATGAGGCACAGGGTCAAGGCTGATTTGCATATGGCCATGTCTGAACTGGGGTGGTGTGGTGAGCAAAAAAATGATGGATTTAGGCCCAGATCTCTGTACTGGGGTGAATGTATGACATTGTTCTGCATTCTGTCCATCAACTGTTGTTTTTGCACCCAATTTTTCTTCAACAATTTCAATTTCTGTATTATTGCCCCCATAGCATTGCCCAGAAAACTTGTAATTGTACCTGCTAAAAGGCTACAGCTGAGTCAATGGGGGCTGTTAGTTTCCTCTCGCCCATGATGGTCACTTAAGTACTATCTGTATACTCCTAAGTGAGAGATCTTTTCTGGAAACCTAAGGCATTGGAGCCAAGAGGAGTAGCACAGCCCAGCCTCGTCCGGCAGTAGAAGGGTGCAGATGGGCCCGCTCTTGGGCCTGTTTTTGCCCCAGCACATGCCCGGACATATACCATGCAGTGGAATCCCTCAGGCTCTAATTGGGTGAGACACTCTTGGCTTCTCCTTGCCGTCCGGAAGATTGGGGGCAATGTCCCACCCCAGTCACAGAGCTAGACTAAGTCCTGGCAGGGGGAATGACATGGGCCAAATTTCTGAAAGCCAAAATGTGGGAAAGGAAACAATGTGAATCAAGATGTGTTGATGTAATACTTTTTTTTGTAATGCACCTTTGCAATTTCTAAGCCATGTAAATAACGCCAGTTACAAGTATTCATTTTAATTTGTGATTGATTGACCTCTTGAAAGATGGGAGACTGATCCAGACTTAAAAGGATTCATGATCATTTCCCAAAGATCACTGCATATTTCAGGAGGAGCATTCAAGTAACTGAGCCCTTAAGTTGTCCGGTATCTTTGTCAACTAGCGCATTACTCTTTTTCTGTGTAATTTGCAAATATTATCACAACGAGGATCTGATTGTCAAAAGAGATGTCCCTCATAGCCTAACAGGAGGAATGTAATCTCCCTTACGCACATCGTTGGTGGTATGGCCAGCTCCGACACTGCCTCCATAGTATTCTTGGTTCAAAATCTTGGCCTCTTACTGGCTCTCGCATTGCTTGAAATCTATGAGCTGATTACGGCCCCGTATTTTGATGTCTTTTCATTTCAGAGTTCTGGGCAAGAGATGATTCTGGCCCTGATCTCTTTGCCGCTGTTCTTACAGGCTAAGATTTTGCTAGGTTGTATAGATCTCTTTGTAGAGAAAGAGGGCTGGCCATGATTTTTAAAGGTAATTTTAATTGTACTTCTAGTTCCGGCAGGTTCGGCATTATCCGATATTTATGGGATGGCCTGTTTTAGAGTCAAAGTTAACTCTAACACAGTTTTCGAAGGTTTATAGTTTACCGCTCTCTGACTTATTTTGAAAAACCCTGATCGGGAGGAAGGGACTAATAAAAGGAAGAAACGATTGTGAGTGAGAACAAAAATTAGGGCCCCACGTTGCATCAAAGGAATAATAAAGGGGAGGAGATAAGTAAGGTTTTTCCCCATAAAAGAGAAAGAAAAACAAAAGAAACCGAGTTTAGCATTTATTCAATTTCAAATTTTAAAAGATGCATTTTTACATCATCGTGCTTGTGCAGTGTGAGTTCTGTTAGCTTGTTCTGTCCCGAAGTGAGAGAATTTAAACACTGGAGAGATTTCAGGGGAACAGTCTTCCACAGGATGACATTTCTGTCTGTGATCCATTTCTGTGGTGCAGGTTGCTTCCAAGGGACATTTGTAATGGCGCTTGCTGTGCGGCAAGCATCCCTCTGCAGCATTTTGCAGCAAGTCTCTGCTGCAATTGTGAGTGCAATGTCTAATTACATAAAGGGTCATATGTACAAGTCCCTATCGCTATGGAATAATCAATTTTTGTTACATTCCCGTTGCGATAGGGGCCTTGCATTATGTACAAGGCAGCGTTAAGCCACTTACGTGGCTTAACGCTGCCTTGTACATAAGGCACCCTTTCACGCTATGTTTAGTGTGAAAGGGGCATGCAGTGGGTGTTGTGGTCAGCGTTCCACTGCGAAACCCTTTCATTTTGATGCTTCCCCCTATGTATACAAGCGTGGCGTACATAGGAGGTAGCGCCAAAAATGAAGACCAAGAAAACCCTGGTGTTAAGGTGGTGAAATGAGGAGAAATGCATTATTTCTCATCGTTTTTGCTTTTTCCATGTGTGCTGCCTTGTGCAGCACACATGGGAAAAGCAAAATGCCATGGTTTGTTTATGTATAGGAAGGTGTCCCTTCCTATACATAAACAAACCTTTTAAAAAATGCAATTTTGTAACTTTCATGTGTGCTGCATGAAGCAGTAAACATGAAAGCTACAAAATGGCATTTTAAGATTGTTTATGTGCAGGAAGGGACACCTTTCTACACATAACCAATTCTCCCCTGCACACAGACACCCGGGGTGCCTGCGTTGTCACTAAGTTGTGAAACCTAGCGCCATCGCAGGGGAAAAATGTGCAGCCTTGGGTTTCCGAAGTGGTGGAGTGTCGTTAAGCCCAGGAGGCTAACAACACCCTCCGCAACTTCATCGTACATATCCCCCAAAGTTTTTAAAAACAAATCCGGAATTCAATGCAATGAAGACAGGTTTTTACTTAATTACATACACACTTTGGTTGGTTGGCCGGATGCCACGAAATTTTTTTATTAACCCAATACCCCTATGAGTAGATCTTTTGTGATGGGAAAATTACTTATTCTGTGACTTTTCAAATGATCTTCTATGCAGCGATTGTAACTACCTGTTGCTAAATGAATTGTCATGGGCCAGCTAGCGATGCTACGTTGTTCAGTCCCCTACATTAGGGGGGCGTGGCTTGCGCCCAGTGGTGATGGCGGCGTCTTCGTAACTCTCCCGGGTCGATGGGATTGAGAGGATACACCGCAACGTTTCATGTAGCTGCACAAACCTCAAATTCACGAATGAGGTGTGCGAACATCGTGAGACCATGAATTGACACTATTTCAGCCTCCATCGCTCCTGTGTGCACCTTTAATTCCTGTGTGAGTAGTGGCGTGGCTTGAGGAGAGTTGCGCCCGCCATCTTGCGAAGCCGCTTACGGAGCTTGCTCCAATGCAGAGTCTTCATTAACGCGCCTGCCGCCTCCTCGTACAATGTTATAAGCCGCATTTGAAGTATTCAACCTTTATTCTTTAGCACTCTTCAGGAAAGTGAAAGCCTTATTTCTCTTACACGTTGTGTCTTGGTCCCGCTAAGCTTCTGCCTGCTTTTTTTGCTGCATGTGTATTTTACCGCTGACGGAGCACATCTCCTATGTGGTAATTCTTTCATTATTTCCTTTGTGCCTTTCAGTACATTTTACTAACTTGAAGCCCATTTACAACTGCATTTGCCGTGACATTTCCTAGACGGTGGACCCAGTGACTGCAATGATATTATATTTTGTGGCGCAGCTGCTTATAATGTGGTGCTTGTGGTGTCAGTGATACTCTTTGCCTCATGGATGACTTGAGCAATTTCCAAGGTCACTAAAGACATTATTTACCACAATACTTTCAATGCTTGAAAATTTTCAATCTTAAAACCACAGCTTCATACACCTGTGAGGAGATTTTGTCTGCCATTTTACCTTCTCGTTCTCATTCAATAATGACAGCTTTTTCCTCCTAAGGCGTTTTTTGTCCTTTTTCCTGACACAAATATATAATGTTTATTTGAAGTTAATGCACCTAATGTCTTTTGCGCTACATGTTTAATCTCATACTCAGCCTATGTACTTTTTGTGCTATTTTCTCCCTGAATTTGCCACATCGCAATGTATGCACTTGTGTGTAAATGATATTCTACTTGTTCTTTACGGTTACTTGGTGTTGAGGCTTAGGGGGAACCTATTTATCTAAGTGCTGAGTGCTTTTTATTCAGGTAGTGCGTGCTTTACTTTTATGCATACAATGCCTATATTTGCTTCTAAAAGTATTCTTTTTTGGTATGCTTGGTACACTTCATTGAATGCTAATGTGCTCTCCTTACTTCAGACATATAATTTCAGTTTTATGCAACACTAGACGCTTGTTATTGTTGATTCTTTTTCTTTTCAGGTCTTTATTTCCTTCTCTATATGGGAAGACAGATAAAAGGTTTACCTCAGCCTAAGCCTGTACTTCGTAAGTTTTCACTTCAAACTAGTTCACACTATCAGTGCCTAGCTATGGATGATTCAGCCAGCAATTCATCTAAAAACCCAGCAATGTCAGCGACCAACGTGTCCTCTAACACAGCAAAGACATCTACTAAGAGGTTGAAGAGAGATCCTCCCTCTCCTCAGAAACAAACTTCCTTGGTCACAATGGACTTATTGTTAGAGGAGATTTGAGCTTTGCGTCCATTTATTGAAGAGACCAAGAGCACTTCAGACAAGTGGTCTAATATGGAGGAGCTTGTCACCCCATTGGAACAAAATGGTGATTCATTGTCATCTCCCACATCTAAAGTGGAATCCTTATCTTCTCAAGTATCACTGCTGCATAAGCAACTGGAAAATTTAGATAACAGAAATAGAAAGAATAACCTCTGTATTTATGGACTACCTGAAGAAAGGAAAGGCTCGGACTCAATTACTTTCTTTAAAACCTTTCTTCCACAACTCCTTAATCTTCCGGAAAGTACTACTCTGAATATTCAAAGAGCCCACCGGTTAGTTTCAAGATCACATATGTCATCTTCATCTTCAGTTAGGAAACCTAGAGGGATGATCATATATTTTCTGAAATACACTGGTTTGTTGAAGGTCTTGTCTGCAGCTAGAGCTCTAATTAGAATTACTTGGTCTGGTAGTTCCTTATTTTTTACTCAAGATTATGCTAAACCAACGGCAGATCGCCGTAAGGAATTCCTGTCACTAAGACCTCAATTATGTTTGATAGGAGCACAATATGGCCTGTTCCATCCATGACTTTTTAAGGTGACCATAAATAACAAGACCAATACATATGAAGACCTGCTACGATTAAAAAGTTTCCTTTACGCATATCAGGCTGATCCGATGGAAACTGCTTCTTTATCACATTCCAAAAAGATGTTTTGCATTTTATTCAGTATTCTATTCTTTTTCTCAAGCTTCCATTATAGTCATGTTTTAATCATAAGCTTATTAAGATTCTAACTACACAGTAAGTTATGCTCTTATTGTCTTTGATGTTTGTTTGATATTTTCTCCTTTCCCTCCACAGATTGCTCCAGCGTTGTTCGTTTTCCCCCTATTTTCTCACAGCTCGCTGGTTGTATGTTCTCCTCTCCACCCTCCCTTATGAGTCTCGAGCACATCATTATTCACTGTGGCCTTCCATCCCTCTACCCTCCGTATGTTTTGGATTTGTTGTAAGTCTTTTGTCTTCACAATTTTCCTTTTTTTCTGTACTATATTCTTCTTTTCACTTCCTTCTCTCCTTTCTTCTCTGCCTTTGTATTTACTTATCATAGCATTCTTTCTTGCTCTCCATTATTTTTCTACTTTTCATTTGATGTTTTTCAAATGTTACTCTTTCTCTTTCCCTTTCCTTTCCTATTCACTTCCATCAACTCCCTTTAAATACTTTTGGTTCATTGTTCAATATGGTTCTACTTGTTTGAAATTTTGCTTTCTTTTGTATGCATCATATTATTATAGATTTCATATATGCCTTTAAAAATTGTTTTGTGGAATGTCAGGGGTTTACACTCACCTATTAAGAAACAGAAAATCGTCTGGCAAAGGGCCAGATTCTGAGAATCTGGCCCTTTGCGAGCGCAATTTTTGTATTTGGGATTCATCATCCCAAATGCAAAAATCGCTATTAAAGAATTCGCACATTTGCGAGGAATTGCATTTAAGGAATCTCTATTTGAGATTCCTTAAATGCAATTCATGAACCATTTTAAAATTGCGAAATCGCAATTTTGGGCCGCTATTTACCGCAAGGTCAAACCTCGTGGTAAATAGCGAAAACTTAGAAAGATGCATTTAAATGCATTTTTCTAAGTTGCATGTTACACACACACATGTCTTTGGACATGTGTGTGCGCAACACCAATGTAGATTACATTTCAGGGGTGCTACAGGGTGTGCTTTGGACACCCCTGCACCCTTGAAATCGCAATTTCAAAATGCGAATCGCTAATAGCGATTGGCACATTGATGTGTCTTCCCATTCATTCCTATGGGCCTTTAGGCCCATAGGAATGAATGGGGAGTTATTCCTTATTTGTGATTAGCAATTAGCTAATCGCAAATAAGGAAGCTGTAGGAATCGCTAAATAAATTGCGATTTGGCCATGAATCCCGTTTTGCAAGTCTGTAATAATCGCTTAATAATCGCTATTACTGACTCGCAAAACGGGCCTTTGATGAATCTAGCTGAGAGAGTGTTAACTCATTTGGCTAAAGTGGGTATAGATATTGCATGTATACAAGAGTCTCATTTGTCAGCAGAAGAATCTTTAAAGTTGAAGAGAAGTTTAGTAAACAAAGTTTTCTTTTCCCCTAGCGATGGTAACCGTTATTCTTTTTCGTAAATCCCTTCCGATTAAGATACTATCTCATTCTTCTGATCCAGCAGGTAGAAGGATATTTGTTACATTTCTGGTAGATAATATCCCACTCTGTTTATTGAACATATATGCACCTATAGCAGGTGACCCCTCCTTTTGGAAATTTTTATCATCACAAATAACACAATGGTACTATGATAACTTAATTCTTGCAGGTGATTGTAACAAAGTTTTTGACCTTGGTATTGACCGTAATTCTTTATCCTCTTTCATTCCCCACAAATTTTTTATTACGAATCCGTCAAAATTCTGATATTCATGGGTTCACTTTTAAGGACACCACTGTCAAGATGGCAGCATATGCTGATGAAATTCTTTTATTTTTATAACATCCTTAGACTTCTCTTCCTGCTTTGTTAGCAGAAGTTCAATCCTTCGCATTTGTCTCTGGTTATAAGTTAAACAAAGATAAGTGTGAAAATTTACCTCTCACCAAATACACTCTTAGTGCTGATTTCGTCCCTTTAGGTTTTACTTGGAGTCCCCAATACAATAAGTACTTAGGTCTGCACTTTACCCCGACTATTTCAGAGACAATCTCCCGTTATATGGTAAACTGCATACAAAAATTGTCGTCTTTAACAATGAAATGGCACCCTCTCTATCTATCATGGTGGGGTCATTTGGACACCAATAAAATGATGCTTTCGCCCATAGTCTTATATACAGTTTCTAATATCCCATTGTGCATACCCTCCAAATATTTTAAGAAACTCACCTCCATTTTAGCTTCCTTTTTATGGAGCGCCAAACAATCACGCATGTCTATCTCAAAATTGATTTGGCCAAAATCAGAGGGTGGGGTGAATTTTCCAGATTTACCTATATATCACAAATCCTTCCTTTTACACCAAGCATCAAAATGGCTTTCTGACCCCTCTACATATCTCCCCAAATGGGCTCTGCTTGAACAATCCTTCCTTTCACCATTCTCATTTAAGGAGTATCTTTCCTTTACACGTATACCACAATCTATCTCTACCCCTATACTCAAACATACTTCCAAGATAATAGCGCCTGCTATCCCGACCTTATTCCTTACCTCGTCTATCTGGCATAATAAAAATATTTTGATCAATAATAAACCTTTTTTTAAACTCTGGAGACAGCTTGGTATAATATGGGTTCATCAACTCTATGATCAAGACCATATTATGCCTTTTGAAAGGGCTAGCTCTTTGTTTACCTTACCTTCATCCTTTATATCCAAATATTCTCTTTTATTGGAAGCTATTCAAAATGCACAAACACAATTTACGTCACTCCAGCCAACTGCTTCACATGAGCTTCTTCATGCAGATAAGCTAATGACCCTTGTTATTAATGAATCTAAAGCATCCACTATTTACACGTTTCTACATACTTCGTCTCGTCCAAGAGATAAAACCAAGGTAGAATTGATGTGGGAAACCGATCTAGAAATCTCCTGGCCGATAGACTTTTTGGATAAAATCTGGCTTAAAATTCGTAAATCCTCCAGGGCAGCTAACACCACAAAAACGCTCTTTTTCATTTATAATAAACTTCTACTTTCTCTACTTACACTTCATGCGAGACATTCTCATCTTTCAGATCTTTGTTGGTCCTGTTTGTTACCGCATGCTGTCTTATTTCACATGCTCTTCGCATGCAAATTCGTCCAGAGCTTTTGTGAAAAAGTATGGTTTCAAATTAACTCCATTTTTAATTCCAATCATCCTTTTATCCCATCACACATCTTTTTAGGTAGTTTGTCCCCTATTTTGGAAAACTCTCAGTCCAATGTTAAGGTCATAGACTTATTGCTGGTAGTGGGCTTTCAGCAAATTACCAAGAATTGGAAGGACTTTACCAAGCTATCTTACCAGGCATGGTGGTATGCTGTTGATTATAATAACAGGCTAGATACATCTTTTGTATATCCATTACACAGGGCACCAAAGCGCTTAGACTTTTGGTCACCTGTTACACTTTTCATTGACACAAGTGCAAATCGCTTGCTACATCCAACTCCTTCACAACAAGAAGTTGCTAAACCCCAATGACATCTTTTCGATTAATATTATATGCTTTATTTTATTTTGTATTTTGTTTTCTCCTTTGCATTTCTATATCTTCTACTTGATGCAATTTTGCTCATATGTTGATGTTTATCTTCTTATGCATGATGTATTCCATTATATCTAACTCAAACCATATTTGTTTGCTGGTTATATAATTGATATATTGTATGTAACTTTTCTATCATACATTGTTTGCATTTTACCTATATTGCTAAAGTAATTACCATAATAAACTTACTTCTGAACTTAACATTACAACATTAACTCGTTTGGCTATTGGCTGAGTCCTTTACTTTCAAATGTGCACTGTGTACATTTGGTAAATTGCCAGATGCCCCTATCCACATGGCGGGCACATTTGCTAATATTTCTCGCAATGCAGCACAGCAAGGTAACTTGCTGCATGAAAGGGAGAGAGCAGAAATGTGCCAAATCTTTTCAAATATAGCACATTGCTACTCTCTTCTAGCGCTGACCCACTGTGCACGGCCTAGTGCAAACAGAGGCACATATGCGCCATGCTGCAAGAGAAGATGGGTAATAGACAGAATTGTGTAAGAAGCAACAACTTCCAGTAGAAATGATCCTTAAAGACTTATTCATCTTTCTATGTGTGCTGCAGAATGCATCACACATAGAAAGAGGAAGTAACAAGAAGAAACAAAGAGATTTCTCCTTGTTACATCTCTGTCCGGTAAGCCCACCATTTTGGCACAAAACCATGCATAGATGTGTTTGTAAATGTGGGTTTCTGTCGAAATACATGAGTGGATGCGCAGGAATGCCCTTGCTTCACCCATGTAATGCCTTTCTGATGCAAAGTAACTCAAGGCAACTCTATGCGCTATGTTGTGTTACTTTGTATTTACTAAAGTAATCAAGGTCAAGCAAATAGCTTTTAAGAGGCTTTGCAAATGTCAAAATAGGTTTTGTGTTAGGGTTGTGTCACAAAAGTGACTCAAGTCTGATGTAAAATCTTAGGATATCTGGGCTTTAATAAGATTCCTATTTTATGTAGTCCATATGACTTTACATTGAAATTGCTCTCTCCACTGGGAATGAATGAATGAATGCATTTTTTTATTGCATAACTACTTAAAATCATTGCAAATTGTATCACCGAATCAAATAGTAGCAATCAAAACAGGTCATACACCTTTTGTGAACTCCACTCCAATCAGATCCCTCCGGTTTGAGGCCAACAAAAAATATGATACACATGCGAAGACTCAAACAACGTCAGAAAATATAATTTACTGAAGAACAGGTTGTGATACCTCACACATGCCACGAAAAGACTTCTCAACCTGAAAACGCTTGCTGAATCAAAGTTGTGTGTTGTAGGTTCCACGATACGGCCAACAAGTGAAACATATATCTACTACATGGCAATGTAATAGATATGGGTAATGTCTGTTTGAAAAACTGAAAATGTAGTATATGTTTGTTTCTGAAATAAAAATAAACATATACATGTGTGAGAAGTGTGTTTCGTCAAGTCGCAACTCTTTCAGAAGTTACTGGACCCCAATTGTATCACCTGGGGCCATTCACCTCTGTTGTCCACAGGCTTCCATATCACAGATCTCAGAGTGGGGACCAAGTACAATTCTAGCACTTGATATGGTAAGAACCACATAGTACAAGGTTGATTCAGTAAGGTGATGTGGACGAAAAATGAAGAACTTAGAAATGCAGAAAATACCACAAAATACAAGCTTTCCTAGAGAGAACATTACTTTAAACAAAAAAAGTATTTTAATATACATACTACTAAATAGCACACAGAGAACTACATATATTGATAACATGCCTGGTGGAAATACTAATTTCCACCATGGCCTCACAAATTAACAGGGGTGCAAATTCCCGCTCCAAGTAAACGTCAGTGTTCAACTACCCCAATAAATCTTAACTAGACCAGTTTTGAGGTATTTTTAACTTTTTGTGTGACAGCGAGTCCAATCCCATAACACAGTAATACCCTCTTTATCCACCCATTACGAAAATAGCAAGATAAACAGTATTAGCAGGTTAGGCCCACTGTCCTTGTGAGAGTGCTCATAATGATAATATCAAGCATAAACCTTTTGGCAATACATGGTCAATCAAAAACAACCAAGAGCAAATGGTTTCAACAAACAGAAACTACATTGATTATTCAATGATGGTTTCAACAAACCAAAATTCAAGGATGGTTTCCAGAAACAGAAACTAAATTGAATAAACCAAACATATTGGCATGCACATTATTTACAAAAAATAAAAAAACACAGAATGAACATTTACTATTTTTGTCTCAGTTTGCACACCATCCCCTCAGAAGCCTAAACAGACAGGCGCCACTACACCCAAAGTCTATAAATTGCTAATGTAAATAAATTGCTATTGGTACCAATTTGTAAGCAGCTACTCCTGTTGAAAAAATCATTTATCTCAGGGAGTGAATCTAGACCACCAGTACCTGGTTTGATAACAATGGACACAATCATAGTAGGTTGAGAGATCACTTTATATAACAAGGAAGCACTGGGCTGTTGGTCGCCAACCGAGACCCATCATCCCTTCAACTGAACAGAACTGCAAGGAGTCTGGAAGAGTTTTACAGCATTTGCTCGATTGCTATAGGGTTGTCCAAGTATGTAAACAAACAAACAGCACAGTGGCTAAACCTTATATAATTCATAAGAGGTTATCCAGTTGCAGAGGGAGCTCTGCTAGAAGATTGCAATATGTACTGGCAGGAAAAATCAATCGTCTCTATGGCCTACATATTCTTGGGTGTAGAGAACTTCATGGTTCTTATGCTGCAAGGAAACGGCCTAACAACACAGGCTCAGCCACATGTGCCATTTCCCCGCAAGCAGAACCACACTTGCCTTACCCACGCATATGCCTTAACAAGGCATATGCATGGGTAAGGCAATGCACGATCTAGATCACGAGCAGAAAGGTGGGAGATGAAGACAGGAAGAGGAAGGAGGATCAGGAATCAGGAGAATACGCGCCAAGGTAAGTGGGGCTGCGGGCAGGTTTTGGGGGAGTGGGGGGTATTTTCTTGGGGTGGAAGGTACGTTTAAGAACTCAGGAGGGGTTTGAGGTTGTTTGTAGGGCACGGAGAAGTTTTAGGGCTCAGGACAGGGGGACTGGGTTGGGGTACTTAGCAGGTGCAGGGTACAGTTTTTAGGGCTTAAGACAGGTGGCTGGGGTCCGGGTCGTTTTCAGGGCAGGGGGACAGTTTTGAGGGCTAAGTGTGGGGTGAGGGAAAAAGAACCGTTTACCGGGTAGGGGACAGTTTTTGGCCTCAGGGATGGGGGTTGGGTCAGGGTGCTTTAGGGAATTAGGAAACAGTTTTTTGGGCTCAGGGCGGGGGCTGAGGTTGGGGTAGTTTTTGGGGAATGGTTTAATTGTTATTGCTCAGGGCAGGGGGAAAAGTGACAGTTTGCAGGGCAGGGTTATAATCTCTAGCATGCATGTCCCGTTAGCCATCATGTCTTTACCACAAGATTGCGTGGTAAAGGCGCAGTTGTTGAACTGACCGCTTAGTGTTGCTCAGGCATGCATTTTACCATCATAGTATCATCCTTCACAGCGCGCACCAAAAAGAAAATCAAATAATTTTGATTCTTCCTTACTGGCCCACAAAAGCTGGTTCCCTTTGATATTTTGAATGGTGACATACCTGGTTTTGATTCCTCTACTGGTACCTTGCCCTCTGTTTCCCCCAGTTTCTCCACACCTGTGACTGAACAGTCTGAAATTAGCTGTCTGGTAGGTACAAAAGAAGGTTAGTTTCAGTTAGGGCTCTCAGGCGAATCTGGTGCAGTAGCACATCCATCAAGATGCATAATTCTTTTCAGTCTCAGTGCCTTTCAAAAGGGGTTATCATGTCCTCTTACTCAAAGATTTTCTCTTTGATGGTTTCCACAAAGAGTTGGCAGTTGCAGCCCCCAAGGTACAATGAGAAGCTAAATGAACTTTCATTATACCTTTGGGTCGATTGGATTTATTAAACACATCGGTTTGCTGGTTATTGAAAGGTTTCCTAATCCCCACTTCACCCAGGAAGGTTATCCTGACATAACAGGATTTACCTTCAGTTTTGAATGTGATGCAATTTCATTTCTTTGAAAACTTGGATCAGGTCTCACTAGACCTTCTATGTTATAAAATTGTCTATTTGGAATTATTTGCATCTTTAAGATTGGGAGGTTTAAGTTCTCTGTGTTGACTTCACCTTTTTTAGGGTGATGACCTATACCCTTATTCTTCATCATGGCCTTTTTTTTCTTTCAGGCAATATTTATTTCTGAATTTCATTTAGGTCATGATGTAATGCTTTCTGCTTTTGAGTCAAACATTTCTGCTCCTTCGTTAATCTTTTTGGATGACTGCAGGGCAACTTTCTAAATACTAGTGTAGAATTCAGAGCATGCAAGTCCTTACTCATCAATTTTGGTTCTTTTGAACAAGTATTAAACCCATGTACGTCCAAACTCAGCCACTGGATTTGATGTCTTAATGGAAATGTTTATTCTAGGGTATAAGGCTGCCAACAGTAATTCAAATCTGCCCTACTAGGGATGTTGCAGCCCTGAGCTTTGACTGCAGTAATTCCTTAGCTAAGTGTATCTAGAAGAGCTGTGTGAGCATCTTCATCTTTGTATATTAAATATTATCTCTTAGAACTGTCTGGGGAGCAACTGGGGATGGACAGTTCTGTCATTTTTTTTTTTTTTTTTTTTTTTTTTTTTTCACGATACGGCTGGGACCAGCCGGTCTGAGCACCACTCTGTTCCGTAAAGAGACGGACAGAAACAGCCTCCTTCTGTTTAACAGCCATCACCCCAGAGCACTACGTGAAAATCTTCCCTTCGGTCAATTCTTGAGGATACGTAGGAATTGCTCCTCAAGGGATGATTACAGACAGGAAGCTAATACCTTACAAAGTAAGCTGCTTGTCAGAGGGTACCCCACCAAATTGATACGAGACTCTAGTAAGAGAGCCCTCAACAACCATAGGGAGGCCCTCCTGGAAGTACACCAAAAAGAACGCGACAACCTTATAACATGTGTCACTAGTTTCACCAGGAATTCTAACTTCATTAAGAAAACAGTGAATAAACACTGGGGCATCCTCAATTCAGGGGGCACTGATTTACCCAAGCCTAGGTTTGCATTTAAACGGACAACGAACCTAAAAGACTCTCTGATACACACACGTCCTAAGAAATCACCTGGTGCTGGACAACGTACATTATGGGACCTCCCACCCGTGGTTGGACACTACCCCTGTGGAGGCTGTGCCGTCTGTCCCCAATCTATACAGTGCAAAGAAATTACGTTAACAGACTCTTTCACTTGGAAACTGAATAGACATACTAACTGTAATAGCTCTAAGTGTGTCTATCTCCTCATCTGCCCTTGTGGCAAATTCTATGTCGGGATGACCATGAGACAGGTCAAATTGAGAATAACGGAGCATAAAAGCAACATACGATGCTCCAAGACTCACACGAGACTTTATGAACACTACCAACAATATAATCACCCTGCCGACAGCATCCAATGGCTAGTGCTTGAGTCCCAACCAGCCATGACCAGACAAGCTTTGTTCAGGCTTGAACAAAGATGGGTGCATCGTCTCCAGCTAGACACAATAGGGCTGAATGACGCTATTCCCTGGGCGAGTGTCTCGAGATAGATACCCTCTACTCTATCACCTGTTTACCCCTCCCGCCATGGTAACACATCCTGGGTACACCTCTCCTGACATATACCCCTGACTAGCGGTGCAACACTACCTACAACCCAACCCCTTACTGTCACTATCATCCCGTTCCACCTAGATTCCTCTTAACAGAGGACCTCCAGTACAATACTCCACGGACCGACTGGGTTTAGTCGCGCAGTCCCGGCAGCACACAGTCAATGCAGACACAGACTGACAATATGTGTAGACTATTACGCAATATGCGCGAACATCCGCACCACAACACACCTTATGGCCATTCTATGAATAATTATTCAGGCACTTCCTGTTGCGTCTCCTGCTCGGGTCTAAGCACACCCGACTTTCTGAGATATTGATCTAGAAGCAACTTTCCATCTGTTTAAACATTATTGCCACTCCCAAGATGGCCCCCTTACTGAGCCACTCGATTACCTAGCTCTGCCCATTGGACCAGACAGGGTGCTGCGCATGCGCATGACGCATTACAGATGCGCCTTCACCGGACCGGCACCTACGTCAGAGGCCCACTCCCTTCAAAACGACGGACACCAGCGGAAACCTCTACCAGCTGCTCCGCACCCTGACCAGGTGCCGTGAGCGTGAGGGGTAGGTGTTCCGCCGTTCCAGTGTCTCCATCAAGGTAAGCTTCCTTCGAGACCATCTAAGCCCCGGGTTGTCGATGCCAGGAGCGTGGATGACGGGACAATATCGGGCCAAGTTGTTCGATTACCGTATGTGTCCAGCAAAGATCCCCTTGCTGATCGCAAGCCTTCCCGGAGGCCCCGCTATTCAGATTCTATATGATAAATTATGCCCCGCCTGGCCACTCACTCGACCCGCCCCCAGCTCGCCGGGTCTTTAACTACATAGAAACAGGGCAGTTTGTTGTTTCACATAAGCCTCCCTGGGGCCCCGCTGATCGTATTTTAAAGCATAATGGCCATGGACCCGCCCCCATCCCGCCCGATCTATTGCTGAAGGGGCCGAGGGCAGTACCTCGGTTACCTCTCTGTCCCATATGTCAATGGATAGGAGTGGTGTGAGTGATACGCGTCTAACATCACATTACAGTACTGTTACCCAGGGAGCCATACTAAGTGGGGATTATCCCGCCCAGCCTCTCTCCCTTCTTGCCCCGATTATGAATTGCTGCTGGGAGAATGCTTTACGCTCTATCTGGGGCCGCTATTGCTGCTGTTAAGTGCACCACCATTCACATCTACCTTACTTGTCTAGGTTACCAGCTACCAATTTTTACATCCTATAGGTGCATCCAACCTTATAACGCTGGCCTCACGGGAGCATGCTGCGGGGCCCATTCTTAATCCCTTTAGGGTAAGAACATGACTAATGCTGCACGCCTGCTGTTGTTTCCTAGGGATGGGTTGTTATCTTGAAAGCTTCGGCTATATACCACAGTTTTTACTTAAACACACAATGGAAATTCTCCAATTGTGATATTTGGGTGGTGTATGACATAGAAGGGACGTTGCACCCAAATTCCCGGTTCAATTGGTTTTCCCTTCTACACTACCCCCTTCACTTCTCACAGTGTGGAGCCTGTGTCACAAGAGTCACGCTGCACGATTTGAGCATTGAGTCACTATGTTGCATTTGACTTGAGTTGTTCTCTCTGTTTTTATATTTTGTTCCCCTACCTCTAGGTCGCCTAAATAGAGCAGGACCCCTTGGCCCTCTTGTCCTCCGACCCAGCGAGGTTGTATTTGCTTTCTTCATATAGATTGAGCATTGAGTCCACATCTGTTTCTTTGTGTAGTACTTTATTTGAGGTCCTGACGAATCGCCTTTTGGCGAGAAACATGTTGACCACACTAGGGGGTAGAGTTATTGTTCTGTATACCTTTACGGTCTCTAAACTCCCCTCCCACCCCTTTTAACTAAGGAATCAGCCACGTTATTAAAGTTGGAAGTGGACTGATTACCTTTTTTATCACTTTCACTCACTATTGCACTGACTACACCTTCCTTCATCCTCACCCACATCCACCATCGGCAAGGAACTAAAGAACCCCGTCAAAAGAGTACCTTTGGGGACTCCGTCAGACATTGCAGCGCCGGTCTGACGAGGGGCAGTGAGCCGATGATGACACCGGACACCCTCTAGTAAGGGTGTGTTTCACGCTTATTACTTTGGGTGTGTGAGGCTCTCTAAGTTCCGACTAGGGAACCCTTCCTTCGCAGCCACGGTATTTATAATACCAACTCCTTGCTCCACACTGTTACACGCTCCCTGGGGAACTTTGTACTCTGCTGTTAGCTCAGTTCTGTCATCTACCAGGAACTAAAAGACTGAAAAATGTGTTTTACTTTCTTATGTAATTTCTTCAATAGCGGCCTGACTGCTAACAGCCCCCCTCTGACACACCCCAGTGCTGAACCCTTTTTGATAGCTTTTTTTTATTTTTTGTATTGTTTTAATTAAGGCAAAGAGAAGCTTACAGATGACATTTTTATGAGTTCAGTCGACATTTATCAGACAAAAATGTAGATTAGTAATAAATAGATTGCCATTAGAGGTCAAAGGAGCTCTCTGAACAAGGTTAAAACTATATCCCGCCCACTCACTTTCCCAGGTAGCTGCCTTAGGTCTAAGGGTATTGTAGGGAAGCAATCTCTAGAAGATAACTGTAGTGATTTGGCTTGTACAATGGAACCACCAATATGGGAGCTCTAATGTAACTATCTTGCATAATGGAGGTGAATGGGGAAGTATACTTTGCATCAGGATTGGTCATGAGGGCTCAATTAAAAATGTTAGTTGGCATGTCTTTAGGCATGGGAGTATGGGGGTTCCATGAATAAGGTGGTCTATCTTTTTCTTAAAAGTGTTCATTAAAGTGATGTAATATTGTATCCCAATATATTGCCAGGGCAGCCCATGTAGGTAAGAGCGGTAGGCGTTGGGCATGGTGAGCGTCGATTTCAACAGACAACTAGGGAAAATTCTTTATTTATTTAAATCTCCCTCCTGGTCATCCATCAAAACTCCCCTCAACTCGGCCCTAACGCTCTTACCTGCGTGGGCCATGGCTGTGCCAGGTACTGTGTGAGAAACCTCTCATCTTCTCCGTTCAAGGCCACCTCCCCCTCTTCAGCCCACCTTGTAACCTCATTTCTCCATTGTGTGATATTGGGGGAGGAGGATGAACTTCCATCACATTGCAATTGCCCATTTGGCTAATGATAAGGAAGAGGCAATTAATTTATTTTGAGTTTTCTTAGTTTTGGTCCTTGGGAATAGCCCAGAGAGATAGTATGTGGCAGAGGAAACATCGCTCTCACAGTGGACTGCCTGATGTCGGCCAGCAGGTCCCTTCAACATGAACTCAAGCCAAGGCACATCCAAAATATGTGGAAGAGATCTGTTGGGGAGGCACAACATCTTGGGTATTTGTCCACTAGGCCAGTAAATATTAAATGTAATCTATATGGGGTTCAATATGCTATAAGGAGTATATAGAATTGACTATTTTTTAGGCAAACATTTCTAAAGGCCTTGCCTTGATATTCTAGGGTTTGTTGCCATTCGGAGTGACTGAATACTTGCCTCATATTGTTTTCATGATGATTTTTAGGAATGGTGGGTGTGACTCGTGTAATTTGCTGTGGTATAGTTACTCAAAATTACAGAACAATTAAGGCAGATTAGGCTGAATAGCTCCAGGATCGTAACTGAGCATTTCATGCTATTTTCCTACTGAAAAATACACCCTTGGGTTCAAAAAGGAACAAAAGATGCAGTTTGTGCTAAGAAAATGGCGCTAAATTAAACAAAGTTCACACAGGAGTAGCCAGCAGCATCTCATGCTCATTAAGGGGCATATTATCGGGGTTAATAATATCGCTGCTTTAGCGGCAGAAAACTGCCCCTAAAGCAGCGGTAATGGGCTTGATAATACGCCCTTGTTAATTTCCATAGAATCCCATGTTCTGGTGAGAACATGGGCCTCTATGGGAATTCTCTACGGCGTATTATCAAGCCCATTATCGCTGCATTAGCTACAGTTTTCTGCCGCTAAAGTTACGATAATGTCAACGCCGTGCTTGATATTATGCCCCTAAGTTTGTTGTTTTTGCGCTCCTGCAATAGGATTTGTGCAAAATTACTCATAATTATGTGAACGGGTACAAATACGTAATTTTCTGTAATTTCACATTAAAACAGTAACATGAAATTACTGAAATGAGTTTTGCACAGGCTTAGTTTTTAGGTGTTGTAAGACTGCCCCCCCCCCCCCCGGGGTGTCTGCCAAGCGAGATTTATAAAGCCACATATTTATTTTATTTATTTTTTATTTAATGCGATTTTATATAGCGCAAACTTTACCCAAAGGAGTCAGAGCGCTTTACATAAGAACCTGTTGCAAAACATAAGGACTTAGGATTACATGTGTTACATAAAAAATACACACAGTAAAAAAATTGCAAATGTACAAGATGTAAAGTCACACAAAGAAGAGACTGGTGATTATAATTATCTCTATATACATAGGGAAGGGATATGAATGGATATACTCTAAGAGTCACATAGGAATGGTAGCGAGTACAATGGTCTACTGCATATACTAGTGATTAGAGTTATCTCTATATACATAGGGAAGGGATACAAATGGATATAATCTAAGAGTCACATAGGAATGGTAGAGAGTACAAAGGTCTACTGCAAATACTAGTGGTTAGAGTTATCTCTATATACATAGGGAAGGGATACAAATGGATATACTCTAAGAGTCACATAGGAATGGTAGAGAGTAGGGGATACTCTGTGTTTGCCTGGTGTGGTGGTAATTGCTCACTGTTTTGCTACTTGCCGATTCCTTGGGGCTGCTGCTGCTGCTAAGTGCTCGCCGGACCCGCTGCGCGGGTCCCGCGTCGCAGGACGACAATAAGGGACTGACAGGACTTGGAGCAGAGCGTGAGGGCTGAGGCATAAACTGCAGCAGGGCTGCGAGCGTTCAACAGGGACTCCGTATCCCAGGAGTCCCTGCATCGACCTATTGGAGACAGCTCGTCCGCTCTCCCTGCCTGACACACCCCCCGCCCTCGAGTACTGAAAGGTGGTGTCACCCGGAGCCTCTGCGGGATACTCTGTGTTTTCCTGGTGTGGTGGTAATTGTTCGCTGTTTTGCTACTTGCCGATTCCTTGGGGCTCCTGCTGCTGCTAAGAGCTCGCCAGACCCGCTGCGCGGGTCCCGCGTCGCAGGACGACGAAAGGGACTGACAGGACTTGGAGCAGAGCGTGAGGGCTGAGGCATAAACTGCAGCAGGGCTGCGAGCGTTCAACAGGGACTTCGTATCCCAGGAGTCCCTGCATCGACCTATTGGAGACAGCTGGTCCGCTCTCCCTGCCTGACATGCCCCCCGCCCTCGAGTACTGAAAGGCGGTGTCACCCCGAACCTCTGCGGGATACTCTGTGTTTGCCTGCTTTGGTGGTAATTGCTCACTGTTTTGCTACTTGCCGATTCCTTGGGGCTGCTGCTGCTGCTAAGTGCTCGCCGGACCCGCTGCACGGGTCCCGCGTTGCAGGACGATGAAAGGGACTGACAGGACTTGGAGCAGAGAGTGAGGGCTGAGGAATAAACTGCAGCAGGGCTGCGAGCGTTCAACAGGGACTCCGTATCCCAGGAGTCCCTGCATCGACTTATTGGAGACAGCTGGTCCGCTCTCCCTGCCTGACACACCCCCTGCCCTCTCCCCACTCCATATAGCAAGGTTAGTCTACCGCTGCGCGGGAGCGTGCGGGAGTGCGCCGGGAGAAGCCCGGGACAAGGGCGGGACCGTCTGTGGCCGTCAGGGGCCGACTGAGGCTGGGCTGGGCCCACTCTCTGACATTGTGTTTTTCGATTTATTGTTATAATTTGTTCCTGTATTTAGAGAATTCTTTATTTGTTTACATAGTATTTCCCCTCCTAAAGTATACTGTCTGCTAAGTATGCCTTCCCCTCCAAATACCATTGCCCAATGCTCCCCCAGCCCGAGGCGGGGCCAGCAATCTTGGGTCCTATAGATAAATACTTTAGTCGGGCTACCCAAGACATTGATAAAGAGATCGCTCTGGGGAAGAAACGCGCTGAGCGTAGGCTATCTATTGAACTCCTTAAAATTTCCTTGGAGAAACGGCCACCTCTGGGTTTCCCGCCATTGGTTCCCCCTTTGTCATCCCTAACCTTGCCAGCTGTACTAGAAACGCCTTCTGCTTTTTCCCAGCCATCTGGCCCA
The DNA here is from genome assembly GCF_964263255.1 of Lissotriton vulgaris. NCBI lineage: Eukaryota > Metazoa > Chordata > Amphibia > Caudata > Salamandridae > Lissotriton > Lissotriton vulgaris. Next base: position 1,194,101,953 of record NC_141694.1, on the reverse strand, counting down.
TCGGCTGACTCTTTTGTGGGTGATGATAGGACCATTCTGGTCCTTACCTCGCCTACTATACCAACTGATTTATCTACTGGTGAGGCAAACACTGCCCAATCGAGTGCGTAACCTCACATGGTTATTAAAAAACCGTGCATCAAAAGGAAAAGAAGTGCTGCCCCGAAGAAATGCTATCTTCCCAAACATCCCAAAATAAATAAGGAAAATTGGAATAGGCTTGCGTCCCCCTTGCGAGCCTACTGGGGTTGGCTCTGACAGGGTCAAGATTGCTAAGGACGCAGTTATTCCGGCTAGCCCTATATCCAACCTTAGTGACCCATCAGTGATGGGATTGGCTGAGACCCTACCTTCTGCTCCACCCCTGCTCAACGAGTTGGAGAGGCTGATGAGGTCTATCCTGACTCCCATCGAGGAACAAGTCAAAAGACTAGCTGTTCGATTAGACCATTTTGAGCAGGCTACTCTAGATAACTTCTTTTCCACTAAATCCCTAATTAAGTCCCACCCTAGGACGGGGGATAGTAACCAGCTTCCAAAACCAAGTGGGCAGGTAAACAGTGTGTCCGCCGCTGAGCCTCCTCCAACTGTAGTTACTATTACAAATAGGCCTCGGTCGACGGGACAAATCCCCAAGACTAATTTACATTTACCTGACCACCCAAGTAGCAATATTTCTAAACATAAAAAGCAACCCGATACTGTAGCTATGGGTACTAAAGATAGCTCCAAAACACAGAAACCTGGATGAACGCATCATCAACACCCGACATCGCCATAGCCATCCCAGACACCTACAAGATCATCCGAAAAGATCGCACCAACCAAACAGGAGAAGGCATCGCCATCGTCCATAAGAACACCATCAGAATCACGACCAGCTTCAACGATAACATTGCAACCGCAGAACACCTCCACTTCCAGATCCACACCAACCCCAGGACCACACTCAGAGGCACCCTCATCTACAGGCCACCAGGAACCCGTAAACAATTCAGCGAAGACATCACTGACTTCATCAGCCCACATGCCCTCACTTCCGAGAACTACATTCTACTGGGAGACCTCAACTTTTACCTGGAAAAGAGAAACGACAGCAACACCACCACCCTTCTGGACAACCTAGCCAATCTCGGACTCAAACAACTTGTTGACACTCCCACCCATGTAGCCGGACATACGCTAGATCCAATCTTCACCTCCAGCATGCACATCTCCTTCGATCACACCACAACTCTCCATTGGACGGACCACAGCTGTGTTCACTTCAGCTACAGAACTACCTCGACCCACAACCCCCCACAACCTATACCGCGAAGAAACTGGAACAAAATCACCACCGACCAACTCCTCACATCGCTCAACCAAAACCCTCCCACCCTCTCATCGGACCCAAACCAAGCCGCCGCCAAACTCAAACAATGGATCACTCACAGTGTTAACGAATTAGCACCCTTGAAAAATCACCAAACCAAACAGGGCAGCAAAAAGGCCCCCTGGTTCAACGATGACGTTAAGAAATCCAAGAAACTATGCTGTACTCTCGAGAAAACATGGAGAAAAAAACCCAACCACGGACAACTTGACCACCTTCAAGACAGCCACCCGCAAACACCACCAATTGATCCGAGCCACCAAGAAATCAGCATTCAAGGACCGACTCGACAACAACGCCCATAACAGCAAGGAACTATTCAACATCGTCAAAGAATTCACCAACCCCACCGCAGCCTCAAACGACATTACTCCCTCCCAAGACCTCTGCGATTATTTATCTTCTTTCTTCTACAACAAAATTGCTGACATACATAACAGCTTTGAGAACATTTCCAAAGAACAGTCCACTCCTCCCACCTCCGAACCTAAACGGCCCTCTGACAACCTTAGCGCCTGGAACCCAATCACCACTGAAGACACCATCCGCCTAATGAACTCCATACATTCAGGTTCGCCAACCGACCCCTGTCCCCACCACATCTTCAACAAAGCAGACTCCATCATCGCACCCCATCTATGTGATGTCATCAACTGCTCCTTCAACTCCGCTACCTTCCCAGAAAGCTGGAAACACGCCGAACTCAGCACCCTCCTGAAGAAACCCACAGCAGACCCCTCAGAACTTAAGAACTACCGCCCCATCTCCCTCCTCCCATTCCCCAACAAAGTCATCGAGAAAGCTGTCAATAGCCAGCTCGCCGCCTTCCTTGAATCCAACAACTCCCTCGACACCTCACAGTCCGGATTCCGAGCCAAACACAGCACCGAAACTGCCCTCATTGCAGCGACAGATGACATCCGAACACTACTGGACAACGGAGAAACAGTTGCCCTCATCCTACTCGACCTTTCCGCCGCCTTCAACACAGTCTGTCATAACACCCTCATACAACGCTTCAGCAACATCGGCATACAAGGAAAAGACTTGGACTGGATCATCTCGTTCCTCGCCGGAAGAACCCAGAGAGTCTAACTCCCCCCATTCAAATCAGAGGCCACCGAAGTCATCTGCGGAGTACCTCAAGGATCATCACTCAGCCCCACCCTCTTCAACGTTTACATGAGTCCCCTCGCATCCATCGCACGACAACACAACCTTAACATCATCTCTTACGCTGACGACACCGAGCTGATCCTTTCCCTCACCAAAGACCCTAACACCACCAAAACCAATCTTCACGAAGGCATGAAAGTAGTAGCCGATTGGATGAAAAACAGCCGCCTAAAACTTAACTCAGACAAAACGGAAGTCCTCATCCTAGGATCATCCCCCTCTGCCTGGGACGACTCATGGTGGCCATCGGCCCTGGGCTCAGCGCCCATACCCACAGACCACGCACGCAACCTAGGCTTCATCCTAGACTCCTCCATCTCGATGACCAGACAAGTCAACGCCGTCTCATCTTCTTGCTTCAACGTACTTCGTATGCTCAAAAAAATCTTTTGTTGGATCCCCACCGAAACAAGAAAGACTGTCACCCATGCACTGGTCACTAGCCGATTGGACTATGGAAACACCCTCTACGCCGGAATCACAGCCAAATTACAGAAAAAACTCCAACGCATCCAAAACGCTTCAGCCAGACTCATATTGGACATCCCTCGCCAAGCTCACATTACAGGTCACCTGAAAGACCTCCACTGGCTTCCCGTCAACAAGAGAATAACGTTCCGTCTCCTTACCCACGCACACAAGGCCCTCTACAAACTAGGACCCGAATGCCTCAACACACGACTATCCTTCTACTCACCCACCCGCCAACTTAGATCCACCAATCAAGCCCTCACCGCAGTTCCGCGCATCCACAGATCCACCATGGGAGGAAGATCCTTCTCCTACTTGGCGGCCAAAACCTGGAATTCTCTACCCAATCACCTCCGCCCTATACAGAATCACATTTCCTTCAGAAAGGAACTTAAAACCTGGCTATTCGATAAATAATGCACACCCTCCCCTAAGCGCCTTGAGACCCTCTGGGTGAGTAGTGCGCTATACAAATTTCTGAACTTGAACTTGAACTTCCTGCCCCTAGTCTGCCAGATACACTCCCTATGAGGGCACCCCGTAGGATACCTCCTATGAATCTCCCCCCAGATTCTTACCTTTTCGTAGCTATCCTCACTAACGTACCACCTTTGCAGGTTGGGCAAAGAGAATCTTTCCAGATGCTAAAAAACAAGGCAATGCACTGGTTAAAGATAAATAGACCATTGCCCAGGGAAGTGGACGGGTTGATTATTGGAGTAAGAAGGACAGACTGGATAGGTTGTACTCCTAAGCGCTTGGAGGGGGATTGTATAGTTGTCAATTTCCAAGATCCCAGGGTGGTACGTTTGATCACGAGGCAAAATTGGGGCATAAGTAGTGGTGGAATTGGTGTTGTTGATCTCACATTTTTCTACCCAAGACCAACAGGTATCCAATTTGGCACGGTCACTGAAGTAGGTTGTTATAACAATCTCCCATCCCCAGGATTTGTTCCTTTCGCTGTACCCTTACAACGGGGAAACTATTGTAATGTACCAACGTATAATCGTTTTGAAGTGATGACAGATCCGGGGTGGGTTCATTGACCAAATTTTGATTATTCCATGAACAACTGGGAAAATATGAATCTTTGGGATACATGTGGTGAGCCTGTATTAACTCTTTTGACTGAAAATGTGGAATCAAATGAAACAAGAACTAGTTGGGAAACTGTGAATCTGGAAGCAACATGCGGGGAGTTTATTCTAATTTCTGGGGAATCTGATAATGAGGATTTAATTACACTTAGTACTGTCGGCACCCAGGAGGTTGAGCAAAATAATGAAGGTAAAAACCGAGATAGGGAGGGGTACGAAGGAAACCTAACAAGCCACTCTGGGATGTCCGCAGTAGGAGCAGTACCTATGGATGTCCCCTGTTTGGGGAAGTTGGTTTCATGGAACATTGTGTGGTTGAGTAGCAAGCTGGCATCCCAAAACTGGATAGACTTCATTAATTGTTTTGATGTATGTCTATTCCAGGAGACATGGGCCTGTGACCCTATATTTCTTCCTGGTTATCTAAATTTTTCAATCCCGGCTAGTAGAGGTGGCAGGGGTCGACCGATGGGAGGCCTTACAATTTGGATACGGCAATGTTTACAAATAACAATCAAAGTGGTGGATCTGGGTTGCAAGTACGTCCAAATGTTAAGATTAGCATCAGAAAACTGGGGAGGGATAGATATTTATAACATCTATGCCAGGGGTAGTACCTTAGGGAATTCACCCATTTTAGAGGCTTTGTCCACTTTTCTGGAAATGCAGTCCTTGGGAAATAAAGTTGTAGTAGCTGGCGACCTAAACAGGACTTTTGAACCGCTGGACAGCTCGGACGATCCCTTGGGGCAAGAGGAGGATATGCAATGGGGCGTTCCAATATTAAATCTTGCTCCGGTCAAGCGGTGGACGAAAGATATATTACAACTGAATGCCATTTGTCTGGAACAAGGATTAGGAGCCTTAAATGGGAGAACGAAGAGCGATAGGGAAGGTGCCTGCACATTAGACAATGGTCGTAACCAAAGTCGGATAGATTATGTCCTTTGTAGCCTTAATCTGTGGCAGTTGGTATGCGACATGAAAATTGAGGGTAGACTGGAGAGCGATCATAATCCCCTCTGTGTGACCCACAATTGGTGGTTGGCCACATCGGGGAATCCTCAATTGAGTGATGGACCAATGCCTATTATGGCCAACGACATGCGCAGACTTAACTGGCCGAGTGTATTGGCTAATGCAGAATCTATGGCCTTTATAAGTTCTGAGGTGGATATTGCAATCACCGCTATGGAGGCTGCAAACTCTGTTATTCCAGGGTCTAGGGAAATAACTGACATACATGACAAGCTCTTTTCCCTTCTAAAACCGCACTTCCTGAGGCCCCGCAAGACAAATAGAAAACAACCACCTAAACCAGCTAGGTGGTTCAACCATCAGTGCAGGGAAGCCAGGTAAAGCTTGGGAAGAACAATTAGGAATAGGGACAGGACAGCGATTAGTGGGGCTAGGAAGCACTATAAGGCTAGTATATCCTTAGCAAAAAAAATATGGGACGAAAAGCATTGGGTAGAACTAAAGGAGGCTTCGGGGGCTAAGGACTCCAGGTTATTCTGGAATATTGTTAAGTGGGGTAGAGGTGGAACTCCAGACAAACCCGATAATAATGTCGCTGAGGGTGCATGGGTGGATCATTTGAAACCCCAATATGCTGAGACTACCGAGTTTAAGGATGTGGAAGCAATTTCAGCTGTATTCCCTATTGGGAATTTATTTACCCCTAAATGCTATCATGAAGGGAACGGCTGTCCCTGAACTATGGAAAGGAGCAGCCATCATACCCATATATAAAAAAGGGGATCGGTCCCTCCCGGCCAATTACAGGCCGATAAGCTTGATTGCCACCATCCAAAAAGTGATAGGGAGAATGGTGGTTAATCAACTAATGGATTGGGTTGATGAGAACAATGCCCTGTCCCCTTATCAGGCTGGTTTTCAGCGGGCTACAAGTACAGTCGACCAGGTGTTTCGCTTTGCTCTGCTGCAGTGGGGGACGGTGTTGCTTGGCGAGGGCAGCCTGTATGTTGCCTTTGTTGACCTGCGGGCTGCCTTCGACCTGGTCCCAAGGAGAAAGCTCTGGGCAGTTCTGAGCGAAATTGGTCTTCCGGCTGAGTTACTTACCCTGATAATGAGGTTGCATGAAAATAACTTTGCCAGAGTCCAATGGGGTATGAATGGCGAATCATCTGCCGACTTCCCGATTGAACGCGGAGTACGACAGGGGTGTGCAATGGCCCCCCTGCTTTTTTCCCTATTTGTTAATGGGATAGTGGCTCGGATGCTGGAATCCAGTGTCGACGCACCTTTGTTGGCGGGCCTCAGGGTTCCGATCCTGATGTTCGCCGACGATACGTTGATCCTATCTAAAACGCCGGCTGGCCTGCAGCGAGCTCTAAACATTTTCGACCTCTTCTGCAGGGAGCATGGCCTGGAAGTCAACGTGGCCAAGACCAAGCTGATGGCTTTTACATCAAAACGTAGACCCCGGCTAAAAATACTTTTGAACAACTGTCAGCTTGAGGTGGTTACTGTATTTACCTATCTTGGGATACAGATAGCAAATAATTCAAGATGGTCCCAGCATATAGAAAGGGTGGTTCTGAGGCACCAACAGATCTCGGGGGCGCTTAGGGTGGAACACAAAAAGTCGAAATCCAAGCCTATAAAACCCGTCTTGGCTGTATATGACGCCAAGGCTCTTGGGTCTGCCCTCTATGGGGCTGAGCTGTGGGGATTTGGGAATCTCCTCCCCTTGCAGATATCTGAGAATAGGTTCCTTAGGGGAATCACAGGACTCCCACAGAGTACACCACTAATCCCACTTGGTCTTGATCTAGGGAGAAGATCAGTTAGCAGCCAAGCGAGGTTGCGCTCGATTCTCTATTGGAGACGCCTCTGGACAACCCCGGAGATCCGGCACTATGCAGAGGGGTTTCTGGCCATAATTAAAGCTGACACTTTTCACAAGATAGTCTGGTTAAAAAATCTCAGGACTGCATTAGGAGATCTTGGCCTCTCTAATCTATGGGACAATCCATCTGGGGAACCCTTCCCAAGCAAAAATATGATCAAAGGCTTATATTGGGCTTGGGTAGATGGAAGACTCTGGAGTAAAACGAGATCTGACACAATGACGGGGCGTTTCTTTGACGTTAAATTGTATCCTGCATTGGAACCAAACTGGGACAGCATCACCAACCCAGGGGATAGGAAGCTTTTCTTCCAGTTAAGATCAGGTGCCCTTCCTCTAATATCATTGACAGGTAGGTGGAGGAGTTCCACCACCCCTTGCTGCCCAGTCTGTGGTGCAGCAGATGAAAGTATAGGCCACTTTCCATTTTCATTCAAAGCTTACGCCATCCCGAGAAGAGTCCAGTTAGCTCCTGTCTGTAGATATCTAGGGACATCTAGGGGTGTTGAGGCATTACGTATACTCTGTACCACCACTGATATGCCTATTGTTCTAGGAATAGCAAAGTATTTGGGGTGGGCATGGTCCATTAGACGGAGGGCATTCTCTACTAATGTAAATTGACTGAAGTACTTTTTATGGTTCTTGTGTAATCATACATCAAAGATTTTTATTGTTTGTCTGTACAATTGTTTTAAAATCTTGAAAAATGAGGAATTCTTTTTTTTTTAAAAGATGTATTTTAAATGCATGTTTGTGCTTTTATGGGTATAATTCTCGAATAAAGCTTTGATCATGATGATGGTAGAGAGTAGAAAGGTCTACTACACATACTAATGATTAGAGTTATCTCTATATACATAGGGAAGGGATACGGATGGATATACTCTAGGAGTCACATAGGAATGGTAGAGAGTACAAAGGTCTACGGCATATACTAGTGATTAGAGTTATCTCTATATACATATGGAAGAGATATGAATGGATATACTCTAAGAGTCACATAGGAATGGTAGATATTACAAAGGTCTACTGCATACACTAGTGATTAGAGTCATCTCTATATACATAGGGAAGGGATATGAATGGATATACTCTAAGAGTCACATAGGAATGGTAGAGAATACAAGGGTCCACTGCATATACTAGTGATTAGAGTTATCTCTATATACATAGGGAAGGGGTATGAATGGATGTACTATAAGAGTCACATAGGAATGGTAGAGAGTACAAAGGTCTACTGCATATACTAGTGTTTAGAGTTATCTCTATATACAGAAAAGCAGAGTTCCATTAAGTGGGGTCGGAGGGGGGATGCAGTCACAGCACCAAGGGAGGGACAGAGAAGGGCAGGAAAGTCCAGGGCTAGGTGTATGGTATTTCGGTGTGCATTTATAGCTTGCTTTAATGTACCATATAATAGGAAATGACCTCTGCCCAGGTTGGATTGGGTAAAGAGACCTTTAAAGCTCAGGTGGACCTTTCATAGAACAGGTCCACTGTAGTATTATCAGCCTATTCCCATACAATTAGCTGCCAAGACCTGAGTATTTTTCTCCCTAACGGAATCCGCCCGAGTGGAATCATCAGAGAATAAGAGTGTGTGTGAGGTACAGGTTAAGCAGTGTCACAAGCAATTGTGTGCATTGCTTAACAGTAATACCTGGGAATGGGTCCCATGCATGGTTCTAGCTGGTATTTTGATGTACAAGAGACCGGTGATGCCCATCCAGCCAATAGGCTGACCATTGGAGTTGTGCTGCAAGCTAGCACTTAGAAAAGTCCAGCACTCTCATGCTGCCTCAAGACATCAGAAACTTTCATTTGGAGAGTGGAACAGTGCCTGACCTTCCCCTAAATGAGATCTATTAAGAGGGTTTCAAGTTCAGGAAATGTATGAAGATGGATGAGGGTCAGGAGGTTGGCAAAGTGATAGAGTAGCCAGCAGAGTATTACCATTTTCAACAGGGCTAATTGCGCTGCCATAGATAAAGGGAGGGAGGCACAAAAAAGCACCTACAAGTGAAGTGATCCAATAACTCTCCATATATTTGCCTTTAAGAGGACACGTTGTATTCTAGGTACTTAAAGATGGAGGTTGCCGGTTGTAAGCGTTTAGCACCCAGATAACTCATTCGTTTAGAATGAAACACTAAGGACTTGGGGCCATATGTAGGAAGCCTAATTGCGCTTGCAAATGCTGAAATTCGCAGAATTTCAGCATTTGCAATCGCAATTAGGGCAGTGTGCTATGTAGCATACAAAAACCCACATGCAAAATATGGAATCGCAAAATTTGCGATTCCTTACTTTGCCATTGCATTTAAGGAATCACAAATTGTGATTCCTTAAAAGCAATGTAGGAAGCATCGAAGTTGTGTAAATTTTGGCTTAAGGAATCGCAAAATACCACCAACTTCGGGTTGGTGGTATTTTGCGATTTCTTTGAAAAATGCACTTTTTGGCATTTTTCAAAGTGCCATGTGGGTCACATACATGTCCTTAGGGCATGTATGTGGGCCACATGTGCACATATGTTAATTTCAGGGGTGCAAAATGGTGTCCTATTGACAACCTTACAACCCTGAAATTGCATTCTCAATTTGCGATTCTGTTATTGGGAAGCGCAAATTGAGAATGTCTTCCCATTCATCCCTATGTGCCTTCTAGCTCATAGGAATGAATAGGAAGGTATTCCTTATTTGCGAATCTCAATTTGTGATTCGCAAATAGGGAATAATCAATCAATCAATCAAGCACATTTGTAAAGCGCACTACTCACCCACACGGGTCTCAAGGCGCTGGGAGGTTGGTGGGGGGTGCTGCTACTGCTCGAAGAGCCAGGTCTTGAGTTGCTTCCTGAAGGAGAGATGGTCCTGGGTCAGCCGTAGGTGGGTGGGGAGGGAGTTCCATGTCTTGGCCGCCAGGTAGGAGAAAGATCTTCCTCCGGTGGTGGTTCTGCAAATCCATGGGACGGTGGCGAGGGCGTGGCTGGTGGAGCAGGCGGGTGGGTGTGTAGAACGTGAGGCTGTTGTTGAGGTATTTGGGGCCCATGTCATGGAGAGCCTTGTGTGCGTGGGTGAGGAGCCTGAACGTCATCCTCTTGCTGACGGGGAGCCAGTGCAGGTCTCTCAGGTGGGCAGAGATGTGGCTGTGACGGGGGATGTCCAGGATGAGTCGTGCAGAGGCGTTCTGTATGCGCTGGAGTCTTTTCTGTAGTTTGGCTGTGGTTCCCGAGTAGAGGGCGTTCCAGTAGTCCAGTCGGCTGGTACCGAGGGCCTGGGTGACCGTCTTTATGGTTACGGTGGGGATCCACGGGAAGATCTTTCGGAGCATGCGTAGGGTGTTCAAATAGGATGACGAGACGGCGTTGACTTGCTTAAGTGGGATTCTCAAAATATTTAGCTAATCCTACCTACATTGCGTTTTGAGATTCTCTAATTGCGATTCCCTAAAAATCGCAATTTGAGAATCACAAAACACAAATTACCTACATATGGCCCTTGGTGTGGTTAATCTTAAGGGTCAAGAGAGAACTGAGTTTGTGTACAGTGAGCATCAGGGCATCTACGGTGTCATTGGACATAAATATCTTGTCTATGCATAGGGAGTTTGCATGCATGTGTTTACCCCCAGGGATGCACCACTCCAGGCTCCACAATCTAATCCTAATACAAAGGTCTCTTGGGTCAGAACAAATAACAGGGAAGATAAGGAGCAGCCCTGACTCATTTCTCCTGCCACCAGGCATGAGTCAGATATATATTGACTTCTTTTTACTCTTGCAGTGCAATTGGTATGCAATAGTCAGATGCATCCTACCAGTTGTGGTATGAATCAGAAGAGTTGTAAGACCTGGAACATATATTCTCAACTAAATGTATCAAATGCTTGCTCGAGATCTAGGTAAATACATGCCAATTTAAGGCAACCATGAAGTTCTTTCTCAGTATAGATTAAAAGCATATGATATTTAATGGTGTGTTACGACTGGGAATTAACCAGTTTAGTACTGGGTGTATTACATCCAACATGAGGGGCACTATGCGAGCCACTATAATGTAACTCAAGACTTTGTAATATTTTCTGAATATCTTCAACGTTTATCGATTTTTAGCTTCCATTAGATCTTTTTCTTTTTGAGCTACTGTCTGGATGCCTGTTATGACAAGCTATGTTTGTTATAGGCAGCAAGCGTATGCTCGCTACCACCCTCAAATTTATACACACCTACAATTTTAGTGGTGACTGAAAATAAAGCTGTGCCAAATCATTTTGTTTCACATTACTGTGATTATCAAAATGGTAGGTCAATTTTCACACACTCTAAAGTACCTCAATATTATGTGACAAAAGTTCCCAGAACCATGTTTGAATCATGGCATTGAACTTATAGGCCTCATCCAACACCTCTCATAAAGCCTGCACTACATCTAACATCAAATTCAAATATGTAGTCGAAATGGGAGCTCAGAATTACAATGCAAATAGGAACACATCACAGCTTTGTCCAGAGCATTAAGCACTGAATAAATAGAAGAGGACCGATTAACCACATCAGTGTTCCTCCTCTAAGTCCCTCACAATGGGTGAAGTGTAGCAGCGTGCATCTTAGTGGCAGCAAGGCGGGGGGACCTGGCCCTGACCAAATGCTGCCTGCCCCATTACCTTGTGAGGATTGCACAGGGGGTTAGACTGTATCAACCTGTTACATGGTTTAAATTTGATTTTAGTCAGTGCTATGGCTATGTTTGGTGTAATGGTTCAAAAGCACCAGTGCCCATTCTTGAGAGAGACCCAGCATGATCTGAACTTGTTGCAGTTTAATTAACATGCTTTGGACTGAGAATTCTTTGGAGTGCCTCCCTGGATTTAACTATGTCCGAATTCTCTCTGACTTGGGTTGGGGACAAGTCATTTCCACCGAGAGTAAGACAGGTGTAAGATAGGCACTAGTACAGATGCAACAGCGGCACAGAGGTCTAATGGTGATTCAGGTTTTTTTTGCAAGGAGCTCCTCATGAGTTAGGAAAAAAGACAAGAAGACAGGCCAAAGTTGATGGATGAGGTGAGAAGGCAGCAGAAGTGAAGAAAAACAGAGAGAGGTTGGAGGGAGGAGTAAGGCAGCTAGGAGGTAAGACATATATTAGTAAACAAATGAAGGGAATGGAAAGGTGGGTGAGAATGGGATGTGAAATAGAGAGAATAAAGTAAGAGGTGAGACAGCATTAGAAAATGGACAAAGGAGATGGGAAAGGCAGAATGGAAATAAAGATGGGAAAGTAGAGAAAGGAGAATCAGGATAAGATAAGGGAATAGTAAGAAGAAAATATACAACATAAGAAGGCAGAAAAAGTAGGATGGACAGTAAAAAAAGATATTTGAAGATGGAATAAGGAGATATGGCCGAGACAGTGATGGAGGTGGGAGATTTGAGAGATGGGCTTCTGCAATAAGATCTTGATCCAGGCACAGTATGGCTTCCTGCAGGAGAGGGGTACTGTGGACCAATGCTGGAACTTAGCACTGACTATTGAAAAATATACCAGTATGAAAGATGGTAAACTATACATGGCGTTCATGGACCTGAGCGCGGCCTTCGACTGCGTGGTCCATGATAAATTATGGGATACAATGGAGAGGATGGGGGTTGAACAAGCTATCTTAAATAACATTAGGCAATCGTATATAAACGCCACAGCTTCAGTGCACTATTCTAAATCGGGAAATTGTACACGTCTCTTTAAAATTTCCAAAGGAGTCAGACAAGGCTGCGTACTGGCCCCTTTTCTCTTCTCCCTATATACAAAGTGGAGTAGAGAAGGTGCTAACAGTGGCTACTAGGGACGTTCCTCTTTATGAAAATCAAATGCTACCGATATTGTCCTATGCAGACGATGCAGTTTTAGTTGCAAGAACGGGGATAGGACTACAAAGGCTTACAACAGCGTATGTCCCTTTTACGGAATCACTACAGCTAAAAGTAAATCAATCTAAGTCCCTTATAATCATAGCTGGGGGTACTAAAAGAGATAAAGTCCCGTATTTTAGCGCAGATGCAGGAAAAAGAGAGGTTGTAGACTCTTTCCCATATCTAGGTATTCTTTTTGATTAAGACCTGTCATGGGCAAAATTGATGGAAGGCAGGAGGATGGTGATGGACAGGGGCATTGCTGCCGTAAAATCGTTTCCAAAGAATTTGGGCGCCAAACCCCTACTGCCAATAAAAAACATATATCAGGTTAGAGCAGAGGTCTTCAAACTTTTGGATGCCGAGACCCCCCTGTCAACATTTTCAAGCGTAAGGACCCCCTCCTGACAAAAATGTCTAAACCTCTAGGTTATGAGGAAGGTGAGGACCAAATTATGCAACAGGCTTCACTAAATTGTGTGAGTAGAAAATGTAAATAATGTTCTGTGATGCTGCGTATTTTGGGGTAGCATTGCTTTATTATTTAGAATTTTTTTAAACACAGTAATACGGAGGAAAGATTTCACCCCATCAGCAATTAACATCAGAAAGATGTCTAGTCAACCTCTGTGAAGGGCCTCCCAATCCGCAGGAGTACGCGCTGCCACATTAGAAGCTCACCTGGCCATGGCCGGGAGCAGCAAGGGTGCATTCAAACCGTGGTGGTCTTGTGCAGAGTTAAGCAGTTTACCCATGCCCCTTTCCTCTCACCCCCTTCCTTCCATACCTCTCTTCTCTCCTCTCCCAACCCCGGATCCCTCTCTCACATTGCAGGCAGATGGTTATTAGCCCCAGGACACCTTTTGGTAACAGTAGCGCACTACAAATGTAAATAATAGGCATAAGCAGGGGATCCACTAGACCCAAACTTTGGGGGGGGGGGGTTAACACTCCCAGCCAGGGCTTGTCCAAGCACTGGTCGCACACAGTGCAACAGTCTTTCCACCTTCTCCATGAATTCCCTTACTACCACTCACCAACAATACACCTCATCTCTCTATAGCACCTGTCTGACAAACATTTCATTTTTTTATAGCGCTACTCATAGTTTAGTCACACTCAGTTCTGTGATGTGCATGGTACATCTTCTTTGTACCCAGCACTTTAACCTTCTGCACTGTGTGGGTGACAAGAGTGCCCATGTGACTGCACGGTGAGCAATGCAACAGTCAGAGAGTATGCTAAAAGGAGTGACTGCAGGGTGAGTGAGATGACCATATGAATTTGGGTTCGGCTGTAAGTGCAGAGTGGGATGAATTAGTGCATGGTTAGTGATGGCCTTGTTTGAGTGAGCTACAGATTGAGCAGTAAGGGGGGGACAGGTGAGTGAAGTGTCACATGAGTGCAGGGTGAGAAGTGTGCTCGTGTGACTGCAGGGCGAGGTACAGAGGGAACAATGCAAGCGAATTTTTAGTGCAGAGTGATCACTGTGAGAGGAGGGTGAGCGGGTGAATGTTGTGAGTGCATGGTGATCAGTGTGAGTGCATGGTGCTCAGCGTGAGTGCATGGTGATCAGTGTGAGTGCATGGTGATCAGTGAGTGCATGGTGATCAGTGTGCATGCATGGTGATCAGTGTGCGTGCACGGTAATCAGTGTGAGTGCAGGGTGAGCGGGTGAATAGGGTGAGTGCATGGTGATCAGTGTGAGTGCATTGTGATCGCTATGAGTGCATGGTGATCGCTATGAGTGCATGGTGATCAGTGTGAGTGCATTGTGATCGCTGGGAGTGCATGGCGATCGATGGGAGTGCAGGGCGAGCGTGAAAGTGAAGGTAAGAATGAGAAGTGAGTAGTCTGAAAGCAGGGTGCATTCCCAGAAACTTGAAGCGTAGGGTTTCAGATATAAGTTAAACTATTGCTATAATGGCATTAATCAGGGTTCGAGGGTGGAGGAAATAAATAATGTGCTGATCCTGCAACAAACTTCCAGTCTAATGATTAGGGTTATCAGCTCATTATTTTGATGCCCCAGAAATAAGCAGTCACCTACAGTTGTATTTTTTGCACTTATCTGTGAATACTTAGAACAGCAAATATAAATAGAAAGCACGTTTAATTGTGTTCTAGGAATGCCTCAATGATCCATGACTAATAATTAAAGAAAATAAAGACAGAAAAGTCACATAACTAATTAATACATAATTTTTTTATTTATAACTCAATTTAGTGTCAAGAGCAGGTCTCTGCAGGATCTTTAAACAACACATAGCAGGCATGTTTCTTTTGGCAACCCAACTTTATATTTCTTTTCATTAAATGCATTCTCACACTACAGCAGTAAGTGTAAAAATACAAATGTAAGGAATAGGCAGTGTGGGGGCCCAGGGGGTACTGGAACCATGAAAAAACTAAGCTTTGGTAATCAGTTAACAAAGGCATGTAAATAAGCTAATGGTCTTTAAAGACCTGTGAAAAACTCGGGCTGGAGATAAGACTCCAGACACTTCCCAGCCGAGGCCCCAGGAGCGCGAGCTGCACTGCAGCAGCCCGGGCTGAGAGGAGGAGGAGGGCTGAAGCCCTGGAGGCCAGGGCAGAAGCGGCACTGTGAAGGCTCGACCCCCTTTGCATCGCTCCACGGCCCCCCTCAGGGTCGCGCCCCACAGTTTGAAGACCCCTGGGCTAGAGTAAGATCGGCCGTGACTTATGGCGCTGGGGTCTGTGGAACGGTTGCAGCTACATCTCTACAAATCATTGAAATCATTTTTTTAAATCTGTAGTGGGCCTCCCTCTCTCCTTTATGAATGTGATCTTACACACAGAACTAACCCTCCCTTACATATCATATTACATAAAACTAGCCCCACTCCTCCTATGGCATTCCATTTGGAGGAGAGACAAACTACCTCTGACTCAAATGATAATTAAGAGTTGCATAGCGATGGAGAAATGGAAAAGATCGAAATGGCTAAGCTATGTGGAGACAGTTTTACAAGAGATCGATCTTCACAAACTTTTTAAAGATCCTCTGGTCTGTAAGAGGGTGTCCAAGCAGAAAGTTATTGCTACGTTTAAGTTGATGGCTGAATATAAACGTAGGGAATACCATAAAGAGAAACATGTCTATTATCTTAACCCACCATCAATGGAGGGAGATTTCTCTTACCTGGTCAATATAAACAGTTCAAAACATAGATTCTTACTATTAAGATTTCGTACCAACTTGATTCCCCTAATGCTTGGCTACCCTGAAAAAACATATAACCACTCCAATCTAAGTTTGTGCCCGTGTGATAACGTATCCCTTCTGACTGAACTGCATTTGGTTTTATTTTGCAAACTCTACGAGAGTGAACGGAAGGCCTACTTGAAGCCAATTTTAAAGAAAATGGCCTTTAAGCAGTGAAGTGTAGCACTATCCTTTTTAAAAACACTCCAAGGTCCTTTGGTTTGCTTCTCTGTAGCAAATTTCCATGGGCCTGCATGAGAAAAAGGAAGGGGATGGCATGCAGTAAATTGAGTTTGATTAGCAATCTCAATGTAACTAGACCTCTGATATGAAATGTTTTTTTCTATATTTTTTTCTCTTTTTTGTCTTTTATGCACTCTCATCTCAGCTTACGATTGACAAGAAATATTCAGAATTTTAAATGATAATATTTTGTAATAATATATTTTTTATAGATCGATTTGTATATGCTTTTATGGTTATTTTTAATATGACCTAATAAAGATGATGATGATGATGATGAAGAGTCTAGAGAGAAAAGGTGCATGTATGGAGAGAATGAGATATGGAAGTGAGACAGAAAAAGAGGAGACTAACAAGATATGAAACCAAAGAAAGGTGATTGAAACAATGCAAGGAGAGGAAAAGGTGATGGAAAGAAAGAAGGCAAGAATGATAAGAACAAAAAAAGGGGGCAAGGAGACAAAGACATGATAAACAAGGAGGTCGGAGACTATGAGAGGAACAAGATGAGTGGGAGAGAAGCATAGTCAAGTTATGTATATGATAAAGAAAGGGTGGAATGAGAGAGAGGACACTGATTAGAGAGTTATTGGGGCGCAAGAAGGGTAGGATGTATAAAGAGAGAGAGGACAGGATGAAGGCGAATTGGAGGAAAGGTAGAAACAAAAGTGGGGTTTATAAGGAGGAGCAAGGGGAAAAGACAACAATTTAACAGGGAGGAAGGGAATAATGACAAATGAGAGAGACAGAGTGGAAGAGGATAGGGACAAGAAAAGATGTGAGGAGGAGATAACAAAGTCATGGGTATAGCATGGGCAGAGGAATAATAGGCACAATGATAAGGAGACAAGATTCAGTGGCACCAGTGCCCAGGTGTTCAAGGAGCCCCTGCATCCCTTTGATGGATGTCTTTTAATACCAATCTAGATGTGAGAGGGGTTCTATTTATTCCCAGTGCGCACTAGGGCACATGTCACACTTGCTACGCTGCTGATATATCTAGATATTAATAATCACAGAAATAATTTTCGTTTTTTATGTTATGCTTATCTGTATTGGGCCAGGTCCTGCACCCTGAGGGATTGAAAATCTCTTTTGATCATGCTCCACTGGCTCTGGTTGCAAGGTGTGGCTTCAGACTGTTATAGTCTGTGCTGCTGCTGCTTGTACCTCTGCAACGATTGTAAGTTTGAATCCTGTTAGGTCATGCAGCTTAGAATGTTGTGTATTTCATCTGCAATTTTGAGTAATATGTATGTCTTCTGTTCTACAGTTTAGGTATAAACTTGTGTCAATTGAAGCTAGGATGCCTATGATGGTGGTTGGTGGTCTGTAGTTCGCTACTATAATAAATAATATGTAAATTACCTGGAGTGCTTCTGAGTGATGAATAACTTAACACAGACATTCAGCATGCCTGATCCCAATGACCTCAGAATCAACACAGCGTAGTGTTCATCCATGCCCTACTGTCTCTGGGAGCAAGATGAGCCATTCAAGTACAGAGCAGTCCCAGCCTCCTGCCCCAAAGTATGCTAGACATTGTCTTGTGCCATTCCCAATGTCCTCTGGGGACAGAGCTATATTTATGGCCATAACCTGTACTATTCCAGTTTTCTGAAGAGAAAACACACCTGCTTCGAGATCACACACACTCACACACACACCAGACCATCGGAGAGGAGGAGCACTGCCCCCCCCCCGCCATCACCATCAAATAAAACAATAATTCAATGGGTATTAAACCTGTTTTATTATTGTTTTATTCTAAACACTTGGGTCTTTCCCCAGGACTCTCACTAGTCTTGGGGGTGGGTTCAGGGGATGATAGTGGTGGTCCCTAGAGAAACAACAGTAAAAAGGGGGGGGGATGAATATAGACCCAGTCAGTACTATATTTGTATAACTTGTCCAGCCGGACAGAGGTCAGATATTTAATATTTTAAATTCAAATTGGAACAATACAGACAATTTGTAAGTGGGACACAAGCCTGCATCCAACTAAACCAAGAGGGACGAAAAATGAAGAACACAAAAGGCTCAGGAAAAGCTGTAGGTTTGTTAAACATACAATTTTCAAAGTAACAAACAAATTGCAAGAGAACACCTTTACACATTAAGGGGTCGATTAGGATCGCAGACGGAAACGTGTTCCGTCCGCCGAGGAAGGTGGCAAGTTACTCCGGACCGGTCCGCGGATAAACCGCTATAGCGATTAGGATAATATATGAACGAAACACCGATCGCGGCGGACGGAGCACACCAAACCCCATCCGCGGCGGTCGGAGTACACCTGAGACCACCGCAAGCGGACGGAACCAAAAAAACACCGACCGCCGCGAACGCACATGACTGCGAGAACATCCACATCTCCCGCTATACCTGCGTAGTGTCCGTGTCCGCGATTAGGATAACTCCGCAAGTACCTCGGTAGGCACCGCGATCCACGTCCGCTGCGGTAACAATGCAACGAGAAACCGTGCTTCACAGCGGATGGCCAACACGAACAACATCCCTACCGTCAAACCAATACCAAACAGTGCGACGGAAGTTAATACCAAACACAGGAAAATGAACTACCACCCACCTGAAACATCAAAACCAATCACAAGACACAATGACCCACCCCCAAGTACCACATAATGCACACCAGTCAACACACCCACCTAGCACCTGACTGCCAATAACCATTCAGACAGGACCAAGACACAGACTATAAAATAACTCCCACCCACTCCCGAAATCCTCTGCATCACAGCATAGCTGCTAGCAAGAGACACAAGAGAACATACAGCACACACCGATAGAATACACATAACCACCACCCAAACACACCCACAACACAAAGACCCACCACACCATTCCTACACACCACACACCTGCACCTCCCAACTCACTCAAACCGACACCCCGAGCACCACACACCATGGCACCAAAAAAGAACCCCAAATTCACAGACACCGAGTTAAAGGTAATGGTGGATGAAATCATCCGTGTCGAACCCCACTTATTCGGGGCCCTAGTGCAGCAGACCAGCGTAGCCAGGAAAAACCACATGTGGGACAGGATAGTCACCAGGGAGAATGCGTCTGGGACCGTGCCGAGGACCAAGCAGGAGATTCAGAGGCGGTGGCATGACCTCAAAACCCGTGTCAAATCAATCCGTGCCAAAAACCATCTCCGGGCACATTACACTGGCGGTGGAACCCCCCGGGAGCCCTTACCCTACACCGACTGGGAGGACAAGGTGCTGAGCATCCTGCACCCAGAGACCCTTGAAGGAATTAAGGAAGGAGAAGAGACTGGTAAGTACAAACCAAGCACCACGAGCACACCGACATGGTGTGCCTCACACAACTCAGAAGACACATCTCCCAGACCCCAACCCATGCATGCAGTCCACATACTCACCAACGTCTAAACCACTCCAACAGGCCCCCATGTCCATAGGGATGGCGGTGGTGGTGGGTGGGGTGTGTGAGAGGACGGCACTACAACTCCCAACTGGCCCCCATGTCCATAGGGATGGCGGTGGTGGTGGGTGGGGTGTGTGAGAGGTCACTAGTCCAACTCTCAACAGGCCCCCATGTCCATAGGGACGGCGGTGGTGGTAGGGTGGGGTGTGTGAGAGGTCACTAGTCCAACTCCCAACAGGCCCACATGTCCATAGGGATGGCGGTGGTGGTAGGGTGGGGTGTGTGAGAGGTCACTAGTCCAACTCCCAACAGGCCCACATGTCCATAGGGATGGTGGTGGTGGTGGGTGGGGTGTGTGAGAGGTCACTAGTCCAACTCCCAACAGGCCCACATGTCCATAGGGATGGCGGTGGTGGTGGGTGGGGTGTGTGAGAGGACGGCACTACATCTCCCAACAGGCCCCCATGTCCATAGGGATGGCGGTGGTGGTGGGTGGGGTGAGTGCGAGTGGCCACTGAAAAGTCATCAATATGAAAATAACACGTAATGCCCACAGTACTCATCTTCACAATTTTGTTTTACAGGTGATCGTAAAACATGCCAGGCCCCATCCACTACCGCCGTGCCTTGCCCCGTCCACTACCGCTGTGCCGGCCATGTCAACCACCGCCGTGCCAGGCCCCGTCCACTACCGCCGTGCCAGGCCCCGCCCACCACCGCCGTGCCATGCCCTGTCCACCACCTCCATGCCAGGGCTGGCACGGCGGTAGTGGACGGGGCATGGCACAGCGGTGGTTGACATGGACGGCACGGCGGTAGTGGACGGGGCCTGGCACGGCGGTGGTTGACATGGCCGGCACGGCGGTAGTGGACGGGGCCTGGCACGGCGGTGGTTGACATGGCCGGCACGGCGGTAGTGGACGGGGCATGGCATGGCGGTGGTGGACGGGGCCTGGCACGGCCGTAGTGGACGGGGCCTGGCACGGCGGTGGTTGACATGGCCGGCACGGCGGTAGTGGACGGGGCATGGCACGGCGGTTGTGGACGGGGCCTGGCACAGCGGTGGTGGACGGGGCCTGGCACGGCGGTAGTGGACGGGGCCTGGCACGGCGGTGGTTGACATGGCCAGCACAGCGGTAGTGGACGGGGCATGGCACGGCGGTGGTTGACATGGCCGGCACGGCGGTCCTGGGCCGGGCTGGGCCAGCCGGTGTGCGGTGGATGATGCAATGTGAGGGGGTCATGACCTGCCATGTCCATTGACATCAGCTAAAGGATGTGTTGGCCTGCACCTCCCCCGCCGAATAGGTGCCCCGCCATGTTGGCGCTAGTGATTGAACATTGTAGCAAGAGAAGCATCCGTCCCGGAAGCTTCCACATGCGGGTGCCGGTGTGTGACCGTGACGGTCTGTGCATGTGCAGCCAATGGGAAGTGTGAACAAGGCCCGCGTATGCCCAATCGAATGTAGCGTATGCTGTGCACCGCAACACCAGGGCCAGTCATTGGCCCATTTCCAAACATGCATCCAGGGCTGACCAATGGCTGGCGCTGTATGCCACTGACATGGCCTCAGGGCCCTATATATGTGTGATGTGCAAAAGCACACATTCTACGATGACCACCGACTGCTGCCTGTGACCATCACCTCCACCTGCTGCTGCGGAGCTGACCACCGACTGCTGCCTGTGACCATCACCTCCACCTGCTGCTGCGGAGCTGACCACCGACTGCTGCCTGTGACCATCACCTCCACCTGCTGCTGCGGAGCTGACCACCGACTGCTGCTCTAGTGCCATACTCTGTGAACTTGCCATGTCAAGAGTCAAAGAGATCCGGTCTCGTCCCTTCACCGCCGCGGAGCTGGATGTCCTCGTGGACGGTGTGCTCCGCAACTTCGGACGGCTGTACGGCGCACCCGGACAGGAGGTAAGTGCAGTGGGGGACAATTTGGTGTGCATGAGGTGGTCCATTACACCTGGGCTCTGAAATCTTGGCGGTGTGATGTGGGCCCAACACATTAGTCGAAATGTGCATGGCTGCTGAGAGATACGTGTTGCCCCTATCTGTGTGACTGGCCAACTGTCCACTGACTTGCACCCTTTTGTCTCTCATCATGGTAGGTCAAGCTGCACCTTCGCAAGGACGTGTGGAGGAGCATTGCACGTGATGTACGGGCAGTGGGGGTGTCCAATAGACGACATACACACTGCCACAAACGCTGGGACGACATTTCCAGGCTGAGCAAGAATGTAGCGGAAGTGACACTAGGGATGATTCCAAGAACGCCACGTCTGGCTCGACGCTCAATGACCCCTCTCATGCACCGTATCATTGCTGTGACGCATCCTGACCT
This sequence comes from Lissotriton vulgaris, assembly GCF_964263255.1. Lineage (NCBI taxonomy): Eukaryota > Metazoa > Chordata > Amphibia > Caudata > Salamandridae > Lissotriton > Lissotriton vulgaris. Next base: position 1,194,079,809 of record NC_141694.1, on the reverse strand, counting down.
GTCCGAGCGGCTGCGTGTGGATCAACAGCAAAGTAGCGGTAAGCATACTGTCAGTGTATGGTGCTTGTGAGTGCAATGCATGTATTGTTGCCCAGACACATTAGTGACTTCCGTGTAGCGTATGTCTCGTTGCAATGGCATGTTGGTGACATTGGCGTAGTCAAATGTCACGTCCAGGTCCGGCATGTTGACACGCCACTCGCTAAGCAGTTGAGTGTTGATGCACATGCTGTAGTGGTCCGTCACCCCATGGCAAGACTGGTGTGCAGATGTACGTGCTCATGCCCTGTCCGCATGCTGTACATGTTGCACGGTCAACACCACTTATTTCATGTGAGGATGACTGGTAAGGGGTGGCCCGTGTGCAGGTTGGGGGATCGATGTACTTTGTCATCAATGGCATTAGGGATTCCGTTGCAGTACTGTACGTGAGTGTGCCCATGACTTACACCAATTTTATGTGCATCTCAGCATTGGCAGAGAGCACTCAGCCACAGACGGAGGAGATGATTGGAGGCAATGCATCCGGATCAGACGTCGCGCACACGCAGACTGACACAGAAGAGGCCAGCGCCGGAGAGGGGGACAGGACCGTCCCTGAGGACTCGCTTGTGGAGACAACATCGTCCTCATCTTCCGACAGTGTTGGTGAGTCAGCACTGTTGTCACAGACTGGGAGCGGGCAATCAACACCTTCGGTCGGGACACAGCACACAGGGCCCACCCTGCCGCCAACTGCACCATGTACTGTTCGTGCACGCAGGAGTAGGGGGAGCAGAGTGGCGTTCGGTGTCGGCACCGCTGCCCCAGCCTCGGTGAGCAAAATGCTCTTTGTGCTGAGGCTGTTGATCTGCTGCGACAGCTGTGTGTGGGGCAGACCAATATGATAAATGCTTTCCAAGACCACAATAGGAAGTTGGGGCAGGTGGTGGCATTCATGGAAGGGATGCATGGCGATCTTGCTGGTCTACACAGGACAGTTCAGTCATTGGCTACCAGTGTGTCGTCTGCCATTGTACAGTCGCATGGACTGGGTGCTACTTCTGTTCCCCCATCTATAACACTGGATGTCTCAGGGGGGAGTGAATATTCTGACCAGGACTCAAATACAGGTTATTGCACTAGAAGCAGCGTCAGCCAGCATGTCAAGGCACGGAGGGCTCAGACACCATCCCCTAGGTCAGCAAAATCTGTTCACAAAGACAATGTCAGATACACTGGAGTACACACACGGGATCCACAAGAGGGGTTGGGTGAAATGCCTTCACATGCTGCACAGGCATCCCACACAAAAGGTACTCCCAAGGCAAGGGTTACTCCCAGTTCCATGGACACTACCTTGGACAAGGACAGTCAGAAGACGAAGGCACCTCATGAGAGCAGGGACACTCCCAGGGACAGGGACACTAAGAAGGAAGGAGCCAGTCCCAAGGGCAGGGACACTAGGAAGGAAGGAGGCACTCCCAAGGACAGGGAGACTAGGAAGGAAGGAGGCACTCCCAAGGACAGGGAGACTAGGAAGGAAGGAGGCACTCCCAAGGACAGGGAGACTAGGAAGGAAGGAGCCACTCCCAAGGGCAGGAACACTAGGAAGGAAGGAGCCACTCCCAAGGGCAGGGACACTAGGAAGGAAGGAGCCACTACCAAGGGCAGGGACAAGGACAGTCAAAAGACAAAGGCACCTAAGAAGAGCACGGACACTCCCAAGGGCAGGGACACACACACAGGGAGGAGGTGTGTTCTGGGGATAGGTACACCACAGACGACAAGTCTGCTGCCAGGAACAGGGCACCATCCAGGGAACAGGGAAGGTCCACAGACAACATTCCTCCTACGGAAATGGAACATCCAAGGGACAAGGCATCTCCCATGGACAGTGGCGCTATCAAGGACAGGCATACATCACCCCTTGATGCACTGAGGCTGCTGTTGTTGAGGGAACGGAATACAGATGTCTCCGCGGTGGAGTCACACCTTACCTCCACTCCCATCAGGGCCTGTCAGGAGCGGAGGAAGGTGGACCCTGTAGTAGCATCCCCCATGACACAAGTTGCAGAGGCCAGAAGGCAGCCACACAGCAAACGACAAGCAGGCTCCATCACGTCCCCAGAGAGCATTCCCCCAGCAGCAGATGCACCACCCATGGTGGGTGATATTTCTTTTCAGTCCGACCCACTTGCCAGTCCTGTCCTGTCCAGGGTGCAGTCACATATCCCCAAGAAACGTAGACACACAGCATTGACACATGCCCACCCCGATGTCGGTCAAGTGCAACTATCCCCCGCTCCCAGAGCCACCCTGCCTCCTGGCCCATACAGCCCTGTGGCTCATCATTTCAGTGGTCCCAGTGGCGCAGCTGCAGTTGACTCGCATGTGTCAGATAGTGGCACTGTGTCTGTTGTTTGCTGTCATGCATCATGTAGTAGCACTGTATCAGTTGTGCCCTCTCCTGTTTGTGGTGCTGGCAGTGTGTCTGGGTCTGTGGCCCATGTGTCAGTCACTCGGGCTGTGGCTGTGTCTCACACTCCTGTTTGTGGTGCTGGCAGTGTATCTGGGTCTATGGCCCATGTGTCAGTCACTCGGGCTGTGGCAGTGTGTCACACTCCTGTTTGTGGTGCTGGCAGTGTATCTGGGTCTGTGGCCCATGTGTCAGTCACTCGGGCTGTGGCTGTGTCTCACACTCCTGTTTGTGGTGCTGGCAGTTTATCTGGGTCTGTGGCCCATGTGTCAGTCACTCGGGCTGTGGCAGTGTGTCACACTCCTGTTTGTGGTGCTGGCAGTGTATCTGGGTCTGTGGCCCATGTGTCAGTCACTCGGGCTGTGGCTGTGTCTCACACTCCTGTTTGTAGTGCTGGCAGTGTGTCTGGGTCTGTGGCGCATGTGTCAGTCACTCGAGCCGTGGCTGTGTCTTACACTCCAGTTTCTGGTGCTGGCAGTCTGTCCGATGCAGGTACTTCACGCAATCCACCTGATAGTGTGATGTGAGGTGCTGTTAACTTCACTCACATGTCATTGGACATGATGTGTACATTGTCCATTGTAAACAGTCTTCCACTGCTGTGGTCCTTGGGACGGGTTCATTGTGATTCGTACTTGTGGTGCCTCAGATGTACCTGCTTTGGTGTCCACAATGCCCTGTTGCTGTTCTGATAATGCTGTCTGCCCTCTCATGTGCTGCCTCTGATGTACCTGCTCTGGTGTCCACAATGCCCTGTTGCTGTTCTGATACTGCTGTCTGCCCTCTCATGTGCTGCCTCTGATGTACCTGCTCTGGTGTCCACAATGCCCTGTTGCTGTTCTGATAATGCTGTCTGCCCTCTCATGTGCTGCCTCTGATGTACCTGCTCTGGTGTCCACAATGCCCTGTTGCTGTTCTGATACTGCTGTCTGCCCTCTCATGTGCTGCCTCTGATGTACCTGCTCTGGTGTCCACAATGCCCTGTTGCTGTTCTGATACTGCTGTCTGCCCTCTCATGTGCTGCCTCTGATGTACCTGTGCCTTGCCATGGACTGTTGATGCACTTAGCCCCTCTCATGTACTGCCTCTGATGTACCTGCTCTGGTGTCCACAATGCCCTGTTGCTGTTCTGATACTGCATTGTGCCCTCTCATGTGCTGCCTCTGATGGACCTGTGCCTTGCCATGGACTGTTGGTGCACTTAGCCCCTCTCATGTGCTGCCTCTGATGGACCTTTTCAGTGCAATGGACTGTTGGTGCACCTAGCCCCTGTCATGTACTGCCTCTGATGTACCTGCTCTGGTGTCCACGATGCCCTGTTGCTGTTCTGATACTGCATTGTGCCCTCTCATGTGCTGCCTCTGATGTACCTGCTCTGGTGTCCACAATGCCCTGTTGCTGTTCTGATAATGGTGTCTGCCCTCTCATGTGCTGCCTTTGATGTACCTGCTCTGCTGTCCACTATGCCCATGCTCAAGCCTACACTGTGATGTTACCCCGATTATGTGTAAATAAACTAGTCAATCATGTGTCGTGGTTTGTCGGAGTCATTCCTGCGTGTGTGATGCAGGTGTGTATTTGTATTTGCTTCAAGTCAGTGGGTTCAGATACATGACACTCCCCCCTCCCTACGTCACGACCCTTGCAGGTGCTCCGCTCCCCACGAATCAGTGGGTGCAGATACATGTCACTCCCCCCTCCCTACATCACGACCCTTGCAGGTGCTCCCCTCCACACGAATCAGTGGGTTCAGATACATGGCACTCCCCCCTCCCTACGTCACGGCCCTTGCAGGTACTCCTCTCCAGACAGCGAATGGTTTGTAGCCTACCTGCGTCGTCCTCAATGGTGGGCCAAGACTAGGACGTGGTGGATCGTGAAGAGTATCGGGTAAGCGTGTAGTGCTGGGTCCATGTCGGCGTGCGGCTCGTGGTGGGTATGTTCACTGTGGGGCATCCGCAGTGTTCAGGCAGGTTGTTTTTCCGCAGCACTTTTATGTGTATTTTCCGCCATCTTGATTTTGAGGACGTCCTAGACGTCAGTCGGTACGGCGAAGTCTCTGGATTGGTTACGTCCGCCGCGTGGTCGGGTGTAGTTGGGCGGAAGGATTTTGGCCCATCTTTCCTATCCTGATCTGGCGGGCAGAGTGTCCGCGACGGGCGGACGCAGAATAGGCATGTTCCGCATACTCCGGGGCTGGGGAGGCACTTCCGTCCGCCATCCTAATGAGCCCCTCAATGACAATTTAGAGCACTGTATGAGGTGTATCGGGTGTCTACGGCGTTTCAATCAATATACACAAAAAATGGATCATCATCAGGACATTTAGAATAAACATGCCTGTGTGCAATTGCCTGTAATAAATGTTGGCAAATCCTGCATGGATAGTAACAGATATGAAACTGAGGGCACAAATGGCGAACAGCCAAACCAACAAAAAGACAATCAGAGGTATAGGGTAACTGGACCGCTTAGAGGTAATAGTGCGGTATTAGTGAGACCCATCCAGTGATGGGAAGGGGAAGGTGCGATGACTTGAGTATCCCAATGGGGGACGGAGCCGTAGCCGCATGCTCCTAATTCCAGATTCAGGGTTGTGCTAGATCTGTGTTCCTGGGCTGCAGTCAGTAAATGCTGGCTTCCGAGATATCAGGGCAGCCAAACCCTTCATGTGCAGTGAAGCTCTCTCCAGCCCCAACTGCATTGCTGGGGCTGGAAAGAGCAGGCATAGACTCCCAGTCTGCCTAGAGAGTGCAAGCTGCTGATGCTCAGGCCGATACTGAAGGAGCTGCTTCAGGATTGGCCGCGGACAGGCCCGAAGCAGGAAGGGCGCAATGTGGCCGGAGATGGCAGTGGCATTAAGGTAAGTTAATTTATTTTTGTCCATGAACCTCCCCATTGGACATGATGTGTACATTGTCCATTGTAAACAGTCTTCCACTGCTGTGGTCCTTGGGACGGGTTCATTGTGATTCGTACTTGTGGTGCCTCAGATGTACCTGCTCTAGTGTCCACAATGCCCTGTTGCTGTTCTGATAATGCTGTCTGCCCTCTCATGTGCTGCCTCTGATGTACCTGCTCTGGTGTCCACAATGCCCTGTTGCTGTTCTGATACTGCTGTCTGCCCTCTCATGTGCTGCCTCTGATGTACCTGCTCTGGTGTCCACAATGCCCTGTTGCTGTTCTGATAATGCTGTCTGCCCTCTCATGTGCTGCCTCTGATGTACCTGCTCCGGTGTCCACAATGCCCTGTTGCTGTTCTAATACTGCTGTCTGCCCTCTCATGTGCTGCCTCTGATGGACCTGTGCCTTGCCATGGACTGTTGGTGCACTTAGCCCCTCTCATGTGCTGCCTCTGATGGACCTGTGCCTTGCCATGGACTGTTGGTGCACTTAGCCCCTCTCATGTGCTGCCTCTGATGGACCTTTTCAGTGCAATGGACTGTTGGTGCACTTAGCCCCTCTCATGTACTGCCTCTGATGTACCTGCTCTGGTGTCCACGATGCCCTGTTGCTGTTCTGATACTGCTATCTGCCCTCTCATGTGCTGCCTCTGATGTACCTGCTCTGGTGTCCACAATGCCCTGTTGCTGTTATGATACTGCTGTCTGCCCTCTCATGTGCTATCCTCTGATGTACCTGCTCTGGTGTCCACAATGCCCTGTTGCTGTTCTGATACTGCATTGTGCCCTCTCATGTGCTGCCTCTGATGTACCTGCTCTGGTGTCCACTATGCCCATGCTCAAGCCTACACTGTGATGTTACCCTGATTATGTGTAAATAAACTAGTCAATCATGTGTCGTGGTTTGTCGGAGTCATTCCTGCGTGTGTGATGCAGGTGTGTATTTGTATTTGCTTCAAGTCAGTGGGTTCAGATACATGACACTCCCCCCTCCCTACGTCACGACCCTTGCAGGTGCTCCGCTCCCCACGAATCAGTGGGTGCAGATACATGTCACTCCCCCTCCCTACGTCACGACCCTTGCAGGTGCTCCCCTCCACACGAATCAGTGGGTTCAGATACATGGCACTCCCCCCTCCCTACGTCACGGCCCTTGCAGGTACTCCTCTCCAGACAGTGAATGGTTTGTAGCCTACCTGCGTCGTCCTCAATGGTGGGCCAAGACTAGGACGTGGTGGATCGCGAAGAGTATCGGGTAAGCGTGTAGTGCTGGGTCCATGTCGGCGAGCGGCTCGTGGTGGGTATGTTCACTGTGGGGCATCCGCAGTGTTCAGGCAGGTTGTTTTTCCGCAGCGTTTTTATGTGTATTTTCCGCCATCTTGATTTGGAGGACGGTCCTAGATGTCGGTCGGTACGGCGAAGTCTCTGGATTGGTTACGTCCGCCGCGTGGTCGGGTGTAGTTGGGCGGAAGGATTTTGGCCCATCTTTCCTTTCCTGATCTGGCGGACGGAGTGTCCGCGACGGGCGGACGCAGAATAGGCATGTTCCGCATACTCCGGGGCTGGGGAGGCACTTCCGTCCGCCATCCTAATGAGCCCCTCAATGACAATTTAGAGCACTGTATGAGGTGTATCGGGTGTCTACGGCGTTTCAATCAATATACACAAAAAATGATTATCATCAGGACATTTAGAATAAACATGCCTGTGTGCAATTGCCTGTAATAAATGTTGGCAAATCCTGCATGGATAGTAACAGATATGAAACTGAGGGCACAAATGGCGAACAGCCAGACCAACAAAAAGACAATCAGAGGTATAGGGTAACTGGACCGCTTAGAGGTAATAGTGCGGTATTAGTGAGACCCATCCAGTGATGGGAAGGGGAAGGTGCGATGACTTGAGTATCCCAATGGGGGACGGAGCCGTAGCCGCATGCTCCTAATTCCAGATTCAGGGTTGTGATAGATCTGTGTTCCTGGGCTGCAGTCAGTAATTGCTGGCTTCCGAGATATCAGGGCAGCCAAACCCTTCATATGCAGTGAAGCTCTCTCCAGCCCCAACTGCATTGCTGGGGCTGGAAAGAGCAGGCATAGACTCCCAGTCTGCCTAGAGAGTGCAAGCTGCTGATGCTCAGGCCGATACTGAAGGAGCTGCTTCAGGATTGGCCGCGGACAGGCCAGAAGCAGGAAGGGCGCAATGCGGCCGGAGATGGCAGTGGCATTAAGGTAAGTTCATTTATTTTTGTCCATGAACCTCCCCCTTCCCCCTCCTACCCTCCTCCTTCATCCCCACCACCCTCCTCCTGCCTCCGGCCCGGCCCCCCCCCCCACTTTTGCAGGGGATGGGCTGCTACTGCAGACATGCACATACATGTGTTAACATCCTTGTGTCGACTATGTGTGAAAACCTACCTTGTGGTACAAACCTTTATTAATGGCTCTAATATATACTAATAACAGAAAAATATTAAGAAAGAAATCCTGACACACTATCCAGCTTCAAACCTGCACGTATACCCTTATTTAATTAAACACACAAACCAATCTTTCTGGTGATTTGAACATGTTTCCATTATTGTGAGGACTTACTCAGTTTTATCATTTGGCAAGGAAAATATTAATTTGCAAATAATGTTTACGTTTATTTGAAATAATATATACACTTTACACAATAGTGTAACGAATATACAGTGCCACAAAATAGATCTTTCCAGTTACCCTTCATGCATTTGACAGCAGCTTTTCACTGGGTTAACCGGGATAAGCTTTAGAGAATCATTTTGGAATTGGGGGTAGAACATAATATAATCTATTTCTAGAGGGATCTATGTGCCCGTACGTTGGCCTTGGTTAGGGACGCCCCTGATGGTCAGTGCACAGAGAATTTTAACAATAAGGATGGGATCAGGCTGGGGTGCATCATGGCCTCCTTCTTATTCATTCACCTTATATATTAACACATTTTGGTGAAAGGGGAGTTAATTGTCCGAAAGTGAAAAAAACAGCCTTTGCCCCTCCTGCTTTATGCGGACGATCCCTTGCTCATGGTTGAAATGTCCAGGGGTCTCCAAACTCTTGTTAACTCATTTGTGAGTTTTATGGAAGAACTGGACCTTAGCACCAATATTAGTAAGTCCCACCTCATGGTAGTCAGCACAAGTTATACAAAATCTACAATTTCTAAGATAGCAACACAGACTCTCAAAAGGGAGAAAGTGTTCCCGTTATTTGGGTGTCATGTTTGACGCCGCTTTACGAAAGAACCCTTTATTCAGGGGCGTAACACAGGGCCCCGCAGGCCCCGCAGTGCGGGGGGGCCTCGGCCCCCCACGCTCCTCCAGGGGCCCCCTCACTGTCAGCGGAGGACTACAGCTGCAGTGCAAGCAAGCCTCAATCTTCGCAAATAAAATGGTGCTCAAGTTAACTGCACGCACTGCCTGAGGCCTCCACAAGTCCCCATAAATTAAACTGTACACGCACACCACGGTGACGGTCTCTAACTATTTAATTAATAAATGAATTAAATAGTGCGCAGTCCGTACGCCCGTACTCATAATTAAATGGTGCATCTGCGTGCGCGGCGCCGCGTCTACGGGGTGGGGGCGGGGCTGGTGCCACAGTCATGCGCATTGTAATTAAAAGTGCGCGTGATTTGTACCAGTACTGACTCCTGAGAAGGGTGCAGCCGCGCTGTGCCAGGATAATTATACTAGACTACTACTAGTACCAGCCCCTGCGGCTACGCTCGTCCTGTCTTCTGCTGCAGGTGAGTGTCCTGTCGTGTCGTGAGACGTGAGTATGTACGAAGCAGGGCAGGAGTAGTGGTCCGAAACGCAAGCTACTCCCCTGATGGTGTGGTGCCGCTCACCGTCCCGAGGTCGGAGTGGAGAGACTCAGAGAGGTGGGTGGTGGCAATGGAATCCTGGTATGGGCCCCTGCCACTCCACTCCACTGCAGATTTCTCCTGTTCGTTACACTTTTCGCAGCGCACTTTTAAAGCGCTGCATTGCAAAAAAGTATAACGAACAGAAGAAATATGCAGTGACTGGAATCTGAGCTGAGGCCGGAGGTGGGCAACTAGGCCACTCAGCCAGCCTCCAAGGTAATTACCCACTGCCGCAGCAGCTCACGGCCCGCCTGCAAAGCTGAGAGGCAGCATTCAGAGAGTGCAGACCGGACCTGCTTGGCTCAGACGCATGCAGGCCGGGGCCCCACTTTCCGGCCGGCCCAGCTCAGCTCACCCCTAGCCTGGCATTAATCAACAGTCCAGCGAAGTACATACTGTGATAGGCACACTATTCATAAAGGTGAGCTGTGTGTACTGCAGGACGTTTCAAAACTACAGTTTATCTTGTATTTCCTTTATTAGAAATAACTTTTTCGTTTTATATAGCCTACAAATAACTACATCATGGCACTAATGGGTAATTCCTTCCGAACTGAAAACATGCCTATTAACGGCTTATTCAGAACCGGGAGCTTGAAATCCAGTTAAGGCACAGCATGGAAAAAAATATTTTATTTAAGCCCCAAGCAATGCGCCTTCAGCCTTTCACCCCTCCAAGGTCGACACACAAAGACTGTTGAGTAAAGTAGTCATAACATCTGATAGGAAAAAGATACAATTCTTGGACAGGTAGCCCTAGAAGACAAAAGCTATCCAGCTACCAATTCATACCTACCATTTTTCCTAGGTCCACAGGCGATTTGTTAGTATGGTCCCGGGTTTTCCTTAGAATTTTAGGACTTGTAGGCCTATTTTTATTTTGGGTTAAATAAGATTACAAGTCTAAGAAGAAAAAAAGGAACTTACCGAACTAGCCACAAATGAACTTGGGACACTTGGCACCTATATAGCTGTTAAATGTAACCTATTCCATTTGTGACATGTTCAACCTGCCCTTGTTTCCATTTCAACTTTATGTTCTGGTGTTTATAGTTTCGGTATTCTTTTAAAAATATGGGTCCTTTCTAATCTTACATACAAAGTATGTTTGATAAAAAAAACAGACCTGACTGAAGCTGTGGCATGTAGCTCCCAATTACTTGAAAGCTATGATAGGGAATCTGCAATGAGGGCATTTGTAAATTGCGCCGTTTATGGGGAGGTAGCAAATATTGCATCAGAGTGCTGAAGTTCCCCCAGTCCACGAGTAACTAGCTTACCCAGTCTTTTACTTTACATTCTGGGACTTCCAGAGTTGATTGTATAATGGAATAAAGAGGACAACAGGCCTCCGAAGGCAAAGAGTATACCTAGACTGTATGAGTCCAGACTGTATGAGTTACTTGCACACTGACCTAGGAATAATGAGCGCTCCATCACTTCCTTTGGCTTAGGGTGACGTACATCCCTTGACTGGCCATATATTACACTTGTTTTGTACACTGTATATAGGTGGCATTAATTAGCAACTATTGGGTATTTTTCAGATACAAACTGACGCCAAGAAACTAAGGGATGTACAATCAGTCAATTGTCAGATATTTCCATTTGTTTGACACCAGATGTAACTACCAAAGCCATTTGCGTAACTAAGATTAATTTTGCCGCTCCACAGGTTGCATGTAGTGTTTGCAAAAGTCGTGAATTTTCACTTGCTACTTGATTTAATCATGATGTAATTTTATGGTAGAGCAAACATCTCAGTGGTGGGGAGTGGGCATTCGAGTGTGGGGGAGGTGCCTTGAAAAATAGTGGAAAACCTGCAGTGTGCAGTTATTTGCAAAGTTTGGAACGCATTCCCAACCTTGATCTAGTAGAGAGTTTACACATGTTAAGGGTAGTAATAAATAGCTATCCAGTGTGGGGATGGGCAGGGAGCAACCGTTGATGTATTTGGAGAACATACATTTGACATGGGTTTAAATTATCTATATCCAAATTGGTAATGTGGAAGGAAAACCTACATTTATGGGGCTGGGGGGGGAGTTTCTATTTGCTACCAAGGAAAGTTACACACTTTGTTCACTTGCCTTTAGTGTTCTAGTTATGTACTTGTTTTATAATTTTTGTAATTCCCTAACCTATTGCTAAGTAAACTTTGCACTTCGAGTAGGAGAGAGATGGAATTCACAATATAAACATTTGGCTTAAAGACTGACGTGGGCAACTGTTAGGGGTGAATATTTGAGATGGATATTGGTGGGAGTTACACTGTGAGACAACGGACCGTGAGGAGCGCTATGATAAAAAGGGTGATGGGTGGTCCTGAATAGTGTCTCCTCATGGTCATAGGTTTCTGTGAATGACTTTTTTTTTTCAGTACCTTGTTGAGGATGAAAGTTTGGCGATGACTTCAAGGATGTGGTGCAAGGAATTCCAAAAAGCATCCCCTGAGCTCTCACTGTTTTCCGTAATTCTGCTTTAATCTGCCTGTGGGTCTATTGGAGGACTACTGCTGCTTGACCTCAGGTTGTTTCCTGATTTACATTTGAGGTCAAGTTACCGAGATAGAAAGGACCATATACTTGAAATAATTTGTATACATTACCTTACATTGGGGTCAAGTAACCGAGATAGAAAGGACCATATACTTGAAATGATTTGTATACATTACCTTTGAATGTAATTCTTAGTTTAATGGAAAGCCAGTGCAGTTCCTTCAAAGCAGGAGGTATTAGACTATAATGATTAAATGATGCTTCTTGGAGACTTGTGTGGATGTCATTGTAGCTCATTGACATCCTGCATTCATCATTAGGTAGCGCTGCCTTTTTGCCTGGCTCTTCATCAAGCAGTTTAGAGTCATATTTCTTTAAATTGCAGTGGATTTTTGTCAGGGATGTGTCTTACACCTGTCTTTACTTACTGTCTTAAATTCTCTTTGTTATAAATTGACGTGAGCCACATAGCCAGTCTGACAAGTGGCATCAATAAATGAGTTAACTGAGATGTTAGGGTTTATTAAGCAAGTTAATATTAAAATATTAATTGTGTTGTTAATAACATTTGAGACCAGAACAAAACATTGCTAAATGATTTATGATAATCCTTAGTGGGTGTCTGCTGCACTTCAGATGGCTGGGCCAGACATACAACTACGTAACAAGAGTCGGAGCAAAAAAGAGGGGTGGGGGTGCTTAAAGACAGAAAGGGGGAAAGGAGAGAGCGGAATGGAAGGAAGGACAGGTGGGGAGACGGCCATTAGGAGAGTAGAAGGGAGGGAGGAAGAAAGGAAAAGGGAGTGGTGGAGAGAAGAAAGGAGGGTGGAAGGTAAGTATGGAAGAATAGCTAGAAGAAAGATAGAGATGTGGTAAAGCAGAAATGAAGGAAGGAGAGACGGAAGGAAGCTTGCAAGGAGATGGGGAGAGAGTGATAGGGCAAAGGAAGAAGACTTCAAGGGAGAAAGAGAAGGAACAAAGAAGGAAAAGAAGAATGGAGCTACAGAAAGGGTTGAGGGAGAAGGAAGAGAGGGGAAGAAATGGAAAGAGTGGAGAGTGAGAAGGGAAGTAGGAAAGAAGTGAATAAGAAAGGAAATAAAAGAAAGGTTGGAAAGAATGAGCAAAGGTCGGAGGGAGTGAATGTCGCCCGTTTTCAGTTGCCCATTGTGTAGCCTTAGTGTGGTATGGGGTGATCCAAGGGCTCAGCGAGCGTACTTGCATTTTATAATGCTTATAAAGGCAGATTGAGGGTCCTATCGCCACAATATGGTGGTCAGCAGGAAGCTGATGGTGGGCCGCGCCGCCAGGGTGGGGGGGCCCCATCCATGTGCTTTGCAGGGGGGCCCCCTCAAGTTTTGTTACGCCACTGCCTTTATTATGTAGTAAGCAGTCGGATCTTGTCCGGACCAATGCAGCCATCTGGAAGTTTGTTTTTCAACTAGGCAGGAAAGCAATTTGCACCCTGCGACAAGTTTATTGAGCCAAGAGTCTCTCTAAAGTTTGTTATTGGAGTAACATCTATATGACATCACCCCCTCCAGGTGGCAAAAAATGTATTTTTCAAATGTCTTCTTTGCGTCCCTCAGAGTACCCTTCCTACATAATACATAAAGAGCTGGAAGTAAGCTACCTCTCTGATATTATAGCCCTTCACCCCTGTTTATGTTGGGTTTACATTTGGATGAAAGGAGGCCATTTAAATAGAGCTATATTGCAGGACTGTCTATTTCTCGACCTTGTCCTGAAAATCCTGTGGCTAAAGCATATCAAGATATCCCTTCAGAACTTGGGAAGGGGGTATGTTTATTAGCCTGGATAAGATTGTAAAGGCAGATTGAAGCTGGATCAGTTACAATTTCGTGAGACATAAACTACATGAGAGAGAGCCGCCGGCTTTACTGAAACGTTTGGGTGAGGATATGTGCTATTGAAAACAAATTTAGGCATACAAATGTATCTCACTTATGTTACTTCTAGCTATGCTCGATATTTGGTGAATAGATTCAGACCTCATTTGTTACCCCTATTACTTGCTTTCACTCGGGGTTGGCATGATACATCTTCTTTAGCACCCTGCAGCTGCGTCTACGTGTCTGCAAAGGACACCATGCATTTTACAATGTTTTGCAGGTTGCATGAGTTCCCGGGAAATACTTTTTTGGTCCCTCTTTTTAAACATGTACAGCCAGCGCTTCTGTTTTTACAAATGCTCTTTGAGGACATTGCTTTTAATGCTGCTAGTTTTTTAAAGGCTGTTATCAGATCAGGAAATTTGACGACGGACTGATTGTGCCCTGGTAGAGCGGTATGGATTGTTCATGATTTTAATTTTTTGTATGACTTTTATTTGATTGTGTATTTGTTGGAGGCTTTTATGTTTTTTTTTATTGTAACCAAATAAAGCTTGGTAATCCATCACTCAATCTAGAATTCATATCTCAACAGCTCAGCTTGTTTTAGGTGTGGGCACAAGATGATGCTGCTGATGTTTGTTTTTCAATAGAAAAGTGTTATAGTTAGTTCACACAAATACTTTTTGGCAGTGATTAGGAGCTGAGAGACTCCGATCCCTGTGCAAACATGACTGTTTACAAGATCAGAAATCCCTTCAGAGGAAAATAATGGAGGTACAATATTTTTTTTTAAATTGGTTCTTTAAGAAATATTGTACCACCATTGTTTTCCTCTGAGGAATTTCTGGAGATCAAGAAAAAGGACAACATGTTGAATTTCTATGTTAAACACCAATGCTGCATATTATTCCACATCTCCAAGTGAAAAAGTTGTAATAGGATATATTTACAGCACCTGATAAATACATCCCCCTCAGTGAGTTATTTACCGGGTGTGGTAAACACCTCACGAATTCTTTGCAAACCTACTTGGAATCAGGGCCATATACTCCCATTTTGAGTTCAGTGGGTGGCTTGCAAGCCCAGAGTTGAGTCATAAGCCCGCTTTCTACCCACCCACCACATGGCCACAACTTATTTTGAAGTCTGACAACATGAAAACTGGCAGTTCCACAGAGATGGCTATCTGATAACGGAATCTGTAAGTTCCCACAGATATGATCCTTGATGGTCCAGGTACTTAAGTCCCCACAGAGATGGTAATTAATGATTGTGAGGATGAATTCCCCTGCTGGAGGCAGTTCTACGGAGATGGTAATTGAATATTAGGATGTTTAAGACCCCTCTGGGTTCATGCTTGGTGATTTAGATGCCCATGGGAAAAAGAGATTAACAAGAGGAGGAAGTGGATTCTGTCTCCCCTAATAATTTCGTTTAAACAAAAAGGAATCTACTCTGGTAGTGGTAGTGATCCCTACGGTGGTGGGGAGCACACAGTGTTGCTTTAAATACCCCTCACACACCAACAGGCCCCTTGGTGTCATGCTTCATCATCGGGGTCTTCGCACCCCTCTACGGGATGCGGCCTGCTACGACTCACGACTATGTAGGAGCACTGAAGGTGGACTATGTGTTGAAGTGTGTGAAGGGAATAAGTGTGAGTGGTGAGGTGATAGTGATGGTTTAAAAGATACCTGGCTTGTAGGAGAAAAAATAATAAAAAGTTTTTATTAAGCCCTCGGCTGGTATTGTTAAAAAAGTGCAGGTGGAGGTTGTATGTTACTAGTTACGGTACATCAACCTTGAAAGTGCGTCGACATGTTTCGGAGTAGCAAGACTCCTTCTTCAGGACGAGGATATGCACGATTACCCTCACCTTACTCACATGAAAATGTAGATGTCAAAGTGTGCTCTACAAAAAACCATATAAGGTGAAATGTACCTAATCGTGTTTTAATGAATGAAGTCTGTTGCGCCCAATTGGCGTTATTAGTACAGAACTTATAGATAAAGGCTAAATGGCCTCATGAGCCATAGCGTAGTATTGGGGGTTCTTTTTCTTCCTGCTCAATGTAGCAACGGTTACTGCAAAGCCTGGTAGGCTGTCTTCCCCTCAACGCGGCTCCGACGGTATGTAAACACCTCACGAATTCTTTGCAAACCTATTCGGAATCAGGGCCATATACTCCCATTTTTAGTTCAGTGGGTGGCTTGCAAGCCCAGAGTTGAGTCATAAGCCCGCTCTCTGCCCACCCACCACAGGGCCACAACTTATTTTGGAGTCTGACAAAATGAAAACTGGCAGTTCCACAGAGATGGCTATCTGATAATGGAATCTGTAAGTTCACCACAGATATGATCCTTGATGGTCCAGGTACTTAAGTCCCCGCAGAGATGGTAATTAATGATTGTGAGGGTGAATCCCCCTGCTGGAGGCAGTTCTACAGAGATGGTAATTGAATATTAGGATGTTTAATGCCCCTCTGGGTTCATGCTTGGTGATTTAGATGTCCATGGCTCCTCAGAGATAGTTATTAATTATTGAAGGGTTTAAGTCCCCACGTTGATGGTAATCGACGATTAGGGTATTTAGGTCCTTACATAAGTGGAATTGATGATGGAGATGTTTAAGTTCCTATAGAGATAGTGATGGATGATTGAGGCATTTAGGTCCCAACAAAGATGGTGATTCATTATTGGGAAGTTTAAATCCCCATCTGGTTGGCACTTGATGATTCACTAGTTTATGCTCTAGGTCATATGATAAGTCATGATTCGTTGGAATGTTCTAGTCAACAGAAAGTTAGTAATGGATGATTTGGTTGATTAAGTCCACCACAGAGATGGTAATTGATGATTAGGGGCCATATGCATCAACACATTTTCCCATGGACACAGATTGGGCAACCCCCTTTGAAGCATCTGGCCCTACGTTATTAAAGTCCCCACAGAGAAATGATCTTCCACAGCCATGGGGGTGAGGGCAGCATGAGAGGTGCCAGCAATCAGCAGAGACTGGGCTATATTAACAAGTGTGGAAAATGCACACCCACCCACCCAAAATAAAATGTTAAGGGACACAAATCACAATTGTTTTTGTAAATCACCGTCTAGAGGCCACCTTTTTTGTGAAAAGCAAAATGACACCGTTTTGAGCTGAAAAAATCACAATTTCCAAAAAGCCCACTAGTTTTCACCAAAAATAGAAAAATGGAATTCATGGGAAAATAACCCCCCCCCCCCCCCCCCCCCCCCCCAAAAAAAAAAACGTATGCACAAGGCCAACTAAGACACTTCACAATTAGGATTGGCCACCTGCAGTCAACCAGTGGTGTGTATGGCCAAAGGCCAGACTCACTGAAGGATTACAATGGAGGGTAGGGCACAGAGCAAGAGCTGCTCTCATGTGGCAGGTTGGGTACAGGGTCTGCAAGCAGGTCAGGGCCTTTTGCCAACTTGCATCATAGTAAAAAAGCATGCATAGCTGCTTCCCACAGTCGAGGACCAGGCACATCAGTGTTTGTCTGCCCACAGTAGGTAGGGTGCAGGACAGTGCTTGCCTACTTGTAACAGATTGAGTGCATGACCCGGCAAAAGACTGCTGCGGGTTGGACGCTAGACCTGGTGATAGGCCAGATCCTGCAGCCAATCTCCATTGAGCATGTTTATACACAGTGAAGGTTGCACAACTGCATTGGAATGATTACAGGCCCTGCGGCAAAACCTACACTGGACTGCCATTCCCAGGGAGATGTCCTGCAGCCAACCCTGCTTTGCCTGCCATGCTCCAAACAATAATATGCTAATCTTACAGGAAGCACAAATTAGCTAACAAGACAAGATGGTGTAGGTGAATATGATTGGTGTGTGGTGAAAATTATTGTGTGTGTTTTGTGTGCTCCTAATTATAGCGGGTGAATTTCAGTGTTTTTGGGCACTTGAGCCAGAAACAAAACTACTAGATTTTAAATGTGTTTTTTCAGTAAATACATATATGTATTCACACATGCATAACACACACAAACAGAGTCATTGGAGTAAGGCTAAATTTGATAGGGTATACCATGAAATTCTAGTTTCTTTGAAGTTTTCACGAAGAACAGTTTCAAACAGACTACTCGGAAAATAAAAAAATGAAACTAAATCACTTTGTGAAACTACATACATATATATGAATATGCTTCTAATTTTAACTTAAACCACTTAGCCTTGATGGTGCCACTTATGAGAGAGATATGAAAGTGCATCTCTGACATTTGAATCATCAAACCCAAGAAGAACATTTAATAGTTTAATGCAGGCCAAATATAGAAATCGCTGTGGCTCTTTTCAGAATTCATTTGCATAACTACTTAAAGAGCATTTGTATTATTTAGTCCCACTGACACGTGAAAAGACTAACATATATTGCCCTTTCAGCTGTAATGATAATTTAAAAAAGGAAACTGCATACATAGAAATTGTGGCAGGCTTATTATATAACTCAAAAAAAGTACATGAATGTGTCAAAAAAGGCTTTTTGGTAGCTCGTCGTGGGCTTTAATATCTGTCATATGCTTGCTCTGCAACAAGCATCGCTTCTTATAGATATCAGACATTCATCCCACTACTGCAAAGGCTTTAATAGATCAATTTCTTCAATACGTTTCACAAATTTGGTTTCATATGCGGAATGGAATTTTATACATTTTCATAATGCGCCAATAGTGTCAACAATTTTCTCAGCAGAATCCCTCAAAGGTTAGACACACTGCATTACCGGGATAATAGGAGGTCGTCATTGTGTGTGTCAATCGAGTCCATCCATCATTGTTCTTCGACAGGCCCAATAAGGAACCTGTCTGAAGGAAAAAAACATGTCAAAAAGATGCGTCGCCGCCGGTGACGGATGTGTTGGCCTGCCATCTCCAGGGTACCAGAGAAACATCTGAATGCAGGGGTGTCATCAGTGACAGAGGCCTCTGCGCCTGCTTGGACCACAGTGGAAGCCGGATGATGACAAACGATTCTGACAAACCCCCAGCACAGCAGCATCCATTGGGAACCATTAATAGCCCTGGCTGCGCGTGCCCTGTGATGCGGCTCGCGAGGTACGGTGTATGTGATGAGACCGCCAGCAATTGTGGGGGGATGTCTGCTCTAGAATTTGTTTCAATATAAGTCAAACGCGCCCTGTATCGAATTGAATCTAAGCTTTCCTGGATGCATTTCTAAATGAGCGTCTCCTACTATACGGGACACACTTCAGGATATACGGTATTCTAAGAATTTCAGCTATTTGCGACGGTGCATGGCACATAAGTGGCACAATGTTTTCTAACGTGGAAGCAGGGCCTATGCTTATGCAGTTGGCATCACGTTTCCTTCACCATGCTTTTTTTTATATTTAGCTTAAGACATGATTTGCTATACAATACGAGTAGGAGAGAACTGATTTCTCATTTGATGCCAGAGGTAGGGTATGTTGTGGGAGATTTTTGTCAATTTAAATTTTTGTGCATCATTAATATCGTGCAGAATGTATATTCACAGTCAATTGTACATGTAAATACTGGTATAGTTTTATTGATTTTGAAAGGAATTCTCTATAATGTGTAGAAGTGTGCTTGTCTGATATGGTAACTAGGCTTCAACTTAGGTACAAAGTACAAACGCCATCTTTTCTGTAAAGGAAGCCATCTTTGTCACTCATGCTTCTCGCCCCGGCCCATGTATGTCCTTACAAATCCAAGCTGGGATGTACTGTTTTATTTTTATTGTTATTGTTATTCTGATTAATGAATTTTCTTTGGCTCAGCGGCAATGGCAATAATAGCCCAAGTTCCTTCCGCTTGTTCACTGTGCCCTATTCATTCATATAACACTTATTGTTAAAGGGGCTTATTTACAAGCCCTTTGCGCCGCCGGTGTGTCACTTTTAACATGGGAAAAAGTGCTGCACCGGCGGCGCAAAGGGCTTGTAAATAAGCCCCAAAGTATCTAGATTGTACTAGCATTTTGGGACAACATTAGCATAGAGGGTGCAGAAGAATTACTCATGTAGGATAGTGTTAAGGTGGTATGATAATATGACCTTTATTTTTCATGTGCGCTGATTTGCTGAGGAAATGGTGCATTTTTGCACACCACAGCGATTCTGCAGCTACTGTAATTTCATTTTTTTCGTTCAATATCTTTATTATTTTTAAGAAGTAAACGTGCATACAATTATAATAAAATGCAATACATCAGGGCAAAATAATCAATAAATAATTAATTATTTTTTTAGGAGAATACATATATAATATCGAAATTATATCAGGAGAATATCGAAATTACAAACATTAATAAATTAGAGTATTTAATATAAACAATTTTTTGTATAAGAATGATAACAAAAAGTTAGCTGTATTGCACATATTTAAAAAAATATCAGAAGGGGAAAGAGAAGAAGAGAGAAAATAGAATAGAAGGAAGGAAGAACAGAGAAAGCAGGAGAAAAGAGATAGAGGGGACAATATATAGATAAATAAAATGATAGGTAAGTGGTTAGATAAATAATTAGATAAGTAAGTAAGTAAGCGATAACTGGTAATTGGGGGCACCAGCTGCAGTGGAAAAAAGAAATTAACAAGTAGAGACAAAAGGATATTTAGCTACCAAACCTTGCGAGTACAGTTTCATATACTTATCTAAAGACCTCCAAATATTACAAGAGATGGAAGGAGTACAATGTTTCTCTACAACAGAAGTATGAGCCCCAAGAAGAAAAGATAACAAGGCCCACTGCATATGATAGGACAGAAGATTGAAGTACTTCCACTCGGTTAAAATAATTTTAACAGCAATGGATATGAGGAGATCTAACAGCGGCATATCAACATCGTCCAAGGAGAGAGGAGTGCGTGCAGACCACAGACCCAAAATAATCATAGGTAAGGAGAGCTCCACTGAAGTATCAAAGATTAGTAAAATATGTTTCGGAATCAAATCCCAAAAGAAATGTAATAACGAACATTCAAAAAACATATGTTGGTGAGTGCCTGAGATCAAATTGCAATTCCAACAAAGTTCATTGTCACTTAGTTTCATCTTGTATAAGCGAGCAGGTGTCCAATGCAGGAGAGCCATAGAAAAGAATTTAGATTGCATAAGAGAAGGGGCAATCTTATTCTGTAATGAAGTATTCCCAATTAATTGCCATGACTCTTGTGAGATATTTTTAAAAATATCACTAACAAAATGGTGGGACCATTTATCTTTGGTAATAGTAGCCTGAGAGGGATATGACACAGGTAAAAACTTGTATATCTTCGAGGCAATATGACCTGTATGAGACCACATCGACAAAAGTGAAATAGAATTCGAGTCTTTAGAAAGGGCAATTCTAGAAAGAGCAACTTTCAATTTTAAAAAGGTATAAAAATCCATATTATTGAGATTATATGTGTTGGCTAAAGAAGAAAAGGGAAGAGGGTCATGGTTGGAATTATGACGATGTTTAACCAGCGTCAGACCTCTATTAGCCCAGGAAGCCATCGTAACAAGATCAATATCAGTAACAAATTTAGGATTATACCATAATGAAGACCACCTCGACTTATAAATAGGCTTGGAGACTTTTTATCAATACATTTTAAAGCATTCATTGTGTCAGAAATTATAAGGCTTGAATGGAGTAGCACCAGATTAGAAGCAGTTAAAAAGGAAGGGGTAGAAAGAGGTATACACAGCTCATGTTCAATATATAGCCATGGAGGGAATCCGATAAAAACCAAAGAGACGATAAAAAGGCAGTCTGATAGATGTTCCAATCCGGAAGATTACATCTGCCCAAAACAACTGGTTTTCTAAGATGTTTATTAGCAATTCTAGCACTCCTATCACTCCATAAAAAGTTTGATGTAAGTAAATCAATCTCACGGAAAAAGGATGGGGAGAGTTTCAAAGGCAGCATGGAGGATAAAAAATTAATAATAGGAGTTATCATCATCTTAAGACTTTGAAGACGTCCCCACAAGGAGATGTATTTTGGAGACCAGGAGGATAAGAGGTCTATAACCTTCGCTAATATATGAGATTCATTATGAGAAATAGTATCTAAAAGAATATTACAAAACCAAATTCCTAAGTATTTAATTCGAGTCGACTGCCATTTAAAGCCGCCCTCACCCATGTGAGAAGGGAAACATAATGCATTAAGAGGGAACTTTTCCGTCTTATCTCTGTTCAGAGTCTAAGCTGAAACTCGTGAAAACTCATTAATGGTGTTAGAGATAGCAGGAATGGCTGTAGCGATGTCCTCAGAAAAGATGAGAACATCATCTGCATACGCAGACGTTTTAATTGTATACAAAACAAACTGGAAGCCTTTGATATTTTCATTCAGATTGACTAACCGAAGGAGTGGATCTATAGACAAAAGAAACAGAAGGGGTGATAGCGGGCATCCCTGTCTCGTACCCTGGCGTAAATTAAAAAAGGTAGACGTAGCCTCATTAACTCTGATGTTAGTTTTAGGCTGCGCATATAAGGACATAACCATACTGATAAAAGAATCATCTAAATTATGAGATTGGAGCACTGCTTGTAAAAAGGGCCATGACACTTTATCAAAAGCCTTTTCTGCATCAAGAGCAATCGCAGCTGGTGGGAAAACAGATAACATTGCTTTCTCCAATACATGACAGAAGGTTCGGATATTATCTCTAGCAAGGCTTCTATTTACAAAGCCATTCTGGGAACCATGAATAAGACCAGGAATATAACCCTCTAGACGCTCAGCCAGGATTTTAGCAAAAATCTTAGCTTCCATATTAAGAAGCGAGATTGGACAGAAATGTTTAGGGTCAGAATTATCTTTCCCTTCTTTCGGAATCATAACAATAGTAGCCTCAGTGGCTGATCACAAAACTTTGCCTGACTCTACACAGTTATCAAAAACGCTCCTGAGATATTGTATTGTTGAGGATGAGAACGTTTTGTAAAAAGCAATAAGATAACCATCAGGCCCTGGAGCCTTCCCCGTCGAGTCGTCCGAATGACTTGAATCATCTCTTCAGACTCAATAGGTTGCCACAGAGCAGTCATCTCTGACTGCAAAATAGAATGTGTAGGGATCTAGGACAAGAATTGCTGACACAGTGGGAGATCACATTGGTCCTTAGGGGTGTAGAGTCTCGAAAGACTTGCAACATTTCTTGAGAATGGAATTTTCTAGTACCATTGCGGTCATTCATATATAGGAAATTTGAATGGGTTTACCATTCATATTTTGATACTTTAAAGTGGCAGCCAACATCTTACCTGCTCTATTTTGAAGCAACAAGTGTTTAGATTTTTGAGCCTGTCTGCCAATAAGCGTTCTCTTAGTGATAATGGAGTTGTAAGAGTATTTCAAGTTTGTAATGTCCTGCAAGAGAGACTTATCATTCAAGCTTCCATATAATTTCTCTTTTCATTTGATCTCATCCCCCAAAGATTGCAGTGATCCTTTGATATCGGCATTCCGTTTTGAATTTTTTTTGATGATATGACCCCTAATCGTGCATTTAAACATAGACAATTGGGGAATTCACTAAAGACTCGTTATCCTTGAAAAAACTATTGATCTCCACCAATAGTTCTTGGACTTGATCTTTATCAACCAAAATCTCTGTATTAAGATGCCATGTATGAGGAGCTTGTTTGTCCACCAGAGAAAGAAGAGTAAATGAGACCGCTGAGTGATCAGAAATAACTATTGGGTGAATTATAGGATTACTCGTGTGTTTTAGAAGAGCAGTATCAACAAGAAGATAATCAATATGTGAAAAACTAGAAGAGAATGTGGAGAAGAAAAAACGTGAAATCGCTACCCGTAGGATTATGTAACCTCCAAACGTCAGACAGCTGATGAGAGGAGCACATATTGAGCAGTTGTTTATGTAACCTAGGTGGGCGAAATTTAAAGACAGAATGCCTATCTAAGGGGCCGATTATGATTGCGGATAATCTGCATCCTCCGGGCCGGCTGACGCCACCGCCGGCCCGGAGGATGCGGATTATCCGCTCCGGACTGGAAAAAGACCCCCCGCCAGATTAGGATGGCTGGGGGATCTATTTTCCGTCCGCCGCTTATACGCGCGGTCGCCTTCCGACCGCGGCGGAAAAGCTCTAACATGGCTGGCGGTGTCTATCAGATACCGCCAGCCATATTAGGATAGCTGTGGTCATATGCCTTTCCACGGCGGCATTTCCGCCGTGGAAAGGTATACAGTGTTGTCTTCGGAGGCCTGTTGCGGGCCCCCAGGGGTGAAGGGGGGATGGGGGGTGCACATGGGGGGTACCTATGGTACCCCCTGCCTTTGCGTGCACGAAGCGGTAGGCACCATGCGGTGCCTGCAGCTTTGTGCATGCAAAGGTAAACATGCATTTTTTTAACATTGCGGCGTGTGCTGCTTCAAGCAGCACCCGCTGCTATCTTAAAAATACAGGATGTGACCACCAGGGTGGCGGTCACATCTTAATTAGCATGGAGAGACCGCCGCTGCCCCTGAGGACGGTCCCTCCTCCTCTGGGGTGGCGGATGTCCGCCATTCTAATAGGCCCCTTAGATAGGATCCAAAGGCAAATTAAAATTACCTCCAACAATTATTCTAGCATTTTGCGGGATCTCAGATTTTTTTTTATTTATTGAGCTTCAAAAGTAGATCATCAATGTTGGGAGCATAAATGTTCATAACATATAATTCATCTGAGCCATTGGACAAGTGAGAAAACAGCCATCTGTTCAGCAGTAAAGATAGACAGGCCAGAATTCTTGGAAATCATATTTATAACCCCATTCTTTTTACCAGCGACTTCAGAACAAACAACTTCCAGAACCGACCCCTTTCACAAGAGCAAAGCTTTCCTAAAGGCAATCTTAGTCTCCTGAAGAAGAGCAATATCACTAGATAAGCTTTTGCAGTAGTCTAGGATATTGGACCTCTTAACAGGATGATTCAATCCACAAACATTTAGAGAGATTACATTTAGGCCAGACATGAAAAGGCCTGCCACCAACATGATGGGAACATCTAATAACATCTGATAACAGATAAAGGGAAGACTATGCAACAGGAAGGCAGATATATAAATAAATAAACAGCAGGAAAAATATAAAAAATGTACTGCAGCAGGAATCCCCAAGGAAAAAAAGATAAAATTATAAGCGACAGAACTAAAATGCACATGAATCCTACAATAACAACATTGTATTAGATCAGAGAATAGATTTTTTGGAGATTACTAAAACCAAGAGTAAAAATAGTATAATCCAGTAACATGGATACTAATAAAAGATATCTAAATACCAAGCTAAGGCAAACATTTGAATAAGACATCATTAGTAACAATATTAAATATTAAATATAATATTTTAAGGTAATAATCGATTAAGCGGTCATAAGAAATCACAATAGATAATATAAATAACAGGTTACGGTAATATTCGATTAAAGCATCGTAAATAACAATATTAAATACTAGAAAGAACAGAATAAGGCAATATTAAGTTAAGGCATCGGGAAGAACAATAAGAGATAATACAGAACCAGCCTTAGGCAATATTAAGGTAAGACATCATAAAACGCGATAGTAAATATTATAAACAGCAATATTAAATTATGGTATCATAAACAAGAATCTTATATATTATGAATAACAGTCTAAGGAAGTACTAGATTAGAGCATTAAAACATGAAAATAATACCTAATATGAATGATATACTAAGGCATGTTAAATGATCATAGGTGAATCAAAAGATATACTTATATTATAAAAATTCTACTAACAAGTATTAAGAAATATAGGAGTAAGAGTAAGAAAGAAAGATACAAATGAGTCCTAAATACACAAAAAAAGAATAAACACCAGCAAAATAGCAGGAATCGAGTGGACGAAAGAGTTCAAGCAAAACGGAAAAAGCATATAGAAAGGCCTAAAAAGAATAATGAAAAATATATAAAAAATATCATAAAAAGAGAACAAGATAAAGAAAAATTCAAATGAAGCCAACCATTTTAGAATTACACACCAGCAAAAAACTCATCAAAATAAAATGAAATACAATACCAAATAAAGAGAAAAATACACAAGAGGAAGATGAGAGAAAATAGCAACCATAAGATCAATTAAAGGAAGGCTGAAATGAAAGGAAATGATAAAGAAATTGAGGAGAAGGAAAATAAAGATGTAGTGATATCCTCTAATAACAGGACAGAACCAAAACAACTCTAACGATACCGATATACCACTGAAGAGACAAGCATAGAGATATGCACAACCGAGCAACCTGTAAATGAAAGGGTCCTTAAAAGAGAGCAACCCATACATAACAATATCAGAAGCAAAGAAAATGTATTATTACAGGAAAAAGAGAATGGAGAGGCTCTATTAACCACACATAATGCAATAAAGCACCAAGGGTATAAGACAAGCTATCAGTACCAGATGAATATTACGGTTGAGAGGTGCCAGGCGAGAATTCAGAGTCCATCCGTGACTCAGACTGATTGTCCAAAAACTTAGAAAGCTCTGCAGGTTCATAAAAAATCTATGGGCAACCTCTAAAAGTTATTCTGAAACATGAAGGGCCAGCAAAGGAAAATGGAATATTCATGTCTGTAAGTCACCTACATAGATTCAAGAACCCTTTACGACGAATGAAGGTGTCTCGAGCAAAGTGCTGTGAAATTAATATTCTGTGCCCCTCCCATTGCAATGTTTTAATCTTCCTCATATGCGCTAGGATTTGCTCAGAGTGCTGATGTCGCAGAGGTTTAAAAATCACCGTTTTTGGAAAAGATAACGTTTTAGGTTTAAAGGTGGGGACTCTATGAGCACGTTCTATTTCAAAGTCTTTTTTAATTGAAATGTTTAGAACTGAAGGAATCCAAGTAAGAAAAAAGTCCAACATTGATGGAGCCATTTTCTCACAGTGTTCCGGAAGACCAAAAATACAAATGTTACTTCTACGATTTCTGTCTTCCTGTTCAGTCAAGTCTCTTCTCAAAGAAGCCAAGGAGCGCTCCGTATTTTGGAAATTCTTAGCTTGTTTATTCGCGTAATTCTCAACAGAGCTTATACATGTCCCAGCGATGTAAACGCGTAAAGACAGATTTTTTAAGTCACTGCGAATTGCTGATACCTCAACTTGAAGTCAATCGGTGTTCGTTTTTAGTACTTTGTGCAATGTCATGTACTGTATTAAGTTTCAGAAGAATAGTATCTAACGTTGCAGCAGAATCCATATTGACCTTTGCTGAGATATCTGGAGTGGGGGAAGTCTGTTCAGACCTCTTCAGGTTCCCCTTCGAATCTCTATTTTTGGGGTAGACCCCCATGCCTTATGCCATAGAACTGTGGAAGAAGGAAGGAACTGCACAGCACAACTTAGCCACGTAGATAACTGTAATGCAGCCTGAAATGCAAACTACAAACTGTCTATCCAGACAGAATTAATATGTTATATGGCAACTTGACGTGGTATGGTATCTGGTAAAAATGTGGGTAATATCGCCACAGAAGAAATGACAACTAGGTACCTGGCCGCAACTAAGGCACTTAGTGTGCCAAACAGAACCTTCAGGCAGCAGCCACCATTTTGTAGAAAGCTGTCTCCATAGAAAAAAGACCTCTCAAAGAAAAAACAGAGCATAACATAAAGAGGTATTAAAGATGATGAAGAAATACCTCAAAGATGAAGAAACTTGTGCACAAAGTTCCACATGTAGGCTAGAACTCTGTTAAACATCACATGAGGCAGCAGGAGCTTCCGACTTTGCCGCCATTTTGTGCTTGTTCCTGAAGAGAGGATCACCGTGGAGAAAAATGTACTTCATTTGCTGTAGAAACAGCGCGAAAATGAAACTCCAGCGTCTCGAAGTGTTCCACCGCTCAATCCCGTTGCGAGGTGAGCAAAAATCACCTGCAAAGCATTCTTTCCTGGAGCGACTGCATCAAAGATTTGCGGAAGCTCATTAGGACGTGGCCATCTTGGTCACGCATCAAACCAGGCCCCCAGCTACTGTAATTTATATGCAAAAATAATATTTACACCTCACGATTCTGGAGGTGGGCCAGAAGACTTTCCTGTTCTGCTCAGGATGCTGTTGTTTACTCTCCCGATTTTGCTGCCTACTTGGGACTTAGAATAGTTTGTGATTTTGAATTTCTCTGTAATACCCTTTTACTAAGAACCTTTATGGCTTTGAGTCTATATCACTTAATATACATTTTCTGTAATAAATTCCTTTAACTTTCTATTGATCTAGAGCTCAGGTATTGATTGGTCCCAAATACTTAATAAATTGTATTTCTGATTTTGATGCATTTTGGGGTGCCTTAACGTGGGGACGCATTGCCTCAGGAAAATTAGGTTTGAAACCAACTCTGATGCAGTGAGTGTAGGCATTTTGACTGAGGAAAACGTTTGGGGTGTCTACATTTTCAGGGTACGCGATACCCACAGTGTGCAGGTTCTGCAAACTAGCATCAAATGAAGGTGCGATGGAAAACAGGGGAGAAGTGGAATATTTTCATAATCATACCTACAAGAATGATTCTTATATTGCCAGGATAACAATAGTTCAACAAAACAAAAGTCGGTAGTAATGGGGCTGTCATCTAGTACTGTTGTTAGCTCTTATTTTCACCAAATAATCCATCAATGTAAATGTTGAATGAGGTTGGTGAAAAACAAAGGTCACGGATTTCACATCTGTCTGCCCTGGGTTTAAAAAACTGACAGAATGTAGTTAAAATGTCCTACAGCACAAGAATTCCTCATGTTGTGCCTTGAGGCATGCCCAGAGCAAGGGCAATTTGCTTCATCTAGTATACTGAAGGTCAGACAATGTAATTAACTTAATGGTATCTGAATTACATCCATTGCACTGTTGGCATCTGACTATAACTTGCTCGCATGTCACACACTGCTTATGACCTCACATATTACATCACTCATGGCATGTTATAGGACATCATATATGGCATCACAGATGACATCTCAAATACCATATTTGATTACATCATTGATTATATCACTGATGATATCATCCAATAAGTGTGCTAGTTAGTTTGTTTTATAGTTCACATCCCTATTCCCTCCCTCCTGTCTTGTGTGTTCCATTGTAATGCCCCTGATCCGTCCCTCCTGCCATTTATGGTGTGTTATGCTGCAGCTTTCTCTCCTGTCTGTCCATTATGGTCAGCTAGGTACCATTGCCTCTTTCCCCTCTGCTCTCTGTTGTCCCTGTGCATGGTCCTGTCCCCTCCCTATTGCTTTCTATGGATTGTTGTGCTGCACTCCCGTCCCGCATGTCCTGTGTGGTGTATTGTGCTGCTGCAAGGGTCAGTTTGGTGCACCTCTCCATGTCCCTCCTGTCCTCTGTTATCCAGGTCCATGTCCCTACCCCAATTCCTCCTTCCTTCCATGATCCAATGTACCATATTTGCTAACATTTTGAACTTGGTAAGAGGGAGATTTTGAAAGAAAACTGGGGTAGTGATTTTCCCCTTTGACCTACATTAAAAAAGAGGAGATTGTAGACAGGAGACAGATCAAATAAAGCCTGTTTGGACTTAAAAACATTGGACCTTTCCTGGCTGAATCGGGTCTATTGGCATGTATGGTTATACTACCACTGCCTCTTCCTTCTGCCCACAATAGTCTATTATATTGCCACGGCTGCTCTTGCCAGTCCTGTAATGTTGGCTTGTTGCCCCTGCCCTCCTTAGTCTGTTGTGCTGCCTCTGCCCTTCCTGCTTGCCCAGGGTGGTCAAATTGTTGCCTCTGCACACTCCTACCTCCCTTCAATTTTCAGAGTCTGTGCCCCTGGCTTTTGCCTCTCAACAGTATCCTAATGAACAACTAGATTGCTAACATTCTATATTTATTACAAAAATGTGGAACGCCTGACGTCTTCTTGATGTAATCAAAACTGTAATACCTAGAGCATTTCCTTTAGAAATTACATATATGAGAGGGTCTTATTTGCATCAAAATTATGGTTAGTGCTCTAAAAATTAAAATGAGGACATATTTCATATTTTCAGAGTTTTCAAATATCGACAAAACCCTTTTAAATGATTTGCTATCTTTATGTTTTTGTTCCAGTTGACCACTTGATTAAATGTTGCTCTTAGGGGAGAGGATGTGGTTTTACTTCCAGAGCTGCAGACTTTGCAACTGGGGAACCAAAGTTGGAGTTTCTGCTTCAGCTCGAAATTCTGTGATTCTTGTCAAATCACTCAATATCTCAATATCCCCATGTCTAAAACCAAAATGAATTTGTTCTTGTGTGCTGTAACCAAGGCTCATGTAAAGCACTCCAATACCTGACAATTCTGCACTATATAAAACTGCAAAAACACAAAAAATGAAAAGTGGTTTGCACACTTCTGTCATTGTGCTACATGTGGGCTACATCTGGGTGATGTTTGTGCTACATTTGGGCTCTTTTGTCTCTGGTGGCCATCTTGTGAGATTTATTGGTAATGAAGTTTCCTAATTTCCTCATTTACTGCAGTCTCCTCAGTTGGAAATGCTTTCAGTTTATTTTTACTTTGATTCCATCAAGAAGGTATTCAGATATGTCACACATTTGCCATAAATTCTGAATGTTAGCACTGTAGTTGCTCATTAGATCACTGTAGTTAAGCTTCTGCTCACCACGGAAGTCTTCTGCTGGTATTAAAAGTGCATGTTTCAGTCTGCATGTCAGAATTCTTTAATGAAATAGAAGAGGATTTGAGAAGTCACTCAAAATGTGCCCGCATTTTTCTTTCTATGGCAAAATGAGCCCCCTCATTGTGTTCCTTTTTAAATTAAATAATTTAAGTGTTACCACTTTATTCCAATCAAGATGGTTTCAGGTGTGCCATACTTTTGTCATAAGTAAGACTGTTAGCGCTCTAGTTGTTCTTTAGAACACTTTGGGACATTCTGTCATTGGGCTATACTTGGGCTACATCTGGGTGATATTTGTGCTACATTTGGGCTCTTTTGTCTCTGGTGGCCATCTTGGGAGACTTATTTGTTATGAAGTTTACTAATTTCCTCCTTTCCTAAAGTCCCCTCAGTAGGAAATACTTTCAGTTTTTTACTTTGATTCCGTCAAGAAGGCATTCAGATGTGTCACACGTTTGCCATGAATTCAGAATGTTAGCACTCTAGTTGATTATTAGATCACTGTAGTAAAACTATTGCTCACCAGGGAAGTCTGCTGCTGGTATTGAAAGTGCAGAAAGTTCAGTATGCAGGTCAGAATTTTTTTATGAAATAGAAGAGGATTTGAGAAGTCACTCAAAATGTGCCCTAATTTTTCTTTCTACAGCACTAATCATTCTTTCTATGGCAAAATAAACTCACTCGGTATGTTCCTTTTTAAATTAAATGTTTTAAGAGTTACCACTTTATTCCAATCAAGATGGCTTCAGGTGTGCAATACGTTTGTCATAAGTAGGACTGTTAGCGCTCTAGTTGTTCTTTAGAACACTATGGGAAACTGCAGAAGAACACAAAGGAATCAACTTCAGTCTCTGCCCTTGTTGGATGTACATGTTTTACTGAGAATGTCAGACTTTATTCTCACATGACTGAGAAAGATATCCCAGTAGAAGGCTTTTTCACACAGAAAAATCACCTTAGAACACACCACAATTCCTAAAATGAGTTTGTTACCATCAACAAATGAGTTATGATGTAACTAAAGTCTTAAAACCTTCTATTAACTGCAATGCTTAGTAATGAGGTGCTATCATGTATATTGGCCCCAAGATATCTACCAACACTTCTTTATTTATTTCATTTATTTAATGAGTTTTATATAGCGCTGGCTAGACCCGTAAGTATCAGAGCGCTTTACATTAGGTAACACAATGTTACAGAAAAATTATATTACACATAACATCAAGAATGATCAACACATTAAGAGAGGAAAGGAAGGTGGGACAAAAAGAGTGGAGGGGGGAAGGGGGAAGTGGGGAGGATGAGGATGAGTGAAAAGATGGCAAGAGAGACGAAAGGAAGTCTGCCCAAGGACCGACTGGGTAGGTGATGTCCTAGGAGGGAATCCAAACTTGGCCTCCCCTTTAGCTAAACAAGGTAGCTCCATCGGGCATCAGTCAAAAAGGTAGGTCTCAACTAACGAGGGAAAGCTCACAGAATTAAGTCCAGTTGGTAATCAGAGTGGGAACTTGTAACGACCGGATTTTCGGACCTGATAGGATCAGCTCACCAAGACACCACCAACCCAGCCGAAACGTAACCACCTCCCTCCTCAGGACCCATCTATCCAGGCACCTGGGTACCTACCTGAGGATGGGGAATTAGCAATATACAAGCTAATATCATCACAAACACCACTAAATCTATAGGGATTACTAGGAATACTCACTGATTACTATGGACGTCCATGCCCTACACCACATTCATACAATATAGTCTCGCGACCACATGGGCCCAGACTAATCTACCCTGGGGCAGTTCTGATTACTTACCATTACACACTGGCTGCAACCAGTGCTCTCATAAGTCACCCAAGCCACAATCCTGTGGGTATACACACCAGTTTCCTCCCTGGTGCTCTCATAAGTCACCCAAGCCACAATCCTGTGGGTATACACACCAGTTTCCTCCCTGGTGCTCTCATAAGTCACCCAAGCCACAATCCTGTGGGTATACACCTCAGTTTCCCCCCTGGTGCTCTCATTAACGCCGCCTTACAACAACGATCACTTTTTATGAATACCTTCAGCTCTTCATGTTGGGGAATCTCTCACTATTCACTAGAGGTACAATACTACAATATTATGGATCACACAAGAATGGCCAAATTACACGGTGTACAACTTATTCTCTATTTCAAGGGCTCCTCTCTCCCTAATTATTCAGTTACCATTTACCTGATCGGGGGAAGCATCCATTCATACAATAGCACCTGACTAGAAGAAAGGTTAACTTTACTGTATAAGAATAAGAGATATACACACTGGTTCACTAAGAACTGGGGTATCTTTATTATTATAATAACAATAACAATATAATACTATACTTTAACACATAGCCTGAAAAGTAAAAGGGGAATAGACACATACACAGATCTGCGGGGTCTCTTTATTCCACATGTAATTGACAGGGACTGTAGAAAGCTAAAAAGGGAATGGATTATACTGCACACCGCTGAAAGGAAAAGGATTAGCAATACAGTAGGGGAATCTAGCCTAGGAAATGAAGGACAAGATTAAGGTGTAAGTGTAAAGCAAACTAGTTTAGAATACCTCACCCTTTTAAAAAGGAATGTTTCTCTCTCTCTCTGGTGGAATCAGGGCTCTCTCTCTCCCTCCGTCACCACAGCTTCACTCCTCTGGCTCAACTGCTCCAGCTGGCAGCTTCAGCTCCTCCATCTGACTGGTAACTGCTTTAATGCATCCTGATAAATTGGCAGCTCCAGCTGACAGTTCCAACTTCATTCCAAGATTCGTCTGACTGCTTTCTCCAGCTTCAGCAATCATCTGCCTTCTCTCTCCATTCCAGAAAACCAACTGAACTGAACTGTTCTCTTCAGCTCCAAAAACCATCTGACTTCCCTCTCTCCAAGAACCGACTGACTGACACTCCTCCTCTTCTGCACTTCGCTACTATAGAATGCTCTCCTCTAGTGGAAAGTTCCAGCCAGTAGCCTCCTCCCACCAGGTCCATGCACCAGGCTCCCTGCTCCAGACGCCATCACAGTGATCAGCTGCTTGTTTTGTCTAGAGACTTGAGCCCAGGGACACTTCTTGATAAGATTCAGCTCTGGCCGATTCTCTCTGGTTTGCAAAGAGCGAACAACACCTCATAACTAAAACATCACCTTTACCCTGCAAGCATCTCAGTCTGCAGGGACAGAAAGCAAAATGGAGTCTCTCAAGTTCTGGGCCTTGTAGGCCTGAGAAGGATGAAATAACACCTAGCTCTATCCGAGTACATACACAAACCATAATATAAAGTCAGGACTACAGGATCCACCCTATACTATAGGTAGGATGATGAAAGGACACATAATTATGTCAAAGCCAATAGGCAATAGATGGATTAGAGTCAAGAATAAGGGATCTATCATCATATAAAGCAGCTATCCTCTAGGTTATGCTTCTAGGTCTGGAAAAAGGCCTAAAAAGGACCAACACAAGCCAAGAATAGAGATTCAGGATGGTAGCAAGTTTAAAGTCACCATCACTCAGAAATAGAGCCAAAAACACGGTCACTACATTGCACCCTTGATTTTAATTTGCTAACATCCGTAAACAACAACAAACAAATAAACAAACATCAACATAACCTATCAACAAAATCAAAAGCCAAAAGACTCCCTAAAATAAATGTCAACTAAGGAAAATACCACCTAAAACTTGATGTAGGGAATGTAAATCTGACAACCAATTGAAAGCAAATCAAAGCACCCTTGACCTGAATGTTGAAATGTAACTAAGATTGATCTGATAACAACATAAACTAACCAAAGCACCCTTGAACTAAATGTGCCTCAACTTCTAGTGATAACTCATGAAATCTATTGATGTAGGGACATGTTTGTGAAATGAAAACAACAAAGGGCCTAAATGAGGCCTACCTACTTTGGTCAACTTAAGAAAGGATTTAGTAAAATCTGACAAATAAACATGACAAAGGGTCCTTAAAGTCTGGGCAACTATTACTAATAGATGTAGGACATAACCTGACTAAAAGACACACCTCCCAGGACAACTTAAAGTCTAAGGTGACCACCCTTGGAACTAATCCCACTGTTCTAAATAAGAGTTGATGGATCAAAGTGAAAGTGTAATAACAGGAAAACAAGGACAAACCCATTCCTACAAAATAGCTGGTATAGCACTATGCATATCAAGCAATAAATCAAAGAAAGTTATCTAAGTGTGGTGTATATATTCCTCTAAAAGATCATTCAGACATAAATAGTCTGTCCAGAAATCCCTATAGCTAAAATAGCTAAATCATAGACTTAAACTTGGGAAATTGAGTAATAGTAGGCCATGCCAAAGGCAATAGGTAAAGGTCATATGTCATCTAACTCAGGAAACAGTTTGCACCTAATCCCTCTGTATAAATCTGTGGAACACATGTGTGCACCATCATTTAAAACACTGCTTTCCCTTTGTTGGCAAGACTGTGTTACAGAAAACAGGAAAACTATGAAATAGGTGAAAGATAAACAAGTGTAAAGTCAATCTGTATCAATAATGAAATAGCGTAGCATACTAAAATCAAAATATCATGTATCACAGGGCATCAGATTATTAAAGCAGCTCACTAATCATACTACACCCTATGACATTCAAATAATATCATTTGCATCATTGTATTAATGTGGCACTGCATCTTTTTAAACTAGAAAATCAAAACCATGAACAGGACTGAGATTTTTTTTCAATTGGGGCCTGTTTATGGTAACTGCAAAAGTGGCATAATGTCCATCTGAAATAGAAACATGGGAAAAAATGTAAGATTCAAGAATGCAGGCCAAGGAATTTCATTTCAGACTCCTTTCGTAAAGGAACATCATTATAACCAAATAAAAATGGGTTCTTTTAGATCATCACTTGAAAAAGTCAATTAGTAATTTTTTTTTATTTTTTTTTTCAAAAATAGAACTATTGGCTTTGTCAAGAAAATTTTTTTTTAGGAAATCCAGGAATAGTTTTAACCTGACTGCTGAGGCAGCCAACTGTAGATTGTCATGCCAGGTTTAAAAGTTCAGTCACTATAAAAGTTCTCTTCTATAGGAATCCATAGTTGGTTTCTTCTTAGGAAAACAGTTCATTCATATAGGCCACGATGCTCCATGTTCATCTGTATCCTTTGCCAAGGAAGCACGCCCTCCAATCTGGTCATCAGCCATCAGATCCAGGCATGTCAGCTTCCGGTCTGGGTCCAGGCTTGGGGTTTTTTGGGGGGGGGGGCACTCATCCAAAAATAACAAAACACATCACTCCAAAATAAGAAAATCCACACTCATACAGGGCCCCCAGACGTCAGCCATCTGGAACGAAAAACACGCATCATCAATCTTGCAAAAACACATTTTCCATTCAAAAAGCACCCCAATTGCTTTTCTTTTCTGTAAGAAACCTCCTAATTCATGAAAAGAACTCTTCTAAATCCAAGGAATGATTTAAACATTCTACCTATACCATATTCTTTAAATTTGTTTGGGAAAAATCTAATTTTGTCATACACAGCCAGAAGGGCTGGGGTGGCTAACTACCTCTCACTCCTTTCAGAAACAGCCCCCACCTCTAGAAAGATGTCCGCGCTCTGAGTTTTGAACCAGCTCCAACCATAATAAGCAGGAGCCGGGCTACACTGCGATGTAATATTGAATCACTGCCAAATGCTGATCTCATTGCAGGAGCGAAGCTCCTGCCAAGTTTTTTCTCTACACTGCCTTCCCCTCATCGTAATGTCACCCACAGGGCGCCTCCACCCTTTCAAAACTCTGAGCCGAGAACTGCTGAATATTTGCCAAAAAAAAAAAACAAGGCAAGGGCAAGTCTGCCTCAGACGGACGCTCCGAAAAGGGCCCCTTCCTTTCAAAACACCCATGAGAGCCTGGCTGAATTATCATATCAGCCAAGGTCAAGACAAATTCCTTCTAACTTAAAACATACTCGTTCCCAGGCTTCAAACACTGCACCATTATTTCTAACTAATTTAAGCAGATTTAGACATGGTAAAAAGCATCCTAAAAACAGGAATTAAGAAAAACATTTATTGTAACCTAGACACATGCTAGCATTCTCAAATAAGAAGCAACATAATTCTGTAGAATCTGAGACAAACTATATATCATAATGTACTGTTACTGGCTGAAAAGGAAAATATTAAGCAGCAACATAGGAAATCACGACACATTTCTCAAAATAACATGTGAAACACCATCAATTTAAACAAGGGGAAAAAAAAGTTATACATGTAATTTTGCACTGCATAACGAAGAAATCATAATTTGGTGCGCAAGCCTTTCTGTTCTAATTATTAAAAGGGTCAGATTTATTTTTGCATATAGCCTTTTTTCCTAACTGAGTGGGTTTACTCTCACGCTGTTCTGCTTCATATCAGCGCAAAATACAGAATCATTTGCATTTGAAATTTAAACAAAAGGGGCAGCTTGCTTTAGGGAAATAATCACTTCTATTTTCTAGATGTGCAAAATACCCTACAGAACATTTTTTAAAAGCACACGGTTGCATTTCACTGATTAAAGCACATTCTATAATGGGTCTGTTTTAACACTAATTCTAAAATGCTGGTTCGTGTATGTGTCTGCACCATCCGTGCCATGCTCAGCTGACTCATTTTAAAACACCCCCTCACAGTCCGACTTGTTGAATTATAACATTCCGACCTCCGAGTCAGACACATTAAATCATGTGTTCAAAGGCAAACCCACAGAAACTCGTGGACGCATTTCAAACAGTATGTTAAATGAACACTGCTTTTTTTCTCTGCAAGATGTTACCCTTCCCTCAGCTAGCTGTCAAAGTACATAGGCGAACCCTGCAACTAATTAAAAAGTCAAATCAAACCATCATTAATCCAAACAGTCACTGACTTTTAGTGTCAGCTCACGTAACAATGCATGTTAAACAGCATGTTGAAATAAATACTGCTGTCTCAATTCAAGATATCAACCCTTTGGCAGCTCAAACACAATCATTCCCCGATGTCTGCAGATACATGGGGAAGTCAAGAACTTATCTCTCCACGTTTTCATATAACACATGCGCACATCTTCAAAACATTTTCTCCAAGCATTTGAAAGAGATCCAGCTCTCTCCTGCCTAACGTAATGATAACATGCTATGTACAAGCCATATTCACAAGGCACTATTCACAAGCCTTATTCACAAGGCGCCATTCACAAGCCATATTTACAAGGAGCTATTCACAAGGAACTCAACAAATCATAATAATGACATGCTCTTCACAAACCATATTTACAAGGAGCTATTCACAAGGAACTCAGCAAGTCATAATAATGACATGCTATTCACTAGCCATATTTACAAGGAGCTATTCACAAGAAACTCAACAAGTCATAATGAGGACCTGCAATTCACAAACCATATTTACAAGGAGCTATTCACAAGGAACTCAGCAAGTCATAATAATGACATGCAATTCACAAACTATATTTACAAGGAGCTATTTACAAGAAACTCAGCAAGTCATAATGATGACATGCTATTCACAAGCCATATTTACAAGGAGCTATTCACAAGAAACTCAGCAAGTCATAATGAGAACATGCAATTCACAAACCATATTTACAAGGAGCTTTTTACAAGAAGCTCAACAAGTCATTTTACACTGAATACATTTCACATTTCACATCATAAGCAAATGCAGCAAGCCATTTAATAGGCAATTTACAAGCATTTTTCGCACACATATGTACAACTGCATTATCACCAAGATGTAATTGGCTCCCTTACGTACTGTTACCCTTCAAGCCTGTCAGTTCAAACACCAAGATGAAAAGCATTTCTTCCACACTGCATAAGTCAAATGCCATGATGTACTGCAATCTCCTCACACTCCAACTGTTCAAGCCCATAGGTCAGGGACTACACCTCACCATGCAATTCACAGACTGTTCCCAGATGTCAAATTTAAAGGGTTTTAAGTCCAAATACATGTCAAGGCCTCCCTCCCACGCAACTTGTGCGAAACTGCCTGACTATGCCAAATGTGACGACCGGATTTTCGGACCACATAGGGTCAGCTCACCAAGACACCACCAACCCAGCCGAAACGTGACCACCTCCCTCCTCAGGACCCATCTATCCAGGCACCTGGGTACCTACCTGAGGATGGGGAATTAGCAATATACAAGCTAATATCATAAAAAACACCACTAAATCTATAGGGATTACTAGGAATACTCACTGATTACTAAGGACGTCCTTGCCCTACACCACACTCATACAATATAGTCTTGCGACCACATGGGCCCAGACTAATCTACCCTGGGGCAGTTCTGATTACTTAACATTGCACACTGGCTGCAACCAGTGCTCTCATAAGTCACCCAAGCCACAATCCTGTGGGTATACACACCAGTTTCCTCCCTGGTGCTCTCATAATTCACCCAAGCCACAATCATGTGGGTGTACACACCAGTTTCCCCCCTGGTGCTCTCATTAACGCGGCCTTACAATGACGATCACTTTCCTATGAATACCTTCAGCTCTTCATGTTGGGGAATCTCTCACTATTCACTAGAGGTACAATACTACAATATTATGGATCACACAAGAATGGCAGAATTACACGGTGTACAACTTATTCTCTATTTCAAGGGCTCCTCTCTCCCTAATTATTCAGTTACCATTTACCTGATCGGGGGTAGCATCCGTTCATACAATAGGACCTGACTAGAAGAAAGGTTAACTTTACTGTATAAGAATAAGTAATATACACACTGGTTCACTAAGAACTGTGGTATCTTTATTATTATAATAAAAATAACAATATAATACTATACTATAACACAAAGCCTGAAAAGAAAAAGGGGAATAGACACATACACAGATCTGCGGGGTCTCTTTATTCCACATGTAATTGACAGGGACTGTAGAAAGCTAAAAAGGGAATGGATTATACTGAACACCGCTGAAAGAAAAAGGATTAGCAATACAGTAGGGGAATCTAGCCTAGGAAATAAAGGACAAGATTAAGGTGTAAGTGTAAAGCAAACTAGTTTAGAATACCTCACCCTATTAGAAAGGAATGTTTCTCTCTCTCTCTCGTGGAATCAGGGCTCTCTCCCTCCGTCACCACAGCTTCACTCCTCTGGCTCAACTGCTCCAGCAGGCAGCTTCAGCTCCTCCATCTAACTGGTAACTGCTTTAATGCATCCTGATAAACTGGCAGCTCCAGCTGACAGTTTCAACTTCTTTCCAAGATTCGTCTGACTGCTTTCTCCAGCTTCAGCAATCATCTGCCTTCTCTCTCCATTCCAGAAAACCAACTGAACTGTTCTCTTCAGCTCCAAAAACCATCTGACTTCTCTCTCTCCAAGAACCGACTGACTGACACTCCTCGTCTTCTGCACTTCGCTAATATAGAATGCTCTCCTCTAGTGGAAAGTTCCAGCCAGTAGCCTCCTCCCACCAGGTCCATGCACCAGGCTTCCTGCTCCAGACGCCCTCACAGTGATCAGCTGCTTGTTTTGTCTAGAGACTTGAGCCCAGGGACACTTCTTGATAAGATTCAGCTCTGGCTGGTTCTCTCTAGTTTGCAAAGAGCGAACAACACCTCATAACTAAAACATCACCTTTACCCTGCAAGCATCTCAGTCTGCAGGGACAGAAAGCAAAATGGAGTCTCTCTAGTTCTGGGCCTTGTAGGCCTGAGAAGGATGAAATAACACCTAGCTCTATCAGAGTACATACACAAACCATAATATAAAGTCAGGACTACAGGATCCACCCTCTACTATAGGTATGATGATGAAAGGACACATAATTATGTCAAAGCCAATAGGCAATAGATGGATTAGAGTCAAGAATAAGGGATCTATCATCATATAAAGCAGCTATCCTCTAGTTTATGCTTCTAGGTCTGGAAAAAGGCCTAAAAAGGACCTACACAAGCCAAGAATAGAGATTCAGGATGGTAGCAAGCTTAAAGTCACCATCACTCAGAAATAGAGCCAAAAACACGGTCACTACAGAACTGTGAGCAAGGACGGGAGAGGGCAAAGGTCAATAGCTGGAAAGAGGAGAAGGGTAGAGTGGAAATGGGTAGGGTGAAGGGGGAGAAGGGAGATAAGGACAAGAGAGAAGCAGTAGAGTGTCCCCAAAGACCAGCTGGGTAGGTGATGGCCAAGGAGGGAATCCATAGTCCATCTGCCCTTTAGCTTGCGAAGTAGCTCCTCTCGACATCTGTCAAAATGGCTAGGTCTCAGCTGACTAGGGAAAGTTCTCAGTGTAAATGTCCTGGTGGGTGAAGAGGAACAGGGTCAGGTGAGGGCTGATCAAGATGGCAGGTGCTACAGTATTTTACATGTAAGAAAAGGCCGGTCTCCCTTAGCTCTGTAATAGGTCACAAGATCTCCCAAGCGTCAATATGTGATCGCGGGGATATGAAGTCCATTAAAAGCCCGCCTGGACGCATCTCCCCTCTCGGCGGGACAAATGAGGTAGGAGCAGCCATTTTACCTCACGCTGGAGGGGGTACCGCTCACCTCTTCCTTCAGCTACAAGTGAACAATAGATTAGCCATAATAATAATGCCAGGTCTTGAGGCACTGTAGTAAAATGGTAGGTGGATGGCAGGGTATCCGCGGGATATCTTAAATGCTGATGATCCCGGCCATGGGAGCATCTTAACCAGCTACAGATTGGCAGCCATCTTGGTAATGACCGACTAAGTGCTGAAGGGCCTTGGAGTTTAATGGAGCAACTCCGGCATGAAAGCCTTAGGGTGATGATCCTGGATCTCCTGTGTGGTGAAAAGTACTCCACCTCTTGACCAATAAAGCGCATCGCTGCCTGTGCCTTCTGGTTGTGGATTCTGCTCTCCCAGCAATTATGGCCTGGATCGTTTGGGGCAGTCACCTCCTGTACATACCAAGAGCAGTTAGGGAAGATGTGCAGGGAACAGCTCCAAAGCCAGCAGGCTCTCCCTAGTCTTGTGGAAAAACTGTACGTGTTAACTACTTGTGAAGGATCTTAATGATGTGGGGACCCTGGGCTCCTTAGGGCCCGACAGTGATGCCGCGCTACAAAGAGCGGTTGGCTGCCCTTCCCTCCATCCACGAGGCACCGGGTTGTCAAAGCTCCCAGAGACTGCAAGGAGATGCCGCTGGTGACGGCGCTGGAGAAGGTTCCCACGTGGTATATGATGCGGAGCCGCCTAACACAAAGGGGTGCTTGCCGTGCGTGGAGGGGGGCGCAGCTAGCACCAGTGTCCTTATGTTTCCAGGCCGAGGACTCTGTCCCGAGGATGGGCCCGGCTGTTGGCAAAGCCGCAGGACAGATTTGCGAGGCCCTCACCCACCCCCTCGGGCAGTACCCGTACCTCTCTAATGCCGCAGACAGGCGTGTTCTTTGACGTGGAGTTTCCTCCCCAGGAGAGTCAGCCGGCAAATCAGTGTGTGGGGGGGCACCATCAGAAGGTTAGGCGGCGGTTGGCAACATCGCAGTTCACATCTCCCGGCCCCCGAGCACGGTCCAGAGGCTCCCCATGCGCCATCTTAGCTTAATTTCTTACGCTGATGTTGTGCTTCGTTTCTCCGCGATTCAGGATCTGAGCAATGCGATTTTGAGATCAAAATGATCATCCAGCATTCCGCTTGTGGGATTGTTGTTTTCGGCAGGATTAGAGCGTGGCAAAGCACCGCTCTGGAAGCTGGTGTGTGGGTTCACCAGGGATCTTCAGCTCCGAGCGGAAAGCCCAAAACCGGTCTGTCCTTGAATGCAAATATGGTGAAAAATAAATAACGTATGCAGATAAGATTACAGGAGTGCATCCTGTTTTTCCTCTACCTGAGGAATTGTAGTGAAATATATATATATATATATATATATATATATATATATATATATATATATATATATATACATACTGACGAAGGCTTACGCCGAAACGCGTCTGTGCTTTTTTGTTCCCTGATTAAATCACCGTGAGAACTCGGTCTATGAGTGCTGCCTCTTTCTTGCAAACTAAGAAGAGTTTCGAGCGTCATGTATATATATCTATATCTATATCTATATCTATATATATATATATATATATATATATATATATATATATATATATATATATATTCTGTGACACAGATGCAAGGAAGCACTGAAACGCCTTTAGAGGCAACTCTTCTTGTTCGTGTTTAGCGGCGTGCCCGCCGCGAGGAAGCCCACTGCTATCATGGTGGGCCTGCAGCAACAACAATAAAAGACGCTGCGGGATGGCAAGTCCGCTTTGTGGAAGGAGTATGGGCAGGATGTCAGCCCTGTCAGCTTCGAGCAGCCCACTTGGGTATGAATATGTACATTTTGTTGCGGGCAAGGCATGCGACCCACTGGGGTGAACTTTGAAAAACGCACTACAGTTACCAGCATGCAAGTCGCGCATGCGCCCACTGGGGCGGGATATTTAAATTTGCGCAGGTGGTGCATTCGCTGCCTTCTCCCCATGCCAGTGAATAAGGGCGACCACACGCCCGAAACACGTTTGGCTGAAAGACATTATACGAAGGAGCAGCTGGTCTGTGTATCCTGCAATCTACAAAAAAAAGGTTCAACTTGCCGTGGTGTGGCTTCTTCTTTGGAGGCAACTCTTCTTGTTCGTGTTTAGCGGCGTGCCCCGCCGCGAGGAAGCCCCACTGCTATCATGGCGGGCCTGCAGCAACAACAATAAAAGATGCTGCGGGATTGCAAGTCCGCTTTGTGGAAGGAGTATGGGCAGGATGCCAGCCCTGTCAGCTTCGAGCAGCCCACTTGGGTATGAATATGTACATTTTTTGGGGGGCAAAGCATGCGACCGACTGGGGTGAACATTGAAAAACGCACTACAGTTACAAGCATGCAAGTCGCGCATACGCCCACTGGGGCGGGATATTTAAATTTGCGCAGGTGGTGCGTTCGCTGCCTTCTCCCCATGCCAGTGAACAAGGGTGACCACACGCCCAAAACGCGTTTGGCTGAAAGACATTTTGTGTAGGAGCAGCTGGTCTGTGTATCCTGCATTCTACAAATAAAAGGTTCAACTTGCAGTGGTGTGGCTTCTTCTTTGGAGGCAACTCTTCTTGCTTAAATATATATATATATATATATATATATATTTTATTTATTTATTTATTTCGGCCATAAAAGACACATACATAAAAACATAGGATCATAACAATATATGCATACAAATCTTTTTAAAAAAGGAGATTAAAAAAGATTATGGGCCAGATGCATCAAGCATCCATTTTGCGATTCCTTATTAGCGAAAAATAAAGAATCGCTAATAAGGAATAGCAAAATGGAATGCATCAAGCAATCACTATAAAAATAGCGATTCCTTACAATTCCTTAATTGCGACTCGCATATTGCGACTCGCAATTAATGAATACCTCCCCATTAATTCCTATGGGCCTAGAGGCCCATAGGAATGAATGGGAAGACAATCTCAATTAGCGAATCGCAATTAGCGATTCGCAAATTGAGATTGCGAGTTCAAGGGTGCAGGGGTGTCCAAAGGACACCCTGTTACACCCCTGAAGGTGATCTGTACACATATGTTGCGCACACACATGCCCATAGGGCATGTGTGTGCGCAACATGAAACTTTGAAAAATGCACAAAAGTGCATTATTCAAAGTTTTTGCAAATTACCATGAAGTTGTACTTCGTGGTAATTTGCGTGCCCTATTAGCGAATTCGCTATTTTTGATACTTTCATGCATTGCATTTAAGGAATCTCAATTTGAGATTCCTTAAATGCAAACAATCGCAATTTAGCGAATTCTCTATTTGCGATTTTTGCATTTGGGATGATGCATCCCAAATGCAAAAATTGCACTCGCAAAGGGCCAGATTCTGAGAATCTGGCCCTTTTGCGAGCGCATTTTGCTTGATGCATCTGGCCCTATA
Source organism: Lissotriton vulgaris (assembly GCF_964263255.1). Classification (NCBI taxonomy): domain Eukaryota; kingdom Metazoa; phylum Chordata; class Amphibia; order Caudata; family Salamandridae; genus Lissotriton; species Lissotriton vulgaris. The sequence goes on along the minus strand of NC_141694.1, from coordinate 1,194,035,553 downwards.
TCTTTAAATACAAAATTCATTATAAACATCCTCATAGAACATTAACAAGAACACCAAGGCTTCATCTCATTTTTTATCTGGTTGCTAAGCATATACCAGGTAAAGATGGATATTTCGAGGAACAGCAAGAATTTAACTGCTCAAAGTACTTGGCCAAACTTCCTGCCAACAATGTACACAGAAGAAAGAAATCTACTGATACTAAATACAATAGGTTGGAAAGTATTAGTTTTGATAATTCTATATGCCGTGATACAAGATCTTGTTCCTAGGAGGGAGCACAGGGGTTTGATCCATCTTTTTTGTGCTTTTGAGTATGCTTTACAAATAAACAGCATATGGACCTCATCCTCCATACAAGAACCTAAGCACATTGAGCACTTCCCATGTGTAACATTTGTACATTCCAGTTTTCTCTTAGACCAACGTTCTATATTGGAATTCAGCATAAGATTCCTGTATCTGCATTTCAGGAATAGAGACTTCGCAAGGGGAGGCTCTATTTCTTCTAAAAAAGAACTCAAAGGAGGGGTCATCTTTGAAGATTAAGAATTCTTGGGTTAAAGACCCGGTTGTATTTTCATTCACTGACTGGTTAGTTATATAGGACCAGAAGGCTCGTTTCACCATAGACTTGGCGAAAGGTGGTAAGTTTTCTGGACTCTCCCATAACTGAGGCAAGCCCAGAATTGAGAACCATTTTTTAATGTGTCTGAGCCCTAGTATTAAATGAAAGGAATCTAAACCCAATATCTCCTGAAGGCCCTTCCTATAGTCGGTTAGTTCTGGGGTAGACCATATCCTTATCCAGAACATTAGTGGTCTAATGGTTATATGGTTATCAGTTCTTTTAAGATTCAGGTCGAATTGGAGAGGAGTCAACGGTGTACTAGTGGGTACCCTTACGATTGATCTCATACATTTGTTATCCAGGCCATGGAAACTATCCCTTGCCCAGGGTATATATATATATATATATTACCTACTGGCGATAGCCAGTAGGTATATATAGTTAGGATTTTTTCTCTATGGAACTTTTGAAAATTCTATGTCTAATAACTTTGGCGTTTGTGGACGGAATTGGCTGAAATTTTCAGGAAAATGGCACATTTTGTTTCTGACAGCCCCTGAAAATTGGGGGGGGGGTCGTCAAGGGGGGGCCGAGAAAAAAGGGGGGTCCCAAAACACATTTTCCCCATTCATTTTTCCATAGGGCGGTTGGCCTCACTTTTAGCACGAACGGCTGAATGGATTTGCACGAAACTGATTGGCTCTCCGGTGTCTGTCAACATTCTAAACAGTCCGGAGCGGCCGCCATCTTGTCTCTCGGTAGGATCGAGAGACAAGAGGAGGCCAAAACAAAGGGGGAAATGAAGGAAAGGGGGCAAGGTAGACCCCTTCTGACCCCCTAGGATTGATGAGGGGGATATTATAGAGCGACGCGGGGCCCAAAAAAAAAAAAAAAAATCTGATTTTTTCGCCGTAAAGACGCGTCTTGGTACGCGAACCGGGCAGCTAACCGGGCAGCTAACCGGGAAGCTAACCGGCAGTGTAACGGGAGTCTGAGGAGTAGCTGATTGGCTGTCAACATTGTAAACAGTCCGGAGCGGCCGCCATCTTGTCTCTCGGTAGGATCGAGAGACAAGAGGAGGCCAAAACAAAGGGGGAAATGAAGGAAAGGGGGCAAGGTAGACCCCTTCTGACCCCCTAGTATTGATGAGGGGGATATTATAGAGCCACGCGGGGCCCAAAAAAAAAATAATTCCGATTTTTTCGCCGTAGAGACGCGTCTTGGTACGCGAACCGGGCAGCTAACCGGGCACCTAACAGGGAAGCTAACCGGCAGTGTAACGGGAGTCTGAGGTGAAGCTGATTGGCTGTTAACATTGTAAACAGTCTGGAGCGGCCGCCATCTTGTCTCTCTGTGGGATCGAGAGACAAGAGGTGGAAAAAAAAAAGGTGTAAATGAAGGAAAGGGGTAAGGTAGACTCCTCCTGAACCCCTAGGATTGATGAGGGGGCTATTAAAGTTCCCCGCGGGGCAAAAGAAAAAAAAAATTGCGATTGCGGTTTTGTTTGCGCTGCAGAGACGATACGTCACGGTTATGCGATGCATCATGAGGCGTCTCACGGGCTACGTGATACGTCACGTAATAAAGAATATATTTTACAGCTATAGATATTAGCTTTTAAAAAACCAATGAAATTCACTGAAAAAACCATAGGTTATAGACCATATATAGTTAGGAATTTGCATTTACAAAACCTTGAAAATTCACTGAAAAAACCATAGGTTATAGACCATATATAGTTAGGGATTAGCATTTACAAAACCTTATTTTATTCGCACAAAACCATTGAAATTTCATATATAGTTAGTTGCACTAACTATATATCGCGGACCTGCAATCCACTGCTAATGATGTCACATATTACATCATTCATGACATGGTCAGTGACATCACTGATGACATCACTGATGACATCTCAAATGACATCACTGATGACATCTCAAATAACATCACTGATGACATCACTGACATCTCATTTGACATTATTGATGACATCAATGATGATATAATTTATGTGATAATACAATGAACATCTTCAGACTGTAATATAACCTTAAATACACTCAGTGTAAACAGACACTCACAGACTGTCACACATCCATGGAGTTACTCACACACCTAGTCAGTCATGCAAAGAATCAATCACACCTCCATTTCCTCAACTATACAGTTATACACACTTTACTTATTCAAACATATACTAACACATATTTACTCTCTTATACAATCCCTGATACAAGTTCACAATCATCCATACAGCCACTCTCACATTCACTGGCTCTTATGTTCAGTTATTTATATATGTCAACTCTCACATGGACTGTGTTTTACATATGTACTTACTTTGACATGTAGCACTGAGATATCCATTCACTCACCAATACACTCATGCACACAGTCAACTGTCCATACAGCTGTTTCTACATGCACTTTTGAACCCATACACCTAGGGAATCAACTGCTCACACATCTATGCACAGAGTCATACACCTCCCAGCCACCCACACACATACTCAGTCTCCCATACAAATACTTGGGCAACCATTCAATAACCCATATAGTTACTGATATAGCTACTGATTTAAACATGCAGCAGTTTACAGAACAACATATATAATGATTGCCAGATTAAGACACTTTAGTCACTAACCCATGCACTCAGTGAGACACATTTAATCATTCTCTCATACAGTCAGTCATGCACCTACTAAATCCTTCATCCAGACACGTATACATCCACTCATTCTTCAATATGTAAGACATATTTTAACTTTACAGAAACATATAGTCACTGGGTGTTGTCATCAGTGATGTCATCAGTGATGTCATTTGAGATGTCATCAGTGATGTCACTGACCATGTCATGAATGATGTAATATGTGACATCATTAGCAGTGGATTGCGGGTCCGCGATATATAGTTAGTGCAACTAACTATATATGGAATTTCAATGGTTTTGTGCGAATAAAATAAGGTTTTGTAAATGCTAATCCCTAACTATATATGGTCTACAACCTATGGTTTTTTCAGTGAATATATATATATATATATATACATACTCCACAAGAAGGTACTCGCGCTCAGGATATGCCACACTTTATAAAGCAAAGGTTACGCGTTTCGACAGCAAAGGCTGTCTTGATCACACAGTTTGCTATTGTTACAGGAAGTCTATACATAGGCTTGAGACACCAAAAAAGGACTAATTGTTTAGTAAATGGTGTCTAGATCTACTTGGCGGCCATCTTAAAAAGGTATACAGGTATATATAGTATATGGCACAAGTTCATGTATTTACATATCTTTACATATATATACATTCTCCATATCCAATAGGTCACCCAAGTTAAACAATGTTTGTGAATAATTATTTACATAATCATTATACATTTTTACAATTTACATTTATACATTTTCACTCTTCTTTCGACATAGTGTCAAATTTATTACATCTCAATCAAACTCGAACAAGAAATGGATACCATGACAAAAAGATTCAGGGAAGGAGGATATCCCGAATGGGTACTAAATAGAGCAAAAAACCGAGTTAGAACTGTAGATCGCAACTCATTGCTTAACCCTAATGAAGAGATAACTACTCAGATTGATAACAAGGAGTCAGAAAATATCACTAGGGTAACACTTACCTATAGTAGCAATTCTACCCAAATATCTAAGATACTAGCAGATAAATGGGATGTATTAACGAGTGACCCTATCATCGGCCCAACAATGCCCCACAGACCTAAAATAACATACAGAAAAGGGAGGAGCATTAGAGACATCATTGTCCACAATGACATTACACCAAAAATATTAGAGAATGAACATCATTTGAAAGGCTTCTATCCCTGTGGGCACTGTAAAGCCTGTCGTAACAGCAGTATGGTCAAATCTTTTTTTATCCCAGGTCATGACACTCCGAAAGTGATTGATCAATTTTTGACTTGCAGTTCTACCTATTGTATATATGTACTAGTGTGCCCATGTAAAATGAAGTACGTTGGAAGTACCACACTAACTACTAAAAAGAGAGTACTTGAGCACATGCGGGCCATAAACAACAAGGACCCGCATTATCCCATAGCTAGACATTTTGAGCTTTTTCATATATCTAATAGCAACCTGTTAAGCTTTTTTGTATTGGAACAAGTTCACATTGGTCCCAGAGGTGGCAATAGAACTCTGGCATTACGCAAACGTTAATCAAAGTGGATATTTAATCTCGAGACCAAATATCCTAAAGGCCATAACCTCGATGAGGAACTGGCCTACCATTTAAAAGATTAAATACTTGTTCGGATATTAATGTTTGGCTACAACTATGAATTTTCTAGAACAATGATTTTTCTGCAACCATGTACTTTGCTTATGGAAAGTTTTTATGAATATGATCATGTATCATGCAACAATATCATATGATTATCTTATATCCACGTAGGTGTTAATTTTAATTTAATTTTAATTTTATTTTATTCACAGGAATATAGGACAGGTTACTTGTGCTGCGGACTGTCTCATCCATTCCGGATAACCTAGCCCTTTCTCCCAAGGGTCCTGTTTTCAGATAAGAATTTACCTTATCTAGTGCCCTTTAATCCTTTTTCTTCTCTTTTCAATTGTAACAATGGAACAATATATCGGCTATCAAAGAAAACATTTCGGTCTATCTCACATGTATAAATATTATATATAGGACTATGTTCTGAACAAAAATGCTATACAGGACGATGTTCTGAGAATCTAGGGCACTAAGCCGCACATGACTTTACATATTTTCATCAATAGGATATATCTCCCGAGTTTGATTGAGATGTTATAAATTTGACACTATGTCGAAAGAAGAGTGAAAATGTATAAATGTAAATTGTAAAAGTGTATAATGATTATGTAAATAATTATTCACGAACATTTTTTAACTTTGGTGACCTATTGGATACGGAGAATGTATATATATGTAAATATATGTAAATACATGAACTTGTGCCATTTACTATATATACCTTTTTAAGATGGCCTCCAAGTGGATCTAGACACCACTTACTAAACAATTAGTCCTTTTTTGGTGTCTCAAGCCTATGTATAGACTTCCTGTAACAATAGCAAATTGTGTGATTAAGACAGCCTTTGCTGTCGAAACACGTAATCTTTGCTTAATAAACTGTGGCATATCCTGAGCGCGAGTACTTTCTTTGAAGAAAATTGCTGTGGAGTAATTAACCGCCGAGAGACCTGCTCGGCTTTCTCTCGCCATCTGTCCACGGGCCGTGGACTTCATGCAAACGGGTCACGTTGGAGTAAAAATATATATTTACATATATACATTTAAGCTACAAAGAAGGGGGGTTAAGAATTGAAAATCTATACTATATGTGCACTTACCTTTTAATATTTTGGTCCTTACCATTTTGGCCAACATATTTTAGTATACAATATTGTTGTATTCTATATACAATCTGCTCTTGTTACCCAGATCCAGCCAGAACTCTTTTCCCAAAACTTACCTCACTATAAAACCCAGCATCAATAATTTTAAGATCCTGTTAATAGCATAATTCACTCTACAGTATTTCCACATACTACCAAACCCTTACATAGAGTTTTGCTATTGATAACATCCACAAGCATTGGCTCACGCTTTTGTTCTTGATAGTGGGCAGGCTCATTGAGAACTCCATTCTTGACAATAGGTTCATAATGACCTCGTGATGGGGGATTTCCCAGCCCCATCATCGCACAGGCTGTACAGACTCAAACGCATTGAATATAACATTAGAACCACTGTGCAACCAGCTCACACTCTTGCTGCTCATCATGAGGAAGATTGTTGAACTAAGGAACTGCAGATATAACATCCATCATTCATCCTGTGCTCTAAAAATATAACCCATCAGGGACACTGTATCCTCTTTCAAAACATTGTTCCCTAGTTTTGCTGTGAAATGATATAATTCCCTTCAAAAACTGTTTCAGACTAAGACCCTTCATTTAGCTGCAACAATTGCCCTCCGATTATCAGATTCAGACGTTTCCCAAAGAATATCGAGCTATAGTTCATGGATTCGAAATATAGCCGCTTAAGTGCTGCCTCAGTGCATTGGCCGACGGCAGCACTACCTCCCCAGTGCTGCGCACGACCATTGGACGTCCATTCAGCACTAGTTCCAATGGACAGCGCAGCACTGGGGAGGAATGTTTAATAGCATCTATGAGATTAAAGTAGAATGCATACAAAATAAAACGAATATCTGTGAAATCCATCATTATACGGGCAGGTCACTCATTTTTTTGTTGTAAACATCTAAAGTAATATTGACGACTGCAGTTGCTGCTCAGTAAAGAGTATTTTAAAATGCTACCACTCAGTTTTTTTAAGTGATGTCATTTAAACCTCATGGGCTCTGCAAAGCACTACACCATGACCATGCACTGTTCAATAGTAACTTCGCTAAGAGATTTGTTCCAAAACATATACAGTCACTGTGCTCCTGGAGATTCCAGAGTGATCACGAGATGCACTCCTGGCAATATCCAGACTCGCTCAGAGCCTTTCGCCTGATAACATGTGCGTTCACTAAGGGTAGCACTTCAGCTCCTGAAGTGCTGCGATCCAGCAACTCCAACTCCAAGATCCAGCGACTCCAACAGCTCTGCTCATGTAAACACACAGGTTGATATAACCAGAGCTTTGTTTTTAATATTACCCATAATGACAGAGGGGCTTCTTCTATGTATAATGCAGAGATTTACTCTGGCATCTTCTTTTGATAATACTCAGTTGCAAGCTCCTTTACTGACACTATCTAGACTCCCTCAGAGTAAAGATTGGTTGTCAAAACTGCAGAGTATTAAACAAATTCTGAGGTGTGTATGAAGCTGTAAGGGCCCTCAAACTAAGCAGAGAAATACAAACCAGCAGGAAATCTTGGGCATAAATGGCTTAAAGAGAAGTCAGATCAGCTCTGAAGATGATGGCAAATGGGTGTTTGGAAGTTGGCGCTAAGGAAGAGAGAGGAACATCTCTGTCAGTCAGAGGTCCAATCCCACAGTCACTTCTGGTTAGAACAGGGGTAACAACCAGCAGTTACCTTTAGGCTCTCATAAGAAAGGGCATTGATTAATGCTAGGTTGCCTGGAAACTTTGGGCATATTTACAAAACATATGTCTGCGCGCAGTATTATGCCAAATTTGGCAACCCCACACTCCAAAATGTTTTAAACACCATGATGCGCCGTATTCACAAGAATAGGGCACACCCCTTTTTTCCCCCTAGTGCTGGTACAAAAAAAGCTGCCTTGCTCCAGGGCAGGCACCCGGCAGCCATGTTGCAAGGGTACCTGTGCTGCAGGGGCGATTGCAGGAAGGAGTAAACAATCATTTATGGTAATTTGCTCTTTTTATGTGTGCTGCAGAATGCACCACACACAGAAAGAGCAAATAAATTAGGAGAAATTATTCATTTATCCTCACATCGCCATACTAAGATAAGGTATTCCCAGGCATTCGTTTTTGGCGCTTCCTCAGCCGTGTAAATCTGAGGAAGCATAAAAAGCAATGGGTGTTGCGGTGGATCCCCCCACTGCAACACCCATTACATGCACCTTTGCCGCAGAGGACTGTGGCGGAACAGGTCATATTTACAAGTTGGTGTTAAGCCACATTAAGTGGCTTACTGCCATCTTGTAAATATGGGTAATGGTGCAAGGCAACCGGAGCATCAAAAAAAGTGACGCTCTGGTGGCGACAGGGGCTTGTACATATGCCCCTTCCTGGGATTTATTGAACCCACAGCTGTTAGACTTATAGGAACCTCTATTTGAGAAGGGGTTAGCTCACCACAAATGTGTCACCTGGATGTTTTTTGATAACTATATTTTGAACTGCCTTACCAGATTTATATTCCTAACACTCCACATGTCTAGTAAAATTGTCCCGAGCCTAAATTTCCAATAGACAGAAAGCAGATGCTTCTCTTTTATCTCTTTTGCCCAAATTTTCCTCTGAAGGAGCTTCCGTTAGGGAGGTTAATATGTATTCCTCCCTTACCACTGATCACTTTGTGTGTGGTGGAAGCCTGGGGGTTATCATATGGGCCCATCTTAAAGCTGGTACTGATACCCTGTAAGAGACTGACATAAAATCACAGTCTGTGCTATTTTCCAAAGGGCTATTTTGGTCCATAGTTTAGTTCATTAAAGAATTGGCTGATAAGATTTGTCAGAGCATTTGCTGCCATATTGTTTACTTTTCTTAACTTAGGGTTTTAGAACGCTCTAAATGCCAAATTACAACAGCATCAGAGTGCTTTGTTGGGGAAAGCAGGAAAGTTTATAAGTGAAAAAAACTTTGAAGATTAAAGCTGGAAATCCGGTAGATGAGAATTATCACCAAAAATGACTGGGTGATTAGCTACTCTTAGGTGCTGGACAGACATGTTGACAGAATAGCAGGGAATATGTGAATTACTGTGTTGTTTGGGTATGGAGGTTTTGTGTAGGGGTGGGGGCACTACTTGCTACTGGATCCTTGGAAAATATGTAATTTTGAGTACGGTGAGTGTGGTATATGAGGAAGTTGTCTTTGAGCATGAGACAGTAATGTATATCACTACAGAGGGCTTGCAAGTACGCAACTACAGGAATCACTCACCACTAACCTTCCTGACAAACAGCATCCTCCACAGTTCAGACTATAACATCACACAAACACACATGATGTAGACTGTTCTGAAAAGACCTCCAACACGTATTTTGAATGCACCTTCAGTGCAGTGAAGTTTCAAAAAGGGGATAAGCACCAAAATAAACAAATACAAAAGCTAATTTCTTCCAGCTTTTTCCTTTTCAGATGATAATTAGTTTCTGAGTAAATAACCTCAGGAGATAACATATTTTTAGTATTTTTATACATTGCTCTTTTCGTCCACCCATTGAACTGTTGGTGCTCTTGGCGCTATTATCTATCCAAAAAGAACTCTGCTGAAGCCTTAAAAGGCTTGCAGCTTGGATCATTGCTTGAGTAGGTGCCTTCCTATGTCAAGAAATGTATATATCTCTTGTGTGGAGAGAAGAAGGGCTGGAATGGGCCTGTCCCTTACTAGCCCAGGAAACCGTTCTATCTCCCAGCAGGTACACACTTGAGGACCTGAATTAGAGTTTGGTGGATGGAGTTAACTCAGTCAGGATGGCAGAGCCCTCACCAAAATTGAAGATCTTCATGTGATTCTAGTGTTTACGGCAGTATTCATTTACTATTAAAATATAGTATTTATTTAGTATGTATGAAGACTATGTAGTATGCCCACAAGCTGAAATATGCAAATGAGGGAATACTAGTTCTACTCAACTACCCTTCAAATACATGATGAACACTTCAATTGATTGCTAAAAGAAGACTAGTAGTTTCTAGAAGAATAGTATTTGAAGCTTAGTAGTATCCTGTAAGGGTTTTTCTGCAGCTCTTGTGCTATTTCAAGAAGCAGAATGAAGGCTAGTCTCATTGATTGTGACCACTGTTTGAAGACTAGTGGTATTCTTTGTGAGCAATACCTGAATACTAACAGCAATGATTGTGAAGACTCAGTATGACTAGCAGCATTTAAAGAGATGTTAATTGAACACTATTGTGCTATTTAAAGAGCAAAATGAAGGTTAGTCTCGGTTATTGTGACCACTAATTGAAGATTAGTGGTATCTTTGTGAGCAATATCCGAAGACTATTGGCAATGACTATCAATAGTTAAGTAAGACAAGCAGAATTCAAATTGAATGTTAATTGAACACAAGTCGCAATAATTCTGATTAATTTATAGCAATTTTATTCATTTGGTTGCTTGCACAAGGCTTCTTTTAATGATGGCTTTTGGACTAACAGCCAGATTCATCTAAGACCCGTTTTGCGAGTCTCTAATAGCGATTCATAAGGAATCGCTATTACAGACTCGCAAAACGGGATTCATGTAGGAATCGCAAAATAAAATGCGATTCCTACACATTCCTTATTTGTGATTAGCAAATTGCTAATCACAAATAAGGAATAACTCCCCATTCATTCCTATGGGCCTAAAGGCCCATAGGAATGAATGGGGAGTATTCCTTATTTGCGATTAGCAATTAGCTAATCGCAAATAAGATAGCGATTTCAAGGGTGCCAGGGGTGTCCTTTCACCCTGTAGCACCCCTGAAATGCAAATCTAAACAGGTGTTGCGCACACACATGTCCAATGGACATGTGTGTGTGTAACATGCAACAGTAAAAAATGCACTAAAGTGCTTTTTACTATTTTTTCGCTATTTACCACGAAGTCAGACTTCGTGGTAAATAGCGACCAAATATTGCGAATTCGCAATTTAGAATTGGTTCATGAATTGCATTTAAGGAATCTCTAATTGAGATTCCTTAAATCCAATTCCTCGCAAATATGCGATTTCGCTAATAGTGATTTTTGCATTTGGGATGATGAATCCCAAATGCAAAAATCACACTCGCAAAGGGCCAGATTCTCAGAATCTGGCCCTTTGCTACCGCAATTTACCTTCATGAATTGGGCTGCATATGTTATGTGTTACATATCTTGGGAGTCAATGATTCTAATACGCCTATTACAATCTCATTAGTCATGCATTTAGTAAGCATTTTATAAATGTGTTATGTAAGAAGACCAGAGCAAGAGATCTTAGGAGAAGCACAAAGCAAAGGAGCCAACCCAGACATACACAGGATTGTACCAGGAGACCCCTCCTCCTGCAAGTAGAGAGCCAGTTGAATTGTCGAGAACCTGACTGAATTCCCACTTGGTCCATGACAAGACAGGGTCACCACCGTCTGTTTTTAGGTTACCCAAAATGAGCAATTGTGCAAAACTCAATTAGTTGTCAGATAAAAAAGTAATTGGTCTAATTCCTGGGTGTTGATTGTCCACCAGACTCCTTAATGTTAGAACTTTTGAAAACAATTCACTAAACATGTTTGTACAAGGCGTTTATGGCATTGACTTGTAAATTTTTTTAAAGGAAATGCAGTTGGAAACAAAAGTGTATGATATGACATTTCAATGATATTTGCATAAGGAAGAGCTATTGGCTTTGTCAATGTTTTAGCAATGTTTTGCACTAGCTAGTGGTGTGGAGTGTTGCAGTGTGGAATTGGGAAGAGTGGAATAGAGTGTTGTAGAATGGAGTAGCATATAGTGTCATCTATTGGAGTGACGAAGTTGCATAGAGTGGCGTACAGTGGAGTGGCATAGAGCAGACTTACTAATCTGTTGCTGCATAGTGGAAGTCATTTTTTGAAGGTTGTTGGGTCACCCTTCTGTAGCCTATTTCTGTATTTGAGTTTTAAAGTAGTACTAATGGAGTAAAACCTTCGCTAAGCCAGTGTCTACAACAATAAAAATGCCAAAATAATAAATGCTAAAGTATGTCACAAAATGTGCTGCATTCGTCTACAGAATTTGCCTTTTCTTACCACATAATTTAGCTAACTATGTCCCATGATTTGGTCCTCTTCAGATGCATAAGTCCAGTGGCCCCTACATAGATTGACAATTTCTTGAAATAATGGAAATACAGTTGCCTGCTGATTATCAAATATTTACCAGCAGCGGAAAATAACAAGAAAAATGTTTAGTGGTGAGTAGTGTTACTAGGATGTGTTGTGAGTGGGTGATGGTATAGTGAGCAAGAAGCACAGTGGCTTTGAGTAGCTAACCCATTTGTTGTAGGTAATGTGGGCGTCGAGGGCATTTGCTGTGTCAGCTGCTAGAAAGGATTGTTCCAAAACTTGGTGAGGCTCTTGATTAAACTGGCCTCCATGAGCTTTCTCCAGGCATCCTCCTTCAATGCCTCCCTATGCCTGACCAGGGCTTCTTTATACTGTTGTCTACAGGTTCTTATTGGAAGCTATCTCGTGGTGTGGTACGTAATGTTTCCTTAAGCTTCCTAGCCGCACGCAAACAAAGGCAGAATCGAACAATCTTGGGGCCCTGACTAAAGGACTTTTAGGGGCAGGAGCCTTCAGTAAGTCAGCTATGTTGCTGGAAATGGCTACACATGCATTGACAGTGATTTCACCTGGCTCCGACTGTGCAGCCAAACTTATCTGTATCTTATTTTGACATTTGGCTAAAATGGTCTTAACGAAAGAATCAGGGATAATCTGAGCCCATTTAAGCCTTCTGCCCCATCTGTACCTTCCAATAAACCCCTCTTACTCCTCCCTTATTCAGGCACAGCAAGGGCCAGCTGGCTTTGAGACACAGGGGGTTATGATTGCTATGGATGCTCACTTTGATAGAAAAATCCAATATTGGATAGAAGAGGGGGTGGAAACACAGATAAAATCAATAAAATAATTCCTACCATTCCCCTCGTAGGTGGGTGTAAAGTCAGTCTGGCCTGAATCTAGTTTGGCCAATACCGACAAAAGATCGAATTTGCTCATTAGGGCATTTAGGTTATCACCATGGCCACTGTGTTCTAGGTGCATCCCTACGAAACGGGGACAGGATAAATCCCCTGTACCCCACACTCTTTGACCCCCACATAAGTGGATATTAAACTCTCACACCAGTACAACTTGAGTCATATGGTGAGTGGAAACATTAAAATTGGTCAGGAAAGCACCCAACCGGGATATATTGCAGACCTAAGGAAGAGAGGATGTGGCATTATGAAAATTCAAGGGCAGTAATTTATAAAACCCACTTAAGATTAACAAGGCCTGCAGGCGTGAATTGTCCATGGTCAGTTCAACAATGTTACATTTCAACGTAAATGATACATAAACAACCAGGCCCCCTTGGATCGACCGCCCTCAAGGGGGTAGCAGGCACAAAGAAGGACTTATACCCCTCCAAAAAGAGGGAGTTTTCAATTGCCCATGTCTCCTGCAAACATATGACATAAAACTTTTACCAAAACAGCACCACCCTGGGTCCATGAACTTGCTTGGCAAATCAGCTATGTTCCATGAAATGAGGTTACAGTAATTGCCATTCATTGAAATACCTACTAGACTGCCTTCATCTGGCTGGTGAATGGAAATTGGATACAAAGCTGCAACCGACATGTTAAAGGGGCACTGGCACCGGGAGTCAGTCACGGTTATCTGAAGGCCTGAGGGGACCAAAGGCATTTCTAACTTGAACAGGTGAAGACGCCTCTGTTGTTACTCCTGGTGGAACAGGCCAGGAAGCCTCCTGGGGTGCCATGAACTTGGCATTGTTTTGGGTAACGATAGACTGTAAAAAAACAGATGGAGGGCCAAAATTGATGTAGCGGAGCTCATGGTGGTACAGAGGCTGGCCGCATGAGAATTCTCTCTGCCAGGTGTGGTTGATTAAAGGTAATAATGGTACAGTCACCACCGCATTTCTTTTGAGACCCTCCTAAGCAGGCAACTCTCAGCACCATGTTGATGTGCCTCTCCATTCTAAATCCCAGGATTGTTTTTAATCAACCATTGCAACTTCTCAAGGAGCTATCGCCGAGTTAATGGCACTTTATCTCAGCCAAAGTCGCAATAAATGTATCACCCCATTCACAAGCTGGTGCTAACAGCCAAAAGCACCAGTTTACCTGCGATAGCAGCCACAAACAATATCGCCACAAATGACCCCCGCAACTATCACTAATGAGTTGCAGAGAAGGCATTCCCGTGCCAAAAGCCACGACAACACCACTCTGCAACATTCTCAACGACTAGCCAGATCGGTGATAAGAGCACAAAACATGCAATAAGGTGCGTTAGGAGAAGGAAACTTTTTCTGAGCGGGCAAATTGTACTGCCTATGTACCTAAGGCCACACATGCAAACAATCATATATACAGTATATGGAGAGTTGCAAGTTATTTGTTCATTTATATGGAAAGGTCTTCCTCTGAAGTCTACTACTTCTTTCATGTTTTGGCCCACCTTGCAGCCCTTGCATTAGTCACATCGAACAAAACATGTTTGCTGTTTGGTCAACCAATTGGTGGATTGAGCTTTGATGAAATAACTCCTGACAAGCTTGTCCTTGAGTGAGCGTACCTTACGATATGTAACCGTCGGATGTGTTCCTACTCTTTTTCCAATGTCTGGGTCTTAAGATAGAACACTCCAATATTTTCTCAGAATCTTTACCAATTTGTAACTCTCTTTACTGAATGTTGTAATTAGTCTTATTGAGTCGGTTTCTTTCCCAATTGTCTCTTCTTTGGCTTTATTTGTTAGTGTTGATTCAAGCGAGATGTTCTTTGCTCTTTGTTGTCCTTGTCTAATATCATTGAATTTATATCCTCTTTTAAAGAATCTGCCTTCAGTTTCTTTGAAAGTTTCTTCCATTTCCATGAGCATGCGAGTATGTTCCTTGTCCTGGATGTTCCTTTGCTTTAAAAAATATCCAATTACTTTTAACCCTAGATCGTGGTTAATAGATGTATACAATGATACCATGTCAATGGTAATCAGGTATGAATGTTGATGCCATTCAATGTTGTTTAGAATTCTCAGGAAATTGCCTGTATCCTTTATATTGGAACTTAAATTTGTAACCATTGGAGCAAGGAAGAAGTCAACTGGCGTTGAAATTTTTTCATATAAAGAATTGCAACTGGATATGATGGATCTTCCAGGAGGCTTGTGTAGTGTCTGGTGCATTTTTGGTTTGAAATATATCGTTGGCATCACTGGACTGTTGTTTCTCAGATAAACTGCTTCTTCATCATTGAGGAGACCTTTGTCTTGCCATTGTCTTATCTTTCCATTCAGATCTAGGGTAAGATCATTGATGGGATTACCTGACAACTTAATATAGTTCTTCTCATCATTGAGTTGTCTCATTGCATCCTCAATGTAGTCTTTGGTGTTGAGCACCACCACATTTCCACCTTTATTGGCTGGTTTAATTGGTATTTAATAATTTCTGCCTAATTCCAGTAGTGCCTTCGGTTCTGATTGGGATAGGTTTTCTTTCTTGTCACTTATATTTTCCATATCATCCAGTTTTTTGATTACTAACTCATGAAATAAGTCAATCTTATATCCTGGACTCAGCATTGGACAAAATTTTGATTTGGTTTGAATCCTGATTTATTTTGCGTCACACTCATTTCTTCATCATTTAGATTGAGCATCAAATTATATGCTGTTTTATTGCTGTTATTATTTTCAATGCTCAAATGTGTATCTTGTAATTGTTCTCTTGTGCCTTTTCTTGTCTCATTTTCTGATTTCGCAAAGAATTTGGCTAGTTTTAGCTTTCTAATGTATTTATAGATGTCAATGTGAGTCTCAACATAATCGTAGTGCTTGTCGGGACAGAAACGGAGTCCTTTGTTAAGTAAGTTTTCCTCTTTTGTATTTAGGACATAATCTGATAGATTGATAATCAGATTGTCCAATTTTTCCAGATTATTTTCTTCTTTTTCTTGTTCTTCAAACACTTCTTCCTCCTGTTGCAGAGAAGGTAGCCCCTTGCTCTTTCTTGACCCTTGCTGCGTCTTTTACCATCCTTTGGGTCTGGTGCTTGACTCTTTTCTCTCCCCCTTCATCGACCTTGTCCCCTTCCTCTTTCTCTTGGTGTCCTCTGGTCGATGTAAATTAACTTAATTTCTTCTTAAAAAGTGTTACTTCCTCCCACTCATACTGCACGTTCTTCTTCACTTACATCAGATTTAGATTTGCTCACTGCTGCTCTTGATGTCTCTGATATCGATAATTTTCCAGTGTGTAATTGCTGTTTCAATATATCGATTCTTTTAGCGAACGTAAGTATTGCTCCTGTCTCGTAGTCCACTTCATCGCGTTTAAACTTACGCTGTTTGTGTAACTCACTTCCTCCTCATATTTATCCAAATTCTTTTCCATATCACTCTTTTGTATTTTACTTTCCTCTTCTTTCTTCAGGGGACTTATCTGTGTTTCCAATTCTTTAATCTCTGTATGTAATTCCTCTATTTCTTTTTTCGCGTAGTTGATGATGATTAGTAGCATATTCCTTGAGCACTGCATACTGTTCCGTGCCCACTCCTCAAGCATCTTGGGTTAAGTGTCAGTGTGATTAGGAAACATAAATATTCTTAATCCCCTTGGTATGCGTTAACATCCACATATTTTTCTAAAGTTAACACTTCCCAGCTTTTTGATATTTCTTTATTGAGTAGTTTCTTGAGTTGGAAGAATAGTTGTTTTAAATCCTTCCGGTTGCTTTCTCTCCCTGCTCTATTATCCATGCTGGTAGGTTGCACTGACCCTTTATTGAAAAGCGAATCTGCTTTCAAAGATCTTTTCACCGCCCTAGCTTCCATATTTCTTATAGTGATTACTCCAGTAACTTGTAACAATTACCGTATCCACCGTCACAATACGTGGCTTCTTGATTTATTATGTGGTGTGCGCTGCACTTTAAGATCCTGAGCGTATTGTCAAACTTTATACGGTACTCGTTTGTAAGCATGCTTGCTGCAACATTGTTATATGATTCAAATGCTCCTTGTGAGTGTTCCTAGCTCGCTCCTTACCTAAAACAAAACAATCCGCACGGCGTCGTCTGGCCCGATCGTCCGGTTCTTCAAGTTTGGCGGCTTTTCTCTTTTACTCGGAACACAGCTGCACTCCAGATCTGGATACTTTTTCCAGATTATTTTCTTCTTTTTCTTGTTCTTCAATCACTTCTTCCTCCGGTTGCAGAGAGGATAGCCCCTTGCTCTTTTTTGACCCTTGTTGCGTCTTTTGCCGTCTTTTGGGCCTGGTGCTTGGCTCTTTCCTCTTTCCCTTGGTGTCCTCTGGTCGACTCATACTGTATGTTCTTCTTCACTTAGATCAGATTCAGATTTTCTTACTGCAGCTCTTGATGTCTCTGATATCAATAATTTTCCAGTGTGTAATTCGTGTTTCAGAACATTGAATTTCTTAGAAAACGTAAGTATTGCTCCTGTCTCGTAGTCCACTTCATCACATTTAAACTTTGAAAAAAAGATGAGACAATGGCAAGACAAAGGTCTCCTCGATGATGAAGAAGCACTTTATCCGAGAAACGACAGTCCAGTGATGCCACTGATATACTTCCTACCGAAAGTACACAAGACACTAAACAAGCCTCCTGGAAGACCCATAATATCCAGTTGCAAGTCTTTATATGAAAACATTTCAACGCACGTTGACTTCTTCCTTGCTCCAATGGTTATAAATGTAAGTTCCTATATGAAGGATACAGGCGATTTCCTGAGAATTCTAAACAACATTAAATGGCATCAAAATTCAAACCAGATTACCATCGACGTGGTATCATCTGTAAACCATGATCCAGGGTTAAAAGCCATTGGATTTTTTTTAAAGCAAAGGAACATCCAAGAACTGGAACATACTCATGGAAATGGTAGAACTTTGTCTGAGAAATAACCTCTTCATCTTTAACAAACAAATATATGCCCAAAATTGCGGGACTGCCATGGGTGAGGGTTTTTCTACCAGCTATGCAAATCTGACCATGGGCTGGTGGGAGAAATTCGAGGCATGGAACGAGGCCAACAAGATTTACTCCACAAAAATTAAGCTATGTTTAAGATACATAGACGATTTGTTTATCATGGAATGGCAGCAAGAAGGAGTTCAAACAATATTTTTAAATCCTAAACAACAATGATTCAGGTCTAAAATTCACATACAATATGAACAGGGAGCAGATACAATTTTGGATGTATCTGTGTATATCAATGAAAACAAAATTCATACCAAAATGTATATGAAACCAACGGCAACCGATAGTGTTTTACATGGTTCAAGTTTTCATGCTATCTCTTTGAAAAAAGAATCCCCTATGGGGAGTTTGTCCGAATGTACAGAAACTGCTCAGAAGACAGGATAATGGAAGACACTTTCAAAGAAACTGAAAGCAGTTTCTTAAAAAGAGGAAGAAAGAACCAGGTGAGTTCGCATTTGCTTTAAGGAACTGGAAGTCTTCAGGCATACCAGGGAACTACTACATCCAGAATGCCTGTGATTGACCCCATATGGGCGTGACTGATATTTGAATAAATTTGTTGTTCCAAACTCACCTGCTTCTTTCGTCATTAATGCCAGTGAACAAGAGCACTTTAATTGCTCGAAACGCGTATGGCTTGCTTGAAGGGCTGCGGGCATGCTGATACCTTGCTACCTGTGGCATGCTGAGCGGTAACCCCTACGTGTGTGGCGACTCCTCATGGGCAACCTTGGTGATCTATAGATATACGTATATATATATATATATATATATATATATATAATTACCTACTGGCGGTCGCCAGTAGGTATATATAGTTAGGATTTTTTCTCTATGGGATTTTTGAAAATTCTATGTCTAATAACTTTGGCGTTTGTGGACGGAATTGGCTGAAATATTCAGGAAAATGGAACATTTTGTTTCTGAGCAGCCCCTGACAATTTGGGGGGGTTTCATCAAGGGGGGGCCGAGAAAAAAGGGGGGTCCCAAAATGCGTTTTTCCCATGTTAATTTCCATAGGGCGGTTGGCCTCACTTTTAGCTCGAACGGCTGAATGGATTTGCACGAAACTTGGCAAAATTGTAGGGACTGTTAGCCCGATGTGCCTTTGCTAGGTCTCAATATATGTGCTCCAGTGGATTTTGAGTAATTTAGGTTAAAAAAAAGATATATATCTGGGCGGAGCCTAACCACACATCTGATCTGATTGGCTGTCAGCACTTCATCCAAGAAGTGTTGGCAGCCATCTTGGGACCAATATACATGATAGCACCTCATTAAAAAGCATTGTAGGTAATAGAGGGTTTTAGGACTTTAGTTACATTATAAATCATTTGTTGATGGTACCATACTCGTTTTAGGAATTGTGGTGGGTTCTAAGGTGATTTTACCATGTGAAAAAACCTTCTGCTGTGATATCATGAATATTGTTTGAAAGAAAACTAATATCTCATGATTTTCCCACAGTGGTTTGGAAGGGGATCTATAAGCTAAACTGAAAGCATATTTTCTGTAAATTCACATTATCTTTCTCAGTCATGTGAAAATGAAGTCTGACATTCTCAGTAAAACATGTACATCCAACAAGGACAGAGACTGTCAGTTGATTCCTTTGTGTTCTACTGCAGCCTCCTAGAGTGTTCTAAAGAACAACTAGAGCGCTAACAGTCCTACTTATTACAAAGGTATGGCACACCTGAAGCCATCTTGATTGGAATAAAGTGGTAACTCTTAAAACATTTAATTTAAAAAGAAACAACATGAGGGGGTATATTTTGCCATAGAAAGTATGATTAGTGCTGCAGAATGAAAAATTAGGGCACATTTTGAGTGACTTCTCAAATCCTTTTCTATTTCATTAAAACATTCTGACATGCAGTCTCCCAAAATGGCCACCAGAGACAAAAGAGCCCAAATGTAGCCCAAATATCACCCAGATGTAGCCCAAGTATAGCCCAATGACAGAATGTCCCAGAGTGTTCTAAAGAACAACTAGAGCGCTAACAGTCCTACTTATTACAAAGGTATGGCACACCCGAAGCCATCTTGATTGGAATAAAGTGGTAACTCTTAAAACATTTAATTTAAAAAGAAACAACATGAGGGGGTATATTTTGCCATAGAAAGTATGATTAGTGCTGCAGAATGAAAAATTAGGGCACATTTTGAGTGACTTCTCAAATCCTTTTCTATTTCATTAAAACATTCTGACATGCAGTCTCCCAAAATGGCCACCAGAGACAAAAGAGCCCAAATGTAGCCCAAATATCACCCAGATGTAGCCCAAGTATAGCCCAATGACAGAATGTCCCAGAGTGTTCTAAAGAACAACTAGAGTGCTAACAGTCCTACTTATTACAAAGGTATAGCACACCTGGAGCCATTGTGATGGGAATAAAGTGGTAACTCTTAAAACATTTAATTTAAAAAGGAACAAAATGAGGGGGTATATTATGCAATAGAAGGTATTATTAGTGCTGCAGAAAGAAAAATTAGGGCACATTTTGAGTGACTTTTCAAATCCTCTTCTATTTCATTAAAAAATTCTGACATGCAGTCTCCCAAAATGGCCACCAGAGACAAAAGAGCCCAAATGTAGCCCAAATATCACCCAGATGTAGCCCAAGTATAGCCCAATAACAGAATGTCCCAGAGTGTTCTAAAGAACAACTAGAGCGCTAACAGTCCTACTTATTACAAAGGTATGGCACACCTGAAGCCATCTTGATTGGAATAAAGTGGTAACTCTTAAAACATTTAATTTAAAAAGGAACAAAATGAGGGGGTATATTTTGCCATATGAATTATGATTAGTGCTGCAGAAAGAAAAATTAGGGCACATTTTGAGTGACTTCTCAAACCCTCTTCAATTTCATTAAAAAATTCTGACATACAGTCTCCCAAGATGGCCACCAGAGACAAAAGAGCCTAAATGTAGCCCAAATATCACCCAGATGTACCCCAAGTATAGCCCAATGACAGAATGTCCCAGAGTGTTCTAAAGAACAACTAGAGCGCTAACAGTCTTACTTATGACAAAAGTATGGCACACCAGAAGCCATCTCGATTGGAATGAAGTGGTAAGTCTGAAAACACTCAATTTAAAAAGGAACAACATGAGGGGGTTAATTTTGCCATAGAAAGTATGATTAGTGCTTCAGAAAGAAAAATTAGGGATCATTTTGAGTGACTTCTCAAATCCTCTTCTATTTCATTAAAAAAATTCTGACATGCAGACTGAAACATGCACTTTGAATACCAGCAGCAGACGTCCCTGGTGAGCAGTAGCTTTACTACAGTGATCTAATGTGCAACTAGAGTGCTAACATTCAGAATTTATGGCAAATGTGTGACACATCTGAATGCCTTCTTGATGGAACCAAAGTAAACAAGCATTGAAAATGCAATAGATCTCGCCCTCGTTTAAGTTAAAGCCATTCTGTTTGTAATGAGGTGGCTTTTTAGCTTTGCTTTTATTAGTGTTTTTTCAACTTTCATGTAAATAACATGCATCTGTATGCATATAAGTATATGTATGCATGCATTTATGTTTGTATTTATATAGATATACAGATGATATATGTTTATATATGTATGTATATATATATATTCACTGAAAAAACCATAGGTTATAGACCATATATAGTGTGGAATTATCATTTACAAAACCTTGAAAATTCACTGAAAAAACCATAGGTTATAGACCATATATAGTTAGGAATTAGCATTTACAAAACCTTGAAAATTCACTGAAAAAACCATAGGTTATAGACCATATATAGTTAGGAATTCGCATTTACAAAACCTTATTTTACTCACACAAAACCATTGAAATTCCATATATAGTTAGTTGCACTAACTATATATCGCGCACCCGCAATCCACTGCTGATGATGTCACATATTACATCATTCATGACATGGTCAGTGACATCACTGATGACATCACTGATGACATCTCAAATGACATCACTGATGACAACATCCAGTGACTGTATGTTTCTGTAAAGTTAAAATATGTCTTACATATTGAAGAATGAGTGGATGTATAAGTGTCTGGATGAAGGATTTAGTAGGTGCATGACTGACTGTATGAGTGAGTGATTAAATGTGTCTCACTGAGTGCATGGGTTAGTGACTAAACTGTCTTAATTTGTGCATCATTATGTCTGTTGTTCTGTAAACTGTTGCATGTGTTGATAAGTAGCTATATGAGTAACTATATGGGTTATTGATTGGTTGCCCAAGTATTTGTATGGGAGACTGAGTGTGTGTGTGGGTGGCTGGGAGGTGTATGACTGTGCATAGATGTGTGAGCAGTTGATTCACTAGATGTATGGTTTCAAAAGTGCATGTGGAAACAGCTGTATGGGCGGTTGACTGTGTGCATGAGTGTATTGGTGAGTGAATGGATATCTCAGTGCTACATGTCAAAGTAAGTACATATGTAAAACACAGTACATGTGAGAGTTGACATATATAAATAACTGTGCATAAGAGCCAGTGAATGTGTGAGTGGCTGTATGGATCATTGTGAACTTGTATCAGGGATTGTATAAGAGAGTAAATATGTGTTAGTATATGTTTGAATAAGTAAAGTTTGTATAACTGTATAGTTGAGGAAATGGAGGTGTGATTGATTCTTTGCATGACTGACTAGGTGTGTGAGTAACTCCATGGATGAGTGACAGTCTGTGAGTGTCTGTTTACACTGATTGTATCTAAGGTTATATTAGAGTCTGAAGAGGTTCATCGTATTATCACATGAATGATATCATCAGTGATGTGATCAGTAATGTCAAATGAGATGTCATCAGTGATGTCATCAGTGATGTCATTTGAGATGTCATCAGTGATGTCATCAGTGATGTCATTTGAGATGTCATCAGTGATGTCATTTGAGATGTCATCAGTGATGTCATTTGAGATGTCATCAGTGATGTCATCAGTGATGTCACTGACCATGTCATGAATGATGTAATATGTGACATCATCAGCAGTGGATTGCGGGTGCGCGATATATAGTTAGTGCAACTAACTATATATGGAATTTCAATGGTTTTGTGTGAGTAAAATAAGGTTTTGTAAATGCGAATTCCTAACTATATATGGTCTATAACCTATGGTTTTTTCAGTGAATTTTCAAGGTTTTGTAAATGCTAATTCCTAACTATATATGGTCTATAACCTATGGTTTTTTCAGTGAATATATATATATATATATATATATATATAGAGAGAGAGAGAGAGAGAGGGAGAGAAAGAGAGCTAGATAGATAGCAATAGATAGATAGATAGATAGATAGATAGATAGATAGATAGATGCCTGCCTCAGATCATTGATTGAGTGAAATCACTGGGAATTACTCTTGACAAGAACCTTAACATGAAAAAGCCCATTAATGCCACCACCAACGGAGCGAACCTCCAAATAAACATCTTAAGAAAACTGAAACCCTTGTTCCCCCACAAGGAACACAACACCACCATCCAAGCCCAAGCAATTTCCAGGTTGGAATATGATAGGGCTACCCTGCTATGCTAGTTGGTTTGCCCTAATCTACAAGGGCACCCTTAAGGTCTTCCCTTAACTCTGTGGCAAGGCTCATAACAGTATCAAAACGACTGACCTGAAATCTCTCAATTCGCTCCTCAATGATGCAAGAGTTTAGCTGAAAATAGTTCAGCTGAAAACTGCATTAATGACCCACAAAGCCCTACACTTCAATAACCAAAGTTACCTTGCTCAGGAGCATGAGCTATCCAGAGGCTCCAGATCGTCAAGAAGCTCCAGCACCTTACTGCTGAAACCACAGAGATTCTCTAAAAAGAAAACTTACAATAGACCTTGCTCAGGCATTTCCCTGAGATCCCTCTACAGCATCCTTTAAGAAAGAAGTAAAAAATACTACTATGAACATATTTCTGCATTAGGTCCTAGGCCCTATTTTCTCTGAGCACATCTGGTTTCATCAAATTCTCTCTGTTGTAAATGAATCTCGGACCCTAGTATAAAATTGCAGATTCATGCCCTTATATAGGTATACTTTATCATTTCCTTATATAGGCATAGAAATCATTACCATATTTGGCCTAAACCATACAGCCCAAATACGGCATGGATACTTCCACTAAGCTCCAAGAATTAACAACGTTTTCTTGGAAAAACCCGCCTTCAGCAACCCGGGACTTCCCCCTGCTTGAATATTAAGTTCTCCTAGAACTTCCGGCGTTTTCCAAGAAATGAGCCTTTAAGTGACGTTATTAAGTCCAAAAATGCGTCAAACTCGGCACCTTCAAAGTATAAATATGCCTTCATCTGCCTAAACGAACACAGGGTGGTTTGGAGCAGATCGACTATCTACTTGCCCGACACCCTGCAGCAGCAAGTGCCGAAGGAAGTCGACCCTCCAGCAGTCGCACTGCGAGACTCTGTCATTTCTCCTGCAGGGAAATCCAGCTCCAGTGTTTCCAGGCTACCCTTGCGGGTATCTGGGAAATCGAGTCCCGAGAACGAGATACAAGACTTCGTGGGCCTCATTTATGAAAAGTGACGCATCGCTGCGTGAAAACAGCGATGCGTCACTTTTCACTGCTCACTCCTTGCGACAGCAATGATGCGTCATATTTAATGTATGACGCATCATGTCGCAAGGACTTACAGATACGTCAGTATTTCTGACGTATCTGTAAGCGCAAAAGTGACGCATTGCTGGAGTGTGTCACAAAAGTGACGCAACTCCAGCAATGCGTCCTTTCACATGGGGAAAGCCCCATGTGAAAGGGCTTGCGTCAGTCTTACGCCTGCTGTGAGGCAGGCGCAAGATTTTGACGCAACAGCATCCTAAAAGTGACGCAGTGAAATCTCATAGATTTCACTGCGTCACTATTACGAGGCTTTTTGCGGGGGAACGCCCCTCTGCATACATTATACCTGACGCAGGTATAATGTGGCGCAGGG
This sequence comes from Lissotriton vulgaris, assembly GCF_964263255.1. Lineage (NCBI taxonomy): Eukaryota > Metazoa > Chordata > Amphibia > Caudata > Salamandridae > Lissotriton > Lissotriton vulgaris. Next base: position 1,194,010,557 of record NC_141694.1, on the reverse strand, counting down.
GTTTAAAAAGTGACGCATCTACCTAGATGCGTCACTTTTTAAATATGGCGCAACAAGGCGCATTTTTTACGCTGCTGGAGCGTCACAAAAAGTGACGCACCGGCGGCGCAAAACTGACGCAAGGCCTCATAAATAAGGGCCCTTCATTCCAGAGCCAAAGGTACGGAGCTGATTAGACCTCTTGAGAATTATTGGAATCAGATTCCTGGCAGAGAACTCCTAAAACTTAAGCTACTCCTCTTATACATCCTCCCTCGTACTAGACCTAGGTTAGGTACACCGGGGTAGGCGTATTTAGAAGCACCAGTTGAGTATTTTAGTCATCCTTTTATCATTGTATGTATTTTATGTATTTTATACATTTTATGCACTTTATGGCTTAGAAACCATATCATGCTTTTACAGTACTACTTTATAATACTGTTTGTATTATATGCATTGTACTTCATAGTAAGCTTTACTATCGTAGCAGTTCATTTTCAATGTTTGAGAAAGTAGACTGTTCAATAAATACCTTTTTATTGAAAACACCTGTCTCTCTATTCCTCTTGCACCTCTGGTGAAACTAAGCATGCACGATTGACTGAGTGAAATAGTTATCTATTGTTTCCACGACTCTAGAGATTTGATTTCTTATTCTTTGGAAACAAAGTTGTCATGTTTCAGGTGGTTGTCAGAAACTAATCCCTTCTTTTTTATTTGAGAAAGTTTCTAGTGACCTCTGAGCTAGCTGGCACTCACAATTAAGTCTAATATAACCGGTAGAGACTTAGTGGTCCTCAGTCATACGTCTAAGCTACAGGATATATTATTCCAATGCGCAGAGTCTATTGGGAATATAGAAACTACACTACATCTCTTGACTGCTGTTCGCTTGTCGTACTATTATTTACACCCATCTGTTTTACCATTTAGGTGAGACTGCCCTCATCGGGTGAGCTGTCATATCCTGTACTGTTTCTCGATTACGATAAGAGTGGTTTTATAGGTCTCTACTTTTTGAACAAAGGTCCTGTTTGCCTTATATAAAACTTTTCAAATAATAAATATATTACCTACTGGCGGTTGTCATTGGGTAGTTATAGCTAGGATCATGTTTTCATAGGAAAAACTTATTTTCACTTACCTCTGTTTGGCGCAGTTTAAATAATCTTCATTAAAGTTTCTCAAAAAAGTGCCCCGGTGACGTTGTTGTGAATGGAAAGTTTCGGGCCACCTGTCAAGCAGGAACGAAGAAAAAGGGGATGTAAAAAAAATGTTTTACAAATGTTAATTCCCATAGAGATTTTAGTTAGAACTACAGTCCGGAATGCTAGACGGAATTGCACCATATTTTGCAGGAAGGTAGCTATTGGTCAAGAAAGAACCGTTTTTGTTATTGGTGTAAATCTGTTCCGTAGTTTTAGAGATATCTAAAACAAACAAATTTGTACATAAATTGATGGGGTCCCTCCGAGGAACTGAGAGTCCCTGTGCTGAAATCTGATTGGCTTCCAACACTTCAATCAAGAAGTGTTGGCAGCCACCTTGTGTCTCAACTTTAGCTGATTCCCACAGAAAATGTTCAAAAAAGGGGAAGGGTAGTATAGGGTAGGAATAGCCTGACCCCTAACTGTATTCCTAGGGTCCCCCTGTGACCCCAAAAGGGCAAAAAAGCTCATTAAAAAAATTCCAGTGGGAAAGCTGCAGAGTCAGAAAACCATGGGCTCCTGTATTTCTTTTGATTAGATCCCCTGGGTGGGCCAGATCCTGGGGGTCTTTATTATAAAAAGGAAGGGGTGCCAGGGGCCCCCTCATACTCTTAGAGTCCATGGGACCACTGCCTCCCCAGGGCTTTCCTTTCATATTGGAGGGGGGGCAACACAGACCCCCCTCCATGGGCTCTCCTGAGCCCCAGAGACAACCACCTCCCCGGGGCTCATTATGAACAATTTGCAAGGGGCCCTTGCCCTGGGAACCATCACCTTCCTGGGGCAGCAAGTAAAATACATGTGGGAAGGAGGTTGCAAGAGTCCCCCCTCCTGGGCCATATACGATCCCAGGGACCACCACCTCCCCGGGCTGGCCCATGAAATAAGTAGGAGGGGGCCATGTGGCCTCACTCCTGGAGCCAATGAAGGCCCTGGAGACTAGCGTCTTATTTTCAACACACATAGAAGTTGCAAAACGTAATTTTTTTTAATTATGGTTTATGCGCAGGAAGGGACAGCATTCTGCAAATAAATAATCATAGGCGTTTTGCTGTTTCCATTTGTGCACAGAACGCAGCACACAGGGAAACATCAAAAATGAAGAGGAAATAAACTTTTTTCCTTGTTGCATCAGGGTAAGTGCAGGTTTTCCCTGGTCTTAATGTTGGCGCTGCCCCATATTTAAACCACCCCTGTAAATGTGGGGCAGTGTCAAAATCGATGGGTGTTGGGGTGGAAAGCCCACCGCAACACTCATTGCCCTCTCCTTTCATGCTAAGTATAGCTTGAGAGGGTGCCTTATTTATAAGGAAGCGTTAAGCCATGTTAAGTAAGGTAAAGCCCCTATCGCCACCACAGCATCGTGAACAGTGACGTTGTGGTGGCAATAGGGGGTTTGCAAAAATTCCCCATAGTGTGCTAATGCCACATTTGTTCAAGATGTGCCTGTGTCCTGTTCATGCAGGATTTGTGTCAATTTTCATGTTGCTGTAGAGCAATGAACGTTACAGGCAATGCATGAGCCTATATTAAAAAAATAATGCTTGCATTCACAAACATTAAAAAATACATGGCATACAATACAGAACAAATGAAGGAACCTAAATGTTGCTGTAAGAAGCTATGTATTGATGTTATTCCCAATATTTGAAACTCATCAAATTAATATCATTGTTAATGGATGTGCTATAGGGTTTCTGTTGCTGTTTTCTTTTTATTAGTGCTCTAAAGCAGTTTTCTGACTATGTGAGCACTATACTTAAGCAGCAATAAGTGTCATCCAAAATGTAAAAAGAAAATGTAAAAGGCATCTTGCATATATAAATAACCCTTTTTCCACATGTTAAGGAAGAGATGAGATTCACATGATGGAAAATGACATTTAAAATAAAAGGGAGGCAAACATTTGTTGGTACAGTTTAAACAGCTGCTTTCATACAGTAAAACAAATGTATATGTTAAATGTGCTGATAGGTTGGGGCTAACACTCTGACAATGGATTCCAAAGGCTCCAGCAGCCTCTAGTTATGGTGATTGCTGTAAAAGGAGGGCTCCACGGTCGTGCTCAGCTGCCCCATCACCTCCTCCTCAGCTCACGCTTTGCAGCCCTCACCTTCAGGCATGTACAGCCAGGATGTCAACGCCTGGTCCTTTAGCGCATGCCATAAATAAATGGTGGGACCCAGGAGACACCAGGGCCCTTTATAGCCTGGCTCCTGTTGTCCTCTCATTTCCCAGGATAACTTCTCTTGACTTTGGCAAGATCCTTATTATCCCCTTAATTCCTTCCTCCGTCTTCCTCCATTCGAAGCCATATGTTCAACTATGTTCATTGCAACTTTTAGGGTCTTTTACAGATAGACATTTAGTATGTGATTTTTAATTGATAAAATACCTATCCATGTTTTTTAACCCAATTCTTTCATTCTTTGTGTTCCTTCTCCAGCTTCAGGCCTCATTTCCTTTCCAAATTCCCTCCTTCCGCCGCTTACCCTTCGCTGGCTCCCACCACATTACATTTTGAATCTTTTATGTGAAATTTGAAATGTTCGACCCATACTTCTTGGAAAAGCAGAGTTTGTAACACAAAGAAAGCAGGTAAGGTTCAACTGATATTGTGTGTCATCTAAACCAATTCAGATTGGAGGTTGGTGTCGTACTGCAGGAGTTCTGTCTGCTCCTTTGAACTACCTTCCTATCCATGGATTTCAAAGAGAACTCCAAAATGGAGGACTTGCTCAGAAACCTGTGAATATTAAAAACTACAATTTGATATTTGTACAGAGGAAACTGGTCTTAGAAAAAGTATAGGTGATAGTGCGGGTATGAAGGTGAGTGATGAAGTGCTGTGTAGAACTATGGTATGTTTTGTTCCATGGTGCCACCTGCCCTTAATTCCCCGAGCCATGTAGTGTAAATGGTCCCCCACAAGAATGCTATAGGTTCAGTAAAGGTGTTTGCTGGCAACTAGTGCACAGGCAGATGCAGTTGATCATCACAGAGTCATTTTGGCTTGATGAAGCAAGCCATGGACTGCGGCCTGAATCCAGCATGGAGCACACAAATAATTAAGCATGGGCGTAAAATCCGTTCCGTTCACGGAATTTGCAGATTTTCTACAATTTCGCGGTCCGCATTGTGGTGCAATTGCAGAAAAATCCACGTAATCGCTCGCGGGACGGATTTTCAAAAACTGAAGTACATGAAGCACTTACAGGGTTACAGCAGGTGCCCAATTTGAAGCTAATTTCTTTGTAACCATTTACAAGATGGTTACAAAAAAATTAACTTCAACTTGGGCACCTGCTGTAACCCTGTAAGTGCTTCCTGAGCGGTGCCTCCATAGTTGTTGCCTACTTGCAACTGTTCTCTGACCCTGCTCTGACCCTCAAAGCAGGGTCAGAGAATAGTTACAAGTATGGCACAATGCTCCAGGCTGTCACAAAAATTAAACCACAACAGGAAGCACTTACAGATAAGGAAGCAGGTGCCGGACATGAAGCTCAAATTCAGTAACACATTAACCAGCCCCCGGTTGAGGCTGGGCAGGTGTGCTTTCTCCCCATTATCTACAGTGGTGAACCAGAGGGTGCTGTGATGAACCAGAGGGTGCAGTTGTGAACCAGAGGGTGCTGTGATGAACCAGAGGGTGGCAGTGGTGAACCAGAGGTTGGCAGTGGTGAACCAGAGGGTGCTGTGATGAACCAGAAGGTGCAGTTGTAAACCAGAGGGTGCTGTGATGAACCAGAGGGTGGCAGTGGTGAACCAGAGGGTGCTGTGATGAACCAGAGGGTGGCAGTGATGAACCAGAGGGTGACAGTGATGAACCAGAGGGTGGCAGTGGTGAACCAGAGGGTCGCAGTGGTGAACCGGAGGGTGGCAGTGATGAACCAGAGGGTGACAGTGAGGAACCGGAGGGTGACAGTGGTGAACCAGAGGGTGGCAGTGATGAACCAGAGGGTGGCAGTGATGAACCAGAGGGTGGCAGTGGTGAACAGAGGGTGACAGTGATGAACCAGAGGGTGCTGTGATGATCCAGAGGGTGGCAGCTGTGAACCAGAGGGTGGCAGTGATTAACTAGAGGGTGGCAGCGATGAACTAGAGGGTGGCAGTGGTAAACCAGAGGGTGCTGTGATGAACCAGAGGGTGGCAGTGATGAACCAGAGGGTGGCAGTGGTGAGCTAGAGGGAGCTGTGATGAACCAGAGGGTGGCAGTGATGAACCAGAGGGTGGCAGTGGTGAACCAGAGGGTGCTGTGATGAACCAGAAGGTGCAGTTGTGAACCAGAGGGTGCTGTGATGAACCAGAGGGTGACAGTGATGAACCAGAGGGTGCTGTGATGATCCAGAGGGTGGCAGCTGTGAACCAGAGGGTGGCAGTGATTAACTAGAGGGTGGCAGTGATGAACTAGAGGGTGGCAGTGGTAAACCAGAGGGTGCTGTGATGAACCAGAGGGTGGCAGTGATGAACCAGAGGGTGGCAGTGGTGAACTAGAGGGAGCTGTGATGAACCAGAGGGTGGCAGTGATGAACCAGAGGGTGGCAGTGGTGAACCAGAGGGTGCTGTGATGAACCAGAGGATGGCAATGATCAGCCAGAGAGTGGCAGTGGTGAACCAGAGGGTGGCAGTGATGAACCAGAGGGTGGCAGTGGTGAACCAGAGGGTGGCAGTGATGAACCAGAGGGTGACAGTGATGAACCAGAGGGTGACAGTGATGAACCAGAGGGTGGCAGTGATGAACCAGAGGGTGGCAGTGGTGAACTAGAGGGTGCTTTGATGAACCAGAGGGTGGCAGTGATGAACCAGAGGGTGACAGTGATGAACCAGAGGGTGACAGTGGTGAAGCAGTGGGTGGCAGTGATGAACCAGAGGGTGGCAGTGGTGAACCAGAGGGTGCTGTGATGAACCAGAGGATGGCAATGATCAGCCAGAGAGTGGCAGTGGTGAACCAGAGGGTGGCAGTGATGAACCAGAGGGTGGCAGTGGTGAACCAGAGGGTGGCAGTGGTGAACCAGAGGGTGGCAGTGATGAACCAGAGGGTGACAGTGATGAACCAGAGGGTGGCAGTGATGAACCAGAGGGTGGCAGTGGTGAACTAGAGGGTGCTTTGATGAACCAGAGGGTGGCAGTGATGAACCAGAGGGTGACAGTGATGAACCAGAGGGTGACAGTGGTGAAGCAGTGGGTGGCAGTGATGAACCAGAGGGTGGCAGTGGTTTACCGGAGGATGGCAGTGATGAAACAGAGGGTGGCAGTGATGAACCAGAGGGTGGCGTTGTAAAACTGCCCGGGAACCCCTTTGGGTGTGAGCCCCCGCACTGCTGAGCTGCCCAGGGGTTGTGAGCCCAAGCGCTACTGAACTGCCCCAGGGCCCAGTGAATGTGAGCCCCCGTGCTGCTGAACTGCCCCGGAACTCTCTCAGTGTGAAAATCATTCGTGCTCAATTGCCTGGGAGCCCTCTGGGTGTGAGCACAAATTGTGTTGAGTGCCTCCCTGCCTCCAGTATATATATACCCGTACCGCACAACACCATTATGCTCTTGCACCATGAAGTCTGGTGCCTGGATGCTCCTGATCAGTGTAGGTGGTACCACCGTCTGGTGCAGTCAAAATGTAAAGTCATAACTTGCTACACAGCACCAATAAACACGTGTCCCCCCTGGCACCGGTATGCTCATGTACCAGGCGTGGAGCACCCACATGCCACTGCACCCTACTGCCCAGCGCCAGCATATGCCTATACGGGGCAGTTTAGTATGAGATGGGACATTGTCCAGCAGCAGCAGCTGCATGCGCCTGAACCCACTGAGCAGGATCAGAATGGCTTTGTACCAACACGGGCAGCAGAGCTATGTTGGACATCTGAAGGATTCTAGGGTCCTGTGCCAACCGTATTTTTGCAACCATGAGTTTCCCAAGCACCATCCCCGTGTAGCTCCTGTGACCAGGAAGCTGCTTTCTCCTCATCTGCTGCTCTGCTTGGTCTCTGACCCTTTATAAACAAGATGCATGTGAACTTGCATAGAAGCCCTGCCCGTTTAGTCCCGTCCACCACACACTAGCGGTATGAAACGTCTTCCCGCCCGTCCCCACTATAATGGCCAGCTCACTCAAGGGACCTCGGCGCCTTTTGGCACGCTGACAAAGTTACAGGCACACGTGGTCACATATTTGTGCAAATGGCACAAAAATCCGCGAGTTTGTGGGAAAATTCGCAAACTCACAGATTTTTTTTACCATTTTGCACGAATTCGCGGACCGCAAATTTGCAAATTTTGCCCATACTTACAAATAATGAGTCAAAGGGACCAGGAGGTTATTGTGACATGGTCCAGCGGGTACTAGGACCCTGCACACAAGCCATGGGAGGGGTCACCCACTGGACACCACTTCTGGTCAGGGAGTGGGGATGGTGCACTGGTGGGACACCAGGGAAAGAAGAGGACGTACCAGCGAGCACGGACGAGATATAGTAAATAAAGAAGAAACACTTACCATTCTCCGTGTGTTCCTGGGGGGTAAGGGAAAATTGGGGACACGACAACTGGCGACAAGAGGGTGGGATCCACAATCGCGACCAGACCGTAGGCTCTGCCACGCTTCAATGGAGCCAGGAACCCACCCTGGTCCCCCTGCCACAAGAAAAAGAAACGCAACATCGGAAACCCACCCTGATTGCAGAAAAAACTGAGCCAGGAGCACATCCTGGTCTGCATGCAAACCCACAAGAAGAAGGACTGCAGCAACATCGGGAGCCCACCCCGGCCCCATCAACTACAAAACGCGGTAAGAAAACTCCCCGCGACCATCCAGCAACGAGCTGTGCACCCGACCATGACGGCAGCTGCCTGCTGACTAAGGAGATAGCCCCAAGCCTTCTGTGTGGATTTCAAGTCAAAATCTCATGAGAACTTGGTGGTCATCTTTAAGTGCGGCGAGGGAGCCAATGAAGAGCTGGAGAAGGTCCGGCGACCATTTTGAAGTCAGGCAATAACAAAGAATAGGAAATCTCGTTCTTGAAAGATTTCAGCAGCCATCTTTAGGTCAAGCAAGGGAGCCAATAAGCAATGAGGAAGGCCCGGCGGGTATTTTAAAGTCCGGCAAGCCCAGAGAAAAGACAAACAAAAGTGGAAAAAAGCTGAAATAAAGGGAAATAAAGGCAAACAAAGTCAAAATAAAGGGAAATAAAGGCAAACAAAAGGAAAAAAAGTATATATAAAGAGGACATATTTAGAAAAAAAAGGAAAGGCATACAGAGTTAGGAGAAGCAGGACTGCTCCACAACAACAATGACAGAGGAAGGAAGTGACAACAACAGCACAAGTGTAAAGAACAAGAGGTCCCCTGCTCATAGAATGAGCGTTCCTTCAGGAACGGATCAATAAATGAGAGCAAAGACTTAAGGCATCTAACCACTTTTTAAACAACACACAAGTTGCAAAATAAACTGAAAGAACCAAAGATTTTTTAAAGAACATACAAAAACATAGTTTATATTTACATATACATGCTCTTTACATACTAGCTTCATTCATGTCCACATGCACACACCCCATCCGTAAGTTTAATATCACAATATTTGAAAAACAGACAAAAATATTCAAAGATAGTTGATGATTTTTTACAGGAGCTAATCAATCTTACTCCAAAACAATTGAAGATATTTTGATTATTTCAACAATGGATAAGCCAAAGATTAAAAATTCAAAGGTCTTGCAATAGGACTAAAAAGACAAACAAACAGCGTGGCACAGACGCAGATGGTTTTGATGGTTCACCTGGGGCTCGAGAAAACCATTGGGGAACATGGGGAAGTTCAGAGAGACAGTCACATACAAAGAAAGGTTGATAAAAGAGGAAGTACATGTGCTACGAGGAGACATGCCAGCAAGTATCTACTAAGCAAAGTCACTGCACAGGTGATAGGTCTCTTAGCAATGACGTATCACATGTCTGAGTGTCAGAAGATTCTGAGGGAATACTCAGCCCTACTACGAGGACTGGGAAAAGTGAGAGACAAGCAAATAACAATGCACATCAACGAAGCAGTCAAGCCTGTGGCTCAGCATTCCAGAAGAGTGCCCATACATCTGCAACTACAAGTTGAAGAATAAATACAAAGCCTACTGGCGCAAAACATCATAGAGCCAGCTGGTGGACTGACTCCATGGGTATCGCCGATACTAGCAGTACCAAAGAAGAACACTTTAAAAATTAGCATCTGCATTGACATGAGAAATGAGAATACCAAACACGGCGATTGAAAGGGAAAGACACCCAGGGCCTCACTTAAATGACATTATTAGCTGTCTTCCTGGTGATGTAGATTTTCAAAGTTAGACCTGTGCAAAGGATACTATCAGCTGGAACTTGATCCACAATCACGATACATCACAACATTCTCCACTCACATGGGTCTCTTTCACTACAAGCGACTCAGCTTTGGAATATCATCAGCAGCAGAGATATTTCAAGATACAGTAAGGCAAGTAATCAGGCCTGTACATAACAGCATGAATTACAGCGATGACATCTTGGTATTCAGACGCTCAGATGAGGAGCATGGCAAGGCCCTACGAGAGGTCTGCAGCCAATTGGAACAAGGAGGCCTGACCTCAAATGAGGAAAAGTGTGAACTGGGAAAGGGAGAACTAGTAGTCTTTCGACTCATACTTTCAAAAAAAGGAATGAGGCCTGATCCCAGCAAAGTGGAAACAGTGGAAAAAGCAAGACCTCCAACAGAAGTAGCAGAAGTGAGGTCCTTTCTCGGTTTAGTGAGCTACTGTGCTCGATACATAAAGGACTTCGCCACAGTGAGCACACCACTTCGGGACCTAACAAAGCAAGGCCAGAAGTTTCTCCGGACCAATGAATGGGACAGGACGTTTGAGGCCATCAGACATGCAGAAATGGTAATGGATCATCTGGCATACTTCTACCCATCGCTATGCACCGAGCTCACCATTGACACCAGTCTGTTGGGTTTAGGACCAATTCTAGCGCAACACATGCCTGAAAAAGACTTGCCCAGGCAAATTGTTGCATATGTGAGGAAAAGCCTATCGGACATTGAAAGGGCACACTTGCAACCCGAGAAGGAAAGCCTAGCAGTAGTATGGGCGTGTGAACACTACCACATGTTCATCTATGGAAAACCTTTTACCATTGTAACTGACCACCAAGCACTAGTGACAATATATGGAAACCCAAATGCAAAAATCCCACTGCGCATTGAAAGGTGGGGAATAAGACTGATGGACTATGACTTCAAGACACTGCACAAACCTGGAAAAGAACAGAACCCTGCTGACTACATGTCACAGCATCCTCTACCGCAGGCACCAGAAAACTCATCCATGCAGAAAAGTACCTAAACTTTGTGTCAAGACAGAACACTCCTGCTCCAATAACAATTGAACAGCTGGAGCTAGAGACTACAAGGGATGCCACAATGCAAGCAGTCAAATTAACAACACAACAGCAAAGATGGAGACATGTAAACAACAACAGCCCCATGGGAGAAGGAGTAAGGAGTGAAGGAATGCTGGTGTTCAAAAACATACAAGAAGAGCTGTCAAAAACAGAAAGAGGAATTGTACTAAGATGAACGAGGATAAAAATACCAAAAGCACTATGGCGGCAGACTGTAAACTTAACACATGAGTCCCACAGAGGCATAATAGCCGCAAAAAAGATGCTACGGGAAAGAGTATGGTTCCCAGCGTTGGATCGACTGGTGGAAGTCCCAATAATGAACTGTCACAAATGCCAAATAATGGGACAGCCCACAAAGGCAGAACAGCTACAGATGTTGGAGCTTCCTGGGGTAGTGTGGACAACATTGGCAGCTGATTTCTATGGGCCACTGGACACTGGCAACTATCTGCTGTTAGTTATTGATGAGTACTCCAGGTTTCCCATAGTACAACAGGTGTCCTCAACATCAGCCACTGCAACATTGCCAATGCTAGGTGACATATTTGCATCCTGGGGCTCCCCACAAATGATGAAGACAGACACTGGCCAACCTTCTCTGGAAAGAAGTTTCACAGATTCATGGCTTACCTGGGCTCCACCACTGGAAGGTAACGCCTCTGTGGCCACAAGCAAACAGCATGGTGGAAATATTCATGGGAAACATCAAGAAAGAAGTCTCTGTGGGCCAGGAATTCTGTCAAATATTAAGAGAATTCTGAAACACCCCGCATAGTTACACAGGACAATGCCCAGCAGAACTGGTGCAGGGAAGAACAAGCAGGACAAGACTGCCCCAGCTGGAGCCAAAAGCGCCTCCAGAACACAACGGAATTGCCATAAGAGATCAGGAGGCATAAAACTAAATTAAATGATATGCAGATACCCGGAGACATGCCACACCATCAAAGCTGAAGCAAGGGGACTCAGTTCTAGTGCGTCAACAACAAGCAAGGAAATCAGACAGCATTTTTTCAAGAGAACTGCTAACATTATCATATGTCAAAGGGCCAGTGATAACAGTGGCATCGGACTCCAATGGATCACCAGAAGTAGCTCACATTTAAAGGGACTAAATACATTAGATGAGGATGAAGGAGAGCCAGCATCCAAGAGCAACACAACACATGGCAAAGAGGAATGGACAGCATGCAAAGGATGTCCCATAACTGCGAGAGACAAGACCTAGTGAATGGGGTACCAAACGAAGGAACAGGAACAGAAGGGTTGTGCCCAAAGAGCTGAGCAAATAAGCAGAGCAGAGCACAGCAAATAAGGGCAACGCCAGTGTGTTCTCTTCTCTCTCTCTCTTTATTTTCTTTCCACCAAGGAGGAGATATTGTGACGTGGTGCAGTGGGCACTAGGACCCTGCACACATGCCATGGGTCGGGCAGCCACCGGACCCCACTTTCGGTCAGGGAGTGGGGACGCAGCACTCACAGGAAACCAGGGAAGGAAGAGGACTTGCCTGCAAGCATGGATGAGAAAAACAGAAATAAAAATACACTTATCGGTCTCCGTGTGTCCCTGTGGTGCAAGGGAACATCGGGGACACAACAGAGGCAAACACAGTCCCTGTGAGACATAAGAACAGGTAGATATATGGAAAATGAAGCAGACTCGCTGAGAAATAGGGGAAGGGAAACATGACAATATGTCATGGTATAAGGTTTCATTGGGCAGGCAGACACTCGGATGTGAAGAAACTGTGAAGGGTAAAAACTTGTGGCAGTCAAACATAGAGACACACAAAACTGGTTTCAAATCACTGCGGTCAAAATGCTTAGATTCACAGTTGTGTGGGCTTGGCAGAAGTGCGCGAATGGCCTCACATGCTTTTATTGGAGAGCTACAAGATTTAGTCACCTCCCCGCACCAATCAAGTACCAGGACAGGGAAGACTCGGACTTGGCACATGATGATGATCACATGCAAACATGTTATCTGTAGGGTCACAAAACCACCAGTGACTCAATAGAGCACGGTTGCAAATAAAATACACAAAGTTAATGCAACACTAAACACATTCATTGAAAATCAGGTAATGTCACAAGACCACGGCCTTCCCTACAGTACCTCTTCCCCTGTTGGCATAAACCACAATCTGCCGGTAACATTCTGGATTTTGTAATTCTCAAGAAGCTAGGTAAATAATCACTGATAAAAAGGAGTAACATGAAAGAACATAAAAAATGAGTGACCGAAATACACATATCGAACTGTGTTTATATTTATTTCTAAGGAAGGACGTGTTAACTTTGAACACAGCTTAAAGCACACGAAGATATAATGCTTTCTTTAAATTAAATGGCAAGTCCTGTCATTCAGCACTTCTGCTTTAATAAACTGTGCAACACAGAATGGTGTGTTAGTTTGTCTGTGTAAGGTATTGAGATAAGAAAACTGGAACCGATTTTTGAACCATTAGAAGTTTACTAATGAATTCATTTTTCACTCCAGTGTCCCTTTCAGCAAAGTTATACTCCTTTACCCTAATCACTCCAAAACCATTGCGAAAAGAAAAGAACAGCAAAAATATAGTCAAATCCTAATCGCAATGTGAAAGAAATGTATTCAATGCCATACAATGTTTAACAGCCCTTAATTGCAGAAGGCATTAGCCACCAGCCAGGATCAGGCTCAACTCCACAGTAGATTAATGTTGCCAGCATGAGCATTGACAGGATAGAAATTCTGGGAATCCCACTCATATCACTGTGTACATCTCATCACTTTTCATTGTTGTAGTAAAAACTAGTTTAATAATTTACCTCTTCATTGCTAGGAATAATGCTAACGAAGATTTAAAAGGACACATTTGTGGCCTTTTATCTGACCTCCATACCTGAAATTACAGTGGATTACAGACTTTTCACTCTTTCTCAAGATGAAGTGTACTATCTTTCCCTCAGCCAATGCCCTAAATATTTAATAGTATACCTCGTCTTAAGAAAGACTGAAAAGACTGTAATGTAAGTAGGAACAATTCAATAAGGATCAATGTTTAACTGATGCTTCTTCTTTGAAATATTTGTGGGAGGTTTGGAAGATAGTGAATAAAATGTTGCTATTCTCCAACAAGAATATAAAATTATATGATAACATCTCCCACCAAATATGGGTACATTATTTTTCCACTCTAAATGGCCTGGATGAGTCACATTGTATTATGGTTTGTAAATCTAACAGATCTCTGACCTGCTCCTTAAAGGAGGAGATCAATGTGATAACCAATAGTCCAAGTAATAAATCTCATGCTGAGATGGACTGCCCATGGATATCTAAAAATGTAATATTACTTTGCGGGGCTCCCTCCACACAGTTGGAATTAGTACCATGGCCATGCACAATATTTTTGACTTGTGGTTTAACTACGTTATAATACCAATCTTTAAGTCAGATGACATTGATAAACCTAAGTGTTATCCGCTAATACCTATGATAGGCCCCTCAGAAATGGTCAGGAATTGTATAAAACAAATGCAAGACTGGGCAGCAATTTTGGCAGAAAATCAATATGACTTCCGACCCGGTTCTTCAGGAGGGACTCACCTTTGTTGATCTAGAGGATCGCCTTGCCTACATCCTGACTTCATTTATTGTAGAATGCGCTACCATTGCACTTAGACAGAATTATTTTGTCGGCAACAATGAATTTCAAACCCAAATTAAAGGCTTGGTAATGGGAGCCATGTTCGCTCGTGATAAAATCAATCTCTATATATAAATAATTTTGAGGAGAACACCACATACTCTATTACGAAAACCTTTTACCTCTTATATTCCTAAATGGCTCCGTAATATGGGTGACATGTTCCTTATCTGGCAAGGACCTGTCTTAGTACGTTTGGCATTCCATTGGTGGCTCAATAGCCAAAGTACCGATTTACTCTTTACCCTGTAAGACAACAATGAACACATTCATTTTCTGGACCGTCTCATCAGACAGGATGGTGGATCACTCTATTTGAATCTTTACACAAAACCTACTACATGTAACAATTTACTCAAGTAGGATAGTCATCAACCCTGAAACTTGAGACAATCCGCCCTTTGGCCAATTCCTGAGAACTAGACGTAATTGTACCCCAAAACTATTTTGATTAAGTAGGGAATTTGGGGCCATATGTATTAAACTCAGATTTTGCGATTCTCAAATATGATTTTTTGCGAATCGCATTTTGAGAATCGCAATACCCGTTGTAATTAAAAGTTTGCTAATATTTAGCGATTCCCAAAAATCGCAGAATTGTGATGCGAATACCAAAATTGTGATTCCTTAATTGCGAAATCGCAAATAAGGAATCGCAAATCTGCGACTCCAAGATTCATGTGCAGCTTGATGACATCACAACCAGAAAGTGTGATTGCTCATGCTGCACCTGATTCCCAGAAGCAGAGTGAGAAGCTGGTTTGGAGAGCTGAGGCACCAGTGCACTGCTACTGAGAGAGAGGTGGCATGGACACACAGGACAAGCAGCAGATGGAGAATGCCAGGAAGAGGAAACAAAAGTTTTCTGAAAGGCATTAGGAGGTGCTCATACAGAAGATGGTGGTGAGCCTTGAGTTCCTCTTTGGCAAACAATCCCTGCGTGTGCCCTGGGTACGCAAATGGAAAATCTGGGCTAACATCCAGGAAAAGCTCAACGTCGTTAGTGTCACCCACTGCAGCGGAGAAGACATCAGGAAACGCTGGTACGACATGCGCCAGAGGTCGAAAGAAAAGGTGGCTGCAAGGCTGGCTGAGGCAAAAAAGACCGGTGGTGGGACGTCCACTGCCACCGATTCAACACCTTTGGAGGAGCTGGTTGTGGGCACCCTGCTGCCAGATGAGTCTGAGTGGCGTGGCTGATCTTGACAGCTCTGAACCCCAACACCCCAGACAAGATAAGAAGCATGCCATCACACCCCTAATACATCTCCACATCACCCACACACCCAGGAACGACCCAGGCACCAAACAGGAATTGCACACAAGCACACGCAGCAATGCATTAAGAGAGATGTAGTCACATGCCCCAAACTGTGGAGCAGTGACACCCAGCAAGGTACAATCAGTATGTGTGTATCAGGAAAGGCAAAATACAGACAGATAGGACCCATGTAACTCCAAATTGTTACATTTATGGCATGACCAATGGGAGGCAGAACACCACATTAATTTGTGCATTTACATTCACAGGAGGGGAGGATGCATCCCAGGGCAGAAAAGTCAGGGCAAGAGTAGGAGGATGAAGGCAGCCCAGTGGTCCCAGTGAAATGCAGACAGAGCCTCACAGTACCAGCACTGCCACCACTGGAGGCAGATAGACTGGACACAGATGTAGAGGAGCTATAAGGCAGGG
Organism: Lissotriton vulgaris; assembly: GCF_964263255.1. Classification (NCBI taxonomy): domain Eukaryota; kingdom Metazoa; phylum Chordata; class Amphibia; order Caudata; family Salamandridae; genus Lissotriton; species Lissotriton vulgaris. The sequence goes on along the minus strand of NC_141694.1, from coordinate 1,193,994,547 downwards.
GCCGGTGTCCACAGTCCACACAGCACAGTCCCCTGCACGTCCCACTCCAGGAATGTCATCCAGGCGCAGGGCAAGGTCATCCACAAGCTCGCCTGACGCAGGTGAGGAAAAAGTCTTCAGAGGGCTTGAGAGCAACATGCTGGAGGTACAGCGCCTGCAGGCAAATACATTGAAATCAATGCAGTGCCAAATGAGGGCTGGCTTCATAGGCCTGATGGGTGCCCTGGAGGCACTGTGCACTGAGATGCGTAGACCGTGCAGCCAGGCGCAGGGAGAGACATGTGCCTCCACACTCGCCTGGACATGTATCCTAGGGCTGTAAACCAGCTGGCCTCTGCCACATCAGTGCTGCCACGTCGCTGTGTCAGCATGCAACATGAGTTTGCACACTGCAGCAGGGATGTTGCCATGGGAATAGTGCAAGTAACATGTGCAGTGGACTAGCTGCGGGCAGCAGCCACCAGTGGCACAGGACCCCTCAGTTCACTGAAGGAGGATGGGCAATTGAGCAGGAGCAGCATCATTCCACCCATCCCACAGGACAGGCATCATAGTGCTCGTCAGGGTAGAGCTAATGATGCCTCAGGAGAGGGCAGTGGGAACCTTGAGCGAGGGGCTCCGAGCCGTGCACGCAGGCATTGAAGAACCCTAAGAGGTACTTGGCTATGGATGAGTTAACCCATTGAACACTGACTCTTTTTGTTAATAAGAGTTTCACTGTGTGTTCAACATGTGCAAGACATTTAGACTTACATAGTGTGCACATCAGGCTGTGTGATCGTAACTTTCCTGAACTTAAGGAAATAAAAACACAGTGTTGCACCAATCTGTAGCATTGTGTCATCATTGCTCACCTAGAAATAGTTCTGTGTGATCTCATCTTGCCTCTGGCGCCCGGCAGCGGCACCAATGACACTGGCTGGCCTGCATCTTGGAGCTGGCCCCTCCGCATCTGATGAGTCTGAATCTGTGATCTCCGCTGGGTTGCCTTTCCTGGTGGGGATGTTATGCAGCATGGCACACGCAACCACGATTTTGCAACAGGTCTCGGGGCTGTACTGTAGTGCTCCCCCACTCTTATGCAGGCAGCGGAAATGGTTCTTGAGTATTCCAAATGTCCTCTCAATGGAACAGCGGGTCGCTGTGTGGGAACTGTTGTACCTCCGCTCCCCAGCGGTGGCTGGATTCAGGTAAGGAGTCAGGATGAAGTCACAGACAGCATATGCGCTGTCACCTGCAGGGTGAGAAGAATCAGCTTACATACTGTCCTGCCACTGCTGTGCGTTATTGGTGTGTCCTTGTGACCAATGCATTTACCTAGTAGGTAGCCCTCTCCAAACTCCCTATTTGTGAGTAGTTGGTGAATTCCGCTGTGGCGAAAGATGAATGAGTCGTGGGTGCTGCCTGGGTATTTTGCAACAATGTCAGTAATTATATGTTTGGCATTGCACACTACCCGTATATTCAGGGAATGGTAGGACTTGCGATTCTTGAACACATACTAATTCTGTGAGGGGGGGAATAGCGACATATGTCCCATCTATGCAGCCAGTTACGTGGGGGAATCTGGTAGGACTCCTGCTTGGTATAGTCTAGTGCCTGTTGTGTGTTGGGGAAATGGATGTAGTGATGCAGCCTCTGCACCATTGCATTAAGGAAAGCATGGAAGAAGCGCGACAGTGCACTCTGAGAAACGCCTCCTGCTGTGGCTATCACCCCCTGGAAACTCCCTGATGTCAGTAAGTGCAGTGAGCCCAGGACCGGTACTTGGGTGGGGATGGTGTCTGTCCTGCATGTGGGGTGTTTTAGTATAGGTTTGAGCTCCTCAATTAGGTCCAGGATGCTGTCTGCGTCCAGCCTGTAATCAGATGGATCTCCTCTCAGTCTGCTGGAACAGAGTAATGTGCGTTCTGAAGATCCTTTCCTGGCATCTCCCTCTGTGTGCAGCAGCTCTGGTTCGCCGCCTCCTGGCTATCACAGACAGCCCAGCCATCGCGGAAAACCCCAGTGGAATTGTGGGCCTCTTTAAATAGGTTGCACCTGGTTGCCACCTTGTCATGCTTGGTGGTAATTGCGATTACCAAAATTGTGAATTTGGAGAAATCGGAATTAGAATCGCAAATTGCGATTTTCTTCCTGCATTCCACTTTGAGAATACGTAATTTTAGAACTCCTTGATTGCGATTTTCGCAATTGGCGTGTCACAGATTGCGAGTTCATAAATTTATTCGCAGAATTATTGCCTTCACAAAATTTGCACTCAAGATGCCTCTCATACATAGGTATTTCTCTGTTTTGTGAATGCAAAACAGCTTCATAATTATGGCCCTTGGCTTTTAAATTGACTGCTAGTGGATATCCACATAGGATAGTGAAAAGATCTTTAAAAGAGCAAAGCATAACAATAGAGAAGGCATCCTAAAAGACAAAATCAAAAACACAAACAAGACCCAGTGTGACCACTTATGGCACTGAATTCAACAAAATAAAGTAATCCTTAAGACTTTTCATTTGCTAGAATCAGAAGAATACATGTTATTGAGACCAGTGTTTGTTTTCAAGAGGGGGCGTAATCTTAGAGATGACCTTGTAGAAGCTTTTCGCCCATCTAAAAAACCGAGGCCCACATTTATGGAACTTTGGTTTAGGGCAGCATAGCAAGTCAGCTTGCTGCACTGCCCCACGCCAAAGTGAAAGGGCAGGAATGCATATCATATGTGCAATGCAGTGCATTCCTGTTCTTTACCCCAGCATTAGTGCTTGTTCGGCAGTCTAGCTCCGACGCAGGGACCCTTGCACCATAGTGAAAGGGTGCCTATGTTGTTGGGAGGATTGGTTTTGTACAGGAAGGGGCACCTTCCTGCACAAAAATAATCTAAAAGGGGTTTTCCTCTTTAATGTGCTGCAGAAGACAAAACCAGGAAAAATAACATTATTTCTCCTTGTTACTTGTGTACTCAACACTTGCAATAGCAAAACCTTGGGCCCACACCTCCACACAGTTCCCTTCAATTCGAAGAAATGGTGCAGTACAACCAACGTGTCAGCCTTTGCTTGATGCTTCTGCTAAACAGAAGTACTTAAAAATGAACCACTAGAAAGTGCACTCCAAAAAAAGGACTACAATCCTTTGTTATAGATGGACTATCTCCTTTATTTCATGTTTCTATGTTTCTTCTTACATAAAAACAGCCAAGGAGTACAGCCAACGGGTTCCGTTCCGTACGTGCTGAACTTCATCAGGGCTGTGAATAACATATTAAAACATGTATAAGACTTACACCATATACCATATAACATATTTACTTACATACAATAACGAAAAAAACATTAGACATTTTAAAACAATCATGACCAATCCTTTGGTCATTTAACAGACACACCACACACCCTTTAAGACCTATATATATATATATATATATATATATATATATATATATATATATATATATATATATATATATATATATCAAAAGTCATCCTGTCCGCCATTCAGACGGACCTAAGCAGGTGCGGACCTCTCTCCCCCTTAAGCAGTTAATTTCTTCAATAAGACGCCATCAACACTTAGATCGTGTCAGAGGTGGAAGATTTATTGAAAAATCATAGAGCAAGTGCTCTCCCTGACGCGTTTCGCTCCGTGGACGGAGCTTGGTCACATGACGCGCCAAAAACAGGTGAGTGAATTTAAAGTCCATAAAAGCCCTATTATCCCCAAAAAGTAGGGACAAAAGGCAAAAGTGTAAGAAAAGCATAGTAGCTAGAAAACATAACGACAACATGAGGAAGTGCAATATACAGTAAGTAACAATATTTAATTACAATACGAGCATAGTGCTCCTATCTTGAGTTGATCTCATTGACACGTGAAATTGTTAACACATTTTGGCGAGTGCCTATTACTTATCAACTACTTCAAAAAACTTCACATTATAATATCTGTCAGCAGAAATAAAGAGCAGATGCTGAACTTCATAAAAGTTGGAATATGCTTTGCTTGTTAAAAATCCAGATAGAATCATAAAGTGCTGGTGCAATGTAGAGATCAAACCATTTCAATACAGTTAAATGAATTCATTCTCAAAATGTAAGCGGCTACATGCAATATCTGCTAAAGTGCTAGTGCCTAATAAGTGCAGAAAATATAATAATAAAAAACAAACGACAGTCTTGGTAGAGGCTCAGCAATGAAACCCCAACTATTTACATTAACTAGATACAGTCTTTACAACAGCTATGCCTATTTGTCACACTACATTACCAAAGATACACTATGGAAATAAATCAGAGAGAATAAGAAAAGTCAAATTTACAAAAGGTTATTAAATTTACCAAAAAATTTGCAGTTCATCAATGGTATTCAACCCATTGGGTGCCCTCGTGTCTAGCAACAGAATAAAGTATATTTCCTTGTGCCTCAGATGTTTTTCACGGTCTCCGCCCCGTCCGGGGTCAGGGACCGAACCCAAAAGTGTGTATTGTAGATCTTTGAGTTTGTTATCATGTACAGCTCTGAAATGGCGAGCCACTGGATAGTTGTTATCCGAATTCACTATGGCTCGTATGTGTTGCAGAATGCGTTGATTCGCTGGCAATTTCATGCTGCCGATGTACTTTAGATTACATGGGCACATCAGTTTACAGACCACAAACTCACTACGGCAGGTTAAGTATTCATTGATGGCGATGGGTCTATCCCTAAACACTGATTTAAAATGTGTGACATTCTTAGCAAAAGTGCACGCACGACAAGACGCACACTTGAAAAAGCCTGTCTTTGAACGCCAAGTACGTTTAGGTGTTAATTCAGGCATTGTTCTGTTTAGTACATCCTTCATGGAGGGTGCCCTCCTGAAGTTTATGGCCGGTAGCTTTGGCATAATTGGGCCTAAGATCACATCCGTGAGGACAATTGGCCACTCAGCATTAATCAGCTGTCTAATTCTCCGTTCCAGTGAACAGAAAGTGGTGATAAGACGGACAGGGCCAATGGTGCTAGAATCAATGGTGTCCTTAACTTAGGTGTCAATAAAGTATCCCTCGGACGTAAAGCAGCCTTAGAGAGAGCGCGGTTCAAGAGATCTAACTTGTAGCCGCGTTGAAGAAATCTCTGAACTGACTCAGCAAGGCACTGATGGGCAACAGTTGCATCACAGCAAATTTGCTTAATGCGAATGAATTCGCCGAAGGGTATACTGTTGACGGTGTGTGATGGATGGGCACTACAGGCGTGGAAGATGGAATTCCCGGCCGTGGTCTTCCTATGGAGCTTAGTGTGCAATGAGCCCTGTTCAATATATAAATGTACATCTAAAAACTCAGCCGAGTTAGATGAAATTGAGGCAGTGAATCTTAAATTCCGGTCATTGTTTTTGATTTCATCAACAAATGCTTGGGCTAATTCCTGCGAACCCTTCCAAATGACACAGATGTCATCAATGAAATGCCAGTAGTAGGCTAGATGTGGTAACCACTGGCGATGAGTTTTATGAAGCACGTGCTCCTCCCACCAGCCAACATGTAAACATGAATAGCTGGGGGAGAAGCACAACCCCATTGTGACACCCCGTTGTTGATGGTAAATGTCATTGTTAAACTGGAAATGATTGTTTGTTAAACACATTTTTGTCATTTCCAGCAACATCATGTTGTGGTCTCGCAGGATTGCATCACGGGTATCTAAGAAGTGTTTAGTAGCCTCCAAACCTTGACAGTGATAAATACTCGTGCATAACGACTCAATATCCATCACCAAAAAAACAGAAATCAGAACACCAATTGACATTTCCAATTTTAACTAAAAAGTCTGCAGTGTCTTTAAGATAAGAAGGTAGTGAGGTCATGTGGAGTTGGAGAAAAAAAATCAACATATTTAGACAAATTCTCATTCATACTCCCCCGTGCAGAAATAATAGGACGACCAGGGACAGGGGTGACCAATTTATGGATTTTTGGAAAAAGATAAAAAACTGGAGTGATTGGATGGTCAACACTCAAAAACTTTGCCTCCTCCTTAGTGAGAAGGCCATTCCTTTGCCATTGATAAATGGATTTTCGACTAAGATCATTGCTTTTCAGCATGGCAAGTTTGGTGGTTTTGTGATAACATGTGGGATCACCAAATATATATATTATTTTGTGTTAATAGAGTTGTCACATTAATATTTCCCATGGGTATTCTACATATATATAAATATATATATATGTATATATATATATATATATATATATATATATATATATATTTTTTTTTTTTTTTTTTTTTTTAACGCACAAGCACTTTATTGATCGCCATTTCTCCTAAGTTGCATAGAGAAGCAGTAAGCATTTGCACCTTACAATATGTCTGCCGCTATCTTTTCACGTAATGTTGGGCTTAGTCCTCTTTCTATTGTGGTTAGAGTTGGAGCTTAAATGGCGATTTTTTATCATTCACAATTGACACTGAGGAAGCCGTTTCACGGCGAAACGCGTTTGTCTTTTGGTTGGGGTGACGGGGGTCTGTCAATAAACTAAAAGAAACATCAAGCTCTGAGTGCCGTCTGCTTTCTGGAATACGAGCGAGCGTGCAGCGATATATATATATATATATACATATATATATATATATATATATATATATTACCTACTGGCGGTCGCCAGTAGGTAGTTATAGTTAGGATTTTTTTCAATGTTAAATCTGAAAATTCTATTTGGAATAACTTTGGCGCCGGTTGACGAATCTGCCTGAAAATTTCCTCAAAATGGCCTCGCGGCGTTCCGGTCCTTCCCTGAAAGTTTGGGGGGGATTCGTCAAGCGGGGGCCGAGATAAAAGGGGGGGTCCCAAAACACGTTTTCCCCATGTTAATTTCCATAGGGCGGTCGATTTCACTTTTAGCCCGAACGGCTGAATGGATTTCCACCAAACTTGGCAAAATTGTAGGGACTGGTAGCCCGATGTGCCTTTGCTATGTCTCAAGATATGTGCTCCAGTGGATTTTGAGTAATTAAGGTCCAAAAAAATATATATATCTATAGCAGCGCTCCGGTAAGCGCACCGGTACGCGCACCGGGCGCGTCACGCGACTTGCGCGCAGAAAGCTGATTGGCTCTGGGGTGTCTGTAAACATTCTAAACAGTCCGGAGCGGCCGCCATCTTGTGTCTCGGTAGGATCGAGACACAAGAGGTGGCCAAAACAAAGGGGGAAATGACCATAAGGGGGCAGAGTAGACCCCCCTTGACCCCCTAGGTTTGATGTGGGGGCCATAAAAGGGCCCCACGGGGCAAAAAAAAAAAAAAAAAAATTTGATTTTCGCGGGGTGAGCGCCCGGTACGCGCACCGGTAAGCGTACCGGGGAGTGTACCATGGGGAAAAAGAATGACAGTTTTAAAAGTAGCTGATTAGAAAAAAAATGTTTAGTTGTTTTTTTTATATATACACATACATATATATAAATGCATATGCACATATATATATGCATATATGTCTATATGTGTGCGTGTAGAGAGAGGTAGAGAGGTAGAGGTGTAGAGGTAGAGAGGTAGAGAGGTAGAGAGTAGAGAGTGAGTAATAGAGAGTAGAGAGTGAGTAGTAGAGAGTAGTAGAGAGCAGTAGAGAGAGTAGCAGCGTGAGTAGTAGAGAGTAGTAGAGTGAATAGTAGAGTGAGTAGTAGAGAGTAGTAGAGAGTGAGTAGTAGAGACTGAGTAGTAGAGAGTAGTAGAGAGTAAGTAGTAGAGTGAGTAGTAGAGAGCAGTAGAGAGTGAGTAGTAGAGAGTGGGAGAGAGTAAGTAGTGGAGAATATTCCAAAGTTTGGCACAGCACCACTTTCACAATGAGTCCAATCAAATCATATCACTTAGAGTACTTATTGAAGCGCTGAATCTTGGTGTATATTCAAATGCTTTTATTTTCCTTAAGTTTATGTACCACAGCCAGCCGAAACGTTTCGTTCTGTACAACAGAACTTCTTCAGGGCGTTCTTATTTCCTTCAAGTTATGTCGGTATCCCGTTGTCATATAACTAGATATTTCTTCCAAATGTTAGACGAGACATAAGTATATTCTTATTAAAAGTGACTAGGTATCAATTTTACCCACACAATTCGGGCAGACTTGAGTAATTTATAGCATCCTCAAAGTCAGTCTTTCAAAAATTCCAAAGTATAGGACATGATAATCCAAATCCAAATGTTTCTCAAGAAAAGTCATTTTCAATCGTTCGGAAGATCGGTGTTTGGGCAGATATGATCCAGGGACCCCCAGTATGCAAGGGGAATTAGTCCCCCCTCTGCAAAGGCGCCAGTGGCCTGCATTGCAGAGAGGTGTAACAAGGGTGTGGCCTCATTACACTTCTCTGCAATGCAGCTCCCTCGCGCATACTGGAGGCTCCTGGTGGACTAGTTGACCCCAGGGACCCCCAGTATGCAAGGGGAATTAGTTCCCCCTCTGCAAACGCGGCAGTGGGCTGCGTTGCAGAGAGGTGTAACAAGGGGCATAGTCTCATTACACCTCTGCAATGCAGCCCCAGGCGCATACTGGAGGTTCCAGGTGGGCTAATTGGCCCCCAGGGGCCCCCAGTATGCAAGGGGAATTAGTTTCCCCTCTTCAAACATGCACGGGGGCTGCGTTGCAGAGAGGTGTAAAAAGGGTTGTGGCTTCATTACACCTCTCTGCAATGCAGTCCCCTGGCGCATACTGGAGATTCCTGGTGGGCTTTCAGGTCTTATATAGTTAGGAATTAGCATTAAAAAAACCTTTGAAATTCACTGAAAAAACCACAGGTTTCACACCAGTTATAGTTAGGAATTAGCATTTAAAAAACCTTTGAAATTCACTGAAAAAACCATAGGTTTCACACCAGTTATAGTTAGGAATTAGCATTTAAAAAACCTATTAAATTCACTGACAAAACCAGTTATAGTTAGCTGGAAATTTTACTGATATAAAACCAATGAAATTCCACGTTATAGTTAGTTGGACTCACTATAACTTGCGCGTGCAATGCACTGCTGATGACGTCACATATTACATCACTCATGACATGGTCAGTGACATCACTCATGACATCACTGATGACACCATCCAGTGAATATGTGTCTTTCTGAAAAATAAATATTAGTGAGTAATGTTTAAATATTTAAATATATATATTATTGTTTCACTTTGTGTATAAGTGGCTACATGTGTTGGTAAGTAGCTACATGCGTATGTATATGGGTTATTAGATGTTTCTCTTAGTATCAGTATGAGTGTCTATATGGTTTGGTGGGGGTATTACTTAGCACATAGATGCATGAGTGACTGACTCGCTGTTTGTATGTGTTTTGAAGACAGCATATGTGCAGGACTGTATGGATGGATGAGTGTGTATATGTGTTTGTTAGTGAGTGAATGACTGTCTCACTAGTGTCTTTATCAGTAACTACATATGTTTTAATCTAGTATATGTGAATATTGATGTATATAAGTGAGTATATGTGAGAGTAAGAGATTGTAAGAGTTCCTGTTTAAATAAGTATGTGTTTCTATAAGTGATTGTTTAAGAGAATAAATATGTGTAATTTTCAATACAAGTAAGGTGGAAGTGTGTGTATAACTCTATATTCAAATAAATGGATGTTCAATAGTTTATTTGCATGTGTGAGTATGTGTGTGAGTAACTTTTGGATGACTGTCGGTGTGCAACAGGATGTATAGGTGTATCACTTCATATGATGAGTGAGTATATGTATGAGTGACTATATAGAACTGTTGGTGAATGACTGGATGTGCATATAGATGGTGGAATTACTGAATTGCTTGTTGTAACTGATATGGGTATCTCCATTTTTTTTTAAATTTCAGTTTCTATTTTTGAATATGTGTTTCAAGGGTTACATTACAGTGAAAGGAGGTCTGTCACTATGTCACAAGGATGGTGTCATCAGTGATGTCATGAGTGATGTCACTGACCATGTCATGAGTGATGTAATATGTGACGTCATCAGCAGTGCATTGCACGCGCAAGTTATAGTGAGTCCAACTAACTATAACGTGGAATTTCATTGGTTTTATATCAGTAAAATTTCCAGCTAACTATAACTGGTTTTGTCAGTGAATTTAATAGGTTTTTTAAATGCTAATTCCTAACTATAACTGGTGTGAAACCTATGGTTTTTTCAGTGAATATATATATATATATATATATGTGTGTGTATATATATATATATATAAAATGGTTTCCTGATACTGCCACTGCCTCCGTGTCTCAGTCTGCACCAGTGTTTGGTGAATCGAGGGGAATGAGCCAATGCAGCAGCTTTGTCACCGCCGGGGATGCCTCCGTGTCTCAGTCTGCACCAGTGATCAAGGGCTCACCGCCCGAAACGCGTTTGGTTAATCGAGGGGAATGAGCCAATGCAGCAGCTTTGTCACCGCCGGGGATGCAAGTGCGGTAACTCCTCACTGAGTGACCTTTCCTCTGGGGGCAACCTTTTTTGATGTTATGCGGCCGGCCCGGTCGCGGAGAGGTCCCGCCGCTAATCATAGCGGATCCTGGTGTTCAAACACAGCACCTTGTGGAAGTGAGGAGGCCTCATCTTCGGAGGATATTGGTGCCAAAGGAACTGCTTTAAGCCCATTTTCATACTTGCAACGGGGGCAGCGACGCCCACTTGGGTGTACTTTGGACAAACCTGGGGTCTTTAACAAGCATACAGACTGCATCTACCACAATGCAATGCCTGAATACGCCCACTGGGGCGGGTCCTCAAGCAAAACAATAAAATGGTTTCCTGATACTGCCACTGCCTCCGTGTCTCAGTCTGCACCAGTGATCAAGGGCTCACCGCCCGAAACGCGTTTGGTGAATCGAGGGGCATGAGCCAATGCAGCAGCTTTGTCGCCGCAGGGGATGCGAGTGCGGTAACTCCTCACTGAGTGACCTTTCCTCTGGGGGCAACCTTTTTTGATGTTAGGCGGCCGGCCCGGTCGCGGAGAGGTCCCGCCGCTAATCATAGCGGATCCTGGTGTTCAAACACAGCACCTTGTGGAAGTGAGGAGGCCTCATCTTCGAAGGATATTGGTGCCAAAGGAACTGCTTTAAGCCAATTTTTAACTCCTCACTGAGTGACCTTTCCTCTGGGGGCAACCTTTTTCGATATATATATCAAAGTTAGCAAATGCGCTCCTGCGCTCCCAACAGGCACACTCCACGCTCCTCGTCATCCGACTTTGTTCGCCTCTCATGCCTCTGAAAACCTCGTTTCCCTTCAATGTTATACCATGCGCCCAACGCGTTTCGAGGCTCTACGCCTCTTCTTCATGGGGCTTGAATCAAAGATTAGGCATTACACTCTCCCTTCAGTTTCAAACTTTATTTCATTTGAAGGAACCGCCCTAAGTGGGCGTGGCTTGCTCATCTTTACCACCAGGAATGATGGTCGTAGTAGTCCATTGGGAGAATGCCACTTTCACCTTGAGTAGGTTGCCTATTTCTTTGAAAGTTCACCATGTTTATGTACCCTTGAGTAGGTGGAGAATGTCAGTTTCCAGAGTTGGTATTTAACTATCAGGAGCGTTGAACCACAACAGCGAAGCACCGTGCAGCGCTATGGCCTCTCCGCGCTGCGTTACGCTTCACTGCAACCGGAGATGGTGCTCTGTCGCACGGCCAGGGGCAGCCGTGTAAAATATCAAAGTTAGCAAATGCGCTCCTGCGCTCCCAACAGGCACACTCCACGCTCCTCGTCATCCGACTTTGTTCACCTCTCATGCCTCTGAAAACCTCGTTTCCCTTCAATGTTATACCATGCGCCCACCGCGTTTCGAGGCTCTACGCCTCTTCTTCATGGGGCTTGAATCAAAGATTAGGCATTACACTCTCCCTTCAGTTTCAAACTTTATTTCATTTGAAGGAACCGCCCTAAGTGGGCGTGGCTTGCTCATCTTTACCACCAGGAATGATGGTCGTAGTAGTCCATTGGGAGAATGCCACTTTCACCTTGAGTAGGTTGCCTATTTCTTTGAAAGTTCACCATGTTTATGTACCCTTGAGTAGGTGGAGAATGTCAGTTTCCAGAGTTGGTATTTAACTATCAGGAGCGTTGAACCACAACAGCGAAGCACCGTGCAGCGCTATGGCCTCTCCGCGCTGCGTTACGCTTCACTGCAACCGGAGATGGTGCTCTGTCGCACGGCCAGGGGCAGCCGTGTAAAATATCAAAGTTAGCAAATGCGCTCCTGCGCTCCTAACAGGCACACTCCATGTTCCTCGTCATCCAACTTTGTTCGCCTCTCATGCCTCTGAAAACCTCGTTTCCCTTCAATGTTATACCATGCGCCCACCGCGTTTCGAGGCTCTACGCCTCTTCTTCATGGGGCTTGAATCAAAGATTAGGCATTACACTCTCCCTTCAGTTTCAAACTTTATTTCATTTGAAGGAACCGCCCTAAGTGGGCGTGGCTTGCTGGTCGTAGTAGTCCATTGGGAGAATGCCACTTTCACCTTGAGTAGGTTGCCTATTTCTTTGAAAGTTCACCATGTTTATGTACCCTTGAGTAGGTGGAGAATGTCAGTTTCCAGAGTTGGTATTTAACTATCAGGAGCGTTGAACCACATCAGCGAAGCACCGTGCAGCGCTATGGCCTCTCCGCGCTGCGTTACGCTTCACTGCAACCGGAGATGGTGCTCTGTCGCACGGCCAGGGGCAGCCGTGTAAAATATCAAAGTTAGCAAATGCGCTCCTGCGCTCCCAACAGGCACACTCCACGCTCCTCGTCATCCGACTTTGTTCGCCTCTCATGCCTCTGAAAACCTCGTTTCCCTTCAATGTTATACCATGCTCCCAACGCGTTTCGAGGCTCTACGCCTCTTCATCATGGGGCTTGAATCAAAGATTAGGCATTACACTCTCCCTTCAGTTTCAAACTTAATTTCATTTGAAGGAACCGCCCTAAGTGGGCGTGGCTTGCTCATCTTTACCACCAGGAATGATGGTCGTAGTAGTCCATTGGGAGAATGCCACTTTCACCTTGAGTAGGTTGCCTATTTCTTTGAAAGTTCACCATGTTTATGTACCCTTGAGTAGGTGGAGAATGTCAGTTTCCAGAGTTGGTATTTAACTATCAGGAGCGTTGAACCACAACAGCGAAGCACCGTGCAGCGCTATGGCCTCTCCGCGCTGCGTTACGCTTCACTGCAACCGGAGATGGTGCTCTGTCGCACGGCCAGGGGCAGCCGTGTAAAATATCAAAGTTAGCAAATGCGCTCCTGCGCTCCCAACAGGCACACTCCACGCTCCTCGTCATCCAACTTTGTTCGCCTCTCATGCCTCTGAAAACCTCGTTTCCCTTCAATGTTATACCATGCGCCCACCGCGTTTCGAGGCTCTACGCCTCTTCTTCATGGGGCTTGAATCAAAGATTAGGCATTACACTCTCCCTTCAGTTTCAAACTTTATTTCATTTGAAGGAACCGCCCTAAGTGGGCGTGGCTTGCTCATCTTTACCACCAGGAATGATGGTCGTAGTAGTCCATTGGGAGAATGCCACTTTCACCTTGAGTAGGTTGCCTATTTCTTTGAAAGTTCACCATGTTTATGTACCCTTGAGTAGGTGGAGAATGTCAGTTTCCAGAGTTGGTATTTAACTATCAGGAGCGTTGAACCACAACAGCGAAGCACCGTGCAGCGCTATGGCCTCTCCGCGCTGCGTTACGCTTCACTGCAACCGGAGATGGTGCTCTGTCGCACGGCCAGGGGCAGCCGTGTAAAATATCAAAGTTAGCAAATGCGCTCCTGCGCTCCCAACAGGCACACTCCACGCTCCTCGTCATCCGACTTTGTTCACCTCTCATGCCTCTGAAAACCTCGTTTCCCTTCAATGTTATACCATGCGCCCACCGCGTTTCGAGGCTCTACGCCTCTTCTTCATGGGGCTTGAATCAAAGATTAGGCATTACACTCTCCCTTCAGTTTCAAACTTTATTTCATTTGAAGGAACCGCCCTAAGTGGGCGTGGCTTGCTCATCTTTACCACCAGGAATGATGGTCGTAGTAGTCCATTGGGAGAATGCCACTTTCACCTTGAGTAGGTTGCCTATTTCTTTGAAAGTTCACCATGTTTATGTACCCTTGAGTAGGTGGAGAATGTCAGTTTCCAGAGTTGGTATTTAACTATCAGGAGCGTTGAACCACAACAGCGAAGCACCGTGCAGCGCTATGGCCTCTCCGCGCTGCGTTACGCTTCACTGCAACCGGAGATGGTGCTCTGTCGCACGGCCAGGGGCAGCCGTGTAAAATATCAAAGTTAGCAAATGCGCTCCTGCGCTCCTAACAGGCACACTCCATGTTCCTCGTCATCCAACTTTGTTCGCCTCTCATGCCTCTGAAAACCTCGTTTCCCTTCAATGTTATACCATGCGCCCACCGCGTTTCGAGGCTCTACGCCTCTTCTTCATGGGGCTTGAATCAAAGATTAGGCATTACACTCTCCCTTCAGTTTCAAACTTTATTTCATTTGAAGGAACCGCCCTAAGTGGGCGTGGCTTGCTGGTCGTAGTAGTCCATTGGGAGAATGCCACTTTCACCTTGAGTAGGTTGCCTATTTCTTTGAAAGTTCACCATGTTTATGTACCCTTGAGTAGGTGGAGAATGTCAGTTTCCAGAGTTGGTATTTAACTATCAGGAGCGTTGAACCACATCAGCGAAGCACCGTGCAGCGCTATGGCCTCTCCGCGCTGCGTTACGCTTCACTGCAACCGGAGATGGTGCTCTGTCGCACGGCCAGGGGCAGCCGTGTAAAATATCAAAGTTAGCAAATGCGCTCCTGCGCTCCCAACAGGCACACTCCACGCTCCTCGTCATCCGACTTTGTTCGCCTCTCATGCCTCTGAAAACCTCGTTTCCCTTCAATGTTATACCATGCTCCCAACGCGTTTCGAGGCTCTACGCCTCTTCATCATGGGGCTTGAATCAAAGATTAGGCATTACACTCTCCCTTCAGTTTCAAACTTAATTTCATTTGAAGGAACCGCCCTAAGTGGGCGTGGCTTGCTCATCTTTACCACCAGGAATGATGGTCGTAGTAGTCCATTGGGAGAATGCCACTTTCACCTTGAGTAGGTTGCCTATTTCTTTGAAAGTTCACCATGTTTATGTACCCTTGAGTAGGTGGAGAATGTCAGTTTCCAGAGTTGGTATTTAACTATCAGGAGCGTTGAACCACAACAGCGAAGCACCGTGCAGCGCTATGGCCTCTCCGCGCTGCGTTACGCTTCACTGCAACCGGAGATGGTGCTCTGTCGCACGGCCAGGGGCAGCTGTGTAAAATATCAAAGTTAGCAAATGCGCTCCTGCGCTCCTGCGCTCCCAACAGGCACACTCCACGCTCCTCGTCATCCGACTTTGTTCGCCTCTCATGCCTCTGAAAACCTCGTTTCCCTTCAATGTTATACCATGCGCCCAACGCGTTTCGAGGCTCTACGCCTCTTCTTCATGGGGCTTGAATCAAAGATTAGGCATTACACTCTCCCTTCAGTTTCAAACTTTATTTCATATATATATATATATATATATATATATACATATAGATATATATACATATATACATATATTACCTACTGGCGGTCGCCAGTAGGTATATATAGTTAGGATTTTTTTCCTATGGGATTTCTGAAAATTCTATGTCGAATAACTTTGGCGTTTGTGGACGGAATTGGCTGAAATTTTTCAGGAAAATGGCACATTTTGTTTCTGAGCAGCCCCTGAAAATTTGGGGGGGTTTCGTCAAGGGGGGGCCGAGAAAAAAGGGGGTCCCAAAACGGGTTTTTAACATTGAGTTTTCCATAGGGCGGTTGGACTCACTTTTAGCTCTAACGACTGAATAGATTTACACAAAACTTGGCAAAGTTGTAGATATGGTTTGCCCGACGTGCCTTTGCTATGTCTCAATATATGTGCTCCAGTGGATTTTGAGAAATTAACGTTTTAAAAAACAGATATATCTGTGACAGCGCTCCGGTTAGCGCCCCGGTTCGCGTACCTGACGCGTAACGGAACTTCGCGAAGTGAAGCTGATTGGCTCTCCGGTGTCTGTCAACATTCTAAACAGTCCGGACCGGCCGCCATCTTGTCTCTCGGTAGGATCGAGAGACAAGAGGAGGAGAAAAACAAAGGGGGAATTTAATGAAAGGGGGCAAGGTAGACCCCTCTTGACCCCCTAGGAATGATGTTGGGGTTATTAAAGGGTCCCGTGGGGCAAATAAAAAAAAATGGATTTTTCGCGGTAGAAGCGCTTCCAGGTACGCGAACCGGGTCGCTCACCGGTAGCGTAACGGGAGTTCGCCATTTTGTGTTTCGGTGGAATTTAATCACAAGATGGAGTAAAAACAATGTGGGAAATGGGTATAAGGGGGCACGGGAGACGTATCCTGACCCCCTAGGTTTTCTGAGGGTGGCTGAGGAGGCTCATATATGTTGGAATAAAAAAAAATTGAATTTTTCACGCGGTTAGCTGCCGGTACGCGAACCGGGTAGCGAACCGGGAAGCGAACATAAGTGAAAATTAGTGAAGAAAGGTACATTCGAAATTTGGAAAGAGTAATTATAGTTAAGGTAGCTCTGAAAAGAGCTTTTGTGTTCTGTGTAAGTTCTAGGTACTTATAAGTAGGTACCAATACACAGTCTTACATTTTGTATGAAAACTCTGTTTCCCTCATCTGAGAAGTGCACACCATCTCCTCTGTAGATATCTTGCATGTAGTAACGCAAGTTATTGTTGTAGATGGCGCCCATTCCATGGTCTCTCATATAAGCTGAAACAGACTTATTTACATGCTTCCTCGCTTTCTCAATTTGTGGACAAAATTGATTGGACCACCTCCATTTTTGTCTTTGGCATATATTGGAATATACCAAGGCAGTTTGAGGAAAAAGTGCCATTAATTGCTCAAAGGTGTCCTTTAAGAGCATTTCCAGACCTACCCCAGTCAAAGTGCCCAAATCATTTCCTCCACAGTGCACTATTATGAGGTCAGGGTTTGGCAAATGCAAAAAGGTTTTCACCAATGGTATCAATTGGTCACATCTCAATCCTCTTTGCCCAATCCATTTGATATCCACATTTTGTAAATTGAGGTTGTGTAAATTTCTGTTATCAGCATACCTGTGAGCCCAGTGGATGTCGCTATGTTCAAGAATCCAGACAGAAAACATGGTGAGAGGAGGTTCTGCTGCAGTCAGATGAAGTGTGGGAATGAAATGGCAGTTGAAACAGTAGGAGTTTGTAAAGAAAAAAAACTGTGGAGTTTCAGTGCTAATGTTTCATTAGCAGTGATTGGTGGATTTCCATTGCTGAAAACAGAAAGTTAGGGTGCATGGATGTGTTCTTTGAAAGATGTAATTTGAATGGTTAAGAAAAAATGATTTTAAGAAAGATTGCAGTGGATTAGCAGGTGTACTGAGAGTTCAGAGTTCATTTGAAACATTGTTGTGTGAACTTGTAAACATGGGAGGTCTGTCAGGAGGTAGTTGCTATGGAAAAATGGCAGAAAGGGCAGAGGGGGGAAGGGTGTTGATTTGAAAAATGTGAGGGAAGAGTTTTGATTGGGTGACATGAGAGATATGTGTGATGAATATCAGCATTTCTGTGCTTTTCTTGGTTGCAGCCTCTGGAGTGCATACCTTTTGCTCTGCTAAAGAAAAATTGGTGTGTTTCTGAGACTGTTTTGAAATTCAAAAAGCATTTGCTAAGGTGAGATATGGTTCCTTTATTTTAGAAAGAGACTAGTATGCTTTTTGGAGAAAATAAGGAAGCCAGCTGTGCATTTAAAATGATGTTTTGTGTCAAGTGTTTGCATTATGTTTTCCAAGAAGCTTTTGCATTCTTTTACAAATTGTAATTGTAGATAATGTGAAGTATTAGTACTGACAAGGTGTGCTTCTACATAGGAGCTGTGCTGTGTTTTCAAATTATGATCAGAAAATCGTTTTTAAGGAAAAGGAATGCTTTTTAAATTTATAAGAATTTATTTACTTGCGATGTGACTCCTGCAATGCAACGCTTTTGTTGAATAGATGCATGATGCATCTGTGCTGTTTTTGCCCCATGGTGCTCCACATTGTAAATGTTAAAAGTGATGCATAAGTGGTGCAAGGGCCTTGTAAATACACTCCTGTGTGTGCATGGCCATTTTAAGTCACTTACCCCTGGTGCAAGGGCCTTCTAAATATGCCCTCATGTGTGCTTAGAATTTTTAAATCACTTACCCCTGGTGCAAGTTCCTTGTAAATACGCCGTCATGTGTGCTTGCACATTTCAAATCACTTCCCCCTGGTGCAAGGGCCTTGTAAATACGCCCCCATGTGTGATTGGCCATTTCAAGTTACTTCCCCCTGAATTTTTAAAAATTAAATTTGATGGCATTGAGGAAGTACAGCTAATTGGTTGTTGCACAGCTAGGTTTTTGCTTGTAAAAGACTTATATGTTCGCCGTAAGCAGTTTCCTGTTTGCTTGGCATATGCGGTGACAGTCCATAAATCGCAAGGTTTAAGTGTAGACACTGCTTTAGTGAATATTGGCAGTTCTGTGTTCAAAGAGGGTATGGCTTATGTAGCATTGTCACGAGTCAGAACTTTATCGGGATTGTACTTGATTGACTGTGATGTCACAAACATTTGTGCAGATCTAGATTGTGTTAAGGAATACAATAGGTTAAGAAGAGAGTATGCGCCACATTTGCCTCAATATCCTTTGTTTGAGAAACGTGTGGTAGGCCGGAAACGAAGAAATATCAGTAATAGTAGGGAGGTTGTAGCAAAAAGACCAAAAGTCAATGAACCGAAAATTGTAAGCAGAAAGAAAATGAATTCTGTTGAAGATTTTGTTGGTTTTCAATTTGAAAATAGATCTGGTGTCAACTGCTATGCTAATGTAGTGGTTAATGTTGTCTTTTCACTAGACACTTTAAAAGAACAGATTGTAATCAATTCGGAACAAAGTTTATGCTGTTTGTTGAATTCTGTGTTAGAGAAATGTAGCGCTGATAGAACAAGAGTAGAAAGTGTGTCTGAAATTCGTAATCTGTTAGCCAAATGTTCAGGTCAAACGCAATTCTCTCAAAATATTCAGCAGGATTGTCAGGAGTTTTTAATGTATATGCTTGATGTATTGCAAGATGAAGGTGTAGATGTAGATTATCTGTTTGGCCTTTCTTATCAATGGCAGAATGATTGCGAGAACTGTAGGCTATCAAGTACTACTAGTGTAGACTCAGAAAGATTTATATATTTAACTTTGCCTGACAGTAAATCAGTATCCTTCAGTAAGCTAGTAAAAGCAGCCGATCAAAACATGGAGTGTAGCCAATGTAAGTCTGCAATGCTGTCCACGTTAATTATACGAAGTTATGGCCAGTATGTCATTTTAATGTTCCAACGATGTAGGTCTGATGGAACAAAATTGACAACTTTAATTAAAAATGTTGTGGCTTTGCAGTTGTCAATATCAGGAAGGACTTTTGTAACTACAGCAATTATATATCATGACGGTCCTTCAACAACTTCAGGACATTACACAGCTTATTTAAAATCTGGAAACGGCTGGTCATTCTGCAATGATTCTGTTTTAACTTTCAAAAAAAGATTGCCTTTCCACCTTCAAAATTCTTACCTGGTGTTCTTACAACCAAAATTTTAGGGAAGAAATCTCGGGATTTGTTCAGAGGAATTTCAAGAGGTTCTAATGGCTCCTACTCTATATGGCCTTGTGGGTAAGTGTAGTACAGAGCGAAAACTCTTTGTGTTTATAAGCTAATTCAAGCAGCAGATCAAAACAAGGAGTAGAGGAAATGTAGTCTGCAATGCTGTCCACATTTTTTATAGAAACTTATGGGTGAAATGTCATTTTACAATTTCAACTACATAAACTGGATGAAAATAAGTTGTCAAGTCTAATTAAAAATGTTTTGGCTACACAGTCATCGATTTCAGGAAGAACATTTGTAACTGCAGCTATTATATGTTATGATGGTCCTTTGACAACATCAGGATATTACACAGCTTATTTGAAATATAAAAAAGGCTGGTCTTTTGGCAATGATTACCATTTGAGTATGAAGCAATGTTGCCTTTTGACTTATTTTCAGAAGTGAGAATTTAGGGTAGGTAACTGGACTATAATGATTCTAGGTGTTGTTGTAATTTAGTGTGCTGTTTTAAATTGCTTTGTATGTCTCATTTTTCTTAAAACGATGGAGCTTATCTTTCAGAAAGTGGCGGGCAGAAAATAATAACAGCACAACAGAGTATGAGCTGTTCATAGGAGATCCTTTGACGTCATAGAAAGTAAGTTACTTTTGAGGAGTTTTGATTTCTGATTGATTATATTATATGGGTTTTTTAAACACAATCATTTTAATTGTGTTTTTTTTTCCCCGCTGTTATATGATGAATACCTTCAACTCACTGTTTTCAGTGAAATTTGATATATTCTGAGAACAGCAAAAATAAACCATTAAATATGTATAATTAATTTTGTACTTTGAATTGTGATTTTTAATGTATTCATTTTGTTTCATGCTCACTCATCTTTTACTACCTTCTATTAATTTTAAAATTTTTGTTCTTTCTTACACAGATTAAAAGTATAAAAATAACAAGTGACTAAGTTACCGGCAATTATATGGTAAGTGTTTAGTACTCTTTACGTTACATCTCTATCACATTTAACTTTTATTAGTTCCACTGCTTCATTTCTTTAACCCTCAGTTTCCTGCCTTTGCTACTTCCCTCATTTCTTTTTCTATTACTTACTTACACTACTCTTTCCACTCCTTTTCTCAGTCCCTCTTTAAACAGTATCTCTGTGTTACTCCCTCTATTTGTCTTTCTTTTAACACTACTCTCTGTTTTTTTTAGTTCGCTTCCGGTTCGCGTACCGGAGCGCGAACCGGGAAGCGAATCAAAAGAAATAGAGGTTGCCAGAGTGCTAAACATTCTAGCAATTTCTGATAAAGGGGAGGTAGTTCTGAAAAGAACTTTTTTTTTATTATTTTTGGTGTTTTATATTTTGTTTATTTTTTTTCTGAACATTTCTTTAGTTTTTTTGTATTTTTTGAACGGTTTGATATTTTTTTTGTTTTTTTGGGGGGCGGAACGAAAATGATTCATTATAAAGGGCTCAACAGGAGCAACAAAAAAAAAAGATAATTTATTTTCTGGGGCGTTTTGTACATTGATGATTTTCAAAAGATGTATTGATTAGAGTTATACTCCTCTCTCCATAGGCAATTAATTTGCCGCAAAAAATACAGGTAAATCTCATGTTCTTAAAGTTCATCTGTATATTTGGGACCGTCTCCCTCGCCTCTGGTTCCGTCACTGCCTCTTGATTGGATGTACTGGCCACAGGTGGGGGGTTATTCTGCAGGTCACGGACTTGTGCAGCACTAAAGTTTATAAGGTGCCATCTTTCCATATGTCGATGCATGGTATAATTCCCATAGCTATATTTCTTTTCTGTCCCTCTGGACAGTTTATTTTGGCAGATCAGGCAGGTAACGTACCAGGCATTTACCTTTTTTGTCCTTGGGGAAATTTAAAAAATTGCCAAATATAACTTTCTTTGGCATGGGACCTCCTTGGCTGTTCAGGTAAAAACCTATTGGTCACTTGCTCCTCTTCCTCTCCTTTCTCTTCTTCCTCCTGTTGCTCAAGGATAACCTGAGGAGGTGGTCCTCTCTTCCTAGGAGGTGATGGTGGTGGTGGGGGTGCACCAGCTGCAGCAATCAATGAAGCCATTTCTAAGCAATGAAAGTAGGTCTTTCTCTCATAAAAATGAAAGTCAGAGTGAGGAAAAAAGGTGGGGCTTTCATCATTTGGGAAAAAAAAAATTCTAAACCAATGAAAAGTGTTATTTTTAGGTCATATGACCAAGCCTTGCATCATTAGGAAACTAAAAGTAAAATGAACCAATGAAAAGTTTTATGAGCAAGTCACATCACCTGTTATGCTTACGTTACGCGTCCCGCTACGCACCCGGAGCGCTTCCGGGGCACTGCGCTTCGCGCCTCGGTTCGCGTTCCGGAGCGCTTCCGGGTGCGCTAACGTGGCGCGTCACAAGACGCATTACGCGGTAACGCGATACATCGCGCTTACGCGACGCGTCACGATGTTGCTTTCTAACGCGATAGTTGCGCTAACGGAACGTTTACTGGTTCGCGGACCGGGTCGCGGAACGAAATGAAGCTAACGGGAAGCTGCCCGGTTCGCGGACCGGTAGCGAAACAAAAAAAAAATATATATAAATAAAAAAATTATATTACAAAAATATAAAATATATTTTTGCATTAGAATAAGAATACATTTTACAGCTTTTGATATTTGCTATTAAAAAACCATTGAAATTCACTGAAAAAACCATAGGTTATAGACCATATATAGTTAGGAATTAGCATTTACAAAACCTTGAAAATTCACTGAAAAAACCATAGGTTATAGACCATATATAGTTAGGGATTAGCATTTACAAAACCTTATTTTACTCGCACAAAACCATTGAAATTCGCATATATAGTTAGTTGCACTAACTATATATCGCGCACCCGCAATCCACTGCTGATGATGCCAGAAACCGGTCCCCAGAAGCTTGTCTCCTTTCTGGTGAAGAATTGGCTTGGCAGTTTGGTCTGCCCTGTTCCCATGATGCACTGGGCCAGGGACAGACTAATTTGCATATAGCCAGGTTCTGAGCTGGGATGGTGCAGTGAGCTAAATAACGGTGATGGATCAAGCCCTGATCTTTGGACTGGGTAAGAGTGGTCTGCTTAGTTCAGACACTCTGTTCATCACCACCCCCTTTTCTGAATCGTTTTTGGCCACTATAGGTGTGGCAGGGTATACTCAGACATGAGTCCCTTGCTCACTGCACCATCAGGATTCAAGCAAGCCGGGCCGACGACGGCTGAAATGTCAGAAACCGGTCCCCGGAAGCTTGTCTCCTTTCTGGTGAAGAATTGGCTTGGCAGTTTGGTCTGCCCTGTTCCCATGATGCACTGGGCCAGGGACAGACTAATTTGCATATAGCCAGGTTCTGAGCTGGGATGGTGCAGTGAGCTAAATAACGGTGATGGATCAAGCCCTGATCTTTGGACTGGGTAAGAGTGGTCTGCTTAGTTCAGACACTCTGTTCATCACCACCCCCTTTTCTGAATCGTTTTTGGCCACTATAGGTGTGGCAGGGTATACTCAGACATGAGTCCCTTGCTCACTGCACCATCAGGATTAAAGCAAGCCGGGCCGACGACGGCTGAAATGCCAGAAACCGGTCCCCGGAAGCTTGTCTCCTTTCTGGTGAAGAATTGGCTTGGCAGTTTGGTCTGTCCTGTTCCCATGATGCACTGGGCCAGGGACAGACTAATTTGCATATAGCCAGGTTCTGAGCTGGGATGGTGCAGTGAGCTAAATAACGGTGATGGATCAAGCCCTGATCTTTGGACTGGGTAAGAGTGGTCTGCTTAGTTCAGACACTCTGTTCATCACCACCCCCTTTTCTGAATCGTTTTTGGCCACTATAGGTGTGGCAGGGTATACTCAGACATGAGTTCCTTGCTCACTGCACCATCAGGATTCAAGCAAGCCGGGCCGACGACGGCTGAAATGCCAGAAACCGGTCCCCGGAAGCTTGTCTCCTTTCTGGTGAAGAATTGGCTTGGCAGTTTGGTCTGCCCTGTTCCCATGATGCACTGGGCCAGGGACAGACTAATTTGCATATAGCCAGGTTCTGAGCTGGGATGGTGCAGTGAGCTAAATAACGGTGATGGATCAAGCCCTGATCTTTGGACTGGGTAAGAGTGGTCTGCTTAGTTCAGACACTCTGTTCATCACCACCCCCTTTTCTGAATCGTTTTTGGCCACTATAGGTGTGGCAGGGTATACTCAGACATGAGTCCCTTGCTCACTGCACCATCAGGATTCAAGCAAGCCGGGCCGACGACGGCTGAAATGCCAGAAACCAGTCCCCGGAAGCTTGTCTCCTTTCTGGTGAAGAATTGGCTTGGCAGTTTGGTCTGCCCTGTTCCCATGATGCACTGGGCCAGGGACAGACTAATTTGCATATAGCCAGGTTCTGAGCTGGGATGGTGCAGTGAGCTAAATAACGGTGATGGATCAAGCCCTGATCTTTGGACTGGGTAAGAGTGGTCTGCTTAGTTCAGACACTCTGTTCATCACCACCCCCTTTTCTGAATCGTCACATATTACATCATTCATGACATGGTCAGTGACATCACTGATGACATCACTGATGACATCTCAAATGACATCACTGATGACATCACTGATGACATCTCATTTGACATTACTGATCACATCACTGATGATATCATTTATGTGATAATACAATGAACCTCTTCAGACTCTAATATAACCTTAGATACAATCAGTGTAAACAGACACTCACAGACTGTCACTCATCCATGGAGTTACTCACACACCTAGTCAGTCATGCAATGAATCAATCACACCTCCATTTCCTCAACTATACAGTTATACACACCTTACTTATTCAAACATATACTAACACATATTTACTCTCTTATACAATCCCTGATACAAGTTCACAATGATCCATACAGCACTCACACATTCACTGGCTCTTATGCACAGTTATTTATATATGTCAACTCTCACATGTAGTGTGTTTTACATATGTACTTACTTTAACATGTAGCACTAAGATATCCATTCACTCACCAATACACTCATGCACACAGTCAACCGCCCATACAGCTGTTTCCACATGCACTTTTGAACCCATACATCTAGTGAATCAACTGCTCACACATCTATGCACAGAGTCATACACCTCCCAGCTACCCACACACACACTCAGTCTCCCATACAAATACTTGGGCAACCAATCAATAACCCATATAGTTACTCATATAGCTACTGATCAACACAAGCAGCAGTTTACAGAACAACAGACATAATGATGCACAAATTAAGAGAGTTTAGTCACTAACCCATGCACTCAGTGAGACACATTTAATCACTCACTCATACAGTCAGTCATGCACCTACTAAATCCTTCATCCAGACACTTACACATCCACTCATTCTTCAATATGTAAGACATATTTTAACTTTACAGAAACATACAGTCACTGGATGATGTCATCAGTGTGTCATCAGTGATTTCACTGACCATGTCATGAATGATGTAATATGTGACATCATCAGCAGTGGATTGCAGGTGCGCGATATATAGTTAGTGCAACTAACTATATATGCCAATTTCAATGGTTTTGTGCGAGTAAAATAAGGTTTTGTAAATGCTAATTATTTAACTATATATGGTCTATAACCTATGTTTTTTTCTGTGAATATATATATATATATACTCACACACACACACACATATATATATATATATAAAAACACTGACGAAGGACTTGAGGTCTGAAACGCGTCTGTTTGTCTTGTCAGAAAAGCCGAAATAAAGAACTGCAAACATAGCCCCCGTGAGTACGTTATCGTTTCTGGAGAAAGGGACGATTGGAGCCGCTATATATATATACCCACCTGTAGGAACCTACAGAGAAGTATTGCAGTAAGAACTCTGGGTGATCAGATAGCCTGTATAGGATCTCCAATATAGCTGTAATGTGATGTAGAATTTGATGTATGCTGAAGTATTTGTTTGTTTGTTCTGTAATGGGATATACAACTGCTTATCAAGCACATATAATTTTGATTGTTTATTACCTTCGCATAATCTGTACGCTCTCTAGATCAGGGCCCTATACTATGTTGAATGGACCTTGACCAATTCCCTAGAATTTTTTCCTTTGCCTAGAACCATCACATGCTAAGGAATTGAATAATGTTGTGTCTTAAAGATTTTGAAATTCTTGTTTACATTAACAACGTTGATGAACTGATATTCAGCAATGGGAGTGGTACAGTTTTGCGACTTATTCGGTAGCAAGAGATGTTGAATACCTTCTGATATTGGTGGACTATTATTTGACATAATTAGATAGAGGACCTTAGCCGATCCACGGCTTTATTTTATTTGTTTATATCATAAACATTGGATTTAGTGTTTATACCCACTCTTTGTATGGATTTGCCCATCTATGGGCTCCATTGCACAATTTGTGATCAGCTTTTAGGTTGTACATACTGACATTCCAAGATGGCGCCCATAGCGACTAAAGTGGGGTTGTCCTCTGTCTATCTCAATGTCTAGAGCGAGAAAGTGACAATGTCTTATTTAATCCGCCTAAAATGTATACTGTTGTTACCACACTGATGAAGGCAGCACGCCGAAACGCGTCTGTGGAGAGTGCCTGTGACAAATAAACCTGCATGTTAGAAAGTACCCCTCGAGTGCTGTTGTCTTCTTCGGATACGAGGAGGAGTTGGAGCGTTATATATAATATATATATATATATATATATATATATATATATATATATATATATATATATATATATATATATATATATATATATATATATACACAGTAGTTGGCTTGCAACATCTCCTTAACGGTTTGCAGGACTACGCAGAAGATAACAGCCTTTCAATAAACTTAGACAAAACCAGGACCATGTCAATTAACAACAAACGAAGAAAAAGGCACCTCTGGCATCTGGACGGCACACATTTTAAACCAGCGGAACCTTTCAAGTATCTGGCTGTAGTATTGTTGTTAATTGACATGGTCCTGGTTTTGTCTAAGTTTATTCAAAGGCTGAAACCGAAAAACTCCTCATTTTTATTTCCATAGCCTTTAGATTGCCGAGGTTAGAGGTGAAGCATTCCCAGGTTTGTATCAGGTTTTTTCCAACGGTTGTGTGAGTAAAAGATTGATTGCTGTGTCTGTTAAGGACTCTATGTTTTCTGCTGTATACTTGATCCTCTTATAATTTATCATGTAGCTTGAGCCTAGATGTGGAGCAGGATGAATGTCAGACGGAGTGGTTGCTGATAAAATATTCACTTGTGGGCGGTGATCCCTGTCCCCCTTCTCGCCCATTCTGAAGCCAGTAACGTCTGAAAAAAGCGATAGACTAACAAACGTATAATCTAAAAGCGAGCTATTAGTTCAGTGTTGAAGCTTGCCACTGGAGGGGTATCACCGGCTGATCTTCCATTAAGGGCCCTAAGATTTAGATGTTCTAATTCTCCCAAGAGGAATCTGTTTTCCCTGCTAGGCCTCCCATGCATAAAGGTTCCTTGTATTGGTATATTGTAAATTGACGATTGGAGGCAAACTTCATTTTTTTGGGATGATCCCATTAGATATTGATTCAAGTCCCCAGATAATATAAGGTTTGGAATTTCTGCACTGCCTAGATGAGTAGTTATTTGATCGGTTAACTTCCGGGAATCGCTTACTGTCCGCTTTGGTTGGATATATACGTTGAAAAAAGTTACTTTGTTTTGTAACGCTGACAGAAAAAGAGTAAGTTGAACCGCTAAAGCTTCATCTGTTTCAGGGCCGGTTTCCACAGCTGTTGGTATGGAGATTGTCGAGATATGGGTTGCCAGCCCCCTGAGGAATGACCCGTTTTACTGCCTCTAACGGCTGGACGATCAAAGCAAAGAAACCCATGTATATATACTGGTTCCTTAAGCCATGTTTCCTGTAGCATAATAATATCAAAGTTGTTAAAATATTGCAGGAATTCAGGGTTCTGAATATTTTAAGCTAAGCCGTTAACATTCTATGAGCAGAGACGTATTGCAGGTTCTTTTTGTCTATTGTTACCGGCGTTGTGGCTATGATGTCATTGAGTTGCTGCAGCAAGGTTTATAGGTCTTATAATTCGATCATCATACCAAGCGTTGCGTCTGCGTGATGTTCCAGTCCTAGGAGATCCGTGTTGTGCGCCTTGATTAAAAGACCTTTGTGGCGCAGAATGGCCCAGTGCCCCTCCTAAAACTGATGATGAGGGCCACAAACCTTCCTTGAGACCTGACCTTGGGCTCAATATTGCTAGCAGCTCTGGGTAGATGGGAGGATGATAGGGGGTGACTTGAATGACCCAGTCTTTAAAGGTAAGGTGCTGTTTTAATACTCTCTGGGCTGTTGCAGCTGTTTTCCTCGATGCCCTTGTTATTTCTGGCGTAGCTGGGTTTTCTGGTGTGAGAAACTTTATTGTGAGTAGGTCTGTTGTGTTCAGGTCTGCTAAGGTAGGTATGGCCAGAAGTAATTTCAAAATGTCGCCCCTGTTCAGCATATCGTGACGTCCTTTAGAAATATACTCTAGTTTGAGCAGTGTGTAGCTCAAGACAGATGGCAAATCATTTGTGGGATAAGTAGGAATTTCGAGTGGCCGGTCCTTTTGGCAACCGGGTTTTGTTGTATTAGTTGAAGAGGCTCGTTCTGAACTGGTTGCACATCTGCTCAACTGAGATTTGAATTTCTTTCTGTGTTTGTTGTTAATATTAAAGTTCCGGGTTGAGTCTGTTGTTGCCATGGGTGTGGAGCCTGAGGAGGTTTGTCCGGGGCTGTCCTCACTTGCTTGCTGGTTGTGCAGTTCAATCTCATTATTGTTTGGTCATTGCCAGCTGGAAAAACAGAGGGGACTTGCCCAGTTACAAGTGGGCTGGGTTCCCAATTGCTTTCCTTTGCTAGGACCATCAATTTTTGATGATCAACAAGCCCTGCGGGTCGATTTGATTTGGATATTGTAGTTTGTAGCGGAGGTTGAAGATCTGAACTAGTGGCAACTTTGTCACTTCCTGACCTAGGAGCTACCTCAACATGCTTCATAATTGTAGCCCATGTGCCAGCTGGAGGCCCTCCAATGGTATATGAGCAGGGGGATGCTGCTATGTCTCGGCAATTGTTGGTTTGAGCTAGATCGTTATCCTGCTTGTACCCCTCTTTTGGTTCGGTGGTTGATTTAGGGCATTGTTTGCTAAAAATTGAATAGGTAGCAGCTTGATTGAGAAGGAGTAATTTATGATTTCAACCTTTTCTTTTCAGCTGGCGACGTTGTTTGGCATTTACTTTTGTCTCAGCTTGTGTAACTAGAGCGGTCTTTGAAGGGTCATCACTGCTGACGGTAATAGCCACTCTTTGCTGTGTACCGGTTTTAGTGCCTTTGCGGATCTGCTTTGAGTTGCTGTCAACTGTGGGGAGTATAATGGAGTCGTCAGTAGTGCATCTAGCACTGGCGGAGCTAGTTGATTTGTTATTCAGCTCATTGAGCACGGTGGAGAGAACAGGTGGCAGAGTTGACAGCTTGTCCACTATCTGGCTACACCCACATTGATGGTATGTCTCTGTTTGTGCCCTTCTTATAAGTCCATTGAGATACCCCACTTTTTCATCGATCCCTGCTGTAAACACTGCCAGAGTGTTTAGTAAGGAGAGCTGTATATCCATCTTGTCTGATTGGTATTGTAGCGCCTCCACTGGCAATTGCATAGTTTTTAGGAGAGAGGCCCAAGCGCTCCCATCATGCGGATTTGGGTACTCCCACTCCTTTGGCCCCGCTTCCTCCGCTGTTTGTCAGCTCAACGATTCAGAAAAGGGGGTGGTGATGAACAGAGTGTCTGAATTAAGCAGACCACTCTTACCCAGTCCAAAGATCAGGGCTTGATCCATCACCGTTATTTATCTCACTGCCCCATCCCAGCTCAGAACCTGGCTATATGCAAATCAGTCTGTCCCTGGCCCAGTGCATCATGGGAACAGGGCAGACTAAACTACCAAGCCAATTCTTCACCAGAAAGGAGACAAGCTACCGGGGACCGGTTTCTGGCATTTCAGCCGTCTTCGGCCCGGCTTGCTTGAATCCTGATGGAGCAGTGAGAAAGGGACTCATGTCTGAGTATACCCTGCCACACCTATAGTGGCCAAAAACGATTCAGAAAAGGGGGTGGTGATGAACAGAGTATCTGAATTAAGCAGACCACTCTTACCCAGTCCAAAGATCAGGGCTTGATCCATCACCGTTATTTATCTCACTGCCCCATCCCAGCTCAGAACCTGGCTATATGCAAATCAGTCTGTCCCTGGCCCAGTGCATCATGGGAACAGGGCAGACTAAACTACCAAGCCAATTCTTCACCAGAAAGGAGACAAGCTACCGGGGACCGGTTTCTGGCATTTCAGCCGTCTTCGGCCCGGCTTGCTTGAATCCTGATGGAGCAGTGAGAAAGGGACTCATGTCTGAGTATACCCTGCCACACCTATAGTGGCCAAAAACGATTCAGAAAAGGGGGTGGTGATGAACAGAGTGTCTGAATTAAGCAGACCACTCTTACCCAGTCCAAAGATCAGGGCTTGATCCATCACCGTTATTTATCTCACTGCCCCATCCCAGCTCAGAACCTGGCTATATGCAAATCAGTCTGTCCCTGGCCCAGTGCATCATGGGAACAGGGCAGACTAAACTACCAAGCCAATTCTTCACCAGAAAGGAGACAAGCTACCGGGACCGGTTTCTGGCATTTCAGCCGTCTTCGGCCCGGCTTGCTTGAATCCTGATGGAGCAGTGAGAAAGGGACTCATGTCTGAGTATACCCTGCCACACCTATAGTGGCCAAAAACGATTCAGAAAAGGGGGTGGTGATGAACAGAGTGTCTGAATTAAGCAGACCACTCTTACCCAGTCCAAAGATCAGGGCTTGATCCATCACCGTTATTTATCTCACTGCCCCATCCCAGCTCAGAACCTGGCTATATGCAAATCAGTCTGTCCCTGGCCCAGTGCATCATGGGAACAGGGCAGACTAAACTACCAAGCCAATTCTTCACCAGAAAGGAGACAAGCTACCGGGGACCGGTTTCTGGCATTTCAGCCGTCTTCGGCCCGGCTTGCTTGAATCCTGATGGAGCAGTGAGAAAGGGACTCATGTCTGAGTATACCCTGCCACACCTATAGTGGCCAAAAACGATTCAGAAAAGGGGGTGGTGATGAACAGAGTGTCTGAATTAAGCAGACCACTCTTACCCTGTCCAAAGATCAGGGTTTGATCCATCACCGTTATTTATCTCACTGCCCCATCCCAGCTCAGAACCTGGCTATATGCAAATCAGTCTGTCCCTGGCCCAGTGCATCATGGGAACAGGGCAGACTAAACTACCAAGCCAATTCTTCACCAGAAAGGAGACAAGCTACCGGGGACCGGTTTCTGGCATTTCAGCTGTCTTCGGCCCGGCTTGCTTGAATCCTGATGGAGCAGTGAGAAAGGGACTCATGTCTGAGTATACCCTGCCACACCTATAGTGGCCAAAAACGATTCAGAAAAGGGGGTGGTGATGAACAGAGTGTCTGAATTAAGCAGACCACTCTTACCCAGTCCAAAGATCAGGGCTTGATCCATCACCGTTATTTATCTCACTGCCCCATCCCAGCTCAGAACCTGGCTATATGCAAATCAGTCTGTCCCTGGCCCAGTGCATCATGGGAACAGGGCAGACTAAACTACCAAGCCAATTCTTCACCAGAAAGGAGACAAGCTACCGGGACCGGTTTCTGGCATTTCAGCCGTCTTCGGCCCGGCTTGCTTGAATCCTGATGGAGCAGTGAGAAAGGGACTCATGTCTGAGTATACCCTGCCAAACCTATAGTGGCCAAAAACGATTCAGAAAAGGGGGTGGTGATGAACAGAGTGTCTGAATTAAGCAGACCACTCTTACCCAGTCCAAAGATCAGGGCTTGATCCATCACCGTTATTTATCTCACTGCCCCATCCCAGCTCAGAACCTGGCTATATGCAAATCAGTCTGTCCCTGGCCCAGTGCATCATGGGAACAGGGCAGACTAAACTACCAAGCCAATTCTTCACCAGAAAGGAGACAAGCTACCGGGGACCGGTTTCTGGCATTTCAGCCGTCTTCGGCCCGGCTTGCTTGAATCCTGATGGAGCAGTGAGAAAGGGACTCATGTCTGAGTATACCCTGCCACACCTATAGTGGCCAAAAACGATTCAGAAAAGGGGGTGGTGATGAACAGAGTGTCTGAATTAAGCAGACCACTCTTACCCAGTCCAAAGATCAGGGCTTGATCCATCACCGTTATTTATCTCACTGCCCCATCCCAGCTCAGAACCTGGCTATATGCAAATCAGTCTGTCCCTGGCCCAGTGCATCATGGGAACAGGGCAGACTAAACTACCAAGCCAATTCTTCACCAGAAAGGAGACAAGCTACCGGGGACCGGTTTCTGGCATTTCAGCCGTCTTCGGCCCGGCTTGCTTGAATCCTGATGGAGCAGTGAGAAAGGGACTCATGTCTGAGTATACCCTGCCACACCTATAGTGGCCAAAAACGATTCAGAAAAGGGGGTGGTGATGAACAGAGTGTCTGAATTAAGCAGACCACTCTTACCCAGTCCAAAGATCAGGGCTTGATCCATCACCGTTATTTATCTCACTGCCCCATCCCAGCTCAGAACCTTGCTATATGCAAATCAGTCTGTCCCTGGCCCAGGCATCATGGGAACAGGGCAGACTAAACTACCAAGCCAATTCTTCACCAGAAAGGAGACAAGCTACCGGGGACCGGTTTCTGGCATTTCAGCCGTCTTCGGCCCGGCTTGCTTGAATCCCGATGGAGCAAAATGTCGCCCCTGTTCAGCATATCGTGACGTCCTTTAGAAATATACTCTAGTTTGAGCAGTGTGTAGCTCAAGACAGATGGCAAATCATTTGTGGGATAAGTAGGAATTTCGAGTGGCCGGTCCTTTTGGCAACCGGGTTTTGTTGTATTAGTTGAAGAGGCTCGTTCTGAACTGGTTGCACATCTGCTCAACTGAGATTTGAATTTCTTTATGTGTTTGTTGTTAATATTAAAGTTCCGGGTTGAGTCTGTTGTTGCCATGGGTGTGGAGCCTGAGGACGTTTGTCCGGGGCTGTCCTCACTTGCTTGCTGGTTGTGCAGTTCAATCTCATTATTGTTTGGTCATTGCCAGCTGGAAAAACAGAGGGGACTTGCCCAGTTACAAGTGGGCTGGGTTCCCAATTGCTTTCCTTTGCTAGGACCATCAATTTTTGATGATCAACAAGCCCTGCGGGTCGATTTGATTTGGATATTGTAGTTTGTAGCGGAGGTTGAAGATCTGAACTAGTGGCAACTTTGTCACTTCCTGACCTAGGAGCTACCTCAACATGCTTCATAATTGTAGCCCCTATGCCAGCTGGAGGCCCTCCAATGGTATAGGAGCAGGGGGATGCTGCTATGTCTTGGCAATTGTTGGTTTGAGCTAGATCGTTATCCTGCTTGTACCCCTCTTTTGGTTCGGTGGTTGATTTAGGGCATTGTTTGCTAAAAATTGAATAGGTAGCAGCTTGATTGAGAAGGAGTAATTTATGATTTCAACCTTTTCTTTTCAGCTGGCGACATTGTTTGGCATTTACTTTGGTCTCAGCTTGTGTAACTAGAGCGGTCTTTGAAGGGTCATCACTGCTGACGGTAATAGCCACTCTTTGCTGTGTACCCGTTTTAGTGCCTTTGCGGATCTGCTTTGAGTTGCTGTCAACTGTGGGGAGTATAATGGAGTCGTCAGTAGTGCATCTAGCACTGGCGGAGCTAGTTGATTTGTTATTCAGCTCATTGAGCACGGTGGAGAGAACAGGTGGCAGAGTTGACAGCTTGTCCACTATCTGGCTACACCCACATTGATGGTATGTCTCTGTTTGTGCCCTTCTTATAAGTCCATTGAGATACCCCACTTTTTCATCGATCCCTGCTGTAAACACTGCCAGAGTGTTTAGTAAGGAGAGCTGTATATCCATCTTGTCTGATTGGTATTGTAGCGCCTCCACTGGCAATTGCATAGTTTTTAGGAGAGAGGCCCAAGCCCTCCCATCATGCGGATTTGGGTACTCCCACTCTTTTGGCCCCGCTTCCTCCGCTGTTTGTCAGCTCAAGGCGGATACAGGTGCTTCATCTTCTCTGTGAAAATTACCGTATGTCGGTCTGGGGAGTATGCTGCCAGCATGACCTCCCATTCTTGTGTTCCTAGACAGGATAAGGTAGCGCTTCCTTCATCCTGTTTTGAAACATTTAGATTGACTGATGGGAGCATTGTGATAGAACTGGCCTGACTGATGGGGCTGATTTTTCACGTAGCTGTATTAACCGTATCGGCGCTTGGTGAATCTAGATCCAGGGGTCCGATGGTGAAACCTTCGGCTGTCTGTAGGAAGTGATGTTTAGTCAGTTTATCTTTTAGGCTAGCTGGGTCCAGCCAAGACTGGTTGCTCCTATTAGTCTGGTTTTCTTTTTCCTTGGCCAGTAAATAGCCTGCTCCTGTTAAGGTTGACAGTGATTTCACAGTCTGTAGTGCTCCCGATGTCATAATTGGAGTTGTTACTGTTATAGAGTTGGCTGCGGTTAGTGAACCCTGAGCTTCTGCTTGCTGCAATTAATGCAGTCCTGGAGAGCCTGTCCATGAGACAGGGTGCAGTTGGATTCCTCCAGGGCATAGTGAATCTCCCGTCAACCACTTGTTCTGCACCTTATGCTGTGCCATGGGGCTGGTTGAAGGACTAGTTGAAGAGGATAAAGCAGCTAAATTATTTTGAGTATCGCTCTGTGTTGTTTTATTGTATGGCACTTCTTTGGTGTGTTCCTCTATCAATGGGGTAGTTGTAGATGGAGATGAAGGTGTTATAGGAATCTCAGTGGAATGGGCCGAAGCTTGGATATGGACTTGTGCTGTAATTTGCTGAGAACAAAGGCTTCTTTATTATAAATAGTGGGGCCTGGACCCTTAAACTTTAGATCACTTTTTGAATTCAAGAAGGAGCCTCTGCCAAGGAGAAGATCTAGAAGAAACTGGAGGAGGAGCACTGCCCCTTTGCTTTGTGCTGCTGTCTGGGGTTGGCCTGCAGTAGCTGTTTCTGCCAAGGAGAGGAACTGTGTGTGTATCCTGCATGAGAAAGTATCTCCAAGGGCTTGGCAGTGGAGTTTGCCTCCTGTTCACAAGGTCTCAAGGACAGCAAAGACCTCAACAACCTTCTGGGCACTGTTTCTGGAAGCAATGGTTTCAACCGCCACAGAAGAAAGGAGCAACAGACTCTGTCACCGAGTCCGTCGCAGGGTTCCGTGTAATGAAGGCACTGTAGAAGGCCCTGCCGCACTTTGCACTACATCCTTGGTCTCACCGACGCCATCTGGACGATCATCTCCGAGCCGTTGCTTGCACCGTGTCCAAAGGACACTGCATTGCGCACCGCCTCGTTTCCTCCTGCCTGGACGTTACTGACACCGTTGCTGCACAACCTGAACATCAACCGGCTCTGTCACCTGCACCGCAACGTGCCAGCTGCACATTGAGTACCGCCTCACCCTGTATTGTAAGCCTTGGTCTCACCTATGCCGTCTGGACGATCGTCATCAAGCCGCTGCCTGCACCGAATCGCGAGGGCACCTCATCCTGCACTGCTTCCATTTATGCAACGTAACCGCGACTGTTGCCCCGTCCGACTTGCACCAACATGTCGGCCGTAAGGAGAAAGGTACTGTTCACAAGTCTGTCAACGCTTTACCCGGCTGGTACTGACGCGGTCAGCTGGAACTATTAGACTCTGTTGTTTTCATCAATGTGGTAGCCCTGGACAGGCTACCGAATCAGACGAAATGTGTTTTGGGGATATTTCTACAATTTTAAGGTTATCTTGCAAAGTAACTATTTTTACAGTACTGTATTTTGGATTTTTGTCATATTTGGTCTTGTTGGTTCAGATAACATTTTTCTTATTTTTCTATACTGGTGTGGTGTCCATTTGTTGTCACTATGTTTCTGGATTCATGCACAAATGCTTTACACACTGCCTCTGAGATAAGCCTGTCTGTTTGTGCCAAGCTACCAAGGGGTTGGCAGGGGTTATTTTGGAAGTGTATCCCCCTTACCCCGACTAGGAAAAAGGGTCCTTTCTTGGACAAGGGTGCAAGCCAGTGCCAACTAGAGACCACCATTTCAAACATGCCTTTATTACCATAATGGTACAAGGCACAAATGCGTAACATCAAGGATCTAAAGTGTTTAAACGCCATTTGCATAACAGAGGACAGCATTCATCACAACAATTCAATTGTATATGGAATCAGGGGAATCGATATTGTTATCTCCAAATCGCCACGCAAGTCACAGTTGTCTAATATGGCAAGACCATACTCACGAGTAGCAAATCATGTTGTGATATACCAGTCACAGAACCTGTGTTTCAAAAATGAATATCAATTGTCTCAGGACACATAATTTTAGTCAAACACTTCACTTATTTGCAGAACATATGATTCCCCAATGTAAACACCAATTGACGCCATTCCTGTGGAGCACCTCTCATATTTCTCCTCATTAAGGGGGAGAGGTCTCTTGGATGTGCTTTCCTTATGAACAATGGGAATGGAGGCTGACACAATGGACTATAGGAAGGAGGATCAGTGGGGCATATCCCCAGGGCCAGAGACACTGGTCCCCTTCCACCCCCAGAGAGAAAGTTGGGGGAAAGTCTGGACTTCTGATGGAGAAAAGCCCAGAGGAAGAGCAAAGCGAAAGGCTAGTTCCGAAAGCCAGCGAAACCAGCACCCTGCAAATTGTGTTATATTGGAGGCCAGGTGGCCTTAAAAAAGGGCTCCAAGTGGCTAGGGCTTGCCACCAGGAGCAAAATGTGGCCAACGTCATTGGAATTGGCCCAAGGGAGCCCAAGATAGGCCCTGTTGAAGTTGGGTGACTTTTTATCTGGTTTCAGTGTTGAATCGAGTGGGGCGCCCCTGCCATACTCGATTCCTGCCTCTGGACTGGGCCAGGGCCCTAAGCAGCCACGAAATACAGTAACCGCCAGCTTGCTTTGCCCGGAATAGCAGAAGAGGCACAGGATCCAATCCCTGGGCTCCATGAAGGAGCCGTTAAAGAGGGAGCACAATTATGCCCCCTCACAAGTCAAGGAAGGGGCGCAGGACCCCATCTATTGGCCTGAGAAGACAGGAGGGGTGCACGGACCGCATACCTGCCCCCAAGACCAACCACAAAGCATGCATCAGCGCAGGTTTTGGGCAGACCAGAAAGATGTTGCTCGCTTCTGAAGCAGCTTGCACAGTATGCTGGTGCACTGGGAGAGGGTGAGCACAGCTGAGGGTAAGCTCCCTGAGCTTCTCTCAAATGAGGCACAGCATG
Source organism: Lissotriton vulgaris (assembly GCF_964263255.1). Taxonomy (NCBI): domain Eukaryota; kingdom Metazoa; phylum Chordata; class Amphibia; order Caudata; family Salamandridae; genus Lissotriton; species Lissotriton vulgaris. The sequence continues at coordinate 1,193,957,435 of NC_141694.1, read as the reverse complement.
TGGGGTGCACAGGTGGGATGGGACACCCGAAGAAAAGGAGCAGTGTGAGCCCGCCAGCAAAGAAAGGGTCTAGACTTTCCAAAACTCAGCAGGAGAGCCCCTTAATGACCTGCAGGGGTTGCCCACATTTGTCAATAAAAATCCCTCTTTTATGGCCTGTGTGACCACATGAGGATGGGGTACCCAGAAAATTAAAGCAAAGGTGTGGGTGTAGTTGCATGAGCAGCGTAGCGTCCTTCAAAAAGAAGTTTAGATTCCCACCCTAAGTTGGGTGGGACCCTAAAAGCATAGCCCTTCAAGTGTTTCCAGGCATTTTAAGCATTCTCTTGCTCAGAGCTTTTGCTCTATATCTGGGAGTGACATGCCTTCTAGGAGCCAAGACTATGGCTGCAATCCCTCTGGCTTGAAGAAAGTCAACATAAGTTTTGATGTTGATAATCACCCTCTAGGGGTGAAGAGCTGTAATTACATGTGTAGTTCTTGCAAAGGTGATGCTTTTAAGGGGCTATGTTAATAGTGTGGCATCGAATCCTGCAAACACACTCTAGGGGTGAAATTATATAATTGCATAGGATTGTAATTATAAATGTGGTGCCCTCAGGTTCTATGTTTGAATTGTGTTGTTTATGCTCAATACACAAATCACTCCAACATATATGTACATTATTCTTGTGCATGCTTTATTTGAATATTGAGACTGGTAGTCACTAACAGTCAAAGTTTGCATGCTTTATTCCCAGTATTAAGTGCCCCCCAATCATGGTTATATGCAACTATTGCATTTATTCATATGATGCTATGCTTATCGAGATAAGGAGGTTAACATCCTCTTGCTTTGGTGCCAGAATTAAATGCTTGTACTCCAAGTTATGCTCAATCCTGGCAGTTAGAGACAAGATAATATTTTTGGCATGTGACTCGTTGGTAAATCTTTTCCTTTGGGCAGGACAAGATTGATTATGCTACACCATCCAAAAGTATTTCCATCACCTAGTGAAAATTGTAAACCACTACATAGTATTGAGTAGTGTGTGTGTAATAAATATATGTTTTCCTGTTTCAAAAGAAAAAGCAGACTGGACAATCCTTTATTGAGTCTTAGTGTTGGGTGATTGTGAATGGTGATTACTAGCCCATGCCACCTCCCCTGATTACGCCTTGGACTGCTCTGCAATGGTACTGTGTGAGACTCAAGCGTTACAATAAGGCGTTTGGTTCCCAGTGGAGGACAAATGCAGACCCATTACATGTGCAGGCCACTCAACCAAAGATGCCTTTTGAATAAGGAACCTAATGGGCTTCATATTCCAACTAACAGAGCTGGCTAAATCCCTCAGAGAAGAAATGTTACCACATCAGCCTCACTGTAAAGGATTTGCATTTGCTTCCCTGCAGGATGGATCATGTTCAAAGTAATGTGAATTACAGACATGGCCCTATACACTAACAGCCAGATTCATCAAAGGAAATTCGGCTTTGCGAGCGCTATTTTTGCATTTGGGATTCCTCATCCCAAATGCAAAAATCGCAATTATAGAAATCGCTAAATTGCGATGAATTGCATTTAAGGAATCTCAATTTGAGATTCCTTAAATGCAATTCATGAACCATATAAAAATTGCGAATTCGCAATCTGGGGCCGTTATTTACCGCGAAGTCTAACTATGTGGTAAATAGCGAAAACTTAGAAAAATGCACTTTAGTGCATTTTTCTAAGTTGTATGTTACACACACACACATGACCTTTGGACATGTGTGTGCGCAACACCAGTGTACATTACCATTTCAGGGGTGCAACAGGGTGTCCTTTGGACACCCTGGCACCCTTGAAATCGCTTCCTTATTTGTGATTCGCTATTTGCTAATCGCAAATAAGAAATGACTCCCCATTCATTCCTATGGGCATTTGACCTAGTTCCTAGGGGGAAATTGTGGGATTTCCTTCATGATCTGGGTCTCCCACACCAGATTCTAGCACTGCTCATGAGATTACATGAGGGGAACTTTGCCCAAGGTTCCCCGTTGGCAGGGGGGGGGTGAGACAGGGCTGTGTCTTAGCACCGACCCTGTTTTGCCTTTATGTCAATGGGGTAATCTCACATCTGGACAGCGTCCCCGACAATGACGCACCAAGGCTGGCTGGTAGGAGGGTGCCGGCGATTATGTTCGCGGACGTCACCCTCCTACTCTCCAAATCTCCCAAGGGAATTCAGAGGATACTGAATGGTTTTGGGGACTTTTGTCGCAGTAGAGGCCTTGAGATTAGCGCCGACAAGACAAAATTCATGATTTTTAACCCACCAGTGTCCACTCGCGCAAATCCATCACTGGGCGATGTATGCCTGGAAAGGGTTACGACTTTCCAGTACCTGGGTGTTACACTTCATGAAAATTTGTCATGGGGACCGCAAAATGCGAAATCCCATATGAAACTCTCACAGTTGTCGGGTGCCATCTCAAAGGTTTCCAACTCTTCAAGCTTTAGGCCAGTGAGTCCTGCCCTGGAGATTTATAAGACGCAAGCAAGGGCAGCGGCTCCATATGGAGGTGAGCTGTGTGGCCACTGTGCTGCCCCGGAAATCACAAAAGTTGAGTCCAAATTTGTAAGGTTATTATTAACACTTCCACAGTGTACCCCATTAACACCACTGAGGCTAGACTTGGGACTGACGCCCATTGCAGAGGAGTTAACAGTAAAACCTCTAAGATTCTGGCACAGACTATGGATCACTCCAGATCTCATAAATTACAGGGATGAACTCAAACAGATCCTGAGCCTTAACTGTGTGGGCAAAATTCCCTGGCTCGCGTTCATCAAGCGTGAACTTCTAAGTTCAGGACTACAGCCCATGTGGGAAGAGCCAGATAGGGCCTGTGGCAGGATCTCACGGAAAATGTTCACCAAAATGTACAAAGGGCAAAAGCTGGAACTTTTATCTACAGCCCCTAATGCAGGCACCCTCACTAATTCCATCTTTGAATTCAAAAATTCTTATTATTTCGAGGACTTCATGGACGTTGTCTTCCCGATTTTAGCTCGGAAACTTTTTATCTAATGGCGATATGGCACTTTACCCCCTAAGGCCGTTACATCCAAGTGGACGGCCTCCTCTAATAAGTCTTGCCCGGGCTGCAGCTGGGACCTAGAAGATGCACTCCATGTTCTCTTCTTTTGTCCAGCATACACAAAATCAAGAAAATATTGGCTGATACCATTGTGCAGAAATCTGGGTTTTAAACATTGCTTGGATGCTTTCAGAATTTTTAAAACCAGTACACTGAGCCCTATTGTTTTTGCACTTTCTAAATTTTTGTTAGCAATGTGGTGTAAGAGGCGAAAATTAATAGAAATCGATTGCTAGCCTTAAAGCTTAGAAACAAGTGTGCTGAATTTGATGCTATTTTTAATTAATTTTAATGTGGTATAATTGAGTGGGTATTTTTGCCTGTACGAAAATATTGTCATGTGTATATAAATGAATTTTAAATGTTACCTGCCCTCCCTTCCTCCTTTCTTCCCTTTTTCCTTTTAATGTGTATTCTTTTATGGCCAAATTGGCCAAAATAAAGAATTTTTGAATTGAATTGAATGGGGAGTCATTCCTTATTTGCGATTAGCAATTAGTGAATCGCAAATAAGGAAGCTGTAGGAATCACAATAAATATTGCGATTTCTACATAAATCCCGATTTGCGAGTCTTTAATAGCGATTCCTTAATCATCGCTAATAAGGACTCGCAAAGCATGACAATGATGAATCTGGGGGTAAGACCTGTGTCTACCTCACAAATAAACTATTAACATCTTGAGATCAAAGCCAGATGAATGGTTCAGACATCGCCATGTTACACATGAAAACAAGTCTGGTCAGCCTATGCCCACTGACCTCAGAATAGCACAAGCCATTCTACAATTCAGAAAGAAAGTGAAAACTCACGTATTCAGAGAATAATACCACAAGTAGGCTGGCGACTCACCCCTTTCAGTAACACCATGTCTTCACTCTGTTCCCTCTTTCACATGTCAGCCAAATGGGGCTTACCCCAGGCACAGTGTTTCATTGCTAACTGCAGGAAACTGGATTTTTGTTGCTGTAGTCCCCCACTTTATACTGGGTATTAGATGCAACTTTGAGTGAAGTGCACTGGGTTAGAGTTAAACAGGTCCCCATTGCCAGTGTTCATTCCCCAAGTAAAGACAACTCGCCATTTGATCCCAAAGTGACCAGGCCGTAACCATCTCTGTAAGTCCCTAGTAAGTGTAACTTTGGTACCTATGGTAGAAGTACTAAAGAGGGTCCACATATTTTGTGCCACTCTAAGGGACCTAGCACCAAACCTACAGACTGCCACTGAAGGCTGCATCACAAGATGCTCTAACAAGTGTAAGTACAACATGTTACACACATGTGTGCCATGTCCCCTAACACTACATGTAATGTTTGTAAGTCACCCCTACAGCAGGACTTACAGCCCTAAGGATGGGTGCATTATATTGCATGTGTGGACCCACCTGCATGAGCAGATATGCCCCTGCACTGACCAGTCCCATTATCGCCAGTACAAGTGACCATTGAAGCCATTTTAAGGACGTGTGCTGGACAATGGAAAACATAAATTCCCAATCTACAAGATAGCTTAACTGAAAGGAGGGATGTTTGATATCATACATCTCATATTAATAAATGCACACTGATTCCAGTGATGGATTTATTAATACATGCTCCCAGAGACCACATTAGAGGTACCTCCTGAAAACTTGCCAACTATTAGTGAGCTGACTGACTGATCCTAGCCATTCTGCCACCACAGAGGAGCTTAATACCCCCAGGGGTGAGGGCCTTTGTGAGGTGCCGGGTTTTTAGAGACCCGGTGGTGCCAGGGGACCACACCCGAAGACCTCTGCGTTCTCCCTGTTCTGGACTACAGAAACACAGAGTCTTCTAGTTGAAGTCAGAGATCGAGGTTTATTGGTTGCAACCAAGTAACAGGTGTCCTAGAATTACAACAGCACGGGCTGTAAGTTCTCAGGAGACTGTTCGTTTTTACAGAACCAGCCTTCTCCTTATATACAGAAATAACAGCTGCGGGCAAGAATTCTTGAGTTTATGATATGGTTATACACATATTTCTACAATAATACAAAGAGCGAAGTCATGCTGGTCAGCACATATTTTAGATGTACGGATCGTGATGGATTACCCCGCCAGACCCAGAATTCCCATCAGATATCGATGAAACACCAATAAGGTCGGGCGCCCTCCCATCGTAAAACTGGTCATAAACAAGAATCATGGACAGGTGTATGTGTATGGGAAACATGGTCTGTATGTAGTGAATGGTTTATGGCATGTTGTGCCTTGATGATATCTTACTCGGCCACTGGGCGAGGGGCTGCCCAAACAGGTTTGGCTGGAGGCAGTGGAGTTAGCTCGGCCAGGTCATGGGGAAGTCAGCTACAGTGGACGTGTCCTTTCAGATCAAACTCGGTCTTAATCGATTGACTATATGAGGGCAAGTCATAAGATGGATGCCGTTTACAAAATGGAGTCTGAGGGTTCGGAACGGAAACCACGATTTAAGGGTGTTAGCATCACTCAATCATGACGCAAATGCATAGGGATAAGGTCCTAATCATTACCGGTCCGTTGATACCAAATTCGTCATGGTACGACGATATTTTGTGATACGAGTGTTTGGACCTCGATACCGGTGGAACAGCAGGGTCCGGAATTTCAGTACCACAGACCCTCCTTTTGCCCTCATATTAGGCAATAATTTGAGTCCAAATCTGTATTGATGAATTCATGGAGATGGAGATGTTGCTGTAGCATCATTCTGTTGCTCAATTCGTCCCTTGATACAGGCTTCCTTACACATGAAGTAGCGCAGAGGCCACATATTGCAGGAGCGCACTGTACAAACTGGCAGAACATAAACAGAACGGCCAGGATCATCCCGATGAAGATCAGAGTTTTCCATCCCCAGGCAGAGATCAATTCCCACAGCCACCCTAGCAGGGACCAATCCCCTTTCTCCACGTGAAGGGAATCAGAGATTTTGTGTAATTTGGAGATGGCCTGGTACAGTGTCGGAGCATTGTCAGGGATGAAAATGCAGCAACTAGATTGGATCACTCTACATACACCACCACGGTCTGCAAGTATGACATCTAGGGCAACCCTGTTCTGAAGGGTCATAAGTCGATCCGACTGAAGCTCAGCTGTCAAGTTGCTAAGGGCACCGGCCGTTTCAGTCACGGTGGACTCAACTATCCTCGTCAATTGTCGAATGTTCCTGCTGTTCACCATAGGCCCCCAAAATGGCAGAAAACCCTTTGCGAAGTCTCCAAACTCTTGGCCCGCAGTGTCATCTTGACCCACGACACCCCTAACTGTCCTTGTCCGATGGTAATCTGCCCCGGCCGTGTAGGTAGGTGGCAGCAGAAACGAGATAAAGCATGTGCCCGAGAAGTCAGGGGGAAACCATGTATAGGCTTTGTCATGGCAGACGAAATAGGTGCCTTTAGCCGCCAAGAATGGAGGGGAAGTTCGGGAGGCAAACACATATGTTTCCGTGCATACGCTCTTCCCCAACTGTGCTTTGGGATCCCTGCCAATACCTTGCAGACATAAGTGTCCTCGGTGGGGCACGATCCAGACTGGGGATGATTTCTTTGTTTTCTGGCTTTTATTCAAAGAGATCCCGTATTTAGTCACATTCCAACGGCTGTAGGGAGTGAGTTCATCTTTAGGAATCGTTTGATACGTGTCAACATCCCTACTCATATTTCTTATTCCTACCACTAGTGCCTTGTTGCTGGGATCGCTCTCTGTGGAACGGGGCGGGTATGGTTCTAGGGCGAACAGGAACATGGTCTGGAAAGCCCACAGAGAACCATAATAACTGAATGGCAGGATGAAGTATGGAATGCCCTTATCTGTTGTGTGCGGCATGAGTCCACAGATCCAACAATTCGATGTGTTCATTATAGACTGGTGCTGGTGTAGGAGCTGGATGAAGGAGTTATTTACAAACTCTATTCTTCTGGCAGACTCGTGTTCAGGAAGAGGGTGAAAGGAGTGCAAAGAAACAGTTGGAGGAGGTGTGGGCTGAGTTTTGTTTAGAAAGGTGACTTGAAACGTGGATAAAGTATAACCAATCAAGAACATCGTTATGCTACATATCATCAAAATACATATTATCAAGAATCTCTTTCTAGCCATTACAGTGCACATTTTCTTGTTAAAGTTCATGTGTCTAGCAGGTCTCTTTACCCTCGGAAACTCCATCCTCTGGTTGCTGCCCGCGGTGGGAGGTTGCTTCTGCCAAGATGTGCGCTCTGTCCAGTCCGGGGTAATTCCCTCAGACCGACCAGAACCGTTGACCTAGGCGTCCCCGGCTGCACTCCTCAGACTTCAACCGCGGCCCTAGCAGCAGAACCGGATGGCGGTTCGAAAATCAAAAATTAGCTAGTTCCCTGGGCGAGAAAGCTGTAAAATCAAAAATAGTTCTTAGGGGAAAGAGAGTCACATAAATTCACTTTTATTAGTCCCTTTTCTCAACCTCAGATTATATCGTCGTTTCCCAGGTACGGTGTGGTCTTCAAACAATGTTTCAGGTTCTGTAGTGTCCAACTGCATTGACCGTGGCACAGATCCTTGCAAAATACAATCGCTCTCTTTGTCGGTACCAGTTCCTTTTAATCGTGCATCGCTGAAGGGGACAAAGCGAGGTATGAACTCTGTCTCGGAGTCAGCGACTCCTTGCTGGACCCACCGGTCATATTGAAGGTGTAGCGGGACCCTATTGCAATGGGCGCCGTGCACCCAGTGTTTTTTCCCGTGGACACGTACTGCAGAGCGGGTAGATAGCAAGACCTGGAAAGGTCCGGACCAGCGAGGCTCCTCGTTCTTTGTTCGCCTGAAGTTCCGAACTAGGATCCAGGAGCCAGGTTCGATGGCGTGGCCTGGATCGTCAGACGCCGGTGGAGAGGAGCTGTGGACCTGTTGATGTAAAGCATGCAGTTTAGTTGTCAATTCGTGCAAATAGTCAAACAGTGCGGGGTACTCTATTTCACTCAATCTCTTGGGTCTGGGCACACCCCAGATGTTAGCTGGGCGGCCGAACACAATTTTATGTGGGCTAAGTCCTAATCTGGAATGGACAATCATCCTGGTAGACAGGAGTGCTAAAGGCAGGGCGTCTGGCCACTTGAGACCTGTGCTGGCTTAGATCTTGGCCAATTTTAATTTTAACGTGCCATTATAGCACTCTACCAATCCTGACGATTGGGGGTGGTTTGCAGCGTGGAATTTCTGGTGGATGCCTAGACACTCACACACTCTCTTCATCACTTGTCCCATGAATTCACTTCCATTATCACTCCAGACAATCCTAGGCATGCCAAATCGAGGGAAGAATTCTTTGACAAGGGCTTTGGCAGTTGACAATGCAGTGTTGTCCTTAAGGGGGTACGCTTCTACCCACCTGGAGAAGGCGCAAACGACAACAAGGACATATTTCAGGTTATTGCACCTCTCCATGTGAATGAAATCGAGCTGCAAGACCTCGAACAGGTACGTTGGAGGCGCAAAATGACCAACTGGGGTTGGGGTCCCCCTACCGGGATTGTGCTTCAAACACACCATACAGTTTCCGACCAGGTTCTCTGCACATTTTGGGATACCACTATTCTGCCATACTGGGGCCAACAGCTTACATATTCCTTTCACACTGATGTGCGCCATTCCATGGGCCATCGTCACCACTGCGAGCACATAGGCGTTAGGTAACATCCATCGCTGATGTTCTGACAGTTCGACCCAACAACCATTCACATCTAATCTACCCTTGCTTTCTCTCCATTCATTCACCTCTTTCTCAGTAGCATCAGCTTGTATAGATTTCACGCTTTCGATGGTGTCCTCAGACATACCCACATCAGGGGTCCATCTAGCAGGACCTACAACATACATCCGACTCATTGTGTTCCTTGCAGTCTCTTTCGCGACCTCATCGGCAAATGCATTCCCTCGACCAACATCATCTTGAATCTTTCTGTGTGCACTGCATTTCACAATTGCAACTTGTAGGGGCAAGGTCAGTGACTCGAGAAGGTCGTGAACTAGCTGGCCGTGTTGATTTTTTGCACCATGTGACGTCAGGAACCCACGTTCACGCCACAATCTTCCAAAACTGTGGGCTACGCCAAAGGCGTACTGGCTATCAGTATACACATTCACTCGTTTTCCTTTCGCCAACACACACGCTCTTGTGAGTGCGACTAACTCTGCTGCTTGCGCGGAATTGTGGGGGATGCGAGCTGTCTCTACAATCGTGTGTAATGTTGTCACGGCATATGCTGCAGTCGTATCACCATTTGGCAACTTGAAACATGAACCATCAACCCATAAATTATCATTACATTCAGGGAGGGGAGTGTCCTGCAAGTCTACTCTCCCTTTTGTCTCTTCCTCTGTCCTAAAGCAGCAATCATGTTTTTCAACCTCATCTGTCTCTGCTGGAATGGGTAATAACGTAGCAGGGTTGAGTGTATCACACCTCTTTATGTGAATGTGACTTGTTAACAGTGTCAATTCATAGCTGGATAGTCAAGCACTAGTTAGATGTTGTGTTTTCGTCCTGTTTAGTAGGATATCTACTGCGTGTGGGACCATAACGATCGGAGTATTATTCATGACTAACCCAGCAGACTGTCGAATACAGACAGCTGCTGCAGCAGTGGCCCTCAAGCAACTTGGTAATGCCTTAGCTACAGGATCTAGAGTCGCAGAGAAATACGCACATGGGCGTTGTTTGTCCCCAAAGTGTTGCGTCAAGACTGATAATGCGCAACCTTCCTTCTCATGGACGTATAATGTAAAAGGCTTGCTGTAGTCGGGGTTGCCCAACACAGGAGCCGAACATAATGCCTCACGCAACTCATGGAAACTCGCCTGACAATCTTCAGACCAAGGCAAAGGATTGGGTGTGTCTTTACGCATTAATGCCAGCAAGGGTTTGGCCAATAGTGAGAAGTTCGGTATCCATTGTCTACAGTACGATGTAATGCCCAAGAAGGCACGCACTTCTCTTTGTGTCCTTGGGACACTCAGTTCTGCAATTGCCTGTATTCTTTCTGGGGTCAGTCTCCTTCCCTCCTTCGATAAGATGTGACCTAAGTAGGTTACTTCTTGTCGACAAAATTGTAATTTGGAAAGCGAGACTTTGTGCTTCATGTCACATAAATGATGTAACACTGACAATGTCGCTTGTTTGCAAACTTCTTCGGTGTCTGCAGCGATCAGCAGATCGTCCACATACTGAATTAAAGTTGCACCATCCTGCAGAACAATCGTGTCTAGTTGTGTTTTCAGAGCCTGACTGAATATTGATGGACTTTCACAGTAGCCCTGAGGAGCGCGTTTAAAGCGGAAGCTTCGTCCTCCTAAATTGAAGCCAAAGATATCTCTGCTCTCCTCGGCAATCGGGATGCTGAAGAAAGCGTTCTTCAGGTCAATCACTGAAACCCAATTGGCTGAAGCTGGAACCATTGTCAATAATGCAGTAATGTCGGGGACGACTGGAAACTGTGGTACAACGATCTTATTCACTTCCCTGAGATCAATCACAAATCGGTACACAGAGGGCTGTGAAGGATCGGTACGCTTTAAAACAGGCAAAACAGTACTGTTACAAATGTTGCCTGTTGTCTCTTCGATGACATCTTTCTCGATCAGATCGCAAACGATCGCTAACAAAGCCTTTTCACATTCGTTTGATATTCTATATTGGGGAATGCGTGGTAACCTAACATTAGCTTTCAATGTTATGACATACGGTGCTATCTCCAAACGACCTACATCATTAGAACCATTCGCCCAAAGTTCATCCGGAAGAGATGACAATTCGGTTGGAATATTCTCCTTTGCCAAATACATTGGAGAAATAACTTTTCTTCCTACGGTAAGCTGTACTCCCGAAGGGGAGCAGTACAAAGTTGCATATAATCTCTTTAACAAATCCAAACCTAACAAGTTTTCGCCACAACCTGTTGTAAGAATGAGGGGTGCTTCCAATTCGCATGGGCCAACAGAAAGGGGCATGGGACTGGAGATCGGGTTTCTAACAGGGGCGCCAGAAAAACCTACTGAAACATTCATTTCGCCAGACAAAGGTGCGCCAGGAAGTTTTGAGTGCATAATAGAACTTTTTGTAGCACCAGTATCCAGCAGAAATGGTTCCGACACTCCGGATGTAATCACCTCGACATAAGGTCCATTCTGATCTACTGGAACTGAAACAACTCCCTCTCTTTGTCCATGGCTGTCCTAGCAATTATTACCCTCATTCTCGTTTTCTGCGTAATAGTCATCTGCATAGTACTGAGCTGACCTGGAAGACGCATTATTCTGTTGGTCAAAGCTATTCATGGAATTTTGAGGCGGAAAAGAAGTGATATTCTGAGAGAAATTTCCACGGCCTCTACCTCTAGGAGCCTGTTGAACACCTCTACCTCTTGCGCCGGAAACACAGTTTAAACGTCGCGCAAGAGCTGGACAATTACTTTTGAAATGACCCTCTTCTTTACAATAGGCACATTGATTCGGGCCATACGGAGAACGCTGATGGGAAAACTCGTTTCCTTGCGCGTTTCTCGAATACTGCTGTGGTTGCTGATAATTGCGCTGACTAGGAGTGCGAGGCGGATAGGCTTGCTGGAGAAGAACTTTAGTTTTTAACTCTTTAGTCTTTTTGTCTGCCTTATCTAGCTCGTCTTTGCGCCTATTTTTGTAGTACTGGGCTGTGGCTAAAATCTGCGCTGACGTGGAAACAGCCCAAGCACTCTCTGAATCTTTCAATTTATTGCATAGTTCAGGAAGCAGATTATGTACAAATTTGTCTACAAACAATCTTTGGCCACCCTCGGTAGCCATATCCTGACCACTATGGTCGACGAAGGTCTCCTCAAATCTCGTGAAAAAGTCAGACACATTCTCATCTTTCTTCTGCTTGCATGCAGATAGCTTGTCCCAATTTACACGCAATTCAGGCATTAACGTTTTCATGTACGCGATAATCCTACCGGGAAGTTATGCTATTAAGGGCTCGGGCTTAGAACCACCGACTTGTCTAGTATCGGTAGCAGTAATGTTAGCCCATGAGTCACCTAGTTCTTGATCATGATCTGTATGACAAATTTTACTCCATAAAGGTTGTGGAACAACATTCCCAAACAGCATGTCTACATCTGCTAAATTCATTATACATGAGCTGGCAGTCTGTGATAACTCCTTGTAATACCCAGCTGGGTTTTTACGTGGATCAGGTAGTGTCTGTTTGAGTGCTAAAACTTCAGATCTTTTCCAGGGGACATGTACCCATACACGCTGAAAATGCGGCAGAATTGGTGGATTTACATTCGCATCACCTTCCCTCCATACTGGAGGAACCTCTCTCATGGGGTACTGTCGCGCCTTTTTCCTATCTGACACGTCATCTTCATACAATGATCTAGAGACATTTCCCTTACTCCTATAGGATAACAATAAATCTATCGCTTTTTCAACATCGGCACCAACAATCATACCTTCATAGAACTTAAAACGCATGCGGAATAACTCCTGCATTTTGCGCTTGGGATCGTTTGTCTCCAAATCTTCACAAAGATATACACACATCTCTTCAAATACGTATCTCTGAGTGGGCGCATCCCACTGACGGAAAACTTCCATAACGGACTGAACATCATATTTAGCAGTGTCAGTAACCCATTTGCGTGCTAACTCATTTAGCACTTCTCTTTCCTCGTAGTCGGGCAGTTGACTACGCAACTGTCTACGTCCCGTTTTAGGGGTCGTTTTAGGCGATCCAAAGAAGGGTGAGAATAGACCCGTGACAGTACTTGCCACTCTCTGTCTGACAGAAGGAGACGCTTGCGGCGAGGCAGATGCGCCAGAAAAGACAGGCTGATGAAAAGAGGAAGTTGAAGCAACAGTAGAAGAAGTCGAGGCAGTGGCAGAAGTAGTATCAGGATAAATAGTTGGAGCGGTAGGCAAGGTTGTAGAAGAAGTAGACGGAGTATGTAGCAAAGGCGGCGGCCCTTGAGAAGGCTGCGCCGGAGAAGTAGGAACCAGCTGAAGAGGAGCTGGTGCTTGTGCAAGAGCTGCTTTTCGTGCGCCAGGGCGCGGTATAACAATACGCCTCGGGGGTCCAACAATGCTCGATGTATATGGGGTTGGTGAATTCAATAAATGGGACATTAATGGATCTTTCTCTGATGTTCCTTTTGAGCCTTGTCCCTCATGTGGTAACATCGGGTAGCATTTATCTACTGCTAGTTTCTTGCTCCTAAGCATTCGTTCACTTTCTTGTTCTTCCTCATTATCCCTGTATGCAACGGCGGCTTGTTCCATCGACATACCTCTTTTATTTTTCTTTGCTAATTTTATTTCTTTCTGTTTGGCTTCTTTGCGCCATAAGCGAAAAGAGTCAAACATCGCCGGCCGGGCTTTCTTCTTGAACAATTTGACCTCGAGGTTGTCTAATACTTCTGAGTCAAAACTACCATATTGATGCCATTTTAAAACACCATCCTTGCGGGTGTATTTTATCCACACTTCATTATACGTGATAGGACCTGCTCCGTGCTTTATATATAACTCATATGTTGGAGTTCCAATCGGAGGAACCGGACACGAATCCTCTAATCAGGAGTCCCTACTACAACCAAGACAAAACAAGTTTCCAAGTCTGCTAAGACCAGGCATCTTCGCTCACTAGTCTAGCTTCAAACTTCAAGGGATTATCTAATTATGATATTGTCGTGAATACACGAATCCCTCGGTTTTGGTGCTTGCAAGAACCAATACAAACCGAATCTCTGGGATACCAAAACTAAGAACCAAACTAAGAACTGGGAGACGCTCCACTTATACTTAACTGAATATTAAAGATCGGTGACGTCACTAGAAGACTCGTCTATCGTTTCGCTCTACCAAGGATCACTGGGTCCTAAACAGGGCGATAGTCAGGGCAGCAGTCCTTCGTAGCCGTCGGGACGCGGGGAACCTCGCAGCAAAGACCTTCGGAACCACGTCGACATGCAGGGGTCGCTGAAGTGGCTGGCCTTCCTCCGGAATTTTCACACGAAGCTCCTCACGAACATCTGGCTTGGACCGTCACCGCTTGATATCGCCCCACGTTGGGCGCCAACTGAGGTGCCGGGTTTTTAGAGACCCGGTGGTGCCAGGGGACCAAACCCGAAGACCTCTGGGTTCTCCCTGTTCTGGACTACAGAAACACAGAGTCTTCTAGTTGAAGTCAGAGATCGAGGTTTATTGGTTGCAACCAAGTAACAGGTGTCCTAGAATTACAACAGCATGGGCTGTAAGTTCTCAGGAGACTGTTCGTTTTTACAGAACCAGCCTTCTCCTTATATACAGAAATAACAGCTGCGGACAAGAATTCTTGAGTTTATGATATGGTTATACACATATTTCTACAATAATACAAAGAGCGAAGTCATGCTGGTCAGCACATATTTTAGATGTCCGGATCGTGATGGATTACCCCGCCAGACCCAGAATTCCCATCAGATATCGATGAAACACCAATAAGGTCGGGCGCCCTCCCATCGTAAAACTGGTCATAAACAAGAATCATGGACAGGTGTATGTGTATGGGAAACATGGTCTGTATGTAGTGAATGGTTTATGGCATGTTGTGCCTTGATGATATCTCACTCGGCCACTGGGCGAGGGGCTGCCCAAACAGGTTTGGCTGGAGGCAGTGGAGTTAGCTCGGCCAGGTCATGGGGAAGTCAGCTACGGTGGACGTGTCCTTTCAGATCAAACTCGGTCTTAATCGATTGACTATATGAGGGCAAGTCATAAGATGGATGCCGTTTACAAAATGGAGTCTGAGGGTTCGGAACGGAAACCACGATTTAAGGGTGTTAGCATCACTCAATCATGACGCAAATGCATAGGGATAAGTTCCTAATCATTACCGGTCCGTTGATACCAAATTCGTCATGGTACGACGATATTTTGTGATACGAGTGTTTGGACCTCGATACCGGTGGAACAGCAGGGTCCGGAATTTCAGTACCACATTTGTTCTCAGAAAGTCAGGAAGAAAGCCTATTTGGGAAGAGGATATTTGCACCCCCACCCACAGGATGACCTGCAAATTAATGTCCCAAGGTAGAGGGCTTCAAGGAACCCAGCTGCCTTTGGTATGCAAAACTGTCTTCCTTTACAGGAGAGGATGCTCACTCCCCTAGTCAAGGGCCCATTTGGCGCCTGGACAGGTGTTAAAAGAGAGGTGTGTTTACCATCAGGCTAGTTCCCCCCCTAAGTTGGGCTACCTGAAGTGAAGACAAAAAAAAGGAAGTCTGCTATCTTTTGATGGAAAACGGAGGAACTCTGGGACAGTGTTATGCCCACCTTCCACAGGTCGTGGTCATTTAGGGGGCGTACTGACCCCAGGGGTCAGTAGCCCATTGGCAACTACCCTACACTCCCCTAACACCTCTAAATCTGTTTTATAGGGGAGCCCCTGGCACCAAGAAATCCGATCCTGTTGACCTAAAAGAAGAAGAAGATCTGAAGATCTGTGAAAAGCAAGAGCTTTGGAAGAAGCAATTAACTTGGAGCCAATCCTGGTGGCATGTTCACTATTCCCAAAGACTGCACCAAGTCGACTCATTTTGTAAGCTGCTGTGCATCCAAAAGCCTGGGTGGACTACCAGTGCTTCTGCCAAGACTCAATAACTCCAGTGGAGAATAGGATTTGCTTCCCTGCAGCCTGCAGATAGCAAAGAAAGAACTGTGATGACTCTCAACCACATAAACTCGACACGGTCGGCACCACGGCATCCGTCACTCCATGTTAAAGAGTGCCAACGAAGCCAGTGTGGTCCCCTAGCCCTCCAGAGAAAAAGCCCACATTCAGTTTGCCAGCTGGGGACTCAACGATGCAACTTCAGCCTCTTTCTGTAGCTCCCCTGACAACAATTGACTCTGGTGTGAAAAACCTGATGCCTTAAGACACCTCTGCGCTTCTTGCCCTTGGCCCGAGTGAAAGTGGACCAGTGGTGTCCCTGAGCATCTTGAGACCTTAGCCCCTTTGTTGGTTCAGCCTGACTGGTTTCCCAGTCCAAACCTGCTGCCTCTTTCCAACTGAACCAATCCCCATTGACAAACATTAGGCACCAGATGCCATAACAGCCAACAGCTGGATGCCCCAGAGGCTCCCGAGGTGTCTTATTGATGTTGCCTTTCACCTTGCCCCATACTCACCTTAAGTCCAGGATATTGGTCCCGTTAGTCGCTGTGAAGTTCCCAAATGCAGTACATGTTCTTCCCCAATAGGATAACTTGGGGCACCTGATGCTGAAACACACCTCTGCACTCTGACACCCCAGAGCCTCCCGAGGTGACCTGTTGATGTGGCCTTGGACTTTGTACCATTCTCACTTAAGTACAGGAGATTGGTCCGTTAAGTGACAGTGAAGTGCCCGAATGCAGTACATGTTTTTCTCCCGTAGGATAACATCGGGCACCCAACTCTGAAAAGCACCTCTGCACCCAGCTGTCCCAGAGCCACTGAGTTGACGTTGCCCCGTACCTGCCGTAAGTCGCTGTTAAGTACCTGTATGCAGTACATGCCTTTTCTAATTGGATAACATTAACATTTTAAACTGTGTAACTCAAAATGTTTTTTCCTGATTTTGTTTATCTTTGTCTTTATAATAATATAAAGATACATGCTATTTTTGTAAATTGGTGTGAATCTCCTTATTGAGTCGTTTGTATCACTTTTTGACTGTGTGTATGCATCAAATGTCTAACACTCTTCTCTATTAAGCCTAAGGATCTTATTATGAGTCTGGTGGTGTACAGACTGCCAGACTCACAGTGGCAGTCTCCCGACCACCCTCTTACAACTAGGGCAGTCAGGCCGCCATTGGACTTCTGCAACCATCGCAACCCCAGTTCCCTGGCGGTTGTGCTACTGTCCTGAGGCCCAATATGCTTGGTAGGACTGCAGACATCCCGCCAAGCATATTACGAGTTTCCTCTCCAATACGGTTTTCATAGCGGTGAGCCTACCATGAAAACTGTGGTGGTGTTGTCACTCCAAGTGGATGCACACATGTGCCCCCCAGTTAGCATGCACCCCAGTAGCTGCACAGCATGGACTGCAGCAGTCCATGCTGTGCAGATACGGCCTTTGATGTTCCCATTGAGGTGCCTATTTCCTAGGCACTGTCCTGGGAATGTCAAAGAACTACTTGCCAGACCTCAAGAAAACTCCTGATATGGTGGGCGATTCATACATGGGTTTGGTGTTGTGGGAGAAGGACGGTCCAGCTCCCACACCGCCAAACTCGTAATGAGGCCCTAAGGCTGCTCAACCACAGTATCCCCTATAAGAGCACATTGGGATTGCTAGAGCAAGCCCCCATCCACCTATAAGGGAATACTTGGACTCTTTGCACAGTATACCTTTTTTTAATATACTATTTAAATAGCCATCTTCCAACACTAAATCTAGGTTTAAGATATACAAAAACATACATATGTACATAATGTAGAGTTTGATATTTGCCCCTAGCATACTGTTCCATACGGACATACTCGGTCAGACTTTACAGTTGTTTGTTTCTGTGTTTAGTAATGATAGAAAATATTCTCACTAATGTTTTGACTGCACAAATTATGTTAATATTTCCATTTCATAAAAAATACTGAATTGTATGTGAGGGATGGCAGGTAACAAATAAGTCTTGAAATGGTGTAATATATGTATGAGAGTGCCACATATGGGTAACCAATGAAGTGTATTTGCATAGTTATGAAGCTGTACCTCCAAGCAGGACATAGTTTAATTCACCAGAAATGCTTCTTTTTACAAAAACAGTCCACTACATTTCCCAATATTATACCTAGGTTGCATTTATCAAGCTATCTGAAATCCTTGGCCCTCCAAAAAGTGGCGTGTTGAGCATGCTGATGAAGAACTTGAAGGATGAAGGTTTTGTTAAGGAGAATGAATGTGAAAAGAAGAGTTGGCTTTTCAGAGATGTCATTCATTAGGGTTTATAATGTTTGTTGTTGAATATAATGTACTTGCATGACAGTGACATAGGAGGTGGGATACTGGACATGTCTTGGAGTTTGATTTGGATGCTTACCTCTGTTCTTTTTTGGTGCTAATAATTTAGCATCAGTACACTGAAAACCTTTTGTTATTTGGTTTTACTCTGTTTTCAGATTTCCTTTGTTTTGCTGCACTGCAATGCACACTTTGGATTTACATCAGTTACAGTAGCAGAAGTTAGGCCGGAAATTATTCTTGGCTGTCAGAATAAAATGGTGTAGATTCATGTTAGTTATGTACCCATATCAACTTCAAAATATCGTCTTTAATTACTTACAATGCAAAGGATCAAAATATCAAATACAAAATTATTGTGGTCCAAAATATAAGGTTTACATTACCAAATATATTACTCTATAGTAATATGTAAATACATTCATTGACTTAAAAAATAAAGTTGAATATTTTTTCCAAATGTAATTTATTATATCAAATATGTACAACTTTAAAAATTATATATAAATATATATAGATATAATTATATATCTATGAATAAATTAAAAACACATTTCTCAATTAATCTTAAAATTTCTATTATTTAAATTATTATTAGGGATTGGCCAAATAAGCGTAGTTAGTCTTAATTTGTAAATTGCAATTACTTTTCTACAATATAAAGATATCTGTCATAAAATTAATCAATTTTCGAAAAATTAACAATATACAGATATAGGTATTAGGTGTTTCATTTGAAAAAGAAATTCTCTTAACTTGTAAATGACTAAAATGTTTTTAACAAAAATATATAATTATTTTATTCACTTAAAATGTTCGTCCAAAATATAGAAAAATATACATTAAGATTTTACATGATCAAAATATGAAAAAATAAATTTGTAGGCAGAACAGAACATTTAGAATCTAACATCATTAAAAAATCTATACGAAAAACTGTGTTCATTAAAATAAATGTATATAATGCCTTATTGAGAGGTCAGACTTACAAATCTAATGCCAATCCAACACACACTGGGGAAAGTACCTACCTTTGGGGTAGACAGATATACTCTGGTCCAACAAACATATACAGTTTGTAACTCATTTTTAAAAGAATTAGCAAATTATGCACCAACAAATCATAATACCCCTTGCATAATTTGCTAAAAATGTCAATTACAATTTATAAAATTAACTGAATATAGTATCATTTTAATAACCATTTAATGTACTATGTAATATCTTAAAGTAGATTATAACTGATTATGTCATTTAGAATTACTAATTAATCAAGTACAATTTCAGAAAAAATACCTTCCCCTTAAAAACATACATATATAACATAAAAATAGTAGTCAGTGAAAATTTGACAGGAATTGCACAAACTATACAACAAAATAAACACTATTCCCAATTCGGTTATACCTGTTTATTTCTAATAATGAATCATATAAACACTACACTCCTAATCACATAATAAAACCCTTAATCCATTCTAAAATGCAAACACACATGTAAGAATAACTAATTAATATGAAAAAATATATTGTTTAAGTTTAACGTAAAAATTTAAAAACAAGTTCCAGTGGAATTTACTATCCAATACCACTTGTAATTGCCGTAGGATAGTAAACCAAAGTAACACAAAGTTGGGCAATGTTGTGCCTTATATTACTTTGTATCACAGGGGCGTTTAATGGTGCAAGGGCATCATCATGTAACCAACCATGGGTTGTAACACAAATCCCTGACTACAAAGGATTATAGAAAGGGATGTGCAAAGAATTCTGTCAGTGGGGGCTCCTCTCCTATGACGGAGGAGCGTCACCCCACTGCTTTCAAGCAGTGAAAAGAAAAGCAAATAGAAAATGATAATAACTTGAAGCTACTATCGTTTTCTGTTTCCTTTGTGGACGGGCGGTTGGGTAGGGTTTCTCTGCTCATGGAGCAGGGCAGGGGAGGACTGGTTTGCCCACTTCTAAATGTGCAATGACTGTTTGGTCGGCCCTCTCGGGCCACCAAACCAGTCATACACACTTTCCACGTTCTCCATGCAGGCTGAGAACAAGTCCTGGCTCCCATTCCCTGGTTGAGGGTAGAACCCGGACACTAAAAACCAATCATAACGCTGCATTGCAAAGTTGTGATTGGTCAGGCGAGCCTGGCTGTTCCTGGCTTCCTGTGCCACGAGGAAAGCAGGAGCAAGGAACAGAAACATGGGACCTGGTGCCAATGACAAGGTAAATGTGTTTTATATTATTTTCTTTTACATTGTTAAAGTTCTGCCCTCCCATCCACCTGCCCTCACCCTTCCCCGTGCCAGCCCATCACCCACGAGTCATGCCGGCTGCCACTGAATCCTGGGCCTCATTGAGACAGGAACAATGAGGAGAAATGTTTCATTTCCTCTTTCTTTTCCCACTTTGCATTTGTCCTGAACATTGCAGCACACATACACAGCTAGGTTTGGTCCTGGGAGGGACTCCTTCCAATACAAAACTTATACCTCACAAATCGCAGGCACTTTTTCACTATGCTGCCAGTGTGTCTACATTGGCATATGGCTGCGAAAGTGCTCCAAAGCAGGTAGAGAGCAGAACATCTCCATATCTTGGTAGATATGGTGCTGTTCAGCTTTTTCACTTCTACACAATGTGGTCTAAGAACTTCACTTGCTTCACTTGCTGGCCTGTGTTGAATGACTTCTTGATAAATCAGGGCACAAATCTCTCCCTAATACTAAGCTATGTTCTATAGCCCCCCCCTCCAGTATTTTATGGTATATTACATTTGAATTTAGAACTAGTTTTATTTGAACTGTTTCTTCAGCCACAATTTTGGGAAGCAGTGGACAATGCAGAGGTATGTGGTTGGTGCTGTTTAAGAAGTGATACATGGAGACCCTGAATGTATTGTGAATGCAGATGTATATTGTAACAATTTTGACACCGGTTTCAGTTTTTCCTTGTTTATGCATATTATTATTATTATTATTATTGCATTTATAGAGCGCACAGCTACCCGGAGGTTTCCCGGCGCTTGCCTTGGGAACCCATCCTGGCTTTTCCCTGTGAGATAGCCCCTACAGGGCATCTCCAAGGTGAAAGCCAGGCATCCCGCCGCAGGGGGGCCGTTGTGGAGATTAAGCAAGCTTAATGCCCAGAGTTGCAGAGTGAGAACCCATGATTAGTGCAGGCACCGAAGCGAGAATTATCGAGTCCGTGGACATTTGAGCTCAAGACCCTGCCGCGTCGGGAATTGAACCCTGGTCCCGGGTCTGACCTCAGCCTCCGGGTCTGCCTGCTCTACACCGTGAGCCACACTTATACATGTAATGCAGAATTGCAGGTAGATTTTATTTGCTTCTCGAAGTCCAATGCTTCATGAATAGCTATTTATTATCGCTTATTTTTATTATGATGATGGTAATTTTTTGGGCTCCCTCTAATTATAAACCTGGTTTTGTTTTCTCAAAGTTTCTTTTACTCTTTTGGGGGCATATTTACAAGTCCCTATCGCCACCACAACGTCAATTACATTGAAGTTGTGGTGGCGATAGGGTCTCGCCTTATTTACAAGGCAGCGTTAAGCCACTTAACGTGGCTTAATGCTGCCTTGTAAATAAAGACCCCTTTCACGCTATGCTTAGCGTGAAAAGGGTGGACAGTGGGTGTTGTGGTGGGCGTTCCACCGCAACACCCATTGATTTTGATGCTGCCCCCTATTTACAAGGGTGGCGTAAATAGGAGGTAGAGCCGAAATTAAGACCTGGGAAAACCTGGTCTTAACATGCCCAAATGAGGAGAAATGCTTTATTTCTCCTCGCTTTCGCTTTTTTCATGTGTTCTGCCTTGTGCAGTACACATGGAAAAAGCAAAACTGCAATTTAAAGATTATTTATGTGCAGGAAGGGACACCTTCGTACTCATAAACAATATTCCCCTGCAGGCAAACACCCTTGCACTATGGTGCAAGGGTGCCTGCATTGGTGCTAGGCAGCTAAGTGTAGCGCCAGCTTTGGGGGAAACGCAAGGCTGCACGCCTGACTCCGCCACTTCATTGTACTTATGCCCCTTGGTGTTTATTTTTAAGCTTAATTGTCTGCAAAAAAAGTCTGCAATTTATCAGCATTTTTGGAGAAAATAACTTGCCTCTGAAATAGAATATTCGTGGAACATTCCTGTATTCTGGAATCCCCTCCATCAATGATATATACTGTGGTGTATGGAAATGGCATACACAAAGCATGTGATCTTCTGATTAAATAATACAACATCTGCATTATAAAAAAAGCAAGGACATTCACAATCCAATACTATAATTGGTTAAAAAAGAACAAATTATTTATTTACAGACATAAAATAAAATGTTTATTGCATAACAACAGTAGGTACTCTGCCGTTTTCTTGTGACCCAATTATACAGAGTTCTTAATTGTTATGTCAATGGTCCTGTAAACCAGTGACTTTCATTGCTAAAGATATACTACTCACTACGAACGAGCACTTTAGACTAATACCATATTAATAACAAGGTCTCTAGAGAGGGCGGAGGATTGCATTTGCGCGCAGTGCCATCTAGTTCCCTTAAGGTTCGCCTTAGGGAGACAAATAAATAAGTCCCGTCAGACAAAAGTTCCATAGCAGGTGATTAAATACAAGTCGTCTCAAGCCTGCGTTCATTTATTTCTCGGCTTTGAAGAAAACGTATTTTGTGGTGCCATTTCGTTAGCACACAAAACACATTTCTGAAAATGTTGCTGAAAAAAACAAAATGTTCAATATGGAGTGCGTTTCGTCATGAAGGCTCAAATAACTTTGAGAGGACAATCGACGCATGCAAATGAAACGAAGTTTATAATACTGGGCTAAAAACAAACCATTTTTCAATTCTAAATCTGGGTATAGTGATTTGCGGCCAGGGCAGTTTGAGGCTGATTTTTAACACTTTTCTCCAGATTTGCATGACAAAAATGTTGTGGACCTACACGAAAGGCCATATTTATGTGTTTCATCACAGGGAAAGGGCAGGAATGCATCATATTCATCCAATATGGTATGTTCTTGTCCTTTCCTTCTGCGCTGGTGCTCTTTTGGAAGCCTATCACCAGTGCAGGCACCCTTGCACCATGGTCCAAGGGTGGTTGTGTTGTAGGCAGGATTGTTTTTGTGCAAGGAGGGGCACTTTCCTACAACAACAAAAAACAATCCTGAGAGGAGTTTTCCTCTTTCTATGAGTGCTGCTGATTGCAGCAAATATAGAAAGAGGAAAAAACAAGGAGAATCATATTTCTCCCTGTTACGCCTCTTCCAGAAAAGCATATCCTTTTGGCACATTCCCAGGTGTACAAGTCCTTTGTAAATCTGGAAAATTTGTCAAAAACCAAGGGAGGTCCATGCGAACACCCAGCTCAATGCCCATGGAATGCCTTCTTCCTTGCACAGAATAAGGCGACACAGTGATTTGCACTGTGTTGCCTTACTCCAGATTTTTTAATGCAGTCAAAGTCACTAAAAGTGGCATTGCATGGCTTCATAAATCTGACTTAGAGGTTTGTATCATGCATTTACCTTGTGGTGAAGCATGAAGCAAATTTGTTATAAATATGCTCCAAAGTGTTATTTATGGATTTCTGTTCCAGTTCAAATCCTGGTTTGAGTTGAAAAATAGCACAAAAGTAACACAAAGTAGTGCTTTGAGCTACTGTTTGTCAAGAAGGTGTTCCATAGGTGGTACTTGGGTATTTCAAGGCTACCACCCGTGGATTTTGAGGCAAAGTCTCATCTTTTAAAAAAGGGAGACAGGAATTTGCACTGAAAAGGAATGCCTTCTCAAGTCATGTGTAGTTTGAGAAAAGTTGCCTTCTCTCTAATTGTGTTTACCTGTACACATGTGCTGCACTTTACAGAATGCATACACAGTTAGCAAAGTGTTAAAGCATGTCTAGCTGGGGGGTGTGGCTGGAGCGCCCAGGTGGGATGGCGGACCCGGCGTGAGCTCTGCTTCAGTGCGGGACTCGAAAACTCCTATTGAGCCCTTTTCACATCGCTTCATCACCGGAGTGGTGGGTTTTCATCTCCACTTATGCGGTGAGTCTGTAGACCGCATTTCGGACTCCTACGTGCCGTTTCTTCACCGCTGCAACTCGCAGTAATTTTCCTCATGCCAGAGGCGCGGGCGGCTGCCATTTTAGGCCGCTGAGTATGACTAACAAATCCTATGTTGGAATTCAATGAATGAGCATCTGTTTCAGGACTTCCGCTACTTTGTAGTGTATTTTCTCCTACTCTGACAGGAAGCTCTTCATTACCAGTGAGGCAATACCTTCCATATCTCGACCCCTCTGGACACACAATTTATGGACTTTATGTGCTGTGTGCGGGCTGTCCACATTGTGCCTTTTGGTCACACAATTTATGGACTTTATGTGCTGTGTGCGGGCTATCCACATTGTGCCTAATGTTACACCTCTCTCAAGCCTCGTTCAATTTGCGGCACTACTTTGTATATTGAAGAATTGGGTGGCCGCCATTTCAGTCCGCTGAGCCCACGTCATGTTGATGTGCTGTTTCTCCTACAAATTCATCACAATGTCCTCAGCTGCATTTTGTATGTTTTATACAGTATTTTGGGATGACGACCTCCGCCTTATGCTTCCGCTAACCAACCAATTCTCTCACCATTATTAAGATATCCTCTGTTGTATTAATTTTCCTCACATATACTGTGGAAATGCTGAACCTTTCTTATTTGACTGTGCTTCTCTGAAGAACTACACTTAAAGTTTGTGTCAGTATTTGTGCATTTTGAAGGCATTCTTCAATCTTGTCATCACATCCTTTGCAGTGTCTTTGATTCTTACTGTGATGACCTCCATTATACTCCTAGTGAGTTCTTCGCTTGATATAATGGCTAATGATATCCACCCTGCCAGGTCCTCCATATCTGGTACCAAACCTAAGAGACATAAAAATTATCCACCTTCTCCCATTCATTCATCTCAAAACCCGGTTTTGGATTCTATTTTAGATTAAGTCTGTGGTCTTCAACCATTTATGTCTGCGACTAATGAAAAATTAAAACAAATTGAGGAGAGATGGATTGTTATGGAGGGCAAGGTGTGTTAGTGTCCTACAGGATGTTTCTACCAAAATTTCAATATTAGAGCAGGAAATTCATAACCTAAAACTTC
Source organism: Lissotriton vulgaris (assembly GCF_964263255.1). Lineage (NCBI taxonomy): Eukaryota > Metazoa > Chordata > Amphibia > Caudata > Salamandridae > Lissotriton > Lissotriton vulgaris. The sequence continues at coordinate 1,193,932,136 of NC_141694.1, read as the reverse complement.
ACACAGAGGACCTTGAAAATCGAAATTGTAGGAATAACTTACGCCTGTATGGTCTTCCAGAAAATATTGAAGGGTCGAACATGGTTCTTTTTCTACAGAAATTCCTTCCTGAACTCCTGGATCTTGAGACCTCTAATACTCCTCTCAACATACAAATAGCGCATCGTCTGGGGTGTTTAAACACCAATGCTCCAAAACCTTGTGGCATCATAATGCTTTTTTTGGAGTTTACTGGACTAATGACTATTTTAAAGGCTGCAAAACTCAAACGTCGTCTTATCTAGTCTGGTCATAATATCTTCCTGTCACAGGATATCTCCAATGCAACTAATGCACGCTGCAAAGAATTTCTCGCCTTACATCCTCAGATAAGACATCTAAATATTCAATATGAGATACTTCATCCTTGTCTCTGCAAGATTACTCATGATGGTCGTTCACGCTCTTTTGAGGACCCGGAAAAACTCAAACTTTATCTACACAAGCTTTCATCAAATGGAATGGACACTAATACCTGACATCTTTAATTTTTCAGGATTGTTATTGTACATTTTCTACTTGTCTATTTACTCTCCCAAGAATGTGCATTATTACTTAAACTGATGTGGCTCTGATTTTCTCATTTATCTTTTTACTGTTGTTCTGAGGTCCGTACCATCTTGCGTCACTATGCTCCTTCTTCCTCAATTTCTTCTCTTCTTACAGATCTGGTTGCTTTGCCTTGATCTGTTTGCTTATTTCTTCCTTCTTTTTCTTTTCTTTTCTTTCTTCCTTCCTCTTCTTTTCCATTATTTATCAATTCCATTTGTAGTCTTGTATTTTGGTAATGTGTGTCCTTTAACTCTTTTTATATCATCTTGTCAATTTTTCTTCAATAGTTCACTATACTCAATTTGCTGTTTGTGTATAATGGTACTGTGTGTTTTCTTTGCATTGCTTTCTTTGTATGCATCCCGTGTGTGCTGTTTTATTTTTGTACCTCTACTCCTATTGTGTATCAACTCCAAATGTATATTGCCCTCCTAACCCTCCATTATGTGTAAGTTTGTCACATGGAACTTTCGTGGTCTTGGAAACCCCGTTAAAAGACAAAAGGTACTGTCTCATTCATCCAAGCTTGATTTTCAGGTTTCTTTTCTCCAAGAAACTCATTGTACTGACGCAGAATCACTTAAGTTGAGAAGGCATTGGGTGGGGCAAATTGATTATTCTCCTGCTTCTAACAAAAAAGGGGGTGTTGCCATATTATTTTATAAGTCATTATCTGTACAAATTTTGTCTACACAGATTGATGATGATGGACGTTGGGTAATGGCAAAGGTTGTTATACACAACAAAACTCTAGTTTTGTTGAATATTTATGGCCCTATCAAACCTGATCCCAAGTTTTGGAATGACATTAAAATTTTAATATCTTCCATTGATTGCCCTAATATTGTTGTTGCTGACGATCTTAACCAATGGATAGACCCATTTTCCGATAGATTATCTAAATGCAAGTTTAACCCTGATAAATCTCACAAAGCATTTCAATCTGCCATTACCTCTCATCCACTATATGATGTTTGGAAGATGTGTAATCCTGACTTACTTGAATATACTTTTTTTTCCAATGTCCACCACACTCAGTCTAGGATTGATTATGTTCTGATTAGTAAATTCCTGCTCCCTTCTACTTAATCTTTTTATTTCTGACCATGCTCCCGTACACGCTGTCCTTGACCTCTCACTTACCTCTCCTCAATTTAGTCGCTGGAAACGTAATGGTTTTTTATTATCTGACACTGTTTACATTAAAGAAGCCACCAAGTTTATTAATGACATTTTTAATTGTAATATCCCATTGGATACCTCTGTTTCTAATAATTGGGATGCCTTTAAACCCTCTTTTCGTGCCTTCACTATTTCCTTTGTTTCAATTAAGAAGAAGGCCATGTGGAAAAAATATAATGACCAATTACATTATCTCAAATTACTAGAACACACCTACTTCACCTCCAAATCACCTTCTGCTCTCCATGAATTAATTAAGGCCAAATTCAAACTCAATAAATTAGCAATGATTGAAGCGTGTAATATTCTTCTCAAAATAAATCCAAATATCATGGTGGTCAAAATAAAGCGGGTAAAATGCTTGCCAATTATCTGAAAATTCAATCTGAAGGTAAAAATATTGGTCCCATCTGTAACGAGTCTACTAAAAAAATTGTGTCTTCAGATGAAGATATTGCGGAGGTTTTTCATGAGTTTTTTAGATCTATCTATTCAGATGATACCTTTCCCTCTAATCAAAATTTATATACCTTTTTCTCAGGTCTTCCTTCCCCTCCATCTCTTCCAGATGAATTCAATGCATTGGAAAGAGAGATCACTTCTCAGGAAATAGTTAATGCTATTAATTCTTTAAAAAAAATCAAAAGCTCCTGGCCCTGATGGTCTATCCGTTGAATTTTATGCTACCTTTACCTCCATTTTTGTCCCTCACCTCTAGCACTTTTTAACTCTTTTATTAAGGATGCCAAAGCTTCTGGCTCTTTTATGGATGCCTTCATTATTATCACCCCCAAACCAGATAAAGACCATAAAATGTTTTGGCCCATATCTTTAATAAATTATGATTCTAAAATATTTGCCAAGATACTTGCGTCAAGACTTGAAACGATTATTCCCTTATTGGTTAAAACTGACCAAGTCGGATTTGTGAAGGGTAGATTGGCATCAGATAATGCACGAATGCTCGCAAAAATTATTTCATATGCAAACAATATAAATCTCCCCTTGCAGCATTGTCACTGGACGCCGAAAACGCTTTTGATCGCATTAACTGGCAATTTATGTTTAAAACTCTTCAATGGTTTGGCTTTGGCCCTACTTTTATTTTGTTTATTATAATATTATACTCCTGTCCTCGGGCTAGTATTTTTGTTAATAATCATTTTTTTTAATGTTTTTCTTTATCCATAGGCACAATACAGGGTTGTCCACTTTCACCTTTACTTTTTGTCTTATGCCTTGAACCTTTCCTAGAACATATCTGTATTAACTCACAAATTTCTGGCTTCACTCATAACTCCATTGAGACCAAAATATCTGCTTATGCAGATGACATCTTAATTTACCTGTCAAACCCTACAGAATCCCTCCCGCCTTTTCTGGAAGAGGTCCAATTATACTCCAGTATTTCCGGTTATAAATGAAACCTCTCAAAGACAGAAGTTTTATCTTTAACTCCATAATTTATCAGTTTATGTTTAATGATACTAAGTTTACTTGGTGCCCCACTAAAATCAAATATCTTGGTATTTGGTTTTCCTCCTCGCTGCACGCCACACTTAAATACACGTTTAATTCATTACTCACTAAAATTCAATCGCTTCTTCATACTTGCTCCCCCCTATATCTTTCCTGGTGGGGTAGGTTAGATACTATTAAAATAATGATTGTTCCTCATGTTCTATACACATTATCTATGTTACCTATTCGAATTCCTATCTCCTTTTTTTCTCAAATGAACTCCACGTGTATACATTTTTTGTGGAACAAGAAACACCTGCTTATTGGTCTTACCAGGCGTATTCAACCTCAATCTGAGGGTGGTGTTCGTTTTCCTAATTTTAGAACTTATCATTCAGCTTTTTTAATAAAGCAAGCCTTTGCTTTATCCCATGATTTTGATGGCATCTCTATTCCCAGATGGATTGTTTTTGAACGCTCCTTACTAAAAGACTTTTCTTTTTAAAATGTACTTTTTATGTCCAGCAGCACTTTCCTGTCACATAACCCCATTTTAAAATATTCTCAGAGTTTATTATATAATATATTTTCAAATGATTTCACTCCTTATCAGTGTTTTTTATCCTCCAGAATTTGGTATAACAAATATCTTAAGTATAAAGGTAAATCATTCTACTACAAATTTTGGAAAGAGAAGAGAATTATTTTCGTTCACCAATTGGTCTCCCAAAATTCTATTATCCCTTTTTCTACTTTACAAGTACAATATCACTTACCTGACTCATGTATTGGAGAATATAATATAATTACAGCACCTTACAAGCACAATTAAATACTTTTGTTCTCCCAGATGTTACACCCTCTCTTACCCCATCCTCTCATTTATATCTTTTATTTCCCACACACAGACCTAAAGCTGCCCTTGTATATAAGTTATTGTTATCAAATGTTCTTGAGAGACCCAAATCCCCTATCAAAATTGCATGGGAAACTGACTTTTTCGTTTCTTTTCCCATTATAACTTGGGATTAATTGTGGTCTAAATTGTTTTAAAGTTTCTGCTGCTGCTCGTATTACCCAATCTTTATATTTCATTTATAATAAAGCTGTTATAACTCCTGTTGGGATTTCTAAGTTTTCTCCCTCTTCTTCTCCTCTATGCTGGCCTTGCTCTACTGTTACTGGCACATTGAAGCATCAGCTTTATGAATGTTCTAATATATTTACGTTTTGGAAATCTGTTTGGTCTATATGAATGAAAATGTTTAAGTGCAATCTTATATTAACATTACAGAATGTATTTCTAGGTTCTTTATCACCTGATGTTGATGACTCATTTCCTGTTTCCTTGTTATTTGATCTTTTTATTGCATTGGCTTTTAAAGTTATCTTATCATCTTGGAAAGATAATTCTACATTATCTTCATTAACTTGGTGGAATTGTATTTGTGATGAGCATAGAATTGCTACTGTTTCCTCCATTTCTATCTCTCAAAAAGTAAAATCTGATCTTCTTTGGCTTCCCTTTTCGTCATATCTATCTACTCATATTCCTGCACATTAATTCTTTTTTTTCTCTCTTTTTTCTTTTATATTATTCTTCTACAACTTTTTGGACCTTTCAGTCTCTTCTTCTTTCTTTTCTTTCTTTCTCCTCTTTTTCTTCTTTTTCCTCTTCCTTCCTTTCTCTTATTTCCTTAAGGATATGCTTATATTTAACCATTCTAATATTTCTTTTCTCTTATGTTTTATAATATGCTGTATATATTATGACTTTTTCATTTTATTGTTTTTATTTTCTCTTGTATTTCTTGTAATTGAAAATCCAATAAAAACTTCTTAAACAAAAAAAAGCATGGCTAGGATAAGTATGTTGCTCTGGAAAGGTTACCTTCCAGTACAAAATCTATGGGAGACATCCCCCACAGTCCATTGCACTATGGTTTATGAGTGTGTGGATTGGCCATATCTTCTGACATAACACAGAGCACCAACTTTCATTGCTGTGCTGAATAGGGATGGGCAGAATATTTTGTATTGCCCATGGAATTAGTGGAAGCAGAGTTCCAGTCAAATTCTGTCAAGCGCCGTGTGGCAGAATGTTTTCTGTGCACGGCTCTGGAATGGTAAGTTGGTGAGTGTGAACGAAATGTTGTGTCCTTTTGCGTAATGTATGGTCGCTAGGAGGATTTCTGACGTGATTGTTCTAATAGGGGTGGTCATGGCCGTTCACAGTCGGAAGGCTGCAGCTCGAGCACAAAATCTACTCAAGCAGCAGCAAAATCAATGTGAGTAGCTGTGCCCTCTTGTGTACCTTGTGGTGTCTTTTGAGCTGATTTTTCAGCGCAGACTTCGCTCCTAGCGGTAAATCACAGCGCGAGCAGTGCAACATGCCTATTTCCACCCATTGTTGGAAATCCGTGGAATCTCGTGCTTTTATGTCACTCTGTGAAATTCTGCACAGTCAAAATCTGCGAGTTCAGCTCAACCCTAGCAATGTATTGAGTGTAGCTTTTTAGAAGCCTCATCATGTCATGGCATATTTACATATTTACACATGTTTTCATGTATATATATTTTCTTTTCATAAAGCACAAGTTTCCAACTTGCGGTGGTTTGAAAGTACTTTGGGATTGAGTACATACAGGAGTGAGAAGTTAATTACAACATATTTTCATGGTGCAAATACCTGGTGGGTGAAATCGCGAGATGTTTTTAGTAAATCAGAAAAAAGTATTTTAGCAGTTGTAAAACTTTAAATTTAGTGATTCTTAGGGTTTTCAACTTAATTAATGCGTAAAGGGAGAACGATAGGTTGATGTGGTTTTAATGATGTAAGGGCGGATGCAGGAAATAAGATGACTAATTGCAGTCTAAATGCCTTTCTCGGCAGATCAGCACCCTGAGTTTAGCAATTAGCCTAAATATTACTGCTGCAAAATAATAAGGGTATATTGTTGCAGAAGGTACATGGCAAAAATTGTTTAAAAAAATAAGTTGAACTATTTATTCATCAATGAAAAATGGAAACAGCGAAACTCACTTTATTTAGCTCCTGTTCAGTTTTACCTCAATCATCATGTGAAACTGGTTTCTGCCGTCACATTAAAAACGGAAAAGGCATGTGTATGAAATGGACAGGTACAGTTTGTGACCGTTACAGCCAGGCCTAGTTCTTTAGTGAGCACTTTGCATTCTGAGACATTCACACCGTACTGGTGATCGGAAATGGGAAATGACATCTCCATGAAGAACGCAAAGTGCAGTAGGCTAAAAAGGCAAAATATCCAAAGATGGCGAGGTGGCATGGTGAGACTTGCTAGCTAAGAGTCTGCATTAAACTGCATGTGGGTGAACAGTTGAAACCCACTGTCTCAGTAAGCACTGTCATGCACACACTGCTTCAAAGTAGTACTTGCTTTGATGGCAGGCTTGTCATTGTAATGGTTTCAATGCGTTGCAATGGAATGTTCTCCATATCAGCCATAAAAAAGAGGCCAATGCAGTCTTAGAAATGTCTTGTGGATTCTCACAGGCATTTTAGCAAGTCCTTTGACCACAAATTGAATAATAGGGTGATATGTGCAAGCACAGGCTAATTTGCACATTCACAAAAGAAAAAGTCCTGTATTTTGCGAATTGCTCAAAATTGGTTTTGCAGGGCTTTGGCATAGGGCAAAGGCAGCTAATCCCTAATTCATAAAGAGATGTCATGTTATGTTCAGCTATATTATGATCTGCATATGCTGCACTTTCAGCTAGTCAAATGAGTAAAAGCAATGCAAAGTTCTTTGTGCTAACTGAAAGCTTAGCAAAAGTTTATTAATCAGTTAGAGCTTTGACCCCCAGGTGATTTAAGCAGGCCTTGATTTCCTGTTGCAAATGGGTTCCACCCATTTAGTATACCAGGATCCCATTTGTAGGCCACCAAGATCAAGATAGGGTCCTGGGACTCCATCTCTTGGAACCAAGAGAGCTAAGATTGCTCCCACCTCAGACAGGAGCCAGAAACATAGGCGACTTCCCAACATCAGGAGCAGGAGATACTGCTGCCGGCTCCCATGCTTACAATAGAAGGCTTCCGGAAAGCAGGCTTGTATCACAGAGTGGGCTCTCTGCATCACCTCTCAGCTGCTCATGACACTAGGTGCCCAGGGTGGGATCGGGGCACCCAGCGGAAAAAAGCGCCGTGAGGGGAAAATCACAGTGTGAGAGCAGGAACATAACACATAATTGACTAACCCACTAATTAAAATTCACTGCTCCTCAGAGGGAGCATCCCATAATGCACTGCGGGGCTAATTTGCCTTTATGTCTGCTCCCAATCATGCCCCAAACTGGGCAGGACCACCACCAACATTCATCAAATGTATTGGAGGGACTGCAGGGAAGGTAGCAGCCTCCTTAGGATAGAGTTAAGCAATTACATTTCTCTTGTCCTAAAATGCCAGACCCGAGGAAACTTTTCACTTTGTTTTTAAAGCACTCTAGAGCTGGAGCTTTTTCTCTACAGCTGGGAGGGCCGGGACCCAATGTAGTTTGTCCTACGGCTGCATTTTATGCTGCGTAAATAATGTAAAGAAAAACTCACACACATGTAATATTGATTTCAAATGCTTTATTTAAAGAATAGTGCTGACAATGACTTTTTTGTAAATTATTTATGCTTTTATTGACAATAATGCTTGCATTTAGACATGGTTACTGATCCCATTGATATTATGGGATTTTTTAACAAATGGTTATTGGTCTTATGTTTTGCTGACCCCTTGACAAAGCCAATAGGCTTACCTTACAAATTGATGTGGTGTCCCTGGACAAAGCCAATAGGACTGGATTATTTAAAATTACACCCCCTATATTGTGATGGTATACCTCATATAGGTGGTGAACTTTTAGGAAGGGTCATCCACCTTTATGGGGTAAAATATGATTTCAGAATATCACCAAATGTAATTCCATCTGCCTGTTGTATATGTTTGTAAAATGAATGTGCAGTATTTAGAAGTGTTTGTGTAATATATGTACCTTTCCTTTTCCAAGCGGTTGCTATCTAAACCAGGTGATAGAGGACCTGCGTGCTCAAGACATTTAGAACTCCAGCATTGGGAAAAAGGCCTTCAACATAATCAATTCCACAATAAAACTTCTGTCAAATTCAATAGCTGAGAATACTTTACTACAAAGACGCCACACCTGGAATATAATCAGCTAATAAGGCACAAGGAAGCCTCAGAAATATTTATCAGCTCATATTTCTTTGACCTTAAAACATGAATTCATAAGACTTTGTTTCGGTATTTGGGAAACAAAGGATCTTATCCCTTCATGGAAAGATCAAAAATAAAACCGAGACTGCAGACTGTGTGGCTATAAACATGAATCACTTCAACATATTTTCTACGCATGCCCAAAGCTATTAAGAGAAAGGAAGATTTTATTAAAATAAATATTTAACAACATGAACATTGGAACGAGTAGAAAAGAAGTAATCACCTGGCGTGGTGGGTCCTCAATCCCCTAGTCTGCAGGGGGTAAAACTTTTAAATCTGTATTTAAAGGAAATTGGTCAAAGTCCTTTGGAGACCCAAACAGAGTCTTAGAATTACTGGAATACTATATAAAACTTGTAAAGAAAATAAGCTGTTTTACATATGTTTTTTTACTATGACACAGGTTTTTCAATTTTAAAAGATTTTTTAAATTGTCCTATAGCTGTATAACAAAGACTAAGGGTCCCATTAGCATGGCGGGCGGATCGCCACCGCCCGACTGGCAGTGGCGATCCGCCCACCAAATCACCCCACCAGATGGCCTTTTACCCCCGCCACATTAGCATGGCGGGGGTACCGCCGGTAGGTAAGCATCAGATGTTGCAGGAGATGTGAGATGTGGGCGCAGGGGACAGCCTCCAAATTTTGGCATCTGTTTAGTAAATGCCCACATCTGAATAAGGCCCAATCTCTGATGGGTTGTATTTTAAAAAATCAAGGATAAAAATATCAACCTTTGAAAATATCATGGCCAAATTACTGACTATCAGGATATTGTGAAGGTGAGTATGTATAGGTCAGTGCAGATATATATATATATATATATATATATATATATATATATATATATATATATATTCCAAGTAGTTTCTACACTTGTACGCTGTAGGCCACTGTAGGCCAGAATGAAGGGCGCATCGCCGAAGGATCTTTGCAGCAAAATCCAACTAGTTATAGTAATCCTTTGAAAAGGGAGGACGACGGCTTGTGCGATTCAAACTTCATTTATTATGTCAAACCGCCATTGGGCGCATTTCGGCTGATCCCAGCCTTGCTCACCAATGACGAGGGAGCATTCATGTCACGTTTTTATCCAACACCATTTTCAATTTGTGCAACTACAAGTGTTTAAACATAAACAACAGACCCGCCGTTCCTGCAGTTAGTATACTTATGTCACGCCTATTGACACAGTTTCAAACTACAGATCCGCAGACATAAACAACAGATCTGTAGTTTTTGGTTCTATTAAATCCCCGGTTGAATCCGTTTTACTGCAACTGCGCTCCTACTGTACATACAATATTTGTCAATTATTACATACAAATATTGAACTTAAAAACATCTAAAAAACTGTGAGTCTTTGAAAATTCAACATACATGATCAGAATGTCCAATTTACACGCAAATGCATAACTACACATAACAGGCGCTCTTTTATGCCAATTATGCCATTAAAATCGCTAGCTCAATGAGTTCCATTATTGATAATGTCCCGCCCAAGTGGCGCATGACACAGGGGAAGATTTACATACCCACCTGTGAGTAACGGTGATAGTTGACGTGAATTCCTCTTCCCTTTAGCATTCAGGAAAGATAGTAAATGGAATTGCTAGTTTTTTATAGTTAAGTTTTTTTATTCACTTTCATGTAACAATATGAGAACTTTAAACTTTTGGCAAAGCAGTTACCCTTAAATATCATGTATACTGTACTATTGGAATGTTAATGCCGACTTGGGCGGGACATCATCAATAATGTTGCACAAATTGAAAATGGTGTTGGATAAAAACGTGATGTGACTGCTCCCTCGTCATTGGTGAGCAAGGCTGGCATCAGCCGAAACGCGTCAATGGCAATTTGACAAAATAAATGAAGTTTGAATTGCACAAGGCGTCGTCCTCCTTTTTCAAAGCATTTCTATAAATATATATGGCGGACTGGTGCTGGGCTAACATTTAATAAAAGAAAATTTGCACCATCTCTGGGTCTTGCTGGTTCCTGTTTTGCTGAATGGTGGACTGGTGCTGGGCTAACATTTAATAAAAGAAAATTTGCACCATCTCTGGGTCTTGCTGGTTCCTGTTTTGCTGATCGGCCGAATTTGCTGTATTGGTTGAATCTCGGGAGCGCCACATACCTTATATATATATATATATATATATATATATATATATATATATATATATATATATATATATATATTCATATAAATATATTTATAGAAATCCTTTGAAAAAGGAGGACAACACCTCGTGCGATTCAAACTTAATTTATTTTATATATAAATATGTATCCATCCAAGATACAGCAAAAACACCAGTGCCTCACGTTCTGGCGGGCCGCAGCGGAGTCGCCAGCCCCAATTAATTCCACGTTACCGTTGTCTTACACATCAAAGAGACAACAGGCTTTGGCCCATCTTCGCTTCAAAAGTGAAATTTATTCCATGGAAATCACCCAACGCGTTTTGAAGCTAACAGCTTTTTGATCACGAGTAACAGTGTTGATGAAAATAATAAAGTTTATACAAAACATGTGACACAACCCTTGTGAGCAGTGAAAACAGACTTCCGTCAAACATTGTCTTTCAGAAATGTTTTCCAAAATCAAAACATAAACAATTTTGTTCATGCATTGCAGTGTGTGTTTACATCAAAATAATCAGATCTAATTACGATCATTTTTATACACACAGAAACTCGCTGGGCATACTTAATCAAAGTTACGGTTAGGTGGTCTCCTGGCACCCCACCTAAAAGCTCCTAAGGCACACAACGATGAACCCACGTTTTAAACGTACATATCTCAGATTGGGTGCATTTAAAGGTATTCAATGGAAGGTTAATTGAGAACCAACATTCCAGCCAGAGCCTAGCTCTGTCCCGAAGTCCCTTTAGCTCTATTAATTAAAGTTAATACGAGTGATCATTAGTATGGATGTCTAGTTAAAACAATGTTGTTATAACGCAAGCTTGTGAATGTTTAAACATGACTATGAACTATGCTTAAGTATTTCCATTTGACCGATATCTGGCACATGAGGTAATTCCGACATAGGATGTGGAAGTGTCATAGCCATACTACTGTAAGGTTAGTGGCCATGATTCTGGTGCAAATAAATTGGCTTAAATTGGTAAATAGATTTGGGCTGCAGCCAATGATTAGGTGAATTCAAATATGTATAGTCACAGATAACTGTTCAGATTCCTTCCTAAGTGCATTAGAGCAGAGCTGAATTAGAAATAAAAAGCAGAACTGCATAAATGTTCAAACCAGTCTGTTCCCTTCCTCCCTTCTATCAATCTCTGTCTCTTTCCATCTACCCATTCTATATCTCTCTCTTCTCCCTCTCTGCTCTATCTTCACTCTCTCTCTGTCTCTCCATCTCTGTCTCCTGAGTGAAAAAAAGTGCCAGCAGAGGTCGTACGAGTTCAAAAAGCAGCCTCCAATGGAGCCACCCAGCCAAGGACATGCAAGATGGGATAAATCATGGAAAGTCTGGCCCCGGAAGTCTTGTGTGTACGGACAGTAGATACTGAAGACTTTACCCTACAGTGTATTCGCATAGCGAGCATAAAGAACATGGGATGGGATTCAGCTTATTTATTTGGCATCATCCACATCCAGCAATGCAAACCCTATCCAGAAGTTATCCAGATGTCTGAATTTAAAAATGATGATCCTTTTATCAAAAGGGTAGTACGAATACCAACAGTGATATCTGGAAGTATACAGCAACAGAGGCTCCATAACTCTATACAACCTCTTACAAAAGAGCAATTACAGTCTCACAAAAAAAAACTCAAACTTGGAACGTAAAGGGATGCACACATAAATGCAAAATACATTACATCAATTTCTGGATGATGTACATAATTACTTACCTCTTTTTATATCCCTACACCTGTGGTTTATCACAGACTTCATATTTGCAACAAGGTGGGGTTGGAGGTCCTTGCTCATTGACTTAGGAACTCCTTCAGCTTATCCAAACCCACTGTACGAGATATTTGAAGAACTCACAATTTGGATCATTCTAAAAAAAAAGCTCTTGATGTGCACATCACAGAGGATAACAGGGTCAGCTATTATGAGTATATTTTTGGGGGTACCTTAGTTCAGATATTAGCAAATTGAGGATCAAAAGAAAGGTCCGCGCTAACTGTCTTGGAGGAAGAGGTGAGGCGGGAATAGCAGGTATGACGCAAAACAAGGCCCCCGGCCAGGATGGGATGACGCCCGACCTTTACATCTTCAACCTGCAGTTTAAGCCTCGTTGCTCACTACTGCCATTAACGAGTCTGTAAGGGCGGGTTGCTCAACCTTATGGGATACATCCACCATCTTCCCGGTTTTCAAAAAAGGGAATAGTGAAATCACACACGGTTATAGGCCCATCTCCCTGTTGGACTCAGGAGTTAATTTGGTTGGACGAATCCTGTTAGACAGATTAACTACCTGGGCTGCTAAGAATAACATCTTGTCGGACACCCAATACAGGTTTCGTTCTGGACACTCAACTATAAAGCAATGCCTGAACCTCTTCCTGATGGTGAATAAGTACACGGTCGCCTGCACTTGGACCTTTTTCTTGGCCTTTATGAACCTCTCCTCTGCACTCGACTGCTTGAATAGAGGCAGGCTGAGGCAGACCCTGCTCTCTCTGGGGGCGGACAGGGAAATAGTCCTTTTCCTTTGGGATCTTCACCAAGATACCAGAGTGACTGTGTGTTATACTGGAGACATGAAGGCCTCACACTTGTTCCCCATCTGGAGAGGGGTAAGACACATTTGCAGCCTGGACCTTTTTTTATTTAACGTATACATCAATGGCCTAGAAAAGACCCTTCTAGAGACCAGGTGGTCTGCAAATAGGAGGGTGTGTCCTCCCTATCTTGGTGTACGCAGCCAACACTGTCCTGATGGCCAGAATAGAACAGGGGCTGCAAAGGCTAAGTCATTCTTTCGATCACTTTAAGGGGGAGCAGGACCTTGTGGTTAATAATTTTAAATCCTTCATCATGCAAATAGGGGCCTGTCCTAGCAGGCCATACTCCTTTATGGTTGTAACAACCACCATGCCAAGAGCAGCCATATTTAACTTTTCAATCAGACTTGGAAAAAGACCTGTGGGAGCCTTATTACATCTATATAGCACCAAGTGTCTATACAAGGTATTATACCGCAGTGAAATTTAGGGGGTATACCAACACAAAGTGACTCCAAACTGTGGAAAATAAGTTCTTGAGACGGCTTCTCTCAGTCCCCCTAATGTACTCTGTCCTTCTCAATACATGAGGAGCTGGGAAAGAAACATCTAACTGACATGATAGCGATATTCCATGTCATATTATGGTTAAAAATCTGGGCAGGTAATGGACATTGTTAAACAAGCTCATTCTAAATGATTGTCTGGCCCTTGACCACGCCACATGAATAACATGGTTGAAGTATATCAAAATGACCTTAACGGGCGTGGAGAGATGTGATCATTTTACTAACCCAGACAGGATAACCAAGAGAGATTTGAACCCCATAAAGGCAAGCCTCATGGAGCAGAGGGTGTTTGAAAGAGAGGGAGCTCCTAAAGCCTAGTGTTTGCCGATTTATTATGTTAAAAATGACTTAATCGGCTGAGCCCTACTTAATTGGGATTTGTAAACTCATATGATAGATTCCTGCTCACAAGGTTCAAGTTTGACCTTTTCCACCTCCTTCATGCTCATCCCAGGGGCTGTACCAAAGGCCAATCTTTGTCATCTTGCGGCTTCGATGGTCAATCTCCACAGGATATGACCCATTTTATGATGTTTTGTAGTTTTTATAAAACTCCTAGGAAGTCTTTTATAATTCCATTCCTGAAAAGAGCTAATTTTATGCAAGCACAACCAGCTTTTATTTACCTACAAATGCTGACAGGTAGCACTGTGTTTCATGTACTCTAATTCCTAAAATCTGCCATCAGACTTAGATCTAGTTGCGATTAACCAGCCTGTTTAACTTGACTTTATTCCCCGCAAAGCCCCTGATGATCCGTAATTTATGCTACAGCACTCATGTAACATGAATCCAGTGGTCGGTTTGGCACTGATATTTCAACTCACCAGCAGTACCGGGTGTGGCCTGCTTATTTTTACTTAACTTACTGTTGTATTTTATTTATTCATTGTGTGCTTTCATGGTTTTATTTGAAACCGAATAAAGATTATTGACTTGACTTGGCTATTGGCCAAACTGCTTAACCCGGAGGTGGAAACCACATGGCTGACTACAGCCCTGTAGTGTTGGAAAAGTTATGTGGCTAAGACTGTGGAGACCCCTCTGTATGCCCCGGTCTTGACCTTGATTGGCCTGCCGCATGGGGACCCCCTAATAATATTCTCGGCTGAGCATCTAACAGCCTGGACAGAGTAAGGATTAGACACAGTCGGAGATTGCTACCAACAAAATACTCTTACCCTCTTTGAGGTCCTGGTCGAGGACTCTGACCTTCCGCTGGCCAGTTCTCCGATACAAGGGCCTGATCTGAAAGTTCAAGAAATTATGGGGTAGGGGTCACGAGGAGTCCAAAATACACTCGGTGTTACACTCCTTACTCATGCTAGGTACGGCAAAGCACTTGGTGAAATGGTTCTACTGCTCACTGTATGACACGACCCATAACCCTGTGTTAAAACTGCATGGGAAACAGTACTTGAGAGGGCACTCGGACTAAGAATGGGACAGGGTTCTTGCATACCCTAAGACGGTCTTGCATACTATGAGGTCGAAATATACGCAGTTAATAATCTGCATTTTACCTATATGACATCACGTAGACTTCAAGTTGCTTATGGTGGTGACATTTGTGGTTGCCCAAGGAGTAAATATGGTGATGCTGAATTTGTGCACATGACCTGGGCATGCCGTGAACTGCACCAGTTCTGGGACGATGTACTTGCGGTAGTTGGTGCAAAACTGGGACACACACTTGACTGTTGGGGTTTGCTTGCTGGGGCTTTTTGCTCACTGTTCCAAAAGGAAGGTTTGGAATGGATTTATTATCTCACTTTCGTCCTGGCTAGAAAAAGGATAGCTATGGTGTGGAAGTCCACAGGTGGACCAGTGGTGGGGACCTGGAAACTTAATGTTACTCATTGGACTGGGGTGGCGGGGCGAATCCTGACTAGGGTAGAATTAAGAGGACTGAGGATACACCCCATTGTGGAGCAATGGAAGGAGGTCCTGGATACCAGGGATCACCCGGAATGCAAACATAGCGGAGAATAGGGGAGCTGGGATGGGTCCCAATTGGGAGGGGTGTGTACACCTGTGGCTGTGGATTCTAGTTAGAGGGAAGACCCTTGATTAGTGACTGGAGTAATGTCCTGGTGAGCCCTGGCAAATATGTGGGATGTTGGTTTGAGTCACCCCTGTGATCCCCTCCATTCTCAATCATAGCTAAGATGAGAAAGCCTATAGGTTAGCGGATGGATAGAACAACCCCATAACCCCCGCCCACCCAGTACAATAAGTCCCCAGATTTGTTTTATTAGATTCTGGAATTCCATGCGCCACCCTACAACAGATAGCTAATACTTGAGTATGTTAAGTATCATGTGGGAGGCATCCCCAGTGAAGCTCCTTCTCTGAATGGGTTAGATCATCTTATTATTATAATTACATACAGGTTTGATAATACACCATGATGGCACAATTTCCTACCTCTACACCACAGTCATGAAGAGCTGTTAGGTCCGCATGTAATATGATTGTTTTGGACACTCACCACAATTGGCGAAATAGTTGGATGCTGATTAGCAAAGACGGGCCCCACATCGGCGTGATATATTGTAAAAAGAACAATTGATGGACGGAATGCAGAACAATGTCATACATTTACCCCAGTACAGAGATCTGGGCCTACATCCATTGTTTATTTGCTCACCATACCTTTACAGTTTGGACCCAGCTATATGCAAATCACTCTTGACCCTGCACCCAATGAGAACAGTCCAGTCTGAACTTCCAGGCCAGGTCTTCCTTGGACTGTAAACAAGCATTGTGTATAGTTCTTTAAATATATTGCACGTTACTTGGTAACTGGAGTGATTCTGTGACTGTATTTGTTTAACTGCTACTATATTAAAAGCTAATAAAAATAGGCTTAAAGCAAAAAAGTAGCACTCTGCCCTACATTGTGCTACTCTGCAACAAAGGGGCAGACAGTTGGTGGCACAAGGGTATTTCCTTGCAATCAATCATGGGTTTTGAGGCAAATCCCCACCCACTACGATTTGTAGACAGGGATTTGCACCAAAACGTTATGCCTCCTCAAAGAAGGCGTAACAGTGGAGCAACTTTTTAACACCATCGCTGCTAATGGTTTTCCCCTGCTGTGCTGCTTCTTCTGATATCCCATTGTTCATGACGAGCTCAGCTCGTCATGAGTGTATGAGAGGGCTATATCATGACGAGCTGAGCTCGTCATGAGTGTCGAAGGGGTTAAAGTCCCCATGGCCCACATGCATCAATATCTGCATTTGCGAATTCTAATTTGCGAAAAATAGCGATTCGCAAATTAGAATTCGCAAAAGCCTATGCATGATTATTTTCCCAATTTTTATGCGATTCGGTAAAAATCGAAATTTTTACCGAATCGCATAAAAAATGCGAATTTTCAATTGCAAATTCGCAATTCCCATTCATTCCTATGGGCTAAAAGGCCCATAGGAATCAATGTGAATTGCGAATTCGCAATTGAAAATTCGCAATTCATCAATGCATTTCAAGGGTGGAGAGGGGGGTCCAAATGACCCCCCCTGCACCCATGAAATGTACTTTTAAGTATAAGTTACATACACACATGTCCTAAGGACATGTGTGTCTGTAACTTAACAGTTTAAAAAATGCATTTTTGTGCATTTTTAGACAATTTCGCAAATTACCACGAGGTTCAACTTCGTGGTAATTTGCACTTGCAATTTTGAAAATCGCAAATTTTTAAAAAATAATGCATTGCTTTTAAGGAATCACAAAATTACGATTCCTCAAATGCAATCGGATTCTAGAAAATCGCAAAATTAGCGATTTTCAGCAGAAACAAATGATGCATCTGAAAATGCAATTTTGGAATCGCAAACGGCCGATTTTTGCGAATCGCACCGTTTGCGATTCCAAAATCGATTGATGCATGTGGGCCCATATCTTTCAAACTTTGCCTATGTGTTGTACTGTGAAGCATACATACAAAGTGGGAAAACATTGAAGCATAGTTTTAGTACTGGAAGGGTCACACACTAGTACAAAACCTAGGCTTGATAAAACATGCACACCCTTGGTAGAAAAGTTTGTGCTATTGTGCATGGCTGCCTTACATATGCAGCAGATGGAGCAAGGAAAACACCACTATATCTTAGTAGAAAGGCCACTGTTTATCTCTCTCCTTTTCTTGCAGCACAGTATATCAACTTTGATTTTGTAGCATGAAAAGTTAGTAAGTCTGCCCCTTCATCTATAACATGTCTTTGTGGCAGCACCTTTAAAGACCATCTCTGGGTTAGGGCTGAGGACCTTTCAATTTTGGTCTAGTGTTTCCTCCCCTGGACCTTTGGAGCATGCACTCTGAGAGTAAGTTGGTTAATGGGTTTACGTTCACCTGTGCATTCCTTGGAACCGGCCTTTTGGCTCCGATAACTGCTGCATATGTGACACTGACTGCAACCTCAGTGAGCAACCATTGTGAAATCCAGATATCCCCTTTGTTCGTGGAGGAATTACAAGGGATTTAATGTTTGAAACTCAGTGGACAATTTTGATAAGATGCCACTCGTTTATTTGCAACCAGTCCCAGTTTGCAAAACTAAAAAAAGATATACAATGGGAACTTTTACACTTTGCTGCTCCTCTAAACAAAAATTGTATGGTTGACCCCATCCCTGCAGAGAGGTTAAATTGTGAATCAGTGGCCACAGCATTGGATTTGATGCATTTAGCACCTACAACCTGAAGAAGAAAAGTAGCATAGTCTCCATCACCTTTGCCTTTCCTATATTGGTAATTTCATTTCATTACTTGATCTACAATTAGTATGAGGAGCTATGCAGTGAACCTTGTTTTAATTACTTGCATTGGTAGTCATGAAGTCCCTCTCAGCAATGAAACACTTTTTGAAAGCAGACAGCTTTGTGATAATTTTGCGAGTTATTCCCATTCATGTGTACTATAAAGAATAGCGTCTTCTTCTCCATTCAGATGTGACTCTTCAACTACTGACCTAAAAAGCTTTTAATCATTTTTACATTTCTAGCAGAAGAATTCACCCTTTTCTGGGAAGTCAACACTAGTGGAATAAATCTAACAGCACGCATGGAATAACCTATCATCAGTGGTTCAATTAAATCACCCATCTGAAAGGCAAGAGATGTCACTGTTCCAACCAAATCTTCATGGCAAAATGTAATTCCAATGAACTTCATAGTGAAGCAATTTGACAACCCAGAATGCACCATCAACAAGTGTCCACAGTTTCAAGATTTCTTAACCCAATTGCAGACCACCGTATTCCAAAACCAAAATTTAGACACAAGACAAACCCTACACATCCCCCTTAAAAAGTTACACACCATCCAGCCCATACCCATCAGGAAAATTACACATAACAATAGACCTCTGATGCTGATCCCTTTTCATCAATTCTTTGGAACCAAGTTAAAGGATTAAATTAAGGAACGGGGCTTAGATGGTTCAATGTCCAGATCCTTGTCCCCCTCAAACCTTCAAGGGTGTCTGACTCTCAATGATTGTCACCACTCCTACAAAGGTCCCATACTACAATGTTCTTATATCAGCCCTCTATCCACCTGACCTCCAACCCTCCTACATCATACCATCCATTAAGCTGAAGAACCTAGAATCAGAAGTCCCCACCTGGTATCTGCCAATCTTCAATAACTCAGTCTTAGGAAACATAATCAAACCAACATCTTTCACCCAGATCTGCAATATCCTTGCATTTACCTATTGTTACATTCAACATGTGCCACTGCAAGCTATCATATGCTACTTTCCCTTTTTTGTTAGTAGGTCGTTTTTAGGTCTGGCAAGAGATGGCTTTAGCAGCCAGCCATGGTTCATGTCATCAATACCAAAAATGTGCAGAGAGAGAGGCTTTAGGTCAGTCCCTTGTAAACAGTGGCTTGCTTGCAGCATCCCCTTTCAGACATCGCTTGAAGAAAGTGTCATTCATAATTTATTAATTTAGGGATTTATAGAGTGCCTGGTTACTCTGAGGAGTGTCCCAGTGCTAAACACTAGCACTAGGTAGGAATCAGATAATCAGAAACGGGCAAGGTCAGTTAAGTCAGCTGCCTCTCCCTAAATACCCAGGTCTTAAGATCTCTGAAGGTTCAAGTTTCATGTTCAGTGTGAAAGGGCAGCCCCCTAGACGCACTATACACACTTTAGGAATCACTGCCAGAGCTGCTTCACTGAATCTCAGGTGTCTGGAGGGAATATAGGATTGAATCAAAGGAAAGAGGTAGCTATGACCCCTCTGATTCAAGATCCTATGCGTAAAGCAAAGAGCTTTACAAGCTACTCTGTGATGAATAGGGAGCCAATGCAGTTCTGCAAGACCCGGCCTGATGGTGTGCCATTTTGGTTTATCTAACAGCATCCAGGCTGCAGAATTCTGTTCTCTTTGGAGCATTCCCAGTCTGCCTTTGGAGACCGCAAAATATATACCATTACTGTATTCAGGCTAGGACACCAAAATAGCCTGTATCACCTTTTTTTTGCTGAGTCCTTAATGAGCCCTAAGAACTTCCTCAGCAGCCTCAGCACCCCAAACAGGTGCCCACCGTGGACATGATCTGGCTATAAAAAGGTAGCTGTTCATCAAAAAAGATAACAATAGAGTAAACCCACATATGTGACTGGGGGTGAATGTTTTGCCACTGAGCAACATTCCATCCATCATCTTGTGTGTTTTGCTGTTCACCCTATGTGGGAAGGGTATGCCCAGACGTGGGTCCCTTGCTCACTAAGCCACTGGAGTCAAGCTCTCCTGGCTGAAGACGGCTGATAGCCAGAAACCGGTCCTAGGATGCTTGATTCTGGTCAAGGAAAGACATGGCTTGGCAGTTCGGGCTGGACTGTTCCCATGAGGCACAGGGTCAAGACTGATTTGCATACGGCCATGTCTGAACTGGGGTGGCTTGGTGAGCAAAATAACTATGGATTAAACCCAGATCTGTGACTGGGGGTGAATGTTTTGCCATTGCGCAACATTCCATCCATCATCTTGTGTGTTTTGCTGTTCACCCTGTGTGGGAAGGGTATGCCCAGACGTGGGTTCCTTGCTAACTAAGCCATCAGAGTCAACCTATCCTGGCTGAAGACGGCTGATAGCCAGAAACTGGTCCTAGGATGCTTGATTCCGGTCCAGGAAAGATATGGCTTCTCAGTTCAGGCTGGACTGTTCCCATGAGGCACAGGGTCAAGACTGATTTGCATATGGCCATGTCTGAACTGGGGTGGCTTGGTGAGCAATGTAATGATGGATTAAACCCAGGTCTGTGACTGGAGGTGAATGTTTTGCCATTGTGCAACATTCCGTCCATCATCTTGTGGGTTTTGCTGTTCACCCTATGTGGGAAGGGTATGCCCAGATGTGGGTCCCATGCTCACTAAGCTACTGGAGTCAGGCTATCCTGGCTGAAGACGGCTGATAGCCAGAAGCCAGTCCTAGGATGCTTGATTCCGGTCCAGGAAAGACATGGCTTGGCAGTTCAGGCTGGACTGTTCCCATGAGGCACAGGGTCAAGACTGATTTGCATATGGCCATGTCTGAACTGGGGTTGCTTGGTGAGCAAAATAATGATGGATTGAACCCAGATCTGTGACTGGGGGTTATTTTTTTGCCATTGTGCAACATTCCGTCCATCATCTTGTGTATTTTGCATCAAAAAAGATGCCAAGATTTTTCCCTTTAGGCTTGGGAATAGGTAAAGGGCCCAAATCATCAGGCCACGAGGGGTGGACCAGATTGAAGGTTGCCACCCCACCACCATAACCTCGGTCCTATCTGTGTTTAATTTCAGACAGCTAGCCTCCATCCTGGCCGCAAGTCGCAAGTTCAACTAAGCAGGATTTGAAAATTGCTGCTACAAAGCCATCATCTTGTGCTACTATGGCAATAAGCTGCATATGACACCATTCTCACACAGTGACATTCACAAGACGAACCCTACACATCCCCCTTAAAAGTTACACACCATCTAGCCAAAGGACGGAGATACAAATTAAAAAGGGTATGACTTAAGGCCAAGCCCTGTGGCACTTCGGCACAGAGGTAGGGACTTCTAAAACACCTGAAAAGAGCAATTATAGAGAAAATCAGTAAGCCAGTCGCGAGCTGGTCCCCTTATGCTCTGTGCCTACTGCGGTTCCAGTAGTACAGCATGCGAAACAGTGTCACACTCTGCACTTAGGTCCAGCATGACAAGGGCAGCCATTCTCCCTTCATCAGCCACTCTTCGCAATGTCTCAGAGGCTAAAAGAAGAGCGGATTCAGTGCTATGATGTGCCAGGAATCCAGATTGAGTCTCATGAAAGAGATTATTCTCTCCAATGCTTTTCGGCCCTTTACACCATGAGTGAAAGCAGGGAAATTGGGCTGAAGTTCACCGGTTTAGAGGGGTCTAGAGTAAGATTTTTTTAGGAAGAGAATCACCATTGCGTATTTCCACTCCGCAGCGAGTAAACCAGTATTCAAAGAAGAGTTAAGCACGGTGCAAAGGGATAAGGCCAGAGGAATATTTTAGTCTCACTGGTAGCTTATGGCCATTAGTTGTGTTTGTTTGTCTGCCTAAGTAAAGCTCCCCATTGCAAAGAATGGGTCATTAAGAATCCATGTTCTGCGATGGCAAATTGGCGTTTCCACACTCCTGTTCTTGACGGGCCTATGGTAATTTTGTACTTAAGTATGTTTTTGCTATAACATTTGATTTGATATCCTAAAGGATTTCCACACTCCAGCTGACAAAGGGTGATTGTGTGCCACAAAGTGATTTATCACCTGAATGTGATTCATAATGCTGCTTCCACACTCTTCTACTTGTTACACAAACAATGATTTATATCAAAGGATAATCAATAAAATGTGATATGCTACAAATTCAATCATTTAGCGCATAATCTACATCTTTCTACACTATTTTCTATCTGCACTGAATGATTTAGCATGTCAGTGTGATTCACTAATCCTGCCAATTTTGCACCTGGGTTGATCTTTCACCTAAATATGTTTATGCGCCTATATCTGATTTGTGTTCCAAAATGTGTTTATTTATTTAGTTTTATATTGCACACACAGGATGTATAGGGCTTTACATAACAAAAATAAAATACTAGCAATGTCACAGCAAAATGCAAACAAGAACTTGCTATGGAGGAGAAAGAGAGAGAGTCAGAAAGAAGTTGTTTTATTTCTTTCTTTGGGGCATGGTATACATAAAAACAGACGTTTCCAAACATAAAACCAAAAATAATATTTACTCGTCATAAACAATGTGTTTTATTTGATCCGACTACTCTCCCATTAATTCAACGATGCTTAAAGTATTGTTGCAATCTGAACATAACACATTCTTTTACTTATTTCAATGAACTTTTGCACAGACCTTTAAGCAGACACATGCCCCTGAACACAACAGAACTCCACCATTATCCTTCAGCTGGAAAGTCTAGGATCCTAACAAACTGGGCTGCAAGTGACTTATAACTAAGCATTATGAAAACACAAATATGACATTCAGTTAAAAGTACAGATCAATGAGGTTCTGCAGGTGAGAGTACACTGGCAGCTACATCACTGACTGAATAGGATTGACATTAGAGGGGGGTCGAAAGATAGAGAAGTTGCTATGATTTTTGGGACCTGGTGTTCTTGAACGGAGATATTATCAAAAGAAGAGCCAAGAAAAGTATTTGCTCATCATTAAAACTGTGTTTTTACCTGATCCCACTGTTTTTCCATTAATTCTCACAATTTTAAAAACACTGTTGGAATATGAGTAACATTTCCCTTTCCCTTATTCCATTGACCTTTAGAAGAGTCTGTTAAGGACACACATCACCAGACTGTAGCATTGAAACCTTTAACCTTCAGAAGGCGAATCTAAAATCCACAAGTGCCTTTTCACTAAGCTGTATGAAAACAGAACCATGAAGTTCAATCCAAGCATACAAGCCAATGAGGTTCTATCAGTGAGCATGTAATGAAAGTTGCAGCATTTACAAAACAGGATTGATAGAAGAGGGAAAACGAGAGAGAGATATTGTTTGTTCCTAGGGGTATGATGTAATTAAAATCAAATATTTGGAAAGAAACAGCCAAGAAGAAGATTTGCCAATCATAAGCGTCCTTTCTCCCATTTACTCTCACAGTTTTTGAAATAATGTTGCAATTTGAAAACAGCCTAATGTTCAATTATGTCATTGAACCTGGGAAGAGACCTGTAAGTAGATACATAAGTATGGACATTCGAGGACTTAACACATTCTTCTACAGATTTAGAGTTTATGTCATTCACCTCTAGGCTACACTCAACTGTATTCCAAGCAGGTTGAAAACATGACTATGATATTCATTCAAAAGTAGGACCTTTTCCCATCATTAAAAATCAGTTTGACCTGATCCTAGTACTCTCGTTTACTCACACAATGTTAGGGCGATCGTTGCAATATAAAAAATATCCTTAATTTATGGTATACCTACAATAGATTCTTCCAAACTGTGAGCCAAGGAGAACTGTTGCATTCCCAGTAACTCATACAGTTTTGGAAATATTATTGCAATACGAAGTCAATTTATCATTAGAACTGACCTTTAAGCAGATTCATGACCAAGGGCATGCCTTTAAACCCACTCTTCGGCGTGAAAATCAAACACTTGGGCCCCAAGTGACTCTTCTCTAAAACGGTTAAAAACTCAACCATGACATTTAATGGAAAAGTAAAACTCAATGAAGTTCTACAGGTGAATATATACTTACAGTGGCATCCTTTGCGGGAGTCGATTGATAGTAGAAGGGGAGAGTGAAATAGATAGAAGTTGATGACTCAGTTACTTACAGGTATTCTTCATTACTCTGACTCATAGTCTTCCTCGTCACAGTCGCCCAGGAGCATATGTGTTTTCAGGGCACAGCATTCAACCATAGAAATAATTCCTCAACCAACATGGGGGCCTGACAGGAAGTACCTGTTACCTGACCTATAAGATGGGGCAAGCCTAGACCGTATCCTGTAATAACCACAATCAGAGTAGTGACCAGAAGGACCAGTTTCAATTTGAGGTGGAGTTGTGTCTCTGTGCCCTGATGAAATTTCTGCAAACTATTAGGGCAATGAAACATGTCAGCCATTCAGTTTAAAATGATCTAAACATGCCATCATATCTTTTTAACGGAGTGTGAACGCTATTTATAAATAAAGAATATGTGTGATAGATGTCCACAACTCAATTTTAACTTATGGGGACTTTAATTTAACTCTTTCACATTCCCGGGCATAGATGGTAGATGGATATCACCCTCATTTCTTACACCTCACTCTTTTATTATTTTCTATATTAGTTTAGAGTTAGGCCACATTATTTTTCTCTGTCAGGAAAGTGCTGATGATGGCATAATGAGGCAACTGGTTAGTACCAACCAGTACCTCCGTGGATGGTGCTTACGTGAGGCACTTTCTGACATGCCTCATATTTTTTGTTTACATTTTTTTAATATAAAATAGTGCTACTTTACTAGCCCAAATTCAGACTATTGACTGGTGGGCTTTTGACCTGTCATTGGTGATTGATGATTTTTTTAATATGATTAGCACATATGGGTGGGCATGACTAGATAGCCAGCCTTGCCTCACTAAAAAGTAAGATATGACACTCATTTAATAGAA
The DNA here is from genome assembly GCF_964263255.1 of Lissotriton vulgaris. Taxonomy (NCBI): domain Eukaryota; kingdom Metazoa; phylum Chordata; class Amphibia; order Caudata; family Salamandridae; genus Lissotriton; species Lissotriton vulgaris. Next base: position 1,193,906,682 of record NC_141694.1, on the reverse strand, counting down.
ATTTCTTTGAAATATGTATCAGTTTTTTATAACCAGGTCTTGTTTTAATAAATTTGTGATTGGAGGGTGTCCTGGTTGTATTTCCCTCCTATGATCCTCATTTGATAGATGAAAGGAAATAGGGGACCAAACCCAGTGTGAGCGAGTAGCCTCCGCAGGGCGATTACCCCCTCGGGGAACACCAAAAGTGACCAACAGAATATCCACCTGTGAAAAGAGGCAGTCCACTCAAGGTAAATACCAAGAGCCCTTGTTAAATCAAGCAAAAGAAGCTGAATTCTGCTGCTGTGGAGGGGTTAGGAAAAAAGGCAGGAGGAACAATATCCTAGGTCAAATGGAAATGAGAGGACACCTTGGGAAGAAAGGCCAGGTCGGGCGAAGGACCAACTTGTCAGAAAAAAACGTAAGTAGGGAGGGTCAGACAGCAAGGTGCCAATCTCCCCCAAAGATACAAAAAAAGAGCAGAAAAAAAGGAGATCCTATTGCAGTCCCACAAACTGAAGAAAAGAAAACATACTCACCACTGCATACAAATGTCAGTAGTGCACGTCTATGGGTGTTCTAGCCAGAACACACAGACAAAAACAGGATATGCTCTGGGGCCGCCCCACCCTTATAGGTCAGGTGACAGGTACTTCCTGTCAGGCTGCCATGTTGGGTGGGGAATTTCTTACATGCGTGAATGCTGTGCCCCGAGCACATAATGCTCCTCAGCAACTGTGACGAGTAAGCCGGAGAAGGAAGATCATTTGTTGTTTGAGCATGATGTAATTAAGAGTAAATATTTAAAAGCAGAGAGCCCAGAAGATTTGACCAGCATTAAAACGTTTTTTACCCTACCCTACTAGTCTATCATTACCTCACAAAAGTTTGGAAATAACGTTGCAGTATGAAAACAACTGACATTTCATTTTTACATTTAAATTTAGAACAGACCTAAGACCATGAGGACACCAAGTGTTGAACCATTAAACTTCATATTCAGAATCTATTGCATTAACTACTGGGCCACTAGTGTGTCGTTACTAAACATTATGAAAACATGACTATGTAATGCAATCGAAAATCTAGCTCAATGATGTTCTACTAGTGAGTGTGTATGGACAGCCACATCATTTACTGAACAGGATTGACCTGAGAGGAGTTCCTTGGGTATGGTATACATTTAAAACAACTCCTAAGAGTGAGCCCAGAGGAACATTTTCCCATCATCCCAAAATTACTTTTACCTGATCCTTTTACTCTCTCATTATCTCACGCAAATTGAGAAATATTGCAGCAATATGAAAAAAATTACTTTTCATTTCTTTCACTGAACTTTAAAACAGACCTTTAAGCAGATGCATCAATATAGAGATACCAGGACATGAACGATTAACGTTTGGGTAGGAGAATAAAAATACATTTCATGAGGGCACAATGAGAAATTAATAAAGTGCAAAAAACAACAGGCAAGGCGAAAATACAATTTAAGGTATTAGCCTGACAGTATATTTAAAAGGATTTTACAATAAAAAGGGTTTTTTAGAAGCTATGAAATAATCATTTTTATGGATAAAATAAAATGTAAAGGTAATAGGTCACTTTACAAAACTGTAAGTCCACTATGATGAGAGTAATCAGATTAGAAGACATTGCTGACACTGTTAGACCTGACATTCTTGGTATTGTATTTCCAAAAATATTTTGCCTTCAGTCTTCCTGTGTTCCTGAATTTATCTTTGTTGATATTAGGACTCTGTGTACTATACCACTGCTAACAACTGCTAAAGTGTTTGTGCTCTTTCCTGCAAACAAGGCTAAATTGGCTTACACCTAATTGGCACAATTAATTTACATGTAAGTCCCTAGTACGTCGTACTACATATACCCACGGCCTGTAAATTAAATGGAACTAATGGGCCTGCAGCAATCCCTGTGCCACCCACTAAAGTAACCTTTTCAAACTTGTCTCACGCCTACCACTCCAACCTGTAGTTCAGTTTTAAACTGCTTATTTAACCTCGCAAAAGAAACAAAACAAAAATAGAAGGTTTTGCGAGGCTTAAACCTTCTATTTTAATATTTATGTTACCTCTAAATTAGGCCCTTAGGGCTCAAATGGCAGAGTGTGCTGTTTTTAAAATGTAGGACATATGTGTTTAAGTCTTACATGTACTGACAGAGTAAGACTCCTAAGATCATTTTTCACTGCTCCAAGGTCCATCTGGTTACCTTATTACATTTATTTAACAATAGCTTTGGATTGAGAGCAGATAGAAATATGTTGTTTACACTCAAACGAACTGCAAATTAAAATCCTCTTTGATGGTGAAATCAGATTTTAAGTCACAATTCTGAAAATGCCACTTTTAGAAAGTTTGCATTTACTTGTCCCAACCATGTGTTTCTTCTGTGAGTGTCCTGGGGCACATGACTGTTGAGGGCTTTGTTGTTGGGGTTTGTGTATTGCTTATAGACAGTCAAGACAAAACAATAATCTCCCTCACACACTTAATTCTTCTACAATGGAATCTATCTAAATACATACAGTGAGCACCCAAACCAAATTATTAACCCACTAGACAAAATATTCCAACAATAAAATTTTTTTTTTTTATTTCATTTCTTTTATCAGAGATATTTTCATTCATATACATGTATTTAGATACTTTTTTAACATTTTCAGCATAGATAATAAATTCATAAATAATCACAAAATGAGAAAACTATTTAAACAATCAAATCAAATAAACCCCGGAAGAGAGAAACAATGCAAAATTCATAGCATATCTGGGGAACACAACTACAGAGTAACAATGTAATTGAATGATCAAAGATAAAAACTGCAAGAAGCAGGATGGTCTCAGGGCAGTGGTTGACGCGTTTTGGTGGCTGCAAGATGATCAAATGCCACCTTCATCAGTACCTGCCAGATACAATGCCCTCACCAGGGCCACTCCACCCGGGGGAAAGGAATCACACGCGAAAAACAGTTTCAAGACCTCTATATCGGTACAGACTGATGTTTCTAGGTATAATGTCTGAAAATCCAACACTTTTCAGCCAGGTGCTGACACTCACTGCTCTCAGAACCTCGAGCGACTCAACACCATGTATCATCGCTTAGAGTTGCCTGTAGATATTCCAAAAAACCTCTAATCCTGGCAAAAAATCTTTAAAGGAAATGTATATAACGCCGGTCCATCACAATGAAGAGGTACTCTTGGGCAGGACACCAATTATTACATAGTGCTAGGAAATGGAATATACCTAAAATGCCTCCATATTGTCCAATAGGCCTCCTGCTCCTGAATTTCCAAGTATTATGTGCTTCAGTCTATAATATGCTTCAAATGCAACCGTAGACCCACATCAATAACGGCACGTCACGTCCTTAAGGCAACCCGATCGGACCGAACACAGTAACACAAAGGAACCTTTGGTGTGGACAGGATTGGCAATCCTGAGAGGATGGCTGGGACGGGCCATACCTAGCACAACATTCTTTTCAAAGGGCTTTACCTTGTGGATACCTCAGACAGTTTGGAGCCTTAACAGGGGAAAGATAAGAACTTTGCAGAACCAGATGTAGGTTAGTATAGAGAATCCCCTCACATAAAAAGTTGGCAGCAAGTTTAAATATTGGAGCTACAGAGACCATCTTTAGAACACTCCTCAACCTGTGGTCACTACAGAAGAAAGATTGCCTTGCTTCTGAGGATTGCCTCGCTGTCTGAGAAGAAAGATTGGGCCTGCTTACCTTCATCCCAAGCTAACCTAAGGTACTCCAAAGGTCAGTTGACTGATCTCCTCTGTGAGCTGCAGAGATATGACAAGCCTCAGAGGACTCCCTACAACTACCTATCTAACCTTCTATACTTGATTGGCCTGGACCTTGAACTGGACCGTCCTGAACCCTCCTGACCTCTGCGGGAATGAGTTGCTGATCCTCATGAGGTGCTCACTGGTCCTGATCCCTTGGCTGGTATCAGTCTAAGCTCCTCAAAAGAAGAAGAGGTGAAATCCTGAAGTTTGTGCTCTTCACAACCGCAAAAAGACCCCTTTGCACTGAGACTATATAGCTTGCGACGACCGCTAAACTAAACCTCCACTGGACCTGAGTTTCACACTGCAACGACCACCGGTGACGACTGGCAGCATGAGGTCTGCAATCCATGCTACAGCAGCTGCAGCTGTCACAGCTTGCCATGACCGTCAATGTGACGTTCCAGCTATGACCATCCTCTGATGTGCTACAGCGATGACAGTCCACAATACCCCACCTGTTCTTGGGGCAAAAGCGATGACCAGCTATGATGCTTGTACATCTCCATATGCCCTTATGGCCTCGAAGGACAAATTTCAGCTGATAATTATAGCTCAGAGGCATGAAGAAGATGAGGATGTGGCTGATCTTGAGGAGAAAGTAATAGAGGAGGAAGATGGAAACCCTTTGACCATGGCATCTGAAGACAACTTTCCCAACATACACAGGTCCCCTGCCAGAGTAGATAGAGGTGTATCCTCCCACTACCTGTCCCGTGAAGAGCTAGAGGTCAGAAGGATTGAGAGAGAGTTTCTATTGCAGCTAGACAAGTTGAAATTGGCTTCAGAGGCGAGAAAGGCTGAAGCTAATGGGATTTGGGAATAAAATAAACGTCATGGTCTCATGAAGTGATCCAGAAATAGCTGGACCTGAAAGCGTAACAAATATCAGGGTCCAGCAGTAATAGTGGCAGTGACAGCACAGTGTCCAGAGGAGAAAGGAAGGCCCACATCCCTAAATAGCTGGTCCCTTGCTATGTGGTGTGTGCTGACATTTCCAACTTAGTAGATAGCCCTGAGAAAGCATAAGGTCCCAGAAGAGGATTTGGGGCTCATCTCTGGAATTTTGAAAGGATACCCTACTGATATCCGACATAGAGGAAAAGATGAGGTATGCCCCATGAAAGCCATCCTTGTCAGTAAATGTGGTCGCACCCAGAGAAATTCAGTCTAAGGTTCAGGGACAGCCTTAAACTGTCTGACCAGTCATGGGTGGAATTCATTGCTTACTCCAGTAAGACACTGAGTGATCGGGTGAAGGACAGTAAAGGTAGGGACTTTGATGGCTATATGATCTTATTTTGAGGGAGCACGTTTAAAAATTGTTGAGCCAACACCTGATTGACTGCAAGGTCTTCTTCACCCACAGACAGTTCTCAGTGGATGTATTCCTAGTCCCAGTCAAAGGAAAGGAAGGGTGGTTATCGTGAGAAGAAATTCTCAAGGCATTTCTCCCCTAAAAGCTGGAAATGCTACAGTACAGGTACAGGCAAATCAGGGGGAGCTCTTGCTATGAGTTAACAGCTGCTATTGAATTGTATTGTGACCTCAGCTTCAATGCACTGCACCATTGTGTACATCATGGAACAATCATATACAACCCATTGTTTACATAACATTGCTTAATAGTTTGTTTTTCTTATGTAGAGTGTTGTGGGTGTTCAACTCTTAACTTGTGAAGGAGATTCCTTGCACCCTCCTGCCTTTTTTTTTAGTTCAGAAACACTTTAGCTTTTTCAAAACAAATTGGTTCCCTTCAGAATCACTGACATGAAGCACAGCATCTGGAAGGAGATGGAACTCTAGTCCCACCTGGCGATGTCAGGGTTCACTGAGTGGGTGTGTCTGACCATAATGTCCATGGCAGACCGAGAGGGCAGTGAATAGGACCTAGAGCCAGGAAAACTGGCCCTGATATCTGCCAAAAATAGGAAGGAAGTGGGCATGGAAAACCCACCCCCAAAACTCCCACAGGGTGCTGAGCTTGAAGGCGATGCTTAAGGCCTACAGGGGAGGTCATTGTTGACCTGGGGGGCTTACCTGAGCTGACTGGTTGACAAGCTGAAGGGTCTGATGTACCTGAGAGATAGGCTCAGATGGTATCTTTCAAATAGGACTTTCCTTTCAAGCTTGATTTGAGAACTGATTGTTCCCCCTCACAGACAAGCTACCTGGAGAGGCAGGAACCTGATGCGGTGCACAGCACTATTCTGGAATTGTCTCCCCTGGGAACTAACAAATGCAAACTCTTTTGCTTAATTTCAGGCAGGACTTAAAGACCTGGCTTTTCATCTGTTGATCTTTGAGTAGTTTATTCTGTGAAGCCGACAAATTCTCATCTGTTTCCTCTGTCATAGGTAGCACCAAGATGCCTCCATCAATCATTAGCATTTTACAAAAATTAAATCAAATCACATCAAATTAAGGAGGGCCACCAGTGAATAATTCTGCAAAGCTCAGAAAGAGTGCCCTCCTTTTCAGGGCCTAAGGTGGTAGGTCGATGTCCAGGCAGCTGATGGTACCGCTGGAGATCACCTGATCTACTAGGAAAATTGCCTCCAGAATAGTGATCTAAGGTTCCTAAGTCTGGGGCACACCATGCGTTGTTGGTCCCACAGTACTACAGGGCCTTCATACCAAGTTTGGCTCCTGCTGTACCCATCTTAGACAAAACAAGACCTTTGCAAGACTTGTCATCAACTTCTACTGGCCCCAGATGAGAATGAGAGTGACCTTAGATGCATTCTGTAAGTCTTGTCCTACCTGCCAGATTCCTGCTGATACTCTGCCAATACAATGCTTCAGGGAGACCTGGTCTTCGCACTACAGCGACTGCCAGTGACAACCCTTATTGAAAGACCTGCACTCTGCACTACAGCAGAGAAAGCTTGCGGTGGCCACCATTGTGAAGCTCCAGCAACAACCACCCTGAAACACAAACTAATTTTCGCACTATAGTAACCCATAACACTCTCCCTGCTCCTTGATGCCTCCTCTACCGCAAACAGAACTCTTTGGGCCAGACTTTGGGAAGGTAATTTTTTTAGTTGGAGTAACCTGGCCCTGTATCTGACCCACGCTCCATGGTGGTCAACCTGAACTTGTGACTTTCCCCTAGTCTAGTACGACGAGATAACCATGAGTAATGTTTAGGGCTTTTAGGCACTGTTTTGATGGAAAACTTTAAAACTGCATATCCCAGGCTCTACTGATTGGATTCTTTTCATTTTGGTATCATATATTTATTCAAATGTACTCTATTTGCCTAAATTGATATTTTTTGTGTTGTATTTTTATTTTATTGCTGTTTGTGTAATGCATAAATATTTTACACATTCTCTGAAAGTTAAGCCTGTCTGCTTTGTACAAAACTACCAGGGTCTAAGCACAGGTGTTTTTAGTGACCTTTGTGGTTCACCCTCACAAGTATTGCTGTTGTTGCCTAGGTGGAGCTTCCACCCCTCTCAACCAATAACCCGACTCCTTACAGTCACTGTTAAAATTTCAAATTTTGAGAATGCAATTCCAGAACAAAAGAGACAAAAAAATATTTTTCAGTTTAGGAAGTAGTGGTGGTAAGGTTAGGTCTTTACTGAAAAATCCCAACTCTTGGTTCTCATTCAAAAACCTGCTGTAAATTGATGCAGAAATATAAAATTAACAATAAAATAGGGTTCTGTTTTTCCTAGGTGCAGTAGTACTGCATCATTCAGAGTATGCTAGGTTGGACAGTGTCAGTAATGCACTAATTTTGCATGTTTTCTACAGTAATGCACTTTTTCCTTGCACAAATTTCGCACGTTCTAACTGTCCAAATATGTGGGAGCAAAAACTGCCTAGTCTGTAAGGTTTTTGAGATCTAACCTTCATTAAGGCACAGCAGTCCTTTGCACCTGAATTAGAATTACCATAACCCTAAGAATGAGGTATTTAGTAGGTGCAAAAGTGGAGTTGCTGCAGGGCCCCCCATTGCTCCACCATCCCAAACAGAAAAACACAGGGTTCAAGTCAAGGGAATGACCCAAGACCACCGGAAACTCTCGCCCCACCCTGGCCCAAAAAAGACACAGTGCGGTGCAAACCCAGGCCATGTGAAAGAAGTCGGCTGCAGGGAGTGCGCACAGTGCACAGGCAGCCGGGGTTGAGGGAGACATCTGTTGGATGTGGAGTAGGGTGATGTGAATGGCGTGGAGATATTTCACTTGAACCATGTGCAAACTGGAGGAAATCATCAGCTCTTGGGGTGGAAGGCAGGCCTCCCTCCAGTCTGTTTCATCCAGCTCACCCACCCAAGTTACCCAATTCTGGCAGAGGAAGTAAAAGCTATAGGGGGCATTGATGATCAGTGTTGGACTTGGCCCTTTTTGCAGGGTCATCCCTGAACTGTTTGCCTTCCTCCTAGTCTTTTTCTGACCTGGTGTTGGTGGGTTTAGGACTCTGGGCACTTTAGCACTGCTGATAAGTGTAAAGTTGGTGTGCTCTCTGTGGTAAACATGGTAAGATTGGCCTACAGCTGTTTGGTATTTTTAATTTACCTGTCAGTCCCTTGTAAAGTGGTATCTCAGATACCCAGGACCAGTAAATTAAATGCTACTGGTGAGCTTGCAGCATGGATTGCACCACCCACCAAAGTAGCCTTTCAAACTTGTCTCTGTCCTCTGCCATTGCAGGACCTGTGCACGCAGTTTACTGCCGCTGTGACCTGGCACCTAAAGTGTGTGCCATGTCTGTGACCTCCCTTTTACTGCATGTCAGTCACCCCTAAAGTCGACCCTAGCTAGCCCTATTGGGCAGGGTGCATTGTAGGTAAAAGGTAGGACATGTACCTTAATTGTGTGACATGTCCTGGTAGTGACAAACAGCCATTTTGGTTTCTCACTTCTGTGAGGCTGCCCTCTATTGGAATGCATTGAGGATTCCCTGATCTGAGTGTCAGTGTTAATTCCTGAAAGGAGAGGATCAGTGTGGTCAAGTTTGGTATGTTTGGAATAGTAATAATAACTGATGTGTAATGGTGTGTGCAGATTTGTTATCAATATTTTAGAAATGCCACTTTTAGAAGTGTTTACAACAAGGGGTGGTGAGGGACAGAGTCTCTGAATTAAGCAGAATACTCTCACCCAGTCAAGAGATCAGGGCTAGATCCAACACCGTTTTTTAGCTCACTGCACCATCCCAGTTTCAGAACCTGGCTGTATGCAAATTAGTCTGTTCCTGTCCCAGTGCATGATGGGAACAGGGCAAACCAAACTACAAAAGCCAATTCTTACACTGGGAAGGAAACAAGCTACCGGGGACCGGTTTCTGGCATTTCAGCCGTCTTCGGCCTGGCTTGCTTGAATCCTGATGGTGCAATGAGCAAGGGACTCACATCTGAGTATACCCTTCCACGCTTAGGGTGGACAAAAATATTTACAACAAGGGGTGGTGAGGGACAGAGTCTCTGAATTAAGCAGAATACTCTCACCCAGTCAAGAGATCAGGGCTAGATCCAACACCGTTTTTTAGCTCACTGCACCATCCCAGTTTCAGAACCTGGCTGTATGCAAATTAGTCTGTTCCTGTCCCAGTGCATGATGGGAACAGGGCAAACCAAACTACAAAAGCCAATTCTTACACTGGGAAGGAAACAAGCTACCAAGGACCGGTTTCTGGCATTTCAGCCGTCTTCGGCCCGGCTTGCTTGAATCCTGATGGTGCAATGAGCAAGGGACTCACATCTGAGTATACCCTTCCACGCTTAGGGTGGACAAAAATATTTACAACAAGGGGTGGTGAGGGACAGAGTCTCTGAATTAAGCAGAATACTCTCACCCAGTCAAGAGATCAGGGCTAGATCCAACACCGTTTTTTAGCTCACTGCACCATCCCAGTTTCAGAACCTGGCTGTATGCAAATTAGTCTGTTCCTGTCCCAGTGCATGATGGGAACAGGGCAAACCAAACTACAAAAGCCAATTCTTACACTGGGAAGGAAACAAGCTACCGGGGACCGGTTTCTGGCATTTCAGCCGTCTTCGGCCCGGCTTGCTTGAATCCTGATGGTGCAATGAGCAAGGGACTCACATCTGAGTATACCCTTCCACGCTTAGGGTGGACAAAAATATTTACAACAAGGGGTGGTGAGGGACAGAGTCTCTGAATTAAGCAGAATACTCTCACCCAGTCAAGAGATCAGGGCTAGATCCAACACCGTTTTTTAGCTCACTGCACCATCCCAGTTTCAGAACCTGGCTGTATGCAAATTAGTCTGTTCCTGTCCCAGTGCATGATGGGAACAGGGCAAACCAAACTACAAAAGCCAATTCTTACACTGGGAAGGAAACAAGCTACCGGGGACCGGTTTCTGGCATTTCAGCCGTCTTCGGCCCGGCTTGCTTGAATCCTGATGGTGCAATGAGCAAGGAACTCACATCTGAGTATACCCTTCCACGCTTAGGGTGGACAAAAATATTTACAACAAGGGGTGGTGAGGGACAGAGTCTCTGAATTAAGCAGAATACTCTCACCCAGTCAAGAGATCAGGGCTAGATCCAACACCGTTTTTTAGCTCACTGCACCATCCCAGTTTCAGAACCTGGCTGTATGCAAATTAGTCTGTTCCTGTCCCAGTGCATGATGGGAACAGGGCAAACCAAACTACAAAAGCCAATTCTTACACTGGGAAGGAAACAAGCTACCGGGGACCGGTTTCTGGCATTTCAGCCGTCTTCGGCCCGGCTTGCTTGAATCCTGATGGTGCAATGAGCAAGGGACTCACATCTGAGTATACCCTTCCACGCTTAGGGTGGACAAAAATATTTACAACAAGGGGTGGTGAGGGACAGAGTCTCTGAATTAAGCAGAATACTCTCACCCAGTCAAGAGATCAGGGCTAGATCCAACACCGTTTTTTAGCTCACTGCACCATCCCAGTTTCAGAACCTGGCTGTATGCAAATTAGTCTGTTCCTGTCCCAGTGCATGATGGGAACAGGGCAAACCAAACTACAAAAGCCAATTCTTACACTGGGAAGGAAACAAGCTACCGGGGACCGGTTTCTGGCATTTCAGCCGTCTTCGGCCCGGCTTGCTTGAATCCTGATGGTGCAATGAGCAAGGGACTCACATCTGAGTATACCCTTCCACGCTTAGGGTGGACAAAAATATTTACAACAAGGGGTGGTGAGGGACAGAGTCTCTGAATTAAGCAGAATACTCTCACCCAGTCAAGAGATCAGGGCTAGATCCAACACCGTTTTTTAGCTCACTGCACCATCCCAGTTTCAGAACCTGGCTGTATGCAAATTAGTCTGTTCCTGTCCCAGTGCATGATGGGAACAGGGCAAACCAAACTACAAAAGCCAATTCTTACACTGGGAAGGAAACAAGCTACCGGGGACCGGTTTCTGGCATTTCAGCCGTCTTCGGCCCGGCTTGCTTGAATCCTGATGGTGCAATGAGCAAGGGACTCACATCTGAGTATACCCTTCCACGCTTAGGGTGGACAAAAATATTTACAACAAGGGGTGGTGAGGGACAGAGTCTCTGAATTAAGCAGAATACTCTCACCCAGTCAAGAGATCAGGGCTAGATCCAACACCGTTTTTTAGCTCACTGCACCATCCCAGTTTCAGAACCTGGCTGTATGCAAATTAGTCTGTTCCTGTCCCAGTGCATGATGGGAACAGGGCAAACCAAACTACAAAAGCCAATTCTTACACTGGGAAGGAAACAAGCTACCAAGGACCGGTTTCTGGCATTTCAGCCGTCTTCGGCCCGGCTTGCTTGAATCCTGATGGTGCAATGAGCAAGGGACTCACATCTGAGTATACCCTTCCACGCTTAGGGTGGACAAAAATATTTACAACAAGGGGTGGTGAGGGACAGAGTCTCTGAATTAAGCAGAATACTCTCACCCAGTCAAGAGATCAGGGCTAGATCCAACACCGTTTTTTAGCTCACTGCACCATCCCAGTTTCAGAACCTGGCTGTATGCAAATTAGTCTGTTCCTGTCCCAGTGCATGATGGGAAGAGGGCAAACCAAACTACAAAAGCCAATTCTTACACTGGGAAGGAAACAAGCTACCGGGGACCGGTTTCTGGCATTTCAGCCGTCTTCGGCCCGGCTTGCTTGAATCCTGATGGTGCAATGAGCAAGGGACTCACATCTGAGTATACCCTTCCACGCTTAGGGTGGACAAAAATATTTACAACAAGGGGTGGTGAGGGACAGAGTCTCTGAATTAAGCAGAATACTCTCACCCAGTCAAGAGATCAGGGCTAGATCCAACACCGTTTTTTAGCTCACTGCACCATCCCAGTTTCAGAAATCGTTTTTGGCCACTATAGGTGTGGCAGGGTATACTCAGACATGAGTCCCTTTCTCACTGCTCCATCAGGATTCAAGCAAGCCGGGCCGAAGAAGGCTGAAATGCCAGAAACCGGTCCCCAGTAGCTTGTCTCCTTTCTGGTGAAGAATTGGCTTGGTAGTTTAGTCTGCCCTGTTCCCATGATGCACTGGGCCAGGGACAGACTGATTTGCATATAGCCAGGTTCTGAGCTGGGATGGGGCAGTGAGATAAATAACGGTGATGGATCAAGCCCTGATCTTTGGATTGGGTAAGAGTGGTCTGTTTAACTCAGACACTCTGTTCATCACCACCCCCTTTTCTAAATCACTTTTAGAAGTGGGCATTTCTGTGTGCTAAGTGTCTTTGTGCCTGCCTCATGTGTGTTGGCTGTCTGGCTCTAGAGTGACAGGGGCTGGTGAGGTATGTGGCTTCAAAGGGTCAGGGTGAGTTAGCGCTAGGCTGAATAGGCAGATCTGCATTTAGAGTAGTGTGAGGAGTAGCCCCTGTCCCTAAATAGTTCTGTGCCTGTCTTGTTCAATGCTGGCTCTGGCTCCCTGTGGTGTGTCTGGGGCCAGATTCTAACCTGACAAAGGAGGGTGTGAGCACTGTATAGAAAGTGCTTCAGTACCCCCCAGAACCAGTTGGAACTGGCTTCCCAAGCCCTGTGCCAGGTCAAAACAAAGCCCAGCCTGGTATAAATATTGGGGTTGTGACCCCATGTAGGTTGTACCTGTTTGGATCTGGATTAAGAGGACTGCTGGGCACAGGAGGAACCGCCATGAAGGACTGCCCCTCTGCTGGAGGGCCCCGTGAGCTGGCCTGCCTGGGTCCAGCTCTGCCTGTGTGACTTTGGGGCTTGGGAGAGGACTGCAGCCTTGCCCTGAGGGACCCTGGTGCTGGCCTACCAGTTCATGCCCTGCTGGTGTCCCTGACCTTGAGGACACCTAGTGCTGGTGAAGCACTTTCTACAAGGGGAGCTGGGGGCGCTTTGCTCTTCAGCCCAAATTTGGTTTGGCAGGTTCCGCCGCAGGAGCGCATGCTGAGCGCTTCAATTTTCATTTTACTGGTGCCGTGGTGGAAGCATGTGGTGAGATCTGTGGCCACAGTTGTTTGCAGTGCCAAAGAGGAGGCTCAGCCCTGCGCCGGGCACGGAGTGTGTGTCGCACTGAGAACAGGACAGGGGCCCAACTGGGACTTCGTTCCTTAAATTACTGTGGCCAAAAATTGAGTGAAGCCTGGTTGTGGGTGGGACGTTGTTCCTGGAAGCCTGATCCTGGGCTGGGCTCCCTGTGCTGAAAAGGACAGCCCTGTGTCTTCTCTGAGGTTGCTCCTTGTCTTTTCTGAGGTTGTTGTAGGCAGGAGAAGCCAATCGTGCTGATGGCTGGAAGTCAGGCCAGATCCAGGCCTGGTCGGAGGTGGGCTCTCCTGTGGCAGCAAGGGGAGCCCGCCATGTGGGGAAAGTGAGTGCAGCAGCCATATTGGAGTTGGAGCCTCGCAGGCTCACAGAGCACCCAGAAGGGGACCAGAGCCTCGCAGGCTCCTTGCTGCTGGACTGCCGACTGCCTCTCATGACGAAGGAAGAGCCTGAAACCAGGTGGGAGACTACCCCGCCTTCGTGTGTGCAAGCCAAGGAGACCAAAGGATAAAGAAGAGACCCCGTGAGCGGGGGTCTGCAAGGCACACTGTTGTTGTACCCATTTCTCTCCTGCAAGGAGCCCTGTGAGTGGGGCATAGGAGGCACACAGTTGGTGCTGATTTATGTGCACCGCCAGTTTGTGGCAGCTGCAATGTGGGGTCTTGCGGAGTGAGCCAGTACAGGGCCCCCACGTGGGAAGACTGACTGGTAGGGCGCAAGGCCCTAAAGTGATGTATGCTCCTGGGCACTGTTACTATGATGCACTGTTGATCTGAGGTAATTAATGCATAATGTGGTACTGCAGGTTATGCATAATGTGTTTATGTTCAACGTTATTTTGCATAATGTATCTATGCTAGGTACTACTGAGGTGCACTGCTACTTTAGGATATATGCCTAGGATGGTTTATACCTGATTTGCTTTATGCATATTGCATTATGCTACCTGTGATGTTACCATCTGTTACTGGTGGTGTTTTATTTCTTGTGCTTTCTGATGGCTCTGACATTGGCCGGATTGGCCCTGTCATGCATATAATCCCCTGTAAAGTGATACCTAAGTCCCAGATGGCACAGTGTATATATATGTGATTGGCTCTAATATGTTTCATGAGTAAAAAAAAAGACTATTTTTATATAACCTTGTGTGGAGTTTCTTTTGTGGTATGCCTAGTGTGTCGCTTCTGTATGCTTTGCACAATGCCTCTGGGATAAGCCTGATTGCTGGTGCCATGCTACCAAGGGGGTGAGCAGGGGTTATCTTCAGCGTGTAACTCCCTTGCCCTGACTAGAGTGGTGATTTCTGCCTGGCTTAGGCGCATGCCCTAGCCAACTAAAAATCCCATTTCTAACAATCAGGGACCAATAGATCGTGAAAATGGCTCCCTGCCCCTGGCAAATGTTGGCCTAAAGTGGGTTATACTCAGGCACCGAAGTGATCATGGGAATGTGGTAGCGTAATGTGTGTCAATGGTGAAGGAATCAGTAGAACTGTGAGTTAGCAAGGGTGTATTTGTATTTTGAGTCGTAGAGAGGCTTTAAATTATCACCCCAGGTATAAGATGCCTATTCAGTACCAGTGGGTTAAGCCCTCAAGGGTGGAAAGCTGAAAGAGCCACGTACCCTGCCAAAGAGGAGACTTACCTGTGAGATGGCGGTCCAAATAAACAAAACACAATTCCGCCCTCTAGCACTAGACCAACACCCTGGTGAAGGGTGGCAGCGCTTCGGACAACCAAGAGCCATAGAGGAGGACGAGAAGTCACTCAAAACCCACCAAGTGGATTTCCAGATGATAAGCCTGCTCCTCCCAATCCCTGGTAAAATATACATTAACAGGAACTAGCTGTGCCACCAAGTAGTATGCATAGATGTCACACAGGCCAGGACCTCCGTCAAAGGGCGACCCACATGCTGAGTAAAATGCCACTCTGTGACATTTTCTGTCCTATATAAAGGCAGTGAGTTTAGAGGTCAGGGTCTGGAACCACCTTCAGGGGATAGGATGAGGGAATTTTCCCAAGAGGGTATAAGTAGTGGGGAAGGCACAGCATCTTGAAGAGCGCAATGCACTTCATAGCGTTCATGTGTAGGCCAGACCATCTGTGTAGGTCACGATCCAGGGCTTGGGTCAAGTATTGAAAGTCAAGAATCCATGCCAGCTCCGGTAGATGGGATATGTGGATCCCCAGATATTTAAATAAATTCCGTCGGATATGAATATATGAACACCAGCCTCGCCCCTCAGCATCCGACCGCACATTTATCAAGATGGATTCAGAGGCCCCACCCTTTAGCTGGAGGATCACCAGGCATTGGGGTCCTGAGGCCCATGGATCACAAAGGAACAGGACTTTGTTGTCTGCATAGAGCGATATGCGGTTTTCAAATTCAGCTCCCCATCTCCTTCCTGTACCTGTACGTAGGAGCTAATAATGAATGCCAGGGGTTCTATGGCTAATGCAAATAATAATGGGGAGAGAGGGCACATTTAAGCTACTTTAGATGCACTATAGGAAGCTGGTTGATTTTCTCTGTTCTGATCCTGGAAGCACCTCCCCCTGTGAACTCTAGTTTGCAATTGCAGTGGATTTGAGCCATTTATTCAAAGTGGCACCAGAAGGTTTTAATCTTTGACCAGTCAACCAAAGGTCACAAACAGGGAATATGTCTTCTTACGAGAAGCCGGCAGTCTCATCAAATGGACTAATAAACACCCTCTTTACATCTAACATGTGTGATCTACACTCCTCCTCTGAACCTGGAGTGGGACAGGAAACTGGTAACCAAATTGCATGAACAATGAAAAGAAGACACAACCTTGTGGAGCCAGAAAAAGTACTAACCTACTCGGTTAAGGTCCTGAAGACAACAAAGCCCTCAACTCCCCATCCTCCTCCTGCCGTGACTCCCTGCCCTCTAAAATGGAATAATACAACAAGATCCAGACCGCAGGCCAGTTGGTACATGGAGGATCTCCGCCTGATGAAGCGCCACTGCACACAACTGGAGTGCAAATGGAAAGTGAGCCAGGGCAATGTAGACAGGAGCATGTTCAAATCTTTCCTAAGATACTACCATGAAAAGATTTGAACCACCTCTGGTGGTTTGCATAGATTCCTGCACAAACAGAAGCAAAGAAATCTTTGCTAACAATTTCACCTCATCATTGGCTGCCGTCAACTAAATCACCCCTTCACTGGACCTTTGTAACAATCTCTCTCAATTCTTCAGCAACAAAATCACCACCATTTACAGCAACGTCAGCCAACAACCAGACCTGACAGACATCACCAAATGCCTTCCAATCCTATCCAAGGAACCAATGCTAACCACATGGCTCATCATCACCCCAGATGAAGCCATCACCCCAGGAGAAATCTCTGCCACCATGAAGACCATCCACTCAGGGCCCCCACCATATCCCTGCCCTACCCCGCCTACTCCAGAGGACTACAAACCATCAGCGCCCTGCTCATGCCCATTTTGAAAGCCTTCACCTTTCCTTTTCTGAAAATGTTCCAGTTGTTTGGAAAGATGCAAGTGTCCTCCCACTGCTGAAAAAACTGTAGAGCGATGTCCCTTCTACCATACCCAGCCAAGGTCTTGAAGGAAATCATCACCAGACACCTCACTGAATACCTCAACGACCAACAACTACTCAAGACCACTCAGACTGGTTACAGACCCATCCACTGCACCGAAACTGCCCATATCATTGACATGGAATACATCTGCATTTCTCTGGACAGAGGAGACACAGTGACGCACAATCTCCTGTACCTCTCCATAGTATAGTATTCCCACCCAATAAAGACACTGTCTCCCTCCCAATCCTCATCCAATGTCTGCACACAAGCTGATTTCAAGGGCACCAACTCCGATAGATCTGCTCGTTCCTGAATGGAAGAATCCAGTCAGCCAGTTTGAACTGTACAGCTCGGACCCCAGCGACCTCACCTATAGGGTTCTGCAAAGGCAATCACTGAGCCGACCCTCTTCAACACATACATATTCATAATAGCAACATCATCTGTTCTCACGATAGCAACATTTTCCAGATGCCACTGACAAGCAACTCATTTTCTCCCTCACAGACAAAATGTCTAGATCAAGTTCAATGCCTGCATGACTGAAATCACCCACTGGATGATGACAAAGGTCCATATTAATCAAAAGCCACCTTGCTGCACTACTCTGGGTGAAAAGGAAAGGGCAGCAATGTGCTGTATATACCATTATAAGGTGCATTCTTGTCCTTTCCTAGCACTGGCACATTTTTGTCTGTCTACTTCCAATCAAAGCACCACTGCTTCTTGTTGCAGACAGGATTGTTTTTGTGCAGGAAGGGTCACCTTGGAAGAGACATCTGCTCCCAGATGTAACCTTGAATCTGAACTGGGGATTGGTCTGACCAGGCACCCCAATCCACTAGTCTTGAATCTGAACTGGGGATTGGGCTAACCAGGCACCCCAACCCACTAGTCTGGCATCTGACATCACCACCCTTGTTTAGACAACCGTGGAATTGATCCCCCTCCCTCAGCCACCAATCTCACACCTGGACTATTGAGGAGTTCACTGGAATCTTATGTTCGCAATTACATGACATCGAATTCTAGTGGGAAAGAAGATGATTGGCTAGGGGATAGAGGTGTAATTTGGCCCAAGGTAGAATCATCACGATGGATGAAATCAGTCTGTGTATTTTTAATGAGTCTCTGGCTGGAGACCACACCAATGAACTGGATTTCCTAAGCATGAACCAACCAGGAGTTTGCCTGATTCAGAAGAAAACCATAACACTGGACCAGATTGCACACTTCTTTGACCTGATTCTGTGTTTTGGAAAAAGAAGAACAAGAAAGAAGCCAATTATCAAGGTATGGAAACACCTGGATATTCGATACAAAAAGTAGGAACTTTTGTGATGTCACCTCAATTGGTACATGGAGGTAAGCGTCTCGGAGATGTAGAGATGCAAAAGAATCTCCTAGATTTATGTATGGGATCATTAGCTGTAGACTGTTCATGTAGAACTTTACATACATAAAAACGAGTTCACAAACTTCAGATCGAGCACTGGTTTAAAGTTCACCACTGGTTTTCTCACCCAAAAAATAAATATGTTCCTTTGCCTCTTTGTTTGAGAGGAACTGGTATAATTACATGTTTGTCCAACGACTTCTTCCCTTCCATCAACAAGGCTTCTCGCTTTGTGGGATTGCTTGAAAGAGGGGTTGCACAGAACAATTCTGGTGACATAGAAGAAAACTCCATCCAACAGCTTTCTCAAATAAATTGTAGAACCCAACTGTCCTGAAATGTCACTTCCCGTAGCTGCCAAAAAATGCCATATTCCCTACAGGCAACCTTGACATCTTCTTGGCACAGCCATGACTTAGGAGCCTACTGACCCTGTTTTGTTGCATACAGAACTTATTCAAGGTAAGAACTCCCCATTCATGTCCCCTACATTGAAAGTGCTGAGCAACCATGCTAGCCTGAGATGTAGGACCAAACACCATGTGACTGCCACCAAATATGGCAGCCTGTTTCACTGGAGCAAGTAACATTTTATCCTCTGCTAACTTTTCAATCATATTCATCAACTAATCATCAAAGAGTTTCAGGCCTTTTGAAGAGAATTTTCATCAATAAATTCTTCTGTGCATTCTCTTCCTTCCATGATCCCATCCATATTTGCCGACGAGCTGCAATCAATTATCATGCCACTAAGAAGTTTGCTGAGAGGAAATCGCAAGAGACATTGGAGATGTACCTGACATGTTGCTCCACTGTAGTCACATCCTTCAAGCTCCAGCCACTCTGCCAGACTTCGAAAATACTTAATCAGTGACTGAACTGCGTAACTGGCATGGGTAGCAGATTTAATAGCAAAATTAGAGGCTGCATATGACCTTTGATTGCTAGATCCACTCTTTTACCCACCTGATCAGATGGAGAAGCCTCTTCTGAAATGATAGTTCCTTTTGAAGACTGAACAACCACCAGGGAGTCTACCTTAATGACTAACAGGAAAGTACAAGCAAACCTCTGCAACAATTATCTCTGGGATAAAAAGTGAGGGAAAATATGCTTATCTACTTGCTACCCCTCTGTCTCCATCACACTTTTCATTGAACATGGGGTTGGGGGATTCTGGTTCCTTTTTATAGTAATGAGAGAAAAGGTGACCAGAATCATTCATCTATGGCGGATCCTGGAAAGCCATGTTAAGCCTGTCATGATCTGAAAATGTTTAGTTCAGTCCCATGAGTAGATCTGTCTCTGACCTCCTTATCATAAGGGTCTGGAGGGTTCATACAAGTCTTTGTCTGAAAAAGAAGAGATTCTCTGTCCTAAAACGCTGTTGCCTTCACCTCCTGGATCATAAGCTGCAAGTCTGCATAAGCTGCAAGTCTTATATTCTAGGAACTGTTGATTCAGGATCCTCCAGCTAGGCAGCTTCCTCAACATTATGCCTCTTCTCTGCACACTTCTTCGACTTCATCACATTCTCCAGTAGTGTAAATCCACCGTCCCCAAAGCTGGGGTAATAGTCCTAGAGACAGAAAAAGCAAATAGAAAGCCATGAAACAAATATGAAAATACTCTTTCCAATCACAAAATTAACCAATTACACGTCACATTCAGCCAAGGAGATTTGCGTTCTATTTCCTGCAACAGTCACTGAAAAACCTCTGAACCAAATAAAAAAACGATAGGGAGATGCGCCTGCTTAGGAGGTGTCTCCCTGCTTGCCAACTGCAAAACAGTTGAATGTTGTAGAAACACCGATAAGGGGAGCATTCCCCCACGCAGATCTCTCTCCGCTGGCTTGAGCTACAGCTGAAGCACTCATGAGTGCACCTGCTTGCCACCTAGCCCACTATACCAAGGCTTCAATAATGTGGCTTGACTCATGGAGCTGCTAAATCAGACCCTTTTAACAATGAAAAAATAAAATAAACATGTGAAAGGCATCCATGTCCTTGGTGGCACGCTCACAGACAGCCGCTCCTCCGTTAGGGAGGTGGAGCATCGCCCCACTGCTCTCTGAGCAGTTCAAAAAGGAAGAATAAAATGAAAATAACGAAATGTTATTATCATTTTATTTTTACGTACTGGCTTAGGTGCAGGACAGGGCAGGGCTTGGTTGGACAGAGCAGAGGGAGAAGTGGTGGGCACTCTAAGTGTGCATGACGGTTTGACCACCTATCTTGGGCTGGCCAAACAGTCATGCGCACTTAGCAGGCCCGGACTGGACATAGCGGGCACCAGGCGATCCCCCGGTGCGCCGCATGGTTGGGGGCCGGTTTTGGGCCCCTGGGGCCGATTTTGTTACAGGGCTGTTTTTGCAGCATAGCTGCAAAATCGGCCATGTAATAAAATCGGCCGAAAACCGGCCCTGGCAGAGAGCTCGGCGGCACACTCAACCCCTGAGGGGGGGAGGGGGGGCTGGCTGAACACTTTGCCAGGGCCGGTTTTGGTTCCCAGTCCGGCCCTGGCACTTAGCATGTTCTCCACCTGGCTGTATTGCACAGCTGGGTTGAGAACATGCAAGGATCTCAGGCCCTGTCAGAGCTGAAACCAGGGTGCTCAGACCAATTGAAAGGCTGCTGTCATGTTGGCTAGAGGATTCTGAGAGCCTGTGTGCTGCGGTAGTCAGATGAGAGGATTACTGAAAAGAGGTGCCTGCATTACCTAGGTAAGTGCTATTTCTTTTTCATTCCTCTCCCCCGCCCCGCCCAACCACCACCGTAGTAGTCACCACTGCTCTCAGAAGAAACCAAGAAGGAAGTAAGGTGAGTGGGATTCCCTTTTTATACCATGACTGTGAGTGAAGGGTAGCTGTTTGTAAGGGTAGGAAACTTTGGGGCATATAAGCAAGGGCCGACGATAATTATCGAAAAGCGTGCTTAGCGCGAGGATAATTATCGCTGACCAACGCTGATTTTTATCGCTGAGATAGCGTGCTATCAGCAACGCTTATCTCCAAAGCGATAAAATTCCACGCGCAAGCTGCCAATTGTGCGATTATCGCTGTAAATCCAGCGATAATTGCACAACGTTTGGCGATAGCTTGATGATAGAGCAGGGCAGACTTAGCCATAATATCCACCTTCCATTGGATAAAATGGCTAAATCAGATTGCAAGCAGGCGTAAGGAAAGTAGCGTTAAGCGAGGTTAGCGCTACTTTTCTTATCGCTATGCAGGGAAGCCTGCAGCTTGTTAATTGGAGAAATGTCGGTTAGCGACATTTCTCAAGTTATTTTGATCAGGAAAGCCCACTTTGCATCTCATTTGAGATGCAAAGCTGAGCGTTTAGGGAAAGGGCGCTGAGGCATGGATTCACGCGATAGCGTGACCTTGCTAATAGTGCGATAAAAATATAGCAGCTTTACACCCGAAAACGGATGCTAAAGTTGCAATAATTTTACTGCAGCGCCTTGTTGATACGCCCCTTCATTCTTTTAGATCTGGGAGAAGGTTTTGGCGGAAGGAGCTAGTGCTCATTGATGTAAGGACTGTGAGGCGGAAGAGGGACGAGTAGCTATTATTTAAATCGGACCTGAAAATACGAATCCCCGTTATAAGCCTTAACGTTTCTGCGACAGTGTGGTTGAATTTGTATGGGAGATATTACAACCCAGTTGTATTTTATTGAATTACATACATCAATTCAAGTCGATTTCGTTCCTTTCGTTAAATCTTATAGATGTTTTCTTAAAAGGATTGGAAACCAATTTAAAGAAGGGATTTCGTTTTCCTCCCCACACTCAAATTATAGCTATGTGAAAATATATTTTGTATACGCAGCACTTAGCAATGAATGCTGTGTACACAGAATATACTATAATCTTTAGGAGCTTTTGTGGGATATGCTTGTTTAGGCTCATATATAAACATTTCATTTTATTGGCACTGCAGCGTGTTAGGGAAACACCAACTTTAAATAGCATTGTGTTGAGCCCTGGAATTACAAAATTCAACCAGCAGATATCTCATATCTAGCTGCAACCTACACCCAGCTTCAGACAAACATTAAACAGGATGTACATGCAAATTAAAAAAAAAACATAAAAGGCATGCCACACCTAAATGGCTGAATGCGAACCGTTTTCCATTTTTTAAAAATATATATTAGCTGTTTTTTTTTACAGGGAATGCACACATTGTGGAATCTTCAAATATCGTGCTTGGCTCTTTTTAGATGAACTTCTAAAAGGAAATAGTTAACCTTATCACCGGCACTCACTTTGTTCTCCCCTTTCCATGGCTGCTCTTTATCTATGGTTTTACTACAGACACAATGAAATGTCTTTTTTTCTGTTACAAAAGATTGGATATCTTTTTATTAAAAAAAAAAAAAACTCTTGAGAGCTCAGCGTTTGGATATGGCGTAGGCTTATTGAGCCCTGACTGAAAAATAAGCGTGTGGGCATCTGTGTGTATGTGTGTAACTTTCACGGTATACAAATAGCTTTTTTTAAAAGTGCAAATTCACAAAAAAGATGCGGATGCAGATATATAATTTTGTTTGTGATTTGAGATTTTTATATTTTTTTTAGATGGATTCCCTGTGTCACCCATAACAGAAGATCTCCGCAAAGGCAGACTTGAGGTTTCAATGAATAGCTTCAAATTATCCTTTAGAAGTTTGGTTTAAGCTCAAGACATACTTTTAGGGAGTTTTCGGAAAGGGGATGCCAGGACTAGCAATTTATTAAGGAATCAGTTAAGAAAATAAGGAACTTGACCTCAACGAAGATTTAAACAAAACAGTAGAATTTGTTGGCAAAATACAACTAAAAGTTGGCAAAAATTATAAAGGGAAAACAAACTTCCCACATTATCATCATACGATAATAGGTCATACAAATATTATAGAAGTCTAGGACGTCCTATGCAACTCTGAGAGAAACGATAATTCGGAAAAAGCTGTTATGTGTTGCTTCTTGTTTCATTAGAAGGACTGGGCTAGAGATAGGAAGAAGAGCCAGTGTACTAGTTCGGCCAGACACAGACGAAAACATTCCTTTACATGTATAAGATTCTTTGAGCTTGGTTCTGCCCAGTAGCAAGGTGCAGTCTAGCAATGTTTTCAGAACTGTATAGAGAGTAAGGTAGGGTTAGTGATAACAAGGTTTTTGAGGTTATAAATGTACATAGTGGGGGGTAGAGTTTCTGGCAGCTAAAGCAGGACGTGGTCAGTTAATAATCTAGGTATTTTCTGTCAGACAATTGTACAGTCCTTCTACAGCCTTAATAAAAGGGCAATTTCCTGTAACTTCTCAGCCTACATTGAAAACCTTGATCCAGGTCTGTCTGGTATCCACCCATCCGATTGCACTGAATCTGTACTCATTGCAGCTACCAATGATATCTGTAAGCTATCTAACGAAGGTATCAGAACATTCTCAAGGGGTTTCCCTTCTACCCTTTAGATCTAATAGCAGCAAGGTGTAATGTACTGTGCCCAAGAGTTTAGATTTGGCCTTACACTTTTTAATATCAAAGGGTCCTCTTTGGCAACAATCCATTGTTCGGGCATCTGCTTTTATGCATATGTCATTAATATTCAGCTGATCTTGCATTTCAATATAATGGTCTTTGGATCCCGGAAGAAGAAAGATATCGCCTTTAGGGTGAATATTAAAAAACTTTCCACTGTCCCTCATATCCATATCCATATCTTGGGATATTGTTTGATAAGACACTTGCCTGGGGTCCACTGAAAACAACCAGAGCTGTGGCTTTAGCAAGATCCGCAGCGGAGATATTCACCTTTGCATTCTAGGTTAGGCAACAAGCCCATCAGAGAGGGTGTAACAACATATAAGGCAAAGTGCTGCCCCAATGCAACATGTGGGGCTCGTGACTGGGGCCTTAGCAACCAACCTGGGCTGGAGAGGGTTGAAATTGGTTTTGTCCAAAAAATGTTGGCTGTGTCAAAATCCGCTAGCACTCATATCAGTCACCTGAAACTGGACTAGGCTATATTAATGCAATTGTTAAGCTGCAACCTCTTCTATTATGCCTCAAGATTTGACCTAAGTGTGAAACTTTTTATAGCTAGGCGGTTCTTGCTGACAGTCTTTAGTGTGAACGAGGCTTAAAATTACCTGTGATCTCATACATACACAACATCTGTATAACCCTGAATTTAACTGATGTGTTTGAGACCCTAGAAACCTATGAGGCCAGTTTTTCTAAAACACTAAGGGGTATATTCACAAGAACATGTGCTACCTACCGCAAGAGTAGCGTAACACAACTTTCACCATCGCAGACTATCGCGGGAAAATAACGCAGTGGCAACGTGGAATTCACAACATGGCGGTAGCATGTGATAGACTGCCGACACCGCTGACAACGTCCATGATACAACCACCTTGATGGTGACAAAAACACAAACCACAACAACCAAAAACCTGCGATGGACCAAAGCGCAATGAGGAAACCAGTGATAAGCAGCGCCAGGCCTGCAACACACCTGGCAGGTGGGAAAAAACAACATAAAACTGGAAAAATAAAACCCAAACCCAAACTGACCAACACCCTAGCACCGTGGAGGCTGCCGGAGCAGGCGCAGAGGACGAGCGCAATCCCACACGCACCCCGGACGACCAGCCCTGGACCTCGGGGATAGGGAAGGGCAAGGCCAAGAAGAAGAGAAAGACGACGTACAGTCCACCGGAGAACAGGATCATGGTCATGGAGGTGACGGAACACCATCCACAACTGTTCGTCACCTCCAACGTGTCATTGGGCATCAAAAATGGAATAGGGCGGGACATGGTGGACAAGGTGAATGCCATCAGGGAGTACAAGAGGATGATCGACGAGGTCAAGAGGCAATGGATTAACATTAAGCGGAGGACCAAGGAGAAACTCTCCGCCAACCAGAAGGCAGCAACTCAGACTGGAGGTGGGGGCCTAGGGCCACAGCTCGAGCTGGATGACATGGAGGACCTGGTGTCGACAGTTATTAGTGTGGACTGTGGCTGGAGTCGGAAGATCGGACACTGCTCGACAGGACATAACACAAGCGCAACAGGGTGAGTAACCACCAGGTACTGGGGGGACGGGTGGAGATGGGTACAATGGCACACATGCACAACCATGCACATCACAGTGCACACCCACAATGACTCTGGGTCCTCGCCCAGATCTACTGCCTGTCACAATGCACAATGCCATGCTGTCTGAATGTCAACATGTAAAATGTGGCTACATACATGTGGATACATTGTAATACACCATCTCCCCTTCACTTCGCAGGGGCACCATCAACACCTCCTGACGAGCAGTCCCAGCCCCTCTTCACTGATGACGAGGAGGACAACACCAGCATTGACACACAAGCCATCCATAACATCATTGCCCTCATCCAAAACTCACCTCCAGGATCAGGGCAGGCCGGCTGCATTGAGGAGACCCCACTCACTACCCAAGCCCCCAGCAGGAGGCACCCACAGCCCCGGCACCCCCCCCCCAAGACCCACAAGAACAACATATGACCTTCCAACTCTGTGTGCTGGAGGGCCAGAGGAAGACCGCAGAGCAGGAGCGGGTGGGGTTTGGACTCATGGATACCAAACCTGACACCATCCTTGGGTGTGTAGCCCCGCTCCATGGTCTCCAATGAGCCCTGACTGACATCGCTGCAGTCATGATGTGGAGAGAAGAACACCTGTAGGCTCATAGTGGCTCCAGCGATACGGCCCAACTGATTGATGTTCCTTGGAGAGGCTAATTGACTTCGCCCACACGACGGGTCCCGGTTGAATTGTTCCCGCTCGCTGTATTGATTACTGTGACCAGCGGCCTCCCGCATTTACATTCCCGTCCAAATACAGCCTACAATATCGGCGCCTAAATATGTGAACTGCCCTTCCATCTTGGTGTGCACCGCGTTGCGGGCACCGCGCCTCCAGTGTTTCACTTTGTGACGGACAGACTTCCATTTTTCTACTACGGTATACCTATACCACAGCAACATTTGTGCCCACTGTGCAGATTAAACCGTTCCCAGTCCCTGTCCCGAGGAGAACCTTTTACATCTAAGGTTCGAAACGCATCGACATCCCCAACCTGTGGCAAGATAAAAGGGTGCAGCTAGGGTGAAAATCACACCACTCCATTGGGCCCTAGCAGTGTAATCCTAAAAAACATTCGACCACAGGCTGTGTAAGACAGGCAGGCACCTTTTTCCACCCCAGTTCCGCCTGTCCAGTGGTTGTTAGTTCTAAGGACTGGTTTACTTTTGTCTTTCATTTCATGCACAAACAATGTATTGTTTCTATTAGCACTTGTACTTTGCAATTTATTTGGAATAGTACTGTTTTTTGGTGTGTCAATATGTTTTTTGTTTGACTTTCTCACCTCAGCTGTTTGTATATTTGTAAAATTGTACATTTGTAGATATTGTATACAACTGTACTGACAGTCTTCCGTTTATGTCTGTTGCCTTTGAAATTTATGAAATCTAAGTTTAAATGTAAATAAATCTTCTCGGAATGTATTTCCATTGGTCACGTAGTATATATTGACTGCGTGTGCCTAGAGTTGTTTGTCAATGATCCTGACCAGCCAACCTGTTCTGTTTTCCCAATTGTTGAGATCCGGGCTGGCCAGATGTAGGATCCATTACCTTTCCTGTTCCACAGTCCAGCGATACCAGCCGTGAGCTGGCACACATGCGGAGGCTCATGAAGGACAGGGTGCGGATGGAGACGGAAAGGATGGCAGCCACCGCTGAACATCAGCGGAATGTAGCAGGGATCTACCATGCCCTACAAATCCTCATCATGGCATTGCTGCCACAAGGTGTGGCGATGTTGAATGCTGCTGCCCCCACACCATTCACTTCTCCACCCCCTGGTGTGGCTATGCCTCCCTGTGCGGCAGGCCGAACCACTCTGGCACCTGATGTGTCCGTGGCACACATTGAGGCCGACCATCCACCTCTGACCCCTGAAGTGTCAGTGGCACACAGTGTGGCAGACAATCCACCTCTGGCCCCCGAGGTGACAGTGCCACACAGTGTGGCTGATAGACCACCTCCGGCAAATGAGGTGACAAAGCCACACAGTGCCGCAGCCGGTACAGCAACACCCAGAGGTGGGACAGGGCACATATCCGGGGACGGGGATGGGCCTGTGACCAGAAGGGCTCAGTAGCATTTATTCCCACCACCTGGCCTGTTCCTACCAGGTCCCGCACATGGCCTCATGACCTTCCACTGACCCCTGATTCACTCAGATGCACTCACCTTGGACAGCGACAAGCACTGCCACATCCTGTTTGATGACCAATACAACGGCTACCCGACTGCCGTCTGCACCCCTCCTCTTGTGCAGCACTTGTCTTCCACGGATTGACTCTGGCTGCCCCTCCACAGGCCCATATAGTGTGGTGTATTCGGCAGTGCCCTGTACCGCTCTAGCTGAGGAACAGCACTGGATGTGCAATAAACATCCAGTGACAAATGGGATTGGGGTCGCACACTACTCACACACCGGCGGTGTCGCCCCTAAGGACTCTGGTCAATGTAGTAAAGTGTTCGCGATGCATCATCTTTCGATCTTCTGCTATCTTCGCTGTCTTCGCCATCCCTGGACACGTGTTTCGGGGCTTTACCCCTCGTCAGCAGGGATAGGCCGTGTACTGGGGTTGCCGATGGCTGCCAATATCTGCCAGGTATAGTACCACTCAGGCGCGTAGGTGCGGGATCCCAGGCTCGTCAGCCCACTGCTCACGGGAGCTTTAAAGTAAAAAATGGGGGTGGGGTTGCACACTACTCACACACCGGCGGTGTCACCCCTAAGGACTCTGGTCAATGTAGTAAACTGTTCGTAATGCATCATCTTTCGATCTTATGCTATCTTCGTTGTCTTCGCCATCCCTGGACACGTGTTTCGGGGTATTACCCCTCATCAGCAGGGATAGGCCGTGTACTGGGGTTGCCGATGGCTGCCAATACCTGCCAGGTATAGTACCACTCAGGCGCTTAGGTGCGGGATCCCAGGCTCGTCAGCCCACTGCTCACGGCAGCTTTAAAGTTACAAATGGGGGTGGGTCGCACACAACTCACACACCGGCGGTGTCACCCCTAAGGACTCTGGTCAATGTAGTAAAGTGTTTGCGATGCATCATCTTTCGATCATCTGCTATCTTCGCTGTCTTCGCCATCCCTGGACACGTGTTTCGGGGTATGACCCCTCGTCAGCAAGGATAGGCCGTGTACTGGGGTTGCCGATGGCTGCCAATATCTGCCAGGTATAGTACCACTCAGGCGCGTAGGTGCGGGATCCCAGGCTCGTGAGCCCACTGCTCATGGGAGTTTTAAAGTTACAAATGGGGGTTGGGTCGCACACTACTCACACACCGGCGGTGTCCCCCCTAAGGACTCTGGTCGATGTAGTAAAGTGTTCGCGATGCATCATCTTTCGAGCTTCTGCTATCTTCACTGTCTTCTCCATCCCTGGACACATGTTTTGGGGTATTACCCCTCGTCAACACGGAAAGGCCGTGTACTGGGGTTGCCGATGGCTGCCAATCTCTGCCAGGTATAGTACCACTCAGGCGCGTAGGTGCGGGATCCCAGGCTCGTGAGCCCACTGCTCATGGGAGCTTTAAAGTTACAAATGGGGGTGGGGTCGCACACTACTCACACACCGGCGGTGTCACCCCTAAGGACTCTGGTCAATGTAGTAAAGTGTTTGCGATGCATCATCTTTCGATCATCTGCTATCTTCGCTGTCTTTGCCATCCCTGGACACGTGTTTCGGGGTAGGACCCCTTGTCAGCAGGGATAGGCCGTGTACTGGGGTTGACGATGGCTGCCAATATCTGCCAGGTATAGTACCACTCAGGCGCGTAGGTGCGGGATCCCAGGCTCTTGAGCCCACTGCTCATGGGAGCTTTAAAGTTACAAATGGGGGTGGGGTCGCACACTACTCACACACCGGCGGTGTCGCTCCTAAGGACTCTGGTCAATGTAGTAAAGTGTTCACGATGCATCATCTTTCGATCTTCTGCTATGTTCACTGTCTTCTCCATCCCTGGACACGTGTTTCGGGGTATTACCCCTCGTCAGCACGGATAGGCCGTGTACTCGGGTTGACGATGGCTGCCAATATCTGTCAGGTATAGTACCACTCAGGCGCGTAGGTGCGGGATCCCAGGCTCGTCCGCCCACTGCTCACGGGAGCTTAAAAGTTACAAATGGGGGTTGGGTCGCACACTACTCACACACCGGCGGTGTCGCCCCTAAGGACTCTGGTCAATGTAGTAAAGTGTTCGCGATGCATCATCTTTCGATCTTCTGCTATCTTCGCTGTCTTCGCCATCCCTGGACACGTGTTTCGGGGTATTACTCCTCGTCAGCATGGATAGGCCGTGTACTGGGGTTGCCGATGGCTGCCAATATCTGCCAGGTATAGTACCACTCAGGCGCGTAGGTGCGGGATCCCAGGCTTATCAGCCCACTGCTCACGGAAGTCTTAAAGTTACAAATGGGGGTGGGGTCGTACACTACTCACACACCAGCGGTGTTGCCCCTAAGGACTATGGTCAATGTAGTAAAGTGTTTGCGATGCATCATCTTTCGATCTTCTGCTATCTTCGCAGTCTTCGCCATCCCTGGACACGTGTTTCGGGTGATTACCCCTCATCAGCAGGGATAGGCTGTGTACTGGGGTTGCCGATGGCTGCCAATATCTGCCAGGTATAGTACCACTCAGGCGCGTAGGTGCGGGATCCTAGGCTTGTCAGCCCACTGCTCATGGGAGCTTTAAAGTTACAAATGGGGGTGGGGTCGCAAACTACTCACACACCGGCGGTGTCGCCCCTAAGGACTCTGGTCAATGTAGTAAAGTGTTCGCGATGCATTATCTTTCGATCTTCTGCTATCTTCGCTGTCTTCGCCATCCCTGGACAAGTGTTTCGGGGTATTACCCCTCGTCAGCAGGGATAGGCCGTGTACTGGGGTTGCCGATGGATGCCAATATCTGCCAGGTATAGTACCACTCAGGCGCGTAGGTGCGGGATCCCTGGCTCGTCAGCCCACTGCCCATGGGAGCTTTAAAGTTACAAATGGGGGTGGGGTCGCACACTACTCACACACCCTTGGTGTCGCCCCTAAGGACTCTGGTCAATGTAGTAAAGTGTTCGCGATGCATTATCTTTCGATCTTCAGCTATCTTCACTGTCTTCGCCATCTCTGGACATGTGTTTCAGGGTATTACTCCTCAACAGCAGGGATAGGCCCTGTACTGGGGTTGCCGATGGCTGCCAATATCTGCCAGGTATAGTACCACTCAGGCGCGTAGGTGCTGGATCCCAGGCTCATCAGCTCACTGCTCACGGGAACTTTCAAGTTACATATGGGGGTGGGTTCGCACACTACTCACACACCGGCGGTGTCGCCCCTAAGGACTCTGGTCAATGTAGTAAAGTGTTCGTAATGCATCATCTTTCGATCTTCTGCTATCTTCGCTGTCTTCGCCATCCCTGGACAGGTGTTTCGGGGTATTACCCCTCGACAGCAGGGATAGGCCGTGTACTGGGGTTGCTGATAGCTGCCAATATCTGCCAGGTATAGTACCACTCAGGCGCGTAGGTGCGGGATCCCAGGCTCGTGAGCCCCCTGCTCATGGGAGATTTAAAGTTACAAATGGGGGTGGGGTCGCAGGGATGGCGAAGACAGCGAAGATAGCAGAAGATCGAAAGATGATGCATCGCGAACACTTTACTACATTGACCAGAGTCCTTAGGGGCGACACCGCCGGTGTGTAAGTAGTGTGCGACCCTACTTCCATTTGTAACTTTAAAGCTCCCTTGAGCAGCGGGCAACGAGCCTGGGATCCCGCACCTAGCGCGGGAGTGGTACTATACCTGGCAGATATTGGCAGCCATCTGCAACCCCAGAACATTGCCTATCCCTGCTCACGAGGGGTGAAACCCCGAAACATGTGTCCAGGGATGGCGAAGACAGTGAAGATAGCAGAAGATCGAAAGATGATGCATCACAAACACTTCACTACATTGACCAGAGTCCTTAGGGGCGACACCGCCGGTGTGTAAGTAGTGTGCCACCCCACCCCCATTTGTAACATCCAGTGACACACTGCTGTGTCATGTCTTTCATCATGCATGTATGTATGTGTGGATGAATGTAGGGACAGTGATTTCCCTTGCGTCAATGATGCTCATCTTGAGGTCATGGGTCCCGTGGACACCACAACAGGGACACATGCACCAGCCTCTTTCTTGTCCAGACATGGACTGATCCACGCCCATTGCCCAGGAGTATTTTTTGCAAGCCTTGCCCTGTTCTGGCATATGGCAGGCACGACCATTCCACTCATGCTCCCAGGGGGGGACCTCATTGCTACCCATCGCAAGCATACTTGCTGGTGGTGTGCAGGTCACTGGTCTAGTTGTCACCATGTCACAGCCACTCCCCGAGGGCATATTTGCATGCACACCACACCCACCCGGCAGGCATCACAGGCCATGTGACCCCGCAAATGTAAGGGGCCGACGACGTCACATACCCCTCTGCCGCTGGGGACTGGATGACAGACCAGAGGCCTTGAGGCTTGCACGGACCTAGCACCACGTGGTGCTGCCTGGGGTTGGACAGGGTTTGTGACACCCGAGGCCTTGAGGCCTGCATGGGCCTAGCACCATGTGGCACTGACTGGGGTTGCGCCGGGATTGTGGCAGACACTGCATTGCAGCCGAGACAGGCACCCCATCACGGGACAGTTTTTTAGGGTGCACTGAGTCATTGGCACCTTGAGCTGCTGAGCGGGTGTGCAGCCTGCGATGATGATATGAATTGGCTTTTATAGAGCGCAACTTACACTCCATGGAGCATCTTGGCGCTAGTCATCACGTGTTACAGATGGGAAAGAGGGAGAGCTACCTAAACAGACCAGGGGATGGGGGAGAGGGGTGAGAGTCGGGTGTAAAGAGTGAAATTAAATTAACGCTAGGCAGAGTGTGTCAGTGGCCTTGAAAATCCATGTTTTGAGGGCTTTTCGAAATAGGTTCTCTGAATGGATCAGACGCATCTGGGGTGGGAGCTTGTTCCAGGCTCTGGCTCCTAGCACTCCGATGGATTTTCCACCTTTTGTGGTTAGTCTGAATTTGGGGACTGTCAATAGGTTTAGGTTGGATGATCTGAGTGACCGGGAGGGAATATATCTTCCAAACCTTTGAGCCAGGTATGTGGGGCCCGACTGGTGGAAAGCTCTGAAAGTGATGAGCAGGATTTTGAAAAGCACTCTCTTGTGGATGGGTAACCAATGCAGGGTTTTAAGTGCTGTTGAGGCAGATGATTTCCTGGGTAGTCTTAGCACTAGGCGGGCGGCAGCGTTCTGAACCATCTGCAATTTGTGCAGAACAGCTTTGTTGGAACCTGCATAGATGCTGTTACAGTAATCTAGACGGGAAGTGATGAGGGCCACTGCTACCGTCTTTCTGGCTGTCAGGGGGAGAAAGTCAAAGAACCTTCTGAGGCCTTTGATGATGTTAAAGCAGGACCCTGCCACAGTGCCTGCTTGTTGTTTGAAGGATAGGGCTTCATCAAACCTTATCCCGAGGTTGCGGGCCGACGTGATGGTGTTGGGTGGGACTTCGGCGTCTTGGGGCCACCTTTTATTAGGGGAAAAAAAGTTGTTTTGGCCAAAAGGGAGGATTTCAGTTTTGCCTGAATTGCATTTAAGGTGGTGAGTTCTCATCCATTCAAAGGTTGCAGTGAGACAGTCTCTCAGATTTTCTTCTGCTTTAGTTGAGTTGTTGTCCAATACCAGGATGAGCTGGGTGTCATCCGCGTAGGATATCGTACTGATGTTGAAAGATGTGATGAGTTCAATCAAAGGGGTCATATAAAGGTTAAAGAGAACCGGGCTCAAGCTTGAGCCTTGTGGTACTCCTGTGTTTAGTTTTTTTTCATCTGAGCAGTGGCTTCCTAATATGGTGACTTGTTTCCTATTGCTTAGGAAGTTTTTCAGCCATTTGAAGGCGGTTCCTGCTAGCCCCGATTCTGCCAGGCGGCCAATTAATACGGGGTGTGAGACCGTATCAAAGGCCGCCGACAGATCGAGCAGGATCAGGACGGCCTTTTTTCCTTGATCCAGTGCCATCTTAAGTGTCTCTACTGTATGTAGAAGGGCCGACTCCGTGGAGTGTTTTGCCCTGAAACCTGCCTGGTTGGGGTGTAGGAGGTGGTTTTCCTCCAGATGTTTAGTCAGCTGTTTGTTTACTGCTGCTTCAGTAAGTTTGAACAGCAGTGGAAGCAGCGAAATTGGGCGAAGGTTGGAGAGCGTGGTGGGATCAGCTAGGGGCTTTTTCTGCAGTGGTTTTACAGCAGCAAGCTTCCATTCAGATGGGATGGTGGCAGTGGCCAGAGAGGAGTTTATGATGGAATTTATAATTGGATTGACCGTGTCTACCAAAGTGTGGTACAGCAGTGGGGGGCACGGGTCAAAAGGGGAGCCTGATTTGCTGGAGAGAATGGCTTGTCGAGTTTCGTCGAGGCTGAT
The DNA here is from genome assembly GCF_964263255.1 of Lissotriton vulgaris. Classification (NCBI taxonomy): domain Eukaryota; kingdom Metazoa; phylum Chordata; class Amphibia; order Caudata; family Salamandridae; genus Lissotriton; species Lissotriton vulgaris. Next base: position 1,193,872,843 of record NC_141694.1, on the reverse strand, counting down.
GGGGGTAAAGTTTTTTAGCTGAGGTTTACTGTTGGTTAGTCCTAAATTATCATAGGGGGGGGGGGGGGGGGGGGTTCTAGAGAGTCTGGGAAGTCTTTGGTGAGGTTCAGTATTTTCTGTTCGAAGTAGTTTGCTATGGAGTTACAGAGTGCCAGTGAAGGTATCTCTTGCCTGAGGATTCTGGGGTTCATGAACTCATCAACTATTTTGAAAATTTCTTTCTGTTTGTTGTTGGACTGATTGATGATTTCTAGGAAATTGTCTTTTTTGGCGCTTTTTATCATAGAAAGATATTGTTTCCTAGCGGTTTTATAGGCAAGAACTTCCGTTGTATCATAGTTATGGCGCCATTTCTTTTCAAGGGTTCTGACTTCTGTACGTTTGATTTTTAGAGCGGGGGAGAGCCAGGGTGCCGACTTTTTATTCTGTTATTTCCTTACTTTTTCTAAATTAGCAGGACCACAGAAGTCTGTGACCCATTTACAGAAGTTGTTATAGTCAGTTTCAGTACACCCGGTCAGGGACGGTTTAGATTCTTCTGCGATGAGGTGCAGATTGGGTGAGTTGGCAAGTTTTTTCCAGTCTTTCTGTATCGAAACATCGATTTTTAGGTTGGCAGTATTAGGTCTTTTCTTTTTGGTGGTTAGTTTGAAGGGGATTAACCAATGGTCTGTCCAGGTTTGGATCAGGGGAGTTTCGACGGTTAGAGTTTTGATGTTGGTACAGATGCAGTCTAATATATGGCCTGCTTTGTGTGTGGGCATTTTAGTCAGTATTTCCAGCCCCAGGATATCAGCTAAGTCATTAAGCCATATTGCATTGGGGTCGTTTGGTTTATCTAGATGGAAATTTAGGTCGCCTAAAACTGTAAAATTAGCGTATTTCAGGGTAAGAGTGCTGAGTGCATCTTCGAAGCTTTCGAAGAAGCCGTTCTGAGGTCCTGGGGGGCGATAGATTAGGGCTCCCGCAAAGGTATTCTCCTCATTTATCTGAAAGCAGAAACCCATGCTCTAAGCCCCTTTTACGTCCGAGAGTTCGAACGTCGAGCATTTCAGAGAGTCTCGGTGGATAATGGCTAAGCCACCTCCTCTCAGTTCCTGTCTATCGGTCCTCTGAATGAGGTAGCCTTGGGGGACGATTTGGGCTATGATCGGGTTGCACCATGATTTTAGCCAAGTTTCCGTTATAAATAGCAAGTCAATGTCATTCTCTGTAATAAGGTCATGAATATGCTCCCCGTTCTTACATATTGACCTAGCATTGATCAGAGCTCCTTGGAGAGAGGTCGCGCTTTCCATCATGGCTGACTGTTTTTCTGGGGTGAGGAGTGTTCTGCAAATGTAGCAGCATGCAGGTCCTAACCACTTCTCAGCGTCTATCATGTTGTGGCAGTGATTTTTGTCATGATTTAGGGCAAGTATCTTATCTCTGGTGTATGTAGGTATTTGCTTTGTACATACCGTGGATTGGACAGCATGACAGGCCCTGGGCCCGGCCGAGGCACGGACGGGCACAGACGGGCTTGCCTTAGGCGCGCCTTTGGCGCGCAAACGGCGCGCCCGCTGCGCTTGTCCGCTGCGCGTCCGGTAGAGACACATTTTTGTAGTGACAGGAAAGCGAGGAACGGGGGGCGTGGCCTCGTCAAGGGGGCGTGTCCGTGCTTCGCGCCGGTGACGGCGGGGGAAGCCTCTCTGTGTTTTTGAAGTCCGAGTCAGCGCTAATATCCGCTGCGCGGGTGCTTCTTAAACGTGGGTGGAGGTAGGCGAGTGAAAAGTAAGTAGTAAAAGGTACAATTCAAAGTGACTCTCAAAGTTTTTAAAAAGTAGCTGCCTAGCTCCCGGCTTCCGCCTCAGGAGACACGAAATGGTTCTGGGGTCGCTTGTAATCAGCGGCGCTTTTGTAGCGCGTTTGTTGTGGGCGTGGCCTCGTCAAGGGGGCGTGTCCGTGCTTCGCGCCGGTGATGGCCCGTCCTGGCGGTTCGGACTGCCCAGGATGTGTGTGCATTGCTGGACCGCAGTGTAGGACACGCCTGCATCCTGCGTGAGCCTCCCGCAACGGGACCCCACTTCCAGGGTCATAGAGTTAGTGGCAGCCATTGGGCTAAGCGGCTGTGCAGGCTGCGATGTTGCTGGGTGCCCTGGTATGTCCTATGCCATTGTGTGATCAAGTCCCAGCACCAGACTTGTGACCTGGTGGCCTGTGCAACGTGGATGCATGGTGTGAAGGGTGCCATGTCTGCGGAGACCGGGCTAGTGGCATGCAGCGGCACGTGGTGGGACATGCAGTCCACACGCCGGTGGCAGAAGGTGAGCAGTGGCGCCCGGGTGTGCATGGGCGGGCATGCTTCAATGGGCGGCGGGAGGGACTGGGATGCCTCTGGCTGTATATGCATGGGCAGGCGGGCGACATTGTCTTGTGCAAGTGTGTTTACTGTGCCAATCATGTCCCTGGACTCTGTTTCAGATGACTGCTCTGTCTCAGATGTGTTACCTAGTGTGCTGTTATACGTACTGGCAAGTGGTTGGAGACACACCAGTAGCAGCAGGTGAGCAGTGTGGCCTGGGTGTGCTGCGTCGTTTCTCTCTCTCTCTCTCTCCCCCCTCTTCTCTCTCTCTCTCTCTCGCTCCCCCTCTCTTCTTCTTCTCTCTCTCTCTCTCTCTCCCTCTCTTCTTCTCTCTCTCTCTCTCCCTCTCTCATCTTCTCGCGCTCTCTCTCTGTCCTTTGATGTGCACAGGACACACCTTTTCATCATGTCTTTTGTCTTGCAGGCGGTGACCTATGAATTGTGTCGAGGGGAGCCGTCCATGTGTCCTCATTTAATTACTGTGTTGTTTAAAATAAAGTTTCATTGTTTGCTTCCAAAGTGAATGTTTGATGCTCATTTCTGTGACGACACATGCATGTCACCAGTTGTGATTGTGCGACATCAGGCAGATTATTTCGTGCATGTTTGGGTGTAGCTTATGTGGCATGTCTTTGCGGAGGAGGTGGCCCGGGAGGTGGTATTGAGAGTGGTGGCGGTGGGTGTTGTGGCCCTATTGGGTGTCCGGCCTGCATAATCAGTTGATCCATGGCATTTGTTGCCCTTCCGATGACGCCCAGGGCTGTGCTCCCTTTTTTTGGTGCCTGCTGCCGTCTGACTTTACACCATGTCAGAGCAGGTGTAAAATTCCTGCAGCTAATCGCAAATCTGTCTGGTTGTTGTGAATGTTGAGGTGTGGTGTCGGCACAGCTTTTGTCATGGGAACGCCCACTCTGCATCTCATTAGCGATAGTTGCGGGGGTCCTCTGTGGCAATGTTTTTTGTGGATGCTATTGGGGAAAAGTGGTGCTGTGGGCTGTTAGCACTTGCTTGTGAGTGGTGGGGTAAAGTTATCACGACTTTGGCTGCGATAAAGTGCTGTTAATTCCTCGATAGCTCCTTGTGAGTATGCCCCTAAGGGCACTGTTTTTAGCTAACAGGACTGATGAGAGAAAGGAACAAAAGGCTAGCAAGCCCACTGTTCTGGCCAATGCCACAATCCGTACTGGCTCTGGCATCGAGCCACACTTAACCTGGGTTAGCAATTCGCATTGCAGGTTTTTGCTAACAAAACTAACGCTGAGCAATTAAAATTTCCCTATGGAGGGTACCTACATTGCTAACTTACTTGTATGCCCATGTGATGGCCGCTCTGCACAAAACATGTTGCACTTTATGCTTTCTTGTAAGTGTTCTACTTTATTAAGAAAACTGCTTATTTTACCTTTTATAAAGCGGGCCAATTTGAGACAATGCAAAGCTGCTATGGAGTTTCTGCAGTCCCTGCCAACAGAGAGAATATGTTTTTTCACTGCTTCTTCTATACAACTTGCTATACATCTGAGGTAACTACTGCATTGTGACTCAAGAATCTTCCCATTTTATGTGCTTTTAAAGCTAATTTGCAATTATTTTATGTGATGTTTTTATGCAAATTCTTACTGTGCTTCATTTATACTCACATGATGATTGAATAAAGATTGATGATGATGATGATGATGACTGTGACTGCTAATAGCTCTTTAACTTCATTATTTACGTTCCACCTTTAAGATTTCTAGCTAGATTGCTACAAGACATAGGAGAAGAGTGGGTGTCCCTACCCACAACACTCCAATCTCCCTTCAAACCCCTACAAGAAACCAGAATATCAGTGGGAGAGAAAATAACTAAAATGCATGTAATCACTGGGTCATTCTTCCAGCTCCTTGCCTTACCATCCTCATTAGGGTCCCCATTAAATGCTCATAATAGAATAGGAAATCTACAAGGACCTATCACAAGAAACAGGCATCAACAGTATTGTCAGTACTATATAAATGAGCTAGATGTAAAAATTTCAGTCTAACAGGAAGGTAGCAGGATGTCTGAATGGAGACCCAGTCACTGGCATAAACTAAGTTCCAGGGACTTTCTATCAGCTGGGAACTGGCTACACATGCTATCAGAACACTGGAATGTATTGACATGATGTCCGTGACTTGTCAGCTATGAGTGTACTGAGTGAAAATATTGTGTGCTAACTGGGAACACTGATTGTTGTTACTGCTAAGAGAATTTGTGCTAGAAATCAGGAGGACTTGAAAGGGTGTTCCCCAACATACCCCAAGTCATCAACTGAGGACACATGGGAAGGTGTAGTCAGGGAAGGGATTGGGAAGAGGGTTTAGGGTTTCCTCTGCCCCGACCCAGGCCAACTCCTGACGCTCATCTTTGTGGATGACATGCGAGGAGAGCTGGAAGAGAGCACCTGTGAAACTGTCACACCCTTTGCATTAACCTCATAGCCTATACCTGGGTTAGTCTGTTGTCACCTCTGTACATACTGATACACATCTAGTGTTGATTTACCCCAGACAGACAATAAATCAACACCTGCCCAATCGTAGCCACCTTTCAATTGACACACTTCTGTGGGGAAGCTTGATTAAATTATACAATTGTACAACTTTCTAAAACAATAATACAATACTAATGACCTCTTTACTTTCCTAGACGATCATTCAGATTCTCTGAGATGCTGCTTCTCTCGTATCAATCCCTCGGGTTTTCCAGAATTAGGAACCATTTTTTTCATAGTTGTCTCTGGTCTTTGGTTTGATAGTTATCATCATCTGAACAGAGTACCATTATCTAGTGATTCTGTTAATATATCTGTAAATATGGTAGGCCCGATGGCTCTGTGGGGTCATGTATCCACTGTTGGAATCTCTGCTTCTATTCTTAGCAACTCTACTCAGCATTTTGTTTGTCTGAGCGATAAAGTGAGTACCTGGGCGTTCGGTAACAATAAACATCTATTATCCAGAGGCGAAAGTGTGCTCTTCAACTACACTTTATGAAGTGCAGGTGCTCACAGTTTTTAAAGAGCCTCACTCCCTTCCCCAGCCCGACCCACTTCCTCTAGTGGCTCCACCCATTTCCTTTATTGACTTCAACCACACCCACAAGCCTCAACACATCAGAGCCACCTCCTCACTTCTTGAGTTCCACAAGCACCCCACACTTACACACCTACCCAAGCCCCTAGATACCCTCCTGGGTGATTAGTGCTCTATACAAATCAATATAACATAACATAATAGAACATATAGGAAGCCTATGACAAACACTTAAAAGTGAACTCAAATTAGAGAATCTGTGTAAATCCTAAAATGCAGCTTTAGAAAAGGTCATTTGAGGACTTGAGGCACCTTTGGAAACAAAAGAAAATTTGCTTGTACTGTGATGTTTAAAAGAAAGGAAAGGATGAAGGAAGGAATACATTAAAGAAGGCAACAACAAATTCAGGCAGGAGCACTGCAGTGAGGAAAGAAATAAGTAATGGATGAAAGAAGGAGGAATTAAGAAAATATTGTGAAAGGAAAAAATGAAGGGATAGAGGGAGAAACATAGCATGTATGTTTGTAGAGCACATATTCATTAAGATGGGCATTGACACCAAATTAAAAATATTGTTATCCAGCTCAATTGCATTTATTTTATCTAAAGATGAAAGAATTAGTGGCCACACCAAGCTTTCAATGTATGACCCTGAGATAGACACAGATTCCTGGGGTGGATATAAACATATGTGCAAGAAGGAAAGCATTAAAAGGGAGAGTGAGGGAGGAGGAGAGGTCCGAAGGCAAAGATAGATACGGTAGACAAAGAATGGGAAGAGAAATATGGAAAGCTGAGATTGGAATTGCAAGATTGGAGTGGAACATGATGAGAAGGAAAAGTGAAAAGAGGAGAAAGGCAAGGGAAGTAGAGCAGACTGCGCGGAGCGTGTGAGAGTAGAGTGGAAGGGAAAGATGTAAAGGTGAACAATTTGAAGCATTTAATGAGCCGAAGTAGCGATTAAGAGAAAACGCAGATGTAGGGCAGAAAGTGAAGGAAGATTGGAGAGTAGGGAAGGAGTGAGGTGTGAAGGGGAGAAAGAAAAGGAGATACTGAGGGAGAGCAAGAAAAGAGTACACCTCTGCTTTATTGAATATGCAATAATTAATTTTGTAAAGTTGAGTGGTGACAGGAGTGTATCATTTTTGTCTTGTGTCATCAATGCATTGCAGTGATGTTCAAGACACACAATCACGATTATTTAACTGTGTTAAGTTTCATGCTATCAAAAGATGTTTAATGCCATCATAATAGGTATTCCTCAAAAAACATAATAAAGTGTCAGTTATACCATTGGTGGAGAACCACACTCTCAAGCTTCAAACAAATAGTTCTATTACATGATCAGGCTATAAGTCATGAAATCCCACTGTCAACTATTTTCAAAGTAAGTCAGACATTCAACTCTATTCAGAGAGGCTTCCACATAGACTTTGTAACTAATAAAGCACAAAATTCAACTGAGTCTGCCGCCAGTGCTATATTAGGATTGTAATTTATGATCAGCAAGTAACAAAAGGATGTCGGTGACAAAAAACAGAAACCCACTGAGCTATCCACATAAATACACTTCTGTCACCCACATGGTACATGTTCTACATTACCCCTCTGCACTACAGTCAAAACTACAAATAGACAAAACTCTGATCTCTCTCCAAAAGGCACATAAGGCTGTACATATGCAGAAGGGGTCTACAGGACATTGGTCTTTGGAGGTGAAGAGACGGTGTGGAGCGATAGATCTCAGCAGGCTCGTGGGTTTGGGGGGAGGTACAGAGCACTCAACACAGCCTAGCTCCTCTGATAGCACGTTTTGAGTCAATGCTATTTTTCTCAAGATCAAAGCGGAAAAGTTCCCCTTGTATCCTCTCTCTGGTTATGGGGTAATTGGGAAAGCCTCCCGGTTTCAGTGGCCAAGACTGAGAAGGGATTTGTGGCCTCACGTGCAGACTCTTAAAAGTATGGATACTCAGGGCCCAGTGCTGGCTTCAATACAAAGCAATAATGAGAAGGAGTGTTGTGAGAGCGAGTGCGGAAGCTAAGGGGCACTGTAACAGGAGTGAGCAAGTGCTGTGGCAAGGAGGGGCATTGTACTTGGGAGGGGAAGAGGACTGTAAGCAGAGGGGCACTGAGATACAGGTGAGAAAGGCACTGTGGAGAGAGGAGCACTCTGATAGTGGGCGAAGGCCACTGTGGAGAGAGGGGCACTGTCAGGGGTAGCAGTGGGGCACAGAGACAGTGGCAGGGATGGGAGATGTTGTTCAAGTTGCTTGCAACCGTGCCCATCGCAGAAGGGAGAGGACGGGTGTGATAGGGACGAGAGAGTACTGGGACAGGTAGGAGCGAGTATGAGTATACAAACACCTTACCCACAAGCCTATGAGTTCTGTGTCTTTGAAGCTCTGGAAGCAGTATGCGCCCTGTCAGCATCAGCAAATCCTTTGCCTGCGCACACCTCATTTCACTGCCCCTTTCGACAGAATGCTTTATTAATCACTCAGTAACATGCAGTGTACTGTTCGCAAACTTCCCGCCTATCATGATTTATTTAAAAAAAAGCTTTCTCGGTATCAGACAATTCTCAGTGATACTATATTTCGCTCTAGTGCTTATTGAAATGTTACCTGTAGGATGTTAGTTGTGTGTAAAATAATGCACACACAACTAACCTAGCCTTGCAGCCTCAGCTACACTGAAAAGTGCAGACCGCTGGCTGGAGCAGCTGAAATTATGCTCCCAGTTCATCGTGAGTACAGTTTATACTGCACATGACACAACACACCTGCCCTTCCCCCACCCTGAAGACCAGGCACTGGCGCACGCCAAAGCAAGCACACTAGCAGCATGCACCAAATCTGAACGTGCAGCTGCACAAACCTCGCTCCGAGGCTGGGGAGTTTTAATGGCCTGTGCATAGTGCTGGCAGTGCATGGGAGAAAAATTCAATAGACCCGGCCCTGAGAACTAGGTGCAGGTGCTCAGCGCCGGAAAGCACCTGCACAAATTAAGCACTGAACATAAGCGCTTACGAAGCTCTGAATAACTATGAAACATACCCATATTTACAAACGCCTCTCAGCACACTTAAGATAACATTTTCCTGCTTTGCATGGAGTTTTTATTGTGTTTTAATCATTATAGCATGGTAATTCGCAATTGTGTTAGTAGAATTGAGTCAACCTTACACATCAGGTTACATATTCAACTTACTTGCATATATGCTATGGTTGGGGGTTTCAAGAAATAGCCCTGCAGGAGGCATACAGTAAATATAGGTTGTATGCCATCACCGAAAGTAAAAAATGTATTTGTGTTTCAACAATTTAGGCATCTTCGATACACGCTCTATAATAGGGGGAATGAATACATTGTGAAATGCAAGCCTGTGTGAACGAACCCATAATAGGTAGGGTGTGAAAAAACTCAGGGGAACACAATTTCACTGAAATGCTCCGTTCACATAACTCAGAGCTTTTTCGGAAATATTTCAAAGAGGAAAAATGGTATAAACAGTTCTGTTTATTCATACAAAGCAGGCACAATAATTCATCTGCAGCCCCTACATGGAATCCCCGGGGAACCTGCAAACGTTCTTATGCAGGAGTAGTTTTGCTTGAAAGTTTATTGACGATAAAAAGATGAGCTTTTTAAGTAAGAGAAAAAGCTTGTAGCTGCCAACACTGAATATTCAGTTCTAAAATCCCTGCCATAACGAGTGGCTAAAACTCCAGCTCAAAGACTGCATGGCAGATGGCAAAATATAACAGAGCCCTTAAAATGTCCAAAGCTAACAACACTTAAAGACACAAAACCCGCCTTGATCTGTTTCAGAAACGGATCTCCAGCAACTACCTAAAACTCAACAAGACAGAATTTTGTCCTGTTTGTCAATGTTAACAAATACATTCATCCTTCAACTTAGAACGGTGGATCCCCCAGCAAATAGCCAATCACTTGGTGCCACACTTAACACTGATCTCTCTTTTGAAGAATACATTTCCAGGAAATGAACCCTTCAGGGTACCAACTCTCCCTCTTGAAGCAAGTGAAACCCTACCTGCGAACAGCAAATTCAGAACAGTTCAAGCCTTAGTGCTCCCACATCTAGATGGAGGCGATGTGCTTTTCTGTGCTCCCATTTACACCAAATTCGTTTTTCTGAAGGACATCCTATATGACACAACATGTATCAAAGCCTTAAAGAAGTTTGAACATATCAATCCAACCATAATGAAACTACTCTTACGCTGAGTTCACATCATCTTCAAGATAAGGAGCAGGCCTAGCTCCACCCGTGCTGCTGCTTTGCTGTTGCTCCTGTCTTATCTTTGCTTTTCCCCGCTTTTTGATTACCTTCTTTTTGCTTTTCTCTTATTTTGATTGCTTTCTCTTTGATTTTTCCCCTGCTTTTTTGAGTGCCATTGCGCTGCTTTTCCCTCATTTTCCCTGCTTTCTCCTTGCTTTTCCATCTGTATTTGAGTGCCATTATACTTGCTTTTCTCTCCTTTTTTTGCTTTTTACTTGTTTACCCCCTATTTTTTGAGTGACGCCTAATGACTTTTCCCCTTATTTTCACTGCTTTCTCATTGCCTTCCCCCATTTTTTTAATGCTTTCTCTTTGCTTTACCCTTTTTTTTTTTTTCTCTATTTTTTCCTCGTTCTTTGAGTGCCTTCTCCCTATTTTACCTTCGTATTCATTCCTTTCTCCTTGCTCTTTCCCAAAGTTTTGAGTGCCTTCTTCTTGCTGTATCCTCGTTAAAAGAAAAAAAAGCAGTTACCAACTTCAGCACATTTAGACCATCACGGGTGATTTGCTGTGCTTTATAAATCATTGATTGATTAAGATAAGCTGCAGCACATACAAGGCTACCATAATTTATATTACTCCATACCTGGTGCACAAATTAACTACCTCTGGTGTACAGTACCACTGGAGAAGCCAGGAAATCATCCATTTGAAAATATAAAAACTGCAAAAAAGAGGAAAATGGAAAACAATCGTTATCCATCTTTGAGGCCTGTTAGAAATTCGGGTGTCTAGTTTGCAATGGCTTGCATCATTATCCAAATGGGGACCCTTCTTCCTAGTCAAGGAAAGGGGGATACACTTCTAAACTACCCCCTGTTCTCCCCCTTGGTAGCTTGATACAAGCAGACAGGCTTATCTCAGAGGCAGTGTGTTAAGCATTTGTGAACACATACAGTAATACAGTGAAAACACTACAAATGGACACCACACCAGTTTAGAAAAATAAATAATCTTTATCTCAACCAAACAATAAAAATATGACTTTCACATGGTAGAAATAGTTCAGTCCAAAGCAAATTGTAGATGCAACACTTTTCACGCAATGCATCTTGGATGTGTCGAGCACAGACAAAAAAAAGGTTGCAGGAAAGGTGATGCATCAGTTGCTTACACTCAGGGAAGGTGATGTGTTTGTTCCTTGCTGCTCCTCAGGGGAGGTGATGCATTGGTTCCTAACTGGAGAGGAGGTGATGCGTTGGTTTCCTACTGCGTGGGGAGGTGATGCATCTGTTTATTACGGCGTCCCCCAACAATGCAACAGACCCGGTGCCTCGATGCGACGATCCGGGACAAAGCGTGGGTTCTTGCAGTTGCACAGCAGGGCTTGCGTTGGAATCGGTTTGGTGATTCCAAACTTAGGAGACCAGTGCACTCTATGTGACGTGCAGCAATTTCTCGAGCCACGGGCAGACAATGTGTCGGTTTCTTCGGCAATGCTTCGGAAACAGGTACGGATGCATTGCGCTTCTTATTTTTGGATGGCTTTTGCAACTCCGAACAGCCAGAGCAACCTCCAGAGTCCCAGAACAGCTACAGGCACCTCCTGGCAGGTCAGAACTCCCAGCAAAGAAGTTCAGGGGAGCTCAGGGTGAAGTCTTTGTGTCCCTGAAACTTCAGAACAGGAGACAAGCTCTTCTTCAAGCCCCTGGATATCTTCCTCAAGCAGGGGACACAGCACACAGCAAAGCACCTTTTAACTTTCCTTGGCAGAAAGTAGCCACTGCAGGCCAACCCTAGACAGCAAACAGCACACGGGCAGTATTCCTCTTCAGTTTCTCCAGCTGTTCTCCTTCGCAAAGGTTTCTCTTGATAATCCCAAATCCTTTGTTCTCTGTCATAGAGAAGCTCTTTGTCCAGCCAAAAGCATTTCTGTCCTCCCTGGTGCAGTTTCCAGGCAGAAGGTGGATTCAGCCGGTTGTATGGCATTACAAAGCGGGATTTTACCCCGCATGCCATTACAACGCGGGGATTACAATGAAAGTCGTTACAACGACTTTCGCTGGAGGGCGCTGGATAGTGGAATAGTTTAATTTTCTATTCCAACTCCAGCCCACGTTGACAAAAGGGAAGGTGTTGGATAGAAAATTAAACTATTCTCTATCCAACAGCGCCCTCCAGCGAAAGTCATTGTAACGACTTTCGTTGTAATCCCTGCGTTGTAATGGCATTGCGGGAAAATCCCCACATTGTCATGGCTGTTCTCCATTCAGCCCAGCCCTGACTCACCCTGGAAAGGCACGACACACCTCAATCCCCGAAATGTTTGTATGAACGGAATGCACATCCCCAGACCCTGTAACTCCAAAGCCAGACCGTCAATAAGCAATGTAGCAGAGGCACACTGGATGATTAGGGAAGACAATACCTACTTTCTAAAAGTGTTATTTCAAAAGGCAGAATATAAAAATCACCTTCACTAAAAGATGTATCTGAACATTCTGAGTTCAGGCATATCAAACTTTATTTTTCTATATTGTTCCAATGGGCTGTAAGGCATATATGATGTTATGAGCAAACTCCCTATTCTATCCTATGGGGACAGATAGCCTTGCAATAGTGAAAAAATAAATTGGCAATATTTCACTATCAGGAGATGCCACACACATCAGGGATGCACCCTGGCCACAGGGGTACCGTGGACCAACCTAAGGGGTGACTACATGGAAGAAAAGGGAAGGTTAGGGCCTGGCAAGTGGGTGCATGCTAGGTTGATATGGCAATACTGGACTGCACACAGGCGCCACAATGGCAAGTCTGAGTTACATTTACAGGCTACTTATGTAGGTGGCCCAATCAGTGCTGCAGTCCCACTAGCAGCATTTGATTTACAGGCCCTGGACACACACAGTGCACTGTACTAGGGACTGACTAGTAAATGAAATAAGCCAATCATGTAATCATCAATCCACAACAAAGGGTGCACTTGCACTTTGGCACTGAACAGCAGTGGCAAAGTGCCCAAAGCCTCTAAACCAGCAATAACGAAGACCAACACACAGCAAAAACACAGGAGGTAAAAGCCAAAATACTGGGGAAACCCACACCAATGATGCCAGGTCTAACAGAGCCTTTTATGATGGTAATCGGTCAGACTACAGACCCTTTTCGCAGCAGGAATACGACCGCCCAACAAGGAATCAGAGGTCCAAAGCTCAGAAATAACTATGGAACCACCACCAAGGCGGTTGGAAATGTGCTCAATAACATTGCGTCACAAGCCGCAGTACTGTTGAGCAACTTGTGCACACTCATGCAACGTGTGTCAGGCACCATGTGGTGCCTGCCACATGTTGCATTAATGTGCAAGGGTCACTACATCTGCCCCCAGGGCCTCCTTCCAGTTGTCCACTGGGGTCAGGCCCTGCTTGGGACCCCAAAAGCCCCTTTCCAACAGCTTTTTCATGGCAGTGGGACCACCATGAAAAGCTATAGGAAAGAGACATCCTTATCCCTACAGTGGTTCCTGTGCAGGCATCAACTTCATTGTAGGGATTACGGTCCGACTGATGCCCCAACAGTCTCCTTGAGACTGTTGGAGGTGTCAGTATGTCCATCCAACCGCTGTGGTACAACCAATCGCATCGTAAGGTGTCAGTCGAACCGCTATCCAGAACGTTGGTGGGGCCGCCACAGACGGGCCTGCTGGTGGTGGTCCCATTGACATCCTAATGAGGGATTATGTTTCTAGGGCCTATGGCACAATCCTTAACTGGATCAAAATGGGTCTGACTCTTCTGGGATTCAGAAAAGTAGCTGAAGTCCTCCTTCTTCAGGGTACATTTCGTATTGATTCAGTAGGATTCAACACCCAAAAACATCCCTCTTCTTTGTTCCTGATAATGAATCATAAATCAGGACTCACACCAATGGTCAGCTCTCCATTGCCCTCTAGTTGGGTTTTCACTCTACATTTCAATTCATATACAAACCTCTTTGATTCACACAAAAGGAACCTCAGGCAATATTAACAACAGAAAGATAGAGACCTATAATGGGCATGTGCCTGCAAAGCAATTGAATCCTCCAAAGTTTGACACTTCTACAAAAGATGAGGTGGAAAGTGTGACCTTAAAATAAAGATAATTCTTATATTGAAAACAACAGTACACTTTGTTACACCCATGATTTCTACAGTTGTTGTCTCCTGTGTTATTTATTCGAACTTAAAATTTAACATTTAAGATGTAAATCAACATGAAGGTATTAGTCTGACAGAGCCACATGAAAAAGTACAAGTGGAATATATTACTAGAGCTCCAACACCCAGGGATATAATAGAAACCTTGGAATACCATGGACGTGACATTGTACAACTATGATACATTTTGCATTTATAAATGCAGGCTGTTAACCAATATAAAATGTGGAGAAGTGTGGCTCATTGGTTAGAGCGGCAGACTCTGAAGCAGAGATCAGGCCCGGGAATAGGTTCAAGTCCCGACGCGCCAGGGTCTTGGGCTCAATATCCGCAGACTCGATAATTCTCGCCTCGGCGCCTACTCTAATCATGGGTCCCACCCTGCAACTCTGGGCAATAGCTTGCTTAATCTCCACAACGGCCCCTACAACACTGGGATGCCTGGCTTCACCTTGGGGGTGCCCAGGAGGGACATCTCACGGGGGAGCCAGGAAGGGTTCCACAGTGTTATACAGCACCAGGACGCCCCGTTGGGGCAGCTGTGCACTTTACAAAATACACTACATTTACAAATGTGTCCATTTGTTTAACTGAAGACTCTAGTTAGATTCTGGTTTGAGAACCCTTGCACCATATGCAAAAAGGTCACCATCAGATAAAGTAACAGCCGCGTCGCCGAGCTGAGTCTCACACCACGGGCAGAAAGGACTTGCTGTAAACGGGATTCGAAGTCCCAGGGGGCCAACTACTACTTTCACCTGTGCTGAAGTGTCCCGCCCACCGCCGCTGCCTCTTAGCTCCTCGCCGCACCCGCTTCACGGGATGAGCGATGGGGGCGCACGCCGGGCAAAGCCCGGGCCAAGGGCGGGCCAGTTTGAGCCCATTCGAGACTGTGAGAGGCTGGGCTGGGTCACATCTCTTGGCTCCAACAAACGGGAATCGGCGTCATTCACGAGCTAAGGAAGTGGATTTATCTAAAAACTTTGGTGTGGCAAAAGTACCATAGAAACATTATTAGGATAAGCTATGGCCACACGGGAGGGGCATAGTAGGAGGGCGGCTGGAGGTGGTTCCATTGTAGGAACACTTGATCAATTCATTACGAGGGCTTCATCTGTTTTAGCTCATGAGATTGAAATTACGGAGCGAAGACTGTCTATGGACCCAGTATTTACAAAGAGGTCATCACTGGGTCAGATTATGAATATTTCCTCACCACCAAGAGTTTTACGATCTCCTACCCCACTATTGCTGCAGGTGCCGAGCACTGGTTCTCAATGAAAGGTCTGCCAAGCAAAGGATAAGGCGGTGCACGGTAACGAAGTATTGCAACCTACTTCTAAAAACACGGTAGTATGCGAAGCTCTGGTTTACAATCAGCCTACCATATCGATGAACCATGTGCTAGGGGCAATCCGTAAAAGGAAGAGAGGGGGAGTGCAGCAGAAAGGGAGGAACCCTTAAATTCCTAAAGTAAGCAAACCGGGTAAAAATACACCTGCCGGCCCGGTTTCCACTGTGGACAAACCACTAACTATTCAAGGAACAAACATCGAGGTCCTGGATGGAAGCGACATTGGTGCACATGTAACGATGAACGATTATTTGACCAAATTGAGTAACTTGATGAAATCATCGCTGGAACCCATTTCAACCAGACTTACTTTAATTGAAAACAAGCTAGTGGAACTTGAGACCTCAGTGTCCTCTGTTGTATGTGCCACAAAGGCTAGACTGGTAACTGGTGGGCACGACAGTGTCATTGCGAGGACGGGTAATGGTGGGGGGCTGTAGTGTCTGCAGTACCAGTAGATCTAAATGGCACTCTAAATGTGGGCCGTGGTCAGACTGATCAAATCTCTGAGAGGCCGGGAAGAATTGATCCATCCCGTCTGGTAACCACAATGCATCAGGGCGGCCAAAGTATTGGCACCAGTGACCCCCAGGGCCAGTCCCAGCCCCAGACAATGGACCCCGTCTACAATGGAAACCAGAATGGAAAGGGGTTTGAAAGTGTATACCATCATTTAGGTCCTCCCCCAGAGTGCGCGCCGTATGTTGCCATTTTGACCGGCGTTCCAGCACTCAAGCAAGGGCAGTTAGAAACTTATGAGCAACTGAGGAACAAGACGATGTACTGGTTAAATGTCAATAGACCACTTCCCACTGATATACAGTCCAAGATTCTGTTTGTAAGTTGAGTGGACTAGGTAGGACCTAAAAAGAAAAACACCACAGGGGACTGCATAGTCATCAATTTTAAGGAAATGAGGGCAGCTGAACATGCCACTGGGGTGTATCGGTAAATCCATACTCCCTCATTCAGGTTAGAGATTTAAGTTATTTTTATTTTCCTCCAGACCCTATGCCTATCCCAGGGAATTTCGAAATGGTGGGAGGAAGGTGGAGGCATCCCGGTAGGAAGACAATGTGTAATAACGGGAGACAACATTTTTCCATTCCCCTGTACAATAGATTTGCCGGACTGGACTCAGTAGATTGACTGACTCTAGGTGGTATAAACCAGGTCGTTACCCTAGTTGGACAGATGGTCCCGCGTATCGAAGGGCCCACAGGGAGGATGGTGCATGAATCTTTAAGTTCTGAGAAAGTAGGGACTCCCAATACTGTCGAATTATTCACAGATGATAATAGAGCGTAGGGTCGCACCCCAGAACAAATTAAGGCTTCAACTAATACCTCTTGTATACTTACTTTCTTCTCTGAAGTTCACCCCCATTTTCCTCTCTGCCCCGATGATCCATGTGTACAAGAGAGCTTAGGTCTTGAGGCTATTGTAGGGAACACTCTGGAAAATGACAGTGGTGGTCTAAAACTACTGTCTTGGAATATAGCGGGCCTTGCATCCAAATTTGTTCTATCTGATTGGGGGAACTTTGTTGAGTCACACGGGATCTGCCTTTTACAAGAGACTGGTCTCTAACCCCCGTCCATAGATTGGGTTTCGTAACTTACCATGAGCCAGCTATCAAGGGACCTAAAGGTAGACCTTCGGGGGGAATGTGCATCTGGTTGGGAATGCATCTCGGTCTTGTGGCTAGGAGACTTGATACACATTGTCCCGACATAATCTGTATTCTTTTGACAACTAAGAAATCAGAAAAACTGGCACTTATAAATATCTATTCTCGTCCAGTACAGTATGGAGGGACCTCCCGGACTTTAGAAACCCTGAATGGCTTCTTAAAATCCCTCCCGGGTGATATCCACCTCATAATTGGTGGAGATTTATTTTAACTGCCATTACTAACCACTGAATGGTCTAGTGTAACCAATTGCTGCTGATGAGGATGCAACGCAATCAGTCCCCCCACCAAACACATACCCTGCCAAGGGCTGGTCACCAGTCATCCTACAAATGACTTCACTTACTCTAACCTTTTCTATAAGGGCTTGCAATGGGCGGTTCCCAAAATATAACCCAGCCCACCCATCATTCGAACGAGCAGGCCAAAGCTCGGTAATTGATTTCCTATTAATCAGTATAGATATTTGTTACAAAACTCTAGATATTAGTATTGTGCAACGCACCGAAAGTGACCATAATCCCTTGGTCACTTTTTTAGATATTAGCTCTAATGACGCAGACTATGGTTCTGCAATATCATTTAGAGGTGATTACAGAATCGGGGATGGAGGGAGGCGCATTCGCTGGGCCAAAATTACCCAATCCTTAGAAACAATGGTTAGAATGTATAAAAGCATAATTCCATTGTTAGAAAGGGCATGCACAGTTTTGGAAAACCTTGCTGACAATGTACGCGGAGAGGACTTCGGAGAAATTCACCAGGAAATGGTTGCTGTCCTGGCGGACTTTTTTTTTAACACAAAGATTACTAAGAGAAATAACCATGGAGATAAGAACCCATGGTTTAACAAAGGATGTAGGACAGCGAAGCATACCCTCCTATCCTCCCTTAAGGGGGGAAATCAGTTACGTATCAAGGAAGCTAGGGCAGCTTTAAAAAACATTCTTCTAAATGCCAAAAGTGAATGGGAAGCGGAAAGATGGCAGTCTATTAAATCTGCACTAGAGGTAAAAGATACAAAGACCTTCTTCAATCTGGTCCATACCGGGAAGCCAGAGGGTAAGTCTATCATCGAGCCAAATATCTGCGAAGAAGCAAGGCGCCTATACGTTAAAGAACTATACTCAAATTGCTCAGTAGAAGCCCGAAATTGGCATCATGCAGTTTTCCCGCTCTTATGTTCGTTGATGACACGCTACTGCTCTCTAAGTCATCCATGCGCATGCAGCATGTGTTAAACACGTTTTACCAATTCTGCCAAAAAAGGAATCTCGTGATAAACATCAATAAAACTAAGTATATGGTTTTAATGCCAACTCCACAAACTGTCCCCACCCAATAATGGAGGATAGACCCCTGGAAAGTGTGCCTGTCTTTGATTATTTGGGCCTCACATTAAATGATAAAATGGGGTGGGGTCCGCAGATGGACAATGCTAACTTGAGATTGTTGCAGGCTATGGGGGGATCCCTCAGAGTTAGTAAACAAGAAAGGAGTACCACTTCAAGGGATTACTCGAAAGGTGATCTGAATGAGGACAGATGATGAAGCTGGACAAAGGGAGTCAGGAGTCTTCCTGAGGTTATAATAAACCCCTCACTCACCTCCTAGTGGTGACATGCTTCATCATCGGGGCCACCCCGAAGGCTGAGTGCCAACAGGGTGTGCTGCAACACCTGGAATACAGTGGAGCGGGTTGTTGTGAGTGGTGCAGAAAAAATGTTAAAAATTCTGCCCCATAAAGCGATGCTGCCCTCGCTTGGACCTTATAGATTTCCAAAGGTGGGACTATAGTTTTTACGGCACCGTTTTATTGTACTCTGAGGGCAACCCAGGCAGCACACTGCCCCCCGCGCCTCCCGTAGTTGGTCACGTGCGGAGTACAGACGCAACTCCACCTCCAGGTGATGGATTAAACCCATATGTTTTGACTGGGTGTGAGTGTTTGATTGATTCAGATGCTCCGTCCATCACCACCCCCTTTTGTACCGCTGCAGGCTGCCATAAGTGTGGCAGGGTATGCTCAGACGTGAGTCCTTGCTCACTTTGCCACTGGATTCAAGCAAGCCGGGCTGAATACGGCTGGAATGCCAGAAACTGGTCCTCGGTAGCTTGTTTCCGGTCCAGGCAAGACATAGCTTGGCAGTTCGGGCTGGACTGTTCCCATGAGGCACAGAGTCAGACTGATTTGCATATAGCCATGCCTAAACTGGGGTGGCAGAGTGGGCTAAAGAACGGTGATGGATTAAACCCATATGTTTTGACTGGGTGTGAGTGTTTGATTGATTCAGATGCTCTGTCCATCACCACCCCCTTTTGTACCGCTGCAGGCTGCCATAAGTGTGGCAGGGTATGCTCAGAAGTGAGTCCTTGCTCACTTTGCCACTGGATTCAAGCAAGCCGGGCTCAAGCCGGCTGGAATGCCAGAAACCGGTCCTCGGTAGCTTGTTTCCGGTCCAGGCAAGACATGGCTTTGCAGTTCGGGCTGGACTGTTCCCATGAGGCACAGGGTCAGACTGATTTGCATATAGCCATGCCTGAACTGGGGTGGCTGAGTGGGCTAACGAACCGTGATGGATTGAACCCAGAACTTTTGACTGGGTGTGAGTGTGATTGATTCAGATGCTCCGTCCATCACCACCCCCTTTTGTACCGCTGTTGGCCGCCATAAGTGTGGCAGGGTATGCTCAGACGTGAGTCCCTTGCTCACTTTGCCACTGGATTCAAGCAAGCTGGGCTGAAGACGGCTGGAATGCCATAAACCGGTCCTCGGTAGCTTGTTTCCGGTCTAGGCAAGACATGGCTTGGCAGTTTGGGCTGGACTGTTCCAATGAGGCACAGAGTCACACTGATTTGCATATAGCCATGCGTGAACTGGGGTGGCAGAGTGGGCTAAAGAACGGTGATGGATTAAACCCAGATCTTTTGACTCGGTGTGAGTGTTTGATTGATTCAAATGCTCCGTCCATCACCACCCCCTTTTGTACCGCAGAGTGCAGCAGGATTTTGCGGAGGTGCCAGGTAGGCCACTGGGGGTTGTCTGTAGGGAAATTAAAGGTGAGCGGGATGGCAGCATGATTGGAGAGGGAACGAGGTGCGATGGAAGAATCTAACCTGACTTCACACGCAGCTGGGGAGGCTAGGAAATGATCTAGTAATGCATAGATTCTGTACGGTGCTGAGAAGAACATATAGTCAGGCTCCTCCAGGTGCTAGAGTCACCATACATCATGCAAACCTTAATCGGTCGACCAAGCCCGTCCTTGTCTGAATACCCCTGTCTGTCCCACCCACTGTGCCGAATGATCAAGCCTCCGTCAATGACTAAATTAAAGTCCCCACCCACAAAAAGAGCCTAGTCTGGGGACAGGAGAACCCCGCTAGCGCCTATGTTATAAAGCTTTCTTTGTGTTTGTTGGGGGTGTTTAGCGAAGACACATTAACATGGAGTGTCCCAAACTGCATCTGTATAGCCAGAACACAACGGTGGACACTAGGCCTACCCACACAGTTGAGGATTCTGGGTAACAGAACCTGGTGAGAGCTAGTCAAATCACCCCATCCTCGATTTCCCTGGGTGTTTAATTTCAAAAATGTATAGGTTAGCTAGGTTAACCTAAGTGCAAGCAGAGCTAGTGTTCAAAATCCACAGCTAGGCACTCTGCAAAAAAAGGATCCGTTTTCACTGTGAAAATGTGGTGTGTCCAAGTTGGATTTTGGTCTGTTTCTTGTAGCGGGCATAGGCCTACCCACACAAGTGAGCTTCCATTTTTATCGGAAGACTTTGTGGAACGCAGGGTGGGTGGAATTTAGTGGATCCACGCAGTGTCCAAACCTTCCCACCACAGAAATGTGAAAAAAAATTCTTTTTTGGGGACAAATGTTTAGGTTTGCAAGGGATTCTGGGTAACAGAACCTGGTGAGAGCCACTCAAGTCACCCCATCCTGGATTTCTCTGGGTGTCTAGTTTATAAAAAATTTATAGGTTTGCTAGGCTTCCTTTGGTACCGGCAGAGCTAGGGTTCAAAATCTACAGCTAGGCACTTTGCAAAACAATGGTCAGTTTTCACTGTAACAATAAAGTGTGTGCACGTTGCGTTTTGAGCCGTCTCCTGTTGCGTGCACTAGGCCTACCCACACAAGTGAGGTACCATTTTATCGGGAGACTTAGGGTAACACAGGATTGCAAAGCAACTTGTATTACATATTGACTTTCGATGCATTTCTGCGTTCCAAAGGAAAGACAATGTGTAAAAAAGAAGTCATTTTGAAAAATAACCTACAATTTTCGTGCTAGTATGGGTACTTACAGTTTCCGGAAATGTGAAAATATTTACTGTTTCTAAACTCTATATTTTGTTCCAATTTCAGAAATACACAGGTGTCTTTCATACCGATTTTTCTGTGTATATATTTTCCCAATTTAATTGCCATATACCCAGTACATTATGAAACACCATTGCAAGACACTATTCAGTTATTGGCTCTGTGTTCGTCGGGTTCTTGGTGAACCTACAAGTCCTATATATCCCCACTACCAGAAAGGTTCAGCGGATGTAACAGTATATTGCATTCAAACAGCTGTCACAATTAGAAGAAGTCACAGGGGAAAACGTGGGCACAAATGGCTGTTTTTTTCAACTAATGTTCTATATTTAACAGTTCGTCTCTATAAAGAAACCTTGAAGGATCTACACAAATGACCCCTTGCTGAATTCAAAATGTTGTCTACTTTTCTAAAATGTATAGTTTTCCAGGATCCATTATGTCTTTAATACCCATTTCTACCATTAACTGGAAGAAGGTTGCCAGCACAAAAAATAGCAAAAATAGGCTATATCCCAGTAAAATGCCAAAACTGTGTACAAAATGTTCGTTTTCTGACAAAAGTCTTTCAGTCCCTAAAAGCTGGGGAAATGGTGATATAAGCCACACAAATCCTTTATTGATACCATTTGCAGGGAAAAAACAGACGCTTTCATTTTCATCACGTTTTTCTCATTTTTCCCCCAAAAAACAAAATGTAGCTGTATGTTGGCTAATTTCTGGGTCCCCTCCCGGGGAATCAACAAACCCTGGGTACCTTTAGAATCCCCATGATGGAGGAAGAAAAGAACACAAATTTGGCGCGGATACCTTATGTGGTCAAAAAGTTACAGGGGCCTAGACACAACCTACACCAAATAGCTAAAAAAAAAAGGCTTAGCACGGGGAAAAGGCCTAGCCGCGAAGGGGCATAGGCTTTTTACATTTATGCTAAGAAGTTTTACCCTAATAGAGTGAGATGTCTGTTGAGCCGAGCTGTAGTGGGGACACTGATCGTCGAGTTGGCGGGATGGTCCCTAGGGGCCTAGAAGTGGAAGGGAATACCTTGGCAAGGGCAATAACCCCTCTATTCCTAAACCTACTTACTTGGAAGGAGATCCCGAGAATTTTACCCCAAACCCTGAGCCAAACATAACATGACAAACCAACAGGTCATAGAGTCTTTTGTGATGCGAAACAATGGGACAGTCACTGCGGTGGTAGCCATTTCCGCGCAGGGTAGATCTGAGCCTCCGTCCCTGCTCTTGTGTCAGCCACCCATCTATGAATGTGTATGACCTCCAGGGGGGATTCCGCGATTTGGGGCTCACCTCCAAATCACCTTCAAGCACTCCTTAGCCACGGCAGCTGGATCTGGACTGTGAGACGTGAATTTCGGGCCTCGTCTGGAACTGCGGATGTTCTGTTTGAGAGTTGTCTCCTCCCTCGATGTTTGCTGGGGGGTAAAATCCAGAGGTACAAATCCAAGGATCTTTTAAGCCTTGGAGAGAGAGCGCAGCTGCATGACCTTACCGCTTAATTGAAAATGTTGCCAAAACGGATGGCCCCAGGAGTAAGAAATTCCCTGAGAGCGTATATGGCTCGTAATAGGGCAAAACTCCTTTCTTTTTAATAGTGTCTTTAATAAGTCCTGGAATAGTTGGAGGAAGTGCACATGGAATTGAAGCTTCTGGGCTGCCTGGGCCGCCCTAAGGATCGGCTCCTTTTCTGTGAAGCTGTGAACGCAGACCAGGATGTCTGCAGGTAAACGGGGCAAGGCCCTGCGAAGGCCAACTCTGTGACATCTGTCCATCTTGAATGACCCATAGGAGTTTTCCCCCAGGGTGGAACCAAACATCTCCTGCATGTAGCCCTCCAGATCTGCACCCTTGTTGCCTGTCGCCCCCCTCTAATGCGGATATTATTTCTCTGAGACCTGTTTTCCAGGTCCTCTGCGTTGGCCTGTAGATCTAGCTGCTGGTCCTGTAGGCGGAGGATCTCTTGTAGTAGGGCCTCTATTTCCACGTCCCTAGTCAGCAAGACTTTCTCCAGCACCGCCACTCTCTCCCCCACCTCGTCAATGCCCCAGCGAGCGTCTCTGATCTCCTATGTCAGGTCATTTTTAATGGACTGGAGGTCTTCTTGAAGCGAGGCGAATAGAGCTTATACAAATTTGCAGGTTACCCCAACTTCTCCTTCCGCTCCTATTGAGGGGCATCTGACTGACCTTTCGTCAGCCTGTCCTAAATTGACCAGTCTTTCTTGGCCTTCGCATTTGCTGTCGCTGTGTGATAACGCTGTGAGGTGAATAGCAAATGGAGGAGTGAACCAAAAGAGATTGTTGTAGGAAGCGATCCCCCTGTATGTCCCGAGGCCCATGAACCTGGCAGGCCTAAGACATGGTGCTGGCTTGGGGGAAAGTCTCTGCCGACTCAGCAGAGGGAGAGCATGTGATGAGTCAAGAGGGCTTCACAGGTCCCCCGCCAGGTGCCAATAATCAGTAGGTGTGCGCCAAGAGCCTGCAAGGGCAGATGCCAAAGGAGGGCGAAGTGGACCTTTCTGGGGGTCCCTGTTTGAGGCCGCAATCCAGAATGGGCCTGATTCAAGAGTTTTTCCAGTGAACCTCTGAAGCACTGGGAAGGCACCGGGAGGCACTTGTTAGATTGTGTGGGCCCCTCCAAGGCCCAGGCAAGATCTCAGGTGTGTTCTCTGGACCACGCGCAGGCTACTGGCGAACAGAGGATGGGAGAGACCAGGTGCTGAGCTGGACAGAGGGTCCCCTGGGACTCTGGGGTAGACTCTGACGTGCATCCACTGTGCAGAAGAAGGACGGCAGGCCCGGCCTGACCACATACACCCCCATGGGTGGCCGGGCACGTAGCTCCAGACAAGCTCCTCCACCAAATCTCACCAGGGGCACCAGAGTACCAACTGCCATCACCACAGGGCAGTGTGGATCTGAGGCAACAGTGAGAGAGCCGCAGACTCAGCATCCCTGAGTCCCCAGAAGTCCACCGCGCTTCCTCCAATTATGCCCCGCAGGCGCAGCTACTGGGTTGTGCCGCTGCTGGTGATCCTTCAGCACGGGGGCACATCCCTGGCTCGCTTCTTCCTTTGCCTCACCGCCAATGTATGGGCAACCGGAGGACACCAGTGCTCGATCCTGCTAAGGCCGCCGCCAGACATGCCCCAGCAGGGCTCACTGGGAGGCCGCTGAAGCTGTAGCCGTCACGCTCCGAGCCCACGAAGTAGGCCCCCAGAGCCTCTCTCAAAAGACTGCATCGTAACTCAGCCTCTGCACCCTGTCGGGCCTCACTGCCTGCACCGCCTGACCTCCGGGGCAGCCGAAACTCCCTGTTAGCGCTGTGGAAACCGGGCAGGTGAGCTATTGTCAGGAGATTTTAGATTGGCAGGGACAGAGCATCAGGCAGACACTTTCCCTCACGCTGCTTTCTTGGACGTGCCCCCTTCTATGGCTAGACTAAACGGGCTACATGCTGCCTCGCATAAGGAGCTTCAACGGCTAGTCCTAGGAACTTACCTTTATATGATTCCTACATGCGGCAGCCCCATTACAAGTTGGCTACCACCCTGCTATTATTTCCTGACGTCCCTAATTTCTTTATGACCATCTAAATAAAGACCTCTTCCACACTATTTATCTGGCAGGAGATCAAATTGCACATCATCTTTACTATTTAGTTTGTGGCCCGCCAAGCAGCAGAAATGATGTACTATTCTGCCAGCTGCTGGGTAAATAACAGGGGTTGTGTACAATTTGGCCTGTAAATAGCCACTGCCTTAATAAAATAAACAATGCTATAGTATCTGTTTCTTTCATTAAATATTGAGGGGCACTTAACACGTTCTAAAAATGAACGATCTCTGTGGACCTCCAGAATGGCCTGCTTGCTTTCCACTGTCTGAAAGAGAAGATTAAGGTGCCGTGTGACGACGTCAGAAAGATTCAAAACATGACGCAATGACGAAAAACGGCACACGCAAATTACATGCTTAACTGCCCAGTTGAGGGCTGGCATCTGCTGTACCTACTCACACCAACAGGGTGGTTCAGACCTTTGTTGATTGTACAGAATTCCGATTTATTAATGTGAAATATGATTTGTCTTGGGAGCTGTATTTTTTATGTTGTTTATAGTACGTGTCCTCATATTTCTCCCAAGACATATTACTGAACGATATGTCATTTATCAAATAATAGCAGAATACAACATCTGAATTATATTAAATGCAACAAAGAGCTTCAGGCTGAAGAAACATTAGAAATATTTTTCTTTTTCGTTTTTGTTATTTTTGACAGTGAATTTCATAAAACACGCATTGGGATTCTGCTAAGATGGTAACTTATTAGCATTATGGCTATAAAATGCAGTTTGCTGATGAAATGTCCCACTGTTAACAAGATTGATACATCACAAAAAAAAACATTAAGAAGTGGAATTGAAACAAAATTTACTACCAAACACTATACATTAGTGCATTTCCCTTTTCGCTGTAACCTAATGGTGGCCATTTGCATATGCTTTCAGGCAACAGTACAATCTACTCTTGGTCACATGACTATTTATAAAAAGTCCTCATTTTAAGACATGTTCCATAGCATATTTATATCTAATATACATTTAGACTAAACATCGCATAGCAACAATCATGTTTAAAGAAAGGAATCTAATGGACAATTTTTTAGATGTACATGTAAAATGTAAATTTATGATTATTTTTTTCAGCACTCATCTGTACATAAAGGGGCTGATTATGTTGGCCGTCCGACCGTCATCTGCTGCTGCGGTCCGACCAATGCATTACAATGTGTGCGTCCGAGGCAGCATGTGGAGGGACCATCCGCGGCGCCTTCCAATGGGCTCAAGGAGTCTGTGGGGGGACGTCAGAACACAACATAATCACCATAATCCTCTAATGATTGCAGGGACAGGCTCGACTCCTCCGTAGGGATTATGATGGCAGTTTCCAACAGCCATTTCATGTCGACCTTTCAGACCCGAAAAGGCTGTCGGAAAGTATCTTTATAGGCCCCTAGCAGGGCCCCTTTCCCCTTCCCCCCTGCAATGGGGCCTGGGTGACACCTTTGGTGCATCTCTCAACATCCCTGCACTATGTACCAGGCACCTCATGGTGCCTGCCTTAGGGTGCAGTGATGTTTGCAAACCTCCATTCTACAATGGAAGCTTGTGTTGCGGGCCTATTGCGCCCACCACCCTTGCTTATATTGTAGAATTGATGTTTTCCACTGCCCTATGGTCAGAAATCAGGTCAACAAAGCGCCTGACATCGTATTAAGCCTCTTAGGGACAGATGTAGGTAAATCAGAAATACCGATTTCTTAATAGCGAATTTTACTAATTCGCTATTAAGAAATCGGTATGTCCTATGTAGGTAAAGATTTGGTAAAAAATACAGAATCCTTAATATTCCTTATTACCGAATCGGTAATTGAGATTTGGTAATAAGGAATACCTACCCATTCATTTCTATGGGCTTGGAGGCCCATAGGAATAAATGTGAAGACATTCAGTATTAGCAATTCGGTATTACCGAATCGGTACTACTGGGAGGTATTGCAAGGGTGCCTGGGTGTCTATAGGACACCCTGTTGCACCCCTGAAATGTGCATGTGTGCACATATGGCACACATACATGCCCTGAGGGGATGGATGTGTGCCATATGGCACTATATAAAAAGCAAAAAAGTGCTTTTTTAAGGGAAATCGGTAATTACCACCAACTTAAAGTTGGTGGTAATTACCAATTTCTTAAGGCTCAAAAGCACTCTTTAATGTGCTTCCTACATTGCATTTAAGGAATCGGTATTACCGAATCCTTAAATGCAAGAGCATTAAGGAATTGTTATTAAGGAATCAGTATTTACCGATTCCTTACCTACTTTAGGAATGGCTAAATACCGATCGGTAACGCTGAAATTTACCAAATTTCAGCGTTACCGACCAGTATTAAGCTACCTACATTTGGCCCTTAGTTATTAATATATTTATGTTCATGTGTTCAGTTAGTTTTAGACCTTATTTGTGAAGCGATGGAGTGCTCTGCATGATTGGCGGGGAATCTGGGAGGAGTAATTCACATCATGTACATTGTATAAAGATATATTTTATTATACTTGTATATTTTTCTCTAAAGATCTTACATATTGAACAAAAAAGCATTGAACAATGCTTGTTGTGATCAGTTGGATTTCTAATGACCTCACACATAATATCGCAGATAAGAAAAAAAATGTCAGCATTGATGATGTATGATGTTTTTTATGATTTCATATATAAGCTGTTTGCATGCCTCGCCCTTCAGACCCACACTGCATTCAGTTCCACCCACCCCCATTCCAGATAGTATGAACCAAGTCCACGTTCTGCACACTATGTCACAATAATCCTTTTCACCTTTCAATTTGGTTCGAGGACCTTTTCTTAAACATCCAACTACTTGAAATTTGAGAATTGACCAAACTGATTTTTCTTACCTTGCCAAGCTACGTTGAACTTTTTGTGTTGAAAATGTACTTTTACGTATCTCACGAGTGTGCGTAATAAACCAGGCATTCTGAAATATGTCCGTAAGAAAATTGTTGTCTAAAGATTTTCATTTTTGATTTGTGATTTTTGATCTTTAGAGAAGTAATTTAGCTTGGGTCAACATTGCTGATCCGGGCTGAATTTTTCTGGATGACATTTTCAAAAATGTTGGATATGTTGCAGTAATATTTCAGGAACCATGAGACCTATATACTTCACTTTGGTGTCAAAACATTAGTTTTGGTGGTCAAGTAGTTATAGAGACATAAAATAACTCCACAGAGCAACCCTTCTGCCATTTCCAACATGATAGCTTTAATAGAGGAAGAGACATATATAGAAATGAAACAAATAATAATGTTTTTTTAATCCTTTTACGTATACACCAATGTTTCTGATGAAAAATAATAATGTTTATCACTTCTATTTTAGACACATTTTCATAGACACATGTTCTTAGTTGACATTATTTGTTTCGGCAATCGCTTTTGCAGAGTGTTGAACATTTCAGAAGAGCATATCGACAGAAGCAACTTTATGTAGCACAGGTTTTGCAATTACATGTACATGTAACTTCTGTGGGCAGAGGTTTTAGCAATTTTGTAGGTTTTGGTACCCCATCAATATCTTCCCAACCAAATTCACATGGATCTTTCTCTACATATGCATCACCCAAAACATGTACACATCTTCTGATCAGGGAGAACACAGTTTAATGTATTCATGCACAGAATATGACATCAGTGGAAGGTCACTTAGCGGGACTGATATTTTGAACTCACTGTACCAAAGATCATCAAATGTGTGACAGTCGGAACTCATTTCCACACAAGGTATTTAGCTATGTCTCTAAAAAATCATTCCTCCTCTGTCACAGCAAATCCTTTTAGAAACTTCACAGGTTCAGCAGTTAAAGCTCCAAGCTTTGTTCCAATTTTGCTCTTAGCATCATCACCAGTAAGAATATGTGCCTTGATAAGAACATAGGGCATCCATGGCCCAATTTTGTTTACAGAATATGAAGTGGGATTATGAAACATAATTACAAGCACCTATCGCCATGGGAATGTCACTTTTTGCGTTGTTCCTGAGGGGATAGGGGCTTTGCCTTAGTTAAAAGGCAGCATTAAGCCACATAATGAGGCTTAATAATGCCTTGTAAATGAGGCCCCATTTCATGCTATGCTTAGTGTGAAAGGGGTGGGCAGTGAGTATTGGGGTGGCAGTCCACTGCAACACCCAGTGATTTTGACGCTGCCCCCAATTTACAAGGGCCGCCTAAATAGGAGGCAGTGCCAAAATTAGTACCAGGTAATACCTGGATGTACAGGAAAGTCCCTCTTCCTGCACATAAACAATCTTTAAAAAAACTGAAATTTTCTGACTTCCATGTGTGCCACATTAAGCAGCACACATAGAAGTGACAAAAAGGAGGACCTTCCTGTAGATAAACAATCTTTTCCTACATGCAGACACCCTTGCACTATGGTGCAAGGATGCCTGGTTTGGCGCTACACTGCTAAGTGTAGTGCCAGTGCAGGGGAAACGCAAGGCTGCACCATATTCTAGTAAATGTGGCTGTTGTAAAAGTATCTAGGGCTCTAGTGTAATTTTCCTGATTTATGCCCTTATATAGGTATAACTTATTATATCCTTATGTAGGCATAAGAATCATAACCATATTTAGGCACAGCCAATTCAGTCAAGATACGGCATGGCTACTTCCACAAAGCTCCTAGAGTACGAGTTCTTGAAGACAACCAGCCTTCAGCAGTACAGGACTTCCCCCTGCTTCAGTATTGATTTGTCCCAGAACTCCTGGAGCGAGTAAATGACTTTGAGTTCTTAGTGACATTATTATGTCCACCCTTACGTCAATCTCGGCACCTTCCAGGTATAAATATACCCACATCTGCCCTAGCAAACACACGGTGGTTTGGAGCAGATCGACTAACTACTTGCCCGACGCCCTGCTGTAGCGAGTGTCGAAGGAAGCCGACCCTCCAGCTGACGCACTGAGAAAGACGCTGTCTTTTCTCCTGCCGAGAAATCCAGCTCCAGTGTTTCCCTGCTACCCTTGCAGGTTACTGGGAGATCGAGTCCTGAGAGAGAGTTACAAGACCTCCTTCATTCTATAACCAAGGTACGGAGCTAATTAGACCCTTAGAGAATTCTTGGACAGATTCTTGGCAGAAACTATTTAACTCAAGCTACACCTCACTTACTTCTTCCCTTGTACTAGACTTAGGTTAGGTACACCGGAGTAGGCGTATTTTAGATGCACCAGTTGAGTACTTTTAGTCATTATTTATCATTGTATGTATTTTATCCATTTTAAGTATCTTATGGCTTAGAAAGCATTCAAATGCTTTTACAGTATTATTTCATAATACTCCTTTTACTGTACGCACTTTACTTCATAGCAAGTATTACGATCGTTGCAATTAACTTCTCTTGCATGAGAAACAAGACTGCTCAATAAATAACCTTTTTATTGAAAACGCCTGTCTCTCTATTTCTCTGCACTTCTGGTGAAACTAAGCATGCACGATTGACTGAGTGAAATAGCCATCTATTGTTTCCGCAACTCTGAAGATATATTTCTTATTCTCGGGGAACAAAGTTGTCATGTTATATGGTTGTCAGAAACTAATCCCTGGTACTTAGTAAGGCAACACAGCGATATGCGATGCGTTGCTTTACACAAGATTTATGAAGCCACAAAGGTGGCCTTGCATGGCTTCATAAATCTCTTTTTTATGTTGCGTCCGTCTTGCACTACCCAACACAGAGGTTTCCCTGCCCACACCAGTGAAGGCAGGGAAACCAATATGTCCAGGGGGTGGCCATAGCTGAAGCCAACTCTTGGGTCCCAAGGGCAATTAATGGCTCAGAGAGGAGAACCATATAGACCCAGCCCCGTTTGTTGGCATGGCCAAACACCAGGGGTAGGGTCCACGGAGCTGAAAACAGCCGAGGGAGGGAGGCTGTGTGGTTCCTCTCCACCTATTTCTTTGAGGTCAGGCCTAGTGTGGTGACAGTCCTTCTGGCTATAATCAGCATGAGAGGGGGCTGCATGCCCCCTCACTTAGTGGCCCATTAGGATGGCGGGTGGATTGCCCCCACCAGCTGGCGGTAGCCACCGCCAAACTGGCGGGGCAATCTGCCCGCCATCCTCACTGAAATGACCCCCCACCACATTAGGATGGCTGGGGGGTCCGGGGCGGACGGAAAGACCGTCTGCCGCTTTACTGCTCCGGTCGCCTTGCGACTGGGGCGGAAAAGGTTTAATATGGTGTTGGTGTCTGTTTAACACTGCCAGCCATATTAGTATGGGCCCAATCTGATGCCTTTCGGTGGAGTGGAAAGGCAGGCGGTCTTCACTTCGGGGGCCCCCTTCAGGCCCCCAGAGTGAAGACAAGGTGGGGGGTGCACCTGTTGTACCCCCCAGCATTTGCATACATAAAGTGGCAGGCACTGCCCGCCACAATGTTAAAAATGTAGGATGCGCCCACCACAGAGGCGGGCGCATCGTAATAACCCCCACAGGAACCACGCCGTTATGGCGGGCGGTCCTGATCCCCGGGTGGATGGCGGGCAGGCAAAGTCCGCCCGCCATCCTAATGAGGGCAAGAATTTCTAAGGCAGGGCCCTAGGGAATAGGGTCCCCAGGACCAACATTGGCCCAAGAGTGGGGCCACGTGGCTCTCCTACCCCTTCTGCATTTAGCCTGACCACTTGCCCTGGGAAGAGGGTCACATTTGCCCTCCTCCCCAATCAAAATAATGAATTCACTCCAGGGACTTAGCCCACCTGGGGGACATATAGAAAACAAGCACTTGGTTTTTTTGTATTTTTATTTTACTGTGGATTCATGGATTCTTCGTGAATTCAAAGTAAAATTAAAAAAAAACATTTTTGGGGCCCTAAGCAGGGACCCCATCACCAGGCATAGGGGGTCAGGGTATTCCTACCCTGCCCCCTAACGTATTTGTTTCCATTTTTTTTTGGGACTCGGACGAATCCTAGTTCCAAGATGGCTGCCAACACTATCTGTTGGAAGTGGTGGAAGTCAATCAGACCTCATCGCAAGATCTGTCGGATTTGCAAAGGATTCGGGACTCTAGATATCCATAAAAAGTTTTTTGTTGATAACTCTAAAACTACTGACCGAATTTACACCAAACCACAAAAGGGCTCTTTCTGGGCCAAGAGGTAGCTTTCTGGCAATTTTTGTGTAACTCTGTTCAGCCTGTATTTGTTTTCAAAATCCCTATGGGTAATTGCATGGGAAAACATGTTTTGGGACCCCCCTTTTTCTCGACCCCCCTCTCTCACTTCAGAAATCACCACAAAACTTTGAAGACTACAGCTGAAGGGAGTGGCAAACTAGTATTCACCATTTCATGAAGATTCGTCAAAAGGCATCAAAATTATTAGCAAAACAAAAAATGCTTTGTCGATTGAATCTAAGGGCCTCATTACAATGTCAGTTGAGTTTTTGTCCCACCAGCATGTGGCGAAAGCAAAACAGCCGACTAGTAGTCAGCAGTCCCACTGCCCTCATTACAATGTGACCACCTTCACGGCGGTCACAATGTGTATACATTGCATTGCGGCGTGTGCTGATGGCTGTATGCCGCAGTACAAAATATACACATCTCACATATGCCTGCATTATGTGGCAGGCAACATGTGGTGCCTACCACATGCTGCAGGGATATGTAGGGGGCAGTTTTGTTGCCCATCATGGCCCACTGCAGAGGCCCGGGGGAAAGGGGAACCAGCTAGGGGCCCCCAAGTCACTTTCTGCCTGCCTTTTCATGGCAGATTAACCACAACGAACAGGCCGGTGGAAAGGGACTTTATAATACCTACTCTGGGGCCTGAACAGGCACTGCCCCATTGTAGGGACTGCCGCAGTGACAGGATCTTGATCCTGTCGGATGTGGCGATCTTTACCCCCGCCAGTTGAAATCCGACAGTCTGCATCATAATGCGGCTGCCAGATCCAATGGGCTGGATGGCAGTAGGATTCACTGCCTGACAGTGGCGGTCCTACCGCCATCGTACTCAGGCCCTTTATCCAAATTATAACAAGCCTCAAAATTGTTTTGGTAATCTGAGCTTTTCGCTATGGTATAGAGAATTACAAAAATATGTGTTACTGCATAAATATCAGGTCCTTCTCTATTACCTGGCTGTTTTCCAAAGGCCAAATTTCACCATGTTTGATTAAACGGAATGAGACATTGGCGAAATTAGGGGACCCCTTCACTACCTTCAGGCTGCTCCTGATTTTCGCCGCATCGCTGTCTTGTTGGGTCCATTTTGCTGGTGCCGGCTCCCCTCCCTGGGTCTCTCGCTGCTGTGGCCGGTCTCTCCCTGCTGCCGCAACTTTCTTTCAACCTAGCGCGGCCGCGGTGGGGGAGACCGAGAGGGCAGGACTATAACTCCCGGCTGCCCTAGTGCCCGGAAGCAGGCATCTCTGAAATCGCGCCAGGAGGCGTTTAAAACCCAGCATTACTCTTGGTGCAGCGGAGACACTTTCACTACCTTCAGGCTGCTCCTGATTTTCACCGCATCGCTGTCTTGTTGGGTCCGTTTGCTGGTGCCGGCTCCCCTCCCTGGGACTCTTGCTGCTGTGCCCGGTCTCGCCCTGCTGCCGCAGCTTTCTTTCAACCTAGCGCAGCCCCGGTGGGGAGGAGACCCAGAGGGCAGGACTACAACTCCTGGCTGCCCTAGCGCCCGGAAGCAGGCATCTCATAAATCGCGCTAGGAGGCGTTTAAAACCCAGCATTACTCTCGGTGGAGCGGGACACTTTCACTACCTTCAGGCTGCTCCTGATATTCGCCACATCGCTGTCTTGTTGGGTCCGTTTTGCTGGTGCCGGCTCCCCTCCCTGGGACTATCGCTGCTGTGCCCGGTCTCTCCCTGTTGCCGCAGCTTTCTTTCAACCTAGCGCGGCCGCGGTAGGGGGGAGACCCAGAGGGCAGGACTACAACTCCCGGCTGCCCTAGCGCCCGGAAGCAGGCATCTCTGAAATCACGCCAGGAGGCGTTTAAAACCCAGCATTACACTCTGCGTCATGGGAGCGCGTGGGAGCGTCCCGGGAGAAGCCCGGGACAAGGGCGGGACTGTTTGTGACCGTTAGTGGCCGGAAGAGGGTTAGTTGGGACACCCCCCTAGGCTCTGTTAGCCTGCCAAGCTGGACTTAAAGCAGTTGGTGGTTTATTGTACTTGCTACTCTTGACCCACTGTGTGATTTAACTACTTTAACTACTATACATATAACCACATACTCCTCTAATTTGATAGGGCTAAAATATGGGGAAGAACAATCCAGCCATCCAACCTCCTGCTCCAAAAATTACCTCATTACCCACCCTGACTGCAATTGATCGCATGCTTCAGAAAACCATCGGGGTGGTGGTAAATGCGATCGAACACACTGAACGCCGCCTCTCGCTTCCACCCGGTTCACTACCCCCCTTGAACTCCACCAACATATCAACATGTACGATAAATTCCCAAGAGTCGTTAATGGCACCTTCCTTTGCTGCACTTCTGGGGGGTCACCCCCTCAAACAACCCAAGATGTTGCCTTAGATATGGGCAACCTACATGAGGAGTCCCTACCTGTACTAACTAGGTTATCTATGACCCCAACGCCTTTTTTAAAAGACCCCACTCCTGACTCTCTCCTCCAGGTAGAAGACTCAACAGTTAGTGAGTCTTGCGCTACACCAATAAGCCAGATTTTGGTCTCTTCCACGTCTCAGAGCGTGAATAACTCTAGCCCACGGGTAACTACCAGAGGGCAGAAGGCCAGGGATAAACTAAAACATCTTAAATCGCAAGCCCCAGTGGCTAAAAAACCTAATGGGTCTGTAAGGGGCATTAAACAACAAAAAGCTGCTGCTAAAGATAACACAACAAAAGGGAATAATGTTAGTAATAGTGTTATGCCAAATGTACATATCACAAATACAGATGTAGGCCCTTATATCATACACACAGAAAAGCCTGCTACCTTTCCACTCTTCTCACCTTGTCCTCCCCGTAATGATGGTAATTGAAACCCTCATGAAATCCTTGATGGTCCCCCTTGTGGAACGGGTAAAACGCCTAGGGGAAAAAATAGACAACTTGGAGCAACTGATGAAGAATAACATGTCCACATTAGGCCACTCACCGGCTGGGGC
Organism: Lissotriton vulgaris; assembly: GCF_964263255.1. Lineage (NCBI taxonomy): Eukaryota > Metazoa > Chordata > Amphibia > Caudata > Salamandridae > Lissotriton > Lissotriton vulgaris. The sequence goes on along the minus strand of NC_141694.1, from coordinate 1,193,837,862 downwards.
AACCACAAAGCCCACTGAAAAAGAAAAACATTCGCCCCTTTTAGCTAAAAAAACTACCTTAAAAACCACGGCCCATACCCCACTTGAACCTAGCCCCATAGACTCTCAAAGAACGAAGACCAAGGGTACGACGGATAGGTCTTTGCCGAGGGATTTGAGAAGGCCGGAAACTCAAAAATCCCCTAGGAGGGAGGGTACTCAATGAATAGCTACACACAATTCGGGTAACCCCAACAAAAATGACAGGGAACCCAAGACTCCCACCCCCCATACTAGATCAAATAGGCCACCCACATGCATAGATTTACCCCCACAATCATTACCATATACTGTTGTATTTCTATCTAGGACCCTAATTCGATATTCCCGATTCATGCCCTTATGTGGTTATAATAAATAGTATCCTTATAAAGGCATAAGAATCATATCCATGTTTAGTAATAGCCCATGCAGTCCAAAGCACGGCAAGGCTACTCCCATAGACTCCTAGAAAGCACAACGCGTTCTTTAAACAAACCAAGCCTCCAGCAGCCCGGGAATTCCCCCTGCTTTTGTTTTGATTTGCACAAGAACTCCTGGAGTCCAGAAAGAACTGTTAGTTCTTAGTGACGTCTTATGTCCAACCTTACGTCAAACCTGGCACCGTTCTGGTATAAATATACCAACGTTGCCTTAAGCAAACACACGGTGGTGGGGAGCAGAGCGACGTTCTACTTGTCCGAGAGCCCAGCTGTTGCCAGAGCCAAAGGAAAATGCCCCTCCCTTTCGACGCACTGAGAGAGACGCTGTCTTTTTCTCCAGCCGAGAAAAACCAGCTCCGGTGTTCCCAAGTCACCCTCGCGGGTTGCTGGGAGATCGAGTCCTGAGAAGCGAGATACAAGACCTCCTTCATTCTATAACCAAAGTACGGAGCTGATTAAAACCATAGAGAGAATTCTTGATTCCGATACTTGGCAAAAACCTAACTTAACTAAAAACTGCAACTTACTTACTCCTTCCCACGTATTAGGCTTAGGTCAGGTACACCGGGGTAGGCGTATCTTAGAAGTACCAGTTGAGTTCGTTAGTCAATGTTTTTATGTATGTATATATTTTATCCATTTTAAAGTATCATATGGCTAAGAAACCATATCAATGATTTTACAGTATTATTTCATAATACTACTTTTACTGGATGCACTTTACTTTATAATAAGTATTGCAATTGTGGCAGTTCATTCCTCTTGCATGAGAAAGAAGACTGCTCAATATAATAACACCTTTTATTGAAAACGCCTGTCTCTCTATTTCTGTGCATTCTGGTGAAACTAAGCATGCACGATTGACTGCGTGAAATAGCTGTCTAATGTTTTCACACGACTCTAGAGATACACGCTTTATTCTGAGGGAACAAAGTTGCCATGTTTATGCGGTTGTCAGAAACGGAATCCCTTCTTGTCTAATCAGGGAAGTTTACTCCTCCCTGTTCATTCGAGAAAGTTTCTAGTGACCTCTGAGCTAGCTGGCAAAAAATAATTAGGTCTAACATAGTCAGTAGAAACCTAAATGACCTCAGTCCTACGTCTACACTGCTGTTTATGTTATTCCAATACACAGAGCCTATTGGGAAAATAGGAACTACACTACAATACGGTAGTGTTAGTCGGTGTTCCAGAATTGTCCCAAGGAAAACCAGAGTCTTTCTTTGAATTGAGAAATAAAGCCGTGTACTGGCTGAACAAGAACAGACATCTTCCCTCTGACTTGTCTGGGCAAATATTGTTTGCAAGAAGGTTAAGTTGGCTGGGGCCTAGGAGAAAGGACATCCCAGGGGATTGCATAGTTATTAATTTTGGGGGCAAGCGGGTGGTCCACCATATATGTAATTGGTCTTTCCAGTGTGGTGCGAGCAATATCCTCACCAGGGATTTGAGCTATTTCTATCCCCAATTACCACCCCAACAAACAACTATGACCCGATTGGAATTTCCATATAGGGACTTTGAAGAGGGAAGGGGAAGCAGATACAACATTCCAACTTTTAATTACTATGACAAACTCTCTGACCTGGAAAGGGTGGATTGACTTGAGCCTGTGGATCTTACCTCAAATACTATGGTCAATACACATACCCTGTGTAGGAAAAAAGAAGGTAGAACAGAGTATAGTAGTAGAACAGACTATAGTGATGATACAACTAAAGAACCCCTTTTAATTACTAGTAATGCCTCCCACTGCGAAGATCTTACGGGAACGGGTATTGTTCCTGTAACAAATAAAGAAGTACCAAATATGGAGATACTATTTTGGAACGTCGCAGGGCTCCGTGCAAAAATTGCAAACGGCCTCTGGTTAGTCTTCGTTCTCAACTTTAGCATTTTATGCCTACAGGAAACATGGGCCCCTTCAGAGCTACATCTGGAGGGATATAGAACATACTTCTCCCCAGCACGACCCTCTTCCTCTGGCAGAGCCAAGGGTTGATTAACAATTTTTGTATCAAACCTTCTCCATTTCACAAGTATAGTCCCAATAAAACTAGAGATAAACTTTCAAATTCTTATCCTACACCTTAGTAACTCCAGAGCCCTTGTTATTGTGAACTTCTATAACAACCTTCCCATAGTTGATTTAATAAAAACCATAAAGGAGATAAATGTATTCCTTTATGACTACCAGTTAAGGTACGGAAGGAGTTGACCATAATCTGATGTGGGGATTTCAATCAGACCCTTTGAAAACAGAGTGCGAGTACAGTTTGTGGGATTGAGGATGAAAATGGCGATCCAATAACTAATTTTCCCCACACTGTGGTTGGTCAGTGTCTGAATGAAACGTTCTGTGGCATAGAACTTGCCCTTGCCAACGACCTGGTGAATCCTTCTATCCCGGTCATACCTACGTTTATTGGTAGAGGCAGGCCAAGTGCAATTGACTTTATCTTTATTTCAGCAACAGCAGGAAGTGATCTGATTAATTCTAAAACTTACGATATAATCCTCAGTGATCACTACCCAACAGCATAACCCTAAAACTGACCAAGAAAGGTGAAGGGTTCAATATCAAGACGACCTTAACCCAAAATAACCTCACTTTAGATAGACTTAATGGCTATACGCTAAGGTGGGAACAGGTTTACCCCCTGGCAATTACTATTAAGCTGGTTTCTAATTTAAGACCAGCTCTCTAGAAATGTTTTGATCCTGCCACCACCAGTGAGGATATTATGGTTAGTTTTTCAACATTAATAACATCAATCAGGGAATCTCTTTTTGTTAAAATTAAGACAGGAAAAACACTAATAAGGGATGGTTCGATAGTGCCTGTACGAAAGCCTATCAGAACTTAAAAGCCACGTTAAACAAAAAGGATAGAACCTCCAAGGAAATAGCTGCCCATCGGAAAACTTATAAACAGGCCCTAAAACGTAGGAAGAACTCGCTGAAAAAAGACCTTTGGATCCAATTACATTCCTCCTGTTCCATAAGGGACAGTGCTGCCGTCTGGAAGGTCTTGAGGTCTCCTTTTTTAGCTAACACAACGGTGACCCCCAGCCTTGATGTTGCGATTGATAAACAGACGTGGGTTGATTATTTTGAGCGGATATTCAGCTCACCCTCTCTCGCAACTCAATCATTTTCTTCTGGGTTAAACTTGATTTCTTTTCCATTGCCTATTAATATAACTCACGAGGAGGTGGAGCTAGCCTTGATGGCCAGCAAAAACGGCAAAGCTCCAAGCCCCGATGGAGTCCCTATTTACTTTTTTAAATTCAATATGGAACTCTGGTCGCCTATTCTAACCAGGGTCCTCCAGGCAATATGTGACGTGGGCCTTATTGACTCATGGTCCCAATCCATCCTTGTGCCTATATTTAAAAAAGGGGATCGCAATCACCATCTTGCTACCATACTATATCCCTGCTGGATTTACTGGGGAGAGTGGCCTGTCGCATTATTTTAGATCGACTCCAGCAGTGGGCTTCAGACAACAAAGTTCTGTCCGATTTGCAGTATGGGTTCTGTGAGGGTTTGGGCACAATAGAGCAAGCCCTTAATTTATCCCTATTAGTTGATAAGTATGTAAAGGCAAAGGGGGGGGCATTTACATGGCATATGTTGACCTTTTAGCAGCATTTGACTGCGTTAATCATCATAAGCTGTGGACCATCCTAGCTGACATGGGAATGGATAGGTCTTTTTTAACATTCTTGCGAGAACTATATACAAATGCCACAGCTAGAGTTAGAGACGGAGTGGGGGGGGCGAGCTAACAAAGCCTTTTAGAGTAGAACGCGGGGTAAGGCAGGGCTGCGTTCTAGCCCCTTTTTTGTTCAATCTCTACACCAATGGCCTTGAAAAAGCCATGGTTACGGGTTGCAAGGACCTCCCCACTATAAATAAGCTCCCTATACCGATCCTACTCTACGCGGATGACGCTGTCATATTAGCTCGGACCCCCATGGAGCTACAGCGTGCACTCGTAAAGTATCATGATTTCATGGGTAACCTGGACCTAAAGATAAACATCAAAAAGACGTATGTTATGTCCGCAGGCCCAAGGATGAAAAACATTAAGCCTATGTATATGGAAAAACAACAATTGGATACTACAACCACCCTGCCTTACTTAGGCATAGTATTTGACAACAAATGCTCCTGGAAGCCTGCCATTGAATCAAGAAAGCTTACTTTTAAGAGGACAACAGCCGCCTTGGTTGGCTTTGCCAATAAATTAGGCAGGTGCCCCCGGTAGAACTTCTTGAAATTTACAGGGCTAAATCCATTTCAAGTGCACTATATGGGGCTGGGATCTGGGGCTTTGCCAAAGTTGAGGAGGTGCAAAGGGTGGAAAATAATTTTTTAGGATTCATATTGGTTGTCCCACAGGGAACTTCAACCTATGCATGTCACATGGAATTGGGATTTACTTTCATAACCGATCTGATAAGGATCCAACCCCTTCTTTTGTGGCACCGCATATGGTCCTCTAGTGAAACCTCAGTTTGTAGGGAGTTCATTGAGGACTGTATTTCCCTCAACAACGGACACAAAATCACCTGGATGTCGTACAGTAGGCAATTCTTTACCGACTTTGGCATGCAACAGTATTACACCTCTCCTTCTATAATTGCAGTAATACCAAGGAAGCACTTTAAAAATGCTTGCCTGACTCATCTTGAATCCCTACGACTCTCTAGTGAGGTCTCTAAACCAACTGTGCAACACTCACTACAAATACAAACAACAATGACGGTCCAGCCTTATTTAACCTTTAAGCTTTCGGGATATGAAAGATTTTTGTTAACCAGGTTAAGATTAAACATCTTCCACCACCTAATCACCTTCCCTAAGACTAACACCTGGGAAAAATCACCTCTACCATGCCCTTGTGACGATAGCTCTCCCCAAACCACGATCCACACACTACTCTTCTGCAAATTCTTTTATGATTTGAGGAAACAGTGGCTCACTCCTATTTTAAAAATTATGGGCCTACGTAGGTGTCGCCCAGCATTCCTTGCTCTTCAATTTCTAGAAGTTGAAGCTTTTGCTAAACCGATAGTAAACTTCCTGAAATTGGTCATTAAGCACTTGCAGAATCTAGAGCAACATTGACCCGTTCTTTCTGTAATAGTAAAAAATTGATTTGCTTTCTTATTCCCTATATTCTGTTGTACCTTTGTATTAGTTCAGAAACTGCGATTGTTTCTTATTTTTAACTTAAAAGCTTTTCACGCTGAGTGTATTGTTTCATTCCGTGTACATGCATTAGCAGCTTATACTCCCATGGTCGTAGCTCCCATATTAGGAGTAAAAAGCGCTTTCCTATGGGTGGAATTGAACATTGAGAAAACGTACTTTGTGCTAATTGTTTTTAATCTAATTTACTATTTATTTTTATAATCCTTTTTAAATGTATTCTTTTTCAACAACATTTAACCACATCGCTGCGGCGGCTATTCCGCCGCAGTGCTAAGTGGGCGGGGCGGCCGCTCGGCGGCCGCATGCTGATGCCGGAACCGCTCCGTCATCAGCCGGGGTTGGGCTGTGCTCATGATGGAGCGGTTCCGTCATGGCCCCGCCCGCTCAATAGAACGCGCCGCGCAGGAGCGGCGGCAGGGCCATGACGGAACCTTTCCGTCATCAGCACAGCGCCACCGCAGCTGATGACGGAGCGGTTCCGTCATCAGCATAGAAAGGGTTAAAATATACTTTGCTTTTATGGATGTTTTCTTTACAACCGAATAAAGCTTGATTTGATTTGATTTGACATTGGCAAAATTAGTCCTTGCAAAATGAATCTAATTTAGGCCAAAACTCATGGCCTCATTTGCAAGCTGTGTGCGCCGCAGGACCATCAATAGGCAGCGCAAACTGCAGAGCCATGTCCACGAGGCCTGTACAGCCACACTGCATGGCTTTCCATGGCCTTGTAGATGTATTGGGAGGCAATGTACCACAAGTTGTGTGCCATGGGCGTTACAGTGGATGTTTCCACATAACACGCACACATTTGACACATTCCCAGATTTACAACATGCTCTAAACCTAGGAATGCGTCAGAAGCCTACGCTTCCCCACGGGAGGTGTAACAGGTTTTTTTTTGTGAAGGAAGCTGTCCCTTCCTGCACAAAAGCAATTTGATTTCAATGCAGGCACCCTTGCACCTTGGTGCAAGGGTGCATGCGTTGGCGCTAGGCAGCCATTTTTGCACCAGAACAGTAAAAGAGGACAGGAATGTGCCCTATCTAATAGACACTGCGCATTCCTGCTCTTTCCTTCTGAGGTAAACAGCAAGAAGGCTTACGGCACTGATCTAGGCCAAAAATAAGTAAATGAAGACCTCAACTTCCACTTTTCATTCTCATCAGAATTACTCTATTATGCAGAATAAGGCCAAACATTTTTAACTAATTCTGACTTGGCGAATAATAGGAAAAATAAACAGCAATAGACATTATATAAAAGTACCGGATTTATTAGTTCCTTATTAGTTACTTTCAACAGAAGCAGATGATGATTCGTTGGATTTTGTCACACACACTTAGATGAATATAAAATGCCACAAAATGAATTTGTAACCTATGTCTGAGGCTAAGAAAACAAGGACTTAGAACTGAAATGTTGATAAGCGCAGTTTTCAACCAAGAAGTGCTGAGATAGTTGCCGACTGCCTAATATCTAATATTCTGAAAATGTTGCAAGCCATGCCCCGAAGGCACAGCTTCTACATTGCAGAACTTAGGACAGTATGCAATGGCTGAACAACTCGCCTGTCTGCTTTGGTTGAACAACCGGAAGAAATATTATTTCGGGATTTCCTCCAAGAAAAGAAAGCTTACAGCAATTTAATCATGAAAGTTCAAATCTAAGGCGAAAAATGTTTCCTTCTAGCTAGATAGCTCACAAACGAATAATCAGAACATTGCATAACTTTTCTTTTGCATGAGAGGGTACCAAATGAACGGGATAAATTAGACCAGTGCCACAGTTGTAAAATGTATGACAATGCTTAATTCGTGCCATGGTTGCAGGTGGCAGGCGCCAATACTAATTTTTCTCCCTTAGTAATAATTTTTCATTATCAGACCTTGACCAAGAGCAAGAGAAAGCCGAAAAAAGGCAGACAAGCAAGAGGATATAGTAGAAAAACCGTGGGAAAGAGAGAAAGCAAATTTGAAAATGAGCCTGCAAGAGTGAGTTTAAGAGACAGGAAGTGAAAGGCGGTAAAAGAAAGAAGCAATGAGGTACAATCAAAAGGGTGCAGCATTGGTATTTGACAACCCTAACACTTTGTAGTGCAGGAAGGGGGCTCCTAAGAACAAATGTGGATCCATTAATTATTTATTTTCTTTATTGCAAACCAAGCACTGTATAATATACAATTGTTTGTATGTGGCTGAACTGAGCAAAAATATGCATGCTTAAAGCTTGCTTAGCTTGTTGTTGAAAGTATATGCGAACTGAAAAGTGCAATGTGAGAACTGCATACCCCATTATCTCCCCATCTGTAAACTTACCTTAAACACTTCAAGCACCTGTTGCAAAAGTAATTTGCATAAGGGTATTGTATTTTCTCAGAATACTAATCAGATCTAAAAGAGACTGTAAGAGAATAAGGGAATAGGTATATAATACCTGGGAGCCTGTAATAACGTATTACAACTGAGTTCTGAGGTCCCAATGCCTGCCACCAGAGACAGCAGACAAGGGAAAGGCAGTTCAGGTCAGGTCTTTGAGCACAAAGCAGCTGTTGAAAAAAACGATAAACAAAAGTTTGTATTTTTTTCTTCTGCTCTATTTTTCAACTGAACATTGACAAGGGGATTTGAGATACTAATGGCAACATGTTTATTTTTTTCAATCTTTGGGTAACTATTGAAAAGTTTGATTCTTTCTGCACGTTTCGACTGGGCCTTTTTTTAAACTATATATCAAAATGTAACGCGGAGCAGCAAGTCACCTTGCTGTACTGCATTACAATGAAAGGGCACAGATGCGCTGTATTCATCACAATACACCTCACTCCTGCCTTTTCCCTCTGCTTGTTCACAATGTGCTGCCCAGCACTAACACAGGCACTCGTTCACCCTGATGCAAGGTTGCCTGCGCTGTAAGGAGGAGTGTTTTATGTAGAAAGGGACACATTCCTCCACAAAAACTATCCCCTGATGCATTTTCCTCTTTCTGTGTGTGCTGCAGAATGCACCATACATAAAGAGGAAAGAACAAGGAAAAATAACACTATTTCTCCTCGTTATGCCTCTCATTGTAAGGCATGGCATTTGGCATATTCCCAGGTTTACCAGTAATGGTAAATTGGGAAATTTGTAAAAAATCCATGGGTTTGGCGTGGTAACACACACGCACCACCCTTGGAATGCCTCCCTGGGGCAGAGTAACGCAACACAGAGATATGTGCTGCATTGCATTACTCCTGATTTATCAAGCCATTCAGGGCCATGCAAAGTGGCCTTGCGTAGCTTGATAAATCGCATTTTGGGTTAGGGTTGCTCATGTATCAAGTTGGGTGGTGCAAATGCAACGTAAAACCCCTTCAGAAATAGGCCCCCAAGTGTTGAACCATTAAACGTCAGACTCTAAGACCTTAATGACTGGGCTTCTAGTGACCTCATATCAACAGCCACATCATTTGTGTTACTCTTGATTTATTAAGCCACTCAGGGCCATGCGAGGTGAACTTGCGTGGCTTGATAAATCGCATTTCAAGGCTTGTGTTGTTTTTGCATCACACAATGTGGTACAAAAGTGACGCAACTCTCGATCAATATGCCCCTGATTGCATTAAACTGCTTTTATTATCTTTTTGTAACAAATATGTAACAGTTTTTTGATGTGGTGAAATTTGTACTGGGGATTCTATTTTTATTCTTCATGTTTTCCAACATGCGCCTTCTTTCATATGAAAGACCAAAGCACCAAGTATTGAATCAAGCATTTAAAGGCACGTTATAAAAAAGTGATGGTAGCATGGTTGTCTAACACCTAGTACTGCTACTGCCTACAGGAACAATGTGACAGTTTGTAAGGTTTCAGTGGTGCCATCAACCCTGTTTTGTATTTAAGAATAATCTGTACATTTGGATTAGCTGTAAGATTTTAATGACTTTCTTCTTGTGAAAAACAAATCATACGTTCCTATGTACTTCACCTTTAATGAACCCAGAATTGTATTCATGAATGATATATTCTCCTCAAGGGCATCTTGCACTACATCACATTTCCTACAGGAGAAAATCCTGCCACCTGCTCATTAGATAATTTGTGGTTAAAGTAACTTGTTTCTGTCACAGGATACGGTTCCATAGACTTGTATTGGTAAAAAAAAAGATAGAATCAGCATTAAATATTATGGGCTAGATGTAGGTAAATCTTTTTTACCGATTCTAAAGTACCGAATTTTACAGATTCTGTATTTTAGAATCGGTAAATTAGATGTAGGTAATAATTCGGTATTTTTTAATGAATCGGTAAGATTCGGTAATTACCGAATAGGTATTTACCGATGCGGTATTTGCCATTGATTCCTATGGGCCTGGAGACCCATAGGATTGAATGTCAATTACCGAATTGGTAATTACCGATTCGGTAAATACCGAAAAATTCTAGGGTGGCAGGGTGTCACTTTGACACTCTGTTGCACCCCTGATTCGTGTTTGTGTGCCATGTGGCACACATACATGCACTAAGGACATGTATTGTGCCACATGGCACAGGTGTAAATGCACATATTTGCATTTACATAGGAATTTGTTATTTACCACCAACTAATAGGTGGTGGTAAATAATGAATCCTTAAAGCCCTGTAGCACGGTTCACACTGCTACCTACATCTCAAAACACAGATTCAGTAAATTTACTGAATCAGTAATTTTACCGAATCGGTAATTTTACCGATTCAGTAAAATTACAGATTTGGTAAAATTACCTATTCGGTAATATTACAGAATCTGTGTTTTTTAATGCCCTACATCTCAGTATCCAAATACCGGTCGGTAACAGCTGAAAATCGGTATTTTCGGCCGTTACCGACCGGTATTTGGATACCTACATCTGGCCCTATAACTTTATTGTTGGTAGCAGTGGACTTTAATAACCACTCAGAGAACAATATATGTCATAAAAAAGTATGTATGTTTGTAGGTGCTGCACCAGATCACCTTTTTGCTACCAGTAGGTGCAACCCTAGTGTGATCAAATGTCACACTCAGCTCAATAATAATATGGCCAGGAGCACAAGTAAAATATTGGAATACAAATGGTATGAAATAGTAACACAACATGTACATATGTGTAGTACAATTAGCACTTTTTATTTCCAAGCTGTGTTAGAAAGAAAGCCCTGTATTCAAGAATTTATCAAAAAAATATACAAACTAGAGTGCAATAGATGCCAGTTGTAACCAACTGCTCATACATATTGTGTAGCTGTCGTACCATGATGATGACCATTAGTATATGTTGACATGTATACAGTTATGAGGGAGTAGATATATCCAGTCAATCATTTGTACCGTGCGCTACACGGCGGAGTGACGGCAGGCCCGAACTAGAGTGTATTCCCCTTCGGTACAGTTGTGTTCTTAGGGGTTCTCCCTGCCCCCACCATTTCGGGCTTACCATCGTGATAAACTCGTATTTGTATACCGTTTTGGTGGGAATTACCTCCGCATGTGTTGGATCAGTTTTGGTCCCTTTACCACTTTAAATTAACCAGAGTAAGGTAAGGTGGAGAATCAGACTGGGACGGATAGAAGTCGTGAGGAAGATTGACGTGACCAGCTTTGGGGCACAATAAACGGTTGAAACAGGTTGACACTAGCAGTTTAAGGAGGGGTGTTTTTGGAACTTGATATTCTCTATAAATACACCCATCCTTCACTATTTTTAATCCTGGCCGTGGGGCCCATGAATAAAGAGTTCGGAAAAGGCACCCATGAGTCAGTTTTAAGCACTTTCCACACTGCACTTTTTCTATTACAGCACCCAGTCACTAGGGAACATATACCCCAGCATTATTCTTTGTTTTCTTATGTTGTTTTTTCTTCCCCCTCCCTATGCTCCATCCTGTGCGTGGCTACGCCAGGATGTTTTGTAAGCAGACCCGATGATGAAGCATGTCACACACATTTGTGTGTGAGTGAGGGCAATTTTCTAATACACAATTTGTGCCATTACATGTCTGTCACTCTATCATATTTCTTTCTCGCTGTCGGCAAATATGTCAATTGGGGATAAGCTAATGTTACCATGTTTTAAGGAGTGAGTACGTGCAGTTTAGCACTGGTTAGCAATGGTTGGTGAAGTGTGCTGAGTCCTAATGCCAGTAAAAAAAAGATCTGAAAACACTGGAGCAGGTAGGCAACATGTTTGTGGAAGACCACCCCAAGGATGACAGGGTTACCAGCCAAATAGTAGTCTCAGTGAATAACAGTAGGTATTTGGTAGGGAATGTAATAACATATTAACCTTGGTTCGTTAGACGTGAGCATATGGTTCAAAGCAATAATAGGAGCATAAGAAAATTCCCCTTAAATATCTTTTCAAAGTCAAAAAGTCAAAACTTGGGGAGCAAAAAATGAAGAACTTATTGGTAAGTGAAAAAACAACCCTGTATCCTAGGTAGGGCCCGCCATGGTAAAGAAAACCAGAGCAAGTGTTGCACTTCCAGTTTCAGAAAAGTCAAGCCTTAGATGCTTACCATTCAATGTGTCACTCAGTTGAAAAAGACCCAGAACTAGTGTGGAAGGCATGATAATAGATTAAATGCTTGTAGAGATTGAAGACCGACTAAGCCTATGTGGCCTAAAAAACAAAGATACAATCCTGGAATTGGGAGGGAGGGAAAACAAAGTATATGCTTTATGTAACCATCAGAGAGAAGGTACCCAAATATGTGAGAAATAGAGTAAATGAGATTGTATAGAATACCATGCAAATGTTAACATTAAAAGGTAAACATGAGAAATAATCAAGTATATTGAGCAGATTAAATATATCAGTCTAAAAGTGAAATTGATAAAAATAAGATTCATAAAGTGAAATATATCAATCAACTGAAATTGAAGGTTATAGAAAACTGGATATGGCCAACATTGTCAATCATGCAAACCGGTCAATATGTACATTATAATGCCATAAGATTCGTGGTTGTAAAAGCACCATAAAATAAAAGCAATACACACTATTAACACATTGTGTTGTTACAAATACTCATGGTAATAACCACATGATAGTACACTGCACTAAGAATACAGATATGACACCTTGACTGAAATATTACCTTTTTCTACTATGCAATAGGCTAAATAGAATGTTTCCTTTCTTTTCATTTCCAGTGACTAAGAAGCATTAGAAAAAGGTCTACTAATAGTGCAAAATATTTTCATTTACAACCATGATGTCCAGTACTAGAGACAAGAAATGAATATAGTAAACCAACATAATACAACCCTGTAAAATGTAACAAACATGGCAATGGCAAGGCTTTACCCAAAACAATCATTAAGTGGTGACTCTGATTTATGCTTCTAATGAAAGACAACAGCAGGTGAAAACGTTGTCTGGTAATGTGAAAAAGTATAACAATATATGTGTCAAGGGTCATAAATTTGTAACCAGAAAAATAAAGTTCTTAATCTTGATTTAAACCACTATCAACAGCGTGGAGTCTGATAATCTATTTGGACTCGGTTTGATGTAATAAAAGCACTCTATTGCCACCACATGGTTTGTTTTGATGACTTCTAGGGCATGAAACCTAACATGTATATTATCCAGACTGGAATGTATGGAGTAATAGCAGACTACCAAAGGGTAAGGACCCTTATTATTATGACTTTCTCTGATGTGCTCTCTATATGTTCTATTAAGCTCTTAACAGTGCTAACCACATATATATTAATGAACAAGAGCAAATTACAATATGCGAAATATTTAGTGAAGCAGTTGATAGAATAATTTATTTTATATTTTTTGTGACCATTGTATTGGACTGCTTGAGTTTTGCCTAAGACATATTTGACATGTGTTGCAATTGTCATATTTATAAAAGTTTGCTGGTCTGTTTGTAAATCATGTGATTTTCATAAAAGTATTAACAGGTTGTATCAAACTGTGATGAAGTTTGTCTTTGAGGGCGGGACCCCTCTTGTATGCTTCTATAGGTTTATTGGGTATGCAAGACTGTGTGCAGTTATCACTGCACAAAATTTGCCAATGTTTTAATATTATCACAGACTTTAGAGTGGACAGATAGCTTAAACTTAAATAAACAATGAATCCTACCCTACCATTGGGTAGAAACATTAAACTCTTCCATAAATTAGTAACCAAAGATTTTTACCATCTGTAAGATTGGCACATCAATCATCACACATTTTGATATGACAACACTGAGTTTTGATTGGTTCGGGCTGAACTGTTCCTGTCAGGCACAGGGTCAAGGCTGATTTGCGTGTAGCCAGGTCCAAACTAGGGTGGCATGGTGAGCAAAAGAATGACGGATTTAACCCAGATATCTTGACTGGGGGTTAATGTTTTTGATTTGTTCTGCATTCCCTCCATCAATTGTGTGTCTTTTTCTTGCTGGATAGGGGCCAAGGAAATATATGTCTCAGACTAGATTTCATGTTTTACCTGTGTGAACTGATTTCAGTTAGTCAGCACTTGCCCCAGGCCACCTTTAGAGACAGGCGTTTCTTTCCCTCTCTCAAGACCTAATAGTCATTATATTTCCGCTCACAGACTTACTTTCTAGAGCTAGTTCATTTCCCTTTTCTTGATTGGAACCTTCATTAGGTAGCTACATTCAATGCTATGTTTGTTGACTTCATCTGCTTCAAAAGTTTCCTATTTGCCCACAATCTTAGCTTAGCATTAGGGAGTTTATGTTCATGTAAATGTCAATTATCTGGGGTGCAAAAACACCATCTTTATCTCTCCTTATATGCTCCTCTTATTGTTATAAGTATATTGATCACTTGCAAAACAAAAATAGGGTCTATCACCTTAAGTGAAGTTAAGATAGGCGATTGTAGGTTTGTGAGTGTTCATCTGTGTGTGAGAGAGAAAAAGAGACATTAACTACCTTATTTAGATCCTGACGGGCAGCCCACCATCCATCAGGTTTGCAGTGGACATCTTCTCCACAACGTCTGTTGGAGTGCGACCCATCATATTAAGAGCTCATCACCAGCCCTGTGGTGATCTATGTGCCTTCACAGAAACCACCCCCAAACCTATTCTTGTGGCGGCCCTAAAGTTTAGCACGCAGCCGCTGTAATTTAGGAGGGCGTAGTCCAAACTTTTTTGTTTTTCAGAAACAAACTCCCAAAGAAGAGGGGGACCTTTGTAGAAGCGTGTCTACACTTACCCTTGGGCGCTGCTGTTTCTTCGTGCTTGCTGCTGCTGGGTGCTGGGCTCCTGACGCCGTTGGTGATCCCCGTTGACGGCGCCTCATACCATCTTGGCTGCCGCGGGGAGGAACTACGGTTCCCAGCATCCCTAGCGGCCGGATACCACCACCACTTCCTGTCCCACGCACCAGGAGGTGCTCAAAATCGCAGAGCTTCCTCCGCGTCGCGGACGCGCGCGGACGGCGCCGGGCGGAGCCCGGGCAGAGGGCGGGCCGTCTGTGGCCGTCCGTGGACGACTGTGGTCGGGCGGGCCACCCCCCTAAGATCTCCTCAACCGTAAGTGTCATACCCAAGCACAAACATGGGCGATTCCACTACTATAAACACCCATATCGATATATCTTCCCAGGGTGTTGATACCTCTGCCTCAGTCTCTCTCATTACATCTTTTGAAACACTAATTGAAACTGCCTTCAATGAAATTGTAGAGACGGAGAGGAGGCTTTCAATGGGCTCTTATACTACTAACAACATATCGAGTGCTCCTGGAAACATCCATATCATCCCCGAGATTACTGTGGTTAAGCCACTACTCCCATCTGTAGCTGTGCCCATTGTTTTGGAGGATGAAAACACTGTTACATACATAGCTACAGATCTTGTCCTTTTAAGAACGGCGGCTGCTAGCCAACTGGTACCTCCGTCCAAAGAAACCATCCCTATTAGCATACCTGTTTCCCAGGGGGATGTCATTACCCTGGATGTTACGGAGTCTTGCAGTAACAAACCAGAACGGGGAAAAAGGAAAAGAGGTATTATTAAGCAAAGCGCTAATAAAAGAAAACAACCCTCACTAAACAAGAGTCAGCCTACTCCCCAAAGCCTGTGGAACAAACAAAAATCTTCGGGGGTGGTAACCGTACCTATGGAGGAAAAAGACTCAGTGGATATAGATAGCACTCCTTTTTTGCCCATAAATCACCCCGGTGGGAACTGTAATACTGTTTGGACCCAAACAACACTAATGGGAGATAATTATAACTTTTCCAAACAGAATGGGAACCTTATCGAAACTATAGTAGACACTATTTTTAACCGAGTGGAGAAACTTATGATCAACCAATTTAATAATGTTTTTAAAAGATTGGACAGATTAGACAACCTGGTCAAAAATGTTGAAGCCAAAAGGAAGGGGTCTATTAGTTTGGACCAAATTAGAGCCGACCGTCTTTTAAAGGATCTCGAATCCTTAAGCAACACTCTGCCATCTAAAATACAGGCCGCTTGCATTGCATTGAACAAGGGAACGAATAATCTGGAACCATCATCATCATCATCGCCCATTACACAACCTTTAATGCAACCGCGAACTGTTAATGTAGGGGCTAAGTGTGCAAAATCTAGTACAGCTGCTAAAACCATCCCAACCCCTGCACCGAGGAAAACTCCCCCTCTGGCCACTACTAACAAAAGTCCAACCAGCAAGGATGACCGCCCTATTCAACCTATTACAGCTACAACATCAGCTGTAAATGATAACATAGGTTCTACCCAAGTAAGGTTAAATAAGCCCCGCAAAAACGAAGGGCCGGTGCGTCCTCTACACTTACCACCGGATGCCTGCCCGTTTGTTTTGATTTTGGCAGGAGTACCAGTGCTGAGGGAGGATCAGGGGGAAACCTGGGTTCAATTACGAAATAAATGTATAGACTGGCTAACTAAACATAAAGGGGTTGGATATGACATATCAAGAGAAATCATATCAGCCCGCAGGGTGCCCTGGATCGGACCACTACCTAAAGACAAGGATGGAGATTGTGTAGTTCTTAATTTTAAAAATCCTGGAACTGTAAGACATTTGCTTAATATAAGTGGTAACTGCTCAGCTATTCCCACGGTCGCAACTATGCTACCCCTAAGCTACTTTTACAGACAGCCACCTATGCAATTCCAACCGCCTTTAATGCATTTCTACCCTCCACCCAGGTACCCTCAGCCACCAGCTATGCATTTCCAGCCAGTTGCTTTCCCCTTCAATACATTTAATAGATTTGCACCCTTGTCAGGGTTGGACATGTTGGATTGACCCTCTCTAATTAAACCAGCCAACTCAGTTGTTTCCTTATCATCTGTCACCAACGGAAACCAGGCAGATACAAATTCCCTGATAGGGACTCCTGGAAGAGGCCAATCTATGAATCATAAGTCCTCGGATTTTGTACTCTCTGTTGTGAGTTGGAACATAGCGGGTCTTAAATCCAAACTGAAAATCAAAGAATGGCTTGATTGGGTGAACACTAATTGTGACTTATTGTTGCTCCAGGAAACTTGGTCTTTAACTAATCCTACAATGGAGGGCTTCTGCTGTTATAACTCAAAGGCCTTAGCCTCATCCATGGGACGGCCAAGCGGGGGGCTATCTATCTGGTCCAAGATAAAACCTGGGGTACAAATCAAACTGATCCCAACACCAGGCAAATGTTTTATGGCTGTTAAATACATTAATAGGATGATTTTATGTATAATTAACTTTTATAATAATGATTTTGTTAATCATCCCAACGGAAACTTCTTGTCTTTGTTTAGCTTCATTGATGATATCGTTGAGGGGTTGAAGTATGGACATTATGATGGTATTTGTATAGGGGGAGATTTTAATGCTCATATGTATCGCACTAGTGCTCCGTGTCAAAATGGCGAGGAATTGAAGAATATACTAGCCTCACGTAACCTAGTGAATGCTATGGAAATCGCTGGAACTAGTGCTGAAACTAAATTTGCACCCACCTATATAGGCCAAGGCTGCGCCTCCACGATTGATTATATATTTCTTTGTTCATCTCTGTGTAACATAATTCGAAAAGCTGAGGTTATTTGTAGCGCATATAGTGACCACTATCCGCTTAGAATACATCTAGACCATCCTCAGACAAGAAAGGCTGCATCAAAGACAGAGAGGGGGCCACAAAATTTGGTATTGTCTACGGATAGACTAAGACTAATATGGAAAGGGGCGGATAATAAAGCTATTCTAGCCAATGTAATCAGAAAGCATCCAATGTTAATAGACATCTGTCTGTCTCTTGAGAGTACTGATGAAGTATTGATTGGGGCATTTGGCAATCTCTGTGGGGCAGTGAGAAGGGAATCCTCTAAACCATCCAGGCCCAATATTGACCACAGCCCACGCTGGTTTGATTCTGCGTGTTCTAAAGCCAATAGGGAATTGAGGGCGGCCTTACAACTAAACCCTAGGGATTTTAACCTAGTGAGAGAACTAAGAGTTAAATATAAACTCGCCCTACGGATAAGAACTGAGGCTTTAGTGGTTAACCATTGGGAGTCACTAACGCGGACTGTCTTATTAAAAGACACCGCGGGGTTCTGGAGAGAAGTCAAATCACTCAGGTCTTTTGGTTCTAACATCCAACCAATTAACTGTAACATACATGGAGAGGACTGGGTGGAGCACTTCTCCAAAATTTACAACATAGCTGCCCCTAGCATAGATTCTATATTGTCTTTAAATAATACTGATCAACTGAACTTCTCTATATCTGAGGTGGAGGATGCAATCTCTGACAGTGCCAGTAATAAAGCCCCTGGCCCTGATGGTCTATCTATCGACCAGATCAAATCGGAAACTAACTTCTGGGCCCCCCTATTATGTAACTTATTTAATCATTTGACCGACAGCACCATCCCCGAAACCTGGTCGAACAGCGTTATCGTACCAATATTTAAGAAAGGTGACAGGGCCGATCCGGCCTGTTACCGTCCGATCTCGCTGATCGACAATACATTAAAAGTCCTTGGTAGGGTACTATTTAAGAGAATAAGGGATTGGGCTGAGGATAACAATGTGTTACACTGCAGCCAATTGGGGTTTAGAAGCCATGTGGGTACGGTTGAGCAGTGTCTCAACTTGAATCTAATCATGGCCAAATATATTATCGTCAAAAAGTCCCCACTTTATTTAGGTTTTATGGATCTGAGTTCCTCTTTTGATTTTGTTAACCGCTCTAGGTTATGGTCACAATTGTTGGAATATGGTTTAGATGATTCTTTAGTATATTTTCTTTCATACTTACACAGGGATCTTAAGGCAAAAGTACGCATCAATAATGAAGGTGAACTATCTGGTGACATTTCCATCCAAAGAGGAGTCCGGCAGGGCTGTGTACTCGCCCCTCTACTTTTTATTTTATATATTAATGGGCTGAGCCCTGCCCTGAGCAAGAACACTAAGGATGTCCCAATTATTAATGGGTCCCCCATCACCACCTTACTCTATGCGGATGACGCCGTATTGATGGGGCGTACCCCAAATGCGTTGCGTTCATTAATTACAGGGTTTGTTGTTTTTATGTCTGATTTAGGTTTAAATACCAATTTTAAAAAATCATTTATCATGAATTGTGGTTTAAAAAGATACAACATCCTTTCAATTAAAAGTGGCGAAAATGAATTAAAATGCACAAGCACTTTCCCCTATTTAGGGTTATTATTCTCCAACACTGGCTCGTGGCAACATCACACCGCCCACGCAAGAAATAAGATTGGCAAATCAATTAACTCAATTTTATCCCTTCGCCAACCGAGAACGGCAGATGTGATTACCCCCTTGTTAAATATTTATCGTACCCAATGTGTGCCAACTGGGACATATGGATCCGAAGTGTGGGGTTATTGTAATAGCCTGCCTTTGCAGCTAGAGGAAAATAGATTTTGCAGGAAGGTATTGGGTGGTATTTCTTGTACGCCCATCTTTATTTGCCACCAAGAACTTAAGTTGCCATATATAGCTGATTTTATAAGGTCAAGGCCTACGCTTTTCTGGTTAAAAACATGGACAAATCCAGCGGCTTCCCTGACCCGTAGCATAATCTTAGATTGTTTATCTCATGAACGATCCAACCTCATACCTTGGCTAAACGCGGTCAAGAATAGCCTAATTAGTGTTGGACATGGTTCCCTGTTTAGCTCCCCAAACACCATTGTGCCCGCCCATAAGAATAATGTAAAACGGGCATTGTATGAGTTATACAAAGAGGAACGCATGAGAATTGAAATAATGAAACCAGCTATTATTAAATATCTTCCACTAACTGTGACTAGTAATGTTGTTTTAAATGAACCCTACAAACCATGTAGATATTTGTTATTACCGACAGGAAGATGGAACCGGAGCCTCTTATTTAGGTTCCGTGATGGCAGTATTGTAAATTTACTGAGCTTTCCACTCGGCTATAATAAGAATTTAGAAGAGCTTGAATGCCCGTGTTCTGTCGGTGGGAGACAAAGTTTACTGCATTATTTCATCTTCTGTGGTCATTATAAATTGTACATCCATCACTACCTATTGCCAATTTTCAGAAAATACAATCTAAGAGACTTTAAATTGGCATTTAAATTCTTGCAAATGTTACCAACCGATGATGTTATATTTGCTATAAGCTGCTTTATAAAAGCCTGTACAAAATCGAGGGCAAGTATGGAACATGCATAATGGTCTTCGGATGCATAACGCATTTTAAACTCTAAATATAAATTGTATAGAGGTTTAATAATCTGTATGGAAATATTGTTACTAGTATTATTTAAACAGAAATTTACGAATGCTTTTTTAAACTGTTTATGATACTATATCATGTAATTTGTACCTTATGCCATATATGCTGTTCATGCCTAATTGGGATGTATTTTAACTTTTAACTTTTAACTTTTGTATATGTTTTTATGTATTTTAAATGATTCATCCTGTATGTACTTTTATGGATTTTTTCTGAATCCGAATAAAGATCATTTCATTCATTCATTCATCTTGAAAAATAGAAAACAAAGGCAACAAGATAATGGTCCCAGACAATCTGAGGTTTTGCCTTGGTTGTTTGGTTCATTATTATTTTCTGTTCGTAACCTCCAGGATTTATCTAGAGCTGATGGACAGAAAAAAGTGCAGCAGACCATCTCCTCTACACTGTCTTGGTGGTCTGATGTCTCTAATGTAACAGCACTTACTCTGTTCATCAGAGTAAGTGCTGCACGACTATCAGACAAGTAATATACTCAAAATAGAGTGTGCCTATTGAAGGTTTGGCAGATAGGGTACTGCATGTCATCTGTGTTGAAATGTACCAATGTTGCCAATGTGCACACGCACTTCAGCAATATTCAAGTCAAGTTCAAAAAGATAAACAAAATCTTGTCTGCATCTACACCTGGTGCTTAGTACAAAGGCAGTCGTTGCTTAATTATGTTCAAG
The DNA here is from genome assembly GCF_964263255.1 of Lissotriton vulgaris. Classification (NCBI taxonomy): domain Eukaryota; kingdom Metazoa; phylum Chordata; class Amphibia; order Caudata; family Salamandridae; genus Lissotriton; species Lissotriton vulgaris. The sequence goes on along the minus strand of NC_141694.1, from coordinate 1,193,816,737 downwards.
TCAGTAAGAAGAACACCTTCCCACTGGCGGGAGCACAACACCAATAACAAAATCAATTGTCATCAATAAATTCAGATCAAGTTATATTCCAATAAATCTGTTTGAGTCCAAATCGTATTCATATTCCCAAGAAATATTTATTCTCGATTATTCTTTTATAAACAATGAGATATACAATCAATGATCATTTTCCATAATATGATCAACTACCCAATGCACTTCGGGTCCAAAATACGACCCTTCATCAGGAGTCATCATTCGAGGTTCAAATTGCCATCAGCCATGTGTTGAAATACCATATCCATCAAATTCCAAATCGGGCCCTTCTCTTCTCTTTGATTGCTGTAGTACAGGGATGTTTAATTTACGTCCTAGGGTCTACATTCTTGTCAATCAATCAATAAACTTTTTTTGGGCCATGAGACCTTAAAAGTACAAAGTGCCTATACACAACCCAATAAAATGTTGATATAATAAAAATCATTAGTTACACTAAAAAACTAGTAGATCATATAGCTTAACTTTATAAAATGCTAGCCTTCTCTAAAGAAAAAACTGTACATTGGTTACCTTTAAAATCTACTAGCTGATCAATTCATATTGCATTATGGATAAAAATACAATATTTCCTATAGCATTAACATGATACACATTGATTAATTAGAATAGTACTTCCCCTGCCTTGGGGGTCCTAGCGATATAATAAATAAGGGTTGCTCAGTTAACTACATTCCAAGGAGACTCGAGTAGATTCCTCCACTAGCAATGCCTAAACAAATATGCTGTATTATGGGCCTGTTGGGGGAGATAATAGGTTGGATTTTAAGGTCTTCCTTCTGATTCCCCACATGTGGCCCAAGAACTTTGCTATTGCTCACACAAATAAAGGTTTTATGTCTGATTTTAGTGTGGTGAAGGCTACCCCATAATCCCCGGGACTGAGCTGTTTGCTGATAGGGATTAACCATTTTCTTCTGGGCCCAGAGTATGCAGGGTAACCAAACACAGGATGACTGATTGATTCAATTGGGACAGAACAGCAGGGACATCCTTTATTCTGAGCAGCATTGGATGGCCATAAGCGTGTAAGTGAATTCAGGGGTAGAGAGCCATGACCGTAACTGAATTGGATCTAGAGTTTTCTAACGGCCGGCCGGCACCAGAACAATGTCAAGGTAACCTTCCCAGGTATATAATATTTTAAAGTTTGTGAATTCTTCAGTTAGTCTGCCCGAATGCTACCACAGACGTGATTCTGTGCTACCAAGTCCTAATACGTTAGTTTTATTTGTTTTTTTAAGGCAATTCTAGGCGATTGATAGTACTCCCCTTTACCCCAATTTTATTGAGTAGGATTCTGATGTTCCTGATCCAGCATATTTTCTGAGATGTGTCTGGAGAACAAACATCTTCAAAAGCTAAGCATATGGGAACAGTTTGGGGGTTGAGACTAATCTCTAGCAGAATAGGAACGGGAAAAGTGTGACCAGATCTTTGACAAATTTAACGCCCATATCCAGTTTGAGAGGGGAAAGAGGTGTACTTGGGGGAAGGGACACTAGGTTTCTAAGGAACTTATTCTCCGTACATTCTTATCATAGTGTCATGATATCCACATATGATAAATTCACTAATAATGATATAACTAAAGTGGGTATGCTAAAATTTGCCATACAACCAGCCATCCCTGATCTAGAGTGGACATCTCTCTTCATCTTTTTTGATTGATGCTCTCTTAACCTAATTGGTTGCAGAAGTTTAGCTTCTATAGAAGTGTAAATATGGATAAAAGAAATAGAGACATTTAACTTGGCTTTTGATTTCCCAAAATTCTGTTATTTATAAACATTTAAAAATAGTTTAAAAACGTACAATTAATCTTTTATCAAAATTCAGATATTTGAAACCATGTTTCCATATACTTTTATAAATTCTAAAAAAAAAATATGAATTTGTATTGTATCTGTTTTTGGCAATCTCACACAGATTACCATCTCTGTGCCCGTTTTTTTGCTGCAACATAAGACTATTAGTCGGTAGTGCAAAAACATAAAGACATTAATTAGTCTTGACTCCTTTTTATTACTCTGCTTGAAGTAGTTTCTACAGATTTGTTTTACCTCAAATATGACTGCAATTTTTTGTGATCTGATTTGGCTTAGATGCTCTGTGTGAAATGGGCTTTGGCTATAGCAACATACTTATTATTCTCGGTATCCAGTATAAACATGAATACACTTTGCAACGTTCATAGGAAATCCTATCACGTCTTTGACTTAACAGAGACTTTTTATCTTAGGTGATCTGAAATCTGTCAATCACTTCCCTTTGTGGATACAATTTTCTTTTTGTTCCAGGACCCCTAGGACTCTAGCTTGTCTTAAACTGAAAATTAAGACGGCACAATGCATCACTCTGTGTTTATGGAAACTCTTTTAATCATCCTGCCCGACCTGATAAAAATTCTGCCAGCACCAAAGGTCCACATATTAAATGACGCCCTGACCAAACTCTGATGTTTCTGTAAACAGAGTCTGTCTCTCAACTGGTCCTTTATTAGAAACAGTGAAGTAGCTTAAACAGTTCCAGCATGAAGGTGGTCATAGTGCAGTGCCCAATTTGTAAGAGAATAAGTGCCAGGGCCCATCGTTTATAGAGTAGCCTGAGGCCGGCACTATTGATGGTTGGGATGTCGAAGAACAAAGTTGTATGGTCTTCATTTCACTTATCCAGCCTTAAATCCACCACCAAATGCTCCTTGTCCTTATTTTTATTCCTGCAGGTTCTTTTATATCCCTGCTATCTCCCGTTGTCACTGTCTCACTTTGCCCCACCTGCAATCACTGGATAAAATAAGGCATGTCAGGGAAGTGTTCTATGCAAGTGTTACTCTTTTACCTTCCGCAGGATTAGTGGGTCACTACAGAAAAGTTTCAGGGTCATGAGCCTCCCGTTCTGTAGCCAGCCCCCCAAATGCCAAGAATTCCAGTCACACAGCTCCTCAATGGATATTCTAACTACAACATCACATGCTATAGCATACAGATATAATAAGTTCATGCGAGTATTAAACATGCACGTTATCGAAACACCAAACACTATTTGGTGAAATGTTTTTCCATTAACAAGCTAAATATTGAAACTCCCTAAAAAAACAAACTAAAAAAATGCAAACAATAAGGGGCTTCTGTTATAAGACCTACAAAATTTCACTGAACATAATTTCAAGCTCAAACTATGAGTGAACATATTCACAGCTTTAAAGATAATGCAAGTGTCATACATAATATTTAGCCATTTTAAAAGAGCTACAAACATGAGCGAAATGACTTTGAGGGCAGCAAAGAGAAAGTATCCTGTTGAGATGGTGTTAGCAATGCACCATATACTAGAAAAGATGCAGTGAACTGCAATGTGGCACACAAAGCATAGAAGTTGTGCAAACAACCTCGTATTTGCACACAGCATTCCAGTGCCCATTGAATATGACAGGTGGACACAATAGCCAGTAAAAAGGAGGGGACAAAGGACAAGCAGCTAGAGGATATGGAGTACATAGGTATTGATACAGAACAGCTACACGGGCATCTGATAGTATATCTGGGGAAAAGAGTATAGAATTGGAAGAAAGGACTTTTAAAAATTATATTTCAACTAGCAGATCATGTTAGACAGTTTAGCATGCTTTTAAACTGCTGTAGGAATGTTTTTCACATAGAAAATGACACAAAGGAAAATTGACCTGCATTATAACATGGAAGAATCTTTTTCAAATACGTTGTTAAAGCTGTAAATAACGGGGCGTGGCTTGCGCGCCGGCTGCAGAGGACGTCTTCCCCGTGAGCTCCGCTACGGACTGATCCGCGGATGCCGTGAGGATCCTTCTTGCCGTTTTTTGGTCGGTTTTCTTGGTATATGGCAGTGTTGGAAGGTGGACAGCCTACAATGGAGCGCTTTTGCAGCCAATACGAGCGCAATTTCACCGTCAACTCATAACGGTAACTTTCTCTTTCATCGCAACACGAACGGCCGCCATTTTGTGCCGACGTGAATGTTTCTCTTCGCACCTTCTGCAATCCCCCTTCTGCTCCGGCATTAGCTTGTTCTGGACACAATACTATGAGACTGCACCCTTTACTTACTGACTGCTCAGAGTTTCTTTCCAATTTGTGTAATTTGCCTCTTTGAGTCTAATGCGCAACATCATCTGTGAGGTAAAAACGTCCGCCATTTTGAATTTCCTGAATGCGACTTTTTCTACTGCTACATAAAGCCTGGCATTTTATATTTTATATTAGCATGGTGCTCTACTACCCTGTCCATGTTCTGCTCTTGGTGGATGCCTCCTTTACGATGATGTGTGGCCTTTTGATGTCTTCGCACTGATCAATAGTGCGTTACTTGGCGATTCCTTTTTTGTTCATCGTCCTCTATTTGCCACATTGTGTGCCCCTATCATCTTTGTGCATCTCCAATCTGGTTCACACTCTACAAGTTTATTGGACATATCGCCTTTTGCTATTCTACACCATGGCAAATGTCTCTACTTCGCCGAAGCTGTCGCAAACCGGAACCAAGCCTAAAAGGCCTAAAAATGACCCGCCTTCCCCCATTAACTCTTCAACTAATCCTGGATTCCATCCTTGAAGAGGTGCGTGGTCTTCAACCTTTTATGTCTGCTACCAATGCTAAACTTCAGCAAATTGAGGAGTGCTGGGTAGTTATGGAAAACAAAGTTTTGAACTTAAAACAACGTGTGAGCGATGTCCAGGATCTCTCAACTCGGATTCCATTATTGGAACAAGAAATCCACAAGCTCAAACTTCACACTGAGGATTTGGAAAATCGCAATAGACGAAATAACCTACGCGTTTATGGTGTTCCGGAAAATTTGGAAGGGGCTGACATGGTCTCTTTTATTCGGAAATTTCTCCAGGAACTTTTGGAACTCAAACCATCGACACATCCTCTCAACATTCAACGAGCACACCGTCTTGGCCGCCTCAACTCCAATGCCTCCAAACCACGTGGCATCATCATGTTATTCTTGGAGTTCACAGAGTTAATGGCCGTATTCAAGGCTGCCAGGGCCAAATGTCGTCTCCAGTGGTCTGGTCATAACATTTTCATCTCCCAGGATCTCTCTTCTGCTACCAATGCTCGGCGTAAAGAATTCCTGAACCTTCGTCCCATGATGAGACAGCTCAACATTCAATATGGAATTCTACATCCCTGCTTCTGCAAGATCACACATAATGGTCGTACCAAGTCCTATGATGATCCATAGAAACTTCGCGATTATCTGCTAAGTGTCTCGCCTTCCACTATGGACACTGCCAGCTAATGCTCTTATGTCTTTCTTTGTTCTTTCTCTTTTTACAACCATTATCCTATTCTATCTATCCTCTCTTACTTTATCTCCCTCCTCTCACTTCGTCTGATACTCACCTCACATCCTTGTGTTTTTCCTTTTCATACTGTCCGTACCTTGTGTGCTCGTGGGACATGTCCTTTCTCTGGTGTACCCTCGTCTCACATGCTTTGGTTACTCTCTTTCTCTCAGATCAAGCCTTCGTGCCTTGATCTGTTCCCTCTTTTTCTTTCTATATTTACGTACCTTTCTTCTCTTTCTCTCTCCTCTCTTTCTCTTTCCTTTCTTCTTCCTAAGTGGTCTCTGCTGTTTTCTCTATTTGTCCGATTGTTAATACCTCATTTTTTGATTCTTGTTACCTTCCTTAAGATGAGCGTCCTACGAATCCACTGTTTCACTGTTATTTTTTGTCTCCCCTTCTGTAGTGATCTCCTTGCCATGTGTCGCCTCCATTTGTCGCCCATCCTCTCCTCCTCCCATCATGTGTAATTTTGTCTCTTGGAATGTTCAAGGTCTTGGTCACCCTGTCAAGCGTCAGAAGGTATTGTCACACTTAACCAAATTCCATTCACAGGTTGTTTTCATTCAGGAAACGCATTGCTCTGATGTTGAATCGCTTAAGCTCAAAAGACATTGGGTGGGTCAAGTTGTGTTTTCTCCTGCTGTTCAAAAAAAAGGAGGAGTTGCTATATTGTTCCATAAAGCTTTAAATGTTCAAATTATTTCCTCTCAAAATGATGCTGAAGGTCGTTGGGCAATGGCAAAGGTTGTTATACACAACAAGACAATGGTCTTATTGAATATATATGGCCCTGTTCGCCCAGACCCCCAATTTTGGAAAGACATCAAACTGCTCATTGCATCCATAGATTGCCCTCATTTTATAGTAGCTGGTGATTTTAACCAATGGTTTGACCCTTTTTCAGACCGGCTGTCTTCGAGTAAGTTTCAACCTGACAAATCTCATAAGAGTTTTCAGTCTGCCATTGCCTCACGTCCTTTGTATGATTCGTGGAAAGTGTGTAACCCTGATCTATTAGAATATACTTTTTTTCGAATGTTCATCACACACGTTCAAGAATTGATTATATTATGATTAGTAAGTCTCTCCTTCCCTCCATTCAAAAATCTGTTATTGGCTCTATTTTTCTCTCCGACCATGCTCCTGTATACACTACCCTTGATCTTTCCCTTAGCCCTTCTAAATTCAGTCGCTGGAAATTTAATTCTTTTCTTTTATCTGATGCCACTTTTATGAAAAAATGTACTGAATTTTTTAATGAATACTTTTCCTTTAATAACCCCGCTGATACCTCCATCCCTAACACCTGGGATGCTTTCAAAGCTTCTTTCCGAGCTTTTACAATATCCTATGTTTCCACCAAAAAGAAGCTCAATAAGCAAAAGTATGAAGATCAGCTTAAACAGATTAAAACTCTCGAACATATATATGTTACCTCCAAATCCTCTTCTACCCTTCAAGACTTAATTCTTGCCAAAACAGCACTTAATAAAATTATCACTAATGAAGCCTGTCACACCCTCCTTAAAATAAAATCTAAATTTCATGGGGGCCAGAACAAAGCAGGGAAAATGTTGGCCAATTATTTGAAAGTCAAGTCTGAACGCAAAGCTGTCGGCCCAGTTTTTAATGATTCTCTCAATAAACTGGTTCACTCCGATGAAGACATTGCTGAAGTACTTCCCTCACCTCCTTCCCTCCCCGTTGATTTTTCCCACTTGGAACGTGAAATTACTCTCCAAGAAATTACAACGGCCATTCGTTCTCTCAAAAAATCAAAAGCCCCTGGCCCCGATGGTCTGCCGGTTGAATTTTACTCCTCCTTCCATTCCTTTTTTGCCCCTAAACTCCTTCAATTATTTAATTCCTTTATTTTAGAGGCTAAAGCCTCTGGGTCCTTTTTGGATGCTCTCATTGTAATTATCCCCAAACCTGATAAAGATCACTCCCAATGTAAAAATTACCGCCCCATATCTTTAATCAATTATGATTGTAACATTTTTGCTAAAATCCTTGCCTCTCGCCTTGACTCCATTATCCCTCGCTTAATCAACACTGACCAGGTGGGTTTTGTTAAGGGTAGACTCGCTGCTGATAATGCTCGTCTTTTTTCTAATGTCCTTGCTCACAGTAAAAATGTCCCCACCCCGTTGGCAGCCCTTTCGTTGGATGCTGAAAAAGCTTTCGACCGTATTAATTGGCAATATATGTTCCGTACCCTTGGTTAAGCTCCTTTATTCATCCCCCCGTGCCAGTATTTTTGTTAACAACCAATTTTCTAGATTATTTTCTTTGTCCAGAGGCACAAGACAAGGTTGTCCCCTTTCCCCTTTATTATTTATTTTATGTCTTGAGCCTTTTCTACAGCGAATTCGTTCCAACCCTGATATTACTGGTATAAAATTTTCCTCTGTCGATGTTAAATTATCAGCGTATGCTGATGATGTCCTCATTTACATGTCTAATCCCGAATCTTCCCTTCCACCCTTTTTGCATGAAGTTCAGTTGTATTCCTCCATATCAGGTTATAAGCTCAATTTATCTAAAACGGAAGTTCTACCCCTTAACTCGCTGTGCTTCCAATACATGTTTAGTGATACTGATTTTGCATGGTGCCCATCAAAAATTAAGTACCTTGGTATATGGTTCTCTTCCTCTCTGAAAGACACCCTTAAATTCACCTTTGATTCATTAACTAGTAAAATTCAATCCCTTCTGCAAATTTGGTCCCCCTTATTTCTATCCTGGTGGGGTAGACTGGACACCATCAAAATGATGATTACCCCTCATGTTTTATACACAGTTTCCATGCTCCCTTTCAAAATTCCCAAATCATATTTTTTCACGTATTAATTCTGTATGTACCAAATTTTTGTGGAATAATAAACATCCCCGTATTGGTTTACCTAAGTTGATCCGTCCTAAAAATGAAGGTGGTGTTCGGTTTCCTGATTTTGGCTCATACCATTCGGCCTTTTTGATCAAACAATCCTTCTCCTTGGCTTACAACTTCCTAGATGCTCCTGTCCCTAAGTGGGTTCTTTTGGAACGCTCTCTTTTTAAAGATTTCTCCTTTCAGCATATTACTTTTATGTCAAATTGTACTTTCATATCCAAATATCCTATTTTGAAGTATTCCCAATCCCTGTTGCAAAATGTTTTTTCCTCTAATCTTTCCCCTCTGCAATGTTTTTTATCCTCTGTAGTTTGGTATAACAAATTCCTTAGATATAAAGGTAAATCGTTCTTTTTTAAACATTGGAAAGAAAAGGATATACTGTTTGTACATCAATTTTTCCTTGATTCCTCTCTTATTTCCTTTCCAGTATTGCAAACCATGTTTAATTTGCCTTCCTCATTTTTCTCTGAATATTCTATTACAACATCTGCTATTCAATCTCACTTATCCTCTACCTTTTTCCTCCGACTCTTTTTCTTTCTTCACTCCTGTCACTCCACTTTATCCTCTTTTTTCTACTCAACTCCCTAAGGCTGCTCTTGTATATTCACTTTTACTGTCCAATTCTTCTGTTCGATCTAAATCTAAAGTAGAGACTGCTTGGGAGAATGATCTGGATGTCTCCCTTGAAATTGTAATGTGGGATCGTTTATGGTCCAGGATTTTCAAAGTCTCTGTTGCTGCACGCATTACTCAATCTTTACTTTTTTTATATCATAGAGTTGTTATTACCCCGGTTACTATTCATAAATTTTCTCCAACCTCTTCTCCTTTATGTTGGTCCTGTTCCCAAGTTACAGGCACTCTACACCACCAACTTTACGAATGTTCCCCTGTTTTCTCCTTTTGGACTGTTGTTTGGTCTAAATGTATGAAAATGTTATCTATTTCCTCCACATTATCTTTTTTACGCATATTTTTAGGTTCTTTATCTGAAGATATTAATATTGTTACCAAAACAACCGGGCGCCGCAGAAGGATTACAGGTCCAAGGAGGAACCAGATCGACAGTTTCGGTCTTTTTCTCTGCCAGGCGACCCAAGGAGGCTTTGAACAGCTAAAATACTGTCAAAGCGAGAGGGAATCCCCTTCTCACCCATATAGCACCTTAGTGCGTGCTACACATAAAATCCAAAAAACACTCACTGTAAATTATTTTTATAACCCCACACATACTCACTTGGTCCTGAGGAAAGCCTGTTTCAAATTAAGAAAGGCCAGGCTGAAACATGTAGACCACACAGGACACTGGATGTCATAATCCATACTCCACCGTGTCCGTTTGCCTTTTTAACGTGCCAACAGATACCCAGTTTCATTAAAATAGCTTTTACCCTCGGGTGCTGGGATTTTTGTATGGCTTTTTAATCTTCACCTTCATACTCACCACATTGCACACTCAGTAATTATACCAGCTCCGCAGTAATCTGGCGTCGAAGCACACCCGGGGCACGTTAGGTGCCACTGTGGTGGGCCCGATGATGAAGCATGCCACCAACTAGGTTGGTGGGTGAGGGCTTTCTAATAAAACCCACTGGTTTTCCCTGACATACGTACTCCATTGAGTCTTACCTGTATAAACCTAGCTAGTCTTTCTTGATTTTTGATATATAAAAGCGGGGATTCAGACTAGCTTACCTAGTCCTCCCTCTCTCCTTTGATTTAGTGTGATTAATATTGTTACACCCTCTTCTGCTAAATTGTTAGACCTATTTATTGCTCTTGCATTTAAGGTTATTTTATCGTGTTGGAAAGACAATTCACAACTCTCGGTCCACACATGGTGGAATTATATTTGTGATGAACACAGAATTTCTATTGCTTCCTCTACCTCTATTCCTCTGAAAATTAAATCCGATCTGCTATGGCTTCCCTTCACTTCCTACCTTTCCTCTAATCCCTCTCCCTTACCGCGTGCTCCCCATCCCTCAGGATCCCTCTAGTTACCTACACTTTCTCCTCTTTCTCTTCTCTACTCTTTTCTTCTCTTCTGCTTTCCTCTTTCCTCTCTCTTTCATTCGGATCATTTGGATTTTTAAAAGAACCCTCACCCACGAACTTAGTTGAAAAACCATTTGGTTTTTTGAAAGATCCTTTACCCACCCACCTAGTTGGTGGCATTCTTCATCATAGGGGTCCCTTAAAGTTCCTAGCTGTTGGTTTGAAGTGCGTCTTGGTTGTAAGTTTTCTATTTTCGGTGGGTGTGATGTCCAAGCCCAGGAATGTGATTGTTTTCTTATCTGTTGTATGAGTAAATGTTAGATATAAATCTTAGCTCTTTGATCCAGATCAAAAAGGCCTGTAAAGTTTGTTCCGTCTCCAGCATACTGCACCGAATCGGCAGTTGGGCACAACACTAGCTGCTCTTTTGATTTTGGCACAACATTCCCTTGTATTTCTCTTAAGCTACGCTATCTGCAGGACTCAAAACCATCTTGCATTTATGGCATAGCCTGGCCTATTGAACCCCAGCCTATTTCACTTGAACACCCCACTCCACTCGTCAGCATGCCACAGTACACATTTTATTGCATAATATAGCATCCACTGTATACAATTGCATGCCCATGTTTATGGGTGTGATGTGCATCCTGTCACTTAAATGACCTCACAAGAATGTTAGACCACAAGCACAAGTTCACTTTTCATAGTGGGTGTTTCCATCAACACACCCCCTCCCATTGTCAGTATTTAATTTGTATATGAGAAATGTTCATGTCTATGTTGTGTTTTATTGTTTCAGATTAGCTTACCGTGCAGTGGTAATCCTAAGTATGGTACTGTCACTGTTTTTCCGCACACTTAGCATGTGTGCTCACTTGTTTACATTGCACTTTGATTCGGTCCAGATGAAAGCCTAGGTACTATTTTGTTGAGGCTGAAACATGTAGACCAGTTAATTGAGATAAGGAAGATCATTTTTATCTTCAATCATATCCCAACTCTAGCTTTAAATGTACCCGAGACTCAGGAATAGAAATCAACGATTGGATACTCTGGAGATACTTTTAATTTGCACTTGTCCTTTTCACACAATCACTCACAAAAAAACCCAGCTCCGCTGTAGTTCAGGTGTTGCAGAAAGGCTGGGTTGCACTCGGCAACCCAGCTGTGAACCCTAAGATGGATCATGCCACCAACTAGGTTGGTGGGTGAGGGTTCTTTTAAAAAACCAAACGGTTTTTCAACATTCTTATTAATTACAGTGTGTTGGTATTCTACTTTGGATCCCGAACTGGGTATGTCCACGTTGTTATATATTTAGCATTTTTCTAGGAGATGGACGTTCCCCACATTTCTTACTCTCTCTTTGTTGATATTATTGTTATTCAAAGTCATCCAGGCATGAGATATATCCGAAAATTCAGCTTTATCCTCCACCAACAACAATTGATTCAGAGATTTCCAGACCAGCTTCTAGAACAATGGTTTCATCCACCAACACTGATTACTACTCTCCTGTGCATCACTATTTGTCTGTATATTTTTTTCACATTGTGCACTGCAATAAATTCCCTTGCCACAAAATCCTTGGCTCATATAAAATTATTCACATCTAGCAAATTATGAAGTTATCCACTTTTAAGTAGAAGCTACTTGTGTAAGCATGGGCATGTGGAATGTCAACAACTGTTGTGATCTTATCTAGGAACCTAATTAAATATTCCCGATTTATGCCCTTATGTGGTTATAACAAATCACACCCTTATAAAGGCATAAGAATCAAATCCATATTTAGTAATAGGCAATGCAAACCAAATACGGCAAGGCTACTTCCTGGGACTCCTAGAGAGCACAACAAGTTCTTTCAACAAACTAAACCTCCAGAAACCTGGGAATTCCCCATGTTTTTGTTTTGATTTGTCCTAGAACTCCTGTGAGCACCGAAAGAATGGCCAGTTCTTAGTGACATCTTTTATTGATGTCTTTTGTCTAACCTTACGTCAAACACGGCACCTTCCAGGTATAAATATACCAGCGTTTGCCTTAAGCAACACACGGTGGTGTGGAGCAGAGCGGCTATCTACCGATCCGAAGCCCAGCTGATGCGAGTGCCGAAGGAAGCCGTCCGTCCCATTTGACGCACTTAGAAAGACGCTGTCTTATTCTCCTGCCCAGAAAATCCAGCTCTAGTGTTTCCAATCACCCTTGCGGGTTACTGGGAGATCGAGTCCTGAGAGCGAGATACAAGACCTCCTCTATTCTAAAACCAAGGTACGGAGCTGATTAGACCCTTAGAATTTCTTGAGTCAGATTCTTGGCTAAAACTAACTTAACTTAAACTGCAGCTCATTTACTCCATCCCACTTACTAGGCTTAGGTTAGGTACACCGGAGTAGGCGTATTTAGAAGGACCAGTTGAGTACGTTTAGTTAAACTATTATCATTGTATGTAACTGTATATATTTTATACCTTTTAAGTATCATATGGCTCAGAAACCATATCAATGCTTTTACAGTATTATTTCATAATACTCCTTTTACTGTACGCACTTTACTTTATAACAAGTATTGCAATTGTGGCAATTCATTTCTCTTGCATGAGAAAGAAGACTGCTCAATAAATAACACCTTTTATTGAAAACACCTGTCTTTCTATTTCGCTGCACTCTGGTGAAACTAAGTATGCACAATTGACTGAGTGAAATAGCTATCTATTATTTTCACACAACTCTGGAGATATACTCCTTATTCTGGGGGAGCAAAGTTGTCATGTTTATGCGGTTGTCAGAAGCTGAATCCCTTCTTGTCTAATCAGGGAAGGTCACTCCTCCCTGTTCATTCGAGAACGTTTCTAGTGACCTCTGAGCTAGCTGGCAAACCTATATTAAGTCTAACATATTCAATAGAGACCTAGTCGACCTCAGTCCTACGTCTAAACTATCTTTTATGTTATTCCAATGTGCAGAGCCTATTGGGAAAATAGGAACTACACTACACAATGTGCAACTGAGTATCACAACTATGTCACCCCAACACAGACATTCAAGTGTACAGTCTTATGACACCTTTATTCCATAGTTCCAACCTTAGGCAGGCATAATGTCAAAAACAGAGAGCTAAATAATACATAAAAGAAATGATCTGTGTCATAGACAACAAATGTCATGTGCGGACCTCAACAACATGGTCGAAGGGAGTACATCAGGCAGTGCCAAGTAGAATCATTAAATAACAGTTAGTTCATGGGATTAGCTGGAGCCACATGGACATACTCACAAAAGATATCCCAGATCATTGAAAAAATAAACCTAAACATGGCAGTACAACAGATTCTGAGCACAGGTTCATTCCAATCCAGTGGTTCTTCATTTGGTGGAATGTCACAAACATATGTCAGTGGTGTGCCACAAGCACTCTGGCATACAATGATGAGACACATGAACAGCTATATCCAGTTCATACACATTGAGGACTCAGCCAATGTGAGGGGAGACTAGCATAATTTGGCCCAACAACCACACTGTATTTGAGAACATGATGGCACATGTATTTCAATAGGACCACCACATGACATGGAAGAAGTCCAATAATGTCTTATAAAATTCCATCCTATCTCTATGCAAGCTGGCTTGGTACCGGAGCAGTACACCCAAAGTCTGTACCAGACATTCGCCGGAACAATCCATGTCTACTTCCTATTTAAAAACAGCACCATATTCCTGCTGATGTCACAACCTTGAAATGTCCAAATGAAGATGATATGGTGAGGTACCTACAACAGACCAATACAAAGAGATTAGGTTTGACGCAATACATATGACACCAATCACTGTCAACTTCTGGAGTACACAGTACATGGGTAAATGTCACCTACACAAAGCAACATCAACAATGTGTGCATGTGTCAAGACCTTTCTGCGCAGACAGCTGTCACAGAGTTTCCCACAGCTATATTTACCTAACATGTATCCTTGAACGTCCTCCTCACAGTATCACAACAGTCAAAGTCATGACATCTCATAGCATACTTAAATTCATGAGAGGTTTTTAAAGAGTTCTTGATGAATATCAACTCCTTCCTCTTTACCATTATCATCATGATTTGGCATTTTAGGAACCTCATCCAGTGGCTCCTGCTGATCTCCATCCTATGTGATGAGAGGGATGTACCGCTGCAGTGATAGGTTGTGGAGCATGCAGCATGCTATGGTGATCCGACACACCTTCCGGGGTGAGTAGACGAGTGCTTCCCTAGTCCTGTCCAGATATCTAAATCTCTCTTTAAGGGGCACAAAAGCCCACTCCACTGGCTGCCGTGTTCTTCCATGTGTCTCATTTAATTGTGCTTCCCACTGGAGTTGTTGCATTCCTCAGTGTTGTCAACAACCATGGGCAGTTGGGATACACAGAGTCTTCTTGATTGAAGAAAAACATATGTGCAATAAAGAATCACACAATTTCAGAAGATACGACCTGACATCATGCACACAAAGGCTAGACACATCATACTCATCAACAAGCCATGCCCTCTCCGGTATTAGTTGTGACACAAGCTGTGTTATGATTCTGTTGCGCAGTACAAAAGAGTCATGTGCATATCCTGGGAATCCTGCACAGATGTGTGAGATTGATAAATCTGGCAAACACACCACTCGCGAGTTTATAGAATGGAAGTGCTTCCTGTTACTATAAAAAAGTTCTATGGCTTTCTCTGGTACCAGGGGAATAGCTGTGCTATTAATAGCTCCAACAACATATGAAATTCAACCAAATCCATAGACGTCAACCTTCCCATTGACCAAATATTCATGTCTGAAGAACTGGATGATGCTGTCCATGTGTCTCAAACATTGCTGAAAGCACATCACGTAGTACACCACTGAACATAGGTTGTGACATTCCACCAGATATAGCCACAGTGTACTGAAAGGAACCTTTGTCCAGGAAATGCAGTGTGCCTTGCCTTTCACCATCGGTGTCAGAAATGTGGGATAGTTTCTTCGAGAAGTAAAATAAGGCTCCAACTCGTCACATAAATCTTGTATTGCCTGCCCATTGAGACTAAACATCCTCATGACGTGTGTTTCTTCCATAGTTTGAAGTAAGTCCAGGCGGTGAACTCCCCTCCATTCGCAGAGTTTGTTGAGTTTCTGGCACTCCGCAGAGCAGGTTTTTGTTCCTCGCTCGCACTCCCCGTCAATTTGATGAGCACGAGTGAGGAAATCTACTTCCTGATAGGATTTTTCCTGCTCGTACTTCGCAACGTCAAGGTGGGAACATGAGCGAGAAAAATCCACCTCCCAGCGAGATTTCGCAATGTGGGCAGTCGGATTCCTCAATGCAGACAGAGTCAGGAGGTTGTGAAAGATCATTTGGAGAAAGCTTCTGTTCGCTTTGAGAAAGCTGTCACTTGAGTAGAAAATCTACTCGAGTGGCACAAAAGAGCAGCGCCCTACTGCGCTGCACATGGTGCCATTCGCGTTGATTTTCCACTGCAGGACAAACACCCGACACTGAAAATCAATGCGAACAGGCTTGCCCAAGCACACTCCGCTGCTTGCAGAACTCGGTATAGCTTGGTTGAGTTTTTTTGTCACTTCGTGGAGTTTGACATAGTGGAACTCTGCGAACTCCACCCAGGCTTAGTTTAAAGGTCTAGATATGGTCTGTACTGTATTTATTTATTTATTTCACAGTTTTATAGCGCACGGACAAGACCCTTGCAGGTATCAGAGCGCTTTACAGTACATGGGAAAAGTAATAGCATAAGTACAGGAAGAGTACATAGAACCATGGGGCAGTCATAGAAGAGGAAAGTAGGAAGTGACCTGAAGAGTGAAGGTGATAACGTCCAGGTAGGTAAGTAGAAATAAAAAGAACATAATTGAGTTGCGTTGAGAACATAAAGGAGCCCTAAGATGATGAAAATAACGACAGAGGAGAAATGGCAACGACAGATCGAATGCTTAGGTAGGCTAGATTGATACCATGTACAAATGTACTTGCGGAAACAAAGGACTATGTTTGAGAGAATTTTGCCATAAGAATGCCTTTTACTTCCCATTTGAAAGCAACAGTGCAGGGATTTAGTCTTGTTTTCGGGGGGATGACATTCCAAATCGTGGGCGCCATTCCAGAGAAGGAGCGTGTGTATGTTTCTTTCTTGTTGAAATATTGTGGCTTCCGTAGGATGTTATCCGAGCTTCTCGTGGATCTTATTCCGCCGGATATTGTGAGTTTCTGTGTGAGATAGCTGGGTGCATTGTGGTGTATCGCCTTATGCGTCATGCACAGTATTTTCAGGTGAATTCTGGCTTCAAATGGCAGCCAGTTAATAGATTTAAGGTCAGGGGAGAAGTGGGCCCTTCTTTTTGAGCCAGTGATAAGTCTCGCTGCCGCATTAGTAGAGGCTCTTAGGGGGGCTGTAGAAGCTTTAGGGAGCCGGCAGAGCGAGACACTTCCGTAGTCCAACCAATGTAGAACTAGAGCTTGCACCAACAACTTGAAGTCATTGGCAGGTAGGAAGGATTTCATTTTCCTCAGTGTGTTAATCTGGAAGTTTGCTCCCTTAGGTGCGTTACTAATGTGTTTCTTCATGTTGAGGACGCAGTCCAGAGTTAGGCCAGGTGATTTCGCTGATTCCACAATAGTTGGTTGAACATTTAATGCGGTAAGGTGTTTGATCCACTCCTGCATTATGGGGACTTTGGCAGGTGGGGCTATTAGGAGGAATTCTGTTTTAGATGCATTCAATTCGAGGTGATTCTCTGCCAGCCATGTTTGGGTGGACTTGAGGGTAGTGTTAAGCAGTATGATGTCTTCAAGAGCGTTTATCTTGAGTTAGAGTTGGGTATCATCAGCGTACATGTGGAATTGCAAACTGGACGTTTGTAGCAGATCTGTAAGTGGTTCCATGAATAAGTTAAAAAGTGTTGGTGAAAGCGAGGATCCTTGTGGAACTCCTAGCGTAACTGGTACGGGTTTGGAGAGGGTGTTGTTGATCTTGAATTTTTGGGTCCTATTTTGTAGAAAAGAGGTAAACCAGTTAAGCACTGATCCTGAAAGGCCCATTCTACAGTTCAAAAGATCTAACAGGTTCTTGTGTTTGACTGTATCGAAGGCTGATGAGAGGTCTAGGAGGATAAGAAGGCATGATCCATTTTGATCCAGTATCTGGAGAGCGTCGTCAATGATGTGAGTCATGGCTGATTCAGTGCTGTGATCTGCTCGGAAGCTGGATTGGTGTTTGTTGAGAAGGTTGAAGCGATCAATGTGTTTTGTTAATTGGTGTTGAACACATTTTTCCAGCAGTTTGGCCAGCGTGGGAATGTTAGTGATAGGCCGGAAGTTGTGTAAGTCCGTAGGATCAGCAGTGGGTTTCTTAAAGATGGGAGAGACCTGTCCAACTTTAAGGGAGTCAGAGATACAACCTTGTAGGAGTGAGCTGTTGATGATTTTGGTCCAGAGAGGAAGAAGCAAAGGGGTAAGTTCTTTAACCGCATTAGCGGGGAGAGAGTCAGTGAGGTGATTGGAAGGCTTAAGGGTATTGAGAAACTTGCCTATAGCGTCTTCAGAATAGGTGTTAAAGGAAGACCACACTGCATTGTTTTTTAAAACATACTTTGAAGGTGATTGTGGTGTTGCATTTATGGATAGAGGGGAGGTTTTAGTGAGTGGACAGGAGTGGGAGATTATATCAATGAGGAGGTCTTTCTTGATATTCTCAGTCTTCAGGTTGAATTCATCACATGTGGGTTGTGGTTGAGTTAGGTCTTGTGGACGTTGAGGAGAGTCCTTAGATTGGGTTTTGATTAATTCAAAGAGTTTTTTCAGACGATTTCTTGCTTGGTCAAGTTGGAGACTAAAGAAGTCTGCTTTTGTGCTCCTGATCTTACGGTAGTAAGCATTTCTCTTTTCTTTCAGAGTCAAGAGGAGTTTGGCAGAAGGGACCGATCTCCAGTTGCGTTCAGCAGCTCTGAGCGAACGTCTGTCATCGTTAAGTGGACCATTGAACCAATGTTTGGAGTCTTTCGTGGAAACTCTCTTTAATTGGAGGGGAGCAAATTCATTAATTATGGTAGTCATGGAGTTGAGATAATGGATGGTGAGATCATGTACGTTGGAGGAATCAGCAGAGGGCAAAAGTAGATTGTGGCTGGAAATGGGTAACGTGTTTGGGTTGAGGCTGGAGGCTGTTGTCTCCACCCTATGCCAGGGTACCTATCTGTGGAGTATACAGATATATAGATATTGGTTACAGTGTTGACACAAATATTTACCAAGACATACCCAAAAGTTATGTGACCACACATACCAGCATATGCTAGCAGTACACAACAATTCACATCATAACTGTAATATGTACAATAGCATACAATACAACTTCTTGGATGAAGAAAGTGGAAGAGATGCCTGACAATGAACAGGATGATACATTTCCCCCATTGACCACTGTTGTAGGAGAGGCCATTCCAGGCAGGACACCAACTAAATAATTACCCTAAATTTACAGACAAATGTAGGAGTCACCTGGATAAATCAGATCAATTGCTATTACTGCACGTTCCACCTATCATCCCCAATCTGGACTCCACATGTGTCTGTAACAGCCCTGTGCACATCAAACAAACGTCATTTGTATTGTGGATACCATCATGTTGTGGAGTCTACATTGTATACACAACTAATGTCACTGCCAGTGTACAGTGCATTGCGTAAATTGTGTGCTCATGCACAGTAATTTACAACATTGACATTTCAGCATTGGGATAGGCAGAGGAAATGTGGCATTCATCAGGTGACATGTTCTAACATATTGGTACTGGTGGAGATGCACTTCCAAGATCATTTTCTATGTCGTTTTGAACACTGACATGGTGAATGTCTGACCTCACTAATGGTTCTGCAACAAAAGGAATTCAAAAAATGTATTTCTTTGTCCTTACAGATGGTAGGACTCCAATCAACGATACAGTAAATCACAGCACTGATTTCCCAGAAAATACCCAACTCAAATAAATTGTATGGTGTCAATTGATATATTGAAAAATCATATTTTTAAGAATTAGTGATCCAAAACAGGACAACACACAATGTACACAAATACCAAAAGTAGTTTTACACAATGGTGGAAAAAGGGGGAAGAAAATACAGTGTTTTTTTACATATATTGCAATACAAAATATACATGACAAATGATAAATGTACAACATAAATTGATAGCACAGCGTTGTTTCATCAATGAAAAACCCTAACAAGAACTATGATCTATCCTCTTTGTCGTAAAGGTCTGGATGGGCAACAATGCTTATCATATGAAAGGACACAAGCACTCACCAGGTGCTCAACCCCCTTACTCCTTCATCCAATGACATACACTCAGACACTACACCCACTGCACCACATACATCCACTACACACCATACCAGCAGACAAAGCCACTACACACATACAGTCAGACACCATATCATCTGACACAGCCAGGCACCACACCACCTGACACAACCACTACACACATGCAGCCAGACACCACACCACCAGACACAGCCAATACACACATAAAGTCAGACACCACACCACCAGACACAGCCACTACCAACATCATACACCCAGACACCACATCCATACGACTAGCTTCAGACATCACACATTGGCAAGGGACAGAAACATTCATCCACCAAACAAACAAACAGACATGCACAAACAGCAAGCACATCCACACCTCAGACTTCACAAGTTAGGTGGCACAGCATTGTGCTGGACCACATACTGTTGCAGGGATTCTGCTCCAGAACAGAACTATGCTTGGAAGCAAATAATATCAGTATGTAGGGAGTGAGTCACCCTACCACCACAGTATCTTTTTTAAAAAAAATTTTTTATTGTTGACAGGCTGACGAGGAAGAAGTACATTAAAGCATAAACACATAAGTTTAACATATATAAATCATATAAAGCATATAATAGAACGAGTAGGCCATAGGGTATTATTGAAAAGAAAGAAGAGAAGAGAGGATAAGCAACCAGAAAAAGAGAAAGTTATGACAGTTTCTTTTCAGCAGTCATACAAATTATATTATCCAAAAAAAATATCCAAAATCAGTTCATAATGAATTTTCCCCTACATCCAGAGGAAAAGAAAATATAACATTATCGCTCTACAAAAGTTCCCCAATTTTTTTCATACTTTTTCAATGAGCGTATGCCTCTGATGTTTGCTAAAGCTAATTCCATAGAATGTATCTCGGTTACCAATGCCCACCAGTCCCAAACCTTAGGTGTTTCTGAGCTGGTCCAAGCTCTAGCCAGAGTTAGCTTGGCGCAAGACATAAGTATTGTGGCCAGGGCAGCCTGTGGAAAAGAGACAGGGTAGGTGTCTAACAGAACCGAGGGAGCCGTAAACGTAGGCAACTGAATCTGTTTCATTTTCAAGACATTTTCAATGTCGCACCAGAAAGTCTTAAGATTGGGACACGAGAATAGCATGTGTACCAAATCAGCTGCTTCAGTAGAGCATTTGGGGCATTTAGTGCGGTCACTGTAGGTGCTATTGGAAGACCATTTAGAAATTCTTTCCGGGGTGTAATATAGCATACAGGTTGTTCTGAATTGTTGGAGTCTTAGACTAGATGATCGTACTCGTTTATTGATGTTTGTTAGTGAATTCTTTATCTGTTTAGATGTTATATTTGAGCCCAATATTCTACTCCATTTGCCAGCCAGCGTGATACAATCATATGGCTGAGATACCCGCCACCCCCTCTCAACACAATCCCCAAGGATGGGAAACCGGAAACAGTTCTGAAGTCTTTGGAAAACGGGAGGGAGTAACCCTCCCGGCCGTATTTATTAAAATATGAAACAAAATTAAAACATTAAATAAACAGTTTCATATTATGTACAATTTCATTACCACATTGCGATGTTTGGCTAACCTTAACATATTCTCTAATACAAAGGTTCTCCTAGCCGAACTAACATCCTACAAAACATTTACTTGAAATTTTGAAATTGTACATCCTAACGTTTAAGGGCCAACGGCAAGGTCGTAACCGGTGTCAAGATCCCTAACCCAGAAATATCGCCCTCACTTGTGAGGGCCGGGCCAGAGGCGTACCTCAAGTGCAATTACCAATTTCCCTTGACTTGACGGGGGCCCCAATAAAACTCGACGCCACTTAGAGGTCGTACGAGGACTCGTGTGAGGTATCTAGAAGGTAGCGTAGACCCCCCCCCAAACCCCACACAACTTACCACATCTGCCGTCGCAGACGTCCTGGCCCCGGAAAATTCCCCAGGAGGGGGCTGTAACCCCTCCTACCCAGGAAGGGGCCTTGACCGCCTTTCCTTTTCTTTCGGCGACCCATCCTTAGAAGGGACCGCCTCCCCGTTGAGGGGCCAATGGCCACCTCCCCCGAGCGCTCCCATCCGTGCTGGGTGACGCCCACTCATAGGGATCTTCCAATTAGTGCTCACCGATCATGACCTTACCGCCCGACCAAAATAAATACGACAATGCTAACTAAATGACTAAACTAAAAAGACCGTAGCAACTACACTTTTATTAAAAGCATGCTTATCAATGAACACTAAAGCAGAATTTCCTTATTTACGAAACTTAACACAAATTGACCATTCTTTATTACATACTCAAAAACATCACGATAATACCACAACCTGTAAACGAAAATCAGAGTTATCCATCAACTTTATTCGAAAACCACTTGCTGTCCTCAGGGGCTGGTGGGTGGGTCAAAATTGGCTCTTCGTTCCGTCTCGAGCTCACGTGCAGCGAGGAGGTGCAGCTTCAGAGCACAGGAACAAGAGGATGCCTTCGGATCTCGCTTCTCCTTTTATCCGTCTTCAGGGCGGGCGTAAACCCGCCCCTGCCTGCCCTTAGGGCGTGGCCAGCCGCGTCAGTGTCTAGGCCAACCCACTCTAGGGCGGGAAAAGGCGCGCCCCGGCTACGCCGCTTCGGGCATACCAGCCGAGACGCGCCTCCCGCCCAAGATGGCTTCCCGGGGGGATCGTGGTACTCCGCCATACGTTCGGGGGGACCGAGTGGTCGCCCCTTTCCATATGGCTGAGATACCCGCCACCCCCTCTCAACACAATCCCCAAGGATGGGAAACCGGAAACAGTTCTGAAGTCTTTGGAAAACGGGAGGGAGTAACCCTCCCGGCCGTATTTATTAAAATATGAAACAAAATTAAAACATTAAATAAACAGTTTCATATTATGTACAATTTCATTACCACATTGCGATGTTTGGCTAACCTTAACATATTCTCTAATACAAAGGTTCTCCTAGCCGAACTAACATCCTACAAAACATTTACTTGAAATTTTGAAATTGTACATCCTAACGTTTAAGGGCCAACGGCAAGGTCGTAACCGGTGTCAAGATCCCTAACCCAGAAATATCGCCCTCACTTGTGAGGGCCGGGCCAGAGGCGTACCTCAAGTGCAATTACCAATTTCCCTTGACTTGACGGGGGCCCCAATAAAACTCGACGCCACTTAGAGGTCGTACGAGGACTCGTGTGAGGTATCTAGAAGGTAGCGTAGACCCCCCCCCAAACCCCACACAACTTACCACATCTGCCGTCGCAGACGTCCTGGCCCCGGGAAATTCCCCAGGAGGGGGCTGTAACCCCTCCTACCCAGGAAGGGGCCTTGACCGCCTTTCCTTTTCTTTCGGCGACCCATCCTTAGAAGGGACCGCCTCCCCGTTGAGGGGCCAATGGCCACCTCCCCCGAGCGCTCCCATCCGTGCTGGGTGACGCCCACTCATAGGGATCTTCCAATTAGTGCTCACCGATCACGACCTTACCGCCACAGGCCGGATAGTTGACCGGCTATCCGGACCCCCCACAACACTCCTACCTAAAGGTCATGGTGTAACGTTTTTAGCCATGCTAAGAAGTCTCCTATGAGTAACTCATTCCCCACCCGAGACAAATGCACTCCATCCCCCACATACATACTGTCATCATTAATACACCCATGTGAAATAGAATGCAGTGTCTTGGAACGGAACAACCTACTCACTTTATTATTAAGCTTTCTAACAGAATGATTTAAAGCAGGAACCGAAATAGCCCCCCGCCACACTTTTCGTGGGATCATATGGGACCATGCAATTGTGCACCCTGGAACTCTCCTCGCTAACCAACTTACAGTGGAAAGCATCGCCTCAAGGAGAAGTCATCTACCAGTGGTGACCAAATCATTACCCCCAAGATGTACTATGACTACAGACGGCGGTGACCTCGTCCGCCCTAGCAAACCCTCAAAGTATGATTGAAACTGGTCAATACAGAGACCGCCTCTTCCGTAGAAGGACACACTGTACCCGTATTCCCCAGCTACGTGAATCATATCACCCGCCTTGAATACGTCTGCGGCACGTCTCACGTATGAGTGGCCCACGACCCACACCTCCTTTTTCACAGCCGGTGATGTCTGCCCGCTGGCCCGGTGTTGGGTCGACTGCAAAGTCCGCCCCGCCTCGTAGGCTTGCGCAACTGAAAACCAAACAAAACAAGAAGCGTGAGTACATTGTTACAGCTTCACAACATGTGCAAACGCACATACCTTTTATAACAATTGGAGGACCAACGCCCCACCCGTTTAACTTGTTCCACATCCAGACCCCTGGCTGTAGCTTCTGTAGCAGCCCCTATCCGAAAGGAATGGGTCCCAAACTCGCCCGGGTTCAAGCCCGCAGCGGCAATCGACATCGCAAGCACCCGCTGAAACTGAAACTTTGTCAGTGGGGTGGCGTCAGCGTGTCTCAACAAGGTCCCCCCCCATGATGCCACCCTTCGTGTTAAATAATCTTCTAGACACCTTACCGGGCACATGGAGGACCCGGGAATCCTGTGTATGATTACGCAGTCACCCATCCCACTTTGATCGGTTTTGGACCTGACAAACGAGACCGTCATCGTCTCCCCTCTGATCTGGACGTGCTCCAGGCACAATCCTCCTGTCACATCCTGCTTGTTCCTCGCCACTAGTTCGCTTACCCGCATAGCCCCATGGAATGCCAGCGTAAAAGCGGCTCGGAATAACACCGTCTCAAACTGAGATGAACACGTAGCAGGGAGTCTGGATAGCAACTGGGCCAGCCTATCTAAACCTATCGGGCGCCTTTCATCTACTCTGCGACCCTCAAGGCGTTGCCACCCTCGTAGCGCTTTCTGTACAACGAAAGAAGCTGTCGGGTCAAGGATCCCGTGGGCCCTAGCAACAAAGGAAATGGCAGCCCGATGCCTCTGAGCCGTGGCCACCGATTTCCCGACCCGATGTAAGGACATCAGAAAATTCACCACCCACTCTTCCTGGCCCCAAAGCTCCTCTCTATCAGTCCCCAAAAAGGCCAAATAGGACCGGAACGCCCCTTCATATGCCTTCCTCGTCCTGGGTGCTAAACTCTCTCCCACGAGGTTACGAAGTTCGGGGCACCGAGAGACCAGAGAGCTTCGGGAAAGGGTGCCGGCTCCGGGTCCGCTGTGGGAAGAAAACCCCAGAAAGCCTGCATACGAAAATGAGACAGTGCATCAGCTGCCTGGTTCATTACCCCTGGGACATGTCTTGCTTTGAATAACACATTCAATTGCATACACAGTAAAACAATTTCTTTGAGTAATCTCAGAATCCACTTGCATCGTGCTGCCTGGCTATTGATACACTCGACCACGGTCATATTGTCAGACCAGAATACCACAGAGTGATCCATGAACCCTTCTGGCCAAGTTCTCAGGGCCACTAAAATGGGGAAAAGTTCCAAGAAAGCAATGTTACTTGTCAGCCCACTGTCATGCCACCATGTCGGCCACTTTTGTGCAGACCATCTTGTGCCGAAGATGGCACCAAAACCTACACTCCCTGCCGAATCCGTCCACAGCCCCAGCTCATCCGAGGACACGGCTGGTTTGTTCCAGACGACCCGACCATTGAAATCCGCCAGGAATGCCAACCAAATGCGCATGTCCTGGCGGACCTCAGCCGAGAGCCTCGTGCGATGATGGCCCTCCTTCAGGCCGACCATGGCTTGAGCAATCGAACGAGAAAAGGGGCGGGCCATTGGTATAACCCTCAGGGCAAAATTCAACTGGCCAACTAGCTGCTGTAACTGATGCAGCTTAACCTTGGATCCATTTATACATATTTTCAGAGATGTCCTGAACTTTGACACTTTTTCGGTAGGTAAACGAAAACACCCTTCCTCGGAATCCAACTCGATCCCCAGAAACTCGAGGTAAGTGGAAGGGCCCACAGTCTTACCAGGTGCCAATGGCACGCCAAACTGATTCATTAAAACACAAAATTGAGCCAAAGCCTGCCCACATTCCGGATCCCCGGCTGCCCCCAGGAACAAAAAATCATCAAGGTAATGCATCACATTTCGGAAACCCGTCTTCCTTGTGAAGACCCATTGTAGAAAAGTACTGAATTTTTCGAAATAGGCACAAGATATAGAGCACCCCATCGGCATACACCTATCCATGTAATAATGACCCTGAAACATGAAACCTAGGAGACGCTGATCGACTGGATGTACCGGGAGCAACCGGAACGCTGACTCGATATCAGATTTTGCCATCAGCGCCCCGGGCCCCAGGCGATTCAAAATGGCTACGGCCTCATCGAAGGATGCGTACCGCACCGAACACACTTCCGGGTCTATCGCTTCGTTTACGGAAAGACCACGTGGGGCTGATAAATTGTGTATCAGCCGAAACTCACCCGGGTCCTTCTTTGGGACCACACCTAAGGGGGAACAAACAAAGTTAGGAACCGGTGGTACACTAAACGGACCGGCGACTCGACCTCGAGTCACCTCTTTCCTGATCTTATCCTGTACCACGGTCGTATGCTGGAAGACCGATAGCTGATTTTTACATTTCGTTGCACCTTGAAAGTCCCCCACTGGGATGCGGAAACCATAAGAAAACCCGTTACGCAACACCCCAGCAGAAGTACGATCCGGGTATTTACTGAGCCAAGGAATCATCGCCAAGGTATCAATCGGGGTAGGTAAAGGCGCCCCTCGGACTATGTTAGACCTGTTTGGCGCCTCCTCTACCCCCGTTATCACCCGTTTTGGCTCTGCACGTGGACTCTGGATGGGATGATTGCCCACACCCACTACATTCGTGTCTAAATTTGCACGATCCCTGGGGCCTAGTACATTTACCCCTGTTGAAGTTCCAACAAACCCCCCTTTTTCCTGTATTTCCGGCAGGCCTCGAGTAATTGTCGGTACCTGTACCTGATCGAAAGGGCGTCCCCGCATACTGGCGGTAGGATTCGCCAACGTTACTTCCCACCAATGGCACTTTCAACATACCAGTCTCCTTCATTTTATCCCAAGACACAGAATCATAACAATCCCAAGTTAAGCTTTTATCATGTTCTTTAGCCTTTCTAAACAGATTATCATAGCAGAACCAATGGTTACCCTCATGTGACACCGAGTACCCCATGATTCGAGACTGATAAATCGGCAATTCGTGCAGCAGATCGGGCCTTCGTTCCCCCAAGATCGATGTAAAGACCCCCCACGCTTTGCCCCAATTGCCAATATTTTCGTTCACCTTAAAGGCGGCCATTTTTGCGCGCCAAACACTCGGATGCATGAGATCCTTCTGGCCCTTAACATGCTCCATTTCATAGTGATCAGTAAGCAACGAGAAAATGTTCACATATTCTCCCGCCCATATCTTCTCCTTAATAGCCAAGGGAACATGCTGACCCACCCTTTCCCTACGAGAAGGTGCTGACTCATCCCTTGCAATCGGCAATGGCCGCTTACCTGAACCGGACGGCGTCTCTGCGACCGAACCTGTCCCCTGTGGCTTCTCTACTACCGCAGCCGGTGTGGATACCTTCGCTGCTTCCCGTGACTCACGCAGTTGCTTCATCAGCACCTGTGCGTCGACAGCCGTGGCGCCCTCACTATCTTTACCCAACCACGCTGCTAGTTGTGCTGCCAGCTCAGGCGGCATATCGTCCCCGGACACGGGGGTGACCACAACGGGAATCGAATTCCCTCCCTCCGGCACGGGGGTGGGTGTCTCTAGCGGGGCACTAGGGCCCGGGATGTCTTCCACAGCTCTCCCTCTCCTGGGCCTCTTGTTCTTCCCTCCCGGGGCCGCTCCCGCCAAAGGACGTTTCGGTCCCCCTTCCTCGTTTTCATCCATTCGCCTCTTTAACTCAGTCATCTCTTTCATAAGAACGCGCAGCATCTGGTCAGTAGTCATGCGCTTTCCCGCCTTCTTCGGCATTCTCCAACAGAGTATCTGGAAAACAAACAAGAAAGATTACAACGCTCAAAATTGGCTCTTCGTTCCGTCTCGAGCTCACGTGCAGCGAGGAGGTGCAGCTTCAGAGCACAGGAACAAGAGGATGCCTTCGGATCTCGCTTCTCCTTTTATCCGTCTTCAGGGCGGGCGTAAACCCGCCCCTGCCTGCCCTTAGGGCGTGGCCAGCCGCGTCAGTGTCTAGGCCAACCCACTCTAGGGCGGGAAAAGGCGCGCCCCGGCTACGCCGCTTCGGGCATACCAGCCGAGACGCGCCTCCCGCCCAAGATGGCTTCCCGGGGGGATCGTGGTACTCCGCCATACGTTCGGGGGGACCGAGTGGTCGCCCCTTTCCATTTGATTTGTAGTCGGTAAGAGATCTATATGCTTCGCTTATTACAGATTTCTTTTTTAGTGAATATAGACAGGTCTATATATCACATTCAGTGGCCCCCAAGATTTGTTTTTTGTTAATCAAATAGTCATGTATCTGTAAAAATGTGCACCTCATGTTTTCAGGCAGGTCATATAGTAATTTGAGAGTGTTAAATTCTAAAAATACTTGTGTGCCATATAAGTCCCCTAAAACAGCAATTCCTGATCTAAGCCAACCACGTGTAGTGTTATCATTAAAAATGCTTGGAACGCCCGGATTACCCCATAATGGAAGCTTTGAGTGGAAAAAGCTAGTGTTACAAAATAAGAGTATATTGCCTCAGATCTTTGTTATGTCTCTTGCGGTCTTAAATTTAACCCTTTTATAGTAATTAGGATCGTTAGTTCTAAACAAAAACATATTCGAGTCAGACTTTAGCATAAAAGAGTGGAAGAACAAAGCCCTTCCTTCATTGAGTAAAGAGCGAAGGCGGATGAAAAAAGTGGACCAAAAATATAATTTAAAGTCAGGAAAATTAAGACCTCCTTCATTCATGTTGTTTTTCATGAATTTCAATGATCTTCTTGCTTTTTTATACCCCCAAATAAAGCTACTCAATACTCCGTCAAGTTTCTTAAAAAATTGGTTATTTAATGCGAGTGATATAGATCGAAATAAATACACATATTTGGGCAATACCTTCATCTTGATCAAATTAATTCTGCTGATTAAATTCAAAGGTAGTCTATGCCATTTTTTTAATAGTGAGCTGGTAGATTTGGTTAGTTCATTATAATTTATATTGTTAATTTCCTGTAGTTTGGCCGTTATTTTAACCCCGAGATAAGTAGCAATATGGCAGATCTCGGGCACTATCACAGTTGGAGTGTAGTTAGCTATTACTTGTGTTTTTTGTAGATTTAATTTATAACCCGCCACATTCCCATGTTTTCCGGCCTCTAAAGCTATTCCCTTTAATGCCTCGACTATGTCTTCTGTATAAACGGCAATGTCGTCGGCATATGCAGTTATTTTTAATTCTTGTAGTCCTGATCTAAACGGTACAATCTGAGTTTGTGATTGAAGGACAAACAAAAAAGGTTCCAGTGAAAGGGCAAATAAAAGAGGTGATAAAGGGCAACCCTGGCGGGTTCCTCGTTGGATCAAAAAGTCTGAGGATACCAGCCCCCCATAGCTGGTGTATGCTGTTGGGTTATCATACAGTGCTTGTATGCACCTCAAAAATTGTCCCCCGAACCCGATTTTGGACAGTACGCACCAGAGAAAGTCCCACCCCACTCAGTCGAAAGCTTTTTCGGCATCTAATAAAATCATACCGAGTGGGGTGGATTCCGTTTCTGCAACATCAAATGCTGTAATAGCCATATTAACGTGTATGGTGGTATCTCTCCCAGTTATAAAGCCATGTTGTTGTGGGTTGATAATCTGGGGCATGATAGGAGCAAGTCTTAGTGCTAAAATTTTGGGAAATATTTTTGCGTCCGTATTTATTAAAGAGATAGGGCGGTATGACCCTCTCTCTTCCTTTGGTTTGCCTTTCTTCAAAAAGAATATTATTTTTGCCCTATTGCAAGATTTAGGTGTTTTTCCATCTGAGCCTACAGACTGAATAACTTTCAATAGTAATTGTTCAAGCTCGTTTAGACATAGTTTGTATATTTCTAAAGGTATGGTGTCTTCCCCTAACGCTTTTCCTGCAGGTAATGAGGCAATAGCTTGATGTAGTTCAGCCATTGTTATATCATCAGAGAGTGAATCTATCTCTGGACTGTGCTGTGTATCTATAGTGTGGTCTTCGATATATTTCTGTATGTCATCTGGATTAGGCACCGCTTCTGGAGTATATAAAGTTCTATAAAAATCGGCGAATTGTTCTAGGATATCTTGTGGTTGGGTATAGATTTTATTGCCTGCCCTCGTATGTTTGTAATTATGGAGTTTGCCCTGTCCTCAGCGGCTTTATAAGCTAGAATTTTCCCGATTTTGTCCTCCCCTCATATTGTGTTATTTTGAATTTGTGTAAGTTGTTAATGCTTTTATGTATAAATTTAGTCTTAGTTTAATTTTTGAGTGAACAAAGTTTAAGACCAATTTCTGTGCTCGTTGATAGATTAGACCGGAGTGCTGATGATAATAGTTCCTCTTGAATAATTATTTCTGACATCAATAAATCGTTCTCGATTTAGTCTGAACACATAAGCCTGAGTGAAACCCCTGATGCTTGCTTTACAGGCATCCCATACCATAGCGGGTGAAGCTGAATTTGTGTTTATATCTATAAATTCAGTAAGATGTAGCTTTAGTTGCGTCATATAGCGTATATCTAAAATCAGATGTCTGGGAAAAGAGAATGGCCGGGGAGTAGCTCTAATATTTGTTGTTTTAAAAATCAGTATTATAGCATTGTGATCAGAAGAAATTCGAGGACATAGAACCATGGAACTGTTTTTCAATAAATTGCCGCTTATTAATGCCATGTCTAACCTTGAGCATAATTTGTGAGGTGCGGAATAATAAGTATACCCCCGTTTATTTGCGTATAGGTGTCGCCAGGCATCTTTAATGTTGTGTATGCGACATAGATCAAGAATAGATGACCTGGTTTTGTGCATCCTTTGATGGCTACCAGATCTTGTTGTATCTATTCTGTAGTCCATAATACAATTAAAATCCCCCATGATAATAAGTTCTCCCAATCCAAAATTTTAATATTCAGTTGGTTGAAAAGAGTGGGATCACGCTCTCCGACTGCCGTATACTTGACAGAGCCGCCCCTGCTAAATCCTCGGTAAGGTGCCTTGGTGCATACCGGTCCGTTCTGTATAGCCTTGATTCACCTTGCCCACTTTGCTTATGAGTACCACAATCCTCTTGAATCCTCTTGAATACCGCCCCCTCTCTTCCCTTTAGGTCCACTTAACCGGGACCGCTTTGTGATCGCCTTCCGTCATACAGCAATCACCCTTTATCCAAAACTAATCACCACAATTCCATTCACCAAGGAGGAACCTACAATCTGTATATATTGTTGTTTATTTTTCTTGTTTGTGTCGATTCGCTATTTTTTTACCCACATGTCACTTGCGCCACCACTGTTTGTCTCACTATCACGTAGTGCACAAAGCCCCGTTGGGTTGCCACCGCATTACTTTCCACAAGTGCTTTTAATGACTTTATGTTATTTTCCGTAATTGTTTTTGCCTAATTTTCCTTCCAAATATATGATGCTATATGCACGTTTGAAAACCTAAATTTGTGAGTCTCTCTTTTCTTGATCAGATCTATTGTAATGTATTGCACATACAACTGTATCTGATACCTAATTGAATTTGATTGAGATATTGTTGCCGCATACTAATGTACATGAGGGCCTGGTTTACAAGCATGTAATCTGTACATCTGTGATTGGCATATTGGTATATTGCTACTTCTGTCTTTGCACAACATCAAGTTATCTAAGACAACAAGTTACATTGCACCTACAAGAAGCAAGGACTATTGGATTTGACAATGGCTGTTCACTGCACTACTTATTGGAGCAACAACTGTGACTTCATTGCATAATTATATGATAATGCTTCACTTCTGACTTCACAACACTGGGATCAGATAGTACATGTTCCTTTGCAATTACATCTGCGGCAGTGGAAGATGCTACTGCTGCAGAGTTGAATTTATTTCACTTCCAGAGGATGAGGTCAAAAACGGAGAGTCCAATGGGACCTGTGTCAGCATCTGCTTTTTCGACCTACTGGTGTTAACCTTCAACAGACCCCGGATCAATTCAAGCCCTGCTACACACCCCTCACTACTCACAATTTCCACTGTCCCTTTAGGCCCCCTCATGTCCTTCTTCTCAGGAAATATGTAGTGGCAAGATGCCCCAGCGTGATTACTTGGAAATATGTCGCTCACACACCCCCACTCAAACTGAGAAAGCAACACCCCTACATTTCCATGGCAATGCATTGATTTTCTGCGGACTCCATATGCAAGGGTAGGTGTGACACTAACTGTTCGTTGGATCCACAACAGTGTTCATTTTGAGTTGCTTTAAGCAGACCCAGCAGTGGCAGGACATGTGCGATAGGCTTAGGATGTGAGAAACTGTCTATAAGTGAGTATTAGCCTTATGTCTCTCCCTTCCCCAGCTCAGATTAGGTGGTTGGATTACCACCGTTGGCTCGTCGGAGAGGTGCATCGTGATTGGGCGGGTGCTTCGTAAGGCAGTCCACGCGCTGACTGGCTCCATTGGTTCTTTCCAACACCACTGTGGTTGAATTTTCCTAATGGAGTCAGAGGGACCATGAGAGTTGGAATTCTATGTATACAAATGCATCATAATACAGCAGTCAGAGAGACTGCTTCTGACAAGACCATGTGTAACAAACAACAATGTCTCAAGGGTATTATTTCAAAGGACAAATATACATAAATGTGCAATGACACAGGTAATTACACAGGATTGAATCCATAGGTGAAAGAAAGCAGGGAAACATGTTATGTTAATGAAAGATATTTGTCATATAGTAGACTTCTTGGACATATTGAACTTCATATGTTCAAGCACATGGGTCAGTAGCACTGCATTACATTAATTGGCATGTAACCAACATGACCTGGTATGGACAGTGAGAATGATGGGTGCAACAACAAGTGAGATAAAAAACACGATTTACATGTTTAAGATACTGCAACAATAAATGTTAAGAGAATACAATTTTGAATGAGACGGGTATCCGTGGGTGGGGGCGTCAAGAGTTCCAAAGTGTCACTTGCGCCGTCACTACACTTCACTAGCACTTGTGCACAGTATTTTGTTGGTTACATGCCATTTAATGTAACACAGTGCTACTGACCCATGTGCTTGAACATATGAAGTTCAATATCTCCAACATGTCTACTATATGAAATATATCTTTCATTAACATAAAATGTTACCCTTCTTTCTTTCCCCAATGGATTCAATCCTGTGTAATTAACTGTGTCATTGCACATTTATGTATATTTGTCCATTGAAATAATACCCTTGAGACATTGTTGTTTGTTACAGATTATTGCCCTGGTCTCTTTAGGGTTTATGGGCTACCTCCTGTAGTCTATTACTTCTGATAAGACCATGGCAGTCTGACCGCCTCCGACAGGAGCGCGGAAGCTGGTCTCACCTGCCTTGTAATGTGGCCCTAAGTAACCTGTGAAATGTAGGCTGTATAAAGAGGAACCCTCTGATATATTGGTTGAACAACTGATGGCCAAATAAGAGATCAGATAAGTTATAAAGGTTTTCCCTTAACCAGCATGAGTCATTGGAGTATTGTTGATGGTGTGCTTGGTAGATGATTTATGCATTTTGTTATTGTTATTGTGATGAATTGATTATTGATGCACAATATAATTAAATCTGAGAATTAGAAAAATGTTTGATAATAAATTTTACGCAATAAAAATAAAATATATATTTTTTAAACATCATTGAATCTCTGTTTGATTTTTTCAGGATGGATATTTACATCAGATCGGTGTGATTAGGTATATAAAGAAACAGCTGCCTGCTTAGTCGCACATTCGCGCTTCCAATGGTAGCATTCACATTTAAATAGAAACATGAGAATGAGAGTGACCCTTCATGTCACTACCCCTTTCACATCTTAGCTGTAAACTGTTAACACAAAAACAATCTAGCTCTTCTGTCAGAAAATGAACCATCAGTGATTGTATTCATTTGAGATGAGTAAAAATATGAAACTATATCAGTGTGGAAGAAGATGTACATCTGGAATGCAAATGTGTTAGTTTAAATTACTTTGCACTTGTTAAAAGATTGCTGCACAAAATATGCTCTGGCTGAATATAATTAAGTTGAGCACAATGCCTTGATTCTTCTCCTTCAGAAGCTGTAATTTATGATCAAGTAAGTCGAGAAAATAATATCTACATTTTTGAATAAAGGAATGAATGAAGGATTTATAAAGCACAATATTTTTCCAGGAATAGGGTGTCCTGGCGGTAGTGGAACAGGATGCAGAGTGACTCTTAAATCACAAACAGCAGTTTGATAAGAGATTTGTTCAAAAAACTTAAGGACCTTACAATTTTGTTGAGACTTGATGTAGAATGGTAATGCCTTCCATGCTTTAAAAGTTACCACAACAAAGGACAGGTCGCTCATGCACAAAATATAAACATTTAGAAATCTGCAAATGGAGATGCCCACTCCCTTTCATCAAATAGTGGAACTAATTGATAATCCCTTAGTCTGAGATCATTATCAAAGTTTGATTATTTTAAGCACTTCTTGTTCGTCAGATGTTTTAGAAGCAGTTCTATTTGTTGTCTTGTTAATAATCCCTTAATTGAAAGAACCCCTTGTGCAAAATAGGTGGTAGACTAATCTCAGAGTGAGTAACAAGCAGTTGAGTGACCATATAACTGTCAATTTAGCAGGAGTATGCAAGAATTTATTTGTTGCACGTAGTACTTTAACTAACAGAAAAGTAAAAAATGTAGGAAGGAAAGTAGCACATAGCATCAATCACATTTTCAAGATTACATGTAAGGTACTGATGAAGCGGACTTTTAGAATAAGTTTTGAATTAAAGCACGCTGAATTAAAACTCCCATAATTTTTAATTTACTAATGAGTGTTGCATGTTTTGCATGTTTTTGTATTGACACAACCTAGAATAATGTGCACCTACACGAACAAGCGGGTTTATTTATGTGTGCTCTTGTCATGTTTGTCATTTCGTTTTAAATAATACGTTTACCTTGTCTTTCGTTTTGTCGAACATTAACTGCGGCTGTTTCAAATAATAGCATGTGTGTTCTTTTAAATGTGCTTTTGTTTATGTCGTGTCTTTTCATGTGATTGCATTATGTTTGTCTTTTGTAGGGGGCGTGGCTTTGACGCCGATCAGGATGGCGGCGTGAGCTCGCAGCTCCGCGCGGAATCCCGCTAATTCTCCTGTTTTCGGTACCCTGGGCGACCCGGAGACGACGCTCCTGCCCTCTGAAGTGTAGGGGGACAGCCGGGCACGATCGGAGAGTCGCTGGGGGACTACTGGCCCCGAGGAGATCGAGCCGAAGAGACGACCGAGGTGTTGCCGAGGGTGCGAAGAAAATGGCGGCGAGGAGGCCGGGCGGCCCCATACTTTCGCTTTGAGCCGAGTTGTCGCTGACTGGCAAGAGATCCTGCAATCGGCTGTTCGAAGCACTGGGGTCAGCGGTGCTGTGTCCAGAGACCAGGGGACGCTGACCTGCCTCGCCCGGATCTTGGGGACCCTCGCTGGCCGCCGTCCCGGGACCCATCCTTCCCCCCTCAGGCTACCGAGGGGGTCAGCTGAACGGAGTTCGTCAAGCGGGTCATTGCTCCTGAGGGCATCGGTGGCGACATTGAACACTGCCCGGTGCCAGGGGGCTGGCACTGAACTAAGAGAGCGGACGCCAAACGGGCTCCTGGGCCTGTGACGCAGCACCCTGGAATGGCGGCGATCGGAGGGTCGATGGCCGAGGAGCGTGCTGAGGGGGACCCGGCGACATCAACCCGGCTGGGCGAGATTCCCTCCCCGGTGCTGGGCCAGGAACAGCGGCTGAACCGGCGTTTGGATGCCATACTCGAAGCGATCACCTCGACTAAGGAGGCGCTGCACCAGGACATCGCCCAAGTGGCCACGGGCCTGGGGCTGCTACGAGCGGACCACGCGAAGCTAGCGGACAGGGTCAAGGACCATGACCAACTGTTGCTGGACCTGAAGCCATCGGTGGTGACCGCGGAACACAGGATCACGGATATATTGGCCCGGTTGGACTCGCTGGAGCGACGGGCGGAGGATGCCGAAGGCCGCAATAGACGGAACAACGTGCGGGTCGTAGGCCTGCCGGAAAGGATTGAAGGGGAGGATGCGGTGGCCTATATGGAGAACTGGTTCCGTACTGTGGTAGCGCCGGAGGGGCTTACTCCTTTTTTCACTCTGGAGCGAGCTCACCGGGTACCTGCTCGCCCGCCGGGGCTTGGCCGCCCCCCACGACCGATGGTGGTGCGGCTCCTCCACTACAAGGACCGGGATCTCCTCATCCAGCGGGCCAGGATGTCGGGCCCATATGAGGTGGAGAACAGTAAGGTCATGATATTCCCGGACTACACCCAAGCGGTCCAGAAGAATAGGGCATCGTTCCTAGCGGTGAAGAAGGAGCTCAGGGAGGAAGGCATCCAGTACTCCTTGCTCTACCCGGCCAAGCTGCGGATCATAATGGATGGCACTATGCACTTTTTTCAGACTCCGGATGAAGTTTGGCAATTGCTGGAGTTGTATAGAGCGGGGACAGACAGATCGCATAAAAGTAGGCGAGATCAACCTAAGCCGCCCCGGGTGAGGCAATCGCAGCGCATCAGGTCCCGCAACAGGCGCCAGCGGGAGAAACGGGAGGCTCAAATGGCGGCGGAGAAGAAGGATGCACTCGCAGTGACGGCGGCCATTACGGGGTCGCAACAGACCAGTGAACTGGCAGAATCGGACTCAGGCGGGGAAGGCAGCAGAACGGGAGGAGAACTCTCAGAGGCGGAAAGCTCGAAGGGGCCGATAGTGACCCCACAGACATCGGATGGCATATTTTGCGGCTGAGACTGCCTTGGGACTTGATTGAGACTTCATGGTAGGGTGGTATCCTGTTGGTGGAGGGCGGGTTGCCGGGTGGGGGGGCTGAGTGCTTAGTAGGGGATGAAGACGCGGGGCGCGGGCTCCGCTAGCTGGGGTCGGCGGTGACTCACCCCCCTTGGGCCCTTAAGGCCGACTGTCGTGGAGACCACAGGGTAGGAGTGTGGGAAGTTGGATCAAGGTTTGGATGGGGGCTGACATTGGGTTTGTGTGCTCTGTCCTGGGGAGTGGGGTTTGGGGAGTTTTTCTGTTCTGGGTGTGTTCGGGGGGGGGCAACTGCATTGGGGGGACTATGGACCTACGTTATTTGAATCGGACTGCTCGAAGTTGGAATGGGGACATTACCTAATTTGAAATGCCTGACGTGGAATGTTTGGGGCTGCGAACTATGATAAAACGCCACAAAGTTCATGCATACCTAGTGCGTAGGGGGGTTCAGATTGCTATGCTACAAGAGACTCATCTCACCAAAAAAGAGTGCACTGCTTTGCAGAAAAGATGGCGGGCCAGGTGTTTGGCACCACTTACTCGGCGTATGCCAGGGGGGTGTTGATCTGGGTGAGGGCGGGGATACCCTTTCAAGTGTTGAATCAAATGGTGGATCCAGATGGCCGGTTTGTGGCGGTGGAGGGGAGGTTATATGGAAGGGATGTGGTTCTCTGCTGTGTGTATGCACCGAACACTGATCAAGCTCGGTATTTTGATGGCCTCTCGGGGTCCTTGGCCTCTTTCCTGGCGGGCCCGATAGTGTTAGGGGGGGACTTCAACTCGATCACGGATGTGGCTCTGGATAGGTCCCATCCCCCCCTGGTGGACTCCCCGGTGCGCAGGTTGGCCGCGCACAGGAAGGACTGGCAGGATAGATGGGGGTTGCTGGATGTCTGGCGGGAGCGGCACAGGGACGCCAGGGATTACTCCTTTTATTCTGCTCTCCATGATCTGCATGTCAGGATCGATTCGGTGCTCTGCGGTGGGTCCCTAGCCCCATTGATCTCTCATACGGAGTACCTGGCTAGGACCATCTCAGACCATAACCCCCTATTGGTACATATTCAGTGGCAGCGGGAGCCCTCAGCGATACCAACATGGCGGCTTCGGCCGGAAACGCTTGAGGATTCTGTGTTCAGCGATGCGGTCCAGCAAGGCATTGATAGCTATTTCGGAGTGAATGAGGGCACGGCCACGAGTAGGTCCTGCCGATTGAATTTTACCAACAGTATGTGGACAGCTTGGCTCCCAGGCTTCTGGTGGTGTATACGGAGGCTTTTGAGGCTGGGGAATTGCCTGGGTCCATGCGAGAGGCCTTGATTGTACCGCTCCTAAAGCCTGGCTGGGATGCAACGGATGTAAGGTCCTATCGCCCGCTATCCATGTTGACGGTGGATTACAAGATTCTGAGCCGAATTCTTGCCACCAGGCTGGCCCCACACATGACGGGTTTGGTACACAGGGACCAGGCCGGGTTTATACCCACGAGGAGCACGGCGCTGAATATTCGCCGCCTAGTGGGAATAATGGACGCCATCTTGGACGGGGAGGGAGCTCCGGCGGCCCTGTCCGTGGACATTGAGAAGGCCTTTGATAGTTTAGAGTGGCCTTTCCTGGATGGAGTGTTGGAGAGGTTTGGCATGGGCGAGGGGTTCCGCAGGTGGACGAGGGTCTTATATACCTGGGCGACGGCGAGGGTGCGTTTGGGCGGTCTGGTGTCTGCGGCGTACCCGGTGGGCAGGGGCACGCGACAGGGGTGTTCCCTATCCCCCCTATTGTTTGCTCTGGTGATGGAATCTTTGGCGGTCCATGCGAGGTCGGGTGACAGGTACGCGGGGATAGCCAGCGGCGGGCAGTGGCACTATATATCGCTATATGCGGATGACCAGCTCCTGTACCTCGCTGACACGGCGCGGGCACTGGACGGGGCGATGGACCTGTTGTCGGAGTTTGGCCGGCTATCGGGCCTTAAGGTCAATTGGGCGAAGACCTGTGTGTTTCCACTGAGAGCGGGATCGCCCGACCCCGGCGGCGATTTAGGCGTGGTCTGGGAGCCATCTTGTTTCACCTATCTGGGAGTCCGCATCTACCACGCGACTGCGGACCTATTGGAGGGCAACATTGGTCGATGTGTCCGGGCACTGAGGGGCAGCTTGTCCTTCTGGTCGACCCTCCCGCTGACGGTGCTGGGTAGGGTCGCACTTCTAAAAATGGTGGCGCTCCCCCGCTTCCTCTACTATTTCCGGACGCTGCCTGTCTGGATTCCTCAGGGGGTCTTTAGAGACCTGAGGTCAATGATTATTGGCTTCCTATGGGGGCAAAGCCGCCGAAGAGTGGCCCTGAGCACGCTACTTCGCCCCAAGATAGAAGGGGGCATGGCTGTGCCCGATTTCGAGCTGTACTATCTAGCGGCGCAGTTGCAGGTCCTTACGCAGAACGTGGCTAGGGTGTTTCGGGGTCCAGAGGAGGACCGGGATCGGGGGATACAATGCCACGTACTGTCCTATATTATCATGCAACAGAGGCTTGAGTTGCGGGGCCTCACTATGGAGGAACGGACACTCCGGTTGTGCTGGCAGAGAAGCCTTCGGAGAGCGAAGGCCTCGCAGCCTTATGCTCCGGAGATCCCGATCGGCATGCTGACGGCCTTGCCGCACGGGGGAGATTGGTCCCCATTGCTGGACTGGGAAGAGGCGGGACTACAGGTAATAGGCGACCTATACATAGACGGGGCTTTGGCACCGTTCGAAGCGCTCCGGGACCAGTTTGGGCTGCCCGACGGGGGGTTCCTCCTGCACGCGGCGGTGGTGGCTGCCATACAGAAGCACTGGAAAGGGGGACTCATGGAACCGACGATGACTATGGCGTGCCAGTACGTGGTAATGGCGGCAGGTACGTTCAAAGCTGTGACGTGCCTCCATAGTAGGATGCTGAACGAGGGACTGGAACCGCTCCAGGGGCTCAAGTCTAAATGGGAGGAGAGTGTGGGCCGGCCCATACCGGACACGGCGTGGGGCCATATCCTGCGGCGCACGTGGAAGGGCACGAGAAATGCGCGCTTTCAGCAAGTGCATTTCTATGTGCTTCATAGGGCCTACTTAACCCCTGAGAAATTACAGCGGTACTTTCAGGTACCGGATGCTCAATGCCCACGGTGTTCGTCTCTGGGAGCGGACATGGACCATTTGTTCTGGGGGTGCTCGCACTTGGAGGCCTACTGGGCGGAGGTAGGGGACCTCCTGAACGAAGTGAGTGATAGGGAGGTGGAATTCGATATGGCGGCATGCCTGCTGCTCTGGTTCCCACACACCAAACACACCAAGGTGACGAGCAAATTCATTGATCTGGGCCTGATATTGGCGCAAAGGGAAATATCGTGGCATTGGAAGTCCAGGGGGGGGACCCTCACTGCGTAGATGGAAGAATGAATTGCTGCGGTGGTCTGACTGCGAGAGTGTGCTCCGGATGAAGCAGGCCGTCAAGATGGGGAATGAGAAGGCATTGGATGCGGCACGTGCATGGGAATTAGTGGTGCAGGCCTTGCGTGATTCTATGGTGGAAGATGAGGACGGTGAGACTTAAGCCGGTGGACACCGCGGGGCGAACACAAACAGTATCATAACCCGCACTGTAATGGATCCATCCAACTTGTCGGGACGAGGCATACACCTTAGCAGTTGCCAGGGGGGGGGGGGGGTTTGGGGGGGTTGGTTAATGGGAGTTTGGGGTGGGTCGGAAGCCACATGGAAGGTGGCCCGCCAGGGCACCTTGGAATTAATAGGTTGGTGGGGTACTGCGTGGAGTGAGGAATGGCTGGGGGGAGCGGCCAGGCAGGATAGACATACAGCACCTGGGGCGGGTCCCGACAGGGGCGGTACCACTGATTACCACTGGGATGGCTGACGGGAGCAATGTTGAGGGAGGGGGGGTAAAAGCAGATACGTAAAACGACATATCAACCATGGTCCCTATGGGACGTGCACCGTGATGTTTTCCTCTTGAGTGGAGTATTATGCCGCCCGGCCTCCGGGATGCGGGCTGAATGGCTGTGTACGATCTGTGTTTTACTACTGAACGGGGGGATGTCACGAGTGAACTGG
Source organism: Lissotriton vulgaris (assembly GCF_964263255.1). Taxonomy (NCBI): domain Eukaryota; kingdom Metazoa; phylum Chordata; class Amphibia; order Caudata; family Salamandridae; genus Lissotriton; species Lissotriton vulgaris. The sequence continues at coordinate 1,193,775,993 of NC_141694.1, read as the reverse complement.
CTGACTAATTGTATCCTGTGGTTTATAACTCTGCAATAAAAATATATTAAAAAATAAAAAAATAAAAAATGTTTGTCTTTTGTATGCAAAGCTAGGTAACATAGACTAATGGGTTAATATTAGCAAAAGGGGTGGGTAACAGAATAATTATCATTTCCTGAATTAATTATTGTCTTGTGTTTCCTTGCATACTAGAGTCATGCTAAAAGAGGTCTGTGGCCTATTTCTAAAATGGATTTCCGAAGTCCTGTCAAAGTTGGGCCTTGCACCGCAGCGTTTTGAAAAGGAAAATATTTTCTGCAATAATTCTTTGAAAGTCGTTTGTAAAAGCAAGGCTGTGTGGAAGTATTGAATGTACTTTTTGACAAAGCTTTCATGGTCAAGGACAGGATGTGCAGCGGCGGAAAAGCTTGGACGGAGGAAGCATTGGATAACTTTACCTAATGTTGCGAGTCACGGAAGAGCCTGTGACACTCTTAGTCTATGAACAATGCCGCTCTTGAAGAAACATGGTTTCTGCTATGCGAAAGGCAAATGACTTCATCGGACGACATTTCTTGTCCAATCGTGCTTCATGTTGCTCGAATACTTGTATTCTTTAAGTTAGTTTTAGATAGGAAAAAGGTATAAAAATTGCCCCCTTGCAAAGAGCACTGCTGGCTCGTTCCTGTGCTCCAGAGATGCTGTCGGACTTTCGTCTCACGTAAGGTCCATTTGAAACTTTACTTTTTCCCTTTAGGTTTTCTTTAGTTAAAGTTAGGGAAATAGGGTTTAGGGAATTTTCCTAAATGTTTGAGCACTTCTCATGCTGATTTTGGTTTGAGTTGACAGTCAAATGTGCCTTTCTAATAAATAATTTTGCTTAATAAATTGCTAATAAAAGAATTTATGCTTCAAAATGCATTTTGCTCTATAATAAAGTTAATAAAAAGATTTTGAAATGACAAGCTGGCCTTGTTTGTTTCCTTGAGTTACCATTAGTTAATCCATTGCCTATGATACAGACTTAATTAAATGTATTATATAGTGTTTCTGATTAATTAGGTCATATGATTCAGTTGGTCAATTCATGTCTCAGTCATTATGGGCCTAGTGATAGATTTATGAATTATGGTTAGTATCGTGGGGTAGAGTTGTTCATATGAGACTGAATTTTCTTTGGCCCGCTGGATCAGTACGTATATCAAAGTATGGAACAATAATACTATAATAATTGTTTGTAACTAGATTTCCACATTTAACTTGAAACTACAGAATAAGTTGTGTTCTTCCATCCACTCCAAAGGTGAACTGTGACACGGATGATGGGATGGCTACCAAATATGATATATCATTCCCACTTTACACCCACTTTTCAAATTCCTAGCTCTTTTCCTCTCTGACTCTTCGGTTTGTCTTGCTCTGAATTCCATTTTGAAAGTACACACATCTCACAATGCATGGACACCCTCAATCACTGAACTTCAGACTATTTGTTTTTGGTATAAAAATATCCTTTTAGTTATTTTATTTTCTAGAACCAAGCAAGCCTGGCACGGGTAAGCAATAAATACTTTACAGTAGAAATTAAATTGAAATACAGTTTGAATGATAATTGTATGTGCACTTTGGTTTAATTTACAGCATGGATAAGGAGAAAAGCAATACTTAGTAAATGCAGTACATAGACTTGAATAGGCTTTTTAGTCAACTAGCAGGTAAGTCACTTTTCAAGATTACTAGGCTTACACAGAGTAGTATACTTAGAAATTACTTACATTTCCTGAAAAAAGGTAAGTAAAATTGTTTTGCTGGATTATGCAATTTTAAAGAATTTCTTTCGTTTTTCAAAATCCACACTTAGAAACTTTTCACAGAAAAACAGTCAATGTTATCCTATGTATGAAAATAATGATATCGTTTTTGAGGTAAGTATTTGGTAGTGGGAGTTGAGGTTCTAGGGTAGACTCAGGGGTCCCCCAGGGTCAAGGATGCACTCTAGTTACACCCTCAGCGGCACTAGGCAGCCAGGTGCAGAGTGCTGAAGTCCAATGTTATGCAATGGGGGATAGGGGGCCTCGGGTTGGTGGCTGCTGACTAGCAGGCCACTTAGCTGTGGGAGCAAAGCTCCTGGACTTAACCCCTTTAGTGCTGCCGTCGGCCAACGGTCACCGTGAGCACTACCTTGCCAGTGCTGCGCACGTCCGTTGGCCGACGAGGCCGCACCCGTTTCTTCGAACGTTCAGCACTGGCACAGAAAGTTTGAAGCAGCAAACAGGTCAATCTCAGGGCAAATTGGAAAAAAGTAGCAACAAATGTGCACCCTCAGCGGCACTAGGGTGGCTGGGTGCAGGGTGCTGTTTTGACGTCGGGCGCCCCAGTTGGTTTCAATAGGGAATCTCCAGTTTGCAAAGGCACTGTAGGCTTGGGGACGAAGGTCTTCTGAGTGTGACCATCACTTCGAGAGGTAATTTGGGAAGTTAGGGGTTGGTTAGGCACCATCAGTTTGGGCACACAAGGCCGCGGGGCGTCAGGTGCAGGGGTGCCTTTTGGGGTCGGATCTTCATACCAGCTCCTGGTCGCGGTTAGGGGGGACCTTCTAGATTTAGGCTGCAGGCGTTGGCTGGAGGCTGGAGGCAGGTCAGAGGTTGCAGGATATTGGGTCAGGATCACTGGGGTGACCTCGTCGTGGTGTTTGCTCACTCAAGCTCGGGACTTGGTCGGAGGATGCAGAGTGGTGCGGATCCTCGTGTCCGGCCAGAGCCAAAAATTTCAGATGAACAAATCCGGTGTTCACAGGAGACAAAGTCTTTGCAGTTGAAGGCAGGCAGGTCCTCCAGGGTTTTGGAGGTTGCTGGCTGCAGGACACACTGGGATTTAGCAGGAGCAGGTTCGAGGGGGAGACAGGCCAGTAGGGCTGGGGCCAAGTAAGTGGGCGTCTTCCTCTTGTTAGCTGCTACACGGCTGTTTGGTCCGTCTTCTTCTTCCTGTTGCAGGTCCTTGTCTGAGGAAGAAAAGTTCTGGGGTGCCCGTAAATACTAGATTTAGGGGTGTTACAGGTTCTCCCAACCAAAGTGGGGATCAGAACCAGTGGGGACTAGTTGTTGAGAGCAGAAAGTGCTCTGGGGAAGCTCACAGAGGTGGCAAGCCTTTGAAGCTTCCCCTTGGTGAACCCTGCCCATCCTGGGGGAGGAGGTTTGGCACCTTGTCCCAGGTTGTGCATTGTTTCAGGCCCCAGAGAGCAGCAGGCTCTCGACCCAGGTGTCCAGAAACATGTCTGGTGGTGGCAGCTGAAAACAGAAATCCATATGGTCGCACACTGCTCTTTCTACCATCGGGTTTACCGCTGGGCATTATGGTTAATGCAGTTTGTTCAAGCGTGTGTGCTTCTGGAAAAATGTTGAGTATATCCACCGTTGTGCTGGCCTTTCCTGAACACTTGTTTCTAGGTCGTTACCTTTCATCAGCAGGGAATAGGCGTATGTATGGGGCTGCAGTGTAGGCTGCCAAAAGTGTTCTCAGGTCTTGATACCTCTCGCGGTGCGCAGGTGCGTAACCATGAGCTCGTCAGCTCGACCGGCTCAAGGGAGCCTTAATAAACAGAAATCCATATGGTTGCACAATGCTCCCCCTACCAGCGGGTTTATCCCTGGGCATTATGGTTAATGCAGTTTGTTCAAGCGTGTGCGCTTCTGGAAAAATGTTGAGTATATCCATCGTTGTCCTGGCCATCCCTGGACACGTATTTATAGGTCGTTACCTTTAATCAGCAGGGAATAGGCATTTGTATGGGGCTACTGCGAAGGCTGCCTAAAGTGTTCCCAGGTCTTGATACCTCTCGCGGTGCGCAGGTGCGTAACCATGAGCTCGGCAGCTCGACCAGCTCAAGGGAGCCTTAATAAACAGAAATCCAAAGCAGCCACTCAGCCTGGACACTAGTGGTAGGTTAGTTTTCAGGGGCATCTCTAAGATGACCTCCCTGTGCATTTGTCATTAATTCTCACACTGGCATCATTGTGGGTATAATGTGCTGAGGAGTTTGATACTAAACTTCTCAGTTTTCAGTGTAGCCATTATGGTGCTGTGGAGTTCGTAATAACAAACTTCCAGCACCATATACTCCTAATGGCAGCATTGTACTTACAATGTCTAAGAATGGACTTAGACACTGTAGAGGTACAGTGTAGGGGTGCAGGGCTCATGCACCTGTACCTCACCACTGGTATAGTGCACCCAGCTAGAGCGGTGACTGATCTATTCCAGGGCAGTGGGCTGTAGGCATGGCACAGAGAGTTATGTGCCATGTCGATTCTTCACTTTGTTCTGCACCAAGACACACAGCCTGCAAATGCAGTGTGTGAGTGTCAGTGTACAGTACCTCTAAGGGAGGCACAATAAGTAATGCAGCCCTTAAAGGCCTTTTCTGGTCACAGTGCCCTGGGTACCCGTGGTACCATTTACCAGGGGCTGACCTGTGGCCAGATATGCCAATTGGGTTTAGGCTTCAATGCAGTTTTAGGGAAATAACATGGGTCCTGGTAGCCTGATTAGCAGGAGCCCAGGGCACACTCAGTCAAAGCACATCATCAATTCTGCAAAAAGTGGGTCAACCATGCAGAAAGAGGGCACTTTAGGGAAATAACATGGGTCCTGGTAACCTGATTAGCAGGAGCCCAGGGCATACTCAGTCAAAGCACATCATCAATTCAGCAAAAATTGGGGGCAACCATGCAGAAAGAGGGCACTTTCTCACACCAACCAAGTTGCATCCACAGGGGGTTATGATCGGAATGGGTCCGGCCTAGGTATTCTATCCTGGTAATTAATGGAATTGTAATCCCACCAGCCTGTCAAGTCACACATGAAGCCCATGCACGGCTGAGTAATGTGTGTAAACCCATGTATTGGGGTTGAGAGTACACCAGATGTCTATTAGTGCCCAGTGTGCAACCCAGTCTGTAAGATCCTGAGCATTGGACGTGGCAGGGGTTCTATGGAGGGGTGGAAACGGACTGTGAAGGTTTATATTGAGCACTGAATTAAAGTCCCCACCCACCAAACCAGGGAATTCCATTCCATTGAACTAGTTTTTCTGATAGGCGTGAAAGGAAAAAGGTTTGGTCTATGTTTGGGGTGTGTATTGAACTAGGCATGGGTGGTAAATTCCGTTCCGCTCGCGGAATTTACGGAATTTGGGTGATTTCGTGTTCCGCTGAGAAAGCAAAATTGCCCAAAATTCTGTGTTCCGCGACTTTGCTAATTTTTTTGCTTGTTCACGTTCTCAAAATGAGTGTTCTTGAGATATTTCCCCCCAAGCACGCAAACAGCAATTGCGAACAGGAAAAAAGCATCGCGAACAAGCAATTCCGCATGTTTGCGGACTTGCCACGTGTTCAGGGAGATTTGTTACCGTTTGTTGGAGATATGCATAACGCAATTACACAAAAATCCGCCCACCCCTATAATGGAACCCAGTAATATTGTTTGGCCATTTAATCACCCTCTCACAAAGGTTTATCTACCTTCAGCATCAATTAAGTCCTCCTCATGAACAAAAAGGACTCCCGCTCTTACCTAAATCAGTGTGCTTCAGGCGTGTGCTGAATACATGGTGCAGAATATCTGGTCTCGTCATCGTCTATGCAGCCTTTAGAACTCAGTGCGTGCCAAGTGTGTTTCTTGCAGCAAAGCGATACCAGTTGAGCGATGCTGTGGGTAGGCGAATATTGAATACCTACGAGACTTTTTAAATATAAAAGTGCTTTTGAATATATTTGTAACCTAGCAAACAATAGTTTATAATGCAGTGGAGGTTTACATCCAGAAGGGAATTAGAATAAGGAAAAATAATTCACATCGCGAGGCCCTTATATATGAAGAAGATAGGTTTTTATATTGAAAATTGATGAATAGGGCACGAGTACTGTTCCCTAGTGTATACTTTGCGCATGGTACTTTAGGTAAAATATTTTTATTGGGTTTGATGATGGAATTTAAGATGCACTTTATTGTTTTCTATTGTGATAAAAGGGGAAAATGCCTTTGTTCTACACACTGCATATCGATGATCAGGGCATATGTTCTGTTTTCGACTGTATATTCTGCACATAAAACATTAGGCAACATGTATTTAATGGACGTGCTGCTGGAACTTATATGCACTTTATTGTATTTTCTTGTGAAGAAATGTGAAAAAGTTATTCTTGTTTTAGGATGCTTTTATTAACTGAATACAGCTAACTGGACTAACAAATTCAGAACTTTCATCTGATGAATGAATGCTGACTACTCCCAAACAGATCCTCACGCTCTCCTCTGCCTCTATGCACCAACTCCCTCTCTTTCATCCATTACTCTAGTCTCTTCCTCACAAACTCCCAACTGCGGTCTGTTTCCCTCTCCCTCTCATTTTTGTTTCCCTTGCCCCATTCTTCTCTAACTATTCATTTCTCCGTCTCTCTAAACCCTCTTTTGTCCTCATACACATGCTACTCACACATTCCAGCTAATCATATGTTTTCCTTTCATAATCATAAGCCTTTTGTTAACACAGTGTCTAAAAGGGAGGTGGAGGGGGAAGAGTCAGATGGAGGGTTTAGAAAGGCTTGTTTTTGGGGATCAGAATAGTAAAAAGAGGTATGAGATGATGCAAGGAGGGGTGGAATCAGGAAGAGTCTAGAAAGGGTCATGTTTGGCATCATAGTAGTGGAATGGGGTTTGGGATGAATGAGAGAGTGGAGGTAATGGATATATTGATGGAGATATTGAGTGAGTAATAGGGTAGTGCATATCCCAAGCCTCCTCCTACGGCTATGAGCCCCCCAAAAAAGTCTAAATCCTTCCCTTCTATCCCTCAACTATCTTTTTCAATCAAAATAACAGAATGACATATCCACCATTCAAATTACTTTCATATTTCACTACACTAATTCACCACTAACACTGTATGGGTTCCAGAGTGGCGTGCTACTCACTGAAAAAACACTTCATCTCCCCCATAAGGGGTAGCAAGCGCCACATAAATGCAAACCGTTTTCCCCTTCTCTATCCCTCCACTATCCCTCTCAATACAAATACTCTGACTAACATATCCACTACTCAAATTACTTTAATATTTTCACTCTATTAATTCACCACTAATCCTCTCTGGGTTCCGAAGTAGCATGCTACTCGCCAAAAAAGCGCTTAAATGAGGGGTAACAAGTGTTATATAAATGCAAACCTTTTTCCCTCTTCTATCCCTCCGCTATCTTTCTGAATCCGAATACCTGACTGACCTATATTCCATTACTTTCATATTTCACTATACTAATTCAACACTAATCCTTCACGGGTTCTGGAGTAGCGTGCTACCCACCGAAAAAGCGCTTCGACGCCTCGTCAGGGGTAGCAAGCGCTGTATAAATGCAATTATAATACAATTGCAATACAATGTAGAGCTCAACCTCTGTGGAATTCCATGTCTCGTTTGAGTGGGATATTCTTTACTGGACTAGAACTGAAAGTGTAATCACCTGTGTTTTTACTCAGTGTATCCCAGGCTACTATATTTAAATGGAAAGTTAATCAATTTGAAAGTGAGCATTCAGCTCACAGAAAGGATAAACAAATAAACGAGATAACAATATTTATTTTAGGGCTTCTACCTGTTACCTAAGAGCATAATAAAACTATTAAGAAATCAAAAAAAAAATAAAGACATTGAGCTAAAATGAAAATTTTACAAAATCATTTGCCTGCCTACTCAGACTCAATATAATCACCACCAAATAGTTGTCAGCATACTAGCTCCTATGATCATTTGTTAGATCTCACTATCAATTTAACTATAGGGAAGATAGAACGACCCATTTCTTCCCATTTTATTTTTTTCTTGAAAATGACAAACTAATGTTGGCAGAGTGAGAAACAGGCAAGCGATTTAGTGGGTAGAAGAAGACTTACAAGGACAAGAAGAACAAGAAGACATGGATACTGAGAATTAATTACATGATAAGGAGAAGGGATACAGGCACAACTTTATACCATATGACCCTGGTCTGTAAATGTGACTTTCCATGGCTGTCTACATCCTAATTACTAGGGAATTGTATTTAGTACAGGTCATCATCCTCTTGACTGCATGCATGCATAGCAGCCTCGCAAAGTATGGAGCAGCCTGAAGACACTGACTACTCTAGACTTTATGGCTAAAAAACAATAAAGATCATATTTACTAAACTGTCATGCAATGCAGGGCAGCAAGCACATTTGCTGTGCTACATTGTGTGAGACAGGAAGAGAGCAGAAATGCCCCATATTTACAATGATATGGAGCATTTTTGCTCTCTCCTTGAGCTGGCGCACTGTGTTCTGCCTCGCACAAATGCAGGCACTCTTGCCCCAAAGTACAAGGGGGCCTGTGTTAGATGCAGGGTTGTTTGATGTGCAGGAAGGAACAGCTTCCTGCACAAAGCTAATCCTTAGAGGCTTTTCCTCTTTCTATCTGTGCTGCAGAGTGCAGCACATGTGGAAAAGGGGAATAACAAGGAGAAATAAAGATATTTTGGCCCATTAAGCCTCACTGGGGAAGGCATAGAACAGTGATGCTTTCCCAAGTTCACAAGCATTAGCAGATCTGGGAATGTGTCAAAATCAATGTGTGGATGCAGGGGAATGACCATGCTGCACCCACTGAACCCCTCCCAAGTCGAAACATGACATACACAGTGTAAGCACCTACTTTGTGTTACATTTCTTTTACAAAGCCATGCAAATCAGGCCTTGTGAAGCTTTGTAAATTCCAAAAAGGACTTTGTGTTGCCGTGCATCACCTTGCGCAATGCAAAAAAATGCAAAGGCTTAGTAAGTCTAGGCCTAAATGAAAACAGATCTGAAGAAAGCTATTATATAAAGCAACACATACTGGAAAAATAACCCAGTTGAAGTTCTCCACCAGCACGCTGCAATAACCAATGATTGCTCAATATATTGACAGTAAGCACATTTTGCAACACCTAATTCTAAGTGTTTGCAGAACACAAACTTAATATTATTACTGATGCCATTTATCAAACACTGTGGTATGGCAACATTTTATGGGCCTGGGTCCTCATGACTTTTTATGGCCTAGAGAACTTGAAATACATTCTGTGAGAACTAGAGGTGGATACATTTATAAAAAAAAATATCGACACTTTAGGAACCATAACTGTAAGTCAAATAAACCTATTGATTCAGATCAGATACAATTTGAAGTAAACCACTTGATTTTAAAATATTGTTTAATTTTAGAAAACGACTTTCATATACAAAGGTTTTGAATTTGTCCTGTTCAAATAAACCATAACCAGTGTGTCCTTTTTGAGCACAAAATATCTCCATTCTGAACCATATCACATGTGTTTCTTTACATTGCAGTAAAGAGTTCACGAAAATACAAAATTACACTATTTACATTTATATATTCAGGGGCAGATTTACAAAGAATTCATGTTATGCAGTGTAACAAGGCAAGTTGCAGCTCTGAGTTGCGTAAATAGAAGCGGACTGAACTATATGGCTTCTTTGTCGCTCTCTATCAGTGCTGATGCGCTTGTAGGGACCCAGTGCCAATGCAGACTCCTTTGTCGGCAGGATTACTTTTGCACAGAAAGGGATACCTTACTGCACAAAGACAATCCGAAGAGTAATTTTCCTCTTTCTATATGTAATGCAAATCAAGAATTACATGAAGTCCGTGGGTGGATGCACAGGAATACACATGCTCCCCATATGGAACACCTACTACAAGAAATATAACACGGTCGCAAGGCAGAGAGATATACACTTAGCTTTTATGGACCTTTCGACTGCTTTCGACCTTGTAAATAGGCAAAAGTTATGGGCCTCTTTTTCCGACATTGGGCTTGATCCCACCTTGATATCCTTCCTGGCTGAAATACACGAGAATAACACTGCTGCTGTACGTTACAATGAAAATGGGAACCTAACCGAAGCATGGCCCGTTAAATGTGGAGTAAGGCAAGGATGTATCCTTGCCCCTCTGCTGGTTTCACTTTATATAAACAATGTGGGTGATGCATTAACAACAGACTGTGAAGATATTCCTAGGGTGGGCTCCAAGAGAATTCCAGCAATGTTATATGCTGACGACGCCGTCTTGGTGGCTAGAACAGCAAGAGGACTACAATTGCTTTTAGATCGTTTTATTAGTTTTATGGACTCTCTTGATCTTATAACTAATTTTAAGAAGTCACACTCAATGACGTAGGCGGAAAGAAGGCAAAAAAGGCAAGATTTTTTTGTAAAGGCCTGGAACTGACCAACGTCAAAACATTTCCTTATTTAGGGATAGTATTTGATCATAAAAGGTCATGGGTGGCGCTGCGAACCATAAAAAAGAATGGTCTAGCAAGGTCTACGGGGGCTGTTCTGGGGTTCACTAAGCGAATAGGTTCTAAGCCTCTCCCAGCCCTCATGAAAATCTACAAACCAAAGTGTGTCCCCATGGCTCTATATGGGAGTGAGGTATGGGGCTGCACTGACGCTAGAGAAATACAAGTAGCAGAAAACATTTTTCTACGGAAATTATTGTCTCTCCCAGCTTCCGCTGCTAACTTTAGTGTACATGAGGACTTAGGAGCTGGCTATATTAAGATCAGATTGCTGTGGCACCATTATTAGGCTGGCTAAGAACTTGGGCCCAGAAACCGCCCAACTTGAACCAAGTTATAATTCAAGATTGTATGTCTCTAGACAGAGCCCTGGATATTCCTTGGCTCAGATATGTTAAAACCCAAATGGACATTTTAGGCAGCCCAGACCTGTTTACAATCCCAAGGGCGTTGAGTAAGGTGGCCATTAAAGCCATCAAACTCCAGTTCCTAAATAGGTCTATGTTAACGAGGGAACAAGATGAGCTGGTCAAACCCTCAGTCAGAAGTTTTGTAATCCTAAGTTTTGGGAGAGAAATTCAGCCGTACTTAACATATATAAACAAACCATTTCATTTGTTTGTACTGATAAGATTTAAGTACGATATGCTTCCCTGGCTACTTACTTTCCCAAAAGGGCTTTTTGAAGGGGGGGGGGGCTCTTGATCCATGCCCCTGTGATAATTTTTCAGACCAGAACACTTTACATATGATCTTTTTTTACGATTTTTATGTTACTATACGCAAGAAATTCATATTGCCATTGTCAGCCCTGATATACTTGCAATGTCTAAGGTCGCCGATGGTATGTTTTGGAGTGGCTAGTTACATCACAGGGGCAATTAGACGAAGAAATAATATGCAGTTATTATGATATGAGCCTTTTATTTTTTGCACATGAGCCGACTTCGTGATTGAGGAGTATTTATTGACATGAATTTTTACTGTCATGTAGTTTTAAAAAAAATGTAAATTCAGTGGGTGACAATCTTTTTAATTATTTATTGAATGCCAAGTATTGTGTTTGTAAGGGTCAAGTTACTTAAACGGTCTTCTCTTATTAATTATGAAACATGTATGTTGGAATTAATTGTATTTTATGTATGTAGTGAATATTATTATGACCTTTGTGTGTACTGTGCTTTGATGGTTTTAAAAACGTTTTAACTGAATAAAGCTTATTGTTGACTGACTGACTGTCAATGCAGTGCAAGTCGCTATATTGTGTCTTTTTATTTAACAACGCAACGCAAAGCCAAGCAAATGAAGACTAGCGAGGCTTTGTAAATTCCAAATAAGACTTTGCGTTCCCTTGGTTCATTTTGCAAGAATCAATGACAATGCAAAGACTTAGGGCCTGACTACGAGTTTAGCGGTGTGGGCCGCCACGCCACTGCCTCGCTCCCACCCCGACAAACCGGCATGCACACCACGAGCCAGATTACGAGTTCATTTGTGGTTTGGCAGGTGATGTTTTGGATGTGCATGTAAAAAAGACAATGGGAGTGGGAGTGCCAAAGCACATTCCTCCACGGACTTTGATGTCCTTCCTGTGAAGTAACTGGGGGTGACTGAAGACAGGGGGGCACACCATGTGCCCCTCTGCATGCATCCCATGGCCCAAGAAACAACAAGGGATCACTTAGGGCCCCCTTAGTTACCTCACTGCCACAGTTGTCATTGCTGGCTCACCGCCATGAAAACTGTGGATGAGGGGGAACTCATAATATGCTCTGCTGTACAGCAGCGGCACCACCAGCATATTCCTGGACCAGACCAGCATGCCACCGCAGAGGGATCATGGATCACTCCAGGTTGCAATGGTCCTGTGTTGGTCAGACTGACACACTCGTAATGCTGCGGTCGGACCGTCAGTGCGACGGTTCCCACCACGCCAGTGCCAAACTCTTAATCAGACCCTTAGTAAATATGGGTCTGAATGCTTGGTTCTTGTATTCCTGTGGAAAAAAAATGATATATATATATATATAAATATATTCACAGTAAAAACATAGGTTTCAGGGGTGTTATAGTTAGCTGAACATTTCACTTGTTCAAAACCATAGAAATTCCTCCGTTATAGTTAGTTCTGCTAACTATAACTCGCACAACTGCAATGCACTGCTAATGATGTCATCACTGATGACATCTCAAATGACATCACTGATGACATCTCAAATGACATCACTGATGACATCACTGTTAACATCATCCAGTGACTGTGGTTTAGTTTGAAATTTAAATATGTATTATATATAAATATATATACCAATCTGTATTGAAGATTGAGTGGATATATAACTATCTGGATGGAGGATTTAGTAGCTGTCTGTTTAAGCGAGTAATTAAAAGTGTCTCACTTAATACATGGATTAGTAACTAAACTATGTGAATGTGTGCATCACTGTCTCTGTTGTTGTATAACACGCTGCATCAGTTGGTCACTAACTACAGGAGTGTGTATATTAGTTATTGATTAGTTTGGTGAGTATTTGTATGGGACACTGAGTTTGTGTGTGGTTGGATGGGGTGTGTGTAACTCCATGCATAGATGTGTGAATTGTTGATTGACTAGGTGTATAGGTTTAAGAGTGCATGTGGAAACAGTTGTTTGGGTGACTGAGTGTATTTATGTGTGTGTTAGCGAGTGAATATATGTTTTAGTTGTACATCTTCAACAAAGTAAAAAATAAAAGGCATTGTACGTGAGAGTTGGTGTATATAAATAAGTATATGTAAGAGTCAGTAATTGTGAGAGTAACTATATGAATGAGGGTATAATTGTAATGGTGATTTTCTAACATATTAACTATGAGTTACTATGTATTTGATTAAATGAGGTGTTGTGTGTATAATTTTTTTCTTGAGTGAGTAGAATGACTGCATAACCGACTAAGATGACTGCTGATGTGTAAATGTCTATATATGTGTATAAGTGCATTTGATAGTGTTCTATTAATTATTGGCTGCATGTATAAGTGATTCTGTTGTTGAATGGGTAGTTGTGTGTGTAGACTTAGGAATCAGTATGTAGTACCTGGTATTAGTGTGTCAATGGTTTTAAATATGGTACTCTGTATTTTACAGTGAGTGATGAAAGGTTATACTAGTGTATGATGAGGTGTATCAGATTGTCATGTGGATGTTGTCATCAGTAATGTCATTTGAGATGTCATCAGTGATGTCATCTGTGATGTCACTGACCATGGCATGAATGATGTAATATGTGACATCATCAGCAGTGCATTGTGGGGCCGCGAGTTATAGTTAGCAGAACTAACTATAAAGGAGGAATTTCTATGGTTTTGTACGAGTGAAATCGCCAGCTAACTGTAACACCCCTGAAACCTATGGTTTTTTTCTGTGAATGTCCAAGGTTTTTTAAATGGTAATTTCTACCTATAACGTCTCTGAAACCTATGGTTTTTTTAGTAAATTTCAAAGCTTTTTTAAATGCTAATTTCTAATATAACGTCTCTGAAACCTATGGTTTTTTCAGTGAATTTCAAAGGTTTTTAAATGCAAATTTTTAAGTGTAATAGTAGTTATACCTATTTTTGTGTACTGATTTTCAACATTTGTGTTAACTGTTTATTTATAAATATGTTATTTATTAAATAACATTATATATTTTTCTGAAAACTGCAAAAAATAAAAGACATTACATTCAAACTGAAATATTGTATAATTTTTGTGTTTTGTTTTCTTTTTTTCTTTTAATATATTTATATTATTTTGAAAATTTTTTGGGAGTTATGCACCCAAAGTGTACACATAACGGTGGGTGAGTGGTTTCTAGCCGCCATTTTAGAAAATCGTGAAAGGACCCGCGTACGGCGCACGACGGCTGCGTGTTTTTCAGTTACATCATATACATTTAATATTACGTGATGCGCGTGATTGGTATGCGACCAGTCCGTGACTCCTGCTCCCGCACAATTGCGACACATGCGCATTACGGTACGCGACGCTTGCACGGTGGCGGGTCCCACATGACATCATATACGTGCTGGGGCGGGCTGGGTGCGTGACTCCCGCAAAAATGTTTTATGTTCTAAAATGATATGTATGTGTCTTTAATATACATATTAGGGCAAGAGATTATCTAATATATTCATTAAAATAATATATTTTTACTTATAATAAACTTATATTATTTTAAAATATATTTCCGAGAAGTCGGTTGCGTGCTTCTTGAGCACAGAGTGCGCAGGTCCCATGTGACCTAAAAAAATAAAGATTTCATTGGTTCAAAACATTTCCCACTGTAACTATTGAAGGACCCCACCCATTTTAATCATTCTTGTTGAAGCATCTTAAGAGAGACATCTCTTTTCCTACAAGAACCCCATTTTGCTTGTTTTTTTTGTGTTTTTCAAAAAATATCAAACAAAATGGCATCTGGACAGCAGCAGCAGGAGGAAGTATCTTCTGAAGAAGAATTCTTGCAGGAGGCACTATCACCACGGAGGCCGGAATATGTTGTATAGAAATTCTTCACTTTTCCACCTGGAGAGAAGAAAGTTAATGCGAGAAAGGTGATGTGCAAAATTTGTGACCGAATCCTGTCAAGAGGCAGTGAAAAAAAAGTACTCTTGTGGCACTGCTTCCTTGTACTAGCATCTCCCGACCACACATCCTCTCAATCTTGCTCAGGAGGAAATGAGGCGAGCTGCTTTGAAACCCTCACCTGCTGTGGCAAGTGCGTCTGGAGTGTCTTCATGGAGCACCTGCAATGGACATTAGGCCAAAATTGGCCTTTCTTGAGCAACACTGCGTGAAGCGTAAGAAACTTATATGCTTCGGTGAGCAGTCGGTGGATGCAGTTTGTGCTGCGCAATACAATCATCATTGTTAATTTTTTTTTGTTTTGTTTTTGGAATGATAAGTAATTCAAAAAGTTTCCTTTTTTATTCGTTCTTTTTTTTGTTAATTTTTTGAAAAAATACCAAAAAAAATACAAAATTGTTCAAAAAAATAAAAAGAAAATTACAAAAGACAAAAGAAGAAATAAAAGTTCTTGTCAGAACTACCATATCTGGTTAAAGAAAGAACTATAGTTGCAAGGTAATGTGTGAAAGTTTGGTTGAATATATGAATACAGCATGATTGACTGAAAGAATGCATTATAAGTGTGTGGTGAATTTATAGGTGCAGATTTATGAGGAGGTACTGCAGCGTGACACTGCAAGTTCTTTAGCTGCAATGCACTGTGGCACTTCCGAAGCACAAGGATGTGACATATGTACATGAATATGTTGCAACCCGGTGCTTCCCTCTGCACTGCTGCACAAACTGCAGCCATGCGGTGAGACAGGCACCCTTGCACCATGGTGCAAGGATGTCTGTGTCATGCAGAGATTGTTTTTGTGCAGGAAGGGAGACCTTCTTGCACAAAAACAATCAGTAAAGTCATTTTCCTCTTGCAATGTATGCTGTGGAATGCAGCATGCATTGGAAGAGGAAAAAATGAGGAGAAATGAAAACAATTCTCCTTGTTGTGCCTTACTACACCAACTCTAGGATGGCGCAGCATTCACACACATCTCCAGATTTATGATTTCTCATAAATCTGGGGATGTGTCTTGTTCTATGGGTGTTACATGGGAACACCCACAACACCACCTATGGAACACCCCTTCAACACAAAGTTCTGTGTATGAAGGTTTCGTATTTACAAGGAGAGGAAAAACCATGCAAGGTGGCTTTTCATCTCCTTGCAAATTTGATGGAGTGCCTGGTGTCATCACTACGTTACAAAAAGTGACATACTGGTGGTGCAGAGTGCTTGTAAATCTGCCCCATAAGTGCTTAGGTATTAGCAGACTGATACAAGAAGAACATAGTACTGGATGGGTGATTGAAGAATTGCATGAGACTGACAGGAGGTATCCTTCGCTGCATGGGTACTACTTCAGAATTTAATGGAGTGGACCAATAGTATGTATCTTTTTAGAGATTTGTAGGGATTATACACAGAATATTTTATGTGTACTTGTGTTGGAGCCTAGGTCATTTTATAAGAATACCACTAGTAACGGGAATGATGACAGTGCTGCAAACAGAGTGAACACTTAATTTATAAGTGTGTACGTATTGATGGAGTGATAGGATAAGTAGATAGTGGTAGATAAATGATTAAAGAAGTGCATGGGACAGAATGGACGATTCCTACACTGCATGAGTACTAACTGGGTATTTAGAAGAGTATATCAATATTATGTAGCTAGTTAGAGGACTGATTGGAAAATGCACAAAATATCATAGCTGTACTTGTATTAGAAGCTAGGCCATTCCATAAGTTCATGACTGGTAACTAGAATAATTACAGTATTACAAACAGAGTGCATAGTGAATTTATAAGTGCTTAGGTATTGGTGAAGTAATAGGATAAGAAGATAATGTTGGATGTGTGATTGGAGAAATGCATGGGACAGACAGGAGGATTCCTACACTGCATATGTACTAACTAGGTATTTAGAAGAGCGTATCAATAGTTTGTAGCTGGTTAGAGGTGTGCATGCATAATGTACAAAATATTGTACCTGCACTTGTGTTAGTGACTATGCCGTTCCTTAAATACACGACTAATTACTAGTGTAATTTCAGTGTTGCAAAGAAAGTGTGTGCTGAAGGGGGGGCGGAGCTAGCCGGCGTCAATGGTGGACGCGTGAGCCTTCGGCTCCTCGCCTTTGCCCCTGTAAAATCCTGATAACCCAACCTGCACAGTGTCTAGACTTCTGCCTGTGGCTCTATTCCCTGGAGACCCCCGGTCACTATTGGAGGGGTCGGTGGCCCTGGAGAGCTGCGATATGCGAGTGTAGAGTGAGGGCGCATCGGCGGTGGTGGACTGGGCCTGAAGCCGCGGCCTGTCCTGGAGAGCGGGCCGAGCGACGTCGCCAGGCGTGCGGCTGCAGCAACCACTCGCGAGCCGGGGACTTGGTTCTACCGGGAGTGACCCGAAACTTGGGCGGACGGACGCCGGTGCCCCCACCTCCCTTACTCATTACCCCCCCCCCTCTTGGACGACCGTGCCCACAAGAGGTGACTTCCTAGAGGTGCTGAGGCCGCCTCCCCGCCATCGCAGCGGAGGGGGTGCTTGTGAGGAGCCTGGAGTGCCGACACTGGTTGCCCGGCCCGGACCTAACCCGTATTCTACGGTGGGTACGGTGGAATGGGACAGTGAACTTCAAGACACCAGACCGCAGGAGAGCAGCCCGGAATGGGGAGACACTTGTGAGAGACCTGCGGCTATCGCCAAACGACGGCCCTTATCCGGCGGTGCCATAGTGAGTACGTAGTGGGATCCGTACACTCCGACGAAGCATCGTCCTGGGTCAGGTCTTCATACGACCCCTCCCCCCCTCCACGCTGTGTGTTAAAAGACTGAGTGGATGCAGCAGTACCAACGATTAGGGTGTGAGACCTCGCCGGAGCCGTGCATTAACTGTGGGATTTTACTGTAGGCGCCATCTTGAGACCTGGC
Organism: Lissotriton vulgaris; assembly: GCF_964263255.1. Classification (NCBI taxonomy): domain Eukaryota; kingdom Metazoa; phylum Chordata; class Amphibia; order Caudata; family Salamandridae; genus Lissotriton; species Lissotriton vulgaris. The sequence continues at coordinate 1,193,758,113 of NC_141694.1, read as the reverse complement.
CCTTTTGAAAGTGAAACTGGCCTAGCGGTACTCGCGCCTTGCAGTGGCGACGTTGGGTGGGATTGAGTCTGCACGCCCCACCTGAGATATCCTGCTCCTGGTGCCTCGGGGGGAAGAGTGTCCTCTGGACTTGAACCACATTGGAGCTGGGCGGGCCCCAGGACTGAAGCCGGGCGGCTGTGAGCGCACTTTGGGCCTAAAGGGATCGGCGAGACACGGTTTCTTCCGATGAGCGCCAGGCTGGCGTAACACACTACGGGACACCAGCCCTGGGTGCCCTCATAGCTGGCGATCTTCACTAGTGACCAGGGCAAAATTGCGGACAGTGGTTGCCCCTCCGGGGTGCGAGGTGCGCCACAGGACCGCACTGATCCTGCTCGGGGATCGACGCGGCGGGCCACTTTCCCACCGAGTAGAACAGCCATGGGGAAGAACGACAGCACGCAGGCTAAAATCTCCTTTGAACGGCGACGGACTAAAGGGACAGAAGCGCCAGCCACAGAAGCGTCCCCGAAGGGAGCTACAATGGACGGTTCGACGGGCACGGAACTGCGAGACATGCTCGTGTCCATGGAAAAGGGAATTCAAGACAGTATAGCGTCTGTTGGAACCAAAATTGATGCCTTGTCATATCGTATGGACCGCATGGTGGAGCGTGTCGACAAACATGCCGAGCGCCTTGACATGGCGGAAAGGTGGCTCACGGAGGCGGAGGAGGCACAGACTGAATGGGACAAAGATAGGAAGCAGTTCGGTAGACTCCTCCAGGTGATACAAGACATGTCAGAAGACTTGGAGGCAAGATCACGCAGATCCAACATCCGTATCACGGGGGTGGCGGAGGCCACCCAAACCGGTAAAATGGAACTCTTTGTCGAGAAACTCTTAAAAGTGTTGCTTGGAGAGGAAGTCTTTTCGCCCATGTTTATTGTCGAAAGGGCCCACCGTACCCTGGGTCCAAGGCCAAAGCCGGGCGCGCTCCCTCGCCCCATCATAGCGAAACTTCTGAATTACCGCGACAGGGACACTGCGTTACGCCTGGCCAGAGACAAAGGCAAGCTGCAGTATGAGGGCATGGGCATCTCCCTCTATCCGGATTTCACCACCAAGGTCCAGGAGGAAAGAAGGCAATTCGCAGCCTACAAGAAGCAGCAGCGTGATCTGGGCTTAGATTACGCTATGATGTACCCCGCTAAGCTTCGGATCAACAAACAGGGGCACTCTCACTTCTTTAGGGACCCCAGGGAACTCCAGAAGTCCTTGAAAGAGTGGTTCAGAGAACGCAGGGATGCCCAGAGGAACCACGACGACGACTCTTGCTCCGCTTTGCACATGGATGAGCAGGACTGATAATGCGGACATTGTGTGCCCCGGATGACTTTCGGTGCAGTGGGGCTACTCCCCATTTGGTGGTACTAAGCCCCCCAGAGGGGCGGTAAGTGGCAGCTTTGACTTATATTGGCAGCTCCAATTGTGTTACACGAGGGGGGAGCTCAACGGACACTCTGGTGGGTGCTGACCAACTGTTTTGTTTCTTTGTTGGGCGTAGCTGAAGGGGGGGGGAAACCTGATATTAAGCCGACATTTACTGTAGACGGCTGTAAGTTGCGTGGGTGTTGCCGGGGAGGGGGGGCACAACGGGGTGCCTTGATCATGACACTGAACTACTGGCTGGGGCAGGGCTGAGGGACTAGCTGGATTTGTGTAGCTGTGCGGTTGAGGAACTGCTCCTGACTGGCATTCTCTGCCCCGGCGCTTTTGGCTGTTAGGCTCAATAGTGAGCCAGTCTTAGGACTAATTTGAGTTTGTTCACTTTGGGATGATGGGGGGTGGTATTGGGACCTGTCTGACCTGGTTGGGGGTGGTGGGCTGTGGGTGGGTTGGGGTTTGGATGGCCATGTTGGGGGAGGCCTGCCTTAAGTGGGAAGGGTTCTGTACTGAGGGATGTTCTTGTTGTTTTGCTCGTGGGGGGTTGCATATGAAGCAAAGTAATGTGTTGCCTGAGGTTGTGCTTAGCTCGAGGAAATTCACTGACGACACTGCTGTCTGCTGCCTATGTAGCTTAATGATGTGGAAACCATGCAATGTGTTGCCGGAGGTTGTGCTCAGCTCGCGCTCATGCGCTGACGATACTGCTATCTGCTTCCTATATTGCCCCATGATGTGATGTCCGGTACAGCAGTGGGGAACACTGCACACGCCCCTCAGGAACTGAAGATGATGACTTGGAATGTGCGGGCCTGAATGACTACCGTAAATTGCGAAAGGTCCTTAGCTATTTACACAGACATCATGTCGACCTAGCCCTTCTACATGAAACGCATTTATCACTCAACAGCAGGATGTTGCAGGCCCGAGGGCTTGTGGGACATTCTGTGGCTGCAGGATTCAAACACATTTCAGGGGGGTCCTTACCTGGGTCAGTCCTACCTCCCAACTAAAATTGTTTCCACTGGTATCAGACACTGAGGGTCGGTTTGTACTTGCTAGGTGTGTGGGTAAGGGGATTGACCTACTGGTTGTTAACGTCTATCGCCCTAATTACGATAACCCAGACTTCTACACCAACCTATCGGCACTGTGTAGATCACACGTCAGCACCGGGGTACTGTGGGGAGGGGATTTTAACTTTGTTTTTGACCCCGTCCTGGACCGGTCCGCTGGGCCTGCCCGAAGGCCTGTAGCCTCGGCCGCACACATGAAGGCGGAACTGATTAAATTAGACCTGGTGGACGTGTGGAGAAGTAAACACCCCACGAAAGGCGGCTTTACACACTATTCCGCCTTCCACAATATCCATACCAGAATTGACTACTGGCTGGCATCACAATCTGTAATAGGTAGTATTCGTGGATGTGAGGTGCTCCCTCGCACTCTCTCGGACCACTCCCCCATTCTGCTACACATGGCCACCTCTAGAAGAGGTATCCCCCCCTTTACCTGGAGATTCCCTCCCTACTCCCTGCTGGATGACGCCTTTCGGGGCGAACTGGCTGAAGATATTGACTCGTTCTTTGATACAAATCTAGGCACAGTGGAAAACTTCCAGACACTGTGGGAGGCGTTTAAGGCCTACATAAAAGGCATGGCCATGTCCAAACACTCGAGTGTGCTGCGGTCTATTAGACGGGACCTGGCATCGCTAGAATCCCAACTGTCGGACCTGGAGGGGTGACAGGTGAGTGACCCAGAGTCCAGCACCGACTCCCAACTTAATCTCCTGTTGTCTGAATACCAGGGACTAGCTGACAGGGAGATACTCCACATGGGCAAATATGCGACGGCACAGACCTACGGGGAGGGGGATAGACCGGGTGCCCTACTGGCAAGAATGGTAGGTGGTTCTAGACGACCACTTGTCGTTGACGAGCTGCTCACGCCGGAGGGAGAAGTGATCACAGATGAGGAGCAGATCCTCCAAACCTTCAGGCAGTACTACGCCGAGCTGTACAAGTCCAGATCGCTCGGTGTGGAAGACGAAATTGATGACTACCTCGATCATATTGCCATGCCCTTTTTATCGAACTCAGACAGAGAATTTCTGTTGTCCCCCATACAGGAGGAGGAGATCCTGGAGGCTCTTTCTGGCATGTGATTAGGCAGTGCACCGGGCTCCGACGGTCTGACCGTGGGCTTTCACAAATCATTTAAGGACAAACTGGTCCCGCACCTGATTTCCCTCTTTGATAGTATCTGCGAAGAAGGCACCATGCCCCTCACAATGAGGGAGGCTCTGCTGGTCACCATCTTAAAACCAGGGAAGCCCCCGGAGTCCTGCAGTTCATACAGACCCCTCAGTCTGTTGAACGTGGACGCCAAGTTCAATGCCAAGGTGCTGGCCAATCGCTTGGCACTCTTGGTCCCTGACCTTGTTGCGCCTGAACAGTCCGGCTTTGTCCCCAACAGAAACCTTACGTACAACATTCGCACGGTGCTGGGGACGATGCAGCACGTCCGCCAGGAAAACACCACCCTAACAGTCTTCCTCGATATGGAAAAGGCCTTTGACTTGGTGGAGTGGCCTTTCATGATCAGAGTCCTCAGGAAACTGGGTCTGGGTGAGCCATTCTTACAGATGATAGGAGCCCTGTACCACCAACCGTCGGCTAGGCTGAAACTAGAGGACAGAGTGACTGACCCGTTCTGCATCAGCAGAGGTACAAGGCAGGGATGCCCCCTCTCGCCCCTGCTGTATGCGCTAGTAGCCGAGCCCTTAGCCTGCGCAATAAGGGAGTACCACAGCCTGGAGGGAATCAGCTTCCCTACCTATAAAATAGGCATCTCTACGTATTCCGACGATACCTTGCTATACATCCGTAACCAGGAGTCTAACCTGTCTGCTGTCCTTCGGGAAGTCGTCCGTTTTGGCTCGCTCTGTGGGCTGCAAGTGAACTGGGATAAATCTATTGCCTTCCCGCTCACGCCCGTGACGAAAGCCTTTGACATGGAGAACCCCCTGAAGTGGTCCACAGACTCTGTCAGATACCTAGGTATACAACTGCACACTGATCCGGAAATTTTGGTCAGGGACAATTATGGCGTAGCCTACAATAAGCTTGTTGATGACGTTGAAACTTGGTGTAAGCTCCCGCTATCTCTCCTGGGCAGAATAGCCATTATGAAAATGATAGTACTGCCGAGGTTTCTTTTCCTTTTTACAAATATCCCAGTGGTCCTGTCGAGGGCCTTCTTCAAACAACTCACACAAGTTCTCATCAGGTTGGCTTGGGGAGGTAGGCAACCCAGGGTACAGTGGGGGCCCCCGACATGGAAAGATACTACCGAATAGCGCAGGCATCGCATTTACACTTGTGGATCCATGGGGACCCACGCATACCACATGTGACCCTAGAGCGCCTGTTTGCAGAACCCCTCCCCCTCCCGGCCACGGTCTGCCTTCCGGAGGATCGCTCCATCGGTCAATTGGACTCCCTTAAATCAACTAATCATGCATGGCACACGCTCGCACGGGCACGTGGCTGTTCCATTTTGTATTCCCCCCAAATGCAGATCGCATGGGCGTTGTGACTGGACCCTCTTGGGGAAAGGGGTGTTACCGAGGCGCTCCGTTCCCTAGGGCTCATGAAGATGGAGGACCTGTTTGCAGAGGGTATTTTGAAGACATGGGATCAGCTCCCACCCTCCCCCTCGGGTCCCTCTCTGCTGCAGCGGTTCCAGTTTCACAGACTCCGGTCTGCGTTTAAGGAAGTACTTGGCCCGGCTATGGAGGAACCAGTGGAGGTCCCTGAGCTTACTTACGTCATTAAAAACAAATCCCCTGGTAAACTAATTTCACATATCAACAAGCTGGGTGTGGCACATCAGCAGATGCAATACTCCAAGGCCAGGGAGGCGTGGCAAGGCGATCTGCAGTCGCCCATTGACGACGACATGTGGAGATATTGCTGCTCCAGCACGCGTAGAATCTCCCTCAATGGTAGGCACAGGCTAGTGCATTTTAAGTTCCTCCAGCAGGTCTACTACACCCCGGAAAGACTCCACCGATATGGCCTACGGCAGTCGGCGGAGTGCGAACGCTGTCACACACCGGTGGCAGACTTTATTCATATTATTCAGAAAAGGGGGTGGTGATGAACAGAGTGTCTGAATTAAGCAGACCACTCTTACCCAGTCGAAAGATCAGGGCTTGATCCATCACCGTTTTTCAGCTCACTGCACCATCCCAGCTCAGAACTTGGCTATATGCAAATTAGTCTGACCCTGGCCCAGTGCATCATGGGAACAGGGCAGACCAAACTACCAAGCCAATTCTTATACTGGGAAGGAAACAAGCTACCGGGGACCGGTTTCTGGCATTTCAGCCGTCTTCGGCCCGGCTTGCTTGAATCCTGACGGTGCAATGAGCTAGGGACTCACATCTGAGTATACCCTTCCACGCTTATGGTGGACAAAATTTTATTTTAAGACTTTATTCATATGGCATGGCACTGCCCGGGCATACAGGAATTTTGGGCGAAGGTTTTCTCAGAGATTGGTGGGATCCTGGGCTCAGAGCTGCCTCGCAGTCCAGAACTAGCTCTGCTGGGTTACTCTAAACCGCTCCCTCCCTCCCAGCGCCGCCTAGTCGACATGGCACTGCTGTTAGCCAGGAGATTGGTAGCAAGGTGTTGGATGAGGGGGCCTCTCCCCACTAAGAAAAGATGGGCGAGGGACCTACTCCACTGCTGCACTCAGACTGAACTCTATAGTGAGCTACTCCCCCCCAGAAGTAGGCCAAAAGATTTTTGGGGTCTTTACCAAGAATACATTCAGAGGGAGTACGAGGAGGGCCCAGATGATACGGAGGTGGTGGACCTCCCGGACGCCACGGAGGACTAGGTGCCGAGGCGGACACAGGGCTCACTTGGGAGGGCCGCAGGGGGGGGGGGGAGGGGGGGTGGGTCGGAGGCAGTGTGATCGTATTCCGTGCTAATGGGGCTTGGTCTAGACAACTGATGGGGGAGGATGGGTTTTCCTGGGTTGACGGGTTGAGTAGTATAATCTTGGCACACTGTTGGACATTATCAGAGTTTGCACACGGGGACATCCTTGCAGGCACTTACGTGGGTGGGTTGGGGGTGTTGGGTTGGTTAAATTGTTCTTGGTCTTGCCCTGTTTCCTGGGACCTTAGCTACACGTGACCTTCAGAAGCTTGCGAATCGCCATGTCGCACCTTATACTGCTGGTGGGCTGTAACCTCACTCTGTTTCCTACGGCAGGTAGCTGACTTGATCGCTGCCGGGCCCCCGGGATGCCGGCTGAATGGCTGTGTACATAATTATGTTGCTCAGAGATATAGGTACACAGTTACCACAAATATGTGATCATATGCGATATGTGTGGCAAGCCTTGATTCATAACAATAAAGGTCTTTCAATAAAAAAAAAAGAAAGTGTGTGCTGAATTTATAAGTACTTAGGTATTGGTGGAGTGATAGGATACATAGATAGTGCTGGATGGGTGAATGGAGTAGTGCATGGGACAGACAGAATGATTCCTAGATTGCATAGGTACTAACTGGGTATTTAGAAGTGCGTATCAATAGTATGTAGCTGGTTAGAGGTTTGCTTGCATAGTGCACCTGATATTGTAGCTGTACTAGTATTGGTGTGTCTATGGTTTAGAGAATGGTAGTCTGTATTTTAGGGTGTGAGGAGATCCATCAGATAATCACGCGGAAGATGTCATCAGTGATGTCTTTTGAAATGTCAGTGATGTCATTGGCCATGTCATGAGTGATGTAATATGTGACGTTATCAGCAGTGCATTGCTGGGGTGCGAGTTATAGTTAGCACAACTAACTATAATGGCTGAATTTCTCTTGTTTTGTATGAGTGAAATGTCCAAATAACTATAACGTCCATGAAACCTGTGTTTTTTTCAGTAAATTACTGAGGTTTTTAAATGCTAATTTCTAACTATAATGTCCCTGAGAATTTATTTTTTCAGTGAATTTTATATATATGTATTTGTATCGCCTCTCACTCTTACAAGGAAGGAATCAGCACTCAGGTTGTAGTTTGGAAGTATTTAATCTGCAAAGGACGTGATCCACGCGTTTCGGCTCGTCCAAACCTTGATAACGATACAAGACGTCATTGTAGCATCCTCATTTAAATGAACAAATGCCTAAAGTTGCCACCATTAACAAAGGACTACATATTACTTTAATCCAAAAAGCTGGTGGCCATATTGACCTGGTCACAATGTGAAAATTCAGGAATTGATACAATAAAGAAAAGAAAACAAGTGCTATTATGCACACAATGTCATTTCAGCATATCTTGCCCTGTGACCGCCATACCTGTATGTTTGTCAACGTGACTTATTCATAATAAACATACTTAGGATTGCAAACATCAACATAAACAATGGACTACACTTTACTTTAAAGTGAAAGGCTATCGGCCATATTAATCTGGGCACGTTGCATTTATAATGGTTCTTAAACGAAGGAAAAGAAAAGAAAAAAAGCTGTGTTAATATACACACACTATCCCTAAATAAAGTTCTAGCGATTATAGTTCCATTCTATTTACAGCTCATTTGAGATGCTATGAGTGATGTCTTGAGTGATGTAACTGACCATGTCATGAATGATGTAATGTCTGAGGTCATTAGCAGTACATTTCGGGGGCATAAGCTATAGTTAGCTCAGGTAACTATAACTGCTGAATTTCACTGGTTGTGTATGAGTGAAATCTGAGTCTAACTGTACCTTCCCTGTAATCTTTGTTTTGTTCTGCAAATTTCTAGTTTTTTTTAACGTTAAGTTAGATGCATATCACAATGGATGGTGGGGGGTTGGAAGCAGGACCTGGCATTATGCTGCCCCCATCCACGATTTCTGCTCCTGCCTTACCTCCTCCTAGCCATCCATTGTCCAAGTCCATTCCCCTGCTCCCTTATTACAGCCCTGTGTGGCCGTTGTTCTGCCACTGGCCTTCCTGCCTTCTCTGAATAGTTAGCTTGCTGCCCCATCCACCTCCTCCCTATTCGCTGTTGTCTGAATCCATAGACCAGCCTCCTCCGTCCTGCCATGCACAGTCTGATGTGCTGCCACTGCCCTCTATTTAGCATGATGTACCAGTCCACTCCTCCTGCCCTCCATTACCCAATTCCATGCCCCATCATTGACCTCCTACAGTGTCTGACTTTGCTGGAGAATACGTTCTTACGCAAAGTCACTAGCCTCCCTCAAAGAACCCCCCTGAGACCATTATTAATGAATCTCGATAAGAAACCTGTGTTATATCTAGCGAATCTTTGCCCTCTATTTTATTGGCGTAGGTTATGGCGTACAGAGGAACTTTCACATTATGCCAGGTGTCTCATGGATGTCATAAAAACTGACTCCTTCCATAAAATCAAATGGCTAAAAGACATTTGATCCCTGTTAGGGAATCTGGGGATGTCAGACTGTTTGGGATGATCCTCTAGAAAGAAAATCTTGCAAGAAAGGTATTGGGAACTGGTATTTACATCACCGAGTTCTCAAGGTTTCTCCACCCATCTTACTGGTCACTTTCTCAAACTTAAGTCCTGCCCAGTCTTGGAGAAGTATTGGGACCTGATTGAGAAACCTTACGCCCGTAAATTGTATTTTCAACTATGGGTGGGTGCTCTTCCAACACGGGAATACACTTGTAAATGGGTGGACCAGTAATGACAGATGTTACAAGTGAACAACGTGAAACAGTAGGCCACATACTGTTCTCGTAGCATGTGGATAAAGCCTATTTGTCAGGGAATGGGCATCAGAAGATATGCTGTTGCCTTGCGAATTCTGTGCTCAGACCCCCGCCCCTCCTATCGCTATTGCTGTGGCAAAGTTCCTGAGTTGGGCATGGCCAATGCGTCTGAAAGTGATGTCCGAAGTAGCTAGTGACTGACTGCCTATAACACCCCAAGCTTTATGATGACTCTGTATTATAAGATATTTTGCGTATCCGACTTATGTGTTGTGTTTCTCTTTGCAGCGTCAGATTTGGGCACCCTTTATGAATTACAACGTTATTTGTACAATGAATTATTGATTGTTTTTTTTAATACACTTTTAACAAAATAGTGTAATCTATTTTTAAAATGTATTCTTATTTGTATGAAGTATTTATATAGCGCGAACTGTCGCTCCGAAAGGAGCATCCTGGCACTGAAGGCGGACTAAGACAACATTCGTGCAAGCTAGATGGCGGCCATTACATAGGCATCAGTTAAATTGAAAATCCAAGTTTTTAGTTGTCTCCTAAAAAAACTCTCTCTATCCAGGAGTCTGAGTTATTTAGGCATGGCATTCCAAGCTTTGGAGGCCAAGACAGTAAGGGTCTTCCCACCCTTAGTTCTGTATTTGAATTTGGGGATGTTAATTAGGTTACAACCTACTGATATCACAAAAATGACCCACCCAGACACTTAGAAATTCATTATTTTCATGTTGTACCAATTGTTACAAAGCTTTTCCAACTGACTCCTCTATTTCAATTATTGAGGTAGGTGGTACAACCATGTTGTGTCATCTTAAGTTTTTTTTTGCCCAAGCCCTTAATATAAAATAAAAGTTGTGAGACGACGAATATCACACATTTTAGTGTCAAACTCAGACAAACATAAGAAAAAGTGTGTGAAAGCGAGATGGTGCCTCACGGGCGCACCACCAACGGGAACCTGGCAGGTACTCACCAGGATGGCCCTGATCTCATCATTGGCACCATCAGGCTCAGAAGAAAAATGTGTCCAAATAAAAAACAAGACAATGTGTTTGTGAAAAGTGTGCACTGTGAATAAACCACAGACAACACAGATAGTGTCAAAACAACATATAACCCACAAACAACACGGATATGTCTTTATTCTGTCTCTTTCGTGTTGGTTATGGAATCTAAAAAAGTGGGTATGGCTACTCCTTATCCAACCATACTCTACTATGCCTGCCACACTGTGAAATGGTTGGAAAGGAGGGACCCATGGGTACTCCCACGGGCCCGATTCGGATGGCCCCGGGTAAAGAGGGGCCTGCTACGGGCCCCCAAATACCGATTCTGACAGCCCGTCTACGCCCGTCCGCGCCTGGACCGCGCCCAGTGCCAGGACCCCTGGCCCCCGAAGAGCCCGACCAACCCGCCTGACGTACTCCGCCGCCACCCTCACCGCACTCAACACCGGCCGACTCCCTGAATGCCACCAAGCCACACCACGACGCACCCACGGACCCTTCAGCTGCCACGCCTGCAAGTTCACCTGCACCCGGACCTGCCTCGCACCAGCACCCGCCAAGTCGAACGCCAGCAGCACCCACCTCAAGTGCATCCTGCTCAACACCCGCTCCGTCCACAGACACGCCATCGAACTCTGGAACCTCCTCGACACCACAGCCCCTGACGTTGCCTTCCTCACAGAGACCTGGATGAACGCCTCTTCAGCTCCAGACATCGCCATCGCTATCCCAGAGGGCTACAAGATCGTCCGGAGGGACCGCAACACCAACCAGATGGGAGGAGGCATCGCCATCATCCACAGGAGCACCATCCGTCTCACGACCAGCACCGACAACACCCTGACCAGCGCCGAACACCTGCACTTCCAGATCCACACCAACCCGAACACCACCCTCAGAGGCACCCTGATCTACCGACCTCCGGGACCACGCACCCAATTCTGCGAGGACATCGCCGACTTCGTCAGCCCGCATGCCCTCCCCTCCGCTGACTACATCCTCCTGGGGGACCTCAACTTCCACCTGGAGAACAACAACGACCGCAACACCAGCACCCTGCTCGACAACCTCACCAATCTTGGACTCAAGCAGCTGGTGTCCACCCCCACCCACCTCGCCGGACACACACTCGACGCAGTCTTCTCCGCCAGCACAGACATCAACTTCAGCCACGCCACAGAGCTTCAATGGACGGACCACAGCTGCGTCCACTTCTCCTTCAAGAGAACGACGACCCACCACCACCAGAATCAGACCGCCCGCAGAAGCTGGAACAAGATCACAGCAGACCAGCTCGCCGCTTCCCTGAGCCAGCACCCTCCCGCCAGCTCAGCGAACCCCAGCCAGGCCGCCGACAACCTCACGAGGTGGATCAGCAACTGCGCGGACGAAGTCGCCCCGCTGAGAACCCCGCCCAGCAGATCCGGCAGCAAGAAAGCCCCGTGGTTCACCGACGAACTCAAGAGCTCCAAAAAGAACTGCCGAGCCCTCGAGAAAGTCTGGAAAAGGGATCCTACACCAGACAACAGGACCACCTTCAAGCTGGCCACCCGGAAGCACCACCAGCTGATCCGCGCCGCCAAGAAAACTGCGGTCAAGGACAGGTTGGACAACAACGCACACAACTGCAAGGAACTCTTCAACATCGTGAAAGAGCTCTCCAACCCCAGCGCAGGAAACAACGACATCACCCCATCGCAAGACCTCTGCAACTCCCTCGCTTCATACTTCCACAACAAGATCGCAGACATACACAACAGCTTCAACAACCAACCAACGAACACCAAGACCGAACAACCACCCCCCACCACCACCCTCCACGCCTGGACCCCGATCAGCACCGAAGACACCATCCGCACGATGAACTCCATCCACTCCGGATCACCGACTGACCCCTGCCCTCACCACATCTTCAACAAGGCTGACGCTGTCATCGCACCCCACCTGCGAGACATCATCAACACATCCTTCGACACCGCCACCTTCCCTGAGAGCTGGAAGCACGCCGAACTCAGCGCTCTTTTCAAGAAACCCACAGCGGACCCCACCGAACTCAAGAACTACCGCCCCATCTCGCTCCTCCCGTTTCCAGCCAAAGTCATCGAGAAGACCGTCAACAAGCAGATGGCCGCCTTCCTCGAGACGAATGGATCCCTCGACCCCTCGCAGTCCGGCTTCCGAGCCAATCACAGCACCGAGACCGCCCTCATCGCCGCCACCGATGACATCCGAGCCCTGATGGACAACGGAGAAACAGCGGCCCTCATCCTCCTAGACCTCTCCGTGGCTTTCGACACTGTCTGCCACCGCACCCTAGCACAGCGCCTCAGCAATGTCGGAATCCAGGACAAGGCGCTGGAATGGATCATCTCCTTCCTCGACGGAAGAACACAGAGAGTCCGTCTATCACCGTACAAGTCAGAGGCCACCGAAGTCATCTGCGGCGTCCCTCAAGGATCCTCTCTGAGCCCCACCCTCTTCAACGTCTACATGAGCCCCCTCGCGGCCATCGCACGCCAGCACAACCTCAACATAATCTCCTATGCCGACGACACCCAGCTGATCCTCTCCCTGACCAACGACCCCGCCGCCGCCAGGGCCAACCTGCACGAAGGGATGAAAGAGGTAGCCGAGTGGATGACGACCAGCCGCCTGAAACTGAACTCGGACAAGACGGAGGTCCTCATCCTGGGCTCCTCACCCTCCGCCTGGGACGACTCCTGGTGGCCTCCCGCCCTGGGCACCGCACCCAAACCGGCAGACCATGCACGCAACCTGGGCTTCATCCTGGACTCCTCCCTCTCCATGACCAGGCAAGTCAACAACGTCTCATCGGCATGCTTCAACATCCTCCGCATGCTACGAAAGATCTTCTGGTGGATCCCCACCGAGACCAGGAAGACCGTCACCCAGGCCCTCGTCACCAGCCGACTGGACTACGGCAACGCCCTCTACGCCGGTACCACCGCCAAGCTCCAGAAGAGACTCCAGCGGATCCAGAACGCCTCAGCCAGACTCATCCTCGACATCCCACGATCCAGCCACATCTCCGGACATCTGAGAGACCTTCACTGGCTCCCCGTCAACAAAAGAATCACCTTCCGCCTCCTCACCCACGCACACAAAGCCCTACACGACCAAGGCCCGAGCTACCTCAACAGCCGAGTCAACTTCTACGCTCCCAAACGCCACCTCCGATCAGCCAACCACGCCCTCGCCGACGTCCCCCGCATCCGAAGAGCGACTACAGGAGGAAGGTCCTTCTCCTACCTGGCCGCCAAGACCTGGAACTCCCTCCCGACCGACCTGCGCCTGACCCAAGACCACCTCTCCTTCAGGAAGAAGCTGAAGACCTGGCTGTTCGAGCAGTAGCGGCACCCCCCCCCCCCCCCAGCGCCTTGAGACCCCACGGGTATGTAGCGCGCTCTATAAATGTCTGTGATTGATTGATTGATTTTGTTCTGAGCAAGCAGAATGGAAAGGCTCTCTGAGTCGGTCATTGTACTCTCTTGCATGGAAACCGAGCCCATAAAGCTGTACGAAGTGCTTTTCTGAACCGATTCGGTCAGCCCTAACTGTTTCCAGGCATCGTACTAGGTTGTTCAGACCTGGGAACGAATCGGTCGGAAACAAGGGCCTTGGATCGGATTGTGGAAACCCAATTCCAGTTCTGCTTTATCAGGCTACATTTAGTGCTATAGACATATCCGTTCTCCCCCCCGCCCCCCTCCACTGGAATCCCAATTCTTTCAATTATTACCAGCCCTAAATAGATTTAACAATTCATGAACATACTGATCAAGCTTCAGTTAAGTATGCTGGATTCAGGCAACAACAATGATTCTTTGGTTCCTGTGGATGTCCTTTGTTATTGGAAGTCACACCCTTTTAAGGGTGAGCCTTCTGGTGCTGATTTTTACTGCTTTAGACTCCTGTCAAAGGCATTGTGGTCCAATGCAGGAAGAAATGTAAAATGTTACTAATTCTCAAAGATTACACTCCCTGTGTGGCAAGGAGATTGTTGTATTATAAGAACCTCACACTTGGAGTTTGTGTCTGCAAAAGAAAAAGCTAAATGGAGCTGGCTGCCTTGACATGTCCGTCAATCCGGTATTGCAGTTTGCCGGACAATGCACACGCCTTATATGGGGTCAATTGAATACTGCTGTTTTTCAGCCCCATTTTTATGAGCCAAATTTTGCAATTGTTATAATAGATAAGCCTCTCAATCTATCCAATTTACTCTGTGCTAGTTTGCCATGGATGCTCCACCATCACATGTTGGGCGAGGGATTGCATTAAAGTATACATACTACTACAAAACAATGCACATTAAAGCCACTGATGGACGTTGAAAGAGGTTTGAGTGTTGCACATATATGTATGGTGATGGCTGTATGTAGTTTCATAGAAAACCTAACTCTTAGATTTCCAATTTCTGCGCAAGCATTTACCTAAAATTTTAAATGATCCAGACTATGTTTAAGTAAATGAAAATGTGCGATATTTCCATCAATGCAATCAACTAAAATGACACTAAATGTATTTGCTTCTTTTTTTTCAAAGAGATAAATATTTTAACAGTATGGTCCCTGAGTTTTGATCATATGTTAATGTGTCACTCCTGCCATTGTATGAATTTGATTGCACATGCTTAGCATAGTTTCAATTTCCTTTTACAAATTAGTCATGCTAACCATTAGAATAGTAAAAAAATTCACCGAATTCAGTCTCTTCAAATGTAATCATCATTTTGACAATCCTGAATCAGGAAGCGGTAGGATATTAAACATTAAAAAACTTTGTCATAACCACACACTGTCACCACAAGAAGAAAGGGGAATAAATATCAAAATAGGCGTTTATCTCTCTCTTCCAAAAAAAAACAAAAGGTCTGATTAAAGGGATGGAGAAGATCAGCGAGATATAGTTGGTGCTATTGGTATTCAGAGTATAAGTAGAGTATGAGAAGATACGAATATATCATTGTTAGACCTGACATCCTTAGTGTGGTATTTGACCAAACATTTTGCCTTCCCCAACCTGTTTTCTAAAATCTGTTTCTGTTGGCATTAGGACTCTGTGCTCTTTTCCATTGCTACCCAGCACCAAATGGCTTATTTCTCGCCCTAAAATAGTGTCAGATTGGCCTCTGCCTGATTTTCACAATTAATTTACATATTAGACCCAATTATATTGTTCTACATGTGTGCCGGGCCCGTAAATTAAATATTACAAGTGGGTCTGCAGGCCTCACTGAGCCACTTCTAAGGTAGTACTTTAGAAACTCAGTCTCAGTCTTATAATTTGTAGCCTGCAGCACAGTTTTAAAACTTCATTTGAGCAGTAAATCCTGTTCAGTAGAGCATCTCTGTGACAGTATCTCATCGAGCCTTCCTTGGATATGGCTTACAGCTTTGCCCGATTGGATGTTTTCAACATCCAAAACGTTGCCTGAGTACGTAGGTAAAATCTCTTCACCGGGCTTGGCAGTGACAGGCTCCCATCAATGATGGTAACTTCTTCGGCCTGGAAATTCACCATTTCCCGCTCAGAGTTTTTTCCTTCCATTATGAAAGGCCTCACCGAAACCTCATTGAATGGATCCCTGACCATGCTTCCTCGGCCACAGCCTGCTGCTTGCCTCGGTGAACTCTATCATCTTCTGAACATTTCTTCAAAATTTCATCTAATTCTGAAGGGAAGCCAATACAAGTCTCAATCCAAATATTGAATCTGACCAGCCTTAAAAATCTTTTAGGCCCTAGATTTTACACCAAAAAAACTCATAACTCCAGTTCAACTGATGGGATGTAATTTGTTTTGTTGTCATTTTAATTGTTAAAATGTTCTCAGTTTTACTAAATTGTGTGGGATGGGTTCTTGGGTTTTCACTTTATTATTGTTATGTGCTGCATAAATATTTTACACAGTGCTTCTAAGTTAACGCCTAACTGCTTTTGTACCATTCTAAAGAGTGTAAAGCACAGGTTAATGTAGAGACTTCTGTGGTTGAACTTAACAACTAGTATGAATGCTGCATGAGAAGGGTTCTTATTCCCCTTAATTAATAACCTAGGGGTATATTCACATGAACGTGTGATAACTACCGCAAGAGTAGCGTAACGCAACTTTGAACAATGCAGCCTATCGCAGGAAAATAACTCTGTGTCAATGTGGAAGCCACAACAAGGCGTTAGCATGCAATAGGCACCAGACAACGTGGCAAATGACGGGGTGAAAATCAACGCCATGCCGCAAAAAAACGATATGTGAAAGCAAAGAAAATGCGATGAGGCAAATCGCGGGACAAAAATCAGAGTAAACCAACCATAGGCCTGCAAATCCCACAAGTCTTGCGGGAAAATGCACTATAAAAGAAAGAAAGAAAAAAAAGAACCAATTCTAACTGCGTTGCACCATGGATGCACCCAGACCGAGTGCAGAGGACAAGCCGAATCCCACGAGCCCCATGGAGGACCAGCATGGCACCCCGTGTTCGGTGAAGGGCAAGGAGAAGAGGAAGAAGGGGTTCAGTCTGCAGGAAGCCCGGATCATCATCACAGAGGTCATAGGACACCATCAACAACTGTTCGGCACCTCCACTGCAGCACTGGCAACGCAAACGGAAATATGGCATGCCAACGCCAATGCAGTCGGAGTGTCGAGGAGGCCACTGGAGGAGGTCAAGAGGCGCTGGCATGAAGTGCATAGCCAAACCAAGGAGAAGCTTTCCGCCAACAGGGAGGCAGCAAGGGCAACTGGAGGTGGGAGTCCTGTGACACAGGAGGAGACTGATGAGCTGGAGAAAATGGTGGCCACAGTCAGCAGTGTGGAGACAGTGGAAGGAATTTGGGGTCTGGACACAGCACGATACGACCCTACCCAACAGCAACAGGGTGAGTAACGACCAGGGAGGGGGGGATAGGGGAAGATGGGCACAATGGCACACATGTACAATTATGTGTAGCACACTGCACACCCAAAATGACTGTGGAACATGTCCCTGATACCCTTGGCACACTGTAGCACACATAGAAATGCCAAGTAGGCCCCCGTCCACAATGTGCACAAAGGGGCCCCCTCCAGATCACCAATATCACAACCCACCCATGCACATGTGCTGAATCCACCAAAGCAGCCGACATGTGACCCACACTGACCATGCAAGTAACACTGCATGCCCGATAACATGGCAGCAACCCGAAAACATGAGATGGCCCACAAACCGACATGGAGGTAGCCCAGTGCGGTTTGCATCTGTAAAGGAGCACGTCACACTTTGACATGTCCACGTTCACACACAACCTATGCCGTACAATACACGCAACAGATGATCAATGCACCAGGCCACAAAATCTGTCCGAGAGCACATATGACCCAAGTCAAAAACCAATCAGGCCCCGAAAAGCACAGAATACAAAGGCACTCCACCTCAAAGTGAGAAGGCAACATGAAATCAGAGGTTCTGGGGCAACTCTCCCACAATGCAGCACACACACAAAGTAATCACAGAACAACACCAATGACGCCAATGTGGTACAAAGTGCAACACCAACAGCAAAGGCCATGGCTCACAACAGGTCCCGCACATGTGTAGTAACTGTCCACTTACATCTGGCATTCCCTGAGACTGCGTGATGATAATGCAGGTGCACTACCACACGTACATCATGTGACAATGAACATTGGCATGCAGTCTGAATGTAAACATCTGTAGAACTCAAACATACATGTGTAACTCTGTTAACCTGCATCTCACCTTTCACATTGCAGAGGGGCAAACAACACCACCTACAGGGTACACCATACTTCACAGCATTGATTATGAAGAGGACAACCGGCACATATGTCAAGGCACCCTTCAACAGATCATACACAACCTCCGCACCCCATCCCAGAAGCAGGGCAAACCGAGGTGAGCCCACCACCTGCACAGACCACACAGCATGAAACACACACCACCACGGCTGTCTCCCAGCAGAACAATTCCAAGGAGTTCCAACAACGTGTGTGGAATTGCCAGGTGGAGTTGGCTGAACAACTGCGGGTGGGTTTCGAACTCGTGGCAGCCAGACTCCATGCCATACGTGGGTGTCTGAGTCCCATCAGGGACCACGTACAGTCCCTATCGGACACCCCCTGTACGAACCATGCTCTACCACAGACCCTGGCTGACCTCGCTGGGGCCATGAATATACTACAAGAACTGTCTGGTCAGATAGGCACCAGCGATTACAGCACAGAGTTGGCACAGATGCAGAGGCCAATGGAGACCATGGAGCAGAGGCAGGCTGGAAGTATGTCTCCCACGGATGGACACCAGCGAGTAGTAACTGGGAACATCAATGCCCTGCATTACTTCATATTACCATTGCTGCCACTATGCCGCTCCCAGATGACTACAGAGGGAACATCGACACACACAGCTCTGACCCCTGATGTGTCCATGGCACACAGTGATGCTGCCCCATCACCCTCACAGTCTTTTGTGTCAGTGGCACACAGTGATGCAGCCTTCACCCCACCACACACACACCGGACACAGAACCCGTATCAGGGGAGTAAGAAGGAGATGGAAATTACTGTGTGAGGAAGGAGGGAGTAGCATCCATCACTGCCATATGCCCTGTCCCTGCCTGGTGATGATCTATGCATCTTGCCCTGAAAAAAAACACCTCCTACTGACCCCCCGGAACACTCAGCGACATTCACCTGGACCCCGACACGGACTACGATTTCATCACTGCTGGCCAATTACACAGCAGTCCTGCTGTGGACTGCACCCTCTCACTTCATAATCACTTCTTAATCCCCAAAGGGCTGTGGTTTGCCCACCACTAGGCTTCCATGTGATGTGGGCTTGGATGGTCATGTACAGCTCCAGCTTCGTCAATCACCTGAATGTGAATAAAACATTCTGAATCACACAGATGTGTCATTACAATGTTCACTCACGTACGGATGTATGGCTGGCTGGATGTAGGGACAATGATTGCACATGAAGGTACACCATGGTAACTAACATCTATGTGCATGTGTATTCCTGAGACACATGGCAAATTGGATGACTGTGAAGGTGAGTACTGGCTGTGGCCCCATTTCACATCAACAACAATCTCACAAACCCCTAACCTAGGCGCACGTCCATGTGTTCAATAGGGCTATGTGTAGGAGTGACCAATTCGGTAGCAGGCCTGCAGCGGTGTCCTACATCACCTGTGACAACAGAACTTCATGACCTCTAAATACTTACACACATGTGTGCGGACACATTCTGTTATGATATATGACATTGCTCCACATGATCAGAGGTTGGACACCATACTCACATTGCTGAAGTCACGTAAGTTCACATGTCGGCCAGCAACCATCCCAAAATGATGTCTGGCTCACAGAGGTTGAGCTTGCAAAAGGGACCCACACCCATTGCACATGTGTCAGTCAGTTCCTCCCTGTGTAGGGACGATGTTCATTGTGGCACACGAGTGGACAATCAAATCACCACACCTTACAGTTAGACACCAGTGGGGTGGCATAGACTTTATTTGGATGTGCGTGCCAGTGTGGACAAGGCAACAGCCACAACAGTCAGGGACATGCTTAAGACACTTGCACGCAGCATGGGTACATGTAGAGCTTCAAGAAATGGTGGTGCAAAAATGTACAACAATCATCATGGATGGCAACACTCCCAGCCCACCTTGCCTTGCTGGATGAGTCTTGTGTTGTTTGGCATCTGCCCATTGCCTCGTGGGAGGGGACATGACTCACTACCCATGGGATCTGCACAGTGCTCTGCCACCGGAGTGCTCCGCTTGTCTTCTCTGCTGACAGTGTTCAGGTGAAAGGGTCCGACAGGTTCAAGTGCTGTGCTATATTGCCATGTGTGTGCTCTCCCCCAGCAGTGTGTCTGAATTGGCAACGTTGCATAAAAACACTGTGTTGCTCTGACCATGATCCTGCATCACCTTGCACAGGTGTGTGTACACAAGCAATGTGCCACGCACATGCATCCAGATACCGGACAATGGCAGACGTGTTCTCTGTTGTGGTGGGATATGTTAGTAATCCCCACAATGCAACAAGTTGTTGTGACATGTGCTATGGGTAACAATCGGATGGGGCTGCAGGGATGCTCTAACTCATCCATGAATGCCCGCGCTACTTCATGTGCAATGTATGTTGTTGTTGTTGTTCTGTTCAAGGTACACCAGGGTGAGCCAATCCATTACCTGGTCCGGGTAGGCGTGCTCAGCCCAATCCGCAATACAGTACAGCCCACAGGCCTTGTGTCTCATTCTCTTTTTCGTAGGGCTTTGAAAACCTGGTTGTTTACACTGACTGTGATATGATTTTCTCACTCAGCTGTGCATTAGTTCTCTGGAGCGTCTTGATGCCCTTGGCTAAGTTTTGTGCTTTATACATTTAATATTCATTCATTCATTCATTCATTGCGGAGAGCCTCTATGTGGTCACTACACATGAGGAATTGTGCAATCTCCCATGCACAACTGCCAATACATATGCAGTGTGTCAATGCATCCCACGCACAGCTGTTTGTGTTCCAATAGGGGGCGCACACTCAAGTCATAGTCCAATTCAATCATTGTTGTGTTGGATAGGCAGACATCTATGGGACACTCGAATGTGCCTGTTCGGCAGTGGAACCAGGGCTGGACACAGGAGACGTAGGCAATGCGGAAGCTGAGCCGGTTACTGATCCACAGCACTGCCAGTGGCACTGCGCCAAGTAAATGCAGCATACATGCACTGTACTGTTCCACATGACGGGGGTTGTGCATGTGCCCGGTACGGCCTGCTATTGCCTTGGTGCGTCTCCCGGAACCGGCACTCTTCTGAACTGCGGCAGTTGTGTGGAGGGTATGCCACAGCTCTGAGCAATGTTATGAATGTGTATGCAAAGTTGGGCTGAATGGGTTGCTGTTTCTGTGAGTGTCACGGGCATCCCATGTGGGGTACCTCCGGCAGGGGTTTCTGTGTGTGGGGTGTGGATGAGTCAGATAGTTTATTAGCGCTATGCGTGGTGTGGTTGTCGTCCACATATGCCATGGCAGCTCTCTCAGTGTTTTCCAGGCGCATTCTGGACCAAGGTCAGAGGTGCAGGTGTCCTCCTGCCTTCTGCATTGGGACAATGGAGCTTTCATCCCTGATGTTTGTCGGCCTTCTACTTGCATTTTCGGAATGTGATGTGGCTTGGACGTTGAGATTAGGACACAGCCTTGGGCTCATGGTGTACGGATGGCGAAGCACACACATATGTTGGCAAGTGGAGCCAGGTGCCCTGCAAGGCCTTGCGCTGCTTGTTCAATTTCACTCCGTCTCTCTCCCTCGCTCTCGCCCTCTCTTTCCTTTGCTGGCCGCATGGCATACCTTTTCCTCTTGGATTTAGTGATCCAGGCTGTGTGCTATGGATTGTCCAGTGGTGACCCGCTAGGTCTCAACCGAATGATTGTTTCGGCATTTGTTAGTATGGTATTTTGTGTTGGTGATTGCATTGCTGTATGACTGAATTTCCATTTTCAGTCCACGCATGTATGTTGATTTTTCTGCTTGTTCGACATCAGACAAAATGTTGGTTTTGGGATTCATTGTGTTGGTGTGCAGTTTCTTGGTCTGGAGTTGGGGGTGGGCCGGGGGTGGTGCTGTGGACTGGGTGTGGTGTCAGTGGGTGTTGTGGTCCTCTTGGGTGTCCGTGCAGCATGTTCAGTTGCTCCATGGCATCTGTTTGGCTTCAGGTGTGGCTATGGGCTATGCTCCCTTTTGTGACACAGGCTGTGGTCCAACTGTACACCAGGTCAGGGAAGGTGTAAATTTCCTGCTGCTAACACGCCTTATTGCATGTTTTGTGTTCTTATCGCCGATCTTGCTGGTCATTGTGAATGTTGAGGTGTGGTGTTGTCGTCGGTTTTGGCACGGGAATGCCTATTCTGCATCTCATTAGCGATAGTTGAGTGGGTTCTCTGTGGCGATGTTTTTTGTGGATGCTATCGCGGATACACTGGTGCTGTGGGCTGTTAGAACCAGCTTGTAAATGGGGAGGTAAATTTATCATGACTTTGGCTGCGATAAAGTGCCATTAATTCAGCAATGGCTCCTTGTGAATATGCCCCCTATTTTCTTACAATCAGAGTATCATAAAAATTAGACCTGGGCTAAATTCAATTTGCATTGGCATAATTCACATACTCTAAAGTTACACTTATTATGTGGAATTTGTGAAATACTCCTTTATGATACTTTGCATTATTACGTTCCATTTGGTGTAAAAATATACTGTGAATGCACAATTTACGATAAATGCACTGGATCAACAGAACACGAGCGATTGTTGTTCGCTGTACATTTTTTAGATGTGTTTTTGCACCAACAATTGATGCAAGGTTGCATTGCAAAATAAAATTTCGCGTGAAAGGATGGATTTGCATTTTGCTCAATTATGCAAATTTTGCACACCCCTAAAAAATACGAATTAAGTGTTAGGTGATTTACGTTGTCTCTTAAAAAACAAGGGTCTTACCAGTACTGCTATTTGTACTATATTTGTACTTTAGGAGCACTTAATAGATGCAGAAAATAATTTGATGGACAGTGAATAGTTGGAAACTAAGGTGTCTTTATTTTTTAATTGCGAGAAAATACAAAAATTAATTCTAAGTGAAATTAAATGGATTACTTTATTGAAGAAATAAAAGAAAATGTTATAGGCATTAAGTTGTGAGATGAATTTCTTTTGAAAAGCATAGGAAATCCTGAAGCATGAAACACGTAGAAGAAATATATAACAAAGAAGAAAAGGTGCAATTATTCTCTATGTGATCTATTGAAGCGCTTTGAAGAATCCTGCAGTCACTTGACAAAGCTTGTAAGAGATCACGTTAGCTCCCCAGAACAGTTGGTGGGTGGTTGCTGAAAATAAACTTATAAGGAACTGAAAATAGAGAAAGAATAGTTTTAAAGACGAAGATGTTTTTTTCTGAAAGCAAGGAAAGTGAAATGCCCTGCACTAGCACAACAATTTTATGGAGTAAAGAGAATACAGGGAGCTGAGTGATTTTATGGACGGTAGATCAATATTTTATGAATGAGAATCACTATGCCTTACGTCCTTAAGTTGCTCATGAATACCATCGCCGCCACCATAAATACCATTTAGTCTACATTTGGAGCACCTTGGACACTGTTTCACTTCTGAGTTTTCCGTAGGAAGATGTCAATGTGTCAAGTAACCTACATAAATCCTAGCCCTGGGTTACATCATTAAGAAATGTTCACTCCCATTGAGGATTTTACATACCTCAAATGCCCCACTTTCACTCTCACTACCACACAAACACAGCTACAGCATGATCACATTCAATGAGCATTCCTTTGTTTTTACTGACATTCCATGCCAGTGATGCTCAGCTCATAGATTGTATAATGTAGAATGTGATAGATTATCATCAAGGACACCTTTGTCGAGAAAAAGTTCTACTTCAGGAAGTGATCCTGATTGTGAACTACTTTCATTCAGAATCACCATCAGTGAAAACTATATATTCAATGGCATATTGCAATATAGACCACCAAGGGCTAAGAATAAGTTTGCAGAGACAATCGGTCATATCATTGAGTCTAGTGTTGACTATCAGTAATTTTCTATTTTAGGTGACTTTAACCATCATCTAGAAAACGCTAACGATCAATATACGATCTCGCATTTAGAGCTGATGGCCAGCGCTTCGATGACACAACTGGTCAAACATCCTACTCATGAGGCCGGACATTCTTTAGATGAAATATTCACATCCAATCCTCAATAGAAAGTGCAGGCGATTCTGATAATTCTGTGGTCGGATCATAAGGCCATTCAGTTTGTACTTACTTCATTCCATCATCTTACTCGCCCTCACTCTGCTTTTAGGTCTTTTAAAGGGAGAAACTGGAAGGAAATTATCCCACAGCAGCTGCAATTAACCTTAGCTGCCTCAAAACCGACACTAATGCCCGAAGTAAACACAGCTATCAATATTTTTACTAATTGGATAGCAACCGCGGTTAATACTCTAGCTCCTGAAAAAACATTTACCAGCAAACGGTCGACTCGTTGCGTAACAACTATGCAGACGGGCTGAGAGGCGCTGGAGAAAATCTTATGACTGTATATAAAAAAAATTATTTTGGAGAAAAAAAGCTGTTGTTTCTCTGGAAAAATCGAGCAGGCGGGTAACTCAAGTAAAATACTTTTCTCAATGTTAAAGAAATTAGTGACACTTCTGACCCCACTTGCATTGAACAGCCATGCTGCCTTCTGCTATCAACTGGCAGACTCTTTTAGGGACAAGGTGCTTTCTATCTATGATACCTTCTGCGGAAAAAACAATGAGCCTCAAGTGATTCAACCCTCTCTCCCTCTGAGACAGCTTGGTCATGGCTTGAATGCCTTTATCCCCCCAAATGTAGAACAGGTTTCGCAAATAGTCAGATTGGTGAAAGTAGGGGCTCCTTTTGACCCTTGCCCTCCAAAAATATTCCAGCATGCAGCTGATGAGATCAGTGAACAACTCTGTCTGCTTTTCAAAGAGATCTTTAATTCCGGCATTTTCCCAGAGGCTTGGAAGAAGGTCCCTATCCTTCCCCTGTTAAAAAGACCTGGTCTGGATCCTAGTGACCATAGTAACTATCGACCTATAGCCAGGATCCCGTTTCCAGCTAAGGTTCTGGAAAAAATCATGAATCTCCAACTTACGACCTTTGTCTCCTCAGAAAATTTGCTGGATTCCTCACAATACGGCTTCTGGCAAGGGAATGGCACGGAGACGACCCTGGTGATGGCAGCAGAGGAGTTTCGCTCTAAGCTGGATTCTAATGCAAAGGCCGCCTTGATCCTTTTGGATCTTTCGGCGGCCTTTTACACAGTGAACCATGACGTCCTTATTCTAAGGCTTCAGAAGCTGAGAGTCTCAAGCTTAGCTGAAGCTTGCTTAAATCCTACCTTAGCAATAGGCGACAGTTTGTTCAGATTGATTACTCTTGTTCCAAACAATTCTCACTTCCTTGTGGGGTCCCGCAGGGCTCATCTTTGAACCCTACGTTGTTCAATCTATATTTCACCCCCCTAGCAGATGTCATCAGGTAGTTTGGCGTCTCGCTAGTGTCCTACACCAATGATACCCAGATCGTAGTCTCCATCTCAGGCAATCCAGATGAAACAGCGGCTCGCTTCAGTCAGTGTGTGAACTGCGTGGATCACTGGATGAGCACAAACTGCCTAAGGCTGGACTAAAGTAAGACCGAGGTGCTTCTCATGGGCTCTGACTTCACCATTTGGTCTGAGAAATGGTGACAGCTTCACATTTCAATTTCAAACCAATAAGGTTGCCTCTCAGGTACATTTAACTCTAAAACGAATTCAGAAGGTGAAACTTTATATTCCGCAGTAAAAATGTTAGTAGCAACTTTGGCATTGGCCAGACTGGACTACGGTAATGCCCTTTATTTGGGTCTTCAGAAACAACACTTGCTCAAACTTCAACGGGTGCAAAACTCCGCTGCCAGGATGTTGCTGAATATCCCTAAGTTCCAGTCTGTGTACCATGGCCTAAAACAACTACGCAGGCTACTGGTGAAGAAGAGAGCTGCAATTAAATTCTTATCCTTGCTTTTCAAGACCCTTCAGGGGACAGGACCTGAATACCTTAAACAGCACTTGTTATGGTATCTTCCAAACAGAACACTCCGCTCAGCCACGAGCAAACTCCTACAGATGCCCAAATTTAGGAGAGTGCGTTGGGGAGGAAGTTGTTTTCTCCTCCACACTGTTAAACTGTGGAACACATTTCTGATATCCATAAAGAACAGTACAACACTTCTTTCCTCTAGAAAGGAGTTAAAAACCTGGCTTTTCTTGACCTAACCTATTATTCACTTCTGGCATCCTCCTCCGCTGCAGCGCCTAGATGCCCTTGGGTATTCAAGCGCTATATACATTTTAAATTGATTCATTCATTCATTCATAGAGCCTGTCCTATTCCTTAGCTGTCTGAAATTGTGATGTAGAATCTTGACAACATGGTGTATCTTAATGGTGTTCTGATTGCATATCTTCTCATCACTTTAAAAAGCCTTACTTATGTCTCTAGTCTACTTGACCACTTGAATGGTTAGGCTCAAGATATGCTGGTATCAAGATACATTTCCAGAATCTCAGCATGCACCATAAATTGCTAATCTGTCCTTCTTCCTACTACTCAGGATGTCCCGATCCGCTTCTTCAAGTTAGGGATAATTGAATGAGAGGAGTCAATCTCCCGAGTCAAGCAATCAGTTGCCCTTTTTCTCTTTCTAAATCAAAACGCTTTCCCACCAATCCACAGGCAATGAAAGGCTCACCAATCCACAAAACACCATGTGATGTCCCCTAGCCTTAATACACAAGGGCCAAAACCATTTTGGGTTGGGTTAGAGGATGGAGTGGATCTTAATGACTAGAGCGAGTCAGAATAGATTTAGAACAATTTGATTTCCTGTAAATAATGGAAACATTAACTCCTCATCCTCTTCCTTGTTAACAGAAATACCCAACTCAAAGCAGAGAAAATAGAGCCTATTAAACCGAGCACAGAAGAGCACATATCCTTCTAAAAAATTGTTATCCGTACAAATATTACATCATGACCGACTTTGTCCCATTTCAACATATTTCGCCCAGCTTAATCTCCCTCGTCATATTTCAGATTATCTTTCATGCACATCACTTGTGGAACAAAAATATCCCCTCGGACATATTTACAAAATCAGGTTTACTTGAATAGTAAAAGTTTTTAACAGAGTCCTGGTTTTCTGTTTACACACAGTGGCCAGGCAAGCGTGTTCAGAACCATATAATTTCTCAATGGAGAAAAGTTACAACAATAAAACCTACAAACGATGATGAAATAGTGTGGGCATGAGTGTTCACACCTCACAAAATAGAGTTAATTATACAAACAAGCTAAGGGTATAGTTGTGTTTGATTTGTGCCCTTTCATACAGTCAAGAGTCTGTGTTTTGGTGTAGAAATAAACTAAGATTAAAAAATGTAAGCACTAAACGTTGGGGGCAGATTCAGCAGAGATTGTCCACAAGAGAAATATCATTAAATGCATTGACATGTAGGAACCAGTGAAACTCCAAGGACATTTCATTGCTGCTCCCACTGGGGGTGTCGATAAAGAGTCAGAAAGCCTGCTGGCAGCAGGCCCTGACTTCCCACCCACGTGGTGCATGGATACCAATATACATTAAATAAGCATTAGCAAAGCCAACAGGTCTGTCTTTCACGTAGCAGTAAATTTAAACACAGACATTCACAGATGCTGTTTGAATGTATTGTATGCACAAATGTTGTTTACCACATGAAAGTCTGTCCTACAGGCTTTTTTAATGCCAGGGAAAAAGTAGCAGAAATGCTGTTTTCTGTGTAGAAAGTATATAGGAGAAAAAGAACTGAATGTGACAAACTGCACAGTTAGGTTTATTTTTGAGATTTAGAATAATCCCTCATGAACTCTAGTGGAATCATTTCCTGGAAGGTGGAATGACACATCATCAAATGATATGGTGAGAGAATAATATTTCTCTGGGTGGAGTCAGGCCATAGCATGTCTTTTAACCCCTTGGCCGCGGTGGTAATTCCGCCGCGGTGCTGGGGGGGAGAGGGGGTCGCGCGGCGCCGCCATGCTTGTGACGGAATCAAAAATTAGCTAGCATTCGCGCCAAGAATTTTCAATTCTATTAAGGACACGGAGGCGAGGATTATGCTTCTCTTTCTTTACTGTATAAACACAGCAGCCAATAAACATACAGTTTAGTGCAAATAAAACTTCAAAGTCCATGATGCTTGGCATAGCCACGCCCCCTTCAGCACCCATAAGAGCCTAGGTCACACCTTCAGCTTCCTCTTTCTTTGCGCGAACTGCACAAGTCCATGAACCATAAACAGTCTATAAACCTCTCCAACATGGAAAAAACCGGAACCCTGGTCCAACATCATTCTTCAACGGAAGACTTCTTACTCTTTGTTCTTGTCATTGCCTGTAAAAAACGAAATAAACAACCCGTAACTGCTGTAAATAACAGAGTATTCATAAACACAACGGGTGGGCAAGCATGATCATACATTGAACATAGCCGGGTGGGATAATCCTCACCTCCGTGTCCTTAATAGAATTGAAAATTCTTGGCGCGAATGCTAGCTAATTTTTGATTCCATAACAGGACCGGAGGCTTCAGATTATGCTAGTTTAAAGCTGTATTAAATACCACAGAAGTAATGTCTCCCACCGGCTTATAATAAAACTGTCTGAATGTCGACTCAGACGACCAATCTGCACAATGCATTATATCTTGAATATTAGCCCCCAACAGATATGATTTTGAAGCCATGGCACCTCGCACCGAGTGCGCCCCGAACAATTGAACATCAATACCAGACTCCTTCATAATACATTTTAACCATCTCGCTATAGTAGCCGAGGACACAGGCTTAAATGGCTTCTGCACAGCAATCAAAAGCTGCGTGACCCCCGCGGGCCGTATGGAACGAGTACACTCCTCGTATGATTTCAAGCATTGGACCACACATAATTTTGGATTACTAGGAAAAGCATTGTACTCAATGTGTCTAGACAGTGTTTTCGTGCGACCTGTGATAGTAAAAGAAACTTCTTCCGGAGTAAATACTCTACCTGCAATATCCAAGGCACGAACGTCCGATGATCTCCTGCACGCCGACAAACATAACAACATCGCTTACTTTGCTGACAACTGTTTTCTAGAAAGCAAGTCGTTAGACGGCCAGTTGTCCAGAAACTTAATAACCGCAGAGACATCCCAAAGCCCTGAATATTTTGGCTTGGGAGGGTTCGCTACTCGTATGCCCTTAAGCAGCGTACAAACCAAGGGGTGCATGCCCACTGGTTTCCCGTCAATGCGAGCGTGTCCCGCCGAAATGGCCGACCGGAAATTGTTCACGGATCTGTAGGCCAAACCGCTAGTTGCTTTGTCCGACAAGAAATTTACTATGTGAGAAATTCCTGCCCCCACGGGATCCAGATCCCGTTCCACGCACCAACATAACCAGCTCTTCCAGGCTGAAGAGTACCTTTTCCTCGTGGAGGGAGCCCAGGCTTGCTTAATGTAATGGCTAGCCGTTCCCGAAATTCCAGGCACGTGCCACTGTTGCCTGAAAGCCTCCATGCCATCAGCGTGAGGCTCCGGGACATAATTAGCGGGTGTTGTTCCCGCGCTGGTCCCAGCAATAGCGTCTCCGACCATGGAAGTCTCCTGGGGAGGTCGCAACACATCCCTAACTGCATCGGGAACCATGGTTGCGACTGCCACAGAGGCGTCACTAGAATCACCTCGGCCTTCTGCTTGAGAATATGAGAGGCCACTCGTGGAATCAATAGAAAGGGGGGGAATGCATAGTTCATCGCCCTCGACCAGTCCTGCAGGAATGCATCCGTCGCCTCCGCTGCTGGATCCGGTCTCCAGCTGAAAAACCTGGGAAGTTGACGGTTCAGTCTGGATGCAAATAGGTCTATCTGGCACGGACCCCACAGGTCCTGTAACCAATTGAATATCTTGGGAAACAGCTGCCAATCGCTGTAGTCCCGAAGATGTCTCGAGTTCCAGTCCGCTACTACATTGGACTGCCCTGGAATATACTCCGCAATCACTGAGATCTGATGACTGAGACAATAATGCCAAAAATCCTTGGCTATCTCTACCAGCATAGACGATCTCGTCCCCCCCAGCTTGTTTATATATCGAACCGCAGACACGTTGTCAATCCGAAGGAGGATGCAACACGAGTGCTTCTGGGGTGAGAGCGTCTTGATCGCGAAGGAGCCTGCTAGGAGCTCCAGACAATTTATGTGCAACTTTAGTTCTTCTTGCGACCATCTTCCTCCTGTGGAAACTTCGCCACAACGCGCGCCCCAGCCCCAAAGGCTGGCGTCCGATTCTATGACTACTTCCGGCACGGAGCCGAAGATGGCCCTGCCGTTCCACGCCTCCACGTGGTTTAGCCACCATTGCATCTCGTCCCGCACTTCCTGAGTCAGCGGGATCAGGTCCGAGTAGGCCAGCCCTCTTTGAAGGTGCTGGATTTTGAGTCTCTGCAGAGCCCTGTAGTGTAGCGGGCCCGGAAAAATCGCTTGTACTGACGAGGCCAACAACCCTACTACTCTGGCAACCGACCTGAGAGAGGTCACCTGTTTGCTCAAAAGAGATGTGATCTCTTTCTTCAAATCCTTCAACTTCGACTTCGGCATACTCAACTGTGCTATCCGCGAGTCGATCACAAAACCCAGAAAGTCCATCTCCTGCGACGGAATCAGGGCTGATTTGTCCTTGTTTATCACAAATCCCAGATTCTGGAGGAGGGTTATGGTCATCTGAAGATCCCTCAACACCAGCTCCAGACTGTGAGCTAAAATTAGAATGTCGTCTAGGTAAATGATGAGACGCACCCCTTGTTCTCTCAGGTGCGCCACCACTGGCTTCATCACCTTGGTGAAACACCAAGGAGCCGAGGAAAGCCCGAAAGGAAGGGCCGAATATTCGAACCAACGTCCCTTCCATTGAAACTGAAGGAAACGACGGTGAGGACGGTAGATGGGGATGGAAAGATAAGCATCCTTCAAGTCTAAACGTACCATCCAATCCCCTGACTGTAAAAGATCTGTTAACAGATGGATCCCGTCCATCTTGAAATGGTTGTAGACTAGGAAATAATTGAAATCCTTCAAGTTTAACACCAGCCTGTGACCTCCGCCTCTTATCTGTACAAGGAAGATATTGCTGCAAAACCCGTGCGGGTTGTACTCGCACCTTGCTATGGCGTGTTTGCGCAGTAATTCTTCTATTTCGCTGTCTATAGAACTCGTCTCTAGTTGGGAAAAATGGAGAACCTTCAGGGCCACCCTCTGTGTGGGATTCTGATAGAAAACTAGGTGAAACCCTTGAATGGTCTGAAGGACCCATGCATCTTGAGTCAGGAGACTCCAATTGTGTAAGAAAAACATCGTGCGACCCCCCAAAGGCATGCAAAAGCAATCCAGACCGCTCACCTGAATTGTTCTGGGCGTGGAATCCTGCCCTGTTGCCGCCTCCATGATACTTGTTTCTGGAGTATCTGCGACGTTGTGGGTAGAAGGTACCTCCTCTCGTCGAGTCCCAATCACCTCGACCTCTTCCGAAGTCACCTCGGGGGGGACCTTGATTGCCGAAACGGCCTGGCGAGCGTCCCCTTCCTCGTCCGGCCCTATTAAAAAGGCTATTCTGCAGGGCCCGCTTGATGCCTGATTGGGCCTTGTCCAGGGAAGTGAAGGTTCCCACGTATTTTGAAACGTCCTTCACAAAACGATCTCCAAACAGATTGCCCTCTGCTAGGGGACCCGGCTCAGCTGTAGCTAACTCAGTCAAATTCGAATCCATTCTCATCAACAGCGATTTAAGCCGTTCCGATGACACTGCGCAGTTAGCATTACCGAGGAGACATATGGCGCGCTGGGTCCAACCCGCCAGAATATCCGGATCAATAATGACGTTGGTCTCTTTGGCATGCAAAGCCATTTCTAAGATCTTGGCCAGGGGCCCCACCACATCTTACATCTTATCCTGGCATCCCCTCCAGGCATGGTCCAAACCCTTCTTGGGGTCTTTGGCGAACTTCTTTAAAAATGTCAGCATACTGGCGTCGATCTCTGGGGTCTCAGCAACCCTGTGGGGAAGATCAGGACAGGGACACTCAGACTGCAGTCTGTTGCGGACCTCCTTATCGAACCCTTTTCTCAGATTCTCCTCTAGATACTGTGTCACAGCCGGGGCCGGGACCCAATCTTTGGAGCGAGGATGCATAATTTCCGAAGGGTTGAAAGTAAACGGAGTGTCGGGAGGAGCGGGTTCTGAAGCCGAAGAGGCAGATTTCTTTGCCCTCTTCTTCGGAGGCTGTTCCTCATCCGTGTCGGTAGTGTTAGTGGTGTCAGTGGTGGCGGTGGTATCAGTGTCCACGATATGCTGTTTACTCTTCGCCTTACCACTGCTTGCATAAGCGTGATCTGAATTGGACGGGGTCGGAAGAGAGCCCAAAGTGCTGGAGTGTGGCCATTGTTCTGAGGAACCTGCCTGCGGAGTTGGTGTCTGCTTCTTACCCGGCTTGTGTTTGGCATAGCCATGGCGCTTAGCGAAGCTCTCGAGCTGTTTGGTGATCGGCTTTAATGCTGCCGCCAATGCTTGTTGTACAGTAGCTGGCACTGCACTTTCTACTGCCTTACTAACTGAGGCCTGGACTGATGCATCCAGGGCCTCCACAATTTTGTCCTCCACTGCAGCAGAATGCTGCTCTCCATAAGGTCCTTCCTCCGCCTCCTCATCATAATAATATCCATCATCCTCCATAGTGAATTGCAATAAGACTGAGAATATACACCCTAATCAAATAGAGGTAGGCACTAGAGGAGTCAGGGGGGGGTCAGCCCCAAGCACACTGTAATATGATGATAGAGTCAGGAAATAAACCCCCTCAGCAGATGCTGTAGTCAATTATTACAGCCCAGAAGGGCGTCAGAGCCAAAGTATATATATATATAAGGAGCGTGTGCCACTCCAACCTAAGGCAAAAACTGTTATTGCAGCCAGTCAGGCGTTCAAACAACCAACTCCGATCACTGTCCGGTGTGTAGAAGGTGGAAAAACGGCATTCGGCGTGTGTAGCCCAACGCGCGCCCAAATCCTACTAGAAATTAGCCCAATGGGCGCGCGTTGTGCTGCACGCTCCTGCCGTGTGGTTTGCGGCTCGCTTCGGCGGTTGGGCGATCAGGGGAGCCCTCGCGCAGCCTGCCCGGGGACAAGGGGAGTCGAGAAAGCCCCAGGTAGGCGTGACCGGTAATCGGTCCTCTCCTGACTCGTGCGCCGCTAGGCGCACACTCGTTAAACGCCGGAGCAGCGCTCCGATTCAGCGCGAAGCGCGCCTCCCAGACTGCCCGCCTACGGCGGGGAACACACACCGCGGGAACACCCGCGTCAATTTGCAAAGCCCCTAATTAAACTGAAAACAGGCACAAATACCAAACAACAAAGCGCTGGCACAAAGGGCGCATTTGCAATCGTTTAAAAGTGAAATCACCTGCAAATCGTCCTCAATCAATTATAAACATTTTGAAAACAGCACACATGCATAGATAAGGGGCTGGGCACTTAACTCTTGCTGTGTGAGCAGCAAAGAAAGAGGAAGCTGGAGGTGTGACCTAGGCTCTTATGGGTGCTGAAGGGGGCGTGGCTACACCAAGCATCATGGACTTTGAAGTTTTATTTGCACTAAACTGTATGTTTATTGGCTGCTGTGTTTATACAGTAAAGAAAGAGAAGCATAATCTGAAGCCTCCGGTCCTGTAATACAATCACTCCACCACGAGCCACGGGTGCGCTGTGCTTATGAAGGATTGGTTCTGTCACAGCTCTGCCCACTCACTAATTCACCCGCACAGGCGTGGAATCAGTGCCGCGTGGGCGGCGCGTCCGCGGCGTAACGGAACCACTTCTGTCATGAGCGCAGCGCGCCCGTGGCTCGTGAAGGAGTGGTTCCGTCACTAGCACGGAAGGAGTTAAAGAATGGTTAAAAACATGACATCCAGACAGCAGTGCTGCCAAGCCAGATCTAAAAAGGGAAGTTTACAATAGCTAGGAAGGCCATTATTGTGAAACATTTTGAATAGTCCTACACTACTATTTAGTGTATCAGTTCATTGATGGCCATTCTGTTTTTAGGGGTCATTTAGAAAATGGAAAGGTGTAAAAGAGTTTGTCAGTTGATTTAACAATATTTTTGCATTAATAGAAAGTACTGCATTCTGTGCCTATTATGCCAGAACACAAGCAAAATGCTGGTGCCAATTTTTCATCACTAATTCCAAACAAAGACATAGAAACAATACTTGGACACTTATCTCTACAATTTTGGTAACATCACCATAGCAGGCTGTGGTAGTGGTATTAGGAATTATTAGTCAAATATCTGACATTCAGTCAGTCAGTCAGTCAGTCAGTGTTTACTTTATTTCTATTAGCAAAAGGAAGCATAGAACTACAGTAAGAACAACAATAAATTCCTGGCCATATCATAAAATGTAATATTTTAAAAACACAATATATTACATAACCATATTACATCTCCATGTGCAGCCACATGCAGGTGTTGTGTAATTAATGGGTTTACATTCAACAGGGGCAATTTCTATTTACAAAAAAAACTAAAACAATTCTAATTTGTAAAGCTTATAAAGGATGTAGCCTAGGGCATCTTACAGGCCCGATTTATAAGGCCAGCCTGCATATCGCGCCCTGTCAATGCGTTGAAAATGCAACCCTCCCGGTTTCTAAAGTAACACTGCTCCATTCAGTAGAACTGAGGGAAAGAATCCAGGAAATACTGAACATGGTGCCGATGTAGATAAAACCGAAATACTGAGTACTTAATAGCGAATATTACCAATTCACTAATAAGATCTCAGTATTTCCTATGTAGATAAAAAATCGCAAAAAGTTAGCGATACGGTAAAAATCGCTAATAAAAATACTGAATCCTCATTACCATATTGGTATTACCGAATCTATAATACCGATTCGGTAATTACCGAATCTGGTATTTCAAAAAATTGCAAAGCTGTGAATCAGCCAATCCTGTGCTACCTGATGACCTCACAACCAGGAAGTGGCCACACCAATGCAACTACACTGATCCTGAAGCTGTTGGAGAGGCAGGGAGCAGGAGCAAAAGCACAGGAGCTGCACAGCTACCACCTAGCTGATAAACAAAAACAGAACCATGGACTCACAAGAGAAGGGGAAGGATGCTGGAGAAAGAAAGCGCAAACACAACTTCAGTGAGAGACAGTTGGAGGTCCTTATAGAGGAGGTGGTGAAGGATCACGATCAGCTCTTTGGCTAAAAATCCCTGCATGTCCCTGAGCCACAAAAATGGAGGATTTGGATGGTGATCCAGCAGAAAATCAATGACATTGGCATCACCCATCGCTCAATAGAGGACCTCAAGAAGCGATGGTACAATCTCCGGAAACGTGCCAAGGTGAGGGTAGCCGATCGACTGAAACAAGACAGGAAGACAGTCGGGGGGACATCTACAGTGCCTGCACCGACTGCATTAGAACAAATGGTTGAGTCCACCCTCCAGCGGGAGAACGTCAGTGGCATCAGAGACGTGGAAAGTTCAGCCACAGGGTCCAACAGACAAGGTAAGATGTATGCACAGCATGCTGTGCCCCCTCCCTAACCCCAATCTTCCTGAAAGAATCCCACTCCAGACCATGTTTTGCCTGAAATCTGCAATGCATCATGGGAGATGTAGTCCCTATCAACTAATAGCATATCAGGCAGTCTCCAAAAGCATATGCATGTCACACACATCAATAGATAAGCAAGCGAGGGACAGACAGCTAGATTGGCAGTCATGTAATTTATTTGTAGGCAAATGCTGCCAGACAAGTGAGTAATATTACATTCTGTATCCACAGGTGAAACATTGTGCCATGCTGCAGAAGGGGAGACATGAGAGGCTTCCAGGGAGCAAAACACACTGGAGGAGAATGTCCTATCACCTGCTGACGCCACACCACTATCACCACCATCACCACCACCACCACCACGACCCAGGAGATATACAGTGGGTAGCCTCCAGTAGATCGACGGCACAGAGGATGAGAGCCAGGGAGCACAACAGACCCCACAGGAGGATGAAAGACAGGCATCTGTAACACAGTCCGCCATGGAGGTTGGCAACACAGGTGCATGTAGATGCCGACAAAGGGAAAACAGTCCTGAGGCAGAGGAGTCCAGCACCTGCAAGGAAAAACAATTAGGGCAATGCAACGCCAGATGGTGGCAAACAATAAAAACTTTAAAAACATAAAGGAGGCCATATACTGCCTCAACAACACCGTGGCAGAGGGCATGAAGGAAATGTCTGATGCTGTGAGGCTGTTATGCAGCAAGCTTGATAGTCACCATGATGCAAGGCTCAGGGACAGACAGAGACTGGAAGGGCACACTAAGGCAGTTAACAGGCTGTGCAATGCCACCCACGTCCTCAGCAGGGGCTCAGTGCCATGCACATGCAGAAGGCCAAGTGCAGCCGTGAAGTCACTCAGGGTTTGGTAACAGTCACCAGTGCTTTGGAGGCGCTTCAGACCAACCAAATTGCCGCCACAGGATTGGCGGATGGGGCTGAGAGTGAGGAGGCAACAAGCCACAGCAGCATCACCCCCCCATTACAGGAGACCAGGAGGCGCAGTGGTAGGCACGGTCAGTCACAGGACACAGCGCTGGTGAGGACAGTGTGCCTGCTGAACGCAGCAGTGCTGCGTGTGGGCACAGGAGATAAGCACTGCCATCACATTCCAAAGTGTGGTGGGTGATGTAACCCATTGAACACAATGATGGGACTAGGGATGTTGCCTGGTGGAATGACTATGCCATGTTTGGCTTGACCAGGTACTGTGAGGCTATCATAGTGTTGCGGTGTGCTGTACAATTGCCTGACTGAAGGTCAATTAAAAACTGTCACCCTATTGCAGTTACTAGCATTGTCTCATTACTTACTGAGAAATAGTTGTGTGTGATCTCTGCCCGTCTCTGTCTCCCTTCTGGTGCAGCTGCGACTCCTGCAGTGCTGTGCTCTGGCTGGGGACATTCCTCATCCTCATCCTCTGATTCACTGATTTCCACAGGCTTCCCCCTCTTTGTGGCAAGGTTATACAGCATGGCATATGTAGCTATTATTTTGCAGCCGATCAAGGGCCGGTACTGCCGTGCACCTCCACTTTTGTCGAGGCAGCGGAACCTGCTTTTGAGGAATCCAAATGTACGCTCCACCACATTGTGCATAGATTTATGTGCCACATTACATCTCCTTTCACTTGGGGTACATGGGTTTAGGTACTGGGTCAGGATGAAGACACACACCGCATATGCGCAATTATCTAAGTGTAAAAGAAAGGAAAGCTATTCACAGTCAGCAATCGTTGCATCTAATTTATACCTCAAGGTGTTCAAGGTGTGTCACATGGATTTACCTAGCAGGTAGCCTTCTCCAAATTCACCCGCAACAAGACGGGTATAGATCCCACTGTTCCTGAATATGTAGGAATCATGCATGCTCCCTGGGAAATTTACGACTATCTCTGTGATGATGTGAGAAGTATTACATATTACCTGTACATTTTTTTAATGGGTGGATTTGCGATTGCGGTAGATGTACTCTGTTGCAGCGGGGGGCTGATTAGTATATGTGTCCCATCAATGCACCCAATGACGTGTGGGAACTGGGCCTTCTGGTAAAAGTCCATCTTGGACGTATGCAGTTCTGC
The DNA here is from genome assembly GCF_964263255.1 of Lissotriton vulgaris. Classification (NCBI taxonomy): domain Eukaryota; kingdom Metazoa; phylum Chordata; class Amphibia; order Caudata; family Salamandridae; genus Lissotriton; species Lissotriton vulgaris. The sequence continues at coordinate 1,193,720,469 of NC_141694.1, read as the reverse complement.
CTGTATGCTGGGGAATTGGGTATAGTGTGGCATCCTTTGCAACATGGCGTCCAGGAATGTATTGAAGAAACATGAAAGCCAACTCTGTGAAACTCGACCTGCCACAGCTATTACCCCCTGGTAACTGCCGGATGCCAGTAGGTGCAGGCAACAGAGTACCTGTACTTGTGAAGGTATTGCGTGCGCCCTTGGTGTCTGGTGCTCTGGGATTGGGTGTAGGTCCCGTATCAGGTCCAGGATGGTGTTTGAGTGAAGGCTGTACCTCTCATGGATTCCAGCCTCTTTGAGTTGGAATAAGGTGATGCTCAATCTGTATACGCATTGCTGTCGTCTCCAGATCCTTTGTGCTGCAGCTTGTATCCGTAACTGCCTTGCAATGACGTAGAGGCTGATGCATTCTGGGGCTGTTTATATGCTGTGCACCTGGTTAGCACCTGCTGTGAGTTTGTGGTATTTTGCGACTCTTAATTAGCCATTTATTAAGGATTTAGTAATAGCGAGTTTATGTACATTGCTTAGTGATTTTTTTGAGCGATTCCTTATTTTTCTAATCGCTAAATAGTGAGTCGGTGTGGCATTTTTGCTAAATAAGGAATCGCTAGTTGTTTTCCATTGTTTTTTGCAATTCCTTATTTAGTGATTCAGTGTTTCTGCCTCTACATTTCACATGGTTTATTACCAATCGCAAACGCTGAAATTCTGCGATTTTCAGCATTAGCGTTCGGTATTTGGCCACCTACATCTGGCCCTTAGTAGTTATTCATCATAGAGAAAAGAACAACTACAACAATATCCAAAATAATTTTTCTAAGTATTCAAATTCACAATTATGATCTCTAGAACAATAAAATAAAAAAATTGAAATATGCACAGAGCATGCGCAGCACGGGGAGGCTCAGCATACTCATTAGCTGCCTACATGAGAATACGAGGAATCAGAAAACAGATCCTCCTCTAAAAATAATCAGTAGTTTTTATTAACAGAAACAAGGAGGATGGGGAAGGTTTAGCACTCCTTTGGAAAATAAAAGCAGAACAGTGGCAACTGCCTACTCGCAAAATCACATTCTCCAATATATGAAAAGGCATACATTAAAAGAACTGCTGAATAAATATGCTGTGCTCCTCAAACAGTTATTCTAAAGGGAAAGAAAACGCTCAATATCCAGCACCGTCATTACGGGCATTCGTGGATCTATATATATTATAATTTAGATATAATGGAGTCCACAGATCTACACATGACTCCAGGCATGATATCAGCTGGGGGATGGGGTAAAGATCCCCCAGAGACTAGTTGTCATGTATGCCTAACGGAGCTTTGGTACCTGCAGTTCCTTTATAAGCCATATCACAAAAAGAACATGCTCGCTCCAGGTTGTCCACTGACTTCTTAATATCCAATATAGCGCTATTTCAAATATCTAGTTTGGCAAATATTGGTAGTAGTTCTGCACATTTAAGCAAAGTAATTTTAGCCAAGACTTCCTCCTCCGAAGGCCGGTTACCCCTAATATTCTGTCCTTACGAAGGCGATAGGAAATCCCGTGTTAGCGGGCGAAAACTACTGATAGGCCAATTAGCAGCAAAAAAACTCATGTTAGCCAGCCCAACATAAGTTGTTTTTGTCTCTAATGCAAAAAATAACTATCAGTCAACATCCAATAGAAAATAGGTATAAAAACCAAACAAATCCAAAATGGAGCAGCCTGGGCCAAGTGCAGCACACATCAACAACCCCTACAAGCTACCCAACATCTAGGATGACCAGGATGAGAGCCAGGTTGCCTCGCTGGACCTATGTCTGGAGCCTGAATGCCTCGCTGGACCTGTGTCTGGAGCCTGGATGCCTCTCTGGACCTGAGTCTTGAGCCTTGATACCTCACTGACCTGCGTCTGGGATGCCTTGCTGGACCTGTGCCTGGAACCTGGATGCCTCGCTGGACCTGTGTCTGGAGCCTGGAGTGGGATGCGGAGGAGCTGTGGAGTCGATGAGCCGTGGTGGCAGACATTGAGGCGCGACAAATGCCCAAACCAGGTGCATGGAGACACGTTGCTGACCTGTGTGAGAAGACCGCCTTGTGCACCTTGGAGCTGTTAATAGTAGAGGCGCTCCTGCACCCCAATGTAGGGAGGTCAGCATTGCGTACTACGATCCACCACTACACAGAGGTGCATGGAAAGGATTACTAGCAGTGGGTGCTGCCTCTCTGCATCACACGTCGGATGATGTTGGGGTGGCCGGACCCTGTGGAGGCGGAGGCCCCTGAGCTGCGCCGAACTTGTGTGGCAGGAGCACAGCAACTTCAGGCCTAAGGGGGCATGCTGCATCAACGGCTTGGAGGTGACTGCTGTACCCAGGCTTGTGAAATCCCACATGGCTAAGACTCCTGCTGGCTGAGTCACAGATTTGGAGAGAGCGCACTGGAATGCACCATGTTGTCAATGTCCAGGTAAGGAGAAGTTGGGATGCGTAGCGCATGACACCTGGGGGTTGAGTCGCCCAAACCTAGCACACGTAGATGACGCACTCCCAATGGTGGCTCATCGATACGGTGGAAAGAGTCGCCCCACTGCTTTCAAGCAGTACAGAGGAGGAACAATCATCACATGATGATAACTTACTGATGTAACTGTGTTATGTTTCCTTTTTTGGGTGGAATGGTGGGTAGGACTGCTTCAAGCACAGGGCAAGGCATGGGCATATAGGCATGCCCACTCAAGTGCGCAATGACTGTTTGGTTGGCCCACTCAGGCCACCGAAAGCAGTCATGCGCACTTCTCTGTTTGTAATGCAGGCTGCATTACAGCCTGCGTGGAGAACATGCCCACTCCTCTAGCCCCTGGCTGCATGCCTTGTCTCGTTGCCAATAACCAATCCCACAGCCGCATCGCAGCAATGTGATTGGCTCAGGGGAGGGAGCCTGGCTGCCTACTTCCTGTCCCTGGAAGCAGATGCAGAAGAGCAGGAGCAATGAAGACACAGCTTTTAGGTTGGACCCCCCTTATTGAAATATTTACAACACCAGCTCACACACATATCTCCACATCCTCGCCACGTCCAGTGTTCTTTCCAGCATTAACCACCTCACAACTGTCCAGCCCCCCAGCACTTCTTAATGGCGGCCGCTGTGTGCCCATGCACAGAGGATGTACCACTTGTGTGCCAAAGGCATATATGTGGTTGCAACACATGCCATAACATCACATTCCAATCCAATGCATACCAATACCAGGCACATTGCAGCAGTAGAGTAGGTGTTGCATAGTGGAGACATTAATATCACTGCATGGCGACCATGAAGAAAACTCACTCAGGAGCCCCAACGGACCCCTGCCCTTCATACATCTTCCACAGGGCTGCCGCTGTTATCAAACTCGAACTAGGATGGACGATCAACACCTTCGTCAGATCTGGCATCTGCCCAGATGAATGGAAACGTGAGGAGGTGAAACCCCTTCTCAAGAAACCAACGGCCGACCCAAGGGACCTGCAAAACTACTGGCCCATCTCTCTCCTCCCCTTCGCAGCCAAAGTCACTGAGAGACTCGTGAAGGCCCCGCTGACTGCTTTCATCGAAAAGAACTCCATCCTAGACGCCTCCCATTCTGGAGTCCGCAGCAACCAGAGCACCGAGACCGCCCTCCTCACCACCACAGACGACATCCGCATGCTACTAGACCAGGGACACACGCAGCCCTGATCCTAGACCACTTCGCAGCCTTTGACACGTCTCACATTGCACGCTAGCGGCCAGACTCCATGATGCAGGGATACAAGGAGCTACCCTCAACTGGATCCAATCCTTCCTCTCCGACAGAACCCAGAGGTTCAGACTCCCCTTCTTCCTCTCCGAACCCACTGTTATCAACTGCGGAGTACCCCAAGGATCTTCACTCAGCCAAAAACATTTCAACATCTGCATGGCCCCCATCATGCCATCCTCAGACAGCATGGGCTCAGCATCGTATCCTACGCCGATGACACTCAGCTCATCCCCCCACTCATGAAGAATCCTGAAGACACCAGACTCTGCTTCCAGGAAGGAATGAAGAAAGTGGCAACCTGGATGAAAGACAGCTGCCTGAAGCTCAACTCAGAGAAGACCGAGGTCCTCATCCTCGGACCCTGCACCTCTGCCTTGGACAACATCTGGTGGCCCGCTGCCCTCAGGACCCCTCTCACCCCAACAGACCCCGCCCTGAACCTCTGCATCATCCTGACTCCTCCCTCTCCATGAACCACCAGATCAATACCGTCCCATCCACCAGTTTCATCTGCCTCCGCATCTTCTGTAAGACCTTCAAATGGATCCCCCTGACTGCAATAAGATTATCATCCACGTGTCGTAATTTGACAATGACTGGGTTAGCGTTAAGCTTTGCTACACATTATTCCCTTATCTTGACCATAGTTGTTAAACGCCATTTTGTATGTTACGGCGGTCATTTTTAGAGAATGGGTCGCCTCGTGGTCAGCATGCCCTTTAGTCCTTTCTCCGTACCATTGACCACTTGAGTTTGCCCAGCAACAGGCTATTTTTAGTAACGGTCAAGCCCGCACATGCGCAGTTCCGACTGACCAGTCATCTCTTAGGAATGTTCCGCCAAACTGACCAGTGGTGTTGTAACCCCTCCCATGAGTTGGCTGTGTTCCAAAAATGACCATATATGTACCTAAAACTCTGTAACCATGTACCGCCTATCTTTTAATGTCTGTAAAACTGTATAAAAGAAGGACTTACACCGATGTTCGTTGTGATACTTCTTGCATTGCCGAAGGGTGCTGTAGGAATGTACCACCACCCCATGGGGTCTTAATAAACTTGTCTTTTGCATTTTCTAGTTTCCGTGCCAACTGTTCTTATGGTGTAGAGGGTATTCTGCGGAGTATGTAGGCCTGGAGAACCCAATACCACACACGTACTCATAACCAGCAGACTTGACTACGGCAACACCCTCTACACCAGACTCAACACAACTCTTCTACACAAACTCCAAACCATCCAGAATGCTGCAGCTAGACTCGTCCTCTGGACACCCCATCACGAGCACATGATCCAACACCGACGAGGCCTCCACTGGCTCCCTGTCGAGAAGAGGATCACCTTTGTTCTTTTGTTATCCAATTCTTGTATATTATGTCTGTTATTCGTTCTATCATTATTATTTTACTGGTCCTTAATGTATATACTTTATTCAATGTTCCTATGTTAAGTGTATTGTCTTATGCTGATACTGGTTCTTTAATTAAAAAAAATAAAAAATAAAAAGAGAAGAGGATCACCTTCAAACTCTTCACCCATGCCTACAAATCCCTCAAAAACATCAGACCCAAATACCTCAACGACACAGTATCCTTCCACGTACCCAAAAGGAACCTCTGCTCCGCCGACCTCGCCCTGGCAGAGGTCCCCTGCCGCCACAGATACAGAACCAGCGGGAGAGCCTTCTCCTATATTACAGTCAAGACCTGGAACAAGCTCCCAGTTAACATCAGACACTCACCGACCCTGCACACGTTCAGGAAGGACCTCAAGACCTGGCTCTTTGACTGATTGACTATTCCCAATTCACTGAATGCCACCCAAAACTAACCTTTGCACCCCAAACCCAACGTGAACTCTGTAATTCCTTTTTGAGCCCCCATATCACAACCCAAAATCAAATTTGACCCAAAACACATCCCAATTTTCGTATTTTACCCTAAAACTCACCCCAATTTTCATATTTTACCCCAAAACACACCACAATTTTTATATTTTACCCCCGAAACCCATAACTACCAGAAAAACTTTAAATTAGCCCATTACTGACCCCACAAAGCGTTGTAATCAAATGCGATGTAAAGGCACCTGCGTGTCGGAGTTCCATTGATAATGATCTACTGCCTGCATTGTACTGGTCATCTCCAGTGGCAAAGGTAACCCATTGGCTACACCGTTTGCGTCTGTATACCCCTGGACGGCGCTCACCACCAAGGAGCCTTCCTCATTGGACAATCCACCGCTATGACGCAAGCACCCTCATCGCCATCACCCCTGGACAACCCCTCGCCTGCCAGGACCAACCTCTGCTCTGGACCAGACATTACCATTGGCATCACTGACGGCTGCAGTACCTCCCACAAGGAGCACCCTGGCCATCAAGGAGGAGGCATTGCCATCACCTACAGCAGCACACTCCAACTGCTCATGCACTCTAATGACCCAAAGGAGACCATGGACCACCTCAACTCCCAGATCCGGACAAAGCCAAAGCACATCCTCTGTGGCACCCTCATTTTCAGGCCCCCCAGGCCAATGCCCCCCATTCTCCAATACCATTGTAGACCTCATTGCACCCCTGGGTCTCCCATCCACCAATGACATCCTACTCGCAGAACTCAAGTTCCACCTGGGCAACACCTGTGGCCAGGACACCACCCCCTGCCGGGGAAGAACCCCTACATCAGACGCAAGCAGCAGGTCATCTCAACAAGCCACATAGCAGGACACACGGTTCAGTATGTCACCTCCGCCAGCAGCAACTTCAACTACAGTCACAACAGTGGACTCTCCTGGAACGCCCATCATTGGTAACATCACGTCTTCACCTTGCTCAACGGATGCCACTGCCATCATCGCACCCCCTCGCAGCTGGATCAAGGCCACCGAAGAACGTTTTGTTAACTCCTTCCGCACCAACACTCTACCTTTGCGCCAAAAAGACAATATTCCGACTTCGAAGAAATTGCACCTCACTAGAAGACTTTTACAAACACTCGGAAATAAAAAAGAGTAAGTTCAGAGCCAGGGGATACCCAAAGAGAATTATCAATCACTCCTTTAAAAGGGCAATATTTTATAACATGGACTCTCTCCTAGAGGGTAAAAGACAAGATCAGAATAAGGATAAAATAGTGATGGTCAGCCAATTCTCCAACATAAGCAATACGATTAAAAATATCATTAATCACAACTGGAAGATTCTGAACGAGAGAGAGGACATTAAATTGTCCAAACCAATGTTTGCGTATAAAAGAACAAGAATTTACACAACTCCTTGGTACACTCATACAGAGAGGACATGGTAGAAAACCAACGGACTATCGCGGGGGACAAGACCGTTGGTAACCACAAATGTGGAAACTGCAGTATATGTGAACTATGTATGACCAACAAAACTGTAACTTTAAACTCAGTAAAATATGACATCAAAACATTAAATAACTGCAGAAGCAAAAACATCATGAACCTTATCCTGTGCCCATGTGGGTAGGGATATATAGGGGAAACTGGGAGAGAACTTAGGCAGAGAATATGCGAACATAGGTCTGCAATAAATACCAACAAGGAAAATGCACCCTTAGTGAGACATTGGAGAGAGAAAGGACACAAGGCCAGTGTCATCAGGTGAGTAGTATTAGAAAAGATGAAGGAACAGAAACGAGTAAGTAATGGTACACAACATAGAAAACACCAGGAACAGTGGTTCATGATCAAATTTGACACAATCAAAAACGGGTTAAATAGTAGAGAGGACTGGAGAAAATCATTACAGGTTAAGGAACTTGAGAAACTCTCAATAAAAACAGGCAATTTTAAGAAAGGGGTCAGTAATATTAAGAATAATAATAACATGTAACTTAGTAATAAGAGGTGGGATATTTATACAAACGATAAAAGGGCCACCCCTGACTGAGATGTAGAGCCATATAAAAAGGGGGAGGTTTGCCTTATTTTTAAGGAAGTTAAAGATCGGTTCTCACATAAATTGACCAAATATGATAAGTTTATAGGATGTAATACTATGCTGAATGCATGTAAGATGGCCCCGGGAGAGGCGCAGTAAAGTCCTTATGAGACATCATCCTGATTCGGGATAATAGGATTAGTACCTCTAAGATGGCACGGACATGCGTACAACAGCTAACAATGACGTACAGAACGCGAGAGGGTCAATATAGAAGGAAACCATAGAGACGCATAAATAGGGAGTGCAAGATGGCAGCGCCGATAACAGAGACGCCAACTAGAAGCACGTGGCGTGTTGAAGGTGAGCAGGGGAGACAGTGTCGGATTGGTAATGAGGGCACTCGGGCAATGGCCAAGGGGCCGGTGTCCGAGCTCCAGATGTGGGCTGCTTTTTTGAGCAGCCTGGGGGGTGATTTGGGCGGTTTCTGAGTTGTTCCATGCCACCAACGGCCCAGTGGGTGTCTGAGTGGCCTTTCTGGAGGTTAATGGGCGTCCATTACCTCCTTTTTACCAAGGGGCAGAGGTGTCACTCCTTTTGTTTCGCTGGGCCGGCCCATTAATGTATACATATTGAGCACGGGAGGGGGTCTGAGCAAAAGTGGCCTCACTTGTCATCAGGTGTGTTTCACCAGTGTTAACTAATCCCTGCATTTTTTTTTAACGCTGCCCCGCCTCCCCCCACACCTTTTTAATAAAATTTCGCTGAAGCAGTGTTTTACGGCAACGCAATATACAAATGTGGGCCACTTTTTTTTGCGTGCCCGGGCAGATTTTCAATCCCAATCCAACCCTGAGGGGAGATGTTTCCCTAAATTCCATGATAGTCTATGTTTAAAAACTGCCCGGGCCTTTGAGAAATGAGAAGAATAGTATAGCGGGGACCTTTGCAGGCGAGACAGATAACGATAAATACGGACCGCGTTAACATGGTCATTGGTTTTAAGTAAAGCGTGGCGAGAGAGATACCGCTTTGAAACCTGCTAACCAAATGGGAATAAGGAGTCCCAAGTGCAGAAAGAAGTACGGATAATTGAGTAAGGGGAACAATATGTAAATAGGAAAAGGTCCCAATTAAGAAGGGAACGCACTCTATGCCTGTTTAAGTCTAGCCTGGTATAGCCACACATAAGATGGCAATGGCAACCCCGGGGTGAGGGCGATGCATAAGACTACCCATAGATATTGCAAAAAATCGACCCAAGATAAACATGGGAGGTCAGAGCAATCAGTACCAGTGCAATCGGTTCATTATTGAAGCAGGACAAACTGGCAATATGTGAGCGGGACACATTAGGATCCATTTTAGACAATAAGTAGAATTTTAGATCATTACCTTTCCCAGATAGCACTGAGAGAAATTACAGTTCTAGAATAGAAGTATCAGGAGTGTAAAGGAGGATGGGGGTTAAACACTGAAGTTCCATATCTTGTGTGGCAGATTCACCAAATTGCACATTATCTTCAAGGTAAGCACAAAGTAGGGTTACATTAAAAAGAATGTGAAAAGAATGAGGCAAACTAAAGTAAAATAAGATTTCCATGTTTTTCAGTTACCTCATGTAAGTATTTTTGACCGACCAGACACTATTACCACTCCTATGGCCCTGGAAATTGGAGGAATATGTATATCTAGGTGGGGACAGAACTGAATAACAGGAAAATCGAAACAACATAAATAGTGTTTTTAACAAGGGGTAGGGGGTCAGAAATATCAGTAAAATATGGGGATTTTATCCTCACAATGAAAGAATTGGAGCTAAAGCGGTTGCCTACTCTACTTTATGTCTCATTTACAGACTACATTGGAATGTGGATCATGTAAAGGAGGGTGTACCTGTTAAATAAGAAACAGACACCTTAGGGGACATCACCCCAGACACTTCATGGTTAGTATAGAAAGACGTATATATATATATATATATATATATATATATATATATATATATATATATATATATATATATATATATATATATATATATATATATATATTAGAATCAATATTGTGCAGATGGATGAAAGGATCGGATATGGGGTTCCATATGGCTAACACAATAGATAGGGGAGTGGCACCCTTTCAAACTTACTCTATAGTGGAATGTAGTATTTTTCAGGCAGACTACTGATATACTAAAATGCCTATTGTGATGTAGTGCTCTAAGGGTAGACTGTCGGAAATATTAAAGTTTATAGAAGATACTCAAATAAGAAAAAAAATATTTTTAAGAGAAAGAATAAATTGTGAAGTAAAGTGATGTGCACAGTTGAGAGCATAAAAACATTGCTGTTTGGGCTGATATTTGTTTCCTCTAATATAGATAATTCTTCAGAAAAGTGGAAAAAATTGACCCTCTATATAAATAACTGTTTGTCCCGAAGAAGGTGGTTGGGTAACAAGTCTTGGTACCACCGAAACGCATTGACGCACTTTCTAAAGAATCCAAAGAACAAGGCATCTCTGGATAAGAATATTTATTTTTACCAAAAAAACCTTTGTATAGTATATCAGATTTGGATCAAGTTCAGAACACAATTGAATATTGTAATTGACATGTTGGGGTCTTGGGGTCTTGTATTTTAACCAATGTATTTCATATTGCATAAAAATAAATGTTTTTATACTGTTTGTGTAATTTGGCATATATCCTTTGAGAAATTAGTTGAAGGGTTTTCTCTTTTTAACTGTGCAAGTATACTTATGCATCGTTTTTATAAATAAATATTTTGCTAGCACTGCTTTCCAGTTGGTTTTTATTTTGATGCCACACTATATGTAGCCACTAAAGGGTTGATAAGTGAGGCGTGGATGTGTCTTAAGATATAGCACTGTGAGATGTATGATAGTGTTTTTTTCTAAAATATATGTGAATTTCAATCCAGGGAATCTCTTCTCTGCTTCTTTTCCAAAAGATGACACCACAGTGGGCAACCACCACCGATGGATCTTCCACAGCGCCGACATTCGGGCACCCCTGATGAACGGCACTGCATCAGTACCTTCCGCCTGCCTGATGCCAGGCGTGGGGCTGACGCAGTGCCACAGGGATAGACTGACCCCATGTATTGCTGGAGTTGCATCATGTTTGTGACACAACTGCAGCGATGCATGATTTTAGCGCAGACAGATACATCAGGAATCCTGACATTTCTGTTATGTCTTGCGTCATGGATCGCTGTCCAGTCCATCCATGCTGTCGCAAGGAGGGCATAGTGAGAGTGTTGCAACACAGTCTTGTCGCAGCGCTGCAACACTTCTCATTACTGGGGACCAGGAATGTGTACTATCTTATTATTGGTGCACATTCCTGCACTGTACTTTTGTCACAGGGCAGTGCTGCAATATTGCTTGCAGCGCTGTCCTGCATCAAAACCTGCTGAGATGTGGCCCCAAGTATTCTCCCCATTTTTAAGATCAGCTATTTTCCGGTCTTAAGTTACTGCCTCTAACTCCAGTTAGAGCCAGTTTTTTTGATCTTTGGAAGTTCAAGGATCCCCTTGTGAATATGGAGTAGTGGTGTTTGTGTGCGTTTTTGCACTGGAATGCCTCTCCTGCATATAATTATCACTAACAGAATTGGCGATCTAAAAAACCGGAGGCTTTCACCTAAATCTGTCACTAACGGCTGTTAGCAACAGCTTGAGAATAAGGCGATAAAAATATTGCCGCTTTAATGGCAGAAAAATGCCGCTTACATGGTGATATCGTCTTGAGAATAACCCCCAGGAGATTTAAAGGTAAGAAACTTAAAATTACTCTTTTATTGACCTTACATTTAGTTATTCACTTGGGTCGCTTAGCTTGCCTGCAACAGGGTAAACTATTGGGGGAGCTTTCACTCAATGGCATCAATATCAATCAATCAAACAATCAATCACTGCATTTTTAAAGCGCGCTACATACCCGTGAGGGTCTCAAGGCGCTGGGGGGAGGGGGTGCTACTGATCAAAGAGCCAGGTCTTGAGAAGTCTTCTGAAGGCCAGCAGGTCCTGAGTCTGTCGTAGGCTGGTAGGGAGAGCGTTCCAGGTATTGGCGGCGAGGTAGGAGAAGGATCTTCTGCCGGCGGTGACTTTCTGGGTACGAGGAACTGAGGTGAGGGCGAGGTTGGCTGAGCGGAGGCCCAGGGTGGGGGTGTGGAAGCTGAGTCGGTTGTTGAGGTATGTGGGTCTGGTGTTGTGTAGTGCTTTGTGTGCGTGGAAGAGGAGTTTGAAGGTGATCCTCTTGTTGACGGGGAGCCAGTGGAGGCCTCTCAGGTGTGGTGTGATGTGGCTGCATCGGGGACGTCGAGGATCAGTCGTGCCGAGGCGTTCTGGATTTGTTGTAATTGTTTCAGGAGCTTGGTTGTTGTTCCTGAGTAGAGGGTGTTTCCGTAGTCGAGTCTGCTAGTGACGAGGGCCTGGGTGACGGTTTTTCTTTTGTCGGGGGATCCATTTGAAGATCCTGCAGAGCATTCGGAGGTTGTTGAAGCAGGACGCGGAGACAGCGTTGACTTGCCTGGTCATGGAAAGGGTGCAGTTGAGGATGACCCCCAGCTTGCCTGCATGGTCTATGGGTTCCAGGGCTGAGCCTAGCGATGTGGGCCAACAAGAGTCGTCCCAACCTGAAGGGGTGGGTCCGAGAATGAGGACCTCCGTCTTGTCTGAATTCAGCTTCAGTCTGTTGTCCTTCATCCAGTCGGCTACGGCCTTCATTCCTCTGTGGTGGTTGGCTTTGGCGGTGTGGGGGTCTTCGGTGAGGGATATGATCAGCTGGGTGTCGTCGGCGTAGGAGATGATGTTGAGGTTTTGTTGTCGTGCGTCGTAGACGAGCGTCGCCATGGAGATATTGAACATCGTCAGGCTGAGGGAGGACCCCTCTGGGATGCCGCAGATGATCTCAGTGGTTTTTGAGCGGAAGGGTGGGAGGCGGACACTCTGGGTTCTGCCAGAGAGGAAGGATGTGGTCCGGGCCAGGGCCTTCTCTTGAATTCCGGCGTCATGGAGGCGTGCTGATAGGGTTTAGTGGCAGACTGTGTCAAAGGCTGCTGATAGGTCCAGGAGGATGAGGGCGGCTGTTTCTCTTTTGTCCACCAGGATCCTGACGTTCTCAGTGGCGGCGATGAGGGCGGTCTCGGTGCTGTGGTTGCTGCGAAACCAGGATTGGGAGGGGTCCAGGATGTTGTTGTCTTCGAGGTAGCAGGTTAGATGTTTGTTGATGATCTTCTCTGTCACTTTTGCTGGGATCGGGAGCTGGGAGATGGACCAGAAGTTCTTGAGGTCCTTGGGGTTCGCCTTGGGCTTCTTCAGAAGGGCATTGATCTAGGCGTGCTTCCAGATTTCCGGGAAGGTTGCTGTCTCGAAGGAACCCTTTGATTGTTTTCCCGAGGTGGGGCGCGATGCTTGTGCTGGTTTTGTTGAAGACGTGGTGAGGGCAGGGGTCAAAGGAGGATCCGGGGTGGATGGAGTTCATGGTTTTGATGGTGTCTTCGTCGCTGAAGTGGGACCAGGCAGTCAAGCGGATGGTGCGGGTGGTGGTCGCAGGGATGGTGGACTCGGTGGTTGGTGCAGGGGTGTTGGTGTTGAAGCTGTCATGGATGTCGGTGATCTTGCGGTGAAAGAAGGTGGCCAGGGAGTCGTACAGGTCTTGTGATGGTGGGATGTCATTGGTGTTGGAGCTGGGGTTGGAGAGTTCCTTCACGATGTTGAAGAGCTATTTGGTGTTGTGTGCGTTGTTGTCTAGGCGGTCCTTGAAAACAGTCCTCTGGGCAGTTTTGATGAGTTGGTGGTGTCTGCGGGTGGCGATCTTGTGGGCTGTGTGGCTGTCTGGTGTTCGGTCTTGGAGCCATTTCTTCTCCAGCTTCCTACAGGTGTGCTTGGAGATCCGGAGGTCTTCAGTGAACCAGGCGGCTTTCTTGTTGGTTCATACATACAAGGACGGTGCACAAAAAGAAAGGGGTGCTCTGAAGCTCCAATGTGTGTTCCAAAATTCCTTTATTTAGTTTCCATAAAACAACCTCTCCAGCCAACGCGTTTCGTTCACAACAAACTTCGTCAGGGCTCTCAAATATCCGATTATGTATTTTCGTTATCCGAGTTTTTATGGGTCAATAAGGTAGTCGGCCACTGGTCAAAAAGATAGATGTATAAACTCGGTAAATTAATGAGAAAGGTCCCCACTGTATGGTAACGATGGGAGGGTCAGACCTAGATCGTATATGTATGTTCGTGTACAACAGCAGAAAGTGAATGCGATATTCGTAAAATTTTTACGAATATCACATTCACTTTCTGCTACCATATTGACCCATAAAAACTCAGATAACGAAAATACATAATCGGATAAATGAGAGACCTGACGAAGTTCGTTGTTAACGAAACGCCTTGGCTGGAGAGGTTGCTTTATAGAAACTAAATAAAGGAATTTTGGAACACACATTGGAGCTTCCGAGCACCCCTTTCTTTTTGTGCACCGTCCTTGTATATATGAACTTTGTGATCTGCTTTGCAGGAGAGTATTGGTGCGGCATACTCTGGATGCATTGTGCACAATATATGGACTTATGCCTCATACTCAGAAATACTTGTGCATAACCTTGGTCAGCCGTCCTTTTTCCTTTTTTGGCTTTCTTGTTGGTGTGGTTGGTTGTGAAGGTCTTGAGAGGGGCGATGGTGTTGGCGCAGTTATTGATCCATTGTTTGAGGTTGGTCACAGCGGTGTCTGGGTCGGTGGGATCGGCGGTTGGTCTGAGGGTGGTAGTCAGTTGGTCCTTGGTGACCTTGCCCCAGCGGCGGTGTGGTAGCTGTTGGGTGCGGTGGTGTGTGGTGGGTTTCCTGAAGGCGAAGTGGACGCATCTGTGGTCGGTCTAGTGGGGTTTGGTGGTGTGGTTGAAGGAGACGTAGGGGCTTGTGGTGAAGATGGGGTCCAGCGTGTGTCCGGCGACGTGGGTGGGTGTCATCATGAGCTGTTTGAGTCCGAGGTTGGCGAGGTTGTCAATCAGGGCGGTGGAGTTGCGTCATTGTTGTTCTCGAGGTGGAAGATCAGGTCCCGAGGAGGATGTAGTCCATGGAGGTGAGGGCGTGGGTGTGATGATGTCGGCGATGGTGTTGCTGAACTGTGGTCGTGGTCCGTGAGGTCTGTAGATAAATGTTCCTCTTAAGGTGGTGTTGGGGTCGGTGTGGATCTGGTAGTGCATGTGCTCGGCGGTGGTGAGGGTGTCGTCGGTGTTGGTCGAGACTCTGAGGGTGTCCTTGTGAATGATTGCGATTCCCCCTCCCACTCTGTTGGTGTGGTCTCTGCGGGAGATCTTGTACACTGTGGGATGGCTATGGCGATGTCTGGTGCTGAGGTGGCGTTCAGCCAGGTCTCCGTCAGGAAGGCGACGTCGGGGCGGTGGAGTCTAGGAGGTCCCAGAGTTTGATGGCGTGCTTGCGAACGGAGCGGGTGTTGAGGAGGATGCAGTGGAGGTGGTTGGGATCTCTGGTTGGTGGTTTGCTCTGCTGGATGCTGGTGAATCTGCAGTTCCGGCAGGCGAAGGGTCCTTGGGTGCGCTTCGGGGTGGCCTGGTAGCAGGGGTGGCCTCGTCCGGTGTTGATTGCGCAGAGGGTGCAGGAGTCGTAGTGCAGTCTGGTGTTGCGGGGGGCACGGGGTCCAGGGGTCCTTGTGATGGGCGTGGTCCAGGCGCCGACGGGCACAGACGAGCTTGCCTTTGGCGCGCCTTCGCGCGCCGGAGATGCGCCCGCTGCGCTCGTCCGCTGCGCTTCCACGCGGTGACCTCTATAAGAGGCGAAGTGGGAGGGAGGAGCAGCTGGGAGGCGGGAGCGGGGGGCCAATGTGCGAGGGACACGAGGCAAAAGGGGGCGGGCCACAGGGGTGCAGCGGCGGGAAGCGGGGCAGGGGGGTACGGAGGGCAATGGTGCAAAAAAGAGCACCTAGAGCAGACAATTAGAATAAGTACAAAAAATGAAAAAATACACAATTACAGGATGGGGAAAGGAGACAAGGTTAGACACAGTGAGAGTGGCAGTCACCAGGGGCGACTAACACTCGGTCAGCGGCAACAGCGGGGAGACACGGGCACCCAGGACGAGCCGTGCGGCGTGGGGAGTGACCCGAGGTCAGGTCCCTGCCAAAAGTTCCTGCCAAAGACCCGAGGTATAGCTCTTAGTCCTGGTGCCACTGTGTCCAAAGTGTATTGCTCTTCAGTATTTGGCAAAGAAACTATAGTGCATGGCGAGACCTTGGAGCTATTAGGGGCACCAACCACAGCAGAAGTAAGGGACAGCCTCCTCTCCTTATGAATAATACCCATTGTTAATTGCCGTCATGCAAGCTCTTACATTCTATCAAACTAGGTGGCCATGGGAGGGTGGTTGTGCCATGTTCAGCCACCCTCATAGTTTCCTTTCACCCATCTTGGCACTGCTTGAACCGTACAGTTGGTAAACTTCTTTCGGTTGAAATAATCCAGAAACAACTAAGACAGAGGGGGGTGGCCAGGCCTGGCAACTCCTGGTCCAGATGTGCCTGCGCACAGCCAGCACTGCAGGACAGGAGAGGCGCTTTTACTGAACCGGGAGGGCTGTCCCCGCCTGCCATACCGTGCAGAAAACTAGGGGACCGAGTCTGACCCCAGCCAGCCACCACAAAGACCAGATAAGTTAGTTAAAGGGTCTCAGAGAGACCAGTTTGACATTCTTTAAATTACTTCATTAGTGGGACAGTCTTAATTTCTCCGAAATGGCAAAAATATCAGAATGTATTCCAGATAGTGCTTCCACTGATGACCTAAAATCATTTTTTCAACTCTTTAAAGAGGTAGGCTTTTCTGTGTTGTTCAATGCTACTTAAGCCCTTATAACTATGTCCCTGATAAAACCCTGTAACTCCTCCCCAGTGTTCCTGATACCTGGGGTTTTGATAACTGCATTCAGGGAGGTGACAAAAGAAATAGTAGAGATCAGAAGTGGGGCCATCAGAGTTGCCTTAGAAATGAAAAATTACCTGGCAAATCTATATTTGAATTCCCAGTTCTTCCCAGTATTTTACTCTGAGGCTCCTTCTGCTTTTAGCAGATATACCCCATGAGTTAGCATAAGGGGGTAGTAAGGAGTTAGTAGGGTCCAGGAAACTGTAGCATTAAGGGGTTGTAATTGGCTTTCATAATTTAGGGAAAGGTAGCATTAAGGGGTGGTAAGGAATTTTTAGGGTTCAGGAAAGGCAAGGGTAAAAAAATAGCATGATCTATGTAGGGTTTAGGGAAGGGGTAGCGTTAAGGGGTATTAAGCATTTTAGGATTCAAGGTTGAAAAGCATTAAGGATCAGTAAGGCGTTTGTAGGGTTCAGGGAAGCATAGCATTAAAGGATTAGTAAGGTTCAGGGAACTGTATGATTCAGGGATAATAACTAGGTAGAAAGGTTCACAGAACTATAGCATTAAGCAGTAGCATGTATTTATAGGGTTCAGGATAGGATAGCGTTAAGTGGTACTAAAGAGTTTTTAGGATTCTGAGAGGGCAGCATTAAGGCATTGGAAGATGGTTATGGGGGTCATGGAAGAGTAGTATTAATGGGTATTAAGGGTTTCTATGGCTCTGTAATGGATATCTTTAAGGGGTAGTAAGGCACTTTATGGTACAGGGATGGGTAGTGTTAGCGGGTAGTGTGGGTTTGTAGGGTTCCGAGCAGAAAAGGATACCATTAAGAGGTAAACTGCTCTTAGGGTTCAGGTATGGTAGTGTTAGGGAGCAGTAAGGCATTTTCATGGTGCAGGTATAAGTAGTGTTAAGGGGCAGCAAGTTTCTCTGGTTTAGCGAAGGGTAGCATTAAGAGATAGTAATTGTTTTTACCATTCATGGATGTCTTGCATTAAGTTGTATTAAGGAGTTTTTAATGTTCAGGGATAGGCTCCCTAAAGGGCTAGTAATGGGTGTTTCAAGTTCAAAGAGGAGAAGCGACGAGTGATAGTATGGGATTTAAGGATTCATGGAAGGGTAGCATTAATTTGTATTAAGGAGTTTTTAAGGTTTAAGGAAGGCCACCACTAAAGAGTACCAACATTGTTTAGTGTTCTGAGGTTGGTATTGATGAGATAGGCATAGTTTTTTGGGATTTATGGGAGGTTTGCATAAGTTGAACTAAGGAGTTTTTAAGGTTCAGGCAATGAAAGCTATAAGGAGTAGTAATGGATGTAATGTTCAGGAAAGTATAGCATTAAGGGTCACCAGGAATTTGTAGGATTCATGGAATGGTAGCGTTAAGGAGTCGTAAGGAGTTTTTAGGATTCAGGGAAGGGTAATTCAAAATGACAGCACATTTAATAGGTGAATGTAAGAAAATGGCCCGAACTCCCACACCCAATCTCGACTTACCATCTGAGTTGATGGGGTGGTCCCCATTCCACTTATGTCCTGACGCTGACGGTGAAGGCTGGAAGAGAAACCAAACTGTGACAACGGACTGTCATTTGCTTTCTCAGGAAAGACCAGAAACTGCTCAATGAACGGACCAGTCAAGAAGCAGGGGTATTTCGCAGCCTAAACAATCCCTAACCCCAGGAGAAGGAGAAAAGTAGAGGGAGGACGCTGAAAGAAAAAACGTCACCGGAGAAGCAGCCATGGAAATGGAATCTACCCAGAGAGATGCCACCAAGGAAGACGCCATCGAGGAGGATGCCCACGCAGCAGAAGCCGAAGCACAGGGGACTCCGGACATGTGGAGTGAGGAGTGATGGTCCCCGTTGGATGCGCTGGTGCCACCACAAATGTGGAGGGTTGCGTCAAGTGGCGGTACATGAAACCAAAGAGGGAGAACGAGGTGAGGAGGTTGGGAGGCGGGTTGAGGAACCAAGCCTTTTATACCACACTCACTACATTCCTCTGGGGGGATTCATTATTTTGGTCTCTTGTTCTTTAAAAATAAATTCTCTCACATTTCTTTGCACTGGCTCAATTTGACTCGGTCTCCTCTCCCTTGTATAGCACAAAGGAGATAAAAACATTGCACAAAGAGTCTGTCATCCAAAAAACACAACGACTCACTCTTCCGTATATAAATACCAAATTTCTTTTGCACAAGTACCTTCAGGGTGGTGTGGTAAAGTGCTGTTACATTAAGTCAACGCAGGGCTTCAACCATACTTACCTTCCTTTCTCTCTGTCGTTCGGCTACCTCGACAAGTCACCTGGGACCCCCACCAGAATACTGGAATGGCTAGAGGGAACCAAAAGAAGATGAATCACATGAAGGAATTTCTACTCACCTAAAGCAATTACCTGGGAAAAGAACCCCATGTGTGAAAGCATATACCTTCTGCCCAATCAAAGCATGAACTCCTGTCAACCAAAATAGGTGCAGAAACAAAGCTCCTATATCAAGGGGGCCTTAAAGATATTTTTCAGTTAATCACATGAGGTAGGTGACAGCTGCTCTGTCAAGCCAGACCTAAAAAGCAGATTCATACTTCCCTGGCCACATAAACCATTTGTGAGTTGCTGTCAAAACAAAAATAAGGAGGGAGTAATTTCCGCTAAGAAAAATGCAGCCCAACTTACATCCTTGAAATTAAATAGGAAAACACAAGACAAATGTGGTGTATAAAAATAATGACTAAATTACATTAATCACATGTTGCTTTGCTTCTTTAACATTAGAGAAGCTGTGTACAGCAAGCATTTAATGTATGCAAAAGATTGAGGGAAACCTAGTCTCGAATACCATTTTTTTGTGAAACTAGTCCGACAGTTATGGCAAACTACATGTTATACTGTAAACAGGGTCTAGCATTAATTTGCATTTCCTACAGTGAAAACAAATAAAATAGAGGACTAGATGAATAAGCGTGGTGTCATACTTTAGAGAAAGTGTTTAGTATACGTTTTCCTATTAATTACATATTTCCTTACTTCTACTGTGCAGCTTCTCATGCCAGAGGACACAGCACAAGGAGCTCAGGAGAGAAAATTAATAGCCTCTGTCAAAGCCATTAAACTGTGCCTAATAGCTTAGCAGCCCTTTAGCTGTGTGATCTATGAAATAATGGTACTCAATAGGATGCACATATGTGGGTTCAAGATTCATGTAAAAGGTTGTAATATTTAATTTGTGTATTTTTTGTCTTCTCAAATATAGACATGCTTAAATCAATAAATAAGCAGAATGTTGTAGATTTAATTCCATACGTATATTTCACATTAGACTTTAACACTAACAGTGATGGGCATTAAGGTGCAGCTTATTTGAGACACATGAACATTGCAGGAATGGGCATGAGCTATTTGTATTGCATCTTCTGTAGAGCATTTTCGGGCCTATTCACAAACTGCATGGTGTAGTACATTTAGTAGCATTGCAATAGAACTACTAATATACTGCAAAATGCTATTCATTGTGGAGATCTCTGGACCAATAGGTATACGCTTTAGGAATAAATATGCAAGGTACAGGTGGCAGTGCGTGGAACATGGGGAATACTTACTACTAAAGGGAAGGAGTGTTGACAGAAGTAAATAGGGCTTAATGTATGGTTAGGGAGGGGTTTAGGGAAGTGCATGGGTCCTCTCACAGAAAAGCAAAACCATTGCTATTCACAAATTGCACGTCTATAGTTACTACAATCAAACAGTTGTAATTGTACTCATTTTCAGACTAGGAGTAAGCCCAGCACACACATCATTGCAGACGAATGTTACTGCACCATACAAAAAAAACCCATAGGATCTGTTGTTACATTTACTTAACTAAAATGAACTTAAAAAAAAAAAAAGATTCACATAACTTTATTTAAAAAAACATTTGTTAGGAAAATGGATCTCTAGTTAGCAGCGGCTGGCGCCGAGGTCCAAATGGGGATGCTTCTTCCCAAGTCAGAGTAAGAGGGCTACACCCTTTGATAACCCCTGCTCAACCCTGTGGTAACATAGCACGAGCAGACAGGCCTATCTCAGAGGCAGTGTGTGTAACATTTATGACCATACACAATAATGCAGGGAAGACGCTACAAATGGACACCACAAGCAGTTTTAGAAAAATAGTTATCCTTATATAGACTGAACGCGAGACTTCAAATCGCTCAAGGAGTCACAATGCACATAATTACAGATTCACTTCAAAAGCAATAAATGCATTCAAAAAGCGTGTGGAACAAACTTAGTTTTAGGCCGGGGTCGACACGACCCGTTGATGCACAATGTACCTGAGATTTAAAGGGGCATGGCATGCAGCCTCACAAGGAAGCCGCGGTGATGACAGGCAGACTCGCAGTGGCCACAGCTCCCAGCTGTAGCGGTCCGCGGTGTACACTCACAATAATCCTGGGATGGGGTTTAAAGGCGGGCACCCAGCGGCACACGCAGGTGATATCAAGATCCTCGAAGTGGTGACTAGAGCGGGCACTCAGCGGCACAGCTCCTCAGCTGCAACGACCCACAATAGAGAAAGCGATAATTCTCATATGACGGCAAAAGCTGGCACTCAGTGGCACAGCTCCTCAGCTGCAGCGGCCCACAATAGCGATAACGATGACTTTGGTAACACAGGCATATGCGGTCTCTCAGCGGCAACAGCTTCTCAGCTACGGCGGCCCACAATGACGATAACAATGACTTTGGTAACACAGGCAAATGCGGGCACTCAGCGGCACAGCTCCTCAGCTGCCCATAATAGTAATAACGATGACTTTGGTGACACAGGCAAATGCAGGCACTCAGCGGCACAGCTCCTCAGCTGTAGCGGCCCACAATAGCGATAATGATGACTTTCAGGCTGTGTGCCACGCAGTAGAACCAGCTCTGGAATTCTCAGCAGAGGCCTCACCTGCAGGTAGAATCCCCCTCAAATAGGAATACAGACAGCTGATGGGTGAAGTCTAATGTCCCATAGACTTCAGCAGGACGCAAGCTCAAATCAGGCCCTTGGGTAGTTGCTTCAGCAAGAAGAATGAAAGTTTCAGAGTCCTTTCCCTCTAGTTACACGGACAGAGGTTCGTCTTGACATCCAGAATTAACACACCATGTAGGGGTTTTAGCACAGATCTTTATACCCCAAAAGTCTTTGTTCTCAAAAAGTCACAAATCAATGAACACAGCCAGAACCAGTTTGGTGTAGTCCTGGAGCACTTTGTTTACAAGGCTGCATCCTGCCTTTCAGGGAGAGGGAGTCTGCCATTAGGCGCACAGTGGGAGGTGGAGCCATCATTCACCTTGCTAGGCACAGTCCTGCTCAGATCAAAGGGTCATCCCTCCCCATACTTCAACTGCAGATTTCTCTATTTAATCCAGGTCGGGCTCAGCCTGCCCTGACCCTCCAAAACCAGATAGCCAATACACATAACAGCAGAGCACACTGGAAGGCTTAGGCAAGAAAAGACCCACTTTCTAAAAGTAGTATTTTCAACCACAGAATTTAGAAATAATCTTCACTACCAGATGCACTTTGATATTCTAAGCTCAGGCATACTAAATTCGGCTTTCTAATCATGTTCCTTGGGTCAGTTAGGATTATACAAATTCATACAGTCAATTTACAATAGGGAACATTCGCACTGTGGTACTAAATGGCAGTGGCACAGCGCCCAGAGCATCTAACACCAGCAAACACAGAGGAAAGAAAAGCGAAAAAAGGAAGGGAGACCCACGCCAATGGTGCCAGGTCTAACAACATTAAATCAATGTCAGTTTATCCTAAACACAACTTATAATATTTCATACAACATACTATAACATAATATATTTTTTCTTTAGTTTTTTTATTATTTAAATCTTAAACTATTTTTTTATAACATTTAATAGAAAAATTTGGATCAGTAGTGCTTTTGTATTCTGTTTCGCACTAGTTCATATTTTAACATAGCAAATTTTATTTGACATGGTTTCCTCTTTTCTATTGATTCTCTTATAAAAAGACCTTGTATGAAAGCCTTGTGACTATTAGTCCACAATATGGAGATGTCTGTCACAATGTCAAAGTGTATATTTAAAAAAATGTAGTGTTGACATGTTAACTTCTTTATGAAATAAGCCTTCTCTGCATTAGAGAAAACAATAACTGTATCATCAAAGTCAATAGACATGGGTAGCAGCACTGATTCAAAATATATCCAGTAAGGGAAAGATAACTTGTCTAGAGAATTTTTGGACACCAAATTCACATATTGAAATCAGTACCCTGCCCAGATCACCAAACCAAAAACAAAATACTCAGTCACGCAGAGTACACACATTTAGGGAGCTGGGAGAGAATACATGGTACAAAACATAGCACACAGGGAGGAATAGGCATGAATTAAGTAAAACAATAGGTTCGCATTAAGGGCCCTGTTACAAACCATAGGAAATGGCTACGACCTACCTCATTATAATTAACTGTTCTGATTACTTTCCATTCAAATGGGGCTCTTACCGCCAAGGGATTACGATGGCAGATTCTCTACAGCCTTTCTGTGCCGGCCTTTTCGATACAGAAAGGCTGTATGAATCTGACTTTGGGAACAGCAGGGCACCTGTGAGTGCTAGGCCACGGGATGGCAGTCTAGGGGGCTCAAATGGTGCCCCCCTGTTGATCCCTGCACCCAGTGTGCCACCGGATGCAGGGATGAACTGCATCTCAGCTGTTTACAATGAGAGCATGCATTCTGGTCAGAATGCATGCTCCCATTGTTAAGAATAGGGATGCGACTGAACAGTGTTAGGTTGCATCCTAATTGCTGGGTTGGGACCGATGACAGGAGGTTGTTTGGTCTACTTCCCAACCAATGTTGGACGGACTCAGGTCCATCTGACATCGTAATCAGGGCCTAAGAGCTTCATCAGGGATTCCGTTCAGAATTCTAGAGGTGCAAGCCATTGTAGCAGGAGGGTGTAGCATAAGTATGTGGGATAATACCCAGGAAAAGGTTGGTTAGAGAGCACAGGGCTATTTTCTATTCTTACCCTTGTTCAGTAGCGTCTAGTACTGGTCCCGGGTGGTGTGGCAGGGGGCAGAGGGTTGCGAAGAAGAGAACAAAAAATAAAACACTTACCTGGAACTGCCGGCCCACCCACTGTCCAGCTGATGCCTCTCCTGACCCTCCAAGTCAATTTCCTGCAGACTCCCGGCAACAGGAAGCACCTGGCAGATAGGCTGCCCTGAGCCATTTAAAATGCTGCAATGCAGTATTGTGATTTGTCTATGCGCCGTGGATAGGTGCTCAGACTGCAATAGGGAGCCTATACATGTTCCTGACCAGGCTGTGTAATGCAGCCTGGTAGGAACATGCTAAGTGCGCATGGACTGTTTGGTTGGCCCAAGAGGGCCGGCCAAACAGTTCATGCCCACTTTGGGAGTGCACAGTTCTCCTCACCTGCTCTGGCCAGCCCCAACCCACGCCGCCCAAGAGTCACTGACAGCTATAGGAAAAATAACATGATAATAATAGTTTTTATCAAGGTATTTTTCCTTTAGTTCAGTGGGTCGACGCTCCTCCACCTTAGTGGAGGAGCCACCATTGTCCTTGTTTAGTGAAGAGGGTAAATAAACCACGCTGCATGTCCAATAATACAAATAGTTCTGCAAAAGTATTAACATGTTATAACATATCATCTAGAACAGTCTGACACAGTTGGGGTGAAGAATAGCCACATATCTATTTCTTTCTTTTTGTTTAGCACTAGTGGACATGGGGTGGAGAAATGAATGGTCCTCATAGCTGAGAATACATTTCCAATGGATCACAAGCTTAACAATAGGCCCAACTGAATTCTGCATTCCACTAGTATCATGAGTGGAGTTTTGGTAATTTCATGTCAATCTTGCTATGAAAAATTACAGGAATTATGCTAACTGTGCTAGAAAACATGCATTTGTAACATCTGGTGTGCAAAGTGGTAAGAATTCCAGGGAATTATATTAAGGCCACCAATTGTTTTGCCTGCAAGTATTTTGATGTCACAGTTGGACTGATGTGGCAATTTGTGACCAACAAGAGCAATGCTAATATGCAAATTTACCTGAACCCACAAATGACCATGAAAAGAAGGAATAGAGCAAGACAGAGACAGAAACAGAATACCAGATATCTTCACCTAGCTTGGCTCTCCCGCCTGTCTCAAGCTTTGCTGGGGCGGCATGGATATTACATAATACAGCATATAAAGCAGAATAATCTCTGAATTATCATCTCGCTGAGAGTGCTCACTTCTCTATGATTTCCTTGAATTTAAGGAATGGAATAATCCTTAGAAATCTTTATGAAGAATATAAAGAATAGCCCGGACAATACTATGAGCCTCATTTATGTGAAATGACGCATTGCTGCGTGAAAGCAGCGATGAGTCACTTCTCAATGCGCACTCCTTGTGACATACCTGATGCGTCATATTTAATGTATGACGCATCATGTCGCAAGGAGTTACAGATATGTCACTATTTCTGACATATCTGTAAGCGCAAAAGTGACACAATGCTGGAGTGTGTCACTAAAGTGACGCAACTCCAGAAATGCGTCTCTTCAAATGGGGCAAGCCCCATGTGAAACGGCCTGCGGCAGTCTTACTCCTGCTGTGAGGCAGGCGCAAGATTTTGACGCAACAGCGTCCTAGAAGTGACGCAGTGAAATCTCATAGATTTCACTGCATCACTTCTATGAGGCTTTTTGTGGTGGAACGCCCCCCTGCATACATTATACCTGACGCAGGTATAATGTAGCGCAGGGGTTTACAAAGTGAC